>NC_142438.1:68165000-71035000 GCF_059453495.1 Arachis ipaensis
TCTGATGAAGAACTCATAGTTCATTACCTACAAAACAGAATCAGCTCTCGTCCACTTCCAGCTTCCATTATAGCTGAGATTGATCTTTATAAGTATAACCCTTGGGATTTGCCAAGTATGTTCTTTAATTCCTCATCCACTTTGTGTGTTCACTAAATCTTTCCTTGTCATTATAAAGATAGTATTTGCTTTTTCTTGTCATTGTGCAGAGAAGGCTTTGTTTGGAGAGGAAGAATGGTACTTCTTTAGCCCGAGAGATCGCAAGTATCCAAATGGATTGAGGCCAAACAGGGCAGCAGGTTCAGGGTACTGGAAGGCTACCGGAACTGACAAGCCGATTCTCACTTCTTATGGATCGAAGCGCATCGGAGTGAAGAAAGCTCTTGTCTTCTATTTAGGTAGACCTCCAAAGGGGACTAAAACTGATTGGATCATGAATGAGTATAGATTGGTTGACACAATCACCAGCCCCTCCAGGCTCAAAGGTTCCATGCGCGTAAGTTTTCATAAAGAAATATTTGTGCCACTCATTTTTCTTTTCTTTTATTGTGTACTCATCATTCCATGCTCTTACAGTTAGATGACTGGGTACTCTGTCGCGTTCGACACAAAGGCTACTCATCGAAGAACTCATGTGAGAATCAAGATAATCCTTGTGAACCAAACATGCTACCAAATCTGCCAAGGTGTGATGAAGGTTATCCAGCAACAAACATGAACTTTCATGCTGATATGATCACTGATTATCAATACAAAGACTATCAGATCCTAGCTTCTATTCTTGTTGGTGGCCATGTTCCTACCACTGAGAGCATGTCAAGTTTGAACTTGAAGGATGGCAAAGGCAATGATCCAATAACTTCAGTTCATGAAGATGGTTTCCACAGAGAAGATTCTTCTACAACAGTTTCTCCTTTGGACTGTTACTTCAACTCACTGAAAAGAAAATCTAATGAGGATAACCAATATGAGAATCTCATTTCCTTTAACAGGAAGTTGAACATGGAGACCGCAATGGATGATGAATCTTCTATCATTAATGGAGGTTTGAACTTCTACAATCAAAACCAGTCTCAAGATGACATAATATTCAATAAGAGAGCAGCAGAGCCTAGCATCAACTTTCAAGAGCTAAAGCAATCAGCTTTTATAGGAAGATACCCACAATGCTCAAGTGATTGACCATAAGACATATTCAATACTCTCTATTCCACTTGTATATTTTCATGGATATACAACTAAGAATATAGGCCTCAAATATTAAAGTGAATTATTGTTCTTTAAGCGTGGTTGTAATAAATATATATAGAACTTTTCTATATACTCATGAAATTCCTTGAAAACATTGTGAATAATGCTAGCTTGTGCAGAATCTGCACAATGTCATTTCAACTAGAATTTTATCCTACTCAGTAATAACTAATGATAAAACTTGTACAAACAATTTATATTCTTCCCACAAAATAGTTGCATCTTATCTCAAATCATATATATAAGTACAAAGCTTGTTGGTAATTGTTATGTAAGAATAATACCCCCTTCCATGCAAGAACTTCCTCGCTGATCAACCACAATAAACAATGGTTAGCTTACTCCTTTTTCTGTTGTGTGTGTGTGTTGGGGGTTATGACATATCAGATATGACAAAATAATACATCAAACAATTACATAAAAAAAATAGTGTTGACATCCTCCAGCAGGTGAATGATAATGTAATGTGAAGCCATGATACAACGGGTACAACAAAGCGAAAAGAGTTTGAGATCATATCACCTCAGTTGACTGAAACAAAAGAGACATTGGTTTGTTATGATGAATACAAAAGCATCACAAGGTTTGAAATACATAGGTTTGAATTTGAATTGGAAAAGCATGGGAGGATTGAGGGTAAGAAGGCTTACTTGTATATATAGAGAACAATGCTGATAAGAATACAGAGCAGAATGATGTCAATGAAGAAATTTTGAGTAGACCTCATCTGGAGAAGAAATTTAAAAAATAAAAAGATAAATTATTCACTGGAAACTTGAACCCTTTTTTCCACAAAGAAAATTGCAATTAATCACGTTGGATTACCTCAGTGAGACTTTGCTTCAATCTTTTGTTAGTGTTTCTCACATCAGCTGTTGCCCTATTGACCTGTATGATCAGGCCATCAAGACACCATATCATTCATTTGTGACATACAAAATAATATAAATAGAAACTCACATGCAGATATCTTCGTTTGAAATTGATAGTTAAAAACTATTAAATAACAATTTAGTCAAATATATTAAATCATTTAATTGTTCTCGGTTATCAACTGCATGTAACACAATTGTATACAAGTTTTCACCAATAATATATATATGAGAAGTTTTTGTTTGTTACCTTTGTGTCAATTTCGTCCATTAGAGGAACTTGCCTATCCATTTCCTGAAAATAGTTCAAGGGAAAGAGAAAAGCAAAAGAAAATGGTTATCATCTTGGAAATCTATCATCTCCAAATTAAAAAAAGTAGGGTAGATTCATAACAAACCTCACTCATGTCATGAGCTAGATTTTTCAAAGTATCCAATCCCTCCGATATGAAGTCAAGACCCTCATCCTATACAAATAAAAAATGTGAATAAGGCAATGTTGCTTTGTACACCATAAAATAAGGAATGAATGGTGCATTGCCTGTTTGATCCTGCGCATTTCATACTCATTTCTGAACTGACTGGATTCTTCAGTTTGGTCGAAATAATCAGTGCCGTGATGCACGTCTGAATCAAACTTGATGTTGGGCTGCGATGTCCATCCTCCTCCAGTTTGATTGACAGTGGTAATACCATCGGGTATTGCTTGGATTCTTTCTGGCAATGCCAATACAAGATCCTCACGGATCGCCAAATCTTCGTCTGTCAAACCTTTAACCTTCTTCTTGGCCAATTTGCGGAGCTTGGGAATCTCGTCCATGAGTCTACCCTTGGCGCGTCGAACCTCCGCATTCATAGCAGCAGCAGCTGCTCTGTTGTTCTCTGCCAAGGCAGCATCCGATTTCTTGAGGGCGGCTTCGATGGTGGAATCAACGGTGGCGTAGAGGCGAGCGAAGGCGTCATCACCGTAGGCATTGAGTTCCCGCTGCTTGTCGAGGTCGTATTTGTCGTATTTGCTGCATATGGAGTCCACCCGGAACAGGATGTCTACCACCGTCATCTTCTTCTTGTTGAGACGAGAGACGAACGTGAAAGGTTATGGTGGTTGTTGTCTCTGGTTTTTGTGTTTGCGATAACAATGCAATAACATTAAGCGTTCCATGTCAAACTCAAAATGAAGCGTTCACCGCACACAACGGCACGCTGCCAACTGCCAAATGCCAAACACCACCTTCCATCTCTATATATGTCACGCCTTCAACGACCAACAACAAATCCTTCTTTCTTTCTTTTTTGCACTTTTTGGCTTTTGTATAGTGTGACACGTGTACAAAATTAATAAGCGGTTGAATCTCGTATAACAAAGTTTCTGTGCCCAAAGAAGGGAAATGAAATCCTTGGCTCATTTATTTTGATAGTTGGGCAGGTGTAGACTTACCCACTAAGAATCAATGTCATCCAGAATTACGTACTCTATAGTATAGATGCCACAGCTAACAAAATTAATTGAGCATTCTATAACTTGCCTTTCAGACTCAGAATTGAGAAACTAGCTGCTTTCTTAGCTGTGCAGCATTTAATGTTGAAAACCAGATCTTATGTAAGTTAATTAATTGATGAACTCAACCATTTCATTTCAAGTTCGCAGAACAACAAACTGGAAGTGAATTGTCGCCTAATTTCAAGCAATTTTATAATTTGTCGTATTTGATTGGGACACGAGAAACGGTTTCTTCCAGCGTTAGATAAAGATAACATGATTGCAACAATCGCGAATAACCAAGCGAAGCTCGTCGATTTGCACGGAATATATACAAGTAGAGTGTAGATCGGCAAGAAGTAATCATTTCACAGCTGCAAAATTAGCAAGTCTAATTCAAAATTAAGCCCACGGAAAATTTACAGCATCCAGAAAAAAGAAAAAAAGATTAACCCTGTTAAAGCGAGAACATAAAACGCAGCGTTGAATTACAAAAAGGAGAATCGAAAATCAAGCTCTTAATTAGGGCACGGATCACAAGAAGAACAAATTCAAAGGAGATCCGATCGGATCGGAAGTTGAAGGATCAAGCGTTGGCGCCGGCTTTGTAGCGGTACAGCTTGCCGAAGACATGTAGGGCGGTGACGAAGCCGATGAAGCAGAGGCTCATCACCAGCACCACCGTCGGCGATATCTTCAGTCCTGGCGCGTCGTCCGTGTAGAACCGGAGCATGTTGCTAGGCCCTCCACCGCCTCCAACGCTGCCGGAGCTGTTTCCGCCTGTGCTGCCTCCAGCTAGGCGACGGCGACGCATGCCGGCAGTGGCGGCAGCGGAGCCGCGGGGAGCCATGACTCCCGGGCGGGTGGTGGTGGCAGATGTTGCCGACTGAGATTGAGAGGCGCCTCTTGCCATGTTTGGTGATGACGAAGAAATCCGTGTAAGAGAGAGGGAGAAGTGATAGAAAGGTGAAAAAAAATAGAAAGAAAAAGTGAATGATGAATGAGGAGACGGATTCCTACTTCTTTGTTAGTTAGAATGGTGTGTAATGAAATACGGCTTTATTTGCATTCTTTTTTATTTATTTTTCTCTCTGTACTTATCCACTCTCTTACCTGCTTATGAAATTATAATCAACCATGTTAGGTTAGGTTTCATGTATACAACCATTTATGGGCTGGTTAGTTTATAAAAATATTATTTGTATAATAAAAATTAATATTTATAAATTTATATATATTATTTTATATATTTTAATATGTATTTATATAGATAATGATTTTGTGATGTTTTTTGTACAAATAATAACTAAGAAAAAAATTAAAGATAAGTAAAATTTATTTTCTTTGGCTAGTATTTTTAATTATTAGTTTAATTCTTTTAATTTAATAATTTAATAATATATTTTTAAATATTAATAATTAATTATTGTCAAAAAAATAATAAATTTTATTAATTTTCTCATATTTTTTAATAATTAATTTATATATTAATAGAATTTGTCTGATAAATAAATCGATAGTTTGTTCCTATTATTTTATTTATTTTTAAAAAAGAGAGTATTAAAAAATCAGTATATTTTATAATTTATAATTATTAATTAATCATAAATAATATTTTTAACGTGTGAGATTTCATTTAATAATAAAAAATTACTAAGTGCAAATCATATTTTGATAAAAGTCCTAATGCTAGACTTTCTCTTTTAAAAATTGATATCAATTTAATGACCTAGATATCGGCACATGCCTAGATGTGTGTTTTGGCTTTGCCTAATGTTATCGAAATCGATTTGGGAAAACAAAATTATAATCCTCACTAATCAATTTTATAAAAATATCATTCTAATTCAGTTCAAACTAGGCCAATCTGTTTGCAAATTGCCTGAGCTTGAGTCAATTTGCTCCATATGAATATATCTACGGTGGCACTAGTAATCTAAAAGTGGATAAACATTTTCTTATGTCTATAGTGGATATAAACCAACGCTCAACTCTCTAAAAAGAAAGTATATATAACTTGTGAAATGCGTGTTACAGAAACATAGAAGTGATGAAGTACAAAATGGTAGGTTGTACATGATAACGAGTGAGCAATACACCATTGATGAAGATCAGAGATGCAATTATTAGAGGTTGTGAGGGCGGAGATGAAGAGGTGGGCCATGGGAGGCACGAAGACGACGCATCGTACGGTCATGATTATTGCAGATGTGGTTCTCTTGTATTTCCTCCATGCACTTACTAACAAAGTGAGATATTGCAATCCACATCAAAACAAGTAACAACAACATCATCGCATACTCTCTCACTCTGGGGAGAATCATTGATTTAAATAAGTACAACCATCTTCACAATTAACGTGGGCGCCCTCTGGTCTCGTATGGAGCTGAAAAATCAGGGCTTGTCTTATTTCAGTTTCCCTTGCCCACGGTTTTTCTCACCAAAACCCAATCTCTCTAATCATCATTTCTTCTATTTATCTTTTTTGGTTATATAAATGTTTGATAACAAACAAAAATTAGTAAAAAGTAATTAGAATTTATTTTATTTAATATTTATTAATTATTTTTAAAATTAATAAATCTTAAATAAAATAAATTTAAAATTTTTTTTGTTGTCTAGCATAATTGTTTTTGTTATTAATTAAAAATTCTGTTAGATATATATCAATAACGATAGAGACTAAAAAGATAAAAAAAAAATTTTAATTTATCTTATTTAACATTCATTGATTCTAGTAATAATTAGTTAATATTAAATACGATCTAAAATTAATAAATATTTTAATTTTTTTTTAACAATTTATGTTACATAAACCCCCCAAAAAAACTCTTTAATATATTTTTATTTAATTGTTAAATTTTTTGGACGAATAATTTAACGAAAAATACAAATTTATGGAAGATGAATCAAAATCAAAATGTACAAGAATAAAAAACATATTTATGCCTTTCTGAAAGATATCTAAGAGCTCTTCTCTATACACTCATATACATCAACTAACCATAATTTGTTCCTTTCTCTACATCGTTTAAGCAAAAAAAAAAAAAAAATCCGAATTTCCAAGTCATATTTCCTACTAAGAATCCTCCAAAATTACTTGCTGGTTTCAATCTGAATTTCATGTTGGGGCAGTGGTAGATCTGAAGCAACATGTACGGAATTGGGCTCTTTGAGATTCTGGTGTTGGTGATGGGCCAGATGGGCCATTTCAATTTCGTGGTGATGAGATGAACTGGAAAAGGAAGACGAAGAAGAAAAACAAGAGTGGGCCCTGGCCCCGTTGGAGGACGAAAGAGAATCAGCGTCGTAAGAGTGGTTTGGAGATGGAGTTGTGGTTTGAGAGAAGGAGGATCCACCACGGTTCTTCTTTTTTATGTTTCTCTTGGCGCTTTGGTGCCAATTCCTTAAAGCAGATGCTACTCTTTCGTTGAATATGGTGGGCTTCATATTTGAGCCCATCTGTGTCACCAGAGCATAGAGTGGAAGAGTCACGTAGCTGCAAAGTATTTGAACCAATATCCTGCCCAATTCATTGTATTATATATCCATCCATCTTAATTACTATATAACCATCAATATCATTCATAATTTGTTACTCACTCACCCCATTGAGATTTTGATAACCACATCCTCTGTTTTCGATTGGAAACATGATTTCATTCCAAATTGAAGCTGAACATTAAATAATATTCAACCAATATTATATCATTACGTGCATACAAAAAATTAACTATTAAACTAATCCAAATAATATATCAAAAATATAAATTTCTGAGGCCTTACCGCAGTCCAAGAAAAGAAAGCAAGCTGAAAAGCGTTCTGTTTGGATAAACAAACATATACACACCCATTGGTTATTGAGGTATACTATAGTATAGTACAGGACAGTATAAATACGTAAGTATATGAAAATATTTCATAATAAAAAAATTAACTAAAAATAATCAAAATTTGTCTTATTTAATATATATTAATTCTAACAATAATTAATAAATATTAAATAAAATAAATTTTAATTTTTTTTTATATTTTTCTAGTATTATTGAAAATATTTATATGTACCTGAAAGAGTACAAAATTAATGAGGTAGAGCATAAGTTGAGGCTTCTTAAACCAGAAGAGGTTATCACCAGGCTGCACCACCGGTGTGCCTTTTACTATGTCTCCTCTTTCTCCAATTCTAAGACCCATCTTTGTTATTATCACTTGCAACTTGCTTCCAACTACTACAATTATCTGCATTTTATTTCGTTTCATTAATTTCCTCCCTCACATTATTACATGTATGTTTAAATCAATAATAATCACAACATATGTGCTTACAATCAAAGGAACAAAAGGCATCCACAGATAAGAGTACCACCCTGTAATAAGAAGGTTCATGCATAAATGTAGAGTTATATATATATATTTAATAGGTGAGTTCTATGGTAGCATGGGATTAAGTGGCTAAAGGTGGCTAAAGTTTGACTGACTAATATTATAATGACATGTGGCAAAGAGAATCTTTTCATTGAGCGGATCAATGTTTAGCGCAGTAAGTGAGAGTAGGTTACTGCAAGGATATTTGGGAGATTTTCTCAACCAATAACTTTTTTCTGTTACATGGGCCTAGTATGGATGGATCAAAACATGAAATGAAAATTTTGGTTTGGTGTTTCAAAAAAAATGAATATGGTATTTGAAAATGCAATTTCATTTAATAGATATATACTATTGTATTATAATATAAAATTTCATTCATTATTATTTTTAAAAGGGATAAATATTTTTTCTTTCATAAAGAATTATTCGTGTGAAGTCTGTAAAAATGCAAACATACTTTTCTAATAAATCTTTGTTCAGAAATAAATTTGTTTAAGTCACTTATGATTTATGTTAATTTTTTTAATGAGTAATTTGCTCTCTTAGTTTATTATAAGATTGAAAAATCTATTAAAATATGAAATTTAACGGTATAAAATTACTTCATTAAGAATTAATTTGAAATAAATTGAAATGACTTTGTACTATTAATTGAATTCAATTTTAACAAGATTAAGGGTTTATTTGGGTGAATTTTTAAAATAATTATTTTTTTTAAATCTTTTAAAATAATTTGATATTTGAATATTTTATGTAAAAATAATTTTTATTTATCAATTATGTTTAAGTACAAGAATATAAAATACTTATTTATGTATTTATTATGTTAAAAGTATCTTTTTAAGTAAAAATATTTTTTTTTAAAAAATATAATTTTTTATCAAAGATAAAAAAATTCGAACTTACAACCTCTTAGATAAATATGGGGACACTTAGACCATTTGAACTATAGTTTCTTGGCAATATATATATATATATATATATATATATATATAATGATAAAAAAATGTAAATTATAATGATGAGTTACGCTTAAATTCAATAGAAAATTTATTCAAGTGCCTGTGTTGACATAATCACATAAAGATATGCAATCAGGGGTGTGTGAATCATTAAAACAAATTTAAAATACACCAACTTTACTAACAATTTATATTTTTATTGACTCATAAAAATACAATAAAAAACAACAAAAACTATAACTCATTATTCGTAATTTTATTTCATCAGTGTTGGGAATTCCGTCATATATTTTATTTTACTATAGACAATTTACTATTGTGAAAATATAAAATTATAAATAAAAAATAATTTAAATACATTCATAACGATGATTAATTAATTATATATTTATCTAGTAAAGAAGAAAATATCCTTTGTAAGCTATATAATTGCATTTACAAATATGATTTAATACTGAAAGTAATGACATACACTTCTAATTAATTTCTAAGATAAATAACATCTCTTTTTTTTTATAATGTCCTATTCATCTTAGTTTATATTACATTTTTAAAAATTATATTTATTTATTTTTTAATATTTTTAGATATCCAACTATTTTTCTATTTTATGTTTGGTGCATTCAGATTAAGGCCCATATAACAAAAACATATTTTTGGCTGGAAAAATCCCTAAATGTCCTTGTAATAATTTTCTTATTAGTTATCGTACTTGTACTTGTGCTGCAACATTAGAAATGGACAAATTTTTCTTCCACATGTCATTGTGAGATTGGCCGGTCAAATTTAGCCATCCTTAGCTACAGAATTCCATGCCATAAGAGAAGTCACCTATTTAATATGTGTGTTGTGGGTAGTTATTATAACAAGATGTAGTATTATTATTGTATTGGCTTACCATGCGTGTGAAACAGGAGAAACAACACTGTGATGAACCAGATTGGAGGACTGAACCAACAAATAATTGGAAATAAAATAAAAGCACTTAATTATAAATTCACTGAATTAATAATGTATTGGTAGCTAATTGTTAAAATACATATATATAGTAATCATCACATGAACCTGATTTCTACAACAACTTTGAAGTCCTCTTCCAATGTTCTTTCAATGTATTGCATAAAATCAAACTTCTGCTGACTTTGAGGTGCCAAGTGTGCCTACATCAATTAAATAATGCATGAAATAGAGTCATTAGTTAATTATAATTAAAAAAAAATGAAGAACATAAATATATATACCATGACAAACCCATGTCTCAAGGTCAAGTAATCCACTTTAGGTACTGAGCATACAAACTGCCTGAAGAAACAAACCTGCATGCATGCATAATAGAAATAGTAATAAATGTAACAACATATACATAGATACAGAAACTAAGAACAACATGAGACAAATGATGAGTTTGACTTACAATCCAAACGAGAATAGGATTTGTGGTCCACACACTCAAATGTCTCCTCCCAAAGGAAGTCTGCCTCGTAAGTCTGAACTTTTCAGGATCTGTTGTATGTAGTATTCATGAAAAACACAGTAGAATATAATGCAATGTGATGAGTTAGTTTCCTAATAAATAATAACTAACCATGTGAAAATTGATACTCAGGTTTCTTTGTTTCCTCTTCCCATTGTTTCCACCTTCTCATCTATTCATCAAATGTAACAATAAGGTCAGCACAGAAAGATTTAAGATTTAGAATTTAGAGTTATGGGTAATTTACCTTTGCAGTGCCTAAAGCGAGAGTAAATATGCAGTAAAGAACATGAAAAAGAGCGAGCACGAAGATAAATATGTGCAGTTGATGAATGCTTTGAGCAGATACAAGCGCCACTTTACCCTGCATATACATACTCAGTCAATAAATTTGATGTATAATATAGCTGCGTTTGTTTACAAAGACAAAACATTGAGACAGAGATACAGAAATACATAATAGTGTTTGACAAAAGAGACATGAATAGAAATAATGTGTCCAGATTTCAGAGACACTGAATTAATGTATTTTGTGTTTATGCTGACAAGAAGAACACAGAGACACTAACAAAGGACACAACTTATTTTTTATTTTTTATTTCATTATTTTTATTAATTTTTTATAATTATATTTTTCATTATTATATTTTTCATCTCAAATTTTTTAAATAAAAAAAGGAATAAATTGAATTTTCATAAGAGGAATGCTAGGAGGCCAGCAATTTTGATATTTTGTAATCATCAATTGGTCATTAATAATGTTTTTAATGGTGTGAGATTACAGTTAATGGTGGGAGATCAATCACTTTTGTTTTGATGGTTAAGTACTGGCTAGAAAACACAAAAGTTGCTAGCCCCTAGACTTTTCCTTTTCATAATTTGTTCTAATTTTTTCACCAAACAGAATACAAGAACAAAAAAATTTGTATTTAAATTTGTATCTCTGTTCTTCAGTGTCTTGTTCTGTCCTGTTTTTGGAAACAAACGCACCCATATAAAAACATGATACATATATGTATAGATGATAATTGATATATAATAATTGCACCTGATGAGCTGCACATTGATGAGTAGATGATCCAGGGGCTAGTAAAAATACATGATGGTCCTCTGGCTCTTGTTGATGATTACAGGGGTGCCACGTGGCAGCAAGCTTTTCCGGTACACATATCCTCGATATTGGACCTTGTAACACCGTTAGCAGCAGCGATATGAACCCCATTAACATAAGCTCTGCATGCATGCATGCATCATTATTATTATTATTATTAGTGATGATGATGAACTAATTATTAATTAATACATACCAGACTTGATCTTTGCAAGTGACTCGTAGAGAGCTTTCTTGCGCTTCTTCCTCAACCACTGCATGTATGGCAAATAAAAATAAGGAAAATGCATGAAGGAATGAAGTAAAAGTAAAGCATGGTGCATGATTGTTTATGGATACATACTTTTGCTATGAGGTGGAAGATGTGGTCCATGAAAATAGAAATTAAGAGCAAGACAAAGCAAACAAGAGCCACAGCCCAAGTAGGCGTTTCCTCTAAGCTTCTTCCACCACCCATAATACTACTCTCTACGTTCATTCTTCAGAGATCGGAGGAGGACTATACCTTTTATTTATTATATTATCTGAGCTACGTTAGGACAAACAACGGTATTTTATTTTATTCAACTGTATACATAAGGAATGTTGAAAATAAGCATCCAACACATCCAAGGGAATTTTTTTTTACAGTATATCTCCTCTCATCAGGTTAAGAACTATCTCGACAGGTCAATGACTAATTCATTGTAGATCAGAATTCTAATAATTCAAGAGGAAGTATAGAGAGTCAATGGAAAATATCAGATGTTCGATTCAGTAAAATATCAGATGTTTATTATCCCTGGTACCTGGATAGTATGGGTATATTGTGTTTGAGAAATTAGTAGTATTTTATTTTGAATATTCATTTTTTTAACTCATATTGGGTCAAATAAATAGTCCATTGTATACATTATACAAATACTCCATTGACTTTATAAGAAAATTCATAATTCAATTGTTACATGCACAAAGTGAATTTTAGACCCTAATATTGACGTGAACTAATTATTAGACTAACACAACTTGGTTAGAGAAAATTATAATTATTAAACATAGTGCAACAAAATCAAGCTCTTGTCTATGACGCATGTATATCAATAAGCTAAGGAATTGACCAAAAACTTGACTTGGACTGTCTTGCTGAAATCTTGGCGGAATGGCAACTAATTATGCAAATTAAAATAAGAGTCCTTGCATTGCGATCTTATGTTTTTTAATAAGAGTTCTTTCAAATTGATTTACATAACCTTACAAAATATCGAATTTGAGAGCCGTTAAATTATGAGTGAAAATGACATGAACTTTTTTGGTCTGAAACAAATGTGGGTTTTATAGGGCTTCAATAATGTATGTTATTGGGTTTGTGCAAATGTATGCATTGACTTAAAACAATAAAAATATTAAAAGCGACATTGTTGGGGCATTCCGAGAATTGACATAATATTTGCCATGTCAATATAATAATTAATAACAGAAACTCAAGTTATATAAAGAATCACATAATGTTAGTAATGTATCAAACTTTTGTTCAAACGGAATAATTCTAGTTATAAACCATTCAAACACGCCAACTAAAAAGAACACAAATGAAATGATTAAGTACAAGATTAAGAATAAAATTTAAGGATTCAAATTGGCTCAATTGGTTGATCTTATCTTATTTGTTTCCTGTTTTTGTTGGTCAACTTGGTGACCTACTACAGTTGAAAGACTAGGACCCAATATAATGGACAATGATTAATACTAACTTGCAAATTGCCATAAGAGTATTAGACCCATATGTCCTACTCCTGATTAATGTGTATTAACAATTGGAAGCTGATGTTCCAACAACCTATTTTATTACTATTGCATTGCATGGTGAAATCATTTTCAACATTA
The DNA here is from genome assembly GCF_059453495.1 of Arachis ipaensis. Classification (NCBI taxonomy): domain Eukaryota; kingdom Viridiplantae; phylum Streptophyta; class Magnoliopsida; order Fabales; family Fabaceae; genus Arachis; species Arachis ipaensis. Next base: position 68,178,382 of record NC_142438.1, read on the forward strand.
CTAATCACTAATTGTTCCACCTTTCGTTGTCTCTCACCAGCAATATTCCAATGAAAAATGGTCATCTCTACATTATCTACAACTACAAGCCACAATTGTGGTTAATTGATGGAAAAGGCTATTATTTAATTATTTTTTAATTAAAATATATTCTTATTTTTTAAATACACATTTATAATTAAGATTAATTTAAATTTTAAAAATTAAAATTTCTTTAACTTCCTATCCACTTTGTAATTAGTTGTTTTCTTTTTTTATATTTTTTCTCTCTCTATAACACGATTTTCTTATTTCTTCTATTCTTCTATCTTGTTTTTCGCTTCTTTTTTATAGTGGCAGTAATTTCTTTTTCAATTGTAACACATCTAAAATTATTAACTTATATAAAAAATAGTTTTAAAACACATCCAAAATTATAAATCTGAAATTTAAATTTAAACATTAAAAAATAACACATCTAAAATTATGAAGTAATTCACAAAATATTTTTAAAACACATTTAAAATCATAAATAAAAAATTTAAACTTTTGCAGTGGTCGTAATTGCATATATAACAGTGTTGACAATTTGAGGATTGTGATTCTTTAAGTTGTTCTTCTACCTAAATCATTCTCCAATGCAAATTAGGATGTACATGGCATACAAAATCAATGTGATTGAATAACCAAACAGATACATACGGTTAACTATGAATTACTTTTTCTTAAATACATCCAAAATACCTGAGGTCCACTTCCGACGAAAAAGGATTAGCGACGCTGATGAGGACTAACGCGACGAGGAGTAGGACGAAGTGAGATTGCGGACTGAACAGCGAGGAGGAAGGCGATGCCAAGGACGAGCGAGGCGGACGACGGCGTTGCAGAAGAACGGCGAAGCGGAAGAATGGCGCCCGGGAGGACAGCGGCGGCGCCGAGGAGGACAGCGGCGCAGACGAATAATCACACAGACGAATTAAAATTTTCAATTTTGCTGAATTCATATTTTTAGAAGTGTATTTAAATGATAATCTGTTAATAATTAAAAATAATAAAATTAAAACAAAAATTTTAAATTTTAATTTTATTTAGTTTATATTTTAGATGTGTATTCAATTTTAAAAAGACACTAAATTTATTTAAATGTGTTTATTTTAATTTTTTAATTATTGTAATAAAAAGTTGAATATTATACCATTTTTTAAAAATACCTGTTGAATTGTTAATTGAATTTCTTGTCAAATTTCACAAATTTCACCCTTCAAGAAATTAATGCTTTTTTTTTTTCTCTCATTAATCATATATTGTTTGATCTTTGAAGGAGAAATAATCTTTTATGGGCTTTTCAGAATGCACTTATAATAACAGCCTTATATTAGTCTAGGATCCACATGGTGGCCCGGAGTGCTTAATGCATATATGAATATGATACATTATATAAAGCAAAATAATTAATTTTCATATTGATTAAATGAATGATCATTTTAAAAAATTTATGTGATTAGATGATTATATAAAATATTTAGAGAAAAGAACAATTTAGTCCCTGACCTTTTAATCCGAGGACATTTTCGTCTCTGAGCATTGGAAAATACATTTAAATCCCTGACGTTCCTTAAAATAAGACCGATCCGTCCCTTCATCCATGAGCCACCCTCAGAGCGGACGGAAAATGCTGAGTTGGCTTCCCCTATGCTGACCTGGCTCATCGGTGTTCCCACGTGGCAAATAAGTGGGATGGATGTTTTGAAAACGGGACACATTAGTCCCTCTAACACAAAACGACGTCGTTCTGCTCTTGACACATTAGTCTCTGGACACATTAGTTTCTCTACAGGACCTTCCGCAATGTTGTACTTGGAACACCATTCTTTCACCTTGGTTCTCAACTCCTCCCAAAGAGGCAAGCATCTACCAATCAGTGGTCGCTCAGCTTCAATGTCCTGAATCATTCCTCTTATGACCTTCACAATGGAATAAACGGCTTCTAACTCATTCCAAAAGCCCTCGTTGTTAAAATCCTTGATTAAACTAATGAACCCCTGAAGCTGACCAGAAGTATTTACCATCCAATAGTTATGAGCCTCCAAGTTCCTCAAAGCCTTGGCCTTGAACTTGTCTGCAACAATCCCAACACACCTTTGAACAACACTTCCACTGGCACCAGTCACAGTCTCCCACAGAACCTCCTCAGCATAACTGGAAGACACAACTCCACCAGTGAACAAAGCCTTCTGGAACACACTAGTACCATTGGGAAGATTCACCACAAACTTCACCAAATTCTCACCACCACAACACAAACTATACCAATTCATATTCTTCCAACCATCACTAGCCACCTGAAAGAACATGGCATCCCTTATCTTGGCCTCAGACTCAGCCTTGGCCTCACTGAACTTAGCATCAAGCCTTGGACCTGAGATTTCATGCCTCAAAGTATTTGTTGCAGGCAAACCAACCTGGCTTAGAAAAGCCTGAAACTTTCTGTGCTCAATTGTGGCCAGAGACACAGAACCACAAGTCTCACACAACCAATCAGAGAGCAACTCAAGGGCAGAGTTGACCTGCTCCTTACTCAAAGCAGGACCAGGTGAGGTCTTAGGGCTCTTGAGCTTCTTCACACTGTCCTCAAACATAGCCAAAGCACACAAATCTTCCTTCCCACCAGACAGCACTAAATGCTGCTGCTGCTGATGATGCTGATGCTGATTATGATGATGGTGCTGGTTCACAGAGTTACCATGCACCTGAGTGTACCCAATTTCACCACCAAAAGGACCAAACTTTGAAGACTCCACCATTGCCAAGGCATGATTTTGATAAGGAACAGGTGATGCAGGTGAAGCCCTCTTCCTGCTATTGTTGCTATGGTTCGAACCGGTGTTGACCACTGAGATTGGAAGCGGAGAAGGAACCGAACCGGGCCTCAATCCTGTGCTGAAATTGGGAGACAGTACCAAGCACCCTTTCCCTTTATGGCTTTGGTTCGAACCGTGATGAGTGCGTCGAATCGTTTTGTGAGGGCTTTGGCGGCGATGTCATCAGGGGAAGGAAGAGGGTCGGTGGAGTTGGTGGAGTTTGTGGAAGCCATTGTTGGTGTTGGTGTGAAAAGGGTGTCTGAATTTTGTTCCAAAATGGGGTCTTTGAGGTGAAGGGTCAGAACAGGGTGGTTGTTATGGTGGTTGGGGGTGGTGGTAAGGGTGGTGGCGTCACCATTGGGGTGTGTGTAACTCCAGGGCAGAGCTGTGTGTAACTCCAATTCCTCAAGCCCCTCCTGTGTTTGAGGGACTAATGTCCCCAGGGCAGAACGACGTCGTTTTGTGTTAGAGGGACTAATGTGTCCCGTTTTCAAAACCTCCATCTCACTTACTTGCCACGTGGGAATGCCGATGAGCCAGGTCAGCATAGGGGGAGCCATCTCAGCGTTTTCCGTCCGCTCTGAGGATGGCTCATGGACGGAGGGACTGATCAGTCTTATTTTAAGGAACGTCAGGGATTTAAATGTATTTTCCAATGCTCAGGGACGAAAATGTCCTCGGGTTAAAAGGTCAGGGACTAAATTGTCCTTTTCTCAAATATTTAATATTGTCTGTATATCAAAATTAAACTTTTATTTATAACTTTACAATGTGAGTACTTGTGTTTAATTTCTTAACACCCAAGTTTTCAAGAACAATTCAGATAAACTGAAAATGGAATTCAAGTAACATTAGTGTATAATGTTGTGATAGGAATGGGACGTGGATGCCCATTTCCTATATGAGACTTGCATTCTCAAGAGAGAATGAAATTAATGAAGGAGGAAAATATCTTTTCTATATGCTTATAAATAGGAGGTTAACCTCCGTTGTTGTTACACACAAGCAATAAAGCAAAAATATTTCTCTCTCTCTTTACATTATAATATAAATTCTTTCTCTTCCTGTAGTCTTAAGCTATATATATATATATATATATATATATATATATATTAATCATTCTTATTATATTGAGATAGTAATTATAGTGAATATTAATACTATAGTCTTCTTTATTTATTCTACAACACGTTATCAACACGAGACTCTGATCAAATTTTTAGGAAGATTCACGTAACAAATTTTCATTATGTCGAAGCTTTCTCATCATGAATTCAATGCTCTTGATATATCTGGAAACAACTATTTATCATGGATACTAGATGCTGAAATTCATCTTGATTCAATGGATCTTGGAGATACCATTAAGGCTGAAAATAATGCATCCCAAAAGGATAAAGCCAAAGCCATGATTTTTCTTCGTCGTCATCTTGACGAAGGATTGAAAAATGAATATCTCACATTAAAAGATCCTGCAGATCTTTGGAAAGACCTTGAAGAAAGGTATAATCATCAAAAAACGGTGATACTTCCTCAAGCTCGATATGAATGGACGCACTTGCGTTTACAAGATTTTAAATCCATAAATGAATATAATTTTGCAATGTTTCGTATCACCTCACGAATGAAATTATATGGGGAAAAGATAACTGATCATGATATGTTGGAGAAAACTTTCTCAACCTTCCATGCCTCGAATGTGCTCCTGCAGCAGCAGTATCGAGAAAAAGGATTTAAAAAATATTCTGAGTTAATTTCTTGCCTTCTTGTTGCTGAACGCAACAATGAGTTGCTCTTGAAAAATCATGAAGCGCGCCCAGATGGCGCCGCCCCATTTCCTGAAGTAAATGCGTCAAATTACCCCAGAAGAGATAAATGGCAAGGTTTTAATAACAAGAAAAATTATGGAAGGAAAAAAAATTATATTCAAAAGAAAGGATCTCACCAGAAGTGGGATAAAGAAAGAAATATCGGGCAGAGTAAATCAATAGAGGATAAGTGTTTCCGTTGTGGTAGAAAGGGCCATTGGTCACGTACCTATCGTACCCCAAGGCACCTAGTCGATCTTTACCAGGCATCTTTGAAAAAGGACGACAAGGGAAAAGAGTCAAATTTCGTTTCAAATGATGCTGAAAATTCCACCACTCATTATGATGTATCTGATTTCTTTGAGGATCCTGAAGGAAATATTGGTCATTTGATCAATAATGGAATAGTTTAATATGTGGGATTGTGAAGTATCTGTGTAAATAAATAATGTAAAGAACTTATTATTAAGTTTTATTTCCTATGTATTTAAGTTTCAAATGTGATGTATATAAATAATGAAATATTAATGTTTATGAATTTTGAAATCATTAAATGTGTCAAGTTTTAAAATAAAATTTTAGTATATGACATTATGTGCAGTGTTTCTTAGAAAAATAATTCCGATCAAGTATTCAATTTAACTGTGCATACTACTCATTTTATTATTATTTGTCTTTGAAGAAAATGGCAAGGATATGTAATGAAGATGTATGCCTTGCGGATAGTGCAAGTTCGCACACTATTCTCAAAAGTGACATATTTTACCCATCTTGTGCCAAAAGAAGAATGTGTTAATACTATCATTGGCTCAAGAAATGTGATAGAAGGCTCCGAAAGAGCTATAATTTTGTTTCCTGGAGGAACAAAATTTGTAATAAATAATGCACTATTATCTACCAAGTCCCTGAGGAACTTGTTGAGTTTCAAAGATATTCGCCGAAATGGATATCATGTTGAGACAATGAATGAGGGAAATCATGAGTATTTATGTATCACAACTCATGATTCAAATAAGAAAGTTATATTAGAAAAATTATCCTCACTTTCATCTGGGTTGTATTATACCAAGATTAATGCAATTGAATCACATGCCATTGTAAACCAGAAGTTTACTAGCCCAAATGAATTCATAACTTGGCATGATAGATTGGGTCATCCGGGAACAACCATGATTAGGAGAATTATTGAAAACTCTCATGGACATTCACTAAAGAACCAGAAGATTCTTAAAACTAGTGAGTTTTGTTGTGCTGCATGTTCTCAGGAAAAGTTAATTTTAAGGCCATCACCAGTAAAGATTGGATTTGAGTCTCCTGAATTCCTAGAAAGGATTCAAGGTGATATATGTCGACCTATTCATCCACCATGTGGATCTTTTAGATATTTTATGATCCTGATAGACGCATCTTCGATATGGTCACATGTGTGCTTATTATTATCTCGCAACCAGGCGTTTGCGAGATTACTGGCTCAAATTATTCGATTAAAAGCACAATTTCCAGAAAATCCAATCAAAGCAATTCGTCTTGATAATGCTGGTGAATTTACTTCCCAAGCTTTTGATGCTTATTGTATGGCTAATGGAATAAGTGTTGAACATCCAGTAGCTTATGTTCACACACAAAATGGGTTAGCAGAATCACTTATTAAGCGCCTCCAATTAATTGCTAGACCCTTGCTTATAAGAACAAATCTTCCAACCTCGGTTTGGGGGCATGCTATTTTACATACCGCAGCACTTATTCGTTTGAGGCCAACGAGTTACCATCAGTTCTCTCCTATGCAATTAGCTTTTGGCCAGCAGCCAAATGTCTCCCATTTAAGAATATTTGGGTGTGCGATATATGTTCCAATTGCACCACCTAATCGCACCAAGATGGGACTCCAAAGAAAATTGGGGATATATGTTGGATATGATTCTCCCTCTATAGTGAGGTATCTTGAGATACAAAACGGAGATGTATTTAAAGCCCGGTTTGCGGATTGTCATTTTGATGAATCAAAATTTCCAATATTAGGGGAAGAGAATAAGCTTCCTGAAAAGGAACTTAATTGGAATGCATCATCCTTGATGCATTTAGATCCTCGATCAAGGCAATGTGAACTAGAAGTTCAAAAGATTATACATTTGCAAAGAATAGCAAATGAATTGCCTGATGTATTTTCCGATACAAAGAGAATAACCAAATCTTATATACCAACGGAAAATGCCCCAATTCAAATTGATGTCCCAGTAGGACAAGTAGCCACTGAAACAAATTCACGCCAGAAGCGTGGCAGGGCAGAAAATGCCCCAATTCGAATTGATGTCCCTGTAGGACAGGTAGCCACTAAAGCAAATACACGCCAGAAGTGTGGCAGGCCTGTCGATTCCAAAGACAAAAATCCTCGAAAGAGAAAAGAGGTAAATAATATTCCTGTTGGAAAAGACATAGTAGAGACACCTGTATTTGTCCAAAATTCTGATATAACGCCAGAAGACGTTCAGGTACCTGAAAATTGTGAAAATGACGAGATCTCGATAAATTATGTCTTTACAGGAGAGAAATGGGACCGAAATAAGACAATTGTCAATGAAATATTTGCATATAATGTGGCATTAAATATCATGCATGAAAGTAAGGATCTTGAGCCAAGATCAGTCGAAGAATGTCGACAAAGGAATGATTGGCCAAAACGGGAAGAAGCCATGAAGGCTGAATTAGACTCACTTGCAAAACGTGAAGTCTTTGGACCTGTAGTCCATACACCAGAAGATGTAAAACCTGTTGGATATAGGTGGGTATTTGTGAGAAAACGAAATGAGAAAAATGAAGTTGTGCACTATAAAGCCCGACTTGCGGCACAAGGTTTTTCACAAAGGCCCGATATAGATTATGAAGAAACGTATTCCCCTGTAGTGGATGCGATAACATTGCGTTATTTGGTCAGTTTATCTGCATATCATAAGCTACATATGCATTTAATGGATGTGGTAACAGCCTATTTATACGGCTCATTAGATCGGGATATCTATATGAAAGTCCTTGAAGGACTAAAGATATCTAAACCATCCAATGAATATTCGCAAGGGTTATACTCAGTCAAATTGCAAAGATCTTTATATGGTCTGAAGCAATCTGGACGAATGTGGTATAATCGTCTTACTGAGTATCTGGCCAAAAACGAATTCAAGAATGATGATATCTGCCCCTGTATTTTCATAAAGAAAACTGCATCTGGATTCATTTTTATTGCTGTGTACGTTGATGATTTAAATATCATTGGGACTCCTGAAGAGATTCCAACAATTATAAAAACTCTAAAAGAAGAGTTTGAGATGAAAGATCTTGGAAAGACTAAGTTTTGTCTCGGCCTGCAGATCGAGCATATAAAAAGTGGGATCTTTATTCATCAAGCAACATATACATAGAAGATCTTGAAGAGATTTTATATGAATAAGTCACATCCATTAAGTACTCCAATGATCGTAAGATCTTTGGATGTGAAAAAGGATCAATTCCGTCCTAAAGAAGAAAATGAAGATATCCTTAGTCCTGAAGTACCATATCTTAGTGCCATTGGAGCGCTAATGTATCTTGCTAATAATACACGACCTGATATATCATTTGCTGTGAATTTACTAGCAAGGTATAGTTCCTCTCCAACCAGAAGACATTGGAGTGAAGTCAAACAAATCTTTCGATATCTTCATGGAACGGTTGATATGGGATTGTTTTATCCCTATGGATCCAAGTCACAATTAGTTGGCTATGCAGATGCCGGATACTTGTCTGATCCACATAAAGGGAGATCTCAAACAGGATACCTGTTCACATATGGTGGTACAGCTATATCATGGAGGTCTACGAAACAGAGCCATCCATCTTGACTTGCACTCCAAGAAGGATTCCTAGCCCTTGATGCTTCTTGATGCATGACAGCTCCTCCTGCTCCACTTTTGCATCCTCCTTCACGTAGCCACCCTAGCTACCTTTTGTGATGAGTGAACACAAAAGTAGAGACGAGCCATCCCTCTGAGATCTTCTTCCTCTGACCGAAATCTTCTTCATCCATTTTTGGTATGGAGAGGTTGAGCTTACTTCACCAAATCTTACCTTCTATGGTGAAGATCTTAGCCACAACATACTTTTTATTTTCTTTTTCTTGTCATCATTACAATGATCTTGTTGCTTGCTTCTTCTTCTCTTCGGTAGCTTGCCATAGCTTCCATGCTTTCTCTGTGAAGTGACCGAATAAAGAAGAGAGATGAGAGAGAAGAGAGATTAGAAAGAAAGGCATGTAATGGATTTGAACAAATTGAATCAAGCTGAATTAATTCCTACTACCCTTTCTTTCTTAGTGGCGTGTAACATTAATGAGGCCATCAAATCAATTGCATATTCTCTCTCATGTTTTCAATGCTAGTTAATTCAAGTTAATTTAATTTGAAATCCACCACATGATGAAAATGAGATCCGTTGAAAGCATGAAGCAAAATATTTATTTTCTCTCAAAATTGGTTTTGGACCAAGTCTTGGGTTTTCAACTAAAATTTGAGTTGGGCTAATAATAATGTAAATAGAATCTGGCCCATTAACAAAATATTGATTCATCCAAACAATTTAACCAAAGCTGAAAGTAAAATTTATATTTGGGCTTGCAACAATTTTTCTTTTCTTTTCGGCCCAATCAAAACCTGCACAGCAAAATTATTTAGTTAACACATATGATCAAAAATCAAATTAATAATTTGTAATTAATTATATTAATAATGTTTGATCATCACTAATTTAATTTGGAGTTTTTCAAACTCATCAATCTCCTCCTTGATGACAAATATTATTAAAAATTGAAATGGAAATAAATCAAGGATTAGAGTACTCTCTTTGAATACTTGGATTCCTTCCTTTCCAATTGTTACATGGCTCCCCATTAATGTATGCTATTTTACCAAGGGAAGCTTTACCTGTAACTTTTGAAATCAAGCTTAAGACTACTATGTTATTCAACATATAAAATTCTGCAATGTTGAATGGCTTGATTTATGAGCAGAGTTGAGGATAAACAAATGCTCAATTTGTCATTATAAAAATTTTCTACTCAATCAAAACAATCAAAAAGTAAAATATGCTTGAGTACCTTCAGAGTACTCTTCAACATATATTAAAAACTCAACATATTTTAGATCAAACTAATTCTTGTAAAAGCAGTTTCTTGCCAAAAGGATTTGCCAAACAATAATTTACAATCTATGAAACTGTTTCAGGTCATCATCCAAACTGAAAAAGATTTGCAGATTACTAAACTAAAATTATCAGAGCTTAAACAAACATATCACAGCCAAAAATAGATCATGATAACCATAAACCTGCATAATTAGTATCAAAAAAATAAACATAAAACAGAGCAACACAATCAGAATAACACATGTACACATGTACAGGGATAATCATAAATCAACTTGATTTCAGCCCCTGTTTTTAGTTCTAGCCACTTTTCTCAAGCAAACTTTTTCAATTTTTCATCTTTCCTCCCCCTTTTGTCATCAAAGGGGACACCTGCAAGAAAACACAATGGTATGCAACAGATCCAAAATATAACTAGTACCAAAATACCAAGTATCACAGTTCTAAAGTATCCATAACATCCTACAAAGTATCAAAATAAACAAAGCCAGAAATCAACATAGTGATCAATCATCAGATAAATTGTACTCAGTGCCATCTGTATCATCATCATTGGCATCCCCTATCTCTTCTTCGAAATTCTGTAGCATTAGGCCCACCCTCTCTTGGCATTTCATCCACGCCCTTTCATTTTCAAAAGCTTGTTTGCGTGCAGCCTTGTATGAATCCACCATTAGTTTAGACATATTTAAAAACTTAGTGAGTACTTCTCTTATTGACTCTGACACTTTGGATGGTTCAGCCGGTCGGCTCTCTAGGTCACTATCAGAGGGCATTGACTTTTTCCCTTTGGCGCCTTTCATTGTACTTGAAACTCATCCTTCCTTAATGATTGAGATCTTATTCTCTACAGCTTCATTTGTTAGATCAACTTTAAAATATTCAAAAATACTGGTGAGAAACATACCATAGGGTAGATTTGCCTTTTTGGTACTTTTAACAGCTTTTCACATATGCCTTATCATAAGGTATGCAAAAGAAATAGAAGAGGAAGTAACAATAGCAAAAAGTACAAGAGAGTCAGAAACAGTTACTCTGTTATGTGAGCCACTCTGTGGAGTCAGAATATGAGTAATAATTCTGTGCAGCAATGATTTTTCGGGACCGAGGGCCTTGTGAGTAGGGATGGTGCCATCCAAGCCAGACAAGTTCTCACAGATTTGTTGCAGGGCAACCTTGTATGTGACTCCAACCTGAGAGTCTCATTTTTCAGACATGTACGCTCTTGGTCCCTCATCAGTGTAGCCTAGGGCAGCACTGATCGTCTCCGAGTTCAGAATCATATATACCCGCTTTACGTAGGAATGAATGGTACCATCGATCAGCCTCATATTAGCATAAATTCTCGTACCAATCCTGGGTAAACGGGTTTCTGAATATGGAGCAGAGGGATCCATTTCAGATTCTCAAACAGAGGAGAGAAGTTGATTCCTTTGGCTGCCAGTGAGTCCAGATTCATTAGGTGTGAGACACATAAGTGACGTTTCTCCAATACTTCTTTGTGGAACTCATAGGAGGCACACGAATTAAATCTAGCAGGATCAAAGTGAGAATGAGGTTTGTTGAATTTATTTTTGAATTCCAATGATTCCAGATTGGATGGTTCCCTTGTGTCATGTAACACAAAGCCTTTGGTCTGATCTTCTGTGAACTGCATCCAGGGGTTGCCTTCTTCGGTGGTGAGGGAGGTGGTGAGGTGTGAGATTCCTCTTCCTCTTCAACCAAGGGTTCCTTCTTTTTTCTTGATGAAGTCTTTGTTGCTATCACTTTTCTCTTTATGGTGTCCGTTTGCTTGGATGATGGTGAGAGAGATGATGAAGATGTAGAATGAATGTGTATATGAGTGTGGGTTTGAGGGGTGGAGGATTTTTTGGAGAGAATAATTTGTTCACTTTTCCTTGGAGTATTTTTTTTCATGATATTAAAAATGGAGAAGTGGAGAGGGGAAGGTGAAGGTGAAGGGGGAACCGAAGTGAGTGGAGAGATGTGAGAGGTTAGAGAAGCATTAAATGCTAATTGGAGAGAGAAGTGTGATAGTTATTACCCATTATGGCGCGGTTATTAACCAAGGGAAGCTTCTTTTTAAAATTAAAACTGAAGGATTAGCTCCTATAATCAAGGGATGAGGGAAGGATAAAAGATTTGATTTGACAATAGCCTTTCCCAACAAGATTTGATATGACAACTTAAAAAAATGTGATTAACACAAAGGGAAACTTAAAACAGGTCAGAGTAAGGTCAAAAAGATTTGGTGGGGGCCCAAGATAATTAACATTAGTTCAGTCTCCCCCTGAATCATGGCCCGTTCCTCACGTCCTAAAAATGTCTCCTGCCTTCCTACGAGACAAAACCAAACTGTGTCAAAAAATTTCACAAATTATCAGCAGAACTTAATTCTATCATTCCCAAACTTTTTCTCAAAGAGCAGAATCTGTCTTCACACAAGGGTTTAGTAAAAATATCTGCAAGTTGATCTTCAGATTTTACAAATTGAATATCAATAGTTCTCTTTTGCACATGTTCTCTAATAAAATGATATTTAATTTCAATGTAGTTTGTTTTTTAGTGCAGAACATAATTTTTAGAAATGTTTATAGCACTCATATTGTCACAGAACAAGGGTATACTATTGATTTTTAATTTGTAATCTTCCAATTGAGTTTTCAACCAAATTAATTGTGAACAACATGCAGATGCAGAAATATATTCAGCTTCGGTTATGGATAGAGCCACTGTGGCTTGTTTTTTGCTTGACCACATGTTGAGTGAGTTTCCAAGGAAGCAACACATGCCGGATGTGCTCCTTCTATCCACCCTATCTCCCGCATAATCTGCATCACAAAACCCTACTGCACAAAAATCATCAGATTTTGGATACCATAAGCCATAATCACTAGTTCCCTTAATGTATCTAATGATGCGTTTAACGGCTGAAAGATGGAATTCTTTTGGGTGAGATTGAAATCTTGAACATACACCCACACTTTGAACAATATCCGGTCTAGAGGAGGTAAGATACATGAGTGAACCTATCATTCCTATATACCTTGTTTCATCCACATCTTTGCCATCATCATCCTTTTCAAGTTTAGTGTTTGGATGCATTGGTGTTCCCATTGGTTTGGAACTTTCTAGGCCAAATTTTTTGATAAGTTCTTTAGCATACTTTTCTTGGTGAATAAAGGTGCCACTAGGAGTTTGTTTAATTTGGAGGCCAAGAAAGAATATTAGCTCCCCCATTAAACTTATTTCAAACTCACTAGTCATGAGTTTTCCAAACTCTTCACACAAGGACTCATTGGCCGATCCAAACACAGGGTCATCCACATAAACTTGAACTAGGAGAATGTCATCATTAGATGCTTTTATAAATAAAGTAGTGTCGGTGGTACCCCTTTGAAATTGATTTTCCAACAAGAAGGCACTAAACCTTTCATACCAAGCTCTTGGAGCTTGTCTAAGGCCATAAAGAGCCTTTGAAAGTTTGTAAATATGGTTTGAAAATTCTTTATCTTCAAAACTGGGGAGTTGTGCCACAAACACTTCTCTATCAATAAAGCCATTAAGAAAAGCACATTTGACATCCATTTGAAACATTTTAAAACCCTTATGGGCAGCATAGGCAAGAAGCAACCTAATGGCTTCCATTCTAGCTACCGGAGCAAAAGACTCATCAAAATCTATACCCTCTTCTTGATCGTAACCTTGGGCCACTAATCTAGCCTTGTTACAAACAACTTTCCCATCTTCACCTAATTTATTTTTGAAAACCCACTTATTACCCGTTACCTTCTTACCATCTGGATGAGGTACTAGTATCCAAACCTCATTCTTGTCAAATTGAGCAAGTTTTTTTTGCATGACTTTGACCCATGATGGATCTTCAAGAGCTTGCTTTATATTGTTGGGCTCCACTTGTGACAAGAGAGCAAAATTACTTGGTTCGAATTGCCTTTTGGTTGAGGATCTTGTTGTTACTCCTTGAGAGAAATTACCAATGATAAAGTCATGAGGATAACCCCTCATGGACTTCCATTCTCTTGGCTTTCAGAGTGGTGTTGAGCTTTGAAGAGCTTCTGTGGGTTGTTCTGTTCCAAATTCTCTTGCTGGCTCAGGAGACAAAATGAAAATGTCTCCTTCATTCTGACGAGACAAAACTGGACGAACAGATTCTTCATTTTGAGCAGACTTAGGACTTTCTTCACTGGTTTCCTTGTTGACAGCATCTTCACAATCTGTATCATCTTCTATCACAGCACTGGGAATTGAATTAGAATCACAAAAAGAAACATGTATGGATTCCTCTATGGTTCTATGTTCTTTGAGGTAAATTCTATAAGCTTTGCTAGTGGTGGAGTATCCAACAAACATCCCCTCATAGGATTTTGGATCAAATTTACCAAGATTTTCTTTATTGTTAAGTACAAAGCATTTGCATCTAAAAACATGGAAATACTTAAGATTAGGAGGGGTTCCTTTCCATAGCTCATAATGAGTTTTCTTTAACCCTTTCCTAATAATGGTCCTATTCAAAATGTAACAAGCTGTATTTACAGCTTCAGCCCATAGAAATTTTGGAATCTCCTTTTCACATAACATAACCCTAGTCATTTCTTGAAGGCTTTTATTCCTTCTCTCAACCACCCCATTTTGTTGGGGGGTTCTAGGGCATGAAAAGTTATGAGCAATTCTAAAATCATCACAGAATTTTTCAAAGTCTTGGTTTTCAAATTCTTTTCCGTGATCACTTCTCAAATAGGCAACTTTTAAATCTTTTTCATTTTGAATTCTTTTGCAAAGGGTTGAGAAAGCATGAAAAGAATCATTTTTATGAGAAAGAAAAAGTACCCAACCGAATCTAGAGTAATCATCCACCACCACTAGACTATAGTGTTTATCTCCTAAACTTTAAGTTCTTGTTAGACCAAAAAGATCAATGTGTAACATCTCTAATGGCCTTTTGGTTGAAATTCCATCTTTTGGTTTAAAAGAGGATTTTACTTGTTTGCCTAATTGGCAAGCATCACAAGTAAGATCCTTATCAAATTTGATATTTAGAATTCCTGTAACCAAATTTTTCTTGACTAGCTTGGAAATTTGGTACATGCTAGCATGACCCAATTTTCTATGCCATAGCCATTTTTCAAATTCAAGAGAAGTAAAACATGTTACTCTTTGCTCTTTTAAGTCTTCAAGAGTCAATCCATACACATTATTGCATCTTTTAGCCTTAAACAAAATATCCCCAGATTTTTCACATATAACTAAGCATACATACTTTCTAAAAATAACTTCATATCCTAAATCACACAATTGGCTTACACTAAGTAAGTTATGTTTCAAACCATTTACAAGAAGAACATCATTTATACAAGATGAGAAACTTTTACCAACTTTTTCAATGGCCACTATTTTTTCTTTACCATCATCACTGAAAGTGACAAACCCTCCATCATACTCATCAAGCTTTATGAAGAAGGTTGTCTTTCCGGTGATATGCCTAGAGCATCCACTATCCATATACCACACATTGTTCTTCCGCTTGGATGCTAGGCATACCTACAAAATGAGCTCAAGTGATCTTAGGTATCCAAATCTTCTTGGATCCTTTCACGTTAAACCATCTCCTTTGTCCCAATCCATTATAATCAAAAATAACTTTGTGAATTTTGTCACCAATCATTCTTTCACCAAAGAAGCATTGTATGAGAAAGTGTCCATTTCGGTTACATAGTCTACAAAATCTTAGAGTTGCTATTTTGTTAAAGCTTGTTGGGTTTTGAAACCTTGTATCATTAGAAGATGAAGCAATATTTTCAAAAGACGGTTTCTCAACAGTTTTGAGGAAACACAAGCCAGCTTTATCATAAAGAGGTTTTTGACTAGCCAAGATTTGATTTAGATTTTCAGAACTTTGAGTAAACTTGGCTAAATATTCTTTAAGCTTATTGACCTCTTTAAGCAACTCTTCATTTCTTTTAAAACAGTCTACATATGCAACAACAGAATGATCACTTTCACAGCTTTTAAGTTGGGCTTTCAGCTGCTTATTTTCTTCAACAAGTTTAACAGCAGTTTCAGCCTCCCTTAATTTATCTTTTAGAAAACTATTTTCTGCTTTAAGAATGGTGATTTGTTGTTCAAGTTATTGGTTATCAAGCAAGAAGCATCTAATTTTTTCAAAAATGTGGTCTATCATAAGATGAAGAGCTTCAGTGTCAGGGTTATGAATGACTACCTGTTCAACGTGGTCTGCCATAAAATATGGTTGAGACTTGGTTTCAGATTCTTCATCATCTTCTGAATCGTTTTCCAAGTCCTCCCAAGAGGCCATCAGACCTTTCTTCTTTCCCTTCTTTGGCTTCTCTTCTTTCTTCAACTTAGGGCAATCTTTTGAAATGCCCAGTTTCTTTGTAATTGTAACATATCACCTTGCTGAGAGCTTTTCTTTGTTTCCTAGAGCTGCTTCCCTTGCTTCTCTCCTTGAACTTCACCATTTTCCTAAATTTTTTGGAAAATAACACAAATTCATTTTCAGATGAGTTATCACTGGATTCATCATCCAGGGGGGTTAGTAACAGATGTAAAAGCAATTCCTTTCTTTTTTGAATCCTTTTTTAAATAAGTGTTTTCAAAAGCAAGTAAATTTCCTCTTAAGTCATCATATGTCATAGAATCAAGACCACTACTCTCAGATATTATCAATGCTTTTGCTTCCCACTCTTTTGTAAGACATCTTAAAACTCTCTTCACAAGCACAGATTCAGGATACTTAATCCCCATAGCATCCAAGCCAACAATGATGATGTTGAATCTTTCAAATATTTCATCTATGGATTCTCCTTCCTTCATTGAGAACATTTCATATTCTCTGTTCAGCATGTCTATCCTGGTCTTCTTTACTAAGGTGGTTCCTTCATGAGTGACTTGAGGTTTGTCCTAGATTTCTTTTGCCGTTGTGCATCATGATACTCGTCGGTACTCCTCGAAACTGACTGCACAGTTGAGCAAGTTAATAGCCTTGGCATTGAGCTCTACCTTCTTTCTGTCTTCTTTGGTCCAACTGACTTCTGGTTTAAGGGAGACTACTCCTACAGCACTTGTGGTGGTTGGATATTGAGGACCCTCCAGGATGATCTTCCATAGTCTGTAACCTACTGCTTGCACAAAAATCTTCATTCTCTCCTTCCAATAGGTATAGTTTTTCCCATTGAAAAGAGGATATCTATTGCTTGACTGTCCTTCTGTCAGATTGTAGGACACTAGGGTTGAGCCACTGTTCTCTGCCATCTGAATCTTTTCTCCAAGCTGCAAAGTTTTATCTCTTTGAGACCAAGCTCTGATACCAATTGATGATTTTCAGTGGATAAGAGAATGGGGGGTTGAATCTTAGCCCCTTTTTTGTTTATTAAAACTTGCTGGTCTTTGAAACAACTTCTGGAGACTTTTTTATTTTTGTCTCGTACCCAGCCACGAGATTTTTTTCTTTTTATCTCGTCACCCTGCACGAGATATTTTTCGGTTTTGTCTCATATGCAGTAGAAACATAAATAGAGTAGAAGAAAGAGAGAGAATCACACCACGATATATCCTGGTTCAGCTGCCAAGTGCAATGTAGCTTACATCCAGTCTCCATCACAACAATGATGGAATTTTACTATAATCTTCATGATTACATACACCAATTCTCCCTAGGAACTACCCTTCCTATCCGGGACAAGTCTAGAATCTAAACCCCAATCCTGAACTTGACTTGGTTATTGCCAAGCTTTCAACTGCTAAGTGCTAACCCAACTTGTAAGGAGATTCCCACAGAATCATGAAACACAACACAGATGTACAAAGGACCTCAAAGGACATCTATGGCTTTTTCTTTTAATTTTGCACTCTCTGCCTTTTTTCGCTCTATGACTTTTTCTTACAAACCTCACTGTTTGTCTTTTTCCATGAGACTCAAGACAGACAAAATTAAACAGAAAATTACAAAACAGAAAACATTGAAGGAAAAGAACTTCTGTTAACTTAGGTAGCTATGAGAACTCTGTGCCTTGCACTCTCACTCCTTGCTTCAAGCCCTGACTGTTCACCCTTATTTATAGAGGGGGAAGCCTCCACGGTTGAAACCAAATGAACCAAGCTAAACTTCTTCTTCATGCAAAATCGGTTTGGCCAGAGAGAAAGGAGAGATAACCGAATGCTAAAACCAACATGCAATTGCCTCTGAGTCTTCTCTTTACACAAGCTTCATCAATCCGAGCCATCCATCTTGACTTGCACTCCAAGAAGGATTCCTAACCCTTGATGCTTCTTGATGCATGACAACTCCTCCTGCTCCACTTTTGCTTCCTCTTTCACGTAGCCACCCTAGCTACCTTCTGTGATGAGTGAACACAAAAGCAGAGACGAGCCATCCCTCTGAGATCTTCTTCCTCTGACCGAAATCTTCTTCATCCATTTTTGGTATGGAGAGGTTGAGCTTACTTCACCAAATCTTACCTTCTATGGTGAATATCTCAGCCACAACATACTTTTTATTTTCTTTTTCTTGTCATCATTACAATGGTCTTGTTGCTTGCTTCTTCTTCTCTTCGGTAGCTTGCCATAGCTTCCATGCTTTCTCTGTGAAGTGACCGAATGAAGAAGAGAGATTAGAAAGAAAGGCATGTAATGGATTTGAACAAATTAAATCAAACTGAATTAATTCCTACTCCCCTTTCTTTCTTAGTGGCGTGTAACATTAATGAGGCCATCAAATCAATTGCATATTCTCTCTCATGTTTCTAATGCTAGTTAATTCAAGTTAATTTAATTTGAAATCCACCACATGATGGAAATGAAATCCGTTGAAAGCATGAAGCAAAACCTTTGCTTTCTCTCAAAATTGGTTTCGGACCAAGTCTTGGGTTTCCAATTAAAATTTGAGTTGGGCTAATAATAATGTAAATAGAATCTGACCCATTAACAAAATATTGATTCAGCCAAACAATTTAATCAAAGCTGAAAGTAAAATTCATATTTGGGCTTGCAACAATTTTTCTTTTCTTTTCGGCCCAATCAAAATCTGCACAGCAAAATTATTTAGTTAATACATATGATCAAAAATCAAATTAATAATTTTGTAATTAATTATATTAATAATATTTGATCATCACTAATTTAATTTGGAATTTTCTAAACTCATCAAATGACTATATAAAATATTTAATATTATCTGTATATCAAAATTAAACTTTTATTTATAAATTTACAATGTGAGTACTTGTGTTTAATTTCTTAACACCCAAGTTTTCAAGAACAATTCAAATAAACCGAAAATGGAATTCAAGTAACATTAGTGTATAACACATGAAAATAATTATAATTTTATGAATGGCATTTATAGTTACGGGTCTTGGGTTTTATTAGTTAGCAACGCAATCAACCCTAATATGTAATTAAGGATTACTTTATGGATCTTTTCTAACACCTCAAGGCGAAAAGCAGAACGAAATTATATATAGTAGGTCCAATTTGAATTTCGATTAGGAAGATAAACTTTATTTTTCATTATTAATGATTAGGATAACCTTATCACGATTTGAGTGGCAATGAAAGCATATCTAAACTCTAATGGGGTTAAATAATTATGCTTGCTGAAATTAATTAGTATAATATCCAAAAGATAGATAATGACCCGTATAGGCACCACCTCTTTTAATTTCTTTCTTGATGTTTCGTCCATGCTCACTACTCACCTTTGATAAAATTTAAAAAAAAATAAATAAATAAGAGAGAAAGAAAGAAAGAAAGAAAGAAAGAAAGAAAGAAAGCATACCCGTTTATGGTTGTGATACCCCAATTTAATTTGTATGTGTGTAATGATGGGGATACCCTTTGTCTCCTATGTTGGACCCACCACCATACCTATTTGTTTTTTGGAACTAAGCAAAAGCATGAAACACCTTTACAAGGCACACTAAACACCCATCCACCACTCTTTGCCTATGCAAATTAAAGTTCGTACTTTTATCTATCTAATTATACAATTATATTATTAGCCACCCAATTATGTTACTTAAAGTTGTACACACTTAATTATGAGTTTTATATATATACAGACGAGAATTCATGTTAATTAATAGGAAAAGTATGAGGAGCCAATCGAATTTTATACAATGTGTACAATGGAGGTTTAGAAAGTATTAGAGATATAATTATTAGTGTTACCTTTTTTTATCAGCTGAAACTTTTGGGATGAGTGGTATCATGACATAGTATTAGAGTGCTAAATCCGAAAGGTCAAGAGTTCGATTCTTGGTGAACCCCAAAATTAGTTTAAGTTTTTGGGAAGATGTTTATTATCGCTAGTACTCGGATGGTTATTCTAGATAGTATGGGAGATGTTCATTTTGTAACCCATTGTACACATTGTACAAATAGTCCATTGTCTCCCTAACGAGATCCTAATTAATATTCTACTATGCCCTCAACCAACCATTAGTGCGGCTCGTCTAAGCTATTCTCCTCTATAATTATTCTAAACAAACTTTACATTATTTATATATAAAAAACTATTCATTCTCTTTAAGTTTCAATCACATATATAGAGATAGTCGTCGTGAATATACGAAAATTGATGAACAATAATTATAATAATAAACAAAAATTAAATTAGATAGAAGAAAAAAGAGGGACCAATGGCAAGAACGTGACATGGACATATGATGGAGGGTACGATGAATGCGGGCGATTAATAAGACTAAGAAGGGAACAGTGGGAAGGTGTTTATTGCGAAGCAAAGACAAAAATCAATCCACCGGACAAAGACACATTGATTAAAGCAAAGAAAAAAAAAACAACATTAAATAGAGAAAAGTAAGGATGATGATTTTGTGTGTGTCGCACAAATATTGGAGCCAGCAGCATGTGTGGGTGCTCACTACTAATTACTAGTTATATTATCTTCTCTCTCCCTAATAATAAAAGAAAACACTAATTGCAATTTTTATTGTTTGTGTAATTCTAGTCTTGACAAAAGAAGGAAAAAATGAATTTATTTGATGTTAATTGAGAGACAAGCATGGGTGTGAGATAGAGAGCTTTAATAAAGTGATAATGGAAATGCATGTCAATGTGTACTATTATGTCTGTGTCTCTGTGCCACAACGTTACATGTAGACTGTAGTAGTAGCTTTCAATAATACAAAGAGTTTCGAGAGAAAACCACGGGGGAACACACAACACTACTATGGATAGGGTTAGGGAATTTTACTGCCTACCACCCACGTGCGTTACCAACAACACCTATGGAATCAAAACAAACAAACATCCTTAATTTTCGTGAAAAACAAAATTTAAAAAAAAAAATTTATTCACCATAGTAAATATTGTTCATGCTTATTATTAAGAGTTTAATCTTTGTTATTATCATAAAGCATTCTATATTGTCATAATCGTTCTTTTAGATAACTATTCACACATAATTAATGTAAAAAATCATTATTTTTATTGATGTAATGTTACATAATTAGAAACACGTATAAAAGTTAAGGGGATGCTTCCATAAAGACTCATAAAACGTATTTTTTTAAAGATATTTTTTAATAATTAAAATTTAATACATATAATTTACTTAAATTGTGTTATTTTTGTCAAAAATAGGTCAGACAAATTAATTTGACCAAAAAATAATGAATCAAATTTTGAATCGGTCTAAATTAATATTATTTTTTATAAAAAATAACTACAATATTCTTATTATATAAAATGACTAAAATACTCTTATTATATATATTAATTTTAAAAATCTTAAATTCTAATCCTTTTCTTCTATGTAGTTATAGGGTTAGAATTTAAAGTTTTCAATATATATATATATATATATATATATATATATATATTTTAGTTGTGTTTTATAATAGGGGTATTATAATAATTTTTTATAAAAAATATTAATTTATATCGGTTCAAAATTTAATCTATTAATTTTTTTTGCTAAACTGATTTGTCCAGTCTAATTTTAATAAAAATAATACAATTTAATTGATTATATATATTAAATTTTAATTTTTAAAAAACATCTTAAAAAAAAGCGTTTTTGATCCCTTTATCTAAGTGGTTCCTAAAAGTTAAAACTACTTTAATTTATATTCACTGTGTATCAAAATTAAATTAAAAAAATAAATAAATTATCAAAGCATGAAAAATTGCATGGATGGACAGGTATTTTCAGAATAATCAATTGTATCGCAATAACAGATTTAATGTAGAAATGCGCATTAACTAAAAATAAATAATCACGAGAGAGTCTTAGTTTTTGTTTTATTATTATTTTGGAGAAAAGTTAAATAATACTTTAAGTTACGATCATGCGGTAATCAAAAATGGTTTCAAGTTGGAATTGAAAAATAATTGAAATGGCGCATGCGGTTAAAAAGGTTGGAATCTATTGAAGAAGACTGTTATTGTCAGCATATTGATTCAGGAAACAGGGAAAATAAAAACAAAAAACAGTAATATCACAGTGTGTTCAGTGTTAAATAGTTATTAAGCTTTTGATACCAAGGACATGTATCATAACTAATTAGAGTCCTTTTATATACCATCTCGTGCTACTGCTTTAAATTCCTTTTGGATTTTTATACACCCTCAAATCATTTATTTCTTAACAATATGGGGGAACCCAAAATGCTTTATTTTATTTTTGAAAAAATATAGATAACTAACAATATTGGTGAACAATGTGAACATGCACCAATGATAGTTAATTGGGGTGACTCGTAATTATATTTGTAATTATCGGTAGTTTCATAATTTTTTTTAAAGAAATAGTATTTAATTTATCGTAAAAATTATTGGTTTTAAAAAAAAATTCATATCCAATATTTTAGTCCGTAACAAATTTTTATTATGTAAAAATACTCAAAAATTAATTCTATCGTTTTAAAAGAAGAGTTATTTATTTGTCTTATATAATACTTTCAAGACATAAATTATCTTATAATAAAATTTGTTAAAGACTGATTTATTTAATATCTATATTAAAAGTGACAAAAAGATTAATTTGTCTAGCAAAAATAATTTTATAAGATTTTTAGATAATAAAATTTTATTGAAGATTAACATATTTGATATAAAATTTTTTAGAGACCGTTTGAGTATTATCCTTAAATTGTGTAGGGAAGAATCTGTTAAACAAAAAATGTGAAATTTGGTTTAACATAAGAGGAGGTATAAAAATACATAATGTTGTCGGTGACACATATAGTAGAGCAAAACAGAATTAATCTTTTTGTTTTCTCTTTGCATTTAATATTGGCAAAGCAAAAGAGAAAAGTAGAAGAAGAAAGAAATTAAAGAAATGAATCCAACTCCAATTTAGAGTCAATTTAACCCCACTTTTGATGTGGACTAATCCAACTTTTATGAAATTTGCATGACTTTTGCACGAGGACAGACAAATCTTTAAGTCATGTCTATTTCTAAGTGTCTACTATCTATTTGTAGCCATGTGGAATATGTATCTATATCTATATCATATTCTCTAATAGGCATCTTTCCTAACCAACTTAATTATTCACTATAAACATTTAATCTTTTTACTTGCAAATTGGGATGATAGAATTAAGATTGAAATAAGCAAATTAATTATATCATTGTGATCTAGGAATGAATAACCATGATCATGATTTAATCTATTATATATAGTTATGGAAAATATACATATGAATATGATGATCTAGTTTTACAAGCGATTTTCCCTTCATGAATTGGTATTTGAAAAAAAAAAAAAGAGAAGACTGATTACGACTTATGATTGATTGCCTCAACACCTTTTTATAAATGAATGTTTCTGAAAAATAAAAAAACCAAAAAGGCAAAATGGCTCGTGCATGCCAAAAATAGTATTACTTTATAAAAAGACATTAAAGGATTATTTAGGTCATAATAAATAGTGCTTTGATTATGTATTACGGAAATGAATGAGACCTCTCTCAAGAAGAGAAGAGGCCCAACGTGCATCTCAAGAGTCAAGCTACCAAGGACACAGACAAGTCATACAATAATAATATAATTGATGAACGAAAGATGGAATAATAATAATAATAATAATAATAATAATAATAATAATAATAATAATAATAGTTTCTCCAAAAATAAGCACTTCAAAAGTGTTCTATTAATTCATGTTTTATGCATAAGAGTTCTTATCTCTTTGCCGGGAAAGAGTTGAAGTTGTGTAGGGAGTGTTGGATAAGGATAAATTAAAAGAAAAAATGATAGCCACTTGCCTTATTCATTGGCCAAAATTTTCCATGCTCATGCATGAACTTTTGATAATAATTATTACTACCCTTGAATTTTACAACTCCATATAGATATATTTTGACGTTTAACCAAACTGTTGAATTAATTAAACTTAGTAACTCGAAGATCAAAACCTTCAAATTACTCAAAACTTTTCATAATTATTTAACACTTGTGAAGCAACCTTGTAGTCAAACAAATTGGCTATTTTTGTTTTAATTGGTTTTGTTTTGATATTCCCTTTACTAAAGAGTAAACTTGCAGTAGTTAAGTTACTTGTCTTACTTTATGTGGGGCAAAATATGGAAGTTGCAGCATTTAAAGATCCTGTCGTATAAATATAGTGTAATGCCACTTTTGGCCATTATTTTTTCCCAACTGTTCGGTTGCTCGGAACTCGGAAGAATGGCGGATCGGGTGAGGTAGAGGTAAGTGCAACCGGGTGAAGTAGGATGTGGACCTGAGTGCAAGCTCAAGATGAGATGATCGTCCGAGTCATCGGTGTGTTAGTGGATGGGGTTACCTGTAAGGACAATCTAATGCTAAAGTCAGTATCCATATGAAGAGACGGTCAATTAGGATATAAAAGGTGACGTACCTCTGGAGAGGGGTAAGTCCCTCTCCTTTTATACTCTAAACTCGGGTGAACTCCCTTATTTAGGCCCATCTACCTGAAAGCTTTTGCTAGCTGTCTAGGACTTCTCAGCAAGGCGTGAAGTGGCGTGCGGCGGTGCGGGTCACCTCTAAATTTGGGTTGAGTGACCTGACTGGATCGGTGGACCGTAACTAGACCCAAAACTTTCGATGGGCTGGGCCAGAATACCAAACATATTTTAATAGGTGCCAATTGTAGAAATATTTTAAATGAATTTAAAGATTTTAACATATTTCTGTAAGAATTATTTATTAAAATTGTGTTGCGTGAAATTTTTCACCCTAATAAAAAGTTATCATTTTTGCCTCCTACGAAAAATAATTAACGACAAAATTACTTTTCACCCCCTAATAAATAATTGTCATCATTCATATTTACGTATTACACATTGTGATTCACCTTTTGTAAAATAGTATTGAGTATGTACAAATAGATTCTTAAAAAAATTTATTACATTGAGGTTACTGAACTTTATAAGAATAAGACATATAAATTCCTACATTAGTCAGATTCATTATTTTTACTTGAATAAACAAATCATTAAAAGTGTGACGAAATGACCTATATATTTTAATTTTATAAATTTTAATGGCCTCAATGTACTAAATAATTTTTGAAGATGAAAACATCCTATACAAGAAATTTTTAAAGACCTATTTAACATATACTTAATACCATTTTTGTATTAATTTTAAAAAATGCAATTGTGTAGGTGTTTAACTTTGTTAAAGATAGTTGGATTGACATATTTATGAAATATGAAAAAAGGTTAACTACCAAAAATGTCTCAAAATTATTCAAACGCCGACAAAAATGCATTCGAATTTTACTATCAACAAAAAACAGTAAGTATATATTTTTAAAAAATATCTTAGAGATTGAATTTTGATATGATTTTTTATAAGCATAATTTAAAAAATGAGATATTATTATTCTTTAATTCAGAGGCATTTTTGGCGTCGCGCATTGGTGCTCTATTTAAAGATTTGTCGCTGGCCAATAGATCGCTGCATGCACAAAGTGGGATTCGAAGCCTCTGTATATAGTTTTGATATATATGTTAGTTCACTACTATGGCACAAAGTCATTATAATTTGAAGCAAAAGTTTAACCCAGCAAGTTAGGTATATGCTCCACAAAATGAGGATGAAGGGTATATTTTTGGCAAAGAGGGAAAAGAAAAAAGGCACCTACAAGAAAAAGAAAGTTGGAGGCGCGTGAAGTACACGGTGGGAGACATGATGAGTATGAAAATTTGAAAAAATTAAAAGAAAAGTTGAAGTTTGATGAGACGTGAGATATGTAAAAGAAGAGAGAGAAAGTGTGTGTTTGAACTTTGAAGTCTGAGCAAACTGATTGAGATGAAGAATCCTAACTACTAAAACAAGACGCCCACCATTGTTGCTGCCAAACAACACCCACATTTGACGTTACAGTACACGTACATGTACGTATATGTCCAGTATCAAAGTACGTAATAGTAATAATGTAAAACACTTTCATTTTTCCTTCTTCTAAATTACTCTCATACTTTTATAGTAATGCTATTAATTATCTAATAAATTTGTTTAGCTTACATGACTATATAGTATATAGACGTACACTTCTCAATTTCAATTTCATTCAATATTCATTATTATTATTAAATGAAAGGTTTGTACCTTGTAGGCTGTAACTTGCAAAAAAAAAAAGGAAAAAAGGAGGACTTTTTTTCTTTCATGGATATGGTTGGATAATTAGTTATCAGAAGTCACAAGTCACTCATTACCTTAATATCCACGTACAATACCTAATAAATTGTGTTGTGAGTTGAGTTGTCAGATTGCATTTTTTTTCTCTTTTGTGATTCATGAGGCAAGTTTGAAGAAATGCTAGATTTGGTTGTGTGAAATGAAATATGAAACAATAATAATAAGTGAAGGAGAAATAATGAATGAATATGAATAAGAAAGAAAAGGAAAAAGTGGGGGTGGGTTCTGTACTGTCTAGGGCTGTCCCCCCCACCCAACACACAGTGTTTGTTTCTCTCTCCAAAGTCCAAAAGGCACTAATACTATTACTATCTATCCATCACACATTGGCTTTTGTTGTTTGTGAGCTTCCTATGCATTTGTCCATGTCTGCTGCTCCCTCTTCTCACTACCTGCAGATGAGGGGAGGAGGGGTTAGACAATCATACTTTGAATCCCTTGTTATCATTTGATCCTCTTCTTCTTTTTTCTCTATCACTCTGTTTCTGTTCTGTTGTGTTGTGTTCTGTTTACAGTCCCATTCCTCTGCTCCTCCCCTGTTTTGTGGTGCCCCTCCAAAAACATGAATTCCCCCTTTTCTTTTTTCATGATTTGACCTCATTTCCCATTCCCATTTTCACTACACTTCCCTCTTTCTGGGTTTCCCCTTTTTAAAATCCACTTGATTACTTCCCTTCTTTATCTTCTTTTTTTCCTTTTTATATTCTTCTTGCTTTAGTTACTTACTTACTTTCACTTTGAAACCTCACAGAGAAAACCACCCAAAAAAAAAAAAACTTTTTTGTGTTCATGGAAATTGATCTGAACCATGCAGTGACTGAGGTTGAAAAGAATGCAACTTGCAATGGTGGCTGTCACAAAGAACAAGCAACTGCTTCTTGTGTGTGCTGTGTGCCATCATCATCATCATCATCATCCTCATCCTCTGCTGTGTCTTCTTCTTCGTATCTGGAGCTATGGCATGCTTGTGCTGGCCCTCTTACTTCTCTCCCAAAGAAGGGGAATGTGGTTGTCTACTTCCCACAAGGGCACTTAGAGCAAGCTGCATCTTTCTCTCCCTTCACACCATTGGAGATTCCAACACATGATCTTCAACCACAGATCTTCTGTAGAGTTGTCAATGTCCAACTACTTGTGAGTGCCCAATTCAGTGAAAACTGCATACCCTCTTTTCTGTTCATTTGGTTTTGGACTAAATTTTCATTTTTTTTTCCTGTGTATTTCTTTATCAACAGGCCAATAAGGAGAATGATGAGGTTTACACACAGGTCACTTTGCTTCCCCAAGCTGAGGTTGGTTTGCTTTTTGAAATGTTGTTTTTGAATTTTTAAGCTTCATTCAGATTTTTTGTATGAGGCTGCAATTTGGTATGTGAATTCAGTTGGCAGGGATGGGGAAAGAGCTTCTTGAGGAATTGGGAGCTGATGAAGAAGGAAATGGAAGAACACCTACAAAAACAACACCTCACATGTTCTGCAAGACACTCACAGCCTCTGATACAAGCACTCATGGTGGTTTCTCTGTTCCTCGTAGAGCTGCTGAAGATTGTTTTCCTCCTTTGGTGTGTAATATCATGCTCTTCTTAAATATGCACTCATCTTTCTAGATTTCAGTCCGAAAAAAATTGGTATCGGTATATGAACTCGTTCGATAAGCTAACTAAATTAGTATTAAGTTTTAAATTTATGGTGTTTTCTTTTGATTACAGGATTATAAGCAGCAGAGACCCTCTCAAGAGCTTATTGCAAAAGACCTGCATGGTGTGGAGTGGAAATTTCGCCATATTTACAGAGGTATTCTCAAAAAATAGAAAGAAATAAAGAAGTGTGTGTGGCTGGCTTCATATGTTGGGGATAAATTATACAGAAAGTGGATGTGGTGGTTTTTGTCAGGTCAGCCGAGGCGGCATCTACTCACTACCGGATGGAGTATTTTCGTTAGCCAAAAGAATCTTGTGTCCGGTGATGCTGTGCTTTTCCTAAGGTATGTATATGTTGATCTTGGACTTCTTAATTGGCACAAATCTGCATTGGAAACACAGCAAATGTTCTTGAAATTCTTAATGTCATGTTTGTTGCCATATTTAGCAGAAAGTAATTATCAACTGCCAAACTAAAAATATTTGGATGTAGTTAGTATTGTCCTATTTATTGGATTGGTCAAAATATGTTCTTGTCATAGTGGCTCTAAAGTACCAAACTAGCAAAATGAAATCAAAATCTACTATGTAGAACATACTTCATGTGCAGTAGAATCTTGAAGTTATTATGAGTCGGTAAACTTTAAAAGCATGAAAAATGAAGGATAATAATGTACAAATGCCTGTTGATTATATATATTTTGTAGGGGTGAAAATGGAGAATTGAGATTGGGAATCAGAAGAGCTGTTCGACCAAGAAATGGTCTTCCTGAGTCTATTGTTGGTAACCAGAGTTGTTATCCCAATTTCCTTTCTTCTGTGGCTAATGCTATATCAGCAAAAAGCATGTTTCATGTTTTCTACAGTCCAAGGTAATAGATCAGAAAGATGTTTTCTTCTGTTCTTAGTTCTTATCAATATGCAAATCCGGTCTAGGGATTAAATGTTCAGCCATTTAACTTGCTATATTGCAGGGCAAGTCATGCAGATTTTGTTGTATCCTATCAAAAGTATGCCAAAAGCATCAAGAATCCGGTGACCATTGGCACAAGATTCAAAATGAAATTTGAAATGGATGAATCACCTGAAAGAAGGTCAACAGTGGCAATAGCTATGAATATTTTAGCTGCATATCTCTCATGAAAATTTGTATCCTGTGAGGAACATGAATCAATCTTCTTACCTTGCAGGTGTACTAGTGGTATAGTGACTGGAATGAGTGATTTGGATCCATACAGATGGCCTAAATCAAAATGGAGGTGCTTAATGGTACATTTTCAGTTTTGCTTGAACTATGCACCATGTTTTCCCCCCAAACATTTTCTCTAAGTTTACTGCTTTGATA
This sequence comes from Arachis ipaensis, assembly GCF_059453495.1. Lineage (NCBI taxonomy): Eukaryota > Viridiplantae > Streptophyta > Magnoliopsida > Fabales > Fabaceae > Arachis > Arachis ipaensis. The sequence goes on from NC_142438.1 coordinate 68,207,875, forward strand.
TCCAACAGGTCAGATGGGATGAGGATATGGAGACTAATCATCAGGATCGAGTATCTCCATGGGAGATCGATCCTTCGGCTTCTCTCCCTCCATTGAGTATGCAGTGTTCCCCAAGGCTGAAGAAACTGCGGACAGGTCTGCAGGCTGCATCATCCAGTCACCTCATCACTGGTATGACTGTTAATCAAACAAATGATGATATTATATATATGGCCAAGTAGTAATCACCCCCCTAATTTTCATGATGGCGGCAGGAGGCACTGGGTTTATGGACTTGGAGGAGTCTGTAAGATCGCCCAAGGTCTTGCAAGGTCAAGAAAATACAGGTTTTATGTCCCTATATTTTGGACGTGACACAGTAACTAAGCAGCCAGGTTTTGAGATCAGTTCTCCCAATCATCCGAATCTTGCATCGGCCGGAGCAAGAAAGATGACTGCTGCTGAGCTTATGAGGGTTCACCCTCCTACATATGCAGGCTTCGTGGAACCTAATAATAGGTTTCCGAGGGTCTTGCAAGGTCAAGAAATATGTCCACTAAGGTCCCTGACAGGGAAGGTTGATATAAACCTCGGTGCTTGGGGTAATAAACCAAGTAGTGCAAGTTGCACAACTTTCAACCTGCATCAAGCTACCAGACCAAAATTTGATTCTTTAGGATCAGAAGTCCTTCAAACTGCATATTTTCCTTATGGTGATATTCACAAAGCTGGTCATGGTAGCAGCATGTTGTGCTCTAAACCGTCGAGTTTCCAAAGAGATATTGCGCCATTTAACACTCCTCTGACTCAGGCAGGGATAATTAGAAATGAAATTGGAAGGTCTGGCCCTTCAATCATGCATGAGCAGAAGCTGCCGGAGAATGTTTCCGTGGTTTCTTCTTTAGGGGGAAACAGCATGAGGATGCCAGTTCCGGATGAAGAGAATCTCAAGGGGAAGATAAATGGATGTAAACTATTTGGAGTTGCCTTGTCTGGAGAAACTACCACCCAAAACGCTAAAAGGAGCTGCACAAAGGTGAGCGATGATAGGTAGCAACAGAGTTATATTATGATATGCCAACTTTTTCTCTTACTTTGACAAATTTGGCCAACCAATATAACATACACTGAATGAAGGTTCACAAGCAAGGCAGCTTAGTTGGAAGAGCTATCGATCTCTCAAGATTGAGCAGCTACACTGATCTCTTCACTGAACTTGAGAGACTCTTTGGCATGGAAGGCCTACTAAGAGATCCTGATAAGGGATGGAGGATCCTGTACACCGACAGCGAAAATGACATCATGGTTGTCGGGGATGACCCATGGCAGTAAGTACTCCCCTTCCTTAACTAAACATCTGTATATAAAGGAAAATGCTGTTTATGCCACCTTACTCAACTTAACGTGTGTTCCATTTACAACATTCGTGTGCAGTGAGTTCTGCAATGTGGTATCAAAGATTCATATATATACACAAGAGGAAGTGGAGAAGATGACAATTGGGATTATCAGTGATGATACACAGAGCTGTTTGGAACAGGCACCAGTCAATATGGAGGCTTCTAAGTCTTCCTCGGTGGGTCAACCAGATTCTTCCCCAACAGTAGTTAGAGTCTAGTGTCCGTGTTCGGGGTTGCCTTTTTGTGTTTGCCCTCTTCTTTTCCTTTATTTGCAATATAATTGAATGCAATTTTCATCTGTTGATGCAAAGATTGATTACTACAAGATGCGTTAGAGAACTGAATTATGTAATAAGGCCGTTATTTACCGCTGAAGCGTTAACTAAGGTTGACATACTCTGAAATAATAATCTTAGGCTCCGGGTCCAATATAACAACGCAATATGGAGAACAATCTAGGACCTGACCAAGTGCGAACCTAGTACCATTAACCACTGTCCGTGATCCCGGTGATTTAGGATATATTCATTTTTCACAAAACTATTTTATTTTTCCTGGTTTCGTTTCTTATTTCTGGCCTTCAGGCTCAAAGCCATCCAATGAGTACGAAAGAACCTTTTTTTAGTTAGGCCCAAGAATCAAGGTGGAGGCATTGCTTCGTTCATTTTCTTCGGAGAGGAGGCAACAGAATAGCAGTAACTAGCAAGCCAGATTGGTGAGTGAACTTTTGGACTTCAATGCTTGCCTCCCCTGCTCTGGTTCCATGCCACTTTAACTTGCACACTGTTCGATGGCCAAACAATTCAAGTCGGAAGAAACTCAAGAAATATGTTCTTCAAACAGAGACCATCAATTTCAAGGAGAGAGTACCACTTAATCACTTATCTACCAGTTTCCTTTACAAACGGGTAAATCATATATTACAAAATTGGGCATATAGCTGGGGGTGATTGAGATAAACCTACTTCTGAATTCTGATATTTTACTAGAGAATCCGATGGCTATACATTTACAGGTAATTTGCTCTCAGCAGAGCCAAAATTGAAGATAAAATATTCTCAATGCAGAACTCCCCACCATATCAAAATGAACTGCGTCCATCCAGACAATGTAGCATGCCTAGTTGACAACACGAATTATATAGCCTGCGACGGACCTGTCATCATGTGTTGTAAGGACAATTTGAATATCAAATGTCAAGAATTGAGAATCTTTATAGCAACATCTTTACCAAAAATACACCCGGAAGGCAAAACATTGGATGGGCAAATTTGTAGCTAGTAAGTAGATTCCTTCACATTCCCTCATCAACTTCCATTTCCTGAGCACCAATATCGCTGCTCAGCTTTCTTCAGTTTCTAAATGCAAAATATGGTGTTTAGAAGGGCCTCATCTTAATTTATTATTATATACACAATGTCTAATGCCTCTACTCAGAATCTGAATCAATAGAAAGATACAAGTGGGGCCTTACTGAACGTTTTTGGCGGGGAAACGAGAATGGGCTGTCAGATCTTGGCCTACTTGCTTTGTCAGATCTAGCATCATTCATACCAAGAAGCAAAGAACCTGGCATGAGAAGGAACAATGAGTTGAGGAGAACGGGCCAAAACATAAATCTATACTGCATTCAAAATGACCAACTTAGAACAGGCACACAACCCCGATAATGTAGTGTTGAAATACAATTGTGCATGTAATTTTTCATTGATTTGGAGCAAAATAAGGGAGCATAGCAGGAGACAGGAACTAGGGCAGGACACAGTTACATCTATGTAAAAAGCAGAGGAACAAAGTGACGAGGCAAAAGAACCGTCTTATGGAAGAGAATTCCTAGGAATTTCTCTTTTTACTAATAATATATATTTTTACACTGCATAACTTGAAAATGGGCAGGATACTAACCACCACAGGGTGTGTGTATCTATACTTCCTGATCCAGAGGGCAAGTTGAACAAAATGCCTTCCTCAGCTAATGACATAGTGCTATATAATGAAAGAGTTTGCAAGAGAAACCGTGACAAAAAAATATATACAAGATTTAACAAAAGTAACAAACCAGTATCTGTCAATGTGTCTGTTGCACCTCCTCTGGATGTAGCCTGCGATCTGGAATTCAACCCACTGGGGACAGAACCATTACCATTACTTCCACCAGCACCACCTCCAAGCCTAAGAGAGATCCAATCATCAGTGCACACACCATTTGACACATCTGCCTGTTCTCTTGATTCATGCTGCACAGATGATTCCAGTGGTGTTGTTGGAAGAAAAATCTTAAGTGAGGGATCTTCTCCAGCAAATGCCAGAGGATTGTCTACCAAACCACCAACCAAACCACCATTTAAATCAGCATCAGATCGACCTGCAGAGGAATCCTGTATCAAAGAATTGGATTCCAAAGCAGAAGTATCTGAAGCTAACGTATAACCATTTAAATCACCATTCTGCAAGTGGACCAATGCATCCGAGACATCTGCATCTGAACTAAATAACTGGAATCCTGAGCCAGCCTGAGTTCCTGAAGGCAATGACCAGATGGAAGAAGGCATCCCAAAATCATCTTCATTGGGGTTACTGAAGAGCCCTAAGCATGGATTTCCACCAAGATTGTGATCTGTATATGAATCAATAATTCCAGGCTGTGGCATTGAGTAAATATCAGTATCAGCGGCACCAGTGTCGTTATTTTTATACTCAATTGTAGAAGATACCAATATATCATTGTCATCTTCTGAATCAGAGAGAACAATAACTTCTGCATCAGCTGCCAGAGCAGAAGGGTTAGGTACAGTATATCCATAAGCTGAATCAACATTATTGTGAGGCACTGAATCCATCTCAATCCCATTGGTAGGAGAATAATCAATATGCCCACCGACACCCTGATTTACACTAGGATCATCACCTTCCCGACCACTTACAGTGTCACTGCTGCTCATTGGTATAACCACATGATCATGATTTCCAAAATCTTTGTTCAATCCATTGCCAGATGAGGTATTTGTGTCCTCAGGTTTGCTGAATACCCAAACTCCATCATGATTCTTCTTCATGCCAATTCTTAGACCAGTTGGAGTGTCTGAAACATCTTCCTGTTTGAGCTTTAAAGCCTCCATTCCATTGACTTCTCCACTGGTAGAAAGAGCCAGGGATCCATCAGGACAGTGCCATTGAACAAGATTCCCTAACTCCCGGTGTTCACTTTCACTCTTAGCCTTGGCACGCCAATAACCATCAGGCTTCACCTCAATTTCAGTAACATCTTCCCCACAATTTCTCATCTGTACCAGCAAATCAATGTAAATAATTATAAGTTCATCTCATATAAACTTTAGGAAGAGAGAAATAAAGATTAAGGGGGGTAAAAGACCTACCATAGAAGTTATCCGATTAAAATAAGGGTCAATAATGATATCCTCCAATGCATAGTTTTTAAGACATATGGGACATTGCCACTGCAGAAACAATTAATGCTTCATCATACATACTATAAAAAATATACTTCTATGTGGAGGATGTCATACAAATCATGGGCCAATTTGAGGATCTTACCTTCCTTGAGCGTTGATTCATTTCCACAAAAATTTCAAGATCAAAGCAACCCATGTGAGCACAAGGTTTGAATCTTCCTGCAACCCTCATTCTTGAACCACTCATCTATAAAGTTCACATGCATAAAAAAAATGTCAAGATTTGTGAAAATGACCAGCAAAACTTCAAGGATTAATAAAAAACTGTCCAATACTTGAAAGCCTTACTGGACAACGAAGGTTGATGGTAAAAGTATCTGAGACCACTTCCAAATCACTGTCACTGTCAGCATTATCATCTGCATTTCCACCCCCAACACGAGAACATACACGTGCAAGAGCATCTTCAAAACGCTCCCCATCAGACTCCTTGGGAATTGTGTTTAGGATCTAGAAAACGGAGACTCAAATCCTTTAATATAAAGGCACATACAGATAACATTTGGAGAAAGGATATAATTGATCAGAAAGTTAAGACTACGTAAGAAATGTTCTATCAACTATCAGTCTATCTCAATTCCAGTAAGGAATCATACCATTATATGGTAATAGGAAATAGGAAAATAAGCAACCATACGGAGACTCAAATCCTTTAATATAAAGGCACATACAGATAACATTTGGAGAAAGGATATAATTGATCAGAAAGCTAAGACTACGTAAGAAATGTTCTATCAACTATCAGTCTATCTCAATTCCAGTAAGGAATCATACCATTATATGATAATAGGAAATAGGAAAATAAGCAACCATATAATGCAATCTACCTGTTGCAAGCTACGCCTTTTAACAATACGGACCCCTAAACAGAAAATGCGAGCATCACAGCCTGTTAAGGAAATCTTATTAATTCCGTCTTTTGTATATGGCGTGATCTGACAAGGAAGAAATAAGGAAATTCAATGAAACTTGTAAAATTAACACTTCAGAAAACCTTGGACTAAACCTAGCACCCAGGAGGAAAATATCTCCATGTAAAATACAAGACAGAGATTAAATGACTGCAGGAAATTCTGAGAAGTTACAACCATACTGAAAATAAACTTACAATTGGGCCATCATCACGGCCGTTAGCCCCGAGCAGTTGTGAACCAGGTCGGTTAATCACACGAACAGGAACACCTACATGTACCATACTCAAATCAATAAAAACAAAATGCAGATGCAATCAAATTCACCAATTCTTCAAACAATGTTTCTGTTGCACTAAGTAATTATGTACCTCTGATCACACGAGTAGCATGAAAGCTAAAACAATATCAACTTTCTGAACCAATTCAAAAAAACAGACAACAGAGAGAAGATTGTGACTAGAAATCATACCATTGACCTGCAGGTCTGTATATTGTGGCCATTGCATCCTATATGAAACTTTGTCGTTCAGCAGCATGCACCAGGCCTACAAACGACACTTGGCTTATATCAACAAACTAACTTAGGTAAAAGGTTGCCCATTAACTTACTATAACTAAAAAATAACCAACCTGAACATCAAATTCTGGTCTTGATACCAAGTCTTTGTCTGCCCTTGTAAGTTGAAATGTTCTATCCACACTCTGCACTGGGTTGGCTCTGAATAATTCAAAGAGAAATATGGTCAAATCATTCAAGCAACACCAACAATAACCGAGTTTTGTCCCACGAAGTGGGGTCAAGCCCTTCAAGCAGAAATTTTTCAAAGGGTATATTTTCATCTCAGACAAACAAATACAATGCTCAAACAGCCTTATCTATTGCACACAACATAAAAAGGAAATAGCACTAATATTATGATCATTTCTAATAGCCAAGGTTGTCAAACTCGCGAGTCTAAGTAAACTCGTGGAGTTGACCTAGACTCGACTCGCGAGTTAACTCGTAGACTCATACGAGTTCACCTATTATGAAATATATATATATACATACTCAATTCTAACCCTTCAAAATTAATAATATCAATCTTAAAAGCACATAATAAATTAAAATAATAGCATACATTATAACAAATACTTTAAAATACACATTCAAATCCTCTATAATTATTCTTATACAAATACAACATAGAACACACGAAATTAAAAATTCTAAATCTGTAATACTAAATCTTTAGTTGAACATTGAACAATATCAAATAATCAAATTAACTCTAATCAAAATAATTAATTACCAATCAGCCATGAATGGATGAACCATCTGGCCATCTAACATAAACGATAAGCAATAGGCTAAAATTAGAAGCAATAAAATTTAAAAAGCGAAAAGAAAAACTAAATCAAGAAGCAAAAGCTCAAAGAAAGGGCAAAAGGCATACAAAAAAATGGAGGATACAGAAGAAAAGAAGGGGCAAAGTCCCAACAACAACAGCAGATCGAAGACAAGGGTGCAGCAGCAGCACGAAACAACGGCGACAAATAGTCATGGATTTCAAGACGGTGCAAACCAGAGCAGAGATAGGACTGCAGTGAACGGTGATAGCACGATGGAGTTGCGGATAGTGGAGATGTGAAGAAATACAAAGCAGAGGGCAACATAGGTAAAATTCACAAAGACAATGGCGCAAATCAGAGCAGAGGTAGTAGATGCAGTCGAACAACGGCAGCTCGACGAGGAATGGCAACTACGGCAGAACATGGAGAAAGTGAGACTTGAGAGAAACGACGCAGATGAGTGAGTTGTGAGTGAGTTTTCTTTCATTCTTTGGGAGTGTTATCGTAACCCTAATAAAAAAAAAAGTGTTTCTTTGGTTTCAAAATGACGCTTTTTTTAGCCAAAATGAAGAAAGACACAAACTCGCTAACTCGGTCCTAGACTCACGAGTTTGTTCGAGTTTGACCGAGTCTAGCCGAGTTTACTCATGATAGAGTCTATGCTCGAGTCAACTCGATTCCATATCTAAACTGAGTTAACTCGAGAGTTTGACAACAATGATAATAGCACAAAAGATAAATGTTAGTTGTTACAATCCCTTCAAACAGAACAATGTCTTAAATATAAAATATCAATAGAAAGCAACTAAAACTGGAAAGAAAAAATATATGCATGAACTTGTGTTCAAGATCGAAACAGATAATATTTCCCAATCTCTAGGCGGCATAAAGCAATAAGAAATTTATTTCTGTTCAATAGAAACTTGAACAATCAGACAAATTATGTCTATCTTCAGCACATCCACACAAGGCACTCACCCATCAGTTGGAATATGGGTTGTAGTCAACTTCACAGGAAACATAGGGGTGGCCACTGAAACCCAAAACCTGTAATGGGGAAAAAAAAGAGCAGAAAACAGATATTTGAGTGGCTCAGTGCATTTGGAGAAATGGAGTTTATCATTTATTTTCTACATTTTTCTATTCTAGTGAGGGGGTAATCTCCATTGTTATTATCAGTTAAATTGATTCCTATTGTAAACCAACACATGCACTAGAAAATACTAACACACAATTGCTCTTAAAGTAAAAATGTATACGCGGAACTAAATTACGAAGAAAAATACTTTCAAACAACAAATTCCGATCCCAAATAAGCTAAAATATCAAGGAAACAAATCTTACGGATCTGCACGAGTGAGTCGACAGAGTTCACAGTAAAATTTTTGAGGAAGGGGTGGAATTGGTTCCATAGGTTTCTCTGGAATAATAACACAGTTAATGTGCTGCCACACATGGCATCTTGTATCCTCACACTGCAATAAAATAAGAGTAAAGAATATAAATATCTAAGTTGTAATTGCAGAGTTGTGAAAAGTACATTCTATTGACGAAATAATGTGGCTGAGCGTCAATGAAATTGTATGCCATTGCAAGAAAGTGGATAAAGTTTTACACATTAGGAGGAACAAAGAAACATCTTGAACATTACATTACACCTTTATCAGTGGATCAGTTTCCAACGAACTACCACAAAGACACCGAATCTTTGTTTCTTCCTGAAAGATCTCATCAACTTCACCTTTAATTTTAACATTACTGACATCTGGGGAGGAACCCTGTCCCTTTGATGCTAAATCAATGGCCCCAGATACCTGCAATTTTCTGTTCAAAAAGGAAATACAAAACATCAAGAAAGAAAAATAATAAAGCTGGGAACATGAACGGCAGTAGACTTATCCAAAATCAGACCTAAAAATCAAATCACCAAATCATGTCAGAACTGTGATCTACAACTTTTGCTACACTAAGTTTATCTGAAGCATATGAAAAGGCATATATATGAACACTTACCTAAAGGTATCATCCACTAATTTTGCCACCTGTTCTTTCCCAATAGCATTCTTCTTAGCCCAGATTTTGGAAGCTGGAAGGGAACAAGTATCTCAGTTAACAGGAAAATGAATGATTATTTTTATAAAAAAAAAAAGAGAATATCATTACGACAGAGAGAAGTATCGTTAGAACAAGGCTGGGTGACAAGAAATTAAGAAAAAGCTCAATTTCATAAAAGTAAGAAGGAATATTTTTTTAGCAAAAGAGAAAATTCACTGCGGTTTAACAGGATACCCTGTAACTTTAACCGAAGAAAAAAAGGGAAAAAGAAGAGGACAAAGAAGAAGCTACAACTGACCATCAGAAAGAAGGTATCATCAGACAAATAAAACACGAAACCTCCGCAACACATCTACACTCGAGAATTTAGCTAATAACTATATTATGCAGATATAGTCTAAAACTTCCAGCATATAAGCTTCTCACCGGCCAAACAGGGACATTATGAAAATTTAAAAATTAAAGACTTCAAGGTAGAATTAGAAACAAAGGTTGAGACATGTGGTCGTGTGTGCCAGTGTGCATCATAAAGATAGAGTAGGGTCTTACCCTGTTCATCTGAGAGAATAGACAATATCCTATCAATGAGATCCTGCAGAAAATAAAACATCGAAATAATTATATTTTTTATAATTGCCAATGCCAGAATCAGTAATATTTTTTCTTATCTGACCTGCTTCTTTCCCTGCTTTGAAAGTCCCAATTGAGTGAGCACATCTTTGAGCTCTTTTATGCGAAAAGAATTCAATTTTTCCTACAAGAGATGTCACTCAATCATAAAAGTAGAACAGCATTTCAATTTATAGTGTGCAGGTTCACAACAATTGCAATGAAGAATAATTATAACCTATACCAGACATCCCTTTTCTTTCGTCAGAAGTAAGCCAAGTAACCAAAAGACCAAAAAAATCCAATCAATGAAAACAAGCCACACACTAAACTTGGCAGAGGGGCCAAATAAAACAAATTCACCATCCATGCAAATCAGTTCTTTAATAAAACGAAGTTTGCTCCATCTGCATTAAAAACATTTTTTACCACTACAAATTTCAATTCCACAATAACACTACGCAAAAGCAAACTACCACAGTACAATGCTACACTGAAAGAGACTTCAACAAGAAGTATCGTCGAAAAACAACAATGAACACGTAAAATCGTTATCCTAATATACCTTACAACTAGATACCAAGTCCATTTGTTCACGGAATCTTCAGCAACAGTCGGCAAGCAAAAGCCACGTAAGTTAGGCCATACTGGCAGCAGCAGCAACCGATCCTACACAAAATCAAATAAACGAAGCAAAAACAAAGATGAAAGGAGTTCAATTAAGCATGTCAACGTTGAATTGCAGGTGAAAATCAGGTGAAATTGAGCTGAAACGAGGGAATGGAAGCAGAGAGAAGTGATCGCGAAATAGAGAGAAAGGGGAGAACGGAATGACGGTTAGGGTTTTGAGAGCTCACGAAGACTGAGTGCACGTCTCTGTGTAGTGGCGGTACTGTGTCCGTGTCTGTGCTGCTATCGTTTTTTGTGTTTTGGTTGGTATCGTTTTTTGACCCACAGCTCAGTCTTAGTCTCTTTACTATACTCGCAAAATGTGGACCTAATGGCACATCATCCAATCCACTTTATTTTACGAGAACATGTCCGGGTTATGTTTCAATACGCTCGCGTCTACCATGCGGACCTAATCTTCATTTAGAATATTTTTTTCCTAAAATTTGTCAAAATTTTAAAAATGTTCATAAATTTTATTTAATTTTAATTATATTTTCTAAAGTTTTTTATTTGAATCAAATATATTTTTTACCTTACTTTCTAGAAAATTTAGGATCGATTCAATAATAACTAAATTTTAGGATAAATTACTTTAATAAACTAAGTCTATTCGAAAATTACTCAGATCCTCCAAAACGAAAAAGGCTACCTGAATGTCCCAAGTTACATTTTTATATAAATTTAATCTATTAAATTCGATTTATGCAAACTGGTACTAAATCGAATCCATTAGATTCAAATTGCATGCAAATGGACATCGGCTATAAATCGAATCTAATAGCTTCGAATTAAATACACACTAAATCGAAATAATGAGATTTGATTTGTATATGCATGTAAATCAAACCAATTGAGTTCGATTTATAATGAAACTTGGCCAATTTTAGTATTTATTACACTAAGGGGAGTAAATCGAATGCACTTAATTCGATTTATACAATATTGACGTTTATAAATACGAGCTCATCGTGAAATTTTCACCATAGTGAGATTCACAATGGTTAGTGATGAGAGTTTTGTAACTCTTGTGCACTATAGAGGGTTCATTAAGAACAAACACGACCAGGTATTAAGTTTACTAATAAGGAACCGTTGAGTGTTTTTTCTCAAACCTTCGACGAGTTTTGCTGAGTTTAAGGATACTATACTCCGAAAATTAGGTATGCTTGGCGTCAAACGAGTGGAGAAGTCGTTCTATAGAATCCCCATATCCATGTTACGTGATGATGTGAAGTATAATTCATTTGTTATTGGCAGTGAGGAAGACTTGCAAGTTCTGCACCATTGTCGCCGTCAGTTTTTCGAGGTGAGGACTCCGAAACTGTTGGCTAAGCTTGTAGATGTGGTATCTAGTTCTGGAGGTTCGAATCAAAATCCTCAATCCTCAGGACATCCAGCCTGCTCTAGTGTCATGCTTGTTGGTGCCTCGTCGGTTGCACTGGTCATTGCACTTGAGGAAGGTTTGGTAGCTTCTCCTTCCTTTGCATTCAATCTAAACTGCAGTGGTGATGCCGGAGTTGGTGAGACTGGATAGTTGGGGGAGGTAGCATTTGCAACACCCGGTTCTCCTACAACGGTCCCGGTCTTTGGAGAGGTTGCAGTACCCGATGGAGGGTTGAGGATGCACTGCATGATGATGATGATGTGGATCCCGCCACAATAGCGGATGATAGTGACGATGACACACCACGGTCGACTCCAGCTGTGGGTAGGGGAGCATCTAGTTCAGGTACTAATCAGTTCCCCCATAATTCTCAGCTTTGGACTTGAATGCCATGGCACCTCAACGGAATCCGGGAGTACCTGTTGGGTTCGGTGCTAGAGAGACACAAAATACATGAGTTATATATGAATTTCAAGTTGGTCAGCAGTTTCAAGATAAAGAATAAGTCGTGTTAAGCGTGAAGACTTATAGCATTCGTCGTGGGGTTGAGTACAAGGTATTGGAATCTGATAATCGCAAGTACTATGGCAAGTGCAAGGAGTTTGGCAGCGGGTGCGCATGCTCATTTGGGTTAGCCTCCGCCAGCGCAGTGGTATTTGGGAGGTAAAACAATACAATGGTCCTCATATTTGTCTAGACACATTTATATCTAGTTATCACATGAAGCTTGATTATCATGTCATATCGGTCTCCATATTGTCCATGATTAGAGCTGATGTTGTCGTCTCGATCAAGGTACTGCATAATGGCACAGAGGCACACTTCGGGTTCAAACCGACTTTCAAGAGGGTTTGGATGGCTAAACAGAAAGTTGTGGCCCAGATTTACGGAGATTGGGAGGAGTCATACAATGACTTGCCACGATGGGTATTGGGTATTCAAATCACGATGCCAGGTAGTGTTGTGGTGTTAAAGACGAGTCCTGTGTGGGTTGGTGGGCAGGTAGATGACTCTGCAGCTTATTTCTATCGGCTTTTCTGGACATTTTTACCGTGTATTGAGGCATTTCGACATTGCAAGCCATTGGTCAGTGTGGACGGTACCCACCTATATGGGAAATACGGCAGTACACTATTGGTTGCAATTGCACAGGACGGCAACTCGAACATTATTCCTATTGCATTTACACTTGTGGAGGGGGAGAATGCAAAGTCGTGCTCATTCTTTCTATCTCACCTATGACAGCATGTGACCCCTCAACCGCAAATACTTGTCATATCAGATAGGTACAATGTGATAAATCCTGCATTGGAAGCTTCTTACGGTGGCTGGCTTCTGCCTATTGCATATAGGGCTTTTTGCATCTGACACGTGGCTGCAAATTTCGCACTGAGTTTCAAGGGAAAGGATGCACGGATGTGGTTAGTGAATGCTGCTTATGCCAAGACCAAGGTCGAGTTTCACTACTGGTTTGACATTCTTCGTGCCGAAGATCTTGCTTTGTGCGACTGGGCTAATCGGATTGACTATGCATATTGGACTCAGCATCGAGACAAAGGTCGGAGATTTGGGCACATGACTACGAATATATCTGAGTGTGTGAACTCGATACTAAAGGGTGTGAGGAACCTTCCAGTCCGTGCGTTGGTGAAGGCCACTTACGAGAGATTGGCCGAGCTATTCATCTAGAAAGGCAGAGAGGCCGAGGCATAGTTAAGAATCGGGCAACAGTTTTGTCAGCATCTGATTAAGGCAATCGAGGCAAATCTGAAGACCTCAAGGTGTTTCACGTGACTTTGTATGACAGAAACAACTTAGAGTTTACTGTGATAGAGACCACTCCGACAGAGAGTTTTTCACTGGGCACATACAGAGTATTCCTCACTGACCAAACATGTGATTGCGGCTATTTTCAGGTACTTTACTATCCATGTCATCATGCCTTGGCTTGCTGTGCATATGCACGCCTGACCTGGTCCACCTACATACACGAGGTGTATCACCTTAACTCCATGTTTGATGTTTATCACCTGGGGTTCACACTTCTAATTCCGGAGGGGTTTTGGCCGTCGTATGATGATCCAACCGTCATACCTGACCCGGCCAAAAGACGTGCATCTGAGGGGCGCCCCAGGACCACCAGGATCCGGACTACCATGGACGAAGCTGACCCGAACAAGCTCAAGAGATGTGGGCTTTGCAGACAGCCTGACTATACACGTAGGATGTGTCCCCATGGAGGAGTGACACTCGGTTCTGCATCTGCCAATAATGTGTAGGGTTCACTTCATTTATTGTATCATATTATCTTTTACCTGGTATTTATTCACCGCTATATGGTTTCACTTTAACGTTACTGTAGTGTGTTTAGTGTTTAATTTAAAAACTATCACTTCTTGTGTTTTAACGATGTTTAATGTTATTTTACCAGGGATACTTTATGTTAAAGTTGGTTTGTTTGAACAATTTGTTTCACTGCATGTGGACTCGTATTTTACTAAAGATACATTGTATAATGTTGACTAACGAACTCATCTAAAACTAAATACATAACATAACATGTATTACATGTTTTACTAAAGTAATTTTTCATGACATCACATAACATAACAAAATATGGATTACATGTTCTACTAAAGTCCTGTTAGTAATTCTTCACGACATAACATAACTACAAACCGAAATACATAACTAGCCAGCATACATAACTAAAACTGAATACACAACATAGAATTGGAAAGACATGAAATACATAAAACATGATACTAAATAGTCACATATTAATCCTCAGAGCAGATGCGATCCGGTGAAGCACCGTCGAGGACACCTGACCTGCCGAACTCTCTGCGCCAGAGGGACCTCGTCCTCCTCACCGTCGCCACCGTCGCCACCGTCGTCGCTGTCTCCCTCCTGGGGGCAAACTCCGGTGTGCCAGCCTGTGCTATGGATGGACTAGGATGTGATGTACTAGGTGCTGGGAACGCAGAGGGGGTATCCCGCCCAATGCAAATGTGTCGTCCACAGATCTGGAAGAAGACTCATTCAGGTCCACATCAACCCGAGCCTAGGATCCAACTATCGGAGACCTGCGTCTGGCCAACTCATCCTCTTGCATGATCATGCTGATCTCATCAAAGAAATGTGACCCACCAAACTCCGCATCAAGGCCCTCATTGCCCATAAGCTCAGACAGCATCTGACCTGGGCTAATGTACGTCTGATGCTCAGCCAGAGTGCCAGACTGTCGTCACACGTATGAACCCTGACGAAGTAGTCTCTAAATTTGCGACCACAGACATTGCCGCCTGTGTCATGTCCCCCACGCACTCCACCTCCTACATGGCTCCCCTCCTATCTCCCAGGCTGACCATGACCGATATCTCCCCTAAACCCACCATCGCCAAAACCACCACCTCCACCATGGTGTCCCCCTAAACCCCCTAAACCACCACCACCTCCGCTCCTATCATTGTACCCTCCACCACCGGCACCACCTCCTCCACCTCTATGACTATCATCGCTGCCTCCGTCATCGCCGTTACCACTATGTACACTTCACCGTGAGCTTGTCGATACAGTTTGTAGGAGGCAAAACACCCAACAGTTCCTCAAACCATACCCACATTGGCCGCCCCCTAAATATGTTGCGTAAAGTCCGTAAGGCATCCACTGACATACTGACCGTCGATCGGGAGCCCTAACTGGTATACCACACCCTGGAGCGTGATCGTGCACTCCCTAAATGACATGTGAAAAAGTGTGCGTCTTAGGATGCCATCTCTCCACTAATGCGCTAACTAATGGCTCGTCCAGTCGAAAGCATGTCTCGTTCACTCTCGCAAGATAGTATAAACCTGCCATCTGCAAGTAGGAAACGATCCTATCATCTAACGGCACACCGTGTTGCTGTCTCATGCTGCTGATGCAGCGATGGAGCTGCACAAAGATAGAAAAAATCTTATCACAACCATCACAATACAATTTTCAATGCATGAAAAACATGAAAATGATAAACATGGTATGCTCTAACTTCAAAAACTTGTTTATAATATCGCCCAAATTTTAGTAATCGAACCAAACACAAAATCCTAAATAACTCATGAACAAATTCCATTAAAATAAAACCAAAAACAGAAAGCATTTAGTCCCACACGTTTACAGAGAAAATACAAAAAATGATTAAAATACTGAAAAAATCTAACATATCCTAACATCTCTAATCATAACTATCTAACTCAAAAAAAGCACAATTACAACAAATATTTATAATACTTTTTTCAAATAACTCAAGAAATTTATACCCATCACTACTCATTAAAGTCTCGTTGCACATAAGACTAAGAACTTCAAAAGTCTAACATATCTTACATTCTAAAACAACCTTCTTAGGTACTACTTCAACTGATCAAAATCTAACCACCTAATAGCTTACTACTTCTATAGTATTACAATTTTTACATCATATATTTATAAGATATGTTTTATTTATTTAAGTTACTTTGTTGAAACAAATAATTATAATTAATTTATTATATTAATTATTTAATTTAATTAATTTAAATATATATTATTAAATTTAATTTATTGTTACATTAATGTTTAAGTCATTGTTTATCAGAAATTTTTCTTTATTTATTTTTTTATCTTAAATATTTTTATTTTAAATTTTAAATTTTTATTCATTGTTTATATTTCTTTTTTATTTTAATATCAAATCTAATATTTTTATTAATATTTTTTTACAATTTATTATCTAATAGTTATATCTTCACTATCAATTATATAATCATGAATATTTCTTCATTTATTAAAAAAACACATTTTCATTCATTCATTTTTTATTTTACTTATTTCTAATATTTCATAATTTATTTATTATAAAAAATCAGCTAAAAGAAAATTCAATTTTTTTATTAATTGTTCTTTTATTTATTTTATGTTGTTCTTATTTATTCAAATTTTTATATTTTTATTATAAATTTTATTATTTTTATCCTATACAAATTAATCTATCATAACTCTTCATGTTTTGACTATTCTCAATATTTAAATATATTCCTTAGGTGTTTAATCTCATTTCCAATTTGGAGATTGAGTGATGAAAAAACAATGATGAAGATTGTTATGTATCTTCTTCTGGTTTACCTCCCTTTTTGTAAAGATCATGAGTATACGATGGTATTTATGCATAAAAAGTGAGTATAAATTTTATCATATATCTTCTTAGTAATTTTTTATTATCTATTTTGAAATAATAAAAAATAACATAAATTACTTAAGGTCAATAAATCTATCATCGTTGTAACAAGATATTATGTATTTATTTTATTTTTAATAGTTCTAATAGGTGTGTAAACAAAAAAAAAAAATATGAAATCGTTTTTAGGAATAAATACAACTACTTTAACTGAAAAATAGATAGAATATGTTGGTAAGTTTCAACAAATAATAACGTTGATCATATTATTTTTTTAAAGAATGAATATGATACTAAACTATAAAACAGTTATAGATAAATTTTAGGGTTAAATACTTTTTTCGTTCCTAAAGTTTGAGGTGAAAATCAAAATCGTTTCCGACCTTTTTTTCTTATAAAAGTCATTCCCAACATTACAAAACATTATAAATCGTCATTTTCTACTTCAATTATATTTTTTGAACATATTACCCTTAACTATTAATAAAAATAATATAAAAAAAAAAAAAGAAAAACCCTACCCCACCCACTCCCCAGCATCTCTCCCCCCACCCCTCACCCAATGTCCTTCCTCCTACTCTCTGGGTCTCTTCGAACTCCCCCACCCCCACCTAAACCCCATCTCCACCACCATCATCAGTTTCCTATTCCCACTATCATTGTCCTTCACCTCCATTTCATCTCCATTCGTGGTGGATGTGGTCGTTGTTGCCGGCAAGTTGATAAGCGGCGACTTGCTGCAAATGGAAGCTCTTCGACACCAGTTGGGAGGCGACGACGCAGCTACATGGGTGAGAGAGATGAGATGATGTTAATGAGGGAGGGTTATTGAGAATCGATAATGATGGTGTGATGGGGTTTACTTTTTTTTTTTCTGGGAACTGATGATGATGGTGGGGTGAGATTTGAGGAGGGAAAGAGACAAAGAGATGCTGGGAAGTGGGGTTATTTTTTAATACTATTTTTATTAATAGTTAAGGATAATTTGGTCAAAAAATATAATTAAAGTAGAAAAGAACGATTTTATAACGTTTTGTAATGTTGGGGATGATTTTAATAAGAAAAAAAGGTCGAGGACGATTTTAATTTTCACCTCAAACTTTAGAGATGAAAAAAGTACTTAACCCTAAATTTTAACAAAAATTATTCTCTATAGTAATTTTTTTGCTATGATAATAAAGACGATTTAAGGATAAATTTATCTTATATTAGATTGTACTTATTCAAACCGATTTTGATATAAAAATAAAAAAATTTAAAAGTTTTACTCATAGATCATGAAAAAATATTTACAAATTTAATCAATAATGTTATTTAAAGAAAATATTTTAAAAAGATAAGATTCTAATGTAAATATTTTAATTTAATTATATATTATATATTACTAATAATAAATAATTGTTATACTTTGACATTAAATAAAATTAGTACTAATTGATTTTATTATTTTAATATTGAAGATAGTTAAACTTTAAATTTAATTTTTATAAAATTTGTGTAACAAAAATTATTATATATATTTTTATTAAAAAAAATACTTTACATATTTTTTTAGGTTTAATTATTCTATTGGTCCCTATAGTTTCGCAAAATCTTCAATTAGGTATCTATACTTTTTTTTCTTTTAATTGGGTCTCTACACTATTTTTTTTCAATTAGATCCCTCTTGAAATTAATTTTATAGGAACTCAACTAAAAAAATTGGTGTAGGGACTCAAATAAAAAAAATCTAGATACTCAATTAAAAAAAATTAATGCAAGAACTCAATTAAAAAAAGATATAAAAACCTAATTAAAAATCGTGCAAAATTATAAAAACAAACAAAATAATTAAACATTTTATATATTATACTGTGCAAAACACAGGTATATATACTAATTCTTCTAAAACAGATGACATAAGTAAGTATTCCATCATAAAAATATTATACTGTACAAAACATAGGTATATATACTAATTTTTCTAAAACAGATGACATAAGTAAGTATTCCATCATAAAAATAAAGCCACAACATATATTTAGACTTTTTTTAATAAAATTTTTACTTATAAAAGTTAACTTTTAAAATATAACTATTTAAAAATTATAATATATATATTTAATAAATTAAATTAAAAATATTTTAAATAAGCAATAATAAATATATTTGATAAAATAACTTTTTAAAATTAAAAAATAATATAATAAATATTAATATAAAAATTAAGTTTAGATATTAACTAATATATAAAATATTATATATTAGACTTTTTAATTTGATAAATGTAAACTACCTTTAAAAAATTCATCTTTTTTGTTTTTTGATGTCAAAGAATAAGAAAAAAAAAACACACTAAATATTAGGAATGTAGTTCAGTTGTAACAACACTATTAATATTTTTCAAGGCTCATTCCATTTTAGTTATTGTATCCAATTGGATGTTGCATATTTAATCAAGGCATCAACAATTTGGTTGGCATCTTTTTAAATTAGATTCACCTCTGCTCTCTAATTCTGGCTTAAAATTTTTTTTATTTTAGTCACTAAATCATTGTCAGAATTTTACATATGGTTGTTCCTATCATTAATGTTAGATAATCATTAGAGAATTATTAGAGTCAATTTAGATCAGTTAGTATCATTTATATTTATATAGCATATCTGTATATTAATTGTAGGATTCTATACTTTTATTACTTTGATTCTTCTAGCATCTATATATACCATTTGTACATTGTACTTTTAATCACACTCAATAATACACAAATTCCTTCTCCAGTTAGTCTCTTGTTTCTAACAATTAACAATGATAAAAATATCCAAATAATCTGTATCGCAAGTGACCTCTCTGAACCCAACTTTCTATGCTAGAATTAGCCCTCTTTAGATTGCAAAAAGTTCGCTTCGAAGAATAGTAGAAAGTGATAAAGAACCAGCACAACCATGCAATCAAGAGCCATTAGTCACGTAACACACATCCAAAACCAGCAGATTCACCAAATTTACTAACATCATAGTTTATTTTAACCGAAAATTGAGTAGGTGGAGACAAAAAAACAACAAATAAAGAGTAAACACATAATGCATAGATAAAAATTTATGAAGTTCAATTTGAAAAACATGTATAAGAGCTATAACCTTACCCATTCTCTATGAATTAGCTGGATTAAAAACATCATTGTTACAATCCCTCCAAATTTACCAAATAGTCGCCAAAAGAGGGAGTCATTAGAAATCATGTCCTTGTACAACCAGCAATCTGACTGTTAAATGCCAAATTCAAACTATGCCAGATTTCTTTGGCCTTGGGACACTTACGAAGACAATGAAAAATCGTTTCAGGTTCAGTATTACACCAAGAGTACAAATCGGAGCTTCTCAAACTTCTATGAAAACGAAAAACAGCTGTAAGAATTGCATCATGAATACATAGCCAAGTGAGAATTTTATACTTTTCAAGAACTTAGGTCCGCCATAACCAAAACCAATTAGTCTACTCCTCCAACCGAAAATACATTTACAAAGCCACAAATAACCATTTATAGAAGAATAAATATTAAAAAAAGTTGTTGGCCACTTCCAACTAATTCCTTCACCCATAAGGCAATCTGGTATATAAAAAAGAATATTCTATTTAATAAAATCAGATAACAAAATGTAACACTTCTCAAACTTTCACTTAGGTGTTTTAAAAAATATTTCTATCCTTTAATAGTATAAACATAAATAAATAGTCTTTTTGATTTATCAAATATAAAATAAAAAATATCTCTAAAAAATTTTACCAAACAAAATCATAATCTTTTCAAAAATATTCAATCGTCATAACCAAATTCAAAGTCAATTATTTAAAACTGTCCAACCATAATTTTTTTTTTCTTGCTAACCAACTATATCTATCTTTTATGAAATAAAATTTGGATAAATTCGAATTTTAGAACCAGCCAACTTTCTCATCAAATTGTATAACATTATAATAAGGTGGTCACTCTGATAAAGTTATTCAAAATGTCTTTTTTTAAAGACGTTACATGTGGCACATTGTTATTAGACGAAATATTAAATCGGTTAATAAAATATTTTAAATAAACCAAAATAAAATCGGTTGATTATAATTATCAGATCCGATTTGATCCGATTGGTTTACATAATCTGAACCAAATCATATTTAAATTTTTTATCAAAATGACAAATATATCCTTAACTTTTATTTCGCAGACATTTAAATATATAAAAATATAAAATTACAATTAAGTCCTTTTTTTTGGGTAATACAATTAAGTCCTTAAAAAAAAACTCTAAACCCTTGGTAGCCCAAGTCCAAGCCCAAGCCAAGGCAAACCTAATCTCAATGGCTCACCAATTTCTCAATCTAACCCCAAAAAAGCCCTAGCCCCAGCAATCAGCATCTCCTTCGTCTCCTTCGTCTCATCTCTCTGCTCATTATCACGATCTCAAGCTTTCTCCCTCTCTCGTCTCGGGTCTCGCACTCAAGGTTTCCGTCGCTCTCCGTGTCGCCAGTCGTCACCATCTCGCACTCAGTTGCATTCGCACGCCTTCCCTGAGCTCGTCGTCTCCGGCGGCAGAAGCACCCAGACCCGGGACTGGTCGCCGTCGTCGTCGCTCCATGGCTCCTCACCGTCTCGCACTTAGTCATGCGCCTTCTCGCGCTTGTCGTTTCCGGCGGCAGAAGTAGCCGGTCCCGAGGTTGGTCATCATTGTCGTCTTCGTACTTTGAATCTCGCCGTCAGCTTCCTCCCCGCCCTCAGATTCCTTCGCCCAACCAGAAGCTGGTCCCCGATTTGGTGATTTCCAATAAATTCCTCTGGTCCTTTTTTTCAGTTTTGTTGCCCTAATTCATCACTGTATTTGAATTTGTTGCTGAATATATAACTGAACTAGTTTTTATTTTTGCTGAAAATCATCATTGTCGTGAATTTATTAGTATTTATTACCACCGAACCTTGAATAATTTGTTGAGCTAGTTTCTTTGTTGCTTAAAATCATCACTAAGATGAATTTTGTACTGATTATCATCAATGAAGCTTGAATTTGTTACTGTCATGCTCAAATAATTACTTAGCTAAATATTTTTGTTGTTGGAAATGTGAGTTGAATATATTAGTGATTGCACCTTGAATTTGTTGTTGTCTTGCTAAATAATCACTTAGTGCATGAAAATGAATGTTAAAGGGAGATCGTTGCCAGAAATTAATATTTCTCCTTTTTTCGATGATTTACTATGTAATATCATGCTTAGTTATGCTTAGAGCAGGACAGATCTGTATGGTTATTCATTTTTTTCGATGATTTGCTATTTGTTACATGTCTTTGGTTGCTACAAACATGAGCTAAATACATATGATTCATTGGTTAAAACATTTTCTTATTTTTTCTAAGCTTCCTCTAGTCTTTAAGGCGATTGTTTACACTTTTTTAGTCTATATTTTATCCCATTGATGCTCGTCTCCCCTGGTGTTTGTTGTTTGCTTTTGACATGTGTTCTAAGACTGAGTTTTGACCTTCATCTTAAACAGAGATCCTGCAAATGTCTATTAGTTTTTAACTTGGTTGCTTATAATTTTTAGCATGATATACCTCTCAAATCTATAAGCTGCTGTTCTGTTGCACAAGGTTTGTTGTAGTTCTTTTTGTACAACTTTTCGTAGGACTTAATAGTCTTTTCTTGGTCATGTAGGACTAATACTATAATGGTCTAAGGATCTGTAGGTAGTTCTTATCAAATTCCTTATATATAATAACGTAAACTATGGTCAGTTAGATGAAAATCAAGACTTAGAACTATTTAAGTAGCTATATAGTATAGTCACTTCAAACTAATTGTTCATTGATCTGAATGTAGAATCCAATTGTTAACAATTTCTGCCTTTACCAAGTTTGAATTAATTTATGGTACCTATATGCTTGTTGAACTATCGACATCTCCAATTTTCCAGGGCCATTATGTCTGTAATAACTTACAACGGCCAGTTCAAGGAATACAACTTAAGCATTGATGCCCACAATGATCTAACTTGGTCTCTGGGACGTGAATTCAATCTTTTGACAGTGACTCTGGACAAGGCTGTCATTTCATGAGTGGCAAATAGTGGATGCATGTTAGCATGATATAGTTAGAAAAACTTGAACTACCCTTGCCGCCCTTTTTCTATCCAAGGAAACAGTCTACATCTGCTGACTTGACTGTCATAACATATATGGAGGAATTATCGGTGTAAATTTGTTCTATTTTTCCTCCCCAAAAATGTATATTCTCATTTTTCTGAGATACAACTCGGTCGCAGCTGATGATATGTTGTATTTATGGAGTATAAAATTATCTATAATAAAGAATTTTACTGACCTCAATTAACGAAATATGGGGATTTAACGAAATATGGCGAAAGTGCCTCCATTCAATCCGAGTATAGTTATTTGGTTACATCTCGTGGTTAATGTTGTTAGCCTCTTGTCTAAAGCTCTAGTGTAAAGCTTTGAATCTTTTAATTTGTTAAATCATGTAAAGGGAATTCAATTCAGTCAGTTATAAGATTTCAAGTGTGATTAAACAAAAAGGTGTACGGTGTATTGACGTTTCCTCAAGAATCGCGTTTAGAAAAAAAAAGGAGCGCTTACAAAATTAGAGACTGTTTTATTTTACACGAAAGTAAAAGTATAAAACTCAAGATTAAAATACAACTAGTTCTCATAATAACTGAAAATTACAGAGCGATCGCATCAGTTTTAAATATTCTAGTAGTCATTTATTTTTAAAGGAAATTTATTGATACAATTACCAACTACACAGGGAAATTTTTATTTTAATGTAAGTATAAAGTTTTTTAAGATTAAAAAAAATTATTGATTAATGCAATAATAAAGAATTAAAAATAAAATCATATCATATCTAACACATTAGGAAACAAAATATCGGTACAACTATATCACAATTGTCTTCTATTCCTGCTAGAATGAAAACCACTTTAAGTGGCCCCGAATTTTTTATGGCATGACTATAACGTTTCATCACGATGAATGAAATGGCCATACACAGCTTCAGTATATTTCTTACTTACCCTTTAAGATAATTCAAATATATACATTTATTATTTATTATATATTGTCCAAAATATTGTATAACTATGTTTCAATTTTATTATATATCTGACAAAAACTTCCAAGAAACACCTTCACCTAAAAACCTTCAATTTTCTAAATATAAATTCTCTGAGCAACAAAAGGCCAATTCGTAAGTTTAAAAATATGAATTTTTAGAGTACAAGTTAATTTTTCTGGCCGTTCTTTTATATTATTGCTTTGTTAATGTGTGCCTTGAATTGTGGTGAAGGAATGATTGTGGTATTTGGGTCGCTGAATGGATGATCCTCAACCACTATTGGGGCGTCAATAAGCCATGGATAGGAAAATCGTCTATGAATTTTATAATGTTTAGTTTGTTGGGTTTATTTAATTAAATAATATCATTGTAACTGTCTGTTAGGTTGTCAATGATTACTCAAGGATGCGATTGGCTGTAGATTTGGTGTACAAATGGCACAATCCGAAACGAAATATGATAAAAGAGCTTGCTGTTGCTGACTGGAATAAAAAGATGCAGCAGTCTGTCCTTCAAACTTAGAATTTTAAGACGCTTCTAGTTAAAAATTTATTAATCGTAATCGTGTATTTTAAGAACACATTTATTTAGTTAAGTTATGGATTGATTAGGCCATTTTAAATTTGTTTGAAGTACACTTTATCTTTATATTTAAGTCTATAATGATTTATATATTACTGTTTTTGGACTATTTAGATATATATTGTTCTTTTTTATTTATAATAATTTATACATAATTTTTCTAGCAATGGTTTCATTATTATTGAACCTAACCTAAATTTTAAGTTCGGTAGTATACTCTATAATTTAGATATATATTATTGAATGGATGAGAATTCCTTTAACCTTCCATGATGCAGTCGCAGTGGTTATGGTAACAACAATTACTATGTTAAAAATCTGAAGTGCATATGGTAAATATTGTGGTGCCAGGTACTTTTGCATTTTAGTAATAAGGAATGGTTAGGGTGAGTTAGGTAATTCTGTTATGGCCATTATAGATTATTTGCATTATAGTGTTCCTATTCAATTTTCTGTGTTACAGCATAGTACTATATACTTATCCTGGCTCATTTTTTTAGTTATTGTAAAAAACCTGGTGTAATGCCTCAATATTGGAAGTGAGGGTGTTTTGCAAAATTATTGGCGGCGGGACAATTCGCACTCTGCGAATTGTCAGGAGCAGAATCTGCCTGCCACAGCCATGAGGACAATACGCAAAGAGCGGATTGTAATTTTATAATATTTAAGGGACAATACACAGTCTGCATATTGTGTTTTTTAATATTAAAGGGACAATACACAGACTGCGAATTGCAAAAACACAAATTGCGTATTGTTAATCCACAAATTGCGTATTGTATTTTCGTAAATAAAAAATTATAATTGAAGTACTATAAAAGGAGGAACGGTGTTAGGTTGATTGAGTGTGAGAGTGTTTTATTTTTTTGAGAATGTAAGAGTATAAAAATGGAGAGAGGTATTAGTTTGAAAATGTATTATAATAGTCAAATCTTTCCCCAAACATCTGAGGGTGTGAGTTTTGTTTGTGAGAATCCACGTGATATTGTTATTCCTTTTGCAATAACATACGAGGAATTTAAGAGTATACTTTGTCAATGTGGTGATAATCAAGTATTAAAGAGAGTCGTTAATATTTTTTATAGACAGCCTGTTTTAGTGTTCGGTGGTTTCGTTCAGTTTCAAATGATGAATGTGGTTGACGAAGGAAGTATGCAAGGAATGTTTTCGATCTACCAACAAACACGGGCACAAGTGTCTATTCTCGAATTGTATGTTGAGTTTGAAGAATTAGTTGAGGTTGATTTACCGGAGGCTAACATCGACTGGACTGTTTATAACAGTGAAAGCAAAGAGGAATTTGAGGGCACCTACCAAATTGTTGGTCCAACTGAAGAAGTGGGTGAAGATGATATAATAGTTGAGTCTAACGTAGCAGATGTGGCAAATGCACTGGCGAGCCAATATCCATCTAGAGAGCCTTCTTTCATGCATGCCTTGGATGTAGACGCTATGAATGCACCAGAATTTCCTGAATATATCAATTCAAGTAAGCAGTTATTATTATTATTATTATTATTATTATTATTATTATTATTATTATTATTATTATTATTATTATTATTATTATTATTATTGTTATTATTATTATTATTATTGAATTGTAAAGCAATAGTTAGAATTATTTGTTGTTGTTATTGCTGTAGATCTTGTTGTTGTTTCGGACGGTGAATTTGTTGTTGGCATGGAATTCAGTTCTAGAGAGACTGTTATTGCAGCAATTAAAGATTATACCATTCGCAGGGGAGTGGATTACCGGGTGTGTGAATCTGAGCCAACGACTTTTTATGCTAAGTGTGTACAATACGGAACAAGTTGCGATTGGCTTATTAGAGCTAGTCTTATTAAGAGAAAGTTTTGTTGGGTTGTAAGGCGATACAATGGTAGTCACACATGCACTAGAACTAGAATTTCTCAAGATCATGCCAAGCTAAATTCAGACATGATTGCAGAGGTGATAAAGCCATTGGTTGAAGCTGATCCATCTTTGAAAGTGAAATCAATAATTGCTGAAGTGCAGTCAAAATTCAATTATACGACGAGTTACCGCAAAGCATGGCTCGCGAAGCAAAAGGCAATTTCAAACCTTTTTGGTGGTTGGGAAGCTTCTTATGAAGCTTTGCCGTCGTGGTTTGAAGCAATGGTACAAAAAGATCCATCAGCAGCAGTCGAGATTGAAACTGCACCAGCATACCAAGGGGATGAGGTAGTCCATGATGTAAGGATACTGACGCGGGTATTTTGGAGCTTTTATCCTTGCATCAGAGCATTTAGGAGCTGCAAGCCAATCGTACAGGTGGATGGGACACATCTGTACGGGAAATATAAAGGAGCTCTATTAGTTGCAGTTTCTCAGGATGGCAATGGCAATATTGTGCCTCTTGCATTTGCCGTTGTTGAGGGTGAGACTTCTGATGCATGGCACTTCTTTCTTACTCATTTACGCACACATGTGGTGACTCGAGATGGTGTTGGGCTTATCTCTGATCGTCACAACTCTATTACCTCAGCAATAGCTCGTAGTAATGGATCATGGGAACCTCCAAGAGCTATCCGAATGTTTTGTGTTAGGCACATAGCATCCAACTTTTTGAGGAATTTCAAGGCACCGTATTTACAGAAGCTGATAGTCAATATGGGTACGTAGATTATTGTGAAACTAAGGCGTATTTGTTTTTACAAGGCATATAGCATCCATTTTATTGATTTTGTTTTGTTGGTTATTTACAGGCTATTGTAGGACTGTGCATGAATTTAATGTGTAGTATGCAAGATTGCGTGAACGTGGTGAGGCTTACACGCGATGGCTTGATCGAATCCCACGACAGCAATTTGCTTTGGCATTTGATAATGGATACCGTTGGGGTCATATGACCACAAACCTAGTGGAGTGCATCAACGGAGTACTAAAGGGAGCTCGAAATCTTCCTATCACGTCACTTGTGAAGGGAACTTTTTATAGGCTAAATGAGTTGTTCACTAGGAAGAGGGTTGAGGCTGAGGTTCGAAGGAATGCAGGACATGTATTTTCTGAATATGCTAGCAACAAACTGCAATCAAATCAGCAAGCAGCAGGAAACATCCAGGTTAACCTATTTGACAGGCAAAATGAGATCTTTGAGGTACGTGAGATGCCCATTGGTATCGAGTATGCGGTGAATCTCCGTCAACGATATTGTGATTGTGGTGAGTTTCAGACAGATTGAATCCCATGTCGCCATGTCTTTGCGTGTTGTGCGAACCAACGACTTGATTGACAACAATACGTTCATGAGGTCTATAGGATGGATGAGATAAGAAAGGTGTATAGAGCACGGTTTAAGCCATTAGGAAATCCAGCAACATGGCCGGTGTATCAAGGACCAAGACACATACCTAATCCGCACTTAAAGCGGTTTCCAAAGGGCGTCCCAAAATAACCCGCTTATTGAATGAAATGGATATGCGTGATATGCGTGGTCCTAGGCGTTGCAGGCTTTGTGGAGGCGAAGGCCACAATCGAAGTAGATGCCCCCATCGTGCAGGGCCTAGTGCTGGTGGATCTGCACCTATGTCTTAGTGCATTTGGTTTTTCCTTCATTAGGAATTGGATTTAAATACTACATCAATTGTATTAAATACTACTTTATGAAATTCCTGTGTGTTCGAATTTGATGTGAATTTATAAAATTCATAACAATTACAATTGCGGTCTTAAATTAAAAGATAAATAACAATTATTTGCTAAATGTCTTTTTCACAAATTTAGTACATTTCTTAACCGCCTTCTTGATTGTGGAAGGGGTATATCTACTTGCACTTCTACGTGTTGGCTCAATCCTCAGATTATACCCTTTACCATGAATATCTGAAGTATCCGCCATATCCGCACCTACCGCACCACCTATATGACATAAAAAATCACAATAATAAATATATCACAATAATAAATATATCACAAGAAAACACTAATATATCCCAATAACGAATACAAAAATATATCACAATCATACACTAATATACCATAGTAATGAATACAATAGTATATTATTACCTGCATCGTCATCACCATCGCTGTCACTATCACTATCATCCTCGCCAACATTATCATCCTCAGCCATGGGTGCCTGCACCTGAGGAAAAAAATATCAAATATCTGTAACATATTTAAAATATATTTAAATTAAAAAATATTTTAAATCAAACTTAAATATATATTTAAATACATATTAAATTAACAATTAAAAATATTTTCAATTTTAAATATATATTATGACTATAAATATATTCAAATTCAAAGTTAGATATATAGTTAAATTCGAAACATGTTTAATTTATATCTAAATTTAAATTATTAATATATATTTACTCAATTTTAAATAAATACCGAAAACCAACCAAAATGTAATTAACGACATTTTTTGGACTGTATTTTATTTCAAAAAATATATAATTTTAAATTATAAATATGTATTTTCATACTTTTAAATTTTATTCAAATTTAAATTTAAATATTTAATTAAAACCAAAATATATTTAAAGTCAGATTTTAAGGTAGATTTAAATATAGATTTAAATTTCAAATATATTCAAATTCAAATTTAAATTTATAATCAAAACCAACGTAAACTTAAAGTCAAATTTAAATTTAATTTTATAAACAAAGCTAAAATATAGTAACGTCAAATTTACTTATATACATAAATTCAAAATATATTTAAATTCAAATATTAATATAAAATTAAAACTGAAACATATTTAAATATTTATTTAAATTTAAACTTTCTAACATATAAATTAAATTCACAATTATATTTTATTTTCTGATTTAAATAGACTAACTAAAATATTATATTTAAATTTAAAATATATTTAATTAATATTAATTACTAATTAACATCATCATCATTCATCTAAATATATAATAAAAGTATAATTTCTATTTATATATTTTTTTAACTACTGATAAATAAATACTATTTAATTTAAATAATAACTATATATATTATTATCACATTATCTCTATTTCAAATAAAAAAAACACACAGTTAATCTACTAATTATATTAATAATATTTAAATAACTTACTTGTTAAAACTTGAAGAAACAACAAATTTGGCAAATGAAGACCAAGTCTCTGCAGGAGGAAGCATGGACGGATAGAACTGAAGAAGTATTAAAGAGTAGAAGGAAAGGAACGTTTGAAACTGTGGTTGTCTCTTAAAATGTTTGCGAATTGGGGAAGCTTGTGTACATTGACGAGAGAGAGACAGTCAAACATCACCTTATTCACGGGCTTGCAGTTCTTTGACGCGTGTCGACCATGCACGCAATACGGGTTTTGCGTATTGTAGGGGAATACGCACTTTGCGTATTGTGCTTCCCAAAGAACGCGCCCCCAGACCCTTGTTAAACACCATTTTCTCTAATATTCTTGTAAATCTCACTCTCTCCATCAATAATGAAATAAAAAATCCACTTATCCTTTGTGTTTGTGAGAAATCTTTTGAGTGCAAACTGAAACAGAATTTTGTGGCTGTGGCAGCCTACAATAAATCCAATTTCCCCAGCTGCTACCAGCAGTGCTGCACTTTTAGAAAGGGCCCCATCTGTGGTAGTTATGGATGGACTACACCATTTTTCTTGCAGTTCGTCTTTTGAAATTTATTTATTTATTTCTGTAGATCCTTGAAGCTACCTGAGAATGTACGAGTAACCAAGGTATGTTCTTTACCTTAGGCATACAATATTGGAAGTTTAGTGAAACTTAGTTGTTTTATAAATCATTTTAATACCTGGATATATTTTCCTTTTTTATAAAAGAAATTTTAGTATGAAGAGAAGAAAGGAAAAATAAAAGAAAAATAAACCTCACATGCAATTTTCTGGATAAGTGCTACTTTTCTCAATTGAATTTTATTTCATTTCCTTTTCCGTTCCAATTTTACTTCTGTAATTATATTTTTTTATATTACTGTTTCCCTTTCATCACTACTTATTTCAAAATCAATTTCAATTTTAGTTACCAGTTTTTTGCATAACCCATTTAATTTTGTTTGATCCCAATTATACAATTATTAATAAAATAGTAAAAAATTCCAATTTTGGCTTCAATCATTCATACAATTCATCTTTTTATGAATACCCATGTGCCCATATTGGTGATCTTCACTCAATGTGATTATTTTTGACAAAAAAATCAAACACAGCAACCAAACACAAAAAAGACGAACAGAAATTTTTTTTGAAAACTCACCAAATTAGGACCAGGTTGTGCGAAGGAAGCCGAGGAGTTAGCTGAAGGCGAGGAGGAAGTCGGGGACCTGCTGCTTCTGTGTCGGCGTCGACGGGCACAATGACGGCGCGCGAGACTGACTGCGAGGCAGTGACAAGACATGGAGCGGCGACGACGTCCAGGTCGGGAAGTTCCGGCTACTGCCGCCAGTGATGACGACGGCAAGGAAGGCACGCGAGATCGGAGGAGACTGACGACGAGCTTCTCGGATGATGCTGATAGAAAGAGAAATCTGGGCTCGCGTCAATGAGATATGAGAGATGAGAGAGCTTCTGTGAAAGTATGAGGTTGAGGGAGGAGAAGGGATTGTGAAACGACGTAGTTTGATGGATGGAAGAAAAGGACAAAAAAAGAAAAAAACTAAACCGGTTTATTTAAACCAGCTGAGTCAAACTGGATTTAAAGCATTTGGTTTAAAAATAAATTTTATTAACCGATTTTATAATTGACCAATCACAAAGTGACACCTCAGCAACTGTAAAAAAAATTGTTTTGGGCATCTTGACGTGAGTCTCCCCTTTATAATAATGTATGTCTTAAATTTTGATCTAGTACATATATTATTATAAAATTTAGATTTTTAAATTTTAAATTTTTATTTTAAAAAATAAAGTATGATCTTTTATTTTTAAATAATTTCTCTTAATCCTACTTATAAAATAAATAATAAAAAATTATACTTTATTTTTTAAAATAAAATTTAAAATTTAAAAAATACAAATTTATTATTATAATATTATGTATATTACTATTATTATAGCAGCTTTTTCTTTTTCCTACTCTTGGTTAGATAAAAGTGTAACAAAAGCTCTCTTGAAAAAAAAAAAGATATTTTATATCTATTATTATAGAATTCCCGCAACAAATATTAATTTCTATTGCTAAGAGTAATACTCTGGTATCTACTAAAATTATCATCAGAAAGTAGAAAAAAATCGACAAATTTTAGTCACAAACTTCTCTAAATGATTATTTTAACACAAAACAACAAATAGTAGTGTACTGTCTCCTGTTAGTTGATAATTTGATATGGTACTGTTATGTATCACTTTGACATTTTACTCATTTATGCTTATTCAAGTAATATATTACATCGTTTAGATAGCATTTGAAAGAGAGATAGAAGTTTATAAATTAAGGGTTCGATTGGAAAATTTCAAAAGTTATTTTTTTTAGCTTTTAACTTATAAAAAATTATATTAATAGTATTTGGTATAATTTTTTAGGTAAATTTTTAATTTTTCAAAAAGTTATTTAAGAGTTTTTGAAGAAGTTAAAAAATGTGACTTCTCCTATTTTCAAAAGCTATTTTATAATTCTTATTTAATGCACAACTTTAAAACAAGGACTCCTATAATAATTTTTCAAACACAAAATAACTTATTTAGAAGTTGTTATTAATAAAAGTCCTTATATTTTAAGCTTATTTTTCAAAAAAACTTATTTAAGAAGTTTAGCCAAACTGATCCTAAGACTGAAAGATAGAAATTAGGAAATAAAGACCGAAATAAGTCTCAATATTATATTTGGTATAAAATAGAAAACGGAGATTAAAATAAAAATGAAGCCCACATTTGATTTGCATAAAAAATAATTAGAATTAATTAAAAATAAAAAAAATAGACACTGAAATTTTAGTATCAATTTTTGGATAAAAAACATAATATTAAATTTTAATCTCTCAATTTTTATTCCAATACCTCAAAATAAACACTACCTTAGTATCTAAGCACTGATAAACCCGCTTAGGAAGAAAAGACAATATCATTATGTTTTTTAATCAGAATTTACTATTTTTAGTGAGCTTGGATTGCATTATTAGTATATGGGCGGAGTTGTACGCTATACCTAACTCCATGTTTTTTCTTTTTCTCATGGGTAGACCTAGAGACTCGATTCAATCAGGTCATTTTTAAACTGTTAGAGAATCATTAGCATTAATTAGGATCAATTAGTATCGACTACATTTATGTAGTATATCTGTATATTAATTATAGGATTCTATGCCTTTATTACTCTGATTCATTTAGCACCTATAAATACCTCTTGTATATTGTACTTTTGACAACTCAATAAGACACCTTTCAGATTACTCTCTCAGTCTCTTGTTTCTAACATGGTATCCAGAGCTTAGGTCATTTTTTTTTTCCATGAATATTAGTTTATAGTCCTTTGTTTTTCCTCTTCCGTCAGTGTTCTTTGGTCTCTCTTTTGCTCCCTTTTCAGACGCTTTGGTTCGTCACCGCCCTTACCACCGCCTTCGTCTCGTCGTTGCGAGTTCAACGAGTCCAGCCTCGTCACCGGAAACCACCGCACGCGCCGCCACGCTCCGTCTGAAGTTCGCCGTCCGATTGTCTCCGAGCAGTACTTTGTGCTCCGTTTTCAACCCCTTCCTGCCGTTTCGGTTCGTCACCGCCACTACCGCCGCCTTCAACTCGTTGCAACGTTTTCAACGCCACCGGAATCACCTCCAGACTCCGCCGGACGCGCCGCCACGCGCCACCTGAAGTTGGCTGTCCGGTTGCAGGCGTTCTCTTCCAGAAGCATCCGTCGCCGTTGGATCAGCGCTCCAGATCAACGGCTCATCCAAGCCCCACGTGGCAACCAGACGCGAGACGGCCCGCGTCCGACCCGCGATACCGACCCGACCCGGCCATCCAACCTGCGCGCCACCTCGCGCCCTGTCAGCTGCTGACGTGTCTTGCGTCTCCAATCCCCGTGTGCCACGTGTCATTGCTTGATGATGTGGCTGCTGACGTGGAATCTGACGTGGCGCTGACGTGGCAGACAAGTGGGACCCTCCCTAAGGTTTTTTGGTGAGCTCTTTCCGATTTTGCCATCCGTTTCCTCATTTTCTGCTCCGAAATTGCAGTTTTTCTCTCCTATCCTTGTTCTCTATGACTACTTTTATGGCAAAGTCAGATGTTTTTGCTGCCACAGACAGAAAGGGGGCATTCTGTCGCAACTGTAACCGTTTCGGGCACCCGTTCTCCAGCTGTCCCTCTGTTGAATGTCGCACATGCCACCAGAAAGGGCATATTAGCTACCATTGTTCACAGTTGTTCTGCCGTTATTGCAAGCTCTCGGGACATTTGCTTACTACCTGTCCTACTCGTCCACCACGTTCTGCGCCTGCTTCTGCTGTTGCTGCTACTACTGAACCTACCACTGTCTCTCTATCTGATATTGCATCTCTTCTACAGCGTCTTCTATCTGTTTCTGGTAATACCCCTGCTGCTTTATCGAGCCCTCCAGGTACTTCTAAATGGTACTTTGACTCGGGTTGCTTTAACCACATGTCTCCGTTGCGTAATATTTTCTCGTCCATGTCTGCAACTACAAATGGACCTTCTGTCAATACTGCAAATGGCTCCCTCTTGCATGCAACACACAAGGGTTCTATCTCTCAGTCATCTCTTAATCTTCCTGATACTTACTACATTCCCAAATTAAACTTCAATCTTATTTCTGTTGGTCAACTTGTTGATCTGGGTTTTGACGTCACCTTTTCTGTTTCTGGTTGTCGTGTACAGGATCCTCGGACGGGACAGATCATCGGGACTGGACGTAAGGTCGGAAGGTTGTTTGAACTCGAAAGTCTTCATATTCCTCCTGTACCAAATCTCTGTGCTGCTTCTTCTCCCTCTACCCTTCACTTATGGCATCAACGTCTTGCCCACACCTCCTTAGGAAAACTGCGTCCTCTTGTATCTCAGGGTGTTTTAGGTCAGGTTCCGAATGAATCTTTTGACTGCATTTCTTGCCAAACTGCCAAACAACCTGCTTTATCTTTTCACAATAATTCATCTCTTGCTTGCTCTCCTTTTGATCTCATTCACTCTGATGTTTGGGGCCCCGCTCCCACTGCCTCTATGGGCGGAGCTCGATACTTTGTCGTTTTCATTGATGATTATTCCCGTTTTACTTGGGTTTATTTGATGACTAATCGCCATGAGTTACCTCAGATCTATATCAACTTTGCTACTATGATTAAAACTCAGTTTTCCAAGGCCATTAAGGTTTTCCGACGTGATAATGCTATGGAATACCGTGATTCCAAACTCTTAGCCTTTCTTGCAGAACAGGGTACTCTGTCTGAGTTTTCTTGTCCTGGTACGTCTCAACAAAATGGTAGAGCTGAACGCAAACACCGTCACATTCTTGACTCCGTCCGTGCAATGCTCCTTTCCTCTTCGTGTCCTGAGCGTACTTGGGGTGAAGCTGTTCTTACTGCTGTTCATGTTATCAATAGACTCCCTTCTTCTGTTCTTGGTAATGTTACTCCCTTTGAGCGTCTTTATCATACCCCCCCAGATTACAGTTCTTTTCGAGTTTTCGGTTGTGTATGTTTTGTTCTTCTTCAGCCTCATGAACATAGTAAACTTGAACCTCGGGCTCGTATATGTTGTTTTCTTGGTTATGGTACTGAACACAAGGGTTATCGTTGTTGGGATCCTCTTTCTAAACGTATTCGTATATCTCGTCATGTTGTCTTTTGGGAGCACCACATGTTTTCTCGGTTCTCATCCTTTGAGTCGATTCCCACTACTCAGTCACCTTTGTTTACTAACCCCAATGTTGATCTTTTTCCTAGTGATGATTCTACGGGTTCTACCTCGAGTGACCCTCCACAGCATCCTGTTCCTCCGCCTTCTCCATCTCCCGATGATTCCAGACCGGACGATGATCCTGATCCTACCGTCATGCCTCCTCCTCCCGCTCGTTCTTCTAGGGTAAGAAATCCACCTCCTCATCTTCTTGATTACCATTGCTTTTCTACTATTCTTCATCAACATGAACCTAAGACATTCAGAGAAGCCTCCTCAAACCCAAATTGGCAACAAGCAATGCAAGAAGAATTACAGGCACTTGAAAAAGCACACACTTGGGATCTGGTTGATCCTCCTTCTGATCAGGAAGTTGTGGGCAGTAGATGGGTATACAAGATCAAGACTCGCTCTGATGGCTCTATTGACCGTTATAAGGCCCGCTTGGTTGCTCAAGGTTGTACGCAAGAGTATGGTATTGATTATGAAGAGACTTTTGCCCCTGTCGCTCGCCTTACGTCTGTTCGAGCTCTTCTTGCCATTGCCGCGGTTAAAAAATGGTCTCTCAGTCAGATGGATGTGAAGAATGCATTTCTTAATGGGGATCTGAAAAAGAACATAAACAATAAACCCGAATTAATTCCTCCTATTTACGATATGTTTGTTTAGATGGAAAATATGGGGAATATAATATAAACGAAAAGAAATAGAAGGGAAATGTATACTTTTACTTGTTTGATTTTGAAAGAAAATGTAAAAGAAAAAGTACAACCATATTAAAAAGTGAAAGGAACTCACCAAAAACTTTTTTCCCCAACTAAGGCAAAAAAAGAACAAAAAAAAAAACTCATTCCATTCCATCATTTCAAACCCTACCATTCTCTTTTTATAAAAGACTCTTCTTCAACCTAATTTTATTATTATTATTATTATTATTATTATTATTATTATTATTATTATTATTATTCCTAACTTGTTATATTATAAATATAATTTAATTTTGTTGTTATTATTTAACGACATTTATAAATATTTACATAATAATTATATACATAATAACATTATTATATAATATAAAGAGTAATATTATCATTATATAATTTAATTTATTTATTTATTTTCATTTTTTTAAATAAACAACATAAATTATTTATCTTTCAATATTTTTTTATCCTATTTTTCTTCTATCCAAACACACCAATAAAAATTAAATTTCATTTCTATTTATTTTTTTTCTATTTCTTTTCACTCAATTTCTCTCCTTATTTCTTTTCACTACCAAACAAAGCGTTAGAGAGCATAATCGCGTTACCCACCCTCCTATGGCTACTCTTCTGCACGCGCTTCTGGATTGCGAGGATGGGAGGATCCGTGTTTAAAGGTGTTTCGATATAATTCAACTTAATCGAAGTTGTTTAAAATATGGTAGCCAAGTATATGAGGAGGAGAGCGACAATCAAAGTTTTGAGTGAGTAGGCATTAGGCAATTGTGAAAAATAGGAGGCTGAGCTCTCGAGGATTGGGAATAGGAATTTGCAACCGACTAAAAGCCCACTATTATAGATGCATTTCGGCTATATACATACACAATGCACATTGTGGTTTTTGTTTTTATTATTTTTTTGTGTGTGTTTTAATTGGGATACTGAAAAAATTGGGTCATAATCTATAATCTAATCTAAAGGGCAGCAAAGAGTACACAGGGTTTAGAGGATTGTTGCACTCAAATTATTATTATTATTGTTATTATTATGAAAGAATAAGATAGGATAAGATAAAAAATTAAAACTGATGTAGATATCAGTTTAACTTATTAAACAGTTATATTTGAATCACTAATTTTTAAAAATTTTAAGGATAAAAATCAGTTATCTTGTTTATCAATTCAATTAACGAGTAAATTTTTTACAATTAATATTAATTAATTTTTTAAAATTTTAAATCATAAATTTTAGGCCATAGATTCCTTACTCCCACTTTTATGTGGGAGTATAATTAACCTACAGTAAAATAATTACAAATTGTACCCCGTTTTTTTTTTTTTGAAAAATTTACTAACTAAATTTTGACCTCTTAAATTATTGGTTTTTAATTTTGACCCATTTCCCTTCTTTGGTACGAGAAACTGAGAGATTACTGATTTTTGGAGAGCATCAACCAGGTTGAAGCCTTTCTTTCCTTCCCTAACTCTGCCCTCACTCTCCACTCTCCTTAGAGTTCTTAAAAAACCCTAATTTTGCCATCCCCGTTCTTTTTCTTATTTCAGATTCAGGGGCATTTCAGAGAAGAGAAGCAGTTAGGGTTTTCAGACAACTGCAATCCCTGCCATTCTCATACCCTTCCTCTGCTGCAAATTTCCGCCACCTACTTCCGCCGACGCGCCACGCCTCCGCTGCCGCCGCACCCTGCCTCCGCCTCGCCCTGCTTCCGCCGCCGCGCCACGCCTCCCACGCTCAATAAGACAAGAGGTTTCTGCGGCCCTAAATCGCTCATCTGGTTCATCAGGTATACATCTTGATTTCATATTCCGAATCTTAAATGTGTTGTATATTAGGTATGTTTTCATATTTCGTTCAAAAACTATATCTTGCGCAGCTTTGGATGGCTATTGAAAAATTCGACAAAATCAATCTCTGGAAAGGGTTGCAGAGCCTCAAAGTCCCCTGTGAATTCAACCTTCATAAAAAGATGCTTCACCTCACTTGCCAATTTCAGCATTTTACATATTGCATCCCAGCACCACTGGACTCCTCGCATCGACAGGAACTCCAGAACATTGAGGTTTCCGAAATCTATCATGTATACCCTCCCTGGAAACAATTAACATGAGATGAAAGAAATATAAGAACAAGAAAACACAGCCAGTAAGAAAAAACTATATGTACAAGAATCACTTAATATGGAAAATTACCCGAACTGTTGGAAATTGAAAGCTTCTTCAAATGCCCGGTTTCAGGGACCCTGATCCAACTACAGCCTTGTACCTCAAGGGATTCAATTTTCGGAGAGATAAGAGAAAGTGAACAGTTTCCCAGACCATAAAAATCGTCCTCATGAAGCTGTTTGAGATTGAGTCATACAAGGCATGGGCAGCTGCAGAACTTGAGCAACAGAAAGAGGTTGAAGAGGCTGAGGTTTCCATGCAGGAAGCTCAGGACTACCTTGATTCTATCACGGAAAGTGCCATGGACGAGTTCCGGCGCTTCGAAGAGGAGCTTGAGAGCATGTCAAAGGCTGAAATGGAGAGCCTAGTTAACACTGCTGAGGGTGCAAGAAAGATGGGAAATTTGATGGAGAAAGCTGCCTCCATTGCTTCCAAGAAGTATATTGAGGCTGCACTCAATTCATCCACTGCTTCCATGAAATCTGCTTGGAAGGGAATCTCTTCTGGCAAGGTCCATCCTTCTTAAAACATGACAATAACAAAATAACCCTCCTATTGAAATGTATTTAGTTAAAATCTGTAATAAGATACTTCTGTTTTAGCCTTTTGTTTTGTTATCTTCTGTTCTTATATTGCTGCTATAGAAATTGGATCAGAATTGATGTACCAAATTTGATAGGCTGAGAATTCATGATTCAGCCACCAGTGAGAATGCAAACAGATTTAATGTT
Organism: Arachis ipaensis; assembly: GCF_059453495.1. Classification (NCBI taxonomy): domain Eukaryota; kingdom Viridiplantae; phylum Streptophyta; class Magnoliopsida; order Fabales; family Fabaceae; genus Arachis; species Arachis ipaensis. Next base: position 68,247,007 of record NC_142438.1, read on the forward strand.
CATGACACATTGAAAATCCAATACTTTCATGGATGAATCTGATATAACAGTTAGTAGTTAGGTTTATGAAGCTTAATCTCCAAGATTTGTCAGTAATGTATTTATCCCTATTTATCCCTCGATTCTTCTTAAGAGATATATTATTACTTCTTTGGTTTAATTGAATTTAGTGTCATCGAAGGGCATATGCATATCAAAAGAAATAACCATCCAATTAAAAATAACAAACATAATTATCTGCATATCTATTAAATTAAATATATAATATATTCATTATTCACATTGTTTAGTATTCTCATTGTCTATTTATACTTTTTTCATAAAAAAAATTCATGAAGCGGCACCTCTGATCTGAGGAGACAAGAAAGCGTGCGTATTTTTTGGTACATTGTATAAGCTGAGATAATAGATTAATAATGAATTCCAACATATATGTATTGTTGTGGATCTAGTACAGATTCAACAAAACGTAACTTGTCAAAATGAGTATGAATCCACTTGTCGAATGTAAGAGTAGAGTCACACAAAAGTTGCATACTCTTCAATTGCTACACATACACCAGCCTTCATATATAAATTGTAACAACTCTTTCGACTTGGAATTGTCTTCTTATTCAGAGCATTTGGTCTTATATCATCTCTTGCTAGTACATTAATTTAATATAAAGTTTTAATTCTCTGCTGATTTACCAGAATATACAACATAAAAAATATATACTGCACTTCCGTTTGGACTATGAATTTTCTTCGGCTGCTTCATATCATATCAAATATCATAACTACAAAAAAGAAAAAAAATAACGACTCTCAACTATTAATTTTACAAGGTTTAACTCTATATATATAGTAAGAAATTTAATTTTCTTAGCAGCAAAGTGTATCTGATCGTTCTCTATAACTAATTAGTCACCCTTAGCTTGCATTGGCTTCTTCAATTTCTTCCACTCAATGTTTTCATTTCTGTATTATCTGCTTCTTCTTGCAATTCCTCTAATGGCAGTAGTGATATTTCATCACTTAAAGAAACAACAACACAAAAGAACCACTACCACCAGGTCCTAAACCACTTCCCATAATCGGAAACCTCCACCAACTCGACAGCTCCAACCTCAATCTCCAACTATGGAACCTCTCAAAGATCTACGGCTCCATATTCTCCCTTCAAATAGGGTTCAAACCAGCCATAGTTATCTCCTCACCGAAACTCGCAAAGGAGGTTCTCAAAGACCATGATCTTGACGTTTCAAGCAGACCTCCGTCGCTCGGAACCACTAGACTCTCTTACAACGGTTTCGATTTGATTTTCTCTCCATGCAGCGAGTACTGGAGAGAAATCAGGAAGATCTGCGTCGTTCATTTCTTCAGCTCCAAGCGAATCTCTGGATTCTACCACATCAGAAAATCTGAAGTGGAAAGAATGTTAGGCAAGATATCAGAGCACGTGAGTTCTTCGAAAACCACGGATCTGAGTGAGATATTGATGTCCGTGTCGAGTTCTATAGTGTGCAGGATTGCGTTCGGAAGAAGATATGAAGTTTATATGGCAAGAAACCATTCATAGAAGATGAAGATATTGAAAAGCTTGTTTATCTGAAAGCAGTGATCAAAGAAACATTAAGATATTATGCACCTGCACCATTGGTACCAAGAGAATTCAACAAAAATAGCAGAATAGCAGGGTATGAAATTGAAGCCAAGACGATAGTATACGTAAATGTGTTTGCCATCCATAGAGACCCTGAAACTTGGAAGGATCCAGAAGGGTTTAGTTTGATTACATTTTAAAATGAATTGATTTCTCAAACCAAACCAAAATTCCAAACCAATTTGAGTATAAATAGTTTATTGAGTTCATCCACCATGCCTAAGCTACTGCTATCTTAGATTTTGTCCCCCCTTAGAAATTCCAATTAACTCAGCTTACTAATCAAGTCTCATTCAACAAAGATTAATCACTTACAGGTTACAGCAGTAATAGCAGTAAAGTATAATAATGTTTTAGCAACAAGGACCATTCAACAGCATTATAATAAAACGTTAAATGAATAATATAAAATAATGGTGAGGTCAATTTTACATTGTCACGCATAACGGTTCTCTTTCTCCAATAATTACCCGTTTATGCAGCTAGAAAAGCAAGCATCCAAAAGACACCCTTCACTGCCATTGGCCACAACACATACACAGAAGTTGATGGCACTTCACGTGCCTCCACAACTTTCTTTTCTTTTCTGTTCATAAAAGTTTGAGTTGATCTACATCTACTACACTAGATTAGATAGTGCTGCTCTATTTAGTATTTACCATAGAGGTAGTGACCAGATACATATACAAATAAAATTATTTTCAGTGAAAATACTGAATAGATTTCTAAGTTTTCATTGCAAGCATAATTAAATTTCTTGACTATTGAAAAAAAAATAATGATTAACTAACCTCCAAGTGTGGCGGCGGCGTCTTGCGAAGCGGCGGCAGCGAACGAGAGAGACTGCGGAGGGAGAGGAAGAGAGAATGGCTACACCGCTACGATGATTGAAGGAGGAAAACAAAACCCTAGCAGACCAAATGTCTCACTCTCACCATTACTTTGAATATGAAATTAAAGAAAAAAGAACAATGTGTAAAAAAGAGTAATTAGAGGGTCAATATCTAATTACTGATTTTTTTAAAAACAAAAAAATGGGGTTCTTTTTGTAATTATTTTAGTGTTGGCTAATGATACTCCCACATAAAAGTGGGAGTAAGGAATCCATAGCCTATATCTTCTAAAAGATAACATTAAAAAATAATTTTACAATAAAAAATTAACTAAGGGCGGTGAGCTAAATTCCGATTGTTCCAGCGTTAGCGCCGCCAGTGTCCCAAAAGGACCCACAAATTTAAACGTGGTGCCCACGCAAACCTAGCGCCGCCACTCCGAAAAATTAGCAAAAAGCAACACAGGGGAGTTAACGAGGGTATTATGGTCCATCAAATTTTTTAAAACAAACCCTACACTGTCTCTCATACTATAAGTATCACTCCTACCCTAATTCCTCGTTTTCACACATTCGCGATCACACCCATTCTCTGATTCTCATCCTCCAATCCTCTTCTTTCACTGGTTAGGGTTCTTCTTCCGATCTCTGTTTCTCTTCGTTATTTCTTGTTTATTGATCCGATTCAGCTTTCTATTCTGGAAAGCAGGGTCTTGTATGTTACGCTTTCATGGATTGTCTCTCAATTCTTTTCGTTTGATTATTGATATGTTCTTCATCATCAATACCGTTGTCTCTGAATTTCGCATAATGATCTTTCATTCCTTAAAATTGTGTTAGATCTTTTAATCACTGTATCTATTTACCTTTTTCTTCTGTTTTTGAATGTTTTAGCTGCAGATACGTTTTGATCTCTTTTATCTACCTAGAATCGTCACAATTATGAGAATTATTACTATATATCTCTAGTTTTCTTGTGGTTTATGTCTTGTTCTGGTGTGGATGGTTAATTTATTGATATGCCTTGTTTGATCATTGATGTGTGGTTTGTTGTATGTCTCTGGAGTTGACTCTTTCTGTTTTTCGTGTTTGCGGGTGTTGTGCAGTGTTTTGTTGAGTTTTTTCTGTAGAGAATGGGAAAAGAGAAGAGTCACATCAACATCGTCGTTATCGGCCATGTCGACTCCGGCAAGTCGACCACCACCGGCCACCTCATCTACAAGCTTGGAGGGATCGACAAGCGTGTGATTGAGAGGTTCGAGAAGGAGGCTGCTGAGATGAACAAGCGTTCATTCAAGTACGCCTGGGTTCTCGACAAGCTCAAGGCAGAGCGTGAGCGTGGTATTACCATTGACATCGCCCTGTGGAAGTTTGAGACCACTAAGTACTACTGCACTGTGATCGATGCACCTGGTCATCGTGATTTCATCAAGAACATGATCACTGGTACCAGCCAGGCTGACTGTGCTGTTCTGATCATCGATTCCACCACTGGTGGTTTTGAGGCTGGTATCTCCAAGGATGGCCAGACCCGTGAGCATGCTCTTCTTGCTTTCACCCTTGGTGTTAGGCAGATGATCTGCTGTTGCAACAAGGTATAATCCACTTTTGCTAAATATTTTCAGCCATCTTTTGATTTTGATGATGTTCTTGTCGTTCTAATTTATTTGTGGATGTGTTTTACAGATGGATGCAACGACCCCAAAATACTCCAAGGCTAGGTATGATGAAATTGTGAAGGAGGTTTCATCCTATTTGAAGAAGGTTGGTTACAACCCTGACAAGATCGCATTTGTACCAATATCTGGTTTTGAGGGAGACAACATGATTGAGAGGTCCACCAACCTTGATTGGTATAAGGGACCCACCCTGCTTGAGGCTCTGGACCAGATCAATGAGCCAAAGAGACCTTCTGACAAGCCTCTCAGGCTGCCCCTTCAGGATGTCTACAAGATTGGCGGTATTGGAACTGTTCCAGTTGGTCGTGTAGAGACTGGTATCCTCAAGCCTGGTATGGTCGTGACCTTTGCCCCCACTGGACTCCAGACTGAGGTTAAGTCTGTGGAGATGCACCATGAGTCTCTCCCTGAGGCTCTCCCTGGTGACAATGTTGGTTTCAATGTTAAGAATGTTTCTGTGAAGGAGTTGAAGCGTGGCTTTGTTGCTTCTAACTCAAAGGATGATCCTGCTAAGGAGGCTGGAAGCTTCACCTCTCAAGTTATCATCATGAACCATCCTGGCCAGATTGGCCAAGGTTATGCTCCAGTCCTTGACTGCCACACCTCACACATTGCTGTCAAGTTTGCTGAGCTCCAGACCAAGATTGATAGGCGTTCTGGCAAAGAGCTCGAGAAGGAGCCCAAGTTTCTTAAGAATGGTGATGCTGGTATGGTGAAGATGATTCCCACAAAGCCAATGGTTGTTGAGACTTTTGCTGAGTACCCTCCACTTGGAAGGTTTGCTGTGAGGGACATGCGTCAAACTGTTGCTGTTGGTGTGATCAAGAGCGTTGAGAAGAAGGATGCTTCAGCTAAGATCACTAAATCTGCTGCGAAGAAAGCTGGCAAATGAACCGTGCGGGTTCAGCATGCTTTTACATCTATGATAATGAATAAATGTTTCGTCAGCTATGTCTCTGGCGGAACTACCTTAAGTATCTTGTTTAGTGTTTGGTGTCGTAGGTTGTTGCTACCTCTGTACAGTACTCAGTCTCAGAATTGGGTGCTTGATAGACGGTGGCGATGCTAGTATTTGATTTCTCGGTCGTGTTCAGTTTTAAACTTCGATGATTTGGTTTTCTGGTTAAACTTTCTTTTTTCGTTTATAGATCTATCTTTTATTATTTTTATTTTGCCTCTTATCTTTATTTCCACTGGTCATATACTCAGATATAACTATATAATTTGTCGTCAGCATGATCTTCATTGCGTTAAAATGTCCAATTCTTGGCAGGTTTTTGAACAAAATTTTGATAATAGCAATGCTCTTCCTCTGGAAGAGTTAAGTGTTTTCATTCAATTGAATCAACTTGTGCTGGTGGAATTAAAGAGTTCCACCTATCTTGGAAATCTGAGTATTACTATAACTTCAACTGTTTACGTGTTAAGCATAGCTTGACAATAGAATGTTTGTTTTATGCTATTCTTCGACATTCGGAGCTGATAAAAAAACCACACAGATTGATTGATAAGAGCCTAAGAGGAAACAATTGGTGAAAATAAATAAGTCTGGCTGGCTTTTCATTTTTGTTTAGGGTTATTTTAGAATTAATTGTTTTAGAAAATATTTTTTATTTTTAACTTCTGAAAATTATTTCCATTTTCTGATTTTCATGTTGTAGAAAATGTGATTGCTTTGTTAAAATGAATTGTATTTTCAAACAGAAGAAACATTGAAGATATGTTTGATTAATCTATTTTGAAATTGTGTTTTTGTCATCACAATAAAAAAATATATTTATTATTTGATAATTAAATTATAAATATATTTAATTCACAAGTTATTTAATCAACTAAAAATAATTTTATAAACTAGGTAGATTGCAGCATAGTTTAAACAAAGAAACTCGATTAAGTTTTAAAAGATAAATTTTGTTGCTCGAATAAACTTTGATATTTATATACGATAATATTTTTATTTAGATAAATTCATTAAAATTGAAATAAAAAAGATAATAATAATAATAATAATAATAATAATAATAATAATAATGTTAAAATTATAAAATGATATTATTATTTAAATGAATGAATTATAATTAACATTGATATTTTTATAGCATAAGAAATAACATCCACAAAAGAGTTTTTGGGAAAAAAAAAAGTTTCACAACAAAAGGTAGATAAGAAAGAATAATTCTCTACATAAAAGCATTTTTTTCAAGCCGTTCTTCATGTTCTTCTTCCTCTCTTCCTCCTCCTCCTCTTCCTCTTCTTTCTAAATAATATCCACAAAAACTTTTTTGGGGGAAAAAAAAGTTTCACAACAAAAGATAGATAGGAAGAATAATTCTCCACATACAAGCGTTTTTTTCAAGCCGTTCTTCACGTTCTTCTTGCTGCACGTTCTTCTTCCTCTTCTCCTCTTCCTCCTCTTCCTCTTCTTCTTTTTCTTCTTCTCTTTTATTATCGTCGTTACCAACACTACCACTTCTCCGTCTTTTTTCATTGAAATTTCTTCTAGTTAATTTTTTCGTTAGTAGTTTATGATTCTGTAGGTGAATAATATTTTATCGTTGATGATTTGAATTGAATATAATGTAAAATTTTAGCATTGAAAAAAATATTTCTTTGTATTTGCAATAAATTTAGGTGTAATATTTTTTTGGTGACAATTTAGGTGTAATATAAAGATATTTGTGTGTATTTTAAGAAACTTTGGGTGTATTTTATTCTAATAAGTTTTGGTTAATTCAAAATTATTTCTTTTCCTCATCTTCTACCACTTCTTTTTTTTTTTTCATCATCATCACTATCTTATTCTTCTTTTTTGTTTATTCATCTTTTTCTTTTTATTTTACCTTCTCAAGTTTCTTCTTTTACTCTATTAACAAGAATAAAAACAAAAAAATCAAACAAAGAAAAAGAAAAAACACATAATGCTGTAAAATTACTTGGAAGATGATGAATTTATATTCATTTAACTAAAAGAAAGAAAGAAATAAGGAAAAAAAAAAAGAAAAAATGCAGCATTAGAGGAAACATTTTTCTATACTCAGCAAATTTGGGTGTAACACGAAAACATTTGGATGTAACACGAAGATATTTGAGTATATTTTTTAGAATTTTGGGTGTATTTTTATTTTGATAAGTTACGCATAATTCAAAATTCTTCCTCTTCCTCCTCCTCATCTTCTACTGATTCTTCTTCCCGTGTTCTTATTTCGTTTTCTTATAATTCTTCTTGGGAGAAAAAATCAAACAAAGAAGAAAAAAATATATAATGTTGCAAAATCAATAGAAAGAAAAAGAAAAAAAAAATATAGCAACAACAACAGTAATAAAAAAACGATGAAGATAAAACACGCGAAGAAAAAAAAGAGAAGAAACGCACAGAAAAAGAGAAGAAGAAGGAAGAGGAGGCGGAGCAGGGACGGACGTACATATATAATTGTGGGGGCAACCGCCCCCACTACAATTTGAAATTTTTTTGAGTAGTATATGATAATAATATTTATTTGCCCCACTAAATTATTGAATTTGACCCCACAATAATTTTTTATTCAATTTTTGGTACTTCATAGTCAATTTAAAAATTTTATATTAGATGTCATTGGAATGATCAATTCTCAATTTAAATGAAATTTGTGTTTTTTTTTAGAAATCGACTCGAAAGATTATTTTTTATCTTTTTTTATATTAGTTTTAATTTTTTTTCATAACAATTGCATTAATTGAAAGAACTTTCTCAACTATGAATCTCAATAAATATTGGCTTCTAATTGTATGAGAAGTAAATTTTTAAATAAGTATTTACTTATATATATGTAAGAATAATACTACACATCCAAATCTTTTTATGAACTAAGTCTAACCAAGTTAAACAACAATACTTGAAATAATGTTAGTGATAACTGATTTTTGTTATCTTAGACTAACTTGGGTGGACTTGGTTAACAAAAGAACATAAATATGTAGCATTATCTTATATAAAAAGATAGATATTTCGATTGTAGTGTTAAGAAAAAGATTACTTAATTTTTTTATAATACGAAACCTAAATAATAAAATTCTAAATTATATGTTATTATTTAAATTATTATTTTAGTGTTTTAATTTGTAAATTAGATATTTTAAAAATTAACCATATTATATGTATATAGAAAATAACCACTTGTATATATATATTAAAATAAAAAATATATATTAAAAATAAATTAAATAATACATATATTTATATATAAATACATAACGATTAATAAATAATTTGATAACTGATTTTTATATATACATAATATTTTTATTATAAAAATTATTTTATTTATATATTTTGTCCCCACTACCAAAATTTTTTGGATCCGTCACCGAGGAGGAGGAACGCGAAGTACGTATGAAAATTGATAGAAACAATAGAACACTACTTTATTCAAAGACATTCAGACAAAATTCTCTTGTGGCACACGTTCGAACCCGCATCTAAAACAACATTTTTCACGTTTGTGTGTATTTAAAAAAAAAAAAATTCAATAAAAGCATTTTCAATAATATACAACCAAACATGTATTGAAGTTTAATCTGACCTAATGAAGCAGCTTTTGCAGAACCTAATGAAGCAGCTTTCACAGTTAAATCTGACCGATGTGAGACTTGTCATCATCAGCGCTTATTATTTTTCATGTGTGAAAGAGGTGTATAATAAGAAGTGTGAGGAGATGTGTGTTTTATATTGGTATGGAATGTATAAATTTGAGGCACTAATTTGTTTGTATTATTTTTTTTTAAACAAACAATCACAAATTGGACGTTCGATTTGTGATTTCGAAAATAAAAAAAATTTTAATGTTAAAATCGGATCGTCTGATTTTTATTTTAAAAAACAAAAAAAAAATAAAAAATACAAAACACATCCTTCGATTTGTAATTTATTTTTTTTCTCCAAACAAATCGGACTGTTCGATTTGAATAAAACACCGTATAAAAAACACTTAATCTTTCAATATCAATGTATTACATATATTTAATCAATATAAAAAAAATTTAGCCTCATCATCACCACCTTTGACATTCACAAAATCTTGATTTGCATGCACATGTTCCTCTCTCAACACTAGTGATGTTTGCATCCTCTTCATGGCCTTCCTCCTGCGTTCATGATCCTCCCATCCTACACCACCAACAATAATGAATTGTGGGGGGTTTAGTTACTCATGAGAAAGAGGGAGGGGTGAATTATCCCTGAAAGACACACAGGAACACCATGGTTTAGCATTGACTGCATTGCTTTTTTTTTTTTTCCTGCTTTTGGTTTGGTTTGGTTTCTTTAGTCACGGGTCTCTTTCGTCCTATCCACCAGCTATTTCGATCTTCCAAGCAAAATGCTGTTTCAGGGCAGATTTTTCAATGTATTATGCAGTAATTTTGCTTCTGTTTTTACTTGTTTGTCTCTTTCAATGATTGCCTTTCTTATTCTACTTGATCTTATCTCTTCATCTGATTCATTCAATAAGCATTAGATTACTCATGATTTTTGTTTGTTTATCTATCGAACAAGATGAAATAAAATAATAAAAACTTTATAAAATTACCGAGCTAAGTCTTACTGACATCTTACTATTGCATGGAACAGTTAGATTCTCCAAACAGGGAATGGCGGCTGTTTTTGATGGATATAACAAGTGGCAAGCAACCTCAGCATGTGACATCACACCTATGACCTCATCAAATTTCACACTTGTTTGAATTATTTGAATTAGGACCACATAACAATCAAGATAGAACAATATCATTGGACCAAATAATTTTATTTGAATTATTTGCATATATATATTCTTACTACATGTGCTTTAAAAGAGTTACATACACAGAACAGACAGAAGATAATGCAGAAAAAGAATATTTAAAAGGTGGTGTGTGGATTTGTGGTTAGGATAATTAGTAACAGGGTAATGAGAGATTCCTAGCTGGCTATAAGTGTAGATAAACAAATAAATAATTGGAAAATTCATGGTCTATATATTATTTATGAGGTTTGTTTCATGGCCTACATAGAATCCAAGAAACATTGGTAGTGGAGAATGAAGAGGGATGCTCATACTTGATAGCATTGAAAGGTTTGCTACGCAGGAGAGATGGCGCTATCACTTGCATCCATCCTACCATCCATTGGCATGGGTAGGAGCAAGGTCTGCCAGCGTCATCTCTTGTGCGTAGCATACCTTTGCATATGCAAACTAAGGTACTCATTTCTACAAATTTGCATTCCAATGTGGTAATCCAAGGTACGTGCTCTTGTCTGGTTTCAGATTTTCCCTTGTTAATCCCATTATATCTTATGTTTTGCTTGCCTTAATTATCTGTGATTTTATGAAGTACTTGAATGTTCTGTTTTCATTTTTTTACTTTTTAGTTTGGATTGATCAAACAGGTTAACAGATTTTTCCACTAGTATGTTTGATGGGGTGATAATACAATCAACCACTCATCTTCCAAGATCCAAACATGATGAGTCAAAAGTTTGCTTGAAAATATAGTAGGAAACTCAGAAGATAGATTTTAGAGTTGCAATAACGTGACATTCATAGTGAACAATGATCATTATACTTCTAAAAGGAGGAACAAGACACACCATAGCGAATTCAACAAAACTAGTTGATTTTATTCACTCTTAAAGAACAAAATAGTGAACAATCATCTCAACAAAAAAGTGGATAACAAAAAGAAAAACAAAGCCGCATAGGATCTAATCACCTCATAAATAATTTACCATCCCAAAACCATGGCATTCCTTATAAGCTTTGGAATGGTGTCAACCTCAACCACTTCCTTGTTATGATCTTGATGATGTGGATATGGAAGTATGACATCCTCATGCTGTGCATCAACCATGTGGCGCATGGTTTCCTCGCTCACACCAAAGGCAGCAGCGAGCTCAGGACCCATCATGGACCTCATGAGTGACGTGGCTCCCACAAGAAACTGTGGCCTGTTCTTACTTGCAGAGGTGGTGAAGCCAAAGAACTCCAATGGTTGGTCCTTTGATGCTATTTGGCAGAAAGGGAAGTACCTTGGGATGAAGAACACATCCCCTTCTTTGATCTCTGCATCCATTGCATTGGTTCCGTTTGGAAACACTATCTGGATTCTTCCACTCCCTCTCAACACTATGCCATACTCTGTTGCCATTGGATTCATGTGCGGCGTCATCATCGCTCCCTGCATTGTACCACACACTTTAGGAGAACTGGTTTCATGACATAGTATCAGAGCTTCTATGATCAAACTAGTACCTGACTCACGCAAATGCGTGATTAGTACTAACAACAAAAATTTAAGTCTATATTTATTTTGCATACCGCTGAGAGATTAACATGATAAATGCCAACACCAGACATTTTGAGTGGAGAATAATCTGAGCCATCAACAGCAACACTCCAACCATGGCTGTTGATGAAATCTGGTGCTCTGTCATAGAGGTTGCAAATATGAGGGGGCTTCTTACCCATACCCTTGTTGGGGTTCCATGCTTTCTTTATCTCATCACAAACAACTGATTCTAAGAGCTTCCTCCATGACCATACTCTTTGCTTCTCCTCTTCTTGTCCATCATTATCTTCATCATCAAAATCTTCTTCTTGCTGGTCTAGCACCATTCCCTTCAGGTGTTGCAATTTGTCCTCATCCTTCAATTGAAGGAACTTGCTCCACAAACCTGTGTCTTGCTGATCCAGATTCACAATTGGACCCTCATGTTGCCTTGTGAACATTTTCCTAACTTCTTCTGCTGATACCTGTGTATGTTTATTCATATAACAAGACATAATTAGTTGCATGATCCATGCTGACATAAAATCAAGTTGCTTCTTAGCTATCTTACATTAAAGGCAGCTTCAAGGATATCTGTTCCGAAGCCGGAAAGTACTGAAGCTGGATTTGCTCCTCCTCCAAGATAGAAGGACTGCATACATACATACATACATACATACATACTAATCAAAGTATAATACAATTATACAAAGTAAAATCAAGATTCTGGCATGTATACAATTCTAAATTCTTATATACCTCATATCTAGGCATACAATGAAATGGTTTATATCTAAATACTATATAATATAGATTATTGTGAAATGCATGTGTACCTGGAAAGTACCAGCTCCCACTGCCCCTGAGGGATCAATGCTGCAGATAATGTGAAGTTTCTGACCTTCACCAATATTCACCAAATAGAATGCTGAACCAGCTGGGATTCTATACACATCCCCCATCTTCAATGTTCTTTCTTTAAGCTTACCTCTATACATGAATCCCAGCTTTGCTTCCCCTGAAATCATTTCCATTTTTCATTCAACTTCATGCATCTTTTCTCTGTATTCTCTATGTACTATTTTAATCAGTATGTGAGTGTTTTTCGTTTTTAGATTTTTTGAGTGTTTATATAAGTATTTATAAAGACTTTGGTACTATATTGAGAATCAAGAGAAAATGTAAAATTGTAAATCAAAGAATTCTATCACAACTAGTATTAATCCTAAAGTATATGTACTATGATTATCTCTAATAACAATCTTTAACCTCTCATTAGTTTATAGTTTCTTGCATATTATACAATAACTACATTTGATGACAGAACAAACCATCAAAGAAAAAGATTGATGATACCTTCATGGAGGAAAATGATGAAGCTTGAGTCAATATACTGAGGAACGAAGAGTGACCTTGGCTCCATGGAGATGAATCCAATATGCAAGCGCCTCTCCATAAGCTTAGCATCACCATAGCTTTCAAGAACTCTCATCTCACCAGCATCTGTCTTAACCACACTCTTGGAGTTCTTCATCAAGAACATCGTTTCTACATCATCATGATTCCTCCATAACCCCATTGTCAAGGTTACACCATGACACATCAGAACAAGGATAAAAAACAAAAGGCTGTTTCTGTTTCCCATGTTTAATTTGTTCTTGTTAATTACTGTCTCTATTGTCTGAAGGTGATTTATCACTTATATATATGAAGTGGAAGAGAATTCAGGTGACACGTGTCAGCCATGTAGAGTTACAAGGGAATTTTGCCATGTATAGCAAGTAAAGTTATCACAGATCAGAGTTGAAAACACATTAGATCAAGGACAAAGTCTATGCTTGAAAGTTTCCACTCTTAACATCATTGGTTGGAAGGTTTTCAGTTTATCCATGAAAAATTAGTCCATTATGATATTCATTCAGATATAGTAATTTGCATAACCTAACCTTATATAGGGTTAATGCATGGATGATTATACCAAAAGAAATCATATACCTCATACATTGCATTATGATTCACATATATAAACAGTGGATGAAATGGGCTATACAGAGACTCAACTTTGGTAGCCCAAGAGTTAGCACACTTTCAAGGCCTTATTTCTATGGGCCAAACCAAAAAAACACGATGAACGATTATTTACATGGTAAGCCTTTTTTAGGGCCCAAAATGGTTATTATATTCAACTAACTGATTTGGTAACTAACTTTTAGTATATATATAGTATATAGTATTTTTGTTTAATTTTATTAAATATACAAAAAAAAATCAATCACTATATATAAAAATATTGACATCTCATTTTTTTTTGTTTTACTACTATATACAAGTTTAATTATTCTATTACTTAAGGTTTAAGTATTCTAGTACTTAAGTACATAATATATAACTGGTTTGTTAGTTGATTAGTATACATGTAGTATATATTTTTATATCAAAAGCTTTGAATGTTTTTAGTCTAACTAAATTTTTTTTAGTCAATATAAAGTGATTTTTACATTCATATATCAAAGTTCTATGATATTTGTTATTCATTTTGATATGCTACTTTAAATTAAACATGTTACGGATTCAGTCCTCAGATTCTCACTCGGAACAATCTACCGACCCAACTTTTGGATTGGGTCGCTTCCTTCTTTCAGAAGGTTCAAAATTGACCCACTCAATTCCATCACTAACAATTAAATTTGAATATCTTTTTTATCTTGATCAAACAAGATAAAATAAGATAAGCTACCTCCACCTATATAAAAGGGACCTCAGGCTTTCAGGTAGGTCATTTTACTATTCATACCTTATACCTCTTAGATCTATTTTGACTTTAGTATCAGAATGTCTTTGCAGGTACCACTCCCATTACTCCCGTCAGAAAATCCAACATCCGCCTCGACCTGCAAGTTTTCGATCCACCTCACAATCCGTACCAAAGACATCTTGTACAAAACATATATAAGAGCCTGCTATAGGACCTCTCCCACCATGTTGTTTCTTCTTTTTCCCTACCGCTCCCATTATATTAGAATAATTGGCATTTGGCTACGGTTTTATTTTATTTCTTCTAAGTCAAGTCATGCCGTTTTATTTTGTTGCTAAGTAGATTTTCCACCATCACGGTTCTATTTAAGGGTGGCAGACAGGTTGAAACCTGTGTAATTCGTTAAAAAATGCGGGTTGAGCTAGAAATTTGAAACCGTCGAACATAAAAAGCCTGTTTAAGTCGTGGGTTTTGATGGGATTCAGCAGGGCAGGGTGGGACGGACTTTTTCGGCGGGCCAAATGTTTTTTTTGTTAAGACTGTTTTTTTTATAAATTTTTATGACGTTATTGATCTACAAAAGGATGAAGATGATAGTTGAAGATGTTTTAAGTTATATTTCGGATTATGTTTTATGTTTGATTGATTATAAACTTGAAATGTTTAATTATATGTTTTGAACAATGTTTATTTTTCTTTGAACAATATTGGTTTTATTATTTTGTTTCAAAAAACTTGGTTTATGATTATGTTTATTACATATTTATAATTATAAAAACTTTAATACTTGTGAATTTAGAAATTATAATTTTTTTATGTCTTTAGAAATTATAAATTTATTGAAATGGTTATAAAATTATATATATTATTTAATATTTAATAATTTATAAAAAAAAGAGTTGACAGACTTGGCTTGCTAGCCTGCAGCGTTAGGCAGGATGGAGAAGGAATCTAAGACCACCTCATTAGACGAAACGGGACGGACCAACCCGCCAAATAACGAGGCGGATAGACTTCTTTACCTGTCACTCTTAATTCCATTTGCTAAAAAGAAAAAGAAAAAAAATAAACAATCAAACTCTACATAATATTAATCTTATTCATTAAGATTTTGGAGCTGACTTGCTCGGAGGGTATTACATGCTGTTAGAATATAATTAGGATCAATTAGAATTATTTAGTATATCTGAATATTTAATATAGAATATTATGTCTTTATTATTACAATTCTCTTAGCCCCTATAAATACCCTTCTATATTGTATCATTCTACACAACCTGAATAGACAACTAGAATACACTCAATAATACACAAATTCTTTCTCCAGTTTAGTCTCTTGTTTCTAACATGGTATCAGAGAGGATAGGTTGTTTTCCTTGTGGTGAAATCACCGTAGCTTTTGCACTTTTTTTTTCTATGCCATTTTTCTTTACCTTTTGTCACTTCTTTGATGCTTTTTCACCTCACCGACTAGCCTATTCTCTCCGTCTTGTGTCTTTTCGAGTCGAATGATCAAACACCAATGTCATCTGCTATTTTTCTATTCTCATGAAAAAATCATATAGTTTTTGGTCTCTTTCGACGGTTCATCTGCGTTCTCTCGTAGCAGTTCCATTTGTGTTCTCTCGTGGCAGTTCCATTTGTGTTCTCTCGTGGCAGTTCCATTTGTGTTCTCTCGTGGCAGTTCCGTCCGTATTTCTTTCTGGCAGTTCCGTCTGCACTTCCTTCAGATAGCGGCAGTTCCGTTTGCGCTTCCTTCAGACAAGCGGCAGTTCCGTCTGCGCTTCCTTCAGACTAGCGGCAGTTCCATCTGCGCTTCCTTCCGGCAGTTTCGTCTGCACCCGTTTTATCAATTTATGCAGTTTTTTCTATTTATTTTGTTGTTTTAAATATGTTTCAAACTCAAGTTGTTACTTGAGTTTGAGGGAGGATGTTAGAATATAATTAGGATTAATTAGAATTATTTAGTATATCTGAATATTTAATATAGAATATTATGTCTTTATTATTACAATTCTCTTAGCCCCTATAAATACTCTTCTATATTGTATCATTCTACATAACTTGAATAGACAACTAGAATACACTCAATAATACACAAATTCTTTCTCCAGTTTAGTCTCTTGTTTCTAACGCATGCAATGCAAGTCGGTCATGCAGAAACTATTAAACTAATGGCAGTCTATATAGTTGTTGAAAGTATAGTGTGAATGGCTGAATGCGCTTCTTGTCCGCCAAAAAAAAAAAAAAAAAAAAAAATACAAGTTGTGTTATTTAACTTGACCTACATCTTTTATATTATTCCATATTATTCTAGAGTGTTTAGTAATGTGACTATATAATATCAATAGTACTAGGAGAAGGTTAACATATTTTGTGATTTATAATTATTAATATTTTTAATAGTATAAAATTATATTTAATAATATAAAATTATATTTTTTTAATAATTAAATAATGATTAAATTTTAATAAAAATATTGATTCATGAGATTTTTTCTTATTGTCTTGTGTTCTGGGAACATGGATTGAGGAAATTCATTACTAGTTGTAGTTTGGACTATTTGGCCTCTCGTATAAAATCGATTAACCAAAGTTTGAATATTCGTCTCCAATCCATAGCTTTCTCATTTATTAGTTACTGAATTCAATAATGGAACACCCTTCTACAATAAATGTTGACATAAACCTCTTACTACTAAGTACTAACTAGTACTTTATTTCATACGAACAATTTTTTCTTGAGAAATTTAATCTTTTTTTTTTTTAATGGATTACCCATTGACAAAGTTTTCTATCGCTTTTCTAGAAACACTTTAGTAAAGAGATCGTGCTTTTTCGTGTAGATTGAATTCTAATTCAGATTAGAAAAAAGGGTCATTACATGTATATATATATATATATATATATATATATATATATAAGTCTTTCATCTTATATTGACATACATTCATAATAATTAATAAAATTAAATAACTGTTAAATAAAATGATAAGTCCATGTTTTTTGGATTGTATAAACTTTTAGTCACACTCACCATAAAATTAGCAGCAACATTTCTTTCCTCTCTCCTTGAATATATATAGCTTGTTAGGTAAATGTAGTTAACATGCCTTGGCATCATACTACGTTGGCGCTTTCAACTCAATAACATATCGTTAAATTCTTCTACTATTCATTTCTTCAACTTTAATTTAATTTCTAGTTAATTTTCAATCTAATATCCAATTAATGAGTCGCTAGTCATTATTCATTGCCTAGCTTTCTTCGTCTACTTCAATTTTTGTATTCTTCTGCAATCAAATTCTACAAGTCTTTCCAAGTATATATTATATGCCTCACTTAGGAGATAAAGGGAGGGAAAAATAAATTACAACTCTCATATATTGGTTGTTTAAATACCTCTTCTTTCTTATTATACATTTTGACTTTTTTCTGTGATAAAACTTTTTTTTAAATAAATGAATAATTTTTTCTGTGATAAATTTATTTTTTCTAAAAACTTAAATGAATAGAATAAAATACATAAATAATTATATTTTTACGTGTTCTTTCAAGTAAGAATTTGTTTTAAATTTACGTAAACATTTTGCATAGATTTTTTTTGTTTGTCTTATGTTAAAATTATTTCTTTTAAAAATCAACAAGAACGAACGATCTCTAAACCCCTTAGTTATAAAATTTTTGATATCATATTATAAAATTATTTCTCTTAAAAATTTAAACGGATAAGAAGACATATTTCTATTTTTACTCGTTCTCAATTAAGAACTTTTGTCTGCAATTCTATATACATACATAATGTAGTAGTGAATGATCGTTAGTCAACACGATTATGATGGTGTTTGATTTGGTGTGAGCTTCACTACTTTATAGAACCACTCACCATGCATGCATATGAAAAAGGATATATGAAATGACTGCGTTTTTAATAAATGCAAAGAATTTAGTTAGTGTGGTATATCATTATAGCAACATAATAATCTACCGCCAAAACTAATTCCGCTTTAATTTGAGCAATTATCAATTATATTGCATGGTGGAAAATTGGATGTAAACATGCTAACTACCAAAGCGAAAAAGAACCAAATATAAAGAAATCTAAAGAGAAGCAATCGAATAAAAAAGGTTTCATTTGGTGATATTGACATCACGAGAGATTGCCTTCCGTCAAGTTAAAAAATTCAGAAACTGCGTCTTCATTCCCACTTTCACTACCAACTCGATCTTGTATATCAATATCAATATCATAATTACATATTAGATTTTTGATGCTAGACACCCTTTGTTTTAACATTAATATACTTTGATAATGATTAAATGCATAAGATATTAAAAAATTAATTTGTTAGTTTAGATATAATTATATATAGAATTTTAAATACATGTCCATAAATTTTATTAATTTTTATATTGTTATTCATGCACCACAGCATATTTTTGGTAACTAAGCACAAAAGAAACACACATGAAAAAAAATTAAAAGGAAAGAGACATATTTTTTATTAAAAACTCAACCAAATTTTATTGGGGCAACAACCGCTTCATATAATAAGAAATATTGCAACGTACGACAGTTTTTGCCATATAATTTGCCGTTGCATTTGTAGTCCGTTGGATTAAAGCTAAATCCACAGTTTAAGATCTGTTACACAGTTTTTGGATCTTGACGGTGAGATTAAGATGAACACCCAAAGAATTCTGAACAATAGCATGATACGCATCGATGTAATCTGTCTCACAAATGACCTCTTTAAACTCACAATTCCAAACCAAACAAACCAAAAAGCTCACTTCTAACAACATTGACCTCAAAAAAACATCTGAGCAACCCTTAATCCAATTACTTAAATGATCCCTAAGAATGCATCCAAAACCAGCCACATGCCGAGAAACCAAAATACTGACATCACAATTCAACATAATCGCCGAATTAGGAGGAGCAATCCAAAAAAAGGAAGGAGAATTTGGGTTTGCGTTCCCACAAAAACAGACATGGCACCAAAATCCTTATCTGCATTAGAAGAATTACCTTGAAAGTACTTCAGGCATTTTCATCATTGAAAATATCATTGTTGCGATCACGCCAAATCCACCAAATAGCCGTGGAGAACAAGCACTCGCTAACATGAAGGTTACGCTTGACCCAACTATGAAAATCTCTACCAATGTCATCTATGTTTCATCCAATCACCAAGGTATGCCAAACAGCTTGGGCTTTAATGCAATATCTGAAGCAATGCAAGACGTCTTCTTCCACCAGGTTGCACCGAGGGTAGATCGCAAAGACAACTAAGCATCTGCGGTAAATGGAATCGACTGGTTGGCACGACATGCTGAATCCCGAGCCATAGGAGTAGTTTAATCTTTTCCGGAATGCGCATTCGCCAAAGTCAGAGTAAATTAATAGCAGGATCCCAAAACATCTTATGGCTCAGCAACCAATCATATTCGCACCTAGCCGAATAAACCTTGGGATAGAACTACTCCAGAACCAACCAGAATCAAGATCTCCATACAAACATGGTCGAATAGAAGCCAACCTGATTTTAAAGTCATTATTAATGGGAGTGAACAATACTCTCCAATTTCAGTGATCGTGGAACCAAACATTCTCCACCCTCAAAGTTGTGTCCGTGATATGAACAAAAGGAACAAAAGCAGCAAGACACCCATTCAGGTACCACTTTCCAAACCAAAAGGATTGAGAAAGGCTACCGGTGTTCTAAGAAAACTCCTCTTGCATCTTGACCTTAGCTTTCATGATATCATGCCAAATACCTGAGGCACCAATAAAACTCCTACTCTCCATAAGAACATCCGGCTCATATTTAGCCTTCAAGACCCGAATCCAGAGCTTATTAGGACTATGAAGATATTGTCATAGAAGCTTGCCCATTAAAGCGAGATTTACATATTTTGTATCTTTAACACCCAAGTCACTAAACTTGCGAGGAGTAATAACTGTCTCCTACATGACTAGGTTAAGGCACCGCTCATCAACTTGCCCCTTCCATAAGAAAGATCTCATGATAGCATTAGCTTTTGCACAAACAGAAGAGGGAAAAAGAGAGATTTGTATACAATAAATAGGTAAAACAGAAGCAACAGATTTAATCAAACATAGTCTACCAACTCTGTTAAGAAGCCTACCTTTTCAGTTTGCCAATCTGAACTTAATACGGGATAAAGTTTTCACAAAAAAGGCTCTAAAAGAATGCGAGTGCCCAATGTTAACACCCAAATATTTTCCTAAATCGTTCGTCAACTGAATCTGAAAAGCTCCCACAGCACCTCCCTTCGACTATTGGATACATTCCTAGAGGAAAGAGTTTTTGACTTCTCAAGATTAACCTTCATACCCGAAGCTTTGTAAAAAAATCCATAGTTCTCATGACATTCCGAACTTGAGGCATGGTCACCTTACAAAACAGGAACAAGTCATCAGCGAACATAAGGTGTGACAACCGCAGTCCACCTCGAGAGATAGCTACATTCTCCTAGTTTTCAGAACTGACTTGGACTTCAATGAAAGTAGCTAGCCTTTCAATGCAAATGATGAAGAGATAGGGTGACATAGGATCCCCTTGTCTAAGCCCCCTCTTAGGCTGGAAACCCCTCCAATTTTGCACCATTCCACAAGATGGATAAGTTGGATCCTTGAATGCAATTCATAATCAGATTAATAGTGTACTGGGAAAGCCAAAAATACTCAGACTCTGCAAGAAAAGTCTAATCCACTCTGTCATATGCCTTTTCTAAATCAATTTTAAAAGCAATGGCTCCCATTTTTGGCTTAGTCTTCTTGAAAGAATGTAGCATCTCTTGAGCAACAATAATGTTATCCAAAGCACTCCTACCATAAATAAAGCCCCCCTTGAGTAGGGGTTACTATCTCATCAAGAAAGGGTCGTAACCTGTTAACCAAGATTTTCGTGATGATCTTATAGATGAAGTTACAGAGGATAATAGGCTGAAAATCCTTGAAAGCACCAAGGTTTTCGTACTTGGGAATAAGAACTATAAGAGTTTCAACCAAGGATGGACTCAAGGGACCACTAAGAAAGGTTTGTTGCACAACTTGCCAACGTTTAAATCATTTAGGATAAGTCCTATTTGTGTCCATAACGTTTAAATCGTCCTATTTGTATCTCTAATATTTATAAAAGTAATTCAATGTTATCCTGCCGCTAATTATACTAACAGATCAGATTGTATTTTTCAATTATTCTCACTTTGATGTATTCATTCTCAATTAGGTCTCACTTGGATGTGTTTGATTTTAATATTTTACTCACTATTTGTGTTTAGGTTCAATTATGTCCCTAAAAAAGTGAATTATGTAAATATTGTAGGAATTAGTTTTAACTTTTGATGAGCTATTTTTCGGAGTAGATCATCAGTTCTGTCCCAGATATTTGTATTCTAATTTCAAAAAAAAATTTTTAAAACTTCAACTAAAGCTCATGAGGTGTAATTAATGGCAGGATAACATTAAATCACTTTTATAAACGTTAAGGATATAAATAGGACGATTTAAATATTAAAGATACAAATAAAACTTACTCCAAACATTAAAGACAAAAATAATATTTTACTCTAATTTTAATATACTCTATGCATATAGTATACCTTTCTATACTGGGATGGATCTATCTATTGATTTTGCTGGCACTGAAATCATACATATATTTAGAGGAATCATAATTTGTTAATAATTTGTATAGTCAGGACCGTGTTAAGTTTTTTTTTTTTTTAAAGTTAGAGAACCAAACAATTTTTTAATAAAGTGCTTGTTTGGGCGCCATTATTTTAATAAAAAAAGATATTTTTTCAATAAAAAAAGATTTTTTTTTTTTTAGTGTATTTGGCAAATTTTTAATAGTAAAAGTAAAAGCACTAGAAAAATAAAAAAAAAGATGTTTTTCATCTAATAAATAAATAAAAAAGTACTTTTATATCGTTATACCCAAACATAATTGATAGATAAAAAGATCTTTTTGCATGAGATACCCAAACATAAAATTACTTTTACTTTTTCATAAGATCTTTTAAAAAAAAGATAACTCAAAAAAAAATATTTTCTTAGAAGCTCACCCAAACAAACTCTAAGTCTACTTAAGCCATTATGCGCACACTTTTTATTTTATACGTACAGTATATTCTTCTTTTCTTTTTCATATCTGTATTGTTGTTGCTGTTCCTTTTTCTTCTATCTTTTGTTGTCATTGTTATCTACTATCTTCTTTTTATTTGATTTTTTCTCTTTTGACTTTTTTCTCTTTCTTTCTGCCAAAATATATTAGGATCAATTAGCTTTTATTATAATTATTTAATATTTCTAAATATTTATTATAAAATATTACGTTTTTATTATTACGACTCTCTTAATACCTATAAATACCCATTTATATCGTATCATTTCAGACAACTTGAATACACTCAATAATACACAAATCTTTTTTCCAGTTTAGTCTCTTGTTTCTAACACCGATTAGCTCATTAATCCACTACTTACTTTTTCTTTTGTGCCATTTTTTTCTTCTTTTTTGTCAATGCTTTGATACTTTTTCACCTCACCGATTAGCTCATTAATCCACTATTTACTTATTTTCATGAAGAAACCATATATTTTTTGTCACCTTCTAATAGTTTGCCATCTCTTTACACTTTGTCATTTTTTCAACAGTTTTCCGGCAGTTCACCATCTTTTCAGCAGTTTTTCGGCAGTTGGCCACTCTTGCGACAGTTTCATCTGTGTAACCTTCCGACAGTTCCATTTGCGTTCTCTTCTGTCAGTTCTGTCTGCGTTTCCTTCCGGCAGTTCCATCTTTGCTTCCTTCAGGCAACGACAGTTCCATCTGTGCTTCCTTCGGACAGCGGCAGTTCTGTCTGCGCTTCCTTTCGGTAGTTTCGTCTGCACCCGTTCTATCGGTTTATGCATTTTTTTCCGTTATTTTAAATAAGTTTCAATCTAAAGTTGTCACTTGAGTTTGAGGGGGGATGTCAGAATATATTAGGATCAATTAGCATTCATTAGAATTATTTAGTATATCTGAATATTTATTATAGAATATTATGTCTTTATTATTACGAGTCTCTTAACACCTATAAATACCATTTTTATATTGTATCATTCCAGACAACTTGAATACACTCAATAATACACAAATCATTTCTCCACTTTAGTCTCTTGTTTCTAACACTTTGATCATCATCATCATCATCATCATCATCATCATCATCATCATCATCATCATCATCATCATCATCATCATCATCATCATCATCATCATCATCATCATCATCATCATCATCATCATCATCATCATCATCATCATCATCATCATCATCATCATCATCATCATCATCATCATCATCATCTTCTTCTTCTTCTTAATTAGTTAAATATTACATAACTAATTTAATGATAACAAAAGTATATCATTTAAGAAGACCTAGCGTAGGGGCAACGACATAGGAGGGCGAGAGTGCAATCGAGGGCATAGTTATAAGAATCGGACCGGACTGGCCGGTTCGACCAAAAAATTAATAAACCGATAGTCTAGCCAGTTCGATTAGGAATTTGGACCGGACCTGCAATTGAACCGGTCAACGGTGGTCAAACCTGTTGAAAATCGGCCGATTCGCACTCCAGACTTCATCAGACCCGCGTGGGTCCACGATGCACCCGCGCGCCGCCGAACCATGACAGGAGCTCCCGTCCAATATACTCCAAAAATGAGTAAATGAGTGAAGCAATGATTCGAACACGGAGCAGCCAGCATACACGGCTCTCCTCTTGCCACTGCGCCAGCTTGAACCGGTGAACCGATAGTCTGGATGATTCGATTAGGAATTTGGACCGGACCTGCAATTAAACCGGTCAACGATGGTCAAATCCATTGAAAACCGGCCAATTCGCACTCCAGACTCCACCAGACCCGCGCGGGTCCACGATGCACCCTCGCGCCGCCAAACCATCCTCTCCTCTTGCCACTGCGCCAGCTTGAACCGATGAACTGGTGGTCTGGCCGGATTGCTTAAGAATTTGGACCGGACCTATAATTGAACCGGTCAACGGTGGTCAAACCTGTTGAAAACCGGCCGGTTCGCACTCTAGACTCCACCAGACCCGCACGGGTCTACGATATACTCCAAAAATGAGTAAATGAGTGAAGCAAGGATTTGAACACAGAGCAGCCAACATACACGCCTCTCCTCTTGCCTCTGCGCCAGCTTGCTTCTCATTACTATAGGTGACAAAAATTAAATATATAATAAACTATGAATGAATTTTTATTTTTTTAAATCCTTTTAAGCATGGATTGACATAGATACCAAACAAGTAACAACACATAGTATACAAATATATTGATATATTGATATTGATTGTGTTATTTTTTATTTTTTTGCTTGTTCATTTAAATTGAAAAAAGTATTTGTACTAGTAGCTAATTTATTATCTCTTTTTGCACTATGAATTATATCTAAGAATTGATATTTGATTGTTATTAATATATTTTTTAAAATATATATTTAACTTTTAATTTTATTTCTATAATTTTATATTTTTATTTAATTATGACCAGTCAACTGGGTAAATCAATGACTCACTGGTTGAACCAGTAACCCAGTGACTCATTCGTATGACCGTGTTAATTATCGGTTCGGTTATGATAACTATGATTGAGGTTCTTGAAGACTTTGACGACGATGCGGCGGATAGGACGCTCGTTAAGGGGTTGGGCAGTGGTGGCACAGATGACGAAGCAGAAGTTGTCATAGAGGAGTTGGACCTTCAAAATTAGGAGTTTTTTTTAAGTTATTATACATATATTTGGAGGAATAATAATTTGTTAATAATTTGTATAGTCAACACTGTGTTAAGTTTTTTTTAAAAGAGTTAGACAACCAAGCAATTTTTTAATTAAGTATACTTAAGTCATTATGTGCACACTTTTTTTTATACGTCGAGTTGAAACTCATTTTGCTCCCTGAAATTTGGACCCGGCCTCAATTTCGACCTCCAAATTTTTAGTTACCCAATTAATACCCCAAATATTGGATCGTGCCTCACGTTTGACCCTGTAGTTATCTCCGTTAACGGAGAGCTGATGTGGCACGTTAAGTTAACACGGTGTGCATCTACGTGGCACGCAGCTTGCCGAAATGATGAGTTCATGAAGCCAAGCCGCAAGGAGTTCGGCACGATCACATTCTCATGGGGCTTCAGTGAGTAACCTTACTCGTGGGAGATTGGGGAAGATTCCTGATTGGTGTGGTTGTGGAATGCGTCCAGTTCTGTGATGGTCTGAGACAAATGCCAATCCTGAGAGACCTTTTATGGGTGTCCAAATTATAATGTAAGTTCTCAATGTCTTCTTCTTCAATGTGTTGCAACTGGTACTTTTGTTTGATGAGTATGCTTAAATTTTTTTCTTTTTGTTGGTTGATGTAGAATTGACAGAGTTTTGGGAGAATGTGGTGTAGTTTCTTTATGTGGGCAGACGCTGAAGGAGAACAGAGCTTAATGGGCAAAGCACAACCTACAAGCAATGATGATAGTTAGAAGATGAATTTAGCATGGAGAATTACTTCAATGGAAGTTGAAATCAGGTGTTTGAAACTATGGATTAGTATTTTAAGTTTGGTTATTTGTTT
The DNA here is from genome assembly GCF_059453495.1 of Arachis ipaensis. Classification (NCBI taxonomy): domain Eukaryota; kingdom Viridiplantae; phylum Streptophyta; class Magnoliopsida; order Fabales; family Fabaceae; genus Arachis; species Arachis ipaensis. Next base: position 68,272,863 of record NC_142438.1, read on the forward strand.
AGCTGTGTTTGTGACTGTTATGTATAGTGTAAGTATGATTAAAAGCTGTATATGTTGAGGGTGAATGAAAGCATTGTATTCAGCAATTATGAAAAAGAAGCACGTGTTAGCTCATCTGGTACGTGTATAATGTTGCATCAATGAAGAAGTGTGGTTAAGTATTAAACATACTGGTACCATTCATAAGTTTGAAATAAAGTGTCTACATTTAGGGTCCAAAAAAGGGTATTCATAGTCAATATCCAAAGGCATTGCAAGCTAGTAACTGAACAGATAACCAGAAAGTCATGAATAAAATACATTCAGAAAGTCTTCAACAAAATAGCCAAGTATATGAACACATATAATCATGTTCCAGTGAGACAGAATAAACATAATTAAGAAAATAACTACCCTAACTATAATAATCTATGACTGCTAAATATCATTCATTTCTTCCTAGGAGGTTTGAATGCTGGCTTCACTCCTGGTGTAAGGATAAATTCGATGACTTCAGCCATCCTTGAAGTTGTTCCAGAACTTTCTCCCTGCAATGGATCTACAATTGCTTATCCTGGGACTGGAGATGCTTTCCTCTTAGATTGTAATTTGTTGGGCCTCGTTGTAGGAGTAACTTATAGTTGCATGAGTAGAATACAAGTCCAAGTTAGTTTAAATACACAATTAAACTGAACAAATATTTAACATAAACCTTAAACACATAAATAATAGGACAACACGGATGGTTACTTGTTCTTGTTCTTGTTCTCCAGAATCTGGTAGTGAAAAAGGTATCGGTGATAGCATAATCTCTAAAGGAGCATTAGCATTTGGTGGGGCCTCAGAAGTAGCAACATCAGTGGTTGGAGTAGGGTCATTCTCTCCTTCTCTGTCTTGTGCAGACTGACCCTCTTTAGCATCACTTGCATTAGAACCCTTTTCTTTCTCCTTAGCTATTAAAGCTGCTGCAGCAGCAACAAGGGCGACTGCAATGTCATCATCCACATCAGATTCTTCATCCGAATTAGGTGGGGTCTTTATTTCCTCAGATTACCATGAATCATTTCCATTGGAATCATCGTGGTATGCATCAAAGGCATCATATGGTGGCTGGACCTCATTGACTTTTCCTATCACTTGCCCCAGGTCACTTGCTCATAACAATTCTGAACTATCAGCTCATCCTCTTCACACAAGTCTTCAAGACATATCTTATGTTTTTCCTTATTTTTCTTCATTTTCAACTCCCTGGTTCTTGCTACAGCCATCTCGGAATCAGAATCATCATCACTTGAATTCTCAAAAGCCTCGGGTCCAGGTCTAAAGAGCTCATCTTTCGCACTCTCATACGAGTCACTACTGTCACTGCTTAATGTCACTGTAGGGACCTCACCGACAACCTTCTTCCCTATGGGTGCATTTCTTTAAGCTAATCGTGTCACTCTTTTTGGTGATGGTATTGTTACCTTCTTGATAGCACCTTTTCTTGGGGTAGACTTTGAATTCTTTTTTACACTTGTAGTGGACTTCTTTATAGTGGTGGTTGGAATAAACATCTCAGGTTTATTGATTTTGGGTTTAGAAAAATATGGTCTGGAAAGAGGCATTAATATAAGCTGGGATGGAGGTGTGGAGGTGGTGGACTGGGGTGTAAGATCTGAGATGGGCTGGGCTGCAGGTGAAGAGTTAGTTTGGGCTACAGGCTTTGACTTGGGCTGGGCTAGAGGTACAGAGGTGGGCTGGGCTGGATGATCTTAGGTGGGCTGGGCTTCAAGTTCAGAGTTGGGCATAATTGAAGGTGCAAAGTTTGGTTCAGGGGATGTGAAAGTATTTTGTCCATGAGGTGTATTTGGGATACATGAAGATGGATTCAAGGTGTTGTCAGAAACAGGAGTTTTTGGATTGGGGGTCATTGGGATCAGTTGTGGAACCTCATCACCTTCAGGTTCAGTACTTCCATGCTCAAGGTACACATGCACTACACCTTCATTATTCTTCGCGTGAAAGCATATCCCCAACAACTCCTTGTTATGTGAGAGTGCTCTCAATCCAGTCTTCAAGGGCCTCCCAGGAACTAGCCACCAGCACTACTTCAAATTGTCATATCCAAGAATCTTGTAGTAATTTCTTATTGGAAACACGTCCATTGTATCTTCCTCTAGCCCAAACAACTGTTCAATTTGGTCTTTGACATACACTACTTCTCCATCTTCTTTTGTCTCAAAACTTTCTCCATGGTGGATGATAATTTTTATGTCATCATCCATCTACATTGAAAAATAACAAAAATCTCAATAATGATTTCAAAAAATAAAGCATACTAGCTTAACTCAGTTCAAACTCCAAAAAACAAAATAGAGCATCATTGATTTTTAAGCAACAAATTTTTTAAACACAACCAATAACACATACATAATAACATTTATCCAAAGACAACAAAAGATACAAATGACATTCTCTTTTTCAGCAACGAAAATAAAAAACAAGCCCTAGTATCATTCACATGCAACAACTTCCAATGCTCTAGATATAAACAACAGCTTGCTTCGACAAAAACAATGCAATACGAAAATTAAAACAAAAGCCAAGAACAGAGTATCAACAAATTCGTAAAAAAAAAAAAAACCTTCACTGACTAATCTGATCTTCGCCGTTTCTTTCTGCGACAATGCTACTTGTTCAACAATATCACCCAACAGTCTAATACATGACGAATGTTACTCTGATTCTCCTTTCTCATAGTCAAGCAGGCGAGAAGAACAAAAATGTGGGAAAGAAGAATAGAAGAAAAGGAGAAGGAAGACGAAGGGTCAAGTTACGTCTGTGTCTTCATCTATAGGTTGACCCAACTTTTTTAACCCAACGAAGCCCTTATACGACGTCACATTGAGTGAAAATTGAGAGGGAACATAAAACGACATCGTTTTAGGGTTTCCTACGTGTCAACTTAACGTGCCACATCAGCTCTCCGTTGACAAAGATAACTACAGGGGCAAACGTGAGGCACGATCCAATATTTGGGGGTGTTGATTGGGTAATTAAAAATTTGGAGGTCGAAATTGAGGTCGGTCTAAATTTCAAGGGTCAAAATGGGTTTCAACTCGTGTAGTATATTCTTCTTTTCTTCTTCGTATCTGCATCATTATTGCTGTTTCTTTTTTTCTTCCATTTTTTTTTGTTTTTTTGTCATTGTTGTCGTTGTCATCACTACTATCTTCTCCTCTTCATTTGATTTTTTTCTCTTCTTACTTTTTTCTCTTTCTCTCGTCATCATTATCATCATCTTCTTAGTTAAATATTACATAACTAATTTAATGATAACAAAAATATATCATTTAATTATAAATGATACTGAAGTTTTTTTTTGAATGACACAGAAAATTTTAGTGAATGACACAAGAAATCTTTAAAGAGTTACAAGTCTAAAATTGACTTATATTCAACTAACAAAATACATTTAAATGTGTTTTAAATTCAAAAGACACATCAAATTGTTTCAAAAAATATATAAATGGCTAAAATCTCTTATATATTAGTTCAATACCACATAATCAATTCAGTGATAATAAAAAATATCATTTAATTAGAAATAATATAAGAATTTTTGATAAATAATATAAGAAATCATTAAAGAATCACAAGTTCAAAAACCTAAACTCTCAATAAACAAAATACACTTAAATGTATTTTGGAACAAAAAAATACAATAATTTATTGCAAATGACACAAAAATAGCTAAATTTCTTATATATATAAGTTCAATACCACTCAACTAGTTTAATAATAAAAAAAAGTATATCATTTAGTTGAAAATATTACGGTTAAAATTTTTTTGTTACGGTTAAAAAATTTTAGTATCAAAATTAAGAAACTTCATTCCTATGTTACACTTCTAAAGTTTTGGTGCTATATATTTTTCTTCTTCTTATTCTTCTCATAATTCTTCTTTCACCATCTTAACAAAGAAATTGTGTTATTATTAAAAAATTTCGATATCATCAAAATTAAAAAAATTCATGCATCACGATTAAAAAGTTTTAATGCTATTTTCTAATAAATTCTGCACAATTCAAAACTCTTCATCATCTTTTTTTTTTATATTCTCCTTTTTATTTCAAATTCTCATAATTCTTCTTCTTTCATCCTCTAAATAAGAATAAAAAAAATAAAAAATAAAAAAATGATGCAATAACTATCCGGAGAAAGAGGAGAAGAAATAATAATAAAAAACAACACAGCAACAACAGTAGCAATAAAAGAACGACGATGAAGAGAAAACACGCAAAGAAAAAGAAAGAACGTAAAGAAGTGTGTGATTCACGTGTACATTGTGTGAGTAGTTTTTGTTAGATTTGGGTCAACTTAGACTAAGTTGACAAAAACGCTTAGATGTGTAGTATGATTGAAATTCTTTATAGCTTTTTGATATACAGGGTTGCCACTATTTTCGGAATCAGTAATGTTAGGGAGATAATAATCTAAAGTGACCTTATTAAACTTAACATTTATAATTTTGCAAATATAACATCTAAAATTACATATTTATTAGGACTGTGAATGAATATAAGGGATTAATTAGTTTATATTGGTACTTCACTATATATATATTGTATTATTTTATTATTAAGTACTATAGTTACAATTTCAATGAATGAGATTCAGTTGTATCCTTTCACTTTCACTTCCACGTTTCACCCTTTCACCACTTTCACCTTCCACGTTTCAAGTCTCTTTCTCCTTTCCAATTCAACTTCCTGCATCCATGCATGAGAACACACTCATGCTTTCAATTTCTTACTCTATCTCAATTGCTATTATGGTATTCAGAGCCTGAGATCCTGCTTCTCTTCAAATTCTAATTCATCTTTCATTTTTTTCCCAATTTTTTTTGTCCCAATTTTTGCCCCAATTTTATTTTGCCCCTTTCTCGATTTCTTCAATTTGGTGTTCCATAATGTCAATCACTCTATCAGAATCTTCAACCAAGAGATCGATCTCTCTAATTTCTGAGAAGTTGGATCACAACAATTATAATACATGGAGACACCAAGCTTTGCTTACAATTCAGAGTTTAAGTCTTGAAGATCACTTGTACCAAAGCAAGATTCCACAACAATATGAAGAAGATGCTGCAAAGAAGACGAAAACAGAAACTGAAGCCTTCAAACAATGGAGATTAGATGATCTTACTCTATCAACGTGGGTTCTTGCATCAGTCACAAAGCCTTCAAGAACAAGATTCTTCAGTGTCATCGATTTTATGAGATTTGGAATGCACTCAATGACTATTTTGCTGAGACCTCTGCCACAAGAATTCAAAGCTTAAAAGCTCAACTGAAATCAGTAAGAAAAACTAGATCGATACCAGATTATCTTTCACAAATCCAGGATCTTGTTGACTCTCTACAATGTATTAGATATCAAATTCAACAAGATGACCATATCTCAGCAATTCTTGATGGTTTACCTGAGGAATATACTGTCTTTATCACTTATGTAATGTCAAAATTATCATCCTACAACGTGCCTGAAGTCGAGTCTTTTCTTAAAGCCTATGATGATATGTTGGAAAGATACAAGAAACCACAAGGTGGCATCCCCATGGAAAATCTGGCACAAGCACCATCATCCTATACCAATCAATCTCAGAGAGGTTCTTTTCTTCGAAGAGGAAGAGGGGGAAGATTTGGAAGAGGAGGTCATTTTTTTAATCAAAGTAATCGACCTCAGTGTCAATTTTGTGGTCGCCAAGGCCATGTGGTTCAAACTTGCTTCCATAGATTCGATCCTAACTTTCAAACTTATGGAAATAGCTCACAATCACCACAATCTACATTTTCCTACTCTAACACGCAACCACCACCACCATCATCACAGTTCCATCAACCAAGAGCTTATTTCTCAAATCCTCAAAATTATCAGGAATCTGTATGGTATCCAAATTCATGAGCAAGCCACCATGTTACACCAGATTCACTCAACTTGCTGAATTTCAACTCTTCAATTCCAGATTCTGATCAATTGTTTGTAGGTAATGGTCAAGGTACGAAAATTCTAGCTCAAGGAACCTCAATTCTTTGTGATAAAGATAGTAAAATCAAGTTTCTTTTAAATAAATTACTTCATGTCCCTGAAATCACACAGAATTTATTAAGTGTATCTCAATTTGCTTTAGATAATCATGTCTATTTTGAATTTTGGCCTTATGATTGTATTGTGCGTGATAAGAACTCTCAAGAAATTCTTCTCCAAGGCAAAGCTAAAAATGGCATATACTCCTTTCAAAATTTGTTTGTTCCCGTGCCTAATAAATCCTTAATGCATAGTTCTTTGAATAATTCTGTTTCTTGTAAGCATAGCATTACAGATTCTTCTATTAAGAAAGCATTTGTAGCTCAAAGCAACAAAAATGTAACCCTTGACCTTTGGCATAAACGCCTAGGTCACAGTTCAATAAAAACTGTAATTTCTGTCTTGAAAAATGTGGAGTTCCTGCCCAATTTGATTCTAATTTTGTTCAAATATGTGAATATTGTGCTCTGGAAAAAATGCATCAGTTGCCTTTTGCAAAATCTGAATCAGTCTATACAGCACCATTAGATCTTATTTTTGTTGATATTTGGGGTCCCGCTTCTATGATGTCTAGAAATGGATATAGATACTACATCTCATTTGTAGATGCTCATACAAAATACATTAACTATTTTTTTACTCACTCATAAATCTCAGTCACTACAAGCATTGAAAAATTATAAAGTGTTTATGGAAACTCAAACAGGATTGAAGATTAAGGCTTTACAAATTGATAGAGGTATGGAATTCATGTCACACTCCTTCACTCAATTTTTAACTGAACATGGTATTATGCATAGAATCTCATGTCCCTACACACATCAACAACAGGGTAGTGTAGAGAGAAGACATAGGCATATAACTGAAGTAGGATTGTCACTTTTGGCTACTGTTGCATTACCAATGTTATTTTGGGAAGACTCATTTCTATCAGCAGTATATATCATTAATAGATTACCAAGTTCTGCATTAGAGAATAAATCACCTTTTGAAACTTTATTTGAAAATTTACCAGATTATAAGAACTTTAAAATATTTGGATGTGCTTGTTTTCCTTATTTAAGATCTTCTAACAAAGTAAAGTTTGCTTTCAAATTAGAAAAGTGCTTATTTCTTGGCTATGATAGTAACTACACGGGTTATAAGTGCATAACTAAAGATGGAAAAATTTACTATTCAAGACATGTGATATTTCATGAAACTGAATTTCCTTACAATTCTCTATTTCCCAATAAAAATTTAGTAGTGAACCATGATACAGTTAAAGATCTGCCAGCTTTTACATTCAACACTTCACCCAAGACTTCTAACCCTTTCCAAACTCTACCTCTTCTAGATATCTCAGATTCTACCTCATCGACTACCTGTCCTGACACTCAAATTACTAAGCATACCTCTTCTAGTACTAGCCTCAATAAGAATTCTTTCATCCCAATTTCAGGTCTTGAAATCTGTTTACCTTTTGAAAATCCTACAAACACTAGTTCTACTACATCTTCTAATACTCATAATATGCTCACAAGATCAAAAACCAAAAACAATAGACCTCAAGCATTAGCTATAACTTCAGTAGAACCTTATGATTTGATTAACAATACCCTAAAGAATGTTAAACAAGCTCTTCAGTGTTTACATTGGAAAAATGCAATGGATGCTGGAATCCAAGCTTTAATAAGATGTAACACCTGGAATTTAGTTGAACCACCAAAGTATAAAACTGTTATTGATTCTAAATGGACATTTGCTATAAAAAGAGATCCATTAGGCAACATCATCAGGTACAAAGCCAGGTTAGTTGCGAAGGATTTTTTGCAAGTTGAAGGCATAGATTACAGCCAAATATACAGTCCAGTTGTGAGACCTACTACTGTGAGAATTGTAATTACTATAGCTCTATCACGTGGATGGACACTAAGGCAATTTGATTTTGATAATGTCTTTCTGAATGGTATTCTTGAAGAAGAGGTATACATGTCTCCACCAGCTGGTTACCAATTTGGAAATGCATCACAGGTTTGTAAGTTGAACAAGGCAATCTATGGATTGAAGCAAGCTCCAAGAGCTTGGTTCAATACATTGACTGCTACGTTATTACAGTTTGGTTTCACTAGAACCAAAAGTGATATTTCATTGTTTATTAAACACACTAATACATCTACCACCTTTCTCTTAGCTTATGTAGATGATATTGTTGTCACTAGAAGTGACCCTGGTGAAATAGACAAACTCATCTCTGATCTTAATAAAATCTTTCCGCTTAAAGATCTTGGAAAACTCAGTTATTTTCTTGGGTTAGAATTCTCCTATTTAACAGATAGATTCATTCTAATTTTCCAACAAAAGTATGCTCAAGATCTATTACAAAAAGCCAAAATGGACACTGCAAAATCAATGCCTACCCCTATGGTCTCAGCCTTGAAGCTTACATCAAATGGTGCTGAACATTTTCAGGATCCAAAACTGTATAGAGAGATTGTTGGATCACTTCAGTATTTGACTATTTCAAGACTTGCTTTCTCTGTGAACAAGGTCTCTCAATACATGCACTCTCCAACAATTGAGCACTGGAAAGCTGTCAAACGCATCTTCAGATATATTGCAGGTACAGGTATTAAATTTAAAAAATGTGCTGACTTGAGACTACTTGCATTCGCAGATGCAGATTGGGCAGGGGATTTGGAGGACAGGAAATCAGTTACTGGCTATTGTGTATACTTAGGAAGCAATTTGGTATCATGGAGGAGCAATAAGCAAGCCAAAGTTAGTCGTAGTAGCACTGAGGCAGAGTATAGGAGCATGGCAGCATCTCAGTCAGAACTAGTATCTATACAGTATCTTCTACAGGAGCTTTGAATTCCACAATCCATAGCACCTACTATTTACTGTGATAATCAAAGTGCTTGCTCATTAGCGGCTAATCCGGTCCTTCATACTAGGTGCAAACACATGGAAATCGACCTTCACTGCCTAAGAGAGATGGTGAATCAGAAACAACTCTATGTCCTCTATATACCTTCTATAGATCAGATTGGGGATATTTTCACCAAACCTCTCTCATCATCTCTATTTCACAAATTTCAAGACAAACTTAGAGTGGTTCTTCAACCCACTACTAAGTTTGAGGGGGGCTGTGAATGAATATAAGGGATTAATTAGTTTATATTGGTACTTCACTATATATATATATATATATATATATATATATATATATATTGTATTACTTTATTATTAAGTACTGTAGTTACAATTTCAATGAATGAGATTCAGTTGTATCCTTTCACTTTCACTTCCACGTTTCACCCTTTCACCACTTTCACCTTCCACGCTTCAAGTCTCTTTCTCCTTTCCAATTCAACTTCCTGCATCCATGCATGAGAACACACTCATGCTTTCAATTTCTTACTATATCTCAATTGCTATTAAGGACTAAGCACGGTTTTGATCCCTAAGGTATAGGTTGAAAATTATTTTTCGTCCAACCAAATTAAATTTTAGAGACGATTTTGTATGCAAAAAAAGGATGGGAACGAAAAAAATTTTCAACTTATATCTTAAGGACCAAAATCATACTTAACCCTATTTATTACCTCTAATATATATTATGTGTTTTTTTTTAAATAATTAATAAATATAAAATAATATAATTTTAGACTAATCTAAACTAGTTTTTATTATTTTTCAAATATTTCTGTTCTTAAATGAGGTAAGTGATCGATTATCATGTTTCATTATTAATTAATTAGTTAGAAAAAAAATCCAAATTGAAAAGCGTAAATGGCATAATAATAAACGAGATGACAAGAATGAGAAAAACAGTGGGACTGTGGTTGAGTAATGCAAAAGGACGACTCACTAATTCTGGAAATTTGATTAAGATAGGTACCTCGCCCGAGCTTAAAGTGATCGAATATATTGAATCACATGCATACGTGGGATTGTGCCTATATTCATGCTTGCATGGATCGGACGTGCCATCTACCCTACTTATTTTGTTTGATTCGGTTTTACTTTCTTTACTTATTTTGTGCATTCAAAATTACGGATTGTGGAAAAGAAACTTCTTCTGTTTCTAAGAAATCAGCAACAATTTGGAAGACGATCAATCAAATAAAGAAACCATGAGCTGTGCCTCTGCGTCATCTAATCTTCTACTCTTACATGAGTATAATCACAAGCTAACACATGCATATTGCTTGAATAAATAATAAAAGTTATTTTCTATAATATACTTAAAAGAATTAGACTTATAAATAAAACCAATTCAATAATATTTTTTATTTAGTATCTCATTTTTCTTTAATTTATTTTTTATAATAAATTTATTAATTTTTATTTTTTAAATTAAATATTAATTATTTTAACATTTTTAATAATTAATTAGCACTAATATTTAGACATCATAACAAACACTCGTAAACAAATATGATAGTTATATTATTCTTATTATCTGAATGCAATGAGACTTAATGTTACATACTATATATGCATAGTATAGGGAAAAGTTTTAAGTGTACTGGAAATACCGGTGTTTCAGTTATTTTAACCGTTGATCTAAATTATAAAAAATATATATAATATATATTAATTAAAATCAACAAGTTAAAACAACTGAAACATTGATATTTCCTGATACACTTAAAATTTTTTCAATAGTATATAGTCATCTTTATGGATAGATATAGTACCTACCGAAAAAAGATGTTTTTGGACTAGTGTTCATTCTCTCTTTTATCACGTGTTGTGCTTAATTAGCCGAAATAACTTTTAAAATTATACAGAGAAAAAGGTATATATATAACTAATCATTATTAACTAATTAACGAATTATATTGTACAAATAACTATTATGTGTCATTGAAATGCAAGCTACACTCTTTGAGTTTTGTATATAAGAAACTATAGATAAATTTTGTATATTTTTTTAAAATTTTAAATGTTATAGTTATAAAAATTTTAATATCATATCATAAAATTAATTTTTAAAATCTTAAATAAAGAAAAAAAGTATATATATGAAATTAATGATCAAATTAGTTTCTGAAAAAATATTCATTATTTAAATTCGTTTTTAAAAAATTTAATCACTTAAGTTAGTCCTTTAAAAATTACAAATTAATTATATTTCTCTTATTATCGCTCCATTAGTAAATTCTGTTAACAATTGATAATGTGAACCATTAAATAATAATATACATAATACTTAACATGTTTAATTAGTCAAAATGAATGTTGATTAGATATATTTATTAAAATCTATTAATTTAGTTTTTTTTGCAAACTACATAAATTATAATCTCAATATAATTTAGGGTATAGATTTTATAAATATATCTTATCAGTTTCTAATTAGACATATTAAGTGCTATATATGTTGGTAGTTAATATTTTATATTATTAATTATTGATAAACATAATTAATTTATAATTTTTGTAAGGACAAATTTAATTGATAAATCATTGAAAGACAAATTTAAAATTATTCCACTAGTCTTTGATTGCTAAATTGTCCATTAACCCGTTATATATCTATCTCTACCTTTAGCTCCACGCATAGAAAATAATGGCATGGTTGGTTGAGAGTAAGAGGAGTTTTTTGTCCACAATCCACAATGAAGAAAAAGACAGAGGCATCAATGTGTTGCCGACAAGTGACATTGTATGGTTAGTTGCTTTAATCTAGAAATTATCAACTCACGTGGGCAGCACATGATTTGAATTATAGTCCCCAAAACGCGTTTAAGGGACAGACACTTGTCATCATAACCTCAAAGCTGTTTGATATATTTCGATTATTGCGAATAAATTGATTCTCCAAATTGATGAAAATATTCATTTGCCTATGTTAAGTAATAAGTAGTAGTGTAGGTTTTTTTTTTTTTAATCTCTAATCAATTTTTTTATAAGACCTATATATCTTGTTACTTAGTTAATAATAGTAAGAAATTATGTTTAATAGTGATCAAATGAAAACTTTTCCAATTAATTAGTTAGTAAATGACCAATTCCACTTCGATTATAGTCCGATCTGCACATGTTTGAACAATGATTTTACAACGACATGCTAACTCATTGTTTCTCGTGGTGGAAACTCAGGTGCAGTCGACTTCACGTGAAGTTGATATTTGACAGCCGTTAAATGATTTGACTGATTTGACTAAATTTTCATTTAATGGCTCTCAGATATTAACTTCACGTGAAGTCGACTTCACCTGAATTTTTACCTTACTCTATTGATCAAATTAATGTGTTCATAATTATTGTGAACAAATAGTGGAAATTAATCAAAACAAAAAGTTTAAAAAATTATGCTTATCGTTATTTTTCCCAACCAATTACTAACATGAATTCCAACTATTTTTATTGCATACATTATACAGTTATTTAAATACTGTTCATGTTTGATTTGTAATAAATTATATGAATATAGCATTTAAATAATATGTATTTTAAAATGGAAATAGAATCCGTAGATTGTCTCCCAAAAGTGAAAGATGGGTAGGAAGTGAGGGAACAAAATCATGGACACAAGATTGTAATTGAAGTTTACCCCTCGTTGGTTGAGTTTAATTATTGAATCAAGGGAGCTTTTCCAATTTAGCTTTATGCTAGCGATTGACTGTTCTACTCTTCATAATCATATATTAACATGGGGTTGAAAGTGAAACAAAGTTACAAATCGCTCTCAAGTAATATTCTCTTTTGTGGCATAACTATTTATTTTTATGTTGAATAATAAAAAATTAAAAGTCAATAATTTTAATTTACATTGGTCAGTATTAATACTTTTAGTCCAACCATTTAACATTATAATTTTAACTAATATTTTTAATATTATTAATTAATTATTAAATAAAAATAACATTTTTCAATATATACTTGGTTGTTGTTGAGTCTTACATCTTGATGTCTTTGTTTGCCTAGCTAGCTAGCTAGGGTGGTAGTGATTGACAGTTTATCTACAAATGAAATTTTTGGGTTCTGGTAGAAACTACAACGAATCCAAAGCCACGTGGTCCAAAGCTACATACTTTAACATGAAAATTGAAGCATTTATGAGAGACCATTTTCTTTAGTGACTAATTATAGCAGGTTACCAAAACGGGTTACTCGTTTCAATTGATATACAATATACTATGATTAGACATGAATCCAATACACGAATTTAAAATTTGTATAAGATACAGAAATATATATATATATATATATATATATATAATATAATATAAAATATTTTTTAGATAAATTAAAATAATATTTTAGTATTTTATTGATATTAAAATATAAATTAATTTTTAAATTATTTTTAATTATATAAAGTATTTAAAATATATTTTATTTTAATAATTAATAATATATACTATTTTTAAATTCAATTCAAGAATACATGTTAATAATAAGATTGGACACACTGACACATGATGGTATTTAAGTGCGTCATGAAAATTTTTCTTTTTATTTTTTATTAAGACAGTCGGATACAAAAAATATACGTGCCGGATAAATGTCGATATGTGTCATGTCCGAAATGCGTCAGAAACACGACAAATTAAGAAAGTGTCCATGCTTTATAGATAATATATTTCCCTTCTTTTATTCAAATATTCCAATAAGCTAAGAAATTAAAATCCACAATAATCTAGCTTGTGAGACCCATTTCATTTCTTTGCCTTCTTATACATACAAACAGAACAAGCCAACAAGTGTAATTGGATAACTTTATTTTTTGTTTGAAAACAACTTATATATAATCAAAAGCTTATTAGCTTTTGGGAAAATAAAATAAATAAAGGAGGCCAGGCGATTGTTCCTCAACATAAGTTGCTTCCAACGTGCCTAAATCCAAAGTTACACTCCTTAATTAGCTGCTTACTCCCTCCAAAATATTCTTCTTCCTCACAAACAGAACTAATTAACCTAACTAGCTACTAAGTCAAAGTTACCTTTTTTTTTATTAGCTCTAGCTACTTATTATTTTTGATAAATGATTAACATTCCTTCAACTTCTCCTTAGGAGATTGTCATCGGAACATTAAAAAATTTGGTACATTTTTAACTCAATGTAATTTGATATAAATTATATATCAAAGTACATTGAATTATTAACGTAACAAATTCATAAAGTGACAGATATTTTAAAACGTAGTGATATGGTCATGTCCAAAAAGCTCCCACATGGAGTTGAGGCTAGTGTTGTCGTCAAAGAAGTTGAGATTATTGTTGATGTGAGGAGGGCTTGCAATGAAGTTGTCCACCGATTGTTGCGGTGACGGTGGCGGTTCTTGTGTGGTGGCGGTAGCCTTATTAGCCTCCGCCATTTGCATGTAAAGAAGAGCCACCATATTGGCCTGTTGAAACTGCATGTTGGCAATCTCAGCTTGAGCCTTGGCTAACTGTGCTTGAAGCTCATTGACTTGCGTCTGAAGCTGGCAAATGGCGCCGGCGCAACCGTAAACCGGATCTCTTATCCTTGCACCTGCTTCATAAACCATGCTTGTTACTGCATCAGCTCTTTGACTCTCCGGAAGTTCCTGCAAATAATTATTTTACAATTTTAATATTCAAAATGTTTAATAACAAAAAAATTAAGGTTTAATTATCTGTTAGTCCCTATAATTTTTGTAAAATTTTCAATTAGGTCCCTATATTTTTTTTAATTGGTTCTCACACTAATTTTTTTTTTCAATTAAGTCCCTCTTAGTAATAATTGGCTTAATTTTATAGGGACAACTAAAAAAAAGAATTGATACAGAGACCTAAACAAAAGGAAAAAAAAGTGTAGGGACCCAATTAAAAAAATATTTTGGTACAAGAACTCGATTAAAAGAAAAAAAAATATAGGAACCTAATTGAAAATTTTACGAAACTATAGCAACAGAATAATTTAAAAAATAGTTCGAATTTATCTTATTTAATAATTAATAAAACTTAAATAAAACAAGTTTTGACTTTTTTTTTTTTTTTACTTAAGAATTAAGGCCCACCATCACCACAAGCTAAATTATTAGGTAGTTGAAAATGATATGAAATAATTAATTTGAGGCATTGTAATAACGTAAGCTTTGGATGGGACTAAATAAGAAAAGAAAAAGAACGTTTTCATTGACCATCAAATGGTTTACTTTTTAGGTACATAAACTACTGTGTATACAAGACTATATAAAATAAAAGTGATAACATCTAGAATTTAGATTATTCAAAAATATATATACACCACTGTTATTTAACTTGGTATCAAGTCATATAGCTAGTTTGAAGGAACATTAAAAATTAGGCAATTGCAGACATAATAATCTTATCTTCTACTTGTCCTCTTGGACACGGAAACAACAATAAAAAAAATTAAAATTATTATTTTTATTATTAATGTTGTAATGTAAAATGCAAATAAGCACCTGCAAGAACTTGATGATGTTGCTGGCTCCAAAGACTCTATGAGCGGTGGTGAACTTGGCAGGTTCAGTTGGAGGAAAATAAGGGGCCAACACACATTTCTCCGCACACCTCCGCCGAAGAATTTTACAAGCAGCGCAAGGGCTCATTATCACTTGCGCTGCTGTAGGCTGCGGCGGAGGTGGAAGAGAAGATGAGGATGTTGGAGACTGAGAAGAAGAAATAGGGGTATTTGTGTCACTTGCCTCCATTTTGTTTTTGTTTTTGTGGTTTGGATATTTGGTGTGTGTTGTGGTGGGAAGCCAAAGGCAGAGACTAAAGGCGGTTATATATAGGGGAAGAGAGTGCGTCATGAGAAAGAAAAATGACGTCAGCGTTGAAATTAGTTATGAGTAGTGACGTGGCTGCGCGCCCTCTTTTCCCACTTCTCCTCTTCGTTAGGTGTTTGGATTTTGATGTCTCTTTGTCTTTTTCTTTGAAAACCTCTCTTCCCATCTTTGAATAACTAACCCATTCTCTCTGCTCTCTTTTTTCCTTTACTTATTTTCATTTCATATCAATTTTGGGATTAATAATAATAACAGCAACTAATATTGACACATGGAAAAAATCTTTGTACTCAATAGTAGTAATAGTAATAATACCCTGGTATTATGCCTAACATGCTGCCCAAATCCACTTTTGATTTTCATGTAATAAAAAAATGAGTAAATAAATATCTCATTCTAAAATTTTAAGCTAATTTTAGAGTTCATTAAAAATCAAATTTTTGATTTTTTAAATTTAAAGCTCTGATACTATGTCATGATATCACTTATCCTAAAAGTTTTAACCGATGAAAAAAGGTAACATTAATGGTTATATCTCTAATAATGAATCGGACATCTATAAACCTCTATTGTACAAATATTCCATTGACATGAGAAAGTACAGGGAACCAATGCAATATTTGTACAATGTGTGCAATAGAGGTTTAGGGAGTATTAGAGATATAACCATTAGTGTTATCTTTTTTCATCCGCGTAAACTTTTAGGATGAGTGGTATCATGACGTGGTATTAGAACTCTAGACTATTGGCTCT
The DNA here is from genome assembly GCF_059453495.1 of Arachis ipaensis. NCBI lineage: Eukaryota > Viridiplantae > Streptophyta > Magnoliopsida > Fabales > Fabaceae > Arachis > Arachis ipaensis. The sequence goes on from NC_142438.1 coordinate 68,289,386, forward strand.
ATAGCAGGACTCAAACAATTATGCTAGGTGTATTATGCACGTCGAAATTAGTTATTGTTATAAAATATATATATTAAAAATGAATTAAATTATAAATATATAAATTAATTTTAATAGTTAATTTTAATATTTTTTGATAAAAAAATGGAACCTATGAAGCAATTAGAAACATGTCCTATTTGTATTCCTCCAGCTTTATTGGACTTAAATCATGCATGGTAATTCCAATCCTTAAGCTATAAGTAGTTTTATTTTTATGAAAAGAATACAATAAAAAAGTCAAAATTAGTAGAGAAGACTGTTGACTACAGTGGCTACACATACAGTACCGTCCATTTTTGTTTGTCTACCTAATCATTTCCCCCATCCGTTCATATATAATAGGCAACTAAAACCTTCAATAATGTGCAGATCTAAATCTTTTACCTTTTAAAAAGAAAATCTGGTAAATTGAAATAAATGTTGTACTAGTTGTATGAATCTCATACTAGATAGTGTTTTTATTGTACTCTGTGGTCCACACACACTACATTCACACAAACAAAACTACTAGTAGTTGTGGTTAACATCTTGTACTTGTGCCATGTGGCTCAAGTTTGAACATATTAGATTTCAGGTAGAGTTATTGGGATTGCTGCCACCACTGAGACAAATATGCTGAATATAGATACATACTTATCTTAATTTTTTTTTCTTTATTGTTATTATTTTTGTTCAAGACAATGCTATGTTTCTACTCTCTTAACTACCTCACGATAAATTGGTCACACAGAGAAATTTATTATATATTTCTGTGTCCGCATTCGTGTGCAGTGTTAATATTAGCCCACAAGGTGGGTGGAGAACCGTTCACCTCGTTGAACACACCTATCTAAGAAAATAATGACCATCTAAATTCAAAGGATTATTGTTATTGTTACTAGCTAGTGTATTGTTAATGATGTACAATAGTTAAAATTCTTATTTATATACTAATCCTAACTAATCTACTAACCATATCCGTAGGTAACTAAATAATTGAAGATAAGTGTGAAGTGAAAGCATTGAGTCTATTTACCTATGCAGGGTTCAGTGTTCAAATTAACAGTAATACTATATATCTGTAAAAAACAATTAGCCACAAGTGAATTATTGCATATATTTAGCATCTCATTAATTTTTTTTATTATACTCGCTGAAACAAGTTTGATTGTTAGTATATCATAAATTTGATTATTCTAATATGATAAATTTGATTAATTATTCTAATGACAAATTATATAGTTGATAAAATATTAATCAATAAGTATAAATACGTAATAATTAAGTTAGTGATTGATTTTTTTGTGTGTGGATAACATTTTTTATTAACTAATTAATCATTGTGATTTTTGAACAATTGAAACATATAAACACATTATATACTACACCAATATTCTATAATATATAATTACTCAATGCTCTCTTCTAGTTCTAAAATTAGTACTTGTTAGTTCTTAAAATAATTGAGGGTGGGAAAATTAAATGGGTTTATCTTAATTTCGAATGATAAAGTTTTCCACAAGTTAGAAAAACTAAAATTATTATTTCAACTTTGCGGTGGAAGCAGTTGGACTTTTGTAATTTGTAAACAATTTTTCTTTCCCATTGGCTCTATGATCTTGGCTAGAGTCATTTGCGTGTTGACCTTAACAACAACAACATTAGCCAACTTCGCTTTATGGTTTACTCCTACTACATAACACTGTAACCTTTTTTTTCCTTTTAGGTCCATACAACTATACTTTTTCCATAACAAAGTCACTCCACCCCTCTGCTACGTAAAATAATTGAATATGAAAAATGTGGACACACTCCAATTGGATAATGGTACATTCTTTATGGCACGAATGTGACATTTGCTTAAACCCGTTTTAGATTAATCACAAATGTTTAGATAGTAATATTAGCTGGCTAAGAAGGCAACATCTCTATAGTGTGAAAAACAGAAAAAATAGATAGGGGTCATTCACAGTACAATGTGACACCAGGGTAAATAAGAAACAAGTACTATATAGTCATATATGTGAATGTGATCATTACATTATTAGCCAACTAGATGAATGTAAAATGCTATAAATGAAAGGTTGCATCTAACCAGTCAAAATTGCAAGTTCCACCCCGAACTATTATTATTAGTTGATAGGTGGGGGTCCCTAATTAGTCCCTACCCTGCATTCATCATAATAATAGTAATAACCTGTCCTGCCATGCAAGGAATATAAAGAAATCATGTTGAATAACGGTCCTACTAACACTAGTACATTATTTATAACATGTTTGTCCTTGTAGATTATGAGTGCATTTATTATTAGTTACTGCCTTTCATCCTCATGCATCTGCTTCTTAATAAATGCAAACTCCATGTAGCCATTTTTGGTTGGAGTTTGATCATCTTAATTAAACCGTGATCAACAAGGCATCTACAAACTAGAAGAAGAGAGAGAGAGTTGTGCGATCAAGACCGTGATCAGAAACATTCTCAAGACTTGACCTAAAAATTCCAAAACCATATTGGTCAAGGGAAATATTATTTGACTCCTTAATTACGGATACAAATATATGATGTATGATGAACATAATATTATTCCAAAGCTTTTTTTTTTTTTTTTAACATAATATTTCTAGTAAGAACTTAAAGTCAATTTAATATGCTAAATTTGTAGTGGGTGAAAGTTGTCAAAATTAGAAAGACTTAAGCTTATGCAAAGTTCTATGTCAGTGCTCTAGAAACGGTAGCATTAGGCCCACGCGGTTACAAGTTCCTCTAAATTGCTAGCAGTTACCCACTTAGACTGCTGATTAAAAAAGAAAACAGGGAGAAGAGTAAGCCGAAAATAGTTTGCTATTTATTTTTTGTAATAACTCTCCCTGGCGAGGAGTTCTATTAGTTTACTCAATTCCAAGTTCTTTATTTCTCACTTTTCTTTTGAAAATGAAATTTATTTATTGTTCTTAGATGTCCTTTTAGTCATTAGAGTTACATGAGATAATCCCAGTTGATATTAAATAGCGAAAGCTCAACGAGTGTTTAAAGGATTATTGAATTACTTGCAAGTCCAATGCCATCAACATTCGCCTACAAAATCTGACAAGAAAAAGTCAAAAGCTATTGCAGGATCCAGTAATTTGCCGCAATCGGATTCAATCGGATTAATGTACATGATACGACTGGAAGTTGAAACATTTTTTCTTGCAATCTCTATTGCATCAATCAAAGGCATAGCTTCAAAATCTAAAACCATAAACTTAAGGTCAAGGTCTTCATGGATGCATCCTCAACAACTGCATTAACTAATACAAGAGAAGAGAAGAATACAAAAGGAGATTAAAAACCATACAATTAATTCCATACATTCACATTTATTAGCTTTAGGCATGTCCACACTCTTCAAGAGTCTATAGTTCGAGACTTTAGTGTGTCGCTTGATAAGGGTAAGCAACATCACACTAGGTGCGGCATATTATATTAAAATGATTAATTACAAAGAAGTTGAATCCAGCATGTTACAAAAGCTTTTGCAAAACATGACAACTGCTTTTATGAGGAGTCAGGTCAAGATACTACAAATCGAAAACTTTACCATCAAAAATGGAGTAAAGAACTGCTCTATGCGGAGGAGTTGGGAACAGGTCAACATACTACATGTCCTTTCATATTTGTTTTGGTCTGTTTTGATTCTACAAATGAAAGCATCTCAATCCAGATACAATTGCCACTCTCCCAAATTAAGCAAGATGTGATGTACAATCTCTCAATAATCTGCAACAGGTGAATTTTAACCACAGTCAATGTATAATGAAGTAGATCCGTCCAAAATTACCAAACACAATAGAAGATTCTTCAAGTTCATTTTAATTCAAGAGAGAAAGAAAGTACGGATACGAACTATGGAGAGAGTTTTTAACTCAAAAGTTATAATCCTTAAAAAACATGAAATTCTTATTTCTCTTTATAAATGGAGATATGATGTGTTGGAAGTACATTTTAGCAACCTTAATTACATATGAAACTAAATAAAACAAAAAGTATCCATATATTCATTTCAAGCTCAGGATATGCCACACATTCCGAATTATATCAAATACTAAGAGGAAAAACAAAGCTTACTGGTATCTATCACATAGCCGCTGAGAGAAAGAGGCTGCCTGCAAAACTATTCTCACTCTTTATGCTCAATGAAGTCCTGAAGAGCAATCATTTTGATAGAATTGGACTTCAAACTCTTTATTGCTTCAGCAGTTGCTATAGCTCCGTTAACCGTTGTGACAATAGGAACCTTGTAATCCAAAGCCATCCTTCTAAGAGCTAAACCATCTATCCGATCAAGTGCATCACCAGAACTCGTTATCACCATCAGCTGAATGTCTCCATTGGCAATCATGTCACCAGCATGAGGCCTACCTTCATGCATCTTCAGCACTCTCTCAGCTGGGATATTAGCTGATTCAAGAGCATGAGCCGTTCCAGAAGTAGCAACAATCTTAAAACCTGCCTCGACGAAGGTCTTTGCAATCTTCTCAAGGTGAGGTTTCGTTAAATCATTTAAGCTAATGAACACAATACCAGAAGTTGGTAACTTCTGGCCGGCAGCAATTTGAGCCTTAGCAAATGCAGTATTATACAGAGAGTCAATACCCATGACCTCACCAGTACTTCGCATCTCAGGACTTAGAAGCACATCACAGCCTGCAAATTTTGAAAAGGGAAGAACAGCTTCCTTGACGGACACATATTTAGGAATGACCTCTTTTGTGAACTGTATATCATAGAGAGACTTTCCAGACATGACAAGGGAAGCATATTTAGCCAATGGGTGGCCTATTGCTTTTGATACAAATGGGACAGTGCGAGAAGCACGAGGGTTGGCCTCAAGCAAAAATACCTCCTCTGAATTATTAATTGCATACTGACAGTTCATGAGCCCACAGACATTCAGTCGTTTCGCCAATTTTTCAGTCCATGACCTGATTGTCTCCAAGCAAGAAGATGGAACAGTTCTTGTGGGAATAGAGCAGGCAGAGTCACCGGAATGTACCCCAGCCTGTTCAATGTGCTCCATTATCCCACCAATGACCACATTGCCATGTGAGTCAGCCAGTGCATCAACATCAATCTCAATGGCATCAGATAAATACTTGTCAACTAATACAGGGCGTTCTGGATCCACCTCAACAGCAGTTTCAAGATAAGTCACAAGTTTATCATCACTATAAACAATCTCCATTGCTCGACCTCCCAGAACATAGGAAGGGCGAACAACAACTGGGTATCCAATCTCTTCCGCAATGGCGAGTGCATCTTTTTCACTCCTGGCAATTCCTCCTTTTGGCTGTTCAATCTTTAATTCATTGAGCATCACATTGAACCTTTCTCTGTCCTCAGCAGCATCTATGGAATCAGGGGATGTTCCCCAAATGCGAACATGACCAAGCCCACTGGCACATGCTGGCTTGTGTTCATCCAGGTATTGTTGTATGGGGAGAGACAATTTCAATGGTGTTTGACCTCCAAATTGCACAATAATACCATCAGGCCTTTCCAAGTCAATAATGTTCAAAACATCTTCAACAGTTAAGGGTTCAAAGTATAGACGATCACTGGTGTCATAATCTGTAGAGACTGTCTCAGGATTTGAATTCACCATGATTGTCTCATATCCTGCATCCTGCAAATATAGAGAGAGACAGAGAACAGGAAGATTAATCCTTTTAAAAGCATATGCCAAACCGAAAGCCAGGACACATACCAAGCCAATAGACAGTTGTCATCATGATATTGAAAGTGTTTTCATAAATAATTAATGTTTTCATATCGTTACTAATTAGGTCATACAATTTTTCTTTTTTTCTTCTTTTTTATTTACATTTAGGGTATTTATTTAATATCTTTTATGTAATTTTTTATACATAAATTATTTTTTATTAATGAAATATTTTTAAAAAATAAAAAATGTAGTACGTGCTCAATGTGTAGAGTTTATAATCTAGGTTTTAAGCCTTTTGCTATCTAACAAAAATATACTTGGGAAATAAAAATAAGTCACTGCAAAAAAAAAAAAAAAGACAGTTCACTACAAAAAGATTGATTGAAGGAATTTTTATTTTTACCAACAGATTTCAGAATATTGACGAATTTCGTCCCTTAATAAAAACTTTCAAGTTAACAGTTTCACTTTCAGAGAGAAAAAAATGAAGCAAGCAAAGACATAAAGAAGAGTTATGTATTCTCTTTTTAATTGGTTTCAGAGACGCAAATTTGCAACCAATAAAGCAGGAATATTCAGATCTGTGGAATTTAATCAACATAAAATAGAAGAAAACACACCTGAAGAGAAAAGGATGCATGACAACAGCAATAGTCGAACTCAATCCCTTGGCCAATTCTATTTGGTCCACCACCCAAAATTAAAACCTTCTTTCTTTTAGTGGGAGCTGATTCACACTCAAAATCATAAGAGGAATACATATAAGGAGTATTAGCTTCAAATTCTGCAGCACAAGTATCAACTCGCTTATATGCTGGAGTAACACCCAGAGACAGTCGCCTGAACCGAACTTCCTTCTCAGCAGATTTAGTTGCAAATGCTATCTGTTTATCACTAAACCCTCTTTTCTTAACCTCGTAGAAATCAACATTTGTCAAATCAGACAAATTGTGGGACATCAAGAAACTTTCCACATCAACTAGCTCCTTGAGCTGAGCGAGAAACCATTTGTCAATATAACTCAGCTCGAAAATTTCATCAATGCTCATGCCTTTTTTCATTGCAGCATATATGGCATGGATGCGTTCAGGGTTAGGAACTCGAAGACTATACTTCAATCGTTCCCAGTCATAGTCCAACTCTTTCACTTTTGAACAACCCCATCCAGGGTATCCGTGTTCCAGTGAGCGGACAGCTTTTTGAAAGGACTCTTGGAAGGTTCTACCTACAGCCATTGCCTCACCAACAGACTTCATCTGCGTTGTCAATATTGGCTTTGAACCAGGGAACTTTTCGAAAGCAAACCGAGGAATCTGAAATATAAATAACCGTGGCAGAAAAGTACATATGAGATTAAGAAACAAGTTTGAATAAAAATTATCGAACATACAACAAAACAGATATTATCAATGATTCATCAAGATAATACTGAAATTTGATACCCTAGCATAAATGTTGGTTTATCAGATTACAGCTCTGTGACTGGCTGATGCAAACAAAACTTCAAGATAAACTACAAGGCAGGAAGATTCAGAACTTAAAATACACTATATCAACAACCGAGACTTTTTCTACAAGCATATAAAGGATGCAATAATGCTGCCGAAGAAACTAATAAAATAGAAGCCCTCGACATAAATAGAATTTACATTAGTTCTGCTGTAAATGTTCAACAACCAAACTACATTCAAAAGTGAAAATGCATGATGAAATTATCAACAAGTCACTAACCTTTGTAACCACATAATCTATGGAGGGCTCAAAACTAGCCGGTGTCTTTTTTGTTATATCATTTGGGATTTGATCCAGTGAATAGCCTACAGACAACTTTGCTGCCATTTTTGCTATCGGAAATCCGGTAGCCTTTGACGCCAAGGCCGAGGACCTTGAGACTCTCGGATTCATCTCGATCACCATCACCTCACCATTCACAGGGTTGACAGCAAACTGCACATTGGATCCCCCACATTCCACCCCAATCTCTCTAATTATAGCAATGGAGTAATCTCGAAGGCGCTGATACTCCTTATCAGTAAGGGTCTGTGCAGGTGCAACAGTGATTGAGTCACCGGTATGAACTCCCATGGGATCAATATTCTCAATGGAACATATAATAACCACATTGTCAGCCAAGTCCCTCATAACCTCAAGCTCATACTCCTTCCACCCCAACAAGGACTTCTCAATCAAAACCTGACTAGTCAAACTAGCAGCAATCCCAGCCTTGCAAATCTCCTCAAACTCTTCCCTATTGTATGCAATCCCACCACCCGTTCCACCTAACGTAAAAGCAGGCCTAATGATCAACGGAAACTCGCCAATCTCATTGGCAATTTCCATACACTCCCTAATTGTGGTTCCTATCCCGGAAGGCGGGGTCTTAATCCCTATGTTCTTCATAGCCTGCTTAAACAAATCCCTATCCTCAGCCTTCTTAATAGCCTCCAGCTTTGCCCCAATCAATTCCACACCGTATTTCTCCAAGGCGCCGCTCTCAGAGAGCGCCACAGCGAGGTTGAGGGCGGTTTGGCCACCCATGGTGGGAAGCAGAGCGTCGGGGCGCTCAGCTTCGAGAACCTGCTCAACCAATTCAGGGGTCATAGGGGTAACATAGGTCCTATCAGCCATATCAGGATCAGTCATTATAGTAGCAGGGTTCGAGTTTATTAGAATAACTTCATACCCTTCTTCTTTGAGAGCCTTGCATGCTTGCGTTCCACTGTAATCGAACTCACACGCTTGACCAATCACGATTGGTCCAGCTCCAAGGATCAGGATCTTCTTTATGTCTGTCCGTTTTCCAACCTTTGTCGCGGTGTCAGCAGCGGGAACGGGAGCAGCAACAGCTGCTGCGGCGGCAGTAGAGGACACATGGCGGTGTTCGTTAGAACAGAAAATGGAGTTCCTTTTACCATAGGTTGTAGGAAGGGGGGAGAAGCGGGTTCGGAAGGTTGTTTTCGGTGCAAAAAGTTTAAAGTGAGAAGAAGTGGAGGAGGAGAAGGAAGGGGAATGGGAGAGGCAGGTGAGAGGGAGTTTGTCGAGGTGGGTAATACAGTGTCCCATTCCCATTACGGTTCCGACGGAGGAAGGAGCGGAGAGAGAAAGAGGGTTTAGGGTTTTGGAGAGAGTGAACTGAAGTGTGTGGAGTGCTCAAATTGAAATGATGATGCCAACTTTTTTTTTTCTTTCTTTCTTCTTTTTAGTGGGTTCTGTCTTTGTCTCTTTGATGGTGCTCCGTCGCCGTCAAGAATTGATTCTGGAACAGCTAGCTACAAATTTGTGGGTACTTGGTACCTGTCCATTAATATAAAAATTATATTATAATTATAAGTATAACTTGAATAATTGAGGATAGCTTTTAAACTCCTAAACATATATTATTAAGCATATTTATAAAATATAGACTATTATAGTATTATGTATTTTAATATATTGTGTGTCATTTTAAAAAAAGTTAATATTTTTAGTAGAAAAATAGAAAAATAATTATATTAATTAAATTACAACACAAAAACAAATATGATTCGTATACCAAACATTTTTGACATCTATATAAAAATACAATTGTTATTAATTAATTATATATTTAAATTTTTTAATTAACAAAAATAATAAATCCGTATATAATTGTTAAGAAAATACCAATGTCAAAACAGTATTTATTAAAAAAAGATGTACACAGTTAGAATAAAAAAAATTAATCACTTAATAGTTAATACATTTCTTTTAGATATTTATTATTAATAAATTCGTAAATATATTTTATCTTTCATTGTAGTATGTTCTCTTCCACCGAAATTTTAAATAAAATAAAAAAATGTTTGAATTATTATCTACCATGATAACAGTTAAGACTGTGTTTTATTTATTTATCTAAAAATAAAAAGACAAAAGTACTCCCTACAAAATTAGTCATAATAATACACCACCATCATCAAGTACACAAATCTTAAAATTAAAAAAAAAAAAAAATTAATTATATGTGAGATCAAATATATTTTTTCATTCTATAAAAAAGATCATTATTAATAACAACAAATAATAATTATAAGAAAAATAGTGAATTAGTGAAAAGCAAAGAATTTTGATATGATCCAATCTTCACATGTTCCTACTTTCTCGGATCTCTCTGGCTATTTGATAGAATTCACAAAAAAAAAAAAAAACCATATACTCAAAATTACATAAGAGACTAATGATATACTTAAATTTAAAGCTTTTATAACAAAAAAAAATATCATATTAGCCATTTTATGTATCATTTTACTCTAATCATTAAATTTTTACAACTATTATACAGAAAATCATCAAATCATATTCACAGGCACCTGAACTTTCCTAGTTTCAACTTTCAAGATACAATATCAAAATAAATTGAAAAAATAAAATAAATGCAACTATTTTCTTAATTGAAACAAAACAACTACCAAGTACAGTAGAAATTCAAAATCTATGCATAGGCAACACAGATGAAATACATTATAAGATTCATTGAAGTTTATAAAAATGAAACTGATTTTAAACTAATCAAACATTTAAAAGAGAACACTAAAAAATTCTCTTCCCTAATATAATGTCAATAAATCAATGAAAATATTTGCCATACCCTGAGTTGTGAGGTGTCTATTGAGCATACTGTTAATATTTACTTCTATAGCCTCCACCCATTATGCTAATGAGCAAAAGCCTTCCATCAAAGTTTAAACTGTCCAGGTTTTGCTGAAGGTATAATCCCACAATTTGATCTATATGACATCAAAACCTACAGCAATACAAGCAGTAGCAACTGATATAGAAGCTTCAGCTATTGCACAAATCAATTACAAAAGTAGAGAATGATATACCTTTCTCTCCTGTTTCTTCCTTCACTCATGCAATGGAGTCTCTATCGTATAATTGATGACAACATCAGCTCCAAGATCCTTACAGGCAGATAGTTTTTCTCTCCCTGGCTGAAATTCAATTTAGGATTTAGACAAAAATCTGTTCATGCTAACTATATTGTTTGTTCCAATCTGGTCAATTCTATCTTCTTGGAATGCAAACCAACTGGAGTTTGTGAACAGATTACTGTCCAAAAGAAAAAGTATTATGTTCACTTAAAAATTTTGCATCATAGTGACAAAGGTAGCTTCACAAAAGAAAACTGATGCATTTATAAATATGAAAAAGAAAGCCATTAGATCACGTTTCAGATTGAGCAACAACAATGTGTTTTCTTTCGTCAAACTTTATCAATTTTAATTTTAGAATTACACACATGCAAAGATAGAACTAAGCATAGAACTTAATTAAACTACATTGCAGCAATATCATTTATCAGAACAGCATAGAACGCTTTACTTACAATATACTCATTTAAAAATGCTTATTAAATTAAATTCAATAAAGGACCTTAAGAATACCAATATTGTTGCCTATTAAAATGCTCTACTTACAATGATAATTATGCAAAAATGGAATAAATCAAGCTGCTTCTATTTAACCTCAAACATGCATCTAGCCATTACTTGTTAGTTACAAAGCTTCTATTTTATTTGCAGTTGCCATTTTCATATATAACCACAACAAAGTACTAACTTGAACACAATAAAATGGACAATTATGATCACATTTTGACATCATCTATGCATATATCTTGAGACAAATTAAACCAACTTTTCTATCACCACCGTCATTGTAATTTAAAATGATGGACAACTTAGAAAAATGAAATGCAAAAGAATTGAAAATCAACAAAGAGAATTTTGTATGTACTGTATCAAATAACCCTCTAAAATCAGCATTAATCCATTTAATGATTAAAATCTATCAGCATTAATCCATTTAATGATTAAAATCTATCAGCATTAATCCATTTAATGATTAAAATCTTATACTATGCCAGATCACCATACAATGCTTCCGCAAATTGTGCCTGGCTATGATGTCTTTGAAACTGCCATAATATAAAGCAATTCATTATTGACCAAGGTTTAGAAAACCGGACCGATCATCAAACCGTTCTAGTTATTGGTTTATTAGTTTATTGGTTCAACCGGTTCAACCGGAAAAACCGTTTTATAATAAACACCTGATTCTATAAAAATTCAATGAATAAAGCAACTAGTTCTAAACACTCTTCTACTGCATTTTTTTACTTCAAAAGGAGATCATAAACAACTAGTTCAATGAATAAACAAACTACAATGATATGCAATGCCAAAAATAGGCCAATGATAAAATAATAAAGGGTTTTTCTCTTCAATTCTATGTTCAAGCTTGTAGCATACCAGAATCAACAGAATAATACCATTAAAATAGTCTTCCTTCTTAATTCTTATATACCTCAAAGAATTTCCTACAAAATGAAAATTGAACACAACACACAGCTTTAAAACAAAAACAAAACAACACTCAGAAATTAATCACCTCTTCTAAACACAGCCTTAAAACAAAACAGAACAACATTCAGAGTATGAGCATTAATCACAAAAAATTGATTTCTGAAACAACAAGAACAGCAGAACAACATTCAGAGTTTGAGCATTGATCACAAAATATTGATTTATGAAACAAAACAAAAACAGAAGAACAACATTCAGAGTTTGAGCATTGATAACAAAAAATTGATTTCTGAAACAAAACAAACACTGCAAAACCAACAGAACAGCATTTAGAGTTTGAGCATTGATCACAAAAAATTAATTTCTGAAACAAAACAAACAATCAACAAAACAATGAAAACAGAATTTTTTTTCCTTCAGAAGAAGAAAACAATGAAAACATGAAGCATATAATAAATCAATGATCACCAATATCCAGCAAGAATCTCAAAGACAACAATAAATACACAACAACAATTTAGCAAATAAACAAGAACAAGACCTAAATAGAAAATCCAACAAATTAAATCACAGAAACCTAACAATTTAGCAAATTAAAACAACAGCAGCCCAACAATTTAGCAAATTATCAACTTAACAAGTTCAAGAACAGAAAATCACAACAACAAAAAAATAAAATAAAAATAACAGAAGAACAACAGAACAACAACACAAGAACAATTAGCAAATTAACAAGTTCACACTACCAGTTAAAATTTACCAGAAGAACACTAATGCAAGTGGAATCATCATGCTAATATGTTTTCTACAAAGATGCTATTTGTGCAGCTAAAATTTCCTAATTACTAAGATCCAATTATTCTAATTTCACATGCAATCAACTTACTAAGTTTCTAAAAGCTAGAAATGATATAAACCAACACGAAATATGGTTAAAGCATTTCATCAAACATGTTGAGTGCGGTAAACTTGAAACTAAATAAGAGAATTCAAAGCTTAGTATCAATGTGATAGAGAAGAGAACATAACTATTGTATACTTTAATTCAGTCTATAAAAAAATCCAAACCACTGCTAAATCAAATAGTTACTTATTGTAATAGAAATAAGAAGTTGCAGAGTTTGAAGCAGAGTATTGGTGTTGTGTGAGTGTATTGTCTGGTGGTGGGTTTAGGAAACTCACGGCGGCGACAAAAGAGAGCAGTTCGACGGCTAGGTGGAGCGCGCGGGTTGGTCGCAGAGTTTGAAGCAGGGCAACGTGGCTTCCAGACGAACGCGAACCCGAACGGTGAACGGCGAGTGAACGCGAACGGTGAACCCCGAGCAAACTTGAACGGCGAAGAACGCGAACGAAGACGACGGCTGAACGAAGACGCGAACGTTAACGGCAACCAACGGCGGCGGAAGCGAGGCTGAGCAGACAAAGACGACGGACGCCGAGCTCGAGGAAGCAGCTGCGATCGGTGACAGCGAACGGGGGTTGAAGACTTGGAGCACGAGGGAAGCTAGATAGACGGACGGACGGCGGCAGTATGCCACTCCTTATGGCGGCGGTGGTGTAGGCTTACAGTGCGGGTTTTTTGGCTGAGTTTCTGTGAATGAAAGAAAGGGAGGGAGAAAGGGACAAAGAAACGAAGGAGCTTCAGAACCAACAACCAAGAGTAAGCAAATTTGGCAACGACGCCGTTTCTTTTAAACCGGTCGATTCCCTGTCCGGTTCAACCGGCCGGTTCGACGGTTCTCCTCTGACTTTTAGAGAAATGGTTTTAGGAGGCAAACGGACCGTAACTGTTGCTGATTCACGGTTACACCGGTCGAACTGACCAGTCTTTTCAGAACATTGTTATTGATCACTATCTCTGCATATTTTCTTTGATGGTAAGAAATTATGTAAAAAAAATTATGCCGACAATCATATAAGAAATTATGATTTTAGTAGCAAATATATTCTAGAGCAAAAATATTAAATTAGAGTAAAAAGAAATCAGGTATATTTTTGTAAGAAATCATGTATATTTTCTTTGTATCCTAGTTTGCCTTCTTATCTTACATAGATTTTGAGAGTGAAAAGAAAACAAATAAATAAATAAGTAATAAAAAGAGAGCACAATCTAAAAAAAAGCCAAATCAAGCATTGGGCAAAGGTTAACAATAGTGAAAGATAACAATATCATACTCACACATGACCTCAATCCAAAATTCACAAAAACATATTTACATCAAAATGGAGCAGTTTGCAACAAAAACTTAATCCCACGAAAGAGCAGTAAAATTTGAAATGAAAAATTTTTAACTTATAAAACAAAGATAGAAAGAAAGGATATATGGTATAGTTAAAACACCATGTTTTATTTTCAAGTTTACTAGGTCAAGCAAAAGCAATTAGATTCCTAAAAGCTGCAGTTCTCAAAATTTGTTTCTCCTCTGTTTGTAATAAAAAAGTCAAATGAAAATCTTTAATTTAAAAGGGATAACTTTCTTTTGAAGTAATACGGTCATTATGAACTCATATAATGATTCTTCTTCACACAAACAAAAGCATACTGCATAAGTACATATGAAAGAACCTATTTTCTTAGCACCTTAAGTAATTATTTATTATTAAGAGTACACTAAATCAATTGGATTTTTTTTTTCTTAAATATCATTTGCCAATAAAAATAGTAATTCTACTAACCACTGAGCTATTGTGAGTCTAATCCAATGCACAATATTGTTCTGTGAATCAATAACAATGTAAATAATGAGGGATACCGGATATGCTTAGAATTTGAAAAGCACAAAAACAATATAAATAATCTAATGAGGGATATCCTTGGAATTTGGAAAGCAAAAATTGTCTACATAGATGATAGGGTACTGTAGATATCTCAATTTTTTTTATTCTTCTTAGTTTTTCATATAATTGAGTCCTCACATATGAGTATAAAAGACAAAAAATTTACAAAATAAAGGATAATTTAGTAATAGTTTCAAAAAGATACAAACCACCTGATCAGCAATCAAAAGATTTATTAATACTGCACTCATAAGAAACTAAAACTCGACATTAAGTAATGAAAGAAAACAATATATTAGATAAGTTCTCTATTATTTATGCAATCTAATAATTCAATGGGCACATGTTTATAGATGCACTTTTAAATGCAGATCAGGAAAATGTCTATTCAACCACTAGTTTAAATGATTTCTAACGAACATGAGCATAAATATAGTAACACACCATGCCTTCTTCTGTATTAAACCTGCAACCTAAGTTATTTAAATGTTGAAATTTGTATATACTAGATAAAATTAATTAAGCATATGCTATAGCCAATTGGTACAAACTTCAGTTGTAGCATTTGAAAGAAATTTAGAATTGTTTTCAAGCTCAAAATTTATATCTTCCACTGGCATGCCGGAACGCCTGGTGAAACCATCGCACCTTTCTCCGGCGCGAACCCTAACGGCATTTTCTATAATTTTATTTAAAAAAATAATAAAATTTTACTTTTAAAAATAGAAAAATTACTTCTGCAAAAAATATGGATGGTATATGAATCTCAGAGTTCTCCATCCTCTTGACCGGTGTCGTGAACTTGTTGTCAACTGCTCTTTCTTGATTGACGGCAGCAACACCCTAACCCCTGCCATTGTTCTTTCTCTTTAAAGCGGCATCAACAGCCACCGTCACCTCTAACTTATTGTTATCCATCTCTGCTACTCGTCGAAAACAGATTCAAAACCTCTGCCGTGTCTTCTTTGTTTTTCGCCAGACACTCTCCTAACCACAGCATTGATTACCGCCATTCTCTATCTTTTCTGTCAGTTATTGCTTTCATCACCGACGAGCTCCCTCTTTTTCCTTGCCGGTAATATCTCTGTATTTTGAATCAATCATATTGATAAAGAACAAAAAGAAGAGAAGAGAGAGATAGAGAAAGTCCAGAATAGAATTGAATTATAAAACCTTTTTTTAGTAAGCTCTGATTTGGAATGTTTGAATTATAAAATCCTTTTTCATGTTTGAATTCATATCCCAACAGAGAGAACCCGCCCAAAGTCAAGTTCTTCTTCTTGTCATATATATGCTTTGAAGTTTCTATTTTATCTTTACTTTTTTGGATGCCACTTATCGTATAGTTAAATAATTAAACTTCGCACTTGTCAATGTAATCTTATTATATATGAAAAAGTAGGAGGAGACAATTTTAGTATACAATATGTATAATAGAATTAAAAAAATTAAAATTAAAATTAAAAATTAGATCATTAATTATTTAATTTTAAATTTTAAATTTCAAAAATTAAGATTAACATTTAAACTCACTTACAGTATGAACAGTTATTCTTAATTTCACCATAACTTCCAATACACGTCTAAAATTTGCCGTCATCTTCTCTGGTCCTCACATCACGCTGCTGCACTCTCCACCGGTCATACCGACGCCACCGCAGCCTCCCATCGACACCGCCTTCACATCCGCCAGTCAAGCCGACGCGCCTCGTCCTCTGCCGCTGTTTTCGTGCCCTCTCCCAACAGCCATCATCGCGGACGGCAAGTCCTACCTCCCCGTCGCGTGTCTGTTGCTCGTCTCTCTCACTTGTGCCGTTGCAGTCCCTAGCCGACCGTGCCGCCGACATCGCCACAGACTCCCACACTGCCATGGGTTCCGCATATGCTGCCAAAAGCTCAACGATGCCGCTTTTTAAATTAATCGTGTGAGTATGGTATATGTAACGCACGCGTTACATTTTTTCATTTTTTGTTTCTCTAGTTTTATGATTAGATCAAATCATAAGACTCATGTGTTAAATTATTAGATGATCATAGTTGCTTTTTCTATTTATTTATCTCCTTCTTCTTCTATTTTAATGGTCAATTTAGGGTGATCATTTTAGTAGGTATGCGGATGGTTATTTTAATTTTTATGCAGATGATTATTTTGATTGGATTGGATTTAGTAATATATAATTAAAATATTATTTTTATTTTTAAGTGGATGGTTATTTTTACTATAGAGATATAGAGAGTTAAGCCACTGAAATAAAATATATATAAAATATAAATACATACTAAAATAATAAAATATAATTATAATTTTATATAAATTTTAAAATATCATCTAAATTAATAATATTACATTAATTATAATATTATAATTTTATCTAAATACAAATTCAAAAATCAAATAACAAAAAAATAATTAATTAAGACACATGAACTAAAATAAAAATAATAATTAAATTAAAATCAAGAATAACAAATCTACACAAGAATAATTTTATCAAATTAACAAATTATTAAAATATAAAAAACAACACAATTTAACAATCATAAAGTCAAGAACAACACCACAATACGAATTTATTAAGTTAATAATCAAAACAAGTTAATAAAAAAAATATAAATCACCATAAGAAAGAGCAAATATAGATTAAAAATAAAACAAAAATTGTAACAGTAACAGAAGAGGGAGAAAAGAAATTACCTTAGACTTTGATGAAAATAAAAAGAGAAGGGAGAGAGAGTTGGAAGTTGGAACCAAGATTTTAAAAATTAAATCCATCATTGAATCACTTTTAGTTATTAGTTTATAAATTTATTGGTTTAATTGATTTAACTGTGGTTCAGTTGAAATAATTATTTTATAATAAAATAATAAATAAAATATAATAAATACATTAAAATATAATTATAATCTAATATAAATTTTAAAATATGATATAAATTAAAAATATTATATTAATTATAATATTATAATTTCATCTACATACAAATTTACAATAATTAAAATTACAATTATACAAATTAACAATCACAAAATAAAAAAATAATACTACAACAACAGTAATTTATCAAATTAACAAATTCAAAAACATGAACTTATTTTAAAATAATTATTTAAATTAATAATTAAACAAAAATATAACAATAACCTAACAATTCCAGAATATCTCAACAACAATTTATCAAACTACTAAATTAACAAGATTAAAAATATAAAATTAGATCAAAATTATTCAAATTAATAATTAGATAAAAATACAATAACATAATAATCACAGAATCAAAGAGCGGTATCTCAACAATAATTTATCAAATTACCAAATTAACAATTTTAATAATATAAACTCATATCAATACCATGACAACAATTAAAATAGCTAAAAAAAAAAAAACAACAACAAAAATAATATCACAGCAATCCAATAATTCCAAAAAAAAAAGTATAAATAGATAATAAAACGAATAAATAATGTGAACAATAGAATAAAAAAAATTAAAATTATAAATTAAATCATTAATTAGCTATTTTAAATTTTAAATTTTAAAATTTAATAAATAAGAATTAACAGTCACACCCAATTTAAATTTAACCTCCTTTCTTTATTTGTCATTTTCGGTCTGCATAGACACTCCAAACGCCACTTTACTTCTCTTTCTCCGATCTGACGCCACCCAGCCTCCAGCTAACCCCTTCCCCCAAACATCTTTGTGAACGTCCGATCGCTCCATGAGTCATCTTTCGCGCTGTCTATCCGCATGCCAACCGTGCACTCCCGCAGTCCCGTCTTTACTGTTGCAGCTCGCTGCTCACCACTACCGTTGATAACAACGACAACCACTTCGACGTTAACGCATTGTTCAAAGCAATGCAGAATTTTCATTCCGTTCTCGTCTCCCACAGCTTTGACCGCAAGATTTTATGACGGTTCTCGTTTTTTTCTTCCCTTCTTCCTCCACCATCTTCGCCATGAATCTTACAACACCGCACAGTATGGATCTAAAGGGCTACGTCTACAGCAACATGCTGGACGTGCAGTGAGAAGATATGCAGCAAAAATTTTATATATGTACGTGGATGTTATTTTTTCATGCAAATGAGATGTTTATTCTTAATGTAAATGGAGTGTTTGTTCTTTATATAAATGAGATGTTTCTTTTTAATGTAAATGGGATGTTTGTTCTTCATATGCAAACGGAATGTTTATTTTTAATTCAGTACCCGGGATTTGGATTAGAAAAAAGTGTAATTAGAGTAAACAAGAATAGAATAATTAAAATTTTTAATAGTAGAGTTAAAAAGAATTTTTTAAACTTAGATTTAGGATAGCTTTTATTTTTTAATCCTAAGTGGGCTAAAAAATCAGCTCATGTTCGTTGTTCAAATTTTTCTTTGTCTATCAAGCGACACCCATCTCAAAAACAACCATAAGTACACACAAAAAATTACAACATACCCAAACAGAATTCATATTTAAGTTATTTTGCTCAATTTTCAAAACAATCGTACAGAGGGGAGTCTGTGAAACATATCACTCTTTTATGGATTTATATGAATAATTAAAGTACTTCTACTAATTCAATCTACAAACAAGGCTGTCAATTCATAATCTCATTCTCAGTAATTTACAAAATGATGAAATGATTACTCCCCTCAAAGCAGAAATCTAACACATCATCCATAATAAACCCAATTACACAATGAAACCAGATAAAAGTTACAATCTTTATGCTTTGTAGTTTAACTAAGAAACGATATTGATTATGAGAGCTAGAGATGAAAGGCGCTAGGTTGTGTCTTTGTCATCCTTGCTTGACCGTAGGGCTCATCATTGTCCATCCGGCGGTTGTTGCGGTAGGCGGCGTAAGCGACGACATAGAGGATGACAAGGATGATCATGACAACAATGTTGATGACAGAGACCTTCCTCCAGCTCTTCTTGAGGCTGGCGAGGACGCCGGCCTTGCAAGAGTCGCACGAGTAGCAGAGCATCTGCTGGTCATTGCTCCACCGGCTGCAATCAGGGTCAGTTCCAACCAGGCCTCCGCCTTGGTTCCACACTGTCTCGTTCTGGTACACATACCCACACTCTGTTGGCGGCTTGCAACAACCAGACTACAACCACATCAACAAATTGAGTATCAAGAAAAAGGCTAAATTCAACTGTAATGTTACATATGACTTTATCAATAAGCTAAAAAATTATTCAAATATTGCTACATAGAATAGCTACTTTTCAAGCAATACAGTGCGATATTCCACAAATTTTGTTCAATCACGTAAATAGGTATTATCATTTGTTATCAGCAACGTGGCCAGTGAGTCATGCTAGGAGGCCCCCAATAATCATGTCACACTCATACCAAATAAACCCGCATTATGCAATATTAATCATGGTCTTTAAGAAATTAAATATCTTTCTATCATACCCTATGTGTCTGATTGTCTGTCACGATATCATTCTTGTTAGGTGATATTTCAACATATGTGATCGTGACTTCACCAACGACATGGATGAATGATATCCTACTGCTTTTATACTGATCTATGGTACAACCTTAGCTGCTTACTTAAGCTTTTTAATCTCTATAAATTAAATAATGTTTACTGTATATATGTTGCTACATCCTAATATCCTATATATGCGTGAGCTTATTAATGTTTTATTTCATTATTATTATTATTATTATTATTATTTTAAGGAAAAAGTGTACTTGCTATTCGAACATGGGTAGCATGCACGTGATTGGTGGAGTGACACAATTTTCGGTGGTTTATGAATAGTCAAAGCCCCCAGCATGGCCCACGTGCCAGAGGGTTATCTTATTAGTTATTACACTAGCACCGTCCAGATCTACCCATCCAATGAAGTGCATGCACAAGTAACTCTTTCTATTTCTCTACCCTACACCCATGCTTCATTTATAATCACCAACCCTAAACTTTATGGGAACCATAAATCAATAAGAAATTAGATAAGGCTATTTGTTACATAAAATATTAAGAGGAGTGTTAGGGACAGCAACTTTTGTAATTTGCAGCCATTAAATAGCTATCAATAATAATTTTAATGGTATGAAATTGGTGTAAAATTTTATTCAATAGCTCACTTTTCTTTGTTAGTTACATGCTGGCCAGAATTTGAAAAAATTAATGACCCTAGACTTTTTTTATTAACAAATTATTTTGAAAAACACTCATACAACACACTAACTTAAGAAAAAGAATATAAGAGTTAAATATAAAATAAATAAAAAAGTGCACCTGAATGGGAGAAAGTTTTCTTTGGTAGAACATATCAGCAGTTTCAGGAACGGCAGAAAGCTTAGCACAGACCTTAGAATCCCTAATACAAGAACTTATCTTGGGCCAATATGAGTCACTGGCGACCCGCTCCTCCAACCAGCCCGAGTAGTCCGACAGGTAGTAATCCAAGTAGGCCCGGTTCGGCACCACCTGGCCCGACCCTTTTTCGGTGACTACGTAGGCAAACACTATGAAGCCTATGAGGACCGCGATGACGATGAACATGACCACCAGGTAGAGTCTCATTAGGAAGGTGTTGCGGTAACACGCGCCGGCGAAACCCGCCAAGGACACCACCATGATGGTGATCCCGATGATGATCAATGGCCACTGCAGGAACCTCATGCAGTCGGTGTTGTTGGCCCTGCTGCTCAGCCATATTCCGCCGCCTAGGATCGGAACTGAGACCAGGAACGTTAAGAAGTTCAGTACTCCAATCAAGTGGTTGCTGGTCCTCATGTTTCGGGTGATCAAGAATTGTGGAGAAAGAGTGGTGTACTGTGTCGTATTTATTGCAACACTATGGTCTATGGTGTGACTAATATATTAGATTATATTAATATAAAACGACAAGTCCCGCTGCATTATTATTTATTAAGGACAGGTGTGCACTAGATTCTGTTCATATTCATTAATCCAACAAAATTACTCCAATAACCTCATCATCCTTGTTATAAAATAATTAAATAAATAAGGAAGATGTAAATATAAGATAGAAAAATATAAATATAGAACTCTAGGAATAATGTTTACTAATATAATTATTTTGATATAATAGAAGTAACTTTTAGGGTAAAAAACTATAATAAGCCAATGCCAGGCTAAAATTACGTAAATAAGCCAAAACTAAAATCGTTTCAGTAATGAGCCAAACCACATATTTATATAATTCGAACCAGAGTGGTTCAAACTCTATTCATGAATAATTCGAACCAATGCAGTTCGAATTACAAAGGGGAGCTGGTTCAAATAAATCGAACAAGGTTGGTTCAATTTAGTAATGCTAGTAATTCGAACCTAGCTGGTTCGAATTATAGAGAGAGAGAGGCTGAATCAAGTAATTCGAACCAAGTTGGTTCGAATTACACAAACCCAAATTCGAACCAGGCTGGTTCGATTTAGTGGTAGACAGAGCAGTATATATATGGTTGTAAACGTGAGTTGCTCTCATTAGAGGGTGTAAGATGGCTAGTGAGGAGAGTTTTGTGGTTTTGGTTCACCACAGAGGATCCATTAAGAAGAAAACTCGCTCCGGTGTGAAGTTCACAGATAAGGATCCTCTCTGTATTGTCGTGAACCCAACGACGAGCTATGATGACCTTGTTAGATCTGTGCTGATGAAACTTGGTCTGGAAGGTGCGAAGCGGGTTAAGAAGTTTTTCTATCGCATTCCAATCACGGTCTTGCAGGATACCGTGAAGTATGATTGTTTCACGATTGGTAGTGATGAGGACCTGCAAGTCATGTTTCTATATCGGAGGCAGTTTCCCGAGGTGAGGACACCAGAGTTGTTGGCAAAGCTGGTTGATGTGGTATCCAGCTCAGGGGGTTCGAACCGGAATACCACCACTGTAACCGCGGCAGCCGGTTCCAGTTCCAGGCTTGCCGTTGCTTCTTCGTCCGTCCCTGTGTACGAGCCAGCGGTCCAACCTGTCGCCTCCCCGTCTTTTGCTGTTGATCTCAATGACGGAGTAGGCGACGTGGTAGGATCAGTTGATATTCTGCCGAACGCTTTACAGGGCGTTCCACCGGTTGGCGTCGGAGACGGATTGTTGGGTGATGTAGAGGAGGACGACGTCGAGCCGGATATGATTGAGGATGACAGCGGCGACGAGGTTGGAGCGACTGAGCCTGCATTGGCGTTCAGTGGTTCTAGTTCTGGCACACAGGAGTATCCACCACATTTTTCCTCTTTGGACCTGGATGCCATGAGGCAGGAGGGTGTTTCAGGACACTCTGTTGGATTCGGAGCTAGAGATGCGGAAGGGACTGCTGGTCTGACAGAGTTCCAGGTTGGTCAGCAATTTCAGGATAAAGATGAGGCCCTGTTAAGTGTGAAGACTTACAGCATCCGGCGAGGGGTACAGTACAAGGTAGTGGAGTCTGATCATCGCCGTTATGTGGGCAAGTGTTCTGAGTTTGGGAATGGGTGCACATGGTTGATTCGACTGAGTCTGCGGCAGTGCAAGGGCATTTGGGAGGTCAAACGGTACAATGGACCTCACACTTGTCTTGCGACCTCCATCTCAAGTGACCACAGGAGCTTGGATTATCATGTGATTTCGTTGTTCATTATGCCAATGGTTAGGGCTGATGCATCAGTCAGCATCAAGGTGCTCCTAAATGCCACGGCAGCACACTTCGGGTTTAGGCCGACTTATAGGAGGGTCTGGATGGCGAAGCAGAAGGCTATTGCCCTCATATACGGTGACTGGGATGAGTCATACAACGAGCTCCCCAGGTGGGTGTTGGGAGTCCAGTTGACGATGCCCGGTACTGTTGCAATACTACGGACGAGCCCCGTTCGAGTTAGTGGACAAGTAGACGAGTCTCAAGCTTTTTTCCACAGACTTTTCTGGACGTTTCCACCGCTCATCGAGGCATTTCACCATTGCAAGTCCCTAGTTAGTATTGACGGCACCCATCTGTATGGGAAGTATGGGGGTACTTTGCTCATCGCGATTGCACAGGACGGGAACTCCAACATTCTACCTGTTGCATTCGCACTAGTAGAGGGTGAGAATGCAGAGTCTTGGTCATTCTTTCTCTCCCACCTTCGACAGCACGTGACACCGTGCAGGCCTAAACCGAGGAAATCGCCAGAAGATCCATGACTGAAGTAGCTGAAGTGGGCCTGCTAGTTTGACGACATGTCTGTTCGCCACTCGGCACATGCACCGGTACAACCATGCCAGTGCTGCAGAACCCCAGCTGTAGGTACCCATCTCCTCCAGCCTAGCTACGTACGGAAGCCATCTGATGTGAATGCGGTTGCCGGACTTGTCCGCAAACAGCTGCGTGCCCAACAACATCATGATGTACGCACGTGCATATCGGCGCACAGTCTCGTCATCGGCTCCCTCAGGGCACTCACCAAAAGTCTCCTGAAACTAGCTGCAGTTCACTGCGTACTTCTGAACCTGGCTAGGAGGAGGTATCACTCCAAGCATCTCCTGGAACCACTCCCATGCTGGACGCCCACCCTGGATGTATATATGGAACTCTGATAGGCAGTCGCTCACGTAACGCCCATCCACTGGCAAACCCAACTGGTATGCCACGTTCTGGAGTGTGATCGTGCACTCTCCGAACGGCATATGAAACGTGTGCGTTTCTGGATGCCATCGCTCGATGAATGCACTGACAAGGGCCTCGTCTAACTGGAACCATCTATCGTTCAGCCTTGCAAGATGGTATAGACCGGCCATCTGCAAGTACGGAATGTATCTGTCATCCAGTCGCATACCTTGCTGCCGCCGCATGCTCCTGATGCATCGCTGAGGCTGCACATGAAACCGCATAACCAACACGATAAATCATGAACAAAACATTATACTAAATAAAACCGCATAAAAATACATGAACAAGAACCACATGCAAAACAAACTCATAGACCGCACAACTAAACCGGTAACATAAAACAACTTAAGTAGAACCACTAACATAAAACAGCTTAACTAAAACCGTTAACATAAAACAGCTAGCATAAAACAACTAACACAAACCACTAACATAAAACAACTAACAGAAACCACTTACATAAAACAACTAACATAAACCACCAACATAAGAAACCAACATAAACCACTAACTTAAAAGA
Source organism: Arachis ipaensis (assembly GCF_059453495.1). Lineage (NCBI taxonomy): Eukaryota > Viridiplantae > Streptophyta > Magnoliopsida > Fabales > Fabaceae > Arachis > Arachis ipaensis. The sequence goes on from NC_142438.1 coordinate 68,314,334, forward strand.
GCTAACATAAAACAACTAAAACAAACCACTAACATAAACCACCAAAATAAACCACCAACATAAACCACTAACATAAACCACTAACATAAACCACCAACATAAACCACTAACATAAACCACTAACATAAATCACTAACATAAACCACCTACATAAACCACCAACTAAACCACCATCTAACCCGCATGCAAAACCACTAAGTCACATATACCGCTACCACGAAGATTTTTCTGTACTAACCTCCTCGTTGATGACCCCGGCTATATGAGCAACTCCGTCCAAGCGATATAACCGTGCCAGATCGTCCCCCATCAGCAGAGTATTCCGTTCAGGTCTTCTTCGTACAGAATCTGGGTCGTTTTCTCTGGGATTTGGTGGGGTAGGGGAAGAGAAGAATAGTTCGAATGAGGCTGATTCGAACTCCTTATATAGCCGAATCACTTGTAATTCGAACCAGCTCGGTTCGAATTATGAAGGAGCCACGAGAAGTGTAATTCGAACCAGCTTGGTTCGAATTACATGGTTTGTTACAATAGGCATAATTCGAACTAGCCTGGTTTGAATTATGTGGAGCTTGAGTTCGAACCACCTTGGTTCGATTTACCTTCAACTTTTTCTTCTCTTAATTCGAACAATGTTGGTTCGATTTACTTAGGAATGTAGTTTGAACCAGGCTGGTTCGAATTACATAAAAATAGTCCTTGGTTCATTGCTGAAACGATTTTGATTTTGGCTTATTTACGTAACGCGAAACTACCCTTGGCTTATTACGGTTTTTTACCCTAACTTTTATATATATATATATATATATATTACTTAATATAAGTAGTATCCAATGTAAAGAAAGAGTATAAAAAAAGAGAGAAAATATTGTATTAATTGTTGTGTGTAAAATGCATTTGACGATGCTTGCTATTTATACATGTAAAGTGATTCCACTTTCAACTTTCATTTATTACTTTTTGTCTTTTAAATAGATTCATTCAGTCTTGAGAATGATATCCACCTAAGCTATGCGTGGTCATCCATCTTTATCACAACACTCCCCCTTGGATGACCATTTAAGATTATTGCCTCGTTAAAACTTTACTAAAAAAAAACCCAATAGGAAAAAACCTTAGTGAAGGAAAAAGAGTACAATATCCTTTAGTGATGGGGACTGACTCATTAAAAATCTTGTCAAGAAAAACCCATTGAGAAAAAAAATCTGACCAAGGAAAAAAGAGTACAGCCTCCCCCTCTTGCCAACATCATTTAATGTCTCGAAATCGGCGTATCCCAATCTCATGTACCAATCTTTCAAAGGAGGATTTTGGAAGTGACTTTGTAAATAAATCTGTCAGATTATCACTTGAGCGGATCTATTGGATATCAATTGTCCCTTGATTTTAAAGATCATGAGTGAAGAAAATTTTGGGAGAAATATGCTTTGTTCTATCACCTTTGATGTATCCGCCTTTAAGTTGAGCAATGCATGCTGTATTATCTTCAAATAAGACAGTTGGAGCTATCTTATGGTCATCAATCAGTCCACATGATGACAGAATATATTGGATCAAACTCCTGAGTCAAAAACACTTGTGACTAGCTTCATGAATCGCCAGTATTTCAACATGATTAAAGGAGGTTGCTGCTATCGTCTGTTTCGTGGACCTTCATGATATAGCTGTACTACCATATATGAACAAGTATCCTGTTTGAGATCTCCCTTTATGTGGATCAGACAAGTAGCCAGCATCTGCATAACCAACTAGTTGTGACTTGGATCCATAGGGATAAAACAATCCAATATCAACCGTTCCATGAAGATATCGAAAGATTTGCTTGATTCCACTCCAATGTCTTCTGGTTGGAGAGGAACTATACCTTGCTAGTAAGTTTACAGCAAATGATATATCGGGTCGTGTATTATTAGCAAGATACATTAGCGCTCTAATGGCACTAAGATATGGTACTTCTGGACCAAGGATATCTTCATTTTCTTCTTTAAGACAGAATTGATCTTTCTCCACATCCAAAGATCTTACGATCATTGGGGTACTCAAGGGATGTGACTTATCCATATAAAATCTTTTCAAGATCTTTTCTGTGTATGTTATTTGATGAATAAAGATCCCATTTTTTATATGCTCGATCTGCAGGCCGAGACAAAATTTAGTCCTTCCAAGATCTTTCATCTCAAACTCTTCTTTTAGAGTTTTTATAATTGTTGGAATCTTTTCAGGAGTCCTAATGATATTTAAATCATCAACGTACATAGCAATTATAATGAACCCAGATGCAGATTTCTTTATGAAGACACATGGACAGATATCATCATTCTTGAATCCGTTTTTGGCCAGATACTCAGTAAGACGATTATACCACATTCGTCCAGATTGCTTTAGACCGTATAAAGATCTTTGCAATTTAATTGAGTATAACCCTTGCGAATATTCATTGGATGGTTTAGATATCTTTAGTCCTTCAGGGACTTTCATATAGATATCCCGATCTAATGAGCCGTATAAATAGGCTGTTACCACATCCATTAAATGCATATGCAGTTTATGATATGCAGATAAACTGACCAAATAATGCAATGTTATCGCATCCACTACAGGGGAATACGTTTCTTCATAATCTATACCGGGCCTTTGTAAAAAACCTTGTGCCACAAGTCGGGCTTTATAGCGCATAACTTCATTTTTCTCATTTCATTTTCTCACAAATACCCTTCGGTATCCAACAGGTTTTACATCTTTTGGTGTACGGACTACAGGTCCAAAGACTTCACGTTTTGCAAGTGAGTCTAATTCAGCTTTCATGGCTTCTTCCCATTTTGGCCAATCATTTCTTTGTCGACATTCTTCGACTAATTTTGGCTCAAGATCCTTACTTTCATGCATGATATTTAATGCCACATTATATGCAAATATTTTATGACAATTGTCTTATTTCGGTCCCATTTCTCTCCTGTAAAGACATAATTTATCGAGATCTCCTGTAAAACAACTAAATAAATAAGGAAGATGTAAATATAAGATAGGAAAATATAAATATAAAACTCTAGTATTAATGTTCACCAATATAATTATTTTGATATAATAGAAGTAATTTATATATATATTACTTAATATAAGTAGTATCCAATGTAAAGAAAGAGTATAAAGAAAGAGAGAAAATATTGTATTAATTGTTGTGTGCAAAATGCATCTGACGACACTTGCTATTTATACATGTAAAGTGATTCCACTTTTAACCTTCATTTATTACTTTTTGTCTTGTAAAGAGATTCATTCCGTCTTGAGAATGATATCCACTTAAGCTATACATGGTCATCCATCTTTATCACAACAATCCTAACACTCATAAGTCATAACTCATAACCATCTTTCCTGCATAATTGTAAAACTCAGATACGAGCGAGCAGTTCGATCAGAAAATTAGTAAATTGAATTTTTAATTAGTTTGGTCCAGTTTAAAGATTATTTAATATTAAGAATCAATAATAACCGAATAAATTAGTAAAAATTAGTGAAAATTTGGTCCAACCAAATTGTTCAAGAAAAAATTCTAAAATTGATGAAAATGCAATTTGAATTTAAATCTTTTTTATATAACATATTTTTTGCCACTAAAATATATTATTTTTTGTTATTTTATATACTAATTATTGATAATTATATAGTAAAATCGCACAATAATTTTCTTAGATATTATTTTAATTTTATATTTATTTAGTCGTTTAAATTAATTATATTTTTTATTATTCATAATTATTAATATAAATATTATTAAATATATATAAATAAAAAATATCAAATATTTTTATTAATTATAATATAATTATTTTTTATAATTATATGATAATTGTTAATATCATTTTTCAATAAATACATATAGTATATAACATTATAATAAATATAAAAATATTTTAATATAAAAATAAAATTAAAAAATATTTATCATAAAAAAATACTAAAATTTTATATACTTATTTAATAATAACCGAATTATAACTTATTGAATATAATTTGTTGAAACTTAATTATTTTTAAATATTAGTGAAAATATGTATTTTAAATTTTAATTTTAGATTTTTGACTATTTTATATTTTTTATTTACATAGGACTGGTTCTACTAATTCATCCAATGATTCAATAAAGTATGTAAAAGTGATGATTTGTAAATATATGTGTCGTTTTAATTTATTTTTAATCTATATTTATATTCTAACATATATTTATACTGATAATTAATTTTAGTGACTAATTTTAATGTACACGTAATATGATATTTTTATCAATATAAAAAATATTTTACAAAAGTAGTTACATGCTCACCAACTTGTCATTGGTAACAAAGCTAGGATTTGTATATGTTGCTAGGATTCTCTCTTTCTCTCAGAAATGAATGCACAAATACACAAATTAAAAACATTTCAGGACTAAGTATTTGTCATCATAAAAAACAAACACACATTTATTATTCTGCATCTTTTCTGTGTTTTTTTTTTTTCAATTTTATATTCCTTTTTGTGCGAATGCATAGTAATGCAGTTACATGAAAATCTCATCAAAACAATGTAGGTCATTCTTTTGATTTCAAGATCAGCAAAAATAGTAATGCAATTAAATGCAAAATTTGATGCCAACTGAGACTGTCTAGGTGGAGGAGTTAATGTTAGAAGTTACAAAGATTTTGTTTTTCAATTTAAGACCTTCCAAAACAGAATACATTGACTTTTAGAGGGCAATAACCCTATCATATTTGTAGCTATCATCTTTAATTATGTCCCAAAAATCAAATATTCTATGACAATATTTCTTCATGAATAATTTGACTCTCACATGTAAGATTAGTATATTTATTCTGATCCTTCATGGATAAAAAACTATATGGCTAAATTCATGGTATGCATATTTTAATTTTGTTTTAAAATGAAAAAAAATACTCACTGTGTTCTCTGATGACATCACCACAACTTCACCTTCTAATTACATTTTTTATATCTTCATCACCTTGAGAAAACTGTTTAATAATGTGTCCAAAGACATTATAAAAGGCATTAGATGAGTATAGAAAAATATGAATAACTCCATCTGTTAAAAAGTGTTAAAAATATAGCAAGCAGTTGAAGGCAAAAATCCTAAAAACTTATCCTATTACACTGCTGACTGAAAAAGCTACCAGGCATTCATTTGCAGCAATGCTGCTTGTTAAAAACAAGTACATTCTACAATTTTTGAAACCAGTTTAATAGTCCTATTTGATTTGTTATGTCCAGTGAATTTGGTTAAGCATAAAACAAAGATTTGGGACAATGAAGAGAAATTTTTTTATTTTAAGGAAAAAGATGTTTATGCATGAATTAAATGTAGTACAATAAATAACATCAAGTATTAAATTCTTATGTTATTTTTATTTGTTATCTTATCTTTTTCTTCTAGAAAGAAAATTTGTTATGCTTTTTTTTTTAATGGAGAAGGTTCAATTTATATACTCACATTTTTTTTTTTTTTACCAAAGATAGGAGACTCGAACCCGCAATCTCTTAATTGAGTATGGGGAGACTATGTCATTTGAGCTATAACTCATTGGCTTATATACTCACATTTATATACAATTTATACATGCATTTTTTTCAAAGAAAGTAAGAAAAACACTTATCAGTTCGAAAACAAGAATCAAACGCCAAAAAAAAAAAAGGTAAGAAACAGACACAAGTTCTAAAATTCAAGAATTCAAACGCTTCTTCTTCTAATAAAATTGAGAGAGTACCTAATAAAATTGAGAGCTTCTTCTTCTTCTCTAATAAAATTAAAAGAGTATCTAATAAAATTGAGAGAATACTTAAAGAGAACTTGTGTATTTTGGTGCTTGTTCTTGTAGTGTTCTCCCAGCAAATCACAGTTTTTAATTTGAAGTAGTACTAGAGAAGAATGCAGCTTTTTTCCAGCTATATTTTCCAGATTCTCACAGAAAGAAATGTGTAATTGTTGAAGGGAGGCGAGGCAGAGAAGCTCATTTCAATCCAAAGTCTCCAGATAGTCAAAGGAAATACAGACACAAAGTGGTAAGGGAGGGAAGCCGAGGCAACGAAGCCACCCTTGGGTATGACTTAAAGTTATAATCGTCATAGCCATGAATGTTAAGACGAGTGAGAGAGTCCAAGTTGCCCATGGATGATAGAGCCCTGAATTGTTTCCCACAACCCACACTAAGCTCTTTCAACTTAGGAGGCAAACCACCCTCTGACACCTCACAAATTCCGAGCAAAGTTGCATGTGGAGAGACTGTAAATTGGAGAGAAGAGTATTCATGTCACTTGGCAATGCTTCCAGCTTTTTGCAATCTATGATTGTAAGATGAATCAAGTTGGGTGCAGAGAAAAAAGCTCACCACAAAGAGAAGTTGATAGAAATGTTTTTCAATGTAACATTACCCTCTGTCTACTATTTCAATCACTAGAGTGTCCTTTTCAACTATTTCAGGTAAATATGGCTACCATTGTATAAGATTCTAAACACATGTATCATGAAATCTCAGCCATCTTGGCACTCATTACCTTGGTACATGCTACCTGTAGAAAATAGTAAAAACAGTAACATTGAATTATTCATTTGTTTATTACATTTAAAAAAAATTCTCAAATGTTGGATCCACAAGAGAAAAGATATATTGAAAAATGTGAATGTTAAGTATCACAGATAGCAATAACTTCTTCTAGAGTAAGAAAGGCTGATAAATGAAAGAAAATAATGCAAAATTTCTTGTTGGCATATCAGTTCAACTGACTAGTTAATGTTGTCTAAAGAAAGAGAGAACTTTTAAATTTATCTTTTTTTTAAGGAAAAGGAAATTTATGCATTTATGAAATACCATGAGAAACATGAAAAATAGAGAATTACCTGGTCAGAAAATTTGTTCACCATCAACTTGAATGGTGGGGATGTGGAAAATTTTGGACCAGTATTGTTCATCCTTCTTCTTACAGTGTTCTCCAAGTAAAGGACACTCTATAATTTGAAGTAGTAAGAGAGAGGAAGGCAACTTTTGTCCTGCCATGTTCTCTAGCTTCACACACCATTGAATGTGTAATTGTTGGAGGGATGTGAGGTGAAGAAGCTGGTCACACTCCAATGTTTCCAAATCAAGAAAGCCCCAGAGGCGCAGAGTGGTAAGCGAGGGAAGCTGAGGCAGCGAACCAACCTTTGGATATGATGTCACACCAAAATAGCCCTCAATTGTAAGCTCAATAAGGGCATTGAAGTGACACATTGATGATAGACCCTTCAATTGTTCCTCACAACCTCCCACACTAAGCTCTTTCAAGTTTGGAGGGAAACCACCCTTTGGCAACTTACAAATTTCCGAGCAACGTTGTATCTCCAATGAGTGTAAATTTGGGAGAAGAGTATTCATGTTAGCAGGCAATGACTCCAACTTGTAGCAATAAGTGACCCTGAGATGAGTCAAGTTGGGTGCAGCTAGTCCTTCGACCGGAAATGACACAAATTTGCAACAGTCATCAATGAAGAGATGTTTAAGAGCTGCATGTGGTGGTTGTGACAATGAAAGTGATTTTAGATTCTCACACTTTTCTATTCTGAGATTATTGAGATTTGGAAAGTCATCCAATGAGAATGAAGACAGTGAATCACAACTGTCTTTTATGTATAGCTCCATGAAATTGTATTTCTGCTGAGGGAATTCTAGTTTGCTGCAATTCAAGATTGTTAGCTTTTGCAAAGATTTTGGTAAACAATCGCCTCGAAAGGATACAGCATAAGAACACCCTGAGATTTGTATTTCTTGGAGATAAGTTAGAAGGTTGATGCTCATTGCTTTAAATGCAGACCCCATCACAGATTCACATCCCTTAATTAACAAAGTATCCCCCTTGAGTAACATCTCTTGAGACCTTCCTTTATGATCTTTCTGTATACTTAGCTTGCAAATTTTGGAAACATCTGAAGACAAAGAAGAAATGACTCTCAAGAATACCTGATTAAGTATATCTCCCTTTAGCATTGGACAATCTGTTATTTGAAGCTTCTTGAGATGAGGAAAAGATTCTGAATCAGATAAATGCCACACTTCCCAACATGGCATATCCCAAAATTCCAATGTCTCGAGTGAGGGAAACGGTGCAATTGGCAAACAATGACAATCACCTTCATTCTTGTAAAACTCCATGCCAATACTCTTGAGCTGATTAAAGCCTTGAATGAGAAGGGACTTAAGAGATGGTAGTTGTCCAAGTGAAGGCAGCATGCAACAATTGTTACAAGAATATAGAGATACACTAGTCATATTTTGGTAAGAACAATGTCCCACCCAATTTGGAAATATTGTACCTTTGTAGCCCTTGATTCTCAACTCTTTCAAGCCATGGTGAGGTTGCAAGCTGTCGAGGATATCTCTTTCGGTTTGTGTGTTTGAAACCATATCATCACCTGAACACCATTCCAACAATAAGTTCTCAATGTGATTCTTATCCAACATCCTTGCACTCCTTGCTTGTTTGGCATCGACAACATTCTCCAATTTCTTAATCTCGAATGATCCATGAAGATTTAAAAGCCCTCCTAACTCTTGAATTCCATTGTCTTCATGCTTGCCCACCATAAAGTAGCTTAAAAAGTGCAAGTGTTTCAATTTGCTCATTTCTTCCGGCATTTCTTTCAAACAAGTTCTTCTAATACTGAGATGTCTTAAATTCACAAGCTTATGCATGCCATTGGGTAACATGGTCAAACTAGAACACTCATTCAGTTTCAATGTTTGTAGATTGTACAAGTCACATAATGATTCTGGTAGTGCTCTAATACTTGTCTCAGAAAGATCTAAGTAACGCAAGTAGGTTAATTCACCTATTGATTCAGGCAATACATTAAGTCCTTCAAATGAGAGAAATGACAAAACTCTCAAATATTTGAGCTTCAATATCAGGGTACATGTTATACTATCAATGTTGTCCGAATGAGAAAAGATATTGATAGGCAAAAATGTCCTCAAAGATTCAACTTTATTGATGGAATCAAAATGCTCTGAGATCAGATGACTCAAACTATCATAACACAAATGGCGAGTGTAAGTAGTTACACTTTCTACTTTTCCATGTTCTTCAAATCTACAATAGAAGTCTCCAGCAAGGAACAATGCTAAATCATGTAAAAGGTTATGCATCACAAAACACCTATCAAAGTACTCACATTGTTTGAAAAATAATCTGGAAGCTAATTCTTCAAAACACTCGCAACCAACCTCTTCTAAACTCTCTCCTCTCTTCGGCGGCCTTAAAAGATCTTCAGCCATCCAGAGCAAGATTAGTTCATCTTTATGAAAACGGTGATCTTTTGGATACAATGAGCAATAAACAAAGCAACGCTTTAAATGTGCAGGAAGTTGGAAATAACTGATTAACAATGCTGGAATAATTTTGCTATTCTTGATGGAAAATTCCCAAATATCACTTTTTAATACAGCTTCCCATTCCTTAACATCATGTTTAGTTCGCAACATGCGTCCAAGTGTTTCTGCAGCCAATGGCAATCCGTTACACTTGTTGACAATCTTTCTACCAATTTCTTCTAGTGTTGAACTCCCATTTGATTCTGGAAAACAAGCATTGTTTGCGAACACCGACCAACAACATTCTTCAGTCAACTCACTAAGAATGTAAGGAGGACAAGTTTGGAGTACAGAAGCAACCTCTTTGACACGAGTAGTTACAAGAATTGTACTTCCCTTGGCCCCATATTGAAAAGGAATTTTGAATTTCTTCCAAACATCACCATCATCACTCCAAACATCATCCAAAACAACAAAGAACTTCTTTTCTGACAATTTCTCCTTCAACTTAAGTTGAAGTGAGTTGAAATCCTCAATATTCTGAGCAGTTTGACCTATAATATTCTTTGTAGCCTCAACAATATTAAAGTCCTCAGATATGCAAACCCATTCTTTGACTTGAAACCCTTCCATCAAGTTTTCATTATTGTACAACCATTGAGCTAAAGTTGTTTTGCCAACCCCACCTATGCCCACAATGAGAATCACAGACAACTGATGTTCTCTATTATCATTTAACATCTTGATTATTTCCTGTTGGTCCTTTTCCCTGCCATATATATTACCTTCCACAAGAGATGTGGATGGAATTCTCCATGACAAGAAGTTCTTCTTGGTAGTCTTTTCAAGACCAAGGAAATCTTTTTGTTTTTCAAGAAATTCTATTCTTCTAACCACCCTTTCCATCTTATCTATCATATCCTTATCTCTGTTGAGGAGGCTAATAGGCCAGAAAGAATGTACCTCCTTTTGAGTCGCGGCGTTGGTAAAGACAGCATCCAGCAAGTCATCTGCCATGTAAACAGCATCCCTGAGACTGTGGAGCCAGTCCCTAACATGTTGGTTGTCAAGTTGCTTGTACTCAGCATCACCAACCAGAACTTCAGCAGCATGCAGAGAAATCTTCAGCCTTTCAACCAAGTCAGAGCCAAGCTTCTTGCCCAAGACCAAGTTGACTGCATCTGTTGTAAGGAACTTGTCAAAGACAACATTAATGAAGCTAGAGAGGAAAGCTCCACCAACAAGTGCACCAGCCATGATAGTGAATGGATTTCAGGAAAGGTAAGAGAACAGTGGCTAGAGAATAGTGAACTCAGTTTTACTTAATCAAGAGTATAAGGATGAGGTTCAATGATTCCTTAGCAATAAGACATAGTAATCTCCGAGGCAACCTAGGAAATTCATGGCAGTATAGTCTTTGTGATAAATGAAAACTATATAAAACTAGGAGCATGCTGGCTCCACATTTTTGTATGTATATGATTGTAATATGTTATGAGGTTATTATCAACAATAATGGTAGTTATCTTCGAGGTTACCTTCTTCATAATTTGTCTGCTGCTAATGTCTTATGCTTAGTTTAATAATTTGTTCAGAACTTTTAATTCTGAGTCAAAATACTATTCCATCATTGAAAGCACCTTCATGAATTCATTCTTTTTAAGTCAAAATTTAGACATGAATATCTCAACTATCAATCTTGCATATAATAAGTCTGCAAGATCTTGTCCTTTCAGTTATGGGTAAACATAAATTCTCAAATTGGAGATAAATTTTGGATTTTGGTCCTGGTGGAGATGTCTGATGAGGAATTAAAAACGAACCACGATTGAATATGTTCATTAAACTTGATCAACACTAACAGGGTATGCGTGTAGCAGAGTTTCTAAAGATGAAACAACTTATATCCTCAATCAGGTATTAGAATTTTTGCACACTCCAACTAGAAGGTTGGAATGAGAGGACAATTTTTGTATGGCAGCACAGGAAGTATGGTGTACTAAACTAAATTTGGGTCATGAATTTACCAGTTATATTAGCTAACATACCGCGTAACAATTTGCGTATATGGATTCACAATTCGTCTGCATACCTTATTCAACATTATTGGCTTCCTTTTAGATTCAAAAACAGAAAGGCACAAATTCAGCTTGAGAAAAATTTGACATCAATATAACAATACTGCAATGGAAGTAGTTACATGCTCACTAACTTGCCATTGGCATAGAGGCCGCCAATGCACATTTTAATGGTTGCAGAAAATAACTAGTAAGAGAACGATAATATGCCAATGAATCCAAATTAAGCTTGCAAAGAACATCTTATTATATCAGCCAAACTATACATAGTAAGCACATGGCAGCATACAATTTCATATTAGAAAGAGTTGGTATAGGATCTACAATGCATTTAATATGATATTTTGTAACTAATTGCACGTTTAATCAACCAAAAATAATTCTAAAGCAATACTTTGAGCTTTTTGTTCGGCATGAACCATAGAACACAGCAAGTCAACAAAAATATGATCACAAAATTGTAAAGTTTAAATGAGCAATTTATTAAAAGTATACCATTCTCTTAATGAAATCTTTATTTTTGTGTCATATAATTCCAAGGGATTATCAAAGCTGTTGTACCTACCTTTGAATATAAGTTAATTAATTAATAACTGTTTCATGCAGGTAAGATGTAGATTATCAACTTCAACATATAAGTAACACTACTTCAGCTAAGTTCAATAACGTTGTTAATCATCATGATGCCTTTGAATTGTATTTAAAAAAAAAAAAAGAATACCTACAATTCAAGTTTGATACAACCCTTGCATTATATATTGAAACTCATTTGTTTAGCATGTTGGTTCAAAGTTCAAACATGACTGCTATTGATATAAGTCATATAACCAAACAACCAGCTATGGTTCCTATCTTTGAAGCAAAGCATTGAATAATGTGTAGATATGATACACATCAGTCATTAATTTAAACTAGTGTACATACCAATTAACATGAAAGCTGAAATCACAAAACACTACTGCTTCCCAACACATTAATCCACTTTACACATCTCCATATACATATACATGTACAACGAAATCTGGAACATCTGTGAACCTTTTACCTGCAAAAGATGGCACAAACAGAAACAAGATTGTTAAATTATTTTGAAGCTTCACTTTCCATTTTAGGAAAGACAATAAGCTTTATTTTCTTTTAGCCTATCGCTCAAAGTTGCAAACTGCATCATGTTGTGTTATATTGCAAAAAATTTAAAAGAAGATTAAAGAATAGAAGAAAAGAAAAGCATTTGGTGAAAGTTTTAATTTTACCTTAAATATTTTTAAAAGATTTCAATTGATCTCTCTGCTAAAATTATGAATGAACCACAATAAATAGAATCGACAAAAAGTACAATTTATAGATTCCAAAAACAGTTAAAGAATCAAAATTTAAGTTACTACATGGAAGTACCAATTAGTTCAGCATAAAGCCATAAACATCAAATAGTGGCAAAGGCAGAAAAACAATTTTACCATTAAGGGCATATATCTAGTTTTTCTAAAATCAAGTTTTCATAACATTTTTCTTTTTCCCAACAGAAGAGGAAAAGTAAATTCTAGAATGGAATGAAGTAGAGTAAATTTACCAACCTGAAGCTAAAATATTTGTATAAGATTATATATGATGAAATCTCTGCCATTTGGGCACTTTTACTTCATTACAATGTACCTGCAGAAGATGGATGAAAACAGTAGATTTCATTTATCGATGTATGTAAAGAAATTCTCAAATGTTGGATGCACAATATATATATTCTGTGTCTTTGAATTTATAAGAATGACCTTTTCTGAGAATAACAGAAGATATTTCTTTCAAGTACAACTACAAAGTGAGAGGTTTCCCAATGAATGGGAAAAAAAAATGAATGCAAATTTATATCAGTCCAACTAGTTGATAATGTGTAAAGAAAGAGAGGTATTTTCTTTTGAGGAAAAGGAAATTGAATTGAAGACTCTTAAGCTGACGAAAAGTTTCTGAGTCAGGTAAATTCCACACCTCCCAGCATGGCATATCCTGAAATTGCAATGTCTCCAGTGAGGGAAAAGGAGCAATATGCAAAGAAGGATCGTCTTCATTCTTGTAAAACTCAATTCCAATGCTGCTGAGCTGACCGAAATCTCGAATGTACAGGGACTTGAGAGATGGTAGCTGTCCAAGTGAAGGCAGCATGCAACAGTTCATGCAACACACCAACGATATATGTGTCATATTGTTGTAAGAACAGTGCCCCAACCAATCTGGAAATATTGTACCCCTGTATCTCCTTATTGTCAACTCTTTCAAGCCATTGTGCGGTTCCAAGCTGTGGAGTATCTCTCTCTCAGTTTGTGTATTCGAAACCATATCACCACCTGAAGACCACTCCAAGTATAATTTGCTGATGAGATTCTTGTTTATCATTCTTGCATTCTCTGCTTCTTTCACATCCACAATATTCTCCAACTTCTTAAGCTGGAATGATCCATGAAGATTTGAGAGCCCTCCCAATTCATGGATTCCATTATCTTCATGCTTGCCCACGATAAAGAAATCTAAGACACGCAAGTGTTTCAATTTGCTTATTCCCCCAGGCATTTCTTCCAAAGAAGTTTTCCTAAGATCCAGATGCCGTAAATTCACAAGATTATGCATGCCACTGGGCAACATGGTCAGCTTAGTACATCCATATAATATTAATGTTTGTAGATTATACAAGTTGCACAACAATTCTGGCAACATGTTAATGTCAGTCCAAGAGAGATTCAAATAGCGTAGATGAATCAATTCACCTATTGATTCAGGTAATACATCAAGTTTATGAAAGGATAAAACTCTCAAGTATTTAAACTTTGATCCTATGATTTCCAGGTTAAACAAATCATCGATATACAACGATGTCCTCAAAGATTCCAATTTCAAAATGGAGTTAGAGACTTTTGAGATTCGAGGACCTAAGCTTCCACATGAGATATGTGATAAATGACGAGTGAGAACCTTCTTCTCATCTTGTTCACCAAGTTCTTCTATTCTACAATAGAAGTCGCCAGCAAGGAATATTGCCAAGTCACGCAAGAGATCATGCATCACAAATCTCTTAAAATTATACGTACTTGGTTTAAAAAATAATCTGGAAGCTAATTCTTCAAAATAATTGCAACCAACTTCTTCAAAACTCTCTCCTCTATTTGGTAGCCTTAAAAGATCTTGGGCCATCCACAGCAAAATTAGTTCATCTTTATCCAAAAGATAATCTTTCGGATACAATGCACAATAAACAAAACAACGCTTCAAATGTGCAGGAAGGTGGAAGTAACTAATTAACAGTGCTGGAATAATCTTACTGTCAATTGTAGAAAATCCCCAAATATCACTCCTTAAGATTTTTTCCCATTCCTCAGCATCATGCCTTCTGCACAAGCAACCAAGTGTTTCTGCTGCTAATGGCAAACCGTCACACTTCCTGGCAATCTTTTTTCCTATTCCTTCTAGTGTTGGGCTCCCATTTGACTCTGGAAAAGAAGCATTGGCTGCAAACACTGACCAACAATAGTCTTCTGATAATGGAATGAGATAGTGAGGGTGATAATTTGTTTGGACAACTGAACCAACATCTTCCTTGCGAGTAGTCAGAAGAATAGTACTTCCCTTAACCCCATATTGAAAAGGGGCTAGAAAATCCTTCCATTGATGATGATCATTACTCCAAACATCATCCAAAACAATAAAGAACTTCTTTTCGGACAATCCTTTCTTCAAAGCATCTTGAATTGAATTGAAGCTATCAAGATCCTGAGTATTTGTAGAGATCTCCTTTACTATATTCCTTGTAGTCTCAACAATATTGAAGTTTTCCGAAACACAAACCCACGCTTTCCGATCAAATCCCTCCATCAACTCTGCATTATTGTACATCCATTGAGCCAAAGTAGTTTTACCAACACCACCGATGCCAACAATAGAGATCACAGACAAGTGATGCTCATTGTTGTCATTCAGCATCTGGACTAAAGCCTTCTGGTCATCCTCCCTGCCATACACATTCCCTTTTACAAGAGAAGTGGATGTAGTTTTCCAGGAGAAGCTAGCAGTGGAAATCTTTTCAAGCCCAAGCTTTCCTTTGCGTTTCTCAAGATCTTCTATCCTTCTAACCACCCTTTCTATCTCTTTCACCATCTGCCTCTCTTCAGAATTCAAGAAGCTAGGCAAGAAATTGCGTACCCCCTTTTGAGTTGCAGCTTTGGTGCAGACGCAGTCCAGCAAGTCATCAGCAGTGTAAAGAGCATCTCGGAGACAGTTGAGCCACTCCTTCACATCATGGTTATCCAGTTGCTTGAGCTCTGCATCATCAACAAGAGCTCCAGCATCCATCAGAGCATTCCTCAGCCTCTCAACCAAGTCAGAGCTAAGCTTCTTGCCTGCAACCAAGTTGACTGCATCAACCGAAATGAGCCTATCCAGGACAACGTTAATGAAGCCAGACAGAAAAGCTCCACCAACAAGAACTCCAGCCATGATCTCAAACAAGATCAAAGTAGTCAAATTTTCAAAACAAAAGGGTAAGAGAACAATGTTTGCAGGATACTGAACTCGGTGGTCTACTGGATCAAGTATATCCCAATATGTATGACCATGATGTTATATGGTATAAGAACATGGGAATCAAGTGGTAACTAACTTTAAATAATTCATGACAGAAGAGTTGCTAGCTGTCTTTGATGTAAATCTTCATTTTTTAATTCTTCTTTGAAGAATGAAAACAGCTTATTCAAATTGCACGTGGTGTATTGAAGTTTGACCTTTAATTAACCAAATAAAAGTAGGGACACCATATTGCTGCATATTTGATATTATGAGATTATTAATAACAGTAGTGTTCACACATTGTCTTCAAGGTTCTTCAAAATATAACTTGTTCATTTTTTAAAGTATTATGCTGAATTTGTTTAGAAGTGATAACTTTTGTGTTTTGAATTCCTAGAGATGCAACAAAAGTGCTACTTAGGAAGGTTTCAACTGTCGCCCCCAACAAGGTTTTACTACAGGTTTCTACAATCTGTTACACGGTAAAGATATTTGCACGTTTAAATATGTATACAATTGAACCGATCACTAAAATTATTAGATAATTGAGAGCTGTTAGATAAAAATTTAACCAAATCAGTCAAATAATTTAAATTTAACTATTCTCAACTATTAACTTCGCTACACCTGATCGAAGGAACAGTGGCAGAGCCTTACTCTCTCACTTGAACTAAAAGGCAGAACGGCAGCCGCAGCTAGAGCTTTCACCGCCACCCCATGGTCGCCGCCTCGTCGCCGAGCCTCTCGTCGGCTCCTTTCCGTCGTCTCGCCGGCTCTTGAGCGTCCCTCGCTCGCCTGTCGCCTCTTCACTGCCTCTGCCAGTCCGTGCTCCTCGTGTCGTCCTCCTCCGCAGTGGATCGCCTTCACTGCTGTGCTTCTCGGTGAGCTCGCTTCTCTGTCTCATTCTCTGCGTGCCGTCAGCCGTGAGCCCGGGGCTTCTCTTCTCTGTTGAGTGTTGAGGTAAGCTTTTTATTATTGAAACATGTTCTTCACTGATTGGATCTGGATGATACTGACATGTGCTATAGAGTATTGATCAACCATATATTTACGCAAGGTGGTAAATAATTAGGGGTATTTATGGGCAAGGTGAAATCGGATAGGGGTGTTCGAACCAAACCAAATTAATTAAAAATGGATTGGTTCGGTTCAGGTAATTGGATATCCGATGACTTTGAAATTCATAAAAAAACTAAATTTTTATCTTAAAAATTCAATAAGTACAATAAATATGTAACGTCAATAGAAATAATTCAAACATGTTAAATACCAAATACATTAAAAACTAAACTCATTAAAATCCAAACATATTAATAGTGAATAATCTTTGTCTAATAGAAAAGTCATATATATTTTTTTATTTTTTTATTTAATTAATATATGATCGGGTTCGCAGGTTGGTTCGGATTCTGTACCCCTAGAACCGATACCCGAACTAATCACTAACAAAGACTATCGGTTTAGTTCGGGTTGGACCCAATTACCTGTTAGTTCCAGAACCAATTTAATTGGTTCGGTTCGGGTTCAAACAGGTAATCGGGTACCCGTTACCCGTGCTCACCCCTAAAATCGGATTTGTCTTGACTCAGAACCGACTCTAAATATATATTGAACTTATTTTTTAGACTCTAACTCGATCTTAAACCCGATAAAACCTAAATATTTTTTTGTCGCAACTATATCGGGTCTAAATTGGGTAAAAATCGGGCCTTTAAAACTTTAACAATAATTTATAAAAAAACTTATTTACGATACACTTATTTATAAAGAATAAATTTGTTACCGAAAAGTTGATATCCATATTTGAACTTTAATTTATCAATAAATTTTAATTTGATACTTCTTTGATTTATTTTCTAATTCAACAAGTGTGATTAAAAATAAAATAATAAGCTTATAATTAATATAATATAATATTAAAATTAATTTAAAACATATATACTTTTTTTAGTTCCCTTAAAGTGCACATGGGTCGAGTGAAGTCGGACTTGCCTTGACCCAAATTCGACCCAAAATAATAAACGAATCTATTTTTGAAATCCTTACCCGAAATTACACTAAATTAACTTCTAAATGTACGAAATCGGACCGGATCTTCGAACCAGGTCGGATCATGTGCCCCATACTAAATATGGATCGGTTGGTTTTGCATCATTGCATTTGCATTTAATCAAACATATTAAAGACTCTGGTAATTACACTTGGTTGATCTGAACATGAAGAGTTGAAGACAAGGATAAGTTACTTATAATCCTTATGCATTTCCTGATTAATCACATTCACAAGCCTTCATACTTCGGTTCTAACTTCTAACAACCATGTCTACTGAGATGGAAGATACGGTGGGAAAACTTCTTTTTTCAAAGTTGGTAGGGGTCTAAAACGAAAATATTACAAAAAGAGGGGTACTTTCGAATATAATAGAAATTACAGGGGTATATTTTGTAATTACTTTTGGAGGGGATTTTGGTCTACTGAGTCCGAAGACATATATGTAATCTGCTGCTTCTCTTCTTCTCCGCCAGTGCTCTTCAACCCTTCGCTCCGCCGAATCCACCGGAAAATCTTCGAAGCTCCAGCAAGTCAAAAACTTCGCATTCAACACGTCTATCCTTGATTTCGATTCTCAGCTTCCCCTCTCTATTCACCCTAAGAATCAGGATTTTTGCTCTTCTTTCCAAGGTGTTTATAGCTTTGCTGCGAGAAACAAGAAAAAGATTCAATTTTTCATATAAATTTAAGCACTTTTCTTTATTTGAGATGCTGATATACTTCTTGTTGGTTTTCTTGTTTTGGATTTTGTGATTTAGACTGGTTTTTAGGGTGATTCAGTGTCATTTACGTAGCTCTGGGAATTAGGCATACTTCTGGAGTTTCCTTGATGGTAGCTATTTAAATGTCATTGAGGTTTCGATGATTAGTTTATCTCAATCCGTTGTTTATTGCAATGTTTGAAAATTTGATTTTTTTTAATGAAGTTTTCAGCTTGCTAATATTTTGGTTTAGGGTTCATTTGTGCTGTAGTTACTTGCTATTTGATTGAATTGAAAATATCAATGTACTTCAAAATTTTGAATTCCTTTTTGTGTTAGTGAAACTAAGATATTTTGTTTACCTAATCATTTCTTTATTTTTCATTTCAATTCTTTTAGTTGCCACTATTCATCTTGTGTTTGTATCTGTTGCTTGATGTTCAATCATAAATGGTAGCAAGAGTTTATGAAATCTGATGTTTGTATCATTGTTGGGGTTTTAGGAAGGAATCAATGGAGACACAATCAGATGGTAATGAGGATACCATAGCTGCCGTTAAAGACATAAGGCAGCAGCTCGAAGCTCGAATAGAGACCCAACACAAGGCTCACCTGGAGATGCTTTCTTCTATACAGACCATAATCCCCAATCTTGTGTCCTCTCTTGACCTTTCTCTCAAGGTTGTTTCTTCTTTCAATCATCGGCCGTTTGCTCCTACCCCTGCTTTGCCTCCACCTGACCCAAAATTGAATCCCAAGAAGACTCTTGAAACAACTCGCTTTAATACTGAAACCACTGATGGCTCTAATGAGGGTTACCTGACAAATACCAAGAATCAAAAGCAGAAAACATCTGTGGATTCAAAGACAATTAACCAGGTTGAATCCGAGAGTGTAAATCCGTTGGCAGTGGTCCGATCAATGGTTGCTGTTTGTTTGCTAGGGCGAGTACCATTCACGCCAATTGATTCTTCCACTGTGTTGAGAAAATTGGAGAATGATCAGACGGTTACGCCTGCAGAAAAGGCAGCACTTCAGGAGCTTGGGGGAGATTCGGGATCTACGCTTGCAGTGGAGATAGCTTTGAGGTCAATGGCAGAAGATAATGGTGGCGTTGAGCTGGAGGAGTTCGTGGTAAGTGGCAAGGCAAGAATTATGGTTTTAAATATAGACCGAACTCGGCTTCTTAGAGAGTTGCCGGAAACTGCACAGTATCAGCAACTCGAATCAAGTTCCGGAGATGGAAATGCAAATCAAAATCAAGGGCAAATCACTCCAGGTGGCACTAATGCTAATGGCAGTTTGCTTGGGATGGGAAGGCCAGGTCTTAGGCCAATGTCTGATATGTGGATGCCCCATGGGGACCCTCACATGTCTGGTTTACAACCAATGTTTCCGGGAGGACCGAGGGGAGCACCAAGAGTAATGGGCATGATGGGGGCACATAGAGGCATGAGTATCCCACCAATGCATAGACTCCCATTGGGGCCAAATGCACCAGGTAATAGTCCTAATTCAATGCCACAGAAACCAAGAACCATAGAGGATGATATGAAGGATCTTGAGGCTTTGTTGAATAAGAAATCATTTAGGGAGATGCAAAAATCTAAAACTGGTGAGGAGCTTTTGGACCTAATTCACCGACCAACTGCAAAGGAGACTGCTGTTGCTGCAAAGGTTCGACCTCATTTCCTACTTCAAAATTCTTAATGCTGAAGTTTCTATTGTGCTTTTTGCCATCTTTTACTGCACGCCAGCATTATGTATAGGTTAATATTTCTAAGATTGGTTTGCAATATATTTTTCAGTTCAAAACAAAAGGTGGTTCTCAAGTGAGGCAATACTGTGACTTGCTGACAAAAGAGGATTGTCGTCGTCAATCTGGTTCCTTTATAGCATGTGAAAAGGTTAGTGATTTCGTTTCTGTTTACCCACCTGAATGATTTCATTTTTTATTTGTTCTCTATTGCTTTAGGCTGGTGCCACTTGTGGATGTGATTTCCAATAATCAATCTGCTTTTGTTGATAACAATTACTGATCCTTTTCTTCACAGGTTCATTTTAGACGGATAATTGCTCCTCATACTGACATCAATTTAGGGGACTGTTCTTTTCTTGATACTTGCCGGCACATGAAGGCATGTTTCTTTCCTGTGATTATATCTTATTGTGAATTGTCCTATTTTGCTTATGTATCACATAGTCTGATCTCTATCGTTCTTCTGTCCTTTGATAGACATGCAAGTATGTTCATTATGAGTATGACCCTACACCTGACGTGTCTCCGACAATGATGGGTGCACCTCCGCCTCCAAAGCCACTAAAACCTCAGCGAGCTGAATATTGTTCTGAGGTGGAACTTGGTGAGCCACAATGGATCAACTGTGATATACGTAACTTTAGGATGGACATATTAGGTCAATTTGGAGTAATCATGGCAGATCCACCATGGGATATTCACATGGAACTGCCCTATGGAACAATGGCTGATGATGAGATGCGCAGTCTTAATGTCCCTGCACTGCAAACCGATGGACTTATTTTTCTGTGGGTCACCGGACGTGCAATGGAGCTTGGACGTGAATGGTATGTGCACTTGTTACTGGTCACATACTATTTTTTTTTTCCTGATAACAAATGAAGTTGGCTTTCTTATATTGCATAATGCTTTCTGCAGCTTAGAACTTTGGGGATATAAACGTGTTGAGGAGATAATTTGGGTGAAAACAAATCAACTTCAGAGAATAATCAGAACTGGCCGTACAGGCCATTGGCTCAATCATAGTAAGGAACATTGTCTTGTTGGGATAAAGGGGAACCCTGAAGTGAACCGAAATATTGATACCGATGTTATTGTTGCTGAAGTCAGGGAAACAAGCCGCAAGCCAGATGAGGTTTCTATAGCATTCAACTACTTCCTGATAGATAATTATTATGTCATTGAATTTTGCATTAATCTCATTTTCCTTTTGAAGATGAGATAAAGAATTATAGTAATTTTTTCCTGCAGATGTATCCGATGCTGGAGAGGATAAGTCCAAGAACAAGAAAGCTGGAGTTATTTGCTCGCATGCACAATACTCATGCAGGGTTGGTTTTCTTGACTGAAATATATTTCTTTGACTGAGATTGAACCCATTGGCTAGTCTTGATTTGAAATGATCATTTGATCCAATTTTACTACAGTTGCATGATATTGTTGTATAAATTAAGTACTTTGTTATCTATAATCTGGTTTTGATTTGTCAGACCAAAGAGTCTAACCTTGTTGTAGTTGTGGATTTAGGTTCAAAACTTCATCTTTATAGAGAAGATTTTTTTTTGAAATCAACATTGAGATCAACAATAGAGATTGGTCACTTCTATGCAACCCACCAAGGAAAGTGGTAGAGAGCTTGGTGAGGAAATTCTATGCCAACGCAGTGCCTCAACCAGGGCAACACTATGGCTACATTAGCTATGTAAGGAGGAAGTCCATTGACTACAACCCCTCTAGCATAGAAAGAATGATAATGGTGAAGAGGACAAGCTCCACTCGGAGCTATGAAGAAAGAATGAAGCAGCAAGACCCTGGGTTTGATGAGATCCTAAATGAAATTTATGTGATGCATGTGCGTTGGATAAATGATAAGGATGGGATACCCAATCAATTGAAGAGAAGAGATTTGAGCCCCCAAGCTAGAGGGTGGCTAGAATTTGTGAGGAGGTCCCTAATCCCCACATCCAACACTTCAGAGGTGACCAAGGAGAGAGCTGTACTCATCTACAGCATCATGAAAGGAGAGAACATCAACGTATGGAGATGATTGCCAACAACATCAACAAAGTACTGAAAAACACCAGTGACAATACAAGGTTTGCATTCCCCAGCATTATACAGAGGCTATGTGATGAGGCTAGATTTGAAAAGATCATTGATGAAGTGCTTGTGAAGCAAGACAAGTTCATAACTGCCAAAAAGATGGCCAAGGTGGTAGCTGTTCACCCACTCAACAGGGCCAGAGAACGAAGAGCTCATGTCCATGAACCACAACAACAACAAGAAGAGAAAGAGGCAAAAGAGAAACCTCAATTCCTGGCACTTTAACCACTACCACAATACCAATATCAGCAATTTCCAGAGGGATTCAACTGGTAGCAATTGCAAGGAGATGTACACCAAATGAAGGGAGACCTATACCACTTGAGGGAAGATGTCAATCAATTCAAAGAAACTCAACAACAACAATGGAGCCAAGTCAACCAAAATATTCAACAACTCCAAAGGAATTGGGAGCATTATGAGGAAGGAGCAGCAAGAACAATTTGACTGGGGAGAGGTGCGAAGTACACTGGACAAAATAGTAGAGCAAGGCAAATGGAAACAGAGGAACTTGGCCGAATTCAGACATCTCTATGATGCCAGAACCATATCCAGGAGGCATTATGACATCAACACACAAGCAAAGCTGAATCACTTGTGTAACGCTGTAGCCGCTCTAAACCCAGGATACCCAACCTTCATGCAAGGAATGGAAGAGCTAAGTATAAGACAAGAGGAAATCCTAGCCAAACATAAGGAAGATGAAAAGAATTATATGAGGAGGACAGGATTTTGGAAGCCCAAGGATGCCAAAGCACAAGAAGGTTCCTCCAAGCCAGATGAAGGTGGCTCCTCTCCCTCCAAGAAGAAGGACAAAGGGAAAGGGCCAATGAACTAAAGATGAAGCTGCTCAAGATTGTTGAGTTCCATGGTTGACACTTTCTAATTTCTGAAATCTTGTTTAAGTTTTTGCTTTATTTACTCTTTGAATAAATAACCATGCTAGGATAGTTTATATTTTATGCTTAGTTTTAATTCCTGTTTGAAGTCTTTATGAGTTTTTTTTTTTACAAGAAAGAAAATGCCATGTATTTCAAGTCTTCATTTCAACATAAATAAAAGGAGAGTTTGTCTCCATAAGAGTCATTGTGAGTTGTGCAAAAACAATGAGAGAGACCAAGGCCAAGATGGATTATCAAACAAACTAAGAAATAAGAAACTAATTGTAGAACCTAGGATGAACTAAAAAGAAAATGAGTCATGGAGAGCAACTAGTCCTAGAAGGTATAACCAGGGAAGGCCAAGGGGTGTTCCTTGAATATCCATAGAACCAAGAGGTAGTAAGCAATAAAGACCCAAGGCTCTGAGCATCAACTACTGGGATAGAAAAAGAAACATTAAAAAGCTCAAAAAGAATTAAAGATCTTAGTAGATGCTTGTGGTGAAGATGTGTCAAGAAGAGACCTGGGCAAGTAAATTCTTAGGGGTGTCTCAACACCTAGTACCCTAAAACCAACTGGTTTGGGAGTGCTAATTGAAAGCTTAATTGAAGGGTTGTCTTGAGACAAAACAGTTAGAGTCATGGTCAAGAAAGCAAAACAACCCTTACTACTTCAAGGTGACAATCAATAGAAAGGACCCTTAAAGCCTATACCTGAAAGAACCCTCAAGGATCCAAGAGCTTCCCATGACATTAAAACATTCATACATGTGTTGAACACTTAGTCTTACTTTTAGTTGTATTGCAATCACTCAAAGCCAAGGCCTTAAGTTATAAAGGTTTACTCACATTGATTTTCTTGGGACAAGCAAAACTTAAGTTTGGTGTTGTGATGACTTGCATCATCTACCCTTCTTTCTTGCATAAAGAAGACCATAAAAGAGCATAAATCTCATTTGATCAGTACAATTCATGCATTATTTGATGAATATTATGGTACATTATAAACCACTATTTCATGGTTTATCTTGTGCTCAATTGAGTGGCTTTTATCAACTCTTTACCCACTTATTCATACTATTCGCACGTTTTACGTTTTCCTTCCTGATTTTGTGCTATGATTGAAAACATGCTTCTTTGGTCTTTAAATTACTAACTTTAATCCTCTCTTACTATCATTCGATGCCGTGATATGTGTGTTAAGTAATTTCAGAGATTATAGGGCATGAATGACTTAGAGGATGGAAAGGAAGCCCGCAAAAATGGAAGGAATACAAGAAGTTGAAGGAACTGCAAAACTGTCCAGCCTGACCTCTTCGCACTAAAACGGGCATAACTTGAGCTACAGAGGTCCAAATGAGATGGTTCTAGTTACGTTGGAAAGCTAACATCCGGTGCTTCGCAACGATATATAATTTGCTATAACTGCCTTGAAGCCAGGCGACACAAACGCGTGGATTACGCGGATGCGTGACCTGGCAGAAACGCAATCCACGCAAACGCGTGGACGACACTTCCGCATCACTTTCCCGCGACCTGTACGTACCAGAATACACTGGGGCCGATTTCTGGTCTGTTTCTGACCCAGTTTTCATTCCAGAAAGCACAGATTAGAGGCTATAAAGCAGGGGAATCCATTCATTCATCAACATGCCTTCCGATCATTCACTTTTTATAGTTTAGATGTAGTTTTTAGAGAGAGAGGTTCTCTCCTCTCTCAGGTTTTAGGATTTAGGATTATTTCTTCTCCATCACAGGTTCAATGTCCCTTTAATTTATTTTCTACTTTTATTTTATTACTTTAATTGATATTTATCTTTTCAATTTAGCTTATAAACCTTTTCATGTTAGATTTGAATTTATGTTTAAACGTAGTTTGATGTGTTTCAGATTTATGATTGCTTTATTTAGCTTTTTATATTATTGGCTTTAATTGATTAACTGGAAGTTCTTGAGTTATCAACTATCCGTGATTGGTTGTTATATCGGCTAATTGACTGGAATTCCACTAACTCTAGACCTTCCTTAGGAGTTGGCTAGGACTTGGGAATCTAACTAATTAGTTCACTTGACTTTCCCTTACTTTCGTAAAGGTTAACTAAGTGGGATTAACTTCCATTCTCATAGGAGTAACTAGGATAGGACTTCCGAATTTTCATACCTTGCCAAGAGTTTATTTTATAGTTATTAATTTATTTTTCTTGTCATTTAAATTACTTGCTTCTTATTTCATAAACCCCCAATTTACAAAACTCATAACCAATAATAAGAACACCTCCATGCAGTTCCTTGAGAAGACGACCCGAGGTTAAATACTTCGGTTATCAATTTCAAAGGGGTTTGTTACTTGTGACAACCAAAACTTTTGTAAGAAAGGAATTCTTGTCGGTCTAGAAGCTATACTTACAACGGGAACTTATTTGTGAAAATTCTAGATCACGCGAGAGTTTCGTTCTTCAAAATGGCGCCGTTGCCGGAGAACTGCAAACGTGTGCCTTATTATTGGTTATTGTAAATATTTGCTTTTTGCTTGTTTATTTGTTTTTATTTTTGTTTTTATTTTTGCTTTTTCATAAATTAAGAGGTTATTGGTTTTTATTTAGTTATTAAAAATTTTTTCAAAAATTTGTTCTTCATGTTCATCTTGACCTTCAAGTTGTTCTTAGTTATTTTCTTCGTTTTGATCTAAAAATTTTAAGTTTAGTGTCATTTTATTGTTTTTCTCTTTCCTCATTTAATTCAAAAATATCTTTTCTCTTTGTTTTTATTAAATTTTCGAAATTTCAAAAAAAAATTTTCAGATTTTGATTTTAAAATTTTTATCTTATCTTATCTTAGTTTTAAATTTAAAAATTCAAATCTTTTTCAAAAATCATATTGTTTTCAAAATCTTATCTTATCTTATTTCAAAATCAAATTTCAAATTTTAATATTTAAATTCCAAAATTCAAAATCCAAATTTAAAATTTTAAAATTTAAAACTTTAAAAATCAAACCTTTTCAAAATTTAAATCTTTTCAAATTTTTATCTTATATTGTTGACTTTTTCAAAATTCAAATTTCAAAATTCAAATTTCAATTTTCAAATTTCAAATTTCAAATTTCAAATTTCAAATTTCAAATTTTAAATTTTAAATTTTAAAATTTAAAATTCAAAATTTAATTTTCAAAATTTAAATTTCAATAACCTTTTAATTTAAATTTATTTTTATTTTCATTTTTAATTTTTATTTGCTACTATGAACTCTCACCCCTTTGGCTATGAGTCTGGTTACAATTATGTTGCAGGAAGAGAAAACTATAATGAAAATAGACATCAAGGTTGGAAGAATCAAAGATGGGAGGAGCCACAAGGATTTGATCAACCCTCTTGGCAACAACCCCCTCCAACGCACTATAACCAACAACCATTCTGTGATGCATACCAAAATAATGACTATGGTGGACCCCTTGTAGTTACCAACAAGCCCCGCCATATGCTTATGAACCATCTCCTCAACACAACTTTGAACCACCATACTTACTAGCCCTTACCACCAAACACCACCATATGACCCTAACCTGTATCCGCCACACCAACCACCATATGAACCACACCCAGAACCACCTTCCTATTATGAACCCTCTCTCCCAACCAATGAACCCTCATATCCACCCCAACCTCCAATGGATGACAGACTTCGTGTTCTTCTTCAAGGGGAAGCGAAGATGCAAAGGAGTATACTGGAACTCACGACTGCCTTAACCGAGGTAGTAAATATAATAGCTTTCCGACATCTGAGCACTCAAAGAACTCCCATGGCTACATATGGAGAATCAAAAGAAGAGCAAAGCATGAAGGAGACACTAGAAACTTCGGTGGACAATGAGGAACATGGCTTTGTACTGGAACAAGTGGAGGAAGCCATAATAGTTGCAGAGGAAGAAATAGTTGCAGACTTAGGAGATGCTGAACCTCCATGGGAAAGTCAGGTTATAGAACCTCCTTCCAAGGTGATTGAAATTGATGTTGAGGAGGGTGTACAACCTCCAAGGCATATCATAGTTGAAGACTTGAAAGAGATTGGTCAAGAGATGGAGATTAAAGAAGAAGAAGCATAGCCTCTCATGCCCTTGGTGAGCAATGAAGAAGAGATTGAATTGGAAGAAAGCTACCAAGAGGAAGAGGTTGATATTGAAGAAACTTGCAAAGAGGTGGAAGTTGTCAGAGAAGAGCACAAGGGAGTGAAGCTTGCAAATTCGTTAGAAATCCCCCTAAGTTGCCATCATCCTTCACAACATTCAAGTGGGTAAAATTCATATCCCTTAGCTTTCTAATTCTACTTGAATATGGGCTACTGGAGACGGATGGTCAACTTAGAGCTCTTTGTGGCATTAAGAGTAAGAGGAAGATGGTTAGTGGTTGGAGTTGTCAATGCAAGGGTTGGTGTAAAGCTCAACTGAATGGGTCTAGGAAGTTGTTTGGCCGCTTTAGTGAGAATTTAGATTGCCTGCCACCCGGTTGGAACATTAATGATCAACAAGAATATGGGTGCAAAAGCAAGGTTTGGGACCCCAGAATTCAGTCTAGAAATCAATACCCTTGGGGCCTTGTCACTTGCTTTAACCTGCTTGAAGGCTCTCTGCGCCTAGTTTGGAATCCCGGAGGCTACTGGAATTCCAAACATTGGTGGAGATTTTTGGATGAATTCAAGCACAAGCCACCATAACAGGGAGCTCACTAAGTGTCCAACTTAAGGACTTTAACTAAAAGTGCTAGGTGGGAGACAACCCACCGTTGTATGATCGTTCCTTTTTTAATTTTTATTTAGTTTTATTTGTTTTCGAGTTTTATTTTATTTTATTGTATTGAACCTGGAGTTTTGCATAACATTCATATTAGCATTGCATTCTGTAAACTGCATTATAAAAAAATGCACGCGACGTGTAAGCATCGCTGACGCGTCCGCGTCACTAGTGCGTTGGGAAGAAAAAATAAATCGAACAGAAAGTCACGCAGGAGCGTGGCTGGAGGCGTGCCTTTGGCACAAATCACCCCATGCGACTGCGTCGCTAACGAGACCGCGTCATTTGGAAAACATGCCTCCCATGCGTCCGCGTCACCCACGCGGACGCGTGACCTGAAAATCGACGTAAGAAAGGGTGCATGGCTGAAAGTGGTGCTGGACTGGTGCTAGGCGCACAAACCTTACCACGCGAACGCGTGCCCCACGCGTCCGCGTCATATTCCAATATTGGCCACCCACGCGACCACATCAACCACGCTACCGCGTCACCCAGATTTTTGGCAAAATGCATTTAAAACAGAGAGTTGTGCGACCGCGAGGCTGTCCTCACGCTAATGGCACAAATCACTCCACGCGAACACGTGACCCACGCGTCCGCGTCGCCTACGCCGCACAACTTATCCAGATCAGCGCCAATTATCTTGTCTTTTCTTTTCTCATCTTAATCTCTTCTATCTTTTCTTTTTTCTTCTTTCTTTCTTACTTTATTTCTTTCACTTCTCATTTTTTTTCACTTTCATTCTATTTTACTTAATTTATTTGCATATTTCATTCATTGCATCTTAATTTTGTGCATATTTTTATTTTCTTTTCTAAATTAATTATTTTTCCTTTGGTGTTAAAATTTTCTTATTTAACTGTTGCATCTTCTCTTGAATTATTTTGGGTGCTTAGTGACTTGTGTTATTCTGGTTAGGTAATATTATTTAAACCAATGCCAATCTTTTATATTTGTATTACTTATGCATTGACATGAATTTATATTATCTCTCTTTCCCCACTCTCTTTCCCATTGTTGCAAATTTTGCACCATTGGTAGGCCATGTGCTTCTATTGTTTTTTCACGTACATGTTGAAGCTTCCATGTAAATGAGACCCTTATCAATTGGCATTAACCCACCCATACTTCATTTATTTTCTTATCTTTATTTCTGAGTTACTTTTCTTCCCTTTTTCTTTCAGGATGGCCACCGAGGAAGGGAAAGAGAAAGCTTCTAACTGGAGAGACAGGCAAGTCAATATGTACAATCTATAGAGAAAGGCATCAATTGGAGTAGCCCATCCACTTGTACATCTTAGCATGCACCGAGGACGGTGCAATCTTTAAGTGTGGGGAGGTCGATACCGATCTTCATGGGTTAGTATTTTCTTCTCAACACCAATATTTTATTTTCTTTGTTAATTGCTGCATTTGCATATTTAATTGCATGTTTGTTTGATTTTATGCATTTAGTTACCACTTGGTTGAAGTAATATTTTCTTTTTCAAGAAATTTTTATAGTATTTCACTAATTTAAATTAAAAAAACTTTTCCATTAAAAGTTGTTTGAAGTTGTATTTGGAACATAGTTTAAAAAGCTAAGAACACACAACCTGTGAGATTTTGAGCTTATTTATATGGTTACATTATTTAACCATAAATTTTTATTCTTGTGTGTTTTCTTCTATATGATTGCAATCTTTGCTTTGTTTCATTCTATATGTCCAATATTTAGTGTATTTATATGCTTGCATATGATTGAGGCCATTACTTGTTTAGCTAACTTGTCCCAAATAAGTCTACCCTTTAAATCATCCTTGTCAGCCACTTTGAGCCTTGTAAACCCCCATTAATTCTATATTTTACCACATCACTAGCCTTAAGCAGAAAAACAAGTAATCACCCCAATTGAATCTTTGGTTAGCTTAAGATAGAGATTGTGCATCAACTAAGTGTGGGGAAACTGTGGGAATATGGTTAATAAAGGGAATGTATCATGTTGCTGATTTTGAAGATTGGGAAATTTGGGAACCTACTCATGTAAAATAGAAAATCAAAAATTCCAATGCATTGATATGATATTTCAGTTTTTATGTTTCAGCTAAAAATAAAAGAGATATTCAATAAATAAATAAATAAATAAATAAGGGGACAAAATTACCCCAATGATGAGCTAATGAAAAATCAATGCATATGTGATAAAATTAAAGAAAAAGCTTATGCATGAGTAGGTAATGCAAAATGAAGGATTTTTGGGTAGCTAGGCATGATTCTAAAGTTATATAGAGTATATGTATGTTAGGTAAAAGCTTAGGTTAATTAAAGATTCAATTTATAAAGCTCACTTGGCCATACATATATTCTTACCTTTACCTCAGCCCCATTACAACCTTGAAAAGACCTCATGATGTTTGCATTGGTACATTGAATATTTGTTGATTGGTTAGATGAAGAACAAAGTTTAGAAAGCATGACTAGAGAAGAGTAGAGTGAATTACCCTATACACTTGAGAGATTAGAGTGCATATACACTACCAGTAAGGGTTCAATGCTTAATTCTATGAATTACTTGTCTTTTATTGTATAATTTGAATTAGTGAAATCTGAATTATTTTTGTCTTGGAGAACTTATTTACTTTTAACCAAGTAGGTAGAAACATTTTGCATGTAGTAACATTCATATAGATAGGTTGCATTTCATACATTCTACCATTCCTCTTCACTCTCTTATAGCTTCTCTTGAGCTTAGCATGAGGACATGCTAATGTTTAAGTGTGGGGAGGTTGATAAACCACTATTTCATGGTTTATCTTGTGCTCAATTGAGTGGTTTTTATCAACTCTTTACCCACTTATTCATACTATTCGCATGCTTTACGTTTTCCTTCCTAATTTTGTGCTATGATTGAAAACATGCTTCTTTGGTCTTTAAATTACTAACTTTAATCCTCTCTTACTATCATTTGATGCCATGATATATGTGTTAAGTGATTTTAGAGATTACAGGGCAGGAATGACTTAGAGGATGGAAAGGAAGTAGCAAAAATGGAAGGAATACAAGAAGTTGAAGGAACTGCAAAGCTGTCTAGCCTGACCTCTTCGCACTAAAACGGCCATAACTTGAGCTACAGAGGTCTAAATGAGATGGTTCTAGTTGCATTGGAAATCTAACGTCTGGGGCTTTGCAACGATATATAATTTGCCATAGCTGCCCGAAGCCAGATGATGCGAACGTGTATATCACGCGGATGCGTGACCTGGCAGAAACGCAATACACGCAAACACGTGGATGACGCTTCCGCGTCACTTTTCCGCGACCTGTACGTACCAGAATATGCTGGGGGCGATTTTTGGGCTGTTTTTGACCCAGTTTTCAGCCCATAAAGCACATATTAGAGGCCATAAAGCGGGGGAATTCATTCATTCATCAACATGCCTTCCGATCATTCACTTTTCATAGTTTAGATGTAGTTTTTAGAGAGAGAGGTTCTCTCCTCTCTCTCAGGTTTTAGGATTTAGGATTATTTCTTCTCCATCACAGGTTCAATGTCCCTTTAATTTATTTTCTACTTTTATTTTATTACTTTAATTGATATTTATCTTTTCAATTTAGCTTATAAACCTTTTCATGTTAGATTTGAATTTATGTTTAAACGTAGTTTGATGTGTTTCAGATTTATGATTGCTTTATTTAGCTTTTTATATTATTGGCTTTAATTGATTAACTGAAAGCTCTTAAGTTATCAACTATTCGTGATTGATTGTTATGTCGGCTAATTGACTGGTATTCCACTAACTCTAGTCTTTCCTTAGGAGTTGGCTAGGACTTGGGAATCTAACTAATTAGGTCACTTGACTTTCTCTTACTTTCGTAAAGGTTAACTAAGTGGGATTAACTTCCATTCTCATAGGAGTAACTAGGATAGGACTTCTGAATTTTCATACCTTGCCAAGAGTTTATTTTATAGTTATTAATTTATTTTTCTTGTCATTTAAATTACTTGCTTCTTATTTCATAAACCTCCAATTTACAAAACTCATAACCAATAATAAGAACACCTCCCTGCAGTTCCTTGAGAAGATGACCCGAGGTTAAATACTTCGGTTATCAATTTCAAATGGGTTTGTTACTTGTGACAACCAAAACTTTTGTAAGAAAGGAATTCTTGTCGGTCTAGAAGCTATACTTACAACCGGAACTTATTTGTGAAAATTCTAGATCACGCAATTCTGGGCGTGTGAAACTGGCGTGCCACTAGAAATTCACTGGCGTGGCATGCCAGGAGCTGGGCGTGGCACGCCAGTACTAAAGTCCAGAGAAGAAGTCCAAGCTTGCATGTGGGCGTGGCACGCCAGAGACTAGGCATGGCACGCTAATACAAAATTCCAGAGAGCCAAATTGGAGGACACAAAAGGGGCGTGGCACGCCAGGATGGGCGTGGCATGCCAGGCTGGGCGTGGCACACCTGACCCATCAATTACTATGGGCGTGCCACTTGAGCAAAGGGGCGTGGCGCGCCAACGCACCATTCCAAGAAGAGCCTTCACTATGGCGTGCCACTTAGTATCGAAGGCGTGGCACGCCAGCCCCAAGAAGTCACTTGGGCGTGCCACTTGAGAACCCAGGCGTGGCACGCCAAGCTTGAAGAGTTCACAAATCCATGGGCGTGCCACTTGAGCAGCATGGCGTGGCACGCTGGTACAATAATCCAGAGAAGGGGCTGAAGGCAATTAAAGACTGGGCGTGCCACTTGAAGTCAAAGGCGTGGCACGCCAACCTCTCAACCTCACTTAGGCGTGCCACTTGAGCAACCAGGCGTGGCACGCCAACCTCTCAACCTCACTTATGCGTGCCACTTGAGCAACCAGGCGTGGCACGCCAATGCACAGAGAGAACAAAAGCAAGGACTGGGCGTGCCACTTGGTATCGAAGGCGTGGCACGCCAACCTTAGCATTTCACTATGGCGTGCCACTTGAAGGCTGAGGCGTGGCACGCCAACTACTGGAACCAAAACACGATCATGGGCGTGGCACGCCAGCCTTTAAGCGTGGCACGCTGGTATAAGTTTCCAGAGAGGATAAAGGAGGCTAGTTACAAGGGGCGTGCCACTTGATATTGAAGGTGTGGCACGCCATTCACCATTCTTCACTTAGGCGTGCCACTTGAGCAACGAGGCGTGGCACGCTAGTGTCATTCAGAGAGCAAGAAGCATTGGGGCGTGCCACTTGAGTTCGTGGCATGGCACGCCAAAATAGAGGAACCACTCACTCACAAAAGGGGCGTGGCACGCCAGACCCTGGGCGTGCCACGCTAGTTCAACTTTCCAGAGAAGCCCATCCAAGCTAGAAATGAAGGGCACATGACACGCCAGCAGAGAAGTCACGCTTATTGAGTGTTTTCTTTTCCCTCCAAAATGTAATTTTCCTTTTTCACTTTTGTAATTCTTTTATTTTACTAGGAGTAGTATAAATACCCCCAAGTTGTACTGAAGAAGGGGGTTAAGAAGTCAGTTTTAGATCCACTTTTACACTTCACTTTTGAGTACTTTTTGAGCTATGAGTAGCTAACTTCCCTCTCATTGAGAGAGGGAGCTCTGTTGTACTTGATGGATTGATAATAGTGAAATTCTTCTTCTCTTCATCTTCTCTTTGATTTGCTAGAAGGAATTTCGTTCTTAATGCTTAGTGTTCAATTATCTTGGGAAAGAGATTGAATGCAATTGGATTTCATGGGAACCTTGGGAAAGGAAACATGAAACCATGCTTGAAATCCCTTCTCACACTAGAGTAGAATCTGTGTTTTGGTGTTTGGATATGTGACATATAATCCTCCCTCTACTTGGACCTATAATGGTGTGTGGTATAATCAGGGACCAAGCATATCTCTCTTCATGAGCAATTAGACCAAGGAATTGGCTATTGATCAAGATCTGAGAGATTAAGTCACCAAGGGATTGGGGCTCAATCAATCATGATTGCCAAGAGGTCAATGAGTTGCATGATTGAAGAGGATATAAGCTAGATTTGATCCAAAGAGACAATATCTCCCAATCTCAATGAATTTCCCCATTCTTATCTATCCATTTCTTTACATCTTATATCTACATTCAGCAATTCCCCATTCCCATTTACATTCAAGTTATTTATGATTCTGCACTTTACATTCTGCCATTTATATTCCTGCACTTTATTACTTTTCTTTATATTCTAGGCATTTACATTTATGTCATTTACAATTCTGCGCTTCACAATCCTATTGATCCACTTGACTAATTCATCAATTGATTAAAACTGCTCGAATTTGCCAATCTCTGTGGATACGATTCCACTCCACTGTGGGTTATTACTTGACGATAATTTTGGTGCGCTTGCCAAAGAACGGATTCACAAATTTTATAATGGGGTGTGAATTCGACTCCTCAAGTGTGCAGGGCCTATATCCCTAGCATGATAGTTTTTCTGCTACAAGAGTGTGACAGGCACTATATCCTTGGAATGATTTATGGTGAGATAGCTGTTGTTGTTTCCTTCTCTACTGTATGAGTGTGCAGGGCCTATATTCCTGGCGTGGCAGATTTCTCTGTTGCATGAGTGTGCAGGGCCTATATCCCTGGCGTGGCAGGAAGGCTACATCCGGGTGGATGTGTCGGATTGGCATTTATAAACCAATAAGTGATATGATGAGCCAATAGGACAGGCATTCATCAAATGCATCTTCTATATACTTTTTTGCTTTGCTTAACTCCAGTTATGCCTAAATCAATCACATGTCTACTTGCTATTTATTTACTTGTTGTATATGTTTATTACTTGTGCTTTACTTGTTTGCATTGCATGTGTTTTCTACTAGGATTGAGGAGGTTTGGTAGGTAGTGGCGATGGGATCACATGGAGGTTAGGCTGGCAAAGGCTGTGGGACAGCGATGCTATGTTAGTTAGAAATCCCTTAAGTTAGAATACCCTATATACGGTTTAAGTTAATTATTTATTTTAAGCTTGAATATCTGTATCGGTGTGAAGTTCTAGGATTGCCTTTGGCGTCTCGGAACCTTACATCTTATATACTGGGCACTGTTACCATACTGAGAACCTCCAGTTCTCATACCATATGTTGTTGTTGTTTTTCAGATGCAGGTCATAATCCACCTCGGTGAGTTGCGAGATGGTGACAGAGCGGAGTATGGTTTCATCTTTGTTTTATTCTACTTTATTTTGATATAATCACTCTCTCATCCTTTGTATTTATATAACCTTGTTGCCTTAGAGGCTTTATTTCTGAAAACTTTGAGAGATAGGTTGTTACTATTTTAAACTTCAAAACGCTGTTGTATTCGGTTTGACTAGTCGGCCTAAACTCCACAGGCTGTGACTAGTACTCTTTTTATATATCATACTTATATATATGTCTTGTTTAATTTAAGTACTACCTTGTGTATCCTGGAGCTATCTACAAGG
Organism: Arachis ipaensis; assembly: GCF_059453495.1. Taxonomy (NCBI): domain Eukaryota; kingdom Viridiplantae; phylum Streptophyta; class Magnoliopsida; order Fabales; family Fabaceae; genus Arachis; species Arachis ipaensis. Next base: position 68,350,012 of record NC_142438.1, read on the forward strand.
TTTTATATATATTATGTCTTGTTCTGTCTGTGCCTACGCGTTTAGTTATCGTGTGTGAATGCTTCACATTTCGTAATTCTACTTTACGGGACTTTGAGCTTTATTCCTTCATCGGGATTATATAAATTCTTGGACATATATTTTATATTATAAGCTTTAGAACTGTCGTAGCACTTTGTTATCCTTTGCTTTACGGCTAGAGGTAAGGCTTAGGATAACGGGATGTTACAACTAGTGGCTATTATACATAAATATATATATTCTGTCTTTAATCTATTCTACTTTTAAATTTTTATTTTTACCCTGATTTCCAAACGTAGTACTTTCCGTCACATATGTGTTTTCCTATCGAGATTTTCTTGAGATTTTCTTTTACTCCCTTTTCAGGCTTCTTGATTAATAATTTATTCTAGTTATATATGTATTATAAATCCTCCTTGAGTCATACTACCTTAGTATTATTGACTTATGGATCGAGCATAAGGATTTAAATGTTAGGGTGTTACATAAGGTGACTCCCACTTGTTCGGGAGGATTAGCCAAGATTCGCCACTTTCTTCTTATTATCTCGCTTGAATTTCTGGATATTCTTTGAGTTTTAGATTAAACTTGACTTCAAGGTTGATCCCTTTATTTATCCACCATTGATTATAATGTTCTTCATGCAGTGGAGAGCAAAATCGATGATTATCAAATAAAGAGGTGGCAGTCTCTTTCCTTTTTCTTTTTTTGAATAGCAACATGACAACTTAAGCCAAGGAAGCGACACCAAACTTAATGTTTTGGATTCGGTTGTTAATGAGATTGGAAGAAGAGGATTGTGTATTGTGTGAAGTGATCTATGAGTTGTTCATGTATTTATAGTGAAATTCAAAGTAAAGTGTGTGGTGTGCATGTTATGCAGAGAGAATCACGAAATATACAGACTACATGCCAAACTTTTAATTCACTGGGTCATGAATGCATGTGATCATGTGAAATTTGATCAGAACTTAGGAAAGATAAACACATGTATGTTTGCATTGCTGAATAAGTAAAGTGATGTGTCTTGCATGCATGGTGATACTTCCCTTCTTGGTGACTGATCCATGAGCATCTTTCCCTTATTTTCTGTTTATTTTAAGTTAGAATTTATTGAGTTTAATTATAGTTTAGTGTTAAAATTATCTTTGGATGTTGCTTTGAGTTGCTTTGGTGTTTTAATCATTTCAAGTGAAGTCTAAATCGGTTTGGCAGAGTTCGTATGCAAGAAAAGAGGAAGAATTCAAATTTGCCAGGCTGGAACTAAACGTGGACTTGGGTGTTTAGCGCCAGCAACTCAGCAACATTAAGGAGCTTTCTGCCCATAAGGGCGCTAATGGCATTTAGCGCCAATGAGCCAGATCTCAATTCACCAAAATAGCATATTTAGTTGGATTTAGCTTCTAATTAGTCTATTTTGCTTTATTTTAGTTATTTTTAATTACAAATAAAATCTTTTAGGTTTAGAATTTATTATTTAATTTTTTGAAATAAAATTAGGTTAGATATAAAAGAAAAAAGATTCAGCCCTTCGGGGGATCTTCTCTCTTACGTACTTTCACATTTTCCAAACCCTAGCTTTTCCCTCTGAAGCATGAGCCACTAAACCTCCATGGTTAAGGTTAGGAGATCTGTTTATTTCTATGGATTAAGAGAATTATTATTCTATTTTAATTAATGTATTAATTCAGTTTCAAGTATTACTTTCGTTTTTCATCTTATGAATCTAGGTAGATCAAAGGAATAATCCTTATTCTACTTGCGTTCTTGTGATTCTCAATAGGGTTATCTCGCTTGAACAATAGCTTGAAAGTAAATTTCTCCTAAGTTAGTAAACTAGAATTGAACCTAACTCTCTAATCGAAATTAAGTGACCAAGACATTGGCGGTTAACTAGGTTAAAGGAGACTAAATCACTAAGACATTAGGGTTTAGTCACTAAGAGTTTGCCATGAAATGAATCTTGCATGATTAAAATAGTTGGTAAGAAAACTTAATCCGCAAAAGTAAATAACTCCGAAACCTTAACTGCCTTCTCTCATATATTCTACACCAAATCCATTGTTTGCTCTCTTATTCTCTGAATTTCTGTTTAATGCGATTTACAACTCTCAAACACCACTTCCTGCTTGCCTGACTAAGTGAGTCATTCGACTATTGTTTCTCAGTCCATCAATCCTCGTGGGATCGACCCTCACTCACTTGAGGTATTACTTGGTACAACCTGGTACACTTGCTGGTTCAGTTGTGTACTTTCTAAAATTTTGCACCAAGTTTTTGGCGCCGTTGCCGGGAATTGACTGTGATTGACAACTAACCGATGTCTGATTGCTTAGATTAGGTATTTTTAGCTTTTAGTTTTTATTTGGTTTTGTTCTTTTAATTTTTAAAATTTTGGTTTTACTTTAGTTAAAATTTTTACTTAATTTTTGAAATTAAGTTTGTTGTTCCTTAGTATTTTTACTTTATTATTCCTTTTTTATTTTCTTCTTAGTTAATTTTGAATTTAGTGCTCACCTTCTTAGTTGATTTTCAAAGCTTTGCTGTTAATTGTTCAGTTTATTTTATTTTATTTCTTTTACACAGGATACCTCACTGGGAATTCTCTGTATTATGACGTGGAGATTTTTACCTTTTCTTTATTTTCTGTTATTTAGGAGCAGGAAAAGGAACAAAGAACTTCTCCTAGATTTTGGTCCTGAAATTGAGAGGACTTTGAGGTGGTGTTTACAACAAGCAAGAGCTTATAAAGGTGGTGAAAACCACAGCGATAATTTTGATAAGGAGGTTGAAGAGTCCACTATGGAGCTCAACAACAACAACAACAATGCAGTAAATGCCAATGTTGTTAATCCTCCTAATATGGCTGGGCAACTGGTGCACGAATTCCCACACTTCATACAACTAAACCAGCAAGTGCACTTGGTCGTTCAAGTAATACTTGAGGTGAGTCAGGGTTGATCCCACGAGGATTGTGGTTTGAAGCAAGCTATGGTTATCTTGTAGATCTTAGCCAGACGGATAGAGGAGTTGTTAGATTTGTTTAAATGCATAAAAAGAAAGTAAGATGGAATTACTATGTTTGATTATAACCAATGATAAGAAGATGATAAAGGCTTGGAGGTGCTTTATTCTTCTGCATTATTCCGATCTTACTGTCTTCTTCAACTGTGAGTGATTTTTTCTATGGCAGGCTGCATGTGATCAACGCCGGTTGAGAGGTCACCAATGCTCCTCCAGATCTGAACCCCAGGGTTAGTGTGGATCCATTCTGATTGAGGGTGAAGCTCTTGCAGTTCATTCTCCTTAATGATCCTACTCAAAATACCACATACAAGGTCAAATCTTCTGGATCAGAAAATGCTGCGCCTTTGGGTTCTAGCCTCTACCACAAAGACTTCCATCTCCCTATACCTCGGCTGAATTGGTGTCTCGAGAAGTCCCCAACGAAGTTGTGGATTAGTTGTCTAAGAGATGTATAATCAAGCTAGTGGTTCAATACTTTCCAATTACGTAGTCACAAGAACCCAAGAAGAACACGGATGGTTGTCAGGCACGCGGTCTTAGAAGGAAGAACGAAGATACATCTTAGAATAGAGAATTAAACACAGATTGGAAATAGAACATTAGTACTTTATTAATCCGAAAAACTCAGCAGAGCTCCTCCCGTCAACCTAGGAGGTTTAGAAACTCATACTAATAGAAAATACAATATGAAATTCGAAAATATGGCAAAAGGTCCCTTAAAGATTATGTAAAATATCCCTAAAATACTAAACTAATGATTAAAGATTACATAAGAAGTGTAAAACAGTCTTTTAGTGCTAAAATCCACTTCTAGGGCCCACTTGGTGAGTGTTTGGGCTGAGCTTGATTGAGATCCACGAGCTAGGAGGGTCTAGGGTGTTGAACACTGGCTAAGGGCACCTCTTTGGGCATTTGGACGCTGGTCTCCCCTTGGTGGGCGTTGGGCACCTGGACTGGGGCAGATGGCTGGCGTTGAACACCAATTTTAGACCTTCTATTCTGAAGCAAAGTATAGACTATTATATATTTCTGGAAGGTTCTGGATGTCAGCTTTCCATAGCCATTGAGAACGCTCGATTTGGATGTATGTAGCTCCAGAAAAGCTCTTTCGAGTGTAAGGAGGTCTGATCTGAACAACATCTGGAGTGCTTTCTCTGCCTCCAGGGACGGACCCACAAAGGTTTTCAAAAAACTAATACTTACACTTATACTTATATATATATATATTGAAAAATATTTTATTAAAATTGATTTAGTATAAAAAATAAATAAATAATCTCAAAAAATAGTGATAATTAATTTTATTATATTAGTTAGTTAATTGATAATTAAATTAAAATTTAGTTTTTTAATTAAATACAACTTAAATTATTAGTGATTTTTTTAAAATTATTTAAGATAAAAAAAATATATTATTTATATGTTAATATACTGTAATTATTTTAGTTAAAGAAATTTATTTATACCATAAAAATTATAATAAGTAGATTTGACAATTAAATATGAGATAATAAAAAGTAAAATAATTGTTTAAACAAATATATAAAAAAGTAATATTTAGTCATGTTAAAAATAAAAAAAAGTCGTTATAAATTATGTTTTTTTTGTTATTTTGAATATTATATTGTATGTATGAAATTATATTTTTATTATTTTAAATATTATAATAAGTGATTGTATATATACTTTTAGTTTTTATCAATATGTATAGATAGTTCTCATTTAAAATTTTAAATATATTTAAACCAATTTGGATTGGTCAAGTGATAGCTTAGTCGTCTACTTAAGTAAGTATGGGGAGTTTGAATTCCATCTCGTATATGTAGCACGCAACTCATTGCCGGTCAATTGTAGACTGTTAAATGGAACCCAAATTCACGATGAATTAGTCCTTAACTTGTTGGGTATTGTGGAAAGCCAAAAAAAATCTATACCTAAATTTTATTATATTTTTGCCCCCACTACTAAATTTTTCTGGATCCGTCACTGTCTACCTCTAAATCAGACTTTTGCTCCAACTCCTCAATTTCAGCTAGAAAATACTTGAAATTGCATAAAAACACACAAACTCAAAGTAGAATCCAAAAATGTGAATTTTACACTAAAACCTATGAAAATATAATAAAACTTAAACAAAACATACTAAAAACTATATGAAAATGATGCCAAAAATCGTATAAAATATTTGCTCATCAATAACCTAGGAGGACTCTTGGCTCTTATACTGCTCCTAGCCTGGATTTCTGATGCGTGAGCATCTTGTACCTTTTTTCTTATCATTTTCTAGTTGTTTTTAGTTAGATTTTATTTAGTTTTACTTTATTTCAGTGAAAAAATCATCTTTGGATGCTACTTTGAGTTGTTTTAGTATTTTTATTATTTCAGGTGAAATTCGGAGCAATTTGGCAGAGTTTGGAGTAAAATGGAGAAAAGCTGGCAGCAACCCCCCTGGGCGCTAAACGCCCAACTGGCATTTAGCGCCAGCAGAGGACTTAGACCAGAGCACCACTGCCCCCCTTTGGGCGTTAAACGCCAAATATGGCGTTTAATTGGCGTTTAACGCCAGCAGCAGACCGAATTCACTCTTTCATGGGCTTCTCAAGTGGATTTAGCATTTATTAGTTATATTTTATTTTTTTTTTGTAATTTTTATTTACAAACAATATCTTTTAGTCTTATGATTTATTATTTTATTTTTATTTCCTTTTTAAATTAGGTTAGTATATAAGGAATAAGATCCACCCTTTAGAAAAAAGCTTGGATCTTCGCTCTTTCGCATTTTTCAGAACCCTAGTTTCTCTATAAGTCATGAGCAACTAAACCTCTTGGTTAAGGTTAGGAGCTCTATTTATTTCTATGGATTAGAACTATTATTCTTCTATTTTAATTAATGTATTGATTCAATTCTAAGAATTATTTTCGTTCTTAATCTTATGAATTTGGGTGGAACGAGAGTATGACCCTTATTTTACTTGAGTTCTTGTGATTCTCGAGAGAGTTATCTCGCTTGAACTACAACTTGAAAACAAATTCCTCCTAAATTGCGAATTACATGAATTAATTGGGATATGTGACATATAATCCTCTTAGCTTTGGGTAATTAGGGGTTTTGTGGCCATAAACTAGTTTTTGAACTAGTTTTTAGATTAGGTATTCTTTTTAGTTTTGGTTATTTACTTTTTCTTTTATTTTTTTTACTTTTATTTTTCTTTTAAATTTCGATTCTTGCTTAATTTATTTTTCCTTAATTTGCAATTTTAAGTTTGGTGTCCCTTTAGTATTTTCCTCTTTTTAATTTCATAAATTTTTGGTGTCTCTTACTTTTTAGTTTTCAAAATTTTTAGGTTATTTTTGCATTCTTATTTTCAAAAGTTTAGGTTAATTGCTTACTTTATTTTATTTTATTTCTTTTTAGATAGGATATGTCACTAGGAGTTCTCTATACTTTGACATAGAGACTCCCACTCTTTTTTGTCTCTTGTTTATTTATGAGCAGGAACAGGGACAAAGAACCCTTTCTTGAGTTTGATTCTGAGCCTGAGAGGACCTTGAGGTGGCGTTTGCAACAAGCTAAAGCTTACAAAGCCGGAGAGAATCTCAACGAGACCTTTTAAGAAGGAAGCTATGGACACTAATGTTGGGAACCCGAATGCTAATGAGCAAGCAAGGAGGACACTTAGCTCATACACTACACCCACTCCTGACTTCTATGAGCGCAGTATTTTAGTACCCGCCATTCGTGCTAACAATTTTGAGCTGAAGCCGCAGCTGATCACTCTGGTGCAGCAAAGCTACTAGTTTCAGGGACTCCTGCAGGAGGATCCCAACCTATTCATCTCCAACTTTCTGTATATCTATGACACTATGAAGACGAATGGAGTGAATCGTGAGGTCTACAAGCTCATGCTCTTCCCATTTGCTATGAGGGACAGAGTGAAGCAGTGGCTTGATTCTCAGCCCAAGGAGAGCCTGGACACATGGGACAAAGTGGTCACTGAATTTTTGACCAAATTTTTTCCACCTCAGAAGCTAACTAAGCTTAGGGTGGATGTCCAGACCTTTAGGAAGAAAGATAGAGAGTCCCTCTATGAAGCCTGGGAGAGATTCAACTTAATGATCAGGAAGCGTCCTCTTGAAATATTTTCGAAATGGACTAGGCTACAGATCTTTTATGATGGCCTCTCTGAGATGGCCAATATATCACTGGATAACTCTGAAGGTTGCTCCTTTCACATGAAGAAGATGCCTAAAGAAGCGAATGAGCTTATTGAGATGGTTGCCAACAATCAGTATTTATACACTTCTGAGAGGAACCCTGTGAATACTGGGACTACTCAGAAGAAAGGAGTCTTGGAGGTGGACACACTAGATGCCATTTTGGCTCAAAATAAGCTCATGTCCCAGCTGATTAGCATGATCTCTCAGCACTTAACAGGGATGCAAGTCTCAGCTATCAATACTCAAGATGCATCCTGTGACATGACTCGAAGCTATAACTAGGGGAACACTTGTGGCTATGCTCAACCCACCATTGAGCAAGTAAATTATATGAAAAATTCCTCCAAAAATCCCAATAATGATCCCTATGCCAATACTTTCAATCAGGGATGGAGGAATCATCCTAATTTTGGGTGGAGAGAGTAGCCACAAAAGCCCCAACAGAGCTTCAATAACAATCAGGGAAGTTCAAATCAAAATAGGTTTAACAACCATCAGTTCCAGCCCTCTTAGTAGCAACAAGGACCCTCTCAGAGCTAAGACAATCCTTACTTAGCAACAATAGTTTCTGAACTTTTCAAGACCACTCATAGCTTTATACAAGAGACAAGAGCTTCAATTTGGAACTTGGAAGTACAAGTGGGTCAGTTGAGCAAGAGGATACCTGAGAGACCTCCTAACACTCTTCCCAGTAACACAGAGGTAAATCCAAGAGAAGAATGTAAGGCCCTCACCATGGGCAAGGAGGCCAAGCATAGAGAGATGTATGCTGCTGAGGAATTAAAGGAAGAAAAGGCTCAAGAATAACCTAGAAAAGCACTGTTACATGCCCCATTGGTGGCACAAAAGCCTAAAGTACAACACCTTTAGAAACTGCAAAGGGAGACCAAGGATGAGCAATTCACTCAGTTCTTGAAAATCTTTAAAATACTGCACATTAATATATTCCTTTTGTTGAGATGTTGGAGAAGATGCCTCCCTATATGGCCTGTTTAAAAAAGCGCACTCTCTGAAAAGAAGGCCTTGAAGAGAGATGAAACTGTGATCTTGACCAAGGAGTACAGTGCACTGGTTCAGAGGAGGCTACCAAAGAAGATGTCAGACCCTCGAAGCTTCCTAATCCCCTGTACCATAGGGACTATCACATTTGAGAAGGCACTGTATGATCTTGGTTCGAGAATAAATCTAATACATCTGTCTGTGATGAAGAAGCTGGGGATCCAAGAGGTGCAGCCTATAAGAATAGCATTAGAGATAGCTGACAAGTCTCAAAAGCAGGCATATACATTAGTGGAGAACGTGCTGGTCAAGGTTGAAGACATTTTCCTCCCTGCAGACTTTGTGATACTTGACACGGGAGAGGATATAGATAACTCCATCATCTTAGGAGGCCATTCCTAGCCACTAGACGAGCCCTGATTGACGTTGAGAGAGGAGAATTAGTCCTGAGGATGCATGAGGACTATTTGGTGTTCAAGGTTTCTAAACCTCCACCAATCTCTGACAAAGGAGGTACTTGCATACAGAGCTCAGTATTTCAACCTGCTCACTTGGTGGAAAGCCATACAGTACCCCCTGACATCAAACCTAAGTTTGGGGTTAAGAATTCACCACCCACCAAAAATGGAGGAGACCCCAAGAAGAAGGTACCTAAGGGTTGGAGGAACAAGAAGATTCCTACTGAGGACTTCTTACATGGCATGAAGGTGGTGTTCACTAGAAGTCCAGTCATACCACACACTGTGAATAGAATCCTGTCTCTGGAGCATGTTAAACTAATTAATGAGAGCACAGAAAAGAAGTTCACAATGAGGGATGAAGATCTGAGCCCCTATGATCCTCCTCTTTAGAGTAGCTGACCGCCAAGCTAGTGACGGTAAAGAAGCGCTTGTTGGGAGGCAACCCAACCATAAATATCCTTTAGTTTATTTCAGTTTTATTTTAGTTTTATTTTAGTTTGATTTCATATTATTTTATTTTTCAGTGATTTTCATAGTTTTCATAATTTTTCTAACATTTATGATCATGTACAATATTTAGTCAGGAACAGAAGGACTTAGACATAAAAATAGAACGCCTTGTAGACAACATGCTGGGGGCGCTAAACGCTAGGAAAGGCATTTAGTGCCAAGAGAGGGAGCTTTGGCTTGGGCGTTTAATTCCCAAAAAGGGGCGTTCCAACACAATTTTTTACTCTCCCTAGGGCGTTTAACGCCCATTGCTGGCGTTTAACGTGAAAAAAAGTGTTATTCCCCTGCTGGCGCTAAATGCCGAAGCTGGCGTTTAGCGACCAGGGAGTAGTCAGCGAGGATGAAGGAATGGCTTTAGTCATTGGTTAAACCCCAACCCTAACCATTTTTTACCAATTCAAACTTTATCCATTCTCTCTCCTCTTTATCCACTTTTCCATTCACATTCATCCATCCCATCACCCATCACTTCCCTTGATTCTCTCAACTCACCTCCCACTCCACCCAATCCACTATCATCTATCCCATCTATCTCTCCTTCCAACAACCCAAATTGAAATTCAATTCCCCCTACCCATACTCCATAACCGAACCCTACTCCTTCCCCACCCATAAATACTCCACTTCACTTTCACTTTCACCGCCCTTCATCCTACTCTCTCCTTCTTTACTTACTCTTCCCCTTTACACACCCCCAACGTTCTTCTCCTTCTTCTTCACTAACCAAGGCCGAAGCCCCTTCTTCATTTTTCTCTATCTCTTTTCGTCTATTTTCTTTTACTTCCTTTATTTTCTTTTTTTACTTTGCTCGGGGACGATCAAACCTTTTAAGTTTGGTGTTAGGTGCTCCGCTTTTGTCTTTCATTTTTACTATATCCATGACATCCAAGACTGGAGAATCCTTCTCAAGAAAAAGGAAAGAGAAGGCGCCTACCTTCAACCCATAGGACTTCACTCAGTTCTCCTCTAAGACACATGAGGATCATTTTATGATGTACTACACAAGAAGAAGGTGATTCTCGAGGTCCGCTTCGATCTAAAGCCGAATGAGTACCCGAAGATCTTGTACCAGATTCTGAGACGGGGTTGGAAAGTTCTGGCTAACCTCGTAACTGAGGTTGGAGCATTGATGGTGTGAGAGTTCTACACCCATGCTTGGCTGACATACAACCATGTCAGAGACGTGAACCCGGAGTCGAAGAATTAGCAAACCATGGTCAGAGGGCATATCATGGATTTCAGCCTGGAGAGTGTAAGGGTGGCATTGCAGTTACCACCATCTGGAGAGGACCCTCATTCGTACACTCGGAGGGTCAATACTGACTAGAGATTGGATCAAGTTCTTGTTGACATTTGCCTCCCCGGAGCTTAGTGGAGGAAGGATTCTAAAGGCAAGCCATACCAGTTGGGTAGGCATGACCTCAAGCCAGTTGCTCGAGGATGGTTCGAGTTCATCCAACATTCCATCCTCCCTACGAGTAACCGTTTTGAGGTTACAGTCGAGAGAGAAGTGATGATTCACTGTATTATGCTCGGCAACGAGGTGGAGGTGCACGAGGTGATCTCTCAGGAGTTCTATAGGATAGCTGACAAGTCCTCCACCACTGCGAGACTGGCTTTCTCTCATCTCATCTACGCCTATGTGCAGCAGCTGGAGCTCACATTGATAGAGATACCCCGATCGGTGTTGAGAGACCGATTACAAAGAAGAGTATGGAGCACGCTAGAGAGCTCAGGCAGGAACCGCAGTAGGAGCCAGTTCCACTGCCTCCACAGGATCTTTCGGAGATGCCTCAGGAAGTTTACTTCCCTCTCTGTGACTACTGGAACCAGTTGACCATATCACATTCAGGAGCAAGCATGATTATTATTGTGGGTTGTGATGGACAAGATATATACTTGACAATTAGAAATTTTAAATGCATTGTATAAGATAAAAAAAATGAAACACATGTATATTATTAAAAAAGAAAGAAACAACCTTAGTTCTCACTGCTTTTCTCTTCATCCTCTTCTTTTTCATCACTTTTTAGGCTATGTAGAGCATAACCTCCAATACTACTTAGAATGATTGCTTGTCCTCAAGTATCAAAGAAAAGAAAAAGTAATGGTAATGGAACAGCATTATCAAGTGAAATAATTCAATTAATGTAGAGGCTTAGTCAATTAAAAGAACCCAAATCAAAACAAAATGAAAGCAAAGCCAAAATAAAATAAAATAATGACGTTGTTACTGTGTTTACATGGTGAATGTGGCAACACCAAATTTGGTGAGAGAACACCAAACTTAGTGTGATGCAATCTATGTAAATTAGGCCAAGTACCCAATGGGGTGTGGTGTGGCACACCAAACTTACTCCATGAACACGTACACAACTTTTATTAGAGCAATGGTGATGATGATGGAGCTTGTAGAGATTCCTTGAATCTTGTGTATATTGCTTTAATCCCTTTAAGTTGATGAATCTGTAGGAAATAATGGAGAGGGAAGCAAAAACCATAAAACAAGCTCCAAAAAAGAAAAGAGGAATTTTGAATACACTTTAAAATTTCGAACACGCATTGAAGCCTTAGGATACGTTTTTGAAAACGTGACCCATGAAGCAAACAAGCGTAGCTCTTGAATAATGCATAATAATAATACTGAACGGACAAAGCTTGATCAATAACGCACTAATGCATGCGTTAATGGAACAAGTGCATGCATTAATCAATAAAGTAAAGGGATAGTGAGTAATGAAACTACATGGAACATGCGTGATTCAATAGGGTAATTGAAAACTATGCATGTGTTATCACATGGAAAAAAAACGTATGCATATAAGATGAATCAATAATGCAAGAAGCTTAAGCCAACTGAAGCGTATAATTAAGTGAAATAAATGGAGCACTTAGCGTGAATTAAGAATGAAATAAAATGAAGCATGCAATAGAACATATGATGCATATAATAAAGTATTTCATGTATGTATAAGACTTTAATAATGATGCATGAGTTAAATGATATTGGCGTACTACTCCAATGCTATGGCGTACCACGCAAAAATTGACGGACAAAGCAAAGAATGAAGCTAGCAAAGATTAAAGCACAGAGTAAATCAAAGGATGGTGCCCTAACGTATAACGTGCTCAATGTCACGTTGTACGTGAAAGCAAAATCTATCCCTAGGAGTGAACAAAAAGCTTCACGTTGTACGTGAACTATTTAGCGTTGTACGTGTAAGGAAAAATGTCCCTGAGAACATCTTTGATCCCTGCATTTTATGTGAGAAATCTCACGTAGTACGCAAAACGCTACTCACTGTGTGCAGCATGCGTATGTGCAATGCCAAAATTTTCACCAGCACGCATATGTATACGATACGCGTATGCATGATCCTTACTCGGCGTAGTACATGAGAACTCTCATGTTGTACGCTGGACCAAAATTTCTTCCTGGAAGAAAACAATTCAACCATATCATACATAGTGATTCCACGTACAACATTAGGGCTTTCGACCAATCAACAATAATTATTATTTCCCTGGGAGCAAGCTTGAAGTGTGGCGTCCTTTGGTGCATGAAAAAGTTGTGTGACACTCACTACAAGGTTTTTGTTTATTTGTGACAGTTTTTTCTCTTATTTATGGAAGTTTATAACCTCCACCAAATGGTTTATGGAAATTTCTAAAACTCCCAAAATTTGAGGTGCCACGAGATCTTTTGTGGAGGTTTTTAAAAACCTCCACAATCTATTCAGTGGGGATTTTATATTAGACTTTTGTGGGGGTTTTAAATCACTTTTGTAGCAGTTAAAACCCCACAAATTGATTTTTTAATTTAATAAAAATTAACTATTTTGTGAGATTTTTAAACTTTTACAAATCCTATGATTATTTATTTCTTTTTAATTTTAAATCATTCATTAATCTCATCTCATTTATATACTCTCAAATTAAAATTTTATTTTTTAATATCAAAATTTAATAAATATAAATACCATGGAGTATAGCGTTGAAAAGTGTTCCTCCTGGACTTTCATTAATAATTGGTCCTTATTGATACAAATCAATAAAGCACTAATTCTTCGACTGAAGAATCAAAATCTAAAGGAAAAAATAAATAAATAACCATCAGAACCAAAAACCAAAATCAAAATTAATGTGGGATAATACACATTTATACAAAAAAAACAACAGTGTACAGTGTTACAAATTTACAATTTTTGCTCAAGGTTAACATGGATTATTGATTTTACAATATGGTTCAAAAGTGATGTATTACTTTACCTTTTTTCTAGCAACTTAAAGGCTGTCTCAACCAGTGAGTGAATTGTTAGATTGTGCCTGTTCAATCCAACAGTACCAAAGAAAACATTGAACCTTTCAAGCTCTGATGTGGTTTCTAATACACCTTCCAGCACCTTCTCCATTCCCATATGCTTGAAGGTATCTATGTTTTCTGCTTTGTCTTTCATCATTCAAATCGCAAACTCTATGGCAAACCTCCTTATCCTCAGCATCTTTGTTGCCGGATACTTGTGCTTCTTGAGAATATGTACTAGTATACTTGCCAGTTCAACTTCAGTGATTCCAGCTTCTTAAAATACAGAGCTTGATTCCTGAGAGGACATGAATGTGAAAACATTTGCTGCTAATCCAACCATGACTTCTTGTAGCTTGTTTTCTTCTGATTTGATTGCCAGAAGTATCTGCATAATTTAGCAATTTGTTAAAATTCAATCTGCATAGAAACATAATATGAAGTTCACATTCTGATAACACAAGATCATAATGATGAGAGTAAAATTTACTGTTGGTGCTACGGCCGTAACAACCTTTAGCTGGTTGAAGCATTCTGATCCACTAAAGTAGAGATAACATTAAATTGGGTGCAAAATATCATTAATATACAAAGTAGAGATGACCAAAATCAAAGAAAATATCATTTTGAATCAAGAATGGAAAAAAGATGTCACTAAAGTAGAGATAACACTCGCATTTGACATTATGCCCAACCCAAGAATCTATAAATTCATTCATGTCAAACCAAGTTCTTAGCCATTCAGAATCTATAAATTGTATCAATCACAACTTTCGTTGACTTATTTTATATTTTCTAATATTTACTGTTATGTTCTAAGACAAGTAACAACTAAGTTCTTACACTGGAGGCATGTATCCAAATGTTCTCACAAGACGAGTATGAAGTGATAAAGAGCTTCCAACTTCCCAAAGTTTAGTTAGCCCAAAATTTGCAACCTGGTAAATTTCCAAAACCTTATTAGACAGTTTTAATATTAGTCTTATCAGAAAAAAGAAAACAAAAATTACAAAATAATTATTATTGCCAGGAATATTACAATAAACTAACCTTTTCACGGAAGTCTTTATATATTAATATGTTAGCAGGTTTCACATCACGGTGGATATAAACAGGAACAGTGTGTTCATGTATATATTCAATTCCTCTTGCTGAATCCAGAGCAATTTGCACCCTTGTTGACCATGCCAAAGGTTCTCTCCCTGGAATCATGTTACCAACATTGTCACTAGTATGATAACAAAGATTAAATGTTGAATTTGGTATTTAAGAGCATAAGATCATAAACATGCTTAATTTGGTAGATAATGTAATATGTTATAACATGAAAATATGAATGTGATCTCACCTGTACCATGCAAATATTGGCCTAAGTTTTCATTTTCAATGTATTCATACACAAGGAGAGAGATCCTTCGACGCAATATCCAATCAAATGCACCTAAATTGTTCAGAGTTAAGTTGAGATTCACTGAATGCCATAGAAACTCGACCTTTTGGTGTAGAAGAAAGTAGTTACCAAATTCAAGTGATGAACATGTTTTAAGACCTTCAACTCTGAAAGAAACTCTGTTGATGCTTGAACATCCATCTTCTTAATTGTTGCTTTCTGCATAGAATAAAATTATGCAGATAAAGAACTAAATGGTTAAAGATAATTTATTTTTCCTTTTAATTTTGGAAGGTTATATAACATTATTAAAGATATAATTGGCTTGTTCTTACATGGCCTCTCAATTCTGCAAAATAGACAGCTCAGAATCTACCCTGACCAATTTTGTTATCAGAGCTGAAGTTATTTGTAGCCTTGGCTAGTTCTTGATAAGAGAATTCCATCGATTTTGCCACCATAATTGCCAGAAGGCCAGAAGCACTAGCAGCTGTGGATCCTAAAGTTTCATATTTACCACTGGTAGATGCTTTACAAGGATAAGGAAGAAAAAAAACAAAAAGTGTTATTATTATGAATTCATGATCACAACATAATTAATTCATTGAATATTTTAACATTGTGTCATAGTTAATATGACTTAATCAACTAGAAAGAAACAAATAATAGATTAAGAAGCCTAGAATTTCAATAAAATACAGCTACCATCTTGTTTTCTCTTCTATCCCTTTTCTACTAAGGACGCAGAGTCCGGGAGAAGGAGATTTAAATCGAAATAAAATAGCTGATTATGTACAAGGCCAAGTAAGTAAGGGCATGCAAGAAAGGATCACAATTGAATAAACCTCATCAACAAATTGAATGTTACGCTGGTCAGCAGTATACATCAGAATATCCTGTTAAAAGATAAAAAAAGGATAAAATAAATTAAAAAGTAAAACATTTTCTCTTACATTGAATCATTTCAATAATGAAATTTTGAGAAATTACTCTCCTTATATAGCAGTAGAAACCATTTGACTAGAAAAGAAAAACACAAGTGGTAGTAGTGAAAGAGTATAAACTCACTTCAGCCATTGGCATAATTGACATTGACTGGCCATTCTAGAAACGAAAGAGTCCACCATTGAAATCCTTGCCATAATTATTTAAATAGCACACCACCTTTGATGAACCAAAATTGCCAGCAATAGTATTAAATAAAATTCAATAAAAGAGAGGAGTAATGGAAAGTGGAATCCTGACTGCAAAGTGCCATTGTTTGAGGTAGCGTTTGTTATCATCACTATGACACCCAATGCTTGTACCTCTACTCCAGCTGTTTGATGATTCATAAATACAATAAGGTAAATATTGTAAAAGAAGTAACAACCAACAAGCAATTGATGGTCCTTAAGATAGAGTATTAACATGATTAGAGCAGTGAATAACAAAGAGCTCGTATTGACAGTTGAAAAAACTCCTCTAACTTATCTTTCAACCTTGCATTCTTCAGGGGAGAGGATAAGCAGAATGGAATTCTTATAGAAGAGATGAGATGAATGATCAAGATACCTTTTTAGTTAGACCATGAGCTGACATAATATCATAGAGCTTATGCATAAGCATTTCTTCTTTGACATATTAATTAGAACTCTATAATTTAATGATGAATTAGTGTTGATGAATTAATAAAAACATGTCACACAGAAAAATAAATCATTATTCGAAAATTCATTGATACATGCCACCAGAAATTAGTATCACAATCCCAATAGATACCAGAAAGTACTTTCTCTCTTACAAACATCACATTTGTTATTTGTTACTGAAAAATACATCAAATTAGGACTATCTAAATGAAGAATGTAATTTCTATTTCAAAGAGAATAGCTAAAATAGTAAAAAAGCACAAATTAAATTAGAGACAGGAAAATTCAGGGGTAGTGCCAAGCAAAGAACTTGAAGTTTTTGCCATTCATGGAGCATTGATCTATAGGCTTCCATAAGGATCTCATTCTGCTTATCCATATGTATATTTCAACATAAAAATCAGAATCAAACTAGGATAAGCAAAAATATCAACACTAATTGTATCGCCATCAAGTTACTAAATAATCGCAAAAGTAACAAGCCAAATCAGAAATTAGAGAAGTAATCAATTAAACTTAATTAATGTAGAGGAAATCACAAAATTAACAAAAAATAAGCTTCCATAGGAATGCACAAAAGAACGCAGAAGGAGATCTCAAAAGTTACTGTGTCGTGATCTTAGGAGACGCGCCGAAGGAATAGCTCTGCCTTCGATAATCACATTCACCACTTCCTCTGCAAGACACAACCACCGAAGGATTTACACCAAGAGACATGCACGACCGAATTTGCCAAAAACTAAAATGAAGGGAGCAACACGCTAGGAGATCGAGGAAGAGGAATGGATGATTTACCGTTTTGGCAAGATTGGGGAGCGTGTGAGTGGCGCACTTGGCAGCGGCTTGATCTGACTCCTTCTATGAGAAAGTGGAGTTGAGGATGGAAACCTGCTCCTGGACCTTGGCAAGGATAGTGTCACGGGCATCGCTGGTTACTCTCCCTCTGATCTCAGACGCTACAGCGAGCTTGATGGTGGCAATAGCAAAGAGATGAATACTGCGGTGGCGAATAGATCTGCTAGGGTTTCATTCTCACTCATCTTCCTCTTCCAATTTTTTTGGTCAAGTTTTTGTTTGGAGTTAAATTTGTTTGGGTTTAATCAGAGTAGGTTAGGGACTGGCTATTGGTTTAAAAAATTGGGCTTAGAAATTTAAACTAGTTTTAATTAATGGGGGTTTTATATTTTGCTATAAATAAAATATGTTATGGAGGTTTTCCAAAACTTCCACAAAAAAATTCCTATAAACAAGCAGAAATCTTGTAGTGACTCATGTCAATTATGGATTATTATATATCTTTTGAAATCTCTTAAAATTAGCTTTCTAAAGCCGTTGAAACCAAGTCATTTGGATATATTTAGCTCAAGTTATGCTCTTTTGAAGGTGAAGAGGTCAGGCTGCCAAAACCTCATGTACTATGTGATAAGCTCCACGTTGTACGCCAGCAATTTTTTTCCTTTTACTACTTGGCTTAGAATGATGATTTGCACTCTCAGATTCAGTATTCACTATAGACTATTATATTTCGTTGAAAATCTCTAGAAGTTATCTTTCTAATGGCACTAGAATCACCTCATTTGGAGTTTTGTAGCACAAGTTATTCTCTTTTTAAGGTGAAGAGGCCAGGTTGCCAGCATCCACCTCAACACCAAACTTAAATGTGATCATGTATCAACACACCAATTTCTTGCACCAAACCCTTGTGAATATTCATGCATGTTATAACGCAAGATAATAACTAAAAAATAAGTAAAGAAATAAAACAAATTCAAAGGATACTAAGCATTGGGTTCCCTCTCAACAAGCGCTTCTTTAACGTCACTAGCTTGACGGTTGTTCCTTGCTAAGGTTGAGGTTGATAGTGCTTCACATCTTCCCCTCTCACCTTGAATTTACTTCCTATATCTTCATATGTAAGCTCAAGATGCTCATAGAAAAGAACTCTACTCACTGTGTATGGCAACAGTGAGGGGTGAGATAGCACTACTTTGTCTCCGGGTGAAAAGTCTTCAGTAAAAATTTTCTTGTTCCTATACCCTCTAGGCACTTTCTTCTTTGGAGCCTCCTCCTTGTTTGATGCACACCCAGCACCAAACTTAGGGTTGATGTTAGGAGGTTTATTGATTGGAAAGGGAGGCTTTGGTTGCAAAATCTTTGAGGTTTCAATTGAGTGGTCAGCTTGTTACACCTCTTCTGTCTTTTCCTTTTTACTCAAGCATGAAAAAGGGACCTCTGGGAATGATTCATTAGGTTCTTCCTTCAGATTCAGGTCCTTAGCTTCAACCTTCTTGCAATCCTCTTGATCACTTGAATGATGCATGGTCTTGAAAACATGAAAGATTTGATGCTCATCATGCACCCGTAGCATTAATTCACCATTTTCAACATCAATAAGGGCTCTTCTAGTGGCTAGAAAGGGTCTTCCTAGAATGATTGAGGCATGCTCATCTTCCTCCATGTCAAGAATAATGAAATCCACTGGGAGGAAGAATTTTTCCACTTTGATCAAGACATTTTCAACCACTCCATGTGCAAGCTTCATTGATTTATCTTCAAGTTGTAGAGCTATTTTTGTGGGTGACGAGTGGGTTTTCTGCAAGTAAAGAATTTTACAAGAATAATCACATTGTAAGTATAGTTTCTAAACCAACAGAGAATCCTTTCGTACAAAAGTTTGGTTGGCACAAGTAACAAAACCCAATAAAATTTATAACCGAAGTATTTAAACCTCGGGTCGTATCTCAAGGAATTGCAGGGAAGTATGATTTATTATTGGTTATGGAAAATAGTATATTTTTGGGTTTTTGAAATAGGGAACAGGAAAATAAATTGGCAGGAAATTAAATTAATAACTATAAAAACTCTTAGCAAGGTATGAGAACTGGAAATCCTACCCTAGCTATCCTTATCAGGTGTGATGAGAATTGTTTATTGCTCCCACTTAGTTAACCCTTACTAAATAAAGAAAAGTCAAGTGGACTAATTAACTTGATTCCTCAAGTCCTAGTCAACTCCTATGGAAAGACTAGCTTTAGAGGGATCCAAACCAATCAGCAATTTCCAATTTCCAATCAACTGCTGAGTTTGATAACTCAAGTGTCACCAATTACTCAACCAAAGCCAAAAAGGAAAAATCTAAATTATTTATATCATAAATAGAAGAAAGCAATCATAAATCTAAAATATCTCAAATTATATTTAAACATAAATTCAAATCTAACATGGAAAGGTTCATAAGCCAATTTGGCAACATAAGTAATTAACAAGTAAAAGCATTAGAGTAAATAAAAGTAGAAGAGAAACATAAATTAAAGGAACATTGAACCTGGGATGAAGGAATAACTATACTCTAAGAGAAATCCTAATTCTAAAACCTAAGAGAGAGGAGAGAACCTCTTTCTCTCTAAAACTACATCTAAAAACCTAAAATTATGAATTATGAATGTTGTATTTTTCATGTGTGTGGATTCCCTCATTCTCCAGCCTTTTATTCTGTGTTTCTGGGCTTGGATTTGGGCGAAAAAAGGGCCCAGAAATCGCTAGGGGCGACTTCTGTAATTTTCTGCACGTGGCGTCTGTCACGCGTGCGCGTGGGTCACGCGTGCGCGTCATTTGGAGATTTTCCTTGTAACGTGTATGCGTCATTCATGCGTGCGCTTCGCTTGCGTTTTGCGCTAGGCACGTGTCCGCGTTGTCCATGCATGCGCGTTGCTGCCATTTTCTTCAAAACTCCATTTTGTGCGTTCCTTCTATTTTTGCATGTTTCTTTTCTGTCCTCTAAGCCATTCCTGCCCTATGAAGCCTGCAATTACTTAACACACAGATCACAGCATCGAATGGTAATAAAGGATAATTAAAATTAATATTTTTAAGGCATAGGAAACATGTTTTCACATATATCATAGAATAAGGAAGAAATTGTAAAACCATGCAAATCTTATGAATAAGTGGGTGAAGAATTGATAAAACACACTTAATTGAGCACAAGATAAATCATAAAATAGTGGTTTATCAGTGGGCTTCAACTCTTGAATGTGCAACCTCTTCATCACAGATAATGGCATTAGATTAATACTTTCTCCTAAATCACATAAAGCTCTATCAAATGTAGTATTGCCAATAGTGCAAGGAATTTGAAAACTCCCTGAATCTTTCTTCTTTGTTGGCAAGTTTCTTTGAATAATTGCACTACACTCCTTAGTCATCACCAATGTTTGGCCTCCCTTCAATAATTTATTCTTGGACAACAAATCCTTCATAAACTTAGCATATAAGGGCATTTGTTCAATAGCTTCTATGAATAGAATGTTGATGTGCAAAGTCTTGAATACCTCCCAGAATTTAGAGTAATGCTTCTCCTTGTTTTTCCCTTTGAGCCTTTGAGGATATAGAATTCTTGGCTTGTATTCAAGCACTGGAATTCTCTCTTTTGGTGAAACTTCTGTAGCTTAAATTGGTTGCTAGAAGGTCGGTTGTACGTGCTCCACTTCCAGATTAGTATCCTCTGGAGCTTCCTTTCTTTCCTTGACAGTGATCTCCTCCTTGGTTTCTTCTTTCTTTTCTTCTCCTACCACCTTTCGACTTCTCAAGTAAATAGCCTTGCACTCCTTCCTTGGATTGAGAATTGTGTCACTAGGAAGAACATTTGTGGATTTCTCCCTTTGTTGAGCAAGTTGGCCCATTTGTATCTCCAGATTTCTCAATGAAGCTTCTTGATTTTTAAAGCTAATCCTTGTACTTTCCATTAATTTTTCTAAGACCGATTCAAGGTTAGAAAGCCTCTGAGAGTCTTGTTGTGATGATTGTGAGTTTTGGGAGAGTTTTTCTACTGCAAGTTCAAGATTAGTAAGCCTTTGGGAGTCTTGTGGGGTGGAATGTGAGGGAGGTGGTTGTTGGTGATTTATAGGATGGTTGTTTGGATTGTCGTGATGGTTACTGAAGGTACTCTGCTGGTGGTTATTAAAATGATTGGGCTGGTGGGTGTTGTTAAATTGGTTAGGCCTCAAGTTTTGGTTTTTCAACCTAAAATTTGGGTGATTTCTCCATCCAGGATTATAGGTCTTTGAGAAGGGATCATTGTGAGGATTATCTATGAAATGTACTTGATCTGGAGAAGAATATCCATACTACATGCCCTCACCTTGAAATAGCCCATTACTCACACCATAGGAATTATCTTGAGAACTCACTGCTGACACTTGCATTCCTCCTAGGTATTGAATAATTGCATTTATTTGTTGAGATAAGACTTTATTCTGAGCCAAAATGGTATCTAGTGTATCTAACTCCATGACTCCTTTACTCAGTGATCTTTCAGAGGAATAGAGATATTGATTGTTGGCAACCATCTCAATCAACTCGAGTGCTTCATCAGTGGTCTTTTTCATATGCAAAGAGCCTCCAGCGAACTATCCAATGCCATTCGCGAAGTGGGGGTGATCCCATCATAAAATATCTAAATCTGGACCCAGTCAGAAAACATATCATTCGGGCATTTTTTGTGTATCTTCTTATACCTCTCCCAAGCTTCATATAGGGATTCTCCTTCATGCTGTCTGAAGGTCTGAACATTGGTTCTGAGCTTAGTCAACCTCTGTGGTGGAAAGAACTTGTTTAGAAACTTAGTGACCAAGTCATCCCATGTGGCTATGCTCTCCTTGTGTTGATTCTCTAGCCACTGCTTATCCTGATCCCTTATAGCAAAAGGGAATAGTAGCAAATGATACACCTCAGATGAAACACCATTTGTCTTGACAGTGTCACATATTTGCATAAAGTTGGAGATAAACAAATTAGGATCCTCCTGCGGACTTCCACTGAACTGATAATTTTGTTGAACTAATGTGACAAGCTGTGATTTTAGTTCAAAATTGTTGGCTCGGACAGTGGGTGTGATAATACTACTCCTACAACTATCTGAGTTGGGGTTTATGTAAAAGCTGAGAGTCCTCTAAGGTGAAGGAGCATTAATATTATTATTCTCTGCCATGTGTAGCTCAAAGAATTCTTCCACAACCACTTCCTCAATCTCTTCTTCAACTCTATGATTTCTAGCTTGTTTTCTCTGTCGCCTAAGAGTTCTTTCAATCTCAAGATCGTATTGAAGCGGTTCTTTGTCCCTGTTATTCTGCATAGACAAAAACAACAAGGAAATCAAATTGAAACTTCCTTTACAATGTGAAGAGAATTCCTAGAGGGGGAATAAAATAAAAAAATAGTAAATAAACAAAATTAAAAACGTCTAATCTAGGTAATCAATTGATCGGTAGTTTGTTAACCACAATCAATCCCCGGCAATGGTGCCAAAAACTTAACCGCGGATTTTACAATCCACAAAACACCGACAAGTGCACCGGGTCGTATCAAGTAATAAAATCACGGTGAATGAGTGTCAATCCCACGAGGATTAACGAATTAAGAAAATAATAGTCAACCGATTAATCTAGTTAGACAATCAAATTAGGGTTTTTAAAGCTTTTGAACTTAAATAGCAATTAAACAAAGCAAAACAAAAGCAAACAGTGAGTATGAAAGTGATGTATAATTGAGAAAGTTAAGGTTTCAGAGATGTTAGTCATCTGAATCAACACTTTTCACTTTCTATTCTAATCATGCAACAATTCTTTTATCGAAAATCATTAGTAATTAAACCCCAATTCCTTAGTGATTCAATTTCTCTTTAACCTAATTAAATGCTAATTCCTTAGTCACTTAATCAAGAAAAGAGTTGAAGAACTTTCACTGATTTATAAAACTACAAAATTCATAAGAACTTAACCTAGTTGATTTTATGTCACTTATCAATCCAGTTTCAAAACTTGAGAATTATGAGAATCAGTTTTCAACCTTAATTCCATTAATCACTTTCCCAAGAGTTTAAGAAAATTCAAGTCAGAGAAGAATTATTTCCCAACATATTTAAACCCTTTGAGATGAAGAACGAAAACCATTTCTTAAAGAGGAATCAATTTCATCAATTAGAAATAGAAAAGTTATTGTATTAATCCATAGAACTAACAGAGCTCCTAACCTTAACCGAGGAGAATTAGAAACTCATGTTCGTCGTGAAATCCTTAAGAAATAAAAACTGCAAAGTGCCCAAGAAGAGAAGCGGTTGGAGCCTTCTTCCCTTATATACTAACCCTAAAAGACAGAAAATTGAAATTCAAATTTCTAAATCAAATTCAAAATCAAACAGAATCAAATCTTTTTCCTAATTATTTTCTGCCGAGAAGATCTCTTCCTTGATTACTTGTGATCTTTAATAACTGTTATCATTAATGGGCTTGTGATTGATCCTTCAAAGGGCTAAGAATTTAAAGAACAGACTGTTTTAGTTTGAGATTCTGGAAGAGGCAGCAAGGCCTACGTAGTACGTGGCTTGTTTCATGTTATACATGATATGAAGAATTGATCCTGGAATGTCTTCTGTGGGCTCACATACAACGTGAAGTGGGCTACGTTGTAAGTGAGCCAATTTTCCGTCAATGTGGCCTTATGAGGTGCCCTGGCGTTGTACGTGGTGAATTTCACGTACTACACAAAAATTAACTCACGCGTACACATGCCTACCAAAATATCCTTTGTTGCACGTACGCATGCTGTATGCGTACGCCTGACAGCTACGTTGTACGTGGAATCCCCAGCGTACTACGTGAGAAACGATGATCACGCGTACGCGTGCTGCATGCGTACGCGTGATATGTAAAATGTTCCCAACGTAGTACGTGAAAGCTTCAGCGTACTACATGAAGAGTGATTGTCACGCATACGCACACTACATGCGTACGCGTGACATGTAAAACTTCCAGGGAGCTTTATGTTTCTTGCTTTTCATTGTCCTTTCTGTTTTGTTTCTTCCTATTTTCCTTCTGAAACTTCTTGTAATCAATGAAATTCAACTGATTAAAGTAATATCCATTCCAACCTTAAATTCATTGACTATCCACATAAATTCTTAATAAATCAATTAAAATAACGAAGGAAAAATACTAATGATGCAGACACATCAAGGCACCTATAAGCTAGAGTGGTTGGATGGGAAAAAGGTCCCAAGGACTTGGAATGTGGCAACCTTGAAGAGATTCTACTCTTGAAGGCCGACCTCCTGACCTAACGGTTATTTTTCACCCTTTTTACTTTAATTTATTGCTATCCTTTAGTTTACGATCCCTTTGTTAGATGCTTCTTGTTCTTTTAAAATACTTCTTACAAATAAATTTTATACTTTTGTTTGTTTATCAAAGAGGAGCCACTCTTTCCCTTGGCCCTCTGCGTGAGGTAATGACGAGGCCCATTCTTGACAAAATGCATCATGATTAAGCCTGTTCTCATTAAACTATAATCAAAATTGCAAAAATAGAAGCTCAGGACTGATCACCCTAGGCACCACAACTCCACAACAAGCGCATATCCAATAAAATATAACTACCTAAAGTGACCAGGCGATTCTAAGAGTTGAAAGCGTTAAGGAGGTAGCTTAGAAATGCACCATATCAGCCCGATAATAGGTTAAAACTTGTTTTTAACATAAAGGTCATAATAACGGCCTAACGATAAAACAAAAAAATAAAATTTTTTCAAGTTACAAAAGGCACCACATCGGCCCATCAAATGCAAGGGTACAAAATATTTAAAAGGTACAAGTGACGTAGCTTTTCATTTCCTCGGGATATCAACAATTTTTCCATCCTCGATCATCTTAAAAGCTCCAATTGCCAAGGTATCGAAGTCAGGAGCAATGAGGGAGACTTGGGCTTTGATCGCCTCTTCGGTGGCTTGGATACCATCCCAAGCGTCTTTAATAATTTCCTTATTCTTTTTCTTCATGGTCGAAGCCTCCTGTTTAGCAAGCTCAGCCGTCCTCGTGGCCTCTGTAAGCTTCTCCTCCAACTCCTTCACCTTCCCCTCTGCCACGGTGGCCTGACCACGGGCAACGTTGAGATCACGGGAGAGTGAAGGGTCACGTTCCACCAAACGGTTAATCTTGTCAGCATTCTCCTTGGCTTTCTTCTCTTCCTTGATGAGCCAGAACCTCAAGGACTCCACTTGGGCTTTGAAGTTGGAAATATCTCTCTGATCAGTCCAGACTTTCCCCTCTAATACCTGCCCCTGAGCCAGCATAGGTTCCACCTTCCTGGCAATGGTGGCTGCTCAGAGCAGGCTCTGATATGTCCACCTCGCCTGGGCAGCTAGGTCTTCATCCCGGAAGAAGTCATCGGTGCCAGGAAGGAGTTGAGAGTCAATGAAGTACCCTGCGTCAAAGTTCTTTTCCATTATAGTGAGAGTCTTCTCAGTCCCTGATGAGCGGATAATTTATACGCTTTTTGGCATTGTTTTTAGTATGTTTTTAGTAGGATCTAGTTACTTTTAGGGATGCTTTCTTAGTTTTTATGTTAAATTCACATTTCTGGACTTTACTAGGAGTTTGTGTGCTTTTCTGTGATTTCAGGTATTTTCTGGCTGAAATTGAGGGACTTGAGCAAAAATCAGATTCAGAGGTAGAAGAAGGACTGCTGATGCTGTTGGATTCTGACCTCCCTGCACTCAAAGTGGATTTTCTGGAGCTACAGAACTCAAAATGGCGCGCTTTCAATTGCGTTGGAAAGTAGACATTCAGGACTTTTCAGCAATATATAATAGTTCAGTCTTTGGCAGAGTTTAGATGACACAAAAGGGTGTTGAACGCCAGTTCTACGCTGCAGTCTGGAGTTAAACGCCAGAAACACGTCACGAACCAGAGTTGAACGCCAAAAACACGTTACAACTTGGTGTTCAACTCCAGAAGAAGCCTCTGCACGTGTAAACTTCAAGCTCAGCCCAAGCACACACCAAGTGGGCCCCGGAAGTGGATTTATACATCAATTACTTATTTCTGTAAACCCTAGTAACTAGTTTAGTATAAATAGAACTTCTAGTCTTTTAGACATCTTATGATTTTTTAGTTCATCTTTGGATCATATTGATCACGTTTTGGGGGCTGGCCTCTCGGCCATGCCTGAACCTTCATCACTTATGTATTTTTCAACGGTAGAGTTTCTACACTCCATAGATTAAGGTGTGGACCTCTGCTGTTCCTCATGAATTAATGCAAAGTGCTACTGTTTTCTATTCAATTCAACTTATTCCGGTTCTAAGATATCCATTCGCACCCAAGAACATGATGAATGTGATGATTATGTGACGCTCATCATCATTCTCACTTATGAACGCGTGC
The DNA here is from genome assembly GCF_059453495.1 of Arachis ipaensis. Taxonomy (NCBI): domain Eukaryota; kingdom Viridiplantae; phylum Streptophyta; class Magnoliopsida; order Fabales; family Fabaceae; genus Arachis; species Arachis ipaensis. The sequence goes on from NC_142438.1 coordinate 68,376,788, forward strand.
CTGACAAACACTCCCGTTCTACATGCAAACAAGCTAGAATGAGTATCTCTTAGATATCTAATATAGAGGACCGAGTTCGAGTTATTAGTATCTTCGTGGTATAAGTTAGAACCCATGGATGGATATTCCTGAGATCCAGAAAGTCTAAACCTTGTCTGTGGTATTCCGAGTAGGATCTTGGAAGGGATGGTTGTGACGAACTTCAAACTCGCGAGTGCTGGGCGTAGTGACAGACGCAAAAGGAGGGTGAATCCTATTCCAGTATGATCGAGAACCTCAGATGATTAGTCGTGCCATGACAGAGCATTTGGACCTTTTTCACAAGAGGATGGGATGTAGCCATTGACAACGGTGATGCCCTTACAGAAAGCTTGCCATGGAAAGGAGTAAGACTGATTGGATGAAGATAGCGGGAAAGCAGAGATTCAGAGGAACGAAAGCATCTCTATACGCTTATCTGAAATTCTCACCAATGAATTACATAAGTGTTTCTATCTTTATTTTCTATTTATTTATTATTTATTTTCGAAAACTCCATAACTATTTGATATCCGCCTGACTGAGATTTACAAGGTGACCATAGCTTGCTTCATACCAACAATCTCCGTGGGATCGACCCTTACTCACGTAAGGTTTTATTACTTGGACAACCCAGTGCACTTGCTGGTTAGTTGTGCGAAGTTGTGAAGTTATGTTTGGACCATGGTATTGTGCACCAGTTTTGGCGCCATTGCCAGGGAGAGAACGAGCAACAAATTTTACAACCTAACCTGAGTAACAATTTCGCATACCAAGTTTTTGGCGCCGTTGTCGGGGATTGTTCGAGTTTGGACAACTGACGGTTCATCTTGTTGCTCAGATTAGGTAATTTTCTTTTTGTTTTATTTTCAAAAATTTTTCAAAAAAAAAATCTTTCAAAAATTATTCTAAAATTTTTTTAAGAATGAATTCTAGTGTTTCATGAAGCATGTTGAAGCCTGACTGGCTGTAAAGCCATGTCTAAATTCATTTAGACTGGGGCTTCCAACCCAACATTATCAAGAGCAAGCTAGTTGTTGCTAATCCACCTGCTGCTGTTCCTGATCCACCTGATTTACATGCTAAAGCTTGACTGGCTATTAAGCCATGTCTAACCCTCAGATTGGAGCTTTAGACTAAGAGTGCAAGATTCCTGGAATTCATATTAAAAATTTTGGAATCCTTATTTTTCTTTTTCACAAATAATTTTCGAAAAATCCAAAAAAAATTAGAAAATCATAAAAATAAAAAAAAAATATTTCATGTTTCTTGTTTGAGTCTTGAGTCAATTTTTAAGTTTGGTGTCAATTGCATACTCATCTTGCATTTTTCGAAAATTGCATTCATGCATTGCATTCATCGTGATCTTCAAGTTGTTCTTGGCCAGTCTTCTTGTTTGATCTTCATATTTTCTTGTTTTGTGTCTTTTCTTATTTTTCATATGCATTCTTGCATTCATAGTGTTTATACATGAAAAATTTCTAAGTTTGGTGTCTTGCATGTTTTCTTTGCCTCAAAAATTTTTCAAAAATATGTTCTTGATGTTCATCATGATCTTCAAAGTGTTCTTGGTGTTCATCTTGACATTCATAGCATTCTTGCATGCATTCATTGTTTTGATCCATAACTTTCATGCATTGCATCATTTTCATGTTTTTCTCTCTCATCATTAAAAATTCAAAAATCAAAAAAAATATCTTCTCCTTTTTCTTCTCATAAATTCGAAAATTTGAGTTGACTTTTTTAAAACTTTTTAAAATTTAATTGTTTCTTATGAGTCAAATCAAATTTTCAATTTAAAAATCTTATCTTTTTCAAAATCTTTTTCAAAAATCAAATCTTTTTCATTTATTTTATTTATTTTTGAAAATTATAAAAATATTTTTCTAAAATATTTTTTTATTTTATCTCATAATTTTCGAAAATATTATCAACAATTAATGTTTTGATTCAAAAATTTCAAGTTTGTTACTTGTTAAGAAAGATTCAAACTTTAAGTTCTAGATTCATATCTTGTGATTTCTTGTGAATCAAGTCATTTAATTGTGATTTTAAAAATCAAATCTTTTTCAAAACTAATTTCAATCATATTTTTTCAAAAATATCTTTTTTATCTTATCTTTTTCAAAATCATATCTTTTCAATCATATCTTTTTAAAACATATCCTTTTCAAAAATTTGATTTTAAAATATCTTTTCTAACTTCTTATCTTCTTATCTTTTCAAAAATTGATTTTCAAAATTTGTTTCAACTAACTAACTAACTCTTTGTTTGTTTCTTATCTTTTTCAAAACTACCTAACTAACTCTCTCTCTAATTTTCGAAATATCTCCTTCTTTTTTCAAAAATTCTTTTTAATTAACTAATTGTTTCAAAATTCAATTTTAATTTATTTCTTCTTTTAATTTTCGAAAATCACTAACCATTTTTCAAAAATAATTTTTGAAAATTCTCTTTCTCTCTCATCTCCTTCTATTTATTTATTCATCTACTAACACTTCATCTCACCCAAATTCGAACCCCCTCTTCCATCTGTGTTCGAATTTTCTCTTCTTCCCTTCTTTACATTACATTCTTTTCTTCTTCTACTCACACAGGGGAACCTCTATACCTGGGTAAAAAGGATCCCTATTATTATTATTTTTCTGTTCCCTCTTTTTTATATGAGCAGGAGCAAGGACAAGAACATTCTTGTTGAAACAGACCCTGAACCTGAAAGGACTCTGAAGAGGAAACTAAGAGAAGCTAAAATACAACAATCCAGAGATAACCTTACAGAATTTTTCGAACAAGAAGAGGATATGGCAGCCGAAAATAATAATAATGCAAGGAGGATGCTTGGTGACTTTACTGCACCTAATTCTAATTTACATGGAAGAAGCATCTCCATCCCCACCATTGGAGCAAACAATTTTGAGCTGAAACCTCAATTAGTTTCTCTGATGCAGCAGAACTGCAAGTTCCATGGACTTCCATCTGAAGATCTTTTTCAGTTCTTAACTGAATTTTTGCAGATCTGTGATACTGTTAATACTAATGGAGTAGATCCTGAAGTCTACAGGCTCATGCTTTTCCCTTTTGCTGTAACAGACAGAGCTAGAGTGTGGTTGGACTCTCAACCCAAAGATAGCCTGAACTCTTGGGATAAGCTGGTCAAGGCTTTCTTAGCCAAGTTCTTTCCTCCTCAAAAGCTGAGTAAGCTTAGAGTGAATGTTCAAACTTTCAGACAGAAAGAAGGTGAATCCCTCTATGAAGCTTGGGAGAGATACAAGGAACTGACCAAAAAGTGTCCTTCTGACATGCTTTCCGAATGGACCATCCTGGATATATTCTATGATGGTCTATCTGAATTAGCTAAGATGTCATTGGATACTTCTGCAGGTGGATCCATTCACCTAAAGAAAACGCCTGCAGAAGCTCAAGAACTCATTGACATGGTTGCTAATAACCAGTTCATGTACACTTCTGAGAGGAATCCTGTGAGTAATGGGACGCCTCAGAAGAAGGGAGTTCTTGAAATTGATACTCTGAATGCTATATTAGTTCAGAACAAAATATTGACTCAGCAAGTCAATATGATTTCTCAGAGTCTGAATGGAATACAAGCTACATCCAACAGTACTCAAGAGGCATCTGCTGAAGAAGAAGCTTATGATCCTGAGAATCCTGCAATTGCAGAGGTGAATTATATGGGTGAACCCTATAGAAACACCTATAATCCCTCATGGAGAAATCACCCAAATCTCTCATGGAAGGATCAACAAAAGCCTCAACAAGGCTTTAATAATGGTGGCAGAAATAGGTTTAACAATAGTAAACCTTTTCCATCATCCACTCAGCAACAGACAGAGAACTCTGAACAAAATACATCTAATTTAGCAAACTTAGTCTCTGATCTGTCCAAGGCCACTGTAAGTTTCATGAATGAAACAACGTCCTCAATTAGAAATTTAGAGGCATAAGTGGGCCAGCTGAGTAAAAGGATCACTAAAATCTCTCCTAGTACTCTCCCAAGCAATACAGATGAAAATCCAAAAGGAGAGTGCAAGGCCATTGAATTAACTATCATGGCCGAACCCACAAGAGAGGAGGAGGACGTGAATCCCAAAGAAGAAGACCTCCTGGGACGTCCAGTGATCAATAAGGAGTTCCCCTCTGAGGAACCAAAGGAATCTGAGACTCATCTAGAGACCATAGAGATTCCATTGAACCTCCTTATGCCATTCATGAGCTCTGATGAGTATTCTTCTTCTGAAGAGAATGAGGATGTTACTGAAGAGCAAGTTGCCAAGTTCCTTGGTGCAATCATGAAGTTGAATGCCAATTTATTTGGTGATGAGACTTGGAGAGATGAACCTCCCCTGTTTACCAATGAATTAAATGCATTGGATCAACTGAGATTGCCTCAGAAGAAACAGGATCCTGGAAAGTTCCTAATACCTTGTACCATAGGCACCATGACCTTTGAGAAGGCTCTATGTGACCTGGGGTCAGGAATAAACCTCATGCCACTCTCTGTAATGGAGAAACTGGGAATCTTTGAGGTGCAAGCTGCTAAAATCTCATTAGAGATGGCAGATAATTCCAGAAAATAGGCTTATGGACAAGTAGAGGACATATTAGTAAAGGTTGAAGGCCTTTACATCCCTGCTGATTTCATAATCCTAGATACTGGGAAGGATGAGGATGAAATCATCATCCTTGGAAAACCCTTCCTAGCCACAGCAAGAGCTGTGATTGATGTTAATAGAGGTGAACTAGTCCTTCAATTGAATGAGGACTCCCTTGAGTTTAAAACTCAAGGACATCCTTCTGTAAACATGGAAAAGAGGCACAGTAAGCTTCTCCCACTGCAGAGTCAACTAGAGCCCCCACAGCCAAACTCTAAGTTTGGTGTTGGGAGGCCACAACCAAACTCTAAGTTTGGTGTTGAACTCCCATATCCAAACTCTAAGTTTGGTGTTGGGGAGTCTCAACAATGCTCTGAACATCTGTGAGGCTCCATGAGAGCCCACTGTCAAGCTATTGACATTAAAGAAGTGCTTGTTGGGAGGCAACCCAATTTTTATTTAATGTTAATTTATTTCTATTGTTCTTTCATGTTTTATTAGGTTCATGATCATGTGGAGTCACAAAATAAATAGAAAAATCAAAAATAGAATCAAAAACAGCAGAAGAAAAATCACACCCTGGAGGAGGAGTTCACTGGCATTCAAACTACCAGTAAGGATCATCTGTCTGGCATTCAACGCTAGAACAGAGCATGGATCTGGCGTTGAACGCCAGAAACAAGCAGCATCCTGGCGTTCAGACGCCAGAAATGTGCTGCATCTGGGCGCTGAACGCCCAGAACAAGCACCAATTCGGCGTTTAAACGCCAGAATTACATGCAAAGGCATTTTACATGCCTAATTGGTGCAAGGATGCAATTCCTTGACACCTCAGGATCTGTGGACCCCACAAGATTATCTCAGCATCTGTGGACCCCACAGAATTCCCACCTACCTCCACTCATACTCTTCCCTCTTCTCAATGTTCATCCTCTCTTCCCAATAAACACCCTTCCCCAAAACCATTCCCCAATCACCTCAAGCTCTCTTCCCTATTACCTATTCGCCACTCACATCCACCCACTCTTCCCCGTAAACCTACTTCATACACCCCACCTACCTTCAAAATTCAAAATCACTTTCCCACCCAAACCACCCTAAATGGCCGAACCTAACCCCTCTCCCTTCACTATATAAACCCCTACATTCTTCTTCATCTATTCTTTCTTCTCTTGCTCGAGAGCGAGCAATATTCTAAGTTTGGTGTGGTAAAAGCATAAGCTTTTTATTTTTCCATTACCATTGATGGCACCCAAGACCGGAGAATCCTTTAGAAAAGGGAAAGGGAAGACAAAAGCTTCCACCTCTGAGTCATAGGAGATGGAAAGATTCATCTCCAAAGCTCATCAAGACCACTTCTATGATGTTGTGGCCAAGAAGAAGGTGATCCCCGAGGTCCCTTTCAAGCTCAAGAGAAATGAGTATCCGGAGATCCGACATGAAATCCAAAGAAGAGGTTGGGAAGTTCTAACAAACCCCATTCAACAAGTCGGCATCCTAATGGTTCAAGAGTTCTATGCCAATGCATGGATCACTAGGAACCATGATCAAAGTAAGAACCTGAATCCAAAGAATTATATTACAATGGTTCGGGGGAAATACTTAGATTTTAGTCCGAAAAATGTGAGGTTGGCGTTCAACTTGCCTATAATGCAAGGAGATGCACGCCCCTACACTAGAAGGGTCAATTTTGATCAAAGGTTGGACCAAGTCCTCATGGACATATGTATGGAAGGAGCTCAATGGAAGATTGACTCAAAAGGCAAACCGGTTCAACTTAGAAGACTGGACCTTAAGCCTGTGGCTAGAGGATGGTTGGAGTTCATCCAACGCTCCATCATCCCCACTAGCAACCGATCTGAAGTTACTGTGGATCGGGCCATCATGATTCATAGCATCATGATTGGTGAGGAAGTAGAAGTTCATGAAGTCATCTCCCTTGAACTCTACAAAATAGCCGAAAAGTCCTCCCCCTTGGCAAGGCTAGCTTTCCCTCATCTTATTTGCCATCTATGTTACTCAGCTGAAGCTTTCATAGAAGAAGACATTCCCATTGAGGAAGAGAAGCCCATCACTAAGAAAAGGATGGAGCAAACAAGAGAGCCCACTCATGGAGCTCAAGACACACGTGAGGAAGCTCACCATCAAGAAATCCCTGAGATACCTCAAGGGATGCACTTTCCTCCACAGAATTTTTGGGAGCAAATCAACACCTCCCTAGGAGAATTAAGTTCCACCATGGGACAATTAAGGGTGGAACATCAAGAGCACTCCATCATCCTTCATGACATTAGAGAAGATCAAAGAGCAATGAGGGAGGAGCAACAAAGACAAGGAAGAGACATAGAAGAGCTCAAGGACATCACTGGTTTCTCAAGGAGAAAATAACACCATCACTAAGGTGGATTCATTCCTTGTTCTTACATTCTCTGTTTTTCGTTTTCTTTATGTTAAGTGATTATCCATGTTTGTGTCTTATTACATGATCATTAGTATTTAGTAACTATGTATTAAAGTTATGAATGTCCTATGAATCCATCACCTCTCTTAAATGAAAAATGTTTTAATTCAAAAGAACAAGAAGTACATGAGTTTCGAATTTATCCTTGAACTTAGTTTAATTATATTGATGTGGTGACAATGCTTCTTGTTTTCTGAATGAATGCTTGAACAGTGCATATGTATTTTGAAGTTGTTGTTTAAGAATGTTAAATATGTTGGCTCTTGAAAGAATGATGACAAGGAGACATATTATTTGATAATCTGAAAAATCAAAAAGAATGATTCTTGAAGCAAGAAAAAGCAGTGAATACAAATAGCTTGCAGAAAAAAAATGGCGAAAAAAAATAGAAAGAAAGAAAAAGAAAAAGCAAGCAGAAAAAGCCAAAAGCTCTTAAAACCAAAAGGCAAGAGCAAAAAGCCAATAGCCCTTAAAACCAAAAGGCAAGGGTAATAAAAAGGATCCCAGGGCTTTGAGCATCAGTGGATAGGAGGGCCTAAAGGAATAAAATCCTGGCCTAAGCGGCTAAACTAAGCTGTCCCTAACCATGTGCTTGTGGCGTGAAGGTGTCAAGTGAAAACTTGATACTGAGCGGTTAAAATCAAGGTCCAAAGCAAAAAAAAGAGTGTGCTTAAGAACCCTGGACACCTCTAATTGGGGACTTTAGCAAAGCTGAGTCACAATCTGAAAAGGTTCACCCAGTTATGTGTCTGTGGCATTTATGTATCCGGTGGTAATACTGGAAAACAAAGTGCTTAGGGCCACGGCCAAGACTCATAAAGTAGCTATGTTCAAGAATCAACATACTGAACTAGGAGAATCACTAACACTATCTGAACTCTGAGTTCCTATAGATGCCAATCATTCTGAACCTCAACAGATAAAGTGAGATGCCAAAACTATTCAAGAGGCAAAAAGCTACAAGTCCCGCTCATCTGATTGGAGCTATGTTTCATTGATAGTTTGGAATTTATAGTATATTCTCTTCTTTTTATCCTATTTGATTTTCAGTTGCTTGGGGACAAGCAACAATTTAAGTTTGGTGTTGTGATGAGCGGATAATTTATACGCTTTTTGGCATTGTTTTTAGTATGTTTTTAGTAAGATCTAGTTACTTTTAGGGATGTTTTCATTAGTTTTTATGTTAAATTCACATTTCTAGACTTTACTAGGAGTTTGTGTGCTTTTCTGTGATTTCAAGTATTTTCTGGCTGAAATTGAGGGAGTTGAGCAAAAATCAGATTCAGAGGTAGAAGAAGGACTACTGATGTTGTTGGATTCTGACCTCCCTGCACTTAAAGTGAATTTTTTGGAGCTACAGAACTCAAAATGGCGCGCTTTCAATTGCGTTAGAAAGTAGACATTCAGGGCTTTCCAGTAATATATAATAGTCCATACTTTGGCCGAATTTAGACGATGCAAAAGGGCGTTGAACGCCAGTTCTATGCTGCAGTCTGGAGTTAAACGCCAGAAACACGTCACGAACCAGAGTTGAACGCCAAAAACACGTTACAACTTGGCGTTTAACCCCAGAAGAAGCCTCTGCACGTGTAAACTTCAAGCTCAGCCCAAGCACACACTAAGTGGGCCCCGGAAGTGGATTTATGCATCAATTACTTATTTCTGTAAACCCTAGTAACTAGTTTAGTATAAATAGAACTTTTTACTAGTCTTTTAGACATCTTATGATTTTTTAGTTCATCTTTGGATCATATTGATCACGTTTTGGGGACTGGCCTCTCGGCCATGCCTGAACCTTCATCACTTATGTATTTTTCAACGGTAGAGTTTCTACACTCCATAGATTAAGGTGTGGAGCTCTGCTGTTCCTCATGAATTAATGCAAAGTACTACTGTTTTCTATTCAATTCAACTTATTCCGCTTTTAAGATATCCATTCGCACCCAAGAACATGATGAATGTGATGATTATGTGACGCTCATCATCATTCTCACTTATGAACGCGTGCCTGACAAACACTCCCGTTCTACATGCAAACAAGCTAGAATGAGTATCTCTTAGATATCTAATACAGAGGACCGAGTCCGAGTTATTAGTATCTTCGTGGTATAAGTTAGAACCCATGGATGGCCATTCCTGAGATCCGGAAAGTCTAAACCTTGTCTGTGGTATTCCGAGTAGGATCTGGGAAGGGATGGCTGTGACGAACTTCAAACTCGCGAGTGCTGGGCGTAGTGACAGATGCAAAAGGAGGGTGAATCCTATTCCAGTATGATCGAGAACCTCAGATGATTAGTCGTGCCATGACAAAGCATTTGGACCTTTTTCACAAGAGGATGGGATGTAGCCATTGACAACGGTGATGCCCTTACAGAAAGCTTGCCATGGAAAGGAGTAAGACTGATTGGATGAAGATAGCGGGAAAGCAGAGATTCAGAGGAACAAAAGCATCTCTATACGCTTATCTGAAATTCTCACCAATGAATTACATAAGTGTTTCTATCTTTATTTTCTATTTATTTATTATTTATTTTCGAAAACTCCATAACTATTTGATATCCGCCTGACTGAGATTTACAAGGTGACCATAGCTTGCTTCATACCAACAATCTCCGTGGGATCGACCCTTACTCACGTAAGGTTTTATTACTTGGACGACCCAGTGCACTTGCTGGTTAGTTGTGCGAAGTTGTGAAGTTATGTTTGGACCATGGTATTGTGCACCAGTTTTGGCACCATTGCCAAGGAGAGAACGAGCAACAAATTTTACAACCTAACCTGAGTAACAATTTTGCATACGAGTCCCAGTGAGCGTCTTTCTCTTTCGGGGGTTGGTGATAATCGTCACCTCAGGATCGTCTTCAACTTGTGCCCCCTTACCCCAGTTTGTCTCGTTGGCAACATGTATCTCGCCGGTGTTCCCAGGAGGTACTTCGGTCGAAGGGTGAGACTGAACTTCACCCTCACCAACCTAGACCTAGGGTTCAACAGTAGAAGTTTTTGAGATGTCGTCATCACTCTCTTCCGCCGGGAAGAAGTGAGTCATCAGGCAAGCTATTGTCGTGTTCTTGGCATCCATTGCGACTACAAAAATAAACAACAAGTTAAAAGATAAAAAAAAAACATGAAGTTTTAGAAAGACAAGCTAGTCAGGAAAAGGAGATAATAATGAAGTTTGAGTCTTACCCACACACTCGCGCTCGGATTCCCAGTCGCCCATCAATAAATGAGGATTAAGATTATTACTACCAAAAATTGCTGAGAGGATGTCAGCGATTTGCCAACCCTCCTGACCTAGTCCCTCATAGGTCATCTTTATCAAATAGTTGGAGCCGGCGCCGAAGCTCGAATATGTCAGTATCCGTCTCTTACCCTCTAAGGTAAGCCAAAAGGGATGGCAACCTGATAAACCCCAATTTTGTAGTTTATCTTGTACTTAATTTGGGGGATTTTATCAACTTTTCTCACATTTATTCAATGAAATAGCATGATTTTACAATTCTCCCTAAATTTGTGCTTAAGTATGAAAATATGTTTTTAGGCCTTAAAATAGCTAAATTTAATTCACTTTAATTCCATTCGATGCCTTGATATGTTTGTAAAGTAGTTTTAGGTTTAGAAGGCAAAGATTGGGTTGAAGGAATGAAGAAAAAGCATGCAAAGTGGGAGAACTCATGAAGAAATGAAGGAACCGCAAAGCTGTCAAGCCTGACCTCTTCACACTCAAACGATCATAACTTGAGCTACAGAAGTCCAAATGAGGCGGTTTTAGTTGTGTTGGAAAGCTAACATCTGGAGCTTCAAAATGATATAAAATTTGCCATAGTTTCTGGATGTCTAGGGATGCACACGTGCACTGTACACGTGCGCGTCGATAGAGTAGCGTTGGTCCACTTTGGGCAACTCGTTGGGGGAGCAATTGTTTTGTAGTGTAGCATCATGTAGGTTAGTTTCTAGAGAGAGAAGCTCCCTCTTCTCTCTAGAATTAGGTTAGGTTAATCTCTTCTAGATCTAGGTTCAATCTCATATTTTCATCTTGTTTCCTTTATGATTTCTTATTCCTACTACTTGATTCTCTTAGTCTTCATGTTAAATTCTCTTTTATGTTTCTTTTGTGATGATGAACTCTTGATGGATTTGGATCTCTTTTATGAAATTTGTGTTTGATGTCTTATAATTGTTTATTTGAGTTGTTGATTTACTTTCTTTCAATTGATAGTTGGTACATTTATTATTCTTGCATTTTTACTATGCTTTCCTTTTATGCCTTCCAAGTGTTTGATAAAATGCTTGGTTGGGCTTTAGAGTAGATTTTGAGCATTCTTGGCTTGGGAAGAGTAATTGGGCAATCTTGAGTCATTAATAACCAATTTAGATTGGTGATCTAGAGTTGTTAGTTAATATCATTCTCAATGACTCTAATCTTTTGCTAATTCAATTAGTGAGTTGATTAGGATTTTTGATTTGAGATTAACTAGTCTTGTTTGACTTTCTCTAATGGAAGATAACTTATACCTTCTTCCAACATTGGGGATGACGAAATAAGATAAATTTCTTATTAATTATTGTTATGATTAATGACTAGGATGGAAAGCCTATGATCTCAAACCTTGCTATGAATATCTCTCTTTATTAATTACTTTCTTTAATTGCTCTCTTTACTTTTCTTGTCATTTATTTTATTGCCCTTTTTACCAAACCAAACCCCTTTGTCCTTTATAGCCAATAATTGAGCATTTTATTACAATTCCTTGTGAGACGACCCAGAGTTCAAATACTTCGGTTAATTTTTATTTGGGGTTTGTACTTGTGACAACTCAAATTTTTTATTGGGAGGATTGTTTGTTGGTGTAGAACTATACTTGCAATGAGAATTCATTCAATTGAGAAAATTCTATACCATCACAACAAATTCTACTCATCAAAATGGTGCCGTTACCGGGGAGTTGCAATGGTGTTATATTATTGGCTATTGTATATATGTTAATAGGCTTCTTTGTTAGTTTTGCTTGCTTTAGGAGTTAATGTTTATTAGTTCTTATTAGTAGTTGTTTTTATTCTCTTTGCTATTATGAATTCTCATCCTCACTTTGGCTATGAGTTTGGTTCAAATTATGTTATAGGAAATGGGAGCTACAATGAGGATGTGCATCAAGGATGGAGCAATCAAGGATGGAGAGAGCCTCAAGGGATTGATCAACCTTCTTGGCAACAACAACCTCCGGATTCTTATGGGTATAATCCTAATCCTAATGCATATCCATCTAATGGATGTGGTGATCCTTATTGTGATTGTCAACAACCACCACCACATGCCTATGAACCACCCCTCAACATGGTTTTGAACCACCTTACTCACAAGCCCCATACCACCAAACACCTCCATATGACCCTAATCCATATCCACCATACCAACCACCTTGTGAACCATATGAACCATATGAAGAACCACCCCAATTCCACCACCAATACCCTCAAGAACCACCACCTCCATACTATTACCAAGATGAATCACCTCTCATGTTTGATAACTTTCAACCACATAATAAATTTCCCTTTCCACGACAACCCTCCATGGAAGAACACCCATATCCATCCATCCAAGAGCCAATGGATCGTCTCAAAGAAACAATGGATCGGCTTCAAGCAAAAACCCGTCAAAAAGAGCAAGAGGAAGCCCAAAGGATGAATGAAGTTATTGAGACTAACCTTGCCAAAATTAAAGCCGCCTTGGACTCCCGGGACTCATGCAACAAGTAAAGCATCTCTACGGATGAATGTGAGAAATCAACTGAAGAAAGGAGCATGAAGGAGATTTTAGAATCTCAACATGAGGACAAGGAGATGGGGTGTGTCTTACAACAAGTGGAGAGTAAAGAGATTATTAATGAAGAAGAAATGGTTGAAAGCCTAGGCAAAGTTGAACAAGAGGTGGATTTCAAGCTTGAGAACACTTCCACACGAAGTGATATTGTTGATGATCTTGTGGAAGTTGTTGAACCTTCTTCCAATGAGCTTGAATTTGGTGTTGAGGAGGATAATGCGCAACCTCCAAGGCATAGTACAAATGATGAAAGATTGGAAGAGGTTGATCAAGAGATGGATTCAATCATTGAGAATTTCTTATCTACAATTGAATCCTCTCCCATTGTGCTTGAAATTGAGATCAAAGAAGAAGATGCACAACCTCCCATGCCCTTGGTGAGTAATAAAGAAGAGATTGAATTGGAAGAGAGCCACCAAGAGGAAGAGGTTGAAGTTGAGGAAAGTTGTAAAGAGGTGGAGGTAATCATGGAAGAGTACAAGGGAATGGAACTTACAAGACCATTGGAGACGTCCCTTCCTAAGTCACCATCCAACACAACATTCAAGTGGGTAAAATTCTTATCTCTAATCTTTACTTTCCCACTTGAATATGGTTTGATTGAGACGGATGGGCAACTTAGAGCTCTTTGTGGGGTTAAGAGCAAAAGAGAATTTATTAGTAGGTGGAAATGCCAATCAAGGTTCTTTATGGTTGGAAACTCAAAGTCTAAGTGCAATGGTTGGTATAGTTCTCAAATAAAGGGGTCTAGGAAGATGCTTTGGTGTTTACTTGAGAATTCGGATCACTTCTCACCCAATTGGAATTGTGATGGTCAACTTGAAGATGGGTGTAAAAATAAGATTTAGGATCCGGGAATAGATGAAGATCAATTTTGGAAGCCCTTAGCTTGTGTGGAACTTCATCAAAGCTTGGTGTCATTGGTTTTGAATTTTGGAGCTTACTTGAAGTCCAAGCATTGGTGGAGGTTTCAAGATGAGTACAAGCATAAGCCACCATAACAAAGAGCCTTCCAAATGTCTAACTTAAGGACTTAAACTAAAAGTGCTAGGTGGAAGACATCCCACCATGGTAAACTCTTTCCATTCTCTTGTAAATATAATCAATGGATGAATTGGGTTGCCATTGTTAGGAAGTTTTCTTCTTTGCATACTCTTGTTTTAACATTTTGGTAGTTGGTTTGTTTGATTAGATTTGTGCCTTAAGTTGTAGTTTAGATTGTTGTTGAGTAGTGTTTTGCTTGTAGTATAAGTTTTGTTTTTAGTGTATTTGAAAATTTTTCAAAAACCAAAAAGATTTTTGTTAAATTTGATTTTTGATTGTTTTAGAATGCTTGTAAATTAGGAGAGTGCCCTATTTTCAAAAAAAAAAGGGCATCCGTGCGCAAGCGTGCTGTGCGCACACGCATCGGTGGTGCATCTCACACTCCTAGTACAAAAAACCAGAGAGTTATGCCCAGTTTGTGCCTATTCTGTGCCTGCAACCCACGCACAAGCGTGCATAACGCGTACGCATTGGTCGCCATCTTTGCATCCACGCGTAAGCGCACATGGCGCGTACGCGTCCTTCTGCCAATCTGCGCATCGGTGTGTGGGCGTGCATGACGCGTCCGCGTCGCAAAAAAAGAGTTTTTTTTCTCATCTTCCATTTTCTTTTGTCCATTGCATTCGCATACTTTTATTTTTTTTATTTTCATTTTGTTTTTATAGCTTGTTTTTACCTTCTTTTTTTTTAAGTTTCTTATTTTAACAATGTTGTTGCATTTTCCTACTCAATTGTTGAGAATTTTTTGGTTAATCTTGGTGCTTCTTGACTTGTTTGATATTGTTGGGTGATGAAACTTTTAAATCAATGCTTAATCTTGTATGACTCTTATATTCTTTGTGCATCGATATGAACTTGCATGTCTTTCATGACCCACTCTTTCTAGTCGAACTTGATGCTTGTGAGTGCTCTTCATCCTTTGACTTTACTCTTGCATCAAGTGTTAATTAATATGCCTTAGCTTATATTGTTTTCTTACTCACATGTTGTAGCTACCATGTAGTGAGAACCATACTCTTATTTGGTATTAGCCCTCGCCTATGTTCTATTTGCTTTGATATCTTTGTTGTAGGCTTAATTATCCTTCTTTCTCTTTCCTTTTAGGTTGGCCACCAAGAAGGAAAGGAATGGAAAAGCTTTTAAATGGGACAACAAACAAGTTCATCCGCACAACCTTTTAAAGGAGCTCATCAATTGTAGCAACCCGTCCACCTTGCTCTTCTTTGCATGCACCGAGGACGGTGCAAATTTTTAGGTGTGGGGAAGTCGTCCGACCAATCTCCATGGGTAACAATTTCTTTCTTTCAACACCAATTCTTAATTTTCTTTGTTAGCTAGTTGTTGCATTGCATGATAGATTACATGTTAGTTAGAATTTGTACATATTTCACCATTTCTTTTTATGATAGGACTACTTGGTTAGGGTGATGATTTCTTTTCCAAGAAAAATTATTTTTAGGGCACCCTACCAATTTGAAAAAAAATTGTGTTGAACTTGCTTGAAGAATTATTTTGGAACATGGCTTTTGAGCTAAGAACACAAGCATGTGAGTTTTGCAATTGTGTGGTTACATCTTATAACCACTTATTTCCATTCTTGTGTGTATTATTCTCTCTCTTTGACTGTAATCTTTGATTTGTTTAATTCTTTATGTCCATTATTCTATGTATACGTGCATTTATATGATTGAGGCCATCATTTCATTTAGCTCACTTACCCAAATAGCCTACCTTTCATCAACCATTGTTAGCCACTTTTGAGCCTATTTAATCCCTTTTGTTCTTAATTGTAACACATCACTACCCCTAAGTGAAAAATAATAAATATCCTTAATTTAGATCTTTGATTAGCTTAGGCTAGTGAGGGCATGTATCATTTGGGTATGGGAAACTTGGGACATTGGTTGAGGTAAAAGTGTAATTTTTATTTTTGTTGAAAATATTAGGAATTGGGTACATACTTATGCATTAAATATGTAAAACCATATGCATTGATACGTTTGTATATACTTTTGAAAAAAAATGTGAAAAAAATTATAAAAGAGACAAGAATATATGGAAAAAATGCAATAAAAATGGGACAAAAATGCCCCAAAATAAAGTTCAATAAAAATCAATGCATATGAAATGTTAATTAAAGAGAATGCATGAGTATGTGAAAAAAGTGAGAATCATGGGTAGCTAGGTTGTGTATTAAAATTGTATAGGTTGTCATATGTGTTTGGTGAGAGCTTAGGTTAATCAAAGATTCAAATTTCAAGCTCACTTGACCATATATATTCCTACCTTTACCCTAGTCCCATTACAATCTATGAATAAGTCCTCGTGATGAATGTATGCATGCATTGAATAATTGTTGATTGTTAGATGAAAAACAAATCATGGAAAGCATGATTAGCAGAGAATTGAGTGGATCGACCCTATACACTCGAGCGACTAGAGCGGATACACATCCGGTGAGGGTTCGATGCTCAATTCCTTGTTTCTGGCTTTCATGAGCGTTCTTCTTGTAAGTCTGTTTGAACTTTATTTTGATATTTAAATTGGTAGGATTCATGAATCGTCATATGATCTTAGCCCTACTTGCTCATGTATGTCTTGGAGATTGATTTACTTTTAACCAATTAGGTATAATCATTGTGCATTTAGTTGCATTCATATAGATAGGTGCATATAGTTTATTTGCATTGAATAAATGTTCATACCCTTTTCTTGTCTTTCTTTATTCTTAGCATGAGGACATGCTTGGTTTAAGTGTGGGGAGATTTAATAAACCCTGATTTTGTGGTTTATCTTGTGCTTAATTTGGGGGATTTTATCAACTTTTCTCATATTTATTCAACGAAATAGCATGGTTTTGCAATTCTCCCTAAATTTATGCTTAAGTATGAAAACATACTTTTTAGGCCTTAAAATAGCTAAATTTAATTCACTTTAATTCCATTCGATGCCTTGATATGTTTGTAAAATGGTTTCAGGTTTATAAGGCAAAGATTGGGTTGAAGGAATGAAGAAAAAGCATGTAAAGTGGGAGAACTCATGAAGAAATGAAGGAACCGCAAAGCTATCAAGCCTGACCTCTTCGCACTCAATCGACCATAACTTGAACTACAGAGGTCCAAATGAGGCGGTTCCAGTTGCTTTGGAAAGCTAACATCTGGGGCTTCAAAATTATATATAATTTTCCATAATTTCCTAACGTCTAGGGATGCGCATGCACACTATATGCGTGCGCATCGATGGAACAGCGTAGGTCCACTTTGGGCAACTCGTTGGGGGAGCAATTGTTTTGTAGTGTAGCATCATGTAGGTTAGTTTCTAGAGAGAGAAGCTCCCTCTTCTCTCTAGAATTAGGTTAGGTTAATCTCTTCTAGATATAGGTTCAATCTCATATTTTCATCTTGTTTCCTATATGATTTCTTATTCCTACTACTTGATTCTCTTAGTCTTCATGTTAAATTCTCTTTTATGTTTCTTTTGTGATGATGAACTCTTGATGGATTTGGATCTCTTTTATGAAATTTGTGTTTGATGTCTTATAATTGTTAATTTGAGTTGTTGATTTACTTTCTTGCAATTGGTAGTTGGTAGATTTATTATTCTTGCATTTTTACTATGCTTTCCTTTTATGCCTTCCAAGTATTTGACTAAATGCTTGGTTGGGCTTTAGAGTAGATTTTGAGCATTCTTAGCTTGGAAAGAGTAATTGGGAAATCTTGAGTCATTAATAACCAATTTAGATTGGTGATCTAGAGCTGTTAGTTAATATCATTCTCAATGACTCTAATCTTTTGCTAATTCAATTAGTGAGTTGATTAGGATTTTTGATTTGAGATTAACTAGTCTTGTTTGACTTTCTCTAATGGAAGATAACTTATACCTTCTTCCAACATTGGGGATGACGAAATAAGATAAATTCTTATTAATTATTGTTATGATTAATGACTAGGATGGAAAGCCTATGATCTCAAACCTTGCCATGAATGTCTCTCTTTATTAATTGCTTTCTTTAATTGCTCTCTTTGCTTTTCTTGTCATTTATTTTATTGCCCCTTTTACCAAACCAAACCCCTTTGTCCTTTATAGCCAATAATTGAGCATTTCATTGCAATTCCTTGTGAGACGACCCGGAGTTCAAATACTTCGGTTAATTTTCATTTAGGGTTTGTACTTGTGACAACTCAAATTTTTTATTGGGAGGATTGTTTGTTGGTATAGAACTATACTTGCAATGAGAATTCATTCAATTGAGAAAATTCTATACCATCACAATAATTTCACTCATCACAACCCTGAGTCGACCTCATCTTAAAATAGGTTTCTTTGGAGCCATGAAACGAATCTTCAAAGAGGCCAAAGATTCGTCGATTTTGCACAACTCGGAAACACAGGTAGCCCTTCTTATACTTACCTTCCCAGGAGGGGTTGGTGAGTAGAAAGAAATAGAGGAAAACATTTATAGAGATCGGGAGCTCAAATTACTCGCATACCATCTCGAAAGAGCGGATGGAAGCCCGGTTGTTCGGATGAAGTTATGACGGGAAAATGTCACATTGCTTAAGAAGAGCCATAACGAACGGCGAGAAGGGAAGACGAACCCCTAAGGCGGTGAACATGGGCTTGTATACCCACATCCAATCAAGAATCCGAGGAGACAACAGATTTATTTAGCAAATGTGTTCCCTAGCTCCCGGGACGAATACATCATAGTTCGCCTCCTCTGGCCCGCCGCCGCACGACGCTCTGGAATTACAGAATTCTTGTAATTCCTCCTGGGTTACTTTGGACGTTGTGCTCGTTACGTCGATAGTGACTCAGGAATAACGATCTACGGGATTTATAGCCGTAGGTTGTTACGCCATACCTATAGTGGGGGGGCACCACCTAAATCAACACGGGAGGTCAGAAACTCGGAAGAAATGGAAAAATAAGAATTATATCCTGCTACGTTATTACTCTACACTATTTTGATTTATTCCAAGGCCTAAATCCAGGAAGTAAAACACCTATAGAACTGATGTGTGGAAAACGATCCAACACAAAACTCACCGGCAAGTGTACCGGGTCGCATCAAGTAATAATAACTCACGTGAGTGAGGTCGATCCCACAGGGATTGAAGGATTGAGCAACTTTATTTTAGTGGTTGATTTAGTCAAGCAAACAAGAGTTAATTTGAGTGGTTTGTAACTGACAGAAGCTAAATTGCATGAGTTGTAAAGGGAGAGGGAAGAATTCCAGTAAATTAAAGAGCAAAGGAAGTAAAGAAGCTGAATCTTAAAGTGCAAGTAATATAAATTACAGAAACTTAGATTGCAAGAAATGTAAAAGACTGAAGCTTAAAGTGCAAGAAATTTAAATTGCTTGAATTATAAAAGGATTTGGGAGTTGGGATTGCAGAAATTAAACAATCACAAGTAAGTTGTAACCAGCAAAAGAGTAGAAGGTAAATTGAATTGAAGTAGATCTCAAATAGAAAAGTAAATTAGCTTGAAGAAGCATTCAGCAGATGAACTAGAATGAAAGTGCAGATCTCAGGAATCAAGAAACTAGAAATCCAAGTCTAGATCTCACCACCTTCCTTGATCCAATCTAGAAGACAATTTAGAGAGAATTGAAGATGAAAATCAGTAAAAGAAGAACACAAATTCTTGAATTATGCAGTAAATTGAACAAGAGATCTTAAGATGAGATTGAGACAGAATTTCCTCAATTCTCAACACCCAAGATCCAAGAAAAAGGAGTAAAGAGTGCAGAACTAAGAACAAGGAAGAAGAGATCAATTCTCCTTCCTAATTCTCCAAGATCCAAAGTAAAAATTCTCAAAATTACAAGTGAAAATTCTAAAAGAAGAAAAAAGGTCCTTTTCTAAATCAAAATAACACCTATTTATACACTTCCTAATTTGGATCTAAGAATTTGGGTGGGCTCTGAATTTTGGTGAAGAAATGAATTAATTTGGATTTTTGATGAATTTTTGGCCCATGGTGCACCTCCCAGGGGAAAGCTCGGCTCTTGGCAAGAGCTTTGGCCAAGAGCTTTGGTTCCCTTCCTTGCCAAAGTGTGCGCACGTTCCTTCCTTGTGACAAGAGAATAAAGCTCTTTGCAAGAGCTTTGAGCTCTTGGCAAGAGCTTTAGCTGTCCTTGAGGTCCATGGTTCAAGCCTTGGGTGAAGCACTTGCTGACCATTTTCCTTGGCACACGAGTAGTGCCCAAAGTCTCCCTTCCTTGAGGTGCCCTGTTCAATCATTGGGGAGTGCAAGAGCTGCCCATTTTTCATGGCACAAGAGTAGCGCCTAAAGCTTTGCTTCCTTGAGGTACATGGTTCGAACCCCATGGAGTGAAAACAAGCCAATTTTTGCTTATTTTCCTTGTGAGGAAGCGCTACCCCCTTCCCCCTTGGTCTTGGGTTCAAGCCTTGGTGAGTGCATTGTTGAGCTCTTTTTCTCTTGATTTTTCCTTGAAGAAGCCCGAAAAAGCTCTTGGAGAAAGCCCTTGGCAAGAGCTTTGTCTTGGATTTGCCTTGCTTCCTCCTTCCTTGTGCGCTTGGTTAAGCTCTTGGCAAGAGCTCTAGGCTCTTGGTAAGAGCTTGGTCTTTAATTTGTTGAAGTAAAGCTCTCCACAAGAGATCTAAGCTCTTGGCAAGAGCTTTATGCTCTTGCTCCTTGTTTTGAGCCACGCTTTTCTTCCTTTGGGCCACGCTTTTCTTATTTATTTTTTTTTCTTTTCTTCACCTACAAGTATCAAAACAACCAATCAAAGTATCACAAAATTCACAAAGCTTAAAAATTCATTTAAAACCAATTAATTTTAGTTTAAACTTTATGATTTTGTGTCAATTGAAGGGTGGTTGATTAATTCAAAGAAACCATGCGATTCCACTCCAAATTGCTGACTTACAATGCAAGAAAGTGTATAAAACCTATTAAAACAAAAGAAAAAGACTAGTAAAACTAGTATAAGATGACTTGTCATCACAACACCAAACTTAAACCTTGCTTGTCCCCAAGCAAGAAAAGAATTATGCTCAAAGGTTCTTTTAATTAGAATGGATTGAAGAATAACTTGCAATGTTCTGTGAGTGAAGTGATTAAGTGACAGTGGGGTGAACTCTAAATTATATGCTCATGCAAGGGCTTCAATGCTTACTAGTCCCTACATCTTGGAAGTCTTAGGTCCTAGGACTATCATTCAAATGATATCATGGAGATCTCTCTATAGGTAATCACCTTGAAGCAGCTTATGGTTTTTGTGTTTTGGCTTTGACTCTAAGTGTCATGTCTCAAAGCGGCTCTTTAGATAAGCTTTCAATCAATACTCCTAAACCAGTTGGTTTTAAGGTATTAGGTGTTAAAGCACCCCTAAGGATTTACTTGCTCAAGCCTCTCTCTTTGACACAATTCGACCACAAGCATTTACCAGGATAATAACTCTTTGAGTTCTTGTTTCTTTCTTCTTTTCTGCCTAGTAATTGATGCTCAAAACCTTGGGCCATGTTCTTTTATTTATTATTTTTTTGTATTTCCTTTATTTTCTTTTGTTTGCTGCTTCTTGGATCAATAAATGTTTGAGAATCTCCACAATACTTCTTTGAACTCTATGTCCTGCCTATGAGCTCCCATGCAAGTTTTCATAAGCATGCAACCTCAATGCAAGATCATACAACTAGAACCACCACTTCTCCTAATCTTTTGCTTGCCTCAAAATTTATTTAATTCCTCAATCCTTCCTTTCAAAGGACTATCATGTGATGCCTTTTTGATATATTGAGTGCAAGCAAGTTTTAGAGAGTATAGTGTTGTGAATAATCAAGTATCTCAATTATTGAATTACAGAAAAACTATACCAGACAAATAAATAGATAGGGATACAATATCACTTCCAATCATAGCAGTGTCTGATGCAAAATAATCACTTAACAATACAACCTTTTGGAGTTTACTTGCTTTACTCCCCATCATCATCATTGCTGGTCTTAACATTCCTTTTTCATTTCTTTGGGTGATGATGCTTAATCCTTCCAAAAACTTGTATGATATTCTACAATGATATTGAAAGTTACTTGTTCCCCAAGCACTTGAAAAATGGTTAGCATGCATGAATTGTTTGTGGACTTTTGAACTTACTTTGGTGTGGAAACACCAAACTTAGTACCTTGCCAATGGTTCTCATGCATCAAATTAACCGTGTGTGAAACTCTTTTTCTTTTTCAAAAACAATAAAACTAATAACTAGAAAACAGCAGAATAGTTAACTAGTTTATCTAAATGCTTGAAGCTAGCATTATGCAGAAGGTGAGAATATGTTTTATGATGAGATTTTGGTGGAACACCAAACTTAGAATCCTTCATTCTCCCTTATATTGTTTTGGTGTGCAACACCAAACTTAGCTTCTTGCAATATAGATAAAGCTAATTAACCTTTTTATTAAAATAGCTATGAAAAGAAAACTATCTCAGGTTGGGTTGCCTCTCAACAAGCGCTTCTTTATTGTCACTAGCTTGACATCCTTCATTTTTTATCATGGAACTTCCCCACCTAGCAGCTTTTTCGTTGTCTTTTGGGTCATCTTCAGTGGCTTTAGGGATGGTATTTGCCCTTTTCTCACCCATTTTTGTGAATTGCTCAGCTAATAGCCTAATGTTCTCCATAAGTTTCTTAAGTGATTCATCTTGATTTTTGGTTATCTGGGCTTGAGCTTCCATGAGTTTCTCCATCCTTATCTCTAAGTTAGAGATTCTTTGAGAATGTTGTAAGTGTATGAGTTGGGATGGTTATTACGGGAAGTTCTGTGGGTTAATTGCATAGGCATTGTGTGGGTAGAATGTGGATGTGGAATAGATATTCTGGAGATTTTGAAAATTGTTGTGTGATTGAGGATGTGTGTTTTGTGAGTGTTGGAAATGGTTGATGTTGGTAGGGTGATGTTTGTGTTTGTTTGTGAAGTTGGGGTTGTTGTAATTGGGGTCCCTTGATCCTTGACTTTGGTGCTCACTCTTCCTCCAGTTGGAATGAGTCCTCTAGGGTGGGTTGTACACATCATCCTGAGGCTTGTGCTGGAACAGGCTTGGGGTACTGTTTGGAGAGTGTAATCGCTCAGGACTTTGTTGCTCATAGTTAATTACTCCAAAACCTTTTTCAGGTTGATTCCAACCATGTGAGTTTTGAGGTAGGTTGTGTGCTGGTGCGCAGAAATCGTGACGGTTCCATTCCTTGGTAACAGCGCTAAAAACTCAATACGCACGTTCATAATCTTAGTTCTTTGTCACAACTTCGCACAACTAACCAGCAAGTGCACTGGGTCGTCCAAGTAATAAACCTTACGTGAGTAAGGGTCGATCCCACGGAGATTATCGGCTTGAAGCAAGCTATGGTCACCTTGTAAATCTCAGTCAGGCGAATTCAATTGATTATAGAGTTTTGATAATTAAAATATAATTAAAATATAATTAAAATATAAAATAGGATAGAGATACTTATGTAATTCATTGGTGAGAATTTTAGATAAGCGTATAGAGATGCTTTGGTCCTCCTGAACCTCTGCTTTCCTATTGTCTTCATCCAATCATTCATACTCCTTTTTATGGCAAGTTGTATGTTAGGCATCACCATTGTCAATGGCTACATCCTGTCCTCTCAGTGAAAATGGTCCAATGCGCTGTCACTGCATGGCTAATCATCTGTCGGTTCTCGATCATACTGGAATAGGATCCATTGATCCTTTTGCGTCTGTCACTACGCCTAGCACTCACGAGTTTGAAGCTCATCGCAGCCATCCCTTCCCAGATCCTACTCGAAATACCACAGACAAGGTTTAGACTTTTCAGATCTCAAGAATGGCCGTCCATGGATTCTAACTTATACCACGAAGACTCTGATTAAGGAATCCCAGAGATATTCATTCAATCTAAGGTAGAACAGAAGTGGTTGTCAGGCACGCGTTCATAGGTTGGGAATGATGATGACTGTCACGATCATCACATTCATATTGAGGTGCGAATGAATATCTTAGAATCGGAATAAGCTTGAATTGAATAGAAAAATAATAGTACTTTGTATTAATTCATGAGGAACAGCAGAGCTCCACACCTTAATCTATGGTGTGTAGAAACTCTACCATTGAAAATACATAAGTGATGAAGGTCCAGGCATGGCCGAGAGGCCATCCCCCTAAACATGATCAAAGGATCAAAAGATAATCCAAAGATAATCCAAAGATGTAAATACAATAGTAAAAAATCCTATTTATGCTAAACTAGTTACTAGGGTTTACAGAAATGAGTAAATGATGCAGAAATCCACTTTTGGGGCCCACTTGGTGTGTGCTTGGGCTGAGCATTGAGCTTTATATGTGTAGAGGCTTCTCTTGGAGTTGAACGCCAGTTTGTAACCTGTTTCTGGCGTTTAACTCCACTTTGCAACCTGTTTCTAGCGTTTAACTCCAGAATGCAGCATGGAACTAGCGTTGAACGCCAGTTTGCGTCATCTAAACTCGAGCAAAGTATAAACTATTATATATTGCTGGAAAGCCCTGGATGTCTACTTTCCAACGCAATGGAGAGTGCGCCATTTAGAGGTCTGTAGCTCCAGAAAAGCCACTTTGAGTGCAGGGAGGTCAAAATCCAGCAGCATCTGCAGTCCTTCTTCAACCTCTGAATCTGATTTTTGCTCAAGTCCCTCAATTTCAGCCAGAAAATACTTGAAATCACAGAAAAATATACAAACTTATAGTATAGTCCAAAAATGTGATTTTTATTTAAAAACTAATAAAAATATACTAAAAACTAACTAAATTATACTGAAAACTTTGTAAAAACAATGCCAAAAAACGTATAAATTATCCGCTCATCACAACACCAAACTTAAATTGTTGCTTGTCCCCAAGCAACTGAAAATCAAATAGAATAAAAAGAAGAGAATATACTATAGATTCCAAAATATCAATGAAATTTAGCTCCAATCAGATGAGCGGGATTTGTAGCTTTTTGCCTCTTGAATAGTTTTGGCATCTTACTTTATCCATTGAAGTTCAGAATGATTGGCATCTATAGAAACTTAGAATTCAGATAGTGTTATTGATTCTCCTAGTTCAGTATGTTGATTCTTGAATACAGCTACTTTATGAATCTTGGTCGTGGCCCTAAGCACTTTGTTTTCCAGTATTACCACCGGATACATAAATGCCACAGACACATAACTGGGTGAACCTTTTCAGATTGTGACTCAGCTTTGCTAGAGTCCCCAATTAGAGGTGTCCAGGGTTCTTAAGCACACTCTTTTTTTTTGCTTTGGACCTCGACTTTAACCGCTCAGTCTCAAGTTTTCACTTGACACCTTCACGCCACAAGCACATGGTTAGGGACAGCTTGGTTTAGCCGCTTAGGCCAGGATTTTATTCCTTTAGGCCCTCCTATCCACTGATGCTCAAAGCCTTGGATCCTTTTTACTATCCTTGCCTTTTGGTTTTAAGGGCTATTGGCTTTTTCTGCTTGCTTTTTCTTTTTCCTTCTCTTTTTTTTTCTTTTTTTTTTTGCCATTTTTTTCTTTTCTCTCTTTTTTTTCTGCAAGCTTTTGTATTCACTGCTTTTTCTTACTTCAAGAATCATTTTTATGATTTTTCAGATCATCAAATAGCATGTCTCCTTTTTCATCATTCTTTCAAGAGCCAACATATTTAACATTCATAAACATCAAATTCAAAAGACATATGCACTGTTCAAGCATTCATTCAGAAAACAAAAAGTATTGTCACCACATCAAAATAATTAAACTAGTTTCAAGGATGAATTCGAAACCATGTACTTCTTATTTTTTTATTTTTAAATCAGTTTTCATTTAAGAGAGGTGATGGAGTCATAGGACATTCATAGCTTTAAGACATAGACACTTAAACATTAATGATCATATAATAAAGACACAAATATCAATAAAACATAAGGCTCAAAAATCGAAAAACAGTAAAATAAATAGACAAGGAGATTAAGGAATGGGTCCACCTTAGTGAGGGTGGCATCTTCCTCTTCTTGAAGAACCAATGGTGCTTTTGAGCTCCTCTATGTCTCTTCCTTGCCTTTGTTGCTCCTCCCTCATGGCTCTTTGATTTTCTCTAATCTCATGGAGGATGATGGAGTGCTCTTGGTGCTCCACCCTTAGTTGTCCCATATTGGAACTTAATTCTCCTAGGGAGGTGTTGATTTGCTCCCAATAGTTTTGTGGAGGAAAGTGCATCTCTTGAGGCATCTCAGAGATTTCATGGTGGGGAATTTTCTCATGCTCTTGCTGAGGTCCATGATCTCTTATTTGCTCCATCCTTTTCTTAGTGATGGGCTTGTCCTCTTCAATGAGGATGTCTCTCTCTATGTCAATTCCAGCCAAATTGCAGAGGTGGCATATGAGGTGAGAAAAGGCTAACCTTGCCCAAGTGGAGGACTTGTCAGCCACCTTGTAAAGTTCTTGAGGTATAATCTCATGAACTTCCACCTCCACTCCAATCATGATACTATGGATCATGATGGCCCGTTCTATAGTAACTTCAGACCAATTACTAGTAGCAATGATTGAGCGTTGAATGAACTCTAGCCATCCCCTAGCCACTGGTTTGAGGTCATGCCTTCTTAGTTGAACCGGCTTGCCTCTTGAGTCAATTTTCCATTGAGCTCCTTCCTCACATATGTCTATGAGGACTTGGTCCAACCTTTGATCAAAGTTAACCCTTCTTGTGTAGGGTCGTGCGTTCTCTTCCATCATTGGTAAGTTGAACGCTAGCCTTACATTTTCTAGACTGAAATCTAAGTATTTCCCCCGAACCATGGTGAGCCAATGCTTCGGATTCGGGTTCACACTTTGATCATGGTTCCTAGTGATCCATGCGTTTGCATAGAACTCTTGAACCATTAGGATCCCGACTTATTGAATGGGGTTGGTGAGAGCTTCCCAACCTCTTCTTTGGATCTCAAGTCGGATCTCCAGATACTCATTCTTTTTTAGCTTGAAAGGAACCTCAGAGATCACTTTCTTCTTGGCCACAACTTCATAGAAGTGGTCTTGATGGACCTTTGAGATGAATCTCTCCATCTCCTATGACTCAGAGGTGGAAGCAATTGCCTTCCCTTTTCTCTTTCTAGAGGTTTCTCTGGCCTTAGGTGCCATAAATGGTTATGGAAAAACAAAAAGCTATGGTTTTACCACACCAAACTTAAAATATTTGCTCGTCCCTGAGCAAAAGAAGAAAGAAAGTAGTAGAAGAAGAAGAAGAATGGAGGAGAGGGAGAGTGGTGTGTATTCGGCCAAGGGAAGAAGAAAGGGTTGTATTGCGTGAAAATGAAAAAGGAAAGAGGGGTTTATATAGGGGTGGGATGGGAGTTAGGGTTCGGCCATTAGGGTTGGGTTTGGGAGGGAAAATAGTTTAAATTTTGAAGGTAGGTGGGGTTTGTGGGGAAGAGAGGATGGATGTGAGTGGTGAAGAGGTGATGGGAAAGAGTGATTGAGGTGATTGGTGAAGGGTATTTGGGGAAGAGAGTTATGAAAAGGTGTGAAGATGAAAGAAGAAGATGTGGGGATCCTGTGGGGTCCACAGATCCTGAGGGGATTCTGTGGAGTCCACAGATCAAGTGGGGTCAAGGACTTAACATCCCTACTCCAATTAGGCGTGTAAAACGCCCTTGCTGTGCAATCTTGGCGTTTAACACCAGATTGCTGCTTGTTTCTGGCGTTAAACGCCCAAATGTAGCCTGTTTCTGGCGTTTAACGCCAGGCAGATGCTTGTTTCTGGAGTTAAACGCCAGCTTGGTGCCTGTTTCTGGCGTTAAACGCCAAACATATGCTTGTTTCTGGCGTTTAAATGCCAGACTGCTCTCCTCCAGGGTGTGCTATTTTCAATGCTGTTTTTCATTCTGTTTTTTATTTTTCAGTAGTTTTTGTGACTTCACATGATCATCAACCTAATAAAACACGAAATAACAAAAAGAAAATAAAATAGATATGATTAAATAACATTGGGTTGCCTCCCAACAAGCGCTTCTTTAATGTCAATAGCTTGACAGTGAGCTCTCATGGAGCCTCACAGATAATCAGAGCAAGGTTGGAACCTCCCAACACCAAACTTAGAGTTTGAATGTGGGGGTTCAAAACCAAACTTAGAGTTTGGTTGTGGCCTCCCAACACCAAGCTTAGACTTTGACTGTGGGGGCTTTAGTTGACTCTGCAGTGAGAGAAGCTTTTCATGCTTCCTCTCCATAGTTACAGAAGGAGATCCTTGAGTTTCAAACACAAGGTTGTCCTCATTCAGTTGGAGGACCAACTCTCCTCTGTCCACATCAATCACAGCTCTTGCTGTGGCTAGGAAGGGTCTTCCAAGGATGATGGATTCATCCTCATCCTTCCCAGTGTCTAGGATTATGAAATCAGCAGTGGTGTAAAGGCCTTCAACCTTTACTAACACATCATCTACTTGTCCATAAGCCTGTTTTCTTGAGTTGTCTGCCATCTCTAATGAGATTCTGGCATCTTGCACCTCAAAGATCCCAAGTTTCTCCATTACAGAGAGTGGCATTAAGTTTATTCCTGACCCTAGGTCACACAGAGCCTTCTCAAAGGTCATGGTGCCTATGGTACAGGGTATTAAGAATTTGCCTGGATCTTGTTTCTTTTGAGGTAATTTCTGCCTATCCAATGCATTTAGTTCATTGGTGAGCAAAGGAGGTTCATCTTCCCAAGTCTCATTACCAAATAATTTGGCATTCAGCTTCATGATTGCACCAAGGTATTTAGCAACTTGCTCTTCAGTAATGTCTTCATCCTCTTCAGAGGAAGAGTACTCATTAGAGCTCATGAAGGGCAGAAGGAGGTTCAATGAAATCTCTATGGTCTCTAGATGAGCCTCAGATTCCTTTGGTTCCTCAAAGGGATACTCCTTATTGGTCACTGAACGTCCCAGGAGGTCTTCCTCACTAGGAATCACGTTCTCCTCCTCCTCTTTGGGTTCGGCCACATCATGTAAGGCTATGGCCTTGCACTCTCTTTTTGGATTTTCTTCTGTATTGCTTGGGAGAGTACTTAGAGGGATTTCAGTGACTCTTGTACTCAGCTGGCCCACTTGTGCCTCCAAATTCCTAATGGAGGACCTTGTTTCATTCATGAAACTCACAGTGGCCTTAGATAGATCAGAGACTATATTTGCTAAGCTAGATGGATTCTGCTCAGAATTCTCTGTCTGTTGCTGAGTGGATGATGGAAAAGGTTTGCTATTGCTAAACCTGTTTCTTCCACCATTATTAAAGCCTTGTTGAGGCTTTTGTTGATCCTTTCATGAGAAATTTGGATGATTTCTCCATGAGGGATTATAGGTGTTTCCATAGGGTTCACCAATATAATTCACCTCTGCTATTGCAGGGTTCTCAGGATCATAAGCTTCTTCTTCAGAAGATGCCTCTTTAGTATTATTGGATGATTCCTTCAATCCATTCAGACTCTGAGAGATCATATTGACTTGCTGAGTCAATATTTTATTCTGAGCCAATATGGCATTCAGAGTATCAATTTCAAGAACTCCTTTCCTCTGAAGCGTCCCATTATTCACAGGATTCCTTTCAGAAGTGTACATGAACTGGTTATTTGCAACCATGTCAATGAGTTCTTGAGCTTCTGTAGGCATTTTCTTTAGGTGAATGGATCCACCTACAGAATGGTCCAATGATATCTTTGATAATTCAGACAGACCATCATAAAATATATCCACGATGGTCCATTCTGAAAGCATGTCAAAAGGACACTTTTTGGTCAGTTCCTTGTATCTCTCCCAAGCTTCATAGAGGGATTCACCTTCTTTTTGTCTGAAGGTTTGAACATCCACTCTAAGCTTGCTAAGCTTTTGAGGAGGAAAGAACTTGGCTAAGAAAGCCGTGACCAGCTTATCCCAAGAGTTCAGGCTATCTTTAAGTTGAGAGTCCAACCATATTCTAGCTCTGTCTCTTACAGCAAATGGGAAAAGCATAAGCCTGTAGACCTCGGGATCAAGCCCATTGGTCTTAACAGTATCACAGATCTGCAAGAATTCAATTAAGAACTGAAAAGGATCTTCTGATGGAAGTCCATGAAACTTGCAATTCTGTTGCATCAGAGAAACTAATTGAGGTTTCAGCTCAAAATTGTTTGCTCCAATGGCAAGGATTGAGATGCTTCTTCCATGTAAATTGGAGTTAGGTGCAGTAAAGTCACCAAGCATCTTCCTTGCATTGTTGTTATTTTCGGCCATGTCTCCTTCTTTTTCGAAAATTTCTGTCAGATTTTCTCCAGAGAGTTGTGCTTTAGCTTCCCTTAGCTTCCTCTTTAGAGTTCTTTCAGGTTCAGGATCAGCTTCAACAAGAATGTTCTTGTCCTTGTTCCTACTCATATGAAAAAGAAGATAACAGAAAATATGGAATCCTCTATGTCACAGTATAAAGATTCCTTTATGTGAGAAGAAGAAGATATGAATAGAAGAACGAGAATCCAAACACAAGGGTGAGGAGTAGGTTCAAATTCTTAGATGAAGAGGGGTGTTAGTAAATAAATAAATAAATAGAAGGAGGTAAGGGAGAAGAATTTTTGAAAATTAGATAAAATAAAATAAAAGTATTTTTGTTTTATAATTAGAATTAAAATTAAAAATTCAAAAATTAAGAAAGGAAAAATTAAATCAAATTAAATTAAATTTAAAACAATTAGTTAATTAAAAAGAAATTTTGAAAAAGAGGGAAGGTGATTTTCGAAAATTAGAGAGAGAGTTAGTTAGGTAGTTTTGAAAAATATATGATTGAAACAAAAGGATAGGATTAATTGAAAAAGATTTGAAAATTAATTTTGAAAAGATAAGAAGTTAGAAAAGATTTTGAAATTGATTTTGAAAATATGTGATTGAAACTTATTTTGAAAAAGATTTGAAAAAGAAATTTAAAAATATTTTATTTTGAAATTAAAGTTGATTACTTGACTAACAAGAAACTAAAAAGATATGAGTCTAGAGTTTAAAGATTGAACCTTTCTTACTAGGCAAGTAACAAACTTAAAAATTTTGAATCAATCACATTAATTGTTAGCATTAATTTTGAAAATATGAAATAAAAATAAGAAAAAGATTTTGAAAATAATTTTGAAAGGTTCGAAATTATGAAAGGAAAAAAATTGAAAAAGATTTGATTTTTGAAAAAGATTTGAAAAAGATAAAATTTTTTAAATTCAAAATTTGATTTGACTCATAAGAAACAACTAGATTTTAAAAATTTTTGAAAAAGTTAACTCAAATTTTCGAATTTGATGAGAAGAAAAAGGGAAAGATATTTTTTTATTTTTGAATTTTTAATGATGAAAGAAAAAAACATCAAAAAGACTCAAAACATGAAAATTATGAATCAAAACAAGAAAAATATGCAAGAACACTTTGAATGCAAAGATGAACACCAAGAACACTTTGAAGATCATGATGAACATCAAGTATGTATTTTTGAAAAATTTTCAATAAAAGAAAACATGCAAAACACCAAACTTAGAAATTTTTTAATATTTAGACACTAAGAAATTGAAAATGCATATGAAAAACAAGAAAAGACACAAAATAAGAAAATATGAAGATCAAACAAGAAGACTTGTCAAGAACAACTTGAAGATCATGAAGAACAAGAAAGAGACTCAATGCATGTGTTCTTCGAAAATTTAAGAAAAGTTAAAAGTATGAAATTGACACCAAACTTACAATTAGACACTAGACTCAAACAAGAAACATCAAATTATTTTTTATTTTATGATTTTGTTAATTTTTTTTGGTTTTTTTTTTTGAAAATTATTTTGGGAAGAACGAAAAAGAAGAAATTTTTTTTTATTTTTCTAAAATAAGAAATAAAAAGCTTAAAATTAAAATAAAATTACCTAATCTGAGCAACAAGATGAACAGTCAGTTGTCCAAACTCGAATAATCCCCGGCAACGACGCCAAAAACTTGGTGCGGAATTTATAACCCACAAACTAACCAGCAAGTGGACCAGGTCATACCTAGTAGTACCTCAAGTAAATGAGGGTCGATCCCACGAGGATTGATGGATCAAGCAACAATGATTAAATGATTGGCTTAGTCAGACAAATAGAAAATGGTGTTTGAAGGTTCAAAAGCAATAACAATAAATTCAGAATATCAAAAAGCAAGCAGTAAACAAGTAGTGAATAATATATGGAGAAACAGTTAAGGCTTCAGAGTTATCTATTTTCCAGATTGACTTTTCTTACTAACTATTTTAATCATGCAAGATTTAATTCATGGCAAACTATATGTGACTAAACCCTAATTCCTTAGACCTTTTTAGTATCCTCTAAAATTTATCGACCGCCAATTCCTTGGTCACTTAATTCCAATTAGAGGGTGAAGTTCAATTCTAGTTATATGCCACATAAATCCTGATTACCCAAATATAAGAGTATTATATGTCACGTATCCCGTTAAGTCCAGATAATTAGAAATTTAGGAGAATATGTTTTCAAGCTGTTGTTCAATTAAAGAGCTTTTCCAAGTTATACAAGAACGCAATTAGAACAAGGGTCATACTTCCGTTCCACCCAAATTCATAAGATAAAGAACGAAAATAATTCTTGAATCATAAATCAGTACATGAATTAAGATAGAAAAATAATATTATCAATCCATACAATAGACAAAGCTCCTAACCTTAACAGTGGAGGTTTAGTTGCTCATGGTGCGGAGAGAAAACTAGGATTCTTAAAACTGTAAAGGGCAGAATGAGGTTGAGAGAAGAGAAGAGCCCGAAGGCTGATTCTTTTCCCTTTTATATCTAATCTTAATTAATGTAAAATATATTTTCTAAAATTAAAATAATATCTTTTCCTAATTATAAATAAAATAAAATTAAATCAAAATTTATTAAACTTTATGCACAGCCTTGTATGAGTGCATGGGACCATTGGATTCGTTTAGGTCCACGCTGAACTTGGGAATTCTCAAGTTCAGCGTGGGTGAGAGCAGGATGCGTCATTTAGAGCTTTGAATCCACGCTGAACTTGGAAATTCTCAAGTTCAGCGTGGATTAATGCGCATATTCCCCTTTTGATTCTTCAAACTAGCGCTGAACTTGAATAACTTCAAGTTCAGCGTGGATTGCTCACACAAAGTGGAAAAAAAGGGTATACTATTATATATCATTGGAAAGCTCTAGAAGTGAACTTTCCAATGCCACTGAAATAGTGTCAATTGGACTTTTTTAGCTCAAGATATTTATGTTTGAGTGCAAGGAGGTTGGGGTTGACAGCATCATTCGCTTTCTTCATTTTCTGCTACAAAACTCCGTAAAATCCATCTGAATTCTACCTAAAATAAGCAGAAATTGCAAACAATTCAAAGTAGCATTCATAGTGCCTAAAAGTAATTGAATCTTTATTAAACTTAGTAATTCAAATGCAAATTCACTAGGAAAAGATAGAAAAGATGCTCACGCATCAGACATAAAGAACGAAGCTTTGGAAAATTGGTGGCGATGCGCACGCGTGGCTGACGCACACGCGTGGCTAAAGCGCACGGGTGGCCGTGTGTAGCTGAGACTGGCGTGCATAAGCTGATGCAATCGCGTGGTGATGCGAAATCCCACCGATGCGTACGCATGCTCGACGCGTACGTGGGGCTCGTAGAATTCATATGACGCGCACGCGTGGCCGACGCGCACGCGTGACGCCCAGCACGTGACCTCATTAATGAAATCATGGCTGATGATTTTTGCAGGGTTATAGGCCAAATCTGAGCTCAATTCTGCATGGAAAAGACCCAAGGAACCAAGGGGGAAAGGGAGGAATCAATCATTCACACCATACACATAATTTTAGCTAGTTTTTTGTTCTTGTTTTATAGGGAGAGAAATGATGACAAGTCATCTTAGGCTAGTTTCACAAGCCTGTTTCAGTAGTTTTTACTTAGTTTTCATGCATTACTTAGGCAATAAGTAAGTGTTTGGATGAAAAATTCATGCTTATCTTGATTTAATCAAACATTGATAATTTTATGCATTTTCATGAATTTTCTGCAAGATTTAGTTGATATTTTAAAAGATGCAAAATCTTGTGATTATGCCAAGGCTTTGATGAGTTTGTTTGGTTGATGATAGGTAAAAAGAAGCATAGGAAGAGCAAGGAAGAAAAGAAGGAGAGGCCAACGTTGGAGCCAACGTTGTCCCATCAACATTGAAGGCAACATCCTGGAAGAAAAAAGCATGGGTGCCAACGTTGGAGGGAACGTTGGTGAACGTTACCTCCAACACCTTTGAAAAAGTTCATTTCTGGAGCTGAAAGAATTTTGGGCGACGCGTACGCATGAAAATGAAAAATTTCTTAATCCACGCGCAAGTGTGAGTCACGCGAACGCGTGAAACGGCAAAATTTACCATTCACGCGTACGCGTGACATAGCTAACGTTGGAGGGAACGTTGTTGATCAAACGCTGCCTCCAACGTCCACAATGAGAAGCCCAGAATTTAGAATTGAGGAAAAATAGCAATGCACGCGTAAGCGTGGTGTACGCGTAAGCGTGGTGTACGCATACGCGTGGTGTACGCATACGTGTCGAAAGGCAAAAACACAGCTTTCACGCGTACGCATGGAATACGCGCACGCGTGGATAGGAGAACGTTGGCACTCCAACGTTAAGTCAAATGTTGATGACAGCAACCAAAACTCAAATTTTTAAAGGGACGTTTGACTCAATGTTTGTCCAAAAACGTTGACTCCAACTTTAATACCAGCAAGGCACAATTGGCACACTCTTCTCCTTAATTACATTAGGCACCAATCCAATCAATCCCTGCTTCAATCAAGACTAAGGCTCAAATCTAAATACACTGAAGACTCAATTGAAGATTAGAAGAAGCCTATAAATAGAAGAATGCTTGAAGATGAAAAGGGGGTGCTGGCGTTGGAGTACATTAGGAGTAGTAGTAGTAGTAGTAGGATTAGGAGTAAGAGTAGAATAGGGAGCTCTTATAAACACTTTTACCTTTCTGCACTTTTACATTTCAGTATTGAATTCAATTTAGCTTATGCAATCTAAATTTCTACAATTTTCTTCTGCAACTTTCCTTTCTGCTAATTTTATATTGCTGTTTCTATTGATGCTCGAGTTACTTTCCTACAATTTACATTCTCTGTAATTATTCTTAGAGCTATGATCCATTGAACCCCAACTCATTAGGGAGAGAAGCTCTGTTGTGATTCATATAAATTGAATTGAATTCTTCTTCCTCTCAATTCATCTGGATAGCTAAGACACAACTTCTATTTCGATTGAGATCCATTCACTCCGGAAGGGGGTTTGAATCTGTGAATTTCCATGTGAGCCTTGGAAGGGGAATCATAGAAATTAGAATTGAAGCTCTGTTTCTCACAACTCTCTTAATCAACACTATTCGGGAGGAATTGAGATCTTGAGAGTCTGTGTGGCTCATGGATGAGAGAAAATGTTTAACCTCTTTTAATGACAATTGGATCAAGGAATTGGCGAGATTGATTGTGATTAGAGAGATTGGATTGCCAAGGAATCGGGATCCAATCAATTTCAATCCGCCATAGATCTATTCATATGATTGAGAAAGAAGTTGAGATCTATTTGATTCATTGTGGATTATGATATCTCCAATCCCTGATGAATTTTCCTTTCTGTCACTTGTTCTTGCTTTGATTTACTGCTTCATTTAATTTCTCAGCATCCAATTCCCTTTACATTTGTTGCAATTTACGTTTCTTGATCTTTAAGTTTCTGCCAATTTACTCTCTACACTTTATGTCTTCTGCAATTTACATTCTGTTAGTTTGATTTCACTCAATTCACCACTGTTAGCTTGACTAAACTAATCACCTCACTAAAGTTGCTTGATCCATCAATCCCTGTGGGATCGACTTCACTCTTGTGAGTTATTACTACTTGATGTGACCCGGTACACTTGCCGGTTAGTTTGTGCGAAATCAATTTTCTCCCATCAAGTTTTTGGCGCCGTTGCCGGGGATTGATTTAGATCAACAATGATTAAGTAGGTGATAAGTCTAGATTAAGCATTTTCTTTGTTTTTGTCATTTATGTTCTTTTTATTTTTCTATTTTCTGCTGATACTAAGGTGTTTGAGTTATTGCCTCACTAAGAAATTCTAATATGTGACATAAGGAGTTTCAATTTTCATTGGTGATTGTGTTTTACAAAATTCAAATGGAGTTTCCCTCATCTTTTGATCAATCATATCATATGGGATATTACCTACCACCTCAAAATGATCCAAGTCATTATCCTAATCGTGGCTGAAAATATCACCAAGGAATGAGAGATTATGAGCAATCCAACTAGTGGGGATATGCTAATCAAGACAATTCCATGGGATACTACCCAACACCATAAAATGATTCATGTCATTATGCTAATGGTGGATGGGAGTATCAACAAGGAATGATAGAGTATGAACACCTCCCAGAGCCACAAAATGACTCATATTGCTATGATAACTATTCATGCTGTGCTGGGAGGGTCAAAACCCAAGAGATCTTAATGATCCATATTTTGCTCATCAAGAGACATCATCATTTGATCGTGGTGACAATACATTCATGCAAGATTGCTCTCCAATGACACAAAATGATCCACACTGCGATGAATTCAACAATGATTCAAGTTGTGGTTGGGAGGACCAAAATTAGAGAGCATTTGACATTTCATACTCCACTTATCAAGAGCCATCATCACTTGAGCATACCTTCAATGCATTTATGCAAAATTGTCCAACCTCACCTCCCAGTTCCTCATTTGAAAATTCTTAATCATTTGACTATGCCTCAACACAAAGTTTCCTCCAAAATCAATATAACTCATTTCTCCAACCACAGAATTCATTTCACCACACAGAAAATTTATTTCAATATTCACAAAATTCATTCCATACCCCTTAAAACAACTTCACCACAACACATCCATGTCCACAAAATTACTCTCAACCTTCATCTCTTGAGCTAGCAGAAGATCTCCTTCAAAAGTCCAGAGAATTATTGGAAAGACAAGAACAATCCTGAAAAAGGCAAGAAATCCTCTTCAAGAAGATGGATGGGCACTTAGAGCAAATAAGGAGAAACTTAGAACTATCAAACATTGAGGATGAAGACAAATTTGTGGGTGAGAAAGTAGAAGAACAAGAAAAAGAAGCCCCTGTGTCAATTGAAAATTCAATTAAGAATGAGGTTGTGGAGGTATTTGAACCTGAGATTCCATATCCACAAAAGATAATTAGGGTGATAGAGGACCAAGAAGACTCACTCCCAAAGGACTCAATAGAAAAAGATACAGAAGAAAGGGAGGAATCCAATCAGGGAAATCCACACTCAAGTGAAACAAAGAATTGCATAGAGGAAGGGTTCATTGAACCATCAATTCAAAAGGTTTTTGATAAAGATAATGCTCCAATAATCACACAACAACCATATCTTGAAATCCAAGAAGTGAAGACAACTAACAAGAACACCGAAGAGAGGATTGTGACCAAGCTGCAATTGATCATATCAAGGAAAAGGAAGAGGTCAACCACAAGCAATCCAACCCCTGAACCACCAGCAAGCAAGCTCAATCAAGCCATTAACAAAAGGTAGCTTGCTGGGAAGAGACCAAGAAAGGGGACACTGACTGGCTCCTCTTTACCATTGAGGTCATTCCTCTTGATGAACTAGAAGAAGAAGAAGAAAGTCATTAGCTACATGTTAGTAGTTTTCCTTTCTTAGTTATTTCAATAAAGGAGTTGAGTAGGTTTCTCTGTATTGTAAAGAGCTAAGTTTGGTGTTACACACCAAAGTAATTAAGGGATGAATGTTGGATGCTAAGTTTGGTGTTTGATGAGCGGATATTTTATACGCTTTATGGGGATAATTTCATATAGTTTTGAGTATGTTTTAGTTAGTTTTTAGTCTATTTCTATTAGCTTTTAGGAAAAATTCATATTTCTGGACTTTACTATGAGTTGTGTGTTTGTCTGTAATTTCAGGTATTTTTCTGGCTGAAATTGAAGGAGCTGAGCAAAAATCTGATTCAGGCTGAAAAAGGACTGCTGATGCTGTTGGATTCTGACCTCCCTGCACTCAAAGTGGATTTTCTGGAGCTAAAGAACTCTAAATGGCGTGCTTCCAATTGCGTTGTAAAGTAGACATCCAGGGCTTTCCAGCAATATATAATAGTCCATACTTTGCACAAGAATAGACGACGTAAACTGGCGTTCAATGCCAGTTCTCTGCCCAATTCTGGCGTCCAGCGCCAGAAAAGGATCAAAAGCTGGAGTTGAACGCCCAAACTGGCATAAAAACTGGCGTTCAACTCCACAAATGGCCTCTGCACGTGAATTGCTTAAGTCTCAGCCCCAGCACACACCAAGTGGGCCCCAGCACACACCAAGTGAGCCCCAGAAGTGGATCTCTGCATCATTCATCATAGTTTATCCAATTTTTGTAAACCTAGGCTACTAGTTTAGTATTTAAACAACTTTTAGAGACTTATTTTGTATCTCATGACATTTTTAGATCTAAACTTTGTATTCTCTGACGGCATGAGTCTCTAAACCCCATTGTTGGGGGTGAGGAGCTCTGCTGTGTCTCAATGAATTAATGCAAGTATTCCTGTTTTCCATTCAAACACGCTTGTTCCTATCTAAGATGTTCATTCGCGCTTAACTGTGATGAAGGTGATGATCTGTGACATTCATCACCTTCCTCAAACCATGAACATGTGCCTGACAATCACCTCCGTTCTATATCCGATTGAATGAGTATCTCTTAGATTCCTTAATCAGAATCTCCGTGGTATAAGCTAGAACTGATGGCGGCATTCATGAGAATCTGGAAAGTCTAAACCTTGTCTGTGGTATTCCGAGTAGGATTCAGGGATTGAATGACTGTGACGAGCTTCAAACTCCTGAAGGCTGGGCGTTAGTGACAGACGCAAAAGGATAGTAAATCCTATTCCAACCGGATCGAGAACCAACCGGTGATTAGCCGTGCTGTGACAGAGCGCGTGAGCGTAGTTTTCACTGGAAGGATGGAAGGTAGCCATTGACAACGGTGATCCACCAACACACAGCTTGCCAGAGGAGGACGTGCGTGCGTGAATCAGAAGACAGAGGAAAGCAGAGATTCAGAAGACAAAGCATCTCCAAAACTCCAACATATTCTCCATTACTGCACAAAAAGTAACTTTTAATTTATGCTCTACTGGTTATTCACAATTCAACTGATAAACATAATTGACTTCCTGACTAAGATTTACAAGATAACCATAGATTGCTTCAAACCAACAATCTCCGTGGGATTCGACCCTTACTCACGTAAGGTATTACTTGGACGACCCAGTGCACTTGCTGGTCATGTGTGCGAAATTGTAAGAGAATAACAATTTTGTGCATCAAGTTTTTGGCGCCGTTGCCGGGGAATTGTTCGTGTTTGAACAACTGACGAATCATTTTGTTGCTTAGATTAGGAAAAAAAAAATAAAATCTTTCTTTTTGGTTTAGAGTCTTTTATTATTTATCCCTTGTTAAAACACTTTAAATTTATAGCTCAGTTAATTAGAACGTGGTGTTTATGTTCATGGTAATTGGCTATCATATTTTTTAAAACCCTTTTCAAAAATAATTTTTCTATTAAATCCTGTGCCAAACTTTAAGTTTGGTGTTTTCTTGTTGATTTCCCTTTGGTTTTCGAAAATTTTGGTTTGGTTTTCTAAAAATTTTAAGTTTGGTGTTCTTTCTTCATGTTCTTGTGTTCTTGTGAGTCTTCAAAGTGTTCTTGAGTTTTCCTTGTGTCTTGATCTTAAAATTTTTAAGTTTGGTGTTCCTTGGTGTTTTCCCTCCAAAATTTTAAAAAACAAGGAGCATTAGATCTAAAAATTTTAAATCTTGTACTATCTTATTGTTTTTCTCTCTCCTCACTAAATTCAAAAATATCTTTTCAAAATATCTTTTCTAACTTCCTAACTTCTTATCTTTTCAAAATTTGTTTCAACTAACTAACTAACTTTTTGTTTGTTTCTTAACTTTTTCAAAACTACCTAACTAACTCTCTCTCTCTCTCTAATTTTCGAAAATATCTTCCCTCTTTTTCCAAAATTTCGTTTTTATTTAACTAATTATTTTTATTTTTTATAAAAAAAAAATTAATTTCAAAATTCAAATTCTTTTTAGTTATTTTATTTTATTTAAGTATTTACTTCTTATAAAATAAAATAAATAAAAAGATAAATCAGTCCAAGTTATATCCATATATCCATCATGGACATAAGTGGAAATGAACAGTCCAGGAGGACTCTGGGGTCATATTCTAACCCCTCTACTGCTTCATATGGGAGTAGCATATGCATACCTTCCATTAGAGTTAGTAGCTTTGAGTTGAATCATCAGCTCATTATCATGGTGCAGCAAAGTTGCCAGTATTCCGGTCTTCCACAGGAAGAACCTACAGAGTTTCTGGCACAATTTTTACAAATTGCTGACACAGTACATGATAAGGAAATAGATCAGGATGTCTACAGACTATTACTGTTTCCATTTGCTGTAAAAGATCAAGCTAAGAGGTGGTTAAATAACCAACCTAAGGCCAGCATAAGAACATGGAAACAGCTGACAGAAAAATTTCTGAATCAGTATTTTCCTCCAAAAAGGATGACACAGCTAAGGCTGGACATCCAAGGCTTTAAACAAGGAGATAATGAATCTCTTTATGATGCCTAGGAGAGATACAGAGAGATGCTACGAAAATGCCCCTCTGAAATGTTTTCAGAGTGGGTTCAGTTAGACATCTTCTACTATGGGCTTGCAGAAGGAGCTCAAATGTTTCTAGATTACTCAGCTGGTGGATCTATCCATATGAGAAAGACAATTGAAGAGGCTCAAGAGCTCATTGATACAGTTGCCAGGAATCAGCATCTGTATCTAAGCAGCAACCCTTCCATGAATGAAGAGGTTAAAACAGTAACTGCTGAATTCAGTACTGTAAAACAAGCTGCTGAATTCAATCAGCAATTGGATTTTCTAACAAAGCAGCTAGCTGAATTCAAAGACAGGTTACAGGAGACAAGGATAGCTAATATACATATGGACGAACAGTTTAAGCAAACAAAGCAGCAGCTATCAAGGCAAATAGCAGAAGAATGCCAAGCAGTTCAATTATGAAGTGGGAAAACACTAAATACCCCACCTCAAGGCATCAAAAATTCAAGAAATGAGCGACCCACCAAAGATTCACCTGAGGACAGTAAGAGCCAAGGGAAAAATAATTCTGGCACTAAAACGCCAGAAAATGGGTGGAAGGCTGGCGCTGAACGCCCAGACCATGCCCAAAACTGGCGTTCAGCGCCAGAAGCAAGGCAAGATTGGCGTTCAACGCCAGAAATGGGCAGG
The DNA here is from genome assembly GCF_059453495.1 of Arachis ipaensis. Classification (NCBI taxonomy): domain Eukaryota; kingdom Viridiplantae; phylum Streptophyta; class Magnoliopsida; order Fabales; family Fabaceae; genus Arachis; species Arachis ipaensis. The sequence continues at coordinate 68,418,175 of NC_142438.1, forward strand.
AATCTGGCGTTGAACGCCCAACATGGGCACATTTCTGGCGTTCAGGCGCCAGGAACAGACAGTGAGCTGGCGTCTAACGTCACTCCAGCTTCTGACTCTAGCACTCAATTGCCAGTGAGGGATCAGACACACACAAGTGCTGATAGCAACCCCTCTAAAAAGGCTTCTTTAACCACTAAGGTTGAGGAATATAAAGCCAAGATACCTTATCCTCAAAAACTCCGGAAAGAGGAGCAGGATAAGCAATTTGCTCGCTTTGTAGATTATCTAAGGACTCTTGAAATAAAGATTCCATTTGCAGAGGCACTTGAGCAAATACCTTCTTATGCCAAGTTCATGAAAGAGATCTTGAGTCATAAAAAGGAGTGGAGAGAAACAGAAAGAGTTCTCCTCGCTGAAGAATGCAGTGCAGTCATTCTGAAAAGCTTTCCTGAAAAGCTTAAAGACCCTGGGAGTTTTCTGATACCATGCATATTAGAAGGTGATTGCACCAAGACAGCTTTATGCGATCTTGGGGCAAGTATCAACCTGATACCTGCATCCACTATCAGGAAGCTTGGCTTAACTGAAGAAGTTAAACCAACCCGGATATGTCTCCAACTTGCTGATGGTTCCACTAAATACCCATCAGGCGTGATTGAGGACATGATTGTTAGAGTTGGGCCATTCGCCTTTCCTACTGACTTTGTTGTGCTGGAAATGGAGGAGCACAAGAGTGCTACACTCATTCTAGGAAGGCCCTTCCTAGCAACTGGACGATCTCTCATTGATGTCCAACAGGGGGAAATAACCCTGAGAGTCAATGATGATGAGTTCAAGTTGAACGCTGTCAAAGCCATGCAGCATCCAGACACATCAACAGACTGCATGAAAGTTGATCTCATTGACTCTTTAGTAGAAGAGATCAACATGGCTGAGAGTCTCGAATCAGAGTTAGAAGACATCTTTAAAGATGTTCAGCCTGATTTGGAGGATTCAGGGGACATGAAAGAGCCTCTGAACTTTCTTCTGAAAGAGGAAAAACCCCCTAAAACCGAGCTCAAGCCACTACCACCATCCTTGAAATATGCATTTCTGGGAGAAGGTGACACTTTTCTAGTGATCATAAGCTCTGCTTTAAATTCACAGGAAGAGGAAGCACTTATTCAAGTGCTAAGGACACACAAGACAGCTCTTGGGTGGTCCATAGGTGACCTTAAGGGCATAAGCCCAGCTAGATGCATGCACAAAATCCTATTGGAGGATAATGCCAAACCAGTGGTTCAACCACAGAGGCGGCTAAATCCAGCCATGAAGGAAGTGGTGCAGAAAGAGGTCACCAAATTACTAGAGGCTGGGATTATTTATCCCATTTCTGATAGCCCCTGGGTGAGCCCTGTTCAAGTCGTCCCAAAAAAGGGAGGCATGACAGTGATTCATAATGAAAAAAATGAACTGATTCCTACAAGAACAGTTACAGGGTGGCGCATGTGTATTGACTACAGAAGGCTCAATACAGCCACCAGAAAGGATCATTTTCCTTTACCATTCATAGACCAGATGCTAGAAAGACTAGCAGGTCATGATTATTACTGCTTTTTGGATGGCTACTCAGGCTATAACCAGATTGCAGTAGATCCCCAGGATCAAGAGAAAACAGCATTCACATGTCCATCCGGAGTGTTTGCTTATAGAAGGATGCCATTTGGGCTATGTAATGCGCCTGCAACCTTCCAGAGATGCATGCTCTCTATTTTCTCTGACATGGTGGAAAATTTTCTGGAAGTCTTCATGGATGACTTCTCAGTATATGGAGACTCATTCAGCTCCTGTCTTGATCACCTGAAACTTGTTCTGAAAAGATGCCAAGAAACCAACCTAGTTTTAAACTGGGAAAAGTGTCACTTCATGGTGACTGAAGGAATTGTTCTTGGGCATAAAATCTCAAACAAGGGAATAGAGGTGGATCAAGCAAAAATAGGGGTAATTGAAAAATTACCACCACCTACCAATGTTAAGGCAATCAGAAGCTTTCTGGGGCATGCAGGATTCTATAGGAGGTTTATAAAGGATTTTTCAAAAATCGCAAAACCTCTAAGCAATCTGCTAGCTGCTGACACGCCATTTGTGTTTGACACAGCATGCCTGCAGGCGTTTGAAATGCTGAAAGCTAAGCTGGTCACAGCACCAGTCATTTCTGCACCAGACTGGACATTGCCATTTGAGTTAATGTGTGATGCCAGTGATCATGCCATTGGTGCAGTATTGGGACAGAGGCATGACAAGCTTCTGCATATCATTTATTATGCCAGTCGCGTTCTAAATGATGCCCAGAAAAATTACACAACCACAGAAAAAGAACTACTTGCAGTGGTTTACGCCATTGACAAGTTCAGATCATACTTAGTAGGATCAAAAGTGATTGTGTATACTGACCATGCTGCTCTTAAATATCTACTCACAAAGCAGGATTCAAAACCCAGGCTCATCAGATGGGTATTGCTCCTGCAAGAGTTTGATATAGAAATAAGAGACAGAAAAGGGACAGAGAACCAAGTGGCTGATCATCTGTCCTGGATAGAGCCAGTGGAAGGGACGTCCCTCCCCTTTCTTGAGATCTCTGAGACGTTCCCTGATGAGCATCTATTTGCCATTCAGGAAGCACCATGGTTTGCCGATATTGCAAACTATAAAGATGCACGGTTCATACCCAAGGAGTACAATAGAATACAAAAGAAGAAATTAGTCACTGATGCAAAGTACTACTTGTGGGATGAACCCTATCTCTTTAAGAGATGTGCAGACGGAATTATCCGTAGGTGTGTCCCCAGAGAGGAAGCACAGAGAATCCTATGGCATTGCCACGGATCTCAATATGGAGGCCATTTCAGAGGTGAGCGAACAGCCACCAAGGTCCTCCAATGTGGCTTCTATTGGCCCACACTCTATAAAGATTCCCGAGAGTTTGTACGTAGTTGTGACAGTTGCCAAAGAGCTGGTAATCTGCCTCATGGTTATGCCATGCCTCAACAAGGAATCTTGGAAATTGAGTTGTTTGACGTATGGGGAATTGACTTCATGGGACCTTTTCCACCATCATATTCAAACACTTATATTCTGGTGGCAGTTGACTATGTATCAAAATGGGTTGAGGCTATTGCCACACCCACCAATGATACTAAAACAGTGCTGAAGTTCCTCCAGAAACATATCTTTAGCAGGTTTGGTGTCCCTAGAGTGTTAATCAGGAGTTCTATGCTAATATGTGGCAGACTGACAAGCAAAGACTATCTGGAACAGCCTGCTACGAATTTCGGACCATGGTCAGGGGAAAGATTGTTCATACCACCCCTGACAAGATCAGAGAGATATTAAAGCTACCTCAGCTAAAGGATGATCCAGACTCCTTCAACAGGAGGATGATGAGAGTAGACATTGGCCTGGATAAGATCCTAGAGGACATATGTATCCCTGGAGCCAGGTGGACCACCAACACAAAGGGCGTCCCAAATCAACTCAAGAGAGAGGATCTCAAACCAGTTGCCAGAGGATGGCTGGACTTCATTGGGCATTCTCTGTTGCCCACTAGCAACCGTTCTGAAGTCACAGTTAAAAGAGCAGTGATGATTCATTGCATCATGATGGGAAAGGAAGTGGAGGTTCATCAGCTGATTTCAACTGAGCTCTATAAGATTGCTAACAAAAATTCAAAAGAGGCCAGGTTGGCTTATCCAAGCGTGATTTCTCTGCTCTGCAAGGACGCTGGAGTCAAGATGGGAATAACTGAATATATCCTAATTGAAAAGTCAATCACCAAAGCATCAATGGATAGACAACAAGCACAGGAGGATCTTATCAAGAAGAGAGCACAGGAATTCCTCCCAGAGATTCCTCAAGCAGAATATTGGGAATATCTTGAGACATCTGTCACCAAGATACAGGAAGCTATGGAGCAAATAATAAAACAATAGAAGGAACACAGTCAAATGCTGACCCATATGTTTAAAGAACAAGAGGAGCAGGGGCGTGACTTAAGGGAACTGAAGCGCCAAAAGTCTTCTGTAATACCAAGCCTCCCAAGGATCAGAGGAACCCCCATACCCCCAGAATAAAGGTTGTTAATTTTCAATTTCTGCCTTAACTCTGTGACAGTGTCCTTATAAAAAGTTTACCTTAGAAGTCATATAATAGTAATTAGTATCTATTTGATTTTATCTCCAATTAAGCTATAGTTTATTTTTTTCATCATCATTAAACATGAATAAAATAGTAGATCTTTTGAATAAGAAGCAATAAAATTTCGAGTTTAATAAAAGAAATTCTAATTGGTTAAATGTGGTGGCAATGCTTTCTGTCTTCTGAATGAATGCTTGAACAGTGCATATGTCTTTTGAATTTGTTGTTTAAGACTGTTAAATATGTTGGCTCTTCAAAGAATGATGAACATGAGACATGTTATTGATAATCTGAAAATCATAAAAATGATTCTTGAAGCAAGAAAAAGCAGCAAAGAACAGAGCATTCAAAAAAAAAAAAAAAAAAGCAAGCAGAAAAAGCCAAAAGCTCTTAAAACCAAAAGGCAAGGGCAAATAAAAAGGATACCAAGGCTTTGAGCATCAGTGGATAGGAGGGCCTAAAGGATTAAAATCCCGGTCTAAGCGGCTAAACCAAGCTGTCCCTAACCATGTGCTTGTGGCGTGCAGGTGTCAAGTGAAAACTTGAGACTGAGCGGTTAAAGTCAAGGTCCAAAGCAAAAAGAAAGAGTGTGCTTAAGAACTCTGGACACCTCTAATTGGGGACTTTAGCAAAGCTGAGTCACAATCTGGAAAGGTTCACCCAGTTATGTGTCTGTGGCATTTATGTATTCGGTAGTAATACTGGAAAACAAAGTGCTTAGGGCCACGGCCAAGACTCATAAAGAAGTTGTGTTCAAGAATCATCACACTGAACTAAGAGAATCAATAACACTATCTGAATTCTGAGTTCCTATAGATGCCAATCACTCTGAGCTTCAATGGATAAAGTGAGATGCCAAAACTGTTCAGAAGCAAAAAGCTACTAGTCCCGCTCATCTAATTAGAATCTGAGCTTCAATCAAAAACTCTGAGATATTATTGCTTCTCAACCTATTAGTATTCTATTTTATTTGTCTAGTTGCTTGAGGACAAGCAACAGTTTAAGTTTGGTGTTGTGATGAGCAGATATTTTATACGCTTTTTGGGGATAATTTCATATAGTTTTGAGTATGTTTTAGTTAGTTTTTAGTCTATTTCTATTAGCTTTTAGGAAAAATTCATATTTCTGGACTTTACTATGAGTTGTGTGTTTGTCTGTAATTTCAGGTATTTTTCTGGCTGAAATTGAAGGAGCTGAGCAAAAATCTGATTCAGGCTGAAAAAGGACTGCTGATGTTGTTGGATTCTGACCTCCCTGCACTCAAAGTAGATTTTCTGGAGCTACAGAACTCGAAATGGCGTGCTTCCAATTGCGTTGGAAAGTAGACATCCAGGGCTTTCCAGCAATATATAATAGTCCATACTTTGCACAAGAATAGACGACGTAAACTGGCGTTCAACGCCAGTCCTCTGCCTAATTCTGGCGTCCAGCGCCAGAAAAGGATCAAAAGCTGGAGTTGAACGCCCAAACTGGCATAAAAACTGGTGTTCAACTCCACAAATGGCCTCTGCACGTGAATTGCTTAAGTCTCAGCCCCAGCACACACCAAGTGGGCCCCAGCACACACCAAGTGGGCCCCAGAAGTGGATCTCTGCATCATCCATCATAGTTTATCCAATTTTTGTAAACCTAGGCTACTAGTTTAGTATTTAAACAACTTTTAAAGACTTATTTTGTATCTCATGACATTTTTAGATCTAAACTTTGTATTCTCTGACGGCATGAGTCTCTAAACCCCATTGTTGGGGGTGAGGAGCTCTCCTGTGTCTCAATGAATTAATGCAAGTATTCCTGTTTTCCATTCAAACACGCTTGTTCCTATCTAAGATGTTCATTCGCGCTTAACTGTGATGAAGGTGATGATCTGTGACATTCATCACCTTCCTCAAACCATGAACGTGTGCCTGATAATCACCTCCGTTCTTTATCCGATTGAATGAGTATCTCTTAGATTCCTTAATCAGAATCTCCGTGGTATAAGTTAGAACTGATGGCGGCATTCATGAGAATCCGGAAAGTCTAAACCTTGTCTGTGGTATTCCGAGTAGGATTCAGGGATTGAATGACTGTGATGAGCTTCAAACTCCTGAAGGCTGGGCGTTAGTGACAGACGCAAAAGGATAGTAAATCCTATTCCAACCGGATCGAGAACCAACCGGTGATTAGCCGTGCTGTGACAGAGCGCGTGAGCGTAGTTTTCACTGGAAGGATGGAAGGTAGCCATTGACAATGGTGATCCACCAACACACAGCTTGCCAGAGGAGGACGTGCGTGCGTGAATCAGAAGACAGAGGAAAGCAGAGATTCAGAAGACAAAGCATCTCCAAAACTCCAACATATTCTCCATTACTGCACAACAAGTAACTTTTAATTTATGCTCTACTGGTTATTCACAATTCAACTGATAAACATAATTGACTTCCTGACTAAGATTTACAAGATAACCATAGATTGCTTCAAACCAACAATCTCCGTGGGATTCGACCCTTACCCACGTAAGGTATTACTTGGACGACCCAGTGCACTTGCTGGTCATGTGTGCGAAATTGTAAGAGAATAACAATTTTGTGCATCAGTGTTCCACCAAAAATTTCATTAAAAACACATTGCACCCTCATCATGACTAGTTCTCAGCTCCAAACAATCAGAGAAACTACTTGACTATTGTTTAGTTTCTAGTTCAGAGTTTATTTTCTAGTTTTCTAGTTCATAGTTTACTTTCTTAATAAAAAGTACTTGATATTTCATGCATGTATTTATTCTGCTGTATATAGAAGTAGGCAAGGAACTAAGTTTGGTGTTCCCACGCTAACTTAGGTTCAGAGAATCACAAGCATACATGCATGCTAACTGTTTCTCAAGTGCTTGGGAAACAAGCAACTTTCAATATCTCTTGTAGGAAGTCATTCAATCTCTTAGAGGGAAAGATACATCATCATGTGGATGGACAAAGGAAGGACATGGAACCCAATAATGATGATGACACAGAGGAAACAAATGGACTCCAAGAGGTTGTATTGTTCTCTGACTGACTTTAGCTTAAATATGCTAATTGAAAGTGCAAATGTCCCCTGTTGATTAGTGTCCTATTAGATTTATTTACTGTCTGTTTGTTTTCATGCTGTTGTGGCTTGCTAGTCTAAGTGCTTAATTCACTTTCATCTTACTTGAATTATATGCTTTATTCCTCATGCTTGAATAAAAGAAAAATTACTGTGAAACAGAGAAAGAGTAAAAGTTTGGTTTAATATGAGACAGAATAAGGTTATGTGGTGGTATGTGCTAGTTCATTAGTTGATTTATGATAAGGTTAGAGGTTGGCATGATTTTGTGATGTGAACTTGAGTTACATTTCATGAGACTTGACAAAAGAAAGAGGTTCATAATAAAAAAAATACAAGAGAAAGAAACAAAAAGAAATAAACAAGGCTGGGCACCAATGGCTTGAGATTTGGATATATGCCTGTGATGTTCTTATACAAAGATAAGCTTGGATAACTAGGTTCTAAGGGGTGCTTCATCACCCGGCAACTTGGGTTAACTAACCTGGGATTGCCAACCGAAAGTCCACCATCAAGAGCTACTTTGAGACAAAGCATTTAGTGACCCAAAGAGGTGCTGGGTATCAATTTCTAAAGAACAAAACAAGCTAAATGCCTGTGGTGTGTGTGTGCTAAGGAGAGGCTTGAGCAAGTAAGCCCATAGGGGTGTTTCAACACCTAGCATCTTAAACCAACTGGGGTGGGAATGCTTGGTATAGAATTTCTTAATAAAATCCCATTGCAAGTATAGCTCTATCCAACAACAATCTTCGAGTCAAATTTAGAAAGGGATTTGGTTGTCACAAGGAATGGGCAAACATGTGCTTCAACATTGGTTAGAAGTCCGGGGTTGTAAGTCATGAGAAAGAAATTAAACTAGGAATCTTAACAAGCAAGTAATCTTGGAATGCAAGAAACTAATTCAAACAATTAGAGCGAAATGTAAATAATTCCAAACTCATAAAATAACATCCAATGTAATTCTATTCTAAACTAAAAAAGCAACTATAACTAAGACAAAGCAATCAAGATTTTTGGGTTTTCAAATATGAATGATAAAGGTAACTCTTGGCTAAGCATGGGAATTGAGATCGTCATCCTTGTCTCCATATCAAACATTGACAATTATGAGGTACTAACCCACTAAGTCTACTTCTCAAAAGCCTTAAGTACGTATTGTCTATTTCCAGGCTTGAAGTACGTTAAATAGGTTTGATCACATCAACCCATAAGTCCCAACCTATCTACTAATTAGATTAGTAGTGGGTTAGTGTCAATGAGTATCAAATTGATCACCCAGGGTTCTCAAATCACCAATTCAATGAGACCCAATGACTCAAGGTCACTCAATTCCCTTAGCTTATGCCAAGAGTAAAGAAAACTACTCCATAATCAAAGGAAACATTTCATCAAACACATGGTAAGCATCAACAAAAGACATATTCAAATTGCAATTAAATTGGAACTAATAAGTACCCACTAACAATTATCAACATACAATCACTCAAACAACACAATTAATCATGGAAATCATCAATGCAGCAATAACAAATCAAGATCCACAAGATTCATGAAATAGGTATAAAATGATAAACAACAAGGAAACATAAAACTAACACAAGATCTAAACAAAATTATACTAGAGAATTCAAATTAAACAATTAAAACTAGTAATTAACAAGATCCAATTCAAAATTCAACAAGGGAAGATCAAATTAAAGCTAGATCTAGATAGGAACAAGGAATTCTCTCTCTAGAAGAACAAAGAACCAAAAACTAGCTAAAAATTGTGTCTAAGTGTAAAATGATTGATCCCCCCTTTCCCCCTAGCATCCTTGGGTCTTTTTCATGTAGAAACAGCTTGAATTTGGGCTTGATGAGCCTCAGAAATCACCAGGCACAATTTCCTTTAATGAGGTCACGTGCATCTTTCCGCGCGTGCGCGCCGATTGCTTTTGTGATCCACGCGTGCGCGTGAAGTGCGCGCGCGCGTCGGTGGGATTTCTCTTATCCGCGCGGATGCGTCCATCCTTGCGCGCCCATGCTGGAATTCCCAAAATCCAAATCTTCATGTTCCTTCCTCTTGTGCATACTTTGTTTCTTTCTTCTAGGCCCTTCTTGCCCTATAAATCCTGAAATCACTTAACAAATACATCACGGCATCGAATGGCAATAAAAGAGGATCAAAATATGGCAATTCTAAGGCAAAATAAGCATGTTTTTCATCATGAAGCAATATTAGGAAGAGAACACAAAACCATGCAATTCTAGTGAATAAGTGTGAGAAATATTGACAAAAACCCCCAAATTCTACACAATTTGGGGTTTATTAAATATCCCCACACTTAAACCAAGCATGTCCTCATGCTTAAAATAAAAAGACCAAAGATCATGGTGAGAAAGGGTTTATGAAATGCAAACTACCTAAGTGAATGCACGCAACTAAAGTAAAATCGTCTATCTACTTGGTCAAGGGTAAATCTATCCTCCAAGAACACATATGAGCATACAGGGTGAAAATGATATGTAGTTCATAAATCCTACCAAATTGAACATCAACATGAAATGCATATAACTTGCTAGATGAACACTTGTGAAAGCCGGGAACAAGGAGTTGAGCATCGAACCCTCACCAGAAGTGTATCCGCTCTATTCGCTCGAGTGTATAGGGTTCGTCACTCAATCCTCTCCTAATCATGCTTTCCAAGATTTGTCTTTCATCTAACAATCAACAATTACTTAATTCATGCTTACAAGTATCATGAGGTCTTATTCATGGGTTGTAATGGGGCTAGGGTGAAGGTAAGGATGTATATGGTCAAGTGAGCTTAAAATTTGAGTCCTTGATTAACCTAAGATCCCACTAGATACATAGAACAACCTATACAACTATAATATAATACTTAACTACCCATGGGTTTCACTTTTTACATACTCATGCATTCTTTCCAATTCACATCCCATATGTATTGTTATTATTACTTTGTCTTGGGGCATTTTTGTCCCCTTCAATTGCTTTCCCTTTTTCTATTTTTGTTTTTTCTATATATATATATATATATTTTTTTTTTCTATTTCTTTCTCTTACATTCTCATATATACACATAAAATTTTTTTCTTTTTGGTCCCCTTTTTCTTCGGGTTTCATGTACAAAAGTTCCAATGCATATGGCTCAATCATTCAATACATGAGCATGTTTTCACTTCCCAAAATTTCCAATTACAATTACAAATACAAATACACACCTTTATATCTACCCAAGTTCCCAAGTACACCCTCCCGTTTGAATGACACACACCCTAACTTACCTAAGCTAATCAAGGATCCAAATCTAGAGACATCTATTGTTTTTCACTTAGGGTTGTTGATGTGCTCTATTTAGAACAAAAAGGGTTTATCATTGGTTCAAAATTGGTTAGCAAGGGTAGATAAAAGGGTTAAGGCCATTTGGAAAAAGTGACTATTGAAATGATGGCCTCAATCATGTAAATGCATTCATACACAAAATAATGGACATATAGAATCAGACAAAGCAAGGATTACAATCATAGAGAGAGAATAATGCACACAAGAATGGGAAATAGTAGTTAGAAGATGTAACCACACAATAGGCTCAAAACTTACATGCTTGTGTTCTTAGCTCAATTATAGTTTCTTGGGGAAGAAGTCATTATTTTAACCAAGTAACTCTATATGAACTAACTATCATGCAAGGAGTATTTACAAGCAAGACTAACTACACATGCAATGTACTAACTACTAAGTAAAAGATAAATCCATGGGTGTTGAAAGGAAGAGATTGTTACCCATGGAGATCGGTCGAACAACCTCCCCACACTTAGAATTTAGCACGGTCCTCTGTGCTACCAACATTGCGCAAAGGACGGTCGGGACCGGAACCTTCACTATCCCCTCCATCAGAGCTCCCATCACTTGGGTTTGAGGTGGATGTAAATATTTTGGATTCCTCCATGTTAGGGATAACACAACGCAGAAGCTTCTTGATGTACGTGTATTGGTATTGGTTGCACGGCTTATATCTATCAATCTTCCGGTGTAGATCTTCTATCCTTTGATATGTGGATCTTTGCCGTGGTTGTGACGATGATGTGGAAGGAATAGTAGATGGAAGGGCTATGTCAAGACTTGGGTTGTTCATGGGGATATGTAAGTATTTTCCGCTCGGGACCACATCGCCCTTCGCTGGAATTATAGCTTTCGTATCCATGTCTTCCCAAGGAACACCCGCAGCAGCAACTAAATCGGATACCAATGCTGGAAATGGCAAATTGCCCCGGGCGTGGACTTGTCCCATCGCTTGCTTGACAATAAGTGTGGTACACGAAATTGTGATCTCAGGCAACGGCGCCAGAAACTCTGTATGCACGTCTTAATAAATTGTTTTTCATTCACAACTTCGATACAACTAACCAGCAAGTGCACTGGGTCGTCCAAGTAATAAACCTTACGTGAGTAAAGGCCGATCCCACGGAGATTGTTGGTATGAAGCAAGCTATGGTCACCTTGTAAATCTCAGTCAGGCGGATATAAAATAGTTATGGAGTTTTCGAACATAAATAATAAATAGATAGAAAAAAAGGATAGAAACACTTATGTATATCATTGGTGAGAATTTCAGATAAGTGTATAGAGATGCTTTCGTTCCTCCGAACCTCTGCTTTCCTGCTGTCTTCATCCAATCAGTCTTACTCCTTTCCATGGCTGGCTTTATGTAAGGACATCACCGTTGTCAATGGCTACTTTTAATCCTCTCTGGAAAATGGTCAGATGCGCTGTCACTGCATGGCTAATCGTCTGGAGGCATCACCCTTGTCAATGGCTGCATCTTATCCTCTTGTGAAAATGGTCCAAATGCTCTGTCACAGCACGGCTAATCATCTGAGGTTCTCGATCATACTGGAATAGGATTCACCCTCCTTTTGCGTCTGTCACTACGCCCAGCACTCGCGAGTTTGAAGTTCGTCACAGTCATTCAATCCCAGAGTCCTACTCGGAATACCACAGACAAGGTTTAGACTTTCCGGACTCTCATGAATGCCGCCATCAATCTAGCTTATACCACGAAGATTCTGATTAAGAGATCCAAGAGATACTCATTCAATCTAAGCTGGAACGGAAGTGGTAGTCAGGCACGCGTTCATGGGGAATGATGATGATTGTCACGTTCATCACATTCAGGTTGAAGTGCGAATGAATATCTTAGAAGCGGAACAAGTTGAATTGAATAGAAAAACAGTAGTACTTTGCATTAATCTTTGAGGAACAGCAGAGCTCCACACCTTAATCTATGGAGTGCAGAAACTCTACCGTATGAAAATACATAAGTGATAATGGTTCAGGCATGGCCGAATGGCCAGCTCCCATGAAAGTCTAAGATAGCATAAAACTGATCAAAGATGTCTAATACAATAGTAAAAAGTCCTATTTATACTAAACTAGTTACTAGGGTTTACAGAAGTAAGTAATTGATGCATAAATCCACTTCCGGGGCCCACTTGGTGTGTGCTTGGGCTGAGCTTGAATGTTACACATGTAGAGGTCAATCTTGGAGTTGAACGCCAGTTTGTAACATATTTCTGGCGTTCAACTCTGGCTTGTGACGTGTTTCTGGCGTTTAACTCCAGACAGCAGCGTAGAACTGGCGTTCAACGCCCTTTTACGTCATCTAAACTCGGCCAAAGTATAGACTATTATATATTGCTGGAAAGCCCTAGATGTCTACTTTCCAACGCAATTGGAAGCGTGCCATGCTGAGTTCTGTAGCTCCAGAAAATCCACTTTGAGTGCAGGGAGGTCAGAATCCAACAGCATCAGCAGTCCTTCTTCAACCTCTGAATCTGATTTTTGCTCAAGTCCCTCAATTTCAGCCAGAAAATACCTGAAATCACAGAAAAATACACAAACTCATAGTAAAGTCCAGAAATGTGAATTTAACATAAAAACTAATGAAAACATCCCTAAAAGTAACTAGATTCTACTAAAAACATACTAAAAATAATGCCAAAAAGCGTATAAATTATCCGCTCATCACAACACCAAACTTAAATTGTTGCTTGTTCCCAAGCAACCAAAAATCAAATAGGATAAAAAGAAGAGAATATACTATAAATTCCAAACTATCAATGAAACATAGCTCCAATCAGATGAGCGGGACTTGTAGCTTTTTGCCTCTTGAATAGTTTTGGCATCTCACTTTATCCATTGAGGTTTAGAATGATTGGCATCTATAGGAACTCAGAGTTCAGATAGTGTTATTGATTCTCCTAGTTCAGTATGATGACTCTTGAACACAGCTATTTTATGAGTCTTGGCCGTGGCCCTAAGCACTTTGTTTTCCAGTATTACCACCGGATACATAAATGCCACAGACACATAATTGGGTGAACCTTTTCAGATTGTGACTCAGCTTTGATAAAGTCCCCAATTAGAGGTGTCCAGGGTTCTTAAGCACACTCTTCTTTTGCTTTGGACCTTGACTTTAACCGCTCAGTCTCAAGTTTTCACTTGACACCTTCACGCCATAAGCACATGGTTAGGGACAGCTTGGTTTAGCCACTTAGGCTAGGATTTTATTCCTTTAGGCCCTCCTATCCACTGATGCTCAAAGCCTTGGGATCCTTTTTATTTACCCTTGCCTTTTGGTTTTAAGGGTTATTGGCTTTTTGCTCTTGCCTCTTGGTTTTAAGAGCTTTTGGCTTTTTCTGCTTGCTTTTTCTTTTTTTATTTTTTTTCGCCTATATTTTTTTCTGCAAGCTTTGTTCTTTGCTGCTTTTTCTTGCTTCAAGAGTCATTTTTATGATTTTTCAGATTATCAAATAACATGTCTCCTTATCATCATTCTTTCAAGAGCCAACATATTTAACATTCTTAAACAACAACTTCAAAAGACATATGCACTGTTCAAGCATTCATTCAGAAAACAAGAAGCATTGTCACCACATCAATATAATTAAACTAAGTTCAAGGATAAATTCGAAACTCATGTACTTCTTGTTCTTTTGAATTGAAAACAGTTTTCATTTAAGAGAGGTGATGGATTCATAGGACATTCATAACTTTAAGACAAAGTTACTAAATACTAATGATCATGTAATGAAGACACGAACATGGATAAGCACTTAACATAGAGAAAACGAAAAACAGAGAATGTAAGAACAAGGAATGAGTCCACCTTAGTGATGGTGGCGTTTCCTTCTTGAGGAACCAATGATGTCCTTGAGCTCTTCTATGTCTCTTCCTTGTCTTTGTTGCTCCTCCCTCATTGCTTTTTGATCTTCACTAATTTCATGAAGGATGATGGAGTGTTCTTGATGTTCCACCCTTAATTGTCCCATGTTGGAACTTAATTCTCCTAGGGAGGTGTTGATTTGCTCCCAATAGTTTTGTGGAGGAAAATGCATTTGAGGCATCTCCAGGATCTCATGGTGATGAGCTTGAAAGGGACCTCGGAGATCACCTTCTTCTTGGCCACAACATCATAGAAGTGGTCTTGATGAGCTTTGGAGATGAATCTTTCCATCTCCCATGACTCGAAGGTGGAAGCTTTTGTCTTCCCTTTCCCTTTTCTAGAGGATTCTCCGGTCTTGGGTGCCATCAATGGTAATGGAAAAACAAAAAGCTTATGCTTTTACCACACCAAACATAGAATATTGCTCGCCCTCGACCAAGAGAAGAAAGAATAGATGAAGAAGAAGAAGAAAATATGGAGGAGAGGGGGGAGGGGTGTATTCGGCCATAAGGGTGGGTTTTGGGTGGGGAATTGATTTTGAATTTTGAAGGTAGGTGGGGTTTATGAGGTAGGTTTATGGGGAAGAGTGGATGGATGTGAGTGGTGAAGTGGTTATAGGGAAGAGAGATTGAGGTGATTGGTGAAGAGTTTTGGGGAAGAGTGTTTATGGGTTTGTGTGAAAGAGGGGTGAGAAGAAGTGAGTGGAGGTAGGTGGGGATCCTGTGGGGTCCACAGATCCTGAGGTGTTCAAGAATTTACAACCTTGCACCAAATTAGGCATGCAAAATGCCCTTACACACAACTCTGGGCGTTCAGCGCCAGATTGGTGCTTGTTCTGGGCGTTGAACGCCCATTTGTTGCCCATTTCTGGCGTTGAACGCCAGAACCATGCTTGTTCTGGGCGTTCAGCGCCAGCTCTTCTCCAGGGTGTAATTCTGGCATTCAAACGCCCAGATGCTGCCCATTTTGGGCGTTCAGCGCCAGAACCATGCTCTGTTCTGGCGTTGAACGCCAGCCAGATGCTTCTTATTGGCGTTTAAATGCCAGTAAGGTCTTCCTCCAGGGTGTGATTTTTCTTCTGCTGTTTTTGATTCTGTTTTCAATTTTTATATTTATTTTGTGACTCCACATGATCATGAACCTAATAAAACATGAAAGAACAAGAAAAATAAAATTAGATAAATAAAAATTGGGTTGCCTCCCAACAAGCGCTTCTTTAATGTCAATAGCTTGATAGTGGGCTCTCATGGAGCCTCACAGATGTTCAGAGCATTGTTGAGACTTCCCAACACCAAACTTAGAGTTTGACTGTGGGGGCTCTGGTTGACTCTGTTTTGAGAGAAGCTTGCTGTGCCTCTTTTCAATGTTTACAGAAGGGTAACCTTGAGTTGTAAACACAAGGGAGTCCTCATTCAATTGAAGGACTAATTCACCTCTGTCAACATCAATCACAGCTCTTGCTGTGGCTAGGAAAGGTCTTCCAAGGATGATGGATTCATCCTCATCC
Organism: Arachis ipaensis; assembly: GCF_059453495.1. Lineage (NCBI taxonomy): Eukaryota > Viridiplantae > Streptophyta > Magnoliopsida > Fabales > Fabaceae > Arachis > Arachis ipaensis. Next base: position 68,434,128 of record NC_142438.1, read on the forward strand.
TTCCTAGTATCAAGGATTATGAAATCAGCAGGGATGTAAAGGCCTTCAACCTTTACTAACAAGTCCTCTACTTGTCCATAAGCCTGTTTTCTTGAATTGTCTGCCATCTCTAATGAGATTTTAGTAGCTTGCACCCCAAAGATTCCCAGTTTCTCTATTACAGAGAGGGGCATGAGGTTTATCCCTGAACCAGGGTCACACAGAGCCTTTTCAAAGATCATGTTGCCTATGGTACAAGGTATTACGAACTTTCCAGGATCCTGTTTCTTCTGAGGCAATGTCAGTTGATCCAGATCACTTAGTTCATTGGTGAACAAGGGATGTTCATCTTCCTAAGTCTCAATACCAAATAATTTGGCATTCAGCTTCATGATTGCACCAAGGTACTTGGTAACTTGCTCTTCAGTAACATCCTCATTCTCTTCAGAAGATGAATGCTCGTCAGAGCTCATGAAGGGCATAAGGAGGTTCAATGGAATCTCTATGGTCTCTAGATTAGTCTCAGATTCCTTTGGTTCCTCAAACGGAAACTCCTTATTGATCACTAGACGTCCCAGGAGGTCTTCCTCACTGGGATTTACGTCCTCCCCTTCCTCTCCAAGTTCGGCCATGTTGACTACGTCAATGGCCTTGCACTCTCCTTTTGGATTTTCTTCTGTATTGCTTGGGAGAGTACTAGGAGGGATTTCAGTGATCCTTTTACTCAGCTGGCCCACTTGTACCTCCAAATTTCTAATGGAAGACCTTGTTTCATTCATGAAACTTACAGTGGCCTTAGATAGATCAGAGACTAAGTTTGCTAAATTAGAGGTATTTTGTTCAGAGTTCTCTGTCTGTTGCTGAGTGGATGATGGAAAAGGTTTACTATTGTTAAACCTATTTCTTCCACCATTATTAAAGCCTTGTTGAGGCTTTTGTTGATCCTTCCATGAGAGATTTGGGTGATTTCTCCATGAGGGGTTATAGGTGTTTCCATAAGGTTCACCCATGTAATTCACCTCTGCTATTGCAGGGTTTTCAGGATCATAAGCTTCTTCTTTAGAAGATGCCTCTTGAGTACTGTTGGATGCAGCTTGCATTCCATTCAGATTCTGAGAAATCATATTGACTTTCTAAGTCAATATTTTATTCTGAGCCAATATGGCATTCAGAGTATCAATTTCAAGAACTCCCTTCTTCATAGGCGTTCCATTACTCACAGGATTCCTCTCAGAAGTGTACATGAACTGGTTATTAGCAACCATGTCAATGAGTTCTTGAGCTTCTGCAGGCATTTTCTTTAAGTGAATGGATCCACCTGCAGAGGTATCCAATGACATTTTAGCTAATTCAGACAGACCATCAAAGAATATGTCCAGGATGGTCCATTCTGAAAGCATGTCAGAATGACACTTTTTGGTCAGTTCTTTGTATCTCTCCCAAACTTTATAGAGGGATTCACCTTCTTTCTGTCTGAAGGTCTGAACATCCACTCTAAGCTTACTCAGCTTTTGAGGAGGAAAGAACTTGGCTAAGAATGCCTTGACCAGCTTATCCCAAGAATTCAGGCTATCCTTAGGTTGAGAGTCCAACCATATCCTAGCTTTGTCTCTCACAGCAAAAGGGAAAAGCATGAGCCTGTAGACTTCAGGATCTACTCCATTAGTCTTAACAGTATCACATATCTGCAAGAATTCAGTTAAGAACTGAAAAGGATCTTCAGATGGAAGTCCATGAAACTTGCAGTTCTGCTGCATCAGAGAAACTAATTGAGGTTTCAGGTCAAAATTGTTTGCTCCAATGGCAGGAATGGAGATGCTTCTTCCATGTAAATTGGAATTAGGTGCAGTAAAGTCACCAAGCATCCTCCTTGCATTATTATTATTATTTTCGGCTGCCATCTCCTCTTCTTGTTCGAAAATTTCTGAAAGGTGCTTGCTGGATTGTTGTAATTTAGCTTCTCTTAGTTTCCTCTTCAGAGTCCTTTCAGGTTCTGGATCTGCTTCAACAAGAATGTTCTTGTCCTTGCTCCTGCTCATATGAAAAAGAGGGACAGAAAAATAATAATAGGGATCCTTTTTACCACAGGTATAGAGGTTCCCCTGTGTGAGTAGAAGAAGAAAAGAATATAATGTAAAGAAAGAAACACAAGGGTAAGGAGAGCTGAGATGTGGGATGAAGAGAGGTGTTAGTAGATGAATAAATAAATAGAAGGAGATAAGAGAGAGAGAGAATTTTCGAAAATAATTTTTGAAAAAGAGTTAGTGATTTCCGAAAATAGTTTTTGAAAAAGGTTAGTAATTTTCGAAAATTAAAATCAAAAATTAAAATAATTAGTTAATTAAAAAGAAATTTTGAAAAAGAGGGAAGATATTTTCGAAAATTAGAGAGAGAGAGTTAGTTAGGTAGTTTTGAAAAAGATAAGAAACAAACAAAAAGTTAGTTAGTTAGTTGAAACAAATTTGAAAATCAATTTTGAAAAGATAAGAAGATAAGAAATTAGAAAAGATATTTTAAAATCAAATTTTGAAAAAGATATGATTTTGAAAAAGATAAGATAGAAAGATATTTTTGAAAAGATATGATTGAAATTAGTTTTGAAAAAGATTTGATTTTTAAAATCACAATTAATGACTTGATTCACAAGAAATCACAAAATATGATCCTAGAACTTAAAGCTTGAATCTTTCTTAACAAGTAAGTAACAAACTTGAAATTTTTGAATCAAAACATTAATTGATGATGTTATTTTCGAAAATTAGGAGATAAAGATAAGAAGAAGATTTTTGAAAAATATTTTTAAAATTTTCGAAAATAAATAAGAAAAATGAAAAAGATTTGATTTTTGAAAAAGATAAGATTTTTAAATCGAAAATTTGATTTGACTCATAAAAACAACTAGATTTTAAAAAGTTTTGAAAAAGTCAACTCAAATTTTCGAAATTTATGAGTGAAAAAGGGAAAGATATTTTTTTTTTATTTTTGAATTTTTAATGATGAGAGGAAAAAACATGAAAAAGACTCAATGCATGAAAATTTTGGATCAAAACAATGAATGCATGCAAGAATGCTATGAATGTCAAGATGAACACCAAGAACACTTTGAATGCCAAGATGAACATCAAGAACTTATTTTTGAAAATTTTTATATGCAAAGAAAACATGCAAGACACCAAACTTAGAAATCTTTCATGTTCAGACACTATGAATGCAAAAATGCACATGAAAAACAAGAAAAGACACAAAACAAGGAAACATCAAGATCACACAAGAAGACTTACCAAGAACAACTTGAAGATCATGAAGAACACTATGAATGCATGAATTTTTTCGAAAATTTTATGCAAACTTTAAAACATACAATTGACACCCAACTTAAAATTGACTCAAGACTCAAACAAGAAATATGAAATATTTTTTTTATTTTTATGATTTTATGAATTTTGTTTTTTTGGATTTTTCAAAAATTAATGTGAAAAAGAAAAATAAGGATTTCAAAATTTTTTAATATGAATTCCAGGAATCTTGTATTCTTAGTCTAAAGCTCCAATCCGAGGGTTAGGCATGGCTTAATAGCCATCCAAGCTTTAGTATGTAACTCAGACATGCCACAGCTGACATTCCAATTAACTTGCCTCTATGCTGATGGTTGGAAGCCCCTATCCAAAAGAATTAGACATGGCTTTACAGCCAGCCAGGCTTCAACATGCTTCATGAAACTCTAGAATTCATTCTTAAAAATTCTGAAGAAAAATATATTTTTGAAAAGATTTATTTTTTTTTTCGAAAACAGATGAGAAATTTTTGAAAGGTTTTTGAAAAATTTTTTGAAAATAAAACAAAAAGAAAATTACCTAATCTGAGCAACATGATGAACCGTCAGTTGTCCAAACTCGAACAATCCCCGGCAACGGCGCCAAAAACTTGGTGCACGAAATTGTGATCTCAGGCAACGGTGCCAGAAACTCTGTACGCACGTCTTAATAAATCGTTTTTCATTCACAACTTCGATACAACTAACCAGCAAGTGCACTGGGTCGTCCAAGTAATAAACCTTACGTGAGTAAGGGTCGATCCCACGGAGATTGTTGGTATGAAGCAAGCTATGGTCACCTTGTAAATCTCAGTCAGGCGGATATAAAATAGTTATGGAGTTTTCGAACATAAATAATAAATAGATAGAAAATAAGGATAGAAACACTTATGTATATCATTGGTGAGAATTTCAGATAAGTGTATAGAGATGCTTTCGTTCCTCTGAACCTCTGCTTTCCTGCTGTCTTCATCCAATCAGTCTTACTCCTTTCCATGGCTGGCTTTATGTAAGGACATCACCGTTGTCAATGGCTACTTTTAATCCTCTCTGGAAAATGGTCCGGTGCACTGTCACTGCATGGCTAATCCTCTGGAGGCATCACCCTTGTCAATGGCTGCATCCTATCCTCTTGTGAAAATGGTCCAAATGCTCTGTCACAACATGGCTAATCATCTGAGGTTCTCGATCATACTGGAATAGGATTCACCCTCCTTTTGCGTCTGTCACTACGCCCAGCACTCGCGAGTTTGAAGTTCGTCACAGTCATTCAATCCCAGAGTCCTACTCGGAATACCACAGACAAGGTTTAGACTTTCCGGACTCTCATGAATGCCGCCATCAATCTAGCTTATACCACGAAGATTCTGATTAAGAGATCCAAGAGATACTCATTCAATCTAAGGTGGAACGGAAGTGGTTGTCAGGCACGCGTTCGTGGGGAATGATGATGATTGTCACGTTCATCACATTCAGGTTGAAGTACGAATGAATATTTTAGAAGCGGAATAAGTTGAATTGAATAGAAAAACAGTAGTACTTTGCATTAATCTTTGAGGAACAGCAGAGCTCCACACCTTAATCTATGGAGTACAGAAACTCTACCGTATGAAAATACATAAGTGATAATGGTTCAGGCATGGCCGAATGGCCAGCCCCCATGAAAGTCTAAGATAGCATAAAACTGATCAAAGATGTCTAATACAATAGTAAAAAGTCCTATTTATACTAAACTAGTTACTAGGGTTTACAGAAGTAAGTAATTGATGCATAAATCCATTTCCGGGGCCCACTTGGTGTGTGCTTGGGCTGAGCTTGAATGTTACACGTGTAGAGGTCAATCTTGGAGTTGAACGCCAGTTTGTAACGTATTTCTGGCGTTCAACTCTGGCTTGTGATGTATTTCTGGCGTTTAACTCCAGATAGCAGCGTAGAACTGGCGTTCAATGCCCTTTTATGTCGTCTAAAATCGGCCAAAGTATAGACTATTATATATTGCTGGAAAGCCCTAGATGTCTACTTTCCAACGCAATTGGAAGCGCGCCATGTTGAGTTCTGTAGCTCCAGAAAATCCACTTTGAGTGCAGGGAGGTCAGAATCCAACAGCATCAGCAGTCTTTCTTCAACCTCTGAATCTGATTTTTGCTCAAGTCCCTCAATTTCAGCCAGAAAATACCTGAAATCACAGAAAAGCACACAAACTCATAGTAAAGTCTAGAAATGTGAATTTAACATAAAAACTAATGAAAACATCCCTAAAAGTAACTAGATTCTACTAAAAACATACTAAAAACAATGCCAAAAAGCGTATAAATTATCCGCTCATCAAAGTGGAATGTTCACCAGTCTCTCTGTGAGAATACACCAAACAAGCAAAGCGAGATCCACCGTGAAGGATGACTTGTGGGTGCTAGGTAGCACATAGTGGGAAAGGATCTGGGCCCAAGCTCTAGCTTCTACAATGAGGAAGCGAGCGTCAATGCCCTTGGGCCTCATCCTGAATCGACCATGGGTCCAAAATGTCTCTGGTTCAGCAATGACTCGGAGGATCGAGTCCCAATCAAATCCAAACTTTTCTCGCTAACGTAAGACCTCTTGGTAGCCATCCGTGTTACTTGGTACTGGTAAGACATTAAGCACATGCTGAATAGCCTCTTCTGAAACTGAGACTTGCTTCCGGCGCACGTATACCGATTGAAGAGAGGGAAGATGGTAGTTAGTGTAGAATTCTACCACCCACGAGAGGCTGACCTCTTATGGTTTTCTCAGAAGAAACTCCCATCCTCGTCGTTCAATGCGGGGTAGAATACAAGGAGCAACCTTGTCCGGCGGAGCGAGTAGATGCTCAGCATGATAGTTCCTCTCAACCATGGCGGGGAACACAAGTTCACAGAAGCGGTTGGGGGAACTTTGAAGAATCCCTTGCCAGTTTGCTCTTCTCGTTTTCATCAATAGGAGTGGGTGTCTTCGTCTTCTTAGATAAGGGTTTGGCTCCTAACGAAGAGTGTGTTTTAGGGTTTGACCTTTGGGATGCCCTCTTTGCGGCCGGTTTCCTTGAAGCTTTCTCCTTGCCTTTCTTGGTGGCCATCCTAAAAAAGGAAGGGAAAAAGGAAAGTATTAAACCCAAAGAATCATCTCAACAAAAACATGCAAGTGAAAGATAGTGCCCGAAAGAAATATTGCAACAAAGTAATCATAGAAACATGGGTCACAACACTTGGCATGGGATGCAAGAGGGAGTGAAGCATGCAATATGGCATGAGAAGAATAATCTCAAGCATCCATAACAAAGAGCAAGTCATGTTCAATGAGTATCTAATTAGCAAGTATGAAGCAAAGTGGATTCAATGCACTTAGAAGAGGGTAAGTGAATGAGGAGGAAGCACCAAATTGAAGATACATGATTAAAGTAAACCAAAATGGCATTCGTGCATTTCCTCGAACACTTGGTATGCAACTATCAAGCAATGAGCAATAATGAGATACTCAACCAATTTGAATCCCAAAATGAAAGAACAATCATCACACAACATCACTTACATGACAAAGACAATGAAAGACAACAAGAAGATCTATTAAAGCAAATTAAAACTCAAATTCAACATCCATGGAAAAATGAAAAAAAGGAAAAGTAAACAAACAAAAAGCAAGTGGTATAATCATGTAACTAAAAGAGAAAATAAGTAAATCAACAAGAAAAATCTAACCAGAAGAAGAGATTATGCAAATAAAGTAATAGATGAGATATGGAAGAAGTAGAACCTTGAGAAGTGTAAAAGAATAAAGTAAAGTTCTCTCCTTGGGAAAATGAGAAGGAGAGAAGAGGTGTAGGGCCACCAGAAGTGGTGGTGGTCACCGGTAAGTAGCCGAAGACGGTGGTGGTAGATTGTGGAAGAGAAAGAAGAGAAGAGAGGTGATGGAGAAGGAAGAAGAAAGAAATAAGAAAGAAGGTGGGATAGGGGTAGAAGTAGGGCGCGCAGCTTTAAAACTAGTTCGCGCGACCGGCGCGCGCGTGCACGATGCACTGGCGTGTTGGTGAAGGTGGAGCGAGGGCCACGTACGTGTCATCGGTGCGTACGCGTGAATACAGCTGTGTCCCTGGCACAGGATTGGCACAAAGTTGGCTTAAGTCTCGGGTAATTTGTACCAGAGTTGGCATGCAGCACAGGTGCGCAGACGCGCACAGTGCACGGATGCGTGCATGAGTGGATTGGCGACCGGCGCGGGCACGCGCAGTGCGCGGACGCATCGGTGTGGGCACAGGCTAGGCACAAGTGTGGCACAACTCTCTGGTTTTTGTACCAGAGAGTTCATATAGCGCCATCGGCGCGCGCAGGCGGCACGTACGCTGGAGCGTGGGTGCCTAGCACGAAATAGGCACAAAGTGGGCATGAATCTCGGGTTTTTGGCCCAAGAGTATGAAATGCACTACCGGCGTGCGCGCACAGTGCGCTCGTGCGCGGATGTCCTTTTTCCTTGCTTTTTTTTTTTGAACACAATATAGAAAAAGCTATTCTAACAATTTTTGGCAGGTGTTCAAGCTAGTAGTCAAGAGAACACACTCAAATTCATGCACTATTTAAAACATAGCATTCTCTTTACTTCAACAATTTATCTATGCCAAAATGAGAAAAACTATATGAACATCCTAATTATCCAACAAGATCAACAAAACTAGCAATCCTATGCAATCAACAACATCAAGAAGTCACAAAATTCACAAGAATATAAAGCTAAAAACAAGAAGGTATACACAAGGAAGATCTTACCACGGTGGGGTGCTTCCCACCAAGCACTTTCCTTTAACGTCCTTAAGTTGGACGGTCCTTTGCTTAAGCTTCCTCTCCCTTTGGTGCATCCTCAAGTAGGATTACTTCCACTTCTCTTGGTGACTTGTAGCCATGGTACTTCTTCAGTCTATGTCCATTCACTTTGAAAATTGTGTCACTTTGATGGTCAAACAATTCTACCACTCCATAGGGTTTTATCTCCTTCACCTTGAAGGGTCCTTCCCATCTAGAACGGAGCTTGCCAGGCATAAATTGCAGCCTCGAGTTGTAGAGGAGAACCTCATCACCTTCTTGAAGATCCTTCTTCCGGATGTGGTGATCATGAAAGACTTTAGTCTTCTCCTTGTATATCCGGGCATTCTCATATGCCTCCATCCTCAAGCACTCGAGCTCCTCTAGTTGTAATTTTCTGGCTACACCCGCCTTGGTTGGATCCATGTTGCACTGCTTTACCGCCCAATAGGCTCTATGCTCAATTTCCACCAGAAGGTGGCATACCTTACCATAGATGATCCGGAAGGGACTCATCCCTAACGGAGTCTTGTAGGCCGTCCTATACGCACACAGTGCATCTCCTAATCGGAGGCTCCAATCCTTCCTTTGTGGATTGACCACTTTCTCCAAGATTCTCTTAATCTCCCGTTTGGACACTTCTGCTTGTCCATTGGTTTGCGGATGATAAGCAGTGGCAACCTTATTCAATACCCCATAGCGCTTGAGCAGTGCCTCTACTTTCCTGTTACAAAAGTGGGATCCTTGGTCGCTCACGATTGCTCGTGGCGACCCATAACGGCATTGATGAGCGAAAAATTTATACGCTTTTTGGCATTTTTTTTAGGTAGTTTTTAGTATGATTTATCTACTTTTTAGTATATTTTTATTAGTTTTCAAGCAAAATTCACATTTCTGGACTTTACTATGAGTTTGTGTGTTTTTCTGTGATTTCAGGTATTTTCTGGCTGAAATTGAGGGACCTGAGCAAAAATTTGATTCAGAGGCTGAAAAAAGACTGCAGATGCTGTTGGATTCTAACCTCCCTACACTCGAAATGGATTTTCTGGAGCTACAGAAACCCAATTTGGCGCGCTCTCAATTGCGTTGGAAAGTAGACATCCTGGCTTTCCAGCAAAATATAATAGTCCATACTTTGCTCGAGTTTTGATAACGCAAACTGGCGTTTGAACGCCCACTTTCTACCCTATTCTGGCGTTAAACGCCAGAACTGGCATAAAAGCTGGAGTTAAACGCCCAAACTAGCACCAGAGCTGGCGTTTAACTCCAAGAAAAGTCTCTACATGTGAAAGCTTCAATGCTCAGCCCAAGTACACACCAAGTGGGCCCGGAAGTGGATTTTTGCACTATCTGCACTTAGTTACTTATTTTCCGTAACCCTAGCTACTAGTTTAGTATAAAAACTACTTTTAGTGATTTATTTTATATCCTTGATCATTTTTATCTTATTGAGAGATCATATTGTACACGTTTGGGGGCTGGCCATTCGGCCATGCCTAGACCTTTCACTTATGTATTTTCAATGATGGAGTTTCTACACCCCATAGTTTAAGGTGTGGAGCTCTGTTGTTCCTCAGGATTTAATACAAAATACTATTATTTTTCTATTCAACTCAAGCTTATTCTTATTCTAAGATATTCACTCCCACTTCAACTTGATGAATGTGATGATCCGTGACACTCATCATCATTCTCACCTAGGAACGCGTGCCTGACAACCACTTCCGTTCTATTTGTACTAGCTTGAGTGTGTATCTCTTAGCCTCCTGGTTCACAATCAGAGTCTTCGTGGAATAGGCTAGAATTATTGGCGGCCATTCTTGAGTTCCGAAAAGTCTAAACCTTGTCTGTGGTATTCCAAGTAGGATCTGAGAAGGGATGACTGTGACGAGCTTCAAACTCGCGAGTGTTGGGCGTAGTGACAGACGCAAAAGTATCAATGGATCCTATTCCAACATGAGTGAGAACCGACAGATGATTAGCCATGCGGTGACAGCGCATTTGGACCATTTTCACTGAGAGGACGGACGGTAGCCATTGACAACGGTGATCCCCCAACATACAGCTTGCCATGGAAAGGAGTATGAATGATTGAATGAAGACAGTAGGAAAGCAGAGGTTCAGAAGGAACAAAGCGTCTTCATACGCTTATCTGAAATCCCACCAATGAATTACATAAGTATTTCTATCTTATTTTATATTTTATTTATATTTTAAATTCTCAAAACTTTATAACCATTTGAATCTGCGTGACTGAGATTTACAAGGATGACCATAGCTTGCTTCAAGCCGACAATCTCCGTGGGATCGACCCTTACTTATGTAAGGTTTATTACTTGGACGACCCAGTGCACTTGCTGGTTAGTTGTGCGGAGTTGTGAAAAAGAGTTGAGATTAAGATCGTGCGTACCAAGTTTTTGGCGCCGTTTCAGAGATCATAATTTCATGCACCAAGTTTTTGGCATCGTTGCCGGGGATTATTCAAGTTTGGACAACTGACGGTTTATCTTGTTGCTCAGATTAGGTAATTTTATTTTAATTTTAAGCTTTTTGTTTTTATTTTTATTTTCAAAAAAATTTAAAAGAAAAATTATTCTATATCTTCAGAATTTTTAAGAACAAATTCTAGAGTTTCATGATGATTTGTTGAGGTCTGGCTGGTTGTGAAACCATGTCTAAACTTTTGGACCGAGGTTTCAACTTATCATCACAAGAGCTTGTTGATTTCTATCAATCTTGCTGTTGAATGTAATGATCTGCTAAAGCTTGGCTGGCCATTGGCCATATCTAGTGTTTTGGACCGGAGCTTTCACTGAAAGCTTGGCTGGCTAGTAAGCCATGTCTAATTCCTGGACCGGAGTTCTAGACTAACATTGCATGATTCCTGGAATTCTTATTAAGAATTTTGAATTCCCTATTTTCTTTTTCCAATTAATTTTTGAAAAATACAAAATTTTTTTTTATAAAACCATAAAATCAAAAATAATTTGTGTTTCTTGTTTGAGTCTAGTGTCAGATTTTAAGTTTGGTGTCAATTGCATGTTTTTCTTTCTTTTGCATCTTTCGAAATCTCATGCATTATGTTCTTTGTTGATCTTCAAGTTGTTCTTGATAATTTTCGTTGTTCTGATCTTTAAACTATTCTATTTGGTGTCTTTTGTTGTTTCTCATATGCATTTTCAAATTGTTATTATCCCTAGTATACAAACTTCTAAGTTTGGTGTCTTGCATGCATTATTTGTTTTGATCTTGATTTTCTATGTTTAATTTCATTTTGTTGTTTTTCATCATTAAAAATTCAAAAAAATTTTCAAAATTTTTGTCTTTTCAAGTCAATAATACAGAGAATTAAAGATTCAGAACATACAGTAGAGGAATCACAGAGAAAAAGCTGGGCGTTCAAAACGCCCAATGAAGAAGGAAAACTGGCATTTAAACGCCAGCCAGGGTACCTGGCTGGGCGTTTAACGCCAGGATGGCACAAGAGGGGAGATTTTGTTTTCAATTCAAATCTTTTTCAAATCTTCAAAATTTTTCAAAATCAAATCTTTTCCAAATCATATTTTTTTATCATATCTTTTTCAAACTCAAATCCTTTCCATTTTTCTCCCGCTATTTTTGAAAATCCTTGCTACCAATTAATAGTTTGATTCAAAAATTTCAAGTTTGTTACTTCTTTGTTAAGAAAGGTTCAATATTTGAATTTTAGAATCATATCTTTTAAATTTATTGTTAGCCAAGTCATTAATTTTAAAAATCAAATCTTTTTAAATTGTTTTTCAATCATATCTTCTCAATCACATCTTTTTCAAAATAAATTTCAATCATATCTTTTTTATTGCCAATTTCAAAATCTTTTTCAAAATCACTTAACCACTTTCTCACTTTTAATTTCCGAAAACCATCATCCACTTTTTCAAAATTCTTTTTAATTATTTTAAAATTTTTAGTTTTATTTAAAAATTTATTTTTGAATATTTTTCCCTCCTCACCTTTTTCTATTTAAGACTAACACTTCTCCTTCATTAGCAATTCGGAATCACTCCCTCTCTATAAGTTCGAATTCTCCTCTCTACCTTATTCTTCTATTCTTCTTTTCCTCTGACACCTCATGGAATCTCTATACTGTGACATAGAGGATTCTATACTTTCTTTGTCTTCTTCTCTATCATATGAGCAGGAATAAAGATAAAGGCATTCTTGTTGAAACTGATCCTGAACCTGAAAGGACCTTGAAGAGAAAGCTAAGAGAAGCTAAAGCACAAAACTCTGAAGAAGACCTGACAAAAATTTTCGAAAAGGAAGCAGACAAAACAAACATGGCCGAACCCAACAACAATGGTGGAGATGCAAGGAAGATGCTTGGTGACTTTATTGCACCCTCTTCTGACTTCTGTGGAAGGAGCATCTCCTGCAATTGGAGCAAACAACTTTGAGCTTAAGCCTCAATTAGTTTCTCTAATGCAGCAGAATTGCAAGTATCATGGACTTCCAATGGAAGATCCTCATCAGTTTTTAGCTGAGTTCTTGCAAATCTATGACACTGTTAAGACTCATGGGGTTGACCCTGAGATCTACAAACTTATGCTTTTCCCTTTTGCTGTAAGAGACAGAGCTAGGACATGGTTGGACTCACAACCTAAGGACAGCCTGAACTCTTGGGAAAAACTGGTCAATGCCTTCTTGGCAAAGTTCTTTCCACCTCAAAAATTGAGTAAGCTTAGAGTAGAAGTCCAGACCTTCAGACAGAAGAAAGGCGAATCCCTCTATGAAGCTTGGGAAGGATATAAGCAGTTGATCAGAAGATGTCCTTCTGGTATGCTTTCAGACTGGAGCATCATATGCATATTCTATGATGGTCTGTCTGAACTGTCACTACAAAAAAATTGGTTAAAATGGCATTTATATTACGCGGTTCCAAAAAATTGCCATAATATTCGGGTATTATGGCATTGTATCTTAGTGCCATAATTAACTTGTATAAAATGGCAGTTTTAAGAGATTTTGGCGGTTCTAAACCGCCATTATCTGTGCTCATTATTTAAAACTGATTCAACCCTAGAATTACATACCAAAACAAAAATGACGCTGCCACTGTGTTAGTGTTAGAGGAAGGACGAAAACGATGTTGTCACTGTGATCTGCTCCGGCGACGATCTGCTCCAACGCCGATCTTCTCAACGGTGTTCTCCTCTGACTTGAATCTCCTCTCCATCGAGATTCTGTGTTGTGAACCAAAACTCTCTCCGTATCTCCTTTAGTGACGATCTCTCCAACGATAATCTCCTATGGCGATGTTCTCCTCTGGCGGTGTGTTCTCCTCCTCCGTCAAGATTTTCTCCAGATCTGTGAGCTTCTCCTCCTTTTTCGAGCTTCTGCTCTGCTAGCTTCTCCTCATGCATTAAGGTGCCTTCTCCTCCTCGATCTATTTCTCAGTTTACGTTCTAACTTCTCACTTCTAGATCTGTAACTAAATTCACATCCTCTTGTTTTAATTACTTTAATGATTGCAGGAATGATGCATAGGATAGATCAATGGTGGCGTGAATTTGATTCACAAACATTTAGTAATAATGTACTGATTGCACTCTATGTGTTTGTTATTTTACTTCTTAGAAATTGCTTCTTAGTTTTTCTTTTTATTTCTCCCTTTTTCATTTCCTAATGACATTCCCGGAGTGTTAAACTCGTCAAAGAATAGATCAAGATATAAGCACCTACTTTTTGATATAATTTATGTTCACATTGTAGTGTTATTAAACTAAATTAATTCCTCGTGATCTCTATTCTTTAGATTTGTGAAAAAGAGTTGAATACTGCTGCATCCTTGTTCTCTAGTCCAATGGTGAACTTCTTTTTGGATCTTGTAGCTTGTTGCGGGGCATAAATAAAATTATGCAAGGATCAGGAATGTTTATACACAGGCGCATTTTCTAAATTGATTAATATGCACTGATTAATGGTAATTAATATTAGTTGCTAGAATTGGAATTAGCATGGTATATGTAGCAGCGAACTATAGGTTTTTGCAAAATTCATAGTTTTCTTTTTGATACAATTTACAACTGTAAAGAGAGAACTATTTGGATCTGAAATTCCTGTGTTGACTAAAAGTTGCTAATGGATCAGGGGAGGAAACAACATACACACAACATATCTGAAAAGTTTTGTCGTTCAAATGATTACATTATTTTCAAGGTTTTACAATATGATGATAACTGGCATAAGGAATGGTGAGTTTAAAAGATTTTTACATGATTAAGGACCTAAAAAGCATGTTTTCACACTTAAGCACAAATTAGGAGACAATCATGAAATATGCTATTTCATTGAATAAATATAGGTAAAAGGTCATAAAGTTCCCTAAATTAAGCACAAGATAAACCCTAAAAATGGGGTTTATCAACCTCCCCACACTTAAACCATAGCATGTCCTCATGCTTAAACCAAGAGAGAGACAAGGGTATAACATTTATTAAAATGTAAACTAACTAAATACAACTACCTATATGCAACTATCTAGATGAATGCAATTGCTTGGTCAAAATAAATCAATTCCCAAGAGAACATATATAGGCACAAGGGCTAATAGCCATAGCAAATCTAATCCACAATTGAATTGAGTTATTAAATATTTTTATAAACTTGCAAGAAAAGTAATGATCATAGGTAAGGACATGTAATTGAGCAATCGAACCCTCACCGGAAGTGTTTGCACTCTAGTCGCTAAAGTGTTTAAGGTCGATTCTCTCAATTCTCCCCTAATCATGCTTTCCAAGATTTGTTTGTCATCTAACAATCAACATTTATTTTATGCATGCATACAATTATCATGAGGTCTTTTCATAGGTTGTAATGGGGCTAGGGTCAAGGTAGGATGCATATTTGGTCAAGTGAGCTTGAAATTTGAATCTTTGATTAACTTAAACTTCCCACCTAACCTATGACAACCTATACAATTCAAAACTAACCTAAGTATCCATTTTTCACTTTTTCACATACTCATGCATTTTTTTTCCTTTTGGTTACAACACATATACATTGATTATTATGAGCTTCACTTGGGGTATTTTGTCCCATTTTTATTACTTTTTTTTTCTTTTTCTTTTCTTTCTATTTTTTTCCTTTTTTTTTTTCTTTTGATATCTACATATATTTTTTTCTTTCTTTTTATTTTCTCATTTTTTTCTTTTGCAATAAAGTATATACAATAGCATCAATGCATATGGTTTTACATTTAATTAACACATGAGCATGTACCCAATTTCCAAATATAGAAATACAAAACAAAAACACCCTTTTCTCACAACCAATGTCCCAAGTTTTCCACACTTGAATGACACACACACACTACACTACAAGAAAAAGGCGCATTTGTAACAAAAAATATTGTTATAAAACGTCGAAATTTTGATACAAAAGTTTTTTGTAACAAAAAAAGGATCCATTGCAGTAAGTCCCGTTACAAAAAGTTTTTGTAACGAAAAATGGAATTGTTACAATTCAATACCATATTTTGTAACAATTTTTTCTGATACAAAAAACCAGAAGCCGTTACAAAAGTGGTAACAAATTTTGATCTTGAAGGTATTTTTCGTGACAGTCAATTTTTTTCCTATCAAAAAATTTTGTTACAAAATGTAACATGATTTTGTAACATTTTTTTCTTTAGTTACGAAAGCAAATTAATTATTTTGTAACAACTTTTTTTTATTACAAATTACATGCATAATTTACTAAATTATTTTTTAAATTAACTAATATATTAACGATTTTAATAAGCAAGTTTACATGTATATAATATGCAAAAACATACATAAGTCAAACAAGATCCTTTTAGCTAAAATTGTCTTGAAACAAAATAACATTAGCTAGTGAGTACACTGATTAGTTCAACCAAAACGTAAAAGTTCAACCAAAACATAAAAGTTCTAACATAGATTAGTGTCTCTATGCATCAAAACATTCTTGAGCCCTCAAGGTAGCATATGGTCACCATTTCAGCACTCCTGTAAATAAGAAAAATCGAAACAAAAAAGTTAGAAACAAGATATAACACTAACTATAATTTTTTCACTGAGTTTTATCCAAAATGTTTAGAAAATTTTTGACAAAACCTCCCCTAAAACTTGGATATTTCCACCATCCACGGTTCCAACAAACACAACCAATTCACAACTTATGTCTCACCCAAACCCAACCAAATTTATCAAACCAAATAATAGGACATTTATCATTTTTCAACCATGACACAAGTAAAATGTGATAAATAGATCCATATACAAATTAAAGTATACTAATATAAAATGGGAATCATCTACGAGTTCAAAACTTAGAAGTTAAAATCAACTAATTCCTTAAGAATATATTCTTAGAGTTCAAAACTAGCCAATCAAAAATGTAAATTATCAAGAATTAATAATTCAATATATAAACTTGGGCTAACTAATCACAATTCAATCACAACTTAGTGAAAAAATTTATTAAATTTACATAAGTATTAATTGTCAAACAATCAAATTTAGGACGCATATAACAGAGGGCGGCATAGTTGATGATCCATCAGTGTCAGCAAACTAAGATAAAGAAATCAGATGATGTGCAATAATGTTCAATTATTGAAGGAATACAATTAAAACACAATAAAGGCTCAAATAAGGCTTTTTTAAACCTGCTGAAGAAACTCTAAAAGATCAATATCATTTAAGTTGACACCTAAAATACAAGGTAACTACAAGCAATTACATAACACCACGCATCAGTAATATACTAATATGTAAAACATGGAATGCATTTAGCACTTCTTGCAAATTGAATTTAAATGAAGTTTATAATAATAAATGCATGGCTCGATGCAGTTCATTCTAAATAATTATTCAGTATTTTACCCAAACCAATGATATTGTTAAACCTTATATTCTAAATAATTTTTTAAAACAAAGTATGAGAATCACAAGTTCCCATGTACAAGCCATAATAAGTAATTAAACATGACTTGAAATATAAGCAGGAAACAAAAAATTCAGCAGCTAAGAAACAGAAGCGAAGTATATCATGAAGCTCTCTAGCAGAAAAGTAAGCAATGTTTGCCGAAATCAATATCCTACTTAGTCCATCAGTCGGAAGGGCAAAAGAAAATGTAAAATGTGAAATAGTAATGTGATACACTTATACACTCAAACTTCCATTATTGAAATGAAGGTACCTTTGAAAGCCTTTGTATACGCGACGCTGTAGCTTTGCGAACCACAACAGCATCAGATACCACTTCCAGTACATCCTCGACTAGCAAAGAGTAAGTACTCACCTAAAAGTATGGCAATCAAGAATTATAATTTGTAGACTAAACCCCTTAGGAGTCACAAATGATCAAAATGAAAGAATTATGACTTGGATTTGTTAACATAGGATGTAGACTTTCATTTCCAATTGGATTGGCAAAAATTGCATGCTATTTTGAGTTATGAACTTGGTTTTATTAACCTTACAAAGAGGCACTAACTTACCAAACTTGAAGGCATAATTGATAGTCCAAATGAATCAAGCTCAAGTTCTTCAACAGCACCTGAATTGAGGCTGAACGTGTATCTACGCACCTAAGAGTTTAGACTTCCCTTATCAAAGTTTAGACTTCAACAGCACCTGAATTTAGGTTTTATCCATTGAAGATGAAAGCAGAATTTGCATCAAGAGATATTATAGATCAGACTAACATTCAAACAAAACACATAAGAGAGACAAATATATGATGTCTAGTAGTATCATATCTAAAAAAGAAAATATTGTACAGGAGCTATCCTAAATGCATTTGCAGTTTATAAGATTATAATTATTCTTAGTCACATTAGAGGTGAACAAGTGCATTAGTACCTTAGAATAATACTCAATTGCATTTTTGAAGTCCTTGTCTCCAAATGCAATATCTCCAAACTTTTTTGTGTTCAACATATCTTGCACTTGTTGTGTCCACTCTTGAAAGAAAGCTGCAACAACATTCTCAGTTAATTGACAAGAGAAACCACAAAGAAGTTGGCAGAACAAGATATACAATTATAGTCTTGTGAGAAATTACTAAGGCTTTGTGCTAATCAACATCTCAGTACAAATAGAAGAAGAAAAAACAACAACCAACATAGAAAGTGGATCCAACCTTGTACACAAATTTATAGTCATTGAGAAAAGCAAACAAAACATATAACAAATTAATGGCTTAAGAAAAATGTGAAACGTTAAAACAAGAACAAAAAAAACTAAGACATGGAAATTGAACATTTTTGTACCCCCTCTCTCCCTCCGCGAGCTCGCACCGGTGACGGCCTCCTCGCGGCTCCATGATGGCGATGATGGAAAGCCTGCAGCAGACGCAATAGCAGCTCTCTCTCCCTCGGCGATCTCTGGCCTGACCCATGGCTTTTCTCTCCACGCATCTTATCCCGGCAAAATCGATGGCAATGGCGAGGCATGTGATAGCGGCTTCCGATGGTGACTGCAGCGGACATGAACGACGCTGGTGGCAGCTGGCTTGACGGTGACGACTTTTCTCCTCTGTTCGTGCTTCCAGTGGCGGCGGCAAGGACGGGTTCGACGTCAGAGACCCGACGAAGCTGGCAGCGTTGGCTTCCCCCATGCCCGCGAGCACAACGGCAGTAATTCGTGGTGAGGGCGAAGGCAAAACGGTGAGGCGACGAGGAAAGCTCCCTGCGTTCGACCTCTCTCTCTCCTCTTCGTCGACAACGCAACAACCTTGGCAGCGCGGCGGTGGTGTGCGACGGCGGCGGCGGCGGTGAGCTGCTCCCTCCCCTCTTCTCTCTCAACCCGCACTCTCTTTTCTTTTTCCTTTCTTTCTGTTCTTCTTTCTGTTCTTTGTGTGTGTGGGTGAGTTGTGTGTGTACCGTGGGTGAGGGTGAGTGTGAGAGATGAGTGTAGTGTTAGGGTTTAGGGTGGTGTGGGGTAGTTTAGGTATTTTTATTAAAAGTAGGGTTAGTAGTGTAATTTTATGAAATAATTAAAAAAATAAAATAATAATTAAAAATCAAATTAAATATAAAATTTTTATCTTAAAAATACTTTTCAAATTCAATTTGTAATTTATTTTCACTGCTAATTTAAAAAAAATATTAGATATAAATAAATTAATTTTTCTTTATTTATAAAATTAGGTTAAAAATCTGAATATTTAAAATTAAGACATATAAAATATTCACTATTTTTCAATTATAAGAAATCTAAATAATAAATAAAAATTAACTCAACTTTTATATAAAAATCTCTAAAAATATAATCTTAAATAAATATAATACATCATAAATAATTTATTAATAACTTTTTAAAATTCGGAGTTTTACACAATCATAATACAAATTTCTTAAATTAAATTGTATAATGTTCTATTATTGAATTTTAATTTCAAATAACCAATTATAAAATTCGCACAAGAATATTAATTAATTTAACTCCAAATATTAATAAAACTAATTTAATTACTCTTAATAGATTAGTTTATAAAATAAAAAGTTTAAATTAATAATAAGTTATAACTTTTTCACGATAAAAGTTACTTAAATTAAGCTATATAATTTTTTCTTATTTTTCAATTACTAAAATTACGCAAAATATTCAATTATAATAAAATTACTTAAGAATCTTAATTGATTTATAATGAAATTATCTCCGAATCTATTTAATTATTTCTAATAAAATAATTTTTAAAATTATAAAGTTTAAATTTAATAAAATAAAATCACAATTTATTTATATTTAGATTTTCAAAAATGCAGGATGTTACAAAATAAAATTATTTTGAAAGAAATATATACACAATTTTTTTTACTCTTAAAGTGTTGAACATTTTGAAAAAAAATTGTTATAAAATATATTTATATTTTGTGACAAATTAATTTTTTGTTAGAAAATAATTAGAGTTTTTGAAACAAAAAGTTGTTTTGTTACAAAACAATTGGAGTTTTTGAAACAAAAAACAAAGTTTGTTACAAAATATTTTGAAATTTTGTAACCTTTTTTTTTTGTTACAAAATATTACAATATTTTGTAACAAAACACCATCTCGTTACAAAAACTAACATAATTTGTAACAAAATAAAACAAGTTGTTACAAAATATTATCATGTTTTGCAACAATTTGTAATGTTGTTGCAAAACATTATTCTTTTGTAATAATCATATATTATTATTACAAAATACTATTTTTTGTAATAATTTTAAATTTGATACAAATTTTTTGTTACAAATGTTCCATTTTCTTGTAGTGCTAGCCTAAGCTAATCAAAGATCCAAATTAAGGACATTTATTGTTTTTCGCTTCAAGGCTTGTAATGTGCTAAAATTAAGAACAAAGTGGGTTAATCGTAGGCTCAAATTGGCTAACAATGGAAGATAAAAGGTAAGGCTATTTGGGTGAGTGAGCTATTTGAAATGATGGCCTCAATCATATAAGTGCATGTCTACACAAAATAATGGACATAAAGAATTAAACAAATCAAAGATTACAATCATAGAAAGAGAACAATGCACACAAGAAGGAAGATAAGTGGTTATAAGATGTAACCACACCATTAGGCTCAAAACTCACATGGTTGTGTGTTCTTGGCTCAAAAATCATGTTCCACAATATATATATATTTCAAGCAAGTTCAATGAAAAGTTTTCACTCAAATCAATCGGGATGTCCTATAGATAAAAATCTTGAAAATTTTCATTATTTTGACTAAGCTTATTATGTATATATATGCAAAATTAAGAAAATGAAACTAAAAATCCTAAAAGACATAAAAATGAAATGTAAAAGTGTTGGGATTAAAAACTTGTCACCCGAAATGCTGACTGGTCGGACGACCTCCCCACACTTAAAAGTTTGCACCATCCTCGGTGCATTCAAAGATGAGCAAGGGGGTACGGCGACTCTCTGGATTGCTACCTTCAGCTGGTAGATCAACCGGTTGCTGCATGTAATGAGTCATCCTGAAAATAGGAGACAGGATAGTAAGAAAAGTAAATGCAAAAGCAAAAAAGCATACCTTGTTGGTATGAGATAAATCACTAGAATGGAGTGAGTGACCAAATGTGTGACATTAATGACAAATGGGTGTGTAAGTTCTAAGATGCATGCGGTCTAGAACACACACTATCATAAAAAGGCCCATGTCACAATTACACAAAAAGGAACATATACTTCACTCATCCTAGTGTGCTTGAGATGCTCTAAACTTGTGGGTTAAGACAATAAAGAAGCATGAAAGCATTCAAGCCAAAAACAACATATGGATACATATGATTATGAAACACAATGCATTGAGATAAATGCACAACATCCATCAAGAAATTGCCTAATCAAAGAAAAGAATTCAAATCACATGGTGGCCAAATCATGCAATTCAAAAGAATTAAGAAGCTTGAAAGGCAATTCTCATTCACTTGGTTAAGCATTAAAGAATCAAAACCAAGTAGAAAAATACAACCTCAACAATAGAATCCAACAACGAATGACAAAAATGATTATGCTAAAATAGCATTCAATTAGTAATAAGCAGCAGTATATATAGGAAATAGAATCAATAATCCAACACTTATCATGAAAAATGGAAAATTAAAATAATGGTTGATGGTGTATGGCAGTATTGGATGAGGTATAGGAGAAGGGAGGAAGAAAGGAGAAGAGAAGAAATGGAAAGATAATGAGAAAAAAAGATGGCTGAAATAAGGGCATCCACGCGTACGCGTACATCACGCGTGCGCGTGGGAATGGTGTAGTGGAAACGACGCGTACGCATATATCACGCGTGCGCGTCGATGGCTTATTTGGAGAGTGACGCGTACGCGTGAGTAACTTTCCGCCAAAGGCACAATGTTCGCGTGATGCAGGCACAACTCTCGGGAAAAATGGCTTGGAAAGTGAAATTTTGTATCCACGCATACGCGTGGGTGACGTGTGCGCGTGGGTTGGCTAAAAAGCTTGGGACACGCGTACGCGTGTAGCACGCGTACACGTGGGTTGGTGCTCTGTTTTTCAAAATTTTTCATGTTCTTGCACCAAACCAAGCATTCCAAACCTCCAAACAGCTACCAAAACACCATAAAACCTTATTCAACAAACTAAACTACCAAATAAACTCAACAAACTAATTAAACATGAAATTAAACTAATTTTACTAATATATAAAAAAGAGAAAAAAGAAGGATTTTACCAAGGTGGGGTGTCTCCCACCTAGCACTTTTGTTTATTGTCCTTAAGTTGGACTTTTGGGGAGCTCCTTATCATCAAGATGGCTTGTGCTTAAAGCTATCTTTGAACATCCACCAATGCTTGAGTCTCCAATAAGTTCCATTCTTCAAATTTAATGCCTTCAAGCTTTGATGGAGTTCTTCACAAACCATGAGCTCCCAAAGTCGATTTTTCTTGTGCGATCCGGGATCCCACACTTTGTTTTGACACATGTCTTCAAATTGATTATCATTATTCCATCCGGCTGGTGAGCAAGATGAATTCTCAATGAAGTGACCAAACACCCTTCTAGACCCATCTAGTTGAGCACTATTCCAACCTTTATATTTCATGTTTGATGTATCAACCATAATGAGCCTTGATTTGCAACGCCAACCACAAAACATTTTTCGCTTACGCTTCATCCCACAAAGTTCCCACTAAGACTTGATGCTTGATCTTCATCACCAAGGAAACTCAATTCTTGCTCTATCCCGTCCAATTCTTCATATAGAATATGCCTTGGAGGTTGTGCACATTCCCCCTTAGCATCAAATTCAATCATCTTGGAGGGGTTTTCTTCAACTCTAGGTTCCCATGGAGGTTCCGCATCTCCTAAGTCTTCAACCACATCTTCCTTGTCTTCATCAATCATAGGTTCCTCCATTTGTTCCAATACAAAACAACTTCCCTCATTTTCCACTGGAGTTCCCAATCTCTCCTTCATGCTATGCTCTGATTCTCCACATTTTGCCATGGGAGTTCCTTGAGTGTCCAAGCATTGGGAGGCTAATCAGTTTACTACCTCGGCCAAGACGGCCGTGAATTCTAGTACCTCCCTTTTCATCTCTTCTTGCCCTTGAACAAGAACATCAAGGATGTCATCCATTGGAGGTTGGGATGGATGGAAGGGTTCATCATTTTGGAAGAAAGACTCAAAGTAGGAAGGTGGTTCTTCTTGGTAGGGTTGTGGCGATTCAACACTCTCCACTTTTTTCACTTGTTGCACAACACGCTCCATGGTTGCTTGAAGTTGACCCAATGTTTTCTTGAGACGATCCCTTGACTCTTGTTCCGCTTGGATAACATGATTAGGATCATATGGCTCTTGGATTGATGGACATTAATATTCCTCCATGGAAGGTTGTGGTGTAAGGTAGAATTCATATTATGGTTGAAAACTTTCAAACATTGGAGGTGGTTCATCTTGATAATAGTATGGAGGGGGTGGTTCTTGGAATTGTTGAGGTTGGAATGGTGGTGGTTCTATGTATGGTTCATATGGCTCATATGGTTGTTGGTATGGTGGATATGGGTTAGGGTCATATAGAGGTGTTTGGTGGAAAGGGGCTCGTGAGTATGGTTGAGGGTTATGTTGAGGATAAGGTTCATAGGCACATGGTGGGGGTTCTTGAAAGTCACAAGGAATTTCACCATAGCCATTGGATTGATATGCATCATAGAATGGCTCTTGTTCATAGTGCATTGGTGGGGGTTGTTACCAATAAGATTGATCATATGCATATGGCTCCTCCCACCTTTGATTGTCCCATCCTTGATACACATCCTCATTGAAGCTTCCATTTCCTACAACATAGTTAAAACTAAACTCATAGCAAAAGTGAGAATTCATAATGAAAAGAGAAACTAGAAATAAAAGCTAATAAGAAATAATGAAACAAAGTCCTAAAGCTAGCAAAAACTAAGAAGCAATCCAAAAATCAAGCTATTCACATATATACAATAACCAATAACATAACACCATTGCAGTTCCCCGACAACGGTGCCATTTTAATGAATGGATTTTTGACGGTTTAGAATTTCAAAAATGAAATCTCGTTGCAAGTATAGTTTCTAAACCAACAATAATCCTTTCATACAAAATTTTGGTTGTCACAAGTAACAAACCTTTATAAGATAACCGAAGTATTCAAACCTCGGGTCGTTCTCCCTAGGAATTACAATAAAGTGTTCTTATTATTGGTTAGAAGTATGTTTTGGGGTTTTTGGGATAAGAAACAAGAAATATAAATGGCAAAGGAAATAAACTAACAACTAATAAAGCTCTTGACAAGGTATGAGAACTAGAAGTCCTATCCTATTTATCCTCCTCAATTGTGACCACAATTGCCCATTACTCCAACTTAGTTAACCACTAACCATGGAGGAAAGTCAAGTGGATGGATTAACTTGATTCCATAAGTCCTAGCCTAATCCTAAAGGAAAGACTAGCTTTAGTGGCATTCAAGTCAATTAGCAACTTCTAATTATCAATCAACAAAGGAATTAGATAAGTCAAGAGTCACTTACTCTACTAAAACCAAGAGGAGAAAAATTTATTCTACAATCCAACCAAGCATTTTATCAAACACTTGGAGTGCATAAAAGGAAAGTAAAAGGAATTAAAGCAAATCAACAATAAAGGAAATCAAAGCATGAATTGCGTTAAAAAGAAAATAGAAGAACAAAAATGCATCAACATAGAAGTAAAGAATTACAAGAATTAAATGCTAAACTATAGAGAGAAAAGGTAGAAGAAGAAGAATTACAAAAGAAAAAGTAAAGCAAAGCATGAATAAACCTAGATCTAATAAATCCTAATCTAGATCTAAGCTAATCCTAATTCTAGAGAGAGGTGAGAGCTTCTCGCTCTAGAAACTAACTTTTCCTCCAAAACTAAAATAAACTAAAACTAAATAGTTCAAAAGTTCCTAGATGATTGATTCCCCTTCAGTCCTTGGGTTAAATAGCATCAGAGAATAGTTGGATTTGGGCCTGGGAAGCCCAGAATTCGCCCCCAGCGGATTCACTTTAAGTGGGTCACGTGCGAACACCAACGCATACACGTACAGCACGCGTACGCGTCTCTTGACAAATTGTTATCCACACGTACGCGTCATGTGCATGTACGCGTCGCCATGCGACCTCATCGTTTCACGCGTGCGCGTCTGTTGCGCATGCGCATGGAGTGAATTTCTCCCAATCCTTGATTTTCCATGGTTTCTCCACTTTGCATGCTTTTCTCTTCATTCCTTTAATCCATTCCTAGCCTTTTCAACCTGTAATCACTAACAAACATATCAAGGCATCTAGTGGAATCAAAGGTGAATCAAAATTAGCAATTAAGGACCTAAAAAGCATGTTTTCACACTTAAGCACAAATTAGGAGACAATCATGAAACCATGCTATTTCATTGAATAAATGTGGGTAAAAGATCATAAAGTCCCCTAAATTAAGCACAAGATAAACCCTAAAAATGAGGTTTATTAACGCGGATGTGTGGGTGTCGCATACGCGTGACAAGTGCTAAAAACAGTGATGACACGTGTAAGAACCGCAATTAATCCACCGGTTAATTAAGTGATTATATTGCCCCAAATTAGAATTCGAAAAGTTAGAGTGAGAATTTGAGAATTTAAAGGTGATTTTTGGACTCAGTGGGTCTTTCTGAGTCCGAAAATGTGTTTTCTGCAAAAAACCGTGAAAAACCATGAACCGGTTCAAGTCTGCCAGGTACCACATGAGAAAAAGTAAAAACTAGCAAAAACCTTAGAAAAACGTTAGCAATGGAAGACCGGGCGTTAGTGTTAAAGGTTTGGCCCAAAGTTGGGCCGAACGGGCTAAAAACGCTAATGGGTTGGACCAAGCCCAAATTGGGTCCAAGTCCAACATATATAAGGGTTCGTTAATGAACCCTTCACCCATAAACACACACACACCAGCTGCAAAGAAGAGAGGAGAAGAGAGAAGAGCATTATTCACTTCTCCATTCAATCTACGATATCTTGAGCTACGGTGCTCTGATTCGCATGCCGTCAGTGGCTACTAGAAGTTCTCGCTAAGCCCGTCCTTTCTATCTAAGCACTGTGGTAAGTTTCTCGAGTTTCCCTGCCCAGTTTTTGTGTCTTTGAGAATTTCGAGTTTTAGGGTTCGGTTTTGAGTGAAATCTTGTGTCTTGGGTGTTTTAGGTACACTCTAGCACTTGATTGTTAGTGGTTTTGGCTTCCAAAACTGTTGGACATGGTAAGAGCTCTTGGAACCTTTGTTAGATTATGTTTATGTTGAGCCCTAGTTTGATTAGTGATGTTTGGTGTGTATATAGCTTGTTTGTTGTGAGTTTGGAGCTTGTGGGTGATTGATTGGAAGCTTGAATTGTGTTGGAAATCATGTCGGTGATCTTTGTAGTACTCGTTGTGAGCTAAAGGCATATTGGGAATCGGCCAAGGTATGGTTTCGGTTTCCTCTATATAGTATATAATATTCATGGACACTTAGGCTAGTAACCTATAGGATAGGTATGGATGATAATGGTTGATGAGTTGCGAATGTTGATTATGATGATTTATCATGAATTAGTGATGATATGGTGATGATGATTGATTGTGTGAATTTGATAAGTGAAATACTATGATAAAATGTGTGATGTTGGAATTGATGAATTGGTAAGTGGTTGGAAAATGTGAGAGAAGATTGATTAGAATGGGTATTATGTGATATATTGATGTTTAGTAGGAGGAGGATGATATGTGAAGGAAAATGTGGTAATGTTGGTGTATTAGGGCACAACAGGTTGATTTTGATGAAAGAAGGAGTTTTTGAATGTTTGGTATGAGTTGAAATGTGTTTGGTTAGAAGTTGTGTAAATTGTTAAGTTTGGTAAATTTGGGATTTTGATGAACTTTGTTCGATCATAATTTCTGCCTCGGTTTTCAAAACTGATTAAAATTTGTTTAGAATTAAAGATCTTTGAAAACTCTTTAAATCGACATAAAATTTGTGAAAATTGGAATTTGGTAGAGGAAGTTATGATCCTTCAAAGTTGGTGTTAAAAATCTGAAATTCTGCAAAGTTGCAGAATTTCATGATTTCTAATATGTGCAGGCGCACACCCTCGTGCGGACGCACACCCTGCAAATATTTTGACCTGTGCGGATGCACACATCTGTGCGCACGCACAGGCAGGGAAGTGCGCTCTGTTCGCAGTGCTAGCACAGCTTGTGCGCGCACATATCTAAGGAAAAACTTCAACCTGTGCGGATGCACAGGTCTGTGCGGACGTACATGTCAGGAAGGTCAGTCTGTTGGGGGCACTGGCACACGTTGTGTGAGTGAACGGATTCTGAAAATTTTGTCACCGGTACGTACGCACGCCCCTATGCGTACGCACACATTTTAAAATTTCCTGGGCGTGCGCACGCACACATCCCTGTGCAGCCGCACACGTCCTGTTTCTTAAATTTTTCTTGTTTTTCAACTATTCTACCTTCCCAATAAAGTTGTAAGCTTCTAAAACACCATTTTAAGACTTATGGGCTTAATTTTGAGTATTTGAACATGGGATATAACTTAAGGTGTCTACAACACGGTTTTATGATAAATTAGAAAACGGAGTCCTAGGTTTCTAGTGTACTAAGAATGGGTTGGGTGGAAATTAAAGAAGAATTGGTATATGAGATGAGAACTGACGAATTATGAGTTCGGAATGGAAATCATGAATTAAGGACAGTTGAGATGAGTCGAGGACTCGAAGAGAAATGATGATATTGATGAATATTGAGAATGGATAACTAAAAGTGATTTGAGACGAGGAATGGTAATGTCTGGTGATGATTTGATGAGGAGGAAATGATTGGATTTTATAAGAGTGTACGGAGCCTATATCTCTAGCGTAGCAGCTTGTTCTCCTGCATGGCTAGTTTTTATTGAGAGTGTACAGAGCCTATATCTCTAGCGTGGCGGATGGTTCTACTGCATGATTTGTTGGATGTTGAGAGTGTGCGGGGCTTATATCCCCGGCGTAGCAGATTGTTCTGCTGCATGATTTGTTGTGGATGGTTCTTTCTCTGCTGTAAGAAGTGTGCAGGGCCTATATCCCCAGTGTAGTAGACTCCTTATTACATGAGTGTGCAGGGCACTATATCCCTGACGTGATAGAAAAGGCTACATCCGGGAGAATGTGTCGGGTTGGCAATTACGGACTGACAAGTGATATCACGAGCCAATAGGATAGACATTCATCATATGCATCTCTTATGTGCTTGTTTGCTTTGATTACTTGAGTTTGCCTAAATGTATAATATGCTTACTTGCTTCTTGAATTACTTGTTATATATTTGAATATTACCTGTGTTTTACTTGCTTGTATTAGCTGGGTTTGTATGGACTTCGAGGAGGTTAGGTAGGTGGTGGCAATGGGATCGCACGCAAGGTAGGATAGCGAAGGTTGTGGGACAGCGATGAATAGTTTAGTTAGTAATCCCCTAAGATAGATTTCCCTCTATATGCTATTAAGGCTGTCAAGATAAGAATTATGTATATATATGCTTTATGGATCTAGTATGCTTTAAGATGAAACATTGTGATGGATATGGATCTTAGGATTGCCTTCGGTGTCCCGGGGTCTTATATCCTACATTAATGGGCACTGTTACCATACTTAGAACCCCCGGTTCTCATACCATATCTTTGTTGTGTTTTTCAGATGCAGAACGCAACCCACCTCGGTGAGTTGATTTGGATGGTGACAGATGCAGAGGATCTTGGATTCTTTTGGAGTCTTTTTGGTTTATCTTCTTTATATATTTCTCTTTTGTATTTTGTCGTTGCCTAGAGGCTTGTCTTATGAGAGAACAACTTATATAAGCTGCTTTTAAACTGTCAGGTTTCTGTATGGTTCTGTATATATGTATATGGCTAGCCGGCTTAAACTCCGCGAGTCGATGCTAGTTTTCTATGATATTATATACTTATATTTTGTTGTATCTTATCTGTTTCTTGTGCCTTAAGCTAGTAGCTTCGTTAGTACGTTTTGCGCTTTTGAAATCCTGTTTTTGAGCTATATCTTTCATCGGGCTTCTAGATTATACTATTATTTCTATATATTATACGTATGAGCTTTAGAATTGTCGTAATCTCTAATTAACCTTTGCTTTACAGCGCGAGGTAAGGCTTACGGTAATTAGGGTGTTACAACACGTACGCGTGAGTACATGAGTGCTACGCCCTCTTAAAAATGCTACGCCATCCTGGGAGCAGAATTTTTCATGAACCAAAATGCCCACTTTGAAGAATTTTCAAGTACACCTGAAGAAGCAAGTACACTAGTATAAATGGGTGGCATCTTGAATTATTTGGGGCTTCGGCTGGATCTTCTTTTTCAGCTTCTTTTTCCTTTAGATCGTTTTGTACTTTTGCACTTTACTTTCTGCTAAGACTTTATATCACTTTCAGTTTTCACTTTTGATTTACAGTTTTCTTTTCTTTTCATTCTGATGCTTAGTTTAATTTCCAATTTTAGATTTCTATTTGTACTTTGAGCTATGAGTCACTAAACCCCATTTTCACTAGGGGGAGGAGCTCTCTTGGTTTTCAATGAATTAATACTTCTTCTTTTCTTCTCATTTCAAGTTGATTTATCTAGGAGGAGACTCTTGTTCTTCATAGATTCAATTACTATCGAGAGAGGGATTGAATCTATTTGAATTGTGTGATGAACTTGAGAAAGGAGTCATAGAATTTAGTTTGGAGTTTATCCTCACATAATTCTCTTGATTGATATATTCTGGGTAGGTAGTGAGATGTAACCACCCTGAATTGAAATCCTGGGAATTGTGTGGCATTTGGGATTAGCGATTAATCTTCACCTCTTCTCATGAGCAATTAGATCAAGAGATTGGCAATTGTTTGTGATAAGAGAAATTGAATCACCAAGAGATTGGGATTCAATTATTCACAATCCGCCATAGATCTATTCACATGATTAAGAAGGAATTGATCACCATTAATTCATGAGCTCTGATCCCTAGTGATCTCACCCATCATAATTCTTTACTTCTGTTCTTTTAAATTCATAATTACCCACTACCTAAATCCCTTGTTTACATTCCTGCAATTTAACATTTTTGCCATTTACATTTCAGCTTTTACTTTCTTGCAATTTATGCTTCTGCTATTTACATTTCAATTCTTACTTTCTTGCACTTTAAGTTTCTGTTATTACCAAGGTTCCAAAAACCGGACCGGTCATCAAACCGCTCTAGTCACTGGTTTATTGGTTTATTGGTCCAACCGGTTCAACCGAAAAAACTGTTTTAGAATAAAATAATATATAAATTATAAATAAACATCCTAAAATATCTTCCAAATTTAAAACACTACACAAAAAATCATCAACCAAAAAGGATTTCAGATTAACCAGATTAACTTTGTGATAAAGTATCAGAAATTTAATGAATTTCAGACTAATAACATTTATTTTTTCATCTTTACAGATGATATTAAATTCCGTATACATATACTATATATGGGTTTATTTTTTATTTTTTGGACCGAGTATTAGAAGCATTAATTATCACACACTGCACTCTTTTCCGCTACTGTTTATTGAGCTTAGCCAATAGCACTTTCAAGTTTCAATTTGTCTACCAATTAGCAGTGATTTTCTAATAACAAAGTCAAAAACCAATTAGTTGTTTTTGGTCTTTCATCATGTATGTAAGTATGTTAATTAACAGGGACAAAGCAAGGTTCTGAATAACAAAATTGTTAGCACAAAAATTAATAAAGATTAACAAAGATAAACATAAGATTGATTATAATGAATAAGTAATAGTTTCACAATTTTAACATGGCCTGAAATGATCTTAGTGGATGATCATGAACAAACTCTACTAAAAAATAGGATGAAAAACCAAAAAGAAAGGAAAACTTGGAATGCTAGAACACTGTAATTGCTATTTAGAAAATCAATATAGTAACAATGTTATTGAGTTTACACATATATGTTCAAGACTTATCCCAAGACTCCTTTTTAACAAAACTAATCTCAATTGATATACCAGATATATATATTTTCTATAACTAACAGAACTTAATTTTATTAAGTGATTTCACTATCTTTTGTACCCTTTGTCAATATAAATTAACTAATTTAGTTAATACATAGCTCCAAACACAGCAAGTAATATGCTTCATACACTCTTCAATAACAGTGAACTATGCTTCATAAAAAACTTAAATTCTCAAAATCATATTTCAAGAAATACATAATTTATCAAGCATGGCAAAGCTAAGTTCTCAAATAAAATTTTAATTGAACAGAGTATATCACAACATAACAGAGCACAAAATATAGCAGAGTATATCACAACAGCATTGAGCAAAGCTAATCAATAATCAATTAAACATTCAATAATCAATCAATCATTCAATAATCAATATAATATCTGAACAAAAAATAAAAACAAAAAGAAAAACAAGCATTAGCAGTGAGCAGAGAAGCCACTGCCTTCTTCGATCTGAGCAGTCTAGGCAGAGTATGAGGAAAAGTGGTTGAGCGCGATGGACGACTGTGACCAGGCGACAAGCACGATGACAGACGACGGCAAAAGCGTGGCTGAGCAGAGGTAGACCAGACGACGAACGTGGAGAATGAGGAAGAAGCTGTGATTGGTGAATGAGGAGATGAGTTGGAGACTTGGATCACGACGACAACGACCAGACAAGGACAGAAGCTCCTGAGCGCGACGGACGGCGGCGGAAGCTATTGTAAGCTAGGGTTTCTTTTTGGGGGAAGATAGCTTCGTTTAAGAGAGTGAGAGTTAAGAGGAGTTGGAGTGAACAGAGGTTGCAGAGCTCAAGAACGACGACGGCGCGACGGATGGCGGCAGTGTCTCCTTCCTTGCAGCGGCGGTGGAGCCTACTGCTAGGGTTTTGTTTTTTATTTGAGTGAGTTTGAGAGGAGGAGGAGACTGAAGGCCGAACGCTTTTCCTTGTTGTTTTTATCCGAAACCCAAAACGGCACCGTTTCAGCAAAACCGGCCAGGTCCCAGTTCGGTCTGATTGGCCGGTTCTCGACCGGTTCAACGGTTTTTAGGCGGTTTTTAAATTAACGGTCTTATAAGTTAAACCAAACCGTAATGAGTCCCGGTTTGCGGTTCAACCGGTTGGACAGGCCGGTCTGGTCCGGTTTTTAGAACCTTGGTTATTACATTTCCAGTCATTTAATTCATTCTCTTTTACTTTCAGTCAATTTCTTGTCATTTATAATTCTGCACTTTACTTTCATGTTGAATATATCAAGAAATCATAAATTGTTTGCCTAACTAGAGTGTCATTTAACTAAAATTGCTTAATCCACCAATCTCCGTGGGATCGACCTCACTCTTGTGAGTCTTACTACTTGATACGATCTGGTATACTTGCCGGTAATTACGTGAAATTAAATTTTTTCGTATCAAGTTTTTGGCACCGTTGCCGGGGATTGGTAAATATTGACAATGATTAAGTTAGTGGTAGTCTAGATTAGGTATTTTTCTTTCATTTTGTTTAAAGCACTCTAACTATTTGACACTTTGTGTCATCTAACCCTCTAACAGCACTCTAGCATTAGAGTGTCCATTTTTTAATTGGTTTGTTTGTGATTGTGCATGCCAGGAGGAAGGAGAGGACCTTCTACTTCCTTTGATTCTGAGCCTGAAAGAACCTTCCTAAGACTTAGAAGAGAGGCAAGGGGGAAGGGTGTAGTTGGTGAAGAAGACTCAGAAGAAGCAGATCATGTTATGGAGGACAATATGCATAACCCACCTGAGGATGTTGCTAATAACAATTGACCACCTAGAAGGGTGTTGGCTTCATATACCATTCCTAACCCAAGAAACTGTGGAAGCAACATACTCACTCCAAATGTCCATACCAATAACTTTGAGTTGAAGCCTCAACTCATCACTTTGGTGCAGAACAATTGCTCTTATGGAGGGGGTCCTCTTGAAGACCCTAATCAACACCTGTCTGTCTTCCTGAGAATATGCGAAACAGTTAAGACAAATGGTGTCCACCCAAACATATACAAGTTGCTATTGTTTCCATTTTCTCTGAGGGATAAGGCATTTCAATGGATAGAGATATTTCCCAAAGAAAGCATCAATAACTAGGATGATTTGATGAGCAAATTTCTAGCTAAGTTTTACCCACCTCAAAGAATCATTAAGTTGAAAACAGAGGTGCAAACCTTCACACAAATGAATGGAGAGTCACTCTATGAGGCATGGGAGAGATACAAAGCTTTGATAAGGAAGTGCCCATCTAACATGTTCAGTGAGTGGGTAAAACTCCAGAACTTCTATGAGGGCCTAACTTTAAAAGCATAAGAGGCTTTGGATTACTCTGCAGGAGGCTCACTCCAGTTGATGAAAATAGCCGAAAAAGCCCAAGATCTCATAGACATTGTAGCCAACAATCAATACTCCTATTCTTCTCAAAGGCAACGCAACCCAGTTCCAAGGAAGGGTGTATTAGAACTTGAGGGTGTAGATATAATTTTGGCACAGAAGAAAGTAATGCATCAACAAATCCAACAGCAAATAAAAATGATGGTAAAAAGAATAGATGGACTCCAGCTAGCTGTAGTGAGCACAGCAAGCCAACCTTCAAATGGGTGGGGCCAATGTGAAGAAGGTTTTGAGAAATGCAATAATGAGCAGCAACCTGAGCAGGTTCAATACATGCATAACACCTCAAGTTCGTCTCAAAATGATTTCCATGGTAATACATACAATTCATCATGGAGGAATCAACCTAACTTGAGGTGGGGGTGATAATCAAAATCAATGGCAGAGGAACCACATCTCCAATAATTCCCGCAATACAAACAACCAAAATCACTCATCCAATAACACTAACCAATACAAAAACCCACAAAACACATATCATCAATCCCACAATAACTCACAAGCCCACTAGAATAACTTATCCACACCCACATTCTACCCACAGAATATCCCTGCAAATAACTCAAACAACTTCCAGCAACAACCACCGCATTTCGCACAACCACTACCAAATCTAGAATCTCAGAGAATCTCTAGCCTAGAGATAATGATGGAAAAACTTATCAAAAATCAGGAGATGACCAAACAAGATCAAGCCATGGCAAGCAAAAACCAAGAGGCCTCAATCAGAAACCTTGAAAGATAAATGGGACAAATGGCTAAACAAATCACAGAGATAGGTGAGAAGCGAGCAAATGCCTTCCCTAGTGACACTGAGAACAACCCAAGAGACATAGAAAAAGCCATAAAATGGGAGGAGTGTAAAGTAATCACTTTGAGAAGTGGAAAGAAGGTGGAGAAAGAAGCCATAACTTAGGACGAGCACAACAAAAAAGGCTTAAAAGAAGAAGTGAAGGAGCAAAAGCAGGAGCAAAATATTTCTACACAGAGTGATAATTCAACCAAGAAGGAGGCAGTGAAAGCATACCAACTAATGATACCATATCCTTAAAGGTTCAAGGGAGAAAACAAAGAGAAGCAGTACTCTAAATTTTTGGAAACATTCAAGACACTGCACATCAACATCCCCTTCATAGAAGCACTTGAACAGATGCCACTATATGCTAAGTTCATGAAGGAATTGTTGACAAAGAAAAGATCCTTGAAAGAAGGACAAATGGTTGTTATGACCAAGGAGCGTAGTGCCATCATCCAGAGAGAATTGCCAAGGAAGAGAAAGGACCCAGGGAGCTTTCATATCCCCTGCACTATAGGCAACATGATAATTGAGAGAGCATTTTGTGACCTTGGTGCAAGTATAAGTCTGATGCCTCTATCCTTGATGAAAAAGCTCCAAATCCATGAATTGAAACACACACAAATAGCCCTCTAAATGGCTAACAAATTCATTAAGCAAGCACTTGGAGTTGTAGAGAATGTATTGGTAAAAGTGGGAAAAATTTTTCTCCCAGTTGACCTCGTCATTCTAGACATGGAAGAAGATCATAACACTCCCATCATTCTAGGGAGACTGATAAACCACTATTTTATGGTTTATCTTGTGCTAATTTGAGTGGTTTCTATCAAGTCTTCGCACACTTATTCATACAAATTGCATGATTTTACAAATCCTTCCTATTTCTGTGATATAATTGAAAACTTACTTCCTAAGCCTTTAAATTGTGTATTTTATTTCCCCTTTATACCATTCGATGTCGTGATCTGTGTGTTAAGTGTTTTCAGGCTATATAAGAAAAGAATGGCTTAGAGTATGAAGAGAAAGCTTGCAAAAATGGAAGGAGCACAAGAAATAAAGGAGATAAATAGCGAGGAGCGACGCGCATGCATGGCTCACGCGTGCGTATTAATTGGATATTTGCACAGCGACGCGTGCGCGTACCTGACGCGTACGCGTGACACGCAAAAAAGACCAGCGACACGTACGCGTGGCTGACGCGTACGCGTGACATGCGCCACGTGCAGAAAGCGCAGAAGACGCTGGGGGCGATTTTGGGCTGAGTTTGGACCCAGTTTTCGGCCCAGAAACACAGACTAGAGCCAGGGGACAAGCAGAGACTCAACACACATTCTCATTCGCATAGTTTTTAGTTTTAGTTTTGAATCTTAGAGAGAAATCACTACTTCCTCTAGGTTTTTCTTCACATTCATAGTTTTAGAGTTTATGTTTTTGATTTGGATATTGAGGAGAGTTACTACTTCCGTAGAAGTTGCCATTATTCTAGTTTGTTTCCTTATTCCTTTACTCTTTTTTATCACCCATTAACCCTGTTCAGATACGTGTGTTTATGATTTTGGGATTTATTAATGCAAAGAACTATTTTTATCTTTAACTGATTTTCAGTTATTATTTTATTTAGTTTATCATGTCTTCTTTTCTTCCCCTTTTATCATTTATGAAAATTGTATTCATGTCAATGGAGTAGACTCCCAACTTGACTTGGGAGTTGATTAAAAAGAGACCCTTGAGTTGGAATACTCAAGTGTCAATTGGGAATTGGAAGTTGTTGGATGACTCTCTAGTCTCTAACTCTAATCCTTCCTTAGGAGAGGATTAGGAATTGGGAATCAGAGTTGGTTAGTTGCTTGACTTTCTTTTATTCAGTAGAGGATAACTAAGTAGAAACAACACACTTGGAAAAATTCAACAAGGATAGAAATTTCAATTAATCTTCTCCCAGTCAAGGCTTTTTATTTTGATTATATAAATTCTCTTGCTAATTTTCATTGCTTTAAATTTACAATCACTTATTTTTCTATTCTCCAACCCTTGAATTTTCTCGGAAAACTCCTGACTAATAAAATAGCACTCTCTTGTCAACTCGTTGGGAGACGACCTGTGATTTCTACTCCCAGTATTTTTATTCTAAATTTGTGACAACTCTTTTAAATTGATAAGCGGATTTTCGTCGGTTAAGAACTGTACTTGCAACCCTGTTCTATATTAAAATTCTTAATCGGCAGAGACCCTTCTTAGCTACGGGCAGAGCATTGATAGATGTTAAAAAAGGAGAATTGATGCTAAGAGTGCACGAAGAGCATATAGTGTTTCATATCTTCAAGAGTTTGCAAGATCCCAATCAAGAAGAAGAGTGTATGAAGATTGATTTGAGAGATCCAAACTTGAAAAAGGCACCTGATGAGTCACTCCCAATGCACTTAAACTCATGCTGGAAAGGAAGGGAAGAGGTAGAAGTAATGCAACAAGCTCAAGGAATCGAGAAGAAACTACAACCAAAGCCTCCATTTGAGATTCTCAGCAAGAACCTTCCAAATATTGAGACCCCAAAACATGAACCACCTCCTGGAAAAGAAAAGAGTCCCAAAAAGAAAGTGCCAAAAGGGTGGAGAAACAAAAAAATTCCCACTGAAGGCTTCATACTAGGGGATAAAGTGATGCTAAATTACCAACCAATGGAAACATCTCTACATTCCTCTGGATACTACACAGTGAATAAAATCCTCTCACTTGAACATATGAAAATCATCAAGAAGGATACTAGAAGAAAGCTCACGGTGAGAGGGGAAGGGCTAAGGCACTATGTTCATCATCCTCCCTAACAAGGGACAACTGTCAAGCTAGTGACGATAAAAGAATGCTTGTTGGGAGGCAACCCAACCTTAGGTAACTCTTTCATACTCTTCTCAGAATAAATGGTTTGTTAAATTTCTATGTATTGCAAGGAATTAAGTTTGGTGTTCCACACTAATGTGATTGTATCAACAGAGAAACAAAATCAAGGGTGAATGTATGGTACTAAGTTTGGTGGTCCACCATTGGCATCAATTGAGCACAAAGTAACCCTTGAAACAATCATGAAAGGTCACAAATTCCAAACAATCATAGAAATTGACTAAACTTGCATTTCACTTGTTTACCTTTTAGTTCCGTAAGTTCATCTCCTCATAGGTTTCAAGCACATGATGCAGTATACATGTATGAAAGATGCACTCTGATTTGGCATATAGAAGTAAGCAAGAAACTAAGTTTGGTGTTCAGACACCACTTTTAGTTCAATAATTCATAAGCATACATGCATGATAACTATCTTTCAAGTGCTTAGGGACAAGCAACTTTCAAAGTTCATTATAGGCAATCACTTCAGTTTTTGAAAGAACTATGCATCATCAACTAAAGAGACAAAGAGGGATACAAAGACCAACAATGATGATGATAAGGAGTAAAGCAAGTGAACACCAAGAGGTTGTATTGTTAAGTGATTGTCTTGTATTCAAATTGATATGATTGAAATTGATATTGTGCCCCTGTTTGTTTGCTTAGAATAGTTTCCTTGTGGGTTAATAACCATGATGCTAGATATCTCATAGCACCATACTCTTAAAAAATTGCTTGCACTCAATATCTCTAGGAATGCAATAGAGAACATTTCTTTGAAAAGAAGGATTGAGGAATCTTAAAAATGTTGAGACAAGCAAAAGATTAAGAGAAATGGTGGTTCTGATTGTATGATTGTGTATTGAGGTTGCATGTTTGTGAAAACCTGCATGGGAGCTCATAGACAGGAAATGAAGTTTAGAGAAGTATTGTGGAAATTCTCAAACATCTATTGATCCAAGAAGCAGCAACAAAAGAAAACAAAAGAAATAGAAAAAAAAACAAGGTCCAAGGCTCTGAGTATCAATTACTAGGAAGAAAAAGAAAAAAAAAAACAAGAACTCAAAAAGTTATTATCCTAGTTAAATGCTTGTGGTAGATTTGTGTCAAAGAGAGAGGCATGACCAAGTAAATCCTAAGGGGGTGCTTCAACACCTAATACCTTAGACCAACTGGTTTGGGAGTACTAATTGAAAGCTTATTCATCACATCAGAAATGGGCCTAGAGACCCCTAAAATACGAGTGCACGTGCATTTTTAATGAAGGCACGCACTGGGACCTGTGCGGACGCACAGACGTGTGCGTCCGCACACCTCACTGAATTTCCACTTGTGCGTACGTGACGATCTGAATTAACTGTTAGTAAAGAATTTTATAAAAATAATTGCGTTGTAAGTATAGTTTCTAAACCAACAGAGAATCCTTTCATACAAAATTTTGTTTGTCACAAGTAACAAAACCCAATAAAATTTATAATCGAAGTATTTAAACCTCGGGTCGTCTTCTCAAGGAATTGCAGGGAGATATGATTTATTATTGGTTATGAAAAAAGTATATTTTGTTTTGGGTTTTTAAAATAAGGAACAAGTAATTTAAATGACGAGAAAAATAAATTAATAATTGGAAAAACTCTTGGCAGGGTATGAGAACTGGAAATCCTATCCTAGTTATCCTTACCAGGTATGATGAGAACTGCATTTTGCTCCCACTTAGTTAACCCTTACTAAATAAAGGAAAGTCAAGTGGACTAATTAACTTGATCCCTCAAGTCCTAGTCAACTCCTATGGAAAGACTAACTTTAGAGGGATCCAAATCAATCAGCAATCCCAATTTCCAATCAACTGCTGAGTTTGATAACTCAAGTGTCACCAATTACTCAACCAAAGCCAAAAGGAAAGAAAATCTACTCGAATAAAAATGCCTTCAGATTGGGAGCAGCAGTAACATAAATAAAAGAAAGAAATCTTAAATCTGAAATACCTCGAATTGTATTAATTAAGAAAATCAATCCTAACATGGAGTTCATAAACCAAATTGAAAAGATAAATAACAATTAAAGTAATAGAATAAATAAAAGTATAAAATAAATTAAAGGAACATTGAACCTGTGATTGAAGAGAAGTAGCCTAATCATAATAGAAATCATAAATCTAAATCCTAATCCTAAATCCTAAGAGAGAGGAGAGAGCCTCTCTCTCTAAAAGCTACATCTAAACCTAAAATTGTGAATTATAAATGTTGTATATGTTGTATGAATGAATAGATTGATTCCCCCACTTTATAGCCTCTAATCTGTGTTTTCTGGGCCGAAAACTGGGCCAGAAACAGCCTAGAAATCGCTGGGAATGAATTTTGCCACGCTGATTTTCTGCAGAACGACGCGTCTGCGTGATTCACGCGTGCGCGTCATTTTTCTGTATGGAAACCATAACGAATTATATATCATTTTGAAGCCCCGAATGTTAGCTTTCCAATGCAACTGAAACTGCATCATTTAGATCTCTGTAACTCAAGTTATGGTCGATTGAGTGCGAAGAGGTCAAGCTGGACAGCTTAGCAATTTCTTCAACTTCTTGTATTCCTTCCACTTTTGCATGCTTCCTTTCCATCCTCTAAGCCATTCCTGCCCTATAATCTCTAAAAACACTTAACACACATATCAAGGCATCAAATGGCAATAAGACAGGATTAAACATAGGAAATTTAAGACCAAAGAAACATGTTTCCAATCATAGCACAAAATCAGGAAGAAAAAATGTAAACTCATGCAATTAGTATGAATAAGTGAGTAAAGAATTGATATAAACCACTCAATTGAGCATAAGATAAACCATAAAATAGTATTTTATCAATCTCCCCACACTTAAACATTAGCATGTCCTCATGCTAAACTCAAGAGAAGCTATAAAAGTGAAGAGGAATGGTAGAGAGTATGAAATGCAACCTATCTATGTGAATGCACCTACATGCAAAATGTTTCTACCTACTTGGTTAAAAGTAAACAAATATTTTAAGAACAAATATGAACTGGATTTCACTAATTCAAATCACAAAATAAAGTACAAGTAAACTTGCAGAAGAAAATAGCTCATGAAAGCCGGGAACAAAGAATCGAGCATTGAACCCTCACTGGAAGTGTATGCACTCTAATTGCTCAGGTGTTTAAGGTTCGATCTCTCAATTCTCTACTAATCTTACTTTTTAAGGCTTGCTCTTCATCTAACAATCAACAAAAATTTAATGCATAAATACACATATCAAGAGGTCTTTTAAGGGTTGTAATGGGGTTAGGGTCAAGGTAGGATTGTATTTGGCCAAGTGGACTAAAATCTGCATCCTTAATTAACTTAAACTTTTCACCTAACTTTAGACAATCCACGTAATCATGATACAACATCTAGCTGTCCATTAACCATGTTTTCCACATATTCATGCATCCTAATTTCAAGTACAGTACATATGCATTGCTTTCACCACTTACTTTGGGGCATTTTGTCCCCTTTTTGTTATTTACTCTTTTTCTTTTCTTTTTCTCTTTTTTTTTCTTTTCCTTTTTTTATATCTATATTATTTTTTTTCATTTGTTTTTCTCAATGCATATGATTAAATTATTGAATGCATGAACATGTCCTAAACATTTCTTTCACATTTTCAGAAAATTCTAACATACTTAATTCTCAAACCAAATATTTCCAAACCCAATTTCCCCACACTTAAATCATGAGCACTCTCACTAGTCTAAGCTAACCAAGGATTCAAATTAAGGATATTATTGTTTTCCGCTTAGAGTTAATGATGTGCTAAAGTAAAGAATAAAAGGGGTAAAATAGGCTCAAATTGGTTGTAAAGGATAATGAAAGGTTAAGGCCATATGGGTATGTAAGCTAAGTGAAACAAGGCCTCAATCATATAAGTGCATGCATACATCAAACAATGGAAATATGGAATTAAGCAAGACAAAAATCACAATTTTAGAGAGAAAAACTCACTAAAAATATTGGTTGATAAAATGCAACTAATCAAATAGGTTCAAAATCTCACTGGTTTTATGTGTTTGAGCTCTAAACCATGTTCCAGTATAATATTACTTCAACCAAGTGGTAAAATATGCACAAAATCAAACAAATATGCAATCAAACATGCATATGCAACAATGAACTACAAAGAAAGTTAAACAATGGTGTTGAGACAGGAAGGTACTAACCCACGGAGATCGGTATCGACCTCCCCACACTTAAAGATTGCACCGTCTTCGGTGCATGCTGAGATGCGCAAGTGGGCAGGTTGTTCCAACTGATGCTCTTTCTTTAGTGGATTTTGTAGATGGAACTTGTTTATAGCCTATGTAAAGGTTTTCCGTTTTCCTTTCTCGGTGGCCATCCTAAAAGAAGAGGAAAAAGAAGAAAAGTAACCCAGGAATAAAGAGAAGATAATAAATAAAGTATGGGTGGGTTAATGCCAAATAATAGGGGTCACAATTACATGGTAGCTACAACATGCAAATGAGAAAACAATAGAAGCACATGGCATACTAGTGGTGTAAAATTTGGAACAAAGGGGAGGAGTGTGGGTTATGAAAGACAGTGTAAGTTCATATCAATACAAGAGGAGTACAAGTATCATAAAAGATTAGCATTGATTTAAATAATATTACCCAATCAGAATAAAACAAGTCATGAAGCATCAGGATAATTGATGAGTCCAAATTCACACCCCATTCAAAATTGGTAAATTAGTTCTTTTGGAAAGTACACCAAAATTATCGTCAAGTAATAACCCACAGTGGAGTGGGATCGTATCCACAGAGATTGGCAAATTCGAGCAGTTTTAATCAATTGATGAATTAGTCAAGCGGATCAATAGGATTGTGAAGTGCGGAATTGTAAATGACATAAATGTAAATGACTAGAATATAAAAAAAAGCAATAAAGTACAGAAATATAAATGGCAGAATGTAAAGTGCAGAATCATAAATGACTTGAATGTAAATGGGAATGGGGAATTGCTGAATGTAAAAGTAAGCTGTAAAGAAATGGATAGATAAGAATGGGAAAATTCATTGAGATTAGGAGATGTTGTCTCTTTGGATCAAATCTAGCTTATATCCTCTTCAATCATGCAACTTATTGACCTCTTGGCAATCATGATTGATTGAGCCCCAATCCCTTGGTGACTCAATCTCTCAGATCTTGATCAATAGCCAATTCCTTGGTCTAATTGCTCATGAAGAGAGATATGCTCGGTCCCTGATTATACCACACACTATTATAGGTCCAAGTAGAGGGAGGATTATATGTCACATATTCAAACACCAAAACCCAGATTCTACTCAAGTGTGAGAAGGGATTTCAAGCATGGTTTCATGTTTTCTTTCCCAAGGTTCCCATGAAACCCAATTGCAATCAATCTCTTTCCCAAGATAATTGAATACTAAGCATTAAGAACGAAATTCCTTCTAGCAAATCAAAGAGAAGATGAAGAGAAGAAGAATTTTACTATTATCAATCCATCAAGTACAACAGAGCTCCAATGAGAGGGAAATTAGCTACTCATAGCTCAAGAAGTACTCAAAAGTGAAGTGTAAAAGTGGATCTAAAACTGACTGCTTAACCCCCTTCTTCAGTACTCCTTGGGGGTATTTATACTACTCCTAGTAAAATAAAAGAATTACAAAAGTGAAAAAGGAAAATTATATTTTGGAGGGAAAAGAAAACACTCAATAAGCGTGACTTCTCAGCTGGCGTATGGCTGGCGCTTTTCTGGCTTGTCACGTGCCCTTCATCTCCAGCTTGGCATGCCACGCTCAATCCTTCAAGTGGCACGCTCATCCCTCTAACAACCTTGGCGTGCCACGCCTTCGAACTTAAGTGGCACACCATAGTGGAATTC
This sequence comes from Arachis ipaensis, assembly GCF_059453495.1. NCBI lineage: Eukaryota > Viridiplantae > Streptophyta > Magnoliopsida > Fabales > Fabaceae > Arachis > Arachis ipaensis. Next base: position 68,477,233 of record NC_142438.1, read on the forward strand.
TTTTGTTGGCGTGCCACGCCTTCGAACTCAAGTGGCTCGCCCCTTGCCTTTCTCACTTCTCTTTGCCTCTGGAAACTTGAACTGGCATGCCACGCCCAAGGTCTGGCGTGTCACGCCCTTGCTCTATGCTTGGCTAGGCTTCTCTAGAAAGTTGAACTAGCGTGGCACGCCCAGGGTCTGGCGTGCCACGCCCCTTTTGTGAGTGAGTGGTTCCTCTGTTTGGCATGCCACGCCACAAACTCAAGTGGCACGCCCCAATGCTTCTTTGCTCTCTGAATAACACTGGCGTGCCACGCCTTCGATACCAAGTGGCACGCCCCATGTAATTGGCCTCCTGATGTCTGAGAATCGTTGTCGGTAAGGAATTTCACAAAATATTTACGTTGCAAGTATAGCTCCAAACCAACAAACAACTCTCGCAATCAAATTAAGATATGGTTTTGTCACATGTACAAACCCCAATGAATTTATAACCGAAGTATTTGGACTCCGGGTCATCTCCCTAGGATAACAATGTAATGCTTAGTTATTGGCTATGAAGGGGTAAAGGGGGTTTTGGTTCATGAGATGGCAAGAAAGTAAATTTAGCAAGTAAGTAAAGAAAGCAAGATAAAGAACTCTTGGCTAAGATTTGGGTAATTGAGATCATCATCATCGTCAACAAACCGAATATTGATAATCATGAGAGGCCAACCTATTAAGTCTACTTCCCAAAAGCTTTAAGTACATAACGTTTACTCCTAAGCTTGAAGTACGTCAAATAGATTTGATCACATCCACCCTTAATTCCTAACCTACCTACTAATTAACTTAGTAGTGGGTTAGCGTCAATGGGTGTGAAATTGATCACCATGGGTTCTCAAATCACCAAATCTATCATACCCAATGACTCAAGGTTATCCAATTCCCTTGGCTTAGGCCAAGAGTTGACAAAACCACTCAAAAATTAAAGAGAGCATTTCATTAAACACATAGAGTGCAATAAAAGTAAGCATCATAAATTGCAAGAATAATAAAATCTAACAACTATTAAATGCAAGAAAAGTAAGATCACAACTCAATTCATCAATAAAAAGAACATCAACACTAAATTGCATTAAAAACAAATCAAATCCAACATGAGTTCATCATCACAAAAGAGTGTAAAACGAGAAATTAACATCACAATTAAGAAAACCAAGATGTAGGAATGAGAAATTATAAAAGAGACAAGATGAGATCAAGTAATTGAACTTGAATTAAAGATAATCTACCCTAATCCTAACCTAATTCCAGAGAGAAGAGGGAGCTTCTCTCTAGAAAACTAACTAAAGGCTCATGTTGGCTAAACTAATTGCTCCCCTTTTGCTTGGACTTCAATTCTACATGAAATACACTCAGAAATCGCCCCCAGCGTTTTTCCTTCAAGTGGGCCATGTAAGAATATTGGCGCGTGCGCCAAGTGCGTGTGCGCGTCGATTGGTAATTTCTCCATCCGCGTGGAAGCGGCATGTGCACATGCGCGTCTTTGGGCGAGATCACTTTTGCGCGTGTGCGCCTTGTGCGCGTGCGCGTCCTTTGATGCACTTCCAATCTTTGTTTCTTCATGTATTCTCCCCTTTGTATGCTTTTCTACTCACTTATCCCATCCAATACTTGCCTTATAACCTGAAATTACTCAACACACACATCAAGGCATCGAATGGAATTAAAGTGAATCAAAATTACCAATTTAGGGCCTAAAATGCATGTTTTTTACACTTAAGCGAAAATCAAGGGAGAATCATAAAACCATGCTATTTCATTGAATAAATATGGAAAAAGGTGATAAAATCTCCCAAAATAAGCACAAGATAAATCACGAAATCGGGATTTATCAAATCTCCCCACACTTAAACTAAGCATGTCCTCATGCTAAAATCAAGAAGAAGCAAAGGGTATTAACATTTATTCAATGCAACTACTAAATGCAATCTATCTATATGCAATCTATTTACATGATGTAATGGCTTAGTCAAAATAAATCAATCTCCAAGAATACACACAAGCATAAGGGCCAAGATATTAGCAATCATGCAAACCACAATTGGATTGAATCATTGAAAGAGTTCACAAACTTGCAAGAAAAGATGATCATGAGTGGAAACATGTAATTGAGCAATCGAACCCTCACCGGATGTGTATCCGCTCTAGTCACTCAAGTGTATGGGGTTGATTCACTCAATTCTCCCCTAATCATGTTTCCCAAGATTTGTTTTTCATCTAACAATCAACAATTATTTCATGCATGCATACAAATATCAAGAGGACTTCCCATAGGTTGTAATGGGGCTAGGGTCAAGGTAGGATGCATATGGTCAAGTGAGCTTGAAATTTGAATCTTTGATTAACTTAAACTTCCCACCTAACCTATGACAACCTATACAATTCTAATCAATCCTAGCTATCCATTTCTCACTTTTTCACATACTCATGCATTTTCTTTTTGATTACCATACATATGTATTGAATTTATGAAAACTTAAACTTTGGGACCCTTTGTTCCCTTTTTGCTGCAAAAAAAATATTTTTTTAAATATATACAAGAACATCAATGCATATGGTTTACATCTGATTAATACATGAGTATGCATCCATTTCCTAAATATTTTCAATAAAAACATAAATACACTTTTATCTCTACCCAATGTACCCAACCTTCCCAAAATCAAGTAATGAACACTCTCACTAGCCTAAGCTAATCAAAGATCCAAACAAGGGACATTTGTTATTTTTCAGCTAAGCTTGTAATGTGCTACAATTTTGAACAAATGGGTTAAGCATAGGCTCAAAATTGGTTAACAATGGAAGATAAAAGGTAGGCTATTTGGATAAGTGAGCTATTTGAACAATGACCTCAATCATATAAATGCATGTATACACAAAGTAATGGACATAAAGAATCAAACAAATCAAAGATTACAATCATAGGAAGAGAGTGATGCACACAAGAATGAAATTAAGTGGTCATAGGATGTAACCACACAATTAGGCTCAAATCTCACATGCTTGTGTTCTTCGCTCAAGACATGATCCACAAGTATATAATTCAAGCAAGTTCTAAAAAAAATTTTCAACCAATTGGATGGTACCCTAAAAATGAATTTCTTGAAAATTCTCATCATATTGACTAAGCTTATTCTAATGCAATGTTGTGATTTAGAAAATTTTTAAAAAAAATTTTCCTAGTTTATCCTTTTTTCAATCAAAACACAATTCTTATATAAAAAGGGTCAACTAGATTTTTAACAATCCAAAACACTTTTCTAGTCACAATCAGAAACTAAGATGCAAAACATATATATATATATATATATATATATATATATATATATATATATATATATATATATATATATATATATATATATATATATATATATATATATACACTAAAAGTGTGCAACTATCAAAACAAGAACATCTACAATAGCAAATATATACAGTCATCCCAAAATGATCTAAAATATGATCTAAAATATAAAGTGCAAAATAAAATAAGGTAGCAGAAAACATAAATAAATGTCCGAAAGTTCACCACATCAATGTAAACACCGGTCACGAACGGTGACCTCCCCACACTTTAGAATCAAGCATCGTCCTCGATGCTACTGCTGAAGCTCGGGATGGGGGTCAACAATCGCGCCAGGCTCTTCAAGCTCAGGCTGTGGAACTGGAACTGGTTGCGGCTCTGGATGTGGCTGTGGATCCGCAGGGGGCTGCTGGACCTTAGTGGTGGTTTGTGTCTCTGGAGGTGTATCTAGATGGATCGGCTCCTCAACCAGCTCCTCCTCCTGATCCTGCTCGTCGGAAGCTGGAGAGTCTGGGAGTGGCGGTAGCTCGATGCCCTGTGATACAAACACCTTATCGATGCAATTGAGACGTCGCATGACACGACGCTCGAAGTGCTCCATGAAGCAAAGAAGGTGATGCACCAACAGATAAGTCGGCTCAGGTACTAGTGGTGGTGGTGGTAAGGATGCTGCGACTGCTAAAGTAGAAGGGGGTCCTGCGACTGCTGCTGACGATGAGGGCTGAGCTGCCTCCTCCACTGCTCTGGCTCGTGAACGACGTTTGGGTGAGGGCTTCTCATGCACCCACCCACCCTATGGAATGGTGGTCTCCTTGTCATCGTTATCTGGGGGTGGTGGTGTCACATCATCATCCTTCCACGGGACACCTGCCAGCTCAATCATGCTGGTGACTAATGTAGGGAAGGGTAGCAAGCCGCAAATATGAGCTCTCCACATACTATGTCTGACCAGTCGGGGGAAATTTACCTCCTTCCCTTCCATCACACACCCAATCAAAACCAGTATATCCATTGGGATCTCTGAAAAGTGAGTGGTGGGAAAGACATAGTGGGCGAAGATATGCTGCCAAGTCTTGGCCTCCCTCGTCAGATAAGCAAAGCGCATCCCCTTAGGTTTCTTATTGTTCGAATCCATCACCCAGGGAGCGTCAGGAGTAGCAATCACGCGCTTAAGCGCCTCATAGTCAAAGGTCATAGAGAGGATAGCTACCTCTGCCTGCCTATAGGCGCAGGTCTCATTAGGACGATGGTGGCAAAGCAGTGCATCTCCAATAGCATCCTCAGTGATCATAATCTCTCTACCTCTCAGCTGAACTGAATCAATATTGGCTCGGAAGAAGTTGCAATAAAATTCTCTCACACATGAAGTGTTCACCCTCCCCAAATCTCTATCAACAAAGTCCAATCCTAACTCCAGAATTTGGGTGTTAATGGCATGCCTCACATCATTGGGAAGAAGCAGTTTCTTCTCAATGTTCAGATTTTTCTTCCGGAAGTCGGAGAAGCGAAGCTTACAATAGAAGTTTGGGAATTTGACTTGGTCAGTGGATGGTAGCAACTGGTTTTTTCTATCCACCTCATTCAGCGGATTCTTAGCATAATTTGCATAGGGAGAGGGGGTAGAGGCCTTAGAGCGCTTCCTCTTTTTGGAAGTAGTGGCTATAGCCTTTTCTTTGTCCGACATCCTGAAAAACAGAGATGATACAATACAAGCAGATAGCCAAATAGATACAAAGTACTCAAAGCAAAGCATACTCATGAAGTGAATAAAGAAAGGAGATTTCTTGGAATGCAAGCAAACAGAATTTAGAATGCGGGTTAAACTTCAGACCAAGAATTCAAACCATATTTTGCACATTACTTGTTCATCAAGCTTAGGAAACACCATATCTGAAATAATGATAAAAAGAGTTAGGTTAAAAACTGAAGAACGGAAGATTGATGATTTAGAAGTTATAGTAAACTCTCGTTACAAGTATAGTTACTAAACCAAGCAATCAACCTTTCTTACAAACGTTTTGGTTGTCACAAGTAACAAACCCCTTAAAAATTGATAACCGAGTATTTAAACCTCGGGTCGTCTTCTCAAGGAATTGCAGGGAGGTATGTTCTTATTATTGGTTATGAGTCTTGTAAATTGGGGGGTTTTTAAAGTAAGGAAGCAGTATGTTGAATGATAATAAGAATAAAATAAATAACTATAAAATAGACTCTTGGCAAGGTATGAAAACTGGAAGTCCTATCCTGGCTATCCTTATCAATTGTAATGAGAATTGGATTTTTCTCCCACTTTGTTAACCTCTAATTATGAAGGTAAGTTAAGTGGATGAATTAATTCTGATTCCACAAGTCCTAGTCTTTCCTTGGGAAAAGTTAGAGTTATTGGAACCCGAATTAATTCTGGAAGAATTCCAATTTTCAATCAACCATGAGTTTGATAACTTAAGTGTCTCCAATGACTCAACCAAAGCCAAAAGGGAAAAATCTAAATTATTTATATAAATAAAAGAAAGCAATCATAATTATGAAATACCTCAAATTATATTAAATAAAGAAATCAATTCTAACATGGAGTTCATAAGCCAATTAGGCAACATAACTAATACAAGCATTAAAGCATCTGAAAGTAAAAGAGAAATATAAAATAAAAGGAATATTGAACCTGTGACTGAAGATGAGTTGAACTAAACTAATAGAAATCCTAAAATCTTAATCCTAAGAGAGAGGAGAGAACCTCTCTCTCTAAAAACTACATTTAAATCCTAAAATTGTGAATATGAAAGCTCGTTTATGAATGGAGCATTCCTCCACTTTATAGCCTCTAATCTGTGTGTTCTGGGCTGAAAACTGGGTCAAAAACAGCCCAGAAATTTCCCCCTGCGATTTCTGTTACGTTCAGGTCGCGGGAAAGTGAGGCGGAGGCGTCGTCCACGCGTCCGCGCGGATTGAAGTTCGCAGATGCGATGCGGGCACGTCATTCACGCGTTTGCGTCGCCTAACTTCGGGGCAGCTATGACAAATTATATATCAAATTGAAGCCCCGGACGTTAGCTTTCCAACGCAACTGGAACCGCATCGTTTGGACATCTGTAGCTAAAGTTATAGCCGTTTGAGTGCAAAGAGGTCAGGCTAGATAGCTTAGCAATTTCTCCAACTTCTTGTATTCCTTCCACTTTTGCATGCTTCCTTTCCATTCTCTGAGCTATTCCTGCCCTGTAATCTCTGAAATCACTTAACACACATATCAAGGCATCTAATGGTAATAAGAGAGAATTAATATTAGCAATTTAAAGGCCTAGGAAACATGTTTTCAATCAAAGCACATAATTAGGAAGGCAAATGTAAAACCATGCAAATAGTATGAATAAGTGGGTAAAGAGTTGATAAAAACCACTCAATTGAGCACAAGATAAACCATAAAATAGTGGTTTATTAAAAACCAAAAGAAGTTAGTTGGTTAAACAAGTTAAAGTTAGAGATCAGTTTGAAAATCAGTGGTATGGTGGTTACTAGTTCAATTCAAAAGAGAATGCATAACATAAGAATATAAACATGTTCACAATCATGAAATGCAATAAGTCATTGATGATAAAATATGGTATAGCTAGAAAGCAATTAATATGAAACAGTCTATCAATCAATGTAATGATCACTAGAGTCAAATGAACTTGTGTTGGTGAAGTCAAATAAAAAAAATCAATTAAGAATTATTTAACACTAAATTCAATAATGCATAAAGTTACAAGCTAAGAAAAGGGTAAAAAAACCTTATGGTCTATGTGGCTTAATGTCAATTATGCATGAACATGTGAATCAATTAGCCTCATAGATTAAAAACTTTCAACTTGTATGTTTATGCAAAAGAGGTCTGACATTTTAAGGAAGTCACAAGTTATGGTCAATCAGAAAATTCATTCAAACTATTCAATGTCTATGCACAAATCAGCATGCATAACAAGCAAAGAGTATAAGCAAGACCAAAACTTGTTCTTGAGGATTTTCCAAGACCATTTAGGTAACAAAGTGCTAATTGAAACAGAAATCATCAACTAGAGTTTGCTACACCAATCAAAGCATCGTTAGTTCATGGAATATGGTTAAGAAAAATCCGGCAGCATCTCAGCAGTAAATTGGCTATTTCCAAGTTTAAACAGCAAATCAAGTTCCATATGAGTTCATCAATACTTGAAAACACAAAGCCATATATATGAATTCATATGGATGGAACAAACAGCCAATAATGCAGCAGTAAATCCAATAATACAAAGAACAGCAGCAGTTGCTTCATCAATCAAACACAAGCAAGTAGCATCACCTATCAAATGAACACAGAACAACCCAAGAGAACAGAGCAATTCAATGAAACAGAACAAATTCACACAGCAGCAAAGATTTCAATTAATCCTAAATCCACTACTCAGCCCAGATTCGCTAACCATCTAAATTAAACTAAACTAACTAACTAAGCTAATCTAACTAAGCTAACGAAATTAACATAAAGCGGTAAAAAGGGAAGCAGAAAAAGGGAAACAGAAACCTGTAAGCTAAGCGGAAGCAGAATTGGGAAGAAGGCATGGAGAGGGCAATAATGTGGGGTTGCCAACGGTGATACCCGCTCCGGTGACGACGGTGCAGCGGCTGTGCTCGTGGTGGAGCAGGGTGCTGTTATGCTATGAGAAAGCAGAAACAGAGAGGGTTAAGTGAAAGAGAGGGAGAGCGAGGAAGAGGGGCGTTGGAGCGCGCGGCGACGGCGGTGGTGGACGCCGGAGTGCTCGCCGATTATGGAGAGGGGAGGTGGTTATGGAGGAGGGAGAAGAGGGAAAGACGTTAGAGAAGAGAGGGATCTGGGGGCACGTCTGCGCTAGGGCTTTCGTGTCCCTGGTTAAATGGGATTTTTAAATCCACGCGGGCGCGCACCGTGCGCATCCGCGTGGGTGACAGAAATAGGGAAGTGGCACGGAGGCGCCATACGCGCCTACGCGTAGATGGGAGAATTGGGGATCGGCGCGAATGCGTATAGTGCGTGTCCGCACGGGTATGCTGGGCCAGAGGCACAAAAGAGGCCCAGAGTTAGCACAACTCTTGAGTCCTTTGGCCTGGGTGATGCTAAAACGCATCGACGCGCGCGCCCTGTGCGCTTGCGCGTGGATAGCTTGAACTTGTGGAATGGACGCGGAGGCGTCAAGTACGCCAACGCGTGAGTAGTGAAACAAGGAGTGGCGCGAACACGTACAGCGTGCGTCCACGTGGGTCGAGACATAGAGTTGGCCCAGAGTGTCGAAATGCGTAGCCGACGCGCGCACGCGCTTTGCGCTTGCGCTTGGTTTTGGTTTTTTTTTTCGATGAGCATCAAAGAGGGCTTATAACCTTCCTATCCTCCTCTAAAATTTTAAAACTAGCTAAGGTGCAAAATTAAACACAATTTGAGAAATAGGGAATTTTTCAAACAAATTGAGGAAACTTGCAAGCCAAGCAAAAACTCAAATCCAAAGAATCATCCCTAATTAAAGCATAAAATGTATAGACACCTTAACAAGCAAAGCGAAATGTACCAAGAAGCAAGGGATTTATATACAATGGAACTCAATTCATTCATTCGTTATATCTACAAGGAATGAAAAGAGTTTACCATGGTGGGATGTCTCCCACCAAGCACTTTTGGTTTAGGTTCTTAAGTTGGACATTTGGGAGGCTTCTTGTCAAGGACCAGAGAGTTGTGCCCATCCTTGAACCTCCAAGAGTGCTTGTCCTCCAATCGGTTGTCAGAAGTTCCAACCATCTTCAATAAGCTTTGGTGAGGTCCTCTCTAAGACACGATTTCCCAAAATTGATTTTCATAAGCTAATCCAGGATCCCATATCTTGTCCTCGCACCCATCTTCTAATTGATTGCCTTGACTTTGTCCGGGTGACGAGAAAGCAGAATTCTCATGGAAGCACTAAACTACTCTCCTTGACCTATTTAATTAAGCATTACACCAATTCATGTTCTTCAATTTTTAACTTTCAACCATAATGAGTCTAGATTTACAACGCCAACCACTAAACATCCTTCTCTTTTGCTTAATTCCACAAAGCGCCCTAAGTTGGCCATCCGTCTCAAACAAACCATACTCAAGTGGGATAATAAAGCTGAGAGTTAGAAGTTTTACCCACTCAAGCGAAGGATTGGATGACGAACTAGGTGAAGGAGTTCCCAAGGGTCTTGATAAAGCATGCTCTACTCCCATCCATCCTCTTCTGAGAAGTTCCACCATTTGGCAAGGTTCTTCAAGTCTCTCCTCATTCCAAGCTTCCTCAAGTTCACATTCTTTTTCACCAATTTTTTCTTTCTCCTCCCCATCGCTCTCATCATAGATAGGAGGTCTAGTGAAGTCTATCTCCTCATCAAGTGCAAGCATTTTGGGGAAGGACTCTTCAAACTCGAAAGGATCATATGTTGACGCGGAATCATCATAGATAGGAGGGCTTGTTGCTTGGAACACTTCTTCCAGTTCTTCACTTACAATGGGTTTTGAAGGCTGTACATCCTTCTCAACCTTGCTTTCCAATCCACTGGGAGAGAGCTCAACAAGATCGTCAAGGGGGTTGATCAATGTGGACAAAAAATACTAGTGATGGAAACCACTTCTTGATCATTTTCCTTCAACTCTCCATTTACTTTTTCAACTTCACTTTCCTTTTTAACATCCTTTATGAGCTCAACATATCCCAAACATCTATCCACTACTTCCTTTTGCTCGCTAATCTCTATCTTCTCCTCTTGTTGTATTTCTTGCTTCAACTTTTCTTCCTCACCTTGGAGCTTTAAGATTATTCCCTCGCTAAGCTCTTTAATAGTTTCTCCGCATTCAACAATGCGAGTGCTCAGGGTACATGAACCTAGGTGAGATGTTAGGTGATTCACGGCTTCTACCATGCTAGCTACCATTACTCTTAGCTCCTTAAACTTAGCTTCATCCTCCACTTGTCGCCTTAGGATGTGAGATTCAAGATCTCTTAGTTCTAATATGAAGGCTTCGTCGATAGGTGGTGGTGAAAGATAGGGTTTAGTGTTTGAGGGAAGATTGTCAATGTTGGAAGGTGGTTCATATTGGGGAATTCTTGAGGTGGTGTATACAGAATTTGTGGTTCTTAGGAGTATTGGTATGGGGATGGTGGTTGTTCTAGATGTGATTCAAATGGTGGTTGATATGGTGTGTGTGAGTTATGGTCATATGGAGTTGAATGGTGATGTGAGGCTTGTGAGTATGGTGTGTGGCTATATTGAGGAATGGGATCACATGCATATGATGATTGTGGTTGACAACCACAATGAGGGTCATCACACACATTGGATTGATACACATTAGGATCAGGATTATACCATAGGAGTTCGTAGGAGGTTGTTGCCATGAAGGTTGTTCATAAGCTTGAGGTTCCTCCCATCCTTGAATTCCAAACCCTTGATGCATATTCTCATTGGAGCTTTCATTTCCTACAACATAGTTTGAACTACACTAATAGCCAAAAGGATGAGAATTCATAGTGAAAGAGAAAATAAAAACAAAGAACAATAAGAAACAAAGAAGATAAAATCCTAACTAGTAAAAACTAGCAAACAAACCAAAATTCAAGCTATTCACAATATATACAATAGCCAATAACATAGCACCATTGTGTTCCCCGATAGCGGCGCCATTAATTTGATGTCTGAGAATCATTGTCGGTAAGGAATTTCACAAAATATTTACGTTGCAAGTATAGCTCCAAACCAACAAACAACTCTCGCAATCAAATTAAGATATGGTTTTGTCACATGTACAAATTCCAATGAATTTATAACCGAAGTATTTGGACTCCGGGTCGTCTCCCTAGGATAACAATGTAATGCTTAGTTATTGGCTATGAAGGGATAAAGGGGGGTTTTGGTTCATGAGATGGCAAGAAAGTAAATTTAGCAAGTAAGTAAAGAAAGCAAGATAAAGAACTCTTGGCTAAGATTTGGGTAATTGAGATCACCATCCTCGTCAACGAACCGAATATTGATAATCATGAGAGGCCAATCTATTAAGTCTACTTCCCAAAATCTTTAAGTACGTAACGTTTACTCCTAAACTTGAAGTACGTCAAATAGATTTGATCACATCCACCCTTAAGTCCTAACCTACCTACTAATTAACTTAGTAGTGGGTTAGCGTCAATGGGTGTCAAATTGATCACCATGGGTTCTCAAATCACCAAATCTATCATACCCAATGACTCAAGGTTACCCAATTCCCTTGGCTTAGGCCAAGAGTTGACAAAACTACTCAAAAATTAAAAAGAGCATTTCATCAAACACATAGAGTGCAATAAAAGTAAGCATCATAAATTGCAAGAATAATAAAATCTAACAACTATTAAATGCAACAAAAGTAAGATCACAACTCAATTCATCAATAAAAAGAACATCAACACTAAATTGCATTAAAAACAAATCAAATCCAACATGAGTTCATCATCACAAAAGAGAGCAAAACGAGAAATTAACATCACAATTAAGAAAACCAAGATGTAGGAATGAGAAATTATAAAAGATACAAGAGGAGATCAAGTAATTGAACTTGAATTTAAGATAATCTACCCTAATCCTAACCTAATTCTAGAGAGAAGAGGGAGCTTCTCTCTCTAGAAAACTAACTAAAGGCTCATGTTGGCTAAACTAATTGCTCCCCCTTTGCTTGGACTTTAATTCTGCATGAAATACACTCAGAAACAAGTTGGACTTGGGCCTGGGCAGCTCAGAAATCGCCCCCAGCGTTTTGTCTTCAAGTGGGCCTTGTAAGAATATTGGCGCGTGCGCGCCAAGTGCGCGTGCGCGTCGATTGGCAATTTCTCCATCCGCGCGGAAGCGGCATGTGCGCATGCACGTCTATGGGCGAGATCACTTTTGCACGTGCGCACCTTGTGCGTGTGCGCGTCCTTTGATGCACTCCCAATCTTTGTTTCTTCATGCATTCTCCCCTTTGTATGCTTTTCTACTCACTTCTCCCATCCAATACTTGCCTTATAACCTAAAATTACTCAACACACACATCAAGACATCGAATGGAATTAAAGTGAATCAAAATTACCAATTTAGGGCCTAAAAAGCATGTTTTTACACTTAAGCAAAAATCAAGGGAGAATCAAAAAACCATGCTATTTCATTGAATAAATGTGAAAAAAGGTGATAAAATCCCCCAAATTAAGAACAAGATAAATCACGAAATCGGGATTTATCACCTCCTTCATCCTCTCTGGAAACTTATACCAGCGTGCCACGCCTAAAGGCTGGCGTGCCACACCCATGATCTTATCTTGGTTCCAGTAGTTGAAGTGCCACGACTCAGCCTTCAAGTGGCACGCCATAGTAAAATGCTAAGGTTGGCGTGCCACGCCTTCAATACCAAGTGGCACGCCCAGTCTTCAATTGCCTTCAGCCCCTTCTCTGGATTGTTGTACCAGCGTGCCACGCCATGCTGCTCAAGTGGCACGCCCATGGATTTGTGAACTCTTCAAGGTTGGCGTGCCACGCCTGGGTTCTCAAGTGGCACACCCAAGTGACTTCTTGGGACTGGCGTGCCACGCCTTCGATACCAAGTGGCACGCCATAGTGGAGGTTCTTCTTGGAATGGTGAATTGGCATGCCACACCTCTTTGCTCAAGTGGCACGCCCATAGTAGTTGATGGTTCAGGCGTGCCACGCCCAAACCTAGCGTGCCACGCCCCTTTTGTGTCCTCCATTTTGCTCTCTAGAATTTTGTACTAGCGTGCCACGCCCAGTTCCTGGCGTGCCACGCCCATATGCATGCTTGGACTTCTTCTCTGGACTTTAGTACTGGCGTGCCATGCCAGTGCATTTTTGTGGCGTTTGCTTCAAGTGGCACGCCAGTTTCACACACCCAGCTTTTTGTTTGTCTTCTACCCATTTTTTGATGCTTTTTTCACCTGAAATTCAGCACAACTCATCTCAAAGTAGTGTACCATAATATTCATCAAATAATGCATGAATTGTACTGATCAAATGAGATTTATGCTCTTTTATGGTCTTCTTTATGCAAGAAAGAAGGGTAGATGATGCAAGTCATCACAACACCAAACTTAAGTTTTGCTTGTCCCAAGCAAATTAATGTGAGTAAGCCTTTATAACTTGAGGCCTTGGCTTTGAGTGATTGCAATACAACTAAGAGTAAGACTAAGTGTTCAACACATGTATGAATGTTTTAATGTCATGGGAAGCTCTTGGATCCTTGAGGGTTCTTTCAGGTATAGGCTTTAAGGGTCCTTTCTATTGATTGTCACCTTGAAGTAGTAAGGGTTGTTTTGCTTTCTTGACCACGACTCTAAGTGTTTTGTCTCAAGACAACCCTTTAATTAAGCTTTCAATTAGCACTCCCAAACCAGTTGGTTTTAGGGTACTAGGTGTTGAGACACCCCTAAGAATTTACTTACCCAGGTCTCTTCTTGACACATCTTCACCACAAGCATCTACTAAGATTTTTAATTCTTTTTGAGCTTTTTAATGTTTCTTTTTCTATCCCAGTAGTTGATGCTCAGAGCCTTGGGTCTTTATTGCTTACTACCTTTTGGTTCTATGGATATCCAAGGAACACCCTTTGGCCTTCCCTGGTTATACCTTCTAGGACTAGTTGCTCTCCATGACTCATTTTTTTCTTAGTTCATCCAAGGTTCTACACTTAGTTTCTTATTTCTTAGTTTGTTTGATAATCCATCTTGGCCTTGGTCTCTCTCATTGTTTTTGCACAACTCACAGTGACTCTTATGGAGATAAACTCTACTTTTATTTATGTTGAAATGAAGACTTGAAATACATGGCATTTTCTTTCTTAAAAAAAAAACTCATAAAGACTTCAAACAGGAATTAAAACTAAGCATAAAGCATAAACTATCCTAGCATGATTATTTATTCAAAAAGTAAATAAAGAAAAAACTTAAATAATATTTTAGAAATTAGAAAGTGTCAACCATGGGACTCAACAACCTTGAGCAGCTTCATCTTTAGTTCATTGGCCCCTTCCCTTTGTCCTTTTTCTTGGAGGGGGAGGAGCCACCTTCATCTGGCTTGGAGGAACCTTCTTGTGCTTTGGCATCCTTGGGCTTCCAAAATCCTAGCCTCCTCATGTAGGATTTCACATTCTCCTTGTGTTGGTACGCTATTTCTTCTTGCCTTGAGCTGAGTTCCTCTAATTTCTGCATATAGGTGGGGTAATTAGGGTTCATATTAGCTACTGCGTTGCATAGGTAGCTCAACTTTGTTTGTGCATAGCAATCATATTCCCCTCTGGCTACAGTTCTTGCTTCATAAAGGTGTCTGAATTCAGCAAGGCTCTCTATTTGTTGTAATTGCCGTCTCAAAATCACTCCTAAATTGCCATGCATTTCTCCCCAATTAATTTGATCTTGCTGCTCCTTGAGATCCTCAAAACTCCCTTGGAGTTGTTGAATGTTTTGGTTGACTTGGCTCTATTGTTGTTGTTGAGTTTCTTTGAGTTGATTGACATCTTTCCTCAAGTGGTGTAGATCTCCCTTCATTTGGTGTACATCTCCTTGCAATTGCTCCCAGTTGAATCCCTCTGGAAATTGCTGATATTGGTATTGTGGCGGTGGTTGAAGTGCCAGGAATTGAGGTTGTTCTTCTGCCTCTTCTTCTTCTTGTTGTTGTTGTGGTTCATGGGCATGAGCTCTTCGTTCTCTGGCCCTGTTGAGTGGGTAAACAGCTACCACCTTGGCCATCTTTTTGGCAGTTATGAACTTGTCTTGCTTCACAAGCACTTCATCAATGATCTTTTCAACTCCAGCCTCATCACATAGCCTCTGTATAATGCTGGAGAATGCCAACCTTGGGTTGTCACTGGTGCTTTTTAGCACTTTGTTGATGTTGTTGGCAATCATCTCCCCCACGTTGATGTTCTCTCCTTTCAGGATGCTGTAGATGAGTACAGCTCTCTCCTTGGTCACCTCTAAGGTGTTGGATGTAGGGATTAGGGACCTCCTCACAAATTCTAGCCACCCTCTAGCTTGGGGCTCAAATCTCTTCTCCTCAATTGATTTGGTATCCCATCCTTATCAGTTATCCAACGCACATGCATCACACAAATTTCATTCAGGATCTCATCAAACCCAGGGTCTTGCTGCTTCATTCTTTCTTCAAAGCTCCGAGTGGAGCATGTCTTCTTCACCATTAGCATTCTTTCTATGCTAGAGGGACTGTAGTCAATGGACTTCCCCCTTACATAGCTAATGTAGCTATAGTGTTGCCTTGGTTGAGGCACTGCGTTGGCATAAAATTCCCTCACCAAGCTTGCTATCACTTTCCTTGGTTGGTTGCATAGAAGTGACCAACCTCTATTATTGATCTCAATGTTGATTTCAATGTGCTCGTTCCTCCCTAGTTGAAACCCAACTTCTGGAATGATCTCCCTCTCACTCACCTAACCATAGAATTAATTTTAGTTGAATGTGGAGAGGAACTTGTAGTCATTAAAGGAGCTTGAGGATCCAGAGGTTGGTTCCTTGATTTTTCTTTTCTTTGAGGCTGAGCTTTTTGGTGGTGCCATGAGGTTGAGAGAGTGTGTTTGAGAGTGAAAAAAATTGGGGATTGCAGGAAAGAGTAAGCAAAACAAGGTTTTGCTCCAACACCAAACTTAGGACTTGATTGTCCCAATCAAGAAAAAGAAAGAAAGAAAGTAGGGGAAGAGATGGTAAAAGATGAAAAGAGAAAGGAAGGTGAGGGGTGTATGTTCTTCGTGTGTGATTGGAGGTTGTTGAAGTGGGACAGGAGATGGGGAAGTGAGGCTTTTATAGTATGTGAATGTTATGGTGGGAATTAAAAAGGGTTAAATGTTTTCCCACTTGGGGAGTGGCGCCTAGCGTGGGAAGAGGCGCCAACTCTTTTCTCACTGTGTCTTCTACGTGTGTTGAGTTCCAAAGTGCAAGTACACTTTGACTTCCTTGCTTTGTGAGTTGTTTACCATGTGGGCCCCATCTTCTCTCCTAAAATGAAACTGAACCCATTAGTAATGACAAAAGAACCCCTTCACATTCCTTCACATCAAGAGTGAATTGGATTGCAACTAATGGGTGTCCCTTGGGATACCAAACTTAATTCTTTGGAATCTTAATAAATTGGTTTCATCATTGTGTATTTAATATGTTCATAAGAGTGGAATAACATCAATATTTTCATTTTCTTTTGATTTCAATTTCTCTGAACTCATTAAACCACATTCATGTTCTTACCCAAAGCATTAAGTGCTTTCAAATAAGGTGACTTGGGCTGCTAGGTGATTCTTGGTGGTGGCCACACCAAACTTAATCTTTGGGCTTACTCTTCAAGATTAGGCTATTAATTGTCTGTAAGCCTAGATTAAGTGGGTGGAAGGCCACACCAAACTTAGCAGTTTAGCTAGTTCTCAGCCCATTCACTCATCATGATTTATGCCTTCATCAAGTTGCAATTCCGGAATAGAAAAAAAATGTAAAGAAAATCTAGCTACCAAAGCTAAAATCAAACCTTCTAATATGCAATTGTAAACTAATCCTAATATGGTAATGTAAGATAAATGTGAGACTAAAAATTAAACTACCTAATGCAATAAATTTTAAACTACTTCTAAGAAAAGTAACTAAATCAAAAAGGATAAAGTATTGGGGTGCCTCCCAACTAGCGCTTCTTTATTGTCATTAGCTTGACATTCCTTCATCTTCAGTTGAACCTGTAGCTCACTCTCTGCTCCTCTAAGGAGCCTCCCAAATAGTGTTTGAGTCTATGGCCATTGACAGTAAAAGTTCTATGAGTCTTGTCCTCCATGAGCTCCACATGACCATAGAAAAACACCTTGAGTATGGTGAAAGGTCCTGACCATCTAGACTTCAGTTTTCCAGGGAAGAACTTGAGTCTTGAGTTGTAGAGTAACACCTTCTATCCTTCAGTGAACTCCCTTCTTGTTATCTTTTGGTCATGCCACCTTTTTGTGTTCTCTTTGTAGATTTTTGCATTCTCATATGCTTGATTTCTAAACTCCTCCAGCTTATTGAGTTGCATTAATCTCTTTTCTCCAGCAGCTTGTTCATCATAGTTTAACATCTTTAGAGCCCAAAATGCTCTATGCTCAAGTTTAACTGGTAAGTGTCAAGCCTTGCCATATACCAGTTGGTATGAAGACATCCCAATGGGAGTCTTATAGGCTGTTCTGTAGGCCCATAGTGCATCATCCAGCTTCTTAGACTAATCCTTCCTTGAGCTCCCAATAGTTTTTTCAAGGATTCTTTTTAGCTCTCTGTTGGAAATTTCAGCTTGCCTATTGGTTTGTGGGTGGTATGGAGTTGCCACTTTGTGCTTTACTCCATATCTGAGAAGGAGTGTCTCGAGTTGTTTGTTGCAGAAGTGTGTCCCTCCATCACTAATGAGAGCTCTGGGCACTCCAAATCTGCTGAAGATGTTCCTTCTCAAGAAGCTTATCACAACCTTGTTGTCATTTGTTGCAGTGGCTATGGCTTCTACCCATCTTGAGACATAATCAACAGCCACCAATATGTAGTTATTTGAGTAGGAGGTTGGGAAGGGTCCCATGAAATCAATCCCCATACATCAAATAGCTCCAACTCTAGTATGAATTGCTGTGGCATTTCATTTCTCTTGGTTTGATTACTAGCTCTTTGGCATTCATCACACCTTGACACCATTTCCTTGGCATCCTTAAACATTGTTGGCCAGTAAAATCCGGATTGAAGCACTTTTGCTGCTGTCCTTTCTCCACTGAAGTGACCTCCATATGCAGATCCATGGCACTGCCATAATACTTTATGCCCTTCTTCATGGGATATACACCTTCTTAGGATTCCATCAGCATACTTTTTGAACAAATAAGAGTCATCTCAGATGTAGTGTTTGGCATCCTTGATTAGATTCCTCCTCATGTGCTTATTGATGTTAGTTGGTAGCTCCCCAATAGCCTTGAAGTTGGCTATGTCTGCAAACCAAGGGGCTACTTGAATCATCATCAATTGTTCATCATGAAAGCTTTCATTGACTGCTACTTGCTGCATCTCTTCTTCTTGTGGGATCCTTAAGAGGTGGTCAGCTACCTTGTTCTCTGCTCCACTCCTATCTTTAATCTCAATATCAAATTCTTGGAGCAGCAAAATCCACCTTATTAGTCTGGGCTTAGATTCTTGTTTGGTAAGCAAGTATTTGAGTACTGCATGATCAGTGAACACAATTACTTTTGAGCTAATGAGATATGATCTAAACTTGTCAAAAGCAAAAACTATGGCTAAAAGTTCTTTCTCCGTGGTGGTATAGTTCCTTTGATTCTCATTAAGAACCTTGCTAGCATAGTAAATAACATGTACTAGCTTGTCTTTCTTCTGTCCTAGAATAGCACCAACAGCAAAATCAGATGCATCACACATTAGTTCAAAGGGAAGATCCGAGCTTCGTGGTGCTATAATAGGTACAGAGGAGAGTTTCTTCTTAAGTTCATCAAAGGCTACCATGCACTCTCTATCAAAAATAAAGGGAGTATTTGAGACAAGTAGGTTGCTAAGGGGTTTTGCAATCTTTGAAAAATCTTTGATAAACCTCCTATAGAACCCAGCGTGTCCCAAAAAACTTCTGATTGCTTTGACATTGTAAGGTGGAGGTAATTTTTCAATTACTTCCACTTTTGCCTTGTCTACTTTTATGCCATCTTTTGAAATCTTGTGACCAAGAACCACCCCTTCAGTCACCATAAAATGACACTTCTCCTAGTTTAAAACTAGGTTGGTTTCTTGACACCCTTTTAGCACAAGATCAAGATGGTATAGGCAATCAGAATATGAGTTCCCAAATACAGAGAAGTCATCCATGAATACTTCTATGAACTTCTCAATCATGTTTGAAAAAATGGAGAGCATGCATCTTTGGAATATTGCAGGTGCATTGCACAATCCAAAGGGCATTCTCCTATAAGCAAAGACACCATATGGACAAGTAAATGAAGTTTTTTCCTGATCTTTGGGGTCTACAACAATTTGATTGTAGCCCAAATACCCATCTAGGAAGCAATAGTACTCATGTCCTGCCAGTCTTTCAAGCATCTGGTCTATGAAAGGTAGGGGGAAGTGATCTTTCCGCGTGGCTTCATTAAGTTTCCGGTAGTCAATGCACATACGCCATCCGGTCACTGTCCTTGTGGGTATCAATTCATTCTTCTCATTTTCCACAACAGTGATCCCTCCCTTCTTAGGGACTACTTGCACCGAGATTACCCAAGGGCTGTCTGAGATGGGGTAGATCACCCCTGCTTGCCACAATTTTAGCACTTCTTTCTGAACCACTTCATTCATAGTTGGGTTCAGCCTCCTTTGTTGTTGTCTTGAAAGTTTGGCATCCTCTTCAAGTAAGATTTTATGCATACACATTGAAGGACTGATCCCTTTTAAATCTGCAAGTGTCCAGCCTATGGCATCCTTGTGTTGTCTCAGCACTTGGATGAGCTCCTCTTCTTGTTCCTTACTCAGACTTGAATTTATGATCACTGGGTGAGTGTTGTTGGCACCCAGATATGCATATTTTAAGCTGGGTGGTAATACTTTCAGCTCTAGTTTTGGTGACTCTGCATCTTTGTTGCTTGTAGTGGTTGGCAAGATTAAGTTTCCCATGGTTGCTTGTGGTGATTCTCCATCTGGTGCTTGTTCCAGCTCTATGGTTCCTCCACATTGTTCTTCTTCCAAGACTTCTTGAACTATTTGTTCCATGGTGTCTACCAGCATGCATTTTCCTATGGATTCCTTGGGGTAACTCATTGCTTTGAAGACATTGAAGACCATTTTCTCTTCATGCAACCTCAAGACCAGTTCCCCTTTTTGCACATCGATGATGGCTCCAGCAATATCTAGGAATGGTCTTCCTAGGATAATTGACGTGCTGGCCTCTTCTTCCATGTACAGCACAACGAAATCAGCAGGGAAAATGAACTCTCCTACTTTCACTAGTAAGTCTTCCACCACCCCATGTGGAAACTTAAATGTTCTGTCAGCTAATTGGAGTGCCATTCTTGTTGGCTTGGCTTCCTCAATCTTCATCCTTCTCATCATGGTCAGTGACATAAGATTTATGCTAGCTCCCAAATCACACAAAGCTTTCTCAATGGTGATGTCTCCTATGATACAGGGAATTTGGAAACTCCCTGGGTCTTTCAGCTTTTGAGGCAGCTTCTTCTGTATGATGGCGCTGCATTCTTCAGTCAAGATTATGGTTTCTTTTGCTTCCCAGTTCCTCTTTTTGGTTATAAGCTCCTTCAAAAATTTAGCACAGAGTGGCATTTATTCTAATGCCTCAGCAAATGGTATGTTAATTTGGAGCCTCTTGAAGATCTCTAGGAACTTAGAAAACTGGCCATCCTTCCCATCTTTTCACAGTCTTTATGGGTATGGTGCCTTTGGCACGTAAGGCTTCAAGACTGGTTTTGGTGGAGGTGGAGCAGGGATTTCTTCTTCATCCTTGTTCCCATGCTTTGCTGCAGCTTCTTCATGTTTGTCTTTGCTTGGGGTTCCTTCCTCTACAACCTTCCCACTTCTTAGAGTAACGGCTTTGCATTCCCCTCTTGGGGTAGCCATGGTATCACTAGAATATATGTGTGTAGGAAGTGGGATTTGCTTGGATAAAATCCCCACTTGTGCTTCCAACTTTGAGATTACTGCGCCTTTATTTTTCAGGTTTGACCTGTATTCTTCTTGATTAGCGTCTATCCTTCTTTCAGTTTGTGCTTGTCTATCCATGAGGGTGGAGACTGCTCCTGTAATTTGTGAGGACAGTTGTGCTATTGCAGCTTCCATCCTCTCAAAGTTGCTCTTGATTTCACATGGTTGCATAGTTGAGGATGGCGCATCGCGATTGAGGTTGTTGTGTATGGGTTGGTTACTATGGTATGATGTGTTTTGTGAGTTATGGTAGGGTCTATGGTTTCCTGTTTGATGGTTGGGGTTGTGGTTGAAATGCTGATTTGATGAATAAGGCTTGTTGTGGTCCTGGTTGTGGTTTTGTTGATTTCCCCACCCAAAGTTTGGGTGGTTCTTCCAACCTGGGTTGTATGTCTTAGAGTGTGGGTCATATGGTGGTCTGGATGAATTGTTCACATAATTGGCTTGTTCCCAGTCACCTTCAGATTCTGGTGCATTTCCTTCTTGTTGGGGAGTTTGGTCTTGAATGACTGAGGCTTGGTTGGCCTCCATCCTTTTGGTTAGAGCTGCTATTTGAGCTGCAATTGCTTTGTTCTGAGCTAACAAAGCATCTAGCACTCCCTTCTTCTGAGTCCTTTCTGAAGCATAGAAATATTCATTTTCAGCTACAGTCTCAATGACATCTATGGCCTCTTCAATGGTTTTCTTCTTTTTTAGTGAGCCTCTTGAAGAATGATCCACAGCCTTCTTTGCTTCATAGGATAGTCCCTCATAAAAGATGTGTAGTTGTACCCATTCATTGAACATTTCTGGTGGGCATTTTCTTGTCAGATCTTTGAATCTCTCCCAGGCCTCATAAAGTGTTTCTCCATCTTGTTGTCTGAAAGTTTGCACCTCAGCTCTCAGCCTATTGATTCTTTGTGAAGGGTAAAATCTTGCAAGGAATCTGTTTACGACCTCCTCCCATGTAGTTAGGCTATCCTTGAGGAATGATTCCAGCCACTTTGCTGCCTTATCTCTGAGTGAGAAAGGGAACAAGAGTAGTTTGTAGATGTCGGGGTGTACCCCGTTGGACTTTACAGTATCACATATCCTCAAGAATGTGCTGAGATGTTGATTAGGGTCTTCTTGGGCACTTCCTCCATATGAGCAATTGTTCTGAACAAGTGTGATGAGCTGAGGTTTCAGCTCAAAATTATTAGCATGAATTGTTGGCTTTAGGATGCTGCTGCCACAATTTCCTGGGTTTAGGTTGATGTAGGAGCCTAAGACTCTCCTTTCTTGCCCAACGTGATTTACTGGGCCTCCTCTAGCATTATGAGCTTCTTCTTCATGGTGGTTCTCCATGTTCTCCTCCATGTTTGTTTCAAAATACTCTTCCTCTTCCTTAGCATCAACGACTCCTTTCCCTCTTGCTTCCCTCCTTAATCTAAGGAAGGTCCTCTCAGGTTCAGAATCAAAGAAAGTTGAAGCACCGCTTCTTCTACCTGTCATACAACCAACAAGGCAAAAAGCAAGAAAGAGGATGAATGAAGAAATTACTCTTGTTAGAGTGGTTGTTAGTGTGAGTGGTGCAATTAATCAAACAGTTAGAAGAGTGGAAATATGGATGATAAAAATAATCAAAGAAGAAAGAAATAGAACTCAAAATAAAAGAAAATAAAAAGGTTCTAAATAAAATAACAAGGAATTTAAATTGCTTAATCTAGCTCTCCAATCAATTTAATCACTGTCGAATTTAAGCCAATCCCTGGCAACGACGCCATAAAACTTGAGGAGTCCAAATTCACACCCCATTCAAAATTGGTGAATTAGTTTTTTGGCAAGCACACCAAAATTATCGTCAAGTAATAACCCACAGTGGAGTGGGATCGTATCCACAGAGATTGGAAAATTCGAGCAGTTTTAATCAATTGATGAATTAGTCAAGCGGATCAATAGGATTGTGAAGTGCGGAATTGTAAATGACATAAATGTAAATGACTATAGTATAAAGAAAAGCAATAAAGTGCAGGAATATAAATGGCAAAATGTAAAGTGCAGAATCATAAATGACTTGAATGTAAATGGGAATGGGGAATTGCTGAATGTAAAAGTAAGCTGTAAAAAAATGGATAGATAAGAATGGAGAAATTCATTGAGATTGGGAGATGTTGTCTATTTGGATCAAATCTAGCTTATATCCTCTTCAATCATGCAACCCATTGACCTCTTGGAAATCATGATTGATTGAGCCCCAATCCCTTGGTGACTCAATCTCTCAGATCTTGATCAATAGCCAATTCCTTGGTCTAATTGCTCATGAAGAGAGATATGCTTGGTCCCTGATTATACCACACACCATTATAGGTCCAAGTAGAGGGAGGATTATATGTCACATATCCAAACACCAAAACCCAGATTCTACTCAAGTGTGAGAAGGGATTTCAAGCATGGTTTCATGTTTCCTTTCCCAAGGTTCCCATGAAACCCAATTGCATTCAATCTCTTTCCCAAGATAATTGAATACTAAGCATTAAGAACAAAATTCCTTCTAGCAAATCAAAGAGAAGATGAAGAGAAGAATAATTTCACTATTATCAATCCATCAAGTACAACAGAGCTCCCACTCTCAATGAAAGGGAAATTAGCTACTCATAGCTCAAAAAGTACTCAAAAGTGAAGTGTAAAAGTGGATCTAAAACTAACTACTTAACCCCCTTCTTCGGTACTCCTTGGGGGTATTTATACTACTCCTAGTAAAATAAAAGAATTACAAAAGTGAAAAAGGAAAATTACATTTTGGAGGGAAAAGAAAACACTCAATAAGCATGACTTCTCAGCTGGCGTGTGGCTGGCGCTTTTCTGGTGTGTCACGTTCCCTTCATTTCCAGCTTGGCGTGCCACGCCCAATCCTTCAAGTGGCACGCTCGTCCCTCTAACAACCTTGGCGTGCCACGCCTTCGAACTCAAGTGGTACGCCATAGTGGAATTCTTGTGTTGGCGTGCCACGCCTTCGAACTCAAGTGGCACGCCCCTTGCCTTTCTCACTTCTCTTTGCCTCTGGAAGCTTGAACTGGCGTGCCACGCCCAAGATCTGGCGTGTCACGCCTTTGCTCTATGCTTGGCTAGGCTTCTCTCGAAAGTTGAACTAGCGTGCACGCACAGGGTCTGGCGTGCCACGCCCCTTTTGTGAGTGAGTGGTTCCTCTGTTTGGCATGCCACACCACAAACTCAAGTGGCACGCCCCAATGCTTCTTTGCTCTCTGAATGACACTGGCGTGCCATGCCTGGTTGCTCAAGTGGCACGCCTAAATGAAGAATGGTGAGTGGCGTGCCACGCCTTCGATAACAAGTGGTACGCCCCATGTAATTGGCCTCCTTCATCCTCTCTGAAACTTATACCAGTGTACCACGCCCATGATCTTATCTTGGTTCCAGTAGTTGGCGTGCCACGCCTCAACCTTCAAGTGACACGCCATAGTGAAATGCTAAGGTTGGCGTGCCACACCTTCGATACCAAGTGGCACGCCCAGTCTTCAATTGCCTTCAGCCCCTTCTCTGGATTATTGTACCAGCGTGCCACGCCATGCTACTCAAGTGACACGCCCATGGATTTGTGAACTCTTCAAGCTTGGCATGCCACGCCTGGGTTCTCAAGTGGTATGCCCAAGTGACTTCTTAGGGCTGGCGTGCCATGCCTTCAATACCAAGTGGCACGCCATAGTGGAGGTTCTTCTTGGAATGGTAAGTTGGCGTGCCATGCCTCTTTGCTCAAGTGGCACGGCCATAGTAGTTGATGGTTCACGCGTGCCACGCCCAACCTGGCGTGCCACACCCCTTTTGTGTCCTCCATTTTGCTCTCTGGAATTTTGTACTAGCGTGCCACGCCCAGTTCCTGGCGTGCCATGCCCATATGCATGCTTGGACTTCTTCTCTGGACTTTAGTACTGGCGTGCCACGCCCAGCTCCTGGCGTGCCATGTTAGAGCATTTTTGTGGCATTTTCTTCAAGTGGCACGCCAGTTTCACACTCCCAACTTCTTGTTTGTCTTCTACCCATTTTTTTATGCTTTTCTCACCTGAAATTCAACACAACTCATCTCAAAGTAATGTACCATAATATTCATCAAATAATGCATGAATTGTACTGATCAAATGAGATTTATGCCCTTTTATGGTCTTCTTTATGCAAGAAAGAATGGTAGATGATGCAAGTCATCAATAATGCAAGAGAAGATGCAACAGTTAAATAAGAAAATTTAACACCAATGGAAAAATAATAAATTTAGAAAAGAAAATAAAAATATGCACAAAATTAAAATGCAATGAATGAAAGTATACAAATGCAATAGGAAAAATAGAATGAAAGAGAATAATTATGAGAAGGTAAATAAACGAAGAAAAAGAAAGTAAGAAAGGAGGAAGAAAGAATAAGAAAAGATAGAAGAAAGAAGAAAGAATGATAATAGAAAGATAAGTAGGATTGGAGAAGAAAAGATAGGAATTCTGGCGCTGATCTGGATAAACTGTGCGTCGCATGCGACGCGGACACGTGGGTCACGTGATCGCGTGGTGTGTGATAAGTTCAGGTGACGCGGACGCATGGGTCACGCGATCGTGTGGCCTGATTTGTGCTATTGGCGCGAGTGCAGCCGTGCGTTCGCGCAACTCTCTGTTTTAAATGCATTTTGCCAAAATTTAGGGTGACTCGTTCGCGTGGGTGACGCGGTCGCGTGAATGGCCATATTTTGAAAATGACGCGGACGCGTGGGGCACGCGTTCGCGTGATAGGGCTTGTGCTTCTAGCACGATTTCAGCCCAGCTCCATCATAACTCTCTGTCATACACCTCTTTACGTCAATTTTGTAGGGCCACGCGTTCGCGTGGGTGACGCGGACGCGTGGGAGGCTCTTTTTCAGAATGACGCGGATGCGTCATTGACGCAGTCGCGTGGGCATGTTTGTGCCTAAGGCACGCCTCCAGCCACGCTTTCGCGTGACTTTTTGTTTCGTTTTCCCTTGCATCGCATGCACATATGACGCGGACGCGTCAGCGACGCTTGCGCGTCACGTGCGAAATTTTTTTTTTATGCAGTATGCAAATGCAAATGCAGGCTATATGCAGCTATATGCAAAGATTATGAGAAGAGTCATTAACAAAATTAAAAATAGAATAAATTAAAATAAAACTAAGACTGAAAAAAGAACGATCATACAATAGTGGGTTGTCTCCCACCTAGCACTTTTAGTTAAAGTCCTTAAGTTGGACATTTGATGAGCTCCCTGTTATGGTAGCTTGTGCTTGAACTCATCCATGAATCCCCACCAATGTTTGCAATTCCAATATCCTCCGGGATCCCACACTAGTTGCATAAATCCTTCAAGCAAGTTAAAGCAAGTGACAAGGCCCCAAAAGTGTTGATTGCCAAAATGAATTTCGGGGTCCCAAACCTTGCTTTTGCACTCGTCTTCTTGTTGATCATCATTTTTCCACTTGGGTGGTGAACAGTCGGAATTGTTACCGAGACATCCAAACAGTTTTCTAGACCCATTCAATTGAGAATTATACCAACCCTTATACTTCAATTGGGAGCATGCAACCATATTGTACCTTGCATGACAATTCTTACCACTAACCATCTCCCTCTTACTCTTATAGCCACAAAGAGCTCTAAGTTGCCCATCCGTCTCAAGCAAAGCATATTCAAGTGAGCTAATTAAGCTTAGAGAGGAGAGATTTACCCACTTGAATGAAAGAATGGGCGGTGATGGCTTTGGGGGAGAGGTCTCCAACAACTTTGGCAAGGTGATTTCCAGCTCCATTCCCTTGAGCTCCTCTTTGACAACTTCCACCTCTTTGCAAGCTTCTTCAATATCAACCTCTTCCTCTTGGTAGCTTTCTTTCAATTCGATCTCTTCTTCATTGTTCACCAAGGATATGGGAGGTTGTGCTTCTTCTTCTTTAATCTCCATGTCAAGTCCAATGGGAGAGGATTCAAATATAGATAAGAATTCATCAATGATTGAATCCATCTCTTGATCATCCCCTTCAAAGTCTTCAACCATGATATGCCTTGGAGGTTGTACACCCTCCTCAACATCAATTTCAAATGTCTTGGAAGGAGGCTCTAGGACTTGACTTTCCCATGGAGGTTCAGCATTTCCTAAGTCTGCAACCACTTCTTCCTCTTCAATAATTACGGCTTCTTCCAGTTGTTCTAGTACAAAATCAAACTTCTCCTTGATGTCTTCCTCTTCATGACAACTTTTCTCAAGGGTCTCTATTATCTCTACCTTTTGGGTCTCCTCTTGAAATATGGCTGCGTGAAGCCGATCCATTACGTCCCTAAGACGATCCCTTCTCTCTTGCTCCATGTCAATAGCATAGTTGGTATTATCTTGCTCTTGGATTGGTGGGCATGGATGTTCTTCCATAGAGGATGGTGGTGCACCAAAGCTTGAGAGCTGAGTATTCGAAGTAGAGGATTGGTCCATGCGGGATATAAGTGCTTGAAGAGTAGAGGTGAGACTAATGATAGAGGCAAGTGTGGTATGAAACTCTGTTTGTCCTTGGTGAATAACACTAATGGTGTTGTCATCCAGTGGAGGTTGGGGTGGATATGGGTTAGGGTCATATGGAGGTGAATGCTGTAAAAGGGCTTGTGAGTATGGTGGTTCAAAGGTGTGTTGGGGAGGTGGTTCATAAGCATATAATGGGGCTTGTTGGTAACTACAAGGGGGTCAACCATATCTATCATCTTGGTATGCACCTCGGAATGGCTCTTGACCATAGTAATTTGGTGGAGGTGGTTTGTCACAAAAGGGTCCACCATAACTAATGTCTGGGCATGCATTGTAGGATGGTCATTGTCCATGGTATATTGGAAGGTGTTGTTGCCGAAAGGGTTGATCAGATCCTCGTGGCTCCTTCCAACTTTGATTGTTCTGACCTTGATGCATGTTTCTGTTATAGCTTCCCTTCCTTCCAACAATATTAGAACCAAACTTGAAACCAGAGGTGTGAGAATTCATAGTAGCAAAAGAAAATAAAAACAAAAACTTAATAAAAAATTAATGAAAATAAACTCCTAAAACTAGAAACACTGACAACAATATAAGATAAAGATTTGAAAAAATGTTTAAATTTTGAAAATGCTTGATTTTTAAAATTTTAAATTTAAATTTTTTAAATTTGAATTTAGAATTTTGGAATTTAAATATTGAAATTTGAAATTTGATTTTGAAATAAGATAAGATAAGATTTTGAAAAAGATATGATTTTTGAAAAAGATTTGAATTTTGAAATTTAAAACTAAGATAAGATAAGATAAAAATTTTAAAATAAAAATCTGAAATATTTTTTTTGTAATTTTTGAAAAAATCAATTAAAATAAAGAGAAAAGATATTTTTGAATTTAATGAGGAAAGAGAAAAACAATAAAATGACACCAAACTTAAAATTTTTAGATCAAAACGAAGAAAACAACCAAGAAAAACTTGAAGGTCAAGATGAACACGAAGAACAACTTGAAAATCAAGAAAGAACAAGGAACATTATTTTCGAAAATTTTAATAACTAAATAAAAACCAATAACCTCTTAATTTACGAAAAAGCAAAAATAAAAACAAAAATAAAAACAAATAAACAAGCAAAAAGAAAATATTTACAATAACCAATAATAAGGCACATGTTTGCAATTCTCCGGCAACGGCGCCATTTTGACGATCTGAATTAACTGTTAATAAAGAATTTTATAAAAATAATCACGTTGTAAGTATAGTTTCTAAACCAACAGAGAATCCTTTCGTACAAAAATTTGGTTGTCACAAGTAACAAAACCCAATAAAATTTAAAACCGAAGTATTTAAACCTCAGGTCGTCTTCTCAAGGAATTGTAGGGAGGTATGATTTATTACTGGTTATGGAAAAAGTATATTTTTTTTTTGGATTTTTAAAATAAGGAACAAGTAATTTAAATGACGAGAAAAATAAATTAATAATTGGAAAAACTCTTGGCAGGATATGAGAACTGGAAATCGTATCCTAGTTATCCTTATCAGGTGTGATGAGAATTGGATTTTGCTCCCACTTAGTTAACCCTTACTAAATAAAGAAAATTCAAGTGGACTAATTAACTTGATTCATCAAGTCCTAGTCAACTTCTATGGAAAGACTAGCTTTAGAGGGATCCAAATCAATCAGCAATCCCAATTTTCAATCAACTGCTGAGTTTGATAACTCAAGTGTCACCAATTACTCAACCAAAGCCAAAAGGAAAGAAAATCTACTCGAATAAAATGCCTTCAGATTGGAAGCAGCAGTAACATAAATAAAAGAAAGAAATCTTAAATCTGAAATACCTCGAATTGTATTAATTAAGAAAATCAATCCTAACATGGAGTTCATAAACCAAATTGAAAAGATAAATAATAATAAAATTAATAGAATAAATAAAAGTAGAAAATAAATTAAAGGAACATTGAACTTGTGATTGAAGAGAAGTAGCCTAATCATAATAGAAATCCTAAATCTAAATCATAATCCTAAATTCTAAGAGAGAGGAGAGAGCCTCTCTCTCTAAAAGCTACATCTAAACCTAAAATTGTGAATTATGAATGTTTTATATGTTGTATGAATGAATGGATTGATTCCCCCACTTTATAGCCTCTAATATGTGTTTTCTAGGCCGAAAACTAGGCCAGAAATCGCTGGGAACAAATTCTGCGACGCTGATTTTTTGCAAAACGACGCGTCTGTGTGATTCACGCGTGCGCATCGTTTTTATGTAAGGACACTCTGGCGAATTATATATCATTTTAAAGCCCCGGACGTTAGCTTTCCAACGCAACTAGAACCGCATCATTTGGATCTCTGTAACTCAAGTTATGGTCGATTGAGTGCGAAGAGGTCAGGCTGGACAGCTTAGCAATTTCTTCAACTTCTTGTATTCCTTCCACTTTTGCATGCTTCCTTTCCATCCTCTAAGCCATTCCTGCCCTATAATCTCTGAAAATACTTAACACACATATCAATGCATCGAGTAGTAATAAGAGAGGATTAAACATAGGAAATTTAAGACCATAGAAACATGTTTCCAATCATAGCATAAAATCAGGAAGGAAAAATGTAAACTCATGCAATTAGTATGAATAAGTGAGTAAAGAATTGATATAAACTACTCAATTGAGCATAAGATAAACCATAAATTAGTGGTTTATCAGTACGCATAGAGGTTTGTGTGCACGCACACTTCGCGATGCTCTGGACTCGCTCCACTTGGGTTCTTATGCGTACGCACAGGTGGTTGTGTGCACGCATGCATGTTGATGTCCTTCTTGTGCGTACGCACGCATCCTTGTGCGCACGCACGCATGGCTGAGCTCTCCTCCTTTATTTTCTTCATGCTTTTTCCCTTTTGCATGCTCCTCTTCCATTCCCACCAAGCCATTCCTACCTTATTCATCTGAAATCACTCACAAATAACATCAAGGTATCGAATGGAAGGTAATTGGAATAAAATTAGTCAAAATAAGCACAAAAGAGCATGTTCTCATAATCAAGCACAATTTAGGGAGAAAATACAAAATCTTGATATTTTAGTGAATAAGTGTGAGTTTTTGTGATGAAATCCATTCGAATCAAACCAAAATACATCGTCAAATATGGATTCATCAACTCCCCCACACTTAAACAATAGCATGTCCTCATGATAAACACATACAAAGGAGACGAATAAAAGGGAAACAACTTATTGAATGCACTATCTATATGCATGTATCTATGCTATATACTATCTATCTATCTATATATATATATATATATATATATATATATATATATAATGTCCTATTGATTTGGTGCAAACAAACAAGAAAATTTCCAAGCAAGTATATAAACTTATAGGGCTAAGCAAAGAAGTAATTCAATGCAATCAAAAATCTAGAGAATTGATTCATTCATAAAAAGAAGCAACTTGCAAGAATGCATGATAAGAGAGGTGGAAACATAGAATTGAGCAATTGAAGCCTCACTAGGAGTGTATGCACTCTAATAGCTCGGTGTTTAGGGTCAATCCACTCAAATCTCCTCTAATCATGCTTTCAAGGATTTGCTTTTCATCTAACAATCAACAAATGTGTGATGCATGAATGCAAGTATCATGAGGTCTTTAGAAGGTTGTAATGGGGTTGGGGTAAGGGTGGGATGAGTATATGGCTAAGTGGACTAAAAGATTGAATCTTTGATTAACTTAAGTATCCCACTCAACCTATATCAATCAAATCACAACAATGCATCCTTGCCATCCATTACTTCTTTTCACACACACATTCATGCCTTAGTTCTATTCAAAACACATATGCATCTCTTATTCATTTTTTTTCTTTTTCTTTGGGATAACTTTTGTCCCATCTTGTTACTATATTTTTTTTTCTTTCATTTCATTTTTTTTATTTTCTATTTCATTTTTTTTCTTTTTCTATGACAAATGCATATGGTTAAAGCAAATTGATACATGAATGTGCACCCATTTTTAAAATTTTTCTTTCAATGCATACCCAATACAAACTTTTTCATTCACTACCAATGTTTTCCAAAATTTCTCCCACACTTAAATGACACACACACTTCAACCTAAGCTAATCAAAGATGCAATTCAAGGTCATTTCATTATTTTATGCTTAGGGATTTGATGTGGTTATGTTAAAAATAATGGGGTAAATAAAGCTCAAAATGGGTTAACAATGGTAGATGCAAAGGATAAGTCCATATGGTTGAGTGAGTTTAATATCAAAAACGGCCTCAATCATGCTCAATGCATTCAAACATCAAACAATGGAAATAAAGAATCAAGCAAAACCAATATTACAATCATAGAAGGAGTATAGCACACAATGAACAAAATTGTGGCTAAAATGTGTAACCACTCATTAAGGCTCAACAACTCACAAGGTTGTTTTGTTCTATCACCCTTCTATGTGATGGGTATTTTTGTGGAAAAATGAATTTTCCAAACACCTAAAACTCACCGGCAAGTGTACCGGGTCGTATCAAGTAGTAAAACTCACTTAGAGTGAGGTCGATCCCACAGGGATTGATGGATCAAGCAACTTTAGTGGGTGATTAGTTTAGTCAAGCTAACATTGAGTGAATTGTGTGAAATGTAGCCAACAGAAAGTAAATTGCAAGGAATTTAAAAGATGCAGAAAGTAAAATCGCAAGTAACTTAAAGAACAAGAAAGTAAAATAGATGAAACATAAATTGCAAGAAATGTAAATTGCATTAAATGTAAAGGGGAGTGGGTGCTGGAAATTAAAGAAAGCAATAGATCAAGCAACTAGAAATTTAAAGTGCAGGAAATATAAAAGGAACTGGGTGCTGGGAGCAATGTAAACAGAGAAGCAAAATTTCAGTGAATAAGAATTTAGAGCAATTGCAAGAATTGTAAATTGCAGGAAATATAAATCAAGCTCACAGCAAGCATCAAATGTAAAGTGCAGAATGCAGGAGAAGGAATTGAAGAGGAATGAAACAGAAAGTAAAAATGCTTGAAGAATTAAAAACAGAAAATGACTGGTGCTAAATTGCAGCAATTAAAAGAATGTTGAAGATCTCAGGAGTGGAAGAGACTAGAAAACAAGTCTAGATCTCAAATCCTTCCTTGATCCAACAAGAACAATTGCAAAATAAAAATGGAAAAGTAAATTGCAGAAGAAGAACAAGAGAAGTTGCAGATAGAGAATGAAAACAGAATTTCTTCCACTCTCAATCCAAGATTTAAAACAGAAATGAAAATTAAAGAGAGAGTTCTCTAATCCTACTACTCCCCTAGTGGAGCTCCCCTAATGAAATGGAATTAATGCCTTTATATAGGCTTTACAAAGTGAAAATGAAAATGAAATTGAAATTTTAAACAAATTACAATTAAAATAAATTCCTAAGCTAACTAATCCTTGTGCCATTGAGTGATGATGTGGGCTTTGCTTGCTTTGGATTTGAGGAGAAATGGGTTTGGTTGGCCTTGATTCAATTAATGAAGAATTGTGTTCAAAGGGAATTTTAATTGAATTTTGGCCCATGTGAAAATTGCTCCCAGGAGGATGCTCAGCTCAAGTGGTGAGCTGAGCATTGGCTTGTGTGTGCCAAGTCTTGTGCGTGCCTTGCCTCCTCTGTCCGTGTCATGATGCTTGTGTGCACCAAGGAGTAGCGCTCTACTCTCCTTGTGAAAGCATTTGGAGAAAAGATTTTCCTTTAATTTTTATGAAGAGAGCACGACAATGCTCTCCAAGTGAGCGCTGTGCTCTCCAAGTGAGCGCTATTAGAAGCGCCTCTTTGCCTTGGAGTGAGGCTCCCTCTTCGAATCTTGGTGGTTGCACTTTGGTTTATTTTTGCTTGTTTTTGGTCTTTAAAGATGTATTTCGTTCGTGCCTTAATTTCATGCCAAATATGGATTGTCATACATCATTAGAAAGCTCTGAATGTCAGCTTTCCAACGCAACTAGAAGCACATCAATCGGAGATCTGTAGCTCAAGTTATAGCCCTTTGAAGAAGGCATAGTCATGCTGTGAGCGCCCAGATTTTGACTTAGCCAAAATTTTGCTTCCAAGCTCATCTTTGCATCAGGTTAATGCTCAGCTCTTGGCATGAGCGGAGCATTGTATGCTGATTGCTTATTCTCATTTAATTTGGTCATGGACCACGCTTTTAAAAGCGTGGTCTAAGGCTCCAAAGTGTGCTCCAACTTCAAAGTGTTCCCCAAAGCTCTTTTTTTCTCCTTTTTAGCTTATTTTGTGCTTCTTTGCTTCTTTTTCTTCTTATTTCCTACAAGATTTATAAAATTAAAAGATCAAGAAAATATACCATTTAAGTACAAAAGCATTCATTATTCAAGCACAAATCATCAATTTCTTGTATGAATAAGCATAGAAAAACATGACATGGTGACATGTCATCACAACACCAAACTCAAACCTTGCTTGTCCTCATGCAAGAAAAGAATCATGCAACAAAGATTGACAATCCAAGGTAAGAAGAGTAGCAACTTAATGTTCATGGTAAGCCAGTTTTCTAAGCATGCTACAATCACAAAAGAAATGTAAATGATTGATGCTTCCATCTAGCTCAATTTATGAAATCTTTCTCTTATATTTCTTCCTTGAAACAAGCTTTTGAGTTTCTTATTTGGCTTCTCCTTTTGGGTGCTTTGCCCCATGAGTTGATAACAAAGCTACGACTTCTAAATGCTTTGTTTTCAAGTATTACCACTTGATACATAAGCACCACAAGCATTTGATTAGAGGACTTCATTAAGCTTATTTTTCTTTTCTTTTCTTGACTCTCTAATCATTGATGCTCAGAGCCTTGAGCTTTGAGGGAGTGCTTTTGCACTTTGAGCCTAACCTTGACTTCTAAGTGTTTTATTTTCAAGCATTTGGCTTGATACATAAACACCACAAGTACTTAGCAAATAAATTGCCATTGGTACTCAGAGCCTTCAGCTTTCTCATTCTTTCCCTTTTTCTTTTCTTGCTTTAATTGTATTTGCTTCTTCAAGGTTTTCATGATTTTCAAAAGATTTCACAAAATGTACTAGATAAAAACTTCAATTAAATAAAATCCAATGCAATTGAACAACAATTAATCATACTAGCATTCCAATACTTGTATGCACATGCTAAACTCTTCTTTAATGCCTTGTTTGTTTATGGTCATGATACTTTACTGCTTTGAATTCACAAAACTCAAGTTGGTAGTCATAATGTCATGGCAACATGTTATAAATCAATATTCAAGCTATGCTTTATTCATACACACATGTAAATAGAAAAGATGAAGACAATCATGCAATTTAAGTGCTGGAAACGAATGAGAGAAAAAGGAACTCTACAACCTTGTAGTCCATCTTCTCTATTGTTGTCCTTTTTCCTCTATTCTTCTTCTTTCCCTTGTCAAACTCAGAATGCTTGCTCATCCTCAAGCAACAATTAGAACAATGGCTATGGGGCTAAGATGGATCATGAATGTCTTTACACAATGAAACGTTAGTAGTACATGTGTTTCAAGCAAGCAAAATTAAAGATAACAATCAAGGCACAAAGGACAGAGACATTACGACTGCATAGATAAGAAGGTGTGCACAATACATTGCATAAAAGATGAGTGGCACACCAAACTTAGTGTGACACTTTCACTTGGAATTGATGCAAGTATCTGTAAGGATTGGAAGCAAATTTTTGTTGCATAGCAACACCAAACTTAGAATGCAATCCTATGTCCATTTTATTTAAAATAAGACTAAATGAAACTGTTGTATGTTAAATACAATCACCAAGCCAAGAATCTTGTCAAGAATAAAGCTCTCTTGGTGATGTATTAACAAACATAGTTAATAAAAGAAAGCATTAAAAACACGTAAATGAATAAAACAAAGAGGAAACTAAAATGTTAAACCAAAAGAAAAAAATAAAATTGCAGAGGCATTATGATTATGCAAACAAGTAGTGTTGCTTGAATAAATTGCATAGAAAAATAAGTGGCACACCAAACTTAGAATCTTGGTGTGTCACTTTCATTTTTTGATTTGATGCAATCATCCAAAAAAATTGAAAACAATTTGTTGCAAGGCAACACCAAACTTAGAATGTAACCATATGCCAATTTATTGAATTTAAGCAAAACAAAGAACGAAAACAAAGCAGAGAAAAGAAATTACACCTACGGTTGGGTTACCTCCCAACAAGTGCTCTTTTAGTGTCATTAGCTTGACATGTTGTTCTTCACTTTCTTCCTCTTCTTCCAGTTTGTTAAGAGGAATGAATTCAAAGGAGGGAAAGATTCAGCTAGTGTCCCTTGTCTTGGCCTTTCCTCAGCAAGCTTCCTTTTGCAACTGGCTTGATTGATCTTGCTTGCTGGATTAGGGACAGAATTGGTGTTCTTGCTAGTTGCCTTCAATTCTTTGGATTCAAGACTTGGTTGCTGTGTGATTATTGGAGTTTCATATTCATCCAGAGCCTTTTGAATTGGTGGTTCCATGAGCTCTTCCTTCGTGTACTTCTCTGCCTCACTTGAGTGTGAATTTTCTAAAATGACTTCCTCACTTTCTTGCTCCTCCGCTTCCTCCCTTGCACGCAGCATTTGACTTAATAGCTTTTTCATTGAGGAGGTTTGTTGATCTTCCCAACATTTCTTCATCTCCTCTTCATGTTTTTCAATTACAGATTCAATTGTTGAGAGTTTTTGGGTCAGAAAAGTTTGTGAGAGTTGTGAGTCTTCATGTTCCTTTGTCATCTCAAGTGGAGTTTCATTTTTAACCACCTCATTCTTCATTGAAAGTTCACTTGATACAGTAGCCTCTTCATCTTGCTCTTCCACTTTCTCCCTTGCACTTAACATTTGGTTTACCATCACTTCTATATTTTTGAATGAATTCTCTTGCTCGTTCCAGGATATTTGTGCCTCCCTATCATATTTTTCAAACATGGTCTCAAGCTTTGAGAGGCTTTGGTTCATGGAAGTTTGTGTGGGTGGTGAGTTTTGATAGGGGCTTTCTGTTGAAGCATGGTCAAGTGATGATATCTTTGGATGAATATCATATGGAGCATTAGAATTCCCTTCCCAGCCACTATTAGAATCATGACTAGCATCATTTTGTGGTGGAGGAAAATATCCCATATGATTTTCTTGCTCATCTTGTGTCTCTGAAGCAAATCTCCATGGATTGGAGTGCTTAGAATTTATATTTTCTTGGTGATATTCCTAGCCATCATTAGAGATTGATGATGGTGGGTAATATCCCATAAAATTTGTTTGATCATAAGATGAGTTGAACTCCATTTGAATTTTGGAAAACACAACACCAAGGAAAATTGAAATTACTCATATCAGAGATGAGAATTTCTTAGTGAGGCAAAAAATCAAACACCTTGGTTTCAATTTAAAACAGAAAACAAAAATAAAAAAAATGCTTGATCTAGACTTCTCACCCACTTAATCATTGTTGATCTAAATCAATCCCCGGCAACGGCGCCAAAAACTTGATGGGTATTTTTGTGGAAAAATGAATTTTCCAAACACCTAAAACTTACCGGCAAGTGTACCGGGTCGTATCAAGTAGTAAAACTCACTTAGAGTGAGGTCCCCACAGGGATTGATGGATCAAGCAACTTTAGTGGGTGATTAGTTTAGTCAAGCTAACATTGAGTGAATTGTGTGAAATGTAGCCAACAGAAAGTAAATTGCAAGGAATTTAAAAGATGCAGAAAGTAAAATCGCAAGTAACTTAAAGAACGAGAAAGTAAAATAGCTGAAACTTAAATTGCAAGAAATGTAAATTACATTAAATGTAAAGGGGAGTGGGTGCTGGAAATTAAAGAAAGCAATAGATCAAGCAACTGGAAATTTAAAGTGCAAGAAATATAAAAGGAATTGGGTGCTGGGAGCAATGTAAACAGAGAAGCAAAATTTCAGTGAATAAGAATTTAGAGCAATTGCAAGAATTGTAAATTGCAGGAAATATAAATCAAGCTCACAGCAAACATCAAATGTAAACTGCAGAATGTAGGAGAAGGAATTGAAGAGGAATGAAACAGAAAGTAAAAATGCTTGAAGAATTAAAAACAGAAAATGACTGGTGCTAAATTACAGCAATTAAAAGAATGTTGAAGATCTCAGGAGTGGAAGAGACTAGAAAACAAGTCTAGATCTCAAATCCTTCCTTGATCCAACAAGAACAATTGCAAAATGAAAATGGAAAAGTAAATTGCAGAAGAAGAATAAAAGAAGTTGCAGATAGAGAATGAAAACAGAATTCCTTCCACTCTCAATCCAAGATTTAAAACAGAAATGAAAATTAAAGAGAGTTCTCTAATCCTACTACTCCCCTAGTGGAGCTCCCCTAATGAGATGGAATTAATGCCTTTATATAGGCTTTACAAAGTGAAAATGAAAATGAAATTGAAATTCTAAACAAATTACAATTAAAATAAATTCCTAAGCTAACTAATCCTTGTGCCATTGAGTGATGATGTGGGCTTTGCTTGCTTTGGATTTGAGGAGAAATGGGTTTGGTTGGCCTTGATTCAATTAATGAAGAATTGTGTTCAAAGGGAATTTTAATTGAATTTTGGCCCATGTGAAAATTGCTCCCAGGAGGATGCTCAGCTCAAGTGGTGAGCTGAGCATTGGCTTGTGTGTGCCAAGTCTTGTGCGTGCCTTGCCTCCTCTGTCCGTGTCATGATGCTTGTGTGCACCAAGGAGTAGCACTCTGCTCTCCTTGTGAGCTGAGCAGTGGTGCTTCCAAGGGGAGGTCCCAAGTTCAAACCCTTGTGAAAGCATTTGAAGAAATGATTTTCCTTGAATTTTTATGAAGAGAGCACGACAATGCTCTCCAAGTGAGCGCTGTGCTCTCCAGGTGAGCGCTATTAGAAGCGCCTCTTTGCCTTGGAGTGAGGCTCCCTCTTCGAATCTTGGTGGTTGCACTTTGGTCTATTTTTGCTTGATTTGGGCCTTTAAAGATGTATTTTGTTCGTGCCTTAATTTCATGCCAAATATGGATTGTCATACATCGTTGGAAAGCTATGAATGTCAGCTTTCTAACGCAACTAGAAGCACATCAATCGGACATCTGTAGCTTAAGTTATATCCCTTTGAAGAAGGCATAGTCATGCTGTGAGCGCCCAGATTTTAACTTAGCCAAAATTTTGCTTCCAAGCTCATCTTTGCATCAGGGTAATGCTCAGCTCTTGGCATGAGCGTAGCATTGTATGCTGATTGCTTATTCTCCTTTAATTTGGTCATGGGCCACGCTTTTAAAAGCATGGCCTAAGGCTCCAAAGTGTGCTCCAACTTCAAAGTGTTCCCCAAAGCTCTTTTTTTCTCCTTTTTAGCTTATTTTGTGCTTCTTTGCTTCTTTTTCTTCTTATTTCCTACAAGATTTATAAAATTAAAAGATCAAGAAAATATACCATTTAAGTACAAAAGCATTCATTATTCAAGTACAAATCATCAATTTCTTGTATGAATAAACATAGAAAAACATGACATGGTGACATGTCATCACTATGTTCCATAAAAAAATCATTCAAGCAAGTGTAAAAATAATTTTCCAAATCAATTCAATAGAATGCCCTTGAAACAAAATTCTTGGAAATCCTTATTGTTTTTCACGAAAATTATTCTTATATGCGTATGTATGTTGTGATGGATGCAATTTTTCAAAAATTTCCTAGATCTATTCCTAATTTTCAACAACCAAAAAGTAACATGAACAATTAGGACAAAATTGAACTAGGTGCTATACTATTCACATCATCCAATCACAACTTCTATCTATAAAATATATACTAAGAAAAAGATGCAAAAATGTAACATGCAATAGCTAGAAATAAACTATGATATATATACCAAAAGAAAATGCAATGCAACAGTCAAAAACACTCCAAATATATACAAGAAACCTACTAAAAGAAGTAAAAATAAAGTGCAAGGTGTTTGGGAAAAGAAAGTTTACACTCCAAAATGACGAATCCTCCCCCACACTTAAGCTTTGCACAGTCCTCCATGCACAAACAAAATCTAGTGGTGAGGAGCTATGAAGCTCCACCTTCAGATGGTGGGCTCAGGGGTTCCGGTTGCTATGTAAACAAATAAACACAATTGAGGAAAAGTGAGATGTGTGTGGTATGACAATGTGTGTGTTCTAAGTGTGCACGGTTTAGAACAACACACATTGGCCGGGTAAATGGGGATCACACAATCAAAAGAATTACCATATGTCCCTCAATTAGGTAACCTAGGTTGCAAGTGGAGAATGAGCAAAACTTAAGGCACAAGCAACCTTAGGTGACTATGAAAGTTAATTGAGTGATTAAGATATTGGCTATTGTAATTGTGCAAGTTAAAGCGCAAGATTAATATAAAATAGCACAATAAACAACAACCAATTCAATAATGAACGAAAACTCCCTACTCATCACGAAGCATAATGAAAAAGTCACATGGAAGGGTACTTGTTACAAAAAGTGATAAGCTTGATAAGAATCAAGTTAGGTCACTCAAACAAATGCAAAGCATTAACAAGGAACAAGTACCGGACATGTGATGATTTTTAATATGAAAATCATGATGAACAAGTAATTTCAACTCAAATCACTTAATCCAATGCACTTATATAATTTGCCCTAGTGGTACAATCAAAACATGAGGATTCAAATTCGCTAGGTACTTGCATATTAAAGCAAAATATAAGTGCATTGTATCAAGAGGCAACCCTATCGCTAATAAACAAACACTTGCAACTTATTTAAATAGAAACAACTAAAGTAAAACTAATATAATAACTAAAATAAAAATGAAATGCAATGAAGATTAATATAAAACAAGACGAAAAACATGGAAGAAGCAAGAAAAGAGACAGGTGGAGAGGGCAGAAGTGCGTTAGGGCTTAAATGGAAAAGAAATAAAAATTTTGCCCAAAGCAGCACTTGTGCGTTGTGTGCATTCACACACTAGGTGAAAAGGGGAGGGGTGCGTCCGCACAAGTCATGCGAACACTCTGGACAGAAGGGGGTGTAAGAAGTGTGCGCACGCATAAGCCTGTGCGTGCGCACAGAAGTTTTTTTTTGTAAGGGATGGATCATGTGTGCGTGCTCACACAGGTCCGTGCGCACGCACAGAGCGAAAGCAGGGGTGCATGCGCACAAGCTGTGCTAACGCTCCCACCAGAGGAGCTGCAAGCTCGCATGCGGACGCACACGTCTGTGCAGCCTCATAGAAAGCACAAAAGGGACAGGGCGTGCGTTCGCACAAGCTGGTGCGCACGCACAAGTCCAAGAAAACAAGGCAGCGTGCACGCACAGAGTGTGCTGGCGCTGCGACCAGAGGGCATGTTAAGGTGCGTGCGGACGCACAAGCTGGTGCGTCCGCACAGGTGGCGAAGAACGCAGTTTTGTGCGCATGCACAGCCTGGTAAGAAAGATATTACCATGGTGGGGTGTCTCCCACCTAGCACTTTGGTTTATAGTCCTAAGTTGGACTTTTTGTGGAGACTCTTGCTAGGGTGGCTTATGTTTCCACTCCTCCTTGAACCTCCATCCAAGCTTGCACTTTGAGGTTCCTCCGGGAACCCATATTCTAGGCACCCGGTCACCTTCTTGTTGATCTCTATGCTCTAAGCCGGATAGAAAAGCTCTCAAGCGACCTTTGTAGCAACCCAACATTCTCCTAAAATCACCCAATTGTGCTCTACACACCACTTGAACTCCGATTCTTGAATTAATCTTGTTGATAATCCTTGGAGTCCTTTGGCTACCAATATTCCTTTTTCTACCACTCACCAACCTAAGAAAGACCTTGAGTTGGTGGTCCGTTTCCAAGATAGTATATTGATGGGGCCAATGAAGCTCATAGGTGAAATTGCCACCCATTCAATATGTTCTTGGACTGGAATTACTTCTTCACCAACTTCCTCTTCCCCATCACTCAAATCATAACATGGAGATTGTGAGAAGTCTACCTCCATATCCTTCTCAAACTCAATAGGAAAAGGCTCATTAGGATCATTAAGGGGATTGACCAAGGAGGATAAAAAATCATCAATGATGGAATCCTCTTCTTGATCAATCTCCCTCATATCTCTCTTTCTCTCCTCCAGTTCACATATCTCACCTTCCTCCTCATGTTGCATTTCAAGCTCTAACCCTTCCTCTTCACTACACTCTTTAGTTGATCCTTCACATTCTTCAGGAGAAGTGCCTTGATCGGATGAGCGAAGTAGAACCAAGCGGTTCACCGCTTTGGCTATGGTAGCCATGAATTGCCCTTGTGTCCTTCAGAATCCTTCTTGCTCTTGGAGAAAGGCTTGAAGGTCTTGTGGTTCTTGGGTCAAGGGTGGAAGGACTTCACATTGTGGTGAAAAATGAGTTTTATTACTTGGAGGAAAGGTTATATGTGTGGAAGGTGACTCATGTTGGTAGGTATATTGAGGTGGTATGTAAGAATGTGGTTGTTGGTATTGGTGTGGTGTTTGAAAATATGGTGATTGAAGGTTATGTTGAGGGTATGGGCTATAGGCATATGGCGGTGGAGGTGCATAATCTAAGTGAGATCCACCATATCCTTGATTTGGATGTGCATATTGGGGAGGGTTTGGCTCATTGTAGTATGGAGGAGGTTGCTCTTTCCAAAATGGATGCTCCAATCCCATGATGCAATCCAAGATTTGAAGTTATCAAGCCCTACAAAATAATCACAACCAATACTCCAAACCAAGAGGGTGATAACTCATAGAAGAAATTGGAAATAAAAACCAAAGACATCAATTAACAAAATAAACAAAAATTCTAATTACCAACAAAAGCAAACAAACAACCAAAAAGTACATATTCACACTATTCACATATTAACAACAACCAAAATATAGCACTCATGACGCTAGCTCTCTGGCAACGGCGCCAATTTGATAGACGAGAATTTATGCCAATTCGGAAGACTAGATAAAGTAATTCCGTTGTGAGTATAGTCCAAACTGGCAATGGATCCTCTCAAACTAGCCTTCATCACTTCAGAAATGGGCCTAGAGACCCCCAAAACGCGAGTGCATATGTATTTTTAATGAAGGCACGCACTTGGAC
The DNA here is from genome assembly GCF_059453495.1 of Arachis ipaensis. Taxonomy (NCBI): domain Eukaryota; kingdom Viridiplantae; phylum Streptophyta; class Magnoliopsida; order Fabales; family Fabaceae; genus Arachis; species Arachis ipaensis. The sequence continues at coordinate 68,519,863 of NC_142438.1, forward strand.
CTGTGCGGACGCACAGACGTGTGCGTCCGCACACCTCGCTGAATTTCCACTTGTGCGTACGCATAGAGGTTTGTGCGCACACACACTTCGCGATGCTCTGGACTCGCTCCGCTTGGGTTCTTGTGCATACGCACAGGTGGTTGTGCGCACGCATGCATGTTGATGTCCTTCTTGTGCGTACGCACGTATCCTTGTGCGCACGCACGCATGGCTGAGCTCTCCTCCTTTGTTTTCTTCATGCTTTCTCCTTTTTGCATACTCCTCTTTCATTCCCACCAAGCCATTCCTACCTTATTCATCTGAAATCACTCACAAATAATATCAAGGTATCGAATGGAAGGTAAATGGAATAAAATTAGTCAAAATAAGCACAAAAGAGCATGTTCTCATAATCAAGCACAATTTAAGGAGAAAATACAAAAGCATGCTATTTTAGTGAATAAGTGTGAGTTTATGTGATGAAATCCATTCATCAAACCAAAATACATCGTCAAATATGGATTCATCACTTATCTTAAAAAGCCACTTTGAGACATGACACCTAGAGTCGAGGCCAAGATACAAAAAGAAAAGAAAAATGATTGAAAATAAATGCTGCTTCAAGTTGAATATCTATAAAGAGACTTCCACAATATCATTTGAATGAAAATCCTAAGATCTAAGACTTCCAAAATGTAAGGACTAATAAGCACTGGAAACGTTGCATGAACATATAATTCAGAGTTCACCCCACTATCACTTAATCACTTCACTCACCAAGGCATTATAAGCTATTCATCAATTCATTCCAATTAAAAGAAACCTTTGTGCATAATTCTTTTCTTGCTTGAGGACAACCAAGGTTTTAAGTTTGGTGTTGTGATGTGTTTACATCTTAGCTAGATTAGCTAGTTAGTTTAATTAATTTTAGCTTACTTTCATGCATTTTCTTTGAAATAAACAAGCACTTTGATGAATTTTATCTTCATGCACTAATGTGTCAAGGACTAAATGATTTTTTATCAATTCTATGCAATTAACTCAAGAAAAGTATGAATGAGTGATTTATCAAAAATTAGTTGCATAAGAGATAGAGCTTTGATGTATTGTTATTTCTTTGTGACCAGGAACAGAGGGGGAGAACGCTTTTGGCGCAGCGTTCTTGCAAAGGGCGCTTCAAAGCCCAGGGTAACGCTACACTCGTTTAAAGAGCACTACGTTCTCCACCATACATTACCAAGATAGCGCCTTTGGCACTATGCTCTCCTTCAAGAGCGCTCTGTGTATCCAGGAGGAGCGCCTTTGGCACTACGTTCTTCACTAAAGGGCGCCTGCAATAGTTTCAAAGTTGGGATTTAAAATTGGCCAGTGACGCGTACGTGTGGATAACGCGTACGTGTGAAAGTGATATTTTTGAAGGGTCGTGCACACGCATGGATAAAGCGTACACAAGAATTTGACATTTTTGAAGAGCACACGCACGAGTGGATGACGCGTACGTGTGAGGGTGAAGTTTCTACAAGGCCACGCGCACGCATGGACGAGGCGTACGCGTGGAAGAGTGCCTTTGGGCGCGAGCACTATGCTCTTTTCAAAGAGCGCTGAAGATGACGCGCACGTGTGGGTGATGCCTACGCGTGACAAGTGCTAAATACAATGATGACGCGTACGCGTGAGTGACGCGTACGCATGATTACACGAGCGCTACACCCTCTCAAAAACGCTACGCCAGCCTGGGAGCAGAATTTTTCATGAACCAAATAGCCCACTTTGAAGAATTTTCAAGTACACCTGAAGAAGCATGTACACTAGTATAAATAGGTGGCATCTTGAATTATTTGGGGCTTCGGCTGGATCTTCTTTTTTAGCTTCTTTTTCTTTTAGATCGTTTTGTACTTTTGCACTTTACTTTCTGCTAAGACTTTATATCACTTTCAGTTTTCACTTTTGATTTACAGTTTTCTTTTCTTTTCATTCTGATGCTTAGTTTAATTTCCAATTTTAGATTTTTGTTTGTACTTGGAGCTATGAGTCACTAAACCCCATTTTCACTAGAGGGAGGAGCTCTGTTGGTTTTCAATGAATTAATACTTCTTATTTTCTTCTCAATTTAAGTACATTTATCTAAGAGGAGACTCTTGTTCTTCACAGATTTAATTACTATTGAGAGAGGGATTGAATCTATTTGAATTGTGTGATGAACTTGAGAAAGGAGTCATAGAATTTAGTTTGGAGTTTATCCTCTCATAATTCTCTTGATTGATATATTCTGGGTAGGTATGTGAGATGCAACCACCCTGAATTGAAATCCTGGGAATTATGTGGCATTTAGGATTAGCAATTGATCTTCACGTCTTCTTATGAGCAATTAGATCAAGAGATTGGCAATTGTTTGTGATAAGAGAAATTGAATTACTAAGAGATTGGGATTCAATTATTCACAATCCGTCATAGATCTATTCACATGATTGAGAAGGAATTGATCACCATTAATTCATGAGAAGTCAATACTATGATCCCTAGTGATCTCACCTATCATAATTCTTTACTTCTGTTCTTTTAAATTCCTAACTACCCACTACATAATTCCCTTGTTTACATTCCTGCAATTTATCATTTCTACTATTTACATTTCAGCTTTTACTTTCTTACAATTTACGCTTTTGCTATTTACATTTTAGTTCTTATTTTCTTGTACTTTAAGTTTCTATTATTACATTTTCAGTCATTTAATTCATTCTCTTTTACTTTCAGTCATTTCAATTTCTTGTCATTTATAATTCTGCACTTTACTTTCATGTTGAATATATCAAGAAATCACAATTTTTTTGCCTAACTAGAGTGTCATTTAACTAAAATTGCTTAATCCACTAATCTCCGTGGGATCGACCTCACTCTTATGAGTCTTACTACTTGATACGATCTGGTATACTTGCTGGTAATTACGTGAAATTAAATTTTTCCGTATCAGTTACCGAGCATTTCTATGAACTAATACCATTGTGCATGCTTTTTTCTGATGACGTCGTCCTTATAGGAGAAATAAGAAAAGATTTAAATCAGAACCTATAGTTATGGAGAGGAGCTTTAGAGAGATACGGTTCAAGTATAAGCCGCAAGATGGTATATATAGAATGTAAGTTTGATAGACGAGGAGAAAATAATAATACAAAAGTAAAAATTGGAGAAACTATCCTCTATAAGAAAAGTGTTTCAAATATTTGGGTATATCATATAGGATAATAGAGAAATTAAGGAGGATATAAAACATCGGATACAAGCAGGTTGGTTAAAATGGTGAGTGCATCTGGTTTTATATGCAACAAAAAAAAGTACCTTTAAAACTTAAAAGGACATTTTATCGCATTGTCATTAGACTGACTATGTGGTGCGCGCTGGATGTTAGTTAGGAGTTTCGCTAGTTTGAAAGGATGGATTCGTTAAAAGTATAGCTCCAAACCAACAAACAACACGAATCAAAGTTTAAACAAGTATGTCACAAAGCTACAAAACAATTAACTGGAAGTGTTGATCCAGGGTCATTCTCTCTTGTATTAGCAATTAAGTATGCATCATTGGTTGTGAACTCAGAGGTTTTCATGCATAAAAATGAAAATTAAAGAGATTAGAAATTAAATGAACCAAAAACAATTAGATGGCCAAGATTAGACTTAAAAAACAAGCAAAACAATTATCTAAGCAAGCATGAATGGAAAGTAATACTAAGCTACCACTATACTAAAAGACAATTAAATTAAACTATAGAAGATTGAAGCAATGAGCTAATGAGGAATGTAATTCAAATGCATAACAAGGGGGCCTTGACTAGGGATTGAGAGTTAAGGTATCTTATCCTTGTCATAACCACAACCATGGCATTACAATGAGTTAATCCCACTTAGTTAACCCTTAAACAATAGAAAAAGTCAAGTAGGCATAATTGGTCTTAATCCACAAATCCAGCTAACTTACTAATTAGACTTGGTAAAAAGCTAGCGTTAGTAGAAACAAGATCAACTAACAACCTAAAATTACTATTCAATGTTGGACATTAATGACTCTAAGATCTTAGTTCCTCAATCTCCAAGTTAAGAAATGAGAATCTACTCCATATTCAACATGAGCATTTCAACAAAAAGCATATTTTTAACAATTAGGTACAATTGAGACAAAATCCACAAAAGCATGCTATTTAAATGAATAAATAGAAGTTTATGTGATGAAATCCAATTATTTCAAACTAAAAATTATCATCAAAAATGGATTCATCACTATGTTATATAGAACAGAGTGTTGGGTGTCAAAAGATAAGCATGAACATAAGTTAAGTGTGACAGAAATAAGAATGCTGAGATGGATGAGCAGCCACACATATATGGATAAAATGAGGAATGAAGATATAAGAGAGAAAGTTGGAGTAGCTCCTATTGTAGAAAAAAATGGTAGAATCTCGTCTCAAATAATTTGGACATGTGAGAAGAAGATTATCAGACCACCAAGTTAGGAGGGTGGGTGGACAAGTAGTGAATGATAGAGGAAGACCTAAAAAGAATCATACATGAGGTGATCAAAAAAGATCTACGTCTCAACAATCTAACTATAAATATGATACATGATAAGGCACAATAATATCATTTGATCTATATAGAAGACTCCACTTAATGAGATAAAGCTTTGTTGTTGTATTTTTTACGTACAATCTTCAAATTTTTTTTTACTATTATTAAACCAGTTTAATAACATAATTGTTATGCTTTAATAATATAAAATAATGTTATACTTTTAGTTAATTGTAAATTAAGAAAATTTAAATTCATTATATATAATTCCTCATTACTATAAGAATGACTTAGAATAATTTGTCAAACTTTTTTTAAAGTGTTATAAAATGAATAAAAGTCTCTCCACCAAAATATTTCCATTCTTATACGCTAATCAAAAGCCTATTATAAAAGCACTTTTATTATCACTGGTTAATTTGTTCATCTTCAACTATAATCCATTGACTAAGATCTTTGATATCACTTTATAAAAAACACTGCTTAGACTGATAGGTTGAATGAACTTCATAGAAGTCGCATTAAGGATCTTAGGAATTAAACATATATGAGTGTGATTAAGAGCATTAAGCATTTTACCTCCCGAGAAGAAACTTTGAATTGCTCGAATGACTTCAGATTTAATAGTTTTCCAAAAAAACTGAAAGAACTTTGCCGTGAAGCCATCCTCTCCTAGGGCTAAATTAGGACTAATGGAAAAAAATGCTGATTTGATCTCTTTCTCCAAAATAGGCCGAGTTAGCATTTGGTTTGTTCTCCCTATCACTTTAGTAGGCAAAAAATGAATGTCATCAATTGAATCTCTAGGATTAGATGAAATGAACAAATCCACAAAATATGCTTTTTCCACTACTGCATTTGGATCCGATACCATATTCCCCTGTCCATCCTCCAAACTATGGATTTTGTTTCTTTTGCACCTTGATTGAAATTTGGCATGAAAAAACAGTGTTCCTATCCCCTCCCCCCAATTTAGCCATTGAACTCTTGATTTTTCTTTCCAATAGCGCTCATCTTGGACAATAAAATCCTCCAGCTCAGCCTCCATACATCTGATTGCTATCCTATTTGCTTCCTCTCATTTTTCTTTTTCAGCTTGTATTTTTTCGTCTAATATTCTAATTTTCTTTTTTGAATTAGAAGAAGTACCCTGCTTTCATTCCACTAACTTGTGTCTACAGGGTTTTAATTTTTTTGGCTAGTTGAAACATCGAAAACTCCACTTTTTTCATTGTCCATGCCTGTTTAATCGCCATGACTGCCTCCTTATTCTCACACCATCTTTTCTGGAATCTAAATTATCTTTTTGCCTTCATTTCATCCCTATCTAAGCATAGTAAAATATGGGAGTGGTCTGAACCAGAGTCCTCCAATTAAAGAGTATAAGCCCTCGAATATTTATTCCTCCAGCCCATGGAAACCAAAGCCTTGTGCAAACCACGCGAAATTAATAAATAATTTGTCAATAAATTAATTATTATTCAAAAAAATTAAGAAATTAAATTTTATAGTTTAAAGAAGTAGAAATAATTAAAATATGAATTTTAACACTAATTTTAAAGATTTTGGCCCAAAATTGGACTGTCGGGTCAAATCGGTTGGACCGGGCCCAAACCAAGACCAAGGCCCAACATATATAACTTCATTTCAACCACCCCTTTCCTTTCATATTGATGAAACACGCTGAAGGCAGCTGAGAAGAAGAAGCAAAAACCCCAAACCCTTGTCAAATTTCATATCCACATACTTTCAATCTCGAGCTCCGGTCGCTGCACCGTTTGTGGCCACACGACCACCGGGTCGAGCTTTACAAAACCCACTAACCAATTCGGTAAGAACATCGCAACTTCACCTTCAATCTTTCTTTCCCCCAATTTCAAAATTTGGGTATTTGGATATTGAGATTTGTGATGTTTTGGTATTTTAGGATCAAACTAGCTTGAGAAAATATTTGGATTTTGTTCCATTGATGTTTGAGGAAGGTAAGAACTCTTAAACCCTTTTGTGGATTATTGAATTAGTAAGCTTTGATGTTGATTATAGTAATATAATATGGAAATAGATTGAATTATGTTGATCTGAAGTCCTATTGGTGGTTGAACTTGTGGATTTAGAACCTTAGAAGCTGGGAACTAGTTTTGGTGTGATTTTGGTGAAGTGAAAGCTTGAGGAAACGGTGAAATTGAGGTGTCTTTGCCTTAGGGAGAAATCGGCCAAGGTATGGTTTTGGTTTCTCGTAGATAATATATAATATAACGTGAAAACTTACACTACAAAAAATTCTGGAAAAAACGGCGGTTTTTTTTGTATTTACGGCGGTTTGAACTGTCATTATTGTAAATAATGGCGGTTTCGTGAAACAACGTAATTCTCGGCGTCATTCTGGTTATTACGGCGGCTTTTTGAAAACCGCCACAATTTCCTGGGTTAAAACGGCAGTTTTTGAATAGGTTAAAACGGTAGTTCAAAATTGCCGTTATTTCCAGGGTTAAAATGGCGGTTCTTGGATAGGTTAAAACGGCGGTTTGAACCGCCATTGTTACCCTGACAGAGTGGCATTTTGGTTGGTTAAAACAACAGTTCAAACCGCCGTTATTTCTAGGGTTAAAATGGCGGTTTTTGGATAGGTTAAAACGGCGGTTTGAACCGTCATTATTACCCTGACAGAGTGGCGTTTTGGTTGGTTAAAATGGCATTTTTGAACCGCCATTTTTACCCTGACAGTAGCATTTTGGTTGGTTAAAATGGCATTTTTGAACCACCGTTTTACCCTGACAGTGACATTTTTTATCGTTTAAAAAAATAATTTTTACTGTTATTTTTATCGCGTTAAATAAATAATTTTGTGATTAAAATTTTACAATAGCAAAAAATCATAATCCATAAATGAAATATTATATAATTCATAAACAAAATATTAATATAATATATATTTTTTTATTATTGATAATCAAAAGTAATAACTCCTGTACAAAACCTTGTCTTACTAAACTTACCAAAATACAAGCATTGCAATAAACACTAATTAGTCAAATCTACCATCCAGTTCCCTAAACTATGTTAATATCTAATAATGTATTTAAACCATCTAATAAGTGCTATTTTTACTACTTAGAATATGAATATACAAGACAAGTAGCTTAGTTAAGTGATGATGAATAAGATTTAGAGGCCAAAAGTTTCCTCCTTTTGTAATTAACTTTAAAACAAGCCTGCTTTAGTTTCTTGGTCTCTTGTGTGAGTTTCATCTCGGGAACTTGGTGGGGGCAACAGTAGCTACTTTATTTTTTGACGAGTGCAACTGTAATGTACCTGTGCAAATTTTGAACAATTGCTGAGAACTTGCTCTTGATATGCCCTATACTTTGGAGTTATAGCCTGCATTCAGACGGGAAATGAATTATAAATACTGTACACAGAGCATATCTGAACATTCTTGCAATAGCAATATTTTATAAAGTTAAAATAATAAAGAACTCAGTATGGATTCAGACAATTTGGTTTCAAGAGTATCATTTAAAGATTTTGAAACTTATTCCTCCCACCCATTTGCATTATCCAATTGATATCATTCAAATTAGGTCAATCTCCAAATCCACCCCCAAGAAACCTCCATATTATGCTAAGATGAAAAAGCAGGGTACTACAAATCCAATTTATTATCTATGGCACTTGCAAATATATACATAAACGGTGAATCATAATAATATAATATGAATAAAAATAGACCCTTTCCATCAGAATCTGTCACAACTGAAAAAGTATGAATCAAGAAACAAGGAGCATACCTGCTTCAATGCAACGGCCAAACCAGTAATGGTGTGGTTGTGCAGACCACCTTGCAGTCCTGGAAAGATAGCTTGGTTGATTCGGTCCTCGTAGTCATACAACACCTGAAAAAAAAAGAATTACTGTATCGATGTTTGGCCAATGTCATGAATTTAAAACAGTACAAACCGGACCTATAAATAAAAGTGAAATTTCAGATTGAGAAAAATAAATTTAATAATTAATAGTTAAAATAAGAAAATATATGTTATAATTACCATTTATGGATACTGTATATATACATATGTGAATAAAAGTGAAATATTTGTGTACCTTAGTGTAATGTGTTAATTTAGATGAAATGTGTTTTTCAAAAGTTGAGCATGTTAACTACTCTACATCAAAATTGTATGAAAATTTTAAATTTAAATACCTGCTACACTAATTCTCCCACTTGATACAAGGAATGGGCAAGAGCTGACTTTTTAACATTTAGAATTCTAATTAACATCACTATTGCAATATAATTAGCATGAATAGTTCCTCTCAATTCTCTCACTTGCCGCTGTATAAGGCCCAAAAGCTTTACAAAGAAAAAAGTCCAATTAGTAATTCATGAACAACTAAAAAATCAGTATCAATAAAATAAGAAGATCAATATAGATGTAGCAAAATTATGCTCTATTTAACACATTTCAATATAGATCTTCCTGAACATTGGACCCTGAATAATAATCAGGTTAATCCTCTACCTTAGATTTGATGAATTAGATGTACCAAAATATTCTATCATAAAGAGACAATCAAATATCCAAAATAAATATGATTAGAATTTTATTTTGGGAGTTGAATCATTCTACTTAATTAGTAACCATCCAGGGGTATATAGAAGAGAAACTACAGGGACAGGAACTCCAATATCAAATATTGTTTAAGTACTCCAATATCAAATATTGTTAAACCATTCAGGGATAGGAACTCACATTCATAGGGCATATCTTCAAGTCAAGAAATTCAACATCAATAATGAAGCAACCAATGAATGAAGTATCAACAAGCCAGACAAAGTCATCATATGTCCTAAGTATCCTTTCATGGACTGCAGCATCAAAAGCAAAAAGAAATAAGAATCAAGCTGTGTTACAACTTCATTGTGCAATCATGAAACTGCTATTACAATCTCAAAGGAGGGTGATGATCTGGATTTATTATCTTCCAAGCTCACTACCAAACAAGTCCTGCTCCAAGAACAAAATCAAATTTATACTACTCCCTGGAACCTATAGTTCAATCAATTTGTCCTATCTATATCTCCATTCAAATAACCAAAAAAGTTTAGCCCTTTTTTTCTTTATACCATTTTCACAAAACAAAGCTATCCACTAATTCAACATCCTAATCTTATGAACATAAACAAGCACTAGACCCATGTTAACTCTAACACATGTATTTTGGTGCAACTTAACACAAGAAAGAAGAAGAATAAGAAAAAAAATCCAGCATGGACAATGAAATGAAACAATAACAATAACAACTTGTAATTCCAACAGCTGAAGGATGATAAATTATGCCAAAATAACATAAAAAATAATAACACAAAACTACGAGTTCTATGAAGATACAAACACTAGAACAAGGTAAAGGTTAAAATAAATAATTAACCATCTAAATATATGGTTGAAATTCAACACACCAAATGCTATGCCACCAAAACCAGAACTGCACAATATCAAAAGAACCAGAAGCATTGAAGAAACAGATCCCATTTCACTTGTATGCCGCAACTAATTCTCCCTCATCAACATATATATCAACAGCTAGCTGCTCCATTGCTGATGATGAAATGCATGCAAATAAATAGGCTCAATTAATTAGTCGAGTAACAAATTTAGGAATATGAATCTATCTGGAATAAAAGGAGACAAGGTGGTAGTATATATATAAATTCTTGTGAAGCTATGTTGTGAAGGGGTTTTATAGTGTGTGACTACCTTGTCATTTAAGTTAGGATATAGGACAGTTGATGTCTTATTATTATATCATCACCTGCACTTGCTTTTGTTTCCACCTTTATTTTCTGACTTGTGTAATGCAATCATACAACTATTAAAAGAAACTAACAACCTAACCAATGGTTTGCTCAATAAGCCCCCTAAAATCCCGTATAGCTTATAATAATGTTGCTTCTAAACAATTCAATAAGATATTAAAGTAGCTTCTTCTGATAAACTCAATCACCAAAACTAGAATAGTGGACAATCCCCGTCCACAATCCCATTATTCATCATTTCATTCTTTCTTAAAAGAGGACAATTTTAAAATATGAACTTCAAAGTTATAATGGTTTGCAATTAATTATTTTGATAAATTATCTTTATATATATTATGGAGAAAAGTAAATGCCACCAGAACCAGATGAAATAAAAGAGGTATTGAAGAAAAAATCTTAATTCTAAAGCAGAAACAAAATTAGAATTAACCATCTAAATATATGTATGAACTTACCAGCTTGTTCCTTTGTAGAATCTTTTGCATTCTTAGCTTTTCCAATAGAGATATCTCTCACTTCACCAGCACCAAATCCTCCCAATTCTTCACTTGTATTTGTTGTAGTTATATTTGATGATGCTGCATTTGTAGTATTGTCTCTTTCACCAACAACAACATCTTTAGCACTTTTATAAATAACACCATAATTATAGTAGAAATTATCTTCTGTAAATGTATATAAAGAATAGCTAATCTTTTAGTTGGAATTCTTCTCTTTCAGATATTTCCCTGCACCAGTGATGGTACCACCAGAACCTATCCTACATACAAGCATGTCGACTTTTCCTTCCGAACCTTTCCATATCTCTAGGCTAGTGGTTTGATAATGTATCTGCCACAAGAACAAAATTGATCACCCAAAGTTGGCAAGAATCAATTGTACTAAAATGTACTAAAAACAAAACAATGTCTCAAAATCTTTTGACTATAGTTGAATCATGAAAGACTAAAACTAGCATATTCTTGTGAAGTTGTGCATTGATGAATTCATACATCGACGGTCCTCTAAAGAATCTCATCTATCTATCATAACCGAATCAACAAATTTCCTAAAACAAAAGTAGAAAAAAAGACTGTTGTAAGAAGATCTTAATAAACTTCTCCATCGCGGTCCTCTTTCTCCTTATCACATAGATTGGATTCTAAGCTTCGTCTATTTAATCAACAATTCTTAGAAAAAATTAAAGGAGATAAAATAAGAAATTGAAAATCATAATCAGCATAACCACAATAAGTGAAAGGCATGAAGAAGGAAGAACAGAAAAAAAAATTAAAGTACGGAACCATTTCGTGACGAATCTCTGATCGAGGATGCCGTCGAACATTTTGGTAGATCTGATTTGCTGGCGCGACTCAGTGAGCAAGTATTCTCTATTTTTTCCTACTAGATCATAAACTAGATCTAAAAGTATGAAGTGATAGGAAAAATCAAAAGAAGAAGATGAAATAGATTACCTATTGGAAGTGACAGAGAAGGTGCAACCAAATCGCAGAGCTCGTTGAAGGCAGCAACAACGACATTGTTTACAGCGGCGACAGCCGACGAAGAGATGAGCTACAACGGACGACAGCAAAGAGATGTATGAGAAAGGTGAAAGATGAACGGCGATAATAGATTAGGGTTTCGTCATTCACATCACTCTCCCCTTCTCAAATGCAACACTAATCACTTTCAGATTCATCACTTGCGCAGTTTAAAATACATAAAAAGGGAAAAAATGACTGCCAAAAGAAATTGAAGATTACGACAGAGACTAAAACTGCCGAAATTAGCAAAAAAAATGGCAGTTTTATGAACATGCCATAATATTGTTGCCATTTTAATCAAGATTTTTTGTAGTGTTAGGCTAGTTGACTGTAGGATAAGTTGGATTATGTGAACTTGTAAATCTTTAGTAACTTGGGTGGAATACATTGAGTTTATTATGAAAATGTGTAGTTTGATGATAGATTGTATGAAATGTAGTTGGTTGTTTAATTGGGTAAGGAAATTGTTGAATGTATAGATGAAATTGTTGAATGGTTGAAGGAATAAAATTGGGTATTAGTGTGAGGTGAGGTGGTTGAAAGGTATATGTGTATGTTTGGGGAGTTTTGGTGTTTTTTTTTTTATTTTTATAAAACTTTGATTTGAAATTCAGAATTTGGAACGAAAAGAGGTTTTGGAGTTTTTGGTTAAACTTGATTTTTGACCAACTTTGGGATGCCATATCTCGGCTTCCAGACCCTAAAATTTTGTCGAACTTATTTCAAATGAAAATTGGATCCGTGAAGTTTATACCGTTCGAAGAACGGATGAAAAATCATTTAAAACGAAAGAGTTGTGTGCATTTGAAGTTTGGTATCAAATTTGGAAATTCTACAACTTAGCAGCTTTTTTAGAAAAAGGAGGGGTCGTGTACGCGATCATGTATAATAACCGTCCCTCACCCCTTCTAGAAAATTCAATTTGAAATTTAAAAACCAGTTAGGAGATAGACTTAGAATTTTAAATTATGGATAGGAATCTAACAATCGCCCTTCTTTTGAATTTAAAATACCCCAGTCACACCTACCACCAGAAGTATATAAATAGGGGTACACCAATAGGTAGAAGATCACCCCTCTCAAACACTAATCCTTCCCCTTCTCTTTCTACAAAAATATTCTATGTACAAACACAAGAGTCAACCTCATAGTCAATAAAGAGGCGTTAGAAAAAAAGTAGGGAATTATGTTTTGTTACTTTTATACTTGGCATGCGTTATGCTCTATTTTGTTATTATTTACCATCTATGTTGTTCTTATCATGTTATCATGGTTGTATGTCTTATGGTATTATTCTTCTTTTCCCTTTCCTTTACACACATACATCATCTTTGTCATCAAAGTTTCTCCCATACGCAAACCCATCATTGTTTAAAGCTTTTTTTTATCAAGAGTACATGCATATTTTCTGTGTTTTGTGATGAATGTGATTCCTATAATTGTTACTACTATCTTACAAACCTTTTTAGCCATGAGTACATGCCTTTCCATAAACTTGGTTTGATTATTTAATATGCTTTATTTTCATTATGTACCTTAAAAATATGATACTACATTATCCAAACTTATGCCATTATGTTATTATTATCTCTTCAATTAGGGAGTACTGATGTTCGGGTTTTCGTACGGTTTAGAATTTCACAAATAAAATTCCGTTGCAAGTATAGTTCTAAACCGACAAAGAATCCTCACATGCAAAAATTTGGTTTTGTCACAAGTACAAACCCCAATGAAAATTAACCGAAGTATTTAGACTCCGGGTCATCTCACAAGGAATTGCAATGAAATGGTCAATTATTGGCTATGAAGGGACAAGGGATTTGATTGATAAAAGGGGCAAGAAACATAAATGACAAGAAGAGTAAATCAAGCAATTAAAGAAATCAATTAATAAAGAGAGACATTCATGGCAAGGATTAAGATCATAGGCTTTCCATCCTAGTCACTAATAACAATAATTAACAAGAATTTATCCTATCTCGTCATCTCCAATATTGGAAGAAGGTGTAAGTTATCTTCCATGAGAGAAAGTCAAACAAGACTAATTAATCTCAATCCAAAAATCCTAACCAACTTACTAATTGAATTAGCAAGAGATTAGAGTCAATAGAAATAATATTAACTAACAACTCTAGATCACCAACATAGGTTGGGTTCCATGACTCAAGATCGCCTAATTACTCTTCCCAAGCCAAGAATGCTCAAAATCTACTCTAACATCTAACCAAGCATTTTGTCAAATACTTGGAAGGCATAAATGGAAAGGATGGTAAAAGTGCAAGAAATATAAATCTATCAACTACCAATTGCAAGGAAAGTAAATCAATAACTCAAATCATCAATAAGAGAACATCAAACATCAATTGCATTAAAAGGAATCCATATCCAAATCCAACATGAGTGTATGAACATAAAAGGGGCATAAAAGTAAAATTAACAAGAGAACTAAGAAGAATGAAGTAGTAGAAACAAGAAATTGTAAAGGAAACAAGATGAAATCAAGAAATCATGCCTAGATCTAAGAAAAATTAACCTAATCCTAACCTAATTCTAGAGAGAAGAGGGAGCTTCTCTCTCTAGAAAACTAACTAAAGGCTCATCATGACTAACTAAGTGCTCCCCCTTTGCTCAATCTTCAATTCTGCATCAAATATTCCCAGAAACAAGTTGGATTTGGGCCTGGGCAGCTCAGAAATCACCCCAGCGTTTGCCTTTAAGTGAGTCACGTGCGAGCATCGACGCGTACGCGTGGGTCACGCGTGCGCGTCGATTGGCAATTTTCCTATCCACGCATACGCGTCATGTGCGCGTACGCGTCACCATGCAACTTCACTTTCACGTGTGCGCGTCTTTTGTGCGTGCGCGTGGGTTGATGTACTCTAAATCCTTGTTTTCTCATACATTCTCCACTTTGTATGCTTTTCTCTTCATTTTTCCATCCAATACTTGCCTTATGAACCTGAATTCACTCAACAAACACATCAAAGCATCGAATGGAATTAAAGTGAATTAAAATCACCAATTTAAGGGCCTAAAAAGCATGTTTTTACACTTAAGCACAATTTAAGGGAGAATTACAAAACCATGCTATTTTATTGAATAAATGTGGGAAAAGGTGATAAAATCCCCTAAAATAAGCACAAGATAAACCACAAAATTAGGGTTTATCAAACCTTCCCACGCTTAAACTAAACATGTCCTGATGCTAAAATCAAGAAAGAAGCAAAGGGGTATCAACATTTATTCAATACAAACTAACTATATATAACATGTCTATATTCAATCTATCTACATGAATGCATCTACTTGGTCAAAAGAATCAATTTCTAAGAATACATATACAAGTACAAGGGCTAAGCATTAACAATCAAAGCAAACCCACAATTGAATTGAATCATTGAAAGATCTTACAAATTTACAAGAAAAGATGATCATGGGTGAAAACATGTAATTGAGCAATTGAACCCTCACCGGATGTGTATCCGCTCTAGGCACTCAAGTGTATGGGGTTGATTTGCTTAATTCTCCCCTAATCATGCTTTTCAAGATTTGTTTTTCATCTAACAATCAACAATCATTTCATGTATGCATACAAATATCATGAGGACTTTTCCGTAGATTGTAATGGGGCTAGGGTCAAGGTAGGATGCACATGGTCAAGTGGGCTTGAAATTTGAATCTTTGATTAACATAAGCTTTCCACCCAACCTATATAACAACCTATACAATTCTAAACAAACCTAACTACCCATTCTTCACTTTTTCACACACTCATGCATTCTCTTTTGATCACCACACATATGCATTGATTATTATTGAACTTCACTTTGGGGCATTTTTGTCCCCTTTTTATTGCTTTTCTTTTTCCTTTCTTTTTCTATTATATATATATATATATATTTTTTTTTTCTTTTTGTTTTGCTCATCATCATTTTTTTTTCAAACTATAATATATACAAAAGCATCAATGCGTATGGTTTCACATTTAATTAACACATGAGTATGTACCTAATTCCCAAAATTTTCAACAAAAAATACAAAATACACTTTTACCTCTACCCAATGTTCCCAACTCTCCCAAAATCAAATGATAAACACTCTCAGTAGCCTAAGCTAATCAAAGATCCAAACAAGGTACATTTATTGTTTTTCACTTAGGCTTGTAATGTGCTAAAATTAAGAACAAATGGGTTTAGCAGAGGCTCAAAGTTGGTTAACAATGGAAGATAAAAGGTAAGGATATTTGGGTAAGTGAGCTATTTAAAACAATGGCCTCAATCATATAAGTGCATGTATACACAAAATAATGGACATAAAGAATCAAATAAATCAAGGATTGCAATCATAGAAAGAGAATAATGCACACAAGAATAAAAATAAGTGGTTATATGATGTAACCACATAATTAGGCTCAAATCTCATATGCTTGTGTTCTTAGCTCAAAAATCATGTTCCACAATATATAGTTCTAGCAAGTTAAAACTTTTTTTCAATCAATTAGGGAGACCTATAGGTAAAATTCTTGAAAAATTTCATTATTTTGACTGAGCTTATTATATATACATATGCAAATAAGAAAATGCAGCTAAAAATCCTAAAAGACCTAAAAATGAAATACAAAAGTGTTGGGATTAGAGACTTGTCACCCAAAAATGGCTGATTGGTCGGACGACCTCCCCACACTTAAAAGTTTGCACCGTCCTCGGTGCACTCAAAGATGAGCAAGGTGGTACGGTGACTCTCTGAGTTGCCACCTTCAGCTGGTAGGTCAACCGGTTCTGCATGTTCTTCCTTCTGCTTCCATTTTTGCTTATGGTGCATCAGTCATGAAAAATAGAGAATAACACCGTAAGATAAGAAAGTAAAAAGCAAGGAAGCGTAAATTGTTGGAATGAGGCAGATCACTAGAATGGAGTGAGTGAATTAGTGTGACATTGATGAAAGATAGGTGTGTGAGTTCTAAATTAGGCGCCCTTTAGAATACAAACACATTAGCATAAAAAGTTATGTCACAATTACACAAAAGAAAGTATACGTTTCACCCATTCTAGTGTGCTTGATATACTTTAAAAGACTTGTAGGTTAAGGCAACCAAACAAGTAGTGAAGAAGCATGAAGGTATTCAAGCAAAAATCAAGCAATTGTGAAATTGGATAATTAATGGACATTGATTGATGTGTAAGTAAACTTACAGAACAAAATGGTATATGAAACTTACACAACAATCAATGACACATATTGAAGTTGTTGCAACACCTAAGTGACATAGAGGTAGAAGTCATGGATGCTATGGAACTTAGAAAAAGAGATGTACGAGTTAAAATCAATCACATAGCAAGCATGGTCCACAAAGCTTAGAAAGCTCAAAAATATGTCACTAGGTAAGCTTTCGATCCAATTCCACAATTCCACAAATCTCAATGCATGAAATAGGTGATGCTCAATCAGAACAAGCATCCTTTAAAAAAATACATTGATAATGTACAATTGCCTAACAATGGATGATGAATGCATGGTGGCCAAAACATGAAATTCAAAGAGTTAATATGCATGAAGGCAAATTAATATGTACTTGGTATTCAAAAGCATTAAGCATGAAAAGTTCCAAACCAAGTAACCAAATACAACCTCAACAAAGAAATCCAACAATGACAATTAACAACAATGATGTTAAACTAACATCCTATTAGTAATAAGCATCAGTAAATAGTAAACAAGAATAGTAATCCGACACTTATAATGGAAAACAAAAATTAGACAAAAATTAAACTAACTAGCTACTAAAAGAAATGGTGTTATATAGCATTTGGTAGTGTTGGATGATGTTTGAAGAGTGGAAAGAAAGGAAGAGAAGAGAGAAGAAGGAATGAAATAGAAAGAAGAGAAGAAAAGAAGATGGTTGATGTAGGGCAGGCCACGCGTGGGCGTCAGTGACGCGTGCGCGTGTAGTGGTGAAATGGGCGCGACACGTACGTGTGAAGCACGCGTGCGCATCGATGGGTTATTTCGAGAGCAACGCATACGCGTAAGGTACGCGTACGCTTGACCAGCTTTGCGCGAAAGGCACAGTGCGCACGCGCTGTTCGCGCAACTCTCTGGAAAATGGCTTGGGGTGAAAATATGCAATCCACCCGTACGCGTGCATGACACGTGTGCGTGGATGGTTGGAAATGCTTGAATCACACGCACGCGTGGAGCGCGCGTACGCGTGGTTTGGTGCTCTGTTTTTCAAAATTTTTCTATGTTTTTGCACCTAACCAAGCATTCCAAACCTCCAAACAACTACCAAAACATCATGAAACCTTATTTAACCTACTAGACTCCCAATTAAACTCAACTAACTAAACAAAACATAAAATTAAACTAATTTTACCAATATTTACAAAAGAGAAAAAAAAAGGAAAGAGTTTACCATGGTGGGGTGTCTCCCACCTAGCACTTTTGTTTATTGTCCTTAAGTTGGACTTATGGGGAGCTCTTCATCAAGGTGGCTTGTGCTTGAATCCATCCTTGAACATCCACCAATGCTTGGACTTCCATTGTGCTTCATCATTCAAAGATAATAACTCCAAGCTTTGATGGAGTTCTTCACAAACCATAGGCTCCCAAAGTTGATCCACACCTTGCAATCCGGGATCCCATACTTTGTTTTCACACCCGTCTTCAATTTGATCACTTTGATTCCGTCCGGGTGGTAAAAGAGTCGAATTCTCATGAAGGCACCAAACTATCCTCCTAGACCCATCCAATTGAGTACTACACCAATCCATGCTCTTCAATTTTGAGCTTCCCACCATAATGAGCCTAGACTTACAATGCCAACCACTAAACATCCTCCTTTTACGCTTAATTCCGCAAAGCGCCCTAAGTTGGCCATCCGTTTCAAGCAAGCCAAATTTAAGTGGGATGATAAAGCTAAGAGTTAGAAGTTTTACTCACTCAAATGAAGGATTAGATGGCAACCTAGGTAGAGGAGTTCCTAATGGTCTTGACAAAGCACGCTCCACTCCCGTCCATCCTCTTCTAGAGGCTTCCACCACTTAGCAAGGTTCTTCAAGCTCTACCTCTTGCCAAGCTTCCTCAAGTTCACATTCTTCTTCACCAATTTCTTCTATCTCTTTCCCATCACTCAAATCAAAAATAGGGAGTTTAGTGAAGTCTATCTCATCATCAATTCTAAGCATTGTGGGGGAGGACTCATCAAGCTCAAAAGGATCATATGTTGATGCAGAATCATCATAGATAGGAGGGCTTGTTGCTTGGAACACTTCTTCCAATTCTCCAATCATATTGTGCCTTGGAGGTTGTGCACTCTCCTCCTCAACATCAACTTCAAACTCCATGGAAGAAGGCTCTTCAATTTGTGATTTCTCTATGTACTCAACATATCCTAAGGCGCCAACCACTACTTCCTCTTGTTAAATAATCTCTACCTCCTCCTCTTGTTGCATTTCTTTCTTTAACTCCTCTTCTTCACCTTGGGGCTCCAAATTCACTCCCTCACTAAGCTCCTTGGTTGCCTCTCCATATTCAACACTAGGAGTGCCTTGATCGCACAAGCTTAGGCAGGATGAGACTATGTTGCTAACGGCTTCTACCATGATAGCCATCTTAGCTCTTAACTCCTCAAACTTCTTTTCATCCTCCTCTTGTCGCCTTAAGATATGAGATTCAAGATCCCTTAGTTCTAGCATAGAGGCTTCATCGGAGGGCGATGGTGGAAGAGAGGGTTCATTATTTGAGGGGAAGGTGTTATAATTAGAAGGTGGTTCATATTGGTGAAATTCTTGAGGTGGTATATGAGAAAATTGTGGTTCATGGGAGTATTGGTATTGGAATGGTGGTGGCTCTAGATATGGTTCATATGGTGGTTAGTATGTTGGATATGGGTTGGAGTCATATGGAGGTGAATGGTGATATGAGGCTTGTGAGTATGGTGGAGGGCTATATTGAGGAGTGGGAACATATGCATATGATGATTACGGTTGACAACCACAATTAGGATCATCACACATATTAGATTGGTATACATCTTGGTATGGCTCTTGAGCATAGTACATTGGTGGAGGTTGTTGCCATGAAGGTTGTCCATAAGCTTGCGGTTCCTCCTACCTTTGGTTGTTCTTTCCTTGATGCATATCCTCATTGTAGCTTCCATCTCCTACAACATAGTTAGAACCACACTCATAGCCAAAAGGACAAGAATTCATAGTGAAAGAGAAAATAAAAACAAGTATTAATAAGAAACAAAGAGAACAAAATCCTAAAACTAGCAAAACTTAACAAACAAACCAAAAATCAAGCCATTCATAATATATACAATAGCCAATAACATAGCACCATTGCAATTCCCCGGCAACGGCACCATTTTGATGTTCGGGTTCTCGTACGGTTTCGAATTTCACAAATGAAATCCTGTTGCAAGTATAGTTATAAACCGACAAAGAATCCTCACATGCAAAAATTTGGTTTTGTCACAAGTACAAACCCCAATGAAAATTAACCGAAGTATTTAGACTCCGGGTCGTCTCACAAGGAATTGCAATGAAATGGTCAATTATTGGCTATGAAGGGACAAGGGGTTTGATTGATAAAAGGGGCAAGAAACATAAATGACAAGAAGAGTAAATCAAGCAATTAAAGAAAGTAATTAATAAAGAGAGACATTCATGGCAAGGATTGAGATCATAGGCTTTCCATCCTAGTCACTAATAACAATAATTAACAAGAATTTATCTTATCTCATCATCTCCAATATTGGAAGAAGGTGTAAGTTATCTTCCATGAGAGAAAGTCAAACAAGACTAGTTAATCTCAATCCAAAAATCCTAACCAACTTACTAATTGAATTAGCAAGAGATTAGAGTCAATGAAAATAATATTAACTAACAACTCTAGATCACCAACATAGGTTGGGTTCCATGACTCAAGATCGCCTAATTACTCTTCCCAAGCCAAGAATGCTCAAAATCTACTCTAACATCCAACCAAGCATTTTGTCAAACACTTGGAAGGCATAAATGGAAAGCATGGTAAAAGTGCAAGAAATATAAATCTATCAACTACCAATTACAAGGAAAGTAAATCAATAACTCAAATCATCAATAAGAGAACATCAAACATCAATTGTATTAAAAGGAATCCATATCCAAATCTAACATGAGTGTATGAACATAAAAGAGGCATAAAAGTAAAATTAACAAGAGAACTAAGAAGAATGAAGTAGTAGAAACAAGAAATTGTAAAGGAAGCAAGATGAAATCAAGAAATCATGCCTAGATCTAAGAAAAATTAACCTAATCCTAACCTAATTCTTGAGAGAAGAGGTAGCTTCTCTCTCTAGAAAACTAACTAAAGGCTCATCATGACTAACTAAGTGCTCCCCCTTTGCTCAATCTTCAATTCTGCATCAAATACCCTGAGAAACAAGTTAGATTTGGGCCTGGGCAGCTCAGAAATCGCCCCCAGCGTTTTGCCTTTAAGTGAGTCACATGCGAGCATCGACGCTTACGCATGGGTCACGCGTGCGCGTCGATTGGCGATTTTCCTATCCACGCATACGCGTCATGTGCGCGTACGCGTCGCCATGCAGCTTCACTTCCACGCGTGCGCATCTTCTGCGCGTGCGCGTGAGTTGATGTACTCCAAATCCTTGTTTCCTCATGCATTCTCCACTTTGTATGCTTTTCTCTTCATTTCTTCCATCTAATACTTGCCTTATGAACCTGAATTCACTCAAGAAATACATCAAGGTATCGAATAGAATTAAAGTGAATTAAAATCACCCATTTAAGGGCCTTAAAAGCTTGTTTTTACACTTAAGCACAATTTAAGGGAGAATTACAAAACCATGCTATTTCATTGAATAAATGTGGGAAAAGGTGATAAAATTTCCTAAAATAAGCACAAGATAAACCACAAAATTGGAATTTATCAAGTACATGCCTATCTTGTGCCATTATCATCATTATGGTATCATTACTTTACATGTCCTTTTTGTCCTTATATCTTCTTGAATGATTCTCTTCTTATGTATGTCTAAAAAATATTGTCTGTAAATTGAACTAAGGAAATGATCTTTCAGTAAGGAAAGGTGACCCCCAAAGATAAGATATCGATATGACCCCTCGGTAAGGGAGGGTGTTCGATCGAGATGATCATTTGGTAAGGGAAGGTGATCGCCAAAACTTTTGGGATAAAAACCTTCGGTAAGGAAAGGGGACTCCCATCTTTATACCGGTTTGAGCTCAATACCTTCCATAAAAGCTACAAGTTAAGAAAGGAAAAGTATAAAGGAAAGTTTGATTGTGTTCTTATTTTCAAAGTGTATCTAGTAAGTTTTGATTATGTTGATTATCCATTCCTCTGTTTGGCTTATCTATGTTGATTATGTTATTATTTTCTTTTATATATGCATACCTTGCCATAATTTTTAAAATTATGCAAGTGGGTTGGGGATAGATATGGAGGTGTCACATAGCACTCCTACTGAGATCTTTTAAGTTCTCACCCGTTCTTTTTCCTATACTATCTCTAAAGGAGCATAGCACAGCGGATAGAGACGACGCAGCACCCCCCGAGGGTGACTTCTGAGTATGATCCCTCAAAACACACGTGGGTAGTTACGACCACTACTATCGTGCTCCAAACTATTTACTTAGGTCAAGATTTCGTAGAGAAAGACCCCAGCTGCCTGTCATTACCTTCCAAGATACGAACACTTTAGCACCCAAAAAATGGTCACCCGAGATAGTCTACCTCGAATCAGATTCTGAGACAGAGAAAGGGGAGTCTAGCAGCCCTAGCCATGAAGAGGACCCCATAGAAGAGGACCCAGAGTAGAAATTGACCTTTTACGGAAGTCCAAAGGTGGAATACGTGCTTTATTCTCCCACTTCAGCACCTCGTCAGATCTTAGTTCACCTCATACAATGGAATCGGATCTTCATCCTGCGGAAAAGTGTTGGAAAAGGATTGCTAGTACCCCGATTCATGGAAGACTGAAGGATTCTGACAAAGGATAGGATATAACACAAGGATGGGAGTTTCTTCGAGGAAATTAGTTAGGATGCATTGGGTTTTTCATCATAGTTATTTTTAGGCATTTCTTTTTATTAGAAACCGTACTCATGGGAATTTTGTTGTTATTTTATCTGGTCAAACTTACTTGTGTGTGTTCAATTTCGTCTTTTAAGTGCTTATTGATTTTACCTAAAACTTCATGCATATTTCCTTCTTTCTTGCATAACGATTGAGTTAATTTGCTTCCCAAAAGAGTGACACCCTATCTAAAGGTCTTCAAGGATAGGATCTAACTTAGGGTGTTACATCATGCACACGTGACACGAGATTCATTCACTGCCTTGATATCTCGCATACGCGGACTTGGTCTCGCGTACACAGACATGTTAAATCGAACACTCACGTACGCGGGCGGCACACGCTACACGAGATGTTCTTCTTGTTTAGCCCTCTCACGTACGCGAACATAAACTTGCGTACGCGAGACCCCTGTTTTGGCTAGAAGTAGGATTTTTACATACTAAACCAATTCTCTAGCTTCCAAACCTTCTTTACACTTGTTTAAGGTTTGTTAGTGAGCCTTTAAGCCTTATAATGAGGGTGAATCTGTTAAATAAATGGAGGAGACATTTGGAAGGATTTTGTGAATTGTTAATTGAATTAACGAAGGGTTGGTGATGTTAAATAAGAAATGATTAATAGATATGTTAATAATGATGAATTACAATTGAGTGAGAGATAGATTGATGATGATAATGACATTAAGGACTGTTGATGATTGACTGACATTGAATTATTGAGTATGTTAGAGATGGGCATATTGATTGTGTATAATCTGTTCCACTATGTTGTATCCTTTTTCTCTTTGTTGTAAAGTGTGTCGGGCACTATATCCCATGAGTGTGATGAGCACTATATCCCAAGAGCATGGCGGGCGCTATATCCAAAGAGTGTGGGAGCACTTTACCTTAGGAAGTATGTCCGGCACTATATCCCATGAGTGTGGCGGGAATTATATCCCATGAGCATGGTGGGCACTAAATCCCAAGAGTGTAGGAATACTTTATCCCGGAAAATGTGACGGACACTATATCTCATGAGTGTGGCGGGTACTATATTCCAAGAGTGTGACGGGTACTATATCCCAAGAGTGTGGAGGTATGTCAGAGAGACGATATTTGGGTTATCCACCGGGTGTGTCGGGTTCTGGCAAAGTAACTGACACATGAGCTCACGGCCAGTAGGGCAGGCATACATCATATGCATTTGTCTGTTTTGTTTGAGTGTGCATTACTTGGGTTTTCCTAGTTGATTATCTATGCCTATTTGCTATATGTTCTACTTACTGTAACTACATTCTATCTGTGTTTTTTCTTGTCTGTATTGTATGTAGGGGTGGCAAACGGGCCTAAACCCGCCGGGCCGGCCCGCGTAACCCGCCAAAAAAGGCGGGCTAGGCTGGAAAATTGGGACCGCTAAATAGTAAAAGCCCGCCTAACCCGCACCGCTTAAACCGCTGGTTTGGCGGGCTTCCCCGCCGGGCTTAGAATTTTTTTAGCAAGGGGTATTTTTACAATTTTTTTTACTAAAGCCCAACTTCTCCCAACCCAACTTATAAGAGAACGAAGATGAAAATTGAGTATTTTGGATTATATTTATTTTGTTTTAGAGACAATATTTATAATTATGTTTTGGATTATGTTTATTTTATTTTGGGAACAATATTTATAATTATGTTTTGGATGAAAACTTGGTTTATAATTATATTTATTAGATATTTATAATTACAAAGATTTTAATATTTGTGAATATAAAAATTATAATTTGTTTATACTTTTAGAAATTATAATAGTTAAAAATAAAAAGTAGGAGCGATTTTTTTATGCCTTTATATATATTATTTAATAGTTAAAAGTAAAAAAAAAGAAGTTATTTGGCGGGCTTAGCCCGCCGGCCCGCTAGCCCGCCGTTAGGCGGGGCGGGCTAAGATTCTGGGACCGCCTCACTAGGCGGGGCGGGGCGGGCCAGCCCGCCAAAGAGCGGGCTTCTGGCGGGACGGGGCGGGCTTCCCCGCTTGCCACCCCTAATTGTATGTCTATGCAACTGAGAGATCCATTGTCTAGCGGAGGAGTGACGAACGTTGTTTGTAAGAACTGCAACTAATCAACCGATTAATTAAGCAAAAATATTGCCCAAATTAGACTCAGAAAAGTTAGAGTGAGAATTTGAGGATTTAAAGGTGATTACTCAGTGGGTCTTTCTGAGTCAGAAAATGTGTTTTCTATGAAAAACCATGAAAAACTGTGAACCGGTAGTTGAACCGTTGAACCGGTTCAAATCTCTCCGGTACCGCACGAGAAAAAGTGAAAACCGTCAAAAACCTTAGAAAATATTAGAAGTTGAAAACCGGGCATTAATTTTAAAGGTTTGGCCCGAAGTTGGGCCAAACGGGATAAAAACGCTAACGGGTTGGACCGGGCTCAAGTTGGGCCCAAGCCCAATATATATAAGGTTCATTTAATGAACCCTCATCTCATAAACACACCCACACAACAGAAATAGAAAGGGGAGAAAGGGAAGAAGAAAATACTATTCACCCATCTCTTCTTTTCGCGATATCTCGACCTACGGTGCTCCGATTTACGTGCCGTCGGCAGCTACGCGTTCCTTGTGAAGAGCTCTACAAAACCCATATAAGAAAGTAGTAAGTAAAGCTCAAAATCTCTTTAGTTATTCTCCTTAAAATTTTGGGTAATTAGGGCTTTGGGTAAAATGAGTTTTTGTGATTTTGGATGTTTAGGTTTGCTCTAATCCTTGCTTAGCATTAGATTTTTGCTATCAAATCTGTTGAAAAAGGTAAGAGACATTAAACCCATGTGATTTTATGTTTAAATGGAACCCTAGGTTGATTTGTGATGGTTTATGCATATATGGTTTGATTAGTGTGAATTTGGGAGCTATTGGAACTTGTTGGAGCTTATTGGTGATTGTTGGTGACTTGGATTGTGTTGGAAAGCCTAGCCTCTGCTCAATTTTGGGTTAAGGGCATATTGGGAATCGGCCAAGGTATGGTTTCGGTTTTCTCTATGTAGCATATAATATTCATGGACACTTAGGCTAGTGACCCATAGGATAGGTTTGAATTTAAATGGTTGTTGAGTTGTTAAATGATAGTATGTGGTGATTTATGATGAATTAATGATTGTTGGGTTTGAGTATGATGAATGATGGTAATATGATAATGATGATTGATTGTGTAAATTAAAAAGGCATGGTGATGATATAAGTGATGTTGAAATTGATGATTTGGTATTGTGGTTGTAAAAATGTGATATATTGGTGTTGATGTTGAAGATGATGAGATGTGAATGGAAATGTGGTAAGTTTGGTGTATTGTGATATAAAGGGTGATATTTGATAAAAATTAGAGTTTGGAATGTTTTGTTATTGTTTTGGTTGGTTTGAGATATGAAAGTTGGAAAAATTGGTAATTTGGGAACAATTGTTAAAAGTGGATTTTTGGTGAACTTTGTCTGATCATAACTTTTGCCTTAGTTTTTAAAATTGATTGAAATTAGTTTAGAATTAAAGTTTACTGAAAACTCTTCGAAATGATATAGAGTTTGAAAGAATTGGAATTTTGTAGAGGAAGTTATGATCATTTAAAGTTGGTGTTGAAAATATGAAATTCTGCAAAGTTGCAGAATTTTGTGTTTTCTGGTATGTGCGCACGCACACCCTGCAGAAAATTTTGATCTGTGCGTACACACGGACCTGTGTGTACACACACGTAGATGCAGGCAGTCTATTTGCGGCGCTAGCACAGCTTGTGCGCATACATACCAATGAAGAATTGCAACTTGTGCGTACACACACACCTGTGCGCACGCACACGTTGGGAAGACCAGTCTGTTAGAGGCGCTGGCATAGGTTGTGCAAGTGAATAGACTTTATAAATTTTGACACCTGTGTGTACGCACACATTTTAAAACTCTCCAGAGCGTGCGCGTACACACCCCTGTGCGGACGCACACGCCCTGTTTCTCAGATTTTACTTTGTTTTCAACTATTCTACCTTCCCAACAAGGTTGTAAGCTTCTCTAACACCATTTTAGGACTCTTGGGCCTAGTTTTAGACATTTAAATCATTGGAAAAGAATTTAGGGGTTTTAGATGATATTATTTGGAAAACTTAGAAAACGGAGGCCTAGGTTTCTGGCGTGCTGAGAATGGTTTGACGTTATGTGATGAATGGTTGATGTATGAGACGAGAATTGAGGAACTATTGAGTTCGGAACTGATATGTGAATTTATAGTGGTTGAGATGAGTCGAGGACTCTGAATGAGATGATGGATCCATGTATACTGAAAATGTTTTCTGAAAAACCACTGAAATACTGATTTGTACTGAGATTATGAGACGCTAGGCTCCCGACAGGGACGGTGGTTAATCCCGCCTGTCGAGGTAGCAGCGGCGGCGTAAGGATGGTGGTTAATCCTGCTTACGTTGAGTTGTGAGGTCTGAGGCAAGAGTATCCCGCTCGCATCCCTTCGGATCAATAGAGCGTGCAGGCGCAAAACCCTGGACAGTGATCCGAGCACTATATCTCAGGGGTTTCCATTGATGATTCCGAAGGGCGACATCTCCATAGAGATGTGTCGGGTTGGCAGTTAAACCGACAATGTGATATCACAGCCAGTAGGACAGGCATTCATCATATGTATTTTCTATCTGTTTGTATGCTTTGACTACTCGAAATGGCTTGCCTATTTGTATAACATGCCTAATTGCTATTTGAATTATTTGTCTTATATGTTTCTACTTGTGTTTTACTTGCATTGTATATTATCTGTGTTTTCTACTGGGAATGAGGAGGTTCGGAAGGCGGTGGCGATGGGATCGCATGGAGGATCAGTTGGTGAAGGCTGTGGGACAACGGTGTTTGGTTAGAATAGAAATCCCTTAAGATAGATTACTCGGTTTATTTATGTTAAGGTTTATATAATTATGCTTAACTGCTTTAGTATGCCTTAAGTTGGAATCTTGTGATGGATATAGAGCTTAAGATTGCCTTTGGCGTCCTGGGGTCTTATATCCTACATCACTGGGTACTGTTACCATACTGAGAACCTCTGGTTCTCATACCATATTTCTGTTGTGTTTTTCAGATGCAGGTCACAACCCACCTCGGTAAGTTGTCTGGTTGAT
This sequence comes from Arachis ipaensis, assembly GCF_059453495.1. Taxonomy (NCBI): domain Eukaryota; kingdom Viridiplantae; phylum Streptophyta; class Magnoliopsida; order Fabales; family Fabaceae; genus Arachis; species Arachis ipaensis. Next base: position 68,547,976 of record NC_142438.1, read on the forward strand.
GACAGAAGCGGAGGATCCTGATATCTTTTTGAGTTTTTTTTGGCTTATTTTGTATATGTCTCTCACTTTTGTATTTTGTTTTGCCTAGAGACTTGTATTTGAGAGAACAAAATTGTATAAGTTGTTTTTACTGTCAGGTTTTGTATGTATGTATATATGGCTAGCCAGCTTAAAATCCGCGAGCCGTGGCTAGATTCTTATGATATTATACTATTATATTTTGATATACCTTATCTGTATCTTGTGCTTTAAGATAGAAGCTTCGTTAGTACGTTTGCGCTTTTAAAATTCTGTTTTTGAGCTGTATCCTTCATTGGGCTTCTAGATTATACTATTCTTTCTATATATATTATATGTATGAGCTTAGAACTGTCATAATCCTTGATTAACATTTGCTTTACGATGGGAGGTAAAGCTTAGGCTAATTAGGGTGTTACATTGTTCCACCGGAGTTTTGGAGGTTTGGAGGAGAATGAAAATTGAGGTGTTAAGTTATAATTGGTTTAGAACCTAAGTACCTTAGTTAGTTTACCTTGTTTCTGGTTTAATTTATAACTCTAAGTTTTAAATCTGAGTGTCGGAGTTCTAGGATCGCTTATGGCTTTCCCGGGACCTTATATCTTATGTACGTTGGCATCTTTACCATGCTGAGAACCTTCGGTTCTCATTCCATACATGTTTTTTTCAGATGCAGATCAAGATGCATCTCGGTGAGCGTCTGGAGGTTCCTATGGCAAGCGAAGTGGGGATGTTATATTTTATCTCTAGCCGTAAAGCAAAGGTTAATTAGAGGTTACGACAGTCCTAAGGCTTATACATATTTATATATATAGAAGAAATTAATATATTCTAGAAGCCTGATGAAGGATTAAGCTCAAAAACAGGATTACAAAAGCGCAAAACATTCTCACAAAGCTAACACATAAGATACAAGATATAGATGCAAGAGAAAAGAGCATATATAGATATAATATTATAATAAATCATAGAGAACTAGCCGCAGCTTGCGGAGTTTAAGCTGACTAGTTACAGATAGAAAGATACATAGTTTTAGAATTAAAACAGCTTATACAACCTATCTCTCAAATAAGACTCTAAGACCATAAAGATAAATATACAAAAGGTGAGAGAATACTATGATGAAAGTAAAACAGAAATAAACAAGGAACGAACCATACTCCGCTCTGTCACCACATCCGCAATCTCACCGAAGTAGATTACGACCTGCATCTGAAAAACAACAACAAAGTATGGAATGAGAACCGGAGGTTCTCAGTATGGTAACAGTGCCCAATGATGTAAGATATAAGGCTCTGGGACGCCGAAGGCAATCCAAGAACTTCACATCACATACGGATATTCAAGCTTAGAACCAAAAATAAATAAATACATAAAGGACTTAAACCATAAACCGGGTTATCTAAACTTAGGGGAATTCTAACTAATACTAATCACACCACTGTATCCCACAGCCTTCGTCAACCTAACCTCCGTGTGATCTCATCGCCACCGCCTACCTAACCTCCTTAGCACCAGACAAACACAATTAATGCAAACAAATAAAACACAGATAGTTTTCATATATAGCAAGTAATTCAAGAAGCAAGTAGGCATGTTATACAATTAGGCAAACTCAAATAATCAAAGCAAACAAGCATATAGAAGATGCATATGATGAATGTCTATCCTATTGGCTCGTGATATCACTTGTCGGTCTGTAAATGTGATAAACCACTATTTTATGATTTATCTTGTGCTAATTTGAGTGGTTTTTATCAACTCTTTACTCACTTATACATATAAATTGCATGGTTTTACATTTTCTTCCTAATTTTGTTCTATAATTGGAAACTTGCTTCCAAGCCTTTAAATTACCAAATATTAATCCTCTCTTATTACCATTCGATACCATGATATGTGTGTTAAGTGATTTCAGAATTTATAGGGCAGGAATGGCTTAGAGGATGGAAAGGAAACATGAAAAAATGGAAAGAATACAAGAAGTTGAAGAAACTGCTAAGCTGTCCAACCTGACCTCTTCGCGCTCAAATGGTCATAACTTGAGCTACAAAGGTCCAAATGATGCGGTTCCAGTTGCGTTGGAAAGCTAACATCTGGAGCTTCGAAATGATATATAATTTGTTATAGTTTCCTTCAGGATAGACGACGCGGATGCGTGCATCACGCGCACGCATCGCATCTGCAAAAATCAGCGTGACAGAATTCGTAATCAGTGATTTCTGGGCTGTTTCTGGCCCAGTTCTCAGCTCATAAAACACAAATTAGAGGCTATAAAGTGGGGGAATCCATCTATACACATAGACGCAACAAGACACAATATTCATTCACATAATTTTAGGTTTTAGATGTAGTTTTTAGAGAGAGAGGCTCTCTCCTCTCTCTTAGGATTTAGGATTAGGATTAGGATTTAGGATTTCTATTATGATTAGGCTACTTCTCTTCATTCCAGGTTCAATTTTCCTTTAATTTATTTTTTATTTTTATTTATTCTATTACTTTAATTGTTATTTATCTTTTCAATTTGGCTTATGAACTTCATGTTAGAGTTGATTTCTTTATTTAATATAATTTGAGGTATTTCAGACTTATGATTGCTTTCTTTAATTTATGTCATTGATGCTTCTAACTAATCCAAATTATTTTCATTCAAGTAGATTTTCTTCCCTTTTGGCTTTGGTTGAGTAATTGGTTACACCTGAGTTATCAAACTCAGCAGTTGATTAAGAGTTGGAAACTGCTGATTGACTTGGATCCCTCTAAAGCTAGTCTTTCCATAGGAGTTGACTAGGACTTGAGAAATCGAGTTGATTGGTCCACTTAACTTTCCTTTATTTAGTAAGGGTTAACTAAGTGGGAGCAAAATCCAATTCTTATCACACCTGATAAGGATAACTAGGATGGGATTTTCAGTTCTCATACCTTACCAAGAGTTTTCTTTATAATTATTAATTTATTTTTCTTGCTATTTAAATTACTGGTTCCCTATTTCAAAACTCAAAAAAATACCCAATTTTATAACCAATAATAAATCATACTTCCCTGCAATTCCTTGAGAAGACGACCCGAGGTTTAAATACTTCGGTTATAAATTTTATTGGGTTTTTTTACTTGTGACAACCAAATTTTTGTACGAAAGGATTCTCTGTTGGTTTAAAAACTATACTTACAATGCGATTATTTTCCTTGTCACGCGTACGTGTCGTCCACGCATTTGCGTCATTCGTGCAGACTCAAATCCACGCGTTCGCGTCAAGCACGTGCTCGCATCGCTGTGATTTTCTCCATTCCACGTGTTCGCGTGAGTCATGCGCTCGCGTCAGTGTTCGCTGGTCATCTCCTTAGTTTCTTGTGTTCCTTCCATTTTTGCAAACTTCCTCTCCATTTTCTAAGCCATTCCTGCCTTATTATTGGTTATTGTAAATATTTGCTTTTTGCTTGTTTATTTGTTTTTATTTTTGTTTTTATTTTTACTTTTTCGTAAATTAAGAGGTTATTGGTTTTTATTTAGTTATTAAAATTTTTGAAAATAATGTTCCTTGTTCTTTCTTGATTTTCAAGTTGTTCTTCGTGTTCATTTTGACCTTCAAGTTGTTCTTGGTTGTTTTCTTTGTTTTGATCTAAAAATTTTAAGTTTGGTGTCATTTTATTGTTTTTCTCTTTCCTCATTAAATTCAAAAATATCTTTTCTCTTTATCTTAATTGATTTTTTGAAAATTACAAAAAAATTCAGATTTTTATTTTAAAATTTTTATCTTATCTTATCTTAGTTTTAAATTTCAAAATTCAAATCTTTTTCAAAAATCATATCTTTTTCAAAATCTTATCTTATCTTATTTCAAAATCAAATTTTAAATTTCAATATTTAAATTTCAAAATTCAAAATTCAAATTTCAAAATTTAAACCTTTTTCAAATCTTTATCTTATATTGTTGTTAGTGTTTCTAGTTTTAGGAGTTTATTTTTATTAATTTTTATTAATTTTTGTCTTTAATTGCTACTATGAATTCTCACCCCTCTAGTTTCAAGTTTGGTTCCAATGTTGTTGTAAGGAATGGAAACTATAATGAAAATAGGCATCAAGGTTGGAAGAATCAAATATGGGAGGAGCCACAAGGATTTGATCAACCCTCTTGGCAACAACCCCCCCCCCAATGCGCTATAACCAACAACCATTTTATGATGCATACCAAGACAATAGTTATGGTGGACCCTTTCGTGACACACCACCTCCGCCAAATTACTATGGTCAAGAGCCATTCTGAGGTGCATACCAAGATGATAGATATGGTGGACCCCCTTGTAGTTACCAACAAGCTCCATCATATGCCAATGAACCACCTCCTCAATATAGCTTTGAACCACCATACTCACAAGCCACCTACAACCATTCACCTCCATATGACCCTAAACCTTATCCACCCCAAGTCCAATTCAATTACTCCCAAGAACCACCACCTCCATATGCACCATGTCCATATCCATCAACCCAAGAATCACAGGCTCGCCTCAAGAAAACAGTAGATCAATTTCATGCAATCCTTCATCAACTGGAGCAAGCAATAAATCGATTACCTTCCCGACATTCGGGCACTCAAGGAACTCCCATGGCTTCATGTAGAGAATCTAATGAAGAACGTAGCATGAAGGAGACACTAGAAACTCCGATGGACAGTAAGGAGCATGACTTTGTACTGGAACAAGTGGAGGAAGCCGAAATTATCAAAGAAGAAAAAATGGTTGAAGACTTAGGAGATGTGACACGTCCATGGGAAAGCCCAGTCATAGAGCCCCCTTCTAAGGAGTTTCAATTTGATGTTGAGGAGGGTGTACAACGTCCAAGGCATATCATGGTTGAAGACTTTGAAGGGGATGATCAAGAGATGGATTCAATCATTGATGAATTCTTATCTACACTTGAATCCTCTCCCATTGGACTTGACATGGAGATTAAAGAAGAAGAAGCACAACCTCCCATGACCTTGGTGAATAATGAAGAAGAGATCGAATTGGAAGAAAGCTTCCAAGAGGAAGAGGTTGAAATTGAAGAAGCTTGCAACGAGGTGGAAGTTGTCAAGGAAGAGCTCAAGGGAATGGAGCTGGAAATCACCTTGCCAAAGTTGTTGGAGACCTTTCCCCCAAAGCAATCACCATCCATTCCTTCATTCAAGTGGGTAAATCTTTCATCTCTAAGCTTAATTAGCCCACTTGAATATGCTTTGCTTGAGAGAGATGGGCAACTTAGAGCTCTTTGTGGCTATAAGAGTAAGAGGGAGATGGTTAGTGGTTGGTAACACAATCCTAGGTTCATTGTGGTAGGAAGCTGGTGCACGAAATTGTGATCATCAACAATGGCGCCAAAGACTTGGTGCTCTCAAACGTGAATCACACTTTGTCACAACTTCGCACAACTAACTAGCAAGTGCACTGGGTCGTCCAAGTAATAAACCTTACGTGAGTAAGGGTCGATCCCACGGAGATTGTCGGCCTGAAGCAAGCTATGGTCACCTTGTAAATCTCAGTCAGGCGGATTCAAATGGTTTTAGAGATTTGATAATTAAAAGATAAATAAAACGTAAAATAAAGATAGAAATACTTATGTAATTCATTAGTGAGAATTTCAGATAAGTGTATAGAGATGCTTTTGTTCCTCCTGAACCTCTGCTTTCCTGCTGTCTTCATCCAATCCTTCATACTCCTTTCCATGGCAAGCTTTATGTTGGGCATCACCATTGTCAATGGCTACATCCCGTCCTCTCAGTGAAAATGGTCCAATGCGCTGTCACTGCATGGCTAATCATTTGTCGGTTCTCGATCATACTGGAATAGGATTCAATACTTCTTTTGCGTCTGTCACTACGCCCAGCACTCGCGAGTTTGAAGCTCGTCACAGCCATCCCTTCCCAAATCCTACTCGAAATACCACAGACAAGGTTTAGACTTTCTAGATCTCAGGAATGGCCGTCCATGGATTCTAACTTATACCACGAAGATTCTAATATCTTGGACTCGGTCCCCTATATTAGATACCTAAGAGATACTCATTCTATCTCATCTTCATGTAGAACGCAAGTAGTTGTTAGGCACGCGTTCATAGGTGAGAATGGTGATGAGCGTCACATAATCATCACATTCATCATGTTCTTGGGTGTGAATGAATATCTTAGAATAGGAATAAGCTTGAATTGAATAGAAAAACAATAGTACTTTGCATTAATTCATGAGGAACAACAGAGCTCCACACCTTAATCAATGGTGTGTAGAAACTCTACTGTTGAAAATACATAAGTGATAATGGTCCAGGCATGGTCGAATGGCCAGCCCCCATAAAGGTCTAAGATAGCATAAAACTGATCAAAGATGAAAAAAAGATGTAAATACAATAGTAAAAAGTTCTATTTATACTAAACTAGTTACTAGGGTTATAGAAATGAGTAAATGATGCAGAAAATCACTTCCGGGCCCACTTGGTGTGTGCTTGGGCCGAACATTGAAGCTTTCACGTGTAGAGGTCTTTCTTGAAGTTAAACGCCAGTTTGTAACCTATTTCTGGCGTTTAACTCTGCTTTGCAACTTGTTTCTGGCGTTTAACTCCAGAATAGGGCAGGGAGCTAGCGTTGAACTCCAGTTTGCATCATCTAAACTCAGAAAAAGTATAGACTATTATATATTTCTGGAAAGCCCTAGATGTCTACTTTCCAACACAATTGAGAGCGTGCAATTTGGACTTCTGTAGCTCCAGAAAATCCACTTTGAGTGCAGGGAAGTCAGAATCCAACAGCATCTGCAGTCCTTCTTCAACCTCTGAATCTGATTTTTGCTCAAGTCCCTCAATTTCTGCCAGAAATTACCTGAAATCACAGAAAAACACACAAACTCATAGTAAAGTCCAGAAATGTGAATTTTATTTAAAGACTAATAAAAATATACTAAAAACTAACTAAATCATACTAAAAACTATGTAAAAACAATGCCAAAAAACGTATAAATTATCCGCTCATCACAACACCAAACTTAAATTGTTGCTTGTCCCCAAGCAACTGAAAATCAAAGAGGATAAAAAGAAGAGAACATACTATAAATTCCAAAATATCAATGAAACTTAGCTCCAATCAGATGAGCGGGACTAATAGCTTTTTGCCTCTTGAATAGTTTTGGCATCTCACTTTATCCATTGAAGTTTAGAATGATTGACATCTATAGGAACTTAGAATTCAGATAGTGTTATTAATTCTCCTAGTTCAGTATGTTAATTATTGAACACAGCTACTTTATGAGTCTTGGTCGTGGCCCTAAGCACTTTGTTTTCCAGTATTACCACCGGATACATAAATGCCACAGACACATAACTGGGTGAACATTTTCAGATTGTGACTCAGCTTTGCTAAAGTCCCTAATTAGAGGTGTCCAGCATTCTTAAGCACACTCTTTTTTTTTTTTGCTTTGGACCTTGACTTTAACCGCTCAGTCTCAAGTTTTCACTTGACACCTTCACGCCACAAGCACATGGTTAGGGACAGCTTGGTTTAGCCGCTTAGGCCAGGATTTTATTCCTTTAGGCCCTCCTATCCACTGATGCTCAAAGCCTTGGATCCTTTTTATTACCCTTGCCTTTTGGTTTTAAGGGCTATTGGCTTTTTGCTCTTGCCTTTTGGTTTAAAGAGCTTTTGGCTTTTTCTGCTTGCTTTTTCTTTTTCTTTCTCTCTTTTTTTTTGCCATTTTTCTTTTCTTTTTTTTTTCTTTTTTTTTCGCAAGCTTTTCTCTATTCACTGCTTTTCTTGCTTCAAGAATCAATTTTGGGATTTTTCAGATTATCAAATAACATGTCTCCTTTTTCATCATTCTTTCAAGAGCCAACATATTTAACATTCATAAACAACAATTTCAAAAGACATATGCACTGTTCAAGCATTCATTCAGAAAACAAAAAGTATTGTCACCATATCAAAATAATTAAACTAGTTTCAAGGATGAATTCAAAACCATGTACTTCTTGTTCTTTTGTAATTAAAATAATTTTCATTTAAGAGAGGTGATGGATTCATAGGACATTCATAACTTTAAGGCATAGACACTTAAATACTAATGATCATGTAATAAGACACAAACATAAACATAAAGCATAGTAAACAAAAAACATGAAAATAAGAACAAGGAGATTAAGGAACGGGTCCACCTTAGTGAGGGTGGTGTCTTCCTCTTCTTGAAGAACCAATGGTGCTCTTGAGCTCCTCTATGTCTCTTCCTTGTCTTTGTTGTTCCTCTCCCATAGCTTTTTGATCTTCTCTAATCTCATGGAGGATGATGGAGTGCTCTTGGTGCTCCATCCTTAGTTGTCCCATGTTAGAACTTAATTCTCCTAGGGAAGTGTTGATTTACTCCCAATAGTTTTGTGGAGGAAAGTGCATCCCCTGAGGTATCTCAGGGATTTCATGGTGAGGAATTTTCTCATGCTCTTGTTGAGGTCCATGATCTCTTGTTTTGCATTCAAATGCTCTACCACTGAGCTATGGACCCTTGAGATGAATCTCTCCATCTCCCATGACTCGGAGGTGGAAGCTTTTGTCTTCCCTTTCCTCTTTCTAGAGGTTTCTCCGGCCTTAGGTGCCATAAATGGTTATGAAAAAACAAAAAGCAATGCTTTTACCACACCAAACTTAAAAGGTTTGCTTGTCCTCGAGCAAAAGAAGAAAGAAGTGAGTAAAAGAAGAAGAAAATGGAGGAGATGGAGGTGTGTGAATGGTTTGAATTTGAGTGGGTGGGTGTAGGTGGGTTGTATGATGGTTTTGGAGGAGTAATGGAGGTGATTGGTGAAGAGATGATGGGGAAGAGTGAGTGAGGTGATTGGTGAAGGGTATTTGGGGAAGAGAGTTATGAAAAGGTGTGAAGAGGAGAGAAGAAGTGGTGGGGATCCTGTGGGGTCCACAGATCCAGTGGGGCCAAGGACTTAACATCCCTGCTCCAATTAGGCGTGTAAAATGCCCTTGCTATGCAATCCTGGCATTAAACGCCAGACTGCTGCTTGCTTCTGGCGTTAAACGCCCAAATGTAGCCTGTTTCTGGCGTTTAACGCCAGGTAGATGCTTGTTTCTGGCGTTAAACGCCAGCTTAGTGCTTGTTTCTGGCGTTAAACACCAGACAGATGCTTGTTTCTGGCGTTTAAATTCCAGAATGCTCCTCCTCTAAGGTGTGCTGTTTTTAATGCTATTTTTCATTCTGTTTTTGATTTTTCAGTAGTTTTTGTGACTCCACATGATCATCAACCTAATAAAACATGAAATAATAAAAAAATATAAAATAGATATAATTAAATAACATTGGGTTGCCTCCCAACAAGCACTTCTTTAATGTCAGTAGCTTGACAGTGAGCTCTCATGGAGCCTCACAGATGTTCAGAGCATTGTTGGGACCTCCTAACACCAAACTTAGAGTTTGAATGTGGGGGTTTAACACCAAATTTAGAGTTTGGTTGTGGCCTCCCAACACCAAACTAAAAGTTTGACTGTGGGGGCTTTGGTTGACTCTGCAGTGAGAGAAGCTTTTCATGCTTCCTCTCCATGGTTATAGAAGGAGATCATTGAGTCTTAAATACAAGGTTGTCCTCATTCAATTGAAGGACCAATTCTCCTCTGTCCACATCAATCACAGCTCTTGCTGTGGCTAGGAAGGGTCTTCCAAGGATGATGGATTCATCCTCATCCTTCCAAGTGTCTAGGATTATGAAATCAGCAGGGATGTAAAGGCCTTCAACCTTTACTAACACATCCTCTACTTGTCCATAAGCCTATTTTCTTGAGTTGTCTGCCATCTCCAATGAGATTCTGGTAGCTTACACCTCAAAGATCCCAAGTTTCTCCATTACAGAGAGTGGCATTAAGTTTATGCCTGACCCCAGGTCACACAGAGCCTTCTCAAAGGTCATGGTTCCTATGTTACAGGGAATTAAGAATTTACCAGGATCCTGTTTTTTTTTTTTTTAAGTAATTTCTGCCTATCCAATGCATTTAGTTCATTGGTGAGCAAGAGGGGTTCATCTTCCCAAGTCTCTTTACCAAATAATTTGGCATTCAGCTTCATGATTGCACCAAGGTACTTAGCAACTTGCTCTTCAGTAACGTCTTCATTCTCTTCAGAAGAAGAATACTCATCAGAGCTCATGAAGGGCGAAGGAGGTTCAATGGAATCTCTATGGTCTCTAGATGAGCCTCAGATTCCTTTGGTTCTTCAAAGGAAAATTCCTTATTGGTCACTGAACGTCCCAGGAGGTCTTCCTCACTAGGATTCACGTCCTTCTCCTCCCTTGTAGGTTCGGCCATGATGGTCAAATCAATGGCATTGCACTCTCTCTTTGGATTTTCTTCTGTATTGCTTTGGGAGAGTACTAGGGGGAGTTTCAGTGACCCTTTTACTTAGCTGGCCCACTTGTGCCTCCAAATTTTTAATGGAGGACCTTATTTCATTCATGAAACTTAGAGTGGCCTTAGATAGATTAGAGACTATATTTGCTAAGCAAGATGGATTCTGCTCAGAATTTTCTGTCTGTTGCTGAGTGGATGAAGGAAAAAGCTTGCTATTGCTAAACCTGTTTCTTCCACCATTATTAAAGCCTTGTTGAGGCTTTTGTTGATCCTTCCATGAGAAATTTGGATGATTTCTCCATGAGGGATTATAGGTATTCTCATAGGGTTTCCCCATGTAATTCACCTCTGCTATTGCAGGGTTCTCAGGATCATAAGCTTCTTCTTCAGAAGATGCCTCTTGAGTACTGTTGGATGCAGCTTGTAATCCATTCAGACTCTGAGAAATCATATTGACTTGCTGAGTCAATATTTTATTCTTAGCCAATATGGCATTCAGAGTATCAATTTCAAGAACTCCCTTCCTCTGAGGCGTCCCATTACTCACAGGATTCCTTTCAGAAGTGTACATGAACTGGTTATTTGCAACCATGTCAATGAGTTCTTGAGCTTCTGCAGGCGTTTTCTTTAGGTGAATGGATCCACCTGCAGAATGGTCCAATGACATCTTAGATAATTCAGACAGACCATCATAGAATATATCCAGGATGGTCCATTTTGAAAGCATGTCAGAGGGACACTTTTTGGTCAGTTGCTTATATCTCTCCCAAGCTTCATAGAGGGATTCACCTTCTTTTTGTTTGAAGGTTTGAACATCCACTCTAAGCTTACTAAGCTTTTGAGGAGGAAAGAACTTGGCTAAGAAAGCCGTGACCAGCTTATCTCAAGAGTTCAGGCTATCCTTAGGTTGAGAGTCCAACCATATTCTAGCTCTGTCTCTTACAGCAAACGGGAAAAGCATAAGCCTGTAGACCTCGGACTCAACCCCATTGGTCTTAACAGTATCACAGATCTGCAAGAATTTAGTTAAGAACTGAAAAGGATCTTCTGATGGAAATCCATGAAACTTGCAGTTCTGTTGCATCAGAGAAACTAATTGAGGCTTTAGCTCAAAATTATTTGCTCCAATTGCAGGGGTTGAGATGCTTCTTCCATGTAAATTGGATTTTGGTGTAGTAAAGTCACCAAGCATCTTCCTTGCATTGTTATTATTTTCGGCCATGTCTCCTTCTTTTTCGAAAATTTTTGTCAGATTTTCTCCAGAGAGTTGTGCTTTAGCTTCCCTTAGCTTCCTCTTCAGAGTCCTTTCAGGTTCCGGATCAGCTTCAACAAGAATGTTCTTATCCTTGTTCCTGCTCATATGAAAAAGAAGAGAACACAAAAAAAAATATGGAATCCTCTATGTCACAGTATAGAGAGTCCTTATTGTGAGTAGAAGAAGAAAAGAAATTCGAACACAGAAAGAGGGAGTGGGTTCGAATTTTTAAGAAAGAGAAGTGTTAGTAGATAAATAAATAATTAGAAGGGGGTGAGAGAGAAGAATTTTCGAAAATAATTGAAAAGAAAAAAATATTTTTGTTTTTAATTTAAATTTAAATTTGAAATTCGAAAATTTAAAAAGAAAAACAAAATTAAATCAAATTAAAAATTAAAATAAATAGTTAATTAAAAAGGAATTTTGAAAAAGAGGAAGGTGATTTTCGAAAATTAGAGAGAGAGAATTAGTTAGGTAGTTTTGAAAAAGATAAGAATTAAACAAAAAGATAAGATTAATTGAAAAAGATTTGAAAATCAATTTTGAAAAGATAAGAGGTTAGAAGAGATTTTGAAATTGATTTTGAAAAAGATGTGATTGAAACTTATTTTGAGAAAGATTTAAAAAAGAAATTTAAAAAGATTTGATTTTGAAAATTAAAGTTGATTACTTGACTAACAAGAAACAAAAAGATATGATTTTAAAATTTAAAGATTGAACATTTCTTAATAGGTAAGTAACAAACTTTTTTGAATCAATCACATTAATTGTTAGTGAAGATTTTGAAATTATGAAACAAAATAAGAAAAAGATTTTTGAAAATCAATTTGAAATTTTCGAAAATTTGAAAGAAAAATTGAAAAATATTTGATTTTTGAAAAAGATTTGAAAAAGATAGAACTTTTAAATTGAAAATTTGATTTGACTCATAAGAAACAACTAGATTTTAAAAATTTTTGAAAAAGTCAAATCAAATTTTCGAATTTTATGAGAAGAAAAGGGAAAGATATTTTTTTGATTTTTGAATTTTTAATGATGGAAGAGAAAAACATGAAAAAGACTCAATGCATGAAAGTTTTGGATCAAAACAAATGATGCATGCAAGAACACTATGAATGTCAAGATGAACACCAACAACACTTTGAATGTCAAGATGAACACCAAGAACTTATTTTTGAAAATTTTTAAGAAAAGAAAAACATGCAAGACACCAAACTTAGAAAATTTCAAACTTTAGACACTAACAAATTGAAAACGCATATGAAAAACAAGAAAAGACATAAAACAACAAATTTTAAAGATCAAACAAGAAGACTTACCAAGAACAACTTGAAGATCATGAAGAATGCAATGCATGAATTTTCGAAAAATGCAAGAAAGAGATAAACATGCAATTGACACCAAACTTATGACTTGACACTAGATTTAAGCAAGAAACATAAAATTATTTTTGGTTTTAAAATTTTATTAATTTTTTTTGGATTTTTTTTTTTTGAAAATTTTTCGAAAATAAAAGAGTAAAAACAAAAAGGTTAAAATTAAAATAAAATTACCTAATCTGAGCAACAAGATGAACCATCAGTTGTCCAAACTCGAACAATCCCCAGCAATGGCACCAAAAACTTGGTGCACGAAATTGTGATCATCAACAATGGCGCCAAAGACTTGGTGCTCTCAAACGTTAATCACACTTTGTCACAACTTCGCACAACTAACCAGCAAGTGCACTGGGTCGTCCAAGTAATAAACCTTACGTGAGTAAGGGTCGATCCCACAGAGATTGTCAGCCTGAAGCAAGCTATGGTCACCTTGTAAATCTCAGTCAGGCGGATTCAAATGGTTTTAGAGATTTGATAATTAAAAGATAAATAAAACGTAAAATAAAGATAGAGATACTTATGTAATTCATTGGTGAGAATTTCAGATAAGCGTATAGAGATGCTTTTGTTCCTCCTGAACCTCTGCTTTCCTGCTATCTTCATCCAATTCTTCATACTCCTTTCCATGGCAAGCTTTATGTTGGGCATCACCGTTGTCAATGGCTACATCCCGTCCTCTCAGTGAAAATGGTCCAATGCGCTGTCACTGCAAGGCTAATCATCTGTCGGTTCTCGATCATACTGGAATAGGATTCAATACTCCTTTTGCATCTGTCACTACGCCCAGCACTCGCGAGTTTGAAGCTCGTCACAGCCATCCCTTCCCAGATCCTACTCGGAATACCACAGACAAGGGTTAGACTTTTTGGATCTCAGGAATGGCCGTCCATGGATTCTAACTTATACCACGAAGATTCTAATATCTCGGACTCGGTCCCCTGAATTAGATACCTAAGAGATACTCATTCTATCTCATCTTTATGTAGAACGGAAGTGGTTGTCAGGCACGCGTTCATAGGTGAGAATGGTGATGAGCGTCACATAATCATCACATTCATCATGTTCTTGGGTGCGAATGAATATCTTAGAATAGGAATAAGCTTGAATTGAATAGAAAAACAATAGTACTTTGCATTAATTCATGAGGAACAGCAGAGCTCCACACCTTAATCTATGGTGTGTAGAAACTCTACCGTTGAAAACACATAAGTGATAATGGTCCAGGCATGGCCGAATGGCCAGCCCCCATAAAGGTCTGAGATAGCATAAAACTTATCAAAGATGAAAAAAAGATGTAAATACAATAGTAAAAAGTTCTATTTATACTAAACTAGTTACTAGGGTTACAGAAATGAGTAAATGATGCAGAAAATTACTTCCGGGCCCACTTGGTGTGTGCTTGGGCTGAGCATTGAAGCTTTCACGTGTAGAGGTCTTTCTTGAAGTTAAACGCCAGTTTGTAACCTATTTCTGGCATTTAACTCTGCTTTGCAACTTGTTTCTGGCGTTTAACTCCAGAATAGGGCAGGGAGCTGGCGTTGAACTCCAGTTTGCGTCATCTAAACTCAGGAAAAGAATAGACTATTATATATTGCTGGAAAGCCCTGGATGGCTACTTTTCAATGCAATTAAGAGCGCGCCATTTGGACTCCTGTAGCTCTAGAAAATCCACTTTGAGTGCAGGGAGGTCAGAATCCAACAGCATCTGCAGTCCTTCTTCAACCTCTGAATCTGATTTTTGCTCAAGTCCCTCAATTTTAGCCAGAAATTACCTGAAATCACAAAAAAACACACAAACTCATAGTAAAGTTCAGAAATGTGAATTTTATTTAAAAACTAATAAAAATATACTAAAAACTAACTAAATCATACTAAAAACTATGTAAAAACAATGCCAAAAAGCGTATAAATTATCCGCTCATTAGAAGCTCATGGCTGAATTATCATGGTTGGAAGAATACTAAATTGTATGGGTCTAGGAAATTGTTTGGATGCCTCAGTGAGAATTTAAATTGCTTACCACCCGGTTGGAACAAAGATGGTCAACAAGAAGACGGGTGCAAAAGCAAGGTTTGGGACCCCAGAATTCATTCTGGCAATCAACACTCTTGGGGCCTTGTCACTTGCTTTGACTTGCTTGAAGGCTTTATACGCCTAGTTTAGAATCCCGGAGGATATTGGAATTGCAAACATTGGTGGGGATTCTTGGATGAGTTCAAGCACAAGCCACCATAATAAGGGACTCACCAAATGTCCAACTTAAGGACTTTAACTAAAAGTGCTAGGTGGGAGATAACCCACCATGGTATATTCTTTCCTTTTTGTTCTTAGTTTTATTTTATTTTATTTTATGTTCATTCGTGTTCATTCATAATTTCTGCATAGTCATCCGTATTCTGCATTTTGCATTCTGCATATTGCATAAAAAAAATGCACGCGACGCGTAAGCGTCGCTGACGCATCCGCGTCATAGGTGCTTTCGAAACAAGAAGAAAAGAAGCAGAGAGTCACGCAAAAGCATGGCTGGAGGCGTGCCATAGGCAAAACCATGCCCACGCGAACGCGTCGCTGACACGTCCGCGTCATTTTGAAAAATAGCCTCCCAGGCGTGCGCGTCACCCTTGCGCACGCGTGACCCTGCGAATTCGACGTAAATGGGTGTATGGCAGAAAGTTATTGTGGAGTGGGGCTGGAACGGTGCTAGAAGCACAAGCCCTATCACGCAAACACGTACCCCACGCGTCCGCGTCATTTTTCAAAAAGAGGCCATTCACGCGTGCGCGTCACCCACGCGCACGCGTCACCCTGAATTTTGGCAATGAGCGTATGAAACAGAGAGTTGCGCGTGCACGAAGCTGCACTCGCGCCAATAGCACAAATTAGGTCACGCGTCCGCGTCCCTGACGCGTTCGTGTCACTTGAAAATATCACAAACCACGCGAACGCGTGCCCCATGCGTCCGCGTCGCCTGTGCCGCACACTTTATCCAGATTAGCGCCAAAATTCCTATCTTTTCTTCCCTAATCCTAATTCTTTCTTATCCCTTCTTATTCTTTCTTTCTCCTTTCTTACTTTCTTCTTCTTCATCTCTTTACCTTCTCATCATTCTTCACTTTCATTCTATTTTTACTTAATTTATATGCATACTTTCATTCATTGCATTTTAATTTTTTGCATATTTTTATCTCCTTTTCTAAATTTTTTATTTTTCCATTGGTGTTAAATTTTCTTATTCAACTATTACATCTTTTCTTGAATTATTCTGGTGCTTCATGACTTGTTTTATTCTGATTGGGTATTATTATTCATAAGTCAATGCTAATCTTTTATGATACTTGTACTCCTCTTGCATTGATATGCACTTACACTATCTTTCATTACCAAATCTCTCTTCCCATTGTTGCAAATTTTGCACCACTGGTATGCCATGTGCTTCTATTATTTTTTCACTTGCATGTTGTAGCTATGATGAGCGGATATTTTATACGCTTTTTGGGGTTAATTTCATATAGTTTTTAGTATGATTTGGTTAGTTTTTAGTATATTTTCATTAGTTTTTAGGCAAAATTCATATTTCTAGACTTTACTATGAGTTTGTATGTTTTTCTGTAATTTCAGGTATTTTCTGGCTGAAATTAAGAGAGCTGAGCAAAAATCTAATTCAGGCTGAAAAAGGACTGCTGATGCTGTTGGATTCTGACCTCTCAACACTCGGAATGAATTTTCTGGAGCTACAGGAGTCCAATTGTCGCGCTTATAATTGCGTTGGAAAGTAGACATCCAGGGCTTTCCAGCAATATATAATAGTCCATACTTTGCTCAAGGATAGATGACGTAAATTGGCATTCAACACCAGTTCCATGTTGCAGTCTGGCGTCCAGCGCCAGAAACAGGTTACAAGTTGGAGTTCAACGCCAGAAACAGGTTACAACCTGGCGTTGAACACCCAAAACAGCCCAGGCACGTGAGAAGCTTAAGTCTCAGCCCCAGCACACACCAAGTAGGCCCCAGAAGTGGATTTCTGCACTATCTATCATAGTTTACTCATTTTCTGTAAACCTAGGTTACTAGTTTAGTATTTAAACAACTTTTAGAGATTTATTTTGTATCTCATGACATTTTTAGATCTGAACTTTGTACTCTTTGACGGCATGAGTCTCTAAACTCCATTGTTGGGGGTGAGGAGCTCTGCTGTGTCTCGATGAATTAATGCAATTACTTCTGTTTTCCATTCAAACACACTTGTTTCTATCTAAGATGTTCATTCGCACTTCAATATGATGGATGTGATGATCCGTGACACTCATCACCATCCTCAACCTATGAACGCGTGCCTGACAACCACCTCCGTTCTACCTTCGATTGAATGAACATCTCTTGGATTCCTTAATCAGAATCTTCGTGGTATAAGCTAGAATCCATTGGCAGCATTCATGAGAATCCGGAAAGTCTAAACCTTGTCTGTGGTATTCCGAGTAGGATTCAGGGATTGAATGACTGTGACGAGCTTCAAACTCACAAGGGCTGGGCGTAGTGACAGACGCAAAAGGATCAATGGATCCTATTCCAGCATGAGTGGGAACCGACAGATGATTAGCCGTGCGGTGACAGCGCACCTGGACCTTTTTCACTGAGAGGACGGATGGTAGCCATTGACAACGGTGATCCACCAACACACAGCTTGCCATAGGAGGAACCTTGCGTGTGTGAAGAATAAGACAGGGAGAAAGCAGAGATTCAGAAGACAAAGCATCTCCAAAACTCCAACATATTCTCCATTACTGCAGAACAAGTATTTAATCCATGCTCTTTTATTTTTTTGAAATTCATACTGAAAATTATAATTGATTTCTTGACTAAGATTTACAAGATAATCATAGATTGCTTCAAACCAACAATCTCCGTGGGATCAACCCTTACTCACGTAAGGTATTACTTGGACGACCCAGTGCACTTGCTGGTTAGTGGTACGAGTTATGAAAAGTGTGATTCACAATTCGTGCACCAAGTTTTTGGCACCGTTGCTGGGGATTGTTCGAGTTTGGACAACTGACGGTTTATTTTGTTGCTTAGATTAGAAAAAAAAATTTCTTTTAAAATTTTCGAAATTTGTGTTCTTTGTTCTTCCTTCATCTTCAAGTTGTTCTTGTTTATTTTTCTTGTTTGATCTTTAGTTTTTCTTGTTCTATTTCTTTTCTTGTTTTTTGTGTGCCTTTTTAAAATATTAGTTTTCAAAAAAAATTATTCTTAGTTATTAAAAATACTTCTTCAAAACAAGTGTTACATTTACTGCCCAATTGGCTAGAGCGTTGGTCTATGTTCTTGGTAATTGGGTATCTTCTTTTTAAATTCTTTTTTCAAAAATAATTTTTCTATTAAATCTTGTGCCAAACTTTAAGTTTGGTGTTTTCTTGTTGATTTTTCTTTGGTTTTTAAAAATTTTATTTTGGTTTTCTAAAAATTTTAAGTTTGGTGTTCTACCTTCATGTTCTTGTTGTTATTGTGATTCTTCGAAGTGTTCTTGAGTCCTCCTTGTGTTTTGATCTTAAAATTTTTAAGTTTGGTGTTCTTTGGTATTTTTCCTCCAAAATTTTCGAAAACAAGGACTATTAGATCTAAAAATTTTAAGTTGTGTGTCTTTTATGTGTTTTTCTCTTTCATCATAAAATTCAAAAAATCAAAAAAAAAATATCTTTTCTTCATTCCACCCATAATTTTCGAAAAATTAGCATTAAACTAGTCATCAAATTTAAAAATCATATCTTTTCAAATCATATCTTTTCCAATCAAATCCTTTCAATCATATCTTTTTCAAAACTTCCTAACCATTTTTCTGCTTTCTCTCTCTTCATTTTTCGAAAATCTTCACCCATCTTTATTTATTTTATTTTAGTTTATTTTATTTTCGAAATAAATAAATAAATAAATAAATAAAAATATTTTTTTCTCTATTTTACATCATCTCCCTTTCTCCATCATGGATCTAAGCGGAAATGAACAGTCTAGAAGGACTCTGGGGTCATATGCTAGCCCCACTACTGCTTTATATGGGAGTAGTATCAGTATACCCTCTATTGGAGTCAGTAGCTTTGAGCTGAATCCTCAGCTCATTATCATGGTGCAGCAAAGTTGCCAGTATTTCGGTCTTTCACAGGAAGAACCTACAAAGTTTCTAGCACAGTTTTTACAAATTGCTGACACAGTCCATGATAAGGAAGTAGATCAGGATGTCTACAGACTATTACTGTTTCCATTTGCTGTAAAAGACCAAGCTAAGAGGTGGTTAAATAACCAACCTAAGGCTAGCATAAAGACATGGAAACAGCTGACAGAAAAATTTCTGAATCAATACTTTCCTCCAAAACGGATGACACAGCTAAGGCTGGACATCCAAGGCTTTAAACAATGAGATAATGAATCTCTTTATATGCATGGGAGAGATACAGAGAGATGCTAAGAAAGTGCCCCTCTGAAATATTTTCAGAGTGGGTTCAGTTAGACATCTTCTATTATGGGCTTACAGAAAGGGCTCAGATTTCTCTAGATTACTCAGCTGGTGGATCTATCCACATGAGAAAGACAATTGAAGAAGCTCAAGAGCTCATTGATACAGTTGCCAGAAATCAGCATTTGTACCTAAGCAGTGAACCTTCCATGAAAGAAGAGGCTAGAACAGTAACTGCTGAACTCAGTCCTGCAGAACAAGCTACTGAATTCAATCAGCAATTGGATTTTCTAACAAAACAGTTAGCCGAATTCAAGGAGAGACTACAAGAGACAAGAATGGCTAATATAAATATGAAAGTACAATTAAAATAAACAAAGCAGCAGCTGTCAAAACAAATAACAGAAGAGTGCCAAGCAGTTCAATTGAGAAGTGGGAAAACATTAGATGCCCCACCTCAAGGTAGCAGGAAGCTAAGAAATGAGCAAACTACCCAAAATCCATCTGAGGACAGTAAGAGCCCGAAGAGGAATAATTCTGGCAATCAAACGCCAGAAATTGGGTGGAAAGCTGGCATTGAACGCCCAAACCATGCTCAGTCCTGGCGTTCAACGCCAGAAACAAGCAAGGAATTGGCGTTGAACACCCAAAAGAAGCACAGTTCTGGCGTTCAAATGCCAGGAACAAGTAAGGAGTTGGCGTCCAACGCCACTCCAGCTTCTAACCCTAGCATTCAAATGCCAGTGAGGGATCAGACATATACAAATGCTGATAACAACCCCTCTAAAAAGGCTTCTCCAACAACCTCTGTAGGAAATAAACCTGCAGCAACTAAGGTTGAAGAATATAAAGCCAAGATACCTTATCCTCAAAAACTCCGCCAAGAGGAGTAGGATAAGCAATTTGCTCGCTTTGCAGATTATCTCAGGACTCTTGAAATAAAAATTCCGTTTGCAGAGGCACTTGAGCAAATACCTTCTTATGCCAAGCTCATGAAAGAGATCTTGTGTCATAAGAAGGATTGGAGAGAAACTGAAAGAGTTCTCCTCACTGAAGAATACAGTGCAGTCATTCTGAAAAGCTTTCCAGAAAAGCTTAAAGATCCCGGAAGCTTTCTGATACCATGCATATTAGAGGGTAATTGCACCAAGACAGCCTTATGTGATCTTGGGACAAGCATCAACCTAATACCTGCATCCACTATCAAAAAGCTTGGTTTAACTGAAGAAGTTAAACCAACCCGGATATGTCTCCAACTTGCTGATGGCTCTATTAAATACCCATCAGGCGTGATCGAGGACATGATTGTCAGGGTTGGACCATTCGCCTTTCCCACTGACTTTGTAGTGCTGGAAATGGAGGAGCACAAGAGTGCTACTCTCATTCTAGGAAGACCTTTCCTAGCAACTGGACGAACTCTCATTGATGTCCAAAAGGGGGAAGTCACCCTGAGAGTCAATGAGGATGAGTTTAAGTTGAATGCTGTCAATGCCATGCAGCATCCAGACACACCAAAAGACTGCATGAAAGTTAATCTTATTGACTCTTTGGTAAAGGAGATCAACATGGCTGAGAGTCTCGAATCAGAGCTGGAAGATATCTTTAAAGATGTTCAGCCTGATCTTGAGGATTCAGAGGAATTAAAAGAGCCTCTGAAATTTCCTCAAGAAGAGGAAAAACCTCCTAAACTCTAGCTCAAACTATTACCACCATCCCTGAAATATGCATTTTTGGGAGAAGGTGACACTTTTTCAGTGATCATAAGCTCTGCTTTAAATCCACAGGAAGAGGAAGCACTAATTCAAGTGCTAAGGACACACAAGACAGCTCTTGGGTGGTACATAGGTGACCTTAAGGGCATAAGCCCAGCTAGATGCATGCACAAGATCTTATTGGAGGACAATGCTAAGCCAGTGGTTCAACCACAGAGGCGGCTAAATTCATCCATGAAGAAAGTGGTGCAGAAAGAGGTCACCAAATTACTGGAGACTAGGATTATTTATCCTATTTCTGATAGCCCCTGGGTGAGCCCTGTCCAAGTTGTCCCCAAAAAAGGGAGGCATGACAGTGGTTCATAATGAAAAAAATGAACTGGTTCCTACAAGAACAGTTACAGGGTGGCACATGTGTATTGACTACAGAAGGCTCAATACAGCCACCAGAAAGGATCATTTTCCTTTACCATTCATAGACCAGATGCTAGAAAGACTAGCAGGTCATGATTATTACTGTTTTTTGGATGGCTATTCAGGCTACAACCAAATTGTAGTAGATCCCCAGGATCAAGAGAAAACAGCATTCACATGTCCATCTGGAGTGTTTGCTTACAGAAGGATGCCATTTGGGCTGTGTAATGCGCCTGCAACCTTTCAGAGATGCATGCTCTCTATTTTCTCTGATATGGTGGAAAAATTTCTGGAAGTCTTCATGGATGACCTCTCAGTATATGGAGACTCATTCAGCTCCTGTCTTGATCACCTGACACTGGTTTCGAAAAGATGCCAAGAGACCAACCTGGTTTTAAACTGGGAAAAATGTCACTTTATGGTGACTGAAGGGATTGTCCTTGGACATAAAATTTCAAACAAGGGAATAGAGGTGGATCAAGCTAAAATAGAAGTAATTGAAAAATTACCATCACCTGCCAATGTTAAGGCAATCAGAAGCTTTCTGGGGCATGCAGGATTCTATAGGAGGTTTATAAAGGATTTTTCAAAAATTGCAAAACCTCTAAGCAACCTGCTAGCTACTGACACGCCATTTGTGTTTGACACAGAGTGCCTGCAGGCGTTTGAAACTCTGAAAGCTAAGCTGGTCACAGCACCAGTTATCTCTGCACCAGACTGGACATTATCATTCGAATTAATGTGTGATTCCAGTGACCACGCCATTGGTGCAGTACTGGGGCAGAGGCATGACAAGTTTTTGCATGTCATTTATTATGCTAGCCGTGTTTTAAATGATGCCCAGAAAAATTACACAACCACAGAAAAGGAATTACTTGCAGTGGTCTATGCCATTGACAAGTTTAGATCATACTTGGTAGGATCAAAAGTGATTGTGTACACTGACCATGCTGCTCTTAAGTATCTACTCACAAAGCAGGATTCAAAACCCAGGCTTATAAGATGGGTGTTGCTTCTGCAAGAGTTTGATATAGAAATAAGAGACAGAAAAGGGACAGAGAATCAAGTGGCTGATCATCTATCCCGGATAGAGCTAATAGAAGGGGCATCCCCCTCCCCTCTTTTGAGATCTCTGAAACCTTTCCGGATGAGCATCTATTCGCCATTCAGGAAACACCATGGTTTATAGATATAGCAAACTATAAAGCTGCAAGATTCATACCCAAGGAGTACAGCAGGCAACAAAAGAAAAAATTAATTACTGATGCAAAGTACTACTTGTGGGATGAACCCTATCTCTTTAAGAAATGTGCAGACGGAATAATCCGTAGGTGTGTGCCTATAGAAGAAGCACAGAAGATCTTATGGCATTGCCATGGATCACAATATGGAGGCCATTTCGAAGGTGAGCGAACAGCCACCAAGGTCCTCCAATGTGGCTTCTACTGGCCTACCCTATATAGAGATTCCCGAGAGTTTGTACGTAACTGTGACAGCTGTCAAAGAGCTGGTAATCTGCCTCATGGTTACGCCATCCCTCAACAAGGAATCTTGGAGATTGAGTTGTTTGATGTATGGGGAATTAACTTCATGGGACCTTTCCCACCATAATACTCAAACACTTATATTCTGGTGGCAGTCGATTATGTATCAAAATGGGTAGAGGCCATTGCCACACCCACTAATGATACTAAGACAGTGCTGAAGTTCCTACAGAAACATATCTTCAGCAGGTTTGCTGTCCCTAGAGTACTAATCAGTGATGGGGGAACTCACTTTTGCAACAAACAGCTTTACTCTGCCATGGTCCGATATGGGATTAGCCACAAGGTGGCCACTTCATATCATCCACAGACAAATGGACAAGCTGAAGTTTCTAATAGAGAACTAAAAAGAATCCTGGAACGGACTGTAAGTACCCGTAGAAAGGATTGGGCAAGAGGCTTGGATGATGCTCTGTGGGCTTACAGAACAGCATTCAAAACTCCTATAGGGACCTCTCCATACCAGCTTGTATATGGTAAGGCCTGTCATCTGCCCGTGGAACTGGAACATAAGGCCTACTGGGCAACCAGATTCCTGAACTTTGATGCCAAATTAGCCGGAGAAAAAAGATTGCTCCAGCTAAATGAGCTAGAGGAATTTAGACTCACTGCTTTCGAAAATGCCAAGCTTTATAAGGAAAAATAAAAAAGATGGCATGAAAGAAAGCTGTCATCAAGAGTCTTTGAACCAGGACAAAAGGTTTTGTTGTTTAACTCTAGGCTCAGGCTATTGACGTCGGGATTTTTGCCAGTAAAGAATGTCATAAAAACAGTTGCGTTGTAGATATAGTCTTTAAACCGACAGAAATCCCTTCGTACAAACGTTTTGGTTGTCACAAGTAACAAACCCCTTTAAAAATTGTTAACCGAGTATTCAAACTTCGGGGCGTCTTCTCAAGGAACTGCGAGGAAGTGTGTTCTTATTATTGGCTATAAAGGTTGTAATCGGGGTTTAGAAGGTGAGAAGCAAGTAATTTAAATGACGAGTGAATTAAATGGCAAGTAAAAATAAATAATAACTGTAAAACAACTTTTGGCAAGATAAGGGAAATTAGAAGTCCAACTTAGTTACCCTTCTCAACAATAATGAAAGTTGTATCTTAATTCCACTTGGTCAACCTTTACCAGAGCAAAGGAAAGTCAAGGGACTAATTAAATTGACCTTTGAATCCTAATTATTTCCTAAGAAAAGGTTGGGATTGTTTAAGTTCAACTTAATTAGCAAGATAACGATTATTAATTATGTTGAGTTTAATAACTATTGAGTTACTGAATTCTTAACCAAAACCAAAAGGGGAAAAAGTAAATTGCTGAAATAATAAAAGTGTCCTTAGATGGGAAGCAATGGCAACTTAAATCAAGAGAACAATCATAAACTGAAAATACCTCAAATTATCATTAATTCAATTAGAAATCTGTAACATGGAATAATTCTTAGATCAATTTATAATAATAATCAATTCAAATGTTGGAATAAATAAATAGAAGTAATACTAAAAAGAACATTAAACCTGGATCCAGAGTTACTCTTAAAACAAGAAGAAATCCTAAATCCTAAAAGAGAGAGAGAGAAGATCTCCCTCTCAACTAAATCTAAATCATTGAAAGGTGAAACTATGCGAGCTCTCCTTAAATGGGTTCATTCCCACACTTTATAACCTCTGGTCTATGCTGTCTGTACTTGGATCTGGGCCAAAAAGGGCTTCAGAATTCGCTGGGGGCGTATTCTGTAATTTCTGGTGCGTGGCCTCTGTCACGCGTCCGTGTGGGTCACGCGGTCGCGTCATTCGGAGCTTTTCCTTGCCACGCGGTCGCGTCAGTCATGCGACCGCGTCATATGCGTTCTGCTTAAGGCGCGCGGTCGCGTCAGTCATGCGACCGCGTCGCTGCTGATTCGTGCTTGGCACGCGATCGCGTCGTCCATGCGATCGCGTGGATACCGGTTTCCTTAAAGCTCAGTTTTGTTTCCTCCTTCCATTTTAGTATGTTTCTTTTTCCATCCTTTAAGTCATTCTGCCTTAGAAAATCTGAAACTACTCAACACACTAATCACGGCATCGAATGGAAATAAAGGTAATTAAAATAATTAATTTTAAAGCTTAGAAAACATGTTTTTCATTTACATCACATAATAAGGAAGGGAAGGTAAAACCATGCAATTAATGTGAATAAGTAGGTGAAGGATTGTATAAATCACTCTAATTAAGCACAAAAGAACTCATGAAATATGAGTTTATCAACCTCCCCACACTTAAACACTAGCATGTCCTCATGCTAAATCCAAGGTAAATAATTAAGGTTAAAGTGATGGAATGTTATGAAATGCAACCTATGCTAAATGCATCTACCTAATGAGTCATGCAATTCTAATTCATCCACTCATATATAAAGCTTACATGTAGCTAAGTTAATTCACATTCTCAAGGAGTTGTATATATATATAGCCAGCCCTTAAATAATAAAGCACTTTAGCAAATGAGATGGGAAAGAAAATATTGTACAAACTTGCAAAATAATTAGTAAATTTTAAGCACAGATATATGTTGATGAGTTATTGAACCCTCACTGGATTTTGTGTTTACTCTCTAGTCACTCAGTGTTTATTGGGTTTATTCACTCTATTTTTCTTTTTATTCTTAATTTCTACAGCTTTGTTTTTCATCTAACCAAGCAACAATTATAGAATATAGTCATACCAAAAAGTCCTGATGTCTTAATTAAGGTTGTAATGTGGTCAAGGTAAAGGTAAGGATTTATGTATAGGGTCAAGTGAGCTAATAAGTGAATCCTTAATTAGACTAAGATCTCACCTAACATACATATTCAGCAAGATAAAACTTCTTTACCTATTTTCCCATAATTTTTCACTTATTGTTACATGCTCATGTTTCACTTTTTTATCAATTTTTTTATCCCATGTGCATTGTTTTTATTTTGCATTGGAGAATTTCTTTTGTATCCCCTTTTATTTAAATGCTGAAAAAATTAACTTTTTTTTTAATGCACATGATAATTGAATCATTTAGATGAGCATGCTTCCCAAATTTTATTTTATTCCTTTTAACTTCTCTACCTTTTGTTTCTATCATCCATGTTCCCAAAAGGTTTCCCACATTTAACTCTATTTATAATTTTCTATCTTAAGCTAACCAAGGATTCACTTGGGATTTTATTTTGTTTTTCTGCTTAAGGCTAGTAATTTGGCTAAATAGAATAAAGGGGTTTTAAAAAGGCTCAAGGGAGTTAACAAGGGTGATGTAAAAGGTAGGCTGATTTGGGGTGAGTGAGCTAAAATCAAATGATGGCCTCAATCATTCTCTTGGTATGTATCTATCCTATATTCTATAATTGGACATATAGATTAAAGCAAAGTAAAGAGCATCAGAATAAAAAGAAATGTGACACACAGAAATGAAATTACGGTTTGAATGCAACCATACAATTTAAGCTCAAGACTCACAGGCTGTGTGTTCTCTAACTCAAGCATCATATATCATTCATATATTGTATGCAGGTTTAGTTAAAAATTCCCATTATTCTTTTGAAAAAAATTATTTAGGGTAGCTTTTAAAGTTTTAATGTTCCTCCTTGATGAAATGTTATCAACTAACATGTAATGCTATATATACAAGGTGTGGGTTGTTTTGATTCTGTTAAAGTTTCTAGTTTACTTTCTTTTTATATTTTTCTATTTAAACTATACTATCTTATGCTAAAAAGGGTAAACTATACTAATTAATCCACTAATAAATCAGAATTGCAAGCTAAACAAAATAACTAAAATAAACTAAATGGCTAAAGTATGAACTAAAGATGCAAAATGCAGCACATAGAGTAAAATACACAAGTAGCAATGTATAAGTACTCAGAAAATAACAATAAAAGAAAAAGAGAAAAATACAGAAAAATATCCAAAATAAAAGAAAAAGTATGTAGTGGTTCACCAAAATAAACGCCAGAGATGGCGACCTCCCCACACTTAAAATGAAGCATCGTCCTCGATGCTCAATCAAGCCTGGTGTAAAGGAGTGTCATCAATGGTAGGGATGGTAGCTGGGGTCTCCGTGGTGGTGGTGGGCTGAGGGTCTGGCTGCTGTGGAGGTGGGACGGACTGGAGCGGGATCTCCAGATCTGCAGCCTCTATCTGGGGCATAACCTCCTGATGCAGGGCAGCCTACTTTATGGCTGCCTGCTGATGAGTCTTCGCCTGAGAATGAGGCTCCTCCTCGTGCTCATCCTTCTCCTCGTGCTCATCCTCTGATGGCTCTGAAGGGGTGTCGGGCTCGGAGGGGATGTCGGCGCCCTGTCTGATCATCAGCTTCAGATGGGAATAGCGTCGCCTGCTACGGCGCTCTAATCTCTCATACCGGCGCCTGTTACGGCGCTCCGTCTGATCAAGCTGGCGGAATAGACGGTGCACGAGGCGATAGACCGGCTCAGAGGCGGGTGGAGATGCAGTGGTGGAAGCAGGGGCAGCTGTGGATGAAGAGGGTCCAGCAGACGGAGGGGCTGTCTCATCAGTAGTAGTGACAGGTGGTGGTCTGTAGCCCAAAGCAAGGAAGTTCCTGCTGTGCGGGATGATCTTCCTGCAGTCCGCTGCTGGTGGTCTCTCATCGGCATCCTCCCAAGGCACATCAGCCTGACGGCCTAGCCGTGTAACCAGGTAAGGAAAGGGGAGGGTGCCTCGTACGTGGGCCCTGGCCATATAATGCCGGATAAAATGAGGTAAGTATATGTCCTTACCCTCCAGCACACACCAAAGGAGGGTGATCATGGTAGCCGGGATCTCCGTCTCGTGAGTACTCGACATCACAAAATTACTCAAGATCTGATGCCATAGCCGAGCCTCATCATTTAAGTACACTCTCTTGATCCCTCTAGGCATAGTGGTGTTCTGACCCATCTCCCAAGGAACAGCAGGGTCGAGAGCTATCCGTACCTTTACGGCATCCCAGTCAAACTGCATCTGGCCCATGTCCTCCTCAGCCTGTGCAAAACCATCTGGCTGATCGGACTTGGCTGGGAGCTAGAGAATGGTCTATATGGCTTCCTCTGTGACCAGAATTTGCTTTTCCCTCAGGTTCACTGCATCTAGGGTAGTAAGGTAGTAGTTGCAATAGAATTCCCGGACCCAAGATGCATTGACCTCTGTTAGTGGTCTCTCCATAAAGTACCAGCCCCTTTGCTTGATTTGCTCAGTACTGTACTGCTGGAGGGCTTCTGGAATCTTCAAGGTACGTTCTAGGTATAGATTTCTGGAGTTTGCAAAAGCCGGGTACTTCAGCTCACAGTACCGGTTTGCAAATTTTATAGGATCATTTGCAAGAAGCAGCTGGTTAGCTTTCTCCTGCGGTGTGAAGTTCTTCTCCCGCCATGAAGTATCGTGCATTAGAGAAATGATGGACTGGGAGGAATCACCTCTCTTGCGCTTGCCAGTGGCCTTGCCTTTACCTTTCCTATGTGAGAAAGACATCCTGAGAAACAGAAAATCAGGAATGGATAAAAAATAGGAAAGCAAATAGGCAATTAAACAAAGGAAACTCAAAGCGGTAGGGGAGAAATAGAATAAGGAAAATGAGTAATTGAAATGTGATTGAATTTATGTTAAATGGAAAAAAAATAAGCAATATGCCATGGTTAGAAAGTTAGAGGAAAGTGAATATAATCAGAAAAGAGACCAAAAGGGTTGGTATGGGTAGGATTTGAAAAAGAAATTAGTAATTTAAAATCAGTGAGTTAGGAAGGTAAGTGGCATAGAAAAATTCCATGTAACAAGGATTCACAGGTAAGAATAGAAGTACTCATAATTGAACAAGCAGTTTATGAACCAGGAAATCAAAAAGGATGAGAAGATCTGCCATAGCATTCATGTAGTGGTTTGGGTAAAGCAGAGTAAAACAAATTTCAGAAATGCCAAACCAAAACATGAATGAAAACAAAATTAAAAAAAATTTGGGCAGCATTCCGGCTAAAATTGGATTGTCCCGAAAAATAAACAGCAATTTAATCAGTTCATATGAATTAAAAAAAAATCAAGCTGCATGTACATAGATATAAAATAAACATAAAAACTCAATGTAAACAGCAGCAACATATAAGAAAGCAGCATATGAATCATGATTATAGCAGCAACAGATTTGCACATAGGGTAAAACAGAAGTAAGAACAGTGCAAGTAAACAGACCTAGATCCACTAACCACAGCCTAAGCTACCTAACATCTTAAAAATCCACTACAACATGCAAGTCTAACTATCCTAATTATGAACATAACCGGAATAAAAAATACAGAAAAGTGACAAACAGATAAAAAATGGTTGCGTGTTGCGGAACCTGGTATGCGGAAGGGGTGGATCAGGGAAGAAGGTGGCTGCGGCGGCGTCCGGCGCGGTGGTGGTGCACGGCGACGCGGTGGTGGCGGCGGAGGGGGTTGGTGGCAGAGAAAGGGTTTAGGTTAAGTGTTGGAGGAAGAGGATAGGGGTGGGAGGTGGGGTTTGGTGTTACTGGCTGAAGGGGTGGGGCGTGGTGGATAGCCGGCGGTGGTGGGTGTTGGTGGCGGCGAGCAGCGGTGGAAAGGGGAGGAGAGAGGAAGAAGGAAGGAGAGAGAAGGGGAGGGGGTGGTACGGCGGCGGTGGCGGGTCGGCGGCAGCGTCTGGGTGATGGTGCGGTGGCGGCTGGAAGGTGGTGGGTGGTGGTTGGAGGGAGAGGAGGCAGAGAAGGGGAAGAGGGTTGGGGGGTGAGGGCTGCGCGACTGATAGGGTTCGCGGGCTGAGGGGGGTTATATTTTCGAATCCACGCGGCCGCGTGGGGCACGCGGTCGCGTGGTTGGGACGAGAATGGGAGTGATGCGATCGCGTGGGGTGCGCGATCGCATGAGAGGGGGGAAAGAAGGGTGACGCGATCACATGGGTCGCGCGATCGCGTCGCTGGAAGTTGTGCTAAACGCACGACTCCAGCGCTGTTTTAGCGCAACTCTCTGTCTCCTTTTGGGGTGATGTGCAATCCATGCGACGCGATCGCGTCGCTCACGCGGTCGCGTGGGATTGGTATTGGGTAAGTGACGCGATCGCCTGGGGCATGCGATCGCGTGGGCCAATTTGTGCGAAACGCACAAGGGCCGCACGATTCCAGCCCAACTTTCTGTTCGTTGGATCCTTACGCTGATATATATATCACGCGGCCGCGTCGGTCATGCGGTCGCATGGGTGGTGTTTTTCGCGATATGACGCGATTGCATGGGGCACGCGGTCGCGTCATGCAAACCCCTTTTTTTTCTTTTTTTTTTTATATGCATGAAAAGTGCAGAATGCAATGACTATCATGGATGCTTATACATTATTCCAGGTTTAATAAATTAAAATGAAAAAGGAAAAATAAAAGCAATTAACAAGAAATAAATTGAAAAAGAAGCGACCATACCATGGTGGGTTGTCTCCCACCTAGCACTTTTAGTTAAAGTCCTTAAGTTGGACATTGGAAGAGTATCCTGTTATAGTGGCTTGTGTTTAAATTCGTCCAAAAATCTCCACCAGTGCTTGGAATGCCAATAGCCTCCGGGATCCCAAACTAGGCATGTAAAGCTTCTGCGCAGCTTTAAACAGATATCCATCCTCCCGGGATGACGAATGTCAGAACATAATCCATGATCCCAAGCTGTGTTTTTAGATCCGCCTCCGTTTTGATTTGTAAGTTTCCATTCGGGCGGGTTAAAGAGTAGAATCTCACCGTGGCGACCAAACGTCCTCCGTGATCCATGCAATTGAGCACGATACCAATCCATGTACTTCGAGGTGAAGCGTGGAACCTTATTGAACCTGGTGCACCAGCTCTGAATATGAGCCATTTTCCTCTTACTCTTAAAGCCGCAGAGAGCTCTAAGCTGGCCATCTGTTTCAAGCAAACCATATTCAAGTGAATAAGTAAAATTATAAGTTAAGGATTGTACCCACTTGAAACTTGTATTGGGTGGTAATGGCCTTGGGATAGGTGTTTTTGGTGGTTCTGCGAGTTCCATTCCTTGTGCTCTTCTGTGAATTCTTCCACTTCCTTGTAAAGATCTTCAATTGTATCTGTATTCTGGTCAAAGTCTTCTGCGTCTTCCTCATCACTTGAGTCATATATTGGAGGTTAAGAGAAATCTACCTCCGCATCATCTTCATATTCACTTGGGGAAGATTCTTCGACCTCAGAGAATTCACTTGCGGATGCAAGTTCATCACTAGGAGCACTAGACTTGTGACTATCATCATCAAGGAAATTTGCTTCTTGGATTATTCCGTCTGATTCTTCGTAAACAACTTGCCTTGGAGATTGTACGGTATCCTCCTTAGCATCAATTGTGGCATCTCGGACGGAGTTTTTCTCAATTCTGTATTCGCAAGGAAGTTCAGCATCACCTAGATCTTCAACCAATTCTTCTTCTTGAACAATGACAGCTTCTTCCACTTGTTCTAGTACGAATTCATTCTCTGTCTTGTCCACTGGAGTCTCTAGTGTTTCTTTCATGCTACGCTCTTCATCGGGCTGTCCACATGGGGCTGTGGTTGATCCTTGTATATTTGAGCGCCTAGTGGCCCATTGAATTAGTGCTTGCTCCAGTTGTTGAATGGTTGTTTGAAATTTAATCATTGTTTCTTTCAGGCGATCCTTTGCTTCGCAGTTTGCTAGACTTGGACATGATACAAAGGAAAGTGGTGATGATTGGGAACGATTGGATTGGTATTGGGGTAAGGAAGGATCATATGATGGCGAATGGTGAAGAGAAGCTTGTGAGTGTGGTGGTTCGAGGTTATGTTGAAAGGATGGTTCATATGCACGGGGTGGGGCTTGTTGGTAGTTACAAGGTTATCCACCATGTCTTACAGCTGGGTATGCACGGTAGAATGGTCTTTGTCCAGGATATCTCGGAGGGTGTTGCCGCCAAAAGGGTTGATTAGATCCATTTGGTTCCATCCATCCTTGATTGGTCTGACCTTGATGCACACTCCTGCTATAACTTCTATTTCCTTTAACAATATTAGAACCAAACTCAAAGCGAGAGGGGTGAGAGTTCATAGTAGCAAATAAAGAGAAAAAGGAAAAACAACAATAATTAAACAAGCAAAAGAAAAATATTTACAATAACCAATAATAAGGCACACGTTAGCAGTTCCCCGGCAACGGCGCCATTTTGACGTCGGGATTTTTGCCAGTAAAGAATGTCATAAAAACAGTTGCGTTGTAGATATAGTCTTTAAACCGACAAAAATCCCTTCGTACAAACGTTTTGGTTGTCACAAGTAACAAACCCCTTTAAAAATTGTTAACCGAGTATTCAAACATCGGGTCGTCTTCTCAAGGAACTGCGAGGAAGTGTGTTCTTATTATTGGCTATAAAGGTTGTAATCGGGGTTTAGAAGGTGAGAAGCAAGTAATTTAAATGACGAGTGAATTAAATGGCAAGTAAAAATAAATAATAACTGTAAAACAACTTTTGGCAAGATAAGGGAAATTAGAAGTCCAACTTAGTTACCCTTCTCAACAATAATGAAAGTTGTATCTTAATTCCACTTGGTCAACCTTTACCGGAGCAAAGGAAAGTCAAGGGACTAATTAAATTGACCTTTGAATCCTAATTATTTCCTAAGAAAAGGTTGGGATTGTTTAAGTTCAACTTAATTAGAAAGATAACGATTATCAATTATGTTGAGTTTAATAACTGTTAAGTTACTGAATTCTTAACCAAAACCAAAAGGGGAAAAAGTAAATTGCTGAAATAATAAAAGTGTCCTTGGATGGGAAGCAATGGCAACTTAAATCAAGAGAACAATCATAAACTGAAAATACCTCAAATTATCATTAATTCAATTAGAAATCTGTAACATGGAATAATTCTTAGATCAATTTATAATAATAATCAATTCAAATGTTGGAATAAATAAATAGAAGTAATACTAAAAAGAACATTAAACCTGGATCCAGAGTTACTCTTAAAACAAGAAGAAATCCTAAATCCTAAAAGAGAGAGAGAGAAGATCTCCCTCTCAACTAAATCTAAATCATTGAAAGGTGAAAATATGCGAGCTCTCCTTGAATGGGTTCATTCCCACACTTTATAACCTTTGGTCTATGCTGTCTGTACTTGGATCTGGGCCAAAAAGGGCTTCAGAATTCGCTGGGGGCGTATTCTGTAATTTCTGGTGCGTGGCCTCTGTCACGCGTCCGCGTGGGCCACGCAGTCACGTCATTCGGAGCTTTTCCTTGCCACGCGGTCGCGTCAGTCATGCGACCGTGTCATATGCGTTCTACTTAAGGCGCGCGGTCGCGTCAGTCATGCGACCGCGTCGCTGCTGATTCGTGCTTGGCACGCGATCGCGTCGTCCATGCGATCGCGTGGATACCGGTTTCCTTAAAGCTCCGTTTTGTTTCCTCCTTCCATTTTAGTATGTTTCTTTTTCCATCCTTTAAGTCATTCTGCCTTAGAAAATCTGAAACTACTCAACACACTAATCACGGCATCGAATGGAAATAAAGGTAATTAAAATAATTAATTTTAAAGCTTAGAAAACATGTTTTTCATTTACATCACATAATAAGGAAGGGAAGGTAAAACCATGCAATTAATGTGAATAAGTAGGTGAAGGATTGTATAAATCACTCTAATTAAGCACAAAAGAACTCATGAAATATGGGTTTATCAGCTATTCCCTGGGAAACTGAAATCCCGGTGGAGGGGACCATATGTGATTACAAGTGTATCACCATATGGTTATGTGGAGCTTCAAGACATTGATTCTGATAAGAAGTTCATTGTTAATGGACAGAGAATCAAACACTATCTTGAAGGTAATGTTGAACAAGAGTGCTCAAGGCTGAGGCTAGATTAAAAGCTCAGCAAGGTCCAGCTAAAGACAATAAAGAAGCGCTTGCTGGGAGGCAACCCAGCCATTGGGAAAACTTTTTCTGTTGTTTTGCGCTATTCTTGATTTTATTTGTTTATATAAAGTTCACTATTAATAAGGTAAAGAGTCAATTGCATAGGTTCACAGGGTTACAGAAGGATTCAGCACACAAAACAGAGAAAAAGAGCTCATTGGCAAGAAAACGCCAGTAAGAGGCACAACTGGGCGTTTAACGCCAGATTGACAGCATCCTGGGCGTTCAGAAAAACGCCCAGTGACAAAGGAGTTCCTGGCGTTCAACGCCAGAAAGAAGCAACAGTTAGGCATTGAACGCCCAGGAGAAGCAGCATTTAGGCGTTAAACGCCCAAAACATGCAGCATTTGGGCGTTTAACGCCAGGATGGTGGGGAGGAGGTAAATTCGTTTTTATTTCACAATTTTTTTAATTTTCATGTTTCAATTCATGATTTCTTGCATAAACATGTTACAAACCCTAATTTCTAAAAACCCTAATTTCTAAGAACCCTACTTTAAAAATATCAAATGTATCTTAATCCATAAACACAAATTCTTTTTCAATCTAATCCAACTCTTTATCAAATTTTCCAAAACAAATCTATCTCTTTTCCTTCTAAAATCTTTTCAACTCATCAATATCTTTTTCAAATCTCCACGTTATCTTTTTCAAAATTCAAATTTATCTTTTTCAAATATCTTTTATATCTTTTCAATTTTAAATCACATCTTTTCATATCATACCTATTTTTTATAAATCATATCTTCTATCTTATTTTTTTAAAAATTTTCGAAAACCCACCCCCTCCCTTTTAAATCCACATTCGGCCTCCCTCCTCTCATCCACCATTCGACACTAGATCTCCTTCTATCCCTCTCCTTTCTTTTCTTTTGCTTGAGGACAAGCAAACCTCTAAGTTTGGTGTGTTTATCCGTGATCACTAAACTATACCCACTAAGATCATGGCTCCCAAAGGAAAACAACCCACTCCAAGAGGCAAGAAAGAAAGTATTCCAAAACCACTTTGGAATCAAGGAAAGTTCTTAACAAAAGAACATTCAGACCATTACTACAAAATAATGGGTCTAAGATCAGTGATCCCGGAAGTCAGGTTCGATCTGAAAGAAGATGAATATCCGGAGATCCAAGAGCAGATTCAAAACAGGAACTGGGAAGTCCTAGCTAATCCTGAAACAAAAGTGGGAAGGAATATGGTTCAGGAGTTCTACGCTAATCTGTGGCAAACAAACAGGCAGAGAATATCTAGAATTGCCCTCTATGACTATCGGACTGTGGTCAGAGGAAAAGTTGTTCACATTCACCCTGACAAAATCAGGGAGATCTTTAAGCTACCTCAGCTGAAAGATGACCCGGACTCCTTCAATAGGAGAATGATGAGAACAAACAAGGGCCTGGATAAGATTCCAGAGGATATATGCATCCCTGGAGCCAGGTGGACCACCAGCAGCAAGGGTGTCCCAAATCAACTCAAGAGAGAAGATCTCAAACCAGTCACCAGAGGATGGCTGGACTTCATTGGGCATTCTATATTGCCCACTAGAAACCATTCTGAAGTCGCCGTTAAAAGAGCGGTGATGATCCATTACATTATGTTGGGAAAAGAAGTGGAAGTTCATCAACTGATTCCATCTGAATTTTACATACTTGCAAACAAGAACTCCAAAGATGCCAGGTTGGTTTATCCAAGCCTAATCTCTATGCTCTGCAAAGATGCTGGAGTAAGGATGGGAATAACGGAGTACATCTCAGTGGAGCAACCAATCACTAAAACTACAATGGAAAAACAACAAGTGCAGGATGACCCCATCAAGAGGAGGGCGTAAGAATTCCTCCCGGAAGTCCCTCAATTTGAATATTGGGAACAGCTTGAAGCATCTGTTACCAAGTTGCAAGAATCCGTGGACCAAATAAAGGAAGAACAGCAAAATCAAAACAGTATGCTCTGTAAACTGCTCAGGGAACAAGAAGAGCAAGGGCGTGACTTAAAGGAACTGAAGCGTCAGAAGTTATCTCTTGAAGGACCAAGCACCCCACAGACTAGAGGAACATCCACATCCCAAACTCAAGGTTGTTGAGTTCTAATCTTAGCCTTAACTCTGTGATAATTATTCTTATTTGAGTTTTACCTTAGAAGTTATAGTAGTAATTAGTAGTGATTTTATCTCCAATTAAGCTATAATTTATTTTTCTCATCATCATTAAACATGAATAAAATAGAAGATTTTCTGAATGAATGCCTGAACAGAGCATATGTCTTTGGAATTTGATGTTCTTGAATGTTAAATATGTTGGCTCTTGAAAGAATGATGAACATGAGACATGTTATTGATAATTTGAAAAATCATAAAAATGATTCTTGAAGCAAGAAAAAGCAGTGAATACAAAGCTTGTAAAAAAAAGCAAGCAGAAAAAGCCAATAGCCCTTAAAACCAAAAGGCAATGGTAATAAAAAGGATCCAAGGCTTTGAGCATCAGTGGATAGGAGGACCTAAGGGAATCAAATCCTGGTCTAAGTGGCTAAACCAAGCTGTCCCTAACCATGTGCTTGTGGCGTGAAGGTGTCAAGTGAAAACTTGAGACTGAGCGGTTAAAGTCAAGGTCCAAAGCAAAAAGAAGAGTGTGCTTAAGAACTCTGGACACCTCTAATTGGGGACTTTAGCAAAGCTGAGTCACAATCTGAAAAGGTTCACCCAATTATGTGTCTGTGGCATTTATGTATTCGGTGGTAATACAGGAAAACAAAGTGCTTAGGGCCACGGCCAAGACTCATAAAGTAGCTGTGTTCAAGAATTAACATACTGAACTAGGAGAATCAATAACATTATCTGAATTCTGAGTTCCTATAGATGCCAATCATTTTGAGCTTCAATGGATAGAGTGAGATGCCAAAACTGTTCAGAAGTAAAAAGCTACTAGTCCCGCTCATCTATTTTATTTGTCTAGTTGCTTGGGGACAAGCAACAGTTTAAGTTTGGTATTGTGATGAGCGGATATTTTATACGCTTTTTGGGGTTAATTTCATATAGTTTTTAGTATGATTTGGTTAGTTTTTAGTATATTTTCATTAGTTTTTATACAAAATTCATATTTCTGGACTTTACTATGAGTTTGTGTGTTTTTCTATAATTTCAGGTATTTTCTGGCTGAAATTGAGGGAGCTGAGCAAAAATCTGATTCAGGCTGAAAAAGGACTGCTGATGCTGTTGGATTCTGACCTCTCAACACTCGGAATGGATTTTCTGGAGCTACAGAAGTCCAATTGGTGCGCTTCCAATTGCGTTGGAAAGTAGACATCCAGGGCTTTCTAGCAATATATAATAGTTCATACTTTGCTCAAGGATAGACGACGTAAACTGGCGTTCAACGCCAGTTCCATGTTGCAGTCTGGCGTCCAGCGCCAGAAACAGGTTACAAGTTGGAGTTCAATGCCAGAAATAGGTTACAACCTGGCGTTGAACGCCCAAAACAGCCCAGGCACATGAGAAGCTTAAGTCTCAGCCCCAGCACACACCAAGTGGGCCCCAGAAGTAGATTTCTGCACTATCTATCATAGTTTACTCATTTTCTGTAAACCTAGGTTACTAGTTTAGTATTTAAACAACTTTTAGAGATTTATTTTGTATCTCATGACATTTTTAGATCTGAACTTTGTACTCTTTGACAGAATGAGTCTCTAAACTCCATTGTTGGGGGTGAGGAGCTCTGCTGTGTCTCGATGAATTAATGCAATTACTTCTGTTTTCCATTCAAACACGCTTGTTTCTATCTAAGATGTTCATTCACACTTCAATATGATGGATGTGATGATCTGTGACACTCATCACCATCCTCAACCTATGAACGCGTGCCTGACAACCACCTCCGTTCTACCTTCGATTGAATGAACATCTCTTGGATTCCTTAATCAGAATCTTTGTGGTATAAGCTAGAATCCATTGGCAGCTTTCATGAGAATCCAGAAAGTCTAAACCTTGTCTGTGGTATTCCGAGTAGGATTCAGGGATTGAATGACTGTGACGAGCTTCAAACTCACAAGGGCTGGGCGTAGTGACAGACGCAAAAGGATCAATGGATCCTATTCCAGCATGAGTGGGAACCGACAGATGATTAGCCGTGCGGTGACAGCACACCTGAACCTTTTTCACTGATAGGACGGATGGTAGCCATTGACAACGGTGATCCACCAACACACAGCTTGCCATAGGAGGAACCTTGCATGCGTGAAGAAGAAGACAGAGAGAAAGCAGAGATTCAGAAGACAAAGCATCTCCAAAACTCCAACATATTCTCCATTACTGCAGAACAAGTATTTAATCCATGCTCTTTTATTTTTTCGAAATTCATTCTGATAATTATAATTGATTTCCTGACTAAGATTTACAAGATAACCATAGATTGCTTCAAACCAACAATCTCCGTGGGATCGACCCTTACTCACGTAAGGTATTACTTGGAAGACCCAGTGCACTTGCTGGTTAGTGGTACGAGTTGTGAAAAGTGTGATTCACAATTCGTGCACCAAGCTACCATGTAATTGAGACCCTCATTAATTGGCATTAACCCACCCAGACTTTATTTACTTTCTTATCTTTATTTTTGGGTTACTTTTTCTTCTTTTCCTCTTCTTTCAGGCTGGCCACCGAGGAAGGAAAACAGAAAACGTTTACATGGGGCAACAGACAAGTCAATCTGCACAATCCTTGGAGAAAAGCGTCAGTTAGAGCCACCCATCCACTTGCACATCTCAGCATGCACAGAGGACGGTGCAATCTTTAAGTGTGGGGAGGTTGATACCGATCTCCTGGGTTATTTATTTTCTTCTCAACACCAATATTTTACTTTATTAGTTCATTGTTGCATTTGCATGTTTGATTGCATATTTGTTTGATTTTGTGCATATTTTACCACCACTTGGTTAAAGTAATATTTTCTTTTTCAAGAAACTTTTTATAGCATTCCACTAATTTAAATTAAATTTTTTGAACTTGTTTGAAGAAATATTATACTGGAACATGGTTTAGAGCCCGAACACACAAAACCTGTGAGATTTTGAGCTTATTTGATTAGTTGCATTTTATCAACTAATATTCTGTTTTAGTGTGTATTTTTCTCTCTAAAATTGTGATCTTTGTCTTGCTTGATTCTATATTTCCATGGTTTAATGTATGCATGCACTTATATGATTGAGGCCTTGTTTCACTAAGCTTACATACCCATATGGCCTTAACCTTTCATTATCCTTTGCAAACCAATTTGAGCCTATTATACCCCTTTATTCTTTACTTTAGCACATCATTAACTCTAAGCGGAAAACAATAATGTCCTTAATTTGAATCCTTGATTAGTTTAGACTAGTGAGAGTACTTATAATTTAAGTGTGGGAAAATTGGATTTGGAAACATTTGGTTTGAGAATTGAGTATGTTAAAATTTTTTGAAAATGTGAAAGAAATGTTTAGGACATGTTCATGCATTCAATAATTTAATCATATGCATTGAGAAAAAAAAAGAAAAAAAATATAGATATATAAAAAAGAAAAAAAATTATTAAAAAAGAAAAAAAATTATTAAAAAAAAGAGAGATAAAGAAAAGAAAAAGAGCAAATAATAAACATGGGACAAAATGCCCCAAAGTAAATGGCAAAAGCAATGTATATATACTGTACTTGAAATTAGAATACATGAATATGTGAAAAACATGGTTAATGGATAGTTAGATGTGGTATTATGATTACATGGATTGTCTAAAGTTAGGTGGAAAGTTTAGGTTAATTAAGGATTCAGATTTTAGTCCACTTGGCCAAACACAATCCTATCTTGACCCTAACCCCATTACAACCCTTAAAATACCTCTTGATATGTGTATTTATGCATCAAATTTTTGTTGATTGGTAGAAGAAAAGCAAGCCTTAGAAAGCAAGGTTAGTAGAGAATTGAGAGAATCGAACCTTAAACACCTAAGCGATTAGAGTGCATACACTTCCAGTGAGGGTTCAATGCTCGATTCTTTGTTCCCGGCTTTCATGAGCTATCTTCTTCTTGCAAGTCTATTTGTACTTCATTTTTATGATTTGAATTAGTGAAATCCAGTTCATATTTGTTCTTGAAAGATTTATTTACTTTTGACCAAGTAGGTAGAAACATTTTGCATGTAATTGCATTCACATAGATAGGTTGCATTTCATACTTTCTACCATTCCTCTTCACCCATATAGTTTCTCCTGAGCTTAGCATGAGGACATGCTAATGTTTAAGTGTGGGGAGGTTGATAAACCAAAATGCCAACCCGACACATCCTCCTGGATGTAGCCTTTTATACCACGCCAGGGATATAGTGCCATGCACACTCATGCAGCAGCTCTTCTGCTACGCCAGAGATATAGTGCCCTGCACACTCATGTAGTAGGGAGTCTACTACGTCGGGAATATAGGCCCCGCACATTTCCTGCAGCAGAGAAGAAAATAACCACAATAAATCATGCAGCAGAACTATCTGCTACGCCGAGGATATAGGCCCCCACACTCTCAACAAAACTAGTCATGCAGCAGAGCAATCTGCCACGCCGGAGATTAGGCTCTGCACACTATCAACAATCCAATAACTTCATCCTCAAATCATCACCAGACATCACCATTTCTCATCTCAAATCACTTTCAACAACATCTACTCATGCAGGAGAGAAACCTGCTACGCCAGGGTTATAGGCTCTGCACACTTTCCTTCCATATCCATCATTAGTTCTTAATTTCATTTTGATCTCAATAGTTCATCAATTTCTCAATTCCACTGTCAGTAATCACCAAGTCCACTACACTTCCTTCTCTCTTAACCATGTGATGCCAGGGCATTTTGGCCAGTTTCACTGACCTTTTCTTTACTATTTTAGAATAGTTTCATGCATTTTCTTAGTAAATAAGCAAGTTTTGGGTAAATATTCACTTACATCATGATTCAAGCAAATATTATGAACTTTACATGATTTTATGAGAATTATGCATGAATTGAATGATAAAATGGATGATGCATGATCTCATGATTTAGAACAAAGCTTTGATGCACTTTATTTGTTTGATTTCAGGACAAAGGAAGTAAGGAAGAGCCACGTTAGTAGCCACGTTAGTCTAACTAACGTGACAACTAACGTGGAATGGGAGCTAGCTTGCAACGTTAATGGAAAAAGTGATCACCAATAACGCCTTCGAAAGCCATCATAGCCCACGTTAGTGGCCACGTTAATTACATTAACGTGGAAGCTAACGTGGAGGAAAAGGGAAGCTCCAACATTAGTGGTAAAAGTGAATACCACTAACGTTCCAAAAGGGCACAATTGGCCACGTTAAGAGTCACGTTAATTACGTTAACGTGAACTCTAACATGGGAGGAGCAAGGAATCGCCCTGACACTCACCTTTGTCACTAACGTTGGACTAAGCCAATATTGCCCACGTTAGTTGCCATGTTAATTACATTAACGTGGAAGCTAACGTGGGGGAAAGAAATGATGGGCCAACGTTAGTGACACTCACCTTTGTCACTAACGTTGGAGATGGAAATCACCACCACGTTAGTAGTCACGTTAATGCAATTAACGTGAGGCACTAACGTGGGAAGAAGGGGCATTTGAAGCATTAGTGACAAAGGTAAGTGTCACCAATGCTCTCGAAACTTAGGCATGCCCACGTTAAGGGTCACGTTAGTTATACTAACGTGAACTCTAACGTGGGGAAAAGGGGCAATAAGCAACGTTATTGCAAAAAGGTGAATGCCAATAACGTTTGCGAAGGACCAAGAGGCAACGTTAGTGGTCACGTTAGTGCCACTAACGTTGAAGTTAACGTGGATCATTTTTGGCTTGGAACGTTAGTGAAAAAGGTGATCATCACTAATGTTCTCGAACCCACATTTTCACTTAACGTTAATACCACTAACGTCCTAACTAACGTCCATGCCTAACTCACACTTTTTCTACAAGTAAAGCTGAGCCCACTGAAGACTGTAACTGCTTCAACTAAAGATCCAAAGGTCCATATCCAAGACTTGAAGAGCCAACTAGAAGATCAGAAGAGTAGTATATATAGGAGTAGTTTTGAACTAGTAGGGAGCTCTTGGCATTTTGGAGAACTACACTCTGTATATTTTACTTTCTCTGCAACTTCTAGTTTTATTTTGAAAATGTACTTTTCATTTATGCTTTCCATTCCCAGAGCTATGAACAACTAAACCCCTTTCATTGGATTAGGGAGCTCTGTTGTAATTTGATGGATCAATAATAGTTTTCATTATTCTTCTTTATTCTTTTCTCTTGATTTTACTATAAAGCTTTCAATCTTCATCCTATTGGGTAGTTGTCTTGGAAAAGAAGCTATTCATAATTGGATATCTTCGGAACTTTGGAAGAAGAATGAAAAGATCATGCTAGAAATGCTTTCTCATGTTGGACCAAATTGGGGTTTGGATGGATATAGTGACATATAATCCTACCAATACTTTGATTTGGGAATACATGCGGTATAATCAGTGACCATACTTCATCTCTTCTCATGAGTAATTAGACCAAGGATTTGGCTATTGATCAAGATTTGAGAGATTGGATTGCCAAAGAATTGGAATCCAATCACTTAAGATTGCCAAGGAGATCAATGAATGCATTGATTGAGGAAGAGATGAGAATGAACTTGATCCGGAGAATACAACATCTCTTGAGCCCAATGAATCCCCCATTTCTAATCTTACCCATTCTCTTTACTTTCTGCCATTTATTTTTATGTTCATTTCCCCAAATTCCCATTTAAGATTCTGCAATTTACTTTCCGCCATTTACATTTTGCTCTTTATTTCCAACATTTACACTTTCTGTTATTTACTTTCCCGCCATTTACGTTTCTGCAAATATCAA
The DNA here is from genome assembly GCF_059453495.1 of Arachis ipaensis. Classification (NCBI taxonomy): domain Eukaryota; kingdom Viridiplantae; phylum Streptophyta; class Magnoliopsida; order Fabales; family Fabaceae; genus Arachis; species Arachis ipaensis. The sequence continues at coordinate 68,590,912 of NC_142438.1, forward strand.
CTCAATTTCTGCTTAGCTCAACTAGAACATTCCTCTGATTAAAGTTGCTTGACCAATCAATCCCTGTGGGATTCGACCTCACTCTATTGTGAGTTTTTACTTGACGACAATTCGGTATACTTGCCGAGGGAAATTTGTTGAGAGACAAGTTTTCGTGCATCAAGTTTATGGCGCCGTTGCCGGGGATTGATTTTGTATCAACAATGATTAAAATGGTGGATAACTAGATTGAGCATTTTTTTTTGTTTGATTTAATTTCATTTGAGTGATTTACTTTCAGTTTTAGTTATTTTCTTCCCTTTACCCCTTACCCATTGTGGTGTTATCTTTAATTTTTTTTCTACAATTCAGTTCACTAACCCACTAACTGTTTGATATATTGCATCATTCACCCTAACAGCATTCCTAACAAGAGTATACCATTTCTCTCTTGCTTTTTCTCTGTTGGTTGTATGATAGGTAGAAGAAGCGGGGCTTCAACTTCCTTTGATTCTGAACCTGAGAGGACCCTCCTTAGATTAAGGAGGGAAGCAAGAGGAAAGAGACTCGTTAGTGCTGAGGAAGAGGAGGAGTATTTTGAACCAGACATGGATGAGAATATGGAGAACCATCATGAAGAAGAGGCTCACAACCATGGCAGAGAAGGTCCAGTGCATCATGCTGGACAAGAGAGGAGTTTTAGGCTCTTATATAAATCCAAACCCAGGAAATTGTGGAAGTAGCATCCAAAAGCCAACCATACATGCCAATAACTTTGAACTAAAGCCACAGCTCATCACCCTTGTTCAGAACAACTATTCATTCGGAGGAAGTGTCCAAGAAGACCCCAATCAACATCTAACCACCTTCCTGAGGATATGTGATACTGTGAAGTCTAATGGTGTTCATCCTGACACCTATAGATTGCTTTTGTTCCCCTTTTCACTCAAGGACAGAGCATCTAAATGGATGGAATCTTTCCCGAAAGAGAGTTTAACAACCTGGGAAGATGTGGTGAACAAATTCTTGGCGAGATTCTATCCTCCTCAAAGAATCAACATATTGAGAGCTGAGGTACAAACCTTCAGGCAACAAGATGGTGAAATTCTCTATGAAGCATGGGAGAGGTTTAAGGACTTGACAAGAAGGTGCTCGCCAGATATGTTCAATGAATAGGTGCAGTTACACATTTTCTATGAAGGTCTTTCTTACGAATCAAAGAAGGCAGTAGACCACTCATCTGGGGGGTCTCTGAACAAGAAGAAGACCATTGAAGAAGCCATAGATGTCATTGAGACTGTAGCTGAGAATGACTACTTCTATGCTTCTGAAAGAGGCAACACTAGAGGAGTGATGGAGCTAAACAACGTGGATGCACTGCTGGCTCAAAACAAGATGATCACCAAGCAGCTGGCTGACTTTACCAAGAAGATGGAAAGGAACCAAGTAGCAGCAATCACTACCCCATCAGCAGCTCAAGAAGGAGTGAATGCAGAGGCAGAGGATGATCAGGAACAAGCCAACTACATTGGGAACTCACCTAGGCAGACCCATGATCCATACTCCAAAACTTATAATCCTGGTTGGAGGAACCACCCAAACTTTGGGTGAGGAAATCAACAAGATCAAGGCCAAGATCAGAGATGTCACAACCCCAACAATAATGCAGCTCACCAACATTCCACATAGAGATTATATCAGCACCCACCTAACAACACCTCTCAACATCCATATCAAAACCAAAATGGCCATTCTCATCCCTCCAATCTCAATTCACCATCATCCGAAGATAGACTCTCAAGGATTGAGACTCTACTTGAACGTATATGCAAAGAAGTTCAAGACAGTTAAATGTTTCGAGAGGAAGTGCGGTCCAATATGCAGAATCAAGATGCTGCCATCAAGAAACTTGAGACATAAATTGGCTACCTATTTAAGCAAGTTCCTAGCCATAACCTGTGCAGCAACACTGATTCAAACCCAAGGGAGGAATGTTAGGCTATCACCCTCAGAAGTGGGAAGGAATTGAAGGAAACTTCCAAGAAACCACAAGAGAAGAACTCAAATGAAGGGGAAGAGGAACAAGATGAAGTCCAAGTTCCCACTCCCAATTCACATCAAAAAGGAGAAATACTGAAGCCAGACGTTCCAAAAGCTCCATACCCTCAGCAATTGAAAAAGAAGGGGGATGACAACCAATTCTTAAGATTTTTAGAAATCTTTAAGAAACTACAGATTAACATACCTTTTGCTGAAGCAATAGAGCAAATGCCGCTCTATGCCAAGTTCTTGAAGGAATTAATGACCAAGAAGAGAAGCTGGAAGAGCAACGAGACTGTGATACTAACCGAAGAATGTAGTGCCATCATTCAGCACAAACTACCCCAGAAATTGAAGGATCCTAGGAGCTTCCAGATTCCTTGTATTATAGGGGAAATCACAGTAGAAAAGGCCCTATGTGATTTAGGAGCCAGCATAAATCTGATGTCCATAGCTATGATGAGAAAAATGAGGATTGAAGAGGCCAAGCTAACAAAAATGGCCCTACAACTGGCAGACCGATCATTCAAGTTTCCTCACGGCATAGTGGAAGACTTGCTGGTGAAGGTAGGAGATTTTATCTTCCCAGCAGACTTTGTAGTGTTAGATATGAAGGAGGGAGCTAAGGCTTCTATCAGCCTGGGAAGACCATTCTTAGCCACTGCTGGAGCTATCATTGATGTCTAAAAAGGTGAACTTACCCTGAGATTACACAATGAGAAGATGATATTCAATGTGTTCAAGGCCATGAGTTACCCACAAGAACCATTGGGAGAATGTATGAGGTTGGATTCACTGGAAGATGCAGTACAAGAGACTTTTGAAGAAGAAGAACTTGAGGGGTTAACAAAAGAGGAATCAGCATCAAGCGAAGAGGCTGCAACAGCGGAGGTTCATGTTCAGAGCACACTAGAGGATGAGAATGAGAGAAAAGAAGCACCCAAACTTAAACTCAAAGCACTGCCGCCCACTCTCAAATATGCATATTTGGGAGAGAATGAAAGTTACCCAGTGATCATAAACTCAGCCCTCAGCCAAGAACAAGAGGAGGAACTACTCCAAGTATTACAAAAGCATAAGGATGCCATTGGATGGACCCTCGCTGACCTGAAGGGAATCAGTTCGGCCATATGCATGCATAAGATACTACTGGAAGATGATGCCAAACCATCCATCCAACCCCAAAGGAGGCTAAATCCAGTCATGAAAGAAGTGGTACAGAAGGAAGTCATGAAATTGTGGCAAGGAGGGGTGATCTACCTAATTTTGGATAGCCCATGGGTCAGTCCCGTCCAAGTGGTCCCCAAGAAAGGAGGAATCACTGTAGTACCCAATGAGAGGAACGAACTCATCCCTATAAAAACGGTCACAGGATGGAGGATGTGCATTGACTACAGAAAACTCAATGAAGCTACAAGAAAAGATCACTTCCCACTCCCCTTCATGGATCAGATGTTGGAAAGACTTGCAAGACACGCATATTACTGTTTTCTAGATGGCTACTCAGGATATAATCAAATAGTGGTTGATTCGAGAGACCAGGAGAAAACGTCATTTACTTGCCCATATGGAGTGTTTGCATACAGACGCATGCCATTTGGGCTATGTAATGCTCCTGCAATGTTTCAACGCTGCATGCTTTCTATCTTCTCAGATATGATAGAAAAATTCATTGAAGTCTTTATGGATGACTTTTCAGTATTCGGGGATTCCTTTCCTAATTGCCTAAATCACCTTGCCCTGGTATTAAAAAGATGACAAGAAACCAATTTGGTCTTGAATTGGGAAAAATGTCACTTTATGGTGACAGGAGGAATAGTCCTTGGCCATAAGGTTTCTAACCAAGGCATTGAGGTAGACAGAGCTAAGGTGGAACTCATTGAAAAATTACCCCCACCAAGTGATGTCAAGGCAATTAGGAGCTTTTTAGGGCATGCTGGCTTTTACAGAAGGTTTATTAAAGATTTTTCAAAGATAGCCAAGCCCTTAAGCAATCTCCTTGTATCTGATACACCATTTGTCTTTGATGAAAAGTGCATGCTAGCATTCGAAAACTTGGAAAAGAGGCTATCCTCTGCTCCTATCATTTCCCCACCTGATTGGAACTTACCATTTGAACTGATGTGCGATGCATCTGATTTTGCAGTTGGGGCAGTGTTAGGACAGAGGAAAGATAATTTGGTCCATGTGATATACTATGCTAGCAAAGTCCTCAATGACACTCAAAGAAATTATACCACTACTGAAAAGGAATTGCTGGCAATAGTTTTTGCATTTGACAAGTTTAAATCATACCTCATTGGTGCCAAAGTAATCGTTTTCACAGATCATACAGCACTTAAATATTTATTTGCCAAGCAAGAATCAAAACCAAGACTGATAAGATGGATCTTGTTGTTGCAGGAATTCAATATTGAGATCAGAGACAAAAAAGGAGTGGAGAACAAGGTAGCCGATCACCTATCCAGAATCCCTCATGACAAAGGTGGAACACATGATGCCAATGTGAATGAGTGCTTCCCAGATGAGCAGTTAATGATGATTCACAAAGCGCCCTGGTTTGCAGACATTGCCAATTTCAAGGCAACTGGGGCTTTACCTCCAGAGATCAACAAACATCAAAAAAGAAAGCTCATCAATGACGCAAAATATTTTGTCTGGGATGAGCTATATCTCTTCAAAAAGTGTTCAGATGGAATCCTGAGAAGATGTGTTTCAGAAGAAGAGGGACGAGAGGTCCTGTGGAACTACCACAGCTCGTGCTATGGAGGCCATTTTGGAGGGGAAAGGACTGCAGCCAAGGTGTTACAAAGTGGATTCTTTTGGCCCACCCTTTTCAAGGATGCCAAAGAACTAGTAAAGAACTACAATGAATGCCAAAGAGCTGGAAACTTACCCAAAAGAAATGAGATGCCACAGAATTTCATCTTAGAACTGGAACTGTTTGATGTGTGGGGAATCGATTTCATGGGACCATTCCCAACCTCATATTCAAACAAGTATATCTTGGTAGCAGTGGATTACGTTTCCAAGTGGGTAGAGGCTATTGCAACCCCAACAAATGATAACAAGGTGGTTATGAACTTCCTCAGAAAGAATATCTTTAGCCGGTTCGGAGTCCCCCAAGCACTCATCAGTAATGGAGGGAGCCATTTTTGTAACAGACCACTAGAAGCTCTCCTCTTACGATACGGGGTGAAACACAAGGTTGCCATGCCCTACCACTCCCAAACAAGTGGGCAAACTGAGATATCTAACAGAGAATTAAAAAGGATTCTGGAGAAGACTGTAGGAGCATCAAGAAAGGACTGGTCGAAGAAGCTAGATGATGCTCTTTGGGCATACAAAACGGCATTCAAAACACCAATCGGGATATTCCCATATCAACTGGTATATGGAAAGGCCTGTCATTTACCATTGGAGCTGGAACACAAAGCCCTCTGGGCTCTCAAGCTACTAAATTTTGATAGCATTGCTGCTGGTGAAAAGAGGGTCTTGCAGCTGCAGGAAATGGAGGAGTTTAGATCTCAAGCCTATGAAAATGCCAAGATCTATAAAGAAAAGGCGAAGAGAAGACATGACCTCAATCTGACACCCAGGAACTTCGAAAAAGGACAGCAAGTGCTCCTCTACAACTCCAAATTGAGACTTTTCCCTGGGAAACTCAAATCAAGGTGGTCAGGACCCTTTCTTGTCACAAAGGTCTCGCCATATGAACACATAAAAATCATGGAGGAAAGTTCAAAGAGGGCTTTCACTATGAACGGACAAAGGCTCAAACACTACATGGGCACATGGGGGAAAATCCCAAAACGAAGTATCATCTCAACTAATGGAGAAATCGTCGAGCTAGCGACGCTAAAAGAGCACTTCGTTGGGAGGCAACCCAACCTAAGGTAGTTTCCTTTTCATGATCATTTCAATAAAAGTTACAAGTAGTTTTCCCTGTATTGTGAGGAGCTAAGTTTGGTGTTGCACACCAAAACAATCCAAGAGTGAATGTGTAATTCTAAGTTTGGTGTTCCACCAAAGATTTCAGTTAGAATCATATTACACCTCTTCAATGGCAAGTTGCTAGCCCCAACCAATCAGGGAAACCACTTAACAATAGTTTAGTTTCTAGTTCATAGTCATTTTATTAATAAAAGCACATGAGGTTCTCTGCATGTATTCAATCTGTTGCATTAGGCAAGGAACTAAGTTTGGTGTTCACACACCAGATTAAGTTCAGAAATTCACAAGCATACATGCATGCTAACTATTTCTCAAGTGCTTTGGGAACAAGCAACTTCCAATAACTTTGCAGGAATTCAATCAATATTTTGGAAAAAACAGTGCACCATCATCCAAGGAGGCGAAGAAGGATGCAAAAGCTATGGATAATGACAACAAAAGGATAGCTAGAAGGCACTACCAAAAGGTTGTATTGTTACTTGATTCCATATGCTTGGCAATGCTCAAATTGGAAGTCTGAATGTGCCCCTGATTAATAGTTACTCTTTAGTTTAAATCACTAGAATTTAATGTTTGTTTCCCGTGCTTTTGTCACATGTGTGCTGGTCCAAGTTACCTGTTTTCATTTTCATCCTACTTACTTGTATGCTTGCCCTTTGAATTTAATGAAAGAGAATGTTATGAAAGAAACTAGAGTAGGGTTCATATGGTAGAGTAAGTTCTCAAGGTTGCTGGTGGGATAATAGATTAGCTAAGTTGGATCACCTATAAGGTATGAGGGCACTTATGTGTACTGAAGAACATGCTTGAAGCACATTCTATGAGATTAACTAAACAACAAGATCCTAATAAGAAAAAGAGAAAAAACAATAAGAGTTTGAAAAAGAAAGAAATAATAAGAAATAAGGCTAGGCACCAAGGGTTTAAATCTTGAGGGATGTGTCTGTGGTGATCATGTACCAAGGATCTGCTTGGATGAATAAGTTCTTAGGAGTGCTTCATCACTTGGTAACTTGGGTTAACTAACCCGGGATTATCAACTGAAAATCCACTATCAAGAGCAACCTTGCTACAGAACATTTAGTAACCCAAAGAGGTGCTGGATACCAAGGCCTCAAGGAAAGAAAATAACAAACCATGTGCCTGTGGTGTGCATGTATGAGGGAGAGAGACTTGAGGGGGTAAGTCCTTAGAGGTGTTTCAACACCTAGCACCTTGAACCAACTGGTTCGGGAGTGTTGGCTGAAAGCTTGTTTTAAAAAGTTGCCCTCTCACAGAGCACTTAGCCTAAGGATGCAATAAACCCTAAGAAAAAAAGGGAGGATCAAAAAAATAAGGATCTCATAGGATGCAATCAAGCAAGTATTCAAGAGCATGATAAGGACCTGGAAACCAGTAAAGGAATGAACCTAAGTTGCTATGCATGAAACCCCATAAACCAAGAGCTTTACTTCTATAATAAGAACTTATTTCTCTTGTTCTTTCATTCATCATTCTTATGTTTCAGTACTTGCTTAGGGACAAGCAAGCTTTAAGTTTGGTGTTGTAATGCCAGGGCATTTTGGCCAGTTTCACTGACCTTTTCTTTACTATTTTAGGATAGTTTCATGCATTTTCTTAGTAAATAAGCAATTTTTGGGTAGATATTCACTTACATCATGATTCAAGCAAACATTATGAACTTTACATGATTTTATGAGAATTATGCATGAATTGAATGATAAAATAGATGATGCATGATCTCATGATTTAGAACAAAGCTTTGATGCACTTTATTTGTTTGATTTCAGGACAAAGGAAGCAAGGAAGAGCCACGTTAGTAGCCACGTTAGTCTAACTAACGTGACAACTAACGTGGAATGGGAGCTAGCTTGCAACGTTAATGGAAAAAATGATCACCAATAACGCCTTCGAAAGCCATCATAGCCCACATTAGTGGCCACGTTAATTACATTAACGTGGAAGCTAATGTGGAGGAAAAGGGAAGCTCCAACGTTAGTGGTAAAAGTGAATACCACTAACGTTCCAAAAGGGCACAATTGGCCACGTTAAGAGTCACGTTAATTACATTAACGTGAACTCTAACGTGGGAGGAGCAAGGAATCGCCAACGTTAGTGACACTCACCTTTGTCACTAACGTTGGACTAAGCCAATATTGCCCATGTTAGTTGCCACGTTAATTACATTAACGTGGAAGCTAACGTGGGGGAAAGAAATGATGGGCCAACGTTAGTGACACTCACCTTTGTCACTAACGTTGGAGATGGCAATCACCACCACGTTAGTAGTCACGTTAATGCAATTAACGTGGGAAGAAGGGGCGTTTGAAGCGTTTGTGACAAAGGTAAGTGTCACCAACGCTCTCGAAACTTAGGCATGCCCACGTTAAGGGTCACGTTAGTTATACTAACATGAACTCTAACGTGGGGAAAAGGGGCAATAAGCAACGTTGTTGGAAAAGGTGAATGCCAATAACGTTTGCGAAGGACCAAGAGGCAACGTTAGTGGTCACGTTAGTGCCACTAACGTTGAAGTTAACATGGATCATTTTTGGCTTGGAACTTTAGTGAAAAAGGTGATCGTCACTAACGTTCTCGAACCCACATTTTCACTTAACGTTAACACCACTAACGTCCTAACTAACGTCCATGCCTAACTCACACTTTTTCTGCAAGCAAAGCTGAGCCCACTGAAGACTGTAACTGCTTCAACTAAAGATCCAAAGGTCTATATCCAAGACTTGAAGAGCCAACTAGAAGATCAGAAGAGTAGTATATATAGGAGTAGTTTTGAACTAGTAGGGAGCTCTTGGAATTTTGGAGAACTACACTCTGTATATTTTACTTTCTCTGCAACTTCTAGTTTTATTTTGAAAATGTACTTTTCATTTATGCTTTCCATTCCCAGAGCTATGAACAATAAACCCCTTTCATTGGATTAGGGAGCTCTGTTGTAATTTGATGGATCAATAATAGTTTTCATTATTCTTCTTCTTTCTTTTCTCTTGATTTTACTAGAAAGCTTTCAATCTTCATCCTATTGGGTAGTTGTCTTGGAAAAGAAGCTATTCATACTTGGATCTCTTCGGAACCTTGGAAGAGGAATGAAGAGATCATGCTAGAAATGCTTTCTCATGTTGGACCAAATTGGGGGTTTGGATGGATATAGTGACATATAATCCTACTAACACTTTGATTTGGGAATACATGTGGTATAATCAGTGACCATACTTCATCTTTTCTCATGAGCAATTAGACCAAATATTTGGCTATTGATCAAGATTTGAGAGATTAGGTTGCCAAAGAATTGGAATCCAATCACTTAAGATTGCCAAGGAGATCAATGAATGCATTGATTGAGGAAGAGATGATAATGAACTTGATCCGGAGAATACAACATCTCCTGAGCCCAATGAATCCCCTATTTCTAATCTTACCCATTCTCTTTACTTTCTGCCATTTATTTTTATGTTCATTTCCCCAAATTCCCATTTAAGATTCTGCAATTTACTTTCCGCCATTTACATTTTGCTCTTTATTTCCAACATTTACACTTTCTGTTATTTACTTTCCCACCATTTATGTTTCTGCAAATATCAACTCAATTTCTGCTTAGCTCAACTAGAACATTCCTCTGATTAAAGTTGCTTGACCAATCAATCCCTGTGGGATTTGACCTCACTCTATTGTGAGTTTTTACTTGACGACAATTCGGTATACTTGCCGAGGGAAATTTGTTGAGAGACAAGTTTCCGTGCATCACCAAGCTCATCCTCAATACTCCAGAAACATAGGCCTCCGTTTTCTGAATTTTCAAAGTAAACCCACATTAAACCTCCTAGGACCTTTTCCATGTTCCAATGCCCAAAGACAAGCCCAAGAGTCTTAAAATGGTGTCATAGAAGTATACAATCTTGTTGGAAAAGTGAAATAGTTTAAAAACAAAGTTTAACTTATAAAACAGGACGTGTGTGTACGCACAGGGGTGTGCATGCGCACGCCCAGAAGATTTTTTAAGAGGTGTGCGTATGCATAGAGGTGTGCGTACGCACAGGCATTAACTTTACCAACTTGTGCGTGCGCACAGGTTATAAAACCTCATTGGTGTGTGCGCACACAAGCTGTGCTAGCGCTGCAAACAGCATGCCCATCCCCGCCTGTGCGTGCGCACAGGTCTAAAATCTTACAGGGTTGTGCATGCGCACATACCAGAAATCACAAAATTCTGCAACTCTGCAAAATTTTAGATTTTGACACCAAACTTTGAATGATCATAAATTCCTCTACAGAAATCCAAATTTTACAAACTTTATATTAATTTGAAGAGTTTTCAATGAACTTTAATTTAAAGCAAATCCCAACCAATTTTGAAAATTGAGGCTCAAGTTATGATCCGTCAAAGTTCACCAAAAATATATTTTTACCAAAAACCTTAAAAACTTACTTTTACCAAAACTCTCATTTCAAAACCAAATTACTCACAATCCAAATAATACCAAATCAACACAAAAGCTCATACCACTCATTCCTCATTCTCAACCATCAATAATCTCCCATTTACACTATCCCACACTATCAAATCATTATTCTCCAACAATCAAAAATCATCACAAACAATCCTAATTCTCCTCATCTATCAATACCATGTCCACAATTTATCATCAATTATCAACAATACCAACAACTCTCAATAACATTACACATCAACAGTAATCCATCAACTTTAACATAACATCAACCACAAGACTCAATATCCAAAAATCATCATCACACATCATAATCATCAATATCCTTTATTCCAAACCACCACAACATTTTACATTGACTTATTACCCTAAATTTTCATAATCCTCATTATTCACCCATATAACTAATCCCCATTTATCATCATCAATAATATCAACAACATTCCCAAACCCTCGTCAACAACAATAAATCACACACTCATCATCAACCTTCACAATCATTAAATACCAACAATCGTCACCAAATCATATAATCATTATTATTATTATTCCAATTCCTTCTACACAACACCATTACAACATCAATCCATCCACATCAACAACACCAATCAATAATACTCATTAAACCAACAATTCTCAATAATCATCCTCAACCACACTAATCCAATACCACCAACAATTAACATCAATTCACATTTAACTATTCATACACCAATAACATTCAATCCTATCTTAAGGTCAACTAGCTTAAGTGTCCATAAACATTACATATTATATAAAGAAAACCGAAATCATACATTGGTCGATTCTCAAATGCTCCAAACACCAAAATGAAACCTCCAAACTTGATCCAAAGCCTCAACCAACTCCAACAAACACCAAAGCTCAAACTAACAACACATATATCACCAAAACCAAAACCTAAGATACATAAAACAACTAGACACAAGGGTTTAGTGAAACCTTACCTTACCCAACGAGATTAGGGGTAAAATCTAACAATTACCCACTACTAGAGATCACCTAAACAAGCAAAACTACAAAACTTGCTCAAAACCCCAACCAAAAACGTGCAGAAACTTAGGGCAGAGAACTGGGGAGTGAGCTTTGAGTTCTTACTAGAAAAACTTAGATAGAAAGAAAGAGCTTGTTCAGAGCTTCGCGTGGCCACAAACGGCTCGTCAATCGGAACTCCAGATCAAAAGTTATGGCTTCCGGAAGGTGGAGGTGAATAGTACCACCCACCCTCACCTCTCTTCTCTCCAAAACCGTGCCTCTCACTCTTTGGAGGGTGAAAATGAGCTGAGTTGCTCATTAAACCCACTTATATATGTTGGGCCTTGGGCCCAGTTTCGGCCCGGTCTAACCTGTTAGCGTTTTTAGCCCGTTTGACCCACTTTGGGCCAAAACCTTTAAGATTAGTGCCCGGTTTTCAATTCTAAATTATTTTTGGTCCTTTCAAAACAATAAACCAATTTTCCAAAACATTATTTTCCTCAAAACACAGTACTGGACAGACTCGAACCGGTTTAGCTGTCGGTTCTCGGTCTTTCGTAGAAAAATACATTTTTTGACTCAGAAAAATTCATTTAAACCAAATTTCACCTTTATATTTTCAAATTAAAACTTCTAAATTTTGAATCTATTCCGGACACTAAAATTATTTTATTAAAATATTTTTGCGTAAAAAACTCGGGTTCTTATAGCACTCCTTGGATTAGGTTCAGTATTTTCTGTGGAAACAATAATTCTTTTAACAAATTGTTTTGCCCTCAACCCTGCACCCCATTTTTCTTTCACAACCTTCCCTTGCGCCGTATCACCTAAGAGTTTGTCGCAACAGCGATTCTCATGCCCTAGAAAACCACAATAGTGACAGAAATTTCCAATTTTTTCGTACTTTAATTTGATCTCTATCACTTTTTTATTACTTCTTGCTATCTTTATCATTCTCCTCAGCAGCTTTGTCACATCTAACTCCACTAAAACCTTCAACACCATTTCCTCCTTTCCTATTATCGTGAAAAATTTAACCTCCAAAATAGCACCCAAAAGATTCTCCCATTTTTCTGCCCAAGTCCTTCGCCTTATAAAGCTTCAGGAGACTCCAAAACTATACCTATATAGGGACACGAGAAAATTCACTTTCAGTAATTTGAATGTCCTCATGCCACCTACATAGGTTGAGAATGTAATTTTTGAAGGTCCAGAGAGTCCCCTTTTCCACCCTTAATAGATCTATTTCATTATTAAAAAAGAATTAGAACATATTACCCCCATAATCTAGGACTTTAAATCCTTTTGGTTGTCACCATATAGTGTGAAGTGTAGCCTCTAAGGTTTCATCGCTAAACTTTTTATATGCTAATAGTCTACCGACCAAACTTTTTAAATACTTGTGTAATCCTTTTTTAATATTTTCATCACTGAGTTGAACAATATGGTCATCATGATTATCACATTATCACTAGGATCATGGTTATGAGTTTGTGAAGCAGACGAAGTTGTCATATGAGTTAGAACAATATGAACTAAGAAAATAAACAAAATTTAGAAATTAGGATATTTTCTATAAAACTCTAACTGAGCACCCAAAAAAATCCTAGTAAAGTAGGGCAAAATTTTGCGTCTACTTCCACAACTTTTTGTTAATGTAAAATAAAGAAAATAAAATTTGTCACATGTAACATATACTGTCATTCAAAAATAATATTTCAGGTCAGTTTAAAGTTAATGAAAACTCATATACAATCTGTATTCATGTAAAATTAATAACTAAAAAGTAATTTTATAAATTTAATTAAATTATTATCTAATAATTTTTAATTATTAATTTTATATAAATACCACTAAGTTTTTCTTTTGTATTTTATATAATATTCAAATCCCTTAAACTTGTATTACTAGAAAAGTTTTAGCGAGTTAAGTTTAATGAATTTACTAATACTATTTTTTTTATTCAATACTACTAAATTATTATTATAAATTTATAATGACAACTTTTGAATTTATACTGGATACTGTATTTTTCTTGACATACGGTGGGGGCAGTGTCTGTACAAAAGAATCAGTAGTGCGTAGTGGCAGTGACACTGCTGAACATATTCCAAACGTTGGGCGTTTCGCTCTCTCTCTCTTCCTTTCCTCCTTTCTCTCTCTCTATCTCCCTCAGATTTTCTCCATCATCTCCTCAATGCGTGCCTAGTTAGGGTTTTTTCATCTTCTCCGAATTCCAACTGTTCGAGTTTTGAATCTTCTTCAGCTTCAATTTGTTAATATCTCTCTTTGGCCTTTTCTTCCACATGCTGGTAGCGCTTCTGTTTTCCGATCCCACTCTCTTTTGTTATGCTTTATTTCAATGCTAACATGTTCAGCTTATTTGTATATATTTTCTTATCGTTACCCTCTCAATCTGACAACAGTGGTGTTTTGTGCTTTGAATCTGTGAACTAGATTTTTGAACTTAATATTTTGGGGTTTGTGTCTTCTACAAATTACAGTCTTGGATTCTAGTGTATGAATTATTAAAATAAAATTAATTGCGTTGGATTGTACATCCTAGTTAAATTGGATTTATAATTCTCTCCCTGTGTGTGTATTTTAGTTTCATTTTCATCATTTATTTATTTTGAATTCTTTTTTGCCTCGGTTTTGCTGTGGCCTATTTTGGGGAAGCAAATTGATTGTAAATTCAGGGAACTGCCATTTATTTGCTTAATTTGACAATGTCCTACTGAATATGAATGAGTTGAATGAATATATATTTTAGGTGTTCGTTTGGTTTGCTGATGCTTTCAACTGTTCGCCATTATAGCAGGGGTTTGAATTTTCATATCTGGTAAAAGGAGTGGATACAATACCGAATTTTTGTATCTGGTTTTGGAGGAAGAAGTGTTGGATTTGCGCACCGTTATTGGCCTTCCTTTAGTTGTGACCATTGGTGTCTGATACAGACATACAGGTGAAATGAATTAGTCACTCGAGCATTGTGAGTCAAACTGTTTTTGTTACTTTTACTATGAGAAGTTGAACTGGTAGAACGATTTCTCTTGCAATGGGTTCATTCTCTGGCACTTCTGAAATAGTTGAAGCAACAGACGAGCTAAATACAGGGAAAACTACAGCAAGTAATCAGTCCAATAATGGGTGTAGCATAGCTGAGAAAAATCAGAAGCCTCCGGTGCTGAAACTGGGCTACAAGGACAATCTGGACGACGATATTAATAAGCTTTTTGAATCAATTACTCTTAAATCTTCATCAAGAGACTTGGGCCATTTACAAGATGGTACAAGCCCTAAGATGAAAAGTGCATTGAAAAAGCCCATCACAGTGGGTGTTTCTCGGTCCCCGCGAGTTGGGACATCTGAACCTGTGAATTTGAAGCAGGCTTTAAGAGACCTTTGTATTTCTAAGGCATCAGAAATGGCTGCTATGAAACGATTATCAAAAGCAACAGCTTCTCCAAGAATATCAGAGGTTGGGAAGATACAAACATTGTACAATTCAGTTGTAGCTGAAACCAGTCTACCTGGCCCTCCTTTGGTTGAAAATAAAGAGAATGGAATTGAAATATCCCTAGTGCCAGAAGAAAGTAAGTCAGTTTCGATGGAGAAAACATCTCATTCTTATCAAGGTGCTGAAATCACTTCACCAAGCCAGATCATTCGATCTTCTCCTAAAGTTGCTGTTGCAACCATTCAACATACTTCTAAGGCTTCATTGCCGCAAGTTGATTTGGCATGTTCATCAAGTAAAGTTGGGGTTCACTCACGGCAAGTGGTGCCTGTTCAATCAGAAAAACCACCAACATCTCCCTCTCCATCTCCATGTACCACAACTGGAAGCAAATTGGAGTCATCCAAAATTGTTTCTTCTCCTAAAAAAGTTGGAAATAAACCATCTATATCAAATAATGGGCATAAAGGTAGATTGCAAACATCTTCCTCATCTTCTTCTGTAAATGGCTATAGAGTAAACAAAGTGTCATGTCATACCCCCCGTGCAGTCAAATCAGTCCTCAAGAGCAAGAATTTGAGTAAGAAAAAGCTAAAGGAGTGTTCAGGCTCTGGTTTGTGCAATCCTTCAACCAATAAAGTGAATAATAAGCCAGCTCCTGTTCTAACTCGAATGATTTGCGAGAGATGTCATTGTGCTTTAGAGAATACAAGTGAAGAAAAAGGCCACCATATCACAACACTGGACTCCATCAGTCCTGAAGTGGTGAACTCAGGTGAAGAGCACCATGGTTCAGATAAACCTGATCTGGCATCAACTAACAGTAACAAAGGCAGACCGATTGCAAACGTGAAAAAGAGCACTAAGTTGAAAGACCAACTTGAATTTTCACAAAGTTCAAAAAGTAGCCAAGGTGAGTACAGTAGTAGCACAAGCACCAGTGGCGAAAGTAATGCAAGTGGCTCAAGTTGTGGAACTAGGCCTCACATGTCAAAAGATTTTAGGTGGGAAGCCGTACGACGTGCTCATTTGGAGTATGGAGTCTTGGGCTTGAGACATTTCAATCTTTTGAAGAAACTTGGTTGTGGGGACATTGGGACAGTATATCTTGCTGAACTAATTGGCACAACTTGCTTGTTTGCTATCAAGGTCATGGATAATGAGTTTTTGGCAAGGCGGAAGAAGATGCCAAGGGCACAAACTGAGAGAGAAATATTAAGCATGCTGGATCATCCATTTCTTCCCACATTGTATGCACAATTTACATCAGATAATCTGTCATGCCTGGTTATGGAGTATTGTCCAGGGGGAGATCTTCACGTTCTACGTCAGAAGCAGCTTAGTAGGTGTTTTTCAGAGACAGCAGCAAGGTACGATCCTAAGAAAAGAGTCCAGTAATATATAAGCATTTTATTTTGTGTTGTAAGGTTATATGAAAAAAATTCACCTGCTTAACTTTAGTGCGCAACGAATGATGTGATAGCCTAAGTATTTCCTAGTACAAACCTATATTCAATTTCATAATTTATATCATTTCAAAGTGATGCAATATTCTTGTACTAATTTGTGTTTTTTGACTTCTGACATGCATAACTGTTTACTGTAGTGACAAGGTTTTGACATGTTTCTTCTGTATAAATATAACAATGTATGCTATATCAAATATGATTCCATAAATTTATATGTTGCATTAATTCTTAATGCTTTCTGCAGTGTTGCTGTTTATGTAGCTTGTAAAATCTGTTTGTTTTGCTTATAAATCTTAAGAAATAGCGTCAGTAATTTGTTTCACTTCATCTATGTTTCGTGGTCACTTGGAAACTATCCACTGTTTCTGGATAGACAATTTATTCCTTTTGTAAATTTGATAGAATTAAAACAGTTAGAGTAGATAACAATATCTTGCTCGTGATCTGTTTTTTAATTATTGCCATCTTTGTTATCTACTGTAATTCAACATGCTTCTGCCTGCGTTTTTCCTTCGGCCATGCTTGTGCTAGGAATGGAATCATCCCCTTTCATCTACCTAATCTTTACACCACCACTACATCCTGAATTCTACCTGACAGCATTCCCCTTTGCTGTGGTCTGTCAATGATTGTCACTTTGTTTAGTGTTTCTGAGATTTTTTTTAATTTCCATTCACCTACCAAATAAAGATGTTTTGACTTTTTCTTCCAGTCATTTTGATTTCATTTCGAGATTAGATTTATTTCCTTATCATTATATATAATTCTTTCTTAAGTCATCTTAATTACTGGAATGAAAAAGTAGTAAAATCAATTGGAAATATATTGTTTTTTCCCTCCATGTCTCGTTGTCTACATATACTGTTGTTCTGTTTCATGAATAAGATCAAAAGAGAAAATAAACAAGTTCTACAATAAATCTTTTTAGTAAAATCTAGAGGCTATTTTTCTTTTTACACAGCCTTTTGTTGACAAAATTCGAAATATCTCTTTGACTAGCAAATGTCAAAAGAATTAATTTGTTGATGCAAATACACAAATGTTTCGTATGTATTCTATATATTAGTTATTATGTATGCAACTTGCTTCAATAGCTATTTTGAATATGATTTTGTTGAAGTTATCATCCCTGAACAAAAATCTTGCACATTGATCATCTGTCTTTTATCCATGCAGGTTTTATGTTGCCGAAGTCCTTCTTGCTTTAGAGTACTTGCACATGCTTGGAGTTGTTTATCGTGACTTGAAACCTGAAAACATTCTTGTCCGGGAAGATGGACACATTATGCTCACAGATTTTGACCTTTCACTAAGGTGTGCAGTTAGCCCAACGCTTCTACAATCCTCTTCCGAGAATGAACCAGCAAAAAGTTCTGGCCCTACCACAAAACCAAGTTGCATTGAGCCATTCTGCATTGAGCCCTCTTGTCAAGTTCCATGCTTCAGCCCTAGATTCTTACCCGCAGCAGCAAAAGCAAGGAAACTAAAAGTTGATCTTGCAGCCCAGATTAGATCATTGCCACAGCTTGTGGCCGAGCCCACCGATGCCAGATCAAACTCATTTGTTGGAACACATGAATACTTGGCTCCTGAGATCATCAAAGGAGAGGGACATGGAGCTGCAGTTGACTGGTGGACGTTTGGGGTTTTTCTTTACGAGCTCTTATATGGTAGAACACCCTTCAAAGGCTGCAATAATGAAGAAACACTAGTGAACGTGGTGTTGCAGAGTCTTAGGTTCCCAGACAGCCCATTTGTTAGCTTCCAAGCGAGGGATCTGATAAGAGGGTTGCTGGTTAAGGAACCTGAGAACCGTTTGGGATCAGAGAAAGGTGCTGCTGAGATTAAACAGCATCCTTTCTTTGATGGCCTCAACTGGGCCTTAATTCGTTGTGGTCTCCCACCAGAGATTCCAGAGTATTGTGATTTTGGAGTTTCTGATGTGACACCAGAAAGCAAGGGTGGTAAGTATTTAGAGTATAATGCAACTGGAGAGCATCTGGAGTTCGAGTTGTTCTAGAGATACTGTTGGTTTTTTTTTTTTTAAAGATAGGATTCTTCCACGATGGATGTGTGAAGCTGTAACTTATATGTAAGCCTATGTTGTAAATTTAGTTTTGGTTTATATACCACGGTATGACCGTAACTGGTGTATGTGGACGTGGCAACTTGAGTGTTGAATGATAATTCATAATTGCAATCTTAAGGAACAAACATTCTCGATGATAAGGAAATTCCATTTATCGTGCCTGCTGCCTGGTCTCTTGCGGGCCAAAGACGAATATCTTGCCAATAGCAATAACGGGCTCCCAGCAGAGCGAAAAGAGAAGCACTGATTGACATGAAACTAATATATTCTCATTTTCAAGTCCAGAATATGGTTACAATTATGGCTAAATAGGGTTCAAAGATTTAAGAACTACTAATTGAATGCAGAATTATGGCTAGTTTAGGTTTGTTTTTACGACTCTTGATTTTTAAACATGAAGAACTATGTAGAGAAACGGAATGAAGGATTAAATAATTCAACTCTGTTGTAAGGATATTTTAGTAATCAAATGATATAAATTCTAATTTAATCATGTTAAGTGCAGTCACTAAAGTCAACTTAATATAAGATAAATATTAAATATAAGATATACATTAAAAATAAATTTAATAATATATATTTATATATAAATATATAATAATTTTATTCTAATTTATTCTATGGTTTAGATATTCTAATGAAATGTGTATATGCGAGTGCTGACGCTTGGGCAAGGAAAGGACAGGTTCAAGAGATGGGCATCAGCTGCTTTCAAAGTCGCCCACCGTTTCTCATTCTTTTTCTTTTCCGTGATGTATCTGGAGTTTGATCTTCCACAATAATTTGGTGTTAGTTTTTGTTGTTTTTGGGCCTGGACACCCGTTAACTATTGAAACATATATATATTCTTCGGAAATCAATTTTAATATGACTTAAATATTGGTATAATACGTTAATATAATAATATACTGAGAAACCATGTAAAATGAATGATTCTATGGCTTCAATAAAGATTGGATCATGCCAATGCGTTATAGTTCAAATAGCATAGTCTTTTTATTTTTATTTAAAAAATTGTGGATTCGAATCTTCTTATCTTTAATTAAAAAAAAATTAAATCATGTGTAGATAGAAAATGATAGAGGTCAATTTATCCTAAAACTCAAATTTCACCTTTTATTCTAAAATGTTTTGATACAATATTTTTTCAAATTAATTTTTTATCATTGTGATTTGTGATAGTTATTATATTCGTATTTTTTTAATATATTTTTTATTGTATGATATAATAAATATAAACTAATTAATAATACTTAATACGTTAATATAGATATTAAATAAATAAAAAATAATTAGAAGAATTAAATAGTAAACTTAATTATTCTCCTAACTCTATAAAATTAACACTTGTCAACTTTTTTATATTTCTTGAATAAGTATTTCTCTCTCTTAATTATCAATTTTTTATTCTTAGTTTTACTCATTCATTTGGTTTGATATCCTTTTTTATTTCTTCAGATTCTTTCAATATTTTTCTAAACTTACAAATATGAAATAATGATTTATTATTTTCTAAGCCTAGAAAATTAAAAACTCTTTCATGTGCTATAATCAACCTTCTAAATCAACCACAAAAATCACTTAACACATAATTTATTGAGATTATTAAAACATTAAAATGGAAATAAAAATTTTTATTTTTACATAATTTTACTTCTAGGCTAATAGGTGCATTAGATTTATGATTTTACTTTGTTATTCAGTTTTTGTTGATTTAGTTTTTAGTTATATATAAGAGTTGAACACTTTATATATATATTGTTAAAAACAATAATTTATTGTTGCATCTAAATATATAAATGTTTACTAATCTGACTAATATGAAACTTGGTAAGACACGGGGTTAAATAACTGAAAAATAAGATTAGTAAAGAATATTCTTTGAATATTAAATTTACGTATTGAATTCTTTTTCTTTTATATATATATATATATATATATATATATATATATATATATATAAACAATGCAACTCTTAAAGTTTATCATAAGTCATCGCTCTTTAATTATTATGACATTCTTAAATTTAATGTACAAAAAATTTTAATTAATCTATATTATTTTTTATATTACTAAATTTCATTAATCTCTAACCTTATAACAATAAATCATATTAATAGATTGCTTTGTGTTCATATATATATATATATATATATATATATATATATATATATATATATATATATATATAATTTGGTCACAAAAAAATATACATTATTCAAAAAAATTTGTGCTTATCAAAGTCTAGTAAGAATATAATTATTTTTATTATTATTATTATTACACAATATGTTAAATAATGTGTTTATTAATTTTTACTTTATTGTTTAAATTATCTAGATTATAAAACTAATAATATCTCCGAAGATTATTATTACTAAATTATTAACTGTATTTTAATTTTATTATTTATGTATTTAAAAATTTTATTGAGAATTATTTATTATATTTAGTTCTATAATAAATAATATTTTTTAAATTTAAATAATTTATTAATTAGTTTATACTTGTTATACCATATATGTAAAAATTTATTAAAAAATATTAATATAATGAAAAAAATAATTTAAAAAATATTATATCAATTTTTTAGAACAAATAGGTCCTGACAAATAGACTTCTTACCAATTTAAAACAACGTCATTTTGTATAAATGAATAGGAAAAATAGATCATTGACCAATTTAAGTTTTGAGACAAATTTGTCCTGTTCTTTTCTAATCATTCACGTTGGCAGTTAACATCTACTTCACCAACTTAACATGTGAGATCAATAACTTTCGCTTAGTGCTTGATGGAAAAACTCACAGAAGAACTACATTGTCTCACAGAGATCAAGAACAGAAGTTCAAATAACCCTTTTTTTTTGTAGGAATCGCATTATCTTTCGTAAAAAAAGACGGATCAAGTTGATAGTTCACTCGATAAAAAATATTCAATATAAGTGTTGTAAAGTTGGAAAAAAAAAAAAGCTATCAACAAATAAAGCTTTACATGTAATTGTTAAATTAATTTGGTATAATTAATACTAAAATTAAATCATTATTATTTACAAGCACTAAAATAAAGGCAACTCTGCATATTCACGTAGATTTATCCTGATTCTGTAACCCCAATGCATAGTCTTATGATTGATCATGTGTAAGCTTTTATTGCACATTAAAACTGACCCAACAGTTTCCCACACAAACAATGACTTTGCATGTCAACAAGCTGCAATAATGCAAGACATGTAACTTTACTAAAGAAGTATGTATTACCCGTTAAGATTCTTGCAATAAGGCATTAAATATTTTTTACAACATAAAAGTGGGATTCCAATTTGTAATTACCGTTTCTAGATAAAGGCATTGCCAAGGTGAGCCTCACACTCAATTTTAGTCTTGTGTCTTATCTTGCTGAGATGTCCTTTCTTACCAAATACATGCTTCTAGTTTGTTAGGGGACTAAGCAATACATTAACAAAATATCTTCGATGGTGCACATTGTTATTTAATTATGTCATTTAAACTAGTACTTTATGTTAAAATCGTGTCCCCTTTGGTAGGGATCCTCTACTCGTTGAACCCTGCCCTCCACTACTGCCTCCTCCACTGCTCCACCACTCTTTGAAAATGTTGCCACCTTCCTCGCCTTCATTCCCCATCTCCGCGTGGCCTCTCTCCTCCATCTTGGTCAAGTATGTATCTCCCCCGTCTTTTTTCTCTTGTTCCAAGTTTGTTTTTTCTCCAAATCCTAACTCCACAGTCAAATAGGTTCCATCTCAATCTATTAATTCTGGTTTAAGATTTTACTGAATATTTAACTAGATTTTTTTTTAATTGAGTTTTTATACTATATTAGATTTTTTAATTAAGTTTCTGTCATGAAAAAAATATTGAAATTAATAGGATATTCTATTAAATAAAATGAATATATTTAACATTTGACTAAATATTCTATATAATTTAATAGAATATTTCATTAATTTTAATATTTTTGTTACGGTAGGAATTTAGCTACAAAATTTAATATGGTATAGAGACCTAATTAAATAAAAAAATATAGGGATTTAATTAAAAATTTAGTGATATTATAGAGACTGACAGAATAATTAAACCTATTTTATTTATTTTATTTTGATATTTTCTATTTAAATTAGATAATTTTTATTTATAATGAATTGAGAAGAAATGTTTGATAGTTTATCTATAATCTAAGAGACCTGTTCCTACATGAACACACTTATTTGAAATAATCATTATCTTTTGTAAAATAATTTGAAATTTTAAAATAATTATAAGAGAAAAGGATAAATAGATCATTGATTTTTTGATCCGCGAACATTTAAGTTTCTCACCTTTTCAAAATTTGGACATATCAATCCTTCATGTTTATTTGGGCCTGTCAGACCCAACAGAAAAAACAAACGTGACTCCCATTGTATTAACCTGGTTGATACGGATGCACACATGAATGAATTTTTAAAATTGAACAAATTAGACTCAGGGATCGATATATTCAGATTTTGAAAAAGTCAGTGACTTAAATGTATTTTTAAATTTTCAAAAACTTAAATATCGACGGACCAAAAAATCAAGAATCGATTTGTCCTTTTCTTTAATTATAATAGACGTAATAGAATAAAAATTTTGATCGTGAATAGAGATGATATAATTAATGATAAATATTTATTATAAATATATAAGATTATATTAAAGTTTTGAATTTTTTTTTTAAGTCTTGATACCAGATGATTTAAATTAAGTAGCATTAAAGACAACAAAAAAAACTTGAGTAGCATTGACCAGTTGAGATATGGCTTTGAAGTCATTTTCAAAGTATCTTAATTTAGAGCCATATAATTTTTTGTAATATTTTGTTATTTATTTATAATTTAGATTTAGTATTCTTTTAATGTAGGTTGTTGGTGTAAAATCCGGTTAATTAATAACTAATTAATTTATAAATTAAATTTTATTCTAGAAAATTAGAAATGTAATTTTTATGATTTAATATGATAGAGAAAATTAAAACGAGAATTTTGATACCAATTTTATAGAAATCAGCCTAAAATTGGACCGAACAGGTCAAACCGAATCAACCGGACCCATATTAGGCCTTTGGCCCAACCAAACTCAACCTAAAACCCTTATTCAGCACTCTCTCTCCTCCCTTAAACCCTAAAAAGCTGAAATTGCAAGGAAAAGGGGAAGAACACTCTTCCAAAATTTTTACCCTTACTTGATCTTCAAATCACCGTAACTTTTGATCCGGAGCTCCGATTGTCACACCGTTTACGGCCACGCGTTCACCGTATCGAACTCTACAAAACCCATAATTTTATTCTTGAGGTAAGCCACGATTTCTCTTCTGAAATTTCAGCCTTAATTTCGAAATTTTGGGTGAAGAATGTTGAGATTTGTGAGCTTTTGATGTTATAGGATCCAACTAGTTTGAAGGAGAGGCTTAATCTTGTCTCCTTGATTCTTGGGTGTGGTAAGACTCTTAACCCTAGTGGAATTTATTGGTTTATGATATTTGGGTATTGAGTGGGTATGTTTGAATGTGGTATTGTGATTTAGAAAGTGTATATATGTGTGTTGGAGCTTGATTGAAGTCTTAGAAAGCTTGGATAAAGGGCTTTTGTGTGTTAAAAATCTGTTCTTGGAGGTGTTGGAGCCTTGAGAGCTTGTGAAAAAGTGATTTGGAGGTGTTCCGGGTTGAGCGGAGAATCGGCCAAGGTATGGTTTCGGTTTTCTGTATCTAAAATGTAATGTGGTGTGAAAACTTAGGCTAGAGACCCTAAGATAGGATTTGAACTATTGATGTTATTGATTGGTTGAGATGAAATGTGTGGTTATGTGCATGATTAATGAATTTTGATGTTTTGATGGCATGATGCATGAGAGATATGCATGTTGTGATATATGCTTAATGATTGGTTGAGATTGAATTTTGGGTGAAACCATGTTGATGGTGAGGATGATATTGATTGTATGTATTGATGGTTGATGGAAATGGTATTGTTGGAAATTGGGATGAGGAAGGATATATGACATGATATTGTGTTTGAAATTGAGTTATTTGATTGAGATTGGTTAAAATGGTAGATTGGTGGATTGTGAATTTGATAAAAATGTTAACCTATGAGTTGAGGAGGCTTGAGGTTGATTTTTGATAAGTTTTGGTTGGTTTTGAAAAAGGTTGAAATTGATTTGCTTTGAAAATGGAACTTTGTGGGTTTGTATGAAAATGTGATTTTTGGGTATACTTTGACGGAGTATAACTTAGTCTCCGGATTCCTGATTTGTGTCAAACTTATTTAAAAATAAAATTGGATTCGAGATATTTATGCCGTTCAAAGAACGGATGGAAAATGATTTGAAACGAAAAAGTTATGCCCATCGGAAGTTTAGGGTTTGAAACTGGAATTCTGCAGCTTTTTAACTTAGTAAAATTTTTGGTAAGTCGTGCTCCCACGCGCACGCGTGGCCGACGCGCATGTGTCAATCTCAGATTTTTACTCTCCCACGCGTGCACCTGGCCGACGCGTATGCATCGCTGCATTGATGCAAGTGCCCAGTAGAAAATCCAAAGAGTTGCGCGGGTATTGTGCTGGTTTTGTGCGAGGAGCACAAAACGCATCCACGCGTACACGTGACTGACGCGCACGCGTCACTTGATCTCTCTGCTTTCCATGCATGCGCATGGGCGACGCTCACGCGTCACTCTACCTTTTTCAGCATTCAACGCGTGCGCATGGGCGACGCGCACGCGTGACCCCATTTTCACCAAAAACTGATTTTTGAGTTTTCAAAACCGGATTTCAGACTTCTAAGCCTCCGTTCTCACCCCTTCTGTCCTAAATCCGTATGATATGCCTAGCGATGGGGAAAAACTAGGAAATGTGGTAACTTGTGGATGAAGTAAGGGGAGGATTAATGATGAATGATGATCAAAGATAATTGTATGAGATACGGAGGATGATGGTGGAAGTGCTATATATGCCATGAGTCGAAGGGCTGTGATTGTTAATAAATTGGCTGGTTATGGATTGTATTATGAGCCGAAGGACTGAGTTATTGCCGAATTATGGCTGAGCTATTATTGAATTATGGCTGAGTATGATTGCATATATGCTTATTGAATGAAATGTGAAGGTTGCACTTCCACTATCTGAGATACGAGTTTTCCTAGGTGAAAGCAGTGGCTAGCCACCATGTGCTCCAGTTGGAGACTCGATACTCTGCTGACCCTATGTCGTAAGTATGGCCGGACACTGTGAAAGTTTCGGATGAGCTCGCCCCCATGGATAAACACCAGTGTGGGTGTTGTGAATATATATTGATGATTATGATTGAGAATAGCTCGAGTTGGGGATGCACGACAGAAGGACAGTCTAATGGTTAGCTATCAGGACTTGTCGAGTTGGCTTTATAACCGACAGATGAGACTCATCATCCACAAGAACAGGCATACATCATATGCATTATATGTGAATTGTTTGGAATGCCTAATTGACTGCATAATACTTGCTAATTGTCTAATTGTCGTATCTGCTTCCTATTTGTGCATTTCCTTGTTGATATAATTGTGTTTGCGATATCAAATTGGTGATGGTGGTTGGGAGGTTCGAAGGATTTGGAAAGGGGACTATTAGTTAGATTGAAGATCTTTATCTAGTTGCCTGTTCCATTTATGTTTTAGTCTGTTTATAAGCTTTGATTATCTGTTAGAAGATCTAGGATTGCCTTCGGCTTTTCCAAGACATTACATGTTAGATATGTGGGCACTGTTACCATAATGAGAACCTCCGGTTCTCACCCATGCGGATTTTGTGGTTTTCAGATGCAGGTCGTGAGGCTCCTCGTTGAGGCATGATGGAGACTTCTGGATTAGCGAAGATCCTTAATTCTTGGGACTTTATTTTGGTCTTATGTACTTACTTAGATACTTATTATCTCCACTATATACATATATACTCTTTTGACTCCAAAACAACCTCTAAGAGGAGTCAAAACAGTATATGTGTATTGGTGCACGAAATTGTGATCCCTGGTAATGGCTCCAAAAACTTGGTGCTCTAATCTTAATTCGTAATTTGTCACAACTTCGATACAACTAACCAGCAAGTGCACTGTGTCTTCCAAGTAATAAAACCTTACGTGAGTAAGGGTCGATCCCACGGAGATTGTCGGCTTGAAGCAAGCTATGGTCACCTTGTAAATCTCAGTCAGGCTGATATTAAATGGTTATGGAGTTTTCGAATAATAATAGTAAATAAACAGAAAATAGAATAGAGATACTTATGTAATTTATTGGTGAGAATTTCAGATAAGCGTATAGAGATGCTTTCATCCCTCTGAACCTCTGCTTTCCTGCTGTCTTCATCCAATCAATCCTACTCCTTTCCATGGCAAGCTGTATGTTAGGCATCACCGTTGTCAATGGCTACATCCTGTCCTCTCAGTGAAAATGGTCCAATGCGCTGTCACTGCATGGCTAATCATCTGTCGGTTCTCGATCATACTGGAATAGGATCCATTGATCCTTTTGCGTCTGTCACTACGCCCAGCACTCGCGAGTTTGAAGCTCGTCACAACCATCCCTTCTCAGATCCTACTCGGAATACCACAGACAAGGTTTAGACTTTCCGGATCTCAGGAATGGCCATCCATGGGTTCTAACTTATACCACGAAGATTCTGATTAAGGAATCCAAGAGATACTCATTCAATCTAAGGTAGAATGGAAGTGGTTGTCAGGCACGTGTTCATAGGGAATGATGATGACTGTCACGATCATCACATTCATGTTGAAGTGCGAATGGATATCTTAGAAGCGGAATAAGTTGAATTGAATAGAAAAACAGTAGTACTTTGCATTAATCTTTGAGGAACAGCAGAGCTCCACACCTTAATCTATGGTGTGTAGAAACTCTACCGTTGAAAATACATAAGTGATGAAGGTTCAGGCATGGCCGAATGGCCAGCCCCCAAACGTGGTCAATATGATCCAAAGTTGAACTAAAAATCATAAGATGTCTAATACAATAGTAAAAAGTCCTATTTATACTAAACTAGCTACTAGGGTTTACAGAAGTAAGTAATTGATGCATAAATCCACTTCCGGGGCCCACTTGGTGTGTGCTTGGGCTGAGCTTGAAGTTTACACGTGCAGAGGCTTCTTTTGGAGTTGAACGCCAAGTTGTAACGTGTTTTTGGCGTTCAACTCTGGTTCGTGACGTGTTTCTGGCGTTTAACTCCAGACTGCAGCGTAGAACTGGCGTTCAACGCCCTTTTGCATCGTCTAAACTCGGCTAAAGTATGGACTATTATATATTTCTGGAAAGCCCTGGATGTCTACTTTCCAACGCAATTGAAAGCGCGCCATTTTGAGTTCTGTAGCTCCAGAAAATCCACTTTGAGTACAGGGAGGTCAGAATCCAACAGCATCAGCAGTCCTTCGTCTACCTCTGAATCTGATTTTTGCTCAAGTCCCTCAATTTCAGCCAGAAAACACCTGAAATCACAGAAAAATACACAAACTCATAGTAAAGTCCAGAAATGTGAATTTAACATAAAAACTAATGAAAACATCCCTAAAAGTAACTAGATCCTACTAAAAACATACTAAAAACAATGCCAAAAAGTGTATAAATTATCCGCTCATCACAACACCAAACTTAAATTGTTGCTTGTCCCCAAGCAACTGAAAATCAAATAGGATAAAAAGAAGAGAATATACTATAAATTCCAAAATATCAATGAAACATAGCTCCAATCAGATGAGCGGGACTTGTAGCTTTTTGCCTCTTGAATAGTTTTGGCATCTCACTTTATCCATTGAGGTTCAGAATGATTGGCATCTAGAGGAACTCAGATTTCAAATAGTGTTATTGATTCTCCTAGTTCAGTATGTTGATTCTTGAACACAGCTACTTTATGAGTCTTGGCCGTGGCCCTAAGCACTTTGTTTTCCAGTATTACCACCGGATACATAAATGCCACAGACACATAACTGGGTGAACCTTTTCAGATTGTGACTCAGCTTTGCTAAAGTCCCCAATAAGAGGTGTCCAGGGTTCTTAAGCACACTCTTCTTTTGCTTTGGACCTTGACTTTAACCGCTCAGTCTCAAGTTTTCACTTGACACCTTCACGCCACAAGCACATGGTTAGGGACAGCTTGGTTTAGCCGCTTAGGCAGGAATTTTATTCCTTTAGGCCCTCCTATCCACTGATGCTCAAAGCCTTGGGATCTTTTTTATTTACCCTTGCCTTTTGGTTTTAAGGGTTATTAGCTTTTTGCTCTTGCCTTTTGGTTTTAAGAGCTTTTGGCTTTTTCTGCTTGCTTTTTCTTTTTCTATTTTTTTCGCCATTTTTTTCTGCAAGCTTTTGTATTCACTGCTTTTTCTTGCTTCAAGAATCATTTTTATGATTTTTCAGATTATCAAATAACATGTCTCCTGTTCATCATTCTTTCAAGAGCCAACATATTTAACATTCTAAAACACCAACTTCAAAAGACATATGCACTGTTCAAGCATTCATTCAGAAAACAAAAAGTATTGTCTCCACATCAAAATAATTAAACTAAGTTCAAGGATAAATTCAAAACTCATGTACTTCTTATTCTTTTGAATTAAAAACATTTTTCATTTAAGAGAGGTAATGGATTCATAGGACATTCATAACTTTAAGACAAAGTTGCTAAATACTAATGATCATGTAATAAGACACTAACATAGATAAGCACTTAACATAGAGAAAACGAAAAACAAAATTTGAGAACAAGGAATGAGTCCACCTTAGTGATGGTGGCGTTTTCTTCTTGAGGAACCAATGATGTCCTTGAGCTCTTCTATGTCTCTTCCTTGTCTTTGTTGCTCCTCCCTCATAGCTCTTTGATCTTCTCTAATTTCATGGAGGATGATTGAGTGCTCTTGATGTTCCACCCTTAGTTGTCCCATGTTGGAACTCAGTTCTCCTAGAGAGGTGTTGATTTGCTCCCAAAAGTTCTGTGGAGGAAAGTGCATCCCTTGAGGCATCTCAGGGATTTCTTGGTGATGAGCTTGTTCATGCGTCTCTTGAGATCCACGAATAGGCTCTCTTATTTGCTCCATCCTTTTCTTAGTGATGGGCTTGTCCTCATCAATGAGGATATCTCCCTCTATGTCAATCCCAGCCGAATTGCATAGATGGCAAATGAGGTGAGGAAAGGCTAACCTTGCCACAGTAGAGGTCTTGTCAGTCACCTTGTAGAGTTCTTGAGGTATAATCTCATGAACCTCCACCTCTTCTCCAATCATGATGCTATGGATCATGATGGCCCGGTCTATAGTAACTTCAGACCGGTTGCTAGTGGGAATGATTGAGCGTTGAATGAACTCCAACCATCCTCTAGCTACAGGCTTAAGGTCCAGTCTTCTCAGTTGAACTGGTTTACCTTTTGAGTCAATCTTCCATTGAGCTCCTTCCACACATATGTCCATGAAGACTTGGTCCAACCTTTGATCAAAGTTGACTCTCCTTGTGTAGGGGTGTGCGTTCTCTTCCATTATTGGCAAGTTGAACGCCAACCTTACATTTTCCGGACTAAAATCTAAGTAATTCCCCCGAACCATGGTGAGATAATTCTTTGGGTTTGGGTTCTTACTTTGATCATGGTTCCTAGTGATCCATGCATTAGCATAGAACTCTCGAACCATTAGAATTCCGACTTGTTGGATGGGGTTTGTTAGAACTTCCCAACCTCTTCTTTGGATCTCATGTCGGATCTCCGGATACTCATTTTTCTTGAGTTTGAAAGGGACCTCGGGGATCACCCTCTTCTTGGCCACAACATCATAGAAGTGGTCTTGATGGGCTTTGGAGATGAATCTTTCCATCTCCCATGACTCGGAGGTGGAAGTTTTTGTCTTCCCTTTTCCTTTTCTAGAGGATTCTCCAGTCTTAGGTGCCATCAATGGTAATGGAAAAACAAAAAGCTTTATGCTTTTACCACACCAAACTTAGAATATTGCTCGCCCTCGAGCAAGAGAAGAAGAAGAAGAAGAAGAAGAAGAAGAAGAAGAAGAAGAAGAAGAAGAAGAAGAAGAAGAAGAAGAAGAAGAAGAAGAAGAAGAAGAAGAATAAATGGAAGAGAGGGAGAGAGGGGTTGTGTTTCGGCCAAGAAGGGGATGAGAGGGTTTTGTTGTGTAAAAATGAAGAAGAATGGAGGGGTTTATATAGTGGAGGGAGAGGGGTTAGGTTCGGCCATATGGGGTGGGTTTGGGTGGGAAAGTGATTTTGAATTTTGAAGGTAGGTGGGGTTTATGAGGTAGGTTTATGGGGAAGAGTGGATGGATGTGAGTGGTGAATGGGTAATAGGGAAGAGAGCTTGAGGTGATTGGTGAAGGGTTTTGGGGAAGGATGTTTATTGGGAAGAGAGGATGAACATTGAGAATAGGGAAGAATATGAGTGGAGGTAGGTAGGGATTCTGTGGGGTCCACAGATGCTGAGATGATCCTGTGGGGTCCACAGATCCTGAAGTGTCAAGGATTTACATCCCTGCACCATTGAGGCATGTAAAATGCCTTTGCATGCAATTCTGGCGATTAAACGCCGAATTGATGCTTGTTCTGGGCGTTCAGCGCCCAGATGCAGCATGTTTCTGGCGTTCAGCACCAGCTTTCCTCAGTGTGCATTTTTAGCGTCTGAACGCCAGGATGCTGCTTGTTTCTGGCGTTCAACGCCAGATCCATGCTCTGTTCTGGCATTGAACGCCAGCCAGATGCTCCTTACTGGCGTTTAAACGCCAGTAAGCCCTTCCTCTAGGGTGTGATTTTTTTTCTGCTATTTTTTATTCTGTTTTTTATTTTTCTATTTATTTTGTGACTCCACATGATCATGAACCTAATAAAACATGAAAGAACAATAAAAATAAAATTAGATAAATAAAAATTGGTTTGCCTCCCAACAAGCGCTTCTTTAATGTCAATAGCTTGACAGTGGGCTCTCATGGAGCCACACAGGTGATCAGGTCAATTTTATAGACTTCCTAACACCAAACTTAGAGTTTGGATATGGGAGTTCAACACCAAACTTAGAGTTTGACTGTGGGGGCTCTGGTTGACTCTGCAGTGAGAGAAGCTTATCGTGCCTCTTTTCTATGTTTTCAGGATGATAACCTTGTGCTCTAAACACAAGGGAGTCCCCATTCAATTGAAGGACTAATTCACCTCTGTTAACATCTATCACAGCTCCTGATGTGGCTAGGAAAGGTCTTCCAAGGATGATGCACTCATCCTCATCCTTCTCAGTATCTAGGATTATGAAATCAGCAGGGATGTAAAGGCCTGCAACCTTTACTAGCATGTCCTCTACTTGTCCATAAGCCTCTTTTCTTGAATTGTCTGCCATTTCTAATGAGATTCTAGCAGCTTGCACCTCAAAGATTCTCAGTTTCTCCATTACAGAGAGTGGCATGAGGTTTATCCCTGACCCAAGGTCACATAGGGCCTTCTCAAAGGTCATGGTGCCTATGGTACAAGGTATTAGGAACTTTCCAGGATCCTGTTTCTTCTGAGGCAATCTCAGTTGATCCAATGCATTTAGTTCATTGGTGAACATGGGAGGTTCATCTTCCCAAGTCTCATTACCGAATAAATTGGCATTCAGCTTCATGATTGCACCAATGAATTTGGCAACTTGCTCTTCAGTAACATCCTCATTCTCTTCAGAAGAGGAATACTCATCAGAGCTCATGAATGGCATAAGGAGGTTTAATGGAATCTCTATGGTCTCTAGATGAGTCTCAGATTCCTTTGGTTCCTCAGAGGGAAACTCCTTATTGATCACTGGATGTCCCAGGAGGTCTTCCTCCTTGGGATTCACATCCTCCCCTTCCTCCTTGGATTCGGCCATGATGGTTATATCAATGGCCTTGCACTCTCCTTTTGGATTTTCTTCTGTATTGCTTGGGAGAGCACTGGGAGGGGTTTCAGTGATCTTCTTACTCAGCTGGCCCACTTGTGCCTCCAAATTTCTAATGGAGGACCTTGTTTCATTCATGAAACTTAGAGTGGCCTTAGATAGATCAGAGACTATATTTGCCAAGCTAGATGGATTCTGCTCAGAATTCTCTGTCTGTTGCTGAGTGGATGATGAAAAAGGTTTACTATTGTTAAACCTGTTTCTTCCACCATTAGTAAAGCCTTGTTGAGGCTTTTGTTGATCCTTTCATGAGAGATTTGGGTGATTTCTCCATGAGGGATTATAAGTGTTTCCATAGGGTTCACCCATGTAATTTACCTCTGCTATTGCAGGGTTCTCAGGATCATAAGCCTCTTCTTCAGAAGATGCCTCTTGAGTACTGTTGGATGCAGCTTGCATTCCATTCAGACTCTGAGAAATCATATTGACCTGCTGAGTCAATAGTTTGTTCTGAGCCAATATGGCATTCAGAGTGTCAATTTCAAGAACTCCCTTCTTCATAGGCGTCCCATTATTCACAGGATTCCTTTCAGAAGTGTACATGAACTGGTTATTAGCAACCATGTCAATGAGTTCTTGAGCTTCTACAGGCATTTTCTTTAGGTGAATGGATCCACCTGCAGAATGGTCCAGTGACATCTTTGATAACTCAGACAGACCATCATAGAATATATCCAGAATGGTCCATTCTGAAAGCATGTCAGAAGGACACTTTTTGGTCAGTTGCTTGTACCTCTCCCAAGCTTCATAGAGGGATTCTCCTTCTTTCTGTCTGAAGGTTTGAACATCCACTCTAAGCTTACTAAGCTTTTGAGGAGGGAAGAACTTGGCTAAGAAAGCCGTGACCAGCTTATCCCAAGAGTTCAGGCTATCCTTGGGTTGAGAGTCCAACCATATTCTAGCTCTGTCTCTTACAGCAAAAGGGAAAAGCATGAGCCTGTAGACTTCAGGATTTACTCCATTAGTCTTAACAGTATCACATATCTGCAAGAATTCAGTTAAGAACTGAAAAGGATCTTCAGATGGAAGTCCATGAAACTTGCAGTTTTGTTGCATCAGAGAAACTAATGGAGGCTTAAGCTCAAAATTGTTTGCTCCAATGGTAGGGATGGAGATGAAGAGAAGTGTTAGTAAGTAATTAAATAAATAGAAGAAGATGAGAGAGAAGTTTTCGAAAAAAAAATTTTGAAAAAGGGTTGATGATTTTCGAGAATTAAAGAAAAATTAAAATTAAAATTTAAAATTTTAAAACAATTAATTAATTAAAAAGAATTTTTGAAAAAGAGGGAGGTATTTTCGAAAATTAGAGAGGGATAGTTAGTTAAGTAGTTTTGAAAGAGATAAGAAACAAACAAAAAGTTAATTAGTTAGTTGAAACAAATTTTGAAAATCAATTTTTTTTTTTAAAAAATAAGAAGATAAGTAGTTAGAAAAGATATTTGAAAAAGATATGATATGAAAAGGTATGATTAAAAAGATATGATTTTGAAAAAGATAAGATAAAAAGATATTTTTGAAAAGATATGGTTGAAATTAGTTTTGAAAAAGATTTGATTTTTAAAATCACAATTAATGACTTGATTCACAAGAAATCACAAAATATGATTCTAGAACTTAAAGTTTGAATCTTTCTTAACAAGCAAGCCACAAACTTGAAATTTTTGAATCAAAACATTAATTGTTGAGGATATTTTCGAAAATATGATATAAAATTAAGAAAAATATTTTTGAAAAATATTTTTAGAATTTTCAAAAATAAATAAGAAAAATGAAAAAGATATGATTTTTGAAAAAGATTTTGAAAAAGATAAGATTTTAAATTTAAAATTTGACTTGACTCATAAGAAACAACTAAATTTTAAAAAGTTTTGAAAAAGTCAACTCAAATTTTTGAAAATTTATGAGTGAAAAAGGAAAAGATATTTTTTTTATTTTTGAATTTTTTTAATGAAGAAAGAGAAAAACATGAAAAAGACTCAATGCATGAGAATTTTTAGATCAAAACAATGAATGCATGCAAGAACACTATGAATGTCAAGATGAACACCAAGAACACTTTGAAGATCATGATGAACATCAAGAATATATTTTTGAAAAATTTTTGATGTAAAGAAAACATGCAAGACACCAAACTTAGAAATTTTTAATATTTAGACACTGAAAATTCAAGAATGCATATGAAAAACACCATACAACACAAAACAATATAATATGAAGATCAATCAAGAAGGTTTATCAAGAACAACTTGAAGATCATGATGAATGCAATGCATGAATGCAATTTTCGAAAAAAAATGCAAGATGAGTATGCAATTGACACCAAACTTAAAATTTGACACAAGACTCAAACAAACAACATAAAATATTTTTTTGATTTTTATGATTTTATTAATTTTTTGTTTTTTTTTTTTTTTTTGGATTTTTGTATATTTTTTTTGAAAAACATATAGGAAAAAGAAAATAAGAAATTCAAAAATTTTTTAATAAGAATTCCAGGAATCTTTCAATGTTGGCCTAAAGCTCCAATCCAAGGGTTGGGCATGGCTTAATAGCCAGCCAGCTTTAGGATATAAATCAGGCATGCAACAGCTGATATTCCAATTAACTTGCCTCTATGCTGATGGTTGGAAGCCACAGTCCAAAAGAATTGGACTTGGCTTTACAGCCAGCCAGGCTTCAACATGCTTCATGAAACACTAGAATTCATTCTTAAAAATTTAGAATAATTTTCGAAAACAGATGAGGAATTTTTGAAAGATTTTTGAAAAAAAAAATTTTTGAAAATAAAACAAAAGGAAAATTACCTAATCTGAGCAACAAGATGAACCGTCAGTTGTCCAAACTCGAACAATCCCCGGCAACGGCGCCAAAAACTTGGTGCACGAAATTGTGATCCCTGGTAATGGCTCCAAAAACTTGGTGCTCTAATCTTAATTCGTAATTTGTCACAACTTCGATACAACTAACCAGCAAGTGCACTGGGTCTTCCAAGTAATAAAACCTTACGTGAGTAAGGGTCGATCCCACAGAGATTGTCGGCTTGAAGCAAGCTATGGTCACCTTGTAAATCTCAGTCAGGCTGATATTAAATGGTTATGGAGTTTTCGAATAATAATAGTAAATAAACAGAAAATAGAATAGAGATACTTATGTAATTCATTGGTGAGAATTTCAGATAAGCATATAGAGATGCTTTCATCCCTCTGAACCTCTGTTTTCCTGCTGTCTTCATCCAATCAATCCTACTCCTTTCCATGGCAAGCTATATGTTAGGCATCACCATTGTCAATGGCTACATCCTGTCCTCTCAGTGAAAATGGTCCAATGCGCTGTCACTGCAAGGCTAATCATCTGTCGGTTCTCGATCATACTGGAATAGGATCCATTGATCCTTTTGCGTCTGTCACTACGCCCAGCACTCGCGAGTTTGAAGCTCGTCACAGCCATCCCTTCCCAGATCCTACTCGGAATACCATAGACAATGTTTAGACTTTCCAAATCTCAGGAATGACCATCCATGGGTTCTAACTTATACCACGAAGATTCTGATTAAGGAATCCAAGAGATACTCATTCAATCTAAGGTAGAACGGAAGTGGTTGTCAGGCACGTGTTCATAGGGAATGATGATGACTGTCACGATCATCACATTCATGTTGAAGTGCGAATGGATATCTTAGAAGCGGAATAAGTTGAATTGAATAGAAAAACAGTAGTACTTTGCATTAATCTTTGAGGAACAGCAGAGCTCCACACCTTAATCTATGGTGTGTAGAAACTCTACCGTTGAAAATACATAAGTGATGAAGGTTCAGGCATGGCCGAATGGCCAGCCCCCAAACGTGGTCAATATGATCCAAAGTTGAATTAAAAATCATAAGATGTCTAATACAATAGTAAAAAGTCCTATTTATACTATGCTAAAAAAAAAAAAAATAAAAGAAAAAAAAAAAAAAAACTAAAATAAAATAAAAAAAAAATAAAAAAAAAAAAAAAAACAAAAAAAAAAAAAGAAACTCTAAAAAAAAAAAATAAAAAAAAAAAAAACTACTAAAAAAAAAACTAAAAAAAAAACTAAAAAAATAAAAAAAAAAAACAAAAAAAAAAATAAAAACTAAAAAAAAATAAAATAAAAAAAAATAAAAAAAAAAAAATAAAAACTAAAAAAAAAAAAAAAAAAAAAAATAAAAAAAATAAAAACTAAAAAAAATAAAAAAAAATAAAATAAAAAATAAAAACTAAAAAAAAAAAAAAAAAAAAATAATCTAAAAAAAAAAAAATAAAAACAAATAAAAAAAAAAAAAAAAATAACTAAAAAAAATAACTAAAAAACTAAAAAAAAAAAAAAAAAATAAAAAAAAACTAAAATACTAAAAAAAAAACTATATAAATAAAAAAAATATCTAAAAAAAAAATAAAAAATCTAAAAAAAACAAAAAAGAAAAAAAAAATAAAAAAAAACTAAAAAAAAAAAAATAAATAGAAAAAATAAAAAAAAAAAAATAGAAAAAAAAAAAAAAAAAAAAAAAAAAAAAAACTAAAAAAAAAATCTAAAAAAAAAAAAATACTAAAAAAAAGAAAAAAAAATAAAAATAAACTAAAAAAAAAAAAAAAAATAAAAGAAAACTAAAAAAAAAAAAACTAAAACCTAAAAAAAAAAAATAAAAAAAAAAAAACAAAAATAAAAAAACTAAGAAAAAAAAATAAAAAATCTACTAAAAAAAAAAGAAATAATAAAAAAAAAAAATAAAAAAATAATATAAAAAAGAAAAAAACTAATAAAAAAATAAAAAAAAAAAAAAAACAAAAAAACTAAAAATAATCTAAAAAAAATATAAACTAAAAAAAAAAAAAAAAAAAAAATAAAAAAAAAAATAAAAAACTAAAAAAAAATATCTAGAAAAAAATAAAAAAAAACAGAAAAAAAAAAAACTAACTAATAGAAAAAATAACCAAATAAAAAAAAAAAAAAAAACACTACGTTGAAAATACATAAGTGATGAAGGTTCAGGCATGGCCGAATGGCCAGCCCCCAAACGTGGTCAATATGATCCAAAGTTGAATTAAAAATCATAAGATGTCTAATACAATAGTAAAAAGTCCTATTTATACTAAACTAGCTACTAGGGTTTACAGAAGTAAGTAATTGATGCATAAATCTACTTCCGGGGCCCACTTGGTGTGTGCTTGGGCTGAGCTTGAAGTTTACAGGTGCAGAGGCTTCTTTTGGAGTTGAACGCCAAGTTGTAACGTGTTTTTGGCGTTCAACTCTGGTTCGTGACGTGTTTCTGGCGTTTAACTCCAGACTGCAGCATAGAACTGGCGTTCAACGCCCTTTTGCGTCATCTAAACTCGGCCAAAGTATGGACTATTATATATTGCTGGAAAGCCCTAGATGTCTACCTTCCAACGCAATTGAAAGCGCTCCATTTTGAGTTCTGTAGCTCCAGAAAATCCACTTTGGGTGCAGCGAGGTCAGAATCCAACAACATCAGCAGTCCTTCTTCTACCTCTGAATCTGATTTTTGCTCAAGTCCCTCAATTTCAGCCAGAAAATACCTGAAATCACAGAAAAACACACAAACTCATAGTAAAGTCCAGAAATGTGAATTTAACATAAAAACTAATGAAAACATCCCTAAAAGTAACTAGATCCTACTAAAAACATACTAAAAACAATGCCAAAAAGCGTATAAATTATCCGCTCATCATGTATACTGCTATGCTCGGGCCGGTTATCTTCACAAACCGAGTCTTGAGTTTTGATATTCGTATCTTTGGCACTCTCTTGTTTATATATTCGCGTTAGCTTATCCTTTATCTGTTTCGTTACGTTATCGATCGGAGGGTTGCGTTTTTCAATTTAACGATTTTGTTTTACCCCCTTTTTCTTCAAAGGCTCCTAATTATAAATATTTTTCACAATACTATATATACTAAATTTTGTTTTTAGAGGTCGTAATACCTCGCCACCTCTGTTTTATGACTTAAGCATAAGACTCTGTGTGGTAGGATGTTATAGTTGCCGCATTGTTAAATAAATTGTTGTTGCTTAATTGGATACAAATTTTAGGATTGTAGTGTTTTTTGTTTTTTAGATCGATTGGAGAATGGTTTATGGAAGAATTAAACGTGTGCAATTATTTTTATTGTTGCTTGGAGTTGAGGTTTGTAACTATTAATGTTCAATATGGCTAGATTATACCAAAAATTGAGTGTTATTAATTTGTCTTTTTAATTATTATCTATTATTTATTATATGAGTCTGTATTTTGTTAGAGTATTATCATTTTTATGAGTAATTTTTTCTAAAACGTTTGGTATAATAAGTATCACATACACATATAAAAGTATGAATACTAATTGATAAAACATTTATAAACAACCAAATTTATATATATATCAAGCAGTTAACGACAAGCAGTCACTTTTATTAAAGTATAGATCTTAGTTAAAAGTTAAAACACTCCTAGAAATAACTAGATAATAATTATATACATATGTATACATACGACGTCTCAGGCCCTGATTTATTCAAAAAGTCCCTAAATTGGCACTCAAGCTAGTCTAGATTCTATACTCACCTAATCCCTCTAAACTACAAAAACGAGAAAAAGTATGTTCTAGGTCTTTAAAACTCGAGTCAAGTCGAACGTCATCAAAATGCAAAACATCATCTACTACTCCTCTACATGATCATGTGTTGTCATAGGCGTCTCACTGGTACTTCATCAAGTAGTCACATAACAGGAGCCTCGTACAAAAAATTTAGGTTAAAGTTTGTATTCAAACGGGGTGCAAACGTCGGCAGATCTCACAGTATTTACATATAAGTAGAGAACGGAGTTCACCCTAGACTCAAAAGACTACATAGAGCATAATCCTCTTTGCGGAATGATCATCAGCAGATTATAGAAGGGTACTCCTACTTCCATCTGAAAGAAGAAATGAAGGGATACGAACTAAGGAGTTCTTAGTAGAGTCGGGCTAATTAGTTATGTTAATCGCTTCTGTCGTTCTTGTCAGACAGTAATAGATAAATAGAAAAAACAAAAAGCAGAAACACAAATAGAGGAATATAAGAAACAAACACAAACACAGAGATTATAGAATAAGGAATAATGCGCACACAAGGATAATGCATGTTTAACCCTAGTGCAGGTAATGAGCTCATTTCGGTTACATACTCTCTCCCAATGTTACCTAGAGATCTTTGACCAGGTAAGGCTTCCTTGTTGGCAATACCCATCGCAAGAGTCCTTTAACTTGCGGGAAAATCCACAGCAAGAGTTCTTTCACTTACGGGGCAATCCACTGCAAGAGTCTTTTGACTTGCAGGGCAGAATTAGTTAACGTATGTCTGCCCAACACACTCATTTTAAGAGTTCTTTGACTTACAGGAGCACACATACTCACACTGTAAGAATCCTTTGACTTACAAGAGCACATGCACACACACTCACTATAAGAGTCCTTTGACTTATAGGAGCATATGCTAGTTATATGTGTTCTTGATACCTCTGTAAGAGTCTTCTGATTTACAAAATAACATTATAGCTAAATATCTCAGGAAAGCGTTCTCAGTAGTCTTACCACAATCTATTTGACTGCCTTCTTGCAGCAGATAATCAACATCTTAATCTCATTATTTAGTAGTTACCTCTTTACTTCTCTACTTCGTCATTCTTTCTTTCTTTATCTCTTTGACTTTTACTTTGCAAATTGTTTCAGTTTTGGTATAAATAATCAACCTGTTCTAAGTATAGATTCAATAAGTCTATGTTGAATTAGTTTAACTTTTCATATTTTACTAACCCTAAACGCAATGTTGAGTACTAACTATGTTGCCTCTAGTTGGCTTCCCTAATCGACATTTATCTTTACTTTTAAAGTTTTACTTTCTTTTTCTTCGGTTTTTATCTTTTCTTCAACATTTTATCTTTTTTTTTTATTTTCTCCTCACTAACATGTTCTTATCACTCCCTAAGTATTTTATGAAAATAATTATGGAATTCTGAGTTTAAAGTTGTTTTTCTAAAACTTTTAGAAAAATTTGTCTTTTTGTTATTATTTTATTATTTTTAATAAAATAATATTACTAATAAAATATTAATATTTAATATTTTATTATTAAATATTTTTAATATTATTTTAATCTAAATTTTCGAAAATTATGTTTTGACCCCAAAAAATTTATAAAAATTATATTTTAACATCTTTAATTTTTTACATTTATAATTTAATCTCCTAAATTTTTAGTATTTATATTTTTCTCCCTCAAAACATAATTATATATTTGCACTTTGATCCCAAAATGGATCAAAGAGCTGTTCATGAATGTTCTTGACAATATTCAAAGTGTTCTTCGTAAATTCTTCAAATTCTTTCTTCAATTCAGACCCGTTTTTCAATATTTTCGATAACCGAATTTTTTTTGAAATTCAAATTAAAATTGCAGCCACTAAAGCCCCATGATTTTCACTTGATTTTAACACTAATTCATCTCCAATTTAAGGGTTAGGGTTCGGTTTTCTGGCTGCACCCAAGAACAACATTCATAGCTTGAATATCATCAAATTTCATCAAATTTTCACTAAAATTTCACCAAGAATCACTCATAGAAACAATTAATTTCAAACATAACCAAACCATACACAACTCAAAAACAAGCAATCAAGATTAATTTTACCAAAATCTACCTTAGTTTGCTGCTCCAAAAATCGGCTGCACTTCCAAGTGTTCCTAGCTCACTTTTCCTCCTAAATCGAAGCAAAGTGGGAGGGAAAGCAGCCATCTCACCTAAATTTGAATCTTGAAAAGTGACATAGATCTAAAGAGGAAGAAGAGAAGAACACTCTAATCGGTTTAAAACTTTAATTTGAGTTTTAGTTTGGAAAAAATCAAGTTTTGAAGATCAAAGTATCATGAAAGTTTTTCTCTATTCTCTCTTGTCATTTTCGGCCATTAAGAAGAAAATGAGTAGCTGTGGAGTGACTTGAAGGAGGGGAAGAAACGTGCTTGATGATGATTGGTTGGTTAAGGAAGTTAGTGAAAAATATCTCAAGATTATAATTACTAAAACTAGATGTATTAGAACACAACTAACAACACATCTAGAAATTAATATTCGAGCTATTAGTATAGATGACACTAGTAACATGATAAGTACAAGAATAGAAGATATATGATATGGCATTAGCGTTGCTAAAATCATCAGAGAGTGTCAGTACTAACTTGTATTAGTAGACTATGAGTCCGGTTAAACTTATCTCCTATTTTTAACTAAAGCAGATAAAATAATATTATAATATTACTCAAGCAGCTCTAATATTAATATAATAATAAATATTATTATATTATTATTTTTCTTCTCTCGCGAATCGAGTTTAGCTCAACAAACTGAGAGTAATTATGGAAACCAGAATCTAGAATTTCTAACTGACGCGGCTCAAAAATTAGATTCTTCATGATTGTGTCGTCGAGCTTAACTCAATAGAGATGCTTACTTAGTGATGACATAATGATGATGTATATTGACGTACTTGATGATGTAGTAGAGATGCTTGGAGGTGCTTCTTTTACTAAATTTTTAAAAAATTCTGTTTCGCTAAAAACTAGCTCGTTACAAGGTTGATTTTTTATAACTATATTTATTTTTTTAGGTTTTGTACTTTATATTAAACTTAATTTCTTTAGGATAAATTTGTGAGATGGTAGTGTGGGAAGGATATCTCCTTCTCAACTTTTTGTTTATTGAAAATTGCACAATAACAAAGGGTACAAAATAAAACAATTCGGATTATATTTTTGATTGAAGGATTTTTAAAATTATTTACTTTATAAATAACTAGCAGCTCAACACGTTTAGCCGCTTTTTTATTGTTTTTAAAAAAATTAATATTATTTTTTGTTAATATATTATTTATTTTTTAAATTTATTAGATAAATATTTTTTATTATTTTAATATTAACATGATCTTATTTATATCATATTTTGTTAAAATTAAAACTACTATAAAAAATTTTAAAATGTTAAATTATAAAAACACATAATAAAGAGGTATATATATATATATTTCAAAAAATAATGATAATAATATTATCCTAATTCAAAAATATTATATATAAACCAAAATATATATTAGTTATTTACAAAAGATAATCATTACTTAAATGTCATAGATATTTATATTTGTCTTCAAGGACGGACCCGAGTGGTGTATTAGGGGGCATTTGCCCCCACTCTTTTTTTTTTAAATATATACATATATAATATGTCTCCATTTTAAATTTTAAATGACCCCATTATAAATAAAGTTATCCTAATTATTTAAAGTCTCAAATTCACTTTATCTTTCTATCATTTTGACTATTAGTTAACCTAATCAAATTTAGTCTTCTCTCATTCTCAAATCTCAGTCATCATCACTTCTTTATTCTCTTAAATCCTCTTCTTAGTTTCAACTTTCTTTTTCTATTCCTTTTCTAGTGGTTATTTTTTCTTCATCAAAGATAAATTTTAAATTCTCTATTTTTTAAATATAACTCTTTATGACTCTATATATTTTTCAATTTCATTATTTTTTTTTTTGATATTTTTAATTACAAATTATAATTCAAGCAATTATAATTAGGTATTAATTTAATTTTTTATTCTCTTTATAAATTTATATATTTTATTTTATTCTCAATTTAGTGATCCTTATTATTTATTTATTTATCTTTCGTTCTATTTTGTTATATGTAATTATGTTGTATATAAATTTCTAAAGTCAATTGATCAATTTACTAATTTAGAATATATATTTTTTATTTATAGAAATAATAATAAAAAATATTTTAAAAATATCTTTCGTTGTATTTTATTATATGTAATTTTTAATTTTTTTATTTGAATAATTAATGTGCACTTTTATTTTTTTGAATTTAGATTAATATATCTTTTGATAGTAATGTATATTATTTTTGCCCTCCAAACATAAATTTTCTGGGTCCGTCACTGTTTGTCTTCATATTTTTTAAGTGGTAGACCAAAATATAGATTTGAATCTAAAGAGGTCTTCATTTTTCTATAAATAATGAAAAACAGAAGAAATGAGAATGCTTATTTTTTTTTATTTTTAAATATCAAACTATAAGAATAATTAATAAACAAAATAGGAGAATATAAAAATTGTGTACCTGAAAAATTTTTTTGTAATTCACCATAGATATCCTTATTATTAACTTTTTTAGTCTTGAAAAACTGTCAGATTTATTTACTATAAAAATAATTATATAAACGCTTCAAGATTATTCAATTAAATCGATTCCTTAATATAGTAGGAACAAATTCAATTAATTATAGATTTGATAAAATGACTTAAAAATTAAAAAATTATTTAAAAATAAATATAGAAATTTTATAAGTTATTTAACTTTTAAGGCGTTCAAAAATTATAAAATTATAAAATTAAATAAGATATTAAAAAATTTATTATGTTGTTATTATTTGTAATAAAATCAAGATAAATTATTAATGTATACTTTTATTATATTTTCTTATTGTATCACACACTATTATTTTCTCTTATTATTATTTTTTATGGCACACTATTATTGCCTTGTTCTTCTTTCATTTTCTTCCTCTCCTTGCACCTTCTCTTCACCCAATCGTAATTAATTATCACTAAGTACTATTATTGCAACTTTCAATCTTGTCTATCACTTTAATCTATAATCATTTATTGTGTTAACTTTTATGAGTCGTTGAAGTGTTGTTAAAAGAATTGGTTTTTGTGTCTTTTGAATATCTAAATGTATAAAAATAGTAGTTTTTTCTTGATGTACGTTTTAAGTTGTCTTATTATTCTATTAAAAAAAGTACAACATAAAGCATTCAAAATTTTTGCTTAAATTATCAAAATTTGATGTCAGTAATCCTTAAAAATAATAACAAAATATATTATTTTAACTAATATAATAAAAAAAAGTACATTATTGTAAGTTTTTAACTAATAGTTATAAAGTTAAGTTGTAATTTAATATAGGCCCTTAGAATAAAAGATTGTCATTGCTTCTTACATTTGACTACTATTATATAAGTTATACGTT
This sequence comes from Arachis ipaensis, assembly GCF_059453495.1. Classification (NCBI taxonomy): domain Eukaryota; kingdom Viridiplantae; phylum Streptophyta; class Magnoliopsida; order Fabales; family Fabaceae; genus Arachis; species Arachis ipaensis. The sequence continues at coordinate 68,635,413 of NC_142438.1, forward strand.
TATTTTATTGTGTAAATTAATTAAACTATATTTTATTATTTTATTTTGTATGTTTTGAAATAATGCGATCCTACTATAAGGATGATATTAATTTTCATAATCTAATATGAACCTTCTTACTATTTTGTTTGTCACTCAAATACTGTCTATAAAAAATAGTTAGTTAAAGTGAAACACGGTATAAAGAGAGTAAAAAAAAATTTTGAATTTAGAGTTCTAATATGTTTCTTAATCATCACGTGATATAACTCATTTTTAATAGGTTAAAAAACTCTCTCAACTTTTTCTAAAATAAATTTTTTAAACTATCTAATACATAAAATGTCACACCTTTACATTTATCTTAAAAAGTTAAAAGTTAAAAATAAATGATATTAGTATTTTTTAACAAAATTAAAATAAAAAGATAAAAAGCTACTGAAAAGGATAATATTAAGTTTGAGTTGTGCTATGTGTTCACCAAAATTAGCCACCAGTATAAAATACATGCTAAAAAATAAATACCATTGAAAATAAATTAAACTACACATGTATTTATACACAAATACATTGAGTGCTGATTTTAGTGTACAAATAGCATTTTTGATTAAATTTTATGTTCTTTTGTACCAGAATATTACAATTTATTATATTATTATATTATCTTTGTACTACAGAACAAAAAGTAAAATTTTATATCTTTTTGTTGTTACTTATTTTATTTTATTTTTATTACAGTTTATTATATTATTATATTATTTTTGTACTATATAACAAAAAGTAGAATTCTATATCTTCTTGTTGTTACTTATTTTACTTTATTTTGGCTATCTAAATTAGTCCGTATAATATATTGAAGGTTGAAACTGTTAAAAAAATATAACAAAAAATTTAGATGTTTACTTAAAAAAGCTAATTAATAGATGTTATTATCCTACCACATCTTTAATGTTATATGTCAATCTAATCTTCAATACAAAAATAATATTAACCAACATAGAACTGATTAAAAATTCAAAAATAATTAACAAAATATCCATGAGAGTTTTTTCACTTTATTATTGATAGGTACAGATTTTTTTGCATCTAAAATGCCAATCAAATAATCAAAATTATATGTCAAACAAATAATATTAAATTAATTAATTTTTTTGCAATATAAATTATTTATTTTAATTTAATTATAAACAAATTTGCATGTACTTAAATATCAGAACCCTACATCGTTAACAGTTTAGGAAATAAACATATCAATATTTTAACAAATTATTGGTAGTTGCAATTTTTTTTTATCTTTTTTATGTCAATCAAATAAGAATTTAATTTTGATGTTCTACTAGTGTAAAATAGTTTTACACGTGCATCTAATTAAGCAACGTCATCAAAATTAAACTGATCAAATAATCCAGGATATATGCCAAACAAATAACATTGTGGAATACAAAATTACTAAATTTTTTGTTGTATAATTTATTTAATTTAATTTAAAAAATAAATATTTATGTACTCAAATTTTAATTACAATACTTTACATAATCAATAATTTAGAAAATTAAAAAAATGATATCATTAAATACAAAGCAGTTTAAAAAAATGAGATTTAACTAAGGTAAATATTGATGTACACAAATTTAAAAAAAAATATATTCTACATAATCAATAATTTAAAAAATAATTTTATCTTGTACAAAACTATTTAAAAAATAAAAATGCGTTAACAAAATAATTTATGAGAGTTCTTCAATTCATTATTGATAGGTACAAATATGTCAAAAAGAATTAAAAAACAAATATCAGATAAAAAAATAATTTTTTTTAAATTAAATTGATGAGAGAACACTTTGTATGTGAAAGATAAATTAAAAATATATAAGAATGAATACAATTTGGTAAGTAAACTGAAGAGAAAGGAAAATGAAGGTGAAAGTTATGCGTGAAATTAATAACCGCAGTAAAACACTATGAAATTTACAATTGTAGTGAATGGAGGCGAGGAAAAGTACACCTAAAAGTGGGAAGAGAAGCACTAAAATTTGAATAATGAGATAAAAATAATATATCCAAAACAAAACGATAAAATCCATAAAAAATTATTTATCACCGCTAATTATTTTTTTTCTCTTTTTATACACCGCGTTGAAAATTAACATTTGGGATAGTCATTATCTAGTTCAGAAAATCACAAAAACTCATCTAAATAATTGTTACATACAGAGAAGCACATTCAGAATTAGAAAGAGAAGTAAAAAAATTAAAAACAGATAAAATTAATTAAAAGAATAAATTATTGAAATAAAGAATGGAAGAAGAGGTTACTGTTCCTACAACTATTAGTGAAATACACAAAGAAAATGAGATAGAAGAACATATGTTGTTTTTTATTTAAAATAACTAACATATGTACGGGAGAATCTCTATCATTAAGGATAATATTGGAAAGTAAATTTGGATACGAAAATTCCGTATTGGCATTATATATTGTTATAGATATATTGTTATAGATAAGAATATTATTTGGTGGAAATCTCTGATTTAAAGGAAAATCTTATAAAAAAAATTTTGAATTTGTTTAAAGATATGAATCCAATAACTTCTAAATTGTTGTTAAAATTATTTAGTTTGAGAAAAATCAGAATATTGTTTAGTGAAGACTTTAATTTAAGAAAAAATTTTATTGAAATTTCATAAATTTTCATAAAAATATGAACTAAAATATGTCTAGCTTATTGAAATTGATTGGTTTAGAAAAAATGAGAATATTATTTAGTGGATGTCTCTAATTTAAAAAAAATTACCGAATTTTTGTAAAAAAAATTCTTATTTCAGTTAGGTATGTATGACAGAAAGAGGTAGTGTGTATTTGGATTAAAGTTTGTAAACGGTAGTTTATATTAAATTGATTTTATAAACTTAATTTTGATAAAAGTGAGTTGGTGTTGACATGATTTATATTTAGTAATTTTATATCAAAGTGAATTATAATAAAATAAATATTGTTTGAATTACATTATTCGAAATTACGTTTAAATAAAAATTACTAAAACAGACATAAATTTATGTCACTTAAAATCATATTATTTTAACATTATTTAAGTATAATTATTTAAAAAAGAACTTAAATTTATGAGTTAAAATTTATTATTCTTTTGGTCATAATTTTTTAGTATTCTTTGTTTAGTACTTTTTTGTTTTCAATTAAATTTTTTTAATTAGAATCAATAATTTATATTATAAAAAAATAATAATAATAAATAAAATATATACTAATTTAAGAATATATAGTAAAAATTATATAAAGTCAAAAAAAATAATAAAGTTTTATAAAAAAAATATATCAATAAAAATGATTAAAAAATTTATATAAACAATAAATACTAAAAATTTTATTAAAAATATAATAATATATATAAATGAACATAAAAAAACTCTAAACAAAAATGTCCATACTATAAACAAGAAAATAAATAAAAATTTGATAAAAAATTAAAACTTAACAAAGAATACAAACAATGATATTAAAAAATAATTTGTTTTTAAAGTATAGCCATAAAAAAATTTAAGAATTCTCATGATTATTCCTAGTATCTCTCGTTACGAATAAGATCAAATGACAAAATTGATAGAAAAAAATAAAATTTTTTAATTAATTGTTTAATCTAACAATTGAATGCAAAAGCTATCATTTGTTCCTTTTGGTGAACGGGAGTTAAAATCCAAAATCATTTTTGTATTTAGAAAAAAAAGATTTATCAAACAAAAAAATTCTAGTTCCTTCTAGTGAACACGAGTTAAAATCTAAAATCATATTTGTATTTAGAGAAAAAAAATTTATCAAACAAAAAAATTCTAGCTTCAAGAAGATTGAATGTATTTATTGTGTTTCTAACCCTAAACCAAACACAGCCTAAAGCTATGCCTTCAAAAGCACATCAAAACTATAACATTAACTAACTAAAATTTGAACCAAGCCATGTCTAAAACTAATTTTGCCTTTAGCTCTAGCAAACCTCATCCAAAACTACATGTTCTTAGCTAAAACTCAATCCAAAATCATAATACTCAAACATAAATTTGTTCTTAAGGCTCTAGTTTGCAACTTTTTCAGTTAGTGAATCTGTAGCTTCAATAATTATGTCAATAATTTTCTGCTTCTCCAAAAGAAGCGAATAATCAAAAGCAACATAAGAAAAATATAATTATTCACTACAACAAATATGGCCTTTAACAACGCCAAATTTTGCAACGCTTTAAAACCGTTCTCTTAGATAGGTTTAGACAACAATTTTTAAAGTGTTACTGTTGAATTCATCAATTTACAGCAACAAATTAAAACCGTTCTCTTTGACTATTTTAAAGAACGGTTTTATAACCGTTACCATGATTTGCATTTAAGCAACGGTTTTTTATTGTTGTTTAAAGAATTATACAAAAGAAACGTATTAAAACCGTTGGCGAAATGCTACACTTTAAAACCGTTCTATTAGATGGTCTTAAACAACAGTTTTTACAGTGTTGCTGTTGAAGTTCATTTTTTCATTACGCTATAGTAACAAAATAAAACCGTTCTCTTTGACTATTTTAAAGAACGGTTTTACAACCATTACAACAATTGTTTATAAAACAACTATTTTTTAATATTATTTAAATAATTATACAAATTAAACAATACCAATAAAAATAATTTCAGATAATCATATAAATATAAACTATTTTTTCTATAAATACTAAATTTATAAAATACTCAAAAACTATTGTTATAAATAAATAATAAATATTATTTTAAAAAGAATAAAATTAAAATAAATTTATAATAAATATTATATATTATTATTATTATTATAAATATATAAAAAATATTATATTTTAAAAACATAAAGTTAAAATAAATTTATAATAAATATTATATATTTTTATAATAAATATATAACAAATATTAATATAAAAAAATAAAATTAAAATAATTTTAGAATAAATATTATATATCCATTAAATAAATATTTTACTTTATAATTTTATTAAAATCTTCATATTATCTTTAATTTTTTTTTTTTCTTAACCCTGATTCTAGAACCTAATTTCCAAATTAACCATACATAAACTTGAAGAAAAGAAAAGAAACAAGAGAAAAGGGAGCTCGAAGGGGGGAAACCAGAAGGGCGAAGAAACAGAGAAGAAGAGAGGGAAGAGATGGAAGGGACGGCGCCAGCAAGGGTTCCACCGTCGTCGCCGTCGCCGTAGAGTGGAGAGAGAGAGAGAGAGAGAGAGAGTCTGACGTGAGGGAGAAGAGAACGCGAGAACTAGGGAAGGAGGGAGGCTCTATTCCGCGCCGCCATGCCTTCACGCCGCCGAAGGAGGTCACGTCACCGTCAGATCTGAAGCCGAGGAGCCGAACGCCGTCGAAGCCGCACCGTCGCGTCACCGTGGCTGTGCCTCCGTCGAACCCGTCACACCGCCGCTGCCGTGATGTCATTGCTGTCGCGACGGAGAAGAGATGCGTGAGGAAGGAAGCTCGTAGGGGAGAAAAAAGATGCCGCCTGTGCTGCCAGCTCCGACGCGTCTGATCTCCACTGTCGCCGTCGAAGGTCTGTCGCCGAGGACGTGGAAAGGAGCCGCCGTTCATGCTTCTCGCCACCAAAAGAGGAGCTGCTGCCGCCGTCGATTGTCACTGGAGAACACACCGTACCGCCGTGCCTCTGGTTGCCGGAATCACGGACCGGAGAGAAGGGGGCTGCCTCTCCTGTTGCTGCTGCCTCGTTCTTTTATTGTAAGCCATCTCTGTTTTGAATTCCATTGAATTCATTTCTGTTTTTGATTCCATTGAGTTTGAATTCTCCATTTTGCTGCAACCATGGTCACTGTTGTTGGAGTTTAATTGATTTGGTTTCTGTTTTGATTTGAATTTTGATTTGGTATAATGCTGCCTGTTTTGGTCACTGCTTCTCTGAGTTTAAATGATGGGTTCTCTCAGTGATAATATTCTAGGTGATTGAGTGATGCAACTTTTATGTAAATTAAGATTTATGACACTCCCTGTAAACATAGAGATGGATTATCACACTTCACTACCCTAAAGATACTGTAAACATGGAGATGGATTATAACTGGTGACTATTTCCTTATGAGGAGTAGCATTTTAGAGTTATGCATGAGTTATAGAGTTCATGAGTACATGCAATCCATCTTTTTGATTTTGTAGCACTATGCTTTTGCTATATTTCAATGTCAGACTTAATTTGATACCCTGAATAAGCTGCTCTTACATTGTATTTTTATTGTTGCTATTTACTGTGCATTATTTCTACTATTATTTTTGCTTTGTATATGACTAATATATTACCTGTTTTCACATTAAGATTGGTGTATTAGTACTTCTATTGATTAGGCACATCTTATTAAAAGATGGGAATCTTTTTCTGCTTTTTGCAATAGGTGTGGAACATGGAAAGGAGATAAACTCTGCAGTAGTTGCAGACAAGTGCGGTACTGCTCTGAGAAACACCAGGTAGCCGAATTGTTTAGATGTTTTATTTAGTCTTCTTTCCACAAATTTTATCCTAATAGTTATCTTTTGTTTTCCTCATCCCCTCTCTCTATTAGTAAACATTATTAGCATTAGGCTTAGTATTATATTTAATTTGCTAACTTTTTTGTTCACTGGAAAATCATTATGAAGGTGAGGGAGAACTTAGTATTATATTTAATTCTGCTTCACTGCTTCTACCTCGCTGCTTCTGCTTCACTGCCTTGGCTGATTGTGGGTTGTCATCTGTGGTAAGTGGTCTTTTTCTGATTTTCTTTTGTTTAGTTAGGGCGTGTTTGGCTGTTGGCCATTTTTGTTGGAGTTAAGAAGAAGAAAGGAAAGCGGTGTGTGAGTTTCTACTTTTGTGTTTGTTTCAGTCCTTTGAATAGTGATTAGAGTTTGGATTATGAGATGAGACGTGATTAACTGATTATGGTGTTGCGATTAGGGAGCGGAATAAAGTATGGGAATGTGGGATTTGCTAATCTTTTGCTGTTGCTTTTGTTCACTAAATTACTATTTGGAAATGCTGTTGCTTTTGTTCACTAAATTATTATTTGGGGGCGGCAGGCGGGGGTTGAAAAAGAGTGTTTGGTGAGCATGATGATGAAAATGGTTGTATGTGAGGACATGGCTTTTTGTTATTTTCATTAATAAGCACGATTAATTTACTTGAATTGATTAATTTGAGCTAGGCTTTCAAAACCGTTGTCTATGCCAGTAACTTTGGCAACGGTTTTTTTGTTACCGTTGCCTTAGGTAAAAAACCGTTGCCTTTGATCATTGACAACGGCCGCATATACCACAGGTCAAAAACCGTTGCCAAAGCGTTGCTTAAAGTTTTAGGAACGGTTTTTCAATCTACGGCAACGGTTTTTGACCGTTGTGAAAACCCTTATTTGTTGTATAATATTATTTTTGTGTTGATGTTTATTTGACCATTCTTTAATACCTACTACATGTTCCTTGTAATTATACTTATCTCTAGTTTAAATGCAAAGACTAAGATTGCAAGAAATGCAGGTCTTCGTAGATATGATAAGGCAAGCATTCAAAAATAAACTAATTCTTGCTGTAAAAGGCTTCTTGGATCGGATGTAAATTGATTTTCTAATCACTCAGCATTTTATTTGTTTATTTTTTGGGTATTTTTCAACAGCGCGTTATTATCCAACTATCCTTCTTATAGTAAAGCATGAAAATTGTGTTTTTTCTATATAGGAATTGAGCCTCCTAAAGAACCTGGAGGCGATATGAATTTTTCTCCAAAAGAAAGGATGTAGCAAGTCAATGCTTGATTGCACTCTGGCTAAAATGTCACAGAATATGACATCGCCTACTTCTGTATTTGGGTCTTCATCAATAGTTGTAACACTTTATCACATAAAACTTTACACTTAAGTCGTAAAACCGAGGTGGTGTAGTATTACGATCTCTAAAATAAAATATATATACGTATAATAGTCGAAAGAAGATAGTATAATAAGAGCCTTGAAGAATAGGTAAGTTAAAATCGTAAAATTAAAAGCGCAACACTCAAGATTAAAGATTACTTGCGTACGAAAAAAGCTAGAATTCATAAACATATATAAATAGAAAGTAAGAATAGAGGGCCAAGAGTACAAAAATAACAAGTTTCTAACCCAACCTGCGAAACTAAGGTTGGCCGGAAAATATTTACATATATATATATATATATAACCCACAATCCCAAAATACATACATGAAGTTGTAGTTCTCCATATACCTCTAAGAGGTACAAAAGTAAAACAAGTATACACATGAGGAGACTCTATACATATATAACAAAAGATCAAAAGTAAAGTCCCAAAATATCCACTTCGCTGCAGAATTTCAGACGCCTAGTGATGTGCCTCTTGACCTGCATCTGAAAAACAACAATATTGTATAGGATGAGAACCGGGAGTTCTCAATATTGTAAAGGTGTCAAGTACATAAGATATAAGGTCTTGGGAATGCTAAAGGCAATTCTAGAACTCCGACATTCACATTATAAAACTTAAAAAACTAAATTAGAAACCATAAGGTAAGGTGGTTTTTTATTCACATTATAAAACTTAAAAAACTAAATTAGAAACCATAAGGTAAGGTGGTTTTTTAAGGATTCCTAACTTAACCAAGTCTTAAGCCTAATTAAATTCCTAACTTTTTTGCCTTTCTTCCGTTCCTTTAACTCCGATGACTTTACATAGACAAACAAACAGGCAATGGCAAACACAGGAAGAATACAAGTAATACAAATAGCAAGTATAACAATTTGCATGTTAAAATCACTTAGGCAATCCCAATTAATGTACAAGCAAGCAATTCAAACAATATGTATTGATGTATGCCTGTCTTATAGCTGTTGATATCAACTGTCGGTTACATAGCCAACCCGACATGTCCTAGTAGCTAACCGTGAACAGTCCCTCTGTACGTGCATCCCCAAACTCAAAAATAAACTATGGGACGGAATCCAAGCTGACATGAAGGAGATAACACTTCAAGCTCAACAATGTCCATGGGAAAAATCCCAAGCTGACATGGGGGAAACAACACCCCAAATTCAAAAATTAACCATGGGAAGACTCCCAAGCTGACATGGGGGAGACAACACTCCAAACTCAATAATATTTATATATGCATGCCCATGGGAGAACACAGGGAGTTAAAGTGCCCGGTCACATCTTACGTACAGGGGGTCAACAAATGTCTTAATAATAATCAATTATATCTCATAAATATCATTTTCATTCTCAACAATAATTCATAGCTCATCTCATTATTTTCAATTAATTAACATCATCAATTATCTCATACATCATTCTCAATATGACATTACTCCCTTAATTGCCTCATATACCACTTTCATCATCTTTGTCAAATCAAGTACCATCATCTCCAACCACATACTACCTTTTAAAAATCTTTCTTCATCTCTAAGTTACCACCATTTCCTAACTTCGTCCTATTACTAGGCTTACTAACAAGATCTAGGGTCAAAGGAACGAAAACAGAGGTTTAGATGTTTGAAATTAAGCTTTAAAACCCAAAACTCATGTTTGCTGAAACAAGGGTCATGCGTACGCGTGGGAGTGCAGTTTAGCCCATCTCGCGTACGCATAGCCTTGTCCGCGTACGCATGTACGCTGGACAGAAACGACCCTTCGCGAATGAGGGGTATTCGTACGCATACACTGCAGTTTGATCAGAAATGGCTAAGTCTGCATAATTTCAGTTTTACATATCGAACTTCCGACGCACATAACTTTCTCGTTTCAAAACATTTTTCATCCGTTTTTCGAACGGAGTAAACTTCACAGACCCAGTTTTCATATGAAATAAGTTTGAAATAATTTGGGAATCCGGAAGCTGAGTTATGATTCGCCGAAGTTTGGCCAAAATTTAGTCTTACATAAAAATCCTCAGACCTTTGTTTTCATCAAAAATCAAACTCAATCAACATTTTATGCTTACAAACCACCCACCAACACACCATATCACATCCACACAGCCTCCACATCATACCATAATCAACCATACCTCAATTTTACATAATTCTCATACATGGACTTCACAATTTTACTAACAAATCATCAACAATCCATCATCTATTCATATTCATCATTATCAACATATCAAGCATCATTAATCCATCATTTATCACTCTACTCTCATCATGAACAATAATCATCAACAAATACTCAATCCATATCAACAATCATCATCAAAGGTATTAGAAAATTATCATACTCATGCATTCACACCTATTCTATAGTCATATAACCTAAATTTTCACAAGATATTATATATTAAGTACGAGAAACCTAAACCATATCTTGACCGATTTCCTCGTATAACCCAAGGTAACACAATTAGACAAAGTATGAGAAAATTATGCCATTTGAACTATAACTCAATAGCTAATTCTAACTCTAATTTGAACTAAGAAAATATCATCAATGAATAAAAAAAATTATATTATAATAAAGAATACAAGAATAGTATGGGTAATATGTAAATAATTAGTTCGTGTCCAATAATATATTAATATTAGATAACCAATCATTTTCAGTTAAATTTTTAAAATTATTTTAAATTTTAAATTTTAAATCATAAATTTTTAACTATAAATTCTAAATAAAAAATATAGAGAATTAAATTTTAGTTAGTTAATATTAACTAATTTTAAAATTTAAATTTATAATTTAATATTTATAATTAAAAATTTACAATTTAAAATTTAAAATTTAAAATAAATAAAATAATTTTAAAAATATTAATTAAAAAATTAATTACCAAAAATTTTTCGTCCTAAATTATAAACTCACCAACTAAAATTTGGTCGGTAAGTAAAAGTTAGTTACTAACTTACTATGTAAGTAAGGTTAACATTAGTCTAGAAAGTTCTTTCAAATAAAAAAAAAAAAAGAAATTAGCTAGAAACTAGAAAGTGAAGCAGGGCGGTGAAGTCATTCCCCATCGTCGTTTTAGGCGACAGTTTCCGTGAGAGAGTGACGTTGTGATCGGATTCACGATTCTGAGTCCATGGAGGCAAGCTCAGTCGTAGAAGACGATGAACGTGTTATCCTTGTTTGCACAGACCCCGATTCTCTCGAACCTCAAACTCCAGACCAAGAACACCTTCTCCTCACCGCCACAGATATCCTCACCTGGGACTTGCCTAACATCCTCACTTTCAACACCCTCAAAGTTCAAGCACATCGCTCCAGGTTCGTTCATTCACTCACTCTATTTGTTTTTTTTTTCTCCGAAAAATGAACTGTATTGACCCAAATTGCACTGGAATCCTTTTTAATTATGTGCTCCACAGGCTCATTGAGCAATCCTCGTATTTCCGTGGTCTACTCGGCCGGAGTTTCAGGTATAAAAGATTTTCTTTTGAAGTTTTTTTTTTTTTTGGCTTAACATTTAACATGCTTCATTAATTTTTTTTTTTTTTAATAGTGAATCGTGCTTGAGCTTAATCACTGTTAAATGGGATATCGGTGTATTTATCCAGATTCTGAAGCATATCTATGATTGTTCATTGGATGTTACTTCTGAGAATTTCCTCCCCCTTTATGAGGTACCATTGATTTTTGGATATATTTATGCATGCATCAAAATTTTGTTTTTAATTTTTTGGTTATAGTGCAAGAGTAGCTGTGATATTGTTCAGGCAATTCATACATGCCTTTCAATGTGATGTTTCCGATTCTTTATTTTGTTTGAGGAGTTTCAATTTTTTTACTAGACTTCATTCTTCACTGTCTAATGGCTAATATTATTGGTGAATTGTTCTTGTATGTAACAGGGTGCGTTCTATTTTGGAGTGGAAACACTGATATTGAAGTGTGAGTCTTGGTTTTCTGAGGTATCCTCACCTGAAGGCTTTCAGTCAGCGCAATTGCCAATGGAGGACATGATCCAAATTTGGAAGTTTGGCTTAGAGCATGGTAAAACACCATTATTTTTCAACCTCACAATTGTCTTCATTCACTTTGGTGTTTTGGTTTTTATATGACAATTTCATTCTAACAAACTTTTTTTTATGTGTTGTTTTTTGCAGCTAGTGACTTTATTGTGAACTTGTGTGTGGGCTGCCTGGCAAGAAATTTTGTATGTACTCAACTTCTAGACACTAAGGCTTGAACAACAAACAGTAAAGTTGTGTATCTTAATTATAAATCTTTTCCTGGTCATGATGTTGTCCACTTGTTAATTAATGACAATACATTGTTATACATCCCCTCAAAAATAAATAAATAAATAAATAAATAAATAAATAAATAAATAAATTTCATAATGTTATTTTACATATGCACTGATTGGGCTCTAGTTATTGTTGAAATGCATCCCCATGTATTATTAGATTGGCATCTCTTTGGTGGGAATTTCTTTAGACTTGTTTTTCAGGATGTCCGGATTACTAAATCATGATATCAGAAGGAAATATACTAAGTGCTGGCACATATACCCTTTAATTATGAACAATTCCTTTAATTCATGCTTTGGGCTGTCTTTTTCATTCCCCTTCCCCCTTTTGTGTATACTCAGGCCATGTTGCATGAAGTGACATCTGCATTTCTATCCCCATCATGGAGCCATTAGCCATATCTTGTATTTGGAACTTAAGAGTTCAGATGGGGAAGTGTGGTTATTAAAAGTAGAGTTATTTGTTAAAGATCTGATAGTGATATTATTTGAAGGATAAAAGAGATACTGGAACAGAAAAGGCAATTACCATTCTCCTGTTAAGATTTTTATATTTCAATGAAGGAGCTGCTTTAGTAAATTCCCTTAAATTATTTTGTTTCGTAAACAAGATATTAAGTTCAGTTATATGAAATTCACAAACCCTTGATCTCTGAGAATCTTTTTATCTTTTATGAAATGCTGAAGTGTATTCTTCGAGTTAGTTAACTCTGGCATGGACTATACCTTTTCTTTAATTTATTGTCTTGTAGATGTGGGCAAAGCACAACATGTTTTTCAAGAGAATCCCGCATGAACTGCTGTTGTCTTCAGTTAAGCATCCACACTTGACTGTTGACAGGTTGATTTAGTATTTTATGAAAAGGTTTCTTTAAATCCTGTGCTATATTTTTATTATATAAATCCAAAAATATAATGCTATAGAAACTTGACAGTGAAACACATCTTTCTGATGCACTTCTTCTCTGGCTTGAAAGTAACATGGAAAATTTGGAGTGCCAGAGCAAGGATGAAGACAACTGCTATGAAATTTTAAAACAGGTATGTTTTCTGTTTCGTTTTTTATAGTTAGTTCTTTGATCTATTTGTTAATCGTTAATTTGAGTCTTAGGAGAAGAAGGCAGCCACGAAGGTCATAACAAATTCATTTTCTCCCCATCTGCTAAAGCACAGTCCTTCACCATATTATTGAAATATCAGTGAGATGTTATTTATGGGCAAGGTAACCTTTTGAAATTCTAGAGATGACTGGAAAAGATGGGAAGGAGAAAAACTGTATTCCAAAATCTGAATAATTGTGGATGCTTTGATGTCATGATAAAAAAAAAAAAAAGTAAATTCCTATTTATACTGATAATCTGGGTCAAATACTAGTGTAGTACAACTAGTACAACTATACAAGCTTAGCCCATTAACACTATTAATATTAAATACTAGTAATTTGCCTGTTAATCCTCTTTCTATTTATGTTTTGGTTTAAAAATAATTAATGTGCAATAATAATCAATGTGAGATTAGTCAAAATAGTAAGTTCTTTAGTCTCATTATTGGGTGTATGTATACACTCTTGTACAATGACTATATATCAAAATTAAAGTATTAAGATTATCATAGCAAACATCTTGGAAGATTGTGCTGATTTTTCAGTAACGTGCAAGTAATTTCTTTCATTGGTAATTCCACATTTAATTGAACATTAACCAAAATCGTATAAATGTAATTGCATTATTTTAAGTATGTTGGGAAATAATCATAAATCAATCAAGCTTCTAATATTTTCTTAATATTTTCACATTTCTATACATAATAAGTTTGCTATGTGTTTGTGTTGGTGTACTTGAATGTCCATAACACCATGGTCTTTTATTTTTCTTTACAGATTCGTCTGGACCTTTTGGCTTTGTGGTTTGCTGCAGGTATACCAATTATCTTGAGCTTTTTCTTGATCCCTCAAGCACTGAAATGTCTATTTTTTCTTGGAAGAAATTCCTAGATTTTGTAAGGTAATTTTTGTATTTGTTTTAACAGGAAAAAGAAACTCTTCTCATTTTAGGCAGCTAGCTGAGGAAAGCATTGCTTCAATTTTCAGACTTTTGACTATTCCACTTATGGGTTCACAAGATATTTTTGGTTATAGTGACTTGCAACATCTCAAAATTCGGCTCACAGAGTATTCAAAGGTGAATTTAATAATTGAAAGCCATTTAATGATTTTGGCCTTGTTTATTTCGTTGTGGTCAATTTGTTTGAGCTAGGGAGCCCTTTAATGCTTGGCATTACAATATTTCTTAATTCTTATGTAAAGGAAGGAAAATAAGCTTGATTTATTTAGTTTTAAAGATTTCCACTACATTTTTCTTATTGAATGATATAAAATCGTATTGGAAAAAGAACTGGAAATATCCCTTCATACTCTATAGTGCAGAGTAGATATGCTTAGGATAATATTTATTTATTTTGTTGAGGAGGACAAAAATATAATAGAAACATAGCATAGTCCCTCTTTAACCAGGTAAATATTGCATTGGTATAAGTTATATTTTGTTCATTTGTTGTTATATAATGAAAAGAGATCCATAAGGTATTCTGATGATAAGGTCCTTATGGTTTCTGACTTCTTATCTTCCATGCCTTGTGCAATTAGAATTTTAGTGAATATATATATATATTTTTAAATTTTTTTGAACCTGGAAGTTGGTTACCTATAGTATTTGGCTCCATATACTATTCAGGAACATGATCTCATATGAATGTCTAAGATAACTGTCTTTAAGTCGTATGCAAGGAGTCTGTGATGAGCTATTAGGTATTGTGTTATGGTTTTGTGATGTAAAGTTTCATTGCATGCAGAAAGTAGACCTTTCCAATTGTCCGCAAATAACACCTGCAATCCTGCTTCTATCACTTCTCCCTTCATCGTATATAATGGATCCTGCTAAAAAGAAGATTATAGAAAAGTTCTTTATCAACTCTGGAGGTCCTTCAAAAGATAGACATGTATTTCCTCAAAGACTCTTGCAAACCACTACCTTTGAGGTAGTTCAGGAGGTGGATATCTCAAAGTGCTGGAGATTGCTTATTGAACATGCTGTTGATTACTTCTGCAAGTCATTTCCTTGTTTAAGAATATTGAAAGCAGCTTATCTATTGAACATCGGGACAATCAGTTTCTTACAGTTGTTGGAGAAGTTCCCTTTGGTCTGTGAAATTGATTTGACTGTTGATAGTACCCCAGTAATACCAGCATTATTTACCATTTTATCCTCCAATCCTGCTTTAATACCACCTGTACCACAGAAGACCTCTATTATTAACCACAAGGCAGTGGAAATCATGCCATTTTATAAATTTGGACCTCCACTTTCTAATGTTACAAGACTCACATTGGAAGGAAGAACTGATGTCTGTGGTAGGATGCTTTTCTGGTCATTAGCATTCATGTTTGACCTAAATATTCTGTTTCATCTTTTTTGTTCTGCTATCAGCCACTCAATTTTCTTAATTGTCCATGACAGATTCGGTTCTCCTCTATATCTCCAGATTCTGTGTTTCATTGTGTCACCTGAATATTAAAGGATGTATTTCTGTCACCGATGTTGGCATATCAGATCTCATATGCAGGTGTAGAAAACTTAATTCAATTGTGGTTTGTGATACATCATTTGGGATAAATTCAGTTCAAGCTCTTTCCTCGGCTATTTCTGATGGTGGCAATACTTCCTCTGTGCATTCTAGAGAGAAACATTTGAATTCTGTAGCATCTAATCTTCAAGAACTGCATATGGGTGGGTGCAAGGGTAAGCTATATTTCTGAGTTCATTAGTACCAAAATTAATATGTGAATCGTTAACTTGTATATATTTTCAATTGCATTTTTGACCCCATGTTCTGGTTGGTATTGTTGCATATGTTTTTAACATTCAGCAATCATTAATGAATCACATAATATATTTTACCTCGTATATACCATGCTAAGATGGCTTAAATAAAAGAGTAACAAATATATATGGTTCGGGTTATGTTGTATTGTGTAGTTTGAGTGCAATTCTATATTTAACTGCTGCATACGTTTGTTTTGATATGATGCACACTTGAGCCAAACAGTAATATTTATTACTATTGTTTTGAATCACCCTTGTGATCTCTCGATGAAAAAGTAAATGGTTTCCTCATCCTTATCTTTTTTTATATGAAAAAAAGGTTTTAGTCCCATGCTTTTCCCTCAAGTTGGGGTGAAAGGAGTCACTGAATTGCTTGCCAGACCAAGTAGTATTTGAACATAACAAGTTAACAATACATAATCCTTATGGTTGACCACAGCTAGTCGATTACAAATGTTTAGGTACTGATCTTCTGTGTATGTTTAAGGAAAAGTAATCCTCAGCTTGTAGGATTTATATACACTAACTAAACTAATCATTCTTCATAATTACAATGTCTAATAAAGAAGAAACTAATTATCCCTAATTGATCCTAATTGATACATAAAGGAACTTTTCTATAATATTCAAAAACAAACTACAGCTTGTTTGAGAGGGATTTTTACAATTTTGATGAACTTTACTTCTTTGTATGATAAATTAGTTGTTTTGCAGGTGTTTCTGATTCATCTTTACTTGAGCTTATGTCTCAGACACAGCTTTTGAAGAGTTTATGCCTGAGAGGGACTGATCTGGTTGACCAGGCGCTTTATAATTTCCTAGGTTCTTCCTTGGAGATGCTTGATGTTTCAAATACCAAGGTTCGTTTGCAACTTTATCAAAAGATTGTGTGTCATGTGTCTTGAGAGTGACACAAAATATAAGTTGATTGTTATTTTGTCAGAGTTTATGTTACTTGAAGTTCAAGGAATTGTGGTTTAAGAATTACACAGCTTGTTTCCGCAGCAAATACCTACGTAATGATGTATATGCCACCTTCGATGCATGAATATGACCAACAAAATAAACAAGCTTTACTAATTCGTAATTGGGACTTTTTAGATTCATTAATTAGTTGCATTCAAAATAAAAATGATTGCTTTGGTTATAAAGTTGGGCAATATGTTTTTTGCTCAATGTCATTGCCTCTAGTACAAATGCTTCTTTTGTGCATATAATTGTGCAGGAATATACCATATCATTCATAGTTCCCAATAGGTTAAGATTGTTTTGCAGAGCATTTTCACTATGTGTGACAGCATGGAGAACACATACCGAGTATATTGATTCCTTACTATCAATGCTTTATCTAATTGGTTTATTCTCTTTTTCTTTGTAAAATTGCAGATTTCTGGAGCTGCGTTAGCTCATGTCGTTCATAGAAATCTGAGTTTGAAATGTCTGAAAGCAAAAGATTGTAGAAATCTGTTTCCAGATAACAGTTGTATTGAAAAAAGAGAATGCTGCTTTTTCTCTTTGCATGAAGAACTACATGCTGAGTTCAGAAAAACATATAGCTTGGAAGAAATTGAATTTGGATGGGGTTTTTCTACCTCATCTTTGAGTGATATGGAACCTATAATGATGTCATTAAAGACCATCCATATAGGTTTAGGTGGTATGTTAGGTGAAGATGCACTGAGAAAATTACCTTCAACCTGTCCTTTGCTGGAAAAAATAATTCTTCATTTTCAGGTAATAATTATGCTTCCTGTGGATTTGAGGTTCCTTCTCTCTTCTAAAGAGAACATAAAATTCATTCCTGTTGTTCATAGTATGGAAAAACAATGGAGAAATTTTATCCCTCCAATTAATTTAATGATATTTGCTATTCATCATATGCAATCCATGAACTTTTTATTGTTACAACCTCCATAAATCCTTCAAGCAGACGAGTCAAACCTTATACTTTGAATTAATCTCATCAATCATTGCCGAAGTGTCATTTCTAATTCCTGGGGCATATATATGTATATAAGATGCATTGTGTTTCTTGTTCTAGCTATCCCTTTATCATCTGTTGGCGTTGCTTTGTTCTTGGTTGCTTATGTTTTCCATTTCTTGGATGCTGTGGTCATTTGTAAAATTTAGAATGTTGCTTTCTTTGTTTCGGTTTTTCAAGGTAATATCAGATGCTACTTTGACAAATATGGTTTCATCCTTGATAAACTTGCAAGAATTATCTCTGTGCTATTGTTTTGGTGATATATCCATGTCAAGCTTCAAATTCTCCATGCAAAGTCTAACGAAGTTGAGGCTTGAAAGAGTAACCCCTTGGATGACAAATGCTGATCTGCTTATTTTAAGTCAGAGCTGCAAAAATTTGGTTGAGCTTTCATTGCTAGGATGTCCTAGTCTTAACTCAGGTTAGAATTCTTGGGTGCAGAGATGAATAACTGCCATTAACTTAATTCAATAGATGTAGTTCTTTAACATATGCCTCTGACTTGATCAAGTTGTATATAATAAAGATATAATATAAATAAGCTTTAAGCAGATAATTCGTGTCCTTTTGTTTGTTAAGACAAAATAATGATTGCAGCCAAGATCGATTGTGCAGGAAAACTGAAATGGGAAACAACTGTAATACTGTGGGTTTTCAATATTGGGGGTAGACGTATGACACAGTGATTAACCATTGTTATTTTAATCAACTGGTAATTATTAAAATTTTTGTCAACATTGTTGCTTCTTTACTTGCAGATTCTCAAGAGATAATTTCACATGGCTGGCCAGGCTTGATCTCTATCCATTTAGAGGTTTGCTGATTTTTATTTATCTCCATTTTTTTTCAATTTAGGATCAATCAGAATTACCTTACCTTTTAGGTTATTGTAAGTGATATATAATCTTTTGGTCTAAACTGTTTCATACTATCCTTTTGGTCTGTATATGTATTTTTAATTGAACATTTGAAATAGACCGAGACCTGTGTATTATGCAGACTATATATATATATATATATAATACTTGAAACATTAATGTAAAACCTACTTTGGTTAAATTATTTGCACATTGTGTTTATTTAGAACTATTTATGTCGAGACTTCTACATGGCAATATTTTAGTTGTGTTAGCTTAACATATAATATCTTTAACGTTATTGCACTTTTTATCATTAAAATCCACCTTAGATAGTAAAAGAATAGCTGTCATGAGCTATCATCTATTTAACTATTTGTCTTGAGCATTAGTTTCATGGCCAAGTATAATTAGACATAACAACTAATTATATGCATTTGTAAATTAAAGGTAGCCACTTATCTTGTTGTTTCAAAACCTGAACTTTTTATGTAACTTCTATTTGGGCGAATTTATAGTAATTATCCTTTAAATTGGATTTTAATACTTGGTAATTTTTATTTCATAGCCTGAAATCTAAGCACCTTAAAACAGATCAGGAAAGAAAAAGAAAGATAATGTTGGTGATACTATGTAAAGTAGAAGTGGATGAAGGAGAATGTGCCAACTTCACTACTATACGTCAGTCACTCAATATACACTATTTTGGTTTCTGTTTTAATATACTATAAATAGATGTATACCTTTTTACAGGAATGTGGAGAAGTAACATCAAATGGGGTCTCTGCTTTTTTTAACTGCAAAGCTCTTGAAGATCTCCTGTTGCGTCATAATGTGAGCTTTCTTAGAGCTTTTTGTTTTTTCCAGCTAAAAATTCGGTGCATATTTCATTTACACTTAAATTTATTAATGCTGGTTGAATGATAGATGATAGGTGATTTGTTCACAATTTCCAGTTAGAATTCAGTTCAATTGCTTCCATCTTATTGATTTATTGTCCGGCATATATTTTATAATCATCATTTAGGTTAATGTAGCATCTTCTTTTGTGACTAAATTTAAGATCAGTACGACACAATTATTATTCATGATGATTATTCTTGCAAAAGAAAGTGTAAAAATGAAGGTTATTAGATATGGTGATTACACCACTTGATTACACATCAATGTTCATGGACTGTATTTCTACTTTGAAAAGTTCAACCAAGTAAAATGTAGGATAAAAACAAGAAAAAGAAGAATCAAAATTGCAATCTCGCTAAGCCTTCTTCCAATCTATATGCTCAAAGTAATCTATTGCTACTTGGCTTTTGCCACTCAATCCCTGTGATTATGTGGGAACTTCCTTCCTAAACATGGATTGCTTACAATTACAATGAACAAATAGCTGTCATTTTTCATGCTTTGAGGAATTTGATTTTCCTGGTTTTACTTCTCCATCTTTGACAATAGATTATCCCTGAAGCTTTGTCATCCAAAATGAATTTATTTTACCCATTACCATTCTGGAAAATGAAGTTAGCATGTGTGCTCTGGCACCCTCTGAATTTCTGAATCATGTATTAAAAATTGTCATTGATTATGATTTGACTATTCATATGCAGGGTCCTGGGCTACAGAGAAACTTCATTTTGAAAGCTGCTTCGGAGGTTGCACTTTTTTTTGTTATCATTGCTCTGTTTATTTTTTTTCTCCCCTTTTAGATGTAAGGTTAAAAAAAATTATCTGCACTGAATCTTCTATCGTAAGTGACAGATGCCATTGCTTCGAAAATTGTCACTGGATGTATGTGATGCGAGTGAAGGTGATTTTGACATTCCTGATGTAAGTCACTCCAGCACCGTCGTTTCTAGTAGTTATTTGTTATTCAAGTTCTTGAGCTATCATCCCAATCTGGGTAGATACTTGAAATCACTGTATGTTAATGCTGAAAGATACCTAGTGAACTCTGTTGTGGTTTGTATGTTTAACTATGTATTCACATGCTCTAAAGCCCCCTCCCCCCCTCTCTTCCTCTATCTTGGCTTCAGTATGCAAACAGATACTCGTTGAGTACGGTAAAGATAGCAAGGTGCAAATCTCAAAGATGCGCATTTAATCTCCCAGCCCCTCCAAGAAGATCTGTTCATGTGGAAAGTCTGGTGCTTGTGTGGAACAGCAGAGATCTCACCAGAACCGTGGTGAAGGAACGGCTTTAGCAGATTCTCGTCTGAGCAATTGGGGGTACATCACCTCTCTCCAAAGATGAAGGGTTAGTTTTACTACTAGTGTTTGGTTTTAGGAAGTCAAATTCTTATAAGTTTAATATGAAGATTCTTGCTTCTGCTAAAAGTTACAACTGAATAAGTTGTATAATTGTCTCCTACATTCTCTTCTATTCTTAATCTCTTCTAATAAAACTATGCTCTGTTTCATCATGAATTCATTAGTCCGGTTTATATTGCCCACACTTGTTTTATTCTCTCAAGTAATTCATCATCTTGTTTCTGCGTTGTATTTACATATTAGTTCGCGACCTGGTAGAGCATAATGTATGTTCTCCACATTGTATCAAACGCTATTTTCATGTGCAACATGTTAACAACGAATCAAACTTTGTTCAAAACTAGGGTGACATCCACGCGTTGTGCAGGGTGATAAATTAACGATGGTATATAGTATATTTTAATAAGTATTATATTGTTTAAAAATTAATTAAAATATATACAAACTAATATTAAATTTGATGTGTTTTTTATTTAAAATATTGTATAATATAGAAGTTTTTGATATTGCAATTGTACAAAGCTACATCTTCATTTGTTTTTATATTTGCATTTGTTTTAATTGACGAATTTAGTCTTCTTATAGAGTGTATGTCTTTCTTTATTATTTTCGGTGGTTGTTTCTTTCTTCTTCCTATTATATGGTTTTGTAAAGACATTTTTTGAACGGTTGACTTGTACGTATTTTTTATTATCTTTTTTTTTTTAATTTTTGTATGTATGTTCTTTATCTGAAAATGTGCTTTGAATTTGTTTATTTTTCTTTCTGCTTAATCTCTTGATTGATCTGTCATCTAAGTCTGATGATATTGGTGTTGGTGAAATTGGTTCTTATAATCAATGAAGAATATAAATGGTGTTTTGAATAATTGAAATTTTTATAGTATTGCATGTTCTATATGTTGCAATAAAAGTTGAGTTTCAGTATTTTTTTGTTGGGACAAATGTTTTGGTAATGGTATTATTGAGAGCATTCTTTAAAGTTAAAATTATTTATTTTGATTTTAAATATAAGTGTGAGGTTGTATAAATTTTTCAATTAGGATAATGTTTCAGTATCATTGCTGTCTTGGAGTGTCATTAGATTTAAAATAGTTGTACTCAATAATTTTTTTGCTTCTCTATCAAATAGTACAAAAGTTGTAGCACTTTGATTCGAAACCTTTTAGTTTTGAATTATAATAATTATTGAGTTAGTAATTTATAATTTGATAAAATTTTTTATCATAAATATAATTTGATGGAATTTTTTATAATTTTATGTTTTAGCATAAAATTTTTTTTCGTATTTTTTGCGCCATCCACGTGTGCGCGTCGCCTCTAGTTCTCCAAAGCTTCATTCTTCATGTCCTTTTCACTTGTGCATGTTTTCTTTTCATCTTCTAGACCATTCTTGCTTTATAGATTCTGAATCCATTTAACAAACACATCACGGCCTCGAATGGTAATGGAAGAGGATTAAAATATAGCATTTTTAGGGTTAAAGAAGCATGTTTTGAACCATGAAGCAAAATTAGGAAGGAAACACAGTCATGCAATTTATATGAATAAGTGTGGAAAATATTGATAAAACTCCCTAAATTTTACACAAGATAAACTATAAAATTGGGGTTTATTAAACCTCCCCACACTTAAACCAAGCATGTCCTCATGTTAAAAATTAAAAGACCAAAGAATATAGGAAAATGGGATTTATGAAATGCAATTTACCTACATGGATGTAGTAATGCAAATGCTTCTATCTACTTGGTCAAAAGTGAATCAATCTTCCAAGAGTACATACATGAATGAGTAGGGCTAAGGTGATATGACCATTCAGAAATTCTACCAATTCAACTATCATAATGGAGCGTAAACAACTTGTAAGAAGAAAGCTTGTGAAAGCAGGGGACAAGGAGTTGAATATCGAACCCTCACCAGAAGTGTATCCGCTGTAGTCGCTCAAGTGTATAGGGTTGATCACTCAATTCTCCTCTAATCATGCTTTCCAAGATTTGTTTTTCATCTAACAATCGACAGTTATTCGGTGCATGCATACATTCATCATGAGGGCTTATCTTTAAGTTGTAATGGGGTTAGGGTAAGGGTAAAGATGCATATATGGCCAAGTGAGCTTGAAATTTGAATCCTTGATTAACCTAAGCTCTCACCTAACACACGCAACAACCTATACAATTCTAATACACAACCTAACTACCCATTCATTCACTTTTCACACACTCATGCATTCTCTTTTAATCTACAACCCATATGCATTGGTTATTATTGGCTTCGCCTTAAGGCATTTTGTCCCCTTTTTATTGCTTTCTTTTTCTATATATTTTTGTTTCTTTTATTTTTGGGTTAAGTACTGTTTCGTCCCTAAGGTCTGGGGTGAAAATCAAATTCGTCCCCGACCTTTTTTTGTTATTAAAATATTCTTAACGTTACAAAACATTATAAAATCGTCCTTTTGTTCATAAACAAATTTTTTGGACAATTTTACCCTTTAAACAAAAATAAAAGATATTAAAAAAATCACCCCACCCCACCCCACCCTTACCCGCACCCCACCCCACCCCTGACCTAAAACAGAAAAAAAAGAAAGCAAAACAGAGAAAGAGAGGAACGAGGAGATGAGAGAGAGAACGAGAGAAGAGAGAAAGAAGGAGGAGGTGGCGGCAGGGAAGAGTGACGGCGGAGAGATGCTCTGTCGGCGTCGGGCTCCATCATCGTCGTCGAGCTTTTAATTTGGTGGTGAGGGGCTCTACTCTTCCTCCTCGCTCGATCTGTCCTCTCCTCAGCCACAGCTGCGACGACGACGGCGACGGCAGTAGCTCCCGTGCCGTCGCTTCTTCCTCCTCTTTCCTTCAACTGTGACGGCAACGGACGGCAGCAACACCACCCCTCTTCTCTGAGTTTTTCTCTTCTCTGAGTTTCCCTCTTCTCTCTTTTTTCTCTCTTCTGTCTTCTCTTTTTTCTGCGTTCTCTCTCTCGAGTTTGAAGGATTGCTGTTATTGTTGATGAATATATGATTGTGTGTTGTTTTATTATTTTGGAATTTTAGGTGAGTGGGTGTTTGTCATACTCAGACAAGATATCGGATGGATTTTACAACATACTAGGGATGAATCTGTACCTATGGGTGATATGCAATAAGGTGGAGGAAGTGAAAAATATACCTACTTTGATGGCGCTGAAGGCAATTGAACCCGACGATTCAATTGTGGTGATTCATTTTTGTTGTTAACATTTTGTTTGTATATTCTTTTAAAGTGATTTTTGTCTTTGTAAAAAACTGTATGCAGGAGTACATATTCGGTGGAGCAAGGAGATCTGCACAAGCGGTGGAAGATGATCAGTAGGAGGTTGAGTTATTTTCACAAGTGTGTTGTTTTTCCCATAGGCAGCTTATTTACTGGGCTTTGTAGGCATAGGGTCATTCTCTTCAAGGTCAAGAATTTATTATGCTTCCTCATTAGTTGTTTCCTCTTTGTCAAGTTTTTTTAGCTTAATTTTTAGTTTAATTGAGTTGTTCCTGCCAAATTTTTTTTTCTCTTTTTTCACTTTAAAATTGAGTTGTTGTTGCTATTGTTGGTGTTATGATGGGGTTAGATTGATGGATAGATGAAGAATAGTGTGGTGGTAGTAGTAGTGATGACCGATGATGCAGGGGACAGTGGTGATGGGGAATTTTTTTATTTTTGTTTAAGGGCAAAATTGTCCAAAAAATTTTATTTATGGACAAAAGGACGATTTTATAACGTTTTGTAACGTTAGGGATGATTTTAATAACAAAAAACAGGGTCGGGGATGAATTTGATTTTCACCTCAGACCTTAGGGACGAAAACAGTACTTAACCCTTTATTTTTCTATTTCTTTTTCTACAAATTTTTTTTTCTATCATTTTTCTTTTGCTTTTCTCTTTTGATGAATTATATACAACGATGCCAATGCATATGGTTCAAACATTCAATACATGAGTATGCCCCCAATTTTCAATATTTTCAATAAAAATGACAAAAACACACTTTTACCTCTACCAATGTTTCCAAGCTTCCCTCCCGCTTCAATGACACACACCCTCACTCGCCCAAGCCAATCAAGGATTCAAATCAGAGGACATTTATTGTTTTTCACTTAGGGGTATTGATGTGCTAAATTAAAGAACAAATGGGTTTAACATAGGCTCAAAATTGGTTAACAATGGTAGACAAAATGGTTAAGGCTATTTGGGTACGTGAGCTATTGAAATAACGGTCTCAATCATATAAATGCATTCATACACAAAATAATGGACATATAGAATCAAACAAATCAAGGATTGCAATCATAGAGAGAGAACAATGCACACAAGAATGGAAATAAGTGGTTATATGATGTAACCACGCAATTGGGCTCAAAACTCACATGCTTGTGTGTTCTTAGCTCAAAAACCTTTTCCAAAATTAATTTCTTCAAACAAGTTTAACGCAAAAAAATTTTTCAAATTGGTAAGGTGTCCTAAAAATGGTTTCTTGGAAAAAAATCATCACCCTAACCAAGTAATCCAAGTAAGAACAACTATCATGCAAAGAGTGTTTAAATGCAAAAACTAACCATGCAATGCAAATTATCCTAATTAACAAGAGAAAATTAAAATTTGGGTGTTGAAAAGAAGGGTTGTTACCTACGGAAGTCGGTAAACGACCTCCCCACACTTAGAAATTTGCACGGTCCTCCGTGCTATCGGTAATGCACAAGGTGGGATTGGGGTCGGTACTTCCACTATCCATCTCTTGAGTGCTCGCTTCACTTGGGTCCGAAGTGGATGCTGAAGTGTCCGGCTCCTCCATAGGTGGGTCAGCACAACCCAAGAGCTTCTTCAAGTAAGCTTAGCGGTGTTTGTTCCACTGCTCATATCGGTCTACCTTTTGAGTGAGCTCAACAAGCATTTGGTGGGATGATTTCTGTGGTGCCGATGAGGTGGTTGGAATGTCGGAAGGAATAGCGATGTCAAGGCTTGCGGTTCTCGCAGGAGGCTTGAGATACTTTCCACTCGGGACAATGTTATCCTTTGCCAGAATTATCGCCTTCACGTCTTTAGCCTCTTGGGGAACTCCAGCGGCTGCAATCAAATCTGTCACCAAGGCGGGAAATGGGAGGTTACCCTTAGTACGAACGCGGCCAATTGCTTGCTGGATGAGGTAAGGAATGTTGATAGGCCTCTCAGTGAGGATGCACCAAACAAGAAGGGGCAAGTCTGCTGTGATTGAGGACTCATGAGTCCTCGGAAGTACGTAGTGGGACATGATTTTGGCTCACATTCTAACCTCCACAGTAAGCGCTTGTGTCGAAATGCACTTAGGTTGGGCCTAGGTTCTCCCTTAGGTCAATGTTCCCCCGGTTGGACAATGACCCTAAGGATAGAACTCCAATCAAAACCGAGTCTGCTGCGCTGTAGTAGGACTTCTTGGTAACCATCCGTCCCATCCGGCACTGGCAAAACCTTAAGTATCCGCTGAATGGCTTCCTCAGATATAGGGACTTGCTTCCGGCGCACAAAAATTGATTGGAGAGAAGGTGAGTGATAGTTGGAGTAGAACTCCACCACCCAAGAAAGATTTGCTTCCCGCGGTCTCCGATTGAGAAATTCCAGTTGTCGTCGCTCAATGCGCGGCACCACAAACTGAACAAGGTGCTCCGGAGGACCGAGGAGATGTTCAGAGTGGTAATTCTTTTCAACCAAATTAGGGAACATAAGCTCACAAAAGCGATTGGTGAACCTTGCGGAGTCTTTTGCAGGGTTGACCTTTTCTTCCTCATCGATATAAATGACCTTTTTCATCCTCTTGGGGGGAGGCTTAACTTTTGGTATAGGGTGCGCCTTGGTAGTTGACCTTTGAGGTGCCCTTTTTGTAGGCGGCTTTATCAAAGCCTTTTTCTTGCTCTCTTTGGTGGCCATCCTGAAAAGGAAGGAAACAAGAAAATATTAAACTCAAAGATAACAACACTTAATTAACAACATGCAAGTGAGAAATAATGCCACAAAGGGGATAAAGTGTCTTGAAGACATGACAGCTACAATATGTAAGCAAGACAACAATTTAATCATGGGGCATATCACTAGCATGAGATGCAAGAGTGAGAGAAGCATGCAAGTGTAAAGCGTGAGAAGAATGGGCTCAAGCATCAATAACAACACTAAGTAACACATGCAAGAAAGATACTAAGCACAAGAAAACCATCCATCTAGTCTAACTCCAAGACAATGAAGCATGTAAATGGGATAAAGTAGAGTTAGAGAAAGGGAAATCACAAATCTTGTAATATGGTACAAAGAAGCAAGTCATAGGTATTGAGCACATAGATGGTAAAGATGAAGCATAATAGGCTCAATGCACATGAAGAAGAGCAAGTGTAATGAGAAAGAAGCACTAAATTGAAAGCATAATTTTAAAATGAACTAAATGTCATTGGTGCTTTTTAACAAACACTTGATGTGTATCTTCCAAACAACAAGCAAGTTGGAAAAATTCAAAAATGTAATACTCCAAAATGAAATACTAATTATCAAAACAACACCACATACACAAATAAGCCAAGAAATATAAAAATAACCTACCAATGCAAGAAATATAATGAAGTTCGACACCCATAGAAGAATGTAAAAAAAAAGGGGAAGAAACAAAAAAATGAAATATAAACAACAAAATCAAAATGCAACTAAAAAGGAGAAAAATAGAGTAAAGCAATGCAATTAAAAGAGGAAATTTTAAAATACAACTAAAAAGAAGAAAAATAGAGTAAAGCAATGCAATTAAAAGAGGAAATTTTAAAAAGCAAAAGAGAGGGAAAAGGAGTAAGACCTTAAAAGGAGGAAAAAGGTAAGGTTGGGTGTAAATGAGAGTAGGAGAGGAGAGAGGAGAGAGAAAACGTGGGACCGCCGGAGGCGGTGGTCGCCGGTGGTTGAAGTCGTCGGTGGTGGTGGGCGGAGAAGAGGAGGTGAGGAGGTGGACGAAGAGAGGAAGGAGGAATAGAAGAAAAGAAATGAAGAAAAGAAGTGAAGAGAGGGAAAAAACAGGGGCGCTGCACATTTAGTTGCGTCGGTAAGGTGACGCGTGCGTGTCGCCCTCGCTCACGCGTGGATGGTGAGAAGAGCAACCGAGCGTATGCATCGGTCACGCTTACGCATGGGGTGCAATTGTGCTCCACGCACAGAACTCGCACAAAACCGGCGCAACTCTCTGGTTTTTATACCAGGAGTTTCAAAATCTTCAATCGACGCATGCGCGTCACCCACGCTTACGCGTGGGTGAGTGAAAAGCCTAGTGACGCATAGGCGTCATATGACGCGCACGCGTGGGGAGGATTTATGCTTCTAGCACTCCTCCCGCACAATTCCAGCGCAACTCTCTGGTTTTTGTACCAGGAGTTGTGGAAACGCAATCGACGCATATGCGTTGCCCATGCTTACGCGTGGGGTGACCCTTTTTTTTCTTTTTTTTCCCATAAACATGAGGAAAGGAAATTATAACACAATCTTGGCAGTCATTCAGGCTAGATAGTTCAAAAACACTCAAAATTTCATGCAATACTCAAAATTAAGCATTTTCTTCAACATTACCAATTCAACCAAACTAATATCAATAAAATCCTCATGAAAATTCTAACAAGCAAACTTTTAACAAGTTCAACAAAATCAAACAATATCAAATACACTTAGACAAATTCACAAAATCAAACAAAGACCCAAAAACTTCATGCAAGAGATTATGTACAAGGAGGAACATACCATGGTGGGGTGTCTCCCACCTAGCACTTTTCTTTAACGTCCTTAAGTTGGATGGTCATGAGCTTGAGATCATCCTCCTTCGGGTGCATCCTTAAGTAGGAACACCTCCAACTCCTTCGGTGACTTATGACCATGATACTTCTTTATCCTGTGGCCGTTCCCTTTGAATGTCGCACCACTTTGAGGGTGGAATAGCTCGACCACACCATAGGGCTTCACTTCCTTCACTTTAAAGGGACCATCCCACCTTGAACAGAGCTTTTCGGGCATGAATCTGAGTCTTGAGTTGTATAGAAGAACTTCATCACCCTCTTGGAAATCTTTCTTGCGGATATGGTGATCATGGAATGCCTTAGTTTGCTCCTTATAAATCCTTGCATTCTCAGAGGCCTCTATCCTAAGGCATTCGGGTTCTTCTAATTATAATTTTCTTGCTATGCCCACCTTGGTGAAGTCCATATTGCATTGCTTAACTGCCCAATAGGCCTTATGTTCAATTTCAACCGGGAGGTGGCACACCTTCCCATAGACAATCTAAAAGCGACTCATCCCTAGCGGAGTCTTGTAGGCTGTCCGATATGCCCATAATGCATCACCCAACCAAGAGCTCCAGTCTTTTCTTTGTGGATTCACCACTTTTTCCAAAACCCGCTTTATTTCTCGGTTGGACACCTCGCTTGCCCATTAGTTTGGGGGTGGTAAGCGGTTGCAACCTTGTGTAGTACCTCATATCGCTTGAGTAGTGCTTCTATCTTCCTGTTGTAAAAGTGAGTACCTTGGTCGCTCACGATTGCTCGTGGCGACCCATAGCGGCATACAATATTGTATCTGATGAAAGAAACCACAGCATTAGCGTCATCAAGGCGGGTGGGTATCGCTTCCACCTAATTTGATACGTAGTCAACTGTCAACAAAATGTAAAGATATCCACTTGAGTTAGGGAATGGCCCCATAAAGTCTATGCCCTATACATCAAAGATTTCACAAAATAACATTGGTTGTTGAGGCATTTCATCCCTTTGGGATACATTTCCTGACTTTTGACATTGGTGACATGACACACAAAATTGGTTAGCATCCTTGAATAATGTCGGCCACCAGAATTCACAATCCAAAACTTTTTTAGCCGTCCGTTGTGGGCCAAAGTGGCCATCACACTCGGATGAATGACAAGATTCAAGAATAGGTTGGAATTCGGATTCTGGGACACATCTACGAATCATTTGGTCTACTCCCCGTTTTCACAAGTGAGGGTCATCCCAAATGTAATTGATACGGAAAAATTTGTTCTTCCATAATAACTATCGGCAAGTGCACCGGGTCGTATCAGGTAATAAAACTCACTAGAGAGTGACGTCGATCCCACGAGGATTAACGGATTAAGCAATCAATGGTTAATTAATTAGCCAAGTTAGACGATTCATATTGGAGTAATAAGTAAACAGGAAATGTAAATGACTAGAAATTAAAAGAAAGCAATAAAGTGCAGAAAGATAAAATGACAAGAATGTAAAGTGCAGAAAGTGTAAACAACCATAAAGTAAATAAAAGATAAAAGAAGCATTGGGATCAAGAGATATTGCATTCTCCGGATCAAGTTCATTCTCATCTCTTCCTCAATCAATGAATTTATGATCTCCTTGGCAATCTTAAGTAATTGGATCCCAATTCCTTGGCAATCTAATCTCTCTAAGCTTGAACAATTGCCCAATTTCTTGATTTAATTGCTCATGGGAAGAGATGAAGTTTGGTCACTGATTATACCACACACCTTTATAGATCAAAGTATTGGTAGGATTACATGTCACTATATCCATTCAACCCCTAATCTAATCCAATGTGAGAAAGATTTCAAGCATGGTTCTTATGATTTCTCTTCCAAGCCTATCACGAAAACCCAAGTACATTCAATTTCTCTTCCAAGATAATTGAATGCTTGAATGAAGAATGAAATCTTTCTAGCAAAATCAAGAGAAAAGACAGAGGAAGAAGAATAAAAACTACAATTGATCCATTAAATAACAATAGAGCTCTCTAACCCAATGAAAAGAGTTAGTTGTTCATTGCTCTATTCAACAGAAAAGAAAGCAAGTGCAGAAAATTAAAGATGGAGATTAAGAATTAAAAACTGAAATTGAAACTTCAAAATTCATAAATGAAAATTACAACTGAAGCTAAACTACTACTAAGGAAGAAAAGAAAAGAAAAGGAAGAAGAGTGTATGAGGGGAGGGGTCCGAAGACCCACTCCCAGTGGTGTGTGCCAGGGGATGTGTTTGTGCTTGATTCTGGACTCCCCCTCCAATTCAGAATGAATTCAAATGTAGAAACTAAGGCCTTTATATAGGCTTACAAATTGAAATGGAAGAGCAAATTACAATTGAATTAAAATTCCTAATCTAGATGCTTCTTGTGCCTTGGATTGAGTGATGTTGATGGGCTCAGCTTGCTTGAAGGGTGAATGCATGGTCAGGGCCTTTAGTGATGCTGCCAGTGTTAACAATTGCTCACAGGCCTTTCTTCAGCGTTTAAATCAATGTTGGCTTGCAAACGTTCATTCCAACATTTTCCTGGTCACGCGTGTTGCTAACGTTTGTATTGAGCGTTGGAGACAACGTTGCAGTGCCAATGTTCTTCCCACGCGTGCGTGTGGGCGACGCGCACGCGTGGATTGTCAATTTTTCACTTCTCACGCGTACGCGTGGGTGACGCGTACGCATAGCTACTGATTTTTCACTTCTCACGCGTATGTATGGGCGATGCGTATGCGTGGCTGCCAATTTTTCCATGCTTCTTGTCGAGCACGTTGGAGGTAACGTTGCCTCACCAACGTTCCTTCCAACGTTGGCACCTCTTTCCCCCAATGTTGCACCGTGAGTTTAGTCGTTTAGGCATAGTTGGAGGCCAACTTTGGCTCCAACTATGCACCTTGAATTGAGTAGTTTGAGGCATAGTTGGAGGCCAACTTTGGCTTAGTTGATGTTGGTATTGTTGAAAGGAGGTAGAGACATCCTTGAAAGCATTTCAGTTATGTTGGACAATTGAGCACTCATGTTACCAAATTGTGCATTGAGATTTCTAGTGTTCTCTTCATTTTTCTCTACCATAGCTCTAAGTCTCTCTTGCTCTTGGTAGAGTGCACGGTTAGAGTCATCACCTTGGTTGGTGGAAGAGGAAGAGGATTTGTTGGATTGTTGTCTTTAGTGAGACGTTTGGTATCTATGGTTGTTGTTTTGATTTTGTTGTGAGTGTTGGTATGGTTGGTTATGGTGGTTTTGGTTGGCTTGGTGATTATTATTGTGGTATTGGGAAGAAGATTGGTTGTTGTTGTGGTAATAAGAAGATGAGTTGCCTTGGATCCATCTTTGATTGTGGTTGTTCCCTTGAGCATTTTCCCTCCACCCTAGATTGGAACTATTACCATGAGAGTAATTATTTTGGCCTTGAGATTGATAGGGTGGACGGTTGTTGTAGTTCACGTTGGCTACCGCGAGAGTGTAATCCTCTTGGACTTGATGGCATTGGTCGGTGTAATGTGCAGTACTAGAGCATAAACCATATACTCTAGGAGGTCCTTCAAGTTGGAGGATTTGAGGTGGGGCTTGGATGACTTTGATTGATTGAAATGCCTTTTATTCTTTGCAAATCTCCGTAAGGAGAGTGGTCATGTCTCCAAGCACTTTAGTCAAAGCCAAATCAAAAGGAGGTGCTTCCACCACACTCTTGGGAGGATTGTTCCTCACTCTCACATGTTGGGTAGCCTCGGCGACATCATTGATCAAACTCCATGCTTCTGCCGCCATCTTGTTCTTGAAAAGGGAACCACCACTAGAGGCCGTGAGCAATCTCTTATCCGCCGCACAAAGACCTCCAGTGAAATAGCTAATGAGCAAGTGAGTGTCTAATCCATGATGTGGACAGGATTCCAACAACCTTTTGAATCGAATCCAGTATTCATAGAGTGTCTCTTGGTCTCTTTGAATTATACCGGAAATTTCCTTCTAGATGTAGTCGGTCTTCTCCGGTGAAAAGAACTTATCTAAGAATTCTCTTCTCAATAGGTTCCATTCGGTCACCACTTCATCCAGTTGGGAGTAGAACCACTCTTTTGCCGACCCCTCAAGAGAAAATGGGAAAGCAAAAACCATGATAGCAATTTCATTGGCACCATGCCTTCAAGCCGTAGAACAAGCAACTTGAAAGTCTCTCAAATGCCTAATGGGGTCTTGGTCCGGTAGTCCATGATACTTAGAAAGTAAGTTAATCAGACTATTCTTCAACTTAAAATTCGGATCAAGATTTGGATACCTAGCTTGCAACGGTTGAAGAATGAGATCCGGTGCTCCTTTTTCGTGCAAGGTAATCCTACGTGGTTCCGCCATGTGGTTTTTGTAACACCCTAATTAGCCTAAGCCTTACCTCACGTCATAAAGCAAAGGTTAATCAGAGGTTACGATAGTTCTAAGCTCATACGTATAATATATAGAAGAATAATATAATATCTAGAAGCCCGATGAAAAATATAGCTCACATATTGGATTTCGAAGCGCAAAGCGTACTATCATAAGGCATAAGAAACAGAAGTGATATAAACAAGGTAATAGTATAATAGTGAAATATCATAAGAAAACTAGCCACGACTCGCGGAGTTTAAGCCGTCTAGCCATATACAGACCATATAGAAACTTGACTGTTTTAAAACAGCTTATACAAGTTTTTCTCTCATAATACAAGCCTCTAGGCTAAACAAAATACAAAAGATATATGTATAAACAGATAACCCAAAAAGACTCCAAAATAATCCAGGATCCTCCGCTTCTATCACCATCCAACGCAACTCACTGAGGTGGGTTGTGACCTGTATCTGTAAAAAATACAACAAAGATATGGTATAAGAACCGGAGGTTCTCAGTATGGTAACAGTGCCTAGTGATGTAGGATATAAGACCCCGGGACGCCAAAGGCAATCCTAAGCTCCATATCCATCACAAGATTCAAGCTTAAAGCGTTTTAAAACAAATAAGCATAATATAAACCTTATCATAAACAAACCGGGTAATCTATGTTAGGGATTTCTATTCTAACCAAACACCGCTGTCCCATAGCCTTCACCAACCTATCCTCCATGCGATCCCATCGCCACCGCCTTCCGAACCTCCTCAATCCCAGTAGAAAGCACAATTAATAACAATGCAAGGAATTCACAAGTAAAAGCATACAAGGCAAGTAGATCAAGTAAGCAAATAGACATGTTATTCAATTAGGCATACAATTACAAGTCGGCAAAGCAAACAAACAAGTAGAAAATGCATATGATGAATGCCTTCCCTACTGGCTGTGATATCACATTGTCGGTTCAACTGCCAACCCGACACATCTCCATGGAGACGTCGCCCTTCGGATTTCTCATATGGGAACCCCCGAGATATAGTGCCCAGATCACTGTCCAGGTACCGGTGCCTGCACGCTCTATAGGTACGAAGGGATGCGAGCGGGATACTCTTGCCACAGACCTCACATCTCAACGCAAGCGGGACGAACCACCGCCCTTACGCCACCACTGCTACCTCGACAGGCGGGATCCAACCGCCGTCCCTACCGGACGTATAGCGTCTCATATTCTCAGTAAAAACAATATTTCAGTGGTTTTCAGAAAATATTTTCAGTATACAGAGATCCATCGTCTCAATCCGAGTCCTCGACTCATCTCAACCACTGTCCCTTTCATAACTCAGTTTTCAAGGTCAAAAGTTCATCATTCCTTATCTCATATATCACTCATCCTCCACCCAACGTCAAATCATTCTCAGCACGCCAGAAACCTAGGCCTCCGTTTTCTAATTTATCATAAAACCGTGTTCTAGAAACCTTAAGTTACATCCCATGTTCCAATACTCCAAATTAAGCCCATAAGTTTTAAAATGGTGTTTTAGAAGCTTACAACCATGTTGGGAAGGTAGAATAATTGAAAACAAATAAAATTTTGAGAAACAGGACGTGTGCGGCCGCATAAGGGTCTGTGCAAGCGCACACTCCTGAGAGTTTTGAAATGTGTGCGTACGCACATGTGTCAATTTTTACAAGGATCTGTGCACTCGCACAACCTGTGCCAGCGCCCCCAACAGACTGACCTTCCCGATGTGTGCGTCCACACAGACCTGTGTGTCCGCACAGGTTGAAGTTTTTCCTTAGATGTGTGCGCGCACAAGCTGTGCTGGCGCTGCGAACAGAACGCACTTCCCTGCTTGTGCGTGCGCACAGACGTGTGCGTCCGCACAGGTCAAAATATTTGCAGGGTGTGCGTCCGCACGAGGGCGTGCGCCCGCACACATCAGAAATCATGAAATTCTGCAACTTTGCAGAATTTCAGATTTTTAACACCAATTTTGAAGGATCATAACTTCCTCTACAAAATTTTAATTTTCACAAATTTTATATCAATCTAAAGAGTTTTCAAAGATCTTTGATTCTAAACAAATTTCAAGCAATTTCGAAAACCGAGGCAAGAGTTATGATCGTACAAAGTTCATCAAAAATCCAATTTTTCCAAACTTCACAATGTCCGAAATTCATTACCATACCTATACCAAACCACCTCAAGCCATTCAAAACACCATTTTCATCAAAATGTACTTGTTGTATCATAATATACCAACCTTACCACATTCTCCTTCTTATTTCATTACTCTCCATTCCAACATCACTTATATAACACTTATGATCAAAATCACCATCAAACCCACCATTTCATAAATCATAACACTACAATTATCATAAGGAACCAACTTCCAATCAATTCACTCATTCAACATCATCATATCATTAAAATTCATCACAATCAACCCAACATTCATCAATTTTATCAACATTTAACACAACAACCATCATTTTAGTTCAACCTATCTTATTGGTCACTAGCCTATGTGTCCATGAATATTATATACTACATAGAGGAAACCGAAACCATACCTTGGACGATTTCCTTTATGCTCCCAAATTCCAACCTAGCACAAAGAAGCTTCCAACCATAATCCAAGCTTTCAAATCCACTCCAATAAGCACAAATGAGTTCCAAGAGCTCTGATGAGCGGATAATTTATACACTTTTTGGCATTATTTTTAGTATGTTTTTAGTAGAATCTAGTTACTTTTAGGGATGTTTTCATTAGTTTTTATGTTAAATTCACATTTCTGGACTTTACTATGAGTTTGTGTATTTTTCTGTGATTTCAGGTATTTTCTGGCTGAAATTGAGGGACTTGAGCAAAAATCAGATTCAGAGGTTGAAGAAGGACTGCTGATGCTGTTGGATTTTGACCTCCCTGAACTCAAAATGGATTTTCTGGAGATACAGAACTCAAAATGGCGCGCTTCCAATTGCATTGGAAAGTAGACATCCAGGGCTTTCAAGCAATATATAATAGTCCATACTTTGCCCAAGTTTAGACGACACAAACTGGCGTTCAACACCAGCTCTCTGCCCAATTCTGGCGTCCAGCGCCAGAAACAAGTTGCAAAGTGGAGTTCAACGCCCAAACTGGCACAAAAGCTGGCGTTCAACTCCAAGAATGACCTCTCCACGTGTAGACTTCAAGCTTAGCCCAAGCACACACCAAGTGGGCCCCGGAAGTAGATTTATGCATCAATTACTTACTTCTGTAAACCCTAGTGACTAGTTTATTTTAAATAGAACTTTTTATCATTGTATTCGCAGTCTTGGTTACTCCGGTTCCCCTCTGGGGCCGAGACCAATGAACTCCATTATCACTTTTGTATTTTCAACGGTAGAGTTTCTACACTCCATAGATTAAGGTGTGGAGCTCTGCTGTTCCTCAAAGATTAATGCAAAGTACTACTATTTTTCTATTCAATTCATCTTATTTCGCTTCTAAGATATTCATTCGCACTTCAACCTGAATGTGATGAATGTGACAATCATCATTATTCCCTATGAACGCGTGCCTGACAACCACTTCCGTTCTACATTAGATTGAATGAGTATCTCTTAGATCTCTTAATCAGAATCTTCGTGGTATAAGCTAGATTGATGGCGGCATTCATGAGAGTCCGGAAAGTCTAAACCTTGTCTGTGGCATTCCGAGTAGGACTCTG
Organism: Arachis ipaensis; assembly: GCF_059453495.1. Classification (NCBI taxonomy): domain Eukaryota; kingdom Viridiplantae; phylum Streptophyta; class Magnoliopsida; order Fabales; family Fabaceae; genus Arachis; species Arachis ipaensis. Next base: position 68,672,484 of record NC_142438.1, read on the forward strand.
GGATTGAATGACTGTGACGAACTCCAAACTCGCGAGTGCTGGGTGTTGTGACAGACGCAAAAGGATAGTAAATCCTATTCCAGTATGATCGAGAACCTCCAAGATGATTAGCCATGCAGTGACAGCGCATCCGACCATTTTCACAGAGAGGAATAGGATGCAACCAACGACAAGGGTGATGCCTCCAGACGATTAGCCGTACTGTGACAGAGCATTTGGACCATTTTCCCGAGAGGATTGAAAGTAGCCATTGGCACCGGTGACATCCTTACATAAAGCCAGCCATAGAAAGGAGTAAGACTGATTGGATGAATACAGCAGGAAAGCAGAGGTTCAGAGGAACGAAATCATCTCTATGCGCTTATCTGAAACTCTCACCAATGATTTACATAAGTATTTCTATCCTTATTTTATTATTAATTTCGAAAACTCCATAACTATTTTATATCCGCCTGACTGAGATTTACAAGGTGACCATAGCTTGCTTCATACCAACAATCTCTGTGGGATCGACCCTTACTCATGTAAGGTTTATTACTTGGACGACCCAGTGCACTTGCTGGTTAGTTGTATCGAAGTTGTGACAAATTATGAATTGAGATTAGAGCACCAAGTTTTTGGAGCCATTACCAGAGATCACAATTTCGTGCACCAAGTTTTCTCCTTTGTTTTCGAAAAAAAAAATTTTTAAAATAAAAATATTTTCAAAAATATATTTTTCTTCAGAATTTTTAAGAATGAATTCTAGTGTTTCATGAAGCATGTTGAAGCCTGGCTGGCTGTAAGCTATGTCTAATTTGTTTTTTTTGGATTGGGATTTCAACTTGCCATCACAAATGAAGAGATTCTCACACACTTAGTTGCTCTATATAGAAAAAAATTTATCAATATCTTCTAAAGCTTGGCTGGCTATTAAGCCATGCCTGACCCTTTGATTGGAGCTTTAGACTAAAGAGCATAAGATTCCTGGAATTCATATTAAAAATTTTGGAATCCTTATTTTTCTTTTTCTAAATAATTTTCGAAAAAAAAAAACCAAAAAAAATTAGAAAATCATAAAAATCAAAAATATTTTTTGTGTTTCTTGTTTGAGTCATGTGTCATGTTATAAGTTTGGTGTCAATTGCATGTGCATCTTGCATTTTTCGAAAAAAAATCATGTATTCATAGTGTTCTTCATGATCTTCAAGTTGTTCTTGGTAAGTCTTCTTGTTTGATCTTTGCATTTGCATGTTTTGTGTCTTTTCTTGTTTTTCATATGCATTCTTGAATTTTTAGTGCCTAAGCATTAAAGATTTCTAAGTTTGGTGTCTTGCATGTTTTCTTTGCATAAAATTTTTTTTTTCAAAAATATGTTCTTGATGTTCATCATGATCTTCAAAGTGTTCTTGGTGTTCATCTTGACATTTATAGCATTATTGCATGCATTCATTGTTTTGATCTAAAATCTCCATGCATTGAGCATTTTTAGTGTTTTTCTCTCTCATCATTAAAATTCAAAAATCAAAAAAATATCTTTCCCTTTTTCTCTCTTAAAATTTCAAAAATTAGATTTGACTTTTTCAAAAATTTTTAAAATCTAGTTGTTTTTATGAGTCAACTCAAATTTTCAATTTAAAAAAAATCTTATCTTTTTCAAAATCTTTTTCAAAAATCAAATCTTTTTTTTTCAATTTTTTTAGTTATTTTCGAAAATTTCAAAAATATTTTTCAAAAATATTTTTCTTAATTTTACATCATATTTTCGAAAATAACATCATCAATTAATGTTTTGATTCAAAAATTTCAAGTTTGTTACTTACTTGTTAAGAAAGATTCAAACTTTAAGTTCTAGAATCATATTTTGTGATTTCTTGTGAATCAAGTCATTAATTGTGATTTTAAAAATCAAATCTTTTTCAAAACTAATTTCAATCATATCTTTTCAAAAATATCTTCTTATCTTATCTTTTTCAAAAATTTGATTTTAAAATATCTTTTTTAACTTCTTATCTTCTTATCTTTTCAAAATTGATTTTCAAATTTGTTTCAACTAACTAACTAACTTTTTGTTTGTTTTTTATCTTTTTCAAAACTACCTAACTAACTCTCTCTCTCTCTCTCTAATTTTTGAAAATATCTTCCCCTTTTTTCAAAATTTCTTTTTAATTAACTAATTATTTTAATTTTTTTATTTTAATTTTCAAAAAACTACTAACCTTTTTCAAAAACTATTTTCGAAAATCACTAACTCTTTTTCAAAAATTATTTTCGAAATTTTCCCTCTCTCATCTTATTCTATTCATCCACTAACATCTCTTCCTCTCATCACAACACCAAACTTATTTATTTATTTATTCATCTCCTTTTATTTATTTATTCATCTACTAACATCTCTTCCTCACATCACTCACCAAATTCAAACCCCCTCTTCTATCTGTGTTCAAATTTTTTCTTCTTCTCTTCTTCTACTAACAATAAGGAACCTCTTTACTGTGACATAGAGGATTCCTCTTCTTTTCTTTTTCTCTTCTCTTTCTTATGAGCAGGGACAAAGAAAAAGGCATTCTTGTTGAAGCTGATCCAGAACCTGAAAAGACTCTGAAGAGAAAACTAAGAGAAGTTAAATTACAACAATCCATAGACAACCTTATTGAAAATTTCGAACAAGTAAAGGAGATGGCAGCCGAACCCAACAACAATAATGCAAGGAGGATGCTTGGTGACTTTACTGCACCTAATTCCAATTTACATGGAAGAAGCATCTCCATTCCTGCCATTGGAGCAAACAATTTTGAGCTGAAACCTCAGCTAGTTTCTCTGATGCAGCAGAACTGCAAGTTTCATAGACTTCCATCTGAAGATCCTTTTCAGTTCTTAACTGAATTCTTGCAGATCTGTGATACTGTTAAGACTAATGGGGTAAATCCTGAAGTCTACAAGCTCATGCTTTTCCCTTTTGCTGTAAGAGACAGAGCTAGAATATGGTTGGACTCTCAACCCAAAGACAGCCTGAACTCTTGGGATAAGCTGGTCACGGCTTTCTTAGCCAAGTTCTTTCCTCCTCAAAAGCTGAGCAAGCTTAGAGCTGATGTTCAAACCTTCAGACAGAAAGAAGGTGAATCCCTCTATGAAGCTTGGGAAAGATACAAGCAGCTGACCAAAAAGTGTCCTTCTGACATGCTTTCAGAATGGACCATTCTGGATATATTCTATGATGGTTTATCTGAGCTATCAAAGATGTCATTGGATACTTCTGCAGGTGGATCCATTCACCTAAAGAAAACGCCTGCAGAAGCTCAAGAACTCATTGACATGATTGCTAATAACCAGTTCATGTACACTTCTGAGAGGAATCCTGTGAGTAATGGGACGCCTATGAAGAAGGGAGTTCTTGAAATTGATACTCTGAATGCCATATTGGCACAGAACAAAATATTGACTCAGCAAGTCAATATGATTTCCCAGAGTTTGAATGGAATGCAAGCTGCATCCAACAGTACTCAAGAGGCATCTTCTGAAGAAGAAGCTTATGATCCTGAGAACCCTGCAATGGCAGAGGTAAATTACGTAGGTGAACCTTATGGAAACACCTATAATCCATCATGGAGAAATCATCCAAATCTCTCATGGAAGGATCAAAGGCCTCAACAAGGCTTTAATAATGGTGGAAGAAACAGGTTTAGCAATAGCAAGCCTTTTCCATCATCCACTCAGCAACAGACAGAGAATTCTGAGCAGAATCCATCTAGCTTAGCAAATTTAGTCTCTGATCTATCTAAGGCCACTGTGAGTTTCATGAATGAAACAAGGTCTTCCATTAGAAATTTGGAAGCACAAGTGGGCCAGCTGAGTAAAAGGATCACTGAAATCCCTCCTAGTACTCTCCCAAGCAATACAGAAGAGAATCCAAAAGGAGAGTGCAAGGCCATTGAATTAATTACCATGGCCGAACCCACAAGAGAGGAGAAGGACGTGAATCCCAAGGAGGAAGACCTCCTGGGACGTCCAGTGATCAATAAGGAGCTTCCCTCTGAGGAACCTAAGGAATCTGAGACTCATCTAGAGACCATAGAGATTCTATTGAACCTCCTTATGCCATTCATGAGCTCTAATGAGTATTCCTCTTTTGAAGAGAATGAGGATGTTACTGAAGAGTAAGCTGCCAAGTTCCTTGGTGCAATCATGAAGCTAAATGCCAAATTATTTGGTATTGAAACTTGGGAAGATGAACCTCCCTTGTTCACCAATGAACTAAGTGATCTGGATCAACTGACATTGCCTCAGAAAAGACAGGATCCTGGAAAGTTCATAATACCTTGTACCATAGGCACCATGATCTTTAAGGCTCTGTGTGACCTTGGTTCAGGGATAAACCTCATGCCCCTCTCTGTAATAGAGAAACTGGGAATCTATGGGGTGCAAGCTGCTAAAATCTCATTAGAGATGGCAGAAAATTCAAGAAAACAGGCTTATGGACAAGTAGAGGACGTGTTAGTAAAGGTCGAAGGCCTTTACATCCCTGTTGATTTCATAGTCCTGGATACTGGAAAGGAAGAGGATGAATCCATCATCCTAGGAAGACCTTTCCTAGCCACAGCAAGAGCTGTGACTGATGTGGACAGAGGAGAATTGATCCTTCAATTTAATAAGGACAACTTTGTGTTTACAACTCAAGGATCTCTCTCTGCATCCATGGAGAGGAAGCAGAAAAAGCTTCTCTCAAAGCAGAGTCAACCAAAGCCCCCACAGTCAAACTCTAAGTTTGGTGTTGGGAGGCCACAACCAAACTCTAAGTTTGGTGTCAAACCCCCATATCCAAACTCTAAGTTTGGTGTTGGGAGGTCTCAACAAAGCTCTGCACATCTGTGAGGCTCCATGAGAGCCCACTGTCAAGCTATTGACATTAAAGAAGCGCTTGTTGGGATGCAACCCAATGTTTATTTATCTAATTTTTATTTTCATTATTTTTCATGTTTTATTAGGTTCATGATCATGTTGAGTCACAAAATAAATATAAAAATTGAAAACGGAATCAAAAATAGCAGAAGAAAGATCACACCCTGGAGGAAGCACCTGTCTAGCGTTCAACGCCAGAACAGAGCATGGTTCTGGCGCTGAACGTCCAAAATGGGCAGTGTTTGGGTGCTGAACACCCAAAATGGGCAGCATCTGGGCGCTGAACGCCAGAATTGAACCCTGGAGAAGAGCTGGCGCTGAACGCCCAGAACAAGCATGGTTCTGGCGTTCAACGCCAGAAATAGGCAACAAATGGGCGTTGAACGCCCAAAATGGGCACCAACCTAGCACTGAACGCCCAGAGTTGTGTGCAAGGGCATTTTACATGCCTGAAATGGTGCAAGGTTGTAAATCCTTGAACACCTCAGGATCTGTGGACCCCACAGAATCATCTCAGGATCTGTGGACCCCACAGGATCCCCACCTACCTCCACTCACTCTCTTCTCTCTTCTCAATCATCCATCCACTCTTCCCCATAAACCTACCTCATAAACTCCACCTACCTTCAAAATTCAAAATCAATTTCCCACCCAAACCCACCCTAAATGGCCGAACTTACCCCCCCTCCCTTCCCTATATATACCTCTCCATTCTTCCTCATTTTCTCACAACACAACCCTCCTTTCTCTTCTTGGCCGAAACACATCTCCCCCCTTCTCTCTATATTTTCTTCTTCTTCTTCATCTATTCTTTCTTCTCTTGCTTGAGGGCGAACAAAATTCTAAGTTTGGTGTGGTAAAAGCATAAGCTTTTTGTTTTTCCATTACCATTAATGGCACCTAAGGCCAGAGAAACCTCAAGAAAGAGGAAAGGGAAGACAAATGCTTCCACCTCTGAGCCATGGGAGATGGAAAGATTCATCTCACAAGCCCATTACTAAGAAAAGGATGGAGCAAACAAGAGAGCACATTCATGAATCTCAACAGGCACATGAAGAAGCTCATCATCAAGAAATCCTTGAGATACATCAAGGGATGCACTTGCCTCCACAGAATTTTTGGGAGCAAATCAACACCTCCCTAGGAGAATTAAATTCCAACATGGGACAATTAAGGGTGGAACATCAAGAGCACTCCATCATCCTTCATGAAATTAGAGAAGATCAAAAAGCAATGAGGGAGGAGCAACAAAGACAAGGAAGAGACATAGAAGAGCTCAAGGACATCATTGGTTCCTCAAGAAGGAAGCGCCACCATCACTAAGGTGGACTCATTCCTTGTTCTTACTTTCTCTGTTTTTCGTTTTCTCTATGTTAAGTGCTTATCTATGTTTGTGTCTTCATTACATGATCATTAGTAGTTAGTAACTTTGTCTTAAAGTTATGAATGTCCTATGAATCCATCACCTCTCTTAAATGAAAAATGTTTTAATTCAAAAGAACAAGAAGTACATGAGTTTCGAATTTATCCTTGAACTTAGTTTAATTATATTGATGTGGTGACAATGCTTCTAGTTTTCTGAATGAATGCTTAAACAGTGCATATGTCTTTTGAAGTTGTTGTTTAAGAATGTTAAATATGTTGGCTCTTGAAAGAATGATGACTAGGAGACATGTTATTTGATAATCTGAAAAATCATAAAAATGATTCTTGAAGCAAGAAAAAGCAGCAAAGAACAAAGCTTGCAGAAAAAAAAAATAGGCGAAAAAAATGGAAAGAAAAAGCAAGCAGAAAAAGCCAAAAGCTCTTAAAACCAAGAGGCAAGAGCAAAAAGCCAATAGCCCTTAAAACCAAAAGGCAAGGGTAAATGAAAAGGATCCCAAGGCTTTGAGCATCAGTGGATAGGAGGGCCTAAAGGAATAAAATCCTGGCCTAAGCGGCTAAACCAAGCTGTCCCTAACCATGTGCTTGTGGCGTGTAGGTGTCAAGTGAAAACTTGAGACTGAGCGGTTAAAGTCAAGGTCCAAAGCAAAAGAAGAGTGTGCTTAAGAACCCTGGACACCTCTAATTGGGGACTTTAGCAAAGCTGAGTCACAATCTGAAAAGGTTCACCCAATTATGTGTCTGTGGCATTTATGTATTCGGTGGTAATACTGGAAAACAAAGTGCTTAGGGCCACGGCCAAGACTCATAAAGAAGCTGTGTTCAAGAATCATCATACTGAACTAGGAGAATCAATAACACTATCTGAACTCTGAGTTCCTATAGATGCCAATCATTCTAAACTTCAATGGATAAAGTGAGATGCCAAAACTATTCAAGAGGCAGAAAGCTACAAGTCCCGCTCATCTGATTAGAGCTATGTTTCATTGATAGTTTGGAATTTATAGTATATTCTCTTCTTTTTATCCTATTTGATTTTCAGTTGCTTGGGGACAAGCAACAATTTAAGTTTGGTGTTGTGATGAGCGGATAATTTATACGCTTTTTGGCATTATTTTTAGTATGTTTTTAGTAAAATCTAGTTACTTTTAGGTATGTTTTCATTAGTTTTTATGTTCAATTCACATTTCTGGACTTTACTATGAGTTTGTGTATTTTTCTGTGATTTCATGTATTTTCTGGCCGAAATTGAGGGACTTGAGCAAAAATCAGATTCAGAGGTTGAAGAAGGACTGCTGATGCTGTTGGATTCTGACCTCCCTGAACTCAAAATAGATTTTCTGGAGTTACAGAACTCAAAATGGCGCGCTTCCAATTGCATTGGAAAGTAGACATCCAGGGCTTTCCAGCAATATATAATAGTTCATACTCTGCCCAAGTTTAGATGACGCAAACTGGCGTTCAACGCCAACTCTCTGCCCAATTCTGGCGTCCAGCGCCAGAAACAAGTTGCAAAGTGGAGTTCAACGCCCAAACTGGCACAAAAGCTGGCGTTCAACTCCAAGAATGACCTCTTCACGTGTAGACTTCAAGCTCAGCCCAAGCACACACCAAGTGGGCCCCGGAAGTGGATTTATGCATCAATTACTTACTTCTGTAAACCCTAGTGACTAGTTTATTATAAATAGAACTTTTTATCATTGTATTCGCAGTCTTGGTTACTCCGGTTCCCCTCTAGGGCCGAGACCAATGAACTCCATTATCACTTTTGTATTTTCAACGGTAGAGTTTCTACACTCCATAGATTAAGGTGTGGAGCTCTGCTGTTCCTCAAAGATTAATGCAAAGTACTACTATTTTTCTATTCAATTCATCTTATTTCGCTTCTAAGATATTCATTCGCACTTCAACCTGAATGTGATGAATGTGACAATCATCATTATTCCCTATGAACGCGTGCCTGACAACCACTTCCGTTCTACATTAGATTGAATGAGTATCTCTTAGATCTCTTAATCAGAATCTTCGTGGTATAAGCTAGATTGATGGCGGCATTCATGAGAGTCCGGAAAGTCTAAACCTTGTCTGTGGCATTCCGAGTAGGACTCTGGGATTGAATGACTGTGACAAACTCCAAACTCGCGAGTGCTGGGCGTTGTGACAGACGCAAAAGGATAGTAAATCCTATTCCAGTATGATCGAGAACCTCCAAGATGATTAGCCATGCAGTGACAGCGCATCAGACCATTTTCACAAAGAGGAATAGGATGCAACCAACGACAAGGGTGATGCCTCCAGACGATTAGCCGTACTGTGACAGAGCATTTGGACCATTTTCCCGAGAGGATTGAAAGTAGCCATTGGCACCGGTGACATCCTTACATAAAGCCAGCCATAGAAAGGAGTAAGACTGATTGGATGAAGACAGCAGGAAAGCAGAGGTTCAGAGGAACGAAAGCATCTCTATGCGCTTATCTGAAACTCTCACCAATGATTTACATAAGTATTTCTATCCTTATTTTATTATTAATTTCGAAAACTCCATAACTATTTTATATCCGCCTGACTGAGATTTACAAGGTGACCATAGCTTGCTTCATACCAACAATCTCCGTGGGATCGACCCTTACTCACGTAAGGTTTTTTACTTGGACGACCCAGTGCACTTGCTGGTTAGTTGTATCAAAGTTGTGACAAATTATGAATTGAGATTAGAGCACCAAGTTTTTGGAGCCATTACCAGAGATCACAATTTCGTGCACCAAGCTCCCAAAGCCACAATAATCAAACTATATACATATAAATCACCTCAAATCAACCTAGGATTCTAATTACACATAAATTCACAAGGGTTTAGTGGGTCTTACCTCCTCCCACAGATTTACTAGCAAGAATCCAAGGCTAAGCAAGGATTAGAGCAAACCTAAACACCAAGAATCACAAAAACTCATTTAGGCACAAACCCTAAGTACCCGAAATTCCCAAGAGAGAAACTGGGAAGATTTCGTGATTACCTTGAGGGTTTCTTGAGTGAGTTTTGTAGAGCTCTTCACAAGGAACGCGTAGCCGCAAACGGTGCAGCGATCGGAGCTCTCTAGCTGAAGATATGAGCTTTGCAAGTTTGAAGTGAATAGTAACAATGGTGGAAAGCTCTCACCTCTCTCCTCACTTCAGCCGCTGTTGTGTTTAAGTTATGAGGGTGAATGTGGCTGAAATGGGTTCACTTAAGTGTATTTATATGTTGGGCTTGGGCCTAACTTGGGCCCGGTCCAACTCGTTAGCGTTTTTAACCCGTTTGGCCCAACTTCGGGCCAAACTTTTAAAATTAACGCCCAGTTTTCCATTTCTAACATTTTTCTAATGTTTTTGCCGGTTTTCACTTTTTCTCATGCGGTACCGGGCAGACTTGAACCGGTTCAACCGGTTCAACTGTCGGTTCGCAGTTTTTCACGGTTTTTTGCAGAAGCACATTTTCTGACTCAGAAAAACCCACTGAGTCCAAAAATCACCTTTAAATCCTCAAATTCTCACTCTAACTTTTCGGAATCTAATTCGGGCAATCAATCACTTAATTAACCGGTTGATTAGTTGCGGTTCTTACAGTTTTTACCTGTAAGATGCAAAGATGTATCAGTAGTGCCAACAGAGGAATAGGAAGTTGTGGACTCTAAGTCACTCTTGGTTCCGTCTAGTGTTTTGGAAGGTTCCTCAAGAGAGGCCGAAGCACTAGCCGTGTAATCTAACCGCAAGCTGGGTGTGTAACAAGATTCTTTCAATCTCGGGATCAAACTCGGCTAAGCTAGAATTCAGTTGAGATCGAGTCATTCAACTTATAATTCGTAGCTCATATAGTATACTAAGCTTAGTATACACAAGATAAATCACAACTTAGTATAGCTCATATTGGTATGGTGGATAAGGATTAGGGTCATATGGGGTGTTTGGTGGTTTGGGGCTTGTGAGTAGGGTTGTTGAGGGCTATGTTGAGGGAAGAGGTCATATGTATGTGGTGGTTATGGTTGACAATCACAATGAGGGTCACCACACACATTAGATTGGTATGCATGATGGTATGACTTTTGATCATAGTACATTGGTGGAGGTTGTTGCCATGAAGGTTGATCAAATGCTTGAGGCTCCTCCCGCCTTTGATTGTCCCATCCTTGATGCATGTTGTCATTGTAGCTTCCATTCCCTACAGCATAGTTAGAACCAAACTCATAGCCAAAGTGGTGAGAATTCATAGTGAAAAGGAGAAATCAAAAACAAAATCTAATAAGAAACAAAGAAAAAAAACTCTTAAACCAAAACTAGCAAATAAACAAAAAGCAAACTATTTACAATATTAACATATATACAATAACCAATAACAAGCACACATTGCAATTCCCTGGCAACGGCGCCAAAAACTTAAAATGAAGATTTATACCGGTTCGGAATTTAACAAAATAATTTCGTTGTGAGCATAGCCCAAACCGATAATTGATACTCAAATCAAAGTTTAATTTTGGTTGTCACAAGTCCAACCCAATAAAAGTAACCGAGAGTATTAGCCCCGAGTCGTCTTCTCAAGGAATTGCAGTGAGGTATGCGTATTATTGGTTATGGTATCCAAGGGGTTGGGTTGGTAAAAAGGGACAAGAAAATAAACCAAGCAAATAAAGATAACAAACATATACTAAAAAAGAGGCATTCATGGCAAGGATTGAGAATCTAGACTTTTTATCCTAGTCACTAATCATATCACAATAGTTATCAAGAATTTATCCTATTTAGTCAACCCAACAATGGAAGAAGGTATAATGTTATCTTCACACGAGAGAAAGTCAAATAAGACTAGTTAATCTCAATCCAAAAGTCCTAATCAACTTGCTAATTGAATTAGCAAGAGATTAAAGTCAATGGAAATAATATTAACTAACAACTCTAGATCATCAACACAAGTTGGGTATTAATGACTCAAGATTGCCTAATTTCTCTTTCCAAGCCAAGAATGCTCAAAAATCTACTCTAACATCCAACCAAGCATTTTGTCAAATACTTGGAAGGCATAAAAGGAAAGCATCATAAAAGTGAAAGGAAAGATAAATTCTACAACTACCAATTTCAAGAAGACAATAATAACAACTCAATTAACCAACAATAAACAAAGAGACATTAAATTGCATTAAAGAAAAAAAATCCAAATCCAACAATAGTTCATAAACATAAAAGAGACCCAAAAGAGAAATTAACAAGAGGAACTAAGGAAATTAAAGATATAATAACAAGAAATTGAGAGGAAAACTTGAAGAAAACAAAAAATTAAACCTAGATCTAAGAGGAAAATTAACCTAAGAACCCTAATTCTAGAGAGAAGAGGGAGATTCTCTCTCTAGAAAACTAACCTACATGATCCTAAGCTAATCTAATTGCTACCTCTTTGATCCATCTTGAATTCTGCATGAAATAGCCTCAAAAATGAGTTGGACTTGGGCCTGGAAAGCTCAGAAATTGCCCCCAGCGAATTCACTTTAATGAGGTCACGTGTGCGTCGTTGGCCAAAATTCCTCCTCACGCGTACGCGTGGGTGACGCGTGCGCATGGCCTTCAATTCTTCAAATGCTCATTTCTTCATGAATTCTCCTATTTGCATGCTTTTCTCTTCACTCCTTCCGTCGAATACTTGCCTTATGAATCTGAAATCACTTAACAAACATATCAAGGCATCGAATGGAATTAAAGTGAATTAAAATTGGCAAATTTAAGGCCTGAAAAATATGTTTTTACACTTAAGAACAAATTTAAGGAGAATTACAAAACCATGCTATTTCATTGAATAAATGTGAAATAAGTTAATAAAATCTCCTAAATTAAGCACAAGATAAACCACAAAATTGGGGTTTATCATATATAAACTTAAAATAGTGTTGAAAAATGATTAAAAATGATTATTTTATTTTATTCTCAATTATTGTGAGTTAAAAAGATACTTTTATTGTACCCTTAATTGGTCTATACAAATTATGTATATTTTTTTTCAATATTTTATAGTAGTAGTTTTGTTAACAAATGTTTAAATTTGTTCATTATATTTTTTTTACAGTTATATAGAGAGGTGTTTTTTGAAATGTTAGTAAACTATAGTTAAAAATTAGTAAATAAAATTGTTAACATTTAAATTTTATATCATATTTTTTCTTATAATTTTATGAAGAGATGTTCTCTTTTGTGTTAGTAAAACATAGTTAAAAATTAATAAATAAAATTGTTAATATTTAATTTGTTTAATTATTACAAAAGCATATTGAAATAAGTATAATTATAAGGATGTTAAAATATAATTATATATAAAGTATTACAAAATAATAAAAAAATATAAATAATAAAAATAATAAGAATATTTTTTTTCATAAATTTGTTTTAAAAATGCAAAAATATTTTATTTTATACCTGATAACCTAATAGAATTATTTTTAAGTAGATAAGATCTTTTTATTTATTTGTATAAATTTTTTTCATAGACAAATCACTTGTAAAATGAAGTAATAGTGGTAAGAGTTTTATGTATGATATATAAGTAGGTCAAACAGAATAGGATTTGAATATTTTGTAATTTAAAATTTGTCATGATAATATTATTATGACATTTTTAATATAGATGTTTATTATATTTAATTAATACTTTATATTTTTATTGAATAATAATATGTAATAAATTAATTAATTATGAGAGTTATGGTTTTAATTTTTATTTTTTAAAAATTATTTTACTAAAAATTGATTTATTAATTTCTAAGTTTTGCCAAGTAATTAAAATTGATGATGTGGTATCATTATATATATATATATATATATATATATATATATATATATATATATATATATATATATATATTAGTTTTTTTAAAAAGAATAATTTAAATAGCATGAAATAATATTATATAAGTTTTTTTAAAAAGAATAATTTAAATAGCATAAAATAAAAATATTTGTTAATATTTTTTTAATCTATTCTGTTAGATAATGCTTTAAGTGATACAAACTCAAAATAGTGTTGAAAAATAATCAAAATTAATTCTTTGATTTCGTTCTCAATTATTTTGAGTTAAAAAAAGATACTTTCATTGTATCCTTAATTGGCCTATAAAAATTGTATCCTTAAATGGCTTATAAAAATTATTTATAGGATTGGAAAGGATTTGGTGTATAATTTTGTTTTTTCTTAAATATCAAAGACATCTTAATTGATAGTGTAAGGTATAAAAATTTGATTTTCAGTAAATAGACTTTTTTTTTAGCTATTTTCAAATTTATCTTACAAATCTAGAACCACGACCCAACAAAAAATAGTGAAGCAGGCCCAAGGGTTTAAAAAAACAAAAATTAAATTAAAAAGAAGAGATTTAGGAGGTTGATAAACTACAATTTTATGGTTTATATTGTATTGAAATAAGTTGATTTTATTAACTTATCTTGTATTTATTCACTAAAATGGCATAGTTTTATGAATTTCTTCTAATTGTGCTTAATGATTAAAAGCATGCTTTTTAGGCTCTTAAATTGCTAAATTTAATTCACTTATATTCCATTCGATACCTGGATATATTTGTTGAGTGATTTCAGATTTAAAAGGCAATGATGACTTGAAGAAGTAAAGAAAAAACATGCAAAAGAAAAAAATTCAAGAAGAAATGAAGATTGGAGTTCCTCATGGCTATGTGTATGCATCCCTCATGCGTATGCATCTTTTGAAAAATCGCTAATTTACACGTACGCATGACTGTTAGCACGCGATTTACTTAAGTAATTACGTGGGTTGCGATTTCAGGGCTTTCTTGGGCCCAATCCAACTCATTTCTGAATTATTTGATGCAAGTTTCAAGGAGGATCAAAGAGGGGGCACTTAGTGTAGCTTAGGAACATGTTTTAGGGTAGTTTTCTAAAGAGAGAAGCTCCCTCTTCTCTCTAGAATTTAGAGTTCTTAACTTAGTTTTCTCTTTAATTTCTGATTTTGATATTGTTCTAGTGTAGTTCTGTTTATATTTTCATGCCTTTGTGGTTTGATTCTCTTAGTTTCTCTTGTTAATTTCTCATTTTTGCCACTTTTAGTTTATCAACACTCTTGTTGAATTTCATATTCCTTTAATGCAATTTGATGTTTTATGTTTTCTTGATACTTGTTTGAGTTATTGTTATTAGTTTCTTACATTTGGTAGCTTTGGATATTATTATTATTGCAATTTAATATACTTTTCTTTTATGCCTTCTAAGTGTTTGATAAAATGCTTGGTTTAACTTTAGAGTATATTTTGCATTCTTGGCTTGGAATTGAAAAATTAGGTGATCTTGAGTCATTAATGTCTAATTTGGATTGGTAATCTAGAGTTGTTAGTTAATCTCCACTTCATTGACTTCAATTGTTTGCTAATTTAATTTGTAAATTAGTTAGGACTTATGGATTCGAATTAACTATGCCTATTTGACCTTCTCCCAATGTTGGAGATGGAAAAATAGAATTACTCTTGATAATTGTTATGTTATGATTAATGACAAGGATAGAAAATCTTGATTCTCAATCCTAGCCAAGATGTCCTTTTAGCATTTGTTAGTTTTACTTTCTTGCCTTTTTGCCTTTAAACCCCTTATGCTCATAACTGATAATACGCACATCTCACTGCAACTCCTTTGAGAGACGATCCGATATCTAATACTCTTGGTTTTTATTGGTTTGCATTCGTGACAAACAAAATTAAACTCTGATAAAGGTCATTTGCCGATTTGGGACTATGCTTGCAACGAAATTTCGAGTTTTATAACTTGTGAATTCCCAAACCAAGGATTAGCCTCTATCAAGTTTTTGGTACCATTATCGGGGAGTTGTAATGTGTGCTTGTTATTGGTTGTTGTCCATATGTGAATAGCTTGTTTTTTATTGTTTGCTTGCTTTTGCTAGTTTTAGGAGTTTGTTTTTCTTTGTTTCTTATTAGCTTTTCTTTTTATTTTCTCCTTTCACTATGAATTCTCACCCTTTTAGCTATGAGTTTGGTTCCAACTATGTTGTAGGAAACGAAAATTTCAATAAGGTTTGCATTAAGGGTCGGGGAATCAAAGGTGAGAGGAGCTTCAAGCATATGGACCATCTTCATGGCAACAACCTCCTCTGGCATATTATAATTACAACCCGCCCCGTAATGCATACCAATCCAACGGATATGATAGACCTTACTATGGTTACCAATCTCAACTACCATATGCCTATGAACCACCTCCTCAACATAGTCCTCAACCATCTTACTCACAAGCCTTACACTATCACTAAACACCTCCATACAATCCTAATCCACCATCATATCACCAACCATATATGCTTCAACAACCGCAATATGAGCCATACAATCCATATTTAAAACACCACCATTCCAACACCAATATCCCCAAGAACCACCACTCCCATATACACCACCTCAATTTAATCACCAATATCAACCATCTCACACATATGAAACTTCTCTCCCAAACAATGAATTCTCTTTTTCCCCTCAATACGAAGTTCTCCAACCCTTGCTTCAAGAACAAAAAGAGTGATGAGCGGATATTTTATACACTTTTGGGCACTATTTTCTCAGTATTTTTAGTATGTTTTGTTAAGTTTTATTATGTTTTAGTAGGTTTTAGGGCAAAAATTACTTTTTGGATGCTACTTTGAGTCTTTGTGGTTTTTCTATAATTTTAGGTGAATTTTGGATGAATCTGGCAAGTTTTGGAACAGTCTGATTCAAAGGCAAAGAAAGGACTGCAGATGCTATCAACTCCTGACCTCCGTGCATTCAAACAAGTATTTCTGGAGCTACAGAGGTTCAATTAACGTGCTCTCAATGGTGTTGGAAAGCTAACTCCCAGGGCTTTCCAGAAATATATAATAGTCTATACTTATTTTTGAAAATGAAGGTCCAAAACGGGCATTGAACGCCCAAAACACCCCCTTTCTGGCGTTCAACACCCCAAAGGGAGCAAGCTTGGCGTTTGGACACCCAAAAGGGATCAAACTCGGTGTACAACACCCCAAGAGGAGCACTAGGATGTGGATTCACCCCAAGCTCAGCCTAAATATGTAAGACCCAGAACTTTTGAAAAGTCTTATTATGATCAAGTCTCAAATCATATAGTTATTTATAGCCTTAATTTCAGAGATTATTTTATTAAAGATAATTAAGGCAAGTTTTGATTTATTGAATTTGAGACGAGTTATGATTTTTATCCAATTTTATAATTATTGGGTTATTTTCTATATTCAGATTATGAATTTGGCAGTTATGAAATAAGAAGGGTTTTACATGATTTAGATTAGATAAGTAATATTTTAAATATTATCACTGCTATTTTGGAAAATGAAGAAATTAATTATATTATTCCTAATTTTTAGATTTGGGCATTTTATTGAAAATAATTTGTAAAATGGATGAGCAAATGGTATTTTCTATATACAATTAGTATTGGATTTAATGTGGGTTTCAATTATTATATTATTCTCAAAATTATGTGAAATTACCATAAGGTCCCTAACCCTAATTTTTGAAAATGAAACCCTAACCCAGCGACCCGTTATCCGACCCGGTTCTCTTTTCCCCTATACCCAGCTGCAGCCGAAATCCCTTTCTTTCCCCCCAAAGCAGCAGCAAACACACTCAAACCCTTTCATCGGAAACTGAACAGAGAGTGAGAGGCTGGGTTGTGGCTGAGAAGAGGAGAGGAGAGAGGAGGCCATGCCGGCGCGTCGGACTTTACCACCGCCGTCGCGTTGTCGTCGCCAGGCCTGCGAGTTGCCATCCGCGCCGCTGCCGCCACCCCACGACGAGAGGAGGTTCGCAGCGAGTAGCGCCGGAATGAGGGAAAGACCAAGTGGGGGGCTTTCGCTGTTCTCCTCGTCGCCGACTAGCTCGCCGCCGCCACCGTGATGCTCGCGTCGTCGTCCTCCTCACCGCGAAGTCTGAGTCCTCGCCATCCATGGAGGGCCGAAGAGAGAAGCCCGAGTAGAAGAGAGAGAGAGAACGGCAGAAAAGGGGGTCCCTGTTCTGCGGCCGTGCCTCCGCCGTCGCGGGTCCTCCGCTGTCCTTCCACCATTACTGAAGTCCCCCACCGCCATGGCTTACTGTTCGAAGGTGCCACCTCGCCACTGCTGGAGGTCTGCTCCGATCCAGTTCGAAGGAGAGAGCGCCATTGAGTGGGGGAAACGCCTCTGTCACGCTCCTCGGTCACTAGTGGTGGAGCCGCGTCGCCGTCACCCCTGGGATTGCTGTTCTTACCACTGCTGCTAAAACCACCGCCGAGGCTTTTGCCGTTTCTGCTGCCGGAGAATGCAGCTTAGCCACCGGAAAACCACTGCTGGTAAGGGTCCTTGCATTTGGTCTTCATTACTTTCTATTCATGGGTCTTTATCGTCATGACGTTGTTGTGCAGTCGCGGTTGTCGAAGTCTTATATTGCCGCTGCCGCTTGAGGCGGCTGACGCAGCCGCTACCAGGTTGATATGGAGCTGCGGCTGTTTTGTTAATTCAGTGAGTATTTTACGTTTCGAAACCTCCGCGTTAATGTCTTGTTATGTATATTAAGGTCTTGCGGTATTATTGTGTTAGGAGTTAGAATCCAGTTTGCTTATGCCGCTTGTAGCTGTTTCTGATTTTGTAACAAGTAGAGCCGAGGTTTTGGTTGCCGGTGATTTCGAGTTGAGGCGGAAATGGGCTTGATGAGGCGTTTGGATTATGGAATTGCGTTTTGAGGTAGGGGGCTTTCCGAAAACTATAGTTTATTATTGGAATTATTACATATGGGTACTGATGTGAGATATTGTGTATTTGGTGATTGTATCTGCCTTATGTATTATTTGATTGACTCGAATGACTATGGATGTTGGTTTGGCTGAATTGTTGTGTGGCTTATGAAATGTAATGTTTGAAGTTGATTCTTTAAAGATTTGAAATGAGTTTAATCCGTCGAGGATTGGTTTGAATTGAGTCAATTATTTTGATGATGTGAAAGAATAGAATACTCTTGAGATTCAGCCTGTGTTGCTTTAACTGATTTGGTTTTGATAAATGATTTATTGCTGAACCGATTCTTTAAAGCTTTAGAAATGAGTTAAATCGGTTGATATTGAGTTGGTTTCTGAAATGGTTTCCTTGAGATATGCCACTGAGGCGACTGTTGGATTTAGCTTGCTTTTGAATTGATTTATGGTTTTGAACTGTTGAAAAGGAATGAGAAACGGATTAGTTGGGACCCGAACCGGGTGGCAAAAGTCCAAGTTTTAGGGGAGGTGCTGCCGAAATTTCTATAAAATCCGGGTCTTTATTGAAATGTTGTCTGGAAAATGATGAGTTAAAGACTTCTACTATTTTATTTGAATTATCGAGAAAAGGATGATTCATGCTTTCGAAATGAATTAATAAAGGGGAAATTGTGATTTAGTCTTGCTTCTTAAGAAAGGCATTGTATCTCTTTCAGGAGAAGGTTATTTAGATGAAACTTGTGCTTTAAAGATGTTTGGATGTGAAAAGGGTTTATGCCTTTGAATTTGACTTGGGGGTTTCAATTAAAGAAGTTTCAATGACTTTGAAAGAACCTGAAGGTCTATTGACAAGTTTCATTTTGAAATGTTTTGAGAAAGGTTTTAAGTACTCTTTGAATTCTGAATTCTTGCAAGACTAAAACAATTTTGAACAGTTGAAACGTTCTAGAATATTATCATGGGGGTTGAAGTTGGTTTTGCCTAAGTAAAGGAAATGGCTTTGAAAGAAGTAAATGATTACATGACTCGGTTTGGCTTAGATCCTATTTGCTTACTCAAATCAGAAAGACAATGTTTTAATAATTTTAAATGAATTTGGCGAAATGAGTTATGTTATTCTCCCCTAAAGACTTTGGACTCTGCCGAGAAACTTTTGTTATAAAATCCCATTGTTGGATGGGTGATTTTGAATATCTCAAAGAGGCTTTTAACTTGCCATGATTATGGAAGTTTTGGAAAGAGGATGCCGAGAGTGGCATTGTTTTTAAAAGGGGAATTTACCTTGAGAAAAAGTGGCTTATGAGCCGAAATGATTTGAGAAATGAGATCTTTAAAGCAAAGGCTGAAAAGAGTTGAAACTTGATTTCGAAGTGAAATGAATTGAGAAAATGATTTATGGCTTAAATGCCGGTTTCATGAATTTGATGATTTTGAATGTGGAAGTGTTGTTTTGTTGTGAGCCGGAATGGCTGTGTATGATTATACATATTGATTGGTTCTAGATTGAACCGTGAGCCGGAATGGCCTTGAATGATATGAATATTGGCTGGTTCTGGATTGAACTGTGAGCCGAATGGCTGAGATGGATGTTGATCCATGATTGAGAATGAAAGCATTTATGCTGAGATATTGATAAGTTGTGATGTTGCACTTCCACTATTGGAGATGAGGGTTTCCCTGGGTAGTAGCAATGGCTAGCCACCATGTGCTCCAGGTTGAGACTCGAAGCTCTGTTAACCCAATGTCGTAAGTGTGGCCGGGCACTGTGAAAGGCCCGGATGAGCTCGCCCCCATAAATATTCACCAGTGATGGTGATGGATAAATATTCACCGGTGAGGGTGATGGATATGGATCATGATTATGATCAAGCTTATGATGAGTATAACTCGAGTTGGGGATGCACGACAGAGGGACAGTCCAATGGTTAGCTACCAGGACTTGTCGGGTTGGCTCTATAACCGACAGATGATATCATCAGCCACTAGGGACAGGCATGCATCATATGCATTTGTGTGACATTGGTTGGGTGTGCATATTATACTTGGTTTGCCTATGTGATTAATTGCTAACTGTTCTACTTGTAATAACTGTTTGTTTGTGCTTGAACTTCCTATTTGTGTTTGCATCTGGGACTCTGTTGGATGGTGGTGATTGGTTGTTGGTTGGATTGTTTGGGCCTAGGGCCGTGGTTGGAAAGAGATGAACTGATGGTTGATTTCGGTTTTGTGTTTCTGGTTTGGAATAAAATTATGAAAGGCTATTTTGGTTCCGCATAGATAAACCGTTTTGAAAGGCTTTTGAGTTTTTGAGAATTGAATGGTTCCTCTTTCAGAAAAGATTTCCGACTTTACTTTCATTATAAACCGTTGTTTTTGAAAAGAGGCATGAGACGGTTATGAATCACTGGTGCGGTTATCTTCATGTATCCTATTACAGTAATTCCTAAAAACCCTCTACTGAGAACCCTTTCGAGGATGATGTTCTCACCCCCCCTACATTTTTCCCCTTTCAGGATATGGGCGCAGAAGTTACGAAGAGCTTATTTAATTGTTGTTGTGATGCTCTGTATTGTTTTAGCTATGGTTTATTGTACCCTCGCCTTTATCCTGATATAATCTGTAAGAGGGATAGGAATTGTATTGGATTATGCTTGTAATATTATTTATATATATATATGTGTATATATATATGGATGTACTCTTTATGAGCTTTTGTAAGTTGTATGGTATTTGTGGATGTACGTTATCGAACGAAAGTATTTTTGGATCGGTATTGCGACTTAAAGTTTTAAACAGGCTCATATTTTAGTATTAAATAATATAAAAGTCGTCGTAATGTCCGAACTATCAGAGTCGCGCAGCCGGAAGTGTGAGCTTTGGTAGTTAGGGTGTTACAAAATACTCACCAAGTGGGTCCGGAAGTGGATTTTCGCACCCTTTAGCTTAGTTTATCATATTTTTGCAATTTTTAATTATGAGTAGCATCTTTTAGGTCTAGTATTTTTATTATAAATAAGAAACTTCCTTCCTCCTGAGGATTATGCCTCCGAGGAGGGGAGAAGCACAGACATATTACATTACACCTTCTTAATGCGTTCTTTATACAGTATGAGCAACTAAACCTCCTAAGTTAGGGTTAGGAGCTCTGCTGATTCTCATGGATTAATAATATTACTATTTCAATTTCAATATGTCTGATTCTATTCTCTTATGCATTCTCATTCTTCAATCTCAATGAATTTGGGGTGAACCATGACATTCATCCTTATTCTACATGGGTTTTGTGCGAGTCCTGTCTCAAATAGCATTGAACTAAAGCTAGAGAATGCATTGTAGATTCCAAGAGGGTACTTGGGTAACTTTGGATACGTGACATGAAATCCTGTTGATCGTGGGTATCTGAGGTCTCTGTGGCGCTAAGGCTAAAGTTAGAAAAGCAGCATTCTCTGATCCGAAATATCCGACCTTGTCTGTGGCATTTTAAGTAGGATCTTGAAGGGGAGTGGATTGCTTAGAGCTTCATCTCCGGCTTCAGTGAGAAGTCATGAGTTAACTTGATGATAGGACTTGAGTTACTCGGATATGGTGGATTGCTGTGGTTTAGAAGAGATTAACTTGATGAGAGGACATGAGTTAATCACTTACGGCTGCCATTGAATGAATCATTCGTTATTGAAGTAGACAGTAAGAAAAGTTAATCGGAAAGATAAAGCATCTCCGAAACCTTAACTGAATCCTTATCACACATCAATCTGGTATTTCGTTCTTTATTATTTCATTTATGCTTTCAAACAAACAACCATCTTTTTGAATTGCCTGACTAAGATCAACAAGGTAGCCATTGCTTGCTCAATCCGACAATCTCTGTGGGATTCGACCCTCACTCACCTGAGGTATTACTTGGACGACCCGATGCACTTGCCGTCCATCTGTGCGAAGTTTGCGAAGTTCAATTTTGCGCACCAAGTTTTTGGCTCCATTGCCGGGGATTTTTTGAGATTGACAAACTACCGGACTATCTTGTTGCTTAGATTAGGTTCTTTTTACGGTTTATTTGCTCTTTTGCGTGTGTTTCTTGTTTTCTTTTTCAAAAACTTTTCAAAACCTTTTCTTTTCTTTAGTAATCTTTATCTTTTGTTTGAGTCTTGTGTCAATCTTTAAGTTTGGTATCTTTTTGGTGTTTCTTGGTTTTTCTTTCCTTTAGATTTTTGAAAAATTACCTTAATTATTCTTTTTTTGTGTTCAAAATTGTTCTTGCTATTTTTCTTTGTTTGATCTCAGAAACTTTAAGTTTGATGTCTCTTTATGTTTTTTCTTTCCAAAATTTTGAAAATTATAGTCTTTGATTTCAAAAATCTCTAGGTTTGGTGTCTTTCTATGTTTGTCATTGCAAATTTTTGAAAATTAATGCTTTGATTTCAAAATTTTTTAAGTTTAGTGTCAATTTGGTAGTATTGTTCTATCTTTTGGGCTTTAGTTGGTCTGTCTTTTCTTGAGTTTTTAAAAACTTGTTCTTATTTTTTTTTGTATTCGAATTGTTCTTAGTGTTTTTCTTTGTTTGATTCCAAAATTTTTAAGTTTAGTGTCTTTTTGTGTTTCTCCTTTGTAATTTTCGAATTTAATAGGTTTTGAATTTAAAATTTTTAAGTTTGGTGTCCAATTAGTTATCTTTTTGTTTATCTTGTTATCTTTTCAAATCTTTACCTTATATTTCCTTTCTTTGAATTTCAAAATCTTGTTATCTTATCTTAATTCAAAGTCAATTTTCAAAATTAATTTTTTGTTTCAAATTCAATTTTCAAAAGTTTAGTGTTTTGTTGGATTCTCTCTATTTCAAAATTAAATTTCAAATCATATCTTGCTTATCTTTCTTGATCTTTAAATCTTTATCATATCTTTTTTCTTTATTTTCAAAATTCTGTTATCTTATCTTATTTAATTTCAAATTTTGCATGTTTAATATCTTGTTAGTTTTTCTTTCTTTCAAAATTGAATTTTAAATCTTTAAAAATCTTTTCAAATATTATCTTATCTTGTTTGAATCTTTCTTTCCAAATTTGAATTTTAAAATCTCTCTTTGACTTTTTCTTTTTAAATTTCAAAAACATATCTTTTTCAAATCTTATCTTTTTGATGTTCAAATCTTGTTATCTTATCCTTAATTCAAAAAAGTTGAGTATTTTGTTAGTTGTTCTTTTCAAATTTGAAATTCAAATCTTTAAAATTTTCAAATAATATCTTATTTACATTTTCCTTGATTCTAATTATTTGATTTACATTCAAATTTTAAATTTAAATTTTAAAAGTTTGGTGTTTTCTCTTTCTTTTTGAATTTCAAATTTTCTTTTTCTAAACTGTTTTCAAAATTTTTCAAAATTTCTAAAATTATTTTTTCAAATTATTTTTTTAATTTTTAATTTTAATTATTTTAAATTCGAAATTAAAAAAAAATTAATTATTTTTTCTTCTTGGGTATCTCACTGAGAGCTCTTTATACTCTGACATAGAGACTCCCACTTTTCTTTGTCTCTTGTTTGTGTATGCAGGAACAGGAAGAGTGCACCATGGATCTAGAGGGAGAGACACAACCAAGAAGAACCTTGGGGTCTTACACAGCCCCCACTCCTGACTTCTATAGAAGCAGCATCAGTATACCTCCTATTGGAGTAGCTCATTTTGAGCTCACCCATAGCTAATCACTCTAGTGCAGCAAAACTGCCAGTTTCAAGGACTTCCACAAGAAGAACCCACATAATTTCTTGCTGAATTTTTGCAGATACCTGACACAGTAAGAACTAGCGAAGTAAACCAGGATGTCTACAGGCTACTACTATTTTCATTTACTGTAAAAGGTCAAGCAAAGAGGTGGTTTGATAATCAGCCCAAATCAAGCTTGAAAACATGGAATAAGCTGGTGGAAAAGTTTTTGAACCACTATTTCCCCCTCCCCCAAAGAAGCTAACCAGCTAAGGCTGGACATTCAAGGCTTCAGACAGGAAGAGAATGAGTCTCTTCATGATACTTGGGTGAGATACAAGCTGATGCTGAGAAGATGTCCCATTGAAATATTTCTAAAATGGGCAAAGCTAGATATTTTCTATTACAGACTCACATATATGACTAAGATGTCTTTAGATCATTCTGCAGGTGGTTCAATCCACATGAGAAAGACAATTAAAGAAGCTCATGAGCTCATTGAGAAAATTGCCAGCAATCAGCATCTGTACACATCTAATGAGTCTCCAATAAAGGGAGAGGTTAAGACAGTATCCACTGAATTAGACCCTCCCAAGTAAAGTGAGTCATTAACCCAGCAACTACACTGCCTCACACAGCAGTTGCTGAGTTTGCAAGAAGAAATGCAGAAGACCCGAGCCTCCAACAAGAATATGGAAGGAGACTTGAACCAGGCTAAACAGCACTTGTTTGAACAGATAAGAGAATAGTGCCAAACTCTTTAATTAAGGAGTACCCTGAACACCCAGCCTCAGAACAGTAAGAGGCAGGGAGAAGAGATGGCAGATGATGAACAAACTATAGTTCAAGGCATTCATGAGAGTACTGAACGCCCAGAAGGGGGCAGCCAGGGCGTCCAACGCCCAAAGGGGGCAGTCCAGGCATTGA
Source organism: Arachis ipaensis (assembly GCF_059453495.1). Taxonomy (NCBI): domain Eukaryota; kingdom Viridiplantae; phylum Streptophyta; class Magnoliopsida; order Fabales; family Fabaceae; genus Arachis; species Arachis ipaensis. The sequence continues at coordinate 68,697,135 of NC_142438.1, forward strand.
ACGCCAGTTCAACGGAGGCCAGACATGTGTAAGTGCTGAGAACGCCTCTGCTAAGCAAGCTGGTAGCCCTTCTATAGGTACTATAGACACCCACCCTGCACCACTCATGGCCATTGAGTACAAGGCCAAGTTACCATACCCTTAAAGACTCTAGAAAGCAGAAAAGGATAGGCAATTTGCCAAATTCTTAGAAGCTTTCAAGAAGCTGGAGATCTAAATCCCCTTTGCAGAGGCTCTTGAACGAATGCCTTAATATGCTAAGCTCATGAAGGATATAATGAATAACAAGAGGGATTGGAGGGAAGTAGAGACAATGGTGCTTACTAAGGAGTGTAGTGTAGTCATTCAGAGGAACCTTCCTTAGAAACTTCAGAAACCCCCTAACACTCTTCCTAGAAACACAGAAGTGAATCCAAGAGAAGAGTGTAAGGCCCTCATTAATACCAAGCAGGCTGAGCCTAAGATGGTACACACTATTGAAGAACTAGATGAAGAAGAGACTCAAGAAGAGGCTGGAAGCACACTGTTACATGCCCTTTCGTGAGAAGAAAGCCTGAAGTACCACACCCTCAGAATACCCAAAAGGAGACCAAGGACAAGCACTACTCACAATCCTTGGAAGGCTCTAAGAAGCTGCAAATGAATATTTCTTTTGCTGAGATTTTGGAGCAATGGTCTGTATCTACTGGAAGAAATCTCTCTGATGATGAGAGAGGTGAATTGGTACTGAGGTTACAGAAGGATTACATGATTATAAAGGTCCTTAAACCTCTACTACCCCCTGACAAAGGAGGTACTTTCATGCAGAGTACAATATTGAAGCCTCCTCCCTTGCTGAAAACTCATATAGTTTACCCAGACACTAAACTTAAGTTTGGTGTTGGGCAGTCACCACCCACCAAGGAGGAAGGTCCCAAGAGGAAGATGCATGGAGATGGAGAAATAATACAACCCCTAACCTAACAAGCAAGGAGAATCAAGCTTATAACAATAAAAGAAAGCTTGTTAGGAGGAATTCAAATCCGAGGGCATTGATCTCCTCCTTTTCCCCCTTGGAGTCATTTCTGCTAACAAACTGGAAGAAGAGGAAGAAAGTCAGCAATTGACTGTCAACCTAATGACATTAAAGAAGCGCTTGTTGGGAGGCAACCTAACCATGAGTAGAGTATTTCTATCCTTATTTCTTCTGTTTATTTTTATTTGAGTTTATTTTTAGAATTTTCCCTTGCTTTTTAATGTTTGTGATCATGTGTAGTACTTAAAAGAGAGACAGAGACATCCAGAGTTGGAAACAGAACACCTTGGGGAGATCCCCCTGCTGGCATTGAATGCCAGACAAGGAGGAAAATGGGCGTTCAACGCCCATAGAGGACAAGAAGCTGGCATTGAACGCCAGAGAAGGACTACTCTGCGCGTTCAACGCCCCAGAAAGACATAAGTCTAACATTGAACGCCAGGCAGGGAGTAAGAAACTCAAATTTTGAAGCCTTCTCAGCCAGTGGGTCCCACCCAAACCCCACCCACTTCAACTTCAAACCTTTCCTACTCCTTCTTCCCTCCCATATTCTCTTTGCTTGAGGACAAGTAAACTTTTTATGTTTGGCATTGCAGAGCGAGCACTAGTTCTATCTTATTATCAATGGCACCAAGGGAAGCTGAATCATCTTCATGAAAGAGCACAACTTGAGGAGCAGCTGCCGCCATAACTGAGGTGGTTAAGTTTCATTACCCCTTCCTTTACCTTATTTCCTGTTTTCTATTTCTGATGCATGATCATATTTAGTATTTTGTCCTTTCCTATGTATCCCTCACCATGCTTAAAAAAAAAACTTTTTAAATGAAATAGTGAGGTACATAATTTTCGAGTATATCATGACTTGTTTCTAATTATTTTTTTTTGTGGTGGCCTTGTATTGATTTTCTGAATGTATGAATTAACTGTGCATGTTTGATATTGGAGTTGAGTGTATTGGCTCTTGAAGAACAGTGAATTTAGAGAAGTATTATCGACTCTCTGAAAAAAAAAATTGATTATTGAAGCAAAGAAACAGCAAAAAGGAAAAGAAAAGAAAGAAAAACAAAAAGAAAAAGCAAAAGAAAAATCCAAAAAGCTCAAAAGAAAGGAGAGCTAGGATCCAAGGCTTTGAGCATCAATGGTTAAGAGGATAAAAAATAAGGCCTAAAAATTTTAAATAAGCTGCTTTCCCTAACTATATGCTTGTGGTGTGAAGGTGTCAGGTGAAAAGCTTGAGACTGAGCAGTTAAAGTCGTGATCCAAGGAAAAAGAAAAAAAAAAGAGTACGCCTAAGAACTCTGGGTACCACTGTCTGGGGATTCTAGCAAAGCTGAATGATAATCCAATTGGGTTCACACAGTTAAGTGCCTGTGGCGTTTATGTATCCGGTGGTAATACTGGAAAACAAAACAGTTAAGGTCACGGCTAGGCTCAAAAAGGTTCTTTCACACAGTTAAGTGCCTGTGGAGTTTATGTACCCGGTGGTAATACTGGAAAATAAAACGGTTAGGGTCACAGCTAGGCTAAAATGCAAAGCACCAAAAGAAGCTGTGGGTCAAGAGTCAAGAAAAAGCTAAACTAGGAGAATCAATAATATCATCCGGATTCTAGTCCCAAGAGATACCAATACTTCTGAGCTTCAAAGGAAAGCGAGGTGCCAAACCTATTCAGAAATCAAGAAGCTAAGTGCCCCATTCTAATAATTTGAGCTAAGCTTCATTGAGAGCTCTGAGACTTATTGTATTCTTCTCTTCTTTATCCTATCTTGTTTTTGGTTGCTTGGAGACAAGCAACAGTTTAAGTTAGGTGTTCTGATGAACGGATATTTTATACACTTTTTGGCACTATTTTCTCAGTATTTTTAGAATGTTTTGTTAAGTTTTATTATGTTTTAGTGAAAAAAATCACTTTTTGGATGATACTTTGAGTCTTTGTGGTTTTTCTATGATTTTAGGTGATTTTTGGATAAATCTGGCAAGTTTTGGAAAAGTCTGATTCAAAGGCAAAGAAAAGACTGCAGATGTTGTCAACTTCTGACCTCCTTGAATTCAAACAGGTATTTTTGGAGCTACAGAAATCCAATGGAGGCGCTCTACATGGCATTAAAAAACCTAACATCTAGGGCTTTCCAGCACTATATAATAGTCTATACTTTTCTTTGGAATTGAAGGTCCAAAACGGGCATTGAATGCCCAAAACATCCCCTTTCTCGCGTTCAACGCCTCAAAGGGAGCAAGCTTGGCGTTTGGACGCCCAAAAGGGATCAAACTCGGCTTCCAACACCCCAAGAGGAGCACTAGGACATGGATTCACCCCAAGCTCAGCCCAAACACTCACCAAGTGGGCCCAAAAGTGGATTTTTGCACCCTTTAGCTTAGTTTATCACATTTTTGTAATTTTTAATTATGAGTAACATCTTCTAGGTCTAGTATTTTTATTATAAATAAAAGACTTCCTTCCTTCTGAGGATTATGCCTCCCAGAAGGGGAGAAGCACAGACATATTACATTACACCTTCTTAATGCGTTCTTTATACAGTATGAGCAACTAAACCTCCTAAGTTAGGGTTTGGAACTCTACTGATTCTCATAGATTAATATCAATATGTCTGATTCTATTCTCTTATGCATCCTCGTTCTTCAATCTCAATGAATTGGGGGTGAACCGTGACATTCATCCTTGTTCTACATGGGTTCCGTGCGAGTCCTGACCTGTATAGCATTGAACTAAAGCTAAAGAACACATTGCGGATTCCAAGAGAGTACCTGGGCAACTTTAGATATGTGACATGAAATTCCATTGACCGTGGGCTACTGAGGTCTCTGTGGCACTAAGATTAGAGTCAGAAAAGCAACATTCTTTGATCTGAAAGATCCGACCTTGTCTGTGGCTTTTTGAGTAGGATCGTGAAGGGGAGTGGATTGCTTAAAGCTTCATCTTCGGCTATAGTGAAAAGCCACGAGTTAACTTAATGAGAGAATATGAGTTACTCGGATATGGTGGATTGCTGTGGTTTAGAAGAGATTAACTTGATGAGGACATGAGTTAATCACTTATGGCTGTCATTGAATGAATCATTCATTATTGAAGTAGACAGTAAGAAAAATTAATCCGGAAAGATAAAGCATCTCTGAAGCCTTAACTGAATCCTTATCACTGTTTTCACATCAATCTAGTATTTTGTTCTTTATTATTTCATTTATGCTTTCAAACAAACAACCATCTTTTCTAATCGCCTGACTAAGATCAACAAGGTAGCCATTGCTTGCTCAATTCGACAATCTCCGTGGGATTCGACCATCACTCACCTGAGGTATTACTTGGACGACCCGATGCACTTGCCGATCCATTTGTGCGAAGTTTGTAGAGTTCAATTTCGTGCACCAGAGAGCTTCGCTCTTTTCTCCAAGAGCAAGAAAAAGAGCAAAAGTGGCAAGAAATCATGATGGCTACCATAGCCAAAGCCGTGAACCGCTTAGTCTTCCTACATTCATGTGAACAAAGTACTCCCGTTGATGAATGTGGAAGATCAACTGAAGAACATAGTTTGGAAGAAAATCTTGAGCCTCATGAGAAAGAAGAGAAAAAGAGGCATGAATTGCCACAAGTGGAGGATGTTGAGATCATTAAATTTGAAGAAGTGGTTGAAGAATTGGAGGAAATTGATCAAGAGATGGATTTCATCATTGACGATTTTTTGTCCACACTGACCAATCACGTTGATGATCTTGTTGAACCTTTTTTCATTGGGCATGAAAGCAAAGTTGAGGAGGAATGTGTACAATCTCTAAGACATATTTTGAGCAATGAAGAATTAGAAGAAGTTGTCAAACAAGAAGAGGAAAGTGAAAAGGCTTGTCTAGAGGTAGAAGTTATCAAGGAAGAGTCAAAGGGAGTGAAGTTCACTTTGTCAAAGTTGTTAGAAACCTCTCTTCCTATGTCACCATCACCCATCTTAACATTTGAGTGGGTAAAATTCTTGTCCCTAAGCTTTATTGTCCCACTTGAATACGGTTTGCTAGAGACAGATGATCAACTTAGAGCTCCTTGTGGAGTGAAGAGTAAGAGAGAGATGGTTAGTGGTTGGCATTGTAAATCAAGGCTCATTAAGGTTGAAACTTCAAGGTTTAAGTGCAAAGGTTAGCATAGTGCTCAAATGATTGGGTCCAGGAGGGTACTTTGGTGTCTAAAGAAAAATTTTGAAGTGAGCTCACCTGGATGGAATCACAAGAGTAAACTTAAAAACGGGTGTGAAAACAAGGTTTGGGATCTCGGATTACAAGATGAGGATCAATTTTGGAAGCTCCTAACTTGTGTGAAACTTCATCAAGGTTTGGTGCACTTGGTTGGAGATTCTGGAAATCGATTGAAGTCTAAGCATTTGTTAAAGTTCAAGGATGAGTTCAAGCATAAGCCACCTTGACAAAGAAGTCACCAAAATGTCCAACTTAAGGACTTTAACTAAAAGTGTTAGGTGGGAGACACCCCATCATTGTATGATCTTTCAATTTTTTTTCTTTTTGTATATAGTTGATGAATAATTTGAATTTTCATTTTTAGTTAGTTCCATTAGGTTTTCTTGATAGTTTAGCATGTTTAAATAAGATTTGGTATTGTTTTGGCAATCTTTTGGGAGTTTGGAATGCTTGGTTTGGTGCAATAAGTTGAATTTTTTTTAAAACAGAGCATCATTCATGCGTACGAATGTCCAATGCGTATGCGCAAATCTTGAGTTTTAGCCAATTCATGCGAGCGCATAGGAGATACGTACGCACAGTATCAAAACAGAACCACAACCATTTTGTGTGAGTACCATGCATGTGAGAGGCGTACACATCCCATACCACCCGTATCACACACAAATCGTGCGTGTGTTGCACGTACACACACTCTTTAAAAAAATTCCAAATCATGCGTACACATGGCAGATACGCATGCATGACCTCCAACTTTTTCCAAATTACGCGTACGCATGGCAGATATGTATGCACGAATGCAAAAACACAAATTCCTTTATTCCCACCACTCCACTTCTTTTCTTCTTCATTCTTCTCCCCCCCCGGATGTCTCTTTTTCTCTTCTCTCCCACTTCTTCATCATTCATCATCTACTACCATTTCCATTCCACCTCCGGCGACTCACGTTTGTCGCTTCTGGCTTCGGCGACATCACAACGCCGTGGCACTCCTTTCATCTCTTCTTTGTTTTTTGGTTCTGTATCTAGGTTGCCATTTTTACTTGCAATTTCTATTTTAGTAGTTTAATACCTTAGTTTGATTCTAGTTAGTTAGTTAATTAGTTTAATTTTCTGTTTTAGTGGATTAGGTGTTTAAGATAGGTTGGATTAGGTGTTGGAATTATGCTGATTTGCTGTGGTATTGCTAAGCTCATGCGGTGGCCTATTTAATTGTGTGCATTGTTGTCTAAATGCATGTTTTGCTAAGGTTGTGCTACTGGTTTTTACTAGTTTTGAATCAGTGTTGTTTCTTGTAGGTTGGTAATGAGATTTTGGAGAAAGTAATGGTGTTGCAAGGTCCTTATTGACGATATTCTGTATTGATGTGACCTTGCATACCAAATATTATCAAAACACCTCAAAAGTTTTTATTGAAAATTTGGTCAACTTTTTGAATTTATTGCTTTTCATTGAGTGAATGTGTTAAACCTTTAATTAACCATAATTTTTTGAACTTTAGATGCTTGAGGTCTTTTTGCCTAATTTTACAAGATTGACAAATTTTGGTCTATATAATTCATCTCATTCACTTTGTTATGTTTAATTGATTGGGTTGCATTAGGCATAAACCTCACATTTGTGTATCAATCTTGTAATTTTAGTGTTGGAAAGCATATTGGTGTTTGAACTTGCTATGCTTTTGTTGAACTTTATTTTTGCTTAATTCTTACATCAATTGCTTATGCTTATGCCTTGATGACATGTTGACCTTTATTTGTTTAACTATGTACTCTACACATATTTGAAACTATTTATTTTGGCATAATGCTTTATTTGTGAAGTTGGATTGTGAGCTTGGCTATTCTTAACTTTTTGAAAACTTTTTAAGTCTAAGGACCATGCTTGCTATGCATATGACAACTAACTCTTTTTTAACTAACCTCTTTTCTTTTCCTAAGTACATAGCAACCATGTGTCCATACCTTTTGGTTAAATAGGCAAGGTGACTAATGTTGATTGGTGTTATTGATTGGTGTGTGATCTCTAGTTGGTTTTGTTTCGTAATTTCACTCGCACATCAAATTAAACCTCTTTTCCCTTTTGCTTCACAAATACTTGGTTATTCGCCTAAGTTCTTATGCTTCTTGTTGATTGCTTGTTGTTTTAACTTGCAGATTTATCTTTAAAGCATCTTAGATACAATAAAATAAGTGAGTATATGTGTGCTTTGTGTAGTTGTGACACATCTTTTAAGTGCTAGTGTGTAAATTCTAAATTACGCGCATCTTAGAATTCACGCACTATTTTCCTTAATGTCACACACTTATTAACTCAATTCATTTTGGTGATTATTATCCCATTCTGGCATTATATGCTTCCTTGTCTTAAAATTTACTTGTCTTAATATCTTCTGTTCTCTATTATAAGGATGAGTGATCATAAGTAATAAGGGAAGCAAAAGAAGAAACACGCCACAAAGGATAGAGAAGGGAGAAAGCCCCTCTTCAGCTATAGCAGCAACACCATCACCATCATCACAGCAGGACCCACCAGCTAACGGTGGAGATGGTGACGATTCGGTCCACTTCGCGTGATTTCATGAGCACCAAGGATGGTGCTTGATTTAAAGTGTGGGAAGGTTGTCCGACTGATCGGCGAATCTTTTTGGGTGAAACTGTTCTATTCCGAACACTCTCAGTTTTATTTTGTTATTTTGAGTACTTTTTCTAGTTTTTGTACTTTGTTATTTTGGTTTGTACATATTTTTGCTACATACTTTAGTTATTGCATTTTCTTGATTTTGGTGTATATATACATATTTTTAGTTGTAGTTAATTAGTTATGATTGGATAATGTGGATAATTGAACCTAGTTAGTTTCCTATATGCATATGATGATTTGGAATGATTGAGAATAAGAAACGAATCTAGGAATTTTGAACTTTTCACCCAATCACATTGTATATGTATAGAATCTTAGTCAAATAATGAAATTTCCAAGAAAAATTCTTCATAGGGCATTAGGACTCCCGATTAATTTGAGTTGAACTTTTTCATTGAACTTTCTTGAAATATATTGTGGAACATAAATTTAGAGCTAAAACACATAACCTTGTGACTTTTGAGCCTTAATGTGTAGTTACATCATATTAACTACTATTTTTATTCTTGTGTATTATTCTCTTTCTATGATTGTAATCATTGATTTGTTTGATTCTTTATATCCATTATTTAGTGTATAAATGTATTTATGTGATGGAGACTGTTATTTCATTGTAGCTTACTTACCCATATAGCCTTACCCTTTCTACCTTTGTTAGCCAACTTTAAGCCTTATTAATTCCGATTTTGTTTTTAATTTCAGCATATTACTAGCCTTAAGTGAAAAATAATAAATATCCCTCATTTAGATCTTTGATTAGCTTAGGCTAGTGAGAGTGTGCATTATTTAAGTGTGAAAAAATTTGGGAACATTAGTTGATAAAAGTGTGTTTTGAATTTTTATTGAGAATGTTGGGAATTGGGTACATACTTATGTATTAATGATGTAAAACATATGCATTGGCACTTGTGTATATATTTTACTTTGTATATATATATATATATATATATATATATATATATATAAAGGAGAAAAGAAAAAAAAGAATAAAAGAATAAAAAGGGGACAAAGGCCCCAAAGAAAAGTAATAATAAGAATGCATATGGGATGTGAATTAAAAAGAATACATAAGTGTATGAAAAGTGAAATAATGGGTAGCTAGGTTTTGTATTAGAATTGTATAGGTTGTTATATGTAAGGTGAGAACTTAAGTTAATCGAAGATTCAAATTCTAGCTCGCTTAACCATATACATTCTTACCTTTACCCTAGCCCCTTTACAACCTTTGAAAAAGTCCTAATGATATTTGTATGCATACATTGAATAATTATTAATTATTAGATAAAAAACAAGTCTTAGAAAGCAAGATTAGAAGGAAATTGAGTGAATCAACACTATACACTTGAGCGGCTAGAGCGTATACATATCTGGTGAGGGATTCGATTGCTCAATTTTATAGTATCTGGCTCACTCTTTCGGGTTATAGTTCCCAAGTTCACTCTTATGGCATGAAAGGTTATGTGAGCAGGAGACTGCCTCAGTCCTCACACCTGAACATAGACGAAAAATAGCCACAGCCCTTACGCCGGCACCGCAACCTCGACAAGCGGGATCCAACCACCATCCTTACTCGAGGTGCATAGCGATTTACCAATCATAGTATATCAATGTACGATATCCAATTTCAGAGATCACTATTCATATTCACCAATTTTCTCAACCTCAATCCTTTATGATATCTTATTCATATTCAATTTCTCAATTCATCATCAATACAACACTCCACCAGCCTACTCTAATTATTCCATCCATAATATGTTACAAACTTAATTCATCATCTCTAAACTCATAACAGAAAATACCCTCTTATTTTACACTCTTGCTTGTCCCAAACCCTAAATACTAACCAGGGGATCTTAACAAGGTTTACAGAGGTTTAGAGAGTTAGAGGAATGTTTGAAAACTTAAAAGTTACAATTTAGGCAAAACACGGGGACATGCGTACGCATGCCCATTCCCGCGTACGCATGGGTGTTAAAACGGTATTGTCACGTACGCATGCATCATTTGCGTACGTGAGCACTCAACAAAATAGGTGGCTCACGTTGCGTGCCATGTGCCACGTATGCGCTCCCTCAAAATTGGTATTTTCACATATGCATGAGTATTGGGTAGAGGCCCATGCTCGCGTACTTATGGTACTGTCCACATATGCATGTCTCAAATTTTCAAAAAAAGATGTTTTGTTGCAAAATTCAATTTTTCACACCGAACTTCAAGCGCGCATAACTTTTTTGTTAAAAACCATTTTTCATCCATTCTTCAAACGACATAAACTACACGGATCCAATTTTTATTCAAAACAAGTTTTACAAAATTCAAATCTCACCTTATCAACTTATTCAACAATTTCTAATCCAACCTAAATCACATTAATACTCATCAATACCAACAATCATCAATTTTACACATTCAATTTTATCACAATCACCTGGGCTTACCTATCTCATGGGCTACTAGCCTAAGTTTCATACAACATTACATATTATCTAGAAGAAACCAAAATCATACCTTGATCGATTCTCTCCAAGCACAAAAATACCACAAAACCTCTTCCTCAAAAGCTTCCAAGCCTCCAAATCGAACCAACAAGGCTTAGCCACCAAAAGCTCAACTTCAATCACTCCAAATTGCCAATTCAACTCCAAACCAACATGAATTTCAAGCTAGTTCACACAAATTATCACAATCAATATTAGGGTCCATAAATTTCACAAACCACAAGGGTTTAGAGAATCTTTACCTTGTCCAATGATGTTTGGGACAAAACCCAACAATAACTCAATGCTAGATTACACTTAAATAACGAAATCATGAAGAATCTCAATATCCAGAAGCCAATTTCGAAATTGATCTAGAACTGAGAACGGGAACAAGGAATTTCAAGTTTCTTATCACTTTGTTAGGATAGAATTGAAGAGCTCAACGAGAGTTTTGTGTGCCCGCAAAAGGCACGCCAATCGGAGCTCCGAAGAGAAAGATATGATACAAGAAAGACGATGATAAATAGTACCCAAAAGGGTTTGTGTTCTTCACTCTTCTCCCCTTGCCCAACGCCTCTCTCTCCCTCAAGTGCTGAAATGAGGCTAAATGGCCTCTAATTAGGCTTATATATGTTGGGCTTGGACCTAGTCCAACCAGTTTGCATTTTTTGTTCGTTTGGCCCAACTTTGGGCAAAACCTTTAAAATAAGTGTCCGATTTTCTATTCTAAATATTTCTCTACGTATTTCTTCAGTTTTTATTTTCTCATATGTAGTACCAGATAGACTTAAGCCGGTACTGTCGGCTAAAGTATCGGTATGCATTTTTTACATATTTTTCTATAGATAATTACATTTTTCATTCGAAAAAAATCTGCTGAATCCAAATCTCACCTTTAAATTTTTTAAACAAATATTTCTAAATTTTTTAACCTATTCTGGACAATTAAATTTTTATTTTCTTCTAATTAAACGGCTAATAATTTTTCGGTTCTTACAAAATACCTCTCTTGAAGTCCATATAGAGCACACCTAAGTAGTTACACAAATTGAAGCTCAAACTGATCAAATTTTCACACTTTTTGCGATGCTTTCGGCCAAATAAAAAAATTGCAACATACTCAAAGGTGTTTCAGCCTTTGTGAGAGCATTTTCTAGTATTTGAGATGTCTAGTGACTGAATTAAACGAGAGGTAAGGGTTAGAAATAGTTAGAATATATTAGAAATAATTAGAATATATTTGTGCTTGATTCAATATTTATATAAGCCACTTTGTGGTGATTTTGTGCTTAATTTTATAATATGTAAATTCAATGGTGCTTCTCTATTTTTGACCTATTATTTGAGTGTTATATGAAGCTTATTTGTCTTTAAAAATTATATAAAACCACGGAAATTATTTGGAACACTTGGGATGTAAGTTTCAAGTCTTAAACGTCACTGAAAGTGGATAAAAATATAAAATTGTATTTTTTGAAAATTTCAGCACCTAAAAACATGAAAAGCAATGTGTTCAGGAGTAAAAGAAGTTATAAAAAAGAGTTTTAATCCTATGGAACAAGCAGGTAAGAATAAAATGGATGTTATGGTTATTTTCGGATAAAAAGAGGGTTAAAAATGTGATTTAATAAAAAAACAGTAAAATTTTAAAATTAGTGTTATCAGGGATAAATAATAATTACATAAATTATTTAGGTTAAAATTGTAATTAAAATAAAATTTTGGACTTAATTAAAAACTGTAGTAAAAGTTAGAAATAAAACGGTAAAAAACGGTAGCTAAAATAAATAAATAAATTAATAAAGAGTAAAATGGTTATCTAGGTTCCTACGGATAAAATTATTATTTAATAAAAATATTAAGAGTAATTTTAGTCATATAAAAAGATTAGAATTAAACCAGGAAACTTTTGACACTAAATAAGGATAAATAGTAAAACTAGAGTACTTAAGGTCAACTTGGTAATTTTAGGCGTAAAGTGAAAAATTAAAAATGATTAATTAACTTAACAAAATATAAGAAGGTGTTTTAGCAAAAATATGAGGGTGGAATGTTAAAATAATAACATCAGTAGTAAAAGCATCACTAAAAATCTAAAAAAAATTAGAAAAACAAAAACAACTAATAAAGAGCAAACTTGGAATTATTTAAAAAGGTGACAAAATGGTAAAAGTGTGACAAGGTGGAGTTATTTTAAGAAAAAGAGAGGGTACAAACTTTTATTTAAAAAAGAAAGAAAAGTCACTTAGAGATAAAATTTTATTGAGACGTACTGCGAAGAAAAAACTATAAATCTAAGATGCTAGAGATACCTGACAGAGCGAACTTCCATCCCACCTAGCCAGAGACTATATGAACGTGGAGATGCCCGCCATATGGACTGTTACTCGCTGGGAGCACCTTGTATTTTGGGCCATTCTTTTATTAGTGTCACAATTGTATTTCAGGCACCAGTGCGCGACCGACCTAATAGAGTAGCCATATCCGAACTTGGGCCGGGTAACGTTAGGTTGCAGGTAGACAACTGATGAATGAACTCATGACCTGCATAGGACTAGGCATCCATCATATTTGGTTGCTGCATTTCTCTGATTGTGATTGCTTACTTATATATGTGATGTTATCCTGTTGTATACCTGTGGTTGTATTGGTTGGTATGATTGATTACTGCTGTGACCTTGTGAACCCTTAGACATAAGTTGCGAACCCTTTAGATTTTTTTGTACTGAAAACTTTAAGTTTTCACCCCCTTATTTTTTCACGCTTGCAGATGGGGACCGGCGTGATCTTTTTTGAGTACCTATCATACGACAGCTATGTGGATCCCGTAATGGAGAGCGCGGTATTTTGTGGTAGTCTGCGTACACGCACATACTATTTTTTCGATCGTCCTTTCTCTCACCCTCTGCTTAGCCAGGAGTTTGGCCCTGACATGCCCTATAACACGCTGCTATCAAAGATTCACCCCGGTAGAGGCTAGTATCCTTTCCCGCTTTATCCTTTAAATGTAGCGAAGCCCATACCGGAGTCCCTGATCATTGATATACCCGAGTACCCACCGTGGTTCAACTCCGATCAGGATCAAGTGGTCCCCAATATAACTATGCCTGATGTTTTCCACCACCATCCCTTGCAGCCGAGTCAGGGTTCGATAGGACAGAGGTCATCGAGAGTTCTTAGTCTGCACCTTCATCGGGGTGGTTCAGAGGCATGGATCGATCAGATGATAGCGAACCTCTACTCTAGTTCTTTCGAGACCAGGGAGGAGGCCTCCACAGAAGATGCGAGCAATAGCAACATCACGGACACATCAGGATGATCCTCTTATTGTTTTAACATAATGTGTCAGCAGCTTCCGGATATTCAGTATCAGCAGTAGTAGTAGTAGTGGTAGTAGTCATAGTAGTAGTGATTCTTGCCATCGCTCTGTATAGACTTTTAATAGAACAGGTCCTAGACTAGGGTGACTCTTGTGAGTCGAGGCCAGTTAGTATAAATAATGGAGTCTGTATATATAATAAAAAATAGTTATGTATGAACTTGGGTTTTGTAATAAACTAAGCCTACGGGCATTTCATGTATGATATGATTATACTTTGCTATGCATTTGAATGATTATTTGTACCTTGTATTATCTGCTTAACTTGTTACTATTTTGAAATTGATGGGTAAAATTGAAAAGAAAATATAAACATTAAAATGAATAGTTACATCTTATTGTATTATAATACTGTTTATGTGAATTGTTGAATAGAATATTATAAATTCCCTCTTGAAGCTTTATACAGCGTGCTAAGTCTGCAATGTTTTGTTGGTCCTTTTATTCAACGTAAATAATTTTGTCACAAGACATGTTGTCATCCCATGTTTACCTACAATGAGTGTAAAGTTCGCGTAACGTACAGGTTGTGTACATAATCTATTTTATTGTATTTATATATAGTTTATTTATAAAAAAATTAATATATATTTATGAGAAGATTTAATTTACTTAGTATATAGATACATTAATTAGCTAATTTTTTTTGTTACATTGCTGTTTAATCTAGTTAAAAAAATTAATATATAAAATTTGGTGTAGTTATATTTTTAATATTTTAGTTAACATTAATTTGTATCTTTTTAATAATTTTTTTCTTGGTAACTTTTAAAATACATTTTAACTAAATATATAAAAAATAAGTAGACAAAATTACTATTATGTAAAATTGAAATTAACTATTGAAATTATTTTTCTAATTGACTAATATGTAAATGTATCAATTATCGATCACTTAAAGATTAAAAAAATGCTGTAACTATTACAATTTCAAAAATGTATCCAATTAAAAAATGCTCTAATTTTAATGATAAAATAATTTAGTTATATTTTCTTTGATAATATCAATTGAATATACTTTTTATTGAGTTTGAATAAAAATATTTATTAATATTTTATAATTGTACATTATATTCATGTTTATATAGTAACAAAAATGAGGTTATTAGTCCAATAAAAAATTATTTTCTACACCACTTCTAATTTCAAATAGATTTTTTTAGTAACTTCTAATTTAAAATAGATAATACATGAATTAAAAAAATATTACAGTATAATATTTTAGTGACTAATAACATTGTAGATTTAAATATCATAGTATAATATTTAAAGTAGATTTCTTTTCTTGTAACCCGCATACAAATGTTGTTCCATTGTAAAAATTTATTCGTACTTGTTTATTGATCGAATAGTTGTATAAGTAGAGATGTCAATTGAGCTCAATACCTTAGGGTTGGCCCTAAACCCTTCAAAATAATTTCAGCCCACAGTCTCAAAAATTACAAAAACACATTTTGTAAGTCCTGACCCTAATTAAGCCCCACAAAAAAATTAAAACAGGACTGGCCCTAAAAGCCCTATTCTGCTATTCATAATGAAACCATCAAAGAAGAAAATGAATGTTTGTTGTTATTTCGAGTTCTTGACTTCTTAGGATGGAAAAGGCTTATTCAGTAAGAGATTAAGGGGCGAAGACTAGAGAAGAAAAGAAATTAAGGTTGGTGTAATATTTATTATTTAGAAACATATTTTGTTCTTATTTAGATCAGTTGATTATAAAGTAATGTTTGGTGAAAAAGATCATAAAGTGGATTCTTTTTTTCTCTTGTTCCTGCAATGAAGTTCTAAAATAGTGCTCTAAATAGTGATTTGGGGCATGCTAAAAGCGCTCATTGATTTATGATATACTGATTCTTTTGAATAGAGGATTTTGCATAATTCTTTTGGAAACATTGCATAATGCTGTGCTTATTCAACATAGTTAGTTAGTCATTGCAATTACATATTTTCATTTCGTTTTTTTTTCATAATCAATTAAATAATATTATTACAAAGACAATATATATATATAAGTCGTATGGTTTGCATTATTTGATATTTTGATTGTTAATTGTGGTTGGGATTATTGATGACCCAACACTAGCATGGGCTAGTTTCAGCTATTCTCGTGTATATTCTGTTATAATGCTTCTAATCTTTAAAATCAATTCTACCCTCTTATTTGGAGCAAAATCCATCCTATAAGAAATTAAAACACATTATGCTTATTGACAATTCAATTAAAATTTGATGTACCTTTTAGCACTGTAACAGTTGCATATGCATATTTAGATAAGATGAATAATTAATACGAATCAATGAATATTGTTGTTGTAGCTGTTGTAAAATTTTAAAACACATTATTTGTATATGATTAGAAAATTTATAAACATGGATAATGACATTATTTCTGAGACTCCTGTTTAAATTTCTGATAGTTTTGATTCTGGCAAAAAATCCAATATTTGGAGGTTTTTTAAGAAGATTGGAAAAGACAAAGATGATGTTGAAAAGGTTGCATGCAATTTTTATAATTATGAATACAAAATTGGAAAGAATCCAAAAAGTAAGAGTAGTTATGGGACTTCTGATAAATCCCAATTTTGTGGTTTATCTTGTGTTGAATTTAGGGGATTTTATCAACTTTTTCCACATTTATTCACTAAAATAGGATGGTTTTGTAAATTCTCCTTAAATTGTGCTTAAGAGTGAAAACATGCTATTTGGGCCCAAAAATTAATAAATTTAATTCACTTTAATTTCATTCGATACCTTGATATATTTGTTAAGTGATTTCAGGTTTAGAAGGCAAATATTGGATTGAAGGAATGAAGAAAAAGCAAGTAAAAATGGAGAACTCATGAAGAAATGAAGGAATTGCTAAGCTGTCAATCCTGACCTCTTCATACTAAATCGATCATAACTTGTGCTACAGAGATCCAAATGAGGCGGTTCCAGTTACATTGGAAAGCTAATATCTTGAGCTTCAAAATAATATGTAATTTGCCATAGTTGCAAGGACGTTTGGTGATGCGTACGCGTCATTCCACGCGCACACGTTGCAGGATCAGTGTGGGCCATTTTAAGCAACTCGTGGCCAACAATTTCTAGCTCATTTTGGGCCCAATCCAACTCATTTCTGATGCTATTGAACCCAAGGATTGAAGGAGGATGAATCAAGTAGTCATAGTTGGAGTTTTTATCATGTTGTTGGTTAGAATTCTAGAGAGAGAAGCTCTCCCTTCTCTCTAGAATTTAGGGTAGTTTAGGTTAATTTTCCTTAGATCCAACCTTTAATTGTTGTTTTGATTTAGTTTTCCCTTTTAATTTCTTGTTGTTACATCTTTACTCTTCTAGTTTTACTTGTTATTTTCTCTATTTTGTTACTTTTATGTTCATGCACTCTTGTGGATTTAATTTTCCTTTAATGCAATTTCATGTTTACATGCCCTTTTATGTTTATCTTAAGTGCTATTATTGATTTCTTGCTTATGTTAGTTGTAGCTTTTATTAATTCTTGCATGTTGTGATGTTTACTTTTAGTGCACTCTAGGTGTTTGTTAAAATATTTCCACTAATTTGAGAGTAGTTTTCTTTACTCTTGGCTTAGGCTAAGGGGATTGAGTGACCTTGAATCATTAGGTCTCAATGAATTGGTGATTTGAGAACCCTATGTGGTCAATTTGATAACCATTGACTCTAGCCTACTACTAAGTCAATTAGTAGCTAGGTTAGGACTTGTGGATTGATGTTGATCAAGCCTATTTGACGTACTTAATGTATTGAGGTAGATATTGTACTTACTTCAAGCATAAGAGTAGACTTAATGGGTTAGTCCCTCATAATTGTCAATATATGGTTTGTTGACAAGGATGGTGATCTCAATTCCCATGCTTAACCCAGAGTTCTTTTCCTTTCTTTTATTAGTTCTTGTCATTTTACTTTCTTGTTATTTACTTTTCTTGTCAATTACCAAATCAAACCCCTCCCCTTGCATCTTCATAGCCAATAATTGAGCACTTCATTGCAATTCCTTGTGAGACGATCCGAGGTTTAAATACTTCGGTTAATTTTCATTGGGGTTTGTACTTGTGACAACCAATCTATTAAAATTCGATTGAGAATTATTAGTTGGTTTGGAACTATACTTGCAACAAATTTCCTTTTCTATTAAGAGAAATTCTGGACCGACAATAATTCTTACTATCAAATTTTTGGCACCGTTGCCGGGGAATTACAATGGTGTTATGTTATTGGCTATTGTATATATGTTAATATGTTTTTTTTTTGTTAGTTTTTGCTTGCCTTAGGAGTTAGTTTTTATTTTTTTATTAGTAGTTGTTTTTATTCTCTTTTGCTATTATGAATTCTCATCCCTTGGCTATGAGTTTGGCTCAAATTTTGTTGTAGGGAATGGAAGCTTTAATGAGGATGTGCATCAAGAATGGAACAATCAAATATGGGAGGAGCCTCAAAGGATTGATCAACCTTCTTGGCAACAACCTCCTCCGATCTCTTATAGGTATAATTTCACTCCTAATGCATATCAATCTAATGGATGTGGTGATCCTTATTGTAGTTGTCAACAACCACCACCATATGCCTATGAACCACCTCCTCAACATAATTTTGAACCACCTTACTCACAAGTCCCCTACCACCAAACACCTCATTATGACCCTAATCCTTATCCACCATACCAACCACCTTATGAGCCATATGAACCATACATAGAACCATAACAATTCCAACACCAATACTCCCAAGAACCACCTCCATATACACCATCTCCACACCCTTACCAAGATGAGAAACCACCTTCCAATTATGAACCCTTTCTTCCAAATAATGAACCCTCTCTTACACCACCTCCAATGGATGAGTCTCTCCACGCCTTCAAGCTAGCACAATAAAGAGATATTAGCTCTTACCTCCAAAGGCAAGAAGAGACAAAAAAAGGAGTTCAAGAAGATAGAAGCCGTGCTTACCATCGTGGCAGAAGCCATTCGCAACATGGTCTCCTCCCGCCTAAGCCTATGCGGTCAAGGCACACCCATTGTTGAATGTGGAGAAGCAATCAAAGAGCATAGTGAGGGAGTGAGTTTGGTGCTTCAAGGTGGAGAAGAGAAGTTGAAGCAAGGAGTGCAACAAGAGGAGAAGGTAGAGATGATTGAAATGGAAGGAGTGGTTGAAGACCTAGTCGATGTTGGAAGTCCATGGGGATGTAGAATTAGAGAACTCTCTTCCAAGAAGCTTGACATTGATGTTGAGGAGGGTGCGCAACCTCCAAAGCATATCATGGTAGAAGACTTTGAAGATGTTGATCAAGAGATGGATTCAATTATTGAGGAATTCCTATCTACAATTGAGTCCTCCCCCATTGGACATGAAATTGGGATCAAAGAAAAAGATGCACAACCTCCCATGCCCTTGGTAAGCAATGAAGAAGAGATTGAATTGGAAGAGAGCTACCAAGAGGAAGAGGTTGAAATTGAAGAAGCTTGCAAAGAGGTGGAGGTAGTCGAGGAAGAGCATAAGGGAATGACATTTGCAAAACCATTGGAGATATCCTTTCCTAAGTCACCATCCTACACAACATTCAAATGGGTAAAATTCTTATCCTTAAGCTTTGTTTTCTCACTTGAATATGGTTTGATTGAAAATGATGGTCAACTTAGAGCTCTTTGTGGATTGAGGAGTAAGAGAGAGTTGTGTAGTGGTTGGAAGTTTGATGTTAAGCTCATCAAGGTTGGAGGCTCAAGATTTAGGAGCAATGGTTGGTGTAGAGCTAGATTGTTTGGGTCTAGGAGGAGGTTTAGATGCTCAAAGGAGAATTCTATGTGCTTACCACCCGGATGGAACAATGATGACCAATTAGAAGATGGGTGTGAAAATAAGATATGGGATCCTGGATCACAACATGAAGACCAATTTTGGGAGCTCATATCTTGGGAAGAACTTCACCCAAGCTTGGTGAAGTCGGTTGGAAATTCTGACAACTGTTTGAGGAGCAAGCATCCTTGGAGGTTCAAGGAAGAGTTCAAGCATAAGCCACCATAGCAAAGCCCCTCACCAAAATGTCCAACTTAAGGACTTTAAATAAAAGTGCTAGGTGGGAGACACCCCACCATGGTAAACTCTCTCCATTCTCTTGTATATATAATCAATGAATAAATTGAGTTGCCATTGTTAGGTAGTTTTCTTCTTTGCATACTCTTGTTTTAGTGTTTTGGTTGCTAGTTTGTTTGGTTAGATTTGTGCCTTAAGTTGTAGAGTAGTTGTTGTTGAGTAGTGTTTTACTTGAAGTGTAAGTTTTGTTTGTTTTGTATTTGAAAATTTTTCAAAAACCAAAAGATTTGTTGTTAAATTTGAATTTTGGTTGATTTAGAATGTATATAGGTTAGGAGAGTGCCCTGTTTCTGCTTTTATTGTTAAAAAAAAGGGTCACCCCACGCCTAAGCATGGGCGACGCTTATGCGTTGTATGCCATATGGGGACTCCTGGTACAAAAACCAGAGAGTTGTGCGAGATTTGTGCTGGTTTTGTGCGAAAAGCACAATCTGGACCCACGCGTACGCGTGGGCGAACGCTTACGCGTCACCTGCACTTTCTGCATTCCACGCGTATGCGTGGGTGATGCTTACGTGTCGCTTGTCCCTGCTGCACCCCATGCATAAGTGTGGGCGACACTTATGCGTCGCTTTCGCGCCCTATTTCTTCTCCTTTCTCCTTTGTTTCTTCTTCCTTTTACTTTTCTTCTTTCTTTCTACCTTTCTTCTTCTCTCTTCTTCCTTTCTTACTTTGTTTTTTTCCCTCTCTTCAAAAAAAATTTTATAAAATAAAAATAAAAGTAAAAAATTTAAAAAAAAAAATTCTTTTTCTCATCTTTCCTTTTCTTTTATTGCATTTGCTTATTTTCATTCATTGCATTTTAATTTTGTTGTTATAACTTGATTTTATTTTCTTTTCTAAGTTGTTTATTTTAATAATGGTGTTAAATTCTCATACTCATTTGTTGAGAAATTCTTGGATTATTTTGGTGCTTCTTGACTTGTTTGATATCGTTGGGCGATGAAATTTTTAAGTCAATGCTCAACCTTTGATGACTCTTGCATCCTTTGTGCATTGATATGAACTCATATTGTCTTTCATGACCCACTCTTTCTTGTTTGAACTTGGTGCTTAGCATGTTCTTCATGGTATTTACTTATGCTTTGAATTTACTCTTGCATCAAGTATTAGTTAATATGCCTTAGCTTATATTATTTTCTCACTCACATGTTGTAGCTATCATGTAGATAAGAACCATACTCTTATTTGGCATTAGCCCCTGCCTGTGTTCTATTTGCTTTGATATCTTTGTTGTAGGCCTAATTTTCCTTCTTTTTCTCTACTTTTAGGCTGGCCACCGAAAGGGAAAGGAAAAGCTTCTAAACGGGGCAACAAACAAGTTCACCCACACAATCTTTCGAAGGAGCTCATCAATTGTAGCAACCCGTCCACCTTACTCTTCTTTGCATGCACCGAGGACGGTGCAATCTTCAAGTGTGGGGAGGTCGTCCGACCGATCTCCATGGGTAACAATTTCCTTTTTCAACACCAATTCTAAATTTTCTTTGTAGTTAGTTGTTGCATTGCATGATATATTGGATGTTAGTTAGAATTTGTACATATTTTTACCACTTTCTTTTTATGTTAGGACTACTTGGTTAGGGTGATTGATGATTTCTTTTCCAAGAAAACTGTTTTTAGGGCGCCCTACCGATTTGAAAAAAAAAATTTGAACTTGCTTGAAGAATTTATTTTGGAACATGGTTTTTGAGCTAAGAACACAAGCATGTGAGTTTTGAGCCTAATTGTGTGGTTACATCATATAACCACTTATTTTCATTCTTGTGTGTACTATTCTCTTTCTATGATTGTAATCCTTGATTTGTTTGATTATTTATTTCCATTGTTCCATGTATGAATGCATTTATATGATTGAGGCCATCATTTCATTTAGCTCACTTACCCAAATAGCCTACCTTTCATCAACCATTGTTAGCTAATTTTGAGCCTATTTAATCCCTTTTGTTCTTAATTTTAGCACATTACAAGCCTTGAAACGAAAAGCAATAAATGTCCCTTAATTTAGATCTATGATTAGCTTAGGCTAGTGAGGCTGTATATCATTTGGGTATGAAAAACTTGGGACATTGGTTGAGATAAAAGTGTGTTTTGTATTTTTGTTGAAAATTATGGGATTAGGTACATGCTTATGCATTAAATATGTAAAACCATATGCATTGATACATTTGTATGTACTTTGTTGTGAAAAAAAAAATGTGGAAAAAGAAATAGAAAAATAAAAGAAACAAAAATATATAAAAAAATGCAATAAAAAGGGGACAAAAATGCCCCAACGTAAAGCAACAATAACAATGCATATGGAATGTGAATTAAAGAGAATGCATGAGTATGTGAAAAAAGTGGAAATCATGGGTAGCTAGGGATTGTATTAGAATTGTATAGGTTGTTATATGTGTTTGGTGAGAGTTTAGGTTAATCAAAGATTCAAATTTCAAGCTCACTTGACCATATGAATCCTTACCTTTACCCTAGCCCCATTACAACCTATGAATAAGTCCTTATGATAAATGAATGCATGCATTGAATAATTGTTGATTGTTAGATGAAAAACAAATCTTGGAAAGTATGATTAGAAGAGAATTGAGTGATCACCCTATACACTAGACCGACTAGAGTGGATACACTTCCGGTGAGGGTTCGATGCTCAATTCCTTGTCCCCGGCTTTCATGAGCTTTCTTCTTGCAAGTCTATTTGAACTTCATTTTGATATTTGAATTGGTAGAGTTTATGAGTCGTCATATGACCTTAGCCCTACATGTTCATATATGTTCTTGGAGATCGATTCACTTTTAACCAAGTAGGTAGAATCACTTTGCATTTAGTTGCATTCATATAGATAGGTGCATATAGTTTCTTTGCATTGAAAAAATGTTCATACCCCTTTTTTTGTCTTTCTTGGTTTAGCATGAGGACATGCTTGGTTTAAGTGTGGAAAGATTTGATAAATCCCAATTTTGTGGTTTATCTTGTGTTGAATTTAAGGGATTTTATCAACTTTTCTCACATTTATTCACTGAAATAGCATGGTTTTGTAAATTCTTCTTAAATTGTGCTTAAGAGTGAAAACATGCTTTTTGGACCCAAAAATTGATAAATTTAATTCACTTTAATTCTATTCGATGCTTTGATATATTTGTTAAGTGATTTCAGGTTTAGAAGGCAAAGATTGTATTGAAGGAATGAAGAAAAAGCATGTAAAAATGGAGAACTCATGAAGAAATGAAGGAATTGCTAAGCTGTCAATCCTGACCTCTTCGTACTAAATTGATCATAACTTGAGCTACAGAGGTCCAAATGAGGCGGCTCCAGTTGCATTGGAAAGCTAACATCCAGGCTTCAAAATGATATGCAATTTGCCATAGTTGCTAGGACGTTTCGTGATGCATACGCGTTGTTCCACGTGCACGTCTTGTGTAAGAATCGGAGTTTTCACGAATAAAATAATTTAATGCCCAAATTAAGTTTCGGAAAGTTAGAATGAGAATTTGGAGATTTAAATATGATTTTTGGACTCAGTAGGTCTTTCCGAGTCAGAAAATGTATTTTCTGCAAAAAACCCTGAAAAACCACAAACCTTCAGTTGAACCGATCGAACCAGTTTAAGTCTGGCCGGTATTGTGCGAGTAAAAGTGAAAACAGTTGAAAACCTTAGAAAAATATTAGAAATGGAAAACCAGGTGTTAGTGTTTAAGGTTTGGCCCAAAGTTGGGCCGAATGGGCTAAAAACAGTAACGAGTTGGACCGGATCCAAGTTGGGCCCAAACCCAACATATATAAGGGTTCATTAATGAACCCATTCAACACAACACACCCATTAACACACACACACCAGCTGCAAGAAGGAGAGGGGAGAAGAGAGAAGAAAATACTATTCACTCCTCACTTCAACTCGCGATAACTTGAGCTACGGACCTCTAATTGACGAGCCGTTTGAGGCCACACGAAGCTCTTGACGAGCTCTTCCTTTCTATCTAAAGAAATCTCGTAAGAGCTTGCATCTCACTCCCAAGTTTTGTGCCCTATATTTCTGCGCATTTTGAGTTTGGTTTTTGAGCAAGTTTTGTAGTTTTGCTTGTTTAGGTGGTCTCTAGTAGCGAATAATTGTTAGATTTTTATCCCTAATCTCGTTGGGTAAGGTAAAGTTTCACTAAACTCTTGTGTTTAGTTGTTGTGTACCTTAGTTTTTGATTTTGGTGATATATATGTTGTTAGTTTGAGCTTTGGTGTTTGTTGGAGTTGGTTGAGGCTTTGGATGAAGTTTGGTGGCTTCGTTTTGGTGTTTGGAGCGTTTGAGAATCGGCCAAGGTATGGTTTTGGTTTCCTTTATGTAATATGTAATGTTTCTGGAAACATAGGCTAGTTGACCCTAAGACAGGATTGGATATGGGTGATGTATGAATAATTATATGTGATTCAATATTAATTGTTGATGGTTGTTGATGTGGTTGATGAGTAATGATGAATATTATGTTGTTGGTAATTGGAGATGAGTGTTTAAGGAATTGATAAATTGAGATATTTAATGTTGATATTTGTTATGGTAATTGAGAGTTGTTGGTATTGTTGATGATTATTGATGATATTGATGAATGATGTGGGAATTGAGAAATGATGATTGTTGAGGATTGTTAATGATTGATGGGGTTTATTGATGTTGATAGAGTATGGTGGGAGGATAGTTTGTGATGTAAATTTTTGAGATTTGAGTCTACAAGTAGAATTTGGTATATGGAATTGATGATGTTATGTGTTGCTAAATTATGGATTGGTAATAATATGTGGTGTAATGGTTGAGTAATTTTAGGTGTGGAATATATAGATTAAGATGAAATAATATTGGTTATGATGATTGATATTGATAGATTTATGATTGATGAAAGTGTGGGTGGAGGGTTACTTTTAGTGTTATATAATTGATATTGAGATTGAGAATGAGGAAGTATGATGGAATAGATGGTACGAAAGGTGTAATATGATATAAACATTAGATGTTGATAAAAAATGGAGTTTGGAATGGTTTTATTTGGTTTTGGTTGGTTTGAGTTGTGAAAATGGGAAAAGTTGGTAATTGTGAACTTTTGGTAAAAAATGGATTTTGGTGAACTTTGTCTGATTATAACTTTTGCCTCGGTTTTCAAAATTTGTTGCATTTGGTTTAGAAATAAAAATTATTGAAAACCCTTCGATTTGATATAAGGTTTGTAAAATTTGGATTTTTGTAGAGAAAGTTATAATCATTCAAAAATTGGTGTCGAAATCTGGAATTCTGCAGAGTTGCAGAATTTTATGATTTCTGGTATGTTCGTATGCACAGCCTTGTGTGCACGCACACACCAAGGAAGTTTTACAACCTGAGCGTACGAACAGGCTTGTGCGCACGCACACGTTAGGAAGGTCAGTCTGTTGGGGGCGCTGGCACAGGTGGTGCGAGTGAACAGACATTGTGAATTTTGGTACCTGTGCGTACACACACCCCTGTGCATATGTACACGTTTTGAAACTTCCTGGGCGTGCGCACGCACACCCCTGTGCATACGCACACGCCCTATTTCTCAAACTTAAACTTTGTTTTCAACTATTTCACCTTCCCAACAAGCTTGTAAGCTTCTGTGACACCATTTTAAGACTCTTGGGCTTATCTTCGGGTATTGGAACGTGGGAAGGGTCCTAGGAGGTTTGATTGGGTTTTACTTTGAAAAGTTAGCAAACGGAGGTTTAGGTTTTCTAGTGTACTGAGGATGAGTTGGTTGAGAGAGAAGGAAGAGTGGTGAATATGGTGATTGCGGACAGCGAATTTGAGAAACTGATGAACTAAGGAGTTCGGAATGGAACTTATGAATTGATGATGGTTGTGATGAGTCTGAGTGGAAGTGTGCTATGAGCAGTGGCCTTTAAGATTGAATACGTGATTGTGATATGTATTGTTATCCGTCGTAGAGGCTGTGGCAGTCTCCCTCCTACATTCGAATGTGAGAGTGGAAGCTGGGCTTCTCACTCATATTTCTCGCAACCAGAGGAATGTGGTAGGGCACGCTCCCTCGGAATATTTCCCTCTGAAAGGAGAAGGTGGTGGGGCACTCATCCCTCAGAATCATTCCTCCTGAAAATTTGACTTCTCTCTGATTGCAAGGTGGTAGGGCACTAACCCACGGAATCATGCGGCAACCAGAAGAAGGTGGTAGGGCACGCTCCCTCGGAACATTTCCCTCTGAAAGGAGAAGTTGGTAGGGCACTCATCCCTCGGAATTTTCCTCCTTATGCGCAATAGAGAGACTAATCCGGGAGTTGTCGACTGAATTTTCTGTCGGGTTTGACGATAACCGACATGTGATATCACAGCCAATAGGGCAGACATTCATCATGTGCATCTTTTATATGCTTGCTTGCTTTGTTTACTTGAGTTTGCCTAATTGTATAACATGCCTACCTGCTTCTTGAACTACTTGTTTTATATAAATATTATCTGTGTTTTACTTGTTTGCATTAATTGTGATTGTCTGGTGCTGAGGAGGTTAGGTAGGCATTGGCGATGGGATCGCACAGAGGTTTGGTTGGCGAAGGCTGTGGGATACAGCGGCGTGATTAGTATTAATTAGAATTCCCATAAGTTTAGATAACCTGGTTTATGGTGTAGGTTCTTTATATATTTATTTATTTTACTCCAAGCTTGAATATCTGTATGTGATGTGAAGTTCTAGGATTGCCTTCGGCGTCCTAGATCCTTATGCCTTACATCATTGGGCACTGTTACCATACTGAAAACCTCTGGTTCTCATTCCATACTTTGTTGTTATTTTTCAGATGCAGGTCGTAGTCCACCTCGGTGAGATTGCAGATATGGTGACAGAGCGGAGCATGGTTCCTCCTTAGTTTATTTCTGTTTTTCCTTGTTATAGTTACTCTCACATCTTTTGTATATTTATCCTTATGGCCTTAGAGGCTTATTTGAGAGAATAGCTTCGTGTAAACATTTCACGCTTTTGTAATCCTATTTTTGAGCTATATATATATATATATATATATATATATATATATATATATATATATATTATGTATGAACTTAGAACTGTCGTAATCTCTGATTAACATTTGCTTTACGACGCGAGGTAAAGCTTAGGCTAATTAGGGTGTTACATTTAGTGGTATCAGAGCGGTTCGTCCTCGTGAGCCTGAGGGATAGACCGATTGTGCTTCGTTGCATACTCTGTGTGTCTTTTCTTTGATGCTATTAGGTTATCAACTTGATATAGTATAGCATGCTTGTTTGTGAATGCCTGTTTGGGATAATGGAAGCACTAGGCTTTTGATATTGAGACTGATCACCTTGATATCGATTGTTGGTGTAGACAGGAACCCTAATGGCTACTCGCAGACGAGGTCTGATGAGTGGATAATTTATACCCTTTTTGGCATTGTTTTTGCATAGTTTTTAGTATGTTTTAATTACTTTTTATTATATTTTTATTAGTTTTTATTCAAAAATCACATTTCTGGCAGAAATTGAGGGACCTGAGCAAAAATCTTATTCAGAGGCTGAAAAAGGAATGCAGATGCTGTTGGATTCTGACCCTCCTGCACTCGAAATGGATTTTCTGGAGCTACAGAAGCCCAATTGGCGCTCTCTCAATTGCGTTGGAAAGTAGACATCCTGCGCTTTCCAGCAATATATAATAGTCTATACTTTTTTCGAGATTTGATAGCCCAAACTGGCGTTCAAAGACAGCCTAAAACATCTTGACGTAAAACGCCCAAACTGGCACCAGAATTGGAGTTAAACGCCCAAACTGGCACCAAAGCTGGTGTTTAACTCCAGAAACAGCCTATGCATGAAAAATCTTCAATGCTCAACCCAAGCACACACGAAGTGGGCCCCGGAAGTGGATTTCTGCACTATCTGTACTTAATTACTCATTTTCTGTAATCCCTAGTAACTAGTTTAGTATAAATAGAACTTTTTACTATTGTATTCAGGGAGAGACTTTTACCATCTTATGCTATTGTACACATTTGGAGGCTGGCCTCACGACCATGCCTAGACCTTTTTCACTTATGTATTTTCAACGGTGGAGTTTCTACACCCATAGATTAAGGTGTGGAGCTCTGCTGTTCTTCATGAATTAATGCAATTACTATTATTTTCTATTCAATTCATGCCTACTTCTTCTCCAAGATATACTCTCGTACTTAATTTAGTTAAGTCAGAATGAAGGGGTGACCTGTGACAATCACCCAATCTTCGTTACTCGCTTAAGCCAAGATTGCGTGCCTGACAACCACAAAGCGGTCTACATGATGTTCAACGTAGTCATTGGACGACAGCTGGAGTATATTCTCTTGGATATCTAATACACGGACTGAGTCCGTGAGATTAGTATCTTCATGGTATAGGCTAGAATTATTGGCAGCCATTTCTGGGATTCGAAAAGTCTAAACCTTGTCTGTGGTATTTCAATTAGGATCCGGGAAGGAATGACTGTGACGAGCTTCAAACCTGCAAATGTTGGGCGCAAGTGACAGTGTGCAAAAGGATCAATGGATTCTATTTCAACACTAGCGGGAACCGACAGATGATTAGCCATTTGGTAGCTGTACCTGGTATTTTTCATCCGAGACGAAAAATCAGTTGATTAGCCGTGCAGAAATCGTAGAAGACCATTTTCACTGAGAGGATCTTACAGCTTGCCATGGAAGGAAGTAACACATGGTTGGAAAGAGGCAGTAGGAAAGCAGAGGTTCAGAAGCAACAAAGTATCTCCAGACGCTTATCTGAAACTCCCACCAATGAATTACATAAGTAACTTTATTTTATTTTATGTTTTATTTATATTTTAATTATCAAAACCTCATAACCATTTGAATCCGCCTGACTGAGACTTACAAGATGACCATAGCTTGCTTCAAGTCGACAATCTCTGTGGGATCGACCCTTACTCACATAAGGTATTACTTGGACGACCCAGTGCACTTGCTGGTTAGTTACGCGGAGTTGTGAAGAAGTATTGAGATCACGATTCCGTGTACCAAGGTCGTACACGTTCACAAAGAGAGAGTAGAAATGAGCAACCGGCCGATAACCATGCCGAGTTCATGGCGGCAATGGCGAATCTTGCAAACACCATAGGGGCTACCGCTGCTGCGACTCTGCAAGCTGTGCACAGGTTAGGTCAACTGGCGGGAAATGGAAACAAAATTAGTGAAGGAGATACAAATGACAATGCTGAAGGGAACAGCGATAATATGGGAGGTGCTCCGATGACCTTGGCGACTTTTCTCAAGGTTCATCCCTAGAGTTTTCGAGGGTCAACTAATCCCACGGAAGAGATAACTGGTTCCAGGCTATGGAGTGTGCGCTACAAGCACAGCATGACCCGAATAACCAATACATGGAGTTTGCTTCTTATCAACTTCGGAAAGAGGCACATCATTGGTGGCAAGTAGAATGCCACTTACTACAGCTTCAGAATGCCGATATTCCTTGGAAAGTATTCCGAATGGCCTTCTACAAGAAGTACTTTCCTGAGTCTGCAAGGGAAGCGAAGGAGATGGAACTTATGCAGCTGAAGCAAGGTTCCTTATCTGTGGCGGACTACACCAGCCGATTTGAGGAACTGTGTAGGTTCTCTAAGGCGTGTCAGGGTGCTCCGGAGACCTATGAAAGCTGGAAGTGCATCAAGTACCAAAGGGGCTTGAAGGATGACATCATGACTGTTGTGGCTCTTATGGAGATTCGGATTTTTTCCGATCTGGTGAACAAGGCAAGAGTGGTTGAAGAATATGCAAAGACGGTAGCCTCGTCAAGGGACACTCATGGAGGAAACACTAGTAGAAAACGCGACGATTACCTTGGGCCAAAGGGACAGAACTTCAAGAGATATGGTGAGGGGAAGAGGTCAAGAGCTTACTCCCCTGATATGAAATGTCAGGAGTGTGGGAACTACCATCCAAATAGGCCATTCCAGTTAGGTAAGAAACTATGTTACAAGTGTGGCGCACCGGGATATTTGGTTAGAGATTGTCCACATCGAGGAACACGTGGGGCAGATAGATCACAACAATAGGGTTGAGGTAATTATAAAGCCGATGGCCAAACCTTAACTTATCTTCATAGTATAGACTATCGTCGTTCGTGTTGAAAAAGTTTTAAAGCTTAGTTTGAATGAATTGGTTTTGAACTAGCACCGGAAACTTTTGATCAAATGACACGGTTTAAAAAGGAAAGTGAGTTCTAGGATTTTGTTAACGTGTGATTTTAGTTTGTAAATTTAACTTATCAAAAGGGATTCAAATTGAAAGGTTTTTTATTTAAGGATTCTAATTAATTTAGGAGAAATCGTGTTTCAAAGTGATTGGTTTACACATATAAGATTTTTGACTCTTTTGGTAAGGTTTTAACAAAATAAACTCATTTAGATCGAACTTGTTTTAAAGCTTTTGAAAAATATTACCAAAAAATGGTATTCGGTTTAAGGAAAATTTTCAGATTCTTAATGACGATAATCAGAGTGACGCAACGGAAGGCGAGAGAGAACATCGACACGGGAGGATGATGGTGAACGAGATGCTTTGGCAACTTGCTGGGTTGATAAGGTTGATAATAGAGTGCTTCATGGAGAATACATACATGCATTGATATATGTTACATCGCGTGATACGATTTTCGAAGGCGAAAATATTTTTAAGGAGGGAAGGATGTAAGAACCGGAGTTTTTACAAATAAAATAATTTAAATGCCCAAATTAAGTTCCGGAAAGTTAGAATGAGAATTTGGGAATTTAAATATGATTTTTGGACTCAGTAGGTCTTTCCGAGTCAGAAAATGTGTTTTTTACGAAAAACTATGAAAAACCGCAAATCGGCAGTTGAACCAGTCGAACCGGTTTAAGTCTGGCTGGTACTGTGCGAGAAAAAGTGAAAACAGTTGA
Source organism: Arachis ipaensis (assembly GCF_059453495.1). Lineage (NCBI taxonomy): Eukaryota > Viridiplantae > Streptophyta > Magnoliopsida > Fabales > Fabaceae > Arachis > Arachis ipaensis. Next base: position 68,727,884 of record NC_142438.1, read on the forward strand.
AAACCTTAGAAAAATATTCGAAATGGAAAATCGGGCGTTAGTGTTAAAGGTTTGGCCCAAAGTTGGGCCAAACGGGCTAAAAACATTAACGGGTTTGACTGGGCCCAAGTTGGGTCCAAACCCAACATATATAAGGGTTCATTAATGAATCCATTCAACACAACACACCCATAAACACACACACACCAGCTACAAGAAGGAGAGGGGAGAAGAGAGAAGAAAATACTATTCATTCCTCACTTCAACTCGCGATAACTTGAGCTACGGACCTCCGATTGACGAGCCGTTTGTAGCCACACGAAGCTCTCGACAAGCTCTTCTTTTTTATCTAAATAAATCTAGTAAGGGCTTGCATCTCACTCCCCAGTTTCGTGCCCTAGATTTATGCACATTTTGAGTTTGGTTTTTGAGGAAGTTTTGTGGTTTTGCTTGTTTAGGTGGTCTCTAGTAGTGAGTAATTGTTAGATTTTATACCTAATCTCGTTGGTTAAGGTAAGGTTTCACTAAATCCTTGTGTTTAGTTGTTTTGTGTACCTTAGGTTTTGATTTGGGTGATATATGTGTTGTTAGTTTGAGCTTTGGTGTTTGTTGGAGTTGGTTGAGGCTTTGGATCAAGTTTGGTGGCTTCCTTTTGGTGTTTCGAGCGTTTGGGAATCGGCCAAGGTATAGTTTTGGTTTTCTTTATGTAATATGTAATGTTTCTGGAAACTTAGGCTAGTTGACCCTAAGATAGGATTGGATATGGGTGATGTATGAATAATTATATGTGATTCAATGTTAATTGTTGATGGTTGTTGATGTGGTTGATGAGTAATGATGAATATTATGTTGTTGGAAATTGGAGATGAGTGTTTAAGAAGTTGATAAATTGAGATATTTAATGTTGATATTTGTTATGGTAATTGAGAGTTGTTGGTATTGTTGATGATTATTGATGATGTTGATGTATGATGTGGGAATTGGGAAATGATGATTGTTGAGGATTGTTAATGATTGATGGGGTTTATTGATGTTGATAGAGTATGGTGGGATGATAGTTTGTGATGTAAATTATTGAGATTTGAGTCTACAAGTAGAATTTGGTATATAGAATTGATGATGTTATGTGTTGCTAAATTATGGATTGGTAATAATATGTGGTGTAATGGTTGAGTAATTTTAGGTGTGGAATATATAGATTAAGATGAAATAATATTGGTTATGATGATTGATATTGATAGATTTATGATTGATGAAAGTGTGGGTGGAGGGTTGATTTTTAGTGTTATATAATTGATATTGAGATTGAGAATGTGGAAGTGTGATGGAATAGATGGTACGAAACGTGTAATATGATATAAAGGTTAGATGTTGATAAAAATTGGAGTTTGGAATGGTTTTATTTGGTTTTGGTTGGTTTGAGTTGTGAAAATGGGAAATTTGGTAATTGTGAACTTTTGGTAAAAAATAGATTTTTGTGAACTTTGTCTGATCATAACTTTTGCCTCGGTTTTCAAAATTTGTTTAATTTGATTTAGAAATAAAGATTATTAAAAACCCTTCGATTTGATATAAGGTTTGTAAAATTTGGATTTTTGTAGAAGAAATTATGATCATTCAAAGATTGGTGTCGAAATCTGGAATTCTGCAGAGTTGCAGAATTTTATGATTTCTGGTATGTGCGTACGCACAGCCTTGTGCGCACGCACACACCAAGGAAGTTTTACAACCTAAGCGTACGCACAGCCCTGTGCGCACGCACACGTTGGGAAGGTCAGTCTGTTGGGGGCGTTGGCACAGGTGGTGCGAGTGAACAGACATTGTGAATTTTGGTACCTATGCGTACGCACACCCCCTGTGCATACGCACACGTTTTGAAACTTCCTGGGCGTGCGCACGCACACCCATGTGCGTACGCACACACCTTGTTTCTTAAACTTAAACTTTGTTTTCAACTATTTCACCTTCCCAACATGCTTGTAAGCTTCTGTGACACCATTTTAAGACTCTTGGGCTTATCTTCGGGTATTGGAACATGGGAAGGGTCCTAGGAGGTTTGATTGGGTTTTACTTTAAAAAGTTAGCAAATGGAGGTTTAGGTTTTCTGGTGTACTGAGGATGAATTGGTTGAGAGAGAAGGAAGAGTGGTGAATATGGTGATTGCTGACAGCGAATTTGAGAAACTGATGAACTAAGGAGTTCGGAATGGAACTTATGAATTGATGATGGTTGTGATGTGTATGAGTAGAAGTGTGCTATGAGCAATGGCCTTTGAGATTGAATACGTGATTGTGATATGTATTGTTATCCGTCGTAGGGGCTGTGGCAGTCTCCCGCCTACGTTCGGATGTGAGAGTGGAAGCTGGGCTTCTCACTCATATTTCTCGCAACCAGAGGAAGGTGGTAAGGCACGCTCCCTCGGAATATTTCCCTCTAAAAGGAGAAAGTGGTAGGGCACTTATCCCTCAGAATCATTCCTCCTGAAAATGCGACTTCTCTCTGATTTCAAGGTGGTAGGGCACGCTCCCTCAGAACATTTTCCTCTGAAAGGAGAAGGTGGTAGGGCACTCATCCCTCAGAATTTTCCTCCTTATGCGCAATAGAGAGACTCATCCGGGAGTTGTCGATCGGATTTTCTATCGGGTTTGGCGATAACTGACATGTGATATCATAGCCAATAGGGCAGACATTCATGATGTGCATCTTTTATATGCTTGCTTGCTTTGTTTACTTGAGTTTGCCTAATTGTATAACATTCCTACGTGCTTCTTAAACTACTTGTTGTATATGAATATTATTTGTGTTTTACTTGTTTGCATTAAATGTGATTGTTTGGTGCTGAGGAGGTTAGGTAGGCGGTGGCGATGGGATCGCACGGAGGTTTGGTTGGCGAAGGGTGTGGGATACAGCGGTGTGATTAGTATTAGTTAGAACTCCCATAAGTTTAGATAACCCGGAGCCTTACATCTTACATCATTGGGTACTGTTACCATACTGAGAACCTCCGGTTCTCATTCCATACTTTGTTGTTATCACATCTTTTGTATATTTATCCTTATGGCCTTAGAGGCTTATTTGAGAGAATAGTTGTATAAGCTGTTTTTAACTCAAAAACTTTGTATATGTCTGTATATACTAGTCGACTTAAACTCCGCAAGCTGCGATTAGTCCCCTGTGATTGTTATACTATTATATCTATATATATTCCATTCTTTCACATCTATATCTTGTATCTTATGTGTTAGTTTTGTGTGAACGTTTCGTGCTTTTGTAATCCTATTTTTGAGATATATCCTTCATCGGGCGTCTAGATTATACTATACTTTCTCTCTCTCTCTCTCTCTCTCTCTCTCTCTCTCTCTCTATATATATATATATATATATATATATGAGCTTAGAACTGTCGTAATCTCTGATTAACCTTTTCTTTACGACGCGAGGTAAAGCTTAGGCTAATTAGGGTGTTACACGTCGCAGGATCAACGTGGGCCATTTTAAGCAACTCGTGGCCAGCGATTTTTAGCTCATTTTGGGCCCAATCCAACTCATTTCTAATGCTATTGAACCCAAGGATTGAAGGGGGATGAACCAAGTAGTCATAGTTGGAGTTTTCATTATGTTGTAGGTTAAAATTCTAGAGAGAGAAGCTCTCCCTTCTCTCTAGAATTTAGGGTAGTTTAGGTTAATTTTTCTTAGATCCAACCTTTAATTGTTGTTTTGATTTAGTTTTCCCTTTTAATTTCTTGTTGTTACATCTTTACTCTTCTAGTTTTACTTGTTATTTTATCTATTTTGTTACTTTTATGTTCATGCACTCTTGTGGATTTAATTTTCCTTTAATGCAATTTGATGTTTCCATGCCCTTTTTATGTTTATCTTAAGTGCTATTATTGATTTCTTGCTTATGTTAGTTGTAGCTTTTATTAATTCTTGCATGTTGTGATGTTTACTTTTAGTGCACTCTAGGTGTTTGTTAAAATGTTTTCACTAATTTTAGAGTAGTTTTCTTTACTCTTGGCCTAGGCTAAGGGGATTGAGTGACCTTGAGTCATTGGGTCTCAATGAATTGGTAATTTGAGAATCCTATGTGGTTAATTTGATAACCATTGACTCTAGCCTACTACTAAGTCAATTAGTAGCTAGGTTAGGACTTATGAATTGATGTTGATCAAGCCTATTTGACGTACTTAATGCATTGAAGTAGATATTGTACTTACTTCAAGCATAGGAGTAGACTTAATGGGTTGGTCCCTCATAATTGTCAATATATGGTTTGTTGACAAGGATGGTGATCTCAATTCCCATGCTTAGCCCAGAGTTCTTTTCCTTTCTTTTATTAGTTCTTGTCATTTTACTTTCTTGTTATTTACTTTTCTTGTCAATTACCAAATCAAACCCCTCCCCTTGCATCTTCATAGCCAATAATTGAGCACTTCATTGCAATTCCTTGTGAGACAACCCGAGATTTAAATACTTCGGTTAATTTTTATTGGGGTTTGTACTTGTGACAACTAATCTATTAAAATTTGATTGAGAATTATTAGTTGGTTTGGAACTATACTTGCAACGAATTTTCTTTTCTATTAAGAGAAATTCTGGACCGATAATAATTCTTACTATCAACTTCTCATCTGAGTCATCATATAATTTCTTGTAAATCCATTCCCCTCAGCATTAGATTTGATGATGATAGAGGGTCTTCCAACCAGAATTGTTCAGAATGTTCATCAGAAAAAACTCACTCAGGCTATATCAAAATATGATCTTGCATTTAGCTTTGCTGGGTATGAGGGTATTAAAGAATGGATTAATTACATTAGTCTAACGATTGTAGTGGCTTCTAGAAACACTTTAGTATCAGATCTTAAAATGATTTACTCAACAAAGAAAGAGAAATTGAAGCAGAAGATGTCTAGAATACCTAATAGAATTTGTTTGACATCTGATGTGTGGACAACATCTACCACTGAAAGATATATTTGTCTGATAGCTCATTTTGTTAATGATAATTGGCAACTAGTGAGTAAGATTTTGAATTTTTGTCAAATGATTCCTCCCCATACTGGGACTGATCTGGAAGTAGTCTTATTCAACTCTTTGAAGCAATGGGGTATTGATAGAAAGTATTCTCTATTACTTTGGAAAGTATTCAAATCCTTATGCTCGAGTCATAAGTAAATGATAGTAAGGTGGTATGAATCTTAAGGTGGATTAAAATACATATATATTTCTATATAATTGAAAGGAGTTATTTAACGAGAAGCCTGAAAAGGAGGTAAAATAAAATCGCGAGCGGAAGCACTCTCGTATCGAAGAAAAGAAGATGAAACGTATTCGGATAGCAAATCAAGATAAGGTATAACAATAAAGAAGAATAGAATAAAGACAAGGTACATATATGTATATAGACATGAATATAATAGCCATTAGTCACAACCTGCGAAGTTTAGGCCGACTAGGGTACAGTAATAAAATCAACTGACAACAGTAATTTTTCTATCTCTCCTAGAATATACATCAAATCCTCTATAGGCAAGTTTTCAAAAGGAAATAAATACATAATAAAATGTTTTCAAAATAAGTTCGGAGAGATTCTAACAAAAGTAAAACAAAGTCCAATGATCTTTGCCATCTTTCAGATAAACCACAGCTCATTGCTGAGCACCTGGACCTGCATCTGAAAAATAAGAGATATATACGGAATGAGAACTCCCGACCCATGGGTTTCCAGTACTGTAAAAGTGCCAAATAAATACAATGCACTATAATAAAAACTCACTAAGCATCCTAATCTTCCTTTCATCAATTGTCCACCCTAGGTTCTCACTAATCCATAACTTAGGCAACTGTCCTAGGGGATACTAAGTCTAATTCAATTCATCTTTCCCAACTTCCAAATTTTTCAACTTCTAATTCCTTGCAGAACCATGACCAGAACTAGCACTAGCTAATTCGACTCAGTAATTATATATCAATACTTCACATTTTCACCTGGAGCAAGTGAAATCAGTTCACTGCATCTACCGAGGGAACTCAAATAATCTCTTTCAGTCTTCATCATTATTAATCAGTTATCTCATCATTTCATTTAAACAGACAACCCTCAACGTCAACTAACACCGGCATGAGGGACCTCTCAGTTGTACAAACACAAACAATGCAAACAAGTAATACATAAGTAAGACAATTAATGCAAGTAAGCAAGTAGCAGTTAAGCATGTAACATATTCAATTAGGCAAACTCATATAATTAAGCAAATCCAAACAAATAAATATATGCGAATGATGTTTGCCTGTCCTATGGCCAATGAGCTCATCTGTCGGTATTACAGCCAATCCAATACACCCGACAGCTAACCCGGATATCGTCTCTCAATACAAAGGGAATCCTCAACCTTCAAGGAGGGAATCCTCAACCTTCCATTTCAGAGAGAAACTGTGATATAATGATAGGGAATCCTCAACCTAACTCATTCACACTATAGCCAGGAATCGAATCAAAGGAAATTCTCAACCTTCTCCATTCAATTCTCCGATGTAGCAAGAGAGAGAATCCTCAACCCCATTTGCCCACCGTAACAAGAGAGGGAATCCTCAACCTCATCTTGTTCATCATAAAAAGAGAGAGAATCCTCTATCTTAGCTTGCCTTTTCCGACATTCAAATTGATAATCACAGAGTTAAACCAAAGGGAATCCTCAACCTTCAATCCAACCCACTGGCGTGACAAGTGAGGGAATCCCTAACCTCAAACTCGTCCACCCCAACAAGAGAGGGAATCCTCGACCTCAACTTGTTTATCACAGCAAGCGAGAAAATCCTCAATCTCAGCTTGCCTATTGATAAATAGCCAATTCACATAGGTTAGGAATTTGATCATCAAAATGGAATTGGCGTTGTAAGTATATTTCTAACCCAACAAATTGACCATCAATCAAATGTTATCACGATGCAAAACAAATTATAGCCGAGAGTATTTAGCTCCCGGGTCGTTCTTCCCTAGGAGTTGCAAATGAAGTGTCATGTCATTGGCTATGAGAGAGCACGGGGAAATTGGAATGAAAGAAGGAAATGTAAATAGCAAGAATTGAAACAAGCATGCAAGGAATTAAAAGGAAAGCAATTAAAGGTCAAAGCAATTAAATGCAAGGAAGGGAAACTTAAAATGCAAGAAAACCTCTTGGCAAGTAATTAAGAGCTATGATTACTTATCCTAGCCATTGACCACAAACACATGATGATTATGAAGAGTTAATCCTACTTAGTCAACCTTACATCGAAGATAAGTCAAATAGGCATAGTTGATTTCAATCCATAAGTCCTATGTCAATACTAAGGGTCACATAGAGTCAATGGAGACCAAATCAACTAACTACTCTAATGTATCAAACAAGAATAGACATCAATGACTCTAGGGATACCAAAGTCAACAATTTCAAGCCAAGAGTGAGGAAAAACTATGTAAAAACTAAGCCAAGCATTTTATCAAACACTTGGTGTGCATGAAAATAAAATAATATTAAATTGCATTAAAAATAAAATCTAAAATACCAAAAGCAAGAAAATGACAATGACCACTAAAGAAAGCAATAAATGACATGAAAACATAAATTTGCATTAATTAGAATTAAAATAACAAAAGTGTTCATAACATGAAAATTGACATAAAAGAGAAAATAAAAAAAGAGATGAAGAAGATAAAGACAAGAAAGCATAGAAACATAAATGAAACTACACTAAAACAAGAATTAAATGCTGAAATTAAAGGAAATTAAACTAAACCTAACCTAATTCTAAAGAGAGGGGGGAGCTTCTCTCTCTAGAAAACAAAGAGAAAAGTATGTAAAAGCTAAACCTAATTGCCCCCCCCCCTTTATTCCTCTTCACTTTGGCCTCAAATAGCTTCAGAAATGGGTTGGATTAGGTTCTGAAGGCCCAGAATTTGCCCCTAGCGATTTGCAATTAATAAGCTGACGTAACTCGGGTCACGCGTACGTGTGGGTCACACGTACGCGTCACTGTGCAAAATTCACTCCCACGCGTACGCGTGGGTCACGTGTACGCATCGCCCGCAAATCTTCCTTGTGCGTACGCACGCATACTCTTGCGTACGCACGGGTACTGGAACATCCAAACTCCATTTCTTCATGGTTTCTTCCCTTTTGCATGCTCTTTTTCTCACTTCTTCAACCCATACTTTCTTTGAAAACCTAAAATCACTTAACGAATACATCAAGGCACCAAATGGGATTAAAGCGAATTAAAATTGACTAAATTAAGCACAAAAGAGCATGTTTTCACTTTCAAGCACAATTTAGGAAGAAATCTCAAAAGCATGCTATTTAGATGAATAATTGTAGGTTTATGTGATGAAATCCACTCAAATCAAACCAAAATATATCGTAAAATATGGACTCATCAATTCCCCCACACTTAAACAATAGCATGTCCTCATGCTAAACACAACCAAAGGAGACGAATGAAAGGGTAACTGATTTATTCAATGCAACTACCTACATGCATGCAACTATACTAAATGCTAACTACCTATATCTATACTATGGTTCCTATGGAGTTTGGCAAAAACAAACAAGAGAGTCTCAATCAATCCAAAATAAGAACTTAGGGCCAAGACAAGAAAATATAGCAATATAATCAATGTCCAAGGATTTGATTTGAAATTTTCAAAATTAAGTTCAACAACTTGCAAGAAGACACAAAATAAGCGATGGAAACATAGAATTGAGCGATTGAACCCCTCACTGGATGTGTTTACACTCTAATCGCTCAGTGTTTAGGGCTTAATCACTCAATCCTCCTTTAATCATGTTTCTCAAAGATTTGCAAGTCATCTAACAATCAACTAATATTTGATGAATGGATGCAAATATCATGAGGACTTTTGTGGGTTGTAATGGGGCTTAGGTAGGGGTAGGACTAATATGGTTAAGTGGGCTATTAGATTGGATCTTTGATTAGCTCAAGTATCCCACCTAATCCTATATATCATCCTATATTCATAACAAAACAATCCTAACTACCCATTTATCCCTTTCTCACATTCACTCATGCATTTTCTTTTCAATTCAACCACATATGCATATCTTATTTTCGTTATTATTATTTGTTTATTTATTTATTTATTTATTTAATTGATAGAGAGGAGATGCATATGCTTCTAAGTAATGAATGCATGAGTATTTTCCCACTTTTTCAAATATTTTCAATGAACATCCTAAATAACCTTCTACCAATGTTTCCCACAAGTTCCCCCCACACTTGATTAACACACACACTCAAACCCAAGCTAATCAAAGATACAATTCATGGTCACAATGGTTTTTCACTTAGGTTAAATGGTGTGCTTAAAATTAGAGCAAAGGAGAATTAAAAGGCTCAAAAGTGGTTTACAATGGTAGATGTAAGGGTTGGCTATATGGGTTTGTAAGCTCACAATCAAAAATGGCCTCAATCATACTAAATGCATTTAAAACGACAAATATAGGACATATAGATTAAAGCAAATCCAAGATCACAATCATAAGAGGAGTATAACATAACACACAATAACAAAAATTGTGGTTGATAATGTGCAACCACACAATTTAAGCTCAAATCTCACTTGGTATTTGTTCAAGCTCTTTTCTATGTTCCATAAAAATACTTCAAGCAAGTTCAAAAATACGTTTTCAAATCTAATCAATGGAATGCCCAAAAAGAGATTTCTTGAAAATTCTTTGTTGTTTTACCAAAACTTATTTACTATACTATGCAAATGCCAATATTTACTACCATAACACTATAAGCACTACGGAAATATATACAAACAAACAAAACCAAGTGCAAATAAGAACAAAAATTACAAAAAATGAAGAAAAAGGAACAAAAAAGAGGAATGTTGCAAAGTGTCTAAGAAAAAAAATTTTACCCCCTTGAAGTTAGCGATCCTCCCCCACACTTAAATAATGCACGGTCCTCCGTGCATGCACATGATCCAAGAGTCAAGGACTGTGAGGCTCCACCTTTAGCTGGTGAGCTCCGGGGGCTCCGGGTTGCTATATAAACAAATAAACAACAATTGAGGAGAAGTAAATTGTATGTGGGGTGATGAAAGGGAATGTTTGTATTCCAAATACGCGCATAATTTAGAACATAAACATTGGGGGGTAGAAACCACATAATCAAAAGAAATAGCACGTTCTTCAATCAAGTAGTCCTAGGTTGCAAATGAAGAATAAGCAAAACTTGAGGCACAAGTAACCCTAGGTAACCACAAAAGTGAATTGAGTATAAAATATATTGGATAATGAGATTGTGCAAGTAAAAGCGCAAAGTGAATAAAAAATGGCACAATCAACAATAACTAATTCCATGATGAAAATAGACTACTTATTCATCCTTGGGAATAAGGAAATAATCACATGTATAAGGTGCTTGTTACAAAAAGTAACAAGTCTCGATAAGAATCAAGTCAAGTCAACTCAAAAATTTCTCAAAGCATTAACAAAGAACAAATACCTTGTTATGTGATTATATTCACTTAAGAACCATGATGACTAAGTAGCTCAACTCAATTCACTAAAGTAAAAGTACACAATTCAAGATGCCAAACAAGGATAAAGTCTAATGCATACGGTAGCTACAACGAATGAATCAAACTCACAATTCATCTAGGCAATTAAATAAATACATGATGCTTAGTGCACATATTCATTAGATCAAAATTCAAGCAACAAGCAACCCAATAATCATCAATCAAACACTTGCAATTTATTTAACTAACAACTAACTAAACCAAAACTAATATAAAATTACTAAAGTGAAAAGGAGATGCAATGAAAACTAAGTAAAACAAGTAGAGAGGTAATGTAAAAGCAAGGGAAGAGAGGGGTGGAAGAAAGAAGAAGAGAAGAAGTAGGGAGAAGAGAAGAAAAGAAGTATAGTGGTGAGAAAATAGGGGCGTGCGTACGCACAAAGGGCTGTGCGCACGCACAAGGGGTCACGCGTGCGCGTGGTTATTACGAAAAATGGAAATCGACGTGTACGCGTGCAAAATGCGCACGCGTACGCGTGCAAAACGCGCACGCTTAAAGTGGAGAAAATTCAGGATGATGCGTACGCGTGAGAGGGCGAAAATGCAACATGACGAATACGTGTGGATGGAAAAACTGAAATAGGTTGTGCGTTCGCACTATGCGTGCAAACACTGCGAACAGAGCCTTTGTTTTGAGGTGTGCGTGGGCACAGCCTTGTGCCCACGCACAGAAAGGCTAAAAAAAAAATTTTTTTAGGAAAGGATCATGTGTGCGTGTGCACACAGGTCCGTGCGCACGCACGAAAGCAAAAAAGGGGTAGGGGTTCATGCACACAGGCTGTGCCAGCGCTGCGAACAGGGAACATAACCATTATTGTGTGTGTGCACAGGTTGGTGCATACGCACAGAATGCAGAAAATAGAAGTTAAGTGCATACGCACAAGTGTGTGCGCACGCACAGATGCCCTGTTTTTCAAAATTTTTTTCTTTCAAAATGTAAGGCTCTAAGCCTTAACTCAACGGAAGCTCAACATCAAAACATGCAAAAAACCCATAAATTCATGATCCAAACCAAAATTAACCTATCTAATCTCAAAATTAAATTAATCATAAGCTAACCAAAACAAACAAACATGTAATTAAGCCAAAATATATACAAAAAGAGAAGAGTTAGAACAATGTTACTAAGCACTTTTATTTAATGTCTTTAAGTTAGACAATTGGAAGAGCCTTTTACTACAGTGGCTTGTGCTTGACTTTCCCACCAAATACTTGAATCTCCAATGTCCTCCGAGATCCCAATCTTAATAAAAAGACAAGCAAAAATCGAGCTATTTACATATTAACATATTTACAATAACCAACAACAACACTATTGCAACTCCCCGACAACGGTGCCAAATTTGATAAATAGCCAATTCGCATAGCTTAGGAATTTGATCATCAAAATGGAATTGGCATTGTAAGTATAGTCCTAACCCAACAAATTGACCATCAATCAAATGTTACCACGATACAAAACAAATTATAACCGAGAATATTTAGCTTTCGGGTCGTTCTTCCCTAGGAGTTGCAAATGAAGTATCATGTCATTGGCTATGAGAGAGCACGGGGAAATGGGAATAAAAGCAAGAAATGTAAATAGTAAGAATTGAAACAAGCATACAAGGAATTAAAAGGAAAGCAATTAAAGGTCAAAGCAATTAAATGCAAGGAAGGGAAACCAAAAATGCAAGAAAACCTCTTGGCAAGTAATTGAGAGCTATGATTACCTATCCTAGCCATTGACCATAAACACATGATGATTATGAAGAGTTAATCCTACTTAGTCAACCTTACATCGAAGATAAGTCAAATAGGCATAGTTGATTTCAGTCCATAAGTCCTATGTCAATACTAAGGGTCACATAGAGTCAATGGAGACCAAATCAACTAACTACTCTAATGTATCAAACAAGAATGGACATCAATGACTCTAGGGACACCAAAGTCAACAATTTCAAGCCAAGAGTGAGGAAAAACTATGTAAAAACTAAGCCAAGCATTTTATCAAACACTTGGTGTGCATGAAAATAAAATAATATTAAATTGCATTAAAAATAAAATCTAAAATACCAAAAGCAAGAAAATGACAATGACCACTAAAGAAAGCAATAAATGACATGAAAACATAAATTTGCATTAATTAGAATTAAAATAACAAAAGTGTTCATAACATGAAAATTGACATAAAAGAGAAAATAAAAAAAGAGATTAAGAAGATAAAGACAAGAAAGCATAGAAACATAAATGAAACTACACTAAAACAAGAATTAAATGCTGAAATTAAAGGAAATTAAACTAAACCTAACCTAATTCTAGAGAGAGTGGGGAGCTTCTCTCTCTAGAAAACTAAGAGAAAAGCATGTAAAAGTTAAACCTAATTGCCCCCCTTCATTCCTCTTCACTTTGGCTTCAAATAGCTTCAGAAATGGGTTGGATTGGGTTCTGAAGGTGCAAAATTTGCCCCCAGCGATTTGCAATTAATGAGCTGACGTAACTCGGGTCACGCGTACGCATGGGTCACGCGTACGCATCACTGCGCAAAATTCACTTCCACGCATACGCGTGGGTCACACGTATGCGTCGCTCACAAATCTTCCTTGTGCGTACGCACGCATACTTGTGTGTACGCACGGGTACTGAAACTTCGAAACTCTATTTCTTCATGGTTTCTTCCCTTTTGCATGATCTTTTTCTCACTTCTTCAACCCATACTTGCCTTGGAAACCTGAAATCACTTAACGAATACATCAAGGCACCAAATGGGATTAAAGTGAATTAAAATTGACTAAATTAAGCACAAAAGAGCATGTTTTCACTTTCAAGCACAATTTAGGAAGAAATCTCAAAAGCATGCTATTTAAATGAATAATTGTGGGTTTGTGTGATGAAATCCACTCAAATCAAACCAAAATATATCATAAAATATGGACTCATCACCTATACATGAGTGGGATAACACCACCGTCCTCAAACACAAATCTTATTACCTCCTTAATCACAATCACAACACGAGAGAGGGAATCCTCTACCTTAACTCGCCTATTCATTCTGGGATATAGTGCCCGTCACACTTCACCATCATCCTTATCAATCTTATCAATCTTGTGATCATCATTATTCTCATTATCCATCTCATCTCATCATCAATTAACTCATTTATAATCATCATATATCACTTAACATTTTGTTCATTTCTCTCAATTTTACTAACTCAATTCATTTGGCTTTATTCCTAACTCGTCGAACCTCAATTCCACCGGCTCTAGACTCATATCGAAGTTTATAAAGGTTTAGAAGGCCAAAAGAATGGTTAAAAGCCATAAAAACACATTTTTTCAAATTCTGGGAGGTGTGCGTACACATACATGTACTGTGCATACGCACAGGCTGAAAACTTGGGATCCGCGTATACATGCAAAGGTCCGCATACGCATGATGTGAAAATTTAGTAAGTTGCGTACGCATACATGGTGTCGCGTACACATGATCCCACTTTTGGACCATGATGCATACGCATGCAATATTCGCATACGCAGAGGCACTTGGCAGAGACGAATGCCAACGACTGATGAGCGGATAATTTATAAGCTTTTTGGCATTGTTTTTAGGTAGTTTTTAGTATGTTTTAGTTAGTTTTTATTATATTTTTATTAGTTTTTAAATAAAAATCACATTTCTGGACTTTACTATGAGTTTGTATATTTTTTTGTGATTTCAGGTATTTTCTGGCTGAAATTGAGGGACCTGAGCAAAAATCTGATTCAGAGGCTGAAAAAGGACTGCAGATGCTGTTAGATTCTGACCTCCCTGCACTCGAAGTGGATTTTCTGGAGCTACAGAAGCCCAATTGGCGCGCTCTTAATTGCGTTGGAAAGTAGACATCCTGGGCTTTCCAGCAATATATAATAGTGCATACTTTTCCCGAGATTTGATGACTCAAACTGGCGTTCCAAGTCAACATAAAAATTATGGCGTCAAAACGCCAGAACTGGCATAAAAGCTGGAGTTAAACGCCCAAACTGGCACCCAAGCTGGCGTTTAACTCCAAGAAAAGTCTCTACATGTGAAAGCTTCAATGCTCAGCCCAAGCACACACCAAGTGGGCCCGGAATTGGATTTCTGCATCATTTACTTATTTCTGTAAACCCTAGGCTACTAGTTCTCTATAAATAGGACCTTTTGCTATTGTATTTTCATCTTTTAATCATCTTTTAATCATGCTTTGATGATTGAACCCTCTTTGGGAGGCTGGCCTCACGGCCATGCCTAGACCTTTTGTTCTTATTTATTTTCAACTGTGGAGTTTCTACACACCATAGATTAAGCTGTGGAGCTCTGCTGTTCTTCATGAATTAATGCAAAGTACTATTGTTTTTCTATTCAATTCAAGCTTATTCTTGTTCCAAGATATTCACTCCCACTTCAACTTGATGAATGTGATGATCCGTGACACTCATCATCATTCTCACCTATGAACGCGTGCCTGACAACCACTTCCGTTCTATCTGCAATAGCTTGAGTGTGTATCTCTTAGCCTCCATTCCGAAAGATCGGAGTCTTCGTGGTATAAGCTAGAATTATTGGCGGCCATTCTTGAGATCCGGAAAGTCTAAACCTTGTCTGTGGTATTCCGAGTAGGATCTGGGAAGGGATGACTGTGACGAGCTTTAAACTCGCGAGTGTTGGGCGTAGTGACAGACGCAAAAGGATCAATGGATCCTATTCCAACATGATCGAGAACCAACAGCTGATTAGCCGTGCGGTGACAGCGCATTTGGACCATTTTCACTGAGAGGACGGAAGGTAGCCATTGACAACGGTGATACCCAACATACAGCTTGCCATGGAAAGGAGTATGAATGATTGAATGAAGGCAATAGGAAAGCAGAGATTCAGAAGGAGCAAAGCATCTCCATACGCTTATCTGAAATTCTCACCAATGAATTACATAAGTATCTCTATCCTATTATATATTTTATTCATCTTTTAATTATCAATTCTCTATAACCATTTGAATCTACCTGACTGAGATTTACAAGATAACCATAGCTTGCTTCAAGCCAACAATCTCCGTGGGATCGACCCTTACTCACGTAAGGTTTATTACTTGGACGACCCAGTGCACTTGCTGGTTAGTTGTGCGGAATTGTGAAAAATAGTTGAGATTGCAATTGTGCGTACCAAGTTATTGGCGCCATTGATGATCATAATTTCGTGCACCACGTACGCATGTCAAAAGCCGCGTACGCATGCATATCAGAAAACAGAAAATCTGATATGCTGCAGAAATAAGTTTTTCAGTCTAATTTTCAAAACCTCATAATTTTTTGCACAAAATTCTGTTTTCAACCATTCTTGAACCGTTGGAAAGATCAATAAATGAATTTTCATACCGAGGACCGAGTTACGGCCTGCCAAAGTTGGCCAAAAATCTATTTTTACGAAAAATTCACATTTACCAATTTTTCAATGATTCACTAGCCTCAATCATTTTCAACCAACAAAATGAACCCAAACGAACTCAAGTTACATATTCACACACAACCAATTCCAAACCTACTCCTTTTACACATTCCAACTCCAATACATCTATTCAACATTTCGAAAACCTCATTTTCTACTATTTCATCAATTAACCACATTCTCATACATTGCATACCAATTCTTCATTCAATCTCATACATTATCACACAATTCAATCATCACTTACCGTCCTTATCTTTTTTTGGCCTCCGGCCCAAAATCCACGGCCTTCGAGCCAAATTCACAATTCAATACATATTCCACAAACCAATAATCATTATCTAATTTATCAAATTTTTCAACACACCAAACATGCAAATTCACACAATTTTCAACCCAATCATTAATTTACACAACATATCAATAATACATATTCATACCAACTATTTACACAATCCAAACCTAATCCTAGGGGCATCTAGCCTAGGAATTCTCATCACACCACATGGTACTTAAATAAAACTTAAACTGTATCTCTTGGAAGTCAAATTTAAGCTCTCACTTGGGAGTTTCCACCAAAGCTCAGCTCCAAGCCCCACCAAACACTTCCACAAGCAAGATTCAAGTTCTAAAAGTGTACCCAATACTCTAATACACACATTACATACATACATCAACTTAGGGCTCACAAAATCTCATAATTTACAAGAGTTAGAGGGTTTCTTACCTTGACTCACGAAATTGGTTGATGAAACTCACCAATGGTTTATACTAGAGCACCCCTAAATAACCTAAACCACAAAGTTTTCTCAAAACCCAAAACCAAATTTGAATTTAAAGGAAAAATGAAAACTGGGCAGAGGAGAACAAAATACTCACCACAATTCTTAGATAGAATTGAAGAGGGCGAGGAGAGCTACGCGTGACCACAAACTGCTTGTTAATCGGAGTTCCGTAGCAAAAGTTCTGGTGGTTTGAAGGTGAGGGTGGTTAGGGTTTTCTCTCCTCTCTTTTCTCTTCTCTCAATTCCGTGTCTCTTTCATAAAATGGGGAAAATTGTGGCTGAAAACTCATTAAATGTGGGTATATATATGGGCTTGGTCCCACTTGGACCCAGTTCAATCGGTTTAGCCTGTTGGCCCAATTTTGGGCCAAAATCTTTAAGATTAGCGTTTTAATTATTTTTACCACTTCAACAACAAATATTTAACCTTTTAACATTTCTTGCTCATAATTAATTTTTTCAGCTGCAGTACCGGACAGATCTCAGCCAGTACTATTGGTCAAATTTTCAGTGTGTGTTTTTATGCATAAAATTATGTTTTTCTGACTTAGAAAAATCCACTGAGTCCAAATATCATATTTAAATCATCAAATTCCGATTGCTAAATTTTCTAACGATATTCACTCATATTTAATTTATTATTTAATTAAGAAAAAACTACCATTTGTACCCATGAATTTTGCGAACGCTGACAAAAGTACCCATCAAACAAGAAAACTAACGTTGTACCCATGAAAGATGGGTTATGTAACGACCCAATTTCTGGTACGTCATGATCATACTAGAAACTGAGCGCTACCAACTTGTCTACCTATCTATTATCTATTATTTATTATATGAGCCTGATTCGTTGTTAAAAGCGTAGTTATTTTACGAGGTACTTTTTTTTTTTAAATATTTGGATTAATAGACGAAATCATTCATAAGCAATTCACAAATAAAAACAGATAAAACAGTTATAAACAATCACACATAAATACATCACAAGCAGCTAACAACATTTAGTGATCCAGCCTTTATTAGAGTATAGACTTTTAGTTAGAACACCCCTAGATATAGCTAGATAATAACTAAATACATATATATACATACAACATCCCAGGCCCTGACTTGTTCAAGAAGTCCCTAAGCTGGCACCCAGGCTAGTCTAGACTCTATACTCACCTATTCCCTCTACACTACTAAAGCGAGGGTAAGTACGCTCTAAGTCTTCAAAACTCAAGTCAGGTGGAACATCACCAAAAGGTAGAACATCATCTGCTACTCCTCTGCACGATCATTTGTCATCAAAGAGCATCTCTCAAGTACTTCATCGAGTGGCCACATAACAGCAACATCGTACGGAGGACTTAGGTTAAAGTTTGTAGATAAGCAGGGTGCAGATGTTGGCTGGTCTCACAGTATTTACATATAAACAGAAACGGAGTTCACTCTAGACTCAGCAGACTACCTAGAGCGGAATCTTTTTTGCGAACGGTCGTCAGTGAACTACGGAAGTGTACCCAAACTTCCATCTGAAGGGGGAAGAGAGAGAGAATGGGTAAGAACTGGGGAGTTCTTAGTAGGGTCGGGGTTATTAGTTAAGTTCATTAATTTCGTGTTGCTTAGCAGACATATAGCAGAATACAGAGAAATAGTAAACAGAAGATACAGATAAATAAAGAAACTAAGAAAGCAAAACACAAACAAAAGAATACAAGGAAACAAAACACAGACACAAAGAGTAGAATGAAAACAAAGGAAGCATACATTCAAACAACAATCATAACAGAGGAAATGCGCAACCAAGTATGATGCATGTCTGTCCTATGCAGGCCATGAGCTCACGTGTCGGTTTACACCCTGCAGCCCGACATTACCTAGGAACTAGTCCTAGATATGGCTTATTTTCTGTAGGTGAACTTCGGCCTACAGAAATAGCACTCCCGTAAGTGAACTTCGGCTTACAGGAATAGTCTAAACACAACACAACAACTTTCTATAGGTGAACTTCGGCCTATAGAAATAACACCTCTGTAAGTGAACTTCGGCTTACAGAAATGGTTTAATCACAACAACTTTCTGTAGGTGAACTTCGGCCTACAGAAATAGCACCTCTGTAAGTGAACTTCGGCTTACAGAAATAGTGCCCATGTAAGTGAACTTCGGCTTACAGGTATCACAACTCTCTGTAGGTGAACTTCGGCCTACAGGAGCAACACCCTGAGATACACAATTGATATTCACTGCAGGTGAACTTCGGCCTACAGGAATAACAACTTACTGTAGGTGAACTTGGGCCTACAGGACCTCTAGGGCCAATGGAAAAGCAGCAGATGAACATACAACAGAACATCATGCCACAAGGCTTAACTCTTTATCTTTATACTCTTCTCCTCTATTCTCTTTGTTATATTACTCTTTTCACTTTGTCTTTTTACTCTGCTTTGATTACTCTTTTCTTTGTATCTCTTTACTTTTCTCTGGTTATTCTGTTCTCTGTGTTTCTCTACTCTGCTCTGATTTCTCTGCTTAACTTATGTATTTAAAGCTTATGTAAATTTCGGTATGA
Organism: Arachis ipaensis; assembly: GCF_059453495.1. Lineage (NCBI taxonomy): Eukaryota > Viridiplantae > Streptophyta > Magnoliopsida > Fabales > Fabaceae > Arachis > Arachis ipaensis. The sequence goes on from NC_142438.1 coordinate 68,747,240, forward strand.
ATAGTTAGCCTGTCCCAAGTATAGGTTCATTAAGTCTATACTGAAACAGTTTAACTTTTCATATAATACCTAACCCTAGTCGCAACTCAAGGACTAACTATGTTGCCCTAGTTCGTTCACTAATTTCTGTCTGTTTTTCTGTTATTAAAACCTTACAGACTTTTCTTTAGTTTTTATCTTTTCTTCAACTTTTTATCTTTCTTTTATCTTTGCCTCACTAATATGTTCTTACCACTCCCTAAGTGTTTTATGAAGTTAATTATGAGATTCTGCGCTTAAAGTTGTCTTTCTAAAGCTTTTACGGAAAACTGCCTTTTTCGCATTATTTTATTATTTTTATTAAAATATTATTTTTAATTAAATATTATTATTTAATATTTTATTATTATTTATTATTTTATTAATATATTTTCGAAAATTAACTTTACTTTAACCTTTAACCTTCAAAATTCACTTTTTACCACCCGTAACTTTTAATATTTCTACTTTTACCACCCTAACTTTCAGAAATTACCAAATAACCCCTCAAACACCAAAATAATTACTTCCTTGCACTTTTATGAATCAAAAAGGTGTTCTTCATTGTTCTTCACCACACTCAAAGTGTTCTTCATGTTCTTCACAAATTCTTCATATTCTTTCTCTGTTTTTACCCGTTTTTCAATCTTTTCAGCAACCGATTTTTACCAAAATTCATAATAAATTAGCAGCCACTAAAACCCCATCTTTTATACATGATTTCAACACAAATTAAACCCCAATTTAAGGTCTAGGGTTCGTTTTTGCAGCATCCTTGAAGAACACAAATTCAAAGTTGAATATCATCAAATTTCATCAAATTTTCACCAAAATTTCAACAAGAATTACTCATATAAACAATCAATTTCAAGCATAACCAAACCATATCATAATCACACAACTCAAACACAATCAATCAAGATTAAATTCGTCAATCCCTACCTTGATTTGCTGCTCCAAATTCGGTTAGACTTTCAGGTGGTCCTTAAGCACTTTTTCCTCCTAAAACACATCAAGAACAACTTTAAATCCACAAACTCTCAACTGACCAAATCTCCCTCAGCACATTAGGAAGAGATATCTCACCTTAGACTTGCTGAAAATTAATGTTTCTTGGCCCTCAAGTCAAGTTAAGCATGATTCCTAAGGAAGAACATCAAGAAAACACATGTTTGGCATGGTTTTCCTTGAAAACCGATTTTAAATGGGAAAGGTACAGCCATCTAACCTTATTTCCAAACTTGATAAGTCACATGGTTATGTAAAGGAATAAGAGATGATCATTTTGGTGAAATCGGAGTTTTGATTTGAGTTTTGGTTCAGAAGAAATCAAGATTTGAAGATTAAGTGTTCATGAAGTTTTCTCTCTTTTCTCTCCTTTCAATTTCGGCCAAAATGATGAAATGAGACAGCCTTGGAGGTCTTGGGGGTGTAAGGTGAGTTGTGATTGGTTGGCTTGGAGGTGGATTAAAATAATATTAAAATATCTCAGGTGTATAACTACTAAAACTAGATGTATCGGAACACTTACAAAAACATCTCTAAAAATTATTTTCTGAGCTACTAGCATAAATGACACTAGTAACATATTTATTATGAGAATAAAACATGAATAATGAGGCCTTAGCATTGCTAAAGTCACCAGAGAGTGCTGGTGCTAAGCTGCACTAGTAAACCGTAAACCCGGTTAAACCGATTTTCTGTTTTTAAATAAAACAGACTAGGTAACCTTATAATATCATTCAAGCATTTTCTAATACTAACATAATGATAATATTATACTATTATCTCTCTCCTCTTATAAATCGAGTCTGGTTTGTCAAACTGAGACTATTTACGAAAAACCGAATCAAAATCCCTAACCGATACGGTTCAAAAACTAGGTTCTTCGTGACCGCGTTATCGAGCTTGTCTCAACTAAGGTCCTGAGTTAAAGATAATATAATGACAATGAGGATTGAGATGCTTGATGATACAGAAGAGGTATTCCCTTTACTGATCTTTCGGAGAAATCCGTGTATTCAGAAACGATCTCGCGTACTCGAAAATCGGGGTTGTTACATTCTACCCTCCTAAAAGAAATTTTGCCCTCAAAATTTCAGCCACGTGCAAGAATCCTTCTTCAAGCGGTCTATTTCCTTCAAGCCATCCTGATGAAGAGATCGGTCCGTTCCTTACAGCATCTAAATATCACATAGCCATGGCCTTGGAGATCATAACAGCTATAAGAATAGGTGTGCCTCTCACGAATTTATCGTTCGGAACTCGATTAAACCATGCCTATTCATAGTCATTGAGGTCTTATCCGCACCAAACAATCAATATTAAGGTGATCAGTCTTAATATCTCAAGTTAGGCACGAACATTCCCAAAATGAGCACTCATAGACATTCATGCCAAATGTATCTTGAAGATACCCTAACAGCATGGGACACACAAGCAGAGTATGCAATGAAGCATAGTCAGTCCACTCCCCAGGCTCTATTGGGAACGAACTGCTCTGATACCAAATTGTAACGACCCAATTTCTGGTACGTCATGATCATACTAGAAACTGAGCGCTACCAACTTGTCTACCTATCTATTATCTATTATTTATTATATGAGCCTGATTCGTTGTTAAAAGCGTAGTTATTTTACGAGGTACTTTTTTTTTTTAAATATTTGGATTAATAGACGAAATCATTCATAAGCAATTCACAAATAAAAACAGATAAAACAGTTATAAACAATCACACATAAATACATCACAAGCAGCTAACAACATTTAGTGATCCAGCCTTTATTAGAGTATAGACTTTTAGTTAGAACACCCCTAGATATAGCTAGATAATAACTAAATACATATATATACATACAACATCCCAGGCCCTGACCTGTTCAAGAAGTCCCTAAGCTGGCACCCAGGCTAGTCTAGAATCTATACTCACCTATTCCCTCTACACTACTAAAGCGAGGGTAAGTACGCTCTAAGTCTTCAAAACTCAAGTCAGGTGGAACGTCACCAAAAGGTAGAACATCATCTGCTACTCCTCTGCACGATCATTTGTCATCAAAGAGCATCTCTCAAGTACTTCATCGAGTGGCCACATAATAGCAACATCGTACGGAGGACTTAGGTTAAAGTTTGTAGATAAGTAGGGTGCAGATGTTGGCTGGTCTCACAGTATTTACATATAAACAGAAACGGAGTTCACTCTAGACTCAGCAGACTACCTAGAGCGGAATCTTTTTTGCGAACGGTCGTCAGTGAACTACGGAAGTGTACCCAAACTTCCATCTGAAGGGGGAAGAGAGAGAGAAGGGGTAAGAACTGGGGAGTTCTTAGTAGGGTCGGGGTTATTAGTTAAGTTCCTTAATTTCGTGTCGCTTAGCAGACATATAGCAGAATACAGAGAAATAGTAAACAGAAGATACAGATAAATAAAGAAACTAAGAAAGCAAAACACAAACAAAAGAATACAAGGAAACAAAACACAGACACAAAGAGTAGAATGAAAACAAAGGAAGCATACATTCAAACAACAATCATAACAGAGGAAATGCGCAACCAAGTATGATGCATGTCTGTCCTATGCAGGCCATGAGCTCACGTGTCGGTTTACACCCTGCAGCCCGACATTACCTAGGAACTAGTCCTAGATATGGCTTATTTTCTGTAGGTGAACTTCGGCCTACAGAAATAGCACTCACATAAGTGAACTTCGGCTTACAGAAATAGTCTAAACACAACACAACAACTTTCTATAGGTGAACTTCGGCCTATAGAAATAACACCTCTGTAAGTGAACTTCGGCTTACATAAATGGTTTAATCACAACAACTTTCTGTAGGTGAACTTCGGCCTACAGAAATAGCACCTCTGTAAGTGAACTTCGGCTTACAGAAATAGTGCCCCTGTAAGTGAACTTCGGCTTACAGGTATCACAACTCTCTGTAGGTGAACTTCGGCCTACAGGAGCAACACCCCGAGATACACAATTGATATTCACTGCAGGTGAACTTCGGCCTACAGGAATAACAACTTACTGTAGGTGAACTTGGGCCTACAGGACCTCTAGGGCCAATGGAAAAGCAGCAGATGAACATACAATAGAACATCATGCCACAAGGCTTAACTCTTTATCTTTATACTTTTCTCCTCTATTCTCTTTGTTATATTACTCTTTTCACTTTGTCTTTTTACTCTTCTTTGATTACTCTTTTCTTTGTATCTCTTTACTTTTCTCTGGTTACTCTGTTCTCTGTGTTTCTCTACTCTGCTCTGATTTCTCTGCTTAACTTATGTATTTAAAGCTTATGTAAATTTCGGTATGAATAGTTAGCCTGTCCCAAGTATAGGTTCATTAAGTCTATACTGAAACAGTTTAACTTTTCATATAATACCTAACCCTAGTCGCAACTCAAGGACTAACTATGTTGCCCTAGTTCGTTCACTAATTTCTGTCTGTTTTTCTGTTATTAAAACCTTACAGACTTTTCTTTAGTTTTTATCTTTTCTTCAACTTTTTATCTTTCTTTTATCTTTGCCTCACTAATATGTTCTTACCACTCCCTAAGTGTTTTATGAAGTTAATTATGAGATTCTGCGCTTAAAGTTGTCTTTCTAAAGCTTTTACGGAAAACTGCCTTTTCCGCATTATTTTATTATTTTTATTAAAATATTATTTTTAATTAAATATTATTATTTAATATTTTATTATTATTTATTATTTTATTAATATATTTTCGAAAATTAACTTTACTTTAACCTTTAACCTTCAAAATTCACTTTTTACCACCCGTAACTTTTAATATTTCTACTTTTACCACCCTAACTTTCAGAAATTACCAAATAACCCCTCAAACACCAAAATAATTACTTCCTTGCACTTTTATGAATCAAAAAGGTGTTCTTCATTGTTCTTCACCACACTCAAAGTGTTCTTCATGTTCTTCACAAATTCTTCAGATTCTTTCTCTGTTTTTACCCGTTTTTTAATCTTTTCAGCAACCGATTTTTACCAAAATTCATAATAAATTAGCAGCCACTAAAACCCCATCTTTTATACATGATTTCAACACAAATTAAACCCCAATTTAAGGTCTAGGGTTCGTTTTTGCAGCAGCCTTGAAGAACACAAATTCAAAGTTGAATATCATCAAATTTCATCAAATTTTCACCAAAATTTCAACAAGAATTACTCATATAAACAATCAATTTCAAGCATAACCAAACCATATCATAATCACACAACTCAAACACAATCAATCAAGATTAAATTCGTCAATCCCTACCTTGATTTGCTGCTCCAAATTCGGTTAGACTTTCAGGTGGTCCTTAAGCACTTTTTCCTCCTAAAACACATCAAGAACAACTTTAAATCCACAAACTCTCAACTGACCAAATCTCCCTCAGCACGTTAGGAAGAGATATCTCACCTTAGACTTGCTGAAAATTAATGTTTCTTGGCCCTCAAGTCAAGTTAAGCATGATTCCTAAGGAAGAACATCAAGAAAACACATGTTTGGCATGGTTTTCCTTGAAAACCGAATTTAAATGGGAAAGGTACAGCCATCTAACCTTATTTCCAGACTTGATAAGTCACATGGTTATGTAAAGGAAGAAGAGATGATCTTTTTGGTGAAATCGGAGTTTTGATTTGAGTTTTGGTTCAGAAGAAATCAACATTTGAAGATTAAGTGTTCATGAAGTTTTCTCTCTTTTCTCTCCTTTCAATTTCGGCCAAAATGATGAAATGAGACAGCCTTGCAGGTCTTGGGGGTGTAAGGTGAGTTGTGATTGGTTGGCTTGGAGGTGGATTAAAATAATATTAAAATATCTCAGGTGTATAACTACTAAAACTAGATGTATCGGAACACTTACAAAAACATCTCTAAAAATTATTTTCTGAGCTACTAGCATAAATGACACTAGTAACATATTTATTATGAGAATAAAACATGAATAATGAGGCCTTAGCATTGCTAAAGTCACCAGAGAGTGCTGGTGCTAAGCTGCACCAGTAAACCGTAAACCCGGTTAAACCGATTTTCTGTTTTTAAATAAAACAGACTAGGTAACCTTATAATATCATTCAAGCATTTTCTAATACTAATATAATGATAATATTATACTATTATCTCTCTCTTCTTATAAATCGAGTCTGGTTTGTCAAACTGAGACTATTTACGAAAAACTGAATCAAAACCCCTAACCGATACGGTTCAAAAACTAGGTTCTTCGTGACCGCGTTATCGAGCTTGTCTCAACTAAGGTCCTGAGTTAAAGATAATATAATGACAATGAGGATTGAGATGCTTGATGATACAGAAGAGGTATTCCCTTTACTGATCTTTCGGAGAAATCCGTGTATTCAGAAACGATCTCGCGTACTCGAAAATGGGGGTTGTTACAGGTTACGTGTGACAATAGTACCCAAAACGTGATTTTTTGTTGACTTTTTAATAAAATTTCCAAATTATCCCTTCTATCTTCTTCCCCAAATTTCAAATTTCATAACCCTCATCCGTCGTCTTCCTCCTCTGCTGCTGCCAGCCACCAGGCATGAAGACGTTTCCTCCCTCCGACACCTTTTACTGGTACAAGATTGAAGACGTTTCCTCGTACCGAGGTGGCTTGGAGCTGTGGAACCATCATCATTATCATTTCCAACCGGAACACGACCTCATACCTCAAGCAAGGCCTCTCTTCCACCAAGATCTTTATAGCTCCGCGGATGCTCTAGGAGTGGGTCTAACCACCGTGTCTAACGATCAGTCACCCGCCTTCCTGGTGATGGCATCGGCCGTGGGGAGTGGAGTAGCAAGTGGAGCAGGAAGTGGAGCAGGTGCGATTAGCTGCCAGGACTGCGGGAACCAGGCGAAGAAGGATTGCCCTCACATGCGGTGTAGGACATGATGCAAGAGCCGTGGCTTCGATTGCTAAATCCATGTGAAGAGCACTTGGGTTCCCGCTTCCAAGTGCCGCGAGAGGCAACAGCAACTCGCCTCTATCCAACAACAACAGCTTCTTGCTGCTGATGTTCCCAAGCGCCATAGAGATCATGCCTGGTGGCTGGTAGCAGCAGAGGAGGAAGACGAAGGATGAGGGTTGTGAAATTTGGAATTTGGGGAAGAAGATAGAAGGGGTAATTTAGAAATTTTATTAAAAAGTCAATGAAAAATCACGGTTTGGGTACTATTGTCACACGGAACCCATCTTTCATGGGTACAATGTTAGTTTTCTTGTTTGATGAGTACTTTTATCAGTGTTCGCAAAATTCATGGGTACAAATGGTAGTTTTTCCTTTAATTAATTACAGTTTGATCGGGTTTTATATTTCTACACATAAAAATGATAAAGGGATAGAACAAACTAATGACTTTTAATAAGTTTTATATGTGTTGTTGAGATAGAGAGTAATGTAAAAAAAAAGATGATAGGTTGCCTGTTGGTTGGCCCTAAGACTTTTGGCCCTGAGGATTTTTTAAAAATTTGACTCTATTAGTTATACGGCCTTTTGTTCTTCTGGCCCTATAAAGTAGGGCCAAAGCCCTATAGGGCCAAACATATTGACACCACTATGTATAAGAACCCATTGTATAGTGTATAAGACTGTTCCATCCTCAACTTATAGAGTCTAAAATAATCTTAGCAAGTTTCACTTAAATGTAAAAGTTATTATGTTTATATATTTAAATAAATGTTGTCTGTTTTTGTTATACAACCCAAAAAATTAAAACTTTAATAAAAATAGTTTATATTGTAATTACACAAACAACAAATACTAACTAAGTGATATTTAGTTATATTATTAAAGTCTAGTGTATTGAAGAAGAAATCACTTAATAAGCTTAATAATAATGTTTAGTGACTTTGTCATCAGCATCAATTTATGAAATATGTATTGAAAAATGGAAGTAAAACTATTGTGAAATAGTTTCCTTTCAAAAATTTATTACAATTTATTCAGATAAAGATTTTAAAAATTATTAAGAGAAAACAATATACTAGCCTATGAAAACACATTTTATATCCTACATCTTATCATTTTGTATGTCTCGCTTACCTGCCAAATCTACAATTTCACATATTATTTATCTTGCAATGATATAACAAATTCGTATGAAAGAGCATAAATATCATAGTATAATATTTATTCTAATTTTTATAGTGACTTCTAATTTAAAGTAGATTATTTATGAGCTATTATTTGTAAAAAAAAATAAAAATTAACCACTTTAGCATCTCAAATGCATCACTAACCTTGAACTCCTTAGCCCTTAGGAACTTGAAAAGAACTATATCATTACTTTTATTTCATTGGCTTGGCAGAAGTGGTATCTCACAAAGAGACATATCCTTTTCCACTCTAATACTTTTCTTTTTTACTTTAGTTTTTTTCCCTCTTGTTCTGCCACGGTTCCACACCCTTCTTATCAGCACCTTCCTTTTTAACTTCGTTCTTATTATTCCCTTCAGTTGCTTCATTGATCTTCTTTGGCTCTTTTGTCTTTTCATCAAATAAGCTGTGTCCCAAGATAATTTTCTCAAGCTTAACCTCCAGGTAGCATGTGGGAATTCCAAAAATTTCAACCACTTTACTGATAGTTCTTCCTAAAAGTATGTATAATATGATTAAAGAGATGAAAACAGTAAAAAATTAGCAATATGATTAATAGAGACAAACACAGTAAGTTATCCAACAACAAAATGTTAGAAACAAATTTTAATTGCAGGTCAATCACAACCTCAGATGCTCAATATTTAAGAACAGGAGAATTTTTCAAAAAAGTAAACACCAACTTCTCTGAGAATCAATGAAACCATGAAAAGCCCAAAGATTGATTTTTTCAAATTAGAAAAATAAAAATTTTTTAATTTCTTTCCAGTGTTAAAGCTAAATAATAAATTTCAAAATAACTCAAAGGATATAAGAAAGATGGATGTGGTAGAGGAAGCTAACCCATTCTGCACGACGTAGAAGAGTCCTTCTGCAAATCTTTGAGTTCCTTTAAGATGCACTCCGATGGTATCTGAACATTACATACATTAAAGCAACAGATCAAGAATCATTCAAGCTCTGAAACTGAATCTGAGATCCATTCTGAATTCGTTAACCATGCCAAAGAAATACTTTCTCAGTTTCATTGATTTTGCATAAACACAACGATTTGAGTAACTATTCTAACTCTTAAAAAATAAATTACCTTTGCAATACCGCCAACAACAGCCATCCATGTTGGGTAACTACAAATGGATCGAGCTTCGGTTTTCGTGAACAGATGAAAAGTCTTTATCGACAGTTTCTCTGTTTGCATTGCGAGCAAAGTTTCTGTGTTTGCTCCGGTGACGGTGCAGAACTTCGGTATCGACAGGAGGAAAGACAGATGGAGGGAGATACGATGAGGGAGGAGAATGGGTTTTCGAAGTTTGAAATACAATGGCCGTTAACAAATGTTCAGTTTAGAGATTTTTCATTCTATTTATATTTACACAACATAATTTTAAATTTGACATCTAAACAACTTTTACTTACTTTGATGCCCTTATCCTTTCACTACGCCATGTGTTGATTATGGAGGCTAGATACTTGTCGAGTAATGAATCATGTACTGCTCTCCTATTATATATAGAGTGATTGTACTCAATTATTTTTAGAAAAGGTAACAAGGGAACTAGGATCACATATTCACATGCAATTAAAAGAGTAGATATTGCTACAAATTTTTTGTCGGTATAAAATAACTTTTAGAAGAATGATACAGAGTCATTAGAATTTATTATTTTTTGACAATTAATTAATCATTAATATTTAAAAATATGAGCTAAAACTTAAAATATGTTGTTAAATTACTAAACTAATGAAATTATATTAATGGCCAAAATTAATAGTCAAAAACAAAATTTTAATGACGCTTTAGTATTTTTTTTCTTTAGAGAGAAGAATAAATGACCATTTGTACCCATGATAGATGAAAACGCTGACATTTGTACTCATGATAGCCTGAAACTAAAGTTATATCCATGATAGATGCTCTCCGTGTGACAAAAGTGCCCTGATTTGGATTTGAGCTTGGTTCGTGGGAATCCGATCCTACGTGGCACTCCCTCCCTTATCTTCAACCCCTCTCTCTCTCTTACTCACACTCTCTCTCTCTCTCCAAACCCCACTCTGGCTCCTTCTTCCTCAACACTCGCTCCCTCACCATCCACTCTGACCCCCATCAAGGACACCCTCCTCACTCTCATGCTTTCCAACCACTCTTCCTTCATCCTCACCTTCTCCACCTCCCCTTCCTCTTCCGCACTCCAAATCCAGGATGGTACTTCTCAACCATCTCTTTATACCGGTCAACCAAGCCAGCCCAGTAACCGTGCAGGTAGTAAGAATTCTCAAGGAAAACAACATCATCATCATCCCCCTCGTCTTCATCTATCTCTTCCCCAGACTCATTCTCCTCTTCATCAATTATGGAAAAAAATTCAAACTTTGAAAAAAATCAGGCACTCCACAAATCAGTAACACAAAAAATCAAAGTGAAGGAGAAAAGGACCCGCGATTGAGGAACGCATATATGAACGTGTTGGTAATATTTATTTCTCAAATAAACGTTCTAATTTTTAACAACATCTCTCTCTTTCTCTGAATACAGTTATTCAATTAAGCTAAGCAAACGAAGCACCCATCTTTGTACAGAAGAGAGAGAGAACAAAAACAACATAGAAACAGAAGACATGTCTGCTTTTGATACCTACAGCGTCGACTCCGATCACCACCAAAACCACGCCGACGAAGACAACTTCTCCGGATACGGCGGCTACTCCAACTTCTCCGGCGGCAATGTCCCCGTCGTTGACCACACTTCTCCATCTGCTTCACCAGACATCTTCGGGTTCAGTGATCTGGATCCAAGCTACTCCCAGTCTCCCTTCGAACTGGTGCATGTAGCAGAAAATGGTAACGACAACCGCTACCACGACAGCATTTTTGTCTCAGACGAATCAGTGCTTCCAGCGCCTACAGAAATGAGATCAGAGGAAAGTTACGCCCTTCGTGAGTGGCGCCAGTGAGAAGTGAGAAATGATGAAAAATTTTGGGAATTCGGAAGATTAAAAAAACCTTAATAAGGATGAAGTTGTTGATGTTGACGATGAGAGGAGAAAGAGGCTGTTGAGGAAGAGGCAGAAACGTCGAGAAGTGAGAATGGTGGGTCGATGATGTTGATGGCTATGGTGGTAGCAAGAAATGAGAGCGGTGGTAGGGACGCAGAGTTTGGAATTGGGGAAGAGAAGATGGGGAATAAAATTATAAATTAAAATTAGATTATATTTAAAGGGTTTGGGGGTTTGGAGTGCCACATAGGATCGGATTCCTACGAACCAAGTTCAGATCCAAGTCAGGGTACTTTTGTCACACGGAGGGTATCTATCATGAGTATAACTTTAGTTTCAGGCTATTATAGGTACAAATGTCATCATTTTCATCTCTCATGAATACAAATGGTCATTTATTTTTAGAAAGAACCTCCCAAACACAGTGATGCTCTAGTATTTCTTTTCTTTAGAGAGAACCTCCCAAACACAGTGGCCCCAAAGTTTGAAGTTTCAGCTGGGGTTGTCTCAAATTACAAATTCAATAATAATTAATTTTTTATTTTATTAATTTATAAATCTCTTCACTCTAGAATTTTTCTTTTTAATTTTATATAGTTAACCAAGACGAAAGTGGTAATCAATGGTAAGCATTCAGACATGCAAATCACATTAAATTTTTTTTTTTTTATCTTAGCCACCGAAGCTAAAGGCCTAGAGTTTCGAACACATTTTGATGCTTTTATTAATTCTGCATAGTTTTTATGCAGCTTTGCTTGCAAATCGCACCACCTTGAACATGCTGAAGAGCTGTTCCAGCATTGGCACCATGTCTGATCTGCTGTTGTTGCTGCCTTTGGCATTCCAACCAATTTCTCTGCATCACATGAAAAACTGTGAAAGAAGGCTTCTACATTGTAAATGCCAACTTGTGCTTACTTTTTTCCTACACCACATTGAACGTGATGAAGAGCTGTTCCTGCATTGGAGCCATCTCTGAACTGCAGCATCATCATTGGGAACTGTCATTGAAACAACAATGGAACATGTATGTTGATGAATTAAGGCATGAACGTATTTGAAATTTGGTTCTTTAGCGTGAGACTAGATGCTATAAATTTTAGACGGCGGTAGCAAAAATGAAAATGTTTCACTAGTGTCTTTTGAATACAATTTACCAGTTAACCATTGTAATAATCCTTTCTTATATGATGTGATCGTGTTATTTACTACCCCTAATTCATAGGATAAATTAAAGATTACAAATAAATAAATAAAAACAACTGATGTTAAAATGAAAGCTTGTACCAGACCAAAGTTAAGAAGCTCTTAAGATTGTTGGATTAACAGTTAACGGATAGGGATCCACATAAAGATATTTACAAAGGACCTGTCAACAAAAAGGCTCAGAAATTGCACCCAAAGCATAGAAATGTATTAAGCTAAAGTTGCTACATCAGGATCCATTCCTAGCAATAGCTGGGTTGCGATTGAAGAGTTTTATACTGTGTGCGGTGGGCGTGTATAAAATTAATCAAAGTTTAGCCAAATAATAAGTCACAAACATCTTTAAACTGCACTTCATACTAATTAATTGTTATTAATTAATGATAATTAAAATTTATAAAATTAATGATTATTTATTATAGTTATTTAAAATTAGTTAGTTAAGAATTATTTATCTATACTTTTTCATTAAAAAAAAAAAACAAATAGTCATTGGCATTTTATCTTGTAATTAACTACTGTGGTGCTTTCAAGATCTCCTCCAAAGGATTAAGTGTGTATTTGAATTGGCGTCAAAATGATTTTACAAAATTGATTTTCGGATAGAAGTGAGTCTGTGTCAACATAATTTATGTTTGGTAATTCTATCTAAAATTAATTTTAATAAAATAAATATTATTTGGATAATATTAGTTAAAATTACTTATTTAATACTATTTTAGATTATAAAATTTTATTACTTATAATTCTATTGTTATATATGATCAATTTTTTATTTATTTTGTCTTTTTTAATAAGATCAATAATTTATATTATAATTAAATTATAATAAAAAATAAAAAAATTAAAATATTTAAAATGACTTTAAACAAATATAAAAATTCTTATAAAAAAAATTATTGAAATCAATAATAATCAGCAAATATAAACGCATACTAAGTGAATAGTGAATGCAAAAGCTACAATTTTTTGTTTCAAATAAACACGCTTTTAAGATACGAAATTACGTTTGCGTTTAGTGTAAAAAAAAACACAGTAACCAAACATTAAAAATCAGCGTTCAAAGGATTTAAATACACTCTTATTTTTTTCCATGTAATGCTAAACACATCCTAAATAATAAGTTTTTTTTTTTTTTTAGGTTGCAAATATTTAGATACATAAATGTTGTTTTCTAATAAATGGTTTTCACTTTTCATATGAGTAGTCTGAAAGTCTGATGATACTCAAAATATCTGGATTATCTATCCTTTTCTTTATAGGTTTTGTCTGAGAAAAGGTATATTAAAGATTTTGATAGTCCAAACAAAAAAATTAAAAAATAACATGAAAAATTACTTAAATACCATCATCTTCTTTCTTTTATTTTTCTTTATAATAATAACTACCATCACGTTATTTGCTGTAGCTTTGTCTTTCTTTCTAACAATAGCAATCACCACAAATCCACAATATTTACAAGTTATAACCAACATTATTAACAATATTATTATTAATTATTATTTTTTCCTTTTGATATTATTAGGACATGGTTCCTTCACTCCAATTTAACGCTCCAACCACAATCATAGATTTCATAAACTGGTTTGGGATTAAAAACAGTAGTAAAAAATAATAATTAGTTTCTATACAATTTTTAACACTAAACTGAAATTAATTCTTGATAATTGAGTTGTGCCTTGTTAAATAGTAACTAATATACAACTTTAATGCCTTGTCAGTTGCCACTTCACAGATCCAATATGTTGTGTTTTAGACTAAACCTCAATAAATAACGAGTTCACTTGATCAAAAATGCTATGAATGCTTCATACCCATGATAAGTAAGTGATGTCTATTGTTTTTATAGGAGTTTCTATTTTTGCTTCAAAAGCTCACATTAATTAGAGAAAAATATTCATAATCAAATCTTATTTTCTATTAGAAAAGAAAGATAATAAAGTGAATAATAAGACAAAGAAAAAATAAGTCGAAAAAAAAATAAAAAAATAAAAAAATAAAATAAAAGTTTACAAATATTGAATAATTAATTTATATTATTATAATTTTTAATATATAATAATTATTTAATCTAATCCATTCATCATTATTTTTTAATGGTTAAGATAAAAATTTTTACTTGAAGCACCAAGATCCAAATATACTTTCACCACCACTTTATATTAGTTCTCAACATTATTTATAGTAAGGAATTTGTTTCTATATTTATCTACATTGCTCTTCAACAGTTATAAATTAATATATTAGAAGAATTTTATAACTTAATTAATTAGCACGTGTTATAATGTAACAAGGAAAAGAATTAATAATAAATTTGGCAAATGAATTACTTCATTGGAGATTACCTTGATAATGATTGATTTGTTGCGATCCAACAGGTTTAAATATTATATATCACTACTGGTTTCTTCTGAATGTGTAAAGAAAAGTTGGTTGGCATGTGTTCATATAATAATTTAAGTGCACATTATCTTGCATCAAATATAAATAACCTATTATTGCACGCTACTAAAAGTATAAAATATTGGTCATAGAAGATACAAGATATGCCAAAACAGCATATAGTTGACCTTTTGCTCGAAATCAAAAATTAATTAATCATCAAAACTGACATCTACAGACTACAGATGACAAGGGAGGGGAAGATCCTCTTATAGATATGCTGCTTCTTGTGGCAATATTATTAAGTATTAATTGATATTGATGCAGCAAACTCGCCAAGCTAAGTCTTAATAAATAATGTCAAATTATGATATGAATCATATGGTAAGTTAATTAATACAGGCTGTGGGAACATGCAAGTTGACATGAAAAAGCAATCTCAATATTTTCATTTAAATTCTAATGTCGGCATTGCTAATATATCACGTACCATTTTGTAACAAAGTTGAGATGCTTTTCAAGGGGAGGTTGATACGTGATGAAGAAGATTTTTTAGTCTATATTTAATTTGTTTTGTTGTTAAAATTTATTAGAAGATTTAATTTAATTTTAATTTATTTAGTAATATTTTTAAAAAATTTAAATTTAAATTTAAAATAGATTTGATTTAATTTAATAAAAATTAAATCTAATTTAAATTAAATTATTTTTAGAAATTTAAATTTAAATTAAATATCTAAAAAGATTTGGCTCATTTTTAAGTTGATTTGTTAAACGTTTATTTAAAGACTTCTTGTTATTTTTTTTTTGAATCAATTTAGATGAATGAAAATTTATTTGAGTTGTTTTGAGAAACTTAGGTGTGAACAGGAGAGATAGAATAATTTTTTTAACTGTTATATCAGAAAATCAAATTAAAGTAGAGAAGTTTCTTTTTTTTTTTTCTTATCTTGGGTTACGTTCCGTATCATTTGGTACTAGATTTTCAGATATTAGATTAATTCTTGTTAATTTATATTTGTTTTTCTTTATTCTAATTAAAAAAAAAAACAGCATAATTTTCTATGTTGTCCATTATTCATCTTTGTGTCTTCCTTTGTCTCTTTTTATTCTTTTTTGCTATTGTCTCTTTTATTATTTATTATTTCCTTATTACTATTCGTGGTTTTCTTTTTATTTCTCCATAGCATTAGGTTGTTTTCTTATTGTTCGTGGTTTTCGTTTGTTTTCCAATTCCTATAGCATTAGGTTTCTTTTTTTAACAAAAAAAAAAAGTTACACCATTGAAAAAACTTTTTCTATTAGTCTATTACCATCTAATTCAATTTAGAAGACCAAAAAAAAAAAAACAAAGTAAAAAAAATTCAAAAACACAAACCTCAAAAGAAAAAAAAAAAAAAAAAAAAACAACTTTAGATAATTTTTTTTATTATTATTTTACCTGTGTTGTATTCGGTGTCTTTTCTCTTTTATTTGAGTCAATTTTGTTTGAAAAACTAAAGCATGGGCATGCATATACATGAGTGGTGATTCTAAAAGCTAACTGCGTCATGTTACATATGTGAAGGCTCAGTGCTGTATCCGTTTTAAGAGAAAAGAAGCTAAACCAAAAATGGCATCAGCATTGATGACGGGGGATGATTTAGCCATGTCAACCAGCAGTCGCCGGAGCTGGACCTCTGCCAGCTTCAGGGACGTTTGGACTGCGGCGGCTGAGCCGGACGTGTTTGGCCGTAGCAACCGCCACATGCAGGAGGACGACGAGCAGCACCTCACTTGGGCTGCCATCGAGAGACTGCCAACATTAGATCGCATGAGAAAAGGTGTGCTCAAGCAAGTTCTTGATAATGGCGAAGTAGTCCATGGCGAAGTTGATGTTACCAAGCTTGCCTTCCATGATCGGAAGATTCTCATGGAAAGCATATTAAAGGTTGTTGAAGAAGACAATGAGAAGTTCTTGCGCACGCTTAGAGACAGAGTCGATAGGTGTTTGTTTATCTCTCTATCTATATCTATCACCGAAACGAAAGTTTTTTATTATTAATTAGTTGATGAATTTTGCTATTTTTACTTTCAGGGTGGGGATTGAAATTCCTAAAATTGAAGTCCGGTATGAGAATTTATCTGCGGAGGGAGATTTGTATGTTGGGAGTAGAGCGCTTCCTACTTTGCTTAATGCCACTCTCCACACTTTTGAGGTACTTGAATGTTCCCACATTAGCAATTGTTTAATACTGATTATTATTATTTTCTGGTATGAATAATTTCACTGTATTATGATATATGATGTTTAGTTAAATTTGAGAATAGCACCATTAGTAGAACTAATGCTTTGACTGATTCATTCATTTGAACGATAGAGCATCTTAGGATTGTTTCACCTTGCACCCTCCAAGAAGAAAGAAATTCAGATTCTTAAAGATGTTAGTGGAATAATAAAGCCATCAAGGTAAAACGATTCTCATTTATATTGAGTTATATTTAATGTGTACACAGTTAGTTCTATCATGCAACAATCGAAAAAAAGGTATTTGAATCTCTATACACAACTTTTTCTTGTGTGAAATCTCAGAATGACTCTCCTGCTGGGTCCTCCGGGTGCTGGGAAAACTACATTGCTTCTAGCACTTGCAGGGAAACTTGACCGTGACTTAAGGGTTTGTTCCTATTTCATTATGCTTTCTTTTGTTGTTGTTGTTTTTTTTTTTTGTATATAATTAGTTACTACTTACTACTTCCATTTCCCGAAAACTGTGTCTGAATAAATTGGTACATTAAAACAATAAATGTATCTAAATATTAATTTGTCCAAATTGGTAGTTATTTTGATCTATGATGTTTTGTGAGCAGTCCTCGGGGAAAATCACTTATTGTGGTCATGAGCTAAATGAATTCATTGCTGGAAAAACTTGTGCCTATATTAGTCAACATGATATTCACTATGGAGAAATGACAGTGAGAGAGACACTAGATTTCTCAGGACGCTGTTTAGGTGTTGGAACGAGGTACGAGATGCTGGTGGAACTGTCAAGAAGGGAGAAAGATGCAGGAATAAAGCCAAACCCTGAAATTGATGCATTCATGAAGGCCACAGCTATGTCAGGCCAAAAAACCAGTTTGGTAACTGATTATGTTCTCAAGGTTAGCGTCCACATTGTAGAAACTTCAATTTTCTTTTATTTATTTGATTTTTTCCCTCAATTTTAAGGTCCTAGATGATCCTCCATTCTATGATAGTGGAGTGATGAGTATACAATGAGTACATAAAAAAAAAGAGTCACGTGAACACTACTGATTTTATCATCCACTTGTATAACTTCATCCCTTAATCTAACAGATACTTGGAATGGATATTTGTGCTGACATTATGGTTGGTGATGAAATGAGAAGGGGTATCTCTGGTGGACAGAAAAAGCGCTTAACTACAGGTGAGTTTTTCTCTTCTCATAGTAGCATAATTTTTCAAAATACTGGCTTGTTTAAGCATTTTATAGTTTATTTATTGATCGACACTAAATGCTTTCAGTTGTAATTGGGTGTAGGGGAGATGTTGGTTGGACCGGCGAAGGTGCTCTTCATGGATGAAATATCAACAGGGTTGGACAGTTCCACCACATTTCAGATATGCAAGTTCTTGAGACAGATGGTTCATATCATGGATGTGACCATGGTGATTTCTCTTCTGCAGCCAGCACCAGAGACATTTGATCTCTTTGATGACATTATCCTACTTTCAGAAGGCCAAATTGTATACCAAGGTCCGCGCCAGAACGTGCTAGAGTTCTTTGAACAAATGGGATTCAAGTGTCCAGAGAGAAAAGGAGTTGCTGATTTTCTACAAGAAGTAACATCCAAGAAAGACCAGCAACAATATTGGTCTCAAAAAGATGAACCTTATAGATACGTTTCCACTTCTGAATTCGCAGAGGCCTTCAGTTCATTTAAAATAGGTGAACAACTTGTGACTGAGCTTGGGATTCCCTATGATAAGCGTGGAGTCCACCAAGCTGCTTTGGTAAAAAACAAGTATGGCATATCAAACTGGGAACTATTTAAGGCATGCTTCTCAAGAGAATGGTTGCTCATGAAGCGTAGTGCTTTTGTTTATGTATTCAAGACAACACAGATAACAATTATGTCTATCATCACCTTTACTGTGTTCCTTAGAACCCAAATGCCAGTGGGGACTGTCCAAGATGGACAAAAATTCTTTGGAGCACTATTTTTCACTCTAATAAATGTGATGTTTAATGGAATGGCAGAACTAGCCATGACTGTATTCAGGCTTCCAGTGTTCTACAAACAAAGGGATTTTTTGTTCTTCCCTGCATGGTCCTTTGGGTTACCTATATGGGTTCTAAGGATCCCTCTCTCCCTTATGGAATCAGGGATATGGATTGTTCTTACATACTATACGGTTGGGTTTGCTCCTGGTGCTGATAGGTAACTCAAGGATTTAATTTATTGTTTTCTTTGGCTTTGGTGGTAATAATAGTTTGTACTTTGGGGAGATAAGAATGATACAATTTCTAATTCACAAATTTCCCTTCATTATTTCATTAGATTTTTTCGACAATTCTTGGCATTGTTTGGAATCCATCAGATGGCTCTGTCTCTATTTCGATTCATTGCTGCAGTTGGTAGAACACCAGTTGTTGCTAATACACTGGGTACCTTGACCTTGCAAGTCATATTTGTGCTTGGAGGTTTTATTGTTGCCAAAGGTAAGCCATTGATAACTATATGTTATCTTCATTTTCTTCGATATTATGACTAAATAAGTTACTTTTTCTTGCCCCTTTTTTTTTTTTTTGAATAGTAGTAGTATAGTTAAATGCATTGTAATTTCTTGTGTGTTTGCAGACGACATTGCACCATGGATGATATGGGGTTATTATATATCTCCTATGATGTATGGCCAGAATGCCATAGTGATGAATGAATTCTTAGATAAAAGATGGAGTCAAGTATGAATTTAATTTGACTGTAGATAGCATAGGGCCAAATAAAGTGTTTATGGCCTTATTAGTTACCTCACTATACTTGAACTTTAAGAACTGCTGATTTTTTTTTCTTTCCCAATATATTGCAGCCAAATACAGATCCTAGAATTGATGCACCAACAGTTGGAAAATTACTTCTCAGATCTAGAGGTTTCTATACAGAAGATTATTGGTTTTGGATCTGCATTGGAGCCTTGTTTGGGTTTTCTCTTCTTTTCAATCTTCTATTCGTTGTTGCATTGACTTACTTGAATCGTGAGTTATATGTCCTTTGATTTTCAGTCAGTAATTCAGTGATATTTTAAGCATCTGTAAACATGTTAATGTCAAACTATAATTGCAGCTTTGAGTGATTCGAAAGCAGTCATCGCAGATGAAGGTGAAGGGAACAAAATATCATCCTCCAAACAGCTTATCTTTGAAGGTTTCTGTGCCTACTTTATCTCTACATTCTTTCCTTGTGATTCCAAGTTCAACTCATTGTTATGTTAAACATAAGTTAGGGTATAGAACTACCTAGAAGCTTTAATTTTGATTCAAAAGCACATTTTTGTGTAACTTGTAATTGTTTTTTGAGAAGGTTACTCAGCACAACTCTATGCAAAAAAGTATCACCATTTCATTTAATGCTGCTAATCTTTTATCATATATAGCAGGTGCAGAGATGGAAATGAAAAATTCTTCAGAAATTTTCGGTCCTTCGAACCAAGAAGAAAGAAGAGGAATGGTTTTACCATTTGAGCCTCTATCACTTGCATTCAATCATGTTAGCTACTATGTAGATATGCCTGCTGTAAGAGACTACTTCTAAGCATTCTAAATTTGCTACCTTTTATGCTGTCTTAAATTATATTGACGTGTTAATGATAGCGAAAGGTATTCAAAATAAAGCTTTTGGTTTGTTTTGTGACCATTACCACACTAGGAAATGAAGAATCAAGGTTTCAGTTCAGATAGACTACAACTACTACAAGATGTCAGTGGTGCTTTCAAACCAGGAATATTGACAGCACTTGTAGGTGTTAGTGGCGCGGGGAAGACAACGCTCATGGATGTATTAGCCGGAAGAAAAACAGGTGGTTACATCAAAGGAAATATTAGCATCTCAGGTTATCCAAAGAACCAAGCAACATTTGCTCGGATTAGCGGTTATTGTGAGCAGAATGACATTCATTCTCCACATGTTACTGTCTATGAATCACTATTATTCTCAGCATGGCTTCGTCTTCCTTCAGATGTTAAAACAGAAACACGAAAGGTTTGTCGAAAAAATCTATCATCATGGCCTTAATAATTAAATATGTGTTGTATTGAGCAGAATTTCTATTGGTGATGTAGATGTTTGTTGAAGAAGTTATGCAGTTGGTCGAGCTTATACCAATCAAAGATGCATTGGTAGGCCTTCCAGGTGTAGATGGCCTATCAACAGAACAAAGGAAGAGGCTTACTATAGCCGTAGAGCTTGTAGCCAACCCTTCAATCATCTTCATGGATGAACCAACATCTGGACTTGATGCTAGAGCTGCAGCGATTGTTATGCGAACCGTGAGAAATACAGTGGACACCGGAAGAACTGTCGTGTGTACAATTCACCAACCTAGCATAGACATTTTTGAGGCCTTTGACGAGGTAAGTTTAGACTCTTATATGGAGCGCAGAGCGTTTCTCATTTATTTCATAGATTGTTACATAACTTCAACTTTGATATTTCTTTGGTATCATAGCTATTGTTGATGAAAAGAGGAGGACAAGTTATCTATGCTGGCCCACTTGGTCGCCACTCACATAAACTCAGAGAATATTTCGAAGTGAGTATTGAAGCTTTTCTATTTCAAGTATCTGAGAATTTAGGCTTTTTCTCCATACTTCTCTATGTATGTCTTATATTGAGGTTCTGCTTTAGGCTATCCCTGGAGTTCCTAAAATCAAGGATGGTTATAATCCTGCAACATGGATGCTTGATATAAGCTCCATTTCAATGGAGGCTCAATTGGATGTAGATTTTGCAGCCATCTATGCCAACTCTGACCTTTACCAGTAAGTTATTTTTCTTTATCTGCTCCTATGTGCAACAAGAATTTCAGTTTTGTAACTCTTATTTTAATTGTACTTTCTTCAGGATGAATCAAGAACTCATCAAGGAGCTCAGTACTCCAACCCCAGGTTCCAAAGACTTGTCTTTCCCAGCCAAATATTCCCAATCATTCTTGGTTCAATGCAAAGCTTGCTTCTGGAAACAACATTGGTCGTACTGGAGACATCCTCAGTATAATGCTGTTAGATTCTTCATGACAATACTCATTGGACTCATTTTTGGTCTAATATTCTGGAATAAAGCAAAGAACACGTGAGTCATGTCAGATTTTACATAATTTTTTCAATTTATGATTTTAAATGCTTTTCTTATTGCTCCTGTGGCCTCAATTGTGTTTTGATGTTTACTGAAAAAAATTTGTAAGTCACAAACAACAAGATTTAATGAACCTTTTGGGAGCTATGTACTCTGCTGTGCTCTTCCTTGGAGCGACGAACGCTTCAGCAGTACAACCAGTTGTTGCCATTGAAAGAACCGTCTTCTATCGTGAAAGGGCTGCAGGGATGTATTCTGCATTGCCCTATGCATTTGGCCAGGTAAAATACGAAGATTGGCAATCCTATTCATTTTTCCCAGAAGAAATATTTATAAAATATTGAATAAAGTAAACATACCCTAAATTTTAATACGATTAACATAAAACTAACATTCAATTTTGTGTTTAAAGGAGCTAAGCTTGTGTTGTTTTTTAAGAAGACAATCTTTGTTAGGCAAGTTGTGTTGCAAATGTTTTTTAATTATGTAAACTAAAAGCAACTTGCTAATTCTGCAGGTGGCAATAGAGGCCATTTACAATGCAATTCAAACTGCCATTTACACTATTATCCTTTATTCCATGATTGGTTTCGAATGGAAGGTGGGGAACTTCTTTTGGTTCTACTACTACATTCTAATGTGTTTCATATACTTCACATTGTATGGAATGATGACTGTTGCTTTGACACCTGGTCACCAAGTTGCTGCCATTTGCATGTCCTTCTTCTTGAGCTTTTGGAACTTGTTCTCTGGCTTCCTCATTCCTAGAACGGTAAAATAATGTGCCATGCACTTTGATAGTTTTTGAGTAAACCACCAAAATTGCCCCTAATTTTTTATTTTTTATGAAGATAAATATATATTTTTAAAAAGTATTTTAAATATTAAATTTTGATTTTATTTTTTCAAGTATAATTAAAAAATAATATTTTTTTATCCTCAAAATTTAGTAATTTTATGGCAAGTATATTTTTTTCTACAATTTTTTTATCAATCGACAAAAATACTTTAAAAAAATAAATTCTAGAGATTAAATTTTTGTTTTTTTTTTGTTATATATTTTTTAAATAGTTATTTAAATATTTTTACAAAATTTTGGATCAAATGCATAAGTGTTTTGCTAAATACAAAAATTAAGAAGATTTTTGTCAGCATATTTAAAAGTTGGAGATGATTTTGGTAATTTACTCGTACTTTTTTCATAAATGAGATTTATTTTAATGTAATACGTTTATGGCATAAATACAGACCAAAGATTTCAATTTGATTTTTTTGGTTTGCCGAAACTAAAAGTCCGAACATAGAAAAAAAAAAAAAATTAATCATAGATAACCTTATATTTGTACTAAAGTCTAAATGTTGCAGCAAATCCCTGTGTGGTGGAGATGGTACTATTGGGCTTCTCCTGTTGCATGGACATTGTATGGCCTTATCACCTCTCAACTGGGTGACAAGGATGCAGAACTAGAGATACCAGGAAGTGGAACCATGCCACTGAAGCAACTCCTTAAAGATGTTTTGGGTTTTGACTATGACTTCCTTCCGGTGGTTGCTGTTGTTCATGTAGGCTGGGTGCTTCTTTTCTTGTTCGTCTTTGCCTATGGCATCAAATTCCTCAACTTTCAGAAGAGATAGTCCAAGCAAAAACCATATCACGTTTATTTATATTTTACTAACCAGCAGCTCGACCCCCTATTGCTATTAAATTACATTATTCTTTAAAAAAAAGGTAACATAAATAAACGAGTTTCTTATTTTGAAAATTGGTAAAAGTTTTGTCTTCCATATATACAATATATTTATGTAGAAGATGAAAATAAAAGAAATCCAATCCAATAGGTTAGAAATTCTTTGTATTGATCTTTTCAGTTTAGATTATTAATGTTAAATTATCAAAAAAAAAAAAAATCTTAACACAAAAGCAAATCTAGATCTATGAATATAGTGAAAGGACTCGTAATTTTAGTATTGACTTGTGATTACTTGATTTTGACTAGTAGTAGTTCTTCAATCTTTTTTAACCAAAGTCTTTTGTATTTATGATAAAACTCAATAGCAATTTCTCTAATGAGCAAGGATTGCAAAGGCTAAATTGTAAGTAGCACACGAGAATGGGATTGAATCATGCTTTGATTTATTTTATTTTGAAATAAAAATTTAAATACTTTTCAAGTTTTAGGACTTGTATGCGACGAATATAGGTTAGCGTGAGAAAGACAAGCTTGCTTTAAGTTCTTTTTAAAATAAATTATGAGATATTATATTTTAAGGAAAGAAATTCTAAGGTCTTTCTTAACTTTTTCAGATGCTTTTTAAATTGGTTTTTTAGTTATCTCTTATGTAACAAAGACTTCTGAACTTAAGATAGATAAATAGAATATAAAAGAGAGATAAGAGTTTTACTAATAAGATTATAAAAGTACATCTCGATGGGAGTTCTACTTATAGAATGATAGTACAAAAGATATTATTTAAAAACGTTAAATATTATTTTTTTCAAGTCTTATAAAGACTACAAAATTACTCAGACTGACTCTTCACCAATATAAGAATTTTAGATATTCTTGCATCAAGGCTTACTTAACTAAAAAATGATTTAAATTGGATATTCCACTAACCTAAGAACTTTATATATTTTCTTAACTTTCTCAGACAAAATTTAAATTAGACTGTAATTTAACATAAGAACTTTAAGTATTCTTTCATCAATCCTTCCTAAGAATAGAGATTAATACTGAATCAGGTTTCAATGGAGAATTTTTGAGTTCAAAGACTCACAGTTGATAACTAGGATATTGAAAAAGTTTACAAACTTAACAACTTAGTTTGAGAATCTCTCTTAGTGTTTTCTGGTGTTCTAAGATGTTATAAGATGAACACATATAATCTCAAAAAATATAATTTAATCTAAAATGTGAAGAGAGAGAGAGAGAGAGAGAGAGAGAGAGAGTGTGTGTGTGTCTTCTTCTGTCTTTGTCTTACAAAGGAAGGTGAATATGTCAAAATATCTTTTACTTGTAATAACATCTTTTGTCATATTTAAAAACTTTGCAATACTTTGCAGATGAGAGAGCAAACTTGTCATATTTAAAAACTTTGCAATATTTTGTAGATGAGAGAGCAAACTTCTCTAAATGGTTTTGCTTGTTAAAAATGCTCAAATTTCAATATTGGAGCTAAAATGTGCTTTTTGTAACGGAGAATGAGACATTTATAATTCTAAGATGTGTTATGTTACTTTTGAGGTAGCTTCGGTATTTAAAAAATAGTCTTGTTTACTCAACTTTACTTCTGAAGTTATACTTTTTGGTATTTAGACTTTTCTCATATTTAGAAGGTACCTAGTTTACTTATATTACTTAAAAAAAATTTGTTAGTATAATTCACACTTGAGCAAACTTTAGGTAGAATTTTAATAAAATGATTAAATTATACTTGAATTTGTTAATCATCAAAATTTAATTATGAGATATATGGAGTTAATAAAGGCAACTTTTGGTATATTGGAAAATGAACCCTATAACTACTTTTTATATTTGGATGTGGTTCCGACAAAATTCTAAAACATAAATAAAATAGAATGTTTAGTTTTATTCTCAATAGGCCAAATTAAAAGTAATAATAACTTATTTCATTTAATATTTAAAATAATAAATTAGGAATTATAATTTCCTAACAATCTCTCACTTGGGATATAATTAAATATATATTTTTTTGAGATAATTATATCTCATAAACTTTATTTGTGCTTCTAAATACTATTTTTTCTTATTATTTTAACAATCTCGTTTGTCTCGTATATCATTATGAAATTATCACAACTTTTATCACATTAGAGACGCGATTGAACCACAATGATCACGACACTAAAATACTCAAGACATTTATCAAATTTGAACGAGTAGTATGAAAAATACATATGAAATGATCTCATGCATGTCTATTTCTAGCTAATCCAACTTTAAAATTTTATTGAGATCAAACATAACAAAATTGCAAAACAAACATTGCAAATAACATCATATAAATCACCAATCTATTTGTGTAGAAGCTATAATAATTCTGTCATGGGAGGGACAAGTCCCTCGACAAGCCAATTGGCCGAATTGTCAAAAAAACGGATAGAATCTCCTCTATTCCTAGAACCTTACTAACATGAATATTATCTTCCTGTATCAGAATAAACATACATTTCTAAAGACGACAACAACAACAGCAGCATATTCCAATCATATCCACAACCAAACATGTCAAACATCGTATCATATATATTAAGTTGATAACTAACGTATATAGTTAAATCCATACGTCTTACATAACCAAGTCATAATTACTATCTAAACAGTTCGAAATTCAAAATAACATAACCCATACGAGGACCCTGCCTGTGACATATGGAGCATTGACATAATCTAGAGTTTTGTGCAAAGATTCTATTACGTAAACACATAGCCCTTGGAAAGAAGAAGGACTCACCGAAATGACTAAGATCTACTGAGGGACTGGTGGAATGACACCTTTATTTGAAAAATATGATAATATAATAGGGTGAATTTTACAACTCAGTGAGCAAACATTATATCTATAATCCACACAAGATGATACAAACTTTATCTTAAAAGACATATTTCTTTTTAGGGATAAGAAATTCATATTAAGTGATTAAATGGATAAACTGAAATGGGAGTTCTCATTCTAGATCCCTCTAGTGTGCTTGTATGGTATAACAGATCTAACCTGTGGCCTACACGTTAGGCTAGCAACACCCCTGCTAGTTGAGGTTTGAGTCAAATACATCTAGGTTAACGTCATAAACGCCGTTAACTACGGTTTTCTAGTCAGAGTCTCCCAAACCAATCTAAACCAAATCACATATAACAAATTTCTAATGCTTGTAACATATTACTAAATTTCTTAAAAATAGAGTATATATAAGAATGCATACTAAAAATTTAATTAAAGTTTAACAAAGTCAAATAAGAAAAACATGTATGTTTTATAAAATATATAAATATCGTCTCGTGTGTATTTTTAAAAAATTATGAGTTTTTCAAAAATCGATATTCATTCCTGATCCGTCACCTTATAACTCAGTCTTTATTGTGCTTTTATGAGTTATAACTCAACGTTAACTATCATTCATTCTTTGCTTGTAATCGACACCTTCATTACCGACTTAATGACCATCATTTCTATCTTAATGACCAAACGGTCATAACATGAATATCATTCATCAACTCTATGCATATAAAAGACATTAATTTCTATATCTCAAGACACAACACATGATAAATTCTATTTTCATGTCTTACATTCTATATTCATAGAATTATTATAAATAAACCACATGATAAATTCTATTTCATGTCTTACATTCTATATTCATAGAATTATTATAAGGATACACACGTGATAAGTTCTATTTCACGTCTAACATTCTATAATCATAGAATTATTATATGCCTCTTAAATACTTACTGACTTGAGCGTCGGAGTGTCTTTTGCAGGTACCCACCCTCTTGTTCTCTCCTTGCCGATGTATAACTCATCTTGACGGAGAGCTTACAAGTATTCACCAATGGACGAGCTATACACCGGCCAACCTCAGCAAGAACAATTGGTGCCCACTGTGGGGCCGGTAAACTAATTTCTTGCTCCACCGAATAGATTCAAAGAATTTGAATTATATTCAAATACTTGAATCAATTTTCAAATAACATTTATATATTTCAGTAATTAATATATTCTAATTTTTTTATTTTTATTTCTCAACCTCTATTCAAAACTTAGTTTCATATGGCCAAATAATATTTATTGAGGATTTTACAAACAATTTATTTAGAATAATGAAATGACTATTGACACTAATCTTTAATTTGTTATACTTTCTATCAATATATCGAAGCCTAAAAATATGTACTTCAAACTCCTAAAAATTTAAATAAATCAATGTATGTCACCTACGAAATTTCTTTAATTTCATACTCTTTAATTACTTGCCATGTTCTATCTTTTTTATTCTTGACCAAAAGCGAAAAGAGTACAAAACATGCTATATAGTCGCTTATAATTTTTTTTTTCAGTTCTTGGGATCATCTACAACACAGTAGCCTCATCTCTTATATTTGCCTTATCTATTGTCATGAGAGTGTTGATAAAACCTCTCCCTATGTATCATTGTCATTTTAAATCCAAACGTACCATGATTCATTCTTTGCATTAGCTATTCTTATCCATGTGTCACAGTTATCGAACATGTTTTGCTCTCTATACTCCAAAATTAATATCTGCAAATCTATTGAATCTTTTCAAAATTCATTCTTAATGTTTGATAAATTATAACATCAAATCAAAAGTATGAATAATATTTGCTAGTTATTTCTTTAGCACTTTTTTAATTTCAATTTATATATCAATTCATTCATCACACATGAACAAATTCCAAACATATCATTATGGCATTATAATTTCCATATCATCATGCTAATTTTTTTTCATGAATTATATTTATTTATTTATTTATTTATTTTTGTTATTATTTATACAATTAAATGAGTCCAAGTCTCGAATGTAATTGAATCCTTTCAAAATTCATAATGAAATTTTTCAATAACACTATATTATTTCAATCTCTATTATTTATTTTATTATCAATAATTCATTCTTTTTTGCTACAATATTTATAAATTTTTAAATGTATTTTTGCATGAACTTAAATTCAAAATTGAATTGTTAAAAAATAATCCTAATAGCTCTATGTCATTTGATTGAATATATATTCTTTATTTTCTAGTAATATATAACTATTGCACTATTCATTTTTTTAATTTTATGTTACTATTGATTTAATACAAAAAGTTAAGTAAAAATACGTGCAAACATTCAAAATTTACTATTATTGCACGAGGAATATCCCTCGTCATACTATAACTACTAAAAACATTATACTAAATGTATCATTCAATGACTGTTATCTTATTGCTTTATTATCAAATTAAAGCATGTACTACAAAACAAAATTCAGATATTCACATTTGACATGTATGACATTCATATATGTCGTCTTCTTCTCTACAATTATCAACTTTTAAGGTATATTTTTCTACTTTGAGCTCTTTTACTTTTACAATATATATTATTCAATATATGTTATCCAATTTTGTGGTTTATCTTGTGCTTAATTTAGGGGGTTTTATCAACTTGTCTCACATTTATTCAATAAAATAGTATGGTTTTGTAATTCTCCTTAAATTTGTACTTAAGTGTGAAAACATGCTTTTTAGGCCTTAAAATAGCTAAATTTAATTCAACTTAATTCCATTCGATGCCTTGATATGTTTGTTGAGTGATTTCAGATTCATAAGGCAAGTATTGGATGGAAGAAGTGAAGAGAAAAGCATGCAAAGTAGAGAATTTATGAAGAAATGAGTATTTGGAGAATTGAAGGCCACACGCACGCGTCTCCCACACGTACACGTGAAAAGAACACTCATGGCCACGCGCACGCGTCATCCACGCATACACGTGAGGAAGAATTTTGGCCAATGACGCGCACGCGTCACCCACGCGCACGCATGACGCTGATCACGTGACCTCATTAAGGTAAATTCGCTGGGGGCGATTTCTGAGCTGCTCAGGCCCAAATCCAACTCATTTCTAGGACTACTTCATGTAGAATTCAAGATGGGTCAACGGGAGAGCAATTAGATTAGCTGAGGATCATGTAGGTTAGTTTTCTAGAGAGAGAAGCTCCCTCTTCTCTCTAGAATTAGGGTTCTTAGGTTTATTTTCCTCTTAGATCTAGATTCAATTTCTTATTTTCATCTTGTTTCTTTTACCTTTTCATGCTCTAGTAGTTTAATTCCCTAGTTTCTTCTTGTTAATTTCTCTTTTATGCCTCTTTTATGTTTATGAACTCTTTGTTGGATTTGGGTTTTTTTTAATGCAATTTGATGTTTCTTTGTTTATTGTTGCTTAATTGAGTAGTTATTGTTAATTCCTTGCAATTGGGTAGTTGTAGATTTATTATTCTTGCAATTTATGATGCTTTTCTTTTATGCCTTTGGTGCGGTAATTTACAACCACACTTACTTACCGGCAAGTGCACCGGGTCGTACCAAGTAATACCTTACGTGAGTAAGGGTCGATCCCATGAGGATTGATGGATTAAGCAACAATAGCGTTTGATAGGATTAGTTAGGCAGACAGAAAATAGTGTTGAGATGCAATATAAAGGACATTAAACAATATCAAAAATATTGAAGAAAGGCAAGTAATTAAGATGGGAATAATATATGGAGAAGTTAGTTAAGGTTTCAGAGTTATCTATTTTTCCAGATTTACTTTTCTTACTAACTAATTTAATTATGCAGGATTTAATTTATGGCAAACTGTATGTGACTAGACCTAATTCTTTAGACCTTCCTAGTCTCCTCTAAAATTCATTAACTGCCAATTCCTTGGTCAATTAATTCCAATTAGAGGGTGATAATCAATTTCTAGTTTATATGCCACAAAAACTCTAATTATCCAAGAGATAAAAGGATTATATGTCACGTATCCTATTAAATTCAGATAATTAAAATTTAGGAGAAATAGTTTTCAAGCTGTTGTTCAGGTAAAGAGCTTTTCCAAGTTTTACAAGAACTCAAATAGAAAAAGGGTCATACTTCCGTTCCACCCAAATTCATAAAATAAAGAGCGAAAATAATTCTTAAATTATAAATCCACACATAAATTAAAATAGTAAAAGCAATAAAATTAATCCATAGAAATAGACAGAGCTCCTAACCTTAACAGTGGAGGTTTAGTTGCTCATGGAAAAGAGAAAATAAGGAATCAGGTAAAAATGTACAGCGTTCCAATCTGATGGCATCAGATTCCTTTTTATAACTAATCCTAATAAATTTAAAATCTAATATTTAAAATTAAACTTATAATAATGTCTTTTCCTAATTTAAGATTTGAATTTAAATTTGAATTAATTAACAGATCTTCAGTTGATGGGTGGAGACCACTTGTTCTATCCATTCTGCAGCTTCTAATCTGTGTTTTCTGGGCTGAAAATTGAGTTAAAACAGCCCAGAAATCGCCCCAGCATTTTTCTGCATTTCCTGCACGTGGCGCATGTGACGCGTCCGCGTCATCCACGCGTTCGCGTCATTTGTGCAGATTCCAGTCCACGCGTTCGCGTCAGGCACGCGATCGCGTCATTGCGATTTCCTCCATTCCGCGCGGTCGCGTGAGCCATGCGTCCGCGTCGGTATTCGCTGGTCATCTCCTTGGCTTCTTCTCTTTCTCTGCAGAAACTCCATCAAATTCCGCCAAATGCTTCCTAAAATAAACAGTATTGTACAAAACTCAAAATAGCATCCATAGTGACTAAAATATAATTAATTCTTAATTAAATTCAACAATTTAGATGCAAATTCACTAGGAAAAGATAGACAAGATGCTCACGCATCAGCCTTTCAAGTGTTTGACAAAATATTTGGTTGAATGTTAGAGTAGCTTTTTGAGCATTCTTGGCTTGGAAAGAGAAATTGGACAATCTTGAGTCATTAATACCCAATTTAGATTGGTGATCTAGAGTTGTTAGTTAATATTATTTTCATTGACTCTAATCTCTTGCTAATTCAATTAGTAAGTTGATTAGGATTTTTGGATTGAGATTAACTAGTCTTATTTGACTTTCTCCCGTGTGAAGATAACATTGTACTTTCTTCCATTGTTGGAGTTGACTAAATAGGATAAATTCTTGTTAATCATTGCATGATAACTAATGACTATGATAGAAAGCCTAGATTCTCAATCCTTGCCATGAATGTCTTCCTTTATTACTTGCTTTCTTTAGTTACTTACTTTACTTTTGTTGTCATCTATTTTCTTGACTTTTTACCAACCAACCCCTTGGATACCATAACCAATAATATACATACCTCACTGCAATTTCTTGAGAAGACGACCCGGGACTAATACTCTCGGTTATTTTTATTGGGTTGGACTTGTGACAACCATAAATAAACTTTGATTTGAAGATCGATTATCGGTTTGGGCTATGCTCACAACGAAATTATTTTATGAAAATTCCAAACCGGTATAAATCTTCACTTTCAATGATAAACAAAAGAATTCTAGTCGTAGCCCACAGAGTTTAGGCCGACTAGTTACATACAAAAAAATACAGAGTTTTTGAGTTAAAACACCTTATACAACTTATCTCTCAAAGTAAGCCTCTAAGGCAACAGAGTTTAATAACAAAAGTGAGAGAACTACAACATATTAACCAAAACACAAAGATAACAGTGCCCAACATATAAGATATAAGATATAAGGTTCTCAGTATGGTAACAGTGTCCAATATATAAGATATAAGGTTCCAGGACGCCAGAGGCAATCCTAGAACTTCACATCACAGATATTCAAGCTTAACAAAATAAAAAACTTAAACCATAAATCATAAATAGGGTTATCTAAACTTAGGGAATTTCTAACTAATACTAATCACACCACTGTATCCCACAGCCTTCGCCAACCTAACCTCCGTGTGCATCACCACCGCCTCCCAATCCTCATCAACGCCAGTAAAACACATTTAATGCAAACAAGTAAAACACAATTAATATTCATGTATAACAGGTAAATCAACTAGCATATAGACATATTATTCAAATAGGCATAACTCAAGTAATCAAAGCAAACAAGTGATAAACCCCATTTGTAGGGTTTATCTTGTCTTGAATTTAGAGGATTTTATCATCTTTTCCTCACATTTATTCAATGAAATAGCATGGTTTTTGTTATTCTCCTTTAATTGTGCTTAAGAGTGAAAACATACTTTTTAGGTCTTAGAATAGCTAAATTTAATTCACCTTGATTCCATTAGATGCCTTGATATGTTTGTTAAGTGATTTCAGGTTTAGGAGGCAAAGATTGGACCAAGAGAATGAAGGAAAAGCATGTAAAGATGGAGAACTCATGAAGAAATGAAGGAATCACAAAAGCTGTCAAGTCGACCTCTTCGCACTTAATCGACCATAACATGAGCTACAGAGGTCCAAATGATGCGGTTTCAGTTGCGTTGGAAAGCTAACATCCGGGGCTTCGAAATAATATAAGATTTGCCATAGTTGCACTACACAAAGGGGCGCGCACACTAAAGCTAACATCCCACTAAAGCTAGTCTTTCCCTTGGAAGTTGGCTAGGACTTGTGGAATCAAATTGATTCATCCACTTGACTTTTCTCCATGGTTAGAGGTTAACTAAGTGGTAGCAATGGATAATTTTGGTCACAATTGAGGAGGATAATGAGGATAGGACTTCTAGTTCTCATATCTTGCCAAGAGCTTTGTTAGTTGTTAGTTTATTTCCTTTGCCATTTATATTTCTTGCATGTTATCCCCAAAACCCCAAAACATACCTCATAACCAATAACAAGGCACTTCTTTGTAATTCCTAGGGAGAATGAGCCGAGGTTTAAATACTTCGGTTTATAGATTTTAGGGGTTTGTACTTGTGACAAACAAATTTTTGTATGAAAGGATTATTATTGGTTTAGAGATTATATTGCAACGAGAATTTATTGTGAATTCTAAACCGTCAAAGATCCTCTCATCAAAATGGCGCCGTTGCCGGGGAGTGCAATGGTATTATGTTATTGGTTATTGTATATATGTGAATAGTGTGAATAGCTTGTCTTTTGCTTGTTTACTAGTTTTTGTTAGTTTTATTTTGTTTCTCCATTGTGAATTCTCACTTTAGCTATGAGTTTGGTCCTAATTGTGTTGTAGGAAATGTGAACTTCAATGATGACACTCATTATGGATGGAACCAACAAAGATGGGAGGAGCCTCAAGGAATTGATCACTCCTATTGGCAACAACCTCCGGATACTTATAGGTATAATTCACATCCTAGTGCATGTCAATTAATGGCTATGGTGACTCTTTTTGTGATAATCAAGTACCACCACCATATGCTTATGAACCTTATCCTCAACATGACCACCAACCATGCTCACAAGCCCATTTTTACCAAGCACCTTCTTGTGACCCATATCCACCATATGACCAATCACTCATACCATATTCTCATGACCATTATGAGCAAGAACCTTTAGAACCACCACAACCCTATCAAGATTACTACCATGAACCACCTCAATACTCACCATCTCCATACCCGTACCAAGAAGAACCACCTTCCTACTATGAACCCTTTCTCCAAAATAATGAACCCTCTTATCCATCCCAAGTCCCAATAGATGATTCTCTCACCTTGCTACTTCAAGGACAAGCGGATATGTAAAGGAACACCCTAGAGTTTGTGACTAACTTGACCAAGGTAGTGCATACTTTAGCCTACCAATGCTTGAACACTCAAGGTGCTTCCATAGCCATATGTGAAGAATCAATTGAAGAGCATAGCATGAAGGAGAGATTAAAAATTCTGGTGGAAAATGAGGGATGCCACTTTGTGTTAGAACAATTGGAGGAGCCTATGATCATTGAAGAAAAGGAAGAAGTGGTTGAAGATTTAGGAGATGTTGAAAGTCCATGGGAATGTAGCATCATAGAGCACTCTTCCAAGAAGCTTGATATTGATGTTGAGGAGGGTGCGCAACCTCCAAGGCATATCATAGTTGAAGACTTGGAAGAGGTTTATCAAGAGATGGATTCAATCATGGATGAATTTCTATCTACAATTGAATCATTTCCCATTGGACATGAAGTCGAAATTATAAAAGAATGTGCACAACCTCCCATATCCTTGGTGAGCAATGAAGAAGAGAGTGAATCGGAAGAAAGCTACCAAAGGGAAAAGGTTGAAATCGAAAAAGCTTGCGAAGAGGTGGAAATAACTAAAGAAGAGCCTAAAGAAGTAGACCTCGCATTGTCTAAGTGTGGGGAGGTATCCCTCCCCAAGTCACCATCCAACACAACATTTAAGTGGGTAAAATTCTTATCCCTAAGCTTTACTTTCTCACTTGAATATGGTTTAATTGAAAATGATGGTCAACTTAGAGCTCTTTGTGGAGTTAAGAGTAGGAGAGAGTTGTGTAGTAGTTGAAAACATTACTCTAAGTTCATGATGGTTGCATGCTCAAAGTTATACGGTAATGATTGGTGGAGAACCAAATTGCATGGGTCTAGGAAGTTGTTTGGAAGCTTCTTTGAGAATTCTACGGTTATGCCACCCGGATGGAATAATAATGACCAACTTAAGGACGGGTGTCAAAACAAGGTGTAGGATCCCGAATTGAACAAGGGAAATCCAATTTGGGAGCTCATGGTTTGTGAAGAACTCCATCAAAGCTTGAAGATATTAAAATTGAAGAATGGAGCTTATTGGAGACTCAAGCATTGGTGGATGTTCAAAGATAGCTTCAAGCACAAGCCACCTTGAGAGGAGCTCCCCATAAGTCCAACTTAAGGACAATAAACAAAAGTGCTAGGTGGGAGACACCCCACCATGGTAAACTCCTTCCACTCTCTTGTAGACTTGATTAATAAGTGATTTGAGTTACCATTGTAGGTAGTTTTCTTTCTATATACTTGTTTCAATAAATTGGTTGTTAGTTACTTGTGATGCAAGTTTCCTTGTTTATTTTTGAAAACTCTTCAACAACCAAAAAGAATTTTATAATTTTGCATTTGTAGTTGATTTTGGAGTTGTAGGTAGTGTTCGGGAGATTTTAGGCTGTTTTTAGTATTTCTGAAAAAAGGGAGGTCAGGGGCGCGTACGCACGCTGTGCGCGCGCACCCATACGCGGATATAGGCCCATACATTTTCCAGAGAGTTGGGCCACTCTCGCGCCAACACTAGGCCAAGGGCATAACCGCTTGCACGCGTGCGCGCACTGCGCGTATACGCGTCGATACACCTATTTTTGCAATGTGCACACCCGCGCACATGCCGCGTGCGCGCCGATCCACTGATGCAGTTTCTAGGCCTACAACCCGAGAGTTGTGCCAGCTCTGGGCTAGCACTAAGCCTTTGGCCCAACTCACACCATGCGGACGCGCACTGTACGCGTATGCGCCCTTTGGCCAAAATGCACATCGGCGCGTAAGCGCGCAGGACGCGTCCGCGCCGGTAAAAAAAAGACTTTTTTTTCTCATCTTCCATTTTTTTTGTTCATTACATTCGCATACTTTTATTCTTTACATTTTCATTTTGTTTTTATAGCTTGTTTTTACTTCATTTTTTTTCGAGTTTCTTATTTTCATAATGGTGTTGAATTCTCTTACTCAATTGTTGAGCATTCTTGCATTACTTTGGTGCTTCATGACTTGTTTGATATTGATGGGTGATGAAACTTTTAAATCAATACTTCAATCTTTTATGACACTTGTGTCTTTGTGTATTGATATGACCTCATATTCTCTTTCATGACCCACTCTTTCTTGTTCAAACTTGATGCTTTTGAGTGCTCTTTATGCTTTGATTTTGCTCTTGCATCAAGTATTAGTTGATATGCCCTTTGCCTATATTGCTTTCTCATTTACATGCATAGCTAACATGTAGTGAGAACCCTACTTTTATTTGGCATTAGCCTCCGCCTATGCTCTATTTGCTTTGATATCTTTGCTATTTGATTTTCTTTCTTTTTCTTTCCTTTTAGGTTGGCTACCAAGAAGGAAGAAAAGGAAAGTTTCTAAATGGGGCAACAAACAAGTCATCTGCACAACCTTTTGAATGAGCTCATCAATTGTAACAACCCATCCACATTGCTCTTCTTTGCATGCACTGAGGACGGTGCAATCTTCAAGTGTGGGGAGGTCGTCCGACCGGTCGGCGATTTTGGGTGACAAGTTTCTAATCTCAACACCTTTGTATTTCATTTTTTTTAGGTTTTTTAGGATTTTTGGTTTCATTTTCTTATTTTTGCATATATATACACAATAAGCTTAGTCAAAATAATGAGATTTTTCAAGATTTCTATCTATAGGGCATCAATTGATTTGAGTGAAAACTTTTCATAGAACTTGCTTGAATTATATATTGTGTGGATCATGTTTTGAGCTAAGAACACAAGCAAGTGAGACTTGAGCCTAATGGTGTGGTTACATCTATTAACCACTTATTTTCCTTCTTGTGTGCATTATTCTCTTTCTATGATTGTAATCTTTGATTTGTTTGATTCTTTATGTCCATTATTTTGTATATTCATGAATTTACATGATTGAGGCCATCATTTCATTTAGCTCACTTACCCAAATAGCCTTGCCTTTTATCTCCCATTGTTAGCCAACTTGAGCCTACGATTAACCCACTTGTTCTTAATTTTAGCACATTACAAGCCTTAAAGCGAAAAACAATAAATATCCTTTATTTGGATCTTTGATTAGCTTAGGCTAGTGTGTGTGTAACATTCAAGTGTGAGAAATCTTGGGACATTGGGTGAATAAAATGGTAGTTTTGTATTTTTGTTGTAAATATTGGGAATTGGGTACATGCTCATGTGTAATAAATGTAAAGCCTTATGCATTGATGTTCTTGTATCTAGAAAGAAAAAAAATGAGAAAAATAAAAGAAAAGAAAAAAAATAGAAAAAGAAAGAAAAAGAAAAAAGAAAAGAAATAAAAAGGGGACAAAATGCCCCAAAGCAAAGCAAAGCCCAATAAAATCAATGCATATGAGTTGTGAAATGAAAAGAAAATGCATGAGTATGTTAAAAAAAGTGAAGAATGGGGAGTTAGGTTAGCCTTTGAATTGTATAGGATGTCATAGGGTAGGTGGGAAGTCTAGGCTTATCAAAGATTTAAGTTTCAAACTCACTTAACCATATATGCATCCGACCTTGACCTTAGCCCCATTACAACCAATGAAAAGACCTCATGATACTTGTATGCATGCATGAAATAAATGTCGATTGTTAGAAGAAAAACAAATCTTGGAAAGCATGATTAGGGGAGAATTGAGAGAATCAACCCTAAACACTTGAGCGAATAGAGTGCAAACACATCCGGTGAGGGTTCGATTGCTCAATTACATGTTTTCCACCTATGATCATCACTCCTCATGCAAGTTTGTAAAAATATTTAATAGTTCAATTCAATTGTGGTTTGGCATGGTTGTTAATACCCTTAGCCCTTGTGCATATATGTATTCTTGGGAATTGACTTATTTTGACCAAGCAATTGCATTCATGTAGATAGTTGCATATAGGTAGATTGCATTTAGTTAGACTTCATTGAATAAATGTTAATACCCCTTGTTTCTCTCTTGATTTAAGCATGAGGACATGCTTGGTTTAAGTGTGGGGAGGTTGATAAACCCCATTTGTAGGGTTTATCTTGTGTTGAATGTAGAGGGTTTTATCATCTTTTCCTCACATTTATTCAATGAAATAGCATGGTTTTTGTTATTCTCCTTTAATTGTGCTTAAGAGTGAAAACATACTTTTTAGGTCTTAGAATAGCTAAATTTAAGGGTTAAGTTCAATTTTGGTCCCTAACGTAGGGGTTGAAAATTTGTTTCGTCCCCAACTTTTTTTTTGCTATAAAATGGTCCCCAAAGTTTCAGTTTGTTTTAAAATCGTCATTTTTACCAATTTTATTTTTTTATTACCAAATTACCCCTCATTAAAAAATTATAAAATAAAATAAATATAAAATAAATAAAAAAAAAAAGAAGAAAGGGATACGAGAAGGGGGTGGGGAGAGAAGGAAAGCAGTTGGGGGAGGGGGGCGAGAGAAAAAAGGGGAAGGGGGGAGGGGGGAGGGAAGGGGACCGCCACCCGCCGCCTTGCCGCCCTCCGGCACTACACCGCACCACCGCACCACCACCACCACCTTCTTCTTCTTCTTCTTCTTCTTCTTCTTCTTCTTCTTCTTCTCTCCTCGCCGCCGCCACGGGTCTTCATTATCGCCGCCGCTCTGTGCTGCCGCCGCCGCTCTTGGCTGCCGCCGCCGCTCTTTGCTGCCGCCGCCGCTCTGCTCCTCGGGGAAAGGGGAAAGGGAACGCGAAGAGAGAAGAGGGGGAAGGGGGGTTTCGGGAAGAAGAGGGGGAAGGGGAAGGGTCCTCGCCGCCTCCACCGGTCTTCACGGACGCCGCTGCTCTTCGCTCGGCCGCCGGGGTCGCTGTTCCTCGCCGGTTTCTGGTTTCTGGTTTCTTGTGGTTTCTTCTGGTTCTGCTGCTTCTGCATGCTTATGATTATCAATCTGGTTTCTGTGTTGTTGTTGATTTTTTTATTCCATTATTCATTGAGTTCTAAGTTATGGGTTTTTGTTTTTCTGATTTTGGGTTCTGAGTTTTGAAGATGACGATGATTTTGAGTTCTGGGTTTTCGTTTCCATTGTTGTTCTTCTATTTATTGCTGTTTTTATTGTTGTTTGTTTGAGTTCAGATGATGATTTTTTCTGAGTTCTGAGTTTTGATGATGATGATTTTTCTGAGTTTTGAGTTCTGATTTGGCTTGAATTTGGAATTTTGATGCTGCTTAGATCCATTGTTGTTCTTCTGGGTTTGTGCATATGCTTTTGGTTTCTGGTTAATATTGAGGAAGAAGATGGGTGTTGAGGAAAAAGAGGGGAGGGAGGGGTATTTTCATCCGTCGAACGATTTTAAAACAAACTCAAACTTTGGGGACCATTTTGTAGCAAAAAAAAAGTTGGGGACGAAACAAATTTTCGACCCCTACGTTAGGGACCAAAATTAAACTTAACCCTAAATTTAATTCACCTTGATTCCATTAGATGCCTTGATATGTTTGTTAAGTGATTTCAGGTTTAGGAGGCAAAGATTGGACAAAGGGAATGAAGGAAAAGCATGTAAAGATGGAGAACTCATGAAGAAATGAAGGAATCGCAAAAATTGTCAAGCCGACCTCTTCACACTTAATCGACCATAACATGAGTTATAGAGGTCCAAATGATGTGGTTCTAGTTGCATTGGAAAGCTAACATCCGAGGCTTCGAGATAATATAAGATTTGCCATAGTTGCACTGCGCATAGGGGCGTGCACGCACATGGTACGCGTACGCACCGATGGTTGCACATGCTTTACTTAATGCAACTCATGGCCAGCGATTTTAGAAGCCTTGTGGGCCCAATCCAACTTATTTCTGATGCTATTTAAGCCAAGGATTGAAGGAAAATTAACATACTTTTGATCATTAGTCATAGTTTAAGCTTTAGAAGTAGTTAGAGTTAGTTTCTAGAGAGAGAAGCTCTCACTTCTCTCTAGAATTAGAATTAGGATTAGGTTTAGTTCTTAGATCTAGGTTTTGATTCATGCTCTCTACTTCTTCTTCTTCTCAATTCTTTGTTGTTGCATTTATGATTCCTCTATTCTTTTGTTGTAATTTCCTTTATGTTGTTTCTATGCTTTATTGTAGATCTACTCTTGTTCCTTCTATTTTCTTCCAATTCAATTTGAGGTAATTCATAATAATTGTGTTTCTTTTTATTGTTGTTATTAATCCCTTGCAATAATTGTTGTTAGATTTTATTGTTGTTACCAATTTACCTTATTTTCCTTTTATGCCTTCCAAGTGTTTGATGGAATGCTTGGTTGGATTTTAGTGTAGATTTTATTCCTCTTGGCCTAGGTAGAGTAATTAGTGATGCTTGAATTATCTAACTCCTTTGTTGATTGACAATTAGAAGTTGCTAATTGATTTGGATACCACTAAAGCTAGTCTTTCCCTTGGCAGTTGGCTAGGACTTGTGGAATCAAGTTGATTCATCCACTTGACTTTCCTCCATGGTTAGAGGTTAACTAAGTGGTAGCAATGGACAATTTATGGTCACAATTGAGGAGGATAATTAGGATAGGACTTCTAGTTCTCATATCTAGCCAAGAGCTTTGTTAGTTGTTAGTTTATTTTTATTGCCATTTATATTTCTTGTCTAAAATCTCAAAAACCCCAAACATATCCTATAACCAATAACAAGAACACTTTATTGTAATTCCTAGGGAGAACGACCCGAGGTTCAATATTTCGGTTTATAGATTTTAGGGATTTGTTCTAATGTCAAACAAAATTTTTGTATGAAAGGATTGATGTTGGTTTAGAAACTATATTGCAACGAGAATTCATTTGTGAATTCTAAACCGTCAAAAGTCCTCTCATCAACAAGCAGAGTGAAGATGCATATCATGAATGTCTACCCTATTTTGGCTCGTGATATCACTTGTCGGTTCAAAATTCCAACCTGACACATCTCTGAGGATGTTGCTTCTTTGCCACGTTAGGGATATAGTGCCATGCACACTCTTGCAACAGAAAAATCTGCCATGCCAGGGATTTAGTGCCCTGCACACTATTGGCCCATGGAGATAGTGTCCGACACACTCTTTCGGGTTATAGTGCCCGAGTTCACTCTTGCGGTAGAAAGGTTATGTGAGCGGGAGACTACCTCGGCCCCTACGCCAGCACCGCTACCTCGACAAACGGAAGACTGCCACAACCCTTGCCCGAGGCGCATAGAGACTTACCAATCATAACAATTCAGTAATACAGCACAACTCATAGCACAATACTGTCCATACTCATTCCATTAACCATAATCATTCATATTTCTCAAGTCATGATCACCTCAACACTCTACCCATACACTTCAACTATTCCATCCATAGAACTTCCCAAGCCTAAGTCACCATCTTCTAAGCTCATAGCCAAGAATACCACTTTTTATTCACTTATTATTTTCTCCCTTGATTCAAGGCCTAAAAACTAGCAAAAAGGTTTTAAACAAGTGTTATGGAAATTTGCAAGCTTGCCAGAAAAGTAAAACAGTTAAAAACAGGATTTTAGATGAAAAACAGGGCTTGTGCGTACGCACAGGGTTGTGCAGATGCACGCACCAGAAGATTTCTCTCAACTTGTGCGTACGCATAGAGGTCTACGTGCACGCATAAGTAAATTTTTCCCTTTTTGAGCACAAGCATGAATACGTGCCGGCGCTCCCAACAAAAGGCTCTTTACGGCTTGTGCGTACGCATGATGTTGTGCGTACGCACAACTTGCAAATTTCATAGGGTGTGCGTGCGCACACCCTTGTGCGTACGCACGAGTGACAACACTCGTTCTTCTCGTAGCGTAGGCACAGGTGTATGCGTGCGCACAAAAACTAAAACTCACAATTTTCTGCAACATCACAGATTTTAAATTTTTGACACCAACTTCCAATGATCATATCTTTTTCTACAAAATTCCGATTTTCATGAAATCTATACCGTTTTAAAGCTCTTTGAATTTGAATTATCTTTAATTTGATGCAAGATCTAATAAATTTCAAAAATCGAGACTCAAGATATGATCCGCCAAAATTGGCCAAAAATCTGTTTTTACCAAAAACTTTTAAACCTCAAATTTACCAAAATCCTCAATTCAAAACCAAACTATTCATAACCCAACCATACCAAAATCACTCAAGAATCCAAACCAAGCATTCTTCGACCATATCAATCATTCAACCATCTAAACCACTTAACACTCACATCATCCAACTCTAAATTCAACCTAATTCACTCAAATACTTATAAATTTCCATCGTTACTCAACTATACAACATCCAACCTTTAGTATCTCAATTTATCAACTCCTTCAACACTTAACAATCCAAGCATTAAAAAAAATCATCATGAAAACTCATCTTCAAGCCTCAACACCTACCATCATAACTCATCAAAGTTATCATACCTGTCAATCATCATCATCATCTACCAACATATATGTCATCATATTCAAACTCATTCAACCTCCATCCAAACCATCATCAAGCATAACATTTATATACAATTAATCATACAATCACATTATTCAAACCTATCTTAAGGGCCATTAGCCTAAGTTTCATGAAATATTATATATTACATAAAAAAAACCGAAACCACACCTTGACCAATTATCTTCCACACTCAAAACCACTTCACCACAAGCTTTCAAGCCCTCACTCAACACCAACAACACCAAGAACACTCTATAACATAGAAAACAACAAGAATTAAAGCTAGGATTTATGACATACAACTAAACAAAAGGTTTTAGTAATATCTTACCTTGTCCAACGAGTTTTAGGGTAAAATCCACTACTCACCCAAGCTACATTACACCTAAACAACAAGAACACAAAGAAACTTAACAACCCAAAAGCCATTTTCAAAAATGACATAGGATAGAGAAACTGGGAAAGAAAGAGTGAGTTTCATACCACTTTGTTTAAATAGAAATAAAGAGTTTGACGAGAGCTTCGCGTGGCTGCAAAGGGCTAGTCAATCAGAGCTCCGTAGCTCAAGATATGGCCAAAAAAAGGAGGAAATGAATAGTACTCTTCTTCTTCCTATCTTCTCTCAAAACCAACGCCCCTTTTTGTGTGCGGGGAGGGGGGGGGTTATGAACTGAAAAAGGCTCATTAAAGGGTGTATATGTGTTGGGCTTGGGCCCAACTTGGGCCCGGTCCAACTGTGTAGGATTTTTGGTTTGTTTGACCCAACTTTAGGCCAAAACCTTTAGAATAAGTGCCTGATTTGCTATTTCAAAAA
Organism: Arachis ipaensis; assembly: GCF_059453495.1. Classification (NCBI taxonomy): domain Eukaryota; kingdom Viridiplantae; phylum Streptophyta; class Magnoliopsida; order Fabales; family Fabaceae; genus Arachis; species Arachis ipaensis. The sequence goes on from NC_142438.1 coordinate 68,790,791, forward strand.
CTCTTCTAAGTTTTTCTACTATTTTATTCTCTCTCATGTAGTACTGGACAGACTTAAGCCAGTACTGCCAACTAATCTATTGGTACGCGTTTTTACGTGAAAATTTTCAAAAGAGAACATTTTTTCCACTCAGAAAAATCCACTGAATCCGAATCTCACCTTTATATTAAAAAAAATATTTTTATATTTTCAAACCTATTCCGGACAATTAAATTATTCTACTATACTAAAGCGGTTTTACGCAAAAACCCTGATTCTTATAACTAATCCTTTAAGGGATGAAGAACGAATAACTCAATCATGAAACAGATCAATGCAACACTTCAAAATAAAATAATTTAGATTAGATCCATAGAAAGCATAAATAGAGCTCTTAACCCTTTGACAGAGGGATTAGTTACTCATGTAAGAATGAAAAACAACAATGAAAAGAAAACTATGCCAAGGAAGTTGGATCTCCTCTCTGTAAACAAGGTTCACTTCTTTATATCCTAAATCTAGAATTCAAATCTAAAACTATCCTAATATTTTTTTCCAGAAAGAAAAGATAAGATAACTAACTACTTACTTCAAATTTAAATCAAAGCGATAATTCAATTTTACTCTAGAAATAAATCCTAACAACCAAATTTGTTATGTTTCTAGAAAGAATTAATAACTAATCTTCTTAAGTCTCGAATCTTTTGGATGTGATTAAGGCTTCTAATAATGTGTATGCTTCAGATTGGGCCTTAATAATCTTGTATCTTATTTTCACGCTAGGCTTAGAGTTTTCAATTTGGGCGTGTAGCCCAATTGCACCTCCAAAGGGGCCTTCACACTGGGCTTGGAGTGGAGCACGTCGGGCTTGTGATGGAAGAAGTTTATGGCCGTTGGGCTTCCATGCACGCACGTTGGTGCGTGCGTGGTTTAAAGGAAAGGGATCTCGGGCTTGCATGTGCAGCCGCCGGACGTCTTTGCTTGGTGGTTTGGGCTCCGGTTTTACTTCTTTTTGGGCATGGTTTTGCTCCTTAGGGTACGATTTTTGGTTACCGATTTTTTCACAGAGTTCACCTTAACCTTTCAACCACCAAATCTTATTAATTTTTTTTTTATATCAAAATTAAGCTTATAAACAGTTCTTAAATCAATCAAAACAGTTTTATTCTTGCTGTTCTCTTGAAGCCGAGCCACAAGTCAATAAATCAACAAAATTTCACCAAAATTCAAGCACTAAATCAATCAAAATCAAACCTCAAACATCAATTTATTAATCACACATTAATAACACATTTAATTATTACAAAATTACCAATCCTTATCTCCGTATAACAACCACAAGTAAAGTTCCTGAAAAGTTTTCGACCAAGAAATCGGAGAAGAAAATGTCAAAATTGACTACTCCACCTCTGGAACTCACTCGGCCGAATCATGCAAGGGGGACAGTAGCTCCACTTGTTGCTCCTTCCGATGGAAAGTGGTACCGTAGTGAAAAGGAAGAAGATACGAACACTTTAATTAGATTAAATTTTTTATCAAAGTTACAAAGCTCAAGAAATTAAGCCCGAAAGGTTACAGTTCCATGGTTTTCTTTCTTTTTCTCTCACGGTCCCTCTCTTTCTTTTCTCTTTTGGTTTGTTGAAATGAATGAAAGAATGATACTAAATGATGATGATGTGTTTTATAAGGGGCATGTGTCATATTAGGAGACAGTGTCGTGATTCGAAACTGTTGAGTCAAGAATTCAAGTTATAAATATCTTAAACGGATAATTAAAAAAAATAGATATATTAAAACACAAGTAATAATATATATGAAATGAATATATATGACTTATTAACATAAATGACATTAGTAATATGATTATCATAAAGATAGAAGATATATGATGAAGTATTAGCAAATCTAATTAATAATAATAGTAGTAATAATAATAATAATTATTATTTTATCTTCTCTCGAGATTCGGGATCAGTTCGTCAAACTGGAATTAACCATAGAAAAATCAAAATTCTAAAAATTATTTTGTTATAAAACTTAGGATGTTACACCACCAATTTTTTTCTCTCTCACAGATCTGTCATTTGCTGCTATTTGCATCCGTAGATACTAGTTAGTAACTTTAATATGTGTGCTATTTTTTTTCAAAAAGTAAACAAAATAAGGGTAAAATATTATTTTGGTTTCAAGAGTTTGGATCAAATCTTAATTTAGTCCCTAACGTTTTAAACAGGTTTAATATTGTCCTATTATTAAATTTGACACTAATAGTTAACGAAATGAGTGACGTAAACATTTATAACATTTTTAGTTAAGTCATATCTTCTTCCATGTGTTAGAAAAATTCTTGTAACACCTCTTCTCCTCAATTTTCTTTTGGTATAAAACTCCAAATCTTAACGATCATCAACGTTTCAAAATCGAAGAAAAACTTTTATATTAGTGATCATTGGTGGATCGATTTTTTACTTACATACTAAAAATTGAATGCTATTAACTCTTCAATATGCGAATTTTTTAAGTTAAATTTAATGGTAGGACAATATTAAACCCGCTTAAAATTTTTTTAGGATTGAAATAGGACCTTTAAAAGTTTTTGGGACTAAAATAGAACATTTAAAACATTAGGAATCAAATCGGAATTCAACCCAAACATTAAGGGTGTGTTTGTTCGAGGTGAAAATGGGAGGAAGAAAAATGGAGAGAAAGAAATAGGAAGGAAAATAGTTATTTTTCCTTGTTTGGTTGAGGAGAGAAATGGGAGAGGAAGGAAAATGGATGGAAAAATATTGGTGGGACCCACCAAATTTTTTTTTCCTCCCACAATGGAAAGAAAATGTTGAAAAAATTAAATCTCTTTCTCTACTTTCAATATTACCCCTTTATTTTTTTCTATATAATTTATAATATAAGGGTAAAATTGTCTTTTTATAACATTTTTTTCCTTCTTATTTTCCTTTCATCCAAACACATCTAAGAAAAATAAATATTCACACAATTTCTTTCCTTTCCTTTCTTTCCTTTTTATTTTCTTCCTCTCTATTTCTTTCCTTCCAACTAAACATAGCCTAAAAACTAAAATAATACTATACCTTAAAAATAAATAATAACAAGAATAAATATAATCTACATGTCTTTGTTTATTCATTTACATAATTCATTATATTCGTATATATAAAGTAATCGGTATACCAAATCAAGAAGCAACACTAAAATATTTTTTTTTTTAAAGTTAGGAGTGAAATTTAAATCTAAAACTTTTAGATAAGAATGAAGAGACTATGCCATTTGAATTATAACTTGTTGACTATACCAAAACATTATTTACTCTAAAGGTAATGCGTGAATCAATAACATTAATGTAATCAAGATTTAAGGTCATATATTAACTAAATCTTAGCTTTAAGTATTATTTACTTTAAAAATAATGTGTGAATTTTCCTTATTTTATGATGATTTGGTACTTCAATTCAATTAATTAGATAATAATTGACTGTTGTCATGCTAGTCTATTTTAACTAAAATTATAATATTAACTTTTTAAAAATTAAATAAAAATTTATTTATTTTAAAAATTAATTTAAAAAAACGTGACATTAACTTTTGGAATTTTTTGTAATATTTTACACGAGAACACTAATATTCGTATTTAATTATTGTGCATGCTATGATAAAGAGGAAAAATAATAAAACAATAAAAATTCACTTTAATAGATAATTACATTTTTATTTTAAAAAATGTGTCAATTTATTTTTTTTTAAAGAAATTTATACATTCTTTTTTATTCTCTCGCACAAAAACTTTTTTATTATATAATTATTATTTACCATCTGGTGCACGAAACTGGCTCCGTAAAATTCGCACAGATAGACCGGCAAGTATACCGGGTCATCCAAGTAATACCTCAGGTGAGTGAAGGTCGATCCCACAGAGACTATTAGTTTGAGCAAGCAGTAGATACCTTGCAGATCTTAGTTAGGCGGATAGAAATTATAGTTTGTCACGAAAAGCATATAAAACAGATAAATAGAACGTTACTAGATAGATAAGAATTCAATGGTATGAGAACGGTTGAGGCTTTGGAGATAATTTGTCTTTCTAGATTAACTTTTCTTACTGTCTTCTTCAATAACCTTCTGTTTCCTTCAATGGCAGCCATAAGTGATTAATTCATGTCCTCTCATCAAGTTAATCTCCTCTACTGCAACAATCCACCACATTGAGATGACTCATGTCCTCTCATTAAGCAACCTCTAGGTTTCTCTTTGTAGCAGAAGATGAAACTCTAAGCAATCCACTCTCTTTCACGATCCTACTCAAGGTGTCACAGACAAGGCAGATCTTCCAGATCAAAAAGTGCTGCTTCTCCAACTCTAGCCTTAACGCCATAGAGACCTTACGCACCCATAGTTAACGGGATTATATGTCACATATCCAAATTTGCTCAGGTGCTCTATTGGAATCCGCAATGTAATCTCTAGTTTTAGTTCAACGCTATCCATGTCAGAAATCGCATGAAACCCATGTAGAACAAGGGTGATTGTCACGGGTCACCCTCAATTCATAAGATGAAGAACGAGGTTGCGTAAGAGAATAGAATCAGACATATTGAATTAGAACAGTAATATTATTGATCCATGAAACTCAGCAGAGCTCCTAACCTTAACCTTAGGAGGTTAGTGACTCATACTGTACAGAAAACAATAATGAAAGGTTTGAATGGGCAAAGATCTAAAAGTTCTTAACAATGGTGATCTTTGTTATATTTATACTAGTCTAGTAACTAAGGATTACAGAAAATAAGATAAACTAGTCTTGTAGTGCAAAAATCCACTTCTGGGGCCCACTTGGTGAGTGTTTGTGCTGAGCTTAAGTGTCTCCCATGAGCTAGTAGCCCTTAGGGGAGTTGAACGCTGGCTAGGGACTCCATCCTGGGCGTTGGACGCCAGCTGCTCCCCTGTGGGCGCTGGACGCCAGGAATGGGGCTGGTGGCTGGCGTTGAACGCCAGTTTTGGGCCTTCATTTCCAAAACAAAGTATGAACTATTATATATTTCTGGAAAGCCCTAGATGTTAGCTTTCTATTGCTGTTGAGAGTGCATCATTTGAACTTTTGCAGCTCCAGAAAAGCTCCTTCTAGTGCATGGAGGTCAGATCCTGACAGCATCTGCAGTCCTTTCTCTGCTTCTGAATCAGACTTCTGCTCAAGCTCTTCAATTTCAGCCAGAAAATACCTGAAATCAGCATAAAACACACAAACTCAAAGTAGAATTCAAAAATGGGAATTTTGCACTAAAACCTATGGAAACATAATAAAACTTAAACAAAATATAATGAAAACTATATGAAAATGATGCCAAAAAGCGTATAAAATATCCGCTCATTACCATCTTATGGAAAAATTTAATATTTTTTGCATAAGTCTGATCAACGATCATTATTGTACAGAAATTGTCGCTAATATTTGAATAATTACCCAAATTAGCCCTCAAGAATTTTAAAAGTAGATATTTTAGTATCCAAGAAAAATTAATACACAGATCAATTTCTATCGTTTCTCTCCATTAGATATAAGAGTCCTCAATGTAGTTTTTGGCATAACTCACTAACAAAAAATGCTGAGTTGGCATATTAACTCGTACATATAGCCGTTAAGTGTCTACGTATGTGAGTAGGACAAAGCAATCCCTAGCCTTGTAATAAAAAATGTCGTTGTATGACCTGACTCAGAACGACTAGCAGCTGGCTTTTTTACTTGAACCTTCTCAAACAACTGTAACCACACTAGCAAAGAAAAATCCTCAAATGCAATTCTCAGTTAATAACTCAACCACATACAAAATAATAAACAAAATAATCACTCACCTGCTTCAAGTAATACAGCATAGAATTATAATCATGCGACTTAAAAACCTACCACACCAAAAATAAAAAACAAAATCAGACATAAGAAATCAATAACCAAGAACTGAGTTGCGAGCTTAATGGCATTGATGACAAAGGCATTCTGGGACATGGTTTCCTACACCCAAGCGCCTCCAATATTCGAAGAACTGTCGTTGAGTATGACGTCAAACGCGGTGCAACCGTAGTCGGTCATGAGCTTCTTGATGCGGCTCACATTTGGGCCTGGTGATATCCTCCTGGATGGCGATGGCGCCACGGATGGAAACAAGGTCGACGTCAATGACAAGGTGGTTGATGGGGATGTGCTTGATGGCAACCTGCATCCATCCTCTGGGGGTGGCGTAGAGGTCGAGGATGGTGGAGGCAGATTCGAGAAGGGTGTATTTGGCTTCTCCTTCGATTTTACTTTCGTCATTATTACTGCTTCATTGAGCTTCCAAGGGTTTTGGGATCACCAAAAAGGAAATGTTCAAGTGCTGCTGCTATGCTTAGTGCTGCTACTGGGTGCTAAACACATCGTTTCATACCATTATTAATACGATGTCATTTTTTATTACAAAGTCAGAGACTATTTTATCCTTCTCGCATATATAGACACTTAACTGCTATGTGTACAAGTTAACGTGGCAACTCAATATTTTCTATTAGTAAGTCACGCTAAAAAATATATTAGAGACTATTATGTCTAAAAAAAAAAAAAACGATAAAAATTAATCCGTATATTAATTCTTTTAAAAATTAAAATATCCACTTTTAAAATTTTTAAAAACTAGTTTGAATAATTATTCCTGATATTTTTTTTCCTTTCAATCATTTTTTTTTTACAAAACAAACCTCCCAAACCTTTGTAATTGCGAGCGAAGAAACTTTTGAAAATGGACCGGATATATTTGTTTTAATGAGCAGACATCATGGGCCTACATCGAGATTATTATATGCTTATCGCGTCTGCCTTGGTATATAAATAATCATTTGATCATTTGATACTACAATCATAATTATTATTACTATTTTGATTAAGCAGTAATAGTATTAATATTGCAATTATATTTTAATAACAGGTTAGAATCTTTGCTTCTAATTTAAATATTAAATATTATAACTAATTCCATTCCACTTCAGCATTTCTTTCCAAAAGGGGAAGTAGGGGCATATACTCACTAACTCACCTCAAAAGGAACCTTTCCCGTGTGCTTTTTCCTTTTACACAACAAAACAGAGTCTAAAATAAAAGAATAAAATAAAAGAATAAAATAAAAGAGAAATTATATGCGACGTTCATGGCTTATCAATTCATATCCGAAGCTGGTCCATGTTTACTTGTTTAAGGAGAGAATGGACGATCAGAAATTGCAAGCAACAATAAGCCCAGTGGGCCCCATAATCCCAATCATCATGCAACACTTGACTGCACTCGCAAACGCAACACATGTAACAGTCCATCACTTCGTTTGAGTTTCATCGCTACCTGCCTTCTAGATAGTGCCACTTCTTCACCGTACAAATCCATCTCCCAATTATTAATTAAACTTAATAAACTCCATTTAGTGCTTCAAAAGAGGAAATCTCACACACACACACACACACGAACCCAAACCCAGTCAGTGGTCAGTGTCACGCTTCTCTCGCCTTATAAAGTAGTATAAAAATTCACAGCTCTCGATTCTGGATCTCTTTCCGTTTCTTCTTCCACTCAATAACACGCACACTCTGTTTTCTGAATCCTAATCTGAACCCTAGTGATCGAGGAAAATGGTTTACACCGTCTCGGGGATTCGGTTCCCCTCGGTTCCTTCGTTGCAGAAATCGTCGCAGCTGAGCTTCCACGATCGAAGGAGCGCTTCGTTCTCATTTCTCCTGAACAGGAACTCCTTCTCTCGTAAATAAGCTTTCTCTCATTCTTATGATGGTTCCGTTTTTTTGTTTGTTTGTGGAGTTGTCAGTTGTGTGAGGAGTGCTTGCTATTTTTGAACTTTGATTAGTGAGTTCTTTCTTCTTCTTCTTTTTTTCCCCGGTAGTTACGCTGTGAATCAATGAAAAACTGTTCGGTTGATGAATAGGAAACGGTAAATGAGTGAAGCACCAAATTTAGATCATTAGATGACATCGTTTGCTTTGGCTGAGTGGAGACCGACTTTTGCGTTGCTCTGTTTTGTGCGGTTGCATGCAAGATGCATCTGTTACGAAATAGAATACTAAATGTTGTGGACTCTGGAGTCTGGATCGAATAATTGTGTTTGTGTGACTGGTTGGATAATTTTTGTATGTATTTCCGCGTTAAATTAACATATCTGTGAAATCCAGCAGTTTTTGAACAAGAATGATGGAATATAAAATAATCAGTTGTTAATAATCATAGCGTTCTTTTAGGTTCACTGTAGATATCTTTTGTTTCTTTCAGTTGCAGCTGCAATGTTGGGGAAAGTAATTGGATTTTCTATATTTCTTTTGCAACAAGTTCGGCTTGTAAACCTGTATTGCCAATAATTTATTCTGCATATTTTTGTTTTAGAAAAATGTGTAAAAGTTGTAACCAAATCCTGCTGTAATGCTACCTTACTCTTCATTGTTTGTTGAGAATATGAATTGAATCTTAACTGTGCGCAGTATGTATTTAGGGAGACAAACAATATTAAGATATTCTTGGTTGGTAACTTTAGTGAGGACATAAAGTGTGTTGCTAGTGCTTTTGTAGAAGGGACAAGTTCATGTCATACGGGCTGAAGAGCTTTTGTTCTTTTACACTTTTGGGCTATCGGGGAATGATTCCGCAATTGGTGTATCTGGGTTGGTTCCCTAGGAGGCAGATGAGCTGTTTGACATGGTAGCAGAGTGTCCACAAGGACAGTGGTATCACTCTCCAAGATGCTGTATGGGGTACTTTTGAAAGGATCAAATCACCTTTTAGACCCCGATCCAGATAAGAGAGAATAGTTCCCACGGAGGTCCCTTGACTGATCTTGGGGTATTTTCCGCTTGCCTCTACCAGATGGGCCCAAGAAAGGCCATCAAATTCTTCCTTTGTCTCATTAACCGAATTAGATAATCTCCTGATGCTTGACCCAATTCCTATTCCTGATTTTCGGTTTGGAACATTTGGTATAGGGCAATAGTATGTAATTAGAGTGGTAATGATTGAACGAATCATTATAACAATGTGAAACTAGCATCAGTTGATTTGTAAAAATGGCTATCAATATTCAATGATTTATGAGTTTACTTATACATCAACATATTAACATTGACCTGAGAAAACACAACCTTGTGATAATATCTTTTTCATGGGATGAATGTAAAGTTTCTAGCTGGCATGCAGAACCAGGAATACTTGACAGGCATGAACACACCTCATTGATGTACATTCGCTTTTTCAGGGAAAAGTCTCGCTGTAAAATGTTCCCATGATTCTGACTTGTCATCTTCCACGGTTGCTGAATCTGATAAAGTACTTATTCCTCAAGGTCACGATAACTCTTCAACCACGACTGATGAAGTTGAAGCTCCTGATATAACTTCAGAGGATCCGCAGGTGCTTTTTGTTGTCGTGTATTTGGAGTATCTATGAAATGTGTGCTTCTTTTTTATGCCAAAAATGTTACATTTGGTTGAGTTTCACTGTACTCGTCATTTGTTGATTTTAACTATGAGAAAAATCTGGAGGTGGAAGAGAATGGATAAACTTCATTGTTATATATGGAAAAAAGAGGAATATAACTGCTATTCACTTTTCTTGCTGTGTCTAGTAAAAATGTAATGGAGTTTCTGAATAATATACTGTTATCAAAGTTAACTATCTACTTACTAAACTGTGAACATATACAAAACAGAAGTGAAGGTAGAAAGTATTTTTATGATCCAGATTCTTGTATGCTTTTCATGTTTTTGAGGATGTTAATGGAACTAATAACAGAATAGGCATGATGATTTTTTGGATTAATGGAATAGATGAACTGAGTTTAAGGTGGAGCAACATTGAAATTTGTCTTTATTCTTGAATAATTGGGTGGTAATTATTTGTATGCACATCATTGTTAATCATTTGAAAGAAAATTTGCTCTGGAGCCCTTTGGAGATGTTATTACTGTTTTACGGAAGTCATTTGTAATATTCTTAGCCTTTGAATGTAGGCATATTCTTTGTATTGTATTTCAATATGCAGCATGCCTAGTACGAATGCTGCTTTTTTGTTATGGATTGACAATTTCTGGTTGTTCGTTATTATTTATCTATAAATTGGCTTTCTTGGAAATGATACTTTTCTTTACATTGTTGTGCATTTTCAGAAAATACAAGAGTTAACCATGAAAGGTGAGAAAATTGATTATGAAGCAGTTAGCACTGACAAAGATGACAAGGATGGGCAAGGTCATGTTTTGTCATCACATGTGGATGTTGACACCAATACTCAAGCTGAGAATACATCAGTATCTATAAACAAGAAAGTGAAGGTCGAAAGTGAGGAAGCTAGACCAAAGATCATTGCCCCACCTGGCACTGGTCATAAAATATATGAGATTGATCCATCTTTGCAAGCTCACCGTGCTCATCTTGACTTCCGGTAAGCTAACTTCTTGACCAATATTCTTATAGGTCAAACAAGTACCTGATGTTTTAAATGGAGTAGGGATTGAAGATGTGTAATGTTTTAATAATGAGGCTATATTGACCTTTTATTGATAATTTCATTTTCATGTTTCATGTTGTTATGTGGAAAAAAAAAAAATTACAATGTATGAGGGTGGCTAGGTTGGAGGGTGAGATGTACAACGCTATGAAGTCCCCGAATCTTTTAAATTCATTGGCTAGTATCTCCTGTTGCAATTCAATGTGTGACATGTCGAAGAGATCTTACTAGGGTTTCATGCTTGGAAATTGGTTCCAGATCATGAAGCACTGACTGTTTTTGCATTACACAGTTTTTTTTTTTTTTTTTTACATGTGTTTCTTAAAATTTATTAGTTTATTGATATGTCTAGCTGATTCTACCAGTTTCCAAGTGGGATAAGTCTTTATTGTTATTGTTGTATGAGCTATTGCAATTGATGCACATCGAAATTGAAAGAGAAATAGTTTGAAGTAATTATTGACTGTACGAACTTGTGATTCAAAAGAATATGATGGATAAATAGGCAGCATTTTTTGGGCTTTGGCCTCTAGTGTTTACCCTTTAACAAAAACGATTATCTCCTTTGTGTTGGAATTTCCTTTGAAAATATTTTGTTACGTCAACTGATCTGGTTTGACCCTATATTTTATTAAACTAGATTGGTATTGTAATGAAGAAATTAGAACTAGGATAGGTGTATCCCTATTATGGGCCGACGTGGCTCAAAGTAATTTATCTAGGCTTGGATATTGGTAGATGTAAAGTTCTTTTGCATTTGGTATTATAGATATTTTTCTTACTGCCATTACTAAATTATTCAAATACTTTATCTTTCATTTCTGCTTACACTCGGGAAGATGATTAACATATGGTTTGATATGCTGTTTTTTGTTGTTCCTAAACTGTGCATGTTTTAATTTTTGTACCTCTGAATACTAGGTACTGTAACTAAATGGGAACATTAATTATTTTTTTTTTTTTGAAATACTTATGTCTCAAATCACAGTTATGGACAATATAAGAGATTGCATGAAGAAATTAACAAGTATGAAGGTGGTCTGGATGCATTTTCTCGTGGTTATGAAAAATTTGGCTTCACCCGCAGGTATTACATTGCACTTACTTTTAGAGGTCAATGCTGCTCACATCAAACAACTTCCCCCCATGAATTACTGATGGCACATTAAGGGTATGTTTGGGAATTTAGCTTCAAAGATAATTGAAAAGCAATCACCAATAATAGAATAATAAACAAAAGCTAACAATGGAATACAAGAATGCATGTGAAAACTTTGTTGTTTGATTTGATTATGTAATGAAGGGAAAGACCTCTGATCGTTTAAAAAGTAAAATCCCTTCTTCACTCTTCAATTTGGAGGGAGTGAAAAGTGAATGCAAAGAGGGTTCCAGTAGTTCTTATGTTGCCATTCCATTCTTTTTAAAAACAATTACCAAACATATGTTCTATTAAATACATCATGTCATTTTGTGCCTTGCATTCCATTGTTTATGGTGATTGACTGAATGTGTTACTCAAACAAGAAATCTTGCAAGGGGCAACAAAAGTAAAACCTTTATAGGGAATAAAGTATTGAATTTTTGCTCTAACTAATGATACGAGAAATTCCCAAGACTTGAACTACCAAACTCCAAATTTTCAAATTTTTTAACAATGAAATCCTTGTTTCATGGTCATGCTTCTAGCATTTGATTATATCTAACACATGCCTTTTATTCAAGAAGAAGATCCCAATAATGCACAGATCACCTTGTTCTGAACTTCTTATAGAGGAATAGGGGCAAGAATGGTCAAAATGAGGAACATATAGAGTTCCAAGAACTAAATTTAACTTAACATGGACACACAATGACACAGGTTACAATGCAGATTATATATATATATATATATCAGAGATGGTTCTTAATTAGATGACTGAGTGTCTGAGTCCACAATGTACTTTAGAGTTTAGAGGTAATACAAGATAATTTAGCAGTAAATATTAGCCAAAACTTAATAACTATAAACTTTGTTTGCAGTGCTACAGGCATTACTTACAGAGAGTGGGCACCTGGAGCAACGGTATTTTCTTTATCTTAATTTTTTGAATCAAGATTAGTTCTTCTATGAATCAAAATCTTTTGTAATTGTATCCTTTTTAAGCATAAGCTTTGAAGGGAGTCCAGAGCCACTAGAGTTTCATATCATAAAACAACTTTCTGCTTTACTATACATTTTAGTCGAAATACTGTTGTGGGTTTTCAGTGCACCCAATAAGTTAATTGCAACGGCTTTCAACATTTCCATATAATATTTGAGTTAATTAGGATGTGTTGGAGCTTGTGAGTTGCTTCGTTGAACTATTCTCTTTATTCCTTTGCCATTTATACCATGCTTGCACAATAGGCAATACTTATACTAGAGTTATAGAGTTGACTATACTTATGGTTGCTGACTTATTGTCAATATAATTATGATAGTAATCTCAAATTTACTGAACCTATGATTGCATTCATTTGGTAGAAAAGAAATGTTAAAAGCATTCTATAGATCAATTTCAAGATCTACCTTAGGAAGCATTAACACAATTTTTGAAGCAGTGATGTCTTTTTCCTCATGTCCTTCCTATTTCCTACTCTATACATTATATATCTTCAAATAATATTTGTAGATAATCTAGTTTTGGATTTTGCTGACTTTAAACTATCAAGAAAATCGTATCAATCCTATATATAGTTGGTATTTTATTTCCACTGCAAATAATTATGGATATTATTGGATGCTTTTCAGTCAGCAGCATTAATTGGAGATTTCAACAACTGGAATCCAAATGCAGATGTAATGACTCGGGTATGTTATCTGTAATCATCCTTTGAAGTTTATACACGCAATTTAGGATGCTTCTGTCATGAATAAAGTAATGACTAACTAACTAGTGTAGCACAGATTTACCAACTTGAGGATTTTTATCTTCCAAATATTTTCCTGACGTTTGATGTAGAATCTAGTGTATATGCCTCCTCGCTACCTGATGTACCTTTTTCCTATTCATTCCTTGTATGAGTTGTTTGGTATTTTCTTTAATTTCTTCCTTTCTAAATGTTCCTGCCTTTTTTGTTCCAAATATATATATATATATATATATATATATATATACAGAATGAGTTTGGTGTATGGGAGATCTTCTTGCCAAACAATGTGGATGGTTCACTGCCAATTCCTCATGGTTCTCGAGTCAAGGTAGTTTTTCTCCTTAACATTGTATGGTTAGTTAATTGATTGTGATCTTTACTTTATTCACTATCAACAAATGGCTTTATTACTTTCAAACAGGCCTAGGCCCACAATTGTTATTCTTTTAATGTTGGCAAATTGAGTAATTGTGTAGGCAATGAATCTTGAATCCCAATTAGCAACAATTAATATTACAATATGTGAAATATAGTTAAACATAATCTTTACTTGTATGTTTATACTTTATATATCTTTTTTCTTGCAAATTACTGCAAGTGATTAGACAAAACCCTTGCATGTAAGAATGAGAATTCTGTTATAACAAAAGCAATGAAGCAACTATTGAAGGATGTATGAAATTTTATCCCCTATTATTGAAAAGCTTACAAAAGAAATTTTAGTGATTCATGCGGTGGTGCTAGTGTCTGCAATACTTAACTGCTCAGACATCGTGATGTGTTGTTGAGTTTGTTTCAATGTTGACAATCTGGCCTATGCATTTATGTATACTCGAAATTGCGTGACAAAAATAAATAATTAAATAATTAATAACTGCAGGAGATTAACGTATTGATCTTACTGATGTACAGAGATTCTTATCTCTTCTGTAGTGATATTTAGTTTCTTTTCTTAAAATAAATAAATAAACAAAATAAAAAATAAGATAAATAAATAAATTTGAGGTATTTCTGCATTTCTTATCCATAAATTAGGGATGCTATCTTTAGGAAATCCCCTATCTACCTGAGATTAGACCAATTTTACAAGTTCATTGATGATGCTTCAAGAACCTTCTTCGTTGAAAACTTTTTTTACCTTTCCAGTGCAGTATACAGTGTAGCATAATAAGCTCTGTGGAAACGATCTTTCTTTGTCTTGTTCCGAAGAAGCTTTACTATTTATTCTTGCTAGCATCATCTTAGTGACTTTAGAGAAAGTATGGCATCCAACTCCTTGTCAGCATATAAGTAGGCATTTCACTAACTGCATTTAATCAAATGACTGGTTATAATGAAGATTGGTGACTTGGCTAACTTCGGCATCTTTCTCCATTCCTTTGATTTTAATATTAATTATTTCTTTTGAGGATATCTTATCCTTGACTAATGTAATACCCAACTTTATCTGTCTTATAAAACTTGTATAAAAAGTGGGGTACCATATATGAAAAACATTGATAGATGGCTTGAACTATGGTTGTGGGTTTATTCTGTGAACTAACTATCTCTAAAACACATTTGTAGATCCGCATGGAAACTCCGTCTGGAATCAAAGATTCAATCCCTGCTTGGATAAAGTTCTCTGTACAGGCTCCTGGTGAAATTCCATATAATGGTATATACTATGATCCACCAGAAGAGGTAGGTTTCAATGTCTCTTTCATTTATGCCAACCGAAATGAAAAATGTAGTTTCTCTCCCCCCTTCCATTCTAGCATTTGTTACAGAATGGAATTGTATTTTTTCCCTCGCTTGGGTGATATATGATCGTTCTTCAAGGAAAATTTTATTACTTTTATAATATAATGTATTATAATATGATATGCAAAGAGGTAGACAAGTTTGTAGTATTGTATGCCACTGCTGATCTGCCACTCTGTCTTGATGTTTTCTTATTATTATATGTTACATACCCTGAGGAGAATGCTGAGTCAGCAGTGCAGGCAGCTAAAAAAGGGAAGATAATAATCCCTTTACCTTATCATTATTCTAGACGAAATAATAAAGGAAAGGGAGGAATAACTGATTTAAATAACTGATTTATTTTAGGAAGCAATAACTGATTGAATCAGTTAGAGGAGAATCAGGGACTGCATGATTTTAGGAGGCAATAACTGATTGAATCAATCAGAGGAGAATCAGGGAACTGCATGATTGTGAAGATTTCGATTAGAGAGAGGGTGAGGCAATAAAAGAAGGAACCGAATAGGTATTGAGGGAGGAAAAGATTTGGAAAGGCCTAGGTTAGGAGAGAAGAGGACTCTCGAAATTCCTCTGCTATCATTTTCTATTCTATTGTAATTCTGCATTTCCATTCAATAAATCCCAGCTGAGAGTATTTTGCCTAAAGGGTAACCTGTTCAGTTTGTTTTTTTTTGTTTTACCGAGTGCTGTGAGAGCATTCTGTTGGTACCAGTTTTAACAACTGGTATCAGAGCGTGGTTGTCGGCGCCATAGAAAGGGCTACCTATAGGCTGGATTAAGGTGAATACCGAATACTGATAGACCGTAGCAAAGTGGATACCGTTGGGTCAGTGTCGATAGAGTGAAGCCGCCGTGGACGTCGGCTCTCAGGGCCGGTGTATTGTTAGGGACTTGGGTATTATGGGTGCTCGAAGTCCCACATCTAGTAGTATGGGATGCTTGATGTTGTATATAAGGAGAGTGGTTCTTCCCCCTTAACAGCTAGCTTTTAAGGCGTAGTTTCCCACTTTCCTTAGATACCTAACATTATATGCCAAAGATTTCACAAGCCCCCTTCTCCGAACGCATGAGATGTACTTTGCTTAAAGTATAATGCCATATTCTTGTGCCTTAAAAAAAGAATGGTAGACAAGACTGCAATGTTCAGTTTAACCATGTTTGTCAAATGTGTCATGAAAATTAGTCTATGGTAATAGACTCTTAAGTAAATGAAACGAAAATAATCATTTAGTGATAACAGTATGCTTAGCTATCCATACAGGTGTTAGTAATCATTGACTTATGTATATGGTAACCTACTTTGAAAAAAGTTTGTTGAACTAATAATGTTTGATTTCTCAGTCATGCATTCCTGTTTTAAATTTGTTTTGGTTTTCTTTTCTATGCAGGAAAAATATGTCTTCAAATATCCACAGCCAAAGAGACCAAAATCACTTAGAATATATGAATCACATGTTGGAATGAGTAGTTCGGTGAGCATTTTTACACTTTTCTTAAGGAATGAGTAAAGGAAGTCTAATTTTTAGACACCATCCACAACCAAGTTTTATTAAACTGAGGCAACTGTGACTGGAGTACTGGACTGATCTCATGACATTTTGAGGATCCATGTTGCAAGACTATCAAAGAAGAGTATCTAAAATATGTCAAACTTCAAATTGATACTTGCTCCACAATTCTTTCATGTATTTTTTACGTGAAGTTAAATAATCTTATCGTTAGCAAATTAACAAAAACAATTTTAGTAAGCCAATTCTTTGGTAGCTGCTAAGAGAAAGCATATTATAACAAGCAGTGGGCTTTACCCTTTTTGGTTTTTTTCAAAATGAAAACTCATTAGATGATTTTTTATTGCATTGGTCTTTTTTCAGATAATTGCTGTCAATCTTATTTGCATACCTGAATGTTTTGCATAATGTCAGACTAAATCTATCTAGTCACCAAAAAAAAAAGACTAAATCTATCAAAATTTAAGTGCATCGGTAGAGTTTCAATTGTTCTTTACAACTAACTTATCGACTTTGAGGTGCAGGAACCAAAAATCAATACGTATGTCAACTTTAGAGATGAAGTGCTACCTCGCATTAAAAGGCTTGGCTATAATGCTGTCCAGATTATGGCTATTCAAGAGCATTCTTATTATGCTAGCTTTGGGTAATTCTTGTGCAATCTGATGTTGCCAACTTTTTCCCCTTCTCCCTATCCCAAATTGCTGTTGGCTTGTGATTCAAAGAATAACATCCATTTTTGCTATATTTTATTTATTTTGTCTCTTATTGTGTTCCTCCTAAAAATTGATGACCTGATAGTTAAAAAGCTGTTATGCATGAATCAGGTACCATGTTACAAATTTCTTTGCACCTAGCAGCCGGTTTGGAACTCCGGATGATCTCAAGTCTCTCATAGACAAAGCCCATGAATTAGGCCTGCTTGTTCTGATGGATATTGTACATAGGTAAATGATGTTAATATTCTGTTTCGATCAATATCTATGAATCTTGTCTTTCATCCTTTTCTTCAAGTTATCATTATATGGATTTTGTTACATTCATGATCTTGTTGTGCCATATTTTTAAAATTGCTGCTAATACAACCAACATATTGTGAATGCAGTCATGCATCAAATAATACACTGGATGGGCTGAACATGTTTGATGGAACTGATACTCATTACTTCCATGGTGGGTCACGAGGTTATCATTGGATGTGGGATTCTCGTCTTTTTAACTATGGAAGCTGGGAGGTAAGTGCTGTCTGCACAGAATTCATTAACATTTTTGTCAGCATTTTTCCTTATGATTTACCCTTGCAGAGTAATGCCATATTGTTAATTCTTAATATAGGTTCTAAGGTATCTGCTTTCAAATGCAAGATGGTGGCTGGAAGAATATAAGTTTGATGGGTTTCGATTTGATGGTGTCACATCAATGATGTATACTCATCATGGATTGGGGGTATGTGATACTTGATTTTTTTGTGATTTGTCTTTGTCTCAACATTTTAGGTTAACTTGTCTCTGTTTTTACTTATAGACTATTATCATGAAGGATAATTAGACCACCATGTGAATGAAAAATATAATGGCTTTTGACTATTTTCTCCACAATGCTGATAACTGGAGACCTTTATTGTTTTCATTAGCTTGTTTGCTTATGCTACACTGCCTATGTTGTGAAGAATGTCTTAGCCTCGTCTTGCTATTGAATTTCTTTCTTGGCTTGGAAATAATTGTGATCATAATTTTTTTTACTTCATCATTATTGAATGGAATATTTACATATGCTTTGAATTTCAATAATATAGTGTTAAATTTCCTTGTTGGGAGAATCAAAATGACAGGGCCCAACTGAAAGTAGAATATATAGTCACCTCTCATTGTTCAGTTCAGTTCAATAGTAGAAGAAATGATCTGGAATCAATCATTGAATAGTACTGGCTTCTGGTTATATATGATATGAAACAAGTAAAAGAAAGAAAATAAGTACAAGATATACAAAGGGAACTGTATTAAACAACTAATAGATAGGAGGTTGATATTTAAAGAAAAAGCATTCCATGTTCTTCAGCATATGTTACAAAATAACATGTTTTCATGATGCAGGTTGGTTTTACTGGAAATTACAATGAGTACTTCGGTTTTGCAACTGATGTTGATGCTGTGGTTTACCTGATGCTGGTTAATGATGTCATTCATGGGCTCTTTCCTGAAGCTATTACTATTGGTGAAGATGTATGCTAACCTTTCGTATGTTTAAAATTTTGTTAACAGCTTAGAAACTATGTTACTTCTGTTATGCCCTGCTTGAAATGTGACTTGAGTTTAGCATTTGCCACTGCTCAAAACTTGATTATTTGTCAATGGTAAACCTGTAAGTAACCCAATGGCAGTAAAAAATAACTGGAAAAAATAATGTGGCTGAATCATCTACTTGACTCAATGAAAACTGCGGTTAACATTACAATTATCTTTTCATTTACAGGTCAGTGGAATGCCAACATTTTGCCTTCCTACACAAGATGGTGGGGTTGGCTTTGACTACCGCCTGCACATGGCCATAGCAGACAAGTGGATTGAGATTCTCAAGTAACTTTATTTTAATCTGGAACCCGACATGTTAAATTTCCTTCTTAAGTAGTGTTGATTGTGGATATTTATGCTTACATATAAAGTATATGATGAATTTGCGTGAAACTGAAAGAGACATGGCTTGGTGCTGTAAAATGATAAAAATAACATAAGAACGGCTGGAAAAATAAGACCAGGATTATTTAATCCTTTGTTTAGTATTGTATTTGGATTATGAAATAACCTTTTAGGTTAAATCCCAATTGGAATGTCTATAAAAGAAAAGAGTATCAATCTGAAGTTCCATAGTACAAGCAACTCAAATATGACACAGGTTAAGTTATCAGCAAATGCATGGAATGTGTTAGTACTTTGGAGAATTCTTAAGTCAAATAATTAATTGCTGATACTTTCTACTTGTAAGGAGTAATCGAACATAACTGGGGTGATTATGTTTGAAGTTAATGCTAGTCATTCACTTACAATGTTACTAAGCTCCTTAGAGTGTAAGCGGAGACTTTGCATGTGGAAAATGCACACTTCCCGTGTCTTAACATTTTTACTATTTTAGGCAATGTCAAATTGTGTCTCTTTTATCATTCCACCTCTATAGGCCATCGTCATCTTATGGTTTATTACAAGGTTGGAAAAAAAAAAAAACTATGTCTGATTTCGGCCATGTTCACTTTCATGTAGGAAGAAAGATGAAGACTGGGAAATGGGTGATATAGTTCACTCTCTCACAAACAGAAGGTGGCTAGAAAAATGTGTAGCATATGCTGAAAGTCATGACCAAGCTTTGGTTGGGGACAAGACAATTGCATTTTGGTTGATGGACAAGGTGTTTAGCTCTTCCATATACTGTCTCTCTCAATTACTTGAAAATGTTTATTCTGAAGAACTGCTTGCTTTGAAAAGATAAAAAAATGGAGTTTCATCCAGTTGAGTGTTGACTGTGCATATACTGCATTGGGAGTTCTTTTTATTTGTAGCTGCTATACATAAACGAATAATTGGTGGATGAATATAAATCATGTGGAAATCTATCATCTGCATTTGCATTACACTCCTGATATTGGGGACAATTCTTGTAGCTTATAGGAATCTAATATGGCATCCTTCAATTCTCTTGTCAAATCATTAAGGACCCTTGTTTTATACATTGCTGTGTTTTAGCTACTTTTTTCATAATATTTTGTTTGGTTGCTTCAGGATATGTATGACTTCATGGCCTTAGATAGACCATCTACTCCTCTCATAGATCGTGGTATAGCACTACACAAGATGATTAGGCTTATCACAATGGGTCTTGGTGGGGAAGGGTATTTGAATTTTATGGGGAATGAATTTGGCCATCCTGGTAAGCATATGGGAATTGCTTTTTGTCATTATTAATGTAAGGATTTAAAAATAATTTGAGCAGCAGTTGCATTTAATGTTGACAAGAAAAGGGGTTTTGCTCTTTGTTGTTTCTGTTCAGAATGGATTGATTTTCCAAGGGGTGATCAACATCTTCCTACTGGTGCAGTAATTCCCGGGAATAATTACAGTTATGATAAATGTAGGCGTAGATTTGACTTGGTAAGTTCCTGGTATCCACATTACGCACATTACTTGTGCACATTCTCACTGTCTATCCTTGTGGGGGATTCAAAGAAAATAGTTCATAAGATTAACAAAATTATCTTTATACCCTTGTTTAATCAGGGGGATGCAGACTATCTTAGATATAGGGGGATGCAAGAATTTGATCAAGCTATGCAGCATCTGGAAGAAAGGTTTGGTGTAAGTGTTCATTTTTTCCTGACTTACTGGGATTTAATTGTATTATTTCTCATCAATGGAGTTACCTTGTGGGAAGTTGGTTTTGACTATGGCAACAATATTTAAAACAAATGTGTGAGCCATTCTTTATTTTTAATTCTTCTGATGCAGGTTCTATCGGAATGTTTATGCTCTCTTTTTGTGTTCTTTATAGAGTACTATGGCATTTGATCTAATTTGGATCCCCTTAGGGGAAGCAGTTATAGAAAGTTAACTATATTTAACTTTGCAGTTCATGACTTCTGAGCACCAATATATTTCTCGGAAACATGAGGGTGACAAAGTTATAGTGTTCGAAAGGGGCAAACTTGTATTTGTCTTCAATTTTCATTGGTACAACAGCTATTCAGATTACAGAGTTGGATGCTTAAACCCAGGGAAATACAAGGTATGATCTGCTACTCTGACAAGACAATGTTGATAACATTTTTTTTAATAGATAGGAAATAAGTTTTTATTCATAAAAGACGTCAAACATCATTTACAAGTAACAAAGACAATAGATTTAGATCTAAAGAAGAAAGTTGGACATTTTCTATGTTGAACTAAAGCCCGAGAATAATACAATTTCAGTTACAAAGAATCTTAAACAGTGGAAACAAAGTCAAATTTGGCTTTTTTAAGTTTCTAAATCTACACAGAAAGTGCTACAATAAAAAAAGGGCAGCCCGGTAAACAAGTATCACACAAGCATCCCGCGATAAGGGTTCAGGGAAGGGCCACACCAAAAGGGTATATGTACGCAGCCTAACCTGCTAATTACATATATGGCTAATTAGGTCATACGGAGACAACTCGACCATTGTCCCAAGGCACCCTTTCACAGAAAGTGCCACAACATAGTAAAATATTTTTTCCCTTTCTTTTTGAGCAAATCTGAGCATACTTTTTGATCAAATCTTCCCTTGATGTACTCTCCAAGATCTATAAAATAGACTAACTATCCACAAAGGAAAAACAAGAAACACCACAAAAGGAGAGATATAACAACATGAAGGAACAGGGGAGGGCCTCCGCTGCCTTGAAAGGCTGTGGCGGCAGCGGCCCTCCACAAAAGTGCATTATGCTTTCTTCTTTTCTTAGAGAGGGAAGAGAGAAAGGTGCTGTATATGACCCCTATAATTTGAAACTATTGACAATGTTGCTAGCATTAGAACATGAAATTCTCGTGTATACCAATGCAAAGCTACCACCTGTTTTTTAAACCTGAGGAACGTCGTTTACTCCTTTTCATCATTGTCTGGTTAGTTTACGAATTCAGCAAAGCAGTTTAGTGATTAACTATTTCCTTTCTTAACAGTATACTCTCAATTGAACCAATTATGAGTGTTTTGTATTAGTGTGAAGGTGAAGTGCATGTTAATATTATTCTACTACAAAAATGAATCATTTTTGTTCTCTCAAATTTAAATAATTGAAGTTTGTATGAGTGAATTTTAGTGAATATTCAATAACTGAGCTAGAAGTCCCCAACGAAGTAGTAAAGCCTTCTGCTCCTTTTTTCTCTGTCTCGTGTGTATCATCAATATGACATCTGTTCTGATAGCTAGAAAAAACTCTGCACTTGTATCATGATATATCACATTCCCATTTCAAGAAAGGCTATATTATAGGCACTGGTTGTCAGTGGCATCAAAATTCTGCCAAATACTATGTTTCCAGAATTAGTTTAGCATGTTGTGTAATGGATTGTGTTTTTTCTTGCTCTCAGATTGTCTTGGATTCAGATGATCCCTTGTTTGGTGGCTTCAATAGACTCAATCCCACAGCCGAGTACTTCACCTCTGTACGTGACTTGTCTAAAACTTCCTTTTATGTGCTCATGCTTGGGTGTGGAGCGCTAAGTTTTCCGTTTTGTCCTAATTGTGTGTTTCTGTTGACGGATTTTAATATTCATGTGGGCATCAACTCCTTGATTCCTTACAGGATGGATGGTATGACGACCGACCCCGATCTTTTCTCGTGTATGCACCTTCTAGAACAGCTGTGGTGTATGCCCTCGCAGATGAAGCTGAACCAGAGCCAAAGCTAAAACCAGTTGAAGTGCTAGTGATGGAACCAGAGCTAGAGCCAGAGCCAAAGCAAGTGCTAGAGTCAGAGTCAAAGCCAGAGCCAGTTGAAGCAGAAGTTGAACCCTGATGACTATTTTCTGGGACAAATGTGACTAGTGCTGCATGGCATGTATGCGATAACAACTCCAAGTCAAACTAGCCAACAAATATATCTGTCGGTAACGCTGAAAAGCTAAGAAGCTGAAGTAAAAAAGTCGGAATATCGTTCATTGTGAACCGCTATTTAATCTTAAGCGAGGCAGCATAGTAACGTGAAAATCTTGTACTTGTGCCTTGCTAGGTAAAATTATGCATAGCACGCAGAGTTTTATGTTTTTACTTTTTAGGGTTTTATGTTTGACCTCTACGGATCGTATCACATTTGAGGAATGTGAATCAGCAAAACATCTGTCCACGACCCTCACTGTACCCGAGCAGCATTCACCAATCAATCGTTCCTAATTGCAAAGGTACCGAGGGATCTTACCCTGAAAAATTTTGCGAGAGGCTTTTGCTTTTGTAAATGTCTCCGTCACATTTAGTTGAGTTGTAGCAATAAGCAGTGTTTCACATTTGATTGGTTCAATGCAAAAACTTTTATGCTTGTGCAAACAAAAGTAAATCATATTCGTTCACCAAGGAAAAGTTGCTTATCTGTCGCAGTACTGTTTATTTCCTTGTGTCATCTTTTTGAAGATAACAATAACTAATACGCTCACCTCGTTCATTTTCTTCTTGTGGACTTGCCTGGCCAAGTGGCAACAATGGATTTTCACACTAATTAGATTTGCAAAGTTACACGTTCTAAATATTTTAACAGGCGATCGGTTTTTTTGTTCCAAAGTTGTGAATTTCTTCGTATTTAATACCTCGTAGATTTAACTTCAATATACGTAAATAGTGGCTTGAATAGAGGAAACGTCGCATTATGAACTCCCTCCACTTAGGTTTCATGCCCCTATTCTTGGAAACAACAGATGCATTCCATAGGATTGACTCAAAAGTGTTACAAGCATGTCCAGTGTCCAACAATGGCCACAAAAGTGGAAAATAAAATCCCACCCAATAAACAAGCAGAAAAAAAAAGATCCAGACAGTAAATGGGAGCACCAATTGAGTTAAAAACTAGGTGCTAATGAAGCTGGTCTGAGAGGCAGAAGCACGAGGCAAGTGATGCAGAACACTGGTGGGAGATGAAGTGGAAGTGGATGATCTGAGTGCCTCAGCAAGTGGCCCTCCCATTGAAGCCACTTGATTCCCCGAACTCCAGCCTCCGGCCCAACTCAACTGCAGTTGCTCTGCCTCTGCATTCCCATTCCCATTTCTTGGACCCGGATCCTCCCCATACCCAGTGGACAACTTTAGTGATACATCTGAAGAAGCAGCATTATTTCCAGGCATTGAAATTGAGAGTGATGTGGCCGAGTTTATCCTCCCACTCCCACCACCACCACCATTGTTTTCAGCGTTTTCAGGGTCCTGATGCAGTGAGCGTGGCCAGTCATCAAAGAAATGCCTCAGCATGTGCCCACCTGATCTGCCACCATCCCCACCCACATGATGATGGTTATCTTGATTTTCAAACACCCTCTTGTTTTCTTCTTCCTTGGTCCCTCCACTCCCAGAGGACCTACACAGTGGCCCATCCAACAACACAACCAAAACAAAATTATCAACTAGGGCACACATCATACAACGCAAGATTGTGGCTCTGGGAACACCAGCACAACATTATTTCTATATTTCGTCTAAAAAGAAAAGGTTGGGGATTATTTAGGCACAATCTAAGGCTTTTTTTCCTTTTTCCACAAACGTAAGACTTAAAGAGACATAATTTTGCGGGCCCCCCTATCCCACCAGTTAGGCATCAGTCAATCAACCAAAGGAACCAAACAAACAATGAAACAATCTCTAATATTAGATTACTTGTTTAATCTAGAACCAAACTTCAAACTTAAACCTTTCCATGTATCTTAAGAAACAAGACCGACAGACAAGGAAAATATGTAAAAACAGAAATTGTTGAAGCAAAAAGTATGTCCCACCATATTGCTACACATCAAACACACATAGAAGCAATAGTTTTAGTAACCATTTCCCAAAGCAAAACCTCACTCACTGATTGCACTTTATTCTGATAGTACACCACACTGATTGCCTTTTATTAGAACATAATAGTACTTACTACTAATTATCATTATTTCAAAGTAAAACATTCAATTAATGCACACGGCACAGTACACTACTAGCTAGTAGTCTAGTACCATCATTCAAACCCAATAATAATAACTCATTGTTATAAGTACAGAAATAGTGGAAGATCATAGTTATTATTATTACCGTTCATTATTAAGGTGAATGAGATCAAAAGGGGATTTCAATGAGGCAGTGGCAAGAGGCGGTGAAGAGATACAAGAAGATGATGAAACAACGCCTAAAGTAGTTCCACCACCAGTGGTTGGTGTGGGTAGTTCCACAGGCTTTCTTGAACGGTTTCGACCTCTATGCATGTGGCGCTCGCAGTACTTCTGACCGGCCACCACGTCCCTCGAGCACCGCCACTTCTTCCCGTCAGTCCTCCGGCACCGCCCTGGCTCCGGATCCATTGATGCTCTTCCCCAGTACCCTGATTGCAACACTGCACATGCAACCAACAAAAATACAAACTTTAACATGTCCACAATATACCCTTTATCTTGATTTGTACCAAAATCCACAAGCATGTCAAAAATGTAAACTTTGGTTAGCTACTGATGATGCTGCATGAAAATACGGATGATAAATCTCCTTAGGGGGTGTTCAATAATAACAGGAAAGACCAAAAAAGGTGCAATTTTAGCAATAGAGGTTATGAATAGTATTAGGAACTTACGAGCTGCAGGTTGATAGTGTTGGAGAGAGTGGTGAAGGAAATAGGGAGAAGAATGGAAGAGGCTTTTCTTGATTGGTTGAAGGAGCTCAGGGGGAACAGCAGCACCGGCCAACATGTACCTGAATATCAAAGCCTGCAACTCAAGCTCCTGCCACTGTGACAAGCTGAAGTAACTCCCCATTCCTATAACCAGTAACACACATGATGGAATGGATTATGATGATGATGATAAAGACAAGGCACAGAGAGAGAGAGAGAGAGAGAGAGAGAGAGAGAGAGAGAGAGAGAGAGAAGGGGTGAATCCAAAAGAAGAAAAAGGTGAGAGCTCGGAGGAGCTAGCAACAGCAAACTCGAAAAGTAAGCAACTCAAGGCCAGAAGATAAGATATAATCATACTTTCTGACTTTTTTTTTTCCAGTATAAGGGAGGAAGGGAAAAAGGAAAACACTGTGAAAAGGAAGAAATACTTACTGGGGAATTTGGTGGTAGTAGTAGTAGTAGTATGAGGAGCAAGTGTTGAATCTGACAGGGTGCAGGTGACTTTGCTGTTGGGTTCAGGTACAAACAAGGGGAGAGCAGAGGCAGGTGATGGTGGCTGTTGTTGATGGGATTCTGGTGGGAGAAGTTTTGGCATCTTTGTAGAATGTTGTTGTTCCTCTGACTCATCCTGGTTTCTCCATTGCTTCAGATAATGGAAGTCCATGAAGAGAGAGAAATAGAGAGGAGAGAGAAAGAGAAACCAGAGCTTTTAAGTTTGGTCGATTATGTGGAGCGGGCTTAATTTAATTAACTCTGGTTAGGTATGGTGTAATGTTATGTTACGTTGGATGTGTAAAGACCAAGTTTATGAAGAAGAAAAAAAAGAAAAAAAGAAAGGGGTGAGCAGTGAGGTGTGTGGGGTTCCTTTATAATGTTTGGCAGATAGCAGTGAGGGAGTGAGAGGATTCTGACAGCAAAGCCTGCAAAGTTTGTTTTGAAGGGAGTGGGGAAGCCCTAGAGAGCACTTGAGAAAAAGACAGTCAGACAAGACAGTGAGGGGAAAAAGAAGAAGCCCTCACAAAGAAATATTTACAATAAAATAATATGAGAACAACTGGATTGATGGATAGAGAGAAAGAGAGAGAGAGAGAAAACCCTGCAGTCTTTGTCCTTCTCCTTCTGTGCCTTTGCTTTGGAAATAGCACTTGTTTGCTTAAAAGGATATTTCTTTTAAAATAAGAATTTTGTTTTCTGGTGTCATTTCAAATAAAAAAATTAAAAACTAAAAAATATTTTAGTTTCATTGTATGTTCAAAAATATTATATACAAATTAAGAAATTAATTATTATATATTTATAAATAAATATATTATTTAATTATTTTTAATATATATTTTATATTTTAATACATATTTTATATTTATAAATAATTTAGTAGTTATTTTTTAATTTATACGTAACATAAGAATTTTTTATAAATAAATTAAATTATTTTAATTATCAAAATATATAATTTATAACATATTTATCAATTGGTAATACATTGATTTTATTTTGTTTATAATGTAAATAAAATAATTATGAATGTATATAAATAAAATATATAAAATTTGAAAAAAATAGATATATCTCATAGTATAAACGAGATATATTTATAGGCTAAAAAATTTGGATATAGAAGTAGGATGAGTGTTATAGCTTAACGTGTAATTTTTGTTATTTTTTAAAATTATGGGAGGTACACATTTTTAAAATTTGGGGTACACAAATCGGACGGTCAGATTTCTGTACCTCTTAAAAATTGGACGGTCTGATTTGTACTCCGTAAACTAAATCATCTCATATTTTAGAAAAATACCACAATATATCACAATTTAGAAAAACACCATTGTTTACCCAATATTAAAAATAAAAAAATATACATTTATAACTACTTTTTTTAATAATAATATACATATCTCGTTTACAGTGTAAATGAAATAATAATAAATGTATCTCGTTTATTTTTTTAATAATAATATACCTATCTCGTTTACAGTGTAAACGAAATAATTATGAAGATATCTTGTTTAAACGAGATACATTCATAATTATTTCGTTTATACTATAAATGAAAGAAATTAATATGATATAAATTGATAAATATGCTACAAATTATATATTTTGTTAAATAAAATAATTAAATTATTTATTTATAAAAAAATTCTGTAACATAATCATTATATATTTTTATATTATATCAATATTTTTAATTATATTTAATATATACTAAAATCAACCATTAAAATTAACTATTAATATAAAATATATATTAAAATATAAAATACCCATATTAACTATTAACTATTTAATATATTTTAAACTTCACATATTTATATATAAATATATAATAATTAATTTTAGAAAAAATTTTACTTCTTTTTTTTAAAATACTAAAATAACATTTTTTCTCCTCTCTATTTATAAAATATATATTCTCATTCTTTATAACTTTTAAAAAACTTATTCTTTAACCCATTTTAAATTTTTGTGTTAACTATTATCAATTTTATCTATTTTTTTACTAAAATACCACTTCTAAAAAATTTAATTTTTTGTAATTAAATTTTATTTACCAAAATATTCTTTAACATATTATTTTTTAGTAACTAAATTTTATTTTTACCAAAATATCTTTTAAAATAATTTTTAATAATTAAATTATTTTTTACTAAGATACCCTTCAATAATTTTTTAGTTATTAAATTATAATTTTTCCAAAATTTTCTTTAACAATAATTTTTTTGTATGTTTTACGATTAATCTCATGATATTAATGCATATTACTAAACATAATTTTACAAATTTGGTATAATATTTTTTTATATTTTGCTATTAGTCTCATAGGAATTTTTTTTAATTTATTGTTAAAATAATATACATTGATTTCAAAATATCACTAGAAAAATAATATTGAAGGGTATCTTGGTAAAAAATAATTTAATCATTATAAAATATTTAAAAGATATTTTAAAAAAAATATAATTTAATCACTAGAAAAATGATTTGTTAAAAGATATTTTGATATACAAAATTTAATCACAAAAAATAAAATTTTTGTTAAAAAATATTTTATAAAAGTAACTTTTTTTTTTAAAAAATGAGTAAAGTTGATATTATTTATTAACACAAAAATTTTAAAATGAATTAAATTTTTTTTTTTAAAAATTATAAAAGAAAAAAATATATATTTTATAAATAAAAAAAATATTATTTTAACATCTTTTAAAAAAAATTCTCATAATTTTATAATTAATTTTTTATATATACATAATATTTTTGTTTTTTATTTATTTTTCCTACCATACCCACATTATATTATCCTACTTACATAGGATTTCTCAAACCGTAAATAGTTATGAGTAGCTTTTTGCTAACAAAATAACATAGAAATTTTTTTAAATATTTTACTAATTTTAGTGTTTCAATTTTATATATATACTAAAAATCAACAGCTAAAAGCACTAAAACATTATTACTTTTAGAATACTTAAGATCTTCTAATTAAATAATGTTAATATCTTTTCTTCAATAAATACAATAAGTATATAAGACATTTAAAGACATTTGCTAGCTACAATCGTATAATGAGCTTAGAAAAACCTAGAATATAATATTATTTTCATTTGTCCCTGTTGCGAATATTTTAGGATTGGTCCTTTTTAAAGATTTTACTAAGAAGTATTTAAAAAGAAATCACTCTTTATTTTATTTTATTTTTATTATATTTTTTACCTTCTTCTCCGGAAGATGTGTGTTGTTTTGGATGAATCCAATCCACTAACATCTCCCGTCTGAAATAGAAGCAAAAACAATATAAAGGAAGAGGCACATGTGATAATATGATTTTGATATACACCAAATGAATACAAATGAATACTGAGTGTGCAGTTTTGTTGCAGATGAAGTTGATAATGTGGCTGAGAGGATTTTCGTTATTCGCTCGCTTTTGTCATTCCTTGAAGCGCTCCTCAACGTCAAATGTTAGTATTAATCTAATTAAGCAGCTGTTGCTTTCAAGTCAAGGTTTTATTACTGTAGTGTAATTGTGTACTGCTCTGAATTTTGAGGGGCTTGTATACTCAACTCCAACATTTGCATTTTGCAAGAGGAATATTGCTCTTGGGGACTAGAGATGTTCCTGACGCGTACTATTCTATAGATTTTTTTTCCTGAAATAAAATAAAAAATTATTATTTTTACAAATTTATTATTTTAACTTTAATTTTTGGAATGTGATTTTTTTTTTTAGTTTTGGTGAGTTCGTCCAACCTCGAGCGAACTTCTATAATTTTATAGAATTCGTCCCACCTTCCAGCGAACTTCATCCAACTTTTTCCTAATATCTTTGATTGAGAACGAAATTTAAATTTTTAAGTAATTATCATCGTCTCCAACAGTTTATAGGAGTACACAAAAGTACAAAGACAATAAACATGGCTTCTTTAATATCGTCGGCGCCAATTAAAGTCGGAAACAAGGAATTGAGCATCGAACCCTCCTCGGAAGTGTATCCGCTCTAGTCGCTCAAGTGTATAAGGTTGATTCACTCAATTCTCCTATAATCATGCTTTCCAAGATTTGTTTTTCATCTAACAATCAACAATTATTCAATGCATGCAAACGTTTATCATGAGGACTTATTCATAGGTTGTAATGGGGTTAGAGTAAAGGTAAGGATATATATATGGCTAAATGAGTTTGAAATTTGCATCTTTGATTAATCTAAGCTCTCACCAAACACATATAACAACCTATACAATTCTAATACACCACCTAAATATCCATGATTCTCACTTTTTTTTTCACATACTCATGCATTCTTTTTAATTCACATTCTATATGCATTGTTATTATTACTTTGCTTTGGGACATTTTTGTCTCCTTTTTATTGCTTTTCTTTTTCTCTTTTTTTAATATATTTTTTTTTCTTTATCGTTATCATTTTTTTTCACTAAAGTATATACAAACGTATCAATGCATATGGTTTTACATATTTAATGCATGAGTATATACCCAATTCCCAATATCTTCGATAAAAGTATAAGAACACACTTTTACCTCTACCAATATTCCCAAATTTCTCACACTTAAATGTTAAACACTCTCACTAACCTAAGTTAATCAAAGATCCAAATTAAGGACATTTATTGTTTTTCACTTAAGGCAGTGATGTGCTAAATTAAAGAACAAAAAGGGGATTTAACATAGGCTCAAAATTGGCTAACAATGGTAGATAAAAGGTAAGGCTATTTGGGTAAGTGAGCTCAATGAAATAACGGCCTCAATCATATAAATGCATTCATACACAAAATAATGGACATAAAGAATAAAACAAATCAAAGATTGCAATCATAGAAAGAGAATAATGCACACAAGAATGGAAATAAGTGGTTATATGATGTAACCACACAATTGGGCTCAAAACTCACATGCTTATGTGATCTTAGCTCAAAAATCATGTTCCAAAATTAATTCCTTCAAGCGAGTTCAACACAAAAATTTTTTATTCAAATTGGTAGGGTGCCCTAAAACAGTTTTCTTAGACAAGAAATCATCACTTTAACCAAGTAGACCTAGCAAGAAAGAAGTGGTGGAATATATACAAACTCTAACTATCATGCAACCTATCATGCAATGCAACAACTAACTAACAAAGAAAATTAAGAATTGGTGTTGAAAAAAGGGAGTAGTTACCCACGGAGGTCGGTCCTCGACCTCCCCACACTTAAAGATTGCACCGTCCTCGGTGCATGCAGGGAAGAGCAAGGTGGATTGGTTGCTACAACTGATGAGCTCCTTCAAAAGGTTGTGCAGAGAGACTTGCTTGTTACCCCATTTAGACGCTTTTCCATTCTCCTCTTGGTGGCCAGCCTGAAAGGAGAGAAAAGGAAAGAACATTAAGCCCATAACAAAGATATCAAAGCAAATAGAACATAGGTGGGGGAAAATGCCAAATAAGAGTAGGGTTCTGATGCACGGAAAACTTGTCTCATAACAAATTTCCTTCGGCAAGTGTACCGAATTTGTCGTCAAGTAAAAACTCACAATAGAGTGAGGTCGAATCCCACAAGGATTGATTGATCAAGCAACTTTAATTAGAGAAATGTTCTAGTTGAGCTAATCAGAATTTGAGTTGAGAATTGCAGAAAATTAAATGGCGGGAAAGTAAATAACAGCAAAGTAAATGCTAGAAATAAAAAGCTGAATGTAAATGACGGAAAGTAAATTGCAGAATCTTAAATGGGAATGGGGAAATTGCTCATAAAAGTAAATGACTAAAATTAAAGAGAATGGGTAAGATCAGGAATGGGGAGTTCATTGGGCTCAGGAGATGTTGCATTCTCCCGATCAATTTCATTTTCATCTCTTCCTCAATCAATGCACTCATTGATCTCCTTGGCAATCTTAATTGATCGAATTACAATTTCTTGTAATTCAATCTCTCAAATCTTGATCAATAGCCAATTCCTTGGTCAATTGCTCATGAGAAGAGATGAAGTATGGTCACTGATTATACCACATGCATTTCCCGAATCAAGTGT
Organism: Arachis ipaensis; assembly: GCF_059453495.1. Lineage (NCBI taxonomy): Eukaryota > Viridiplantae > Streptophyta > Magnoliopsida > Fabales > Fabaceae > Arachis > Arachis ipaensis. The sequence goes on from NC_142438.1 coordinate 68,823,315, forward strand.
TGAGAGGATTATAGTCACATATCCATCCAAACCCAATTTGGTCCAGCATGAGAAAGCATTTCTAGCATGATCTTTTCATTCCTCTTTCAAGGTTCAGAAGAGATCCAAGTATGAATAGCTTCTTTTCCAAGATAACTACCCAATTGGATGAAGATCGAAAGCTTTCAAGTAAAATCAAGAGAAAAGATAGAAGAAGAATAATGAAAACTAGTATTGATCCATCAAATTACAACAGAGCTCCCTAACCCAATGAAAGGGGTTTAGTTGTTCATAGCTCTGGAAAATGAAAACCAAGATGGAGAATACATAATGAAAACTAGAAGTGCAGAGGAAGTAAATACAGAGAGTAGTTCTATGCCCAGAGGCTCCCTATAATTTTCAACTCTGTAAATAATTCAAAGCTACTCCTATATATACTACTCTTCTACTCTTCTAGTTGGCTCTTCAAGTTTTGTGTCTGGGCTTTTGGATCTTGAGTTTGAAGCAGTTATCTTCTTCATTGGGCTTGGCTTTACTTGCAGAGAGAAAGTGTGAAGTGGGCAGAGACTTTAGCTCAGGGCGTTAGTGGTGTTAACGTTAAGTGAAAATATGGGTTCGAGAACGTTAGTGACATTCAACTTTTTCACTAACGTTCCTCACCCAAGTAAGAGCCACGTTAACCTCAACGTTAGTGGCACAAACGTTGCCACTAACGTTGCCTCTTTGTCCTTCGCGCACGTTATTGGGACTCAACTTTCCCAATAACGTTGAGAAGCCTCCCCCTTCCCATCGTTAGAGTCCACGTTAACTTAGTTAACGTGGCTCTTTTAACGTAGGCTTGCCAACCTTCGAGAACGTTAGTGACACTTAACATTGTCACTAACGTTCCAATGTGCCCCTTAGCTCCCACGTTAGAGTCCATGTTAACTAGGTTAACGTGGCTTCTAACGTGGCTGTGCTAGCCATCTCCAACGTTAGTGACAAAGTTGAATGTCACTAACGTTGGCTCATCATCCCTCTCCTCACGTTAGCTTCCACGTTAACTAAGTTAACGTGGGAGTTAACGTGGCTCATTGTGGCTTGTGTTGGCTCCTTCCAACGTTAGTGACAATGTTTGGTGTCACTAACGTTGTCGACAACCTTTCTTCTTCACGTTAACTTCCACGTTAACTAGGTTAACGTGGGAGTTAACGTGGCTTCTTGGGGATAGTGTGTGTTCATCCCAACGTTAGTGACAATGTTTGGTGTCACTAACGTTGTCGACCACCTAGTTTCCTCACGTTAGCTTCCACGTTAACTAGGTTAACGTGGCTTCTTGTGACTTGGCCAACGTTAGTGAGAAAGTTGAATGACACTAACGTTGGCGTCCCCTTTTACTTCTTAACGTTAGAGGCCACGTTAACTAAGTTAACGTGGCAACTAACGTGGCCACTTATGAGCTTGGTCCAACGTTAGTGATAATGTTAAGTGTCACTAACGTTGGCTCCATTTCCATTCTTCCACGTTAGAGTTCACGTTAACTTAGTTAACGTGACTCTTAACGTGGGCAATGATGGCTTCGAGAGCGTTATTGGCAATTACTTTTCTCATTAACTTTGCAAGTTACTCCCATTCCACGTTAGTGTTAACGTTAGTGTAACTAACATAGCCACTAATGTGGTTCTTCTTTGCTTCCTTTGTCCTGAAATCAAGCAATAAAGTGCATCAAAGTTTTAGTCCAAGTCATGGGAAATGCAACATCTAATTTTTCCTTAAATTCATGCAAAATCCTCATGAAATCATGTAAAGTGCACAATGTATGCTTGAATCAAGATGTAAGTGAATATCTACCCAAAACGAGCTTATTTCCTAAGAAAATGCATGAAACTACCCTAAAAATAGTAAAGAAAAGGTCAGTGAAACTGGCCAAAATGTCCTAGCATCACAACACCAAACTTAAAGCTTGCTTGTCCCTAAGTTAGTATTGGAACAAGAGAATGATGAATGGAATGCCAAGAGAAATGAGTCATTCTTTTGGAAGTCATGTCCCTGGTTTTATGGTGGTTTCATGTATAGCAACTTAGGTTCTTTCCTGGCTTTCAGACCTTTATCATGTCCTAGAATACTCACTGTGGTTGCATCCCATGAGACTTTTATTCATTGATCCTTTTGTTATTATTTCAGGGCTTATTTTTGTTCTTAAGCTAAGTGCTCTGTAAGGGGACAACTCTTTAAAATAAGCTTTCAGCCAACACTCCCGAACCAGTTGGTTCAAGGTGCTAGGTGTTGAAGCACCCCTAAGGACTTACTTGCTCAAGTCTCTCCCCCATACATACACACCACCGACATATAGTTTATTTATTTTCTTTTCTTGAGACCTTAGTGTCCAGCACCTCTTTGGGTTACTAAATGCTCTGTAGTGAGAGTTACTCTTGATAGTGGACTTTCAGCTGATAATCCCGAGTTAGTTAACCCAAGTTACCAAGTGATAAGGCACCCCTAAGAGCTTATTCATCCAAGTAGATCCCTCACACAGGAGCACCACAGACACATGCCTCAAGATTAAAACCATTGGTGCCTAGCCTTATTGCTTACTCTTTTTCTTTTATTTTTCAACCTTTATTGTTCTTTCCCTTTTTCTTATTAGGATCTTCTTATTTAGCTAGTCTCATGGGGTGTGTCTCAAGCATAGTATTCATGACAGATAGTTGTCCTCCCACCTTGTGGTTGAACCAACTTAGCTAACTTATGACTATACCATAAACTCATGAACTTACTCCATAGTATGAACTCTTTTCTGGTCTTTAAAAACACTCATTATCTTTTTCATTTGATTCAAAGGGACAAGCATACAAGTAAGTAAAGAGAGGATGCCGTGACATAAAGACTAGCACACAGAGACCTCTTCAACACAAAAACTTAAAAGACAGAATTTAAAAAGGTTCAAACATAACATGGAAGCAAGTTCTATTTCATACAAGATCTTCCTTATTCAAAGCATGGAAGAAGATGGACCAAAGAAGGAACGTCACCACCATTTACTCTTGTGGATGCCCATGCTTTTCTCCTTGTTTGTCTTCTTTGTGTCCTCTTGCATTCCCTCGCATCCGTGCCAATCTTGCTTGCTTCCAATCCTCAAGTGCCTTCCTCACTGATTCATGACTCTCTTCCACCTTTTGTCTTTCTTCTCGTGCTAATTCATCCCTCATTTCTTCATACCTTGTGATTCCTGGATGCAATATAGGTAGTTGTCCTACCAAGTAACCGAGCCTGGCTTGAGTATTTATATGATGCCCAGTCTCGCTCAGGTAAACTCGTTCTGCGAATGCCCTTTGCTCGTCCAATAGTTCTGCCTGTTCTATCTGTCTTTGATGCATCTCATGTATATGTGCACCTTGATGTGCTTGGATGTTGATTAGCCTCTGGATGGATTCTTGTTGCTCGTTTTTCCTTTGTTCCATCCTGTGGAATGTTTCACCCCATCGTTGCCCTTGACTCAGTTGCTGATCCATCATTTGCTTTTGCCACTCCCCTTGTTGAGTCATCCATCTTGAGAGCGACTCTTCTTGCTGCCCCATCATCTGTATTTGAAGCTCTCTCTGTGCTCCTTGGCTTTCCAAATATTGTCGAGATAGTCCATCAATGGCTTCCTGTAATTCGTGCATATCCAAGGTGGCTGGTGCTTGCCCCTCTAAGACTTGTCCTTCCACTACTTGAGGGGCTGTCCTCTTCCTTTGCTTTCGTTGAGGTAGGGGGGATGCGGTAGCATGCATTCGTCCAACAGTTATTGGAATGCCCTCTTTTATCCATATGGGGTCCTCATCTTCAAACACCACCCCAGCTTTCTTGCACAGTCGGTAAATAGTGCTGGGGTAACCTAACGTTCCTCTTGAGTCGCTTTTCTCTGCCATTTTTCTAATGCCTTCTGCTATGAGTTCATGAACCTTGATTTTTCCTCCTTTGAGTATACAGTGTACCAGTGTGGCTCTCTTGAGATTCACTTCCGAGTTGTTCGCTGCTGGGAGGATGGACCTCCTTACAATTTCGAACCACCCATTTGCTTCCGGAGTGAGATCTGCTCTCTTGATGAACCTTGGTCTCCTATCTGCATATCTTTCCCAGTCAGCTCCTGGTACACAAATGTCTTGCACAATCTGGTCATGATTAGGGTTATTGTCCATTCTTGAATGATAACTCTCTTCTTCAAACGGTATGGACCGCAGTTTTAATGCCTTCATGACACTCATGGGACCAAATCCCACAATCTTTCCTCTCACAAAGCTTGTATATGACTCATCTGCCTTATCATATCGGACCGCATTTGCATAAAACTCTCTTATAAGATTTGCATTCACCTTAATGACCGGATCAGTGAGGAGCTTCCATCTTCTCTTTTCTACTTTCTTTGTGATTTCGGGACACTCAGTTTTCCTAACTTGAAATCCCAGCTCATAAATGATCTCCTTATCCACCATCCACCCGTATTGCAATGCATGGTGCAAGCTTCTAAATCTCTTTTCATCATACGGGTGTTACTCCATAGGTTCCTTTCCCTTCCTTCTTTTAGAGCTCGAAGATGCCATGAATGAGGGTTAATGTGTGAAGTTGGCAATGGTGTGGAGACTTTTGGTTGTTTAGGGTTGAGTGCAATGAAGGGAGTGAAGGGGAAATCGAAATGGAGAGGTGTGCAGAGTGGGGTATGAACAAGGATCACTTAGATAGAGAGGTTGTGAGTGAACGGAGGGTGTGGATTGATGGAGTGGTTGTTTGATGGACGGTTGGGGTTGTGCATGGAGAAAGGACAAGGATCATCACTTTATGATGGAGATTGCTCGGTCTTCAAGGGTCCCATCCTTTTCAATGTTGCATGGCAACATTTTCCAATGCCTTCCCTTTTTAGAATAAGTGTGTAGTTTCTCATCATGAAGTGGCCGAACCCTTCTCATTTAGTTGTCCAATCAATCTCCTTCAATGTGCCTGGTGCACGAAATTGTGATCTCAGGTAACGGCGCCAGAAACTCTGTACGCACGTCTTAATAAATCATTTTTCATTCACAACTTCGATACAACTAACCAGCAAGTGCACTGGGTCGTCCAAGTAATAAACCTTACGTGAGTAAGGGTCGATCCCACGGAGATTGTTGGTATGAAGAAAGCTATGGTCACCTTGTAAATCTCAGTCAGGCGGATATAAAATAGTTATGGAGTTTTCGAAATTTAATAACAAAATAAACATAAAGTAAGGATAGAAACACTTATGTATATCATTGGTGAAAATTTCAGATAAGTGTATAGAGATGCTTTCGTTCCTCTGAACCTCTGCTTTCCTACTATCTTCATCCAATCAGTCTTACTCCTTTCCATGGCTGGCTTTATGTAAGGACATCACCGTTGTCAATGGATACTTTTAATCCTCTCTGGAAAATGGTCCGATGCGCTGTCACTGCATGGATAATCGTCTGGAGGCATCACCCTTGCCAATGGCTGCATCCCATTCTCTTGTGAAAATGGTCCAAATGCTCTGTCACAGCACGGCTAATCATCTGAGGTTCTCGATCATACTGGAATAGGATTCACCCTCCTTTTGCGTCTGTCACTACGCCCAGCACTCGCGAGTTTGAAGTTCGTCACAGTCATTCAATCCCAGAATCCTACTCGGAATACCACAGACAAGGTTTAGACTTTTCGGACTCTCATGAATGCTGCCATCAATCTAGCTTATACCACGAAGATTCTGATTAAGAGATCCAAGAGATACTCATTCAATCTAAGGTAGAACGGAAGTGGTTGTCAGGCACGCGTTCATAGGGAATGATGATGATTGTCACGTTCATCACATTCAGGTTGAAGTGCGAATGAATATCTTAGAAGCGGAATAAGTTGAATTGAATAGAAAAACAGTAGTACTTTGCATTAATCTTTGAGGAACAGTAGAGCTCCACACCTTAATCTATGGAGTGTAGAAACTCTACCGTATGAAAATACATAAGTGAAAGGTCCAGGCATGGCCGAATGGCCAGCCCCCAAAACGAGATCACAGGATCAAAAATACAATCCCGGATCTTCCAAAGATGTCTAATACAATAGTAAAAAGTCCTATTTATAATAAACTAGCTACTAGGGTTTACAAAAGTAAGTAATTGATGCCTAAATCCACTTCCGGGGCCCACTTGGTGTGTGCTTGGGCTGAGCTTGAGTGTTATACGTGCAGAGGTCATTCTTGGAGTTGAACGCCAGTTTGTAACGTATTTCTGGCGTTCAACTCTGGCTTGTGACGTGTTTCTGGCGTTTAACTCCAGACAGCAGCATAGAACTGGCGTTCAACGCCCTTTTACGTCATCTAAACTTGGCCAAAGTATGGACTATTATATATTTATGGAAAGCCCTGGATGTCGACTTTTTAACGCAATTGGAAGCATGCCATTTTGAGTTCTGTAGCTCCAGAAAAGCCATTTTGAGTGCAGGGAGGTCAGAATCCAACAGCATCAGCAGTCCTTCTTCAACCTCTGAATCTGATTTTTGCTCAAGTCCCTCAATTTCAGCCAGAAAATACCTGAAATCAGAGAAAAACACACAAACTCATAGTAAAGTCCAGAAATATGAATTTAACATAAAAACTAATGAAAACATCCCTAAAAGTAACTAGATTCTACTAAAAACATACTAAAAACAATGCCAAAAAGCGTATAAATTATCTGCTCATCACAATACCAAACTTAAATTTTTGCTTGTCCCCAAGCAACTGAAAATCAAATAGGATAAAAAGAAGAGAATATACTATAAATTCCAAACTATCAATGAAACATAGCTCCAATTAAATGAGCGGGACTTGTAGCTTTTTGCCTCTTGAATAGTTTTGGCATCTCACTTTATCCATTGAGGTTCAGAATGATTGGCATCTATAGGAACTCAGAGTTCAGATAGTGTTATTGATTCTCCTAGTTCAGTATGATGATTCTTGAACACAGCTATTTTATGAGTCTTGGCCGTGGCCCTAAGCACTTTGTTTTCCAGTATTACCACCGGATACATAAATGCCACAGACACATAATTGGGTGAACCTTTTCAGATTGTGACTCAGCTTTGCTAAAGTCCCCAATTAGAGGTGTCCAGGTTTCTTAAGCACACTCTTTTTTTGCTTTGGACCTTGACTTTAACCGCTCAGTCTCAAGTTTTCACTTGACACCTTCACGCCACAAGCACATGGTTAGGGACAGCTTGGTTTAGCCGCTTAGGCTAGGATTTTATTCCTTTAGGCCCTCCTATCCACTGATGCTCAAAGCCTTGGGATCCTTTTTATTTACCCTTGCCTTTTGGTTTTAAGGGTTATTGGCTTTTTGCTCTTGCCTCTTGGTTTTAAGAGCTTTTGGCTTTTTCTACTTGCTTTTTCTTCTTTTTTTTTTTGCCTATATATATATATATTTTTTTTTTCTGCAAGCTTTGTTCTTTGCTGCTTTTTCTTGCTTCAAGAATCATTTTTATGATTTTTCAGATTATCAAATAACATGTCTCCTTATCATCATTCTTTAAAGAGCCAACATATTTAACATTCATGAACAACAACTTCAAAAGACATATGCACTGTTCAAGCATTCATTCAGAAAACAAGAAGCATTGTCACCACATCAATATAATTAAACTAAGTTCAAGGATAAATTCGAAACTCATGTACTTCTTGTTCTTTTGAATTAAAACATTTTTCATTTAAGAGAGGTGATGGATTCATAGGACATTCATAGCTTTAAGACAAAGTTACTAAATACTAATGATCATGTAATGAAGACACAAACATAGATAAGCACTTAACATAGAGAAAACGAAAAACAGAGAATGTAAGAACAAGGAATGAGTCCACCTTAGTGATGGTGACGTTTCCTTCTTGAGGAACCAATGATGTCCTTGAGCTCTTCTATGTCTCTTCCTTGTCTTTGTTGCTCCTCCCTCATTGCTTTTTGATCTTCTCTTATTTCATGAAGGATGATGGAGTGCTCTTGATGTTCCACCCTTAGTTGTCCCATGTTGGAACTTAATTCTCCCAGGGAGGTGTTGATTTGCTCCCAATAGTTTTGTGGAGGAAAATGCATTTGAGGCATCTCCGGGATCTCATGGTGATGAGCTTCATGCGCCTCTTGAGCTCCATGAATGGGCTCTCTTACTTGCTCTATCCTTTTCTTAGTGATGGGCTTGTGAGATGAATCTTTCCATCTCCCATGGCTCAGAGGTGGAAGCACTTGTCTTCCCTTTCCTCTTTCTTGAGGTTTCTCTGGCCTTAGGTGCCATTAATGGTTATGGAAAAATAAAAAAGCTATGCTTTTACCACACCAAACTTAGAATGTTGCTCGCCCTCGAGCAAAAGAAGAAAGAATAGAAGAAGAAGAAGATATGGAGGAGATGGGGGAGATGTGTTTCGGCCAAGAAGGGAAAAAAAGGGTTGTGTTGTGTGAAAATGAGGAAGAATGGAGGGCTATATATAGGGAAGGGAGGGGGGTAAGGTTCGGCCATAAGGGTCAATTTTGGGTGGTAAATTAATTTTAAATTTTGAAGGTAGGTGGAGTTTATGAGGTAGGTTTATGGGGAAGAGTGGATGGATGTGAGTGGTGAAGTGGTGACAGGGAAGAGAGATTGAGGTGATTGGTGAAGAGTTTTGGGGAAGAGTGTTTATGGGATTGTGTGAAAGAGGGGTGAGAAGAAGTGAGTGGAGGTAGGTGGGGATCCTGTGGGGTCCACAGATCCTGAGGTGTTCAAGGATTTAAACCCTTGCACCAAATTAGGCATGCAAAATGCCCTTGCACACAACTCTGGGCGTTCAGCGCCAGATTGGTGCTTGTTCTGGGCGTTGAACGCGCATTTGTTGCCCATTTCTGGCGTTGAACGCCAGAACCATGCTTGTTCTGGGCGTTCAGCGCCAGCTCTTCTCCAGGGTGCAATTCTGGCGTTCAAACAACCAGATGCTGCCCATTTTGGGCATTCAGCGCCAGAACCATGCTCTGTTCTGGCGTTGAACGCCAGCCAGATGCTTCTTACTGGCATTTAAACGCCAGTAAGGTCTTCCTCCAGGGTGTGATTTTTCTTCTGCTGTTTTTGATTCCGTTTTCAATTTTTATATTTATTTTGTGACTCCACATGATCATGAACCTAATAAAACATGAAAAACAATGAAAATAAAAATTAGATAAATAAAAATTGGGTTGCCTCCCAACAAGCGCTTCTTTAATGTCAATAGTTTGACAGTGGGCTCTCATGGAGCCTCACAGATGTTCAGAGCATTGTTGAGACTCCCCAACACCAAACTTAGAGTTTGGATATGGGAGTTCAACACCAAACTTAGAGTTTGGTTGTGGCCTTCCAACACCAAACTTAGAGTTTGACTGTGGGGGCTCTGGTTGACTCTGTTTTGAGAGAAGCTTATTGTGCCTCTTTTCCATGTTTACAGAAGGATAACCTTGAGTTGTAAACACAAGGGAGTCCCCATTCAATTGAAGGACTAATTCACCTCTATCAACATCAATCACAGCTCTTGCTGTGGCTAGGAAGGGTCTTCCAAGGATGATGAATTCATCCTCATTCTTCCCAGTATCCAAGACTATGAAATCAGCAGTGATGTAAAGGCCTTCAACCTTTACTAACACGTCCTCTACTTGTCCATAAGCCTGTTTTCTTGAATTGTCTGCCATCTCTAATGAGATTTTAGCAGCTTGTACCCCATAGATTCCCAGTTTCTCTATTACAGAGAGGGACATGAGATTTATCCCTGAACCAAGGTCACACAGAGCCTTTTCAAAGATCATGTTGCCTATGGTACAAGGTATTACGAACTTTCCAGGATCCTGTTTCTTCTGAGGCAATGTCAGTTGATCCAGATCACTTAGTTCATTGGTGAACAAGAGAGGTTCATCTTCCCAAGTCTCAATACCAAATAATTTGGCATTCAGCTTCATGATTGCACCAAGAAACTTGGCAGCCTGCTCTTCAGTAACATCCTCATTCTCTTCAGAAGAGGAATACTCATCAGAGCTCATGAATGGCATAAGGAGGTTCAATGGAATCTCTATGGTCTCTAGATGAGTCTCAGATCCCTTTGGTTCCTCAAAGGGAAGCTCCTTATTGATCACTGGACGTCCCAGGAGGTCTTCCTCCTTGGGATTCACGTCCTCTCCTTCCTTCACAGGTTCGGCCATGGTGATTAATTCAATGGCCTTGCACTCTCCTTTTGGATTTTCTTCTGTATTGCTTGGGAGAGTACTAGGAGGGAGTTCAGTGATCCTTTTACTCAGCTGGCCCACTTGTGCCTCCAAATTTCTAATGGATGACCTTGTTTCATTCATGAAACTCACAGTGGCCTTAGATAGATCAGAGACTAAGTTTGCTAAATTAGAGGTATTTTGTTCAGAGTTCTCTGTCTGTTGCTGAGTGGATGATGGAAAAGGTTTACTATTGTTAAACCTGTTTCTTTCACCATTATTAAAGCCTTGTTGAGGCTTTTGTTGATCCTTCCATGAGAGATTTGGGTGATTTCTCCATGATGAGTTATAGGTGTTTTCATAAGGTTCACCCATGTAATTTACCTCTGCTATTGCAGGGTTCTCAGGATCATAAGCTTCTTCTTCAGAAGATGCCTCTTGAGTACTGTTGGATGCAGCTTGCATTCCATTCAGACTTTGAGAAATCATATTGACTTGCTGAGTCAATATTTTATTCTGAGCCAATATAGCATTCAGAGTATCAATTTCAAGAACTCCCTTCTTCATAGGCGTCCTAATATTCACAGGATTCCTTTCAGAAGTGTACATGAACTGGTTATTAGCAACCATGTCGATGAGTTCTTGAGCTTCTGCAGGCATTTTTTTTAGGTGAATGGATCCACCTGCAGAGGTATCCAATGACATTTTGGCTAATTCAGACAGACCATCATAGAATATGTCTAGGATGGTCCATTCTGAAAGCATGTCAGAAGGACACTTTTTGGTCAGTCCTTTGTATCTCTCTCAAGCTTCATAGAGGGATTCACCTTCTTTCTGTCTGAAGGTTTGAACATCCACTCTAAGCTTACTCAGCTTTTGAGGAGGAAAGAACTTGGCTAAGAAAGCCTTGACCAGCTTATCCCAAGATTTCAGACTATCCTTAGGTTGAGATTCCAACCATACTCTACCTCTGTCTCTTACAGCAAAAGGGAAAAGCATGAGCCTGTAGACTTCAGGATCTACTCCATTAGTCTTAACAGTATCACATATCTGCAAGAATTTAGTTAAGAACTGAAAGGGATCTTCAGATGGAGGTCCATGAAACTTGCAGTTCTGCTGCATCAGAGAAACTAATTGAGGTTTAAGCTCAAAATTGTTTGCTCCAATGGCAAGAATGGAGATGCTTCTTCCATGTAAATTGGAATTAGGTGCAGTAAAGTCACCAAGCATCCTCCTTGCATTATTATTATTTTCGGCTGCCATCTCCTCTTCCTATTCGAAAATTTCTGAAAGGTGCTTGCTGGATTGTTGTAATTTAGCTTCTCTTAGTTTCCTCTTCAGAGTCCTTTCAGGTTCTGGATCTGCTTCAACAAGAATGTTCTTGTCCTTGCTCCTGCTCATATGAAAAAGAGGGACAGAAAAATAATAATAATAGGGGTCCTTTTTACCACAGTATAGAGGTCCCTGTGTGAGTAGAAAAAAAGAAGAAGAAAAAATTCTAACACAGATGGAAGAGGGGGTTCGAATTTGGGTGAGATGAAGTGTTAGTAGATGAATAAATAAATAGAAGGAGATAAGAGAGAGAGAGAATTTTCGAAAATAATTTTTGAAAAAGAGTTAGTGATTTTCGAAAATAGTTTTTGAAAAAGGTTAGTAATTTTTTTCGAAAATTAGGAATAAGATTAAAATAATTAGTTAATTAAAAAGAAATTTTGAAAAAGAGGGAAGATATTTTCGAAAATTAGAGAGAGAGAGTTAGTTAGGTAGTTTTGAAAAAGATAAAAAACAAACAAAAAGTTAGTTAGTTAGTTGAAACAAATTTTGAAAATCAGTTTTTTAAAAAGATAAGAAGATAAGAAGTTAGAAAAGATATTTTAAAATCAAATTTTGAAAAAGATAAGATAAGGAGATATTTTTGAAAAGATATGATTGAAATTAGTTTTGAAAAAGATTTGATTTTTAAAATCACAATTAATGACTTGATTCACAAAAAATCACAAGATATGATTCTAGAACTCAAAGTTTGAATCTTTCTTAACAAGAAAGTAACAAACTTGAAATTTTTGAATCAAAACATTAATTGATGATGTTATTTTCGAAAATTAGGAGATAAAGATAAGAAAAAGATTTTTGAAAAAGATTTTTATAATTTTCGAAAATAAATAAGAAAAATGAAAAAGATTTGATTTTTGAAAAAGATTTTGAAAAAGATAAGATTTTTAAATTGAAAATTTGATTTGACTCATAAAAAACAACTAAATTTTAAAAAGTCAACTCAAATTTTCGAATTTATGAGAAGAAAAAGGGGAAGATATTTTTTTTTTGATTTTTAAATTTTTATGATGAGAGAGAAAAATACTAAAAATGCTCAATGCATGGAAATTTTAGATCAAAACAATGAATGCATGCAAGAATGCTATGAATGTCAAGATGAACACCAAGAACACTATGAAGATCATGATGAACATCAAGAACATATTTTTGAAAAATTTTTGATGCAAAGAAAACATGCAAGACACCAAACTTAGAGATCTTTCATGTTCAGACACTATGAATGCAAAAATGCACATGTAAAACAAGAAAAGATGCAAAACAAGAAAACATCAAGAACAAACAAGAAGATTTACCAAGAATAACTTGAAGATCATGAAGAACACTATGAATGCATGAATTTTTCGAAAAATACAAGATGAATATGCAATTGACACCAAACTTTCAACTTGACTCAAGAATCAAACAAGAAACATGAAATATTTTTGATTTTTATGATTTTATGATTTTTTTTTGTATTTTCTTTTAAATTTTTTTTTCGAAAATTATTTTGAAAAAGAAAAATAAGGATTCCAAAATTTTTAATATGAATTCCAGGAATCTTATGCTCTTTAGTCTAAAGCTCCAATCAAAGGGTCAGGCATGGCTTAATAGCCAGCCAAGCTTTAGTATGTAACTTAGACATGACACGCCTGACATACCCTATTCAAAAGAATTAGACATGGCTTTACAGCCAGCCAGGCTTCAACATGTTTCATGAAACACTAGAATTCATTCTTAAAAATTCTGAAGAAAAATATATTTTTGAAAACATTTTTATTTTAAATTTTTTTTCGAAAACAAAGGAGAAATTTTTGAAAACAAAACAAAAAGAAAATTACCTAATCTGAGCAACAAGATGAACCGTCAGTTGTCCAAACTTGAACAATCCCCGGCAACGGCGCCAAAAACTTGGTGCACGAAATTGTGATCTCAGGTAACGGTGCCAGAAACTCTGTACGCACGTCTTAATAAATCGTTTTTCATTCACAACTTTGATACAACTAACCAGTAAGTGCACTGGGTCATCCAAGTAATAAACCTTACGTGAGTAAGGGTCGATCCCACAGAGATTGTTGGTATGAAGCAAGCTATGGTCACCTTGTAAATCTCAGTCAGGCGGATATAAAATAGTTATGGAGTTTTCGAAATTTAATAACAAAATAAACATAAAGTAAGGATAGAAACACTTATGTATATCATTGGTGAAAATTTCAGATAAGTGTATAAAGATGCTTTCGTTCCTCTGAACCTCTGCTTTCCTGCTATCTTCATCCAATCAGTCTTACTCCTTTCAATGGCTGGCTTTATGTAAGGACAGCACCGTTGTCAATGGCTACTTTTAATCCTCTCTGGAAAATGGTCCGATGCGCTGTCACTGCATGGCTAATCGTATGGAGGCATCACCCTTGCCAATGGCTGCATCCCATCCTCTTGTGAAAATGGTCCAAATGCTCTGTCACAGCACGGCTAATCATCTGAGGTTCTCGATCATACTGGAATAGGATTCACCCTCCTTTTGCGTCTGTCACTACGCCCAGCACTCGCGAGTTTGAAGTTTGTCACAGTCATTCAATCCCAGAGTCCTACTCGGAATACCACAGACAAGGTTTAGACTTTCCGGACTCTCATGAATGCCGCCATCAATCTAGCTTATACCACGAAGATTCTGATTAAGAGATCCAAGAGATACTCATTCAATCTAAGGTAGAACGGAAGTGGTTGTCAGGCACGCGTTCATAGGGAATGATGATGATTGTCACGTTCATCACATTCAGGTTGAAGTGCGAATGAATATCTTAGAAGCGGAATAAGTTGAATTAAATAGAAAAACAGTAGTACTTTGCATTAATCTTTGAGGAACAGCAGAGCTCCACACCTTAATCTATGGAGTGTAGAAACTCTACCGTATGAAAATACATAAATGAAAGGTCCAGGCATGGCCGAATGGCCAGCCCCCAAAACAAGATCACAGGATCAAAAATACAATCCCGGATCTTCCAAAGATGTCTAATACAATAGTAAAAAGTCCTATTTATAATAAACTAGCTACTGGGGTTTACAGAAGTAAGTAATTGATGCCTAAATGCACTTCCGGGGCCCACTTGGTGTGTGCTTGGGCTGAGCTTGAGTGTTACACGTGCAGAGGTCATTCTTGGAGTTGAACGCCAGTTTGTAACGTATTTCTGGCGTTCAACTCTGGCTTGTGACGTGTTTCTGGCGTTTAACTCCAGACAGCAGCGTAGAACTGGCGTTCAACACCCTTTTACGTCATCTAAACTTGGCCAAAGTATGAACTATTATATATTGCTGGAAAGCCCTGGATGTCGAATTTCCAACGCAATTGGAAGCACGCCATTTTGAGTTTTGTAGCTCCAGAAAAGCCATTTTGAGTCCAGGGAGGTCAGAATCCAACAGCATCAGCAGTCCTTCTTCAACCTCTGAATCTGATTTTTGCTCAAGTCCCGCAATTTCAGCCAGAAAATACCTGAAATCACAGAAAAATACACAAACTCATAGTAAAGTCCAGAAATGTGAATTTAACATAAAAACTAATGAAAACATCCCTAAAAGTAACTAGATTCTACTAAAAACATACTAAAAACAATGCCAAAAAGCGTATAAATTATCCGCTCATCAGTGCCTCTCCTTTTCCTAAAAAGATAAAAGAAGAAAAGGAAGAATTAATCATCATAAAAAAAAACAATTTAAACTTTTCGGCTAGAATAATAAAAAGAAGAAAAGATTTTGTTTATTCATGAACTCCAACTAACTAACTAACTGTGTATCCTTATATGCACATTGGTGGCACCATGGGGTGACACCAAACTTAGTTTGGAGCACTGTGATGAAAAGTTCTGTTCAAAGCTCCAAGACTAGCATGCTCTCAGTTGCATTCATGGTTTCTTGGCACGCTTTGAACACCAAACTTATTCTTCACTATATACTGCAATATAAGGATTTCACCAAGTGTTTGTCAAGTTTGGGTTGGAATTCATGAATATTGACTTATTCACTAGTAAAAGCTCATAAAACATGGGTTGCCTCCCATGAAGCGCTTCTTTAGCGTCACTAGCTTGACGTTTCTCCTTCATCAGGGAGGTTGATAATGCTTCAAGTCCTCCCCTCTTGCCTTGAACTTATATCCATTGGTTGTATCAATGATCTCTACATGTTCCAAGGAGAGAACTCTGTTGATAGTGAAGACCTTAGGTAATTGAGATGGTACAGTGGGGAGATTAGGGGGATATCTGGGAAGTAAGCTGAGATCACTTTATCTCTTGGAGAGAAGTCTTCTGTAGGGATCTTCTTATTCCTCCACCCCCTTAGTACCTTCTTCTTTGTCCCTTTTGATGTTGCCTTGCTCTTGGTGACTTCTTCTTCTATGGGAATTTTGTTGTTGTCTTCACATGTCTCTGGTGGTTTAGGTTCCTCCAGCTTTTCCTTGAGTTGTGACAACTGCTTATTTCCTTGTTCATCAACCAAGGGCTTTCCCAGATGGGCTGGTTGTGCTTCAGTGCTTGCTTCCTCTGTCAGCATCTCATTATGATCATTGCTTGGTTCTTTGTTTTCTTGGTCTGTTTCTTGTGAGAGTTTGAAGACGTTAAAGCTGAGTCGTTCATCATGGATCCTCAATATTAGCTCCCCTCGCTCCACATCTATGAGTGCTCTGGCTGTAACTAGGAATGGTCTTCCCAATATGATTGGGTGAGTGTGACTCTCTTCCATGTCCAAGATGACAAAGTCTGTGGGAAGAAAGTATTTCCTAACCTTTAACAACATGTTTTCCACCACCCCTATTGCTTGTTTTTGAGTTTTGTCAGCCAGGCTGATGACTACATCTGTGGGCAATATCTCATTGATCTGCAGCCTCTTCACCAGGGATAAGGGCATTAAGTTGATGCTTGCTCCTAAATCACAGAGTGCTCTATCAAACATTATTTCTCCTATGGCACAGGGGACATAAAAACTCCCTGGATCTTTTTTTTTTGTAGGCAACTGTGGTTGAATGAGGGAATTGCACTCCTTGTTCATCACTATAGTTTGGCCTCCCTTGAGTGAGCTTTTCCTGGGAAGCAGCTCCTTCATATACTTGATGTATGCAGGCATTTGTTGAATAGTCTTGATGAATGGTATGTTGACATGCAGAGATGCAAAAAAATCTAGAAACCTTGAGTATATTCTCTTCTCCACAGCACCATTGAGCAGTTGGGGAAAAGGTGCATAGAGTCTCAGCAGCTTCTGTTGTGAGATTTCTGGTTCTTGATGATCTTTTTTCTTCTTCTCTACTGAGGTATCTTCAGGTTGTTCTGACAGCTTGCTTGGCTTGTCCTTAGTCTCCTTATCACTTATAGTGACCATCTTGCAATCTTCCCATCTTACTTTCTTTGTTTCACCTCTCGGATTCTTCTCTGTGTCACTTGGAAATCCATCTGTGGGTTTGGGAATTTGCTCAGAGAGATACCCAACTTGAGATTCCAACCTCTTGATTGTGTCTCCCTGATTCTTGAAACTGGCTCGCACTTCCTCCTTGAACACCTTGTTGTCTTGAATCTCCTTTCCTATGCCTTCAAGTAGATTCTCAATCCTTGAGAGTCTATCATCAAACGATTGTAGATCATGATTAGAGGTGGAAGGATGAGGTAAGTTATTTTGGTTTTGATGTGGATGTGGAGAGGTGTTGTTATTGGGGTGTTGATATGGTCTAGATGTGAAGTGTTGGTGGCTTGCATTGTTGGGATTTGGGCGTCTTTGATCAAGGCTTTGGTCTTGTTGATTTCTCCACCCAAAGTTTGGGTGATTCCTCCATCCAGGGTTGTAGGTCTTGGAGTATGGATCATGGTTTTGCCTAGGTGAATTCCCAATGTAGTTGGCTTGCTCCTGTCTACCCTCTGTTTCTTCATTCACTCCTTCCTGGTTTGTTGATGAAGTGGTGATTACTGGTACTTGGTTCCTCTCCATCTTCTTGGTGAGGTCAGCCAGCTGCTGGGTAATGAGCTTGTTCTGAGCCAGCAGAGCATCTACATTGTTTAGCTCCATCACTCCTCTAGTGTTCCCTCTTTCGAAAGCATAGAAGTAGTCATTCTCTTCTACAGTTTCAATGACATCTATGGCCTCCTCAATAGTCTTCTTCTTGTTCAAAGAACTTCCGGATGAATGGTCTACGGCCTTCTTTGACTCATAAGAGAGCCCTTCATAGAAAATGTGCAGCTGCACCCATTCATTGAACATGTCAGGTGGACACCTCCTTGTTAGGTCCTTAAACCTCTCCCATGCTTCATACAGAGTCTCACCATCTTGTTGCCTGAAAGTTTGGACCTCAGCTCTCAGCCTATTGATTCGTTGAGGGGGGTAAAATCTTGCTAAGAATTTGTTCACCACATCTTCCCAAGTTGTCAAGCTCTCCTTTGGGAAAGACTCCAGCCACTTGGCTGCCTTATCCTTGAGTGAGAATGAAAATAAGAGCAGTCTATAGGCATCAGGATGAACACCATTAGACTTCATTGTGTCACATATTCTCAGGAAGGTGGTTAGATGTTGATTGGGGTCTTCTTGGACACTTCCTCCGAACAAACAGTTGTTCTGAACAAGGGTGATAAGCTGTAGTTTTAGTTCAAAATTGTTGGCATAGATGGTTAGCTTTTGAATGCTACTTCCACAGTTTCCTGGGTTTGGATTGATGTAAGAGCCTAGAACTCTTCTATCCTCCCCAGCATGATTTGCTCGACCTCTTCCGCCATGGTTGTGAGTCTCTTCTTCATGATGGTTTTCCATGTTTTCTTCTATGTTTGGTTCAAAGTATTCCTCAAAGTGTTCCTCCTCTTCTTCAGCACCAACTACACATTTTTCTCTTGCCTCCCTCCTTAGTCTAAGGAAGGTTCTCTCAAGTTCAGAATCAAAGGAAGTTGAAGCCCCGCTTCTTCTCCCTGTCATACAACCAACAAGTACAAGCAAAGGGAATAGGTGCAGAAAGTATATCTGTCAGAATTACTATTAGTGTGAGTGATGCAATATCTCAAACAGTTAGTGGGTTAGTGAAATGAATGGTAAATAACAAAGAAAAAGTGGGGGAAGGGAAGAAATTAACTAAAACAGAAAGTAAATGACTCAACTAGAAAATTGAATCAAACAAAAATAAAATGCTCAATCTAGTTATCCTCCAATTTAATCATTGTTGATGCACAATCAATCCCCGGCAACGGTGCCATAAACTTGATGCACGAAAAACTTGTCTCATAACAAATTTTCTTCGGCAAGTGTACCGAATTTGTCGTCAAGTAAAAACTCACAATAGAGTGAGGTCGAATCCCACAAGGATTGATTGATCAAGCAACTTTAATTAGAGGAATATTCTAGTTGAGCTAATCAGAATTTGAGTTGAGAATTGCAGAAAATTAAATGGCGGGAAAGTAAATAATAGCAAAGTAAATGCTAGAAATAAAAAGCTGAATGTAAATGACGGAAAGTAAATTGCAGAATCTTAAATGGGAATGGGAAAATTGCTCATAAAAGTAAATGACTGAAATTAAAGAGAATGGGTAAGATCAGGAATGGGGAGTTCATTGGCTCAGGAGATGTTGCATTCTCCGGATCAATTTCATTTTCATCTCTTCCTCAATCAATGCACTCATTGATCTCCTTGGCAATCTTAAGTGATCGAATTACAATTTCTTGTAATTCAATCTCTCAAATCTTGATCAATAGCCAATTCTTTGGTCAATTGCTCATGAGAAGAGATGAAGTATGGTCACTGATTATACCACATGCATTTCCCAAATCAAGTGTTGAGAGGATTATAGTCACATATCCATCCAAACCCAATTTGGTCCAGCATGAGAAAGCATTTCTAGCATGATCTCTTCATTCCTCTTTCAAGGTTCAGAAGAGATCCAAGTATGAATAGCTTCTTTTCCAAGATAACTACCCAATTGGATGAAGATCGAAAGCTTTCAAGTAAAATCAAGAGAAAAGATAGAAGAAGAATAATGAAAACTAGTATTGATCCATCAAATTACAACAGAGTTCCCTAACCCAATGAAAAGGGTTTAGTTATTCATAGCTCTGGAAAATAAAAACAAAGATGGAGAATACATAATGAAAACTAGAAGTGCAGAGGAAGTAAATATAGAGAGTAGTTCTATGCCCAGAGGCTCCCTATAATTTCCAACTCTGTAAATAATTTAAAGCTACTCCTATATATACTACTCTTCTAGTTGGCTCTTCAAGTTTTGGGTCTGGGCTTTTGGATCTTGAGTTTGAAGCAGTTATCTTCTTCATTGGGCTTGGCTTTACTTGCAGAGAGAAATTGTGAAGTGGGCAGAGACTTTAGCTCAGGGCGTTAGTGGTGTTAACGTTCAGTGAAAATATGGGTTCGAGAACGTTAATGACATTCAACTTTTTCACTAACGTTCCTCACCCAAGTAAGAGCCACGTTAACCTCAACGTTAGTGGCACAAACGTTGCCACTAACGTTGCCTCTTTGTCCTTCGCGCACGTTATTGGGACTCAACTTTCCCAATAACGTTGAGAAGCCTTCCCCTTCCCATCGTTGGAGTCCACGTTAACTTAGTTAACGTGGCTCTTTTAACGTAGGCTTGCCAACCTTCGAGAACATTAGTGACACTTAACATTGTCACTAACGTTCTAATGTACCCCTTAGCTCCCATGTTAGAGTCCACGTTAACTAGGTTAACGTGGCTTCTAACGTGGCTGTGCTAGCCATCTCCAACGTTAGTGACAAAATTGAATGTCACTAACGTTGGCTCATCATCCCTCTCTTCACGTTAGCTTCCACGTTAACTAAGTTAACGTGGGAGTTAATGTGGCTCATTGTGGCTTGTGTTGGCTCCTTCCAACGTTAGTGACAATGTTTGGTGTCACTAACGTTGTCGACCACCTAGTTTTCTCACGTTAGCTTCCACGTTAACTAGGTTAACGTGGGAGTTAACATGGCTTCTTGTGACTTGGCCAACGTTAGTGAGAAAGTTGAATGACACTAACGTTGGCGTCCCCCTTTACTTCTTAACGTTAGAGGCCACGTTAACTAAGTTAACGTGGCAACTAACGTGGCCACTTATGAGCTTGGTCCAACGTTAGTGATAATGTTAAGTGTCACTAACGTTGGCTCCATTTCCTTTCTTCCACGTTAGAGTTCACGTTAACTTAGTTAACGTGACTCTTAACGTGGGCAATGATGGCTTCGAGAGCGTTATTGGCAATTACTTTTCTCATTAACTTTGCAAGTTACTCCCATTCCACGTTAGTGTTAACGTTAGTGTAACTAATGTAGCCAATAATGTGGTTCTTCTTTGCTTCCTTTGTCCTGAAATCAAGCAATAAAGTGCATCAAAGTTCTAGTCCAAGTCATGGGAAATGCAACATCCAATTTGTCCTTAAATTCATGCAAAATCCTCATGAAATCATGTAAAGTGCACAATGTATGCTTGAATCAAGATGTAAGTGAATATCTACCCAAAACGAGCTTATTTCCTAAGGAAATGCATGAAACTACCCTAAAAATAGTAAAGAAAAGGTCAGTGAAACTGGCCAAAATGCCCTGGCATCAGGTTCTCAACTACATGGTAGCTACAATATGTAAGTAAGAGAGCAATATAAGCAAAGGGCCTATCAACTAACACTTGATGCAAGAGTAAAGTTTAAGCATAAGTAAATAGCATGAAGAGAACACTCAGAAGTATCAAGTTCAAATAGGAAAGAGTGGGTCATGAAAGACAATATGAGTTCATATCAATGCACATTATAAAAAATTAAGCATTGACCCAAAAATTTTACCACCCAATCAATATCAAATAAGTCAAGAAGCACCAAAATGATCTAAGAAATATTCAACAGTTAAGTAAGAACATTCAACACCAATGAAAGAAATAGCAAACTTGGAAAATAAAATAAAAACAACCTACAAAACCAAGTTAAAATGTAATGAATGAAAGTATGCAAATGTGATGAACAAAAGAAAATAAAAGATGAGAAAAATAAGAAGTGAAAATTTAAAAAGAGGGAGAAGGAGAAGTGGAGAAAAATGATTGAAAAAAAAATGTTGAGAGAAGTAAAAAGAAGAGAAATAAAAGAAATGGGAGAAGGAAAGAAAATAGAAGAAGAAAGGAGAGAGAAGAAAGAAGAAAGAAGAAAAAGGAGAAAAGAAAAGAAAAAAAAAGAGGGCAGAAACAGAGCGCGAAAGCAATGCGCGCGCAAGGGCCACGTGTGCGCGTGAAAAGCAGGAAGGGCAAGTGACGCGTAAGCGTCCCCCACGCGTACGCGTGGTCGTAAATTGTGCTCTTCGCACAAAAACTGCACAACTCCAGCACAACTCTCTAGTTTTTGTACCAGGAGTTCCAACATCAGCATACGACGCGTGCGCGTCGTCCACGCTCACGCGTGGAGCTCCCCCCCTTTTTTTAAAGAAGCCTAAAATAGAATTAAACACTCTCCTAACCTGTAAACACTCTAAACTAACCAAAATTCAAATCTAACTAAAAATCTTTTAGTTTTTGAAATTTTTTTCAAAGACAATGCAAACAAAAATTGTACTTCAAGCAAGATGCAATTCAAAAATAACTATTCTAATCAAAATATGAATCTAATAAGCAACCTAGCAATCAAAGCAATTTGTACAAGAGTATAGAAAATAAGAAAAACTACCTACAATGGCAACTCAATTCATTCATTATATATATATACAAGAGAATGGAAAGAGTTTACCATGGTGGGGTGTCTCCCACCTAGCACTTTTATTTATTGTCCTTAAGTTGGACTTATAGAGAGGCTCTTTGTCAAGGTGGCTTGTGCTTGTACTCTTCCTTGAACTTCCACCAATGCTTGGACTTCTAATAAGCTCCAAAATTCAAAATCAATAGCACCAAGCTTTGATGAAGTTCCACACAAGCTAAGGGCTCCCAAAGTTGATCTTCACATATTCCTATATCCCAAATCTTATTTCTACACCCATCTTCAAGTTGATCAAGACAATTCCATTTGGGTGGCAAGTGATCCAAATTTTCAAGTAAACACCAAAGCATCTTCCTAGACCCTAAACCAACCATTGCACTTAGACTTTGAGTTTCCAACCATAAGGAACCTTGATTGGCATTTTCACCCATTAACCAATTCTCTCTTGCTCTTAACTCCACAAAGAGCTCTAAGTTGCCCATCCGTCTCAAGCAAACCATATTTGAGTGGGAAAGTAAAGCTTAGGGATAAGAGTTTTACCCACTTGAATGTTGTATTGGATGGTGACTTAGGAAGGGACGTCTTGATGAATCCACATTTGATGATATTTATTTGCTCTATTTGGGTGGATTTCATCAACTCTTCTTGCACTTATTCATTGAAATAGCATAGTTTCATGATTTCTTCCTAAATTGTGCTTGAAAGTGAAAACATACTTTTTAGGCCTTATAATTGCTAAATTTTATCCACTTTAATTCCGTATGATGCCTTGATGTGTTTGCTAAGTGATTTCAGGTTTTCAAGGCAAGCATGGGTTGAAGAAGTGAGGAAAGAGCATGCAAAAGGGAAGAAACCATGAAGAAATGGAGTTTGGAAGTTTCAGCACGTGTGCGTACGCACAATGAACATTTGTGAGCGACGTGTACGCGTGACCCACGCATATGTGTGGATGGATTTTTGTGCAAATGACGCGTACGCATGACCCACGCATACGCGTGACCCGAGTTACGTCAGCTCATTAATTGCAAATCGTTGGGGGCAAATTCTGGGCCTCTAAAACCCAGTCCAACTCATTTCTGAAGCTATTTCAACCCCAATTCAAGTGGAAACAGGGGGGAGGGGGGAAATTAGGTTTAGTTTTTATGATGTTTTTTCTTAGTTTCTAGAGAGAGAAGCTTCCCCCTCTCTCTAGAATTAGGGTTTTTAGCTTAGTTTTCTTTTAATTTCAGCACTTTAATTCTTGTTTTAGTGCAGTTTCATTTATGTTTCTATGATTTCTTGTCCTTATCTTCTTCATCTCTTTTGTTGTTTTCTCTTTTATTTCATTTTCATGTTATGAATACTTTTGTCATTTTAATTCTAATTAATGCAATTTTATGTTTCCATGTCATTTATTGTTTTCTTTAGTTGTCATTGTCATTTTCTTGTTTTGGTAGCTTTAGAATTTACTTTATTGCATTTTAATATTATTTTATTTTCATGCACACCAAGTGTTTGATAAAATGCTTGGCTTAATTTTCACTTAGTTTTTCTCCACTCTTGGCTTGAAATTGTTGACTTTGGTGATCCTTGAGTCATTGATGTCCATTCTTGTTTGATATATTAGAATAGTTAGTTGATTTGGTTTTTCTTGACTCTATGTGACCCCTTAGTGTTGACATAGGACTTAGGGATTGAAATTAACTATGCCTATTTGACTTATCTTCGATGTAAGGTTGACTAAGTAGGATTAACTCTTCATAATCATCATATGTTTGTGGTCAATGATTAGGATAGGTAGCCTTAGCCTTCAATTACTTGCCAAGAGGTTTCTTGCATTTTAAGTTTCCTTTACTTGTATTTAATTGCTTTGACTTTTATTGTGTTGACTTTTATTGCTTTGATGTTTAAATTCTTGCATGTTTAATTTTCACACTCTTGGTTGAGAAATTGGATGTTTGGGTGGAATTGAGTTGTGGATGTCCATTCCGCATTGTGTGAGAATGGTTAATTGATTTGGTTTCTATTGACGCTAGTCTTTCACTAAGTAATTAGTGAGTTGACTAGGACTTATGGATTGAGATCAATTATACCTTTTGACTAACTCTCAAGGAGGATTGACTAGTTTGTATTACTTCCACACAATTGCCATGTTTGTGGTCCACAACTAGGATAGGAAGTCTAGATTACCCAATTCTCGCCAAGAGTTGCCATTTACATTCCTTGCATGTTCATTTACTTTCTTGCTATTTACATTGCCTTGCTCTCTTGCATTCATAACTCCCAATTCCCCATGCTCTCCTCCTTCATAGACAATAACATTACACTTAATTGCAACTCCTAGGGAGGAACGAACCGGGAGCTAAATACTCTCGGTTATTTTGTATTGACTTTATTATTTGATTGATTCTCAATTGTTGGGTTTGGACTATACTTACAACGGACAAATTCTACTTTTAGTGTGAAAATCCAAATCCGTGCAATTGGTCATCATCATGTCTCCAATGGTCTTGCAAGTTCCACTCCCTTGTGCTATTCTTTGATTACCTCCACCTCTTGGTAAGCTTCTTCAATTCCAATTCCTTGTTCACCAACTTCTTCTATACATTTCTCATTGTTCAAGTCATGTGTTAGAGGTTGTGGTTTAACCTTCTCAACATCAATTTCACAACACAATGAGGAAGGTTTAACAATCTGAAATAGCACATTAGTTGGTGTGGAATTATCTTCAACGGTATGACTTGTCGCTTGCTCAACCTCTTCCAATCTTTCATCATCCACAATATGCCTAGGAGGTTACACATTATCCTCCTCAACATCATCTTCATGCTCAATGGAAGAAGGTTGAACAACTTCCATAAAATCAATCAATAACATCACTTAGTGTGGAAGTGTTCTCAAGTTTGAATTTCACCTCTTGTTCAACTTCACCTAGGTCTTCAACCACTTCTTCTTCTTCAAAGATCTCTTCCTCCTCCACTTGTTGCAATACATATCCCATCTCCTTGTCCTCATGTTGGGATTCTAAAATCTCCTTCATACTCCACTCTTCGGTTGATTTCTCACATTCATCCGTGGAGATGCTTTGTCTATGGTATGAATCCCATGAGTCCAAGTTGGCTTTAATTTTGGCAAGGTTAGCCTCGATAGCTTTGTTCGTCCTTTGGGCTTCCTCTTGCTCCTTTTGATGGATGATTGCTTGAAGTTGATCCATTGCTTCCTTGAAACGATCCATTGGCTCTTGTTCTACTTGACTAACATAAGTAGGATCATGTTGCTCTTGGACCAATGGATTTGAATATTCTTTCATGGAGGGTTGTGGTGGAAAGAAGAATTCATTATGTGGTTGAAAGTTCTCATACATGAGAGGTGGTTCATCTTGATAATGGCATAAAGGTGGTGGTTCTTGAAGGTATTAATGGTGGAATTGGGGTGGTTCTATGATGGTGTGTATGACTCATATGGTTGTTGGTATGGTGGATATGGATTGGGATCATATGGAGGTGTTTGGTGGTATGAGACTTGTGAGTATGGTGGTTGAGGGCTATATTGAGGAGAGGGCTCATAGGCACATGGTGGTTGTGGTTGATAACCATAAGGAGGTCCACTATAGCTATTGGATTGGAATGCATCATGGTATGGTTCTTGCTCATAATACATTTGGGGAGGTTGTTGCAAGAAAGTTGATCAATTCCTTGAGGCTCCTCCTATATTTGATTGTTCCATCCTTGATGCATGTTGTCATTGTGATTCCCATTCCCTACAACATAATTGCGACCACACTCATAGCTAAAAGGGTGAGAATTCATAGTGGCAAATAAAAACAAAAGCTAACAAAAGTAAGTAACAAAGCCCTAAACCTAACAAAAACTAATAAACAAGCAAAAGGTAAACATATTCACAATATTCACATATTCACAATAGCCAATAATATAACACCATTGCAATTCTCTGGCAACAGCGCCAAAAACTTGATATGCGAATTATTGTTGGTCTAGAATTTCTCAATAGAAAAAGAATTTCTTCGTTTTTAGCATAGTTCCAAACCAACTAATAATTCTCCATCAAAGTTTAATAATGGTTATCACAAGTATAAACCCCAATAAAAATAAACCGAAGTATTTAAACCTCGGGTCGTCTCACAAGAAATTGCAATGAAGTGCTCTATTATTGGCTATGAAGGAACAAGGGGGTTTGATTTGGCAATTGACAAGAAAAGTAAATAATAAGAAAGTAAATGACAATTAACTAACAAAGAAAAGGAAAAGAACTCTGGGATAAGGCATGAAAATTGAGATCACCATCCTTGTCTACAAACCATATATTGACAATTATGAGGGACCAACAAATCAAGTCTACTTCTATGCTTGAAGTAAGTCAAATAGGCTTGATCAACATCAAACCATAAGTCCCAACCTAGCTACTAACGGACTTAGTAGTAGGCTAGTGTTAATGGGTATCAAATTGACCACTAAGGATTCTCAAATCACCAATTCAACTAGACCCAATGACTCAAGGTCACCCAATTCCCTTAGCCTACGCCAAGAGTATAGAAAACTACTCTAATACTAGTGGAAACATTTTATCAAACACATAGAGTGCAATAAAAGTAAACATCATAAAATGCAAGAATTAATAAAAGTTATAACTAACAAAAGCAAGAAATCAACAATAGCAACTAAGATAAACATAAAAAGACATGGAAACATAAAATTGCATTAAAAGAGAATCAAAATCTACAAGAGTTCATAAAAGTAAATATGGAAATAGAAAGAAATTAACAAGAGAAACTAAGAGGATTAAGACAATAGAATAATAAAATATGAAGAGAGTTGAACTAAAAACAAGAATTAAAAGTTGGATCTAAGAAAATTTGACCTAAACTATCCTAAATTCTAGAGAGAAGAGAGAGCTTCTCTCTCTAGAATTCTAACCTAAAACATGATGAAAACTATACTATGACTACTCCCCCTATTCCCTTACAATTCTTGGGTTCAAAAACATCAGAAATGAGTTGGATTTGGGCCTTCTTTAGCTCAGAAATCGTCCCCAGCGTATTGCCTTTAATGAGGTAACGTGCCGCTTGTCACGCGTATGCATGAGTCACGCGTACGCGTCACTGGCAACTTTCCTTATCACGCGTACGCATCGGTCACGCGTACGCGTCGCCTTGACGATTGAGCGTGGGCCACGAACACGCGTCGCTGGACAGATTACCAAAATCTCTTTTCTTCATGAATTCTCCATTTTTGCATACTTTTTTTTTCATTTTTTCAACCCAATCTTTGCCTTCTAAACCTGAAATCACTTAACAAATATATCAAGGCATCGAATGGAATTAAAGTGAATTAAATTTATCAATTTTAAGGCCTAAAAAGCCTGTTTTTACTCTTAAGCACAAATTAGAAAAAATTCACAAAACCATGCTATTTCATTGAATAAATGTGAGATAAGTTGATAAAATCCCCTGAATTTAACACAAGATAAACTACAAAATTGGGGTTTATCAAACCTCCCCATACTTAAACTAAGAATGTCCTCATGCTAAACCAAGAAAGGCAAGAAATGGTGTATGAACATTTATTCAATGCAATTAAACTATATGCACCTATCTACATGCATGCAACTAAATGCAAAATGCTTCTACCTACTTGATTAAAAGTAAATCAATCTCCAAGAACACATATGAATATATAGGGCTAATATAGTATGATGATTCATGAATTTCACCAATTCAAATATTAAAATGAAGTTCAAATAGACTTGCAAGAAGAAAGCTCATGAAAACCGGGAACAAGGAATTGAGTATCGAACCCTCACCGGAAGTGTATCTGCTCTAGTCATTCAAGTGTATAGGGTCGATTCACTCAATTCTCCTTTAATCACGCTTTCCAAGATTTATTTTTTATCTAACAATCAACAATTATTCATGCATGCATACATTGAAATTTGCATCTTTGAATAACCTAAACTCTCACCAAACACATATAACAACCTATACAATTCTAATACACCACCTAACTACCCATGATTCTCACTTTTTTTTTTCACATACTCATGCATTCTCTTTAATTCACATTCTATATGCATTGTTATTATTACTTTGCTTTGGGACATTTTTGTCTCCTTTTTATTGCTTTTCTTTTTCTCTTTTTTTAATATATTTTTTTCTTTTTATTTTTTTTTCATTTTTTTCACTAAAGTATATACAAACTTATCAATGCATATGGTTTTACATATTTAATACATGAGTATGTGCCCAATTCCTAAGATTTTCAATAAAAATACAAAAATACACCTTTATCCCAATGATGCACGGAAAACTTGTCTCACAACAAATCTCCCTTCGGCAAGTGTACCGAATTTGTCGTCAAGTAAAAACTCACAATAGAGTGAGGTCGAATCCCACAGGGATTGATTGATCAAGCAACTTTAATTAGAAGAATGTTCTAGTTGAGCGAATCCAAAATTTGGGTTGAGAGTTGCAGAAAATAAAATGGCGGGAATATAAATAACAGAAAAGTAAATGCTAGAATTAAAGGATTGAAAGTAAATGACTGAAAATAAATTGCAGAATTGTAAATGGGAATGGGGGATTTGCTCATAAAAGTAAATGGCAGAAATTAGAGAGAATGGGTAAGATCAGAGATGGGGTTCATTGGGCTTAGGAGATATTGCAATTCTCCGGATCAAGTTCATTTTCATCTCTTCCTCAATCAATGCACTCATTGATCTCCTTGGCAATCTTAAGTGATTGAATTACAATTTCTTGCAATTCAATCTCTCAAATCTTGATCAATAGCCAATTCCTTGGTCAATTGCTCATGAGAAGAGATGAAGTATGGTCACTGATTATACCACATGCATTTCCCAAATCAAGTATTGAGAGGGTTATAGTCACATACCCATCCAAACCCAATTTGGTCCAGCATGAGAAAGCATTTCTAGCTTGATCCCTTCATTCCTCTTTCAAGGTTCAAAAGAGATCCAAGTTTTGAACAGCTTCTCTTCCAAGATAACTACTCAATTGGATGAAGATCGAAAGCTTTCAAGTAAAATCAAGAGAAAAGATAGAAGAAGAATAATGAAAATTAGTATTGATCCATCAAATTACAACAGAGCTCCCCAACCCAATGAAAGGGGTTTAGTTGTTCATAGCTCTTGAAAATGAAAACAAAGATGGAGAATACATCATAGAACTAGAAATTGCAGAGAAGGTAAAATTCAGAGAGTAGTTCTCTTTTTCCCAGCTTCCCAGAACTTCTTTTACAATTCAAAGCTACTCCTATATATACTACTCTTCTCAGCTTCTAGTTTGCTCTTCAAGTCTTGGGCCTTTGGATCTTGAGTTTGAAGCAGTTCTTTTCTTCATTTGGGCTTGGCTTTACTTACAGAGAGAAAGTGCTAAGTGGGCAGAGACTTTAGCTCAGGGCGTTAGAGGTGTTAACATTTAGTGAAAGTATAAGTTCGAGAACGTTAGTGGCACTTAACATTTTCACTAACGTTCCAATGCACCCCTTTGCCTCACGTTAGAGCCCACGTTAACTAGGTTAACGTGGCTTCTAACGTGGCCTTGCCAACCTTCAAGAACGTTAGTGACACTCAACATTGTCACTAACGTTCCAGTGTGCCCCTTTTCGCTTCACGTTAAAGCCAACGTTAACTAGGTTAACGTGGCTTCTAACGTGGCCTTGCCAAACTTCGAGAACGTTAGTGACACTCAACATTGTCACTAACGTTCCAATGTGCCCCTAGACCTCACGTTAGAGTCCACGTTAACTAGGTTAACGTGGCTTCTAACGTGGCCATTCTTAGCCATCCCAACGTTAGTGACAATGTTGAGTGTCACTAACGTTGGCTCATCATTCATTCCTCATCGTTAGCTTCCACGTTAACTAAGTTAACGTGGAAGTTAACGTGGCTCCTTGGGGGGTTGTGTGGTTGCTTCCAACGTTAATGACAATGTTGAGTGTCACTAACGTTGTCGACAACTCTCACTTCTTATGTTAGCTCCCACGTTAACCAAGTTAACGTAGTGTGTTGCATCCTTAGGCCAACGTTAGTGACAATGTTGAACGTCACTAACGTTAGCTTCTCTTCCCCCTTTAACATTAGAGGCCACGTTAACTAGGTTAACGTGGGCTCGAACGTGGCCACTCATGAGTGTTTGCCAACGTTAGTGACAATGTTAAGTGTCACTAACGTTGGCTCAACTTCCCTTCTCCACGTTAGAGTTCACGTTAACTTAGTTAACGTGACTCTTAACGTGGGCAATGATGGCTTTGAGAGTGTTATTGGCAATCACTTTTCTCATTAACTTTTCAAGTTACCTCCATTTCCTTGCTTCCTTTGGTCCTGAAATCAAGTAATAGAGTGCATCAAAGTTCTAGTCCAAGTCATGGGTAATGCAGCATACAATTTGTCACTAAATTCATACAAAATCCTCATGAAATAATGTAAAATGCACAATGTACGCTTGAATCAAGGTGTAGGTGAATATCTACCCAAAACTAGCTTATTTCCTAAAGAAATGCATGAAACTACCCTAAAAACAGTAAAGAAATGGTCAATGAAACTGGCCAAGATGCCCTGGCATCACAACACCAAACTTAAAGCTTGCTTGTCCCTAAGCAAGTACTGGAACAAGAGAATGACGAATGGAATATCCAGAGGAATGAGTCATTCTTGTGGAAGTCATGTTACTGATTTTATGGTGGTTTCATGCATAGCAATTTAGGTTCATTCCATTACTGGCTTTCAGACTTTTATCATGTCCCTAAACATTTACTTTGTTTATATCCCATGTGACTTTTATTCATTGATCCTTTTATTGTTATTTCAAGGGTTCTTTGTGTTATTTAGGCTAAGTGCTCTGTAAGGGGGCAACTCTTTAAGATAAGCTTTCAGCCAACACTCCCGAACCAGTTGGTTCAAGGTGCTAGGTGTTGAAGCACCCCTAAGGACTTACTCCCTCAAGTCTCTCCCCCATACATACACACCACATGCATATAGTTTATTTATTTTATTTTCTTGAGACCTTGGTGTCCAGCACCTCTTTGGGTTACTAAATGCTCTGTAGTGAGGGTTACTCTTGATAGTGGATTTTCAGCTGATAATCCCGGGTTACTTAACCCAAGTTACCAAGTGATAAAGCACCCCTAAGAGCTTATTCATCCAAGTAGATCCTTCACACAGGAGCACCACAGACACTTGTCTCAAGGTCCAAACCATTGGTGCCTAGCCTTATTGCTTACTCTTTTTCTTTTGTTTTTCACTTCCATTGTTCTTTCCCTTTTCTCTTATTAGGATCTTGTTATTAACTTAGTCTCATGGGTATATCCAAAGTCAAGTATTCAGGATAGATAGTTGTCCTCCTAGCCTTGTGGTTGAACCAACTTAGCTAACTTATGACTACCCCAAAGATTCATGAATGCACTTCCACATTATGAACTCTACTCTGGTCTTTTAAGAAAACATAAACATTCTCTTCTTCATTTAAAATGGACAAGCTTACAAGTAAGTTAAGGAAGGATGCAGTGACATAAAGACTAGTGCACATAGACCTATTCAGAACTTAAAAGACAGAATTTAAAAGGGTTCAACTACGAGTAACTACAAATCAAAAGTGCATTCGGACTTCCAACTTTCAACAAATCTGAGTACAATGGAATTAAGTAACAATACAACCTTTGGGTGATGATTTCTGGTTGCCCTCTCTCTTTGTTATCATCCTAGTTTTTGCTGCCTAGCTTCTTTGGGTGGAAGTGCACCATTTCCTCATAAGGTTCCTGCAAGGTTACTGGAAGTTGCTTGTTCCCAAAGCACTTGAGACATAGTTAGCTTGCATGTATGCTGGTACTTTTTTTTGAACTCAATTTGGTGTGTGAACACCCAACTTAGTTCCTTGCCCAGTCCAAACATTGCACATATGCAGAGAACCCCATATCTTGTTGTTAACAAAGCAATGATAACCTATAGTCTAACTACATCTAAGTGGTTTCTCTTGATTGGATGGAGGAGAGTGGATCCTCTCCAGTGGAAGAAAAACTGGATAGTATCCAGTGGAAGATCTCACCCTTCATTGTATTCTCTCTCATATTTATTTCTGGTCCTACTTGTAAAATTAAAGGTGAGAGATTACACTTTATTCTCTCCAGTGACAAAAAAACTGGAGAGGATCCATTTCCTTGGATGGAGCTAGTAATGTTCTTCTGGAGTGGAGTGTAATTCTAACTAATGTTCTTTGGTGGAACACCAAACTTAGAATTACACCATCACTCTTGGATTGTTCTGGTGTGGAACACCAAACTTAGCTCCTTCAATACAGGGGAAACGACTTGTGAATTTTTTTATTGAAATAAAGATGAAAGTGAAACTACCTGAGGTTGGGTTGCCTCCCAACAGAGCGCTCTTTTATCGTCGCTAGCTCGACGAGTCCTTAATTACTTGAGATGGTACTTTACTCTGGGGTTTCCCCCATGTTGCCCAGATAATGCTTGAGTCTTTGTCCATTCACTGTAAAAGTCCTCTCTGAACCTTCATCCGTGATTTCGATGTGGCCATATGGTGATACTTTCGTAACCATGAAAGGTCCGGACCACCTTGACTTGAGTTTTCCTGGGAACAGCCTTAATTTAGAATTGTAAAGGAGTACTCGCTGCCCCTTTTCAAAACTTCTGGGCGCAAGATGCATGTCATGTTTTCTCTTTGCCTTTTCTTTATACATCTTAGTGTTTTCATAGGCTTGTGACCTGAATTCCTCCATCTTTTGCAGCTGCAAGATCCTTTTTACACCAGCAGCAATGCTGTCAAAATTTAGTATCTTGATAGCCCAGAGAGCTTTGTGCTCCAGCTCCAGTGGTAAATGACAGGCCTTCCCATAGACCAGTTGATATGGAGACATTCCAAGTGGAGTTTTGAATGCGGTTCTGTATGCCCAAAGAGCATCATCCAGCTTCTTCGACCAATCCTTTCTAGATGCACCCACAATCTTTTCCAGGATCCTCTTCAACTCTCTGTTGGATATCTCAATTTGCCCACTTGTTTGAGGATGGTAAGGTGTGGCTACTTTGTGTTTTACCCCATATCGTAGGAGGAGAGCTTCTAGTGGTTTGTTACAAAAGTGGCTCCCTCTGTCACTGATGAGGCATCTTGGGACTCCAAACCGGCTAAAGATATTCTTCCTGAGGAAGTTCATGACTACCTTGTTATCATTAGTTGGGGTTGCAATTGCCTCTACCCACTTGGAGACATAATCCACTGCTACCAGGATGTACTTGCTTGCATATGAGGTTGGGAATGGTCCCATGAAATCTATTCCCCACACATCAAATAGTTCCAGTTCCAAGATGAAATTTTGTGGCATGGCATTTCTTTTGGGCAGGTTTCCAGATCTTTGGCATTCATTGCAGCTTTTTACTAGTTTCTTGGCATCCTTGAAAAGGGTGGGCCAAAAGAATCCGCTTTGTAACACCTTTGCTGCAGTTTTGTCCCCTCCAAAGTGCCTGCCATAACATGAACCGTGGCAATTCCACAGGACTTCTCTTCCTTCCTCTTCCGAAACACATCTTCTAAGGATTCCATCTGAACATTTCTTGAAGAGATATGGCTCGTCCCAGACGAAGTATTTTGCATCATTCATGAGCTTCCTTTTTTGATGTTTATTGATCCCTGGGGGTAATGCCCCAGTTGCCTTGAAATTTGCAATATCTGCGAACCATGGTGCTTTATGAACTGTCATCAACTGCTCATCAGGGAAGAGCTCGTTCACATTTGTATCATTTTCTCCACCTTGATCATGAGGGATTCTGGATAGGTGATCTGCCACCTTGTTCTCCACTCCTTTCTTGTCTCTAATTTCAATATCAAATTCCTGCAACAGTAAGATCCACCTTATTAGTCTTGGCTTTGATTCTTGCTTGGCAAACAAATATTTAAGTGCTGTGTGATCTGTAAAAACAATCACTTTAGCACCAATTAGGTATGATCTAAATTTGTCAAATGCAAAAACTATTACTAGCAACTCCTTTTCAGTAGTGGTATAATTTCTTTTAGTTTCATTAAGGACTTTACTAGCATAGTATATCACACGAACTAGGTTATCTTTCCTTTGTCCTAACACTGCCCCAACTGCAAAATCAGATGCATCACACATCAATTCAAATGGTAGGTTCCAATCAGGTGGGAAAATGATAGGAGCAGAGGATAACCTCATTTTCAAATGTGCAAATGCTAGCATGCATGTTTCATCAAAGATAAATGGTGTATCAGATACAAGGAGATTGCTTAAGGGCTTGGCTATCTTTGAAAAATCTTTAATGAACCTTTTGTAAAAACCAGCATGCCCTAAAAAACTCCTAATTACCTTGACATCACTGGGTGGGGGTAGTTTTCAATAAGTTCTACTTTAGCTCTATCAACCTCAATGCCTTGGTGAGAGACCTTGTGACCAAGAACTATTCCTCCTGTCACCATGAGTGGCATTTTTCCCAGTTCAAGACCAAATTGGTCTCTTGGCATCTTTTCAATACCACGATGAGGTGATGTAGGCAACTAGGAAAGGAATCTCCAAATACCGAGAAATCATCCATAAAAACTTCAACGAATTTTTCTATCATATATGAAAAGATAGAAAGCATGCAGCGTTGGAAAGTTACAAGTGCATTACATAGCCCAAATGGCATGCGCCTATAGGCAAACACTCCATACGGACAAGTAAATGAGGTTTTCTCTTGGTCTCTGGGATCAACCACTATTTGGTTATATCCTGAATAACCGTCGAGAAAATAATAATATGCGTGCCCTGCAAGTCTTTCCAACATCTGATCCATGAATGGAAGGGGAAAATGGTCTTTTCGTGTAGCCTCATTGAGTTTTCTGTAGTCTATGCACATCCGCCATCCTGTGACGATCCTTGTAGGTATGAGCTTGTTCTTCTCATTGGTAACCACAGTGATTCCTCCCTTCTTGGGCACAACATGTATGGGGCTAACCCAAGGGCTGTCCGAAATTGGGTATATGACCCCTCCTTGCCAAAGCTTCATAACCTCCTTCTGTACCACTTCCTTCATGATTGGGTTCAGCCTTCTTTGGGATTGAATGGATGGCTTGGCATCATCTTCCAACAGTATTTTATGCATGCATATGGCTGAACTGATTCCCTTCAAGTAAGGGTCCATCCAATGGCATCCTTATGCTCCCGCAGCACCTTGAGTAGCTCGTCCTCTTGATCTTGACTGAGGGATGAATTTATGATCACTGGGTAGTTTTTATTTTCTCCTAGATATGCATATTTGAGAGTGGGTGGCAGTGCTTTGAGTTCAAGTTTGGGTACTTCTGACATTTGGTTCCCTTCCTTTGGTGCACCTGGTATATGTATTTCTGCTGTGGTCACCTCTTTACTTGATTCAGATTCTTCCTCCACCAATCTCTCGTCCTCTTCAGGTTCTTCTTCAAAATTTTCCTGCACTTCATCCTCAAGTGCATCTAACCTCATGCATTCTCCCAATTGTTCTGGTGGGTAACTTATGGCCTTGAACACATTGAATGTCATCTTTTCATTGTGTAATCTCAGGGTGAGGTCACCCTTCTGAACATCAATGACAGCTCCAGCAGTGGCCAAGAATGGCCTTTCCAAGATGATGGAGGTCTTGGCGTCCTCCTGCATGTCCAACACCACAAAATCTGCCGGAAATATGAAATCTCCCACTTTTACTAGCAAATCCTCTACTATCCCGTGAGGGAATTTGAACGATTGGTCTGCCAGTTGTAGGGCCATTTTTGTTGGTTTAGCCTCCTCAATTTTCATCTTTCTCATCATAGCTACTGACATCAAATTGATGCTGGCCCCTAAGTCACAAAGAGCCTTCTCTACTGTGATTTCTCCTATAATACAAGGGATCTGAAAACTCCCAGGATCCTTCAGTTTCTGAGGTAGTTTATGCTGAATGATAGCACTGCACTCTTCAGTTAGTATCACAGTCTCATTGTTCTTCCAGCTTCTCTTCTTAGTCATTAGCTCCTTCAAAAACTTGGCATAGAGTGGCATTTATTCTATGGCTTCAGCAAAGGGTATGTTGATTTGCAGCTTCTTGAAGATTTCCAAAAATCTCAAGAACTGGTTGGCATATTCCTTTTTCTTCAATAGCTGGGGATATGGAGCTCTTGAGACGTTCAGTTGTGGTATCTCTTTTTCTTTCTGCAGACTTGGCGTGGGAGGTTGAACTCCATCTTGTTCTTCTCCCCTTTCATTTGAGACTTCTTCTTGTGGTTTTTGGGGACGTTCCTTCAGTTCCTTCCCACTCCTAAGTGTGATAGCTTGACACTCCTCCCTTTTGCTTGAATGGGCGTCATAGTAAAAGTTGTGGTTAGGAAGCTGCTTAAACAGATAGCTGATTTGTGTCTCCAGTTTCTTGATGGCAGCATTTTGATTCTGCATGTTTGACTGCACTTCCTCTCTGAATGCTTTACTGTTTCGAATGTCTTTGCATACTCCTTCAATTAAGGTTTCGATCTTAGAGAGCTTGTCATCAATTGATGGGTGATTCGGAGCAGATGTGCTGTTTTGGTTTTGATAGGCGTGTGGAGAAGTGTTGTTGTTGGAGTTGTAATGTCTCTGGTCTTGGTTTTGCTCTTGCTCACTTCCCCACCCAAAGTTTGGGTGGTTTCTCCATCCAGGGTTGTAGGTCTTGGAGTATGGATCATAGTTTTTCCTTGGTGAATTCCCAATGTAGTTGGCTTGCTCATGACTCCCCTCTGCTTCTTCATTCACTCCTTCTTGGGTTGTTGATGAAGTGGAGATTGCTGCTACTTGGTTCATCTCCATCTTCTTGGTGAGGTCAGCCAGCTGCTGGGTAATGAGCTTGTTTTGGGCCAACAGAGCATCTACATTGTTTAGCTCCATTACTCCTCTTGTGTTCCCTCTTTCGGAAGCATAGAAGTAGTCGTTCTCTGCTACTGTTTCAATAACATCTATGGCTTCCTCAATAGTCTTCTTCTTGTTCAAAGATCCTCCGGATGAATGGTCTACGGCCTTCTTTGACTCATAAGAGAGCCCTTCATAGAAAATGTGCAGCTGCACCCATTCGTTGAACATGTCAGGTGGAAACCTCCTTGTTAAGTCCTTGAACCTCTCCCTCACCATCTTGTTGCCTGAAAGTTTGGACCTCAGCTCTCAGCCTATTGATTCGTTGAGGAGGGTAAAATCTTGCTAAGAATTTGTTCACCACGTCTTCCCAAGTTGTCAAGCTTTCCCTTGGAAAAGATTCCAGCCACTTGGCTGCTTTGTCCCTAAGTGAGAATGGAAACAAGAGCAGTCTATAGGTATCAGGATGAACACCATTAGACTTCACTGTGTCACATATTCTCAGGAAGGTGGTCAAATGTTGATTGGGGTCTTCTTGAACACCTCCTCCAAACGAACATTTGTTCTGAACAAGGGTGATGAGCTGTGGTTTAAGTTCAAAGTTGTTGGCATGGATTGTTGGCTTTTGGATGTTACTTCCACAATTGCCTGGGTTTGGATTGATGTAGAAGCCCAAAACTCTTCTATCCTCCCCAGCATGATTTGCTCTACCTCCTCCCCCATGGTTGTGATCTTCTTTTTCATGATGGTTTTCCATGTTGTCTTCTATGTTTGGTTCAAAGAATTCCTCTTCTTCCTCAGCACCAACCACTTTCTTTCCTCTTGCTTCCCTCCTTAATCTAAGGAAGGTCCTCTCAGGTTCAGAATCGAAGGAAGTTGAAGCCCCGCTTCTTCTCCCTGTCATACAACCATCAAGTGCAAGCAATAAAAGATAGGTGCAGAAAGTATTTGTGTCAGAATTACTGTTAGCTGTGGGTGATGCAATATATCAAACAGTTAGTGGGTTAGCAAATAGAATTGAAAATAACAGAGAAAAACAAAAAAGTAGAGGGGGAAGGGAAGAAGTTTAACTAAAACAAAAAGTAAATCACTCAAACAGAAAATGAAATTCACAAAAATAAAAATGCTCAATCTAGTGATCTTCCAATTTAATCATTGTTGATGCACAATCAATCCCCAGCAACGGCGCCATAAACTTGATGCACGGAAAACTTGTCTCACAACAAATCTCCCTTCGGCAAGTGTACCGAATTTGTCGTCAAGTAAAAACTCACAATAGAGTGAGGTCGAATCCCATAGGGATTGATTGATCAAGCAACTTTAATTAGAAGAATGTTCTAGTTGAGCGAATCCAGAATTTGGGTTCAGAGTTGCAGAAAATAAAATGGCGGGAATGTAAATAACAGAAAAGTAAATGCTAGAATTAAAGGATTGGAAGTAAATGACTGAAAATAAATTGCAGAATTGTAAATGGGAATGGGGGATTTGCTCATAAAAGTAAATGGCAAAAATTAAAGAGAATGGGTAAGATCAGAGATGGGGAGTTCATTGGGCTTAGGAGATATTGCAATTCTCTGGATCAAGTTCATTTTCACCTCTTCCTCAATCAATGCACTCATTGATCTCCTTGGCAATCTTAAGTGATTGAATTACAATTTCTTGCAATTCAATCTCTCAAATCTTGATCAATAGTTAATTCCTTGCTCAATTGCTCATGAGAAGAGATGAAGTATGGTCACTGATTATACCACATGCATTTCCCAAATCAAGTATTGAGAGGGTTATAGTCACATACCCATCCAAACCCAATTTGGTCCAGCATGAGAAAGCATTTCTAGCTTGATCCCTTCATTCCTCTTTCAAGGTTCAAAAGAGATCCAAGTTTGAATAGCTTCTCTTCCATGATAACTACTCAATTGGATGAAGATCGAAAGCTTTCAAGTAAAATCAAGAGAAAAGATAGAAGAAGAATAATGAAAATTAGTATTGATCCATCAAATTACAACAGTGCTCCCCAACCCAATGAAAGGGGTTTAGTTGTTCATAGCTCTTGAAAATGAAAACAAATATGGAGAATACATCATAGAACTAGAAATTGCAGAGAAGGTAAAATACAGAGAGTAGTTCTCTTTTTCCCAGCTTCCCAGAACTTCTTTTACAATTCAAAGCTACTCCTATATATACTACTCTTCTCAGCTTCTAGTTTGCTCTTCAAGTCTTGGGCCTTTGGATCTTGAGTTTGAAGCAGTTCTTTTCTTCATTTGGGCTCGGCTTTACTTGCAGAGAGAAAGTGCTAAGTGGGCAGAGACTTTAGCTCAGGGCGTTAGGGGTGTTAACATTTAGTGAAAGTATAAGTTCGAGAACATTAGTGGCACTTAACATTTTCACTAACGTTCCAATGCACCCCTTTGCCTCACGTTAGAGCCCACGTTAACTAGGTTAACGTGGCTTCTAACGTGGCCTTGCCAACCTTCGAGAACGTTAGTGATACTCAACATTGTCACTAACGTTCCAGTGTGCCCCTTTTTGCTTCAGGTTAAAGCCAACGTTAACTAGGTTAACGTGGCTTCTAACGTGGCCTTGCCAAACTTCGAGAACGTTAGTGACACTCAACATTGTCACTAATGTTCCAATGTGCCCCTAGACCTCACGTTAGAGTCCACGTTAACTAGGTTAACGTGGCTTCTAACGTGGCCATTCTTAGCCATCCCAACATTAGTGACAATGTTGAGTGTCACTAACGTTGGCTCATCATTCATTCCTCATCGTTAGCTTCCACGTGAAAGTTAACGTGGCTCCTTGGGGGGTTGTGTGGTTGCTTCCAACATTAGTGACAATGTTGAGTGTCACTAATGTTGTCGACAACTCTCACTTCTTACGTTAGCTCCCACGTTAACCAAGTTAACGTGGGAGTTAACGTGGTGTGTTGCATCCTTAGGACAACGTTAGTGACAATGTTGAACGTCACTAACGTTGGCTTCTCTTCCCCCTTTAACGTTAGAGGCCACGTTAACTAGGTTAACGTGGGCTCTAACGTGGCCACTCATGAGTGTTTGCCAACGTTAGTGACAATGTTAAGTGTCACTAATGTTGGCTCAACTTCCCTTCTCCACGTTAGAGTTCACGTTAACTTAGTTAATGTGACTCTTAACGTGGGCAATGATGGCTTTGAGAGTGTTATTGGCAATCACTTTTCTCATTAACTTTGTAAGTTACCTCCCTTTCCTTGCTTCCTTTGGTCCTGAAATCAAGTAATAGAGTGCATCAAAGTTCTAGTCCAAGTCATGGGTAATGCAGCATACAATTTGTCACTAAATTCATGCAAAATCCTCATGAAATAATGTAAAATGCACAATGTATGCTTGAATCAAGGTGTAGGTGAATATCTACCCAAAACTAGCTTATTTCCTAAAGAAATGTATGAAACTACCCTAAAAACAGTAAAGAAAAGGTCAGTGAAACTGGCCAAGATGCCCTGGCATCACCCAACCAATATTCCCAAATTTCCCTTATTTAAATGATACACACTCTCGCTAGCCTAAGCTAATCAATGATTCAAACAAGAGATATTTATTGTTTTTCACTTAGGGGTAGTGATGGGCTAAAATTAAGAACAAAAAGGTATTAACATAGGCTCAAAATTGGTTAACAATGGAAGATAAAAGGTAGGCTATTTAGATAAGTGAGCTTTTTGAAATGAAGGCCTCAATCATATAAATGCATTCATACACAAAATAATGGATATAAAGAATCAAACAAATTAAATATTACAATCATAGAAAGAGAATAATATATACAAGAATGAATATAAGTGATTATATGATGTAACCACACAATTAGGCACAAAACTTACATGCTTATGTATTCTTAGCTAAAAAAAAATGTTCCAAAATTAATTCCTTCAAGAAAGTTCAACACCATTTTTTTTCAAATTGGTAGGGTGCCCTAAAACAGTTTTCTTGGAAAAAAAAATCATCACT
Organism: Arachis ipaensis; assembly: GCF_059453495.1. NCBI lineage: Eukaryota > Viridiplantae > Streptophyta > Magnoliopsida > Fabales > Fabaceae > Arachis > Arachis ipaensis. The sequence goes on from NC_142438.1 coordinate 68,864,273, forward strand.
TCAACCAAGTAGTCCTAACATAAAAATGGGTAGAATATGTACAAATTCTAACTATCATGCAATGCAATGACCAACCAACAAAGACGATTAAGAATTGGTATTGAAAATAGAAGTAGTTACCTACGGAGGTCGGTCCTCGACCTCTCCACACTTAAAGATTGCACCATTTTCGGTGCATGAAAAGAAGAGCAAGGTAAATGGGTTGCTACAACTGATGAGCTCCTTCAAAAGGTTGTGCGGAGGGACTTGCTTGTTGTAGTATTTAGAAGCTTTTCCTTTCTCTTCTTGCTGGCCAGCCTAAAAGGAGAGAAAAAGAAAGAAAATTAAGCCCACAACAAAGATATCAAAGCAAATAGAATATAGGTGGGGCTAATGCCAAATAAGAGTAGGATTCTCAACTACATGGTAGCTACAACATGTAAGTGAGAAAGCAATATAAGCAAAGAGCATATCAACTAACACTTGATGCAAGAGTAAAATTAAAGCATGAGTGAATCGCATAAAGAGCATTTGGAGCATCAAGTTCAAATAGGTACGAGTGGGTCATGAAAGACATGCAAGTTCATATCAATGCACAAATGGTGCAAGAGTCATCAAAGATTAAGCATTGACCTAAACATTTCATCACCTAATAAATATTAAATAAGTCAAGAAGTACCAAAATGATCCAAGAAATATTTAACAGTTGAGTAGGAAAAATCTAACACCAATGATAAAAAATAGCAAACTTAGAAAAGAAAATAAAAACAAGCTACAAAAATAAAATTAAAATGCAATGAAAAAAGCATGCAAATGCAATGGATAAGAGAAAATGAAAGATAAAAAAATGAGAAGTAAAATTTTGAAGAGAGGGAGAAGAAGAAAGTAAGAAAGGAAGAAGAAAGAAAGAAGAAAGGTAGAAAGAAAGAAGAGGAGAGAAGCAAGAAGAAGAAAGGAACAAAAATAAGGTACCTGAGGCGCGAAGGTGACGCGCACACTTCATCCACGCGTATGCGTAGGAAGCAGAAAAAGGCATATGAAGCGTGCGCATCGTCCACGCCTACGCGTGGCCAGCAGAAAAGAGAAGGGACGCGTATGAGCCGTGCGTACGCATGGGGTCTAATCGTGCTTCTCGCACAAAAGCAGCACAACTCCAGCATAACTCTCTGGTTTTTGTACCAGAAGTTCCAACATAAGCCTATGACGTGTGTGCATCGTCCACACTTACGCGTGGATGTGCGAAAAAACCAGTGACACGTATGCGTCACCTACGCGCACGCGTGGATTGCATTGTGCTCTTGGCACCCCACCCACACAGTTCCATCACAACTCTCTAGTTTTTGTACCAGGAGTTGCGGCAATGAATTTGATGCGTACGCGTCGTCCACGGACATGCGTGGAGTGCCCTTTTTTTTGAACATAGAAAAAACAGAAACAAGGCACTCTGACACACACACACACACACACACACACACATATATATATATATACACTTAAAACTAATCAAAATGTAAAATTAACAAAATTTCTAACTCTTTTTGAAAAATTTTTCAAATACTATACTAGGCAATTCAAATAAAAATGCAATTCAAACAACTAACCTACAACTTAAGGCATAAATCTAATCAAACAAACTAACAATTAAAACACTAAAAGAAGAATATGCAAAGAAGAAAACTACCTAACGATGGCAACTCAATTTATCTATTGATTATATCTACAAGAGAATGGAAAGAGTTTACCATGGTGGGGTGTCTCCCACCTAACACTTTAATTTATTGTCCTTAAGTTGGACAATTGGAAGGCTCCTTGTCAAGGTGGTTTATGCTTGTACTCATCCTTAAACTTCCAAGGATGCTTGCTCCTCAAATGGTTGTTAGAATTTCCAACCGACTTTACAAAGTTTGGGTGAAGTTCTTCACAAGACATGAGCTCCCAAAATTGGCATTCATGTTGTGATCTGGGATCCCATATCTTATTTTCACACTCGTCTTCTAATTGATCATCATTGTTCCATTCGGGTGGTAGGCACATAGAATTCTCATTGGAGCACCAAATTCTCCTCCTAGATCCATACAATTTAGTATTCTTCCAACCATGGGATCTATGCCTTGAGGGTTCAATCTTAATAAGCCTGATGCGGGTGGAAACTGTCTCTTAACAATTTTCCTTCGGCAAGTGTACCGAATTTGTCGTCAAGTAAAAACTCACAATAGAGTGAGGTCAAATCCCACAGGAATTGATTGATCAAGCAGCTTTAATTAGAAGAATGTTCTAGTTGAGCGAATCCAGAATTTGGGTTGAGAATTGCAGAAAATAAAATGGTGGGAATGTAAATAACAGAAAAGTAAATGCTAGAATTAAAGGACTGGAAGTAAATGACTGAAAGTAAATTGCAGAATTGTAAATGGGAATGGAGGATTGCTCATAAAAGTAAATGGCAGAAATTAAAGAGAATGGGTAAGATCAGAGATGGGGAGTTCATTGGGCTTAGGAGATATTGCAATTCTCCGGATCAAGTTCATTTTCATCTCTTCCTCAATCAATGCACTCATTGATCTCCTTGGCAATCTTAATTGATTGAATTACAATTTCTTGCAATTCAATCTCTCAAATCTTGATCAATAGCCAATTCCTTGGTCAATTGCTCATGAGAAGAGATGAAGTATGGTCACTGATTATACCACATGCATTTCCCAAATCAAGTATTGAGAGGGTTATAGTCACATACCCATCCAAACCCAATTTGGTCCAGCATGAGAAAGCATTTCTAGCTTGATCTCTTCATTCCTCTTTCAAGGTTCAGAAGAGATCCAAGTTTGAATAGCTTCTTTTCCAAGATAACTACCCAATTGGATGAAGATCGAAAGCTTTCAAGTAAAATCAAGAGAAAAGATAGAAGAAAAATAATGAAAACTAGTATTGATCCATCAAATTACAATAGAGCTCCCTAACCCAATGAAAGGGGTTTAGTTGTTTATAGCTCTAGAAAATGAAAACAAAGATGGAGAATACATCATAAAACTAGAAAATGCAGAGAAGGTAAAATACAGAGAGTAGTTCTCTTCTCCAACTCCCCAGTGCTTCTAAACAATTCAAAGCTACTCCTATATATACTACTTTTCTCAGCTTCAAGTTGGCTCTTCAAGTCTTGGGCTTTTGGATCTTGAATTTGAAGCAGTTCTCTTCTTCATTTGGGCTTGGCTTTGCTTGCAGAGAGAAAATGTGAAGTGGGCAGAGACTTTAGCTCAGGACGTTAGGGGTGTTAACGTTTAGTGAAAATATGAGTTCGAGAACGTTAGTGACAATCAACTTTCTCACTAACGTTCCTAAGTAAAAGCCACGTTAACTTCAACGTTAGTGGCACAAACGTTGCCACTAACGTTGCCTCTAAGTCCTTCGCACACGTTATTGAGACTTAACATTCCCAATAACTTTGAAAAGCCCCCTTTGTTTCCACGTTAGAGCCCACGTTAACTTAGTTAACGTGGCTCTTTAACGTGGGCTTGCCATCCTTCGAGAACGTTAGTGACACTCAACATTGTCACTAACGTTCCAAGGTGCCCCTATGTCTCACGTTAGAGTCCACGTTAACTAGGTTAACGTGGCTTCTAACGTGGCCATGCTTAGCCATCCCCAACGTTAGTGACAATGTTGAGTGTCACTAACGTTGGCCATTCTTTCACTCATCAATGTTAGCTTCCACTTTAACTAAGTTAACGTGGAAGTTAACGTGGCTCCTTGGGGGGTTGTGTGGTTGCTTCCAATGTTAGTGACAATGTTGGGTGTCACTAACGTTGTCGACCACTCTTGCTTTTTACGTTAGCTCCCACGTTAACCAAGTTAACGTGGGAGTTAACGTGGTATGTTTCTCCTTAGGCCAACGTTAGTGACAATGTTGAATGTCACTAACGTTGGCGTTTCTTCCCCTTTTAACGTTAGAGGCCACGTTAACTAAGTTAACGTGGACTCTAACGTGGCCACTTATGAGCATTTGCCAACGTTAGTGACAATGTTAAGTGTCACTAACGTTGGCTTAACTTCCCCTCTCCACGTTAGAGTTCACGTTAGTTTAGTTAACGTGACTCTTAACGTGGTCAATGATGGCTTCGAGAGCGTTATTGGCAATCACTTTTCTAATTAACTTTGCAAGTTACCTCCCATTCCTTGCTTCCTTTGGTCCTAAAATCAAGCAATAGAGTGCATCAAAGTTCTAGTCCATGTTATGGGTAATGCAACATACAATTTGTCACTAAACTCATGCAAAATCCTCATGAAATAATGTAAAATGCACAATGTATGCTTGAATCAAGGTGTAAGTGAATATCTACCCAAAACTAGCTTATTTCCAAAGGGAATGCATGAAACTATCCTAAAAACAGTAAAGAAAAGGTCAGTGAAACTGGCCAAGATGCCCTGGCATCACAACACCAAACTTAAAGCTTGCTTGTCCCTAAGCAAGTACTGGAACAAGAGAATGATGAATGGAATGCCAAGAGCAATGAGTCATTCTTGTGGAAGTCATATCACTGATTTTATGGTGGTTTCATGCATAGCAACTTAGGTTCATTCCTTTACTGGCTTTCAGACCTTTATCATGTCCTAAAACACTCACTTTGCTTACATCCCATGAGACTTTTATTCATTGATCCCTTTATTATCATTTTAGAGCTTATTGGTGTTCTTAGGCTAAGTGCTCTGTAAGGGGGCAACTTTTTAAGATAAGCTTTCAGCCAACACTCCCGAACCAGTTGGTTCAAGGTGCTAGGTGTTGAAGCACCCCTAAGGACCTACTCCCTCAAGTCTCTCCCCCATACATACACACCACAGGCACATAGTTTATTTATTTTCTTTTCTTGAGACCTTGGTGACCAGCACCTCTTTGGGTTACTAAATGCTCTGTATTGAGGGTTACTCTTGATAGTGGACTTTTAGCTGATAATCCCGAGTTAGTTAACCCAAGTTGCCAAGTGATAAGGCACCCCTAAGAGCTTATTCATCCAAGTAGATCCCTCACACAGGAACACCACAGACACATATCTTAAGATCAAAACCATTGGTGCCTAGCCTTATTGCTTGCCCTTTTTTCTTTTGTTTTTCCACTTTCATTATTCTTTTCTCTTTCTCTTATTAGGATCTTATCATATACTTAGTCTCATGAGTATATTCAAAGCAAAGTATTCAATCCAGATAGTTTTCATCCCACCTTATGGTTGAACCAACTTAGCTAACTTATGATCATACCACAAACTCATGAATGTACTCCATATTTTGAACTCTACTCTGGTCTTTTGAAACATAAACATTCTCTCTTCATTTGATTTAAAGGGACAAGCATACAAGTAAGTTAAGGAAGATGTAGTGACATAAAGACTAGCACACAGAGACCTTCTTCAATACCAAAGACTTAAAAGACAGAATTGAAAAAGGTTTAAACAAAACATGGAAGCAAGTTCTATTTCATACAAGATCTTCCTTATTTAAAACATAGAGAAAGGTGAAATAAAGAAGGAACTCCACCACCTTTTACTGTTGTGGATGTCCATGCTCTTTTCCTTGCTTGTCCTCCTTGTTTCCTCTTGAATTTCCTCACATCCGTGCCAATCTTGCTTGCTTCCAATCCTCAAGTGCCTTCCTCACTGACTCATGACTCTCTTCCACCCTTTGTCTTTCCTCTCGTGCTAATTCATCCTTCATTTCTTCATACCTGGCTATTCTTGGATGCAATATTGGTAGCTGTCCCACTAAGTAGCCGAGCCTGGCTTGAGTGTTTATGTGATGTCCTGTCTCGCTCATGTAAACTCCTTCTGCGAATGCCCTTTGCTCATCCAATAGTTCTGCCTGTTCTATTTGTCTTCGATGCATCTCATGTATGTGTGCCCCTTGATGTGCTTGGATGTTGATTAGCCTCTGGATGGATTCTTGTTACTCATTTTGCCTTTGTTCCATCCTGTTGAATGTTTCTCCCCATTGTTGTCCTTGACTTAGTTGCTGTTCTATTATTTGCCTTTGCCACTCACCTTGCTGAGTCATCCATCTTGAGAGTGCTTCCTCTTGCTGCCCCATCATCTGTAATTGAAGCTCTTTCTGTGCTCCTTGGCTTTCCAAATATTGTCTAGACAAGCCATCAATGGCTTCCTGCAATCGGTGCATGTCCAAGGTCTGTGGTGCTTGCCCCTCTAAGATTTGTCCTTCCACTACTTGAGGGGCTGTTCTCTTCCTTTGCTTTCGTTGAGGCAGGGGGGATGCTGCAGCATTCATCCTTCGTACAGATATTGGGATGCCTTCCTTTATCCACACGGGGTCCTCATCTTCAAAAACCACCCCAGCTTTCTTGCATATTCAGTAAATAATGCTGGGGTAACCTATCGTTCCTCTTGAGTCGCTTTTCTCTGCCATCTTTCTAATGCCTTCAGCTATGAGTTCATGGACCTTGATTTCTCCTCCCTTCAGTATACAGTGCACTATTGTGGCTCTCTTGACATTCACCTCCGAGTTGTTTGCAGCTGGGAGAATAGACCTTCTCACTAGCTCAAACCACCCCTTGGCTTCAGGAGTGAGATCTGTTCTCTTGATAAACTTTGGTTTATTTCCCGCACCCCTTTCCCAGTCAGCTCCTGGTACACAAATATCTTGCAGAATCTGGTCATAATTGGGGTTATCCAATCTTGAGTGATAGCTTTCTTCTTCAAACTGTATAGACCGTAGCTTCAATGACCTCATGACACTCATGGGACCAAAGTCCACCATCTTTCCTCTCACAAAGCTTGTATAGGACTCATCCTTCTTATCATATCGAACTGCATTTGCATAAAATTCTCTTATGAGGTTTGCATTCACCTTAATGATCGGGTCAGTGAGGAGCTCCCATCTTCTCCTTTCTATCTTCTCTGTGATTTCGGGGCACTCAGTCTTTTTAACTTGAAATCCCAGCTCATAAATGATTTCTTTATCAACCATCCACCCGTATTGCAATGCATGATGCAAGCTTCTAAATCTCTTTTCATCATATGGGTGTTCTTCCATGGGTTCCTTTCCCTTCCTTCTTTTAGAACCCGAAGACGCCATGAATGATAGTTAATATATGAAGGTGGCAAAGTTGTGAAGATTTTTGGTTGTTTAGCGTTTTATTGCACTGAAGAGAGTGAGGTGGGAAAAAGGTTTTTAATGGGGTAGGGAGTGTCTTGTACCGAAATGGAGGGTGGTGAAGAGTGGGTAATGACAATGAAGGTGGGTACGGAACAAGGGTCATTTATATAGAGAAGTTGTGAGAGAATGGAGGGTGTGGATTGATGGAGTAGTTACTTGATGGACGGTTGGGGTGATGCATGGATAAAAGACAAGGATCGTCACTTTATGAATGAGATTGCTCGGTCTTTTAGGGGTCCCATTTTTCCAATGTTGTATGGCAACATTTTCCAATGCATTCCCTTTTCGGAACAAGTGTGTAGTCCCTCCTTTTGTGGTGTCCGAACCTTCTTTGTTTAACTGTCCAATCACTCTCCTATAATGTCCCTTTCCGTTTTCCTATAAGAATTAAAATAAGGAAATTAATATCATAAAAATCAAACTCTACGGCTAGAATAATAAAGAGAAGAAAAAGAGTTTGTTTATTTATGAACTTCAACTAACTAACTACTTGTGTATCCTTATACGCAGATTGATGGCACCATGTGGTGACACCAAACTTAGTTTGGAGCATTGTGATGAAAAGCTTTTTTCAAAGCTCCAAGAGTTCTGCTTTGAACACCAAACTTGTTCTTCACTATATACTGCATGATAAAGATGTCACCAACTGTTTGTCAAGTTTGGGTTGAAATTCATAAACATTGATTTATTCACTATTTTCTAAAAACATATAAAACATGGGTTGCCTCCCATGAAGCGCTTCTTTAGCGTCACTAGCTTGACGTTTTTCCCTCATCAGGGTGGTTGGTAGTGCTTAAAGTCTTCCCCTCTTGCTGTGGACTTGTATCCATTGGTTGGATCAATGATTTCTACATGTTCCAGGGAGAGAACTCTGTTGATAGTAAAGACATTAGGTAACTGAGATGGTACAGTGGGGAGATTAGGGGGAATATCTGGGAAGTAGGCTGAGATAACTCTATCCCCTGGAGAGAAGTCTTCCGTAGGGATCTTCTTGTTCCTCCACCTCCTTGGTACCTTCTTCTTTGTTTCTTTTGAGGTTACCTTGCCCTCGGTGACCTCTTTTTCTAAAGGAGTTGTGATGCTGTCTTCACCTGCCTCTAGAGGTTTAGGTTCCTCCAACTTTTCCTTGAGCTGTGGCAATTGCTGTTTTCCTTGTTTATCAATTAAGGGGATCTCAGAATGAACTGGCTGTGCTTTAGTGCTTGTTTCCTCTTTCAGTGTCTCATTATCATCTGTGCTTAGTTCCTTGTCCTTTTGATCTGTTTCTTGTGAGAGTTTGAAAACATTGAAGCTGAGTCGTTCATCATGGATTCTCAATATTAGCTCCCCTTTCTCTACATCGATAAGTGCTCTGGCCGTAGCTAGGAATGGTCTTCCCAATATGATTGGGTGAGTGTGACTCTCTTCCATGTCCAGAATGACAAAGTCTATTGGGAGAAAGTATTTCCCAACCTTTAGCAACACATTTTCCACCACTCCTATTGCTTGCTTTTGAGTTTTGTCAGCCAGTCTGATGATTACATCTGTGGGCATTATCTCATTGATCTGCAGCCTCTTCACCAAGGATAAGGGCAGTAAGTTGATGCTGGCCCCCAAATCACATAGTGCTCTATCGAACATAGTTTCACCTATGGCACAAGGGATGTGAAAACTCCCTGGGTCTCTTCTTTTTGTAGGCAACTCAGGTTGAATAAGGGCACTACATTCCTTGTTCATCACTATAGTTTGGCCTCCTTTGAGTGAGCTTTTCCTGGGAAGAAGTTCCTTCATATACTTGATGAATGCAGGCATTTGTTGAATTGCCTTGATGAATGGTATGTTTACATGCAGAGATGCAAACAAGTCTAGGAACCTTGAGTATATTCTCTTTCCCACAGCACCATTGAGCAATTGAGGGAAGGGTGCATAGAGCTTCAGCAGCTCTTGTTGTGAGATTTCTGGTTCTTGGTGATCTCTATCCTCCTCTTTTGTTGAGTTGTCTTCAGGTTGTTTGAAAAGTTTCCCTTGCTTGTCTTCAGTCTCTTGATCACTTGTAGTGACCATTTTGCAATCTTCCCATCTTACTTTCTTTGCTTCTCCTTTGGGGTTTTTCTCCGTGTCACTTGGGAAGCTATCAGTAAGTTTGGGAATCTTCTCAGCTAAACATCCCACTTGGAATTCCAGCTTCCTAATGGTCTCTCCCTGGTTCTTAATATTGGCTCGCACCTCCTCTTTGAACACCTTATTTTCTTGAATCTCTTGGCATATTCCTTCAAGTAAGGTTTCAATCTTAGAGAGCTTGTCATCAATTGATGGGTGATTCGGAGCAGATGTGATGTTTTGGTTTTGATAGGCGTGTGGAGAAGTGTTGTTGTGGGGGTGTTGAGATGTCCTCTGTGTGAATTGTTGGTGAGCTGCATTGTTGTTGGAGTTGTAACGTCTCTGGTCTTGGTTTTGATCTTGCTGACTTCTCCACCCAAAGTTTGGGTGGTTTCTCCATCCAGGGTTGTAGGTCTTGGAGTATGGATCATAGTTTTGCCTTGGTGAATTCCCAATGTAGTTGGCTTGCTCCTGACTACCCTCTACTTCTTCATTCACTCCTTATTGGGTTGTTAATGAAGTTGAGATTGCTGCTACTTAGTTCCTCTCCATCTTCTTGGTGAGGTCAGCCAGCTGCTGGGTAATGAGCTTGTTTTGGGCCAACAGAGCATCTACATTGTTTAGCTCTATTACTCCTCTTGTGTTCCTTCTTTCGGAAGCATAGAAGTAGTCGTTCTCTGCTACTGTTTCAATGACATCTATAGCCTCCTCAATGGTTTTCTTCTTGTTCAAGGATCCTCCGGATGAATGGTCTACGGCCATCTTTGACTCATAAGAGAGCCCTTCATAGAAAATGTGCAGCTGCACCCATTCGTTGAACATGTCAGGTGGACACCTCCTTGTGAGGTCCTTAAATCTCTCCCATGCTTCATACAAAGTTTCACCATCTTGTTGCGTGAAAGTTTGGACCTCAGCTCTCAGCCTATTGATTCTTTGAGGAGGGTAAAATCTTGCTAAGAATTTGTTTATCACATCTTTCCAAGTTATCAAGCTTTCCCTTGGGAAAGATTCCAGCCACTTGGCTGCCTTGTCCTTGAGTGAGAATGGGAATAAGAGCAGTCTATAGGTGTCAGGATGAACACCATTAGACTTCACTGTGTCACATATTCTTAGGAAGGTGGTTAAATGTTGATTGGGGTCTTCTTGAACGCCTCCTCCAAATGAACAGTTGTTCTGAACAAGGGTGATGAGCTGTGGTTTAAGTTCAAAGTTGTTGGCATGGATTGTTGGCTTTTGGATGCTACTTCCACAATTTCCTGGGTTTGGATTGATGTAAGAGCCCAAAACTCTTCTATCCTCCCCAGCATGATTTGCTCTACCTCCTCCCCCATGGTTGTGATCCTCTTCTTCATGATGGTTTTCCATGTTGTCTTCCATGTTTGGTTCAAAGAATTCCTCTTCTTCCTCAGCACCAACCACTTTCTTTCCTCTTGCCTCCCTCCTTAATCTAAGGAAGGTCCTCTCAGGTTCAGAATCGAAGGAAGTTGAAGCCCGGCTTCTTCTCCCTGTCATACAACCATCAAGTGCAGGCAAGAAAAGATATGTGCAGAAAGTATTTTTGTCAGAATTACTGTTAGTTGTGGGTGATGCAATATATCAAACAGTTAGTGGGTTAGCAAACAGAATTGAAAATAACAAAGAAAAAACAAAAGAGTAGAGGGGGAAGGGAAGAAGTTTAACTAAAACAGAAAGTAAATCACTCAAACAGAAAATGAAATTCACAAAAGAAAAATGCTCAATCTAGTGATCTTCCAATTTAATCATTGTTGATGCACAATCAATCCCCGGCAACGGTGCCATAAACTTGATGCGGGTGGAAACTGTCTCTCAACAAATTTCCTTCAGCAAGTGTACCGAATTTTTCATCAAGTAAAAACTCACAATAGAGTGAGGTCGAATCCCACAGGGATTGATTGATCAAGCAACTTTAATTAGAAGAATATTCTAGTTGAGCGAATCCAGAATTTGGGTTGAGAATTGCATAAAATAAAATGGCGGGAATGTAAATAACAGAAAAGTAAATGCTAGAATTAAAGGACTGAAAGTAAATGACTGAAAGTAAATTGCAGAATTGTAAATGGGAATGAGGGATTGCTCATAAAAGTAAATGGCAGAAATTAAAGAGAATGGGTAAGATCAGAGATGGGGAGTTCATTGGGCTTAGGAGATGTTGTAATTCTCCGGATCAAGTTCATTTTCATCTCTTCCTCAATCAATGCACTCATTGATCTCCTTGGCAATCTTAATTGATTGAATTACAATTTCTTGCAATTCAATCTCTCAAATCTTGATCAATAGCCAATTTCTTGGTCAATTGCTCATGAGAAGAGATGAAGTATGGTCACTGATTATACCACATGCATTTCCCAAATCAAGTATTGAGAGGGTTATAGTCACATACCCATCCAAACCTAATTTGGTCCAGCATGAGAAAGCATTTCTAGCTTGATCTCTTCATTCCTCTTTCAAGGTTCAGAAGAGATCCAAGTTTGAATAGCTTCTTTTCCAAGATAACTACCCAATTGGATGAAGATCGAAAGCTTTCAAGTAAAATCAAGAGAAAAGATAGAAGAAAAATAATGAAAACTAGTATTGATCCATCAAATTACAACAGAGCTCCCTAACCCAATGAAAGGGGTTTAGTTGTTCATAGCTCTAGAAAATGAAAACAAAGATGGAGAATACATCATAAAACTAGAAAATGCAGAGAAGGTAAAATACAGAGAGTAGTTCTCTTCTCCAACTCCCCAGTGCTTCTAAACAATTCAAAGCTACTCCTATATATACTACTTTTCTCAGCTTCTAGTTGGCTCTTCAAGTCTTGGGCCTTTGGATCTTGAGTTTGAAGCAGTTCTCTTCTTCATTTGGGCTTGGCTTTGCTTGCAGAGAGAAAATGTGAAGTGGGCAGAGACTTTAGCTCAGGACGTTAGGGGTGTTAATGTTTAGTGAAAATATGAGTTCGAGAACGTTAGTGACAATCAACTTTCTCACTAACGTTCCTAAGTAAAAGCCACATTAACTTCAACGTTAGTGGCACAAACGTTGCCACTAACGTTGCCTCTAAGTCCTTCGCACACGTTATTGAGACTTAACATTCCCAATAACTTTGAAAAGCCCCCTTTGTTTCCACGTTAGAGCCCACGTTAACTTAGTTAACGTGGCTCTTTAACGTGGGCTTGCCATCCTTCGAGAATGTTAGTGACACTCAGAATTGTCACTAACATTCCAAGGTGCCCCTATGTCTCACATTAGAGTCCACGTTAACTAGGTTAACGTGGCTTCTAACGTGGCCATGCTTAGCCATCCCCAACGTTAGTGACAATGTTGAGTGTCACTAACGTTGGCCATTCTTTCACTCATCAACGTTAGCTTCCACTTTAACTAAATTAACGTGGAAGTTAACGTGGCTCCTTGGGGGGTTGTGTGGTTGCTTCCAACGTTAGTGAGAATGTTGGGTGTCACTAACGTTGTCAACCACTCTTGCTTCTTACGTTAGCTCCCACGTTAACCAAGTTAACGTGGGAGTTAACGTGGTATGTTTCTCCTTAGGCCAACATTAGTGACAATGTTGAATGTCACTAACGTTGGCGTTTCTTCCCCTTTTAACGTTAGAGGCCACATTAACTAAGTTAACGTGGACTCTAACATGGCCACTTATGAGCATTTGCCAACGTTAGTGACAATGTTAAGTGTCACTAACATTGGCTTAACTTCCCCTCTCCACGTTAGAGTTCACGTTAACTTAGTTAACGTGACTCTTAACGTGGTCAATGATGGCTTCGAGAGCGTTATTGGCAATCACTTTTCTCATTAACTTTGCAAGTTACCTCCCATTCCTTGCTTCCTTTGGTCCTGAAATCAAGCAATAGAGTGCATCAAAGTTCTAGTCCATGTTATGGGTAATGCAACATACAATTTGTCACTAAACTCATGCAAAATCCTCATGAAATAATGTAAAATACACAATGTATGCTTGAATCAAGGTGTAAGTGAATATCTACCCAAAACTAGCTTATTTCCTAAGGGAATGCATGAAACTATCCTAAAAACAGTAAAGAAAAGGTCAGTGAAACTGGCCAAGATGCCCTGGCATCACAACACCAAACTTAAAGCTTGCTTGTCCCTAAGCAAGTACTGGAACAAGAGAATGATGAATGGAATGCCAAGAGCAATGAGTCATTCTTGTGGAAGTCATATCACTAATTTTATGGTGGTTTCATGCATAGTAACTTAGGTTCATTCCTTTACTGGCTTTTAGACCTTTATCATGTCCAAAAACACTCACTTTGCTTACATCCCATGAGACTTTTATTCATTGATCCCTTTATTATCATTTCAGAGCTTATTGGTGTTCTTAGGCTAAGTGCTCTGTAAGGGGGCAACTTTTTAAGATAAGCTTTCAGCCAACACTCCCGAACCAGTTGGTTCAAGGTGCTAGGTATTGAAGCACCCCTAAGGACCTACTCCCTCAAGTCTCTCCCCCATACATACACACCACAGGCACATAGTTTATTTATTTTCTTTTCTTGAGACCTTGGTGTCCAGCACCTCTTTGGGTTACTAAATGCTCTGTATTGAGGGTTACTCTTGATAGTGGACTTTCAGCTGATAATCCCGAGTTAGTTAACCCAAGTTACCAAGTGATAAGGCACCCCTAAGAGCTTATTCATCCAAGTAGATCCCTCACACAGGAACACCACAGACACATATCTTAAGATCAAAACCATTGGTGCCTAGCCTTATTGCTTGCTCTTTTTTCTTTTGTTTTTCCACTTTCATTATTCTTTTCTCTTTCTCTTATTAGGATCTTATCATATACTTAGTCTCATGAGTATATTCAAAGCAAAGTATTCAGTCCAGATAGTTGTCATCCCACCTTATGGTTGAACCAACTTAGCTAACTTATGATCATACCACAAACTCATGAATGTACTCCATAGTATGAACTCTACTCTGGTCTTTTGAAACATAAACATTCTTTCTTCATTTGATTTAAAGGGACAAGCATACAAGTAAGTTAAGGAGGATGCAGTGACATAAAGACTAGCACACAGAGACCTTCTTCAATACCAAAGACTTAAAAGACAGAATTTAAAAAGGTTTAAACAAAACATGGAAGCAAGTTCTATTTCATACAAGATCTTCCTTATTTAAAACATAGAGAAAGGTGGAATAAAGAAGGAACTCCACCACCTTTTACTGTTGTGGATGTCCATGCTCTTTTCCTTGCTTGTCCTCCTTGTTTCCTCTTGAATTTTCTCACATCCGTGCCAATCTTGCTTGCTTCCAATCCTCAAGTGCCTTCCTCACTGACTCATGACTCTCTTCCATCCTTTGTCTTTCCTCTCGTGCTAATTCATCCTTTATTTCTTCATACCTGGCTATTCTTGGATGCAATATTGGCAGCTGTACCACTAAGTAGCCGAGCCTGGCTTGAGTGTTTATGTGATGTCCTGTCTCGCTCATGTAAACTTCTTCTGCGAATGCCCTTTGCTCGTCCAATTGTTCTGCCTGTTCTATTTGTCTTCGATGCATCTCATGTATGTGTGCCCCTTGATGTGCTTGGATGTTGATTAGCCTCTGGATGGATTCTTGTTGCTCATTTTGCCTTTGTTCCATCCTGTTGAATGTTTCTCCCCATTGTTGTCCTTGACTTAGTTGCTGTTCCATTATTTGCCTTTGCCACTCACCTTGCTGAGTCATCCATCTTGAGAGTGCTTCCTCTTGCTGCCCCATCATTTGTAATTGAAGCTCTTTCTGTGCTCCTTGGCTTTCCAAATATTGTCTAGACAAGCCATCAATGGCTTCCTGCAATCGGTGCAATTCCAAGATCTGTGGTGCTTGCCCCTCTAAGACTTGTCCTTCCACTACTTGAGGGGCTGTTCTCTTCCTTTGCTTCCGTTGAGGCAGGGGGGATGCTGCAGCATTCATCCTTCGTACAGTTATTGGGATGCCTTCCTTTATCCACACGGGGTCCTCATCTTCAAAAACCACCCCAGCTTTCTTGCATATTCGGTAAATAGTGCTGGGGTAACCTATCGTTCCTCTTGAGTCGCTTTTCTCTGCCATCTTTCTAATGCCTTCAGCTATGAGTTCATGGACCTTGATTTCTCCTCCCTTCAGTATACAGTGCACTATTATGGCTCTCTTGACATTCACCTCCGAGTTGTTTGCAGCTGGGAGAATAGACCTTCTCACTAGCTCAAACCACCCCTTGGCTTCAGGAGTGAGATCTGTTCTCTTGATGAACTTTGGTTTATTTCCCGCACCCCTTTCCCAGTCAGCTCCTGGTACACAAATATCTTGCAGAATCTGGTCATAATTGGGGTTGTCCAATCTTGAGTGATAGCTTTCTTCTTCAAGCTGTATAGACCGTAGCTTCAATACCCTCATGACACTCATGGGACGAAAGTCCACCATCTTTCCTCTCACAAAGCTTGTATAGGACTCATCCTTCTTGTCATATCGAACCGCATTTGCATAAAATTCTCTTATGAGGTTTGCATTCACCTTAATAACCGGGTCAGTGAGGAGCTCCCATCTTCTCCTTTCTATCTTCTCTGTCATTTCGGGGCACTCAGTCTTTTTAACTTGAAATCCCAGCTCATAAATGATTTCCTTATCAACCATCCACCCGTATTGCAATGCATGATGCAAGCTTCTAAATCTCTTTTCATCATATGGGTGTTCTTCCATGGGTTCCTTTCCCTTCCTTCTTTTAGAACCCGAAGACGCCATAAATGATAGTTAATATATGAAGGTGGCAAAGTTGTGGAGATTTTTGGTTGTTTAGGGTTTTATTGCACTGAAGAGAGTGAGGTGGGAAAAAGGTTTTTAATGGGGTAGGGAGTGTCTTGTACCGAAATGGAGGGTGGTGAAGAGTGGGTAATGACAATGAAGGTGGGTACGGAACAAGGGTCATTTATATAGAGAAGTTGTGAGAGAATGGAGGGTGTGGATTGATGGAGTAGTTACTTGATGGACGGTTGGGGTGATGCATGGATAAAAGACAAGGATCATCACTTTATGAATGAGATTGCTCGGTCTTTTAGGGGTCCCATTTTTCCAATGTTGCATGGCAACATTTTCCAATGCATTAATTTCACACAACAATGAGGAAGGTTCAACAATTTCAACTGGCACATTGGTTGGTGCGGGATTATCTTCAATGGTGGGGCTTGCTTCTTGCTTAAGTTCTTCCAATCTTTTATCATCCACAATATGCCTAGGAGGTTGTACATGATCCTCCTCAACATCATCTTCAAGTTCAATGAAAAAAGGTTCAACAACTTCCATAAAATCATCAACAACATCACTTGGTGTGGAAGTGTTCTCAATCTTGAAATCCACCCCTTGTTCAACTTCGCATAGGTCTTCAACCACTTCTTCTTCAACAACAATTCCTATCCCTTCCACTTGTTGCACAACACACTCCATTTCTTTGTTCTCATGTTGAGATTTTAAAATCTCCTTCATTCTCCACTCTTCGGTTGATTTTCCATATTTGTCCATGGAAATGCTTTTCTTGTTGCATGAGTCCCATGAGTCCAAATTGACTTTAATTTTGGCAGGGTTGGCCATGATATCTTCATGTCTCTTTTGAGCTTCCTCTTGCTCCTTTTGACGGATGAGTGCTTGAAGCCGATCCATTGCTTCCTTGAGCCGATCCCTTGGCTCTTGTTCTACTTGACTAACATAAGTAGGATCATGTTGCTCTTGGACTAATGGATATGGATATTCTTCCATGGAGGGTTGTGGTGGAAAGAGAAATTCATTATGTGGTTGAAAGTTCTCATACATGGGAAGTGATTCATCTTGATAATGGCATAGGTGGTGGTTCTTGAGGGTATTGGTTGTCGAAATGGGGTGGTTCTATGTATGGTGTGTATGGCTCATATGGTTGTTGGTATGGTGGATATGGATTGGGATCATATGGAGGTATTTGGTGGTATGAGGCTTGTGAGTATGGTGGTTGAGGGCTATATTGAGGAGAGGGCTCATAGGCACATGGTGGTTGTGGTTGATAACCACAAGGAGGTCTACCATAGCTATTGGCTAGGTATGCATCATGGTATGGTTCTTGCTCATAATACATTTGGGGAGGTTGTTTCCAAGAAAGTTGATCAATTCCTTGAGACTCTTCCCATCTTTGATTGTTCCATCCTTGATGAATGTTGTCATTGTGATTCTCATTCCCTACAACATAGTTGTAACCACTCTCATAGCCAAAAGGGTGAGAATTCATAGTGGAAAATAAAAACAAAAATCTAACAAAAATAAGCAACAAAGTCCTAAACCTAACAAAAACTAACAAACAAGCAAAAGGCAAACATATTCACAATATTCACATATTCACAATAGCCAATAATATAACACTATTCCAATTCCCTAGCAACGGCGCCAAAAACTTGAATGAAAGTTTTTGTCGGTTAGTGGTGCACGTATCCCCACACCTTCGTATAGCTGTACCAGCAAGTGCACTGGGTCGTCCAAGTTATACCTGAGCAAGTCAGGGTCGATCCCACGAGGATTGGGGCTTGAAGCAAGCTATGGTTATCTTGCAGGTCTTAGTCAGGCGAAATAAAAAAGTTGTTGGATTGAGGCTTAATTGCATTAAAAGAAATATGAGAGAAGGGTATAAGGTATTTTGTCAATGAAATCAGTAATAGGAACATAGTTGAGGATTGGAGTTGCTTAGCCTTTCTGAATTAACTCTGGTATTACTGTCTTCTTTGCTTGTGAATGATATCTTCCATGGCAAGCTATAAGTAATTAATGCTGGTTTGAGCAGCTGCCAAAAATCCTCCAGATTTGAACCCCAAGTTAGTGTGGATCCATTCTGATTGAGGGTGAAGCTCGTACAGTCCATTCTCCTTGATGATCCTACTCAAAATGCCACAGACAAGGTTGGATCTTCCGGATAAGAGAATGCTGCATCTTTGGGTTCTAGCCACTACCATAGAGACCCTAATCTCCCCATAAATTGGCTGAACTGGTGTCTTGAGAAGTTCCCAATGAAGTCGTGGATTAGCCGTCTGAGAGATGTATAACCAAGCTGGCAGTTCAATGCTTTCCACTGAAGTATTCGCACGAACCCAAGTAGACACGAGTGATTGTTAGGCACGCGGTCCTAGTATGATGAACAGAGCTGATTGTCACTGGTCATTTTATTCACCATGTTGAAAAACAAATATACATCTTAGAATTAATCACACACGGATCGAAGAAAAATAGCAATACTTTTATTAATTCATTAGACTCAGTAGGGCTCCTCCCCTCAACCTAGGAGGTTTAGAAACTCATACTGAAAAGAAATACAATGGTAAAAATGTGTAAAGTGGCTTAAGATCCTTAACAAAGAGTGATCTACTTTAAATACTAAACTAATGACTAGTTAGGGTAAAACGTCTCTTTAGTGCTAAAATCCACTTCTGGGGCCCACTTGGTAAGTGTTTGGGCCGAGCTTTGATGTGATCCATGTGCTAGGAGGCCTCTAGGGTGTTGAACGCTGGCTAGGGGTCCTCTCTAGGTGTTTGGACACTGGGCTCTGCTCCTTGGGCGCTGGACGCCTAGAAGGGGGCTGGAGGCTGGCGTTGGACGCTAGTTTTGGGCCTTCTAATCCAAAGCAAAGTATGGACTATTAATCGTTGTTGGAATGATCTAGAAGTCAAATTTCCATTTTCATTGAGAATGATCCATTTGGACTTCTGTAACTCCAGAAAAGCTCTTCCGTGTGCAAGGAGGTCAGATATGGACAGCATCTGTAGTGCTTTCTCTGTCTCTGAATCAGACTTTTGCTCCAGCTCCTCAATTTCAGCCAGAAAATACTTGAAATTGCACAAAAACACACAAACTCAAAGTAGAATTCAAAAATGTGAATTTAATACTAAAACCTATAGAAACTTAATAAAAACTATACAAAACATACTAAAAACTATATGAAAACAATGCCAAAAAGTGTATAAAATATCCGCTCATCACAACACCAAACTTAAACTGTTGCTTATTCCAAGAAAATAAAAATAAAATAGGATGAAAAGAAGAGTAGGATGCAATAATTTTCAGAGTTTCCAATGAAGCTCAGTTTCAATTAGATGAGCGGGACTTAGTAGCTTTTTGCTTTTGAATAGTTTTGGTATCTCACTATCCACTGAAACTCAGAATGACTGGCATCCTTAGGAACTTAGAATCCAGATGATATTATTGATTCTCCTAGTTCAGTTCTTTTTTATCCTCGAACACAGCTTTTTAGAGTCTTGGCCATGACCCTATGCACTTTGTTTTTCCAGTATTATCACCGAATACATAAATGCAATATACACTTTAACTAGGTGTACCTTTTCAGATTCTGATTCAACTTTGCTAGAATCCCCAGATAGAGGTGTTCAAAGTTCTTAAGCACACTCTTTTTGCTTTGGATAATGACTTTAACCGCTCAGTCTCAAGCTTTTCACTTGACACCTTCATGCCACAAGCACATGGTTAGGGACAGCTTAGTTGAGCCACTTAGGTCAAGATTTTGTTTTCTTTAGGCCATCCTAACCACTGATACTCAAATCCTTGGATCCTTTTACCCTTGCCTTTTGGTTTAAAGGGTAACTGGCTTTTTGCTCTTGCCTTTTAGTTTAAAGAGCTAATTGCTTTTTTTTTCTTTCTTTTTCTATTTTCTTTTCTTTTTCGCCATTTTTTTGAAATATGCTTTTTATTTTTCTTTGCTGCTTTTTCATGCTTCAAGAATCAAATTTTGGATTTTTCAGATCATCAATAATATTTTTCTTTTTTCTTTATTCTTTCAAGTGTCAGCATCCTAAAATTCCAACTTCAAATATGCACTGTTTAATCATACATTCAGAAAACTAAAGCAATGATACCACATAAAAAATAATTGATTATTCTTTATTATAGAACTCGAAAATTTATGCATCTTTAATTCTTCTAAAAAAATTTACTATTTTATTTATGTTTAATGATGATAAGAGGAATAATTTATAGCTAATTGGAAAATAAAAATTAATTAATTGCTACTAATGCTTATGTAATCCTAAAAATTAAAAGACATAAAAATAAAAATAAAGACTTAAATACTACTAGTGATCATGCAACTCTAAATTAGTATGGAAATACGTGAAACAGGAATAGGTGTAGTCACATGGTTGAAACTCAACAACCTTCAGCTTGAGGGGCGCTGGGCCCTTCAGCTTGAGGGACGCTGGGCTCTTCAACTCCTCCATCTCATGCCCTTGCTTCTCTTGCTCCTTGATCAGTCTGTAAATCATGCTGGTCTAATCTCTCTGCTCCTCTTTGAGCTGATCTAAAGTGCTCTGTAAGTGTATTACAGACACCTTCAGCTGGTCCCAATACTCAATTGGAGGGATCTCTTGGGGAGGCTCAGGTGGCTTCCTTTTAGGGTGATCTTCTTCTATCTTGGAACTCTTCATCACCTGTTTGGTGATTGGACTTACTACTGGAATAAAGTTATCGGAGGGGATCAGGACCTTGGCCTCTTGGCATAGGCGAAAGATGAGATTTGGATAAGCCAGCATGGCATTAGTAGACACCCTGTTTGCTAACTTATAAATCTCACGGGGAATTATTTGGTAGATTTCTACCTCATTCCCATTATGATGCAGTGAATCATCACTGCTCTTAGAATAGTGACTTCAGAGCGATTACTTTTGGGGAGTATAGAATGCCCAATAAAGTCTAGCCATCCTTTAGCAACTGGCTTGAGGTTTGCCCTTTTTAACTGGCATGGCTGCCCTTTTGTATTCTCAATCCATTAAGTTCCAAGCAAGCATATGTCCTCTAGGACTTGATCCAGCTTTTGGTTAGCTACAACCCTTCTGTTGTATGATCTTCCCCCTGACCATAGTGCGAAAGTATAGAAGGCTGTTCCATCTTTTTTTGCTTATCTGTCATCTACAGATTTGCATAGAATTCATGGATCATGTTGTGTCCAACTTTAGACTGAGGATAAGTTAGAATCTCCCAGCCTCAACCTTCGAATTTGCTCTTGGATCTTCGGGTATTCTTCTTCTCCTAAATTGAATCCCAACTCAGGGATTACTGGCCTTTTACTCATTATCTTGTGAAAATGTTCTTCATGTTGCTTGGTAAGGAATTGAACAGGTTTGAAAACAACTGTTGAGTTGTCTTCTTTCTTGTTCTTTGGGGCAGTCTTGCCACTTTTTTTGGAGCAATGGGATTGAATTCTTGATGAGAGGACAGGACTTCTTCCACACCAAACTTAGAAGATTTGCTCGTCCTCAAGCAAAAGGTAAGAAAGGAAGAAGAAAAAAAGTGAAGTAAAGGTAGAAATAGAGAATAGAATTCGAATGAGAGGTGGTGAGTGAGGGAGAAGGGCACGGTCACATATATAGAGGAAGGTGGAGAAGGGATTTTAAAAAATAATCATTAAAGAAAGATAAAGATTTTTGAAAAAGATAAGTTGTTAAACTTGAAAGATAAGAAAAGATTTTAAAAAGATAAAAAATATTTTAAAGATAAGATAAGAAGTATGAAAAAGATTTGAAAGTTTAATAAAAGATATGAACGAAAATTTTAAAGATAAGAAAAGATTTTGAAAGAACTTGAAAACAAGTTGAAAAAAAGATATGAAATTTTGGAAAGGATTTGAAAAGAATTAAAGATATGTTAAATTTGGAATTAAATTGAAATAGAAGTATTTGAATAAGATTTGATTTGAAAATAAAAGAATATTTGAAATTGAATATGAAAAAGATGAGTTGAATGAAGAGAAGATGAGAATTTTGAAATTACCTCTATGCTGCCTTGCTGGCGTTTAAACGCCCAGCTAGAGCTTCCTGGCCGGCGTTTAACGCCAGGCATGTGCTCCTTCTTGGGTGTTAAACGCCCAGCCAGGGCCTCCTGGCTGGTGTTTAACGCCAGGCTTGTGCTCCCTTTAGGGCGTTAAATGCCCAGCTAGAGCTCTTTGGCTGGCGTTTAATGCCAGGCTTGCTGCCTCCATGGGCGTTTAAACCTTGCCACCCTTTTCTGGCGTTTAACGCCAGGGGGCTTCCTTCTCTAGGGTATTCTGTTTGCTGTTCTGTATCATTCTGCCTCTATTTTAAGCACTGTTCATGATCACTAACATGAAAATTAACCAAATTAAAACATAATAAAAAATTAAAAATAAAATTAATTAAAATAGAAATAATTTAGAAAATTAATAATATATGAGGAATCATTGGGTTGCCTCCCAACAAGCGCTTCTTTAATGTCTTTAGCTAGACCTCACTGTACTTAACTTAGTAACAGTGTTGAGCCTCCTGGCTCTATATCTCCTCCAATGTAATGTTTGACTCTCTGTCCATTCATAGTGAACCTTGTGTTAGGGTCTTTTCCTTGAAGTTCTATGTGCCCATAAGGTGATACACTAGTAATCACATAGGGTCCCTTCCAACGGGATTTGAGTTTCCTAGGGAAGAATTTGAGTCTTGTGTTGAAGAGCAGGACCTTCTGTCCTGGTTCAAAGACTCTGGAAGATATTTTCTTGTCATGCCACCTTTTTTCTTTTTCCTTATAGATCTTTGTATTTTCAAATGCAGCTAAGCAGAATTGATCCAACTCATTTAGTTGGAGCAGTCGTTTCTCTCCTGCTGCTTTAGCATCAAGGTTGAGGAATCTAGTGGCCCAATAGGACTTGTGTTCTAGTTCCACTAGCAAATGACATGATTTCCCATACACCAGCTAGTATGGTGATGTTCCAATGGGGGTTTTGAAAGCTGTTCTGTATGCCCACAGAGCATCATCAAGCTTTCTAGCCCAATCCTTTCTAGGATTCGCTTTAGTTCTCTTTTTGAGACTTCAGCTTGCCCATTTGTTTGGGGATGATACGATGTTGCTACCTTGTGGCGAACTCTGTAACGGCTCAAGACAGAATCCAGTTGTCTGTTACAGAAATGAGTTCCTCCATCACTAATTAGTGTCCTAGAGACACCAAATTTACTAAAGATATTTTTTTGGAGGAACTTCATTACTACTCTGGTGTCATTGGTAGGTGTTGCTATTGCTTCAACTCATTTAGACACATAATCTACTGCCACAAGGATGTAGATATTTGAGTATGAAGGCAGGAATGGTCCCATAAAATCTATGCCCCATACGTCAAACAGCTCAATCTCTAGGATTCTTTGCTGAGGCATGCTGTGACCATGAGGGAGGTTGCCAGCCCTTTGGCAACTATCACAGTTATGGACGAACTCTCTAGAATTTTTAAAGAGAGTAGGCCAGTAAAAGCCACTTTGGAGAACTTTGGTGGCTGTCCGCTCACCTTCAAAGTGTCCTCCATAGTCTAAGCCATGGCAATGCCATAGAATTCTCTGTGCCTCTTCTACAGACACACAGCGTCGGATTATTCCATCTGAGCATCTCTTAAAGAGATATGGTTCATCCCATAATTAGTACTTTGCATCATGCATGAGTTTCTGGGCTTTCTGCTTGGTAAATTCCTTGGGAATTGATGAGCGGATAATTTATACCCTTTTTGGCATTGTTTTTACTTAGTTTTTAGTATGTTTTAGTTACTTTTTATTATATTTTTATTTATTTTTATTCAAAAATTACATTTCTAGATTTTACTATGAGTTTGTGTGTTTTTCTATGATTTCAGGTATTTTCTGGCTGAAATTGAGGGACCTGAGCAAAAATCTAATTCAGAGGCTGAAAAAGGACTGCAGATGTTGTTAGATTCTGACCCTCCTGCACTCGAATTGGATTTTCTGGAGCTACAGAAAACCCATTGGCGCGCTATCAATTTTGTTGGAAAGTAGACATCCTGAGCTTTCCATCAATATATAATAGTCCATAGTTTTTCCGAGATTTGATGGTCCAAACTGGCGTCCAAAGCCAGCCTAAAACATCTTGGCGTAAAACGCCCAAACTGGCACCAGAATTGGAGTTAAACGCCCAAACTGGCACCAAAGCTGGCGTTTAACTCCAGGAATAGCCTATGCACGAAAAATCTTCAATTCTCATCCCAAGCACACACCAAGTGGACCCCAAAAGTGGATTTCTGCACTATCTACACTTAGTTACTCATTTTCTGTAAACCTAGGTTACTAGTTTAGTATAAAAACTACTTTTAGAGATTTATTTTATATCTTTTGATCACTTTTGATCTTTGATCACCTTATGTAACTTTTATCATCTTTTCATGTTTTGGGGGCTGGCCTCATGGCCATGCCTAGATCTTTTTCACTTATGTATTTTCAACGGTGGAGTTTCTACACCCCATAGATTAAGGTGTGGAGCTCTGCTGTTCTTCATGAATTAATGCAAGTACTATTGTTTTTCTTTCAATTCACGCCTACTTCTTATCTAAGATATACTTTTGTACTTAATTCAGTTAAGTCAGAATGAAGGGGTGACCCATGACAATCACCCAATCTTCGTTACTCGCTTAGCCAAGATCCGCGTGCCTGACAACCACAAAGCGGTCTACATGATTTTCAACGTAGTCATTGGATGACAGCTGGAGTATATTCTCTTGGGTATCTAATACACGGACCGAGCCCATGAGATTAGTATCTTCGTGGTATATGCTAGAATTATTGGCAGCCATTCCTGGGATCCGGAAAGTTTAAACCTTGTCTGTGGTATTTCGAGTAGGATCTGGGAAGGGATGACTGTGACGAGCTTCAAACCTGCGAATGTTGGGCACAAGTGACAGTGTGCAAAAGGATCAATGGATTCTATTCTGATGCTAGCGGGAACCGACAGATGATTGGCCATGCGGTAGCTGTACCTGGTATTTTTCATCCGAGACGAGAAATCTGACAGTTGATTAGCTGTGCAGAAACCGTAGAGGACCATTTTTACTGAGAGGATCTTACAGCTTGCCATGGAAGGAAGTAACACATGGTTGGAAGAAGGCAATAGAAAAGCAGAGTTTCAGAAGCAACAAAGCATTTCCAGACGCTTATCTGAAATTCCCACCAGTGAATTACATAAGTAACTTTATCTTATTTCATATTTTATTTTTATTTGAATTATCAAAACCTCATAACCATTTGAATCCGCCTGACTGAGATTTACAAGATGACCATAGCTTGCTTCAAGCTGACAATCTCCGTGGGATCGACCCTTACTCACGTAAGGTTTATTACTTGGACGACCCAGTGCACTTGCTGGTTAGTTGTGCGGAGATGTGAAAAGTGTGAATCACGATTTATGTACACCAAGTTTTTGGCGCCGTTGCCGGGAATTGTTCGAGTTTGGACAATTGACGGTTCATCTTGTTGCTTAGATTGGGTAATTTTATTTTATGTTTACGCTTTTTATTTTTATTTTCGAAAAATCCAAAAAAAATTGTGTTCTTCAGAATTTTTAAGAATGAATTCTAGAGTTTCATGAGATATGTTGAAGCCTGGCTGGCTGTGAAGCCATGTCTAATATTTTGGACTGAGGCTTCCACTTTTCATTGACATGCTTGTATGTTTTATGCTAAAGCTTGGCTGGCTATTTGGCCATGTCTAATCTTTTGGACCGAAGCTTTTACTTAAAGCTTGGCTGGCCATTGGCCATGTCTAAATCTTTTGAACTGGAGCTTTAGACTAACATTGCATGATTCCTGGGATTCTTATTAAAAATTTTGTATCCCTTTATTTTCTTTTTCCAAATAATTTTAGAAAAATACAAAAAAATTAATAAAATCATAAAACTAAAAATATTTTGTGTTTCTTGTTTGAGTCTAGTGTCAAATTTTAAGTTTGGTGTCAATTGCATCTTTTTAATTTTTCTTTAAATTTTTGAAAATTCATGCATGTGTTCTTTTATGATCTTCAAGTTGTTCTTTATGATTTTCTTTGTTTGATCTTTAATTTTTCTTGTTTTGTGTCTTTTCTTATTTTTCATATGCATTTTCGAATTCATAGTGTCTAAACATTGAAAATTTCTAAGTTTGGTGTCTTGCATGTTTTTCTTTTCTTAAAAATTTTCAAAAATATGTTCTTGGTGTTCATCTTGACATTCATAGTGTTCTTGGTGTTCATCTTGACATTCAAAGTGTTCTTACATGCATTTTTTGTTTTAATGTTAAACTTTTATGTTTTGTGCCATTTTTGTGTTTTTCTCTCTCATCATTAAAATTCAAAACTCAAAAAATATCTTTCCCTTATTTCACTCATAAATTTTCGAAATTTTAGATTGATTTAGTCAAAACTTTTCAAAATTTGGTTTTTTCTTATTAGTCAAGTCAAAATTTCAATTTAAAAATTTTATCTTTTCAAATCTTTTTTAAAAATCAAATCTTTTTCATTATTCTTTCCTGTTTTTCGAAAATTCTTCAAAATTTTTTTTCAAACTCTTTTTCTTATTTTTGTTTCATATTTTTGAATTTATTACTAACATTTAATATTTTGATTAAAAAATTTCAAGTTGTTAGTTGCCTATTAAGAAAGGATCAATCTTTAAATTCTAGAATCATATCTTTTAGTTTCTTGTTAGTCAAGTAATCAACTTTAATTTCAAAAATCAAATCTTTTTAATTTCTTTTTCAAATCTTTTTCAAAATAGATTTCAATCGTATCTTTTTCAAAACTTAATTTCAAAATCTTTTTCTAACTTCTTATCTTTTCAAAAATTAATTTTCAAATCTTTTTTAATTAACTACTTGACTTGTTGTTTGATTTTAAAAGTTTTCTATTTCAATCATATCTTTTTCAAAACCACCTAACTACTTTTCTCTCTCCAATTTTCGAAAATAACTAACCTCTTTTTCAAATTTCTTTTTTGTTAACTAATTGTTTTAAATTTTAATTTTATTCTATTTCTTTTAATAAATTCAAATTCTAACTAATAATTAAAATAAAAACAAAAATATTTTTTTCTTTCCCTCTCATCTCTTTCTATTTATATATTTACTAACACTTCTCCTCTTCTTAAAAATTCGAATCCTTTCCCTCTCTCTGTGTTCAAATTCTTCTCCTTCATCTTTCTTCTTTCTATTCTTCTATTCTTCTACTCACATAAAGGAATCTCTATACTGTGATATAGAGGATTCCTATCCTTTTCTGTTCTCTTCTTTTTCATATGAGTAGGAGCAAGGATAAGAATATTCTTGTTGAAACTGATCCTGAACCTGAAAGGACTCTGAAGAGGAAACTAAGAGAAGCTAAAGCACAAAACTCTGGAGAGGACCTAACAGAAATTTTCGAAAAAGAAGAAGACATGGCAACCGAAAATAACAACCATGGTGGAGATGCAAGGAAGATGCTTGGTGACTTTACTGCACCCACTTCTGACTTCTATGGAAGAAGCATCTCAATTCCTGCAATTGGAGCAAACAACTTTGAGCTTAAGCCTCAATTAGTTTCTCTAATGCAGCATAATTGCAAGTTTCATGGACTTCCATTGGAAGATCCTCATCAGTTTTTAGCTGAATTCTTGCAAATCTGTGACACTATTAACACCAATGGGGTTAATCCTGAGGTCTACAGAATTATGCTTTTCCCCTTTGCTGTAAGAGACAGAGCTAGGATATGGTTGGACTTACAACCTAAAGAAAGCCTGAACTCTTGGGAAAAGTTGGTCAATGCTTTCTTGGCCAAATTCTTTCCACCTCAAAAGTTGAGCAAGTTTAGAGTGAAAGTCCAAACCTTCAGACAGAAGGAAGGTGAATCCCTCTATGAAGCTTGGAAAAGATACAAGCAATTGATCAGAAGGTGTCCTTCTAACATGCTTTCAGAATAGAGCATCCTATGTATATTCTATGACGGTCTATCTGAATTGTCCAAGATGTCATTGGATCACTCTGCTGGTGGATCTCTTCATCTGAAGAAGATGCCTGCAGAAGCCCAGGAACTCATTGAAATGGTTGCAAATAACCAGTTCATGTACACTTCTGAAAGAAATCCTGTGAATAGTGGGACAACTCAGAAGAAATGAGTTCTTGAGATTAATACTCTGAATGCAATATTGGATCAGAATAAAATATTAACTCAGCAAGTCAATATGATTTCTCAGAGTTTAACTGGAATGCAAGCTGCATCCGTCAGTACTAAGGAAGCTGCCTCTGAAGAAAAAGCTTATGACCCTGAGAATCCTGCAATGGAAGAGGTGAACTACATGGGAGAATCCTATGGAAACACCTATAATCCTTCATGGAGGAATCATCCTAATTTTTCATGGAAGGATCAGCAGAAGCCTCATCAAGGCTTCAATAATAATAATGGTGGGAGAAATAGGTTTGGCAATAGCAAGCCTTTTCCATCATCTTCTGAGCAACAGACAGAGAATTCTAAGCTGAGCCTCTCTGACTTAGCAACCATAATCTCTGATCTAAGTAAGACCACTCACAGTTTCATGACTGAAACAAGGTCTTCCATTAGAAATTTGGAGGCACAAGTGGGTCAGCTGAGTAAAAGAGTTACTGAAATCCCTCATAGTACTCTCTCAAGTAATACAGAAGAGAATCCAAAAAGAGAGTGCAAGGCCATCAACACGTCCAACATGGCCGAACCTGTAGAGGAGGGAAAGGCAGTGATTTTCACTGAGGAGGACCTCAATGGACGTCCACTGGCCACTTAGGAGTTTCCTATTGAGGAACCAAAGGAATCTGAGGCTTATATGGAGACCATAGAGATTCCACTGAACTTATTGTTGCCATTCATGAGCTCTAATGAGTATTCTTCCTCTGAAGAGGATGAATATATTACTGAAGAGCAAGTTGCTCAGTATCTAGGAGCAATCAGGAAGCCGAATGCCAAGTTATTTGGTAATGAGACTTGGGAGGATGAACCTCCATTACTCATCAATGAACTTAATACATTGGTTCAACAGAAATTACCTCAGAAGAAACCGGATCCTCGAAAGTTCTTAATACCTTGCATCATAGGCACCATGACCTTTAAGAAGGCTCTGTGTGACCTTGGTTCAAGTATAAACCTCATGCCACTCTCTGTAATGGAGAAACTAGGGATCTTTGAGGTACAAGCTGTAAGAATCTCACTAGAGATGGCAGGCAATTCAAGGAAACAGACTTATAGACTTGTAGAGGATGTCTTAGTGAAGGTTGAAGGCTTACATCCCTGCTGATTTTATAATCCTAGACACTGGGAAGGATGAAGATGAATCCATCATCCTTGGAAGACCCTTCCTAGCCATAGCAAGAGTTGTGATTGATGTGGATAGAGGAGAGTTAGTCCTTCAATTGAATGAGGACTACCTTGTGTTTAAGGCTCAAGGATTTTTTCTGTAACCATGGAGAGGAAGCATGAAAAGCTTCTCTCAATACAGAGTCAAACAGAGCCCCCATACTCAACTTCTAAGTTTGGTGTTGGGAGGCCAACATCAAGCTCTGAGTATCTGTGAGGCTCTCTAAAAGCTCACTGTCAAGCTATTGACATTAAAGAAGCGCTTGTTGGGAGGCAACCCAATGTTATTTAATTTTATTTATTTATTTTCCATTGTTATTTTATGTTTTCTTTAGGTTGATGATCATGTGAAGTCATAAAAACAACCGCAAAATTAAGAAAAAATGAAAAATAGCATAAAAAATAGCATACCCTGGAGGACAGGCTTACTGGCGTTTAAACGCCAGTAAGGATAGCAGAATGGGTGTTTAACGCCCAGCCTGGCAGCATTTTGGGCGTTAAACGCTAGATGGGCAGCACTCTAGGCGTTTAACGCTAGAAAAGGCTGTCTGGTGTCTGGTTGGTGTTAAACGCCAGAAATGGGTAGCAGACTGGCGTTTAATGCTAGGAAAGGTAGCAGAGCTAGCGTTTAACGCCAGAAAAGGTAGCAGAACTGGCGTTTAACGCCAGAAAAAGTAGCAAAGCTGGCGTTTAATGCTAGAAATGGCACACAGGGGGCGTTTGAATGCCAGAATGGTGTAGGGAGCAGAATTCTTTGACACCTCAGGATCTGTGGACCCCACAGGATCCCCACCTACCCAACCTTTTCTTCTCTCCTCTTCACACCTCTCTTTAACACTCTTCTCCAAAATAACCTCCACCAATCACCTTCATTTCTCCTCCAAAACCATCATACAACCCACCTACTCCCACCCATTCAAA
The DNA here is from genome assembly GCF_059453495.1 of Arachis ipaensis. NCBI lineage: Eukaryota > Viridiplantae > Streptophyta > Magnoliopsida > Fabales > Fabaceae > Arachis > Arachis ipaensis. The sequence continues at coordinate 68,894,515 of NC_142438.1, forward strand.
TTCAAACCATCTCCCTCCCAAACCCAACCCCTATTACAAGAATTCCCTCTCAATTCCACTCCTATATAAGCCCCTTATCACTCCTTCCTTTTCACACATCATAACCACCTAAAACCCCCTTGGTCAAACCATTCACACACCTCTATCTCTTCAATCTCTTCTTCTTGTAATTCCTTCTTTCTTCTTTTGCTCAAGGACGAGCAAACTTTTAAGTTTGGTATGGAAAAAGCTCTGCTTTTTATTTTTCTATAACCATTAATGGCACCTAAGGCCGGAGAAACCTCTAGAAAGAGGAAAGGGAAGGCAATTTCTTCCAACTCCGAGTCATGAAAGATGGAGAGATTCATCTCAAAAGCCCATCACTAAAAAGAGGATGGAGCAAACAAGAGAGCCCACTCATGGACCTCAACAAGAGCATGAGAAAATTCCTCATCAAGAAATCTCTGAGATACCTCGAGGGATGCACTTTTCTCCACAAAACTATTGGAAGCAAATAAACACCTCCTTAGGAGAATTGAGTTCCAACATAGGGCAACTAAGGATGGAGCACTAAGAGCACTCCATTATCCTCACTAAAATCAGAGAGGACCAAAGAGCCATGAGGGAGGAGCAACAAAGGCAAGGAAGAGACATAGAAGAGCTCAAGCACTCCATAAGATCTTCAAGAGGAAGAACTAGCTGCCATCACTAAGGTGGACTGATGAGTATTTTGGTGGAAAAATTTATTTCTCCCAAAACACACAAATCTAACCAGCAAGTGTATCGGGTCGCATCAAGTAATAAAACTCACAGGAGTGAGGTCGATCCCACAGGGATTGAAGGATTGAGCAATTTTAGCTTAGTGGTTAATTTAGTCAAGCGAATCAAGATTTGGTTGAGTGATTTGTGATTTGCAGAAATTAAATTGCATGGAAAATAAAGGGAATGGGTAAATTGCATGAAGTTAAAGAGAGCAAGAAATTAAAGTGCTGAATCTTAAAGAACAAGAAATTAAATGGCAGAAACTTAGAATGCAAGAAATGTAAATTGCGGAATCTTAATGTGCAAGAAATGTAAACGGCTGGAATTGTAAAGGGAATTGGGGATTGGATTTGCAGAATTTAAACAAGAAAAAGTAAATTGCATCAAACAGAAGAGTAAAAGAGTGTTTGGGTTGAATCGGATCTGAAGCAAAACAAGTAAATGAACATGAAAAGCAAAAACAGAATGTAAATTGGAATTTCAGATCTCAGGGGTCCAGAGACTAGAAAACCAGTTCTAGATCTCACTACCTTCCTTGATCCAACAAGAACAATTGCAAGGGAAAAGTAAATTGCAAAGAAAGTAGATGAAGAACAATTAACCGAAACTGAAATTCAATTAAGCAGTAAATAAACAGAGAGATCCAAGGATGAGATTGAAACAGAATTTCTTCAATTCTTCAATCCAAGATCCAAGACAATTGTAATTGAAATTGAAAGCAATAAAACTAAGAGGAAGAGAAGTGAATTCTCTTTCCCCAAGACTAAGAAATTAAAGATCACTCAATATCCAAAGCTCTCCGAAAACTGTTATGAAAATTCAAAAGGAAAGCTCCCTGAAGAACTTGAATTCTATCCTATTTATACACTTTCTTGAAATGATCTTCAAGCCTTGAGTTGGGCCTTTGCTCTTGGTGGAATTGGGTTGAAAGAGGCCTTGGTTGATTGCTCTTGAAGTTTGGAGAAGAACCAAAGTGAACCAATTGAACCGGGTTGGAGTTTTGCAAAAGTTGGACCAAAAGTTGGAGCAAAAGTTAGGGTCTAACTTTTGGTCCAACTTTTTATATCAGCCAACATAACTTGCTGATACTCACGTTGGTGCAAAAGTTAGGGGTCTAACTTTTGCACCAACGTTGGCCTTCCTTGGTGCACTTGTGGCGCCAACGTTAGCCCAAAAGTTAGGGGCTAACGTTGGCGCAAACTTTTGCTCCTCCCCTTGTAGTTTTCATGTGCCAACGTTAGCCTCAAAGTTAGGGGCTAACGTTGGCGCAAACTTTTGGTGCCCAGGGAGTGTTTTTCTCATGCCAACGTTAGCCTCAAAGTTAGGGGCTAACGTTGGCGCAAACTTTTGGTGCCCAGGGGTGATTTTCATGTGCCAACGTTAGCCTCAAAGTTAGGGGCTAACGTTGGCGCAAACTTTTGGTACCCAGGGAGTGATTTTCAAGTTCCAACGTTAGCCCAAAAGTTAGGGGCTAACGTTGGGGCTAACTTTTCACCCAAAAGTTTGTGCAAAAGTTTGAGGCTAACTTTAGGTCTAGCTTTTTGCTTCCTGGTTCAAGTTCACTTATTCCATTGTCCTCTCTTCACTCCTAGCTATTCCTTCTTGCTTCAACCTTTCTCCAAGCTTTCTTCACCTATCATTAATCAACCAAACACATCAAAGCTATGCTTAAAATCATGAGATATTCATTCTTTCATAATATGTGACAATTATAGTATAAAACCTCATGAAATAGCATGAATTCATACATGGTTGATTAAATCAAAGGAAGCATGAAAATCTACCCAATTAGCTTGCTTATGGCTCAAGAAAGTGCATAATTCAAATGAAAACAAAAGAAAAAGACTAGTTAAAATAGGCTAAGATGACTTGTCATCACAACACCAAACTTAAAGCTTGCTTGTCCTCAAGCAAGAAATAATTTTATGCTCCAAGGTTCTTTTAATTAAGATGGATTGAAGAATAACTTGTAAAGTCCAGTGAGTGAAGTGATCAGGTACAGTGGGGTGAACTCTAAATCATGTGCTCTTGCAAGGGCTTCAGTGCTTACTAGTCTTCACATATTGGGAGTCTTAGGTCTTAGGATTTTCATCCAAATGGTATCATGGAGATCTCTTTATATGTAGTCACCTTGAAGCAGCTTATAGTTTCTTTGCTTTGGCCTTGACTCTAAGTGTCATGTCTCAAAGCGGCTCTTTAGATAAGCTTTCAATCAATACTCCTAAACCAGTTGGTTTTAAGGTATTAGGTGTTAAAGCACCCCTAAGGATTTACTTGCTCAAGCCTCTTTCTTTGACACAACTCAACCACAAGCATTTACTAGGCTAACAACTCTTTGAGTTTTGTTTCTTCTTTCTTTTTCTGCCTAGTAATTGATGCTCAGAGCCTTGGGCCATGTTCTTTTTGCTTTTGTATTATCTTTATTTTCTTTTGTTTTGTTTGCTGCTTCTTGGATCAATAGATTTTTGAGAATCTCCACAATACTTCTTTGAACTTCATGTCCTGCCTATGAGCTCCCATGCAAGTTTTCACAAGCATGCAACCTCAATACATAATCATACGACTAGAACCACCACTTCTCCTAATCTTTTGCTTGCCTCAAAATTGTTTGATTCCTCAATCCTTCTTTTCAAAGAACTTTCATGTGATGCATTTTTTTTTGAACATTGAGTGCAAACAAGTTTTGAAGAGAAAAATGTTGTGAATGATCAAGCATCTTGCTTATTGAATTTCAAAAAAAAACTATACTGAACAGACAGATAATCAGGGAAACAAAACCACTCTCAATTATAGTAGTGTTCAATGCAAGATAATCACTTAACAATACAACCTTTTGGAGTTCGCTTGCTTTACTCCTCATCATCATCATCACTGATCCACACATTCCTCTTTCATCTCTTTGGTTGATGATGTTTAATCCTTCCAAAAGTTTGTATGGTATCCTGCAGTGATATTGAAAGTTGCTTGTTCCCCAAGCACCTGGAAACAATGGTTAGTCTGGCTGATTTATTTATGGGCTTTTGAACTTACTTTGGTGTGAGAACACCAAACTTAGTACCTTGCCAATGGGTTTCATGCATCAAATTAACCATGTGTAATAACTTTTTTCTTTTCTTCTTCTTTTTCAAAAGCAATAAAACTGAAAACTAGGAAACAGCAGAATAGTTAACTAGTTCATCCAACATGCTTGAAGCCAGCATTATGCAGAGAGTGAGAATGTGTTTTAAAATGGGATTTTGGTGAAACACCAAACTTAGAATCCTGCATTCTCCTTTAGATTGTTTTGGTGTGCAACACCAAACTTAGCTTCTTGCATTATAGATAGAACTAATTAACCTTTTTATGAAAAGATAGTTACCTCCGGTTGGGTTGTCTCCCAACAAGCGCTCTTTTATTGTCACTAGCTTGACATCCTTCACTCTGTGCTCATAGAAGTTGAGGCTTCTGTTGCCTTAGGTTTCCTCCTCTCGCTATGGGCTTCCTTCCCTCTGCTTCTCTTTCCATAGCCCTCTTACTTTCCTCCATGACTCCCTTCTCTTTCAACACAGCATCCTTTTCATGGCTCTTTGGGTTCAGAGTCCCCTCCTTCTCACTCAATTCAGCAAGGTTTTGAACAAGTTGTTCCATCTGCCTTTCAAGTCTTCTGAGTGAAGCCTCCTGGTTCTTGCTTATCATCTCTTGATGTTTCTTTATTTCTTCCCGTTCTATTACCATCATTTCTTGAATTTTTATGGACCTCTTCATCAGCATTTCTAGAATATAGATTCTTTGAAAGGTTGGAAGTGGTTGTGGCTGTGTCAATTGTGGTGGTTGATGAAGGTCATTTTGAGCGAATGGTGAGGTAGGACGGGGTTGGAAGTGTGTGTGATTGTTGTTGTGGGGGTGTGTTTTAAATTGGTTTTTGAAGCTGGGATTGTTGCAGTTGAAGTCCCTTGGTTTTTGGTTTTGGTTCTCAACCCCCCTCCCATTAGAATGAGTTCTCCAAGGTAGATTGTACACATCATTCTGAGGCCTGTGTTGGAGCATGCTAGAGTGATTGCTTGGAGATTGTAGTTGCTCATAACTCTGTTGCTCATGGTTAATGACCCCAAAACTGTGTTCAGCTTGATCACTCCCATATGAGCTTTGAGTCAGGTTGTATGTATGTATTACAGCATGTCTCAACTCAGTGATTTTCCTAGCCATCATGTCCAGTTGTTGTAGAGTCTGCTGATGTATCTGCTTGTTTTGGCTTATTACTGCACGAGCACCTTCAATTTCTTTCTCTTGTGTGAATGGATGCACTTCTGCCTCTGGCTTAACAATTCTTTGTGATGGGTTCAATTTGACTAGGAGCCCATTCATCAGTTCTTCCCATCTGATAATGCTTCCTTGTGGAAAACCTTCAAACCATTGGGCCACATCATTCATGGCTATGGATAGTTGCTTCGAACTATGGGTTACATTATCATCCAAGGTGGGGATATTACTCTCATGATTGCTAGAATTTGTTGAGTTCCCCTCCATGATCTGCACAGTCACAAAAATTCAAGTGATGATTGAATATTTTCAAGCTCAGAATGTGATTCAGAAGGTTAGCTGGCACAAAGTATCAAACAGTTGATGGACTTGGGAGATTAGTGGCAGAAATTGCTTCTCTTGTGTAAGCAAGAGCATTGCATAGAGCCAGAAATTTCCAGGAAAACTTCACTTTGTTGCTAAAGCGAAGTTTCAGTCATCTCAGGCAAAAATTCAAACAGTTAGTGTGTTAGTCAAAATTAGAGAAAAATAAAGAAAAAGTGCTTGATCTAGATCACCACCTCACTTAATCATTGTCAATCTAATCAATCCCCGGCAACGGCGCCAAAAACTTGATGAGTATTTTGGTGGAAAAATTTATTTCTCCCAAAACACAGAAATCTAACCGGCAAGTGTACCGGGTCGCATCAAGTAATAAAACTCACGGGAGTGAGGTCGATCCCACAGGAATTGAAGGATTGAGCAATTTTAGCTTAGTGGTTAATTTAGTCAAGCGAATCAAGATTTGGTTGAGTGATTTATGATTTGCAGAAATTAAATTGCATGGAAAATAAAGGGAATGGGTAAATTGCATGAAGTTAAAGAGAGCAAGAAATTAAAGTGCTGAATCTTAAAGAACAAGAAATTAAATGGCAGAAACTTAGAATGCAAGAAATGTAAATTGCGGAATCTTAAAGTGCAAGAAATGTAAACGGCTGGAATTGTAAAGGGAATTGGGGATTGGATTTGCAGAATTTAAACAAGGAAAAGTAAATTGCATCAAACAGAAGAGTAAAAGAGTGTTTGGGTTGAATCGGATCTGAAGCAAAACAAGTAAATGAACATGAAAAGCAAAAATAGAATGTAAATTGGAATTTCAGATCTCAGGGGTCCAGAGACTAGAAAACCAGTTCTAGATCTCACTACCTTCCTTGATCCAACAAGAACAATTGCAAGGGAAAAGTAAATTGCAAAGAAAGTAGATGAAGAACAATTAACCGAAACTGAAATTCAATTAAGCAGTAAATAAACAGAGAGATCCAAGGATGAGATTGAAACAGAATTTCTTCAATTCTTCAACCCAAGATCCAAGACAATTGTAATTGAAATTGAAAGCAATAAAACTAAGAGGAAGAGAAGTGAATTCTCTTTCCCCAAGACTAAGAAATTAAAGATCACTCAATATCCAAAGCTCTCCGAAAACTGTTATGAAAATTCAAAAGGAAAGCTCCCTGAAGAACTTAAATTCTATCCTATTTATACACTTTCTTGAAATGATCTTCAAGCCTTGAGTTGGGCCTTTGCTCTTGGTGGAATTGGGTTGAAAGAGGCCTTGGTTGATTGCTCTTGAAGTTTGGAGAAGAACCAAAGTGAACCAATTGAACCGGGTTGGAGTTTTGCAAAAGTTGGACCAAAAGTTGGAGCAAAAGTTAGGGTCTAACTTTTGGTCCAACTTTTTATATCAGCCAACATAACTTGCTGATACTCACGTTGGTGCAAAAGTTAGGGGTCTAACTTTTGCACCAACGTTAGCCTTCCTTGGTGCACTTGTGGCGCCAACGTTAGCCCAAAAGTTAGGGGCTAACGTTGGCGCAAACTTTTGCTCCTCCCCTTGTAGTTTTCATGTGCCAACGTTAGCCTCAAAGTTAGGGGCTAACGTTGGCGCAAACTTTTGGTGCCCAGGGAGTGTTTTTCTCATGCCAACGTTAGCCTTAAAGTTAGGGGCTAACGTTGGCGCAAACTTTTGGTGCCCAGGGGTGATTTTCATGTGCCAACGTTAGCTTCAAAGTTAGGGGCTAACGTTGGCGCAAATTTTTGGTACCCAGGGAGTGATTTTCAAGTTCCAACGTTAGCCCAAAAGTTAGGGGCTAACGTTGGGGCTAACTTTTCACCCAAAAGTTTGTGCAAAAGTTTGAGGCTAACTTTAGGTCCAGCTTTTTGCTTCCTGGTTCAAGTTCACTTATTCCATTGTCCTCTCTTCACTCCTAGCTATTCCTTCTTGCTTCAACCTTTCTCCATGCTTTTTTCACCTATCATTAATCAACCAAACACATCAAAGCTATGCTTAAAATCATGAGATATTCATTCTTTCATAATATGTGACAATTATAGTATAAAACCTCATGAAATAGCATGAATTCATACATGGTTGATTAAATCAAAGGAAGCATGAAAATCTACCCAATTAGCTTGCTTATGGCTCAAGAAAGTGCATAATTCAAATGAAAACAAAAGAAAAAGACTAGTTAAAATAGGCTAAGATGACTTGTCATCATGGACCCATTCTTTAATTTCCTTGTTTTTATTTTTCTGTTTTTCGAATTACATGCTTTATGTTTTGTCTACGTTTGTGTCTTTATTACATGATCATTAGTATTTAAGTGTCTATGTCTTAAAGCTATGAATGTCCTATGAATCCATCACCTTTCTTAAATGAAAAATGTTTTTAAATTGCAAAAGAATAAGAAGTGCAAGATTTCGAGTTCTATCTTGAAATTAGTTTAATTATTTTGATGTGGAGGCAATACCTTTTGTTTTCTGAATGAATGCTTGAACAGTGCATATCTTTTATATTTGTTGTTTATGAATGTTAAAATTGTTGGCTCTTGAAAGAATAATGAAAAAGAGAAATGTTATTGATAATCTAAAAAATCATAAAATTAATTTTTGAAGCAAGAAAAAGCAGTGAAAAGCAAAAGCTTGTGAAAAAAAAATATATGAAAAGAAATTAGCGAAAAAAATAAAGAAAAAAGAGAAAAAGAAAGAAAAAGAAAAAGAAAAAGAAAAAGTAAGCAGAAAAAGCCAATAACCCTTTAAACCAAAAGGCAAGGGTAAAAAGGATCCAAGGCTTTGAGCATTAATGTATAGGAGGACCCAAAGGAATAATATCCTGGCCTAAGCGGCTAAACCAAGCTGTCCCTAACCATGTGCTTGTGTCGTGAAGGTGTCAAGTGAAAAGCCTGAGACTGAGCGGTTAAAGTCGTGGTCCAAAGCAAAAAGAGTGTGCTTAAGAGCTCTGGGCACCTCTAACTGGGGACTCTAGCAAAGCTGAGTCACAATCTGAAAAGTTTCACCCAGTTATGTGTCTGTGGCATTTATGTATCCGGTGGTAATACTGGAAAACAAAATTCTTAGGCTCACGGCCAAGACTCATAAAGTAGCTGTGTTCAAGAATCAACATACTGAACCAAGAGAATCAATAACACTATCTGAATTCTGAGTTCTTATGGATGCCAATCATTCTGAACTTCAAAGGATAAAGTGAGATGCCAAAACTGTTCAGAAGCAAAAAGGCTACTAGCCCCACTCATCTAATTGGAACTAAGTTCATTGATAAGTTTGGAATTCATTGTGTATTCTCTTCTTTTTATCCTATTTTGTTTTCAGTTGCTTGGGGACAAGCAACAATTTAAGTTTGGTGTTGTGATGAGCGGATAATTTATACCCTTTTTGGCATTGTTTTTACTTAGTTTTTAGTATGTTTTAGTTACTTTTTATTATATTTTTATTTGTTTTTATTCAAAAATCACATTTCTGGACTTTACTATGAGTTTGTGTATTTTTCTGTGATTTCAGGTATTTTCTGGCTGAAATTGAGGGATCTGAGCAAAAATCTGATTCAGAGGCTGAAAAAGGACTGCAGATGTTGTTGGATTCTGACCCTCTTGCACTCGAAGTGGATTTTCTGGAGCTACCAAAACCCAATCGGTGCACTCTCAATTTCGTTAGAAAGTAGACATTCTGGGCTTTCCAGCAATATATAATAGTCCATACTTTACTATGAGTTTGTGCATTTTTCTGTGATTTCAGGTATTTTCTGGCTGAAATTGAGGGACCTGAGCAAAAATCTGATTCAGAGGCTGAAAAAGGACTGCAGATGCTGTTGGATTCTGACCCTCTTACACTCGAAGTGGACTTTCTGGAGCTATCAAAACCCAATTGTCGCACTCTCAATTTCCTTAGAAAGTAGACATCCTGGGCTTTTCAGCAATATATAATAATCCATACTTTGCCCGAGATTTGATGGCCCAAACTGGCGTCCAAGGCCAGTCTAAAACATCTTGGCGTAAAACGCCCAAACTGGCACCAGAATTGGAGTTAAACGCCCAAATTGGCACCAAAGCTGGCTTTTAACTCCAGAAATAGCCTATGCACAAAAAAGCTTCAATTCTCAGCCCAAGCACACACCAAGTGGGCCCCGGAAGTGGATTTTTGCACTATCTGCACTTAGTTACTCATTTTCTGTAAACCTAGGTTACTAGCTTTGTATAAAAACTACTTTTAGAGATTTATTTTATATCTTTTGATCACTTTTGATCTTTGATCACCTTGTGTAACTTTTATCATCTTTTCACGTTTTGGGGGCTGGCCTCACGGCCATGCCTAGACCTTTTTCACTTATGTATTTTCAACGGTGGAGTTTCTACACCCCATAGATTAAGGTGTGGAGCTCTGCTGTTCTTCATGAATTAATGCAAGTACTATTGTTTTTCTTTCAATTCATGCCTACTTCTTCTCCAACATATACTCTTGTACTTAATTCAGTTAAGTCAGAATGAAGGGGTGACCCGTGACAATCACCCAATCTTCGTTACTCGCTTAGCCAAGATCCGTGTGCCTAACAACCACAAAGCGGTCTACATGATATTCAATGTAGTCATTGGACGACAGCTGGAGTATATTCTCTTGGGTATCTAAAACACGGACCGAGCCCGTGAGATTAGTATCTTCGTGGTATAGGCTAGAATTATTGGCAGCCATTCCTGGGATCCGGAAAGTCTAAACCTTGTCTGTGGTATTCCGAGTAGGATCTGGAAAGGGATGACTGTGACGAGCTTCAAACCTGCGAATGTTGGGTGCAAGTGACAGTGTGCAAAAGGATCAATGGATTCTATTCCGATGCTAGCGGGAACCGATAGATGATTAGCCATGCGGTAGCTGTACCTGGTATTTTTCATTCGAGACGAGAAATCCGACAGTTGATTAGTCGTGAAAAACCGTAGAGGACCATTTTCATTGAGAGGATCTTACAACTTGCCATGGAAGGAAGTAACGCATGATTGGAAGAAGGTAATATGAAAGCAGAGGTTCAGAAGCAACAAAGCATCTCCAGACGCTTATCTGAAATTCCCACCAGTGAATTACATAAGTAACTTTATCTTATTTCATGTTTTATTTATATTTTAATTATCAAAACCTCATAACCATTTGAATCCGCCCGACAGAGATTTACAAGATGACCATAGCTTGCTTCAAGCCGACAATCTCCGTGGGATCGACCCTTACTTACGTAAGGTTTATTCCTTGGACGACGCAGTGCACTTGCTGGTTAGTTGTGCGGAGATATGAAAAGTGTGAATCACGATTTCTGTACACCAGGAATGAACCTTATAGCCTGGCAATTTGCAATGTCTGCAAACCAAGGTACTATCTGGATGGCATAGAGTTTCTCATTTGGAAAGGATTCAGATATGTCAATGGAGAGAGAAGAAGTCCCTGCTACTGATTCAATCCAAGATAAGTGGTCAGCCACTTGATTTTCTGTGCCTTTTCTATCTCTAATTTCTATATCAAACTCTTACAGGAGTAGTACCCATCTTATAAGTCTTTAGAGTGGCATGATCAGTATAGATGATGACCTTAGATCCTACTAGGTAGGATCTAAACTTGTCAATGGCATAGACCCCTGCAAGTAGTTCATTTTCTGTAGTAGTGTAGTTTTTCTGTGCATCATTTAGTACGCAACTAGCATAATAAATGACATGCAGAAGCTTGTCATGTCTCTGCCCCAGGACTGCGCCAATGGCATGATCACTGGCATCACACATTAGTTCGAATGGTAAGTCCCAGTTGGGTGCAGAGATGATTGGAGCAGTGACAAACTTGGCTTTTAGAGTTTCAAAGGTATGCAGGCATTCTTGGTCAAAGACAAATGGGACATCAGTGGCCAAGAGATTACATAGGGGTTTTGCGATTTTTGAAAAATCTTTTATGAACCTCCTGTAAAATCCTGCATGTCCTAGGAAACTTCTGATTGCCTTGACATTAGTAGGTGGAGGCAAACGTTCAATCACTTCCACCTTAGGTTGATCTACTTCTATCCCCTTGTTTGAGATCTAATGCCCAAGAACAATGCCTTCAGTTACCATGAAATGGCATTTCTCCCAGTTTAGAACTAAGTTTGTCTCTTGGCATCTTTTCAGAACTAAGGCCATATGACCAAGGCAGGAGTCAAATGAGTCTTCAAAAATAGAGAAGTCATCCATGAGCACTTCAAGGAACTTTTCTACCATATCAGAGAAGATGGATAGCATACATCTCTAAAAGGTGGCAGGTGCATTGCACAGGCCAAATGGCATTCGCCTGTAGGCAAACACACCAGATGGGCATGTGAATACTATCTTTTCTTGATCCTGTGGATCCACTGCTATTTGATTGTATCCAGAATATCCATCCAAGAAACAATAGAAAGCATGCCCTACTATTCTTTCTAGCATTTGGTCAATGAATGGTAAAGGAAAATGATCCTTCCTGGTAGTTTCATTGAGTCTTCTATAGTCAATGCACATACGCCACCCTGTAACCGTCCTTTTAGGGATCAGTTCATTCTTTTTATTATGAACCACTGTCATGCCTCCCTTCTTGGAAATAACTTGGATAGGGCTCACCCAGGGGCTGTCAAAAATGGGATAAATGATCCCAGCCTCCTAGAGCTTAGTGACTTCCTTCTGTACTACTTCCTTCATAGCTAGATTCAATCGCCTTTGCGGTTACACCACTGGTTTAGTATTATCCTCCTGCAGGATTTTATGAATGCATCGGGCTGGGCTAATGCCCTTAAGGTCACTTATAGTCCACCAAAGGGCGGTCCTATGTGTTTTGAGCACTTTAATTAATGCTCCTTCTTCCTGTGGCTCTAAGGTAGAGCTTATAATTACAGAATAAGTATCTCCATCTCCCAGAAATACATATTTTAGGGAGGAAGGCAATGGCTTAAGCTCAAGCTTTGGAGGCTTCTCCTTTTCCTCAGAGATTTTCAGAGGTTCCTCTGAATCAGGCTGGGTATCATCAAGGATATCATTCGGCCCTTCCTTGAGACTTTTGGCCATGTTGACTTCTTCAACTAGGGAATCAATGAGGTCAATGCTCATGCATTCCTCAGGGATGTCTGGATACTGCATAGCTTTAACAACATTCAGGACGAACTTTTCCTCATTAACTCTTAGGGTTACTTCCCCTTTTTCAACATCAATGAGGTTCCATCCTGGAACTAGGAAGGGTCTCCCTAGAATAAGGGATGCAGTCATGTGTCCTTCCATGTCCAACACCACAAAGTCAGTGGAAAAAGCAAAGGGTCCAACCTTGATAATCATGTCTTCGATTACTCCTGATGGTATCTTAATAGAACCATCAGCAAGTTTAAGGCATATGCGGGTTGGTTTGACTTCATCATTCAAACAAAGCTTCTTTATTAATGAAGCAGGTATTAGGTTGATGCTTGCTCCAAGGTCACATAGAGCTGTCCTTGTACAAGCATCACCTAGAGTGCATGGTATCATAAAGCTTCCAGGATCCTTAAGTTTCTCTGGTAAGCTGTTCTGAATGATTGCACTGCACTCTTCAGTGAGGAGGACTATTTCTGTCTCTCTCCAATCCTTCTTATGACTTAAAATTTCCTTCATGAACTTAGCATAAGAAGGTATCTGTTCAAGAGCCTCTGCAAAAGGGATCCTGATCTCTAATGTTCTGAGATAATTCGCAAAGCGGGCAAATTGTTTATCTTTTTCCTCTTGATAGAGTTTCTGAGGAAATGGCATCTTAGCTTTATACTCATCAACCTTGGTTGATGAAGGCCAAATGCCATGTGTGTTGGAATGGGGGGTTACTAGCTTGCTTAGGAGGGTTGTTAACAGTGAATGACTGACCTCTCTTGCTTGGGCGTTCGATGCCCATACTGCTGCCTTCTTCCTGGCATTCAACGCCAGGGGTATTGCCTCCCTCGGCATTTGAATTCCCAGTTTCTGCCCTTTCCTTGCATTCAACGCCAAGAGTGGTACCTCCCTGGGTGTTTGAATGCCCAGTCTCTGCCCTTTTCTCGCGTTCAACGCCAAGAGTGATACCTCCCTGGGTGTTTGAATGCCTAGAGTTATCCTGTGCAGAGACCTAGTTATCCTCTATCAATTGTTCTTTCCTTAACCTTATGTTGTTCTGAAGTTGGGTATTCAAGGTTCTCCCACTTCTTAGTTGAATGGCCTGGTATTCCTCTGTTATCTGCTTCGATAACTGCTGCATTGTTTGACTCAACTGTGCTTCTACATTCCTGTTTGAAGCCTGAATTTCTCGCAAAGCCTCTTGCAATTCCAGTAGTTGCTGGGCAAGGGCGTGCAGTTGCTGGGCAAGGGCGTGCAGTTACTGTGTCAATGGGCCATCTGGCTCCGAAGGGTTAGGTTCAGTAGATACATCCTTAACCTCTCCCTTTATGAAAGTCTCAGCAGGTGAGTACAGATGCTGATTAGTGGCAACTATCTCAATAAGCTCTTGAGCCTCCCCAATGGTCTTTCTCATGTGTATGGAACCACCAGCAGAGTGGTCCAAAGACATTCTAACCATGTCTAAAAGTCCATAATAGAAGATGTCTAACTGTGCCCATTCTAAAAACATTTCAGTGGGACATTTTCTTAGCGTCCTTCTATACCTCTCCTAGGCATCATAAAGAGATTCATTATCTCCTTGTCTGAAGCCTTGGATGTCCAGCCTCAGCTGGGTCATATTTTTTGGAGGAAAGTATTGATTTAAAAACTTGTCTACTAACTATTTTCATATTTTCAAGCTAGCTTTAGGCTCGTTATCTAACCACCTCTTTGCTTGGTCCTTTACAGCAAAAGGAAAGACTAATAGTCTGTAAACATCTTGGTCTACTCCCTCATTGTGTACTGTGTCAGCAATCGTTAAGAAATCTTCCAGGAATTTTGTAGGTTCTTCCTGAGAAAGCCCAGAATACTGGCAATTTTGCTGCACTAGAGTAATAAGTTGAGGGTTGAGTTCAAAGCTACTTGCTCTGATGTGAGTTATGCTAATACTTCTTCCATAGAAGTCAGCAGTGGGATTTGTATAAGATTCCAGAGTTCTTCTGAACTCTTCATTCCCATTTGGGTTTATGATTAAGAAAGATAGAAGAGGAAGAAAGGTAGAAGAGGTAGAAGGAGAAATAGAAGTAGAAAAGATAAGATTAATTTTGAAAATAAGATTAATAATTTAAAAAGAATTGAAAATCAAATTATAAATTTCGAAAATAGAAGAGAGAGAAGAAGAAAATAATTTTCGAAAATAAGAGAGAGAAGGTTTAATTAGGAAGTTTTGAAAATGAAGAGAGATAAGATAAGTAATGAATTAAGAAAAGATTTAAATTTAAGATTTAAAATTAAGATTTGAATTTTGAAAAAAAAATTCAACAAGATAAATATTTGAAAAGATTTGAAAGAGATGAGATTTGAAAGTTGATTTTGAAAAAGATTTAATTTTAAAGTTTGAGATTTGAATTCTGAAAACTAAATTTTAGAAATTGAAATTTGGATTTTAAATTTTGAAATACGAAAAAGATAAGATAATATTTTGAAAAAGATATGATTTTGAAAAGATTTGATTTTTTTGAAATTTAAAAATTAAGATAAGATAAGATAAAAATTTAAAATTGAAATCTAAATTTTTATTTAAAATTTTCAAAAATTGATTTAAAAATATAGAAAAGATATTTTTTTGATTTTTAAATTTAATGAGGAGAGAGAAAAACAAATAAAAGACACAAAACTTAAAATTTTTAGATCAAAATGGACTTAGTATGCAAAAATTTAAAGACGAGCACCAAGGGACACCAAACTTAAAAGTTTTTAAGATCAAAACAAAAAGAAACCCAAGAACACTTTGAAGATTAAAAAAAGAACACCAAGAACAAGACTAAAAAAATTTAAAGAATACAAGAACACACAAATAACACCAAACTTAAAACTTTTGAACACCAAACATAAAATTTTCAAAATTTTAAAAGAAAAACACAAGAAGACACTAAACTTAAAGATTTGACACAAGATTTAACCAAGGAAAAAATAAAAAATTAACAAAAAAAAACAAACAAAAAGACTCAAACCAAGAACAAAGATTAAATAAAGGAAATAAAAATATTTTTGAAAAAGGTTTTAATTTTTTTGAAAAAGAAGAAGAAGAAAATAAAAATAAAAGACTCAAATAAAAAAAAAATTACCTGATCTAGGGAGCAAGACAATCCGTCAGTTTGTCCAAACTCAAATAATCCCCGGCAACGGTGCCAAAAACTTGGTGCACAAATCCCCACACCTTCGTACGACTGTACCAGCAAGTGCACTGGGTCGTCCAAGTAATACCTGAGCGAGTCAGGGTTGATCCCACGAGGATTGTGGCTTGAAGCAAGCTATGGTTATCTTACAGGTCTTAATTAGGCGAAATAAAAAAGTTGTTGGATTGAGGCTTAATTGCATTAAAAGAAATATGAGAGAAGAGTACAAGGTATTTTGTCAATGAAATCAGTAAAAGGAATATAGTTGAGGATTGGAGTTGCTTAGCCTTTCTGAATTAACTCTGGTATTACTATCTTCTTTGCTTGTGAATGATCTCTTCCATGGCAGGATGTAAGTGATTAACGCTGGTCTGAGCAGCCGCCAATACTCCTTCAGATCTGAACCCCAGGGTTGGCGTGGATCCATTCTGATTGAGGCTAAAGCTCGTACAGTCCATTCTCCTTGATGATCCTACTGAAAATGCCATAGACAAAGTCGGATCTTCTGGATCAGAGAATGCTGCATCTTTGGGTTCTAGCCTCTACCACAGAGACCCTAATCTCTCTGTAAATTGGCTGAACTGGTGTCTCGAGAAGTCCCAACGAAGCCATGGATTAGCCGTCTGAGAGGTGTATAATCAAGCTGGCGGTTCAATGCTTTCTACTGAAGTATTCGCATGAACCCTAGTAGACACGGGTGGTTGTCAGACACGCGGTCCTAGTATGATGAACAGAGCTGATTGTCACTGGTCATCCTATTCACCATGTTGAAGAACGAATATACATCTTAGAAATAATGACACACGGATCGAAGAGAAACAGTAATACTTTTATTAATTCATAGGACTCAGCAGGGCTCCTCCCTTCGACCTAGGAGGTTTACAAACTCATGCTGAAAGGAAATACAATGGTAAAAATGTGTAAAGTGTCTTAAGATCCTTAACAAAGAGTGATCTTCTACTTTAAATACTAAACTAATGACTAGTAAGGGTAAAACAGTCTTTTTAGTGCTAAAATCCACTTCTGGTGCCCACTTGGTGAATGTTTGGGCTGAGCTTTGATGAGATCCACGTGCTAGGAGGCCTCTAGGGCATTGAACGCTGGCTAGGGGGTCCTCTCTGGGCATTTGAACACTAGGCTCTGCTCCTTGGGCGCTGGACGCTTGGAAAGGGGCAATAGGCTGGCGTTGGACGCCAGTTTTGGGCCTTCTAATCCGAAGCAAAGTATGGACTATTATACATTTATGGAAAGATCTGGAAGTCAGATTTCCATAGCCATTGAGGATGCTCCATTGGAACTTCTATATCTCGAGAAAAGCTTTTCCTATTGCAAGGAGGTCAGATCTAGACAGCATCTGCAGTGCTTTCTCTGTTTCTGAATCAGACTTTTGCTCCAGCTCCTCAATTTCAGCCAGAAAATACTTAAAATTGCATAAAAACACATAAATTCAAAGTAGAATACAAAAATATAAATTTAACACTAAAACCTATAGAAACTTAATAAAAACTAAACAAAACATACTAAAAACTATATGAAAACATTGCCAAAAAGCGTATAAAATATCCGCTCATCAGTTAGGAATTTCCACAAAATAATTCCATTGTAAGTATAGTCCAAACCAACAAACAACCTTCAATGAAAGTTTTAATTCAATTCCATAAAGAAAAATGTTTAGAGAATTTAATCGACGAAAATCCTAACATCAAGTTTTTGGCCCCGTTACCGGGGAATTGCAATGAGTTCTTGTTATTAGTTATTGTATATATGTTAATAGTATTAATAGCTAGATTTTTGTTTGTTTTCTAGCTTTGGTTTCGGAGTTTGTTTTCTTTATCTCTTCTTAGTTTTTGATTTTGTTTTTCTTTTCTACTATGAATTCGCATCACTTTGGCTATGAGTTTGGTTCAAACTATGTTGTAGGAAATGAAAATGGAAACTTCAATGGAGGTTTGCATCAAGGATTTGGAGATCAAAAATGGGAGGAGCCTCAAGCATATAGACATCCTTCATGGCAACAACTTCCTCCGGTTTCTTATAGGTATAATCCTACTCCTAATGCATACCAACCTAATGGATGTGGTGACCCTTATTGTGGTTGTCAACCACAATCACCACATACATATAACCCCTTCCCTCAACATAGCCCTCAATAACCTTATTCACAAGTCCCATACCACCATTCACCTCTATATGATGCTAACCCATATCCACCATACCAACAACTATATGAGCCATATTTGGAGTCACCACCATTCCAACATCAATATTCTCAAGAACCATCAATTTCATATACCTCACATCCATATCCTTACCAAGATGAACCACCTTCCAATTATGAACCCTTTCCCCTAAACAATGAACCCTCTCTTCCACTACCTCCTTCAAGGGATGAAGTGCTCCGTACCTTCTTGCAAGAACAACAAAGAGATATTAGCTCTTATATCCAAAGGCAAGAAGAGAAACAAAAGGAGCTAAAGAAGATAGAAATCATGGTGGCTACCATGACTAAAGCCGCTAACTGCCTGGCCTCCCACCTAAGCTCATGCATTCAAGAAACTCCCATTGACGAATGTGGAGGATCGACTAAGGAGAATAGTGAGGGAGTAAGTTTGGAGCTTCAAGGTGAAAAGGAGGAGTTATAGCAAGAATTGCAACCAAGGGAGGAAGTTGAGATAATTGAACCAGAAGGAGCGGTTGAAGAATTAGGAGAGGTTGATCAAGAATTGGACTCAATCATTGATGAGTTCTTGTCCACACTAACAAATCACCTCGATGATCCTATTGAACCTTCTTCCATTGAACTTGAAAGCAATGTTAAGGAGGGTGTGCAACCTCCAAAGCATATGATGAATGATGAAGAATTGGAAGAAGTTGAGCAAGCAACAATTCTTCCTCTTGATGATGATTCCACACTAGCACATGGTCCTTTTGAATTTAAGGAGTCTTCTTCCATTAAAATTAAGGTTGATGTCGAGATAAGTTCCACATTATCTCCAAGTTGTGACATGAAAAATGGAGAAGAGCTAGAAGAGGTTGGTGAGGAAGTGGTTGAATGTGAAGAAATTTTTCTAGAAGTGGACATGGAAGATGCTTGTCAAGAGGTGGAGGCAGTCAAAGAAGAGCACAAGGGGGTGGACTCCACATTATCAAAGTGTGGGGAGGTCTCCCTTCCTAAGTCACCATCATCCTTTATACCATTCAAGTGGGTAAAATTCATATCCCTTAGCTTTCTTATTCCACTTGAATATGGGTTGCTCGAAACAGATGGTCAACTTAGAGCTCTTTGTGGCATGAAAAGTAAGATAGAGTTGGTTAATGGTAGGCATCACAATTCAAGGTTCACTATGGTTGAGTTATCAAAGTCTAAGTGCAATAGTTGGTGTAGTGCTACATTGAATGGATCTAGGAAGGTGTTTGGGTGCCTAATTGAGAATTCATAAGCCTTGTCACCCGGATTGAACTATGGTAGTCAATAAAGTTAAGCCTACAATAAGGATATTAAAGCAAATAGAACATAGGCGGGGGCTAATGCCAAATAAGAGTAGGGTTCTCACTACATGTTAGCTACGCATGTAAGTGAGAGAGCAATATAGGTAAAGGGCATATCAACAAATACTTGATGCAAGAGTAAAGTCAAAGCATGAAGAGCATGTTGAGCATCAAGTTCAAACAAGAAAGAGTGGGTCATGAAAGACAATAGAAGTTCATATCAATGCACAAAGGATGCAATAGTCATAAAAGATTGAGCATTGACCTAAAAACTGCATCACCCAACAATACCAAATAAGTCAAGAAGCACCAAAACTAACCAAAAAATTCTCAACAATTGAGTAGGAGAATTCAACACCGTTATTAAAATGAGAAATTTAGAAAAGAAAATAAGAACAAGCTATAAAAACAAAGTTAAAATGCAATGAATAGAAGTATGCAAATGCAATAAACAAAAGAAAATGAAAGATGAGAAAAATAAAAAGTGAATTTTTTTTATTATTATTTATTTATTTATTTATTTTTTGTTTTGAAGAGAAGGAAAAGAAGAAAGTAAGAAAGGAAGAAGAGGGAAGAAGAAAGGTAGAATGAAAGAAGAAGGAGAGAAGAAAGAAGAAGAAAGGAGAAAAATAGGGTGCAATCTTCGCACAAGCGTCGCCCATGCTTAAGCGTGGATTGCAGGAGGGACAAGCGACGCGTAGGCGTCCCCATGCTTATGCGTGGATTGTGCTTTTCGCACAAAACCAGCACAACTCTGGCACAACTCTCTGATTTTGTACCAGGAGTCCCTATATGGCAATCCACGCATAAGCGTCGCCCATGCTTAAGCGTGGATTGACGCTTTTTTTTAAAAGAAGCCTAAAACAGAATTTAACACTCTCCTAACCTATAAACATTCTAAATCACCCAAAATTCAAATTTAACAACAAATCTTTTAGTTTTTGAATAATTTTCAAATACAAAACAAACAAAACTTACACTTCAAGCAAAATACAATTTAACAACAACTATTCTAATCAAAACATGAATTTAACAAACAACCTATCAATAAAAGCAAAATGTATCAGAGTATAGAAAATAAGAAAAACCACCTACAATGGCAACTCAATTCATTCATTGATTATATATACAAGAGAATGGAAAGAGTTTTCCATGGTGGGGTGTCTCTCACCTAGCACTTTTAGTTTAAGTCCTTAAGTTGGACATTTGGGAGGCTCCTTGTCATAGCGGCTTATGCTTGAACTCATCTTGAAACTTCCACCAATGCTTGGACTTCAAGTAAGCTCCAAAATTCAAAATCCATGACACCTAACTTTGATGAAGTTCCATACAAGCTAAGGGCTCCCAAAATTGATCTTCATATATGCCCGGATCCCAGGTCTTGTTTCTACACCCATCTTCAAGTTGATCATCACAGTTCCACTTGGGTGGTAGACAAGCCGAATTCTCAATGAAGCCTCCAAACAACTCCCTAGACCCATGCAATTTGATTCTACACCAACCATTGCTATTCAACTTTGAGCATACAACCATCATGAACTTAGAGTGATATTTTCAACCACCACACAACTCTCTCCTACTCTTAACTCTACAAAGAGCTCTAAGTTGACCATCATTTTCAATCAAACCATATTCAAATGAGAAAGTAAAGCTTAGGGATAGGAATTTTACCCATTTGAATGTTGTATTGGATGGTGTCTTAGGAAGGGGTATCTCCAATGGTCTTGCAAGCTCCACTCCCTTGTACTCTTCCTTGATTACCTCCACCTCTTTACAAGCTTCCTCGATTTTAACCTCATCCTCTTGGTGGCTTTGTTCCAATTTAATCTCCTCTTCATTGCTTACCAAGGGCATGGGAGATTGTGCATCTTCTTCTTTGATCTCTATGTCAAGTCCAATAGGAGAGGATTCAATTGTAGATAGGAATTCATCAATGATTGAATCCATCTCTTGATCAACCTCTTCCAATCTTTTATCATTCATACTACGCCTTGGAGATTGCGCATTATCCTCCTCAACATCATTTTCAAGTTAAATGGAAGAAAGTTCAACAACTTCCACAAAATCATCAACAACATCACTTGGTGTGGAAGTATTCTCAAGCTTGAAATCCACGTCTTGTTCAACTTTGCCTAGGCTTTCAACCACTTTTTCTTCTTCAACAATGTCTTCCTCCTCCACTTGTTGCAAGACATACCCCCTCTCCTTGTCCTCATGTTGGGATTCTAAAATCTCCTTCATACTCCACCCTTTGGTTGATTTCTCACATTCATCCGTGGAGGTGCTTTGCTTGTTGCATGAGTCCCATGAGTCCAAGGTGGCTTTACTTTTGGCAAGGTTAACCATGATATCTTCATACGACTTTTGGGCTTCCTCTTGCTCTTTTTGACGGATGATTGCTTGAGGCCAGTCCATTGCTTCCTTGAAGCGATCTATTGGCTCTTGTTCCACTTGACTAACATAGGTAGGATCATAGTGCTATTGGACCAATGGATATGGGTATTCTTCTATGGAGGGTTATGGTGGAAAGGGGAATTCATTTTGTGGCTGAAAGTTATCATACATGAGAGGTGATTTATCTTGGTAAGAATAGTGAGGTGGTGGTTCTTGAGGATATTGGTGATGGAATTGGGGTGGTTCTACATATGGTTCAAAGGGTTCACAAGGTGGTTAGTATGGTGGATATGGATTAAGGTCATATGGAGGTGTTTGGCGGTAGGGGGCTTGTGAGTATGGTTGTTGAGGGTAATATTGAGGGAAGGGGTCATATGTCTGTGGTGGTTGTGGTTGACAATCACAATGAGGGTCACAACATATATTAGATTGGTATGCATTAGGAGTGGAATTATACCTATAAGGGACCGGAGGAGGTTGTTGCCAAGAAGGTTGATCAATCCCTTGAGGCTCCTCCCATCTTTGATTGTTCCATCCTTGATGCATGTTGTCATTGTAGTTTTCATTTTCTACAACATAATTTGAGCCAAACTCATAGCCAAACGGATGAGAATTCATAGTAGCAAATAAAAATAAAAGCTAACAAAAATAAGCAACAAAGTCCTAAACCTGACAAAAACTAACAAACAAGCAAAAGGCAAACATATTTACATATTCACAATAGCCAATAATATAACACCATTGCAATTCCCCGGCAACGGTGCCATTTTGATGAAAGGAATTATTATGTCGGTATAGAATTCCACAAATAAACTCTCGTTGCAAGTATAGTTCTAAACCAACAAATAATCCTCAATAAAAAATTTGGTTGTCACAAGTACAAACCCCATTAAGAATTAACCGAAGTATTTAACCTCGGGTTGTCTCATAAGAAATTGCAATGAAGTGATCAATTATTGGCTATGAAGAACAAGGGGGTTTGATTTGTAATTTGCAAGGAAATATAAAAGCAAGGAAGTAAATAACAAGAACTAATAAAAGAAAGGAAAAGAACTCTTGGATAAGACATGGGAATTGAGATCACTATCCTTGTCTACAAACCATATATTGACAATTATGAGGAACCAAGCTCATTAAGTCTACTTTTATACTTGAAGTATATCAAATGGCTTGATCAACATTAATCCATAGGTTCTAACCTAGCTACTAATTGACTTAGTAGTAGGCTAGTATCAATGGTTATCAAATTGATCACCAAGAGTTCTCAAATCACCAATTTAATGAGACCCAATGACTCAAGGTCACTCAATTCCCTTAGCCTAGGCCAAGAGTCAAGAAAACTACTCAATACGAGAATTAACAAAACCCATAACTACATAAGCAAGAAATCAACAATAGCAATGAAGATAGAAATAAAAGAAGACATGGAAAGATAAAATTACATTAGAAGAAATCAAGATCCAATAATGGTTCATCAACATAAAAGAGAGCAAAATAAGAAATTAACAAGAGAAGAAAATAAACTAAAATTCTAGAACAAATAAAAGTAAAGGAAAACTAAAATGAAACAAGATTAGAATCTAGATAAAAAAGGAAATGGAAATAAGAACCCTAAATCTAGAGAGAGGAAAGAGCCTCTCTCTCTAGAATTCTACCCTAAAACATGATGAAAACTAAACTATGACTACTTGGTTCATTCACCCTTCAATCCTCGGGTTCAATAGCATCAGAAATGAGTTGGACTGGGCCCAAAATGCCTCAGAAATTGCTGGCCATGAGTTGCTCAAGATGGCCCACGCTGATCCTTTGACGCGCACGCATGGGGAACGCGTGCACGTCACCTAAATACAAGGCAACACCCGCGTCTACTTGGGTTCAGAATGCGTCTTTCACCGGACAAAGACAAACCAACAGCTTGAATATACATCTCTCAGACGACTAATCCACAACTTCGTTGGGGACTTCCCGAGACTTCAGTTCAGCTGATTTTCGGGGAGATTAGGGTCTCTGTGGTAGAGGCTAGAACCCAAAGATGCAGTATTCTCTGATCTGGAAGATCCGACCTTGTCTGTGGCATTTTAAGTAGGATCATAAAGGAGAATGGACTGTACGCACTTCACCCTCAAGTAGAGATGGATCCACACTAAACCTAGGGTTCAGATCTGGAGGAGTATTGGCAGCTGATCAAACCAGTGTCAATCAAATACAGCCTGCCATTGAAGAAATCACTCACAAGCAAAGAGAGCAGTAGTACCAGAGTTAATTCAGAAAGACAAAGCAACTCCAACTCTCAGCTTTATTCCTATTCTTATCCTTTAACTTTATTACCATTCGGTATTCCTTTCACAGTCAACAACCTTCTGATTTCGCCTGACTAAGACCTGCAAGACAACCATTGCTTGCTTCAAGCCATAATCCTCATGGGATCGACCCTGACTCGCTCAGGTATTACTTGGACGACCCAGTGCACTTGCTGGTACTGCTGCTATATGAACAGTGTGGGGTTTGCGTACACACGCACCAGTTGACTAAGTAGGATTAACTCTTCATAATCATCATATGTTTGTGGTCAATGGCTAGGATAGGTAACCTTGATTCTCAATCCTTGCCAAGAGGATTCTAGCATTTGAATTTCCATTCTTTTTGATTAATTGCCTTGCATTTAATTACTTTGATATTTAGTTATTGTTTGCTTATTTACTTTCTTGCTATTTACATTTCTTACCCCTTGCCATCAAAACTCCATTTCCCCCATAGCCAATAATTGTGCACTTCCATTGTAATTCCTAGGGAGAATGACCCGGGAATTCAAACTCCCAGTTTATCTTTGTTTTAGATTGTGACAATTCTTATTTTTAAACTTTGATTGAGAGGATCCATTCCGAACCAGCATAAACCTCTTCATCAAGTTTTTGGCGCTGTTGGCGGGGAGTTACAATGTGTGCTTATTGTTGGCTATTGTGCAGATGTGAATATTATGAATAGCTTATTTTTGATTGATTAGTTGCTTGATTTTGTTATTTGTTAGGAGTTTGTTTGAATTGCTTCTTGATAGTTTTTATTTTTATTTTCCCTCATTTCTATGAATTTTCACCCTTTTGGCTTAGAGTTTGGTTGTTATGATGTTGTAGGAAGTGAAAACCTCAATGATGGAATGCATCATGAGTTGTGGGATCAATTGAGTGAGGAGCCATATGCCTCTAGGCAACCCTCCTAGCAAGAACCTCCTCCATATTCTTATAGCCACTACCCACCCCTTGATGCATAGCAATACAACCCAAACCCTCAACACTATGATCAACCTTACTCACAAGTCATATCACACTATTACCAAATACTTCCACATGAGCCTAAGCTTTACCCACCATACCATCAACCTTATGTACCTCATGAACAACCTTATGAACCACACTTAGAACCACCACAATTCCAACACCAATACCCCTCACCACCTCAATACTCTTATCAATATCAACCACCTTCAACATATGAGGACCTTCTCCCACATGATGAACCTTCTTTTTTCCCACAACTTTCAACGGAGGAAGCATTCCAATTCTTCCTTCAAGAGCAAGAAGAGTACTAAAAGAGGCAAGACAACATCATGGCTACCTTAGCCGGAGCCCTATCCCATTTAGCCTCACTACACTCTTCCAACAATTCATGTACCTCTATGAATGAAAGTGAAGAATCAACTCCAATTGAAGCATGTGGATTAGAGGAGAGCTTGGAATAACAAGGGAAATAAGGGGAATTGAAGCATGAGTTGCAAGTGGAGAATGTTGAATTCAAGGAATTAGAAGAAGTGGTTGAAAGACTTGAAGAGGTGGAGATCATACAAGAAGAACTATCACCTCTTTCATTTAAGTGGGTAACATCCTTAACCTTGAGTTTCATTATTACACTTGAATATGGTTTGATTGAAAATAATAGTCAACTTAGGAATCTTTCTGGATTGGGAAATAAAGGAAAATTAGCTAGTGGTTGGAAACATGATCCTAGGTTCATAAAAGTTGAATCTTTAAATTTTGCTTGAATGGTTGATGTAATTCTCAATTAGATGGATGGTTTGGACACTTGAGTGAGAACTTTGAATGCTTTCCACCCGGATAGAATCATTTGAGTCAACAAGAAGATCACGTGCACAAGATTTAGGATTCCAGAGGCCATTGGAGATGCAAACATTGGTGGGGATTCAAGGAAGAATTCAAGCACAAGCCACCAAAGCCAAGGCTCTCCCAATTATCCAACTTAAGGACAATAAATAAAAGTGATAGGTGGAAGACACCCCCACCATGGTAACACCTTTCTAACCCTCTCTTTGTATATCGTTTTAATTCATTGCATTTTGTTTCTTGTAGATAGCTTATGATTAGTTTAATTTCAAGCTAAGTTAGGTTAAATTTTAGTTTGGATAATGTAGTTGTCCAATGTTGGATGTTCTGAGGGTTGGAACCCTTTTGTTGAGCTCAAGTTTGGTGCCTTAGAGCTCTAAAAAATTTTGGAAAAAATAGAGCATGTGCGCGCGCACAGTCTTGTGCGTACACACACATACCCCAATTTTCTGCACTCTGTGCGCACGCACCCAGTTGTGCGTACGCACATTCCTTTACACAGCCCCTGTTCAGAGCGCTGGCATGCCGTGTGCGTGGGCGCCCCTTTTGTATTTTGCGCTCTGTGCGTGTGCACGGCCCTGTGTGCGTACGCACAGATGTCGAATTTTGACGTTTCAATTTCTTAAAAAAAAAAAAGAAAAAAAAGAGCTTCCTGTGCATGCGCACAGCGCTGTGCACACACACGCACCTTATCACCCCTTCTGTCCAGGGCGCTCGCACCAGCTGTGCGTGTGCTTGGTGCACGGAATTGTGATCACACTTTTCACAACTCCGCACAACTAACCAGCAAGTGCATTGGGTCGTCCAAGTAATAAAACCTTACGCGAGTAATGGTCGATCCCACAGAGATTGTCAGCTTGGAGCAAGCTATGGTCATCTTATAAATCTTAGTCAAGCAGATTCAAATGGTTTTGGGGTTTTGATAATTAAAAGATAAATAAAACATAAAATAAAATAAGATACTTATGTAATTCATTGGTAGGAATTTCAGATAAGCATTTGGATATGCTTTGTTGCTTCTGAACCTCTGCTTTCCTATTGTCTTCTTCCAATCATGCGTGCTCCCTTTCATGGCAAGCTATATGATCCTCTTGGATGAAAAATACCAGGTACGGTTTCGACACGGCTAATCAACTGTCTGAAAAATACCAATTGGGCTTCTGTAGCTCCAAAAAATCCACTTCGAGTGCAGGAGGGTCAGAATCCAACAGCATCTGCAGTCCTTTCTCAGCCTCTGAATCAGATTTTTGCTCAGGTCCCTCAATTTCAGCCAGGAAATACCAGAAATTATAAAAAAACACAAAAACTCATAGTAAAGTCCAGAAATGTGATTTTTGCATGAAAACTAATAAAAATATAATAAAAAGTAACTAAAACATATTAGAAACTACCTAAAAATAATGCCAAAAAGGGTATAAATTATACGCTAATCACAACACCAAACTTAAATTATTGCTTGTCCCCAAGTAACTAAAAACAAAATAGGATAAAAAGAAGAGAAAATATAATAAATCTCAAAAATATCAATGAAGATTAGTTTCAATTAGATGAGCGGGACTAGTAGCTTTTTGCTTCTGAACAGTTTTGGCATCTCACTTTATCCTTTGAAGTTCAGAATGATTGGCATCTATAGGAACTCAGAATTCAGATAGTGTTATTGATTCTCCTAGTTTAGTATGTTGATTCTTGAACACAGCTACTTTATGAGTCTTGGTCGTGACCCTAAGCATTTTGTTTTCCAGTATTACCACCGGATACATAAATGCCACAGACACATAACTGGGTGAACCTTTTCAGATTGTGACTCAGCTTTGCTAGAGTCCCCAGTTAGAGGTGCCCAGAGCTCTTAAGCACACTCTTTTTGCTTTGGACCACGACTTTAACCACTCAGTCTTAAGCTTTTCACTTGGACCTTCATGACACAAGCACATGGTTAGGGACAGCTTGATTTAGCCGCTTAGGCCAGGATTTCATTCCTTTGGGCCCTCCTATCCATTAATTCTCAAAGCCTTGGATCCTTTTTACCCTTGCCTTTTAGTTTAAAGGGTTACTGGCTTTTTCTGCTTGCTTTTTCTTTTTCTTTCTTATTTTTTGCCATTTTTTTCGCAAGCTTTGTTTTTCACTGCTTTTTCTTGCTTTAAGAATCAATTTTGTGATTTTTTCAGATTATCAATAACATTTCTCTTTTTTCATTATTCTTTCAAGAGCCAACAATTTTAACATTCATAAACTTCACTATAAAAAATATGCACTATTCAAGCATTCATTCAGAAAATAGAAAGTATTGCCACCACATCAAAATAATTAAACTATTTTCAAGATAGAATTCGAAATTCATGTACTTCTTTTTCTTTTTCAGAAAACATTTTTCATTTAAGAAAGGTGAAAGATTCATGGAATCATTCATAGCTTTAAGACATAGACATTAAACACTAATGATCATGTAATAAAGACAAAAAACATAGACAGAACATAAGACATAGAAATAAAAAAACTGAAAAATAAGAACAAGGAAATTAAAGAACGGGTCCACCTTAGTGTTGGCGGCTAGTTTTTCCTCTTGAAGATCCTATGGAGTGCTTGAGCTCCTCAATATCTCTTCCTTGCCTTTGTTGCTCTTCCCTCATGGCTCTTGTTGAGGTCCATGAGTGGGCTCTCTTGTTTGCTCCATCCTCTTTCTAGTGATGGGCTTTTGAGATGAATCTCTCCATCTCCCATGACTCAGAGTTGGAAGCAACTGCCTTCCCTTTCCTCTTCCTAGAGGTTTCTCCGGCCTTAGGTGCCATTAATGGTTATGGAAAAACAAAAAAAATAGAGCTTTTTTCCATACCAAACTTAAAAGGTTTGCTCGTCCTCGAGCAAAAATAAGATAGAAGGGAGTAGAAGAAGAATGATGCAATTAATTTTGAAAACTTATTATTGTATACAAGAAAAATTAAAAAGAGTTGAAAAGAATTTGAAGAGATATGTAAGTTTTAAAAACATTTTGGAAAGAGTTGAAAAGAATTGAAAAAAGAAGAATTAAAAAGAATTGGAAAGGTTATTAATATTTGAAAATAGAAATTGAAAGATGAACATTTAAAATATGTTTGATGCAAAAAATTATGAATTAAAACATGAAAAATTAAAAAAAATCGAATTGGAAATAAAATTACCTCCCTTGTGTCATCCTGGCGTTAAACGCCCAGGATGCTATCCATTCTGGCGTTTAACGCCCATTTGACTGCCTCTTTGGGCGTTTAACGCCTAGCCAGATACCCTGGCTGGCGTTAAACGCCAGGAATCCTTCTTTATTGGGCATTTTGCTGAACGCCCAGAATGCTGCCTGCACGGGCGTTAAACACCTATTCTGCTATCTTTATTGGCGTTTAAACGCCATTAAGTCTGTCCTCCAGGGTGTGCTATTTTTGATGCTGTTTTTGATTTCGCTTTAATTCTGCAGCTATTTTTATGATTCCACATGATCATCAACCTAAAGAAAACATAACATGGCAATGGAAAACAAATGTCTATAAAAAAATAATATAATTAAATAACATTGGGTTGCCTCCCAATAAGCTCTTCTTTAATGTCAATAGCTTGACAGTGAGCTCTTAGAGAGCTTCACAGAGATTCAGAGCTTAATGGAGGCCTCCCAACACCAAACTTAGAAGTTGAGTGTGGGGGCTCTATTTGACTCTGTATTGTGAGAAGCTTTTCATGCTTCCTCTCCATGGTTACAGAAGAAGATCCTTGAGCCTTAAACACAAGGTAGTCCTCATTCAATTGAAGGACTAACTCTCCTCTGTCCACATCAATCACAGCCTTTGATGTGGCTAGGAAGGGTCTTCCAAGGATAATGGATTCATCTTCAACCTTTCCAGTGTCTAGGATTATGAAGTCAGCAGGGATGTACAGGCCTTCAACCTTCACTAAGACATCCTCTACAAGTCCATAAGCCTGTTTCATTGATTTGTCTGCCATCTCTAGTGAGATTCTTGCAGCTTGTACCTCAAAGATCCCTAGTTTCTCCATTATAGGGAGTGGCATGAGGTTTATTCCTAACCCCAGGTCACACAGAGCCTTTTCAATGGTCATGGTGCCTATGGTACAAGGTATTAAGAACTTTCCGGGATCCGATTTCTTCTGAGGTAATTTCAGTTGAACCAAGGCATTCAGTTCATTGATGAGCAATGGAGGTTCATCCTCCCAAGTCTCATTACCAAATAACTTGGCATTCACTTTCATGATTGCGCATATGACGCGTGCGCATCGTCCCCACCTACGCGTGGCCAGCAGAAAAGAGAGGGGACGCGTATGAGCCGCGCGTACGCATGGGGTCTAATCGTGCTTCTCGCACAAAAGCAGCACAACTCCAGCATAACTCTCTGGTTTTTGTACCAGAAGTTCCAACATAAGCCTATGACGCGTGTGCATCGTCCACACTTACGCGTGGATGTGCGAAAAAACCAGTGACACGTATGCGTCACCTACGCGCACGCGTGGGTTGCATTGTGCTCCTGGCACCCCACCCACACAGTTCCATCAAAACTCTCTGGTTTTTGTACCAGGAGTTGCGGCAATGAATTTGATGCGTACGCGTCGTCCTCGGACATGCGTGGAGCGCCCTTTTTTTTGAACACATAAAAAATAGAAACAAGGCACTCTGACATATATATATATATATATATATATATATATATATATATATATATATATATATATATATATATATATATATATATATATATATATATATATATATATATATACTTAAAACTAATGAAAATGCAAAATCAACAAAATTTCTAACTCTTTTTGAAAAATTTTTCAAATACTATACTAGGCAATTCAAATAAAAATGCAATTCAAACAACTAACCTACAACTTAAGGCATAAATCTAATCAAACAAACTAACAATTAAAACACTAAAAGAAGAATATGCAAAGAAGAAAACTACCTAACGATGGCAACTCAATTTATCTATTGATTATATCTACAAGAGAATGGAAACAGTTTACCATGGTGGGGTGTCTCCCACCTAACACTTTAATTTATTGTCCTTAAGTTGGACAATTGGAAGGCTCCTTGTCAAGGTGGTTTATGCTTGTACTCATCCTTAAACTTCCAAGGATGCTTGCTCTTCAAATGGTTGTTAGAATTTCCAACCGACTTTACAAAGTTTGGGTGAAGTTCTTCACAAGACATGAGCTCCCAAAATTGGCATTCATGTTGTGATCTGGGATCCCATATCTTATTTTCACACTCGTCTTCTAATTGATCATCATTGTTCCATTCAGGTGGTAGGCACATAGAATTCTCATTGGAGCACCAAATTCTCCTCCTAGATCCATACAATTTAGTATTCTTCCAACCATGGGATCTATGCCTTGAGGGTTCAATCTTAATAAGCCTAACATCATTTTACCAACCATTACACAATTCTCTCTTACTCTTCGATCCACAAAGAACTCTAAGTTGCCCATTCGTTTCGAGTAAACCATATTCAAATGGGAAAGTAAAGCTTAGGGATAAGAGATTTACCCACTTGAGTGAAAGGATGGATGATGGTGACTTAGAAAGGGGTGGTCCCAATGATCTTGCAATTTTCACTCCCTTGTGCTCTTCTTTGACTACCTCCACCTCTTGACAAGCTTCCTCAATTTCAACTCTTTGTACACCAACTCCTTCTATACATCCCACATTGCTCAAGCCATATGTCGGAGGTTGTGCACGGTCCTCCTTATCATTAATTTCACACAACAATGAGGAAGGTTCAATAATTTCAACTAGCACATTGGTTGGTGCGGGATTATCTTCAATGGTGGGGCTTGCTTCTTGCTTAAGTTCTTCCAATCTTTCATCATCCACAATATGCCTAGGAGGTTGTACATGATCCTCCTCAGCATCATCTTCATGTTCAATGAAAAAAGGTTCAACAACTTCCACAAAATCATCAACAACATCACTTGGTGTGGAAGTGTTCTCAATCTTGAAATCCACCCCTTGTTCAACTTCGCATAGGTCTTCAACCACTTCTTCTTCAACAACAATTTACATCCATTCCACTTGTTGCACAACACACTCCATTTTCTTGTTCTCATGTTGAGATTTTAAAATCTCCTTCATTCTCCACTCTTCGGTTGATTTTCCATATTTGTCCATGGAAATGCTTTTCTTGTTGCATGAGTCCCATGAGTCCAAATTGGCTTTAATTTTGGTAGGGTTGGCCATGATATCTTCATGTCTCTTTTGAGCTTCCTCTTGCTCCTTTTGACGGATGATTGCTTGAAGCCGATCCATTGCTTCCTTGAGCCGATCCCTTGGCTCTTGTTCCACTTGACTAACATAAGTAGGATCATGTTGCTCTTGGACCAATGGATATGGATATTCTTCCATGGAGGGTTGTGGTGGAAAGAGAAATTCATTATGTGGTTGAAAGTTCTCATACATGGGAAGTGATTCATCTTGATAATGGCATAGGTAGTGGTTCTTGAAGGTATTGGTTATCGAAATGGGGTGGTTCTATGTATGGTGTGTATGGCTCATATGGTTGTTGGTATGGTGGATATGGATTGAGATCATATGGAGGTATTTGGTAGTATGAGGCTTGTGCGTATGGTGGTTGAGGGCTATATTGAGGAGAGGGCTCATAGGCACATGGTGGTTGTGGTTGATAACCACAAGGAAGTCTGCCATAGCTATTGGCTAGGTATGCATCATGGTATGGTTCTTGCTCATAATACATTTGGGGAGGTTGTTGCCAAGAAAGTTGATCAATTCCTTGAGGCTCTTCCCATCTTTGATTGTTCCATCCTTGATGCATGTTGTCATTGTGATTCTGATTCCCTACAACATAGTTATAACCACTCTCATAGCCAAAAGGGTGAGAATTCATAGTGGAAAATAAAAACAAAAATCTAACAAAAATAAGCAACAAAGTCCTAAACCTAACAAAAACTAACAAACAAGCAAAAGGCAAACATATTCACAATATTCACATATTCACAATAGCCAATAATATAACACTATTCCAATTCCCTAGCAACGGCGCCAAAAACTTGAATGAAAGTTTTTGTCGGTTAATGGTGCACGAATCCCCACACCTTCGTATAGCTATACCAGCAAGTGCACTGGGTCGTCCAAGTTATACCTGAGCAAGTCAGGGTCGATCCCACGAGGATTGGGGCTTGAAGCAAGCTATGGTTATCTTGCAGGTCTTAGTCAGGCGAAATAAAAAAGTTGTTGGATTGAGGCTTAATTGTATTAAAAGAAATATGAGAGAAGTGTATAAGGTATTTGATAAACTACGATTTTATGGTTTATATTGTGTTTAATTGTGTGGTTTTATCATGATCCTTACCCACTTATTCATTAAATTAGCATGCATTTAGATTTCCTTCCTGAATTTATTACATGTTTGAAAACTACTTCCTAAAGACTTTAATTATTTATTTTTTATTCTCCTTTATTCCATTCGATGCCGTGATCTGTGTGTTAAGTGTTTCAGACTTTATAGGGCATGAATGAGTTGGAGATTGGAAAGGAAGCTAGCAAAAAATGGAAGAAACACAAGAATTTGAGGAGATAACCAGCGAGAAGTGACGCGGTCGCATGTCTCACGCGACCGCGCGAAGGAGAGCAAATCGCAGTGACGCGGCCGCATGTCTCACGCGGCCGCGCGAATTGGAAAAGTTCTGGCGACGCGGTATCATAGACGACGCGAACGCGTGGCGAGGAAAAGCACGAATGACGCGTCCGCATGGATGACGCGATCGCGTGACATGTTCAATCTGCATAATCTTTAGAATTCGTTGGGGGCGATTTTGGGCCCTATTTTGACCCAGTTTTCGGCCCGGAACAGCAGACTAGAGTCAGAGAACATGCAGAAATAATTAACAGATTCATTCAGAGACAGTTTCAGATCTAGTTTTTACTCTCTAGGTTTTAGAATTTTAATTTTCAATTGGTCTTAGCATTGGAACATTGAGAAGAGTTATTCCCTCATCAAGACTTCGTCATTCTAGTTCGTTTTCTCAACTTGGTTTTATTCTTCCATGTTCCTTGTTTTGTTCAATTTTGTTATTTGAATACTTTTATGATTATTTAATGCAAGGATTATTTCTTTTTAATTTAATTTCAATTCCGATAATCATGTCTTCTTTTAATTCCCTTTCATATGCTATGGATTCTTTATTTACAATGCGTGAGTAGTTTCCTTACTTGATGGGGAGTTGATTAAAAGGAACTCTTTGGTTGGAAGGATTAAAGAGAAATTTGTAATTGGGTTAAATGTTGGATTGCTATCCTGTCACCAACGCCAATCCCTTTGAACTAAGTGGGTTGCAACTTGTGAACAGATCTGGCATTCTAGCTTGTTTGACTTTCCCTTACTCAGTAAAGGATAACCAAACAGAACAACCATTAATTATAAATTAATCTTACAATCACTCCACCAATAATAGAAATTTCAACCAATCAACTCCCAGTCAAGGCTTTTATTCATATTATTTAACTTCCCTCAATTTACATTCCAATTTACTTAGCTCAACTTCTTGGAACATCTGATTAATAAGATAGCACACTTTTCTGCAACTCGTTGGGAGACGACCTGGGACTTAAAACTCGCAGTAATTTTTAATTTAATTCTGTGACATATTTCTAAATTGATAGGCAGATTTTCGGTGAGTTAAGAACTATACTTGCAACGTAACCATTTTAATAATTTTTAATTCACTAGCTTCTGCATCTCATCAATTTTTGGCGCCGTTGCCGGGGAGTTGCAATAGAGTGCTAATTTTATTAATTAGAATTTATTTATCTGCATTTTTTTTATTTTGCTACTATGAGCTGCATGTTTCTTCCGTCAAATGACGCGTTCACTTCCTGATCCGTGCTTGTTAATATTCGATCCTGAAATTGAAAGGACAATTTCACGAATAAGGCGAGAACAACGTCGGTTAGCCCGCTCTGAGGGCGGATCTGAAAGTGAATCTGAGGAAGAAACCAGCCCCCGTTCTACTGATTCGGTTGTTTTACGTGCAGAAAACATGGCAGCTAGGAGAGTTACCATCCAGGAGGAAGGAGCCCCTAATTTTACAATGCAACCGTTTCAAGCGCATCATCCGGCGGTAGCTACATATTTTGAAATAAAGCCCGCACTGCTAAATTTGATGCCCAGGTTTCATGGCTTACCTGCTCAAGAGCCTATCAAGCACTTGAGAGATTTCCAGGCAGCCTGTTCTACTGTCAGGCGTGATGGCACTGATGAAACTTCAATACTGCTGAAAGCTTTTCTGTTTTCTCTTGAGGGAAAAGCAAGAGAGTGGTACTACACTCAACCTCTAGCAAATGTATCCAACTGGGATACACTCAGAAAGGAGTTTCTGGAGAAATTCTTCCCATCTGAAGTCACTGATAAGCTAAGGAAGGATATCTCCACAATTGTTCAGGATGACAATGAGACTCTCTTTGAATACTGGGAGCGCTTCAATAATCTTCTGGAACCATGCCCCCACCACATGATTGACAAGATCGTGCTACTCAGCTATATCACACAGGGTATGAGGCCCCAAGATAAGACCATACTGGAAAGTGCCAGCAATGGGTCTATGAAGAAGTACAAGACCACTGATGAAGCTTGGCAATTAATCAGTGATTTAGCTGAATCCACTAGGAACCACAGACAGAAGCAAGGCCGTTCAAAAGCTGTTGCAGAAGTATCTTCTAGCAGCGAGACTGCTGCTCTACGTGAAGGCATCTGTGAAATGACCAACTTGCTGAAGCAAATACAGTTGAATCAACAAGCTCAGCAAGCTCAACCTCCTCCACCACAGCAAAACCAACAACTGGTCCCACAAAGAATTTGCGGAATCTGTGCTAATTACAGCCATTACACTGATGAATACCCACAGCTCCAACAAGAAGACAACATGGTGGCATCCACTCACAACTTCTATGACCGTCCCAATCAAGGGTAAAATCAAAGTGGAAATAATAACCATGGATGGCAGGACAATTCAAACCAGAATTGGAGGGACAACAATAACAGAGGAGGCAGAGATAATCAGAAAAATCAGAGGTGGAACAATAACAACAACAGGCAGCAAAATCAACCTTACAGAGCACCTCACCTGAGGCAGAACCAAGGACCACAGAACAATCAGCAGCAGACCTCTCAATTTACCCATTCTTCATCACCTTCTACTGAAGACCTACTGTAATCTTTTGAGAAAAGACAACAGGCCATGGAAAGTAACATCATGAATAGTATTAATGCCAGTCTGAATGGTCTCACCTCTACTATGCAAGCTTTTATGACACAGTTTGTACCAGCACAAAATTCCAATAACAAACCTTCAAGCACCACTGGAATCCCCTCTCAACCATTACCCAACCCAAAGGGAGGCATTAATGCCATCACCCTGAGGTCCGGAACCACATTGCAGGAGAGGAATCAGGAGGAACCAAGCTCACCAGAATACGCCTCAGCTGAAGAGGTGGTAGAAATCGAAGATGTTGAGAGGAAGAGGATATACAGGACATAGCTGAAGAAAAAATAGCTCAACCATAGGAGGAAGCACCAAAAGGCGCAGGCACCACAGAAAACACTACTCCCGTTCCATTTCCACAACTTGCAAGGAAGCCCAGGAAGCAGCTGGACCCCGATCCTAAAATGGTAGAGATATTCAAAAAGGTTGAGGTAAATGTTCCCCTTTTTGATGTTATTCAGCAGGTACCTAAATATGCAAAGTTTCTAAAAGACTTATGTATCCATAAAGACAAAATTAATGAATTAGAAACTATTCCTTTAGGTAGTTCTACATCTACTTTAATGGGAGGATTACCTGAAAAATGTAGTGATCCAGGTCCTTGCATAGTTAGTTGTACTATTGGTGATGTAGTAATTTATGATTGCATGTGTGATTTAGGAGCATGTGTCAGTATAATGCCTTTGTCTATATATGATGTTTTGAGGCTCCCTCCCTTAAAAAGGTCGGCAGCTCATTTTGTGTTAGCAGATAAAAGCATTATTACAGTGGCTGGAGTTGCTGAAGATGTTTTGGTGAACATTAAAGGGCTCACATTTCCCACTGATTTTTATATCTTGGAGATGCCCCACAATGATTCAGATAAGCCATCATCAATCCTACTTGGAAGACCATTCCTGAAGACATCAAAATTCAAATTGGATGCTTTTTCAGGAACATACTCCTTTGAAATAGATGGCCGCATAGTAATATTCAATCTGAATGGAGTCATTGACAATCCCCCAGAAGATCGTTCTATCTTCCAGTGTGATGTCATAGACGAAAGTGTGGCTGAAATTCAAGAGGAAGAGTTTGAAGAGAGGCACACTGGACAAGGTCCCAGTGTGGGGACCCTCTTAACTGACAGTGAGGGCACTTCGCTATTTTCACAAGCCCCAGATAATCCAGAGCCTGCCCATGATCAAAAGTTAGAATTGAAACCTCTCCCTCCATATCTCAAATATGCTTATCTTGAGGATGAGCAGAAGCTTCCAGTTATTATTGCAAGGGAACTGACTTCTCAACAAGAAGAGCAGTTACTTGATGTACTGAGGAAGCATAAGAAGGCAATTGGGTGGAGTTTGGCAGACATAGTGGGAATCAACCCTCAAGTATGCGAGCATAGAATATTTCTCGAAGAGGGAGCAAGACCTGTCCGTCAACCCCAGAGAAGATTGAATCCCACCATCTTGGAATTTGTCAAAAAGGAAGTGACCAGACTATTGGAAGCAGGTATCATATATCCCATTTCAGACAGTGAATGGGTAAGCCCAGTACAAGCTGTGCCCAAGAAATCTGGAGTCACTACAGTGAAGAGTGAGCATGGAGAGCTCATAGCAACTAGAGTTCAGAATGCTTGGAGAGTCTGCATTGATTACAGGCGTCTCAACCAAGCTACCTATAAGGATCACTACCCACTTCCATTCATTGATCAAATGCTGGATCGCCTGTCAAGTAAATCACATTATTGCTTTTTAGATGGTTACACAAGTTATTTCCAGATTCATATAGCTCCTGAGGATCAGGAAAAGACTACTTTTACATGTCCTTTTAGGACCTATGCTTATAAGAGAATGCCCTTTGGCTTGTGCAATGCACCAGCTACCTTCCAAAGGTGCATGATGAGTCTTTTCTCTGATCTTATCGAAGACTGTATGGAAGTTTTTATGGACGATTTTAGCGTTTATGGTGATTCTTTTAGCCTTTTCTTAGATGGATTATCTCGAGTATTAGATAGATGAGTTAACACAAATCTTGTATTGAATTTCGAAAAATGCCACTTTATGATAAAACAAGGGATTGTATTAGGACATGTGGTATCTAATAATGGTATTTCTGTAGACCCAGCAAAGGTGAATGTTATTTCTAGTTTACCTTACCCCTCTTCTGTGAGGGAAGTCCGTTCGTTCCTTGGCCATGCAGGTTTCTACAGGAGATTTATTAAGGACTTTAGTAAGGTGGCACTTCCCTTGTCCAGATTACTGTAGAAGGATATTGAGTTTGAGTTCAGTGAGGATTGCGAACAAGCGTTTGATAAGCTGAAGACTGCTCTAACTCAAGCCCCAATTGTGATAGGACCAGACTGGAGTCAGCCGTTTGAAATCATGTGCGATGCTTCCAACCATGCAGTAGGAGCAGCGCTGGCTCAGCGCGAAGGTAAGGATCCTTTTGTTATTGCCTATGCGTCTAAGACTTTAGACACTGCCCAGTCCAATTATACTACTACTGAGAAAGAGCTTCTGGCTATTGTTTTTGCTCTGGATAAATTCCGAGCCTATTTACTTGGTACTAGAGTAGTAGTGTATTCGGACCATGCAGCTCTAAAGTATCTATTAGCTAAAAAGGAATCCAAACCAAGACTTATACGTTGGATACTGTTGTTACAAGAATTTGATTTAGAAATAAAGGATAGGAGTGGTAATCAGAATTTAGTAGCAGACCACTTGAGTCACCTTGAACATATTAAGGATGATTCTACTCCTATAGATGATAATTTTCCTTTTGACCACCTGCAAGCAGTATCTGCGGTAATCCCGTGGTATGCACCTGTTGCTAATTATTTAGTTAGCCGCACATTTCCTCCATATTTTTCTAAACATCAAAGAGACAAGCTGAAAAGCGAGTCTAAATATTATATATGGGATGACCCATATTTATGGAGATGTGGCGCTGACCAGATAA
Organism: Arachis ipaensis; assembly: GCF_059453495.1. Taxonomy (NCBI): domain Eukaryota; kingdom Viridiplantae; phylum Streptophyta; class Magnoliopsida; order Fabales; family Fabaceae; genus Arachis; species Arachis ipaensis. The sequence continues at coordinate 68,933,251 of NC_142438.1, forward strand.
TTAGACGTTGTGTACCTCAATCAGAATTCCAGTCCATTTTAGAGGCCTGTCACTCATCTGAGAGTGGAGGACATTTTGGCCCTCAAAGAACAGCTAGAAAGATCTTAGACTGCGGATTCTGGTGGCCTACTCTTTTTAGAAACACTGCTGAGTTTTGTAAATCCTGCCCCCATGCCAGAAATTTGGTAATATATCCAGGAGGGATGAGATGCCTCAACAATATATGCTCTTCTGTGAAATTTTTGATGTTTGGGGCATTGACTTCATGGGTCCATTTCCAAATTCTAATGGATATTTTTATATATTGTTAGCTGTGGATTATGTTTCCAAATGGGTAGAAGCAATTCCTACCCGCACTGATGATGATAACACTGTTGTTTCCTTTGTGAGAAACCATATTATATGTCGCTTTGGATCACCATGAGCAATCGTGAGCGATCAAGGCACCCATTTTTCTAACAGGAGACTAACAAGATTGATGAAGAAGCATGGGATAATCCATAAAGTTGCAACAGCTTACCATCCCCAAACTAATGGGCAAGCCGAGGTATCAAACAGAGAAGTTAAGCGTATCTTGCACAAGATAGTAAAGCCTCACAGAAAAGACTGGAGCACCAGGCTACAAGATGCACTGTAGGCATATAGAACAGCATACAAGACGCCCATTGGGATGAGTCCCTTCCGCTTGGTTTATGGAAAAGCTTGTCATCTCCCAGTTGAAATAGAACACAGAGCTTTCTGGGCAGTTAAGGAGTGCAACATGGGAATTGAGAACGCCGGAGCTGAAAGGAAGTTGCAACTGCAGGAACTGGAGAACCTTTGCCTAGAAGCCTATGAGAACTCCAGAATTTACAAGGAAAAGATGAAAGCTGTGCATGATCAGAACATCAAGAAGAAAGAGTTTCAACCTGGAGATTTTGTCCTCCTTTACAAATCTCGACTAAGGCTCATGCCCGGTAAGTTGAGATCAAAATGGGAAGGTCCATACAAAGTAGAGAAGGCTGAACCGTACGGAGTTTATCACCTAAGCCATCCTTCAAGCTCTGAACTTATTAAGGTTAATGGACAACGCTTGAAGCTGTACCATGGTGAGAAGGTGCAGAAAAATAAGGAGCTTGAGATCTTCCACCTGGAAGATCCCCACATAGCAGCCGATTGAGCTAGTGGAGCGTCCAACTTACGGACGTTAAAGCAAAGTGCTTGGTGGGAGACAACCCACCGCGGTATGATCGTTCTTTTCTTCACTTTTAGTTTTTCTTCTTTAGTAACTCTTCTCTTTATTAGTGCTTTCATGCATTTGCATTTCATGTCTTCATATTTCTTTTTAATTAAAAAAAAAAGGGTTTTTCGTCGCGCGACGCGATCGCATCAGCGACGCGTCCGCGTCACAAAAAGGGTGGAGAAAACAAATAAACGAACAGAGAGTTCGGCTGGAGTCCGGCTGGAGGCGTGCCAATGGCACAAATCGACCCACGCAACCGCGTCCCTAACGCGTTCGCGTCACATGGGAATCCTGGCCTCCCACGCGACCGCGTGCCTACGCGGCCGCGTGCCCTGAATTTTCGACGTAAAAGGGTGCACACTGAGATATTGTGCAAGAGTAGTGCTGGATTGGTGCTGGAAGCACAATCCTTATCACGTGACCGTGTCGCCGACGCGGCCGCGTCACCCATTTTATAACGCACACTCACGCGATCGCGTGACCCACGCGATCGCATCACCCAATTTTGGCAATTAAAATAAATCGAACAGAGAGTTGTGCTGGAGCGAGGCTGCACTCGCGCCAGCAGCGTAACACGGGTCACGCGACCGCGTGACTGACACGATCGCGTCCCCTTACCTGACGCACACCCACGCGAACGCGTGCCCCACGCGGCCGCGTCGCATGCGCCGCACAGCTCAACCTAAATTGCCAAATCCTAATTTTTCTTTTCCGTCCTTATTTCTTCCTTCCCCCTTCTATCTCACCTTTCACTCTCTATCCCTCTCACCACCATTAACAAGGTTTCACTTTCTTCTTCCTTCTTCTTTTTTCCATCATTCTTATTATATTATATACATTTTTATTTTCTTTTTCCCTCCTTTTTCTTTTCACTTTTGTATTTCATTTTCTTCTTTCCCTTTTTACATGGTGCTAGAAAATTTTTGAGTCATTATCCCTCATTATATGCTTGTGACTTGTTACAATTTATTTGACAATTATTATTATTTTTAAGGGGATTGCTTGCATGTTCAATTTCATACTTTTTATATCTTACTTACCATGCATGCCATGTGTTTGTGAAAAAGCCTATATAGCCCTATGCACTTTTCTACATTACTTGACTCTACTATTCAATGCTTGCTTTTCACAAATTCTCCTTATTATTTTATTAATTAAATTCAATTGTCAATACAAACGTGATGGTTTGTTACGAAGTAATGCTTGGTCTATGCTACTCATGCCCTTTGCCAGCATGCCAATAAACACCTTGCATTCACTTGTTTTTATCTGCACTAGCTATTTTCCATTAATGGCTTTTCATATGTACTCGAGAGCATGTGTTACTGTCATCTACATTTTGCTGTGCATCATTCACCCTCTTTCCCATTTCCTTCATTGCTGTATATCTCTTTAAATTTAATTTTTTTCTCTTCCCTTCTTTCAGGATGGCCACCAAGAAAGGAAAGGAGAAAGCAACCTCCAAACCACCAGCAAGAAGAGGAACTAAAAGAGCATTAGTGGCAGAGCCTTCTTCAACCACAGTCAAGCCCTCAACAAAAAGAGTTAAGCGGATAATAAAGGTTGACGAAAAAGAGAAAGCGTTTCCAGCAAAGGACACTGTGCGATTTCCCAATTGCTACTGTGAGCAGATGTTCCCTATCCTGGCAGAAAGGAATTATAACAATGAATACCTTCTTATCCTCCCGTCCAATATTGCCAGCTTTGTTGAGCCGCAAATTGAGCGAAGACAATGGGTTTCCTACGGAAACAGCTAAGGCAGGTCAATTTTTCTTGGGTAGTTGAGTTCTACTCCAACTTCTACATGCCGACCCTGCAGTCTGTTTATGTCCGACAGAAGCAAGTCCCCATCACAGAAGAGGCCATTCAGCAAGCTCTGAGTCTTCCCCCTATTCCAGCAGGAATGGACGCTTTTCAAGTAGCCACCCTTCAGCGTCAGAGATACCAATTCGACTGGGACTCTGTTCTCGGAGTCATCGCATTACCTGGCAACCGTTGGATCTACGGATACCACCGTACCCGCACTAAGGGAATCTAGGCTTCAGCACTTACCTCGGAGGCTCGCGTATGGGCACAGATCATGTCCCATTACGTCTTTCCGAGCACTCATGAGTCCTCCTTCACTGCAGACATGGCTGTTCTACTATGGTGCATCCTTACAGACCAACCTCTGAATCTCGCAAGACACATCCGGAATGCTATGGAACACGTACAAATTACGGGCAACTTACCTTTCCCTGCCTTGGTCTCAGATCTTGTCTTAGCAGCCGGAGTCTTCTACAGAGCTGGGGACACCAAAGCCATGCTTCCACGGGATGATCAGTATGTCCCTAACGGGAAATAACTCAGACTCTCAGCAGCCACTACAAGCCTTCCTACTGCTCCAGTTGAAGATAATCCTTCTTCAACACCACAAGCATCTACAACTGAGAAATTGCTCCAGCAGATAATCGAACGGTTGGATCGGCAAGAACAGAAAGCAAAGATGAGAGAGCGTCGTAACGAGCGCCGATTCAAACACCTCAAGGAGCTACTCAAGGGACATTTTAGAGACTCAGACACCCCGGATTCCATTTTCTTCACCAGCACAGGGAGCCATGACGGCCCCGCCTGTGGAGATACTGCTACCAGCCCACCCCTGTTTCTGACAGATGGCACCGAGGACGGTGCAAAGCCTTAAGTGTGGGGAGGTCGGTCAGTACCAGACTTCCGGAGGTAAATTCTCTTCTCTGGCACCAATAATTAGGATATTTTACTTAGATTTTCTTTCCTTTATAGAATAGAATAAATTGCATAGGTTAGGATAGTTGGATGCATGTTCTACTTGATTGAAAAGACAATAAGTTTCTTTTAAAAATATATCTTTGGAACAAAATTTCACTAATTTTTCAAAATTTTTATGATAAATTTGCTTGAGTTGTATTTGGAACATGATATTTGAGCTAAAGAACACACAACCTGTGAAAGATTTGAGCCTTTATGAATGGTTACATTATTTAACCATAATTATTTCGTTTTTGTGTGTTTACTTCTCTATGATTGTAATCTATATTTTGTTTTATCTTATATGTCCAATAGTTATTATATTTGCGTGCTTGCACATGATTGAGGCCATTATTTGTTTAAACTCACTCATCCAAATTAAGCCTACCCTTTTCAATTATCTTTGTTAACCACTTTGAGCCTTTAATTCCCATTTGTTCGATATTTTACCACATTACTAACCTTAAGCCGAAAAATAATCGTATATCCCAAATTGAATCTTTAGTTAGCTTAAGATAGAATTGTGTGTGCTAGTTAAGTATAGGAAATTGTGGGAACAAAAGTTGTTAAGGGAATGTGTCATGAAAATTTAAAAGGAATTTGGATACCTACTCATGTGAAACTACAAGAATTAAAAATCTATATGCATTGACAAGCTTTATTTATATAAAAAAAATTATGAAAAATCAATAAATAAGGGGATAAAATTACCCCAATGTTGAATTCAGAATTTGAAGATCAATACACATATGATAGAACCAAAAATATAAGTTGATACATGAGTATGGATTGAAAAAGGGAATTCTGGGTAGCTAGGTATGAACTTTAAAGATGACATTAAGTGTATACAAGTTATATTAGAGCTTGGGTTAATTAAAGATTCAATTTATTAGCTCACTTGACCAAATATACACCCCTGCCTATACCTTAGCCCCATTACAACCTTGAAAAGACCTCATGATGTTTGTATTGGTATATTAACTATTGTTGATTGGTTAGGAGAAGAACAAAAGTTAGAAAGCATGATTAGAAAAGGATAGAGTGACCACCCTATACACTAGAGATCAGAGCGTACATACATTATCAGTGAGGGTTCAATGCTTGAATTTTCATGTTCCCTGCTTTCACGAGCTATTTTCTTGCACCTTTATCTGTTTGATTGTGTAATGATAAAATTAGTGGAATTTGATTTGTAATTGTTTTGAAGAGCTTATTTACTTTTGATTAAGTGGACAAGAATCATATAGTTGCATTTATTTATATATGTGTAGGTTTGCACTGCATTTCATGAGTTTCTACACGTTCATACTTATTTCCTTATCTCCTTCAATTAAGCATGAGGACATGCTAATGTTTAAGTGTGGGGAGGTTGATAAACCACTATTTTATGGTTTATATTGTGTTTAATTGTGTGGTTTTATCATGATCCTTACCCACTTATTCATTAAATTAGCATGCATTTAGATTTCCTTCCTGAATTTATTACATGTTTGAAAACTGCTTCCTAGAGACTTTAATTATTTATTTTTTATTCTCCTTTATTCCATTCGATGCCGTGATCTGTGTGTTAAGTGTTTTAGACTTTATAGGGCATGAATGAGTTGGAGATTGGAAAGGAAGCTAGCAAAAAATGGAAGAAACACAAGAATTTGAGGAGATAACCAGCGAGAAGTGACGCGGTCACATGGCTCAGGCGACCGCGCGAAGGAGAGCAAATCGCAGTGACGCGGCCGCATGGCTCACGCGGCCGCACGAATTGGAAAAGTTCTGGCGACGCGGTAGCGTGGACGACGCAAACGCGTGGCGAGGAAAAGCGCGAATGACACGTCCGCATGGATGACGCGATCGCGTGACATGTGCGATCTGCATAATCTGCAGAATTCGTTGGGGGCGATTTTGGGCCCTATTTCGACCCAGTTTTTGGCCTGGAACAGCAGACTAGAGTCAGAGAACATGCAGAAATAATTAACAGATTCATTCAGAGACAGTTTCAGATCTAGTTTTTACTTTCTTAGGTTTTTCTCTCTAGGTTTTAGAATTTTAATTTTCAATTGGTCTTAGCATTGGAACATTGAGAAGAGTTATTCCCTCATCAAGACTTCGTTATTCTAGTTCGTTTTCTCAACTTGGTTTTATTCTTCCATGTTCCTTGTTTTGTTCAATTTTGTTATTTGAATACTTTTATGATTATTTAATGCAAGGATTATTTCTTTTTAATTTAATTTCAATTCCAATAATCATGTCTTCTTTTAATTCCCTTTCATATGCTATGGATTCTTTATTTACAATGCGTGAGTAGTTTCCTTACTTGATGGGGAGTTGATTAAAAGGAACTCTTGGGTTGGAAGGATTAAAGAGAAATTTGTAATTGGGTTAAATGTTGGATTGCTATCCTATCACCAATGCCAATCCCTTTGAACTAAGTGGGTTGCAACTTGTGAACAGATCTGGCATTCCAGCTTGTTTACCTTTCCCTTACTCAGTAAAGGATAACCAAACAGAACAATCATTAATTATAAATTAATCTTACAATCACTCCACCAATAATAGAAATTCCAACCAATCAACTCCCAGTCAAGGCTTTTATTCATATTATTTAACTTCCCTCAATTTACATTCCAATTTACTTAGCTCAACTTATTGGAACATCTGATTAATAAGATAGCACACTTTTCTGCAACTCGTTAGGAGACGACCTGGGACTTAAAACTCCCAGTAATTTTTAATTTAATTCTCTGTGATATATTTCTAAATTGATAGGCAGATTTTCTGTGAGTTAAGAACTATACTTGCAACGTAACCATTTTAATAATTTTTAATTCACCAGCTTCTGCGTCTCATCAGTATTTTGTCAATGAAATCAGTAATAGGAATATAGTTGAGGATTGGAGTTGCTTAGCCTTTCTGAATTAACTCTGGTATTACTATCTTCTTTGCTTGTGAATGATATCTTCCATGGCAAGCTATAAGTGATTAATGCTGGTTTGAGCAGCTGCCAAAAATCCTCTAGATTTGAACCCCAAGTTAGTGTGGATCCATTCTGATTGAGGGTGAAGCTCGTACAGTCCGTTCTCCTTGATGATCCTACTCAAAATGCCACAGACAAGGTTGGATCTTCCGGATCAGAGAATGCTGCATCTTTGGGTTCTAGCCACTACCATAGAGACCATAATCTCCCCATAAATCGGCTGAACTGGTGTCTCGAGAAGTCCCCAATGAAGTCGTGGATTAGCCGTCTGAGAGATGCATAACCAAGCTGGCAGTTCAATGCTTTCCACTGAAGTATTCGCACGAACCCAAGTAGACACGAGTGGTTGTTAGGCACGCGGTCCTAGTATGATGAACAGAGCTGATTGTCACTGGTCATCTTATTCACCATGTTGAAGAACAAATATACATCTTAGAATTAATCACACACGGATCGAAGAAAAATAGTAATACTTTTATTAATTCATTAGACTCAGTAGGGCTCCTCCCCTCAACCTAGGAGGTTTAGAAACTCATACTGAAAGGAAATACAATGGTAAAAATGTGTAAAGTGGCTTAAGATCCTTAACAAAGAGTGATCTACTTTAAATACTAAACTAATGACTAGTTAGGGTAAAACGTCTCTTTAGTGCTAAAATCTACTTCTGGGGCCCACTTGGTAAGTGTTTGGGCCGAGCTTTGATGTGATCCATGTGCTAGGAGGCCTCTAGGGTGTTGAACGCTGGCTAGGGGTCCTCTCTAGGCGTTTGGACACTGGGCTCTGCTCCTTGGGCGCTGGACTCCTGGAAGGGGGCAGGAGGCTGGCATTGGACGCCAGTTTTGGGCCTTCTAATCCGAAGCAAAGTATGGACTATTAATCGTTGCTGGAATGATCTAGAAGTCAAATTTCCATTTCCATTGAGAATGATCCATTTGGACTTCTGTAACTCCAGAAAAGCTCTTCCGTGTGCAAGGAGTTCAGATCTGGACAGCATCTGCAGTGCTTTCTCTGTCTCTGAATCAGACTTTTGCTCCAGCTCCTCAATTTCAGCCAGAAAATACTTGAAATTGCACAAAAACACACAAACTCAAAGTAGAATTCAAAAATGTGAATTTAACACTAAAACCTATAGAAACTTAATAAAAACTATACAAAACATACTAAAAATTATATGAAAATAATGCCAAAAAGGGTATAAAATATCCGCTCATCACAACACCAAACTTAAACTGTTGCTTGTTCCAAGAAAATAAAAATAAAATAGGATGAAAAGAAGAGTAGGATGCAATAATTTTCAGAGTTTCCAATGAAGCTCAGTTTCAATTAGATGAGCGGGACTTAGTAGCTTTTTGCTTTTGAATAGTTTTGGTATCTCACTATCCACTGAAACTGAGAATGACTGGCATCCTTAGGAATTTAGAATCCAGATGATATTATTGATTCTCCTAGTTCAGTTCTTTTTTATCCTCGAACACAGCTTTTTAGAGTCTTGGCCATGACCCTATGCACTTTGTTTTTCCAGTATTATCACCGAATACATAAATGCAATATACACTTTAACTAGGTGTACCTTTTCAGATTCTGATTCAACTTTGCTAGAATCCCCAAATAGAGGTATTCAGAGTTCTTAAGAACACTCTTTTTGCTTGGATAATGACTTTAACCGCTCAGTCTCAAGCTTTTCACTTGACACCTTCACGCCACAAGCACATGGTTAGGGACAGCTTAGTTGAGCCACTTAGGTCAAGATTTTGTTTTCTTTAGGCCATCCTAACCACTAATACTCAAATCCTTGGATCCTTTTACCCTTGCCTTTTGGTTTAAAGGGTAACTGGCTTTTTGCTCTTGCCTTTTAGTTTAAAGAGCTAATTGCTTTTTTTTCTTTCTTTTTCTATTTTCTTTTCTTTTTTGCCATTTTTTTGAAATATGCTTTTTATTTTTCTTTGCTGCTTTTTCATGCTTCAAGAATCAAATTTTGGATTTTTCAGATTATCAATAATATTTTTCTTTTTTCTTTATTCTTTCAAGAGTCAGCATCCTAAAATTCCAACTTCAAATATGCACTGTTTAATCATACATTCAGAAAACTAAAGCAATGACACCACATAAAAAATAATTGATTATTCTTTATTATAGAACTCGAAAATTTATGCATCTTTAATTCTTCTAAAAAAATCTACTATTTTATTTATGTTTAATGATGATAAGAGGAATAATTTATAGCTAATTGGAAAATAAAAATTAATTAATTGCTACTAATGCTTATGTAATCCTAAAAATTAAAAGACATAAAAATAAAAATAAAGACTTAAATACTACTAGTGATCATGCAACTCTAAATTAGGATGGAAATACGTGAAATAGGAATAGGAGTAGGTACATGGTTGAAACTCAACAACCTTCAGCTTGAGGGGCGCTGGGGCCTTCAGTTTGAGGGACGCTGGGCTCTTCAACTCCTCCATCTCATGCCCTTGCTTCTCTTGCTCCTTGATCAGTCTGCAAATCATGCTGGTCTGATCTCTCTGCTCCTCTTTGAGCTAATCTAAAGTGCTCTATAAGTATATTACAGACACCTTCAGCTGGTCCCAATACTCAATTGGAGGGATCTCTTGGGGAGGCTCAGGTGGCTTCCTTTTAGGGTGATCTTCTTCTATCTTGGAACTCTCCATCACCTGTTTGGTGATTGGACTTACTACTGGAATAAAGTTATCGGAGGGGATCAGGACCTTGGCCTCTTGGCATAGGCGAAAGATGAGATTTGGATAACCCAGCATGGCATTAGTAGACACCCTGTTTGCTAACCTGTAAATCTCACGGAGAATTATTTGGTAGATTTCTACCTCATTCCCATTATGATGCAGTGAATCATCACTGCTCTTAGAATAGTGACTTCAGAGCGATTACTTTTGGGGAGTATAGAATGCCCAATAAAGTCTAGCCATCCTCTAGCAACTGGCTTGAGGTTTGCCCTTTTTAACTGGCATGGCTGCCCTTTTGTATTCTCAATCCATTAAGTTCCAAGCAAGCATATGTCCTCTAGGACTTGATCCAGCTTTTGGTTAGCTACAACCCTTCTGTTGTATGATTCAGGGTCATTCTTTTGCAAAGGTAATTTGAAGATCTCTCTCACTCTATCCAAATAAAAATACATGATCTTCCCCCTAACCATAGTGCGAAAGTATAGAAGGATGTTCCATCTTTTTTTTGCTTATCTGTTATCTACAGATTTGCATAGAATTCATGGATCATGTTGTGTCCAACTTTAGACTAAGGATAAGTTAGAATCTCCCAGCCTCAACCTTCGAATTTGCTCTTGGATCTTCGGGTATTCTTCTTCTCCTAAATTGAATCCCAACTCAGGGATTACTGGCCTTTTACTCATTATCTTGTGAAAATATTCTTCATGTTGCTTGGTAAGAAATTGAACAGGTTTAAAAACAACTATTGAGTTGTCTTCTTTTTTTGTTCTTTGGGGCAGTCTTGCCACTTCTTGGAGCCATGGGATTGAATTCTTGATGAGAGGACAGGGCTTCTTCCACACCAAACTTAGAAGATTTGCTCGTCCTCAAGCAAAAAGTAAGAAAGGAAGAAGAAGAAAAGTGAAGTAAAGGTAGAAATAGAGAATAGAATTCGAATGAGAGGTGGTGAGTGAGAGAGAGGGGCACGGTCACATATATAAAGGAAGGGGGAGAAGGGATTTTTAAAAATAATCATTAAAGAAAGATAAAGATTTTTGAAAAAGATAAGTTGTTAAACTTGAAAGATAAGAAAAGATTTTAAAAAGATAAAAAATATTTTAAAGATAAGATAAGAAGTATGAAAAAGATTTGAAAGTTTAATAAAAGATATGAACGAAATTTTAAAGATAAGAAAAGATTTTGAAAGAACTTGAAAACAAGTTGAAAAAAAGATATGAAATTTTGGAAAGGATTTGAAAAGAATTAAAGATATGTTAAATTTGGAATTAAATTGAAATAGAAGTATTTGAACAAGATTTGATTTGAAAATAAAATAATATTTGAAATTGAATATGAAAAAGATGAGTTGAATGAAGAGAAGATGAGAATTTTAAAATTACCTCCATGCTGCCTTGCTGGCGTTTAAACGCCCAGCTAGGGCTTCCTGGCCGGCGTTTAACGCCAGGCATGTGCTCCTTCTTGGGTGTTAAACGCCCAGCCAGGGCCTCCTGGCTGGTATTTAACGCCAGGCTTGTGCTCCATTTAGGGCGTTAAATGCCCAGCTAGAGCTCTTTGGCTGGCGTTTAACGCCAGGCTTGCTGCCTCCATGGGCGTTTAAACCTTGCCACCCTTTTCTGGCGTTTAACGCCAGGGGGCTTCCTTCTCTAGGGTATTCTGTTTGCTGTTCTGTATCATTCTGCCTTTATTTTAAGCACTGTTCATGATCACTAACATGAAAATTAACCAAATTAAAACATAATAAAAAATTAAAAATAAAATTGATTAAAACAGAAATAATTTAGAAAATTAATAATATATGAGGAATCATTGGGTTGCCTCCCAACAAGCGCTTCTTTAATGTCTTTAGCTGGACCTCACTGTACTTAACTTAGTAACAGTGTTGAGCCTCCTGGCTCTATATCTCCTCCAATGTAATGTTTGACCCTCTGTCCATTCACAGTGAACCTTGTGTTAGGGTCTTTTCCTTGAAGTTCTATGTGCCCATAAGGTGATACACTAGGAATCACATAGGGTCCCTTCCAACGGGATTTGAGTTTCCTAGGGAAGAATTTGAGTCTTGTGTTGAAGAGCAGGACCTTCTGTCCTGGTTCAAAGACTATGGAAGATATTTTCTTGTCATGCCACCGTTTTTCTTTTTCCTTATAGATCTTTGCATTTTCAAATGCAGCTAAGCAGAATTGATCCAACTCATTTAGTTGGAGCAGCCGTTTCTCTCCTGCTGCTTTAGCATCAAGGTTGAGGAATCTAGTGGCCCAATAGGCCTTGTGTTCTAGTTCCACTAGCAAATGACATGATTTCCCATACACCAGCTGGTATGGTGATGTTCCAATGGGGGTTTTGAAAGCTGTTCTGTATGCCCACAGAGCATCATCAAGCTTTCTAGCCCAATCCTTTCTAGGATTCGCTTTAGTTCTCTATTTGAGACTTCAGCTTGCCCATTTGTTTGGGGATGATACGATGTTGCTACCTTGTGGCGAACTCTGTAACGGCTCAAGACAGAATCCAGTTGTCTGTTACAGAAATGAGTTCCTCCATCACTAATTAGTGTCCTAGGGACACCAAATCTACTAAAGATATTTTTTTGGAGGAACTTCATTACTACTCTGGTGTCATTGGTAGGTGTTGCTATTGCTTCAACTCATTTAGACACATAATCTACTGCCACAAGGATGTAGATACTTGAGTATGAAGGCAGGAATGGTCCCATAAAATCTATGCCCCATATGTCAAACAGCTCAATCTCTAGGATTCTTTGCTGAGGCATGCTGTGACCATGAGGGAGGTTACCAGCCCTTTGGCAACTATCACAGTTATGGACAAACTCTCTAGAATTTTTAAAGAGAGTAGGCCAGTAAAAGCCACTTTGGAGAACTTTGGTGGCTGTCCGCTCACCTCCAAAGTGTCCTCCATAGTCTAAGCCATGGCAATGCCATAGAATTCTCTGTGCCTCTTCTGCAGACACACAGCGTCGGATTATTCCATCTGAGCATCTCTTAAAGAGATATGGTTCATCCAATAATTAGTACTTTGCATCATGCATGAGTTTCTGGGCTTGCTGCTTGGTAAATTCCTTGGGAATTGATGAGTGGATAATTTATACCTTTTTGGCATTGTTTTTACTTAGTTTTTATTATATTTTTATTTATTTTTATTCAAAAATCACATTTCTAGATTTTACTATGAGTTTGTGTATTTTTCTGTGATTTCAGGTATTTTCTGGCTGAAATTGAGGGACCTGAGCAAAAATCTGATTCAGAGGCTGAAAAAGGACTGCAGATGCTGTTAGATTCTGACCCTCCTGCACTCAAATTGGATTTTCTGGAGCTACAGAAACCCAATTGGCGCGCTATCAATTTTGTTGGAAAGTAGACATCCTGAGCTTTCCATCAATATATAATAGTCTATAGTTTGTCCGAGATTTGATGGTCCAAACTGGCGTCCAAAGCCAGCCTAAAACATCTTGGCGTAAAACGCCCAAACTGGCACCAGAATTGGAGTTAAACGCCCAAACTGGCACCAAAGCTGGCGTTTAACTCCAGGAACAGCCTATGCACGAAAAATCTTCAATTCTCATCCCAAGCACACACCAAGTGGACCCCAAAAGTGGATTTCTACACTATCTACACTTAGTTACTCATTTTCTGTAAACCTAGGTTACTAGTTTAGTATAAAAACTACTTTTAGAGATTTATTTTATATCTTTTGATCACTTTTGATCTTTGATCACCTTATGTAACTTTTATCATCTTTTCATGTTTTGGGGGCTGGCCTCACGGCCATGCCTAGACCTTTTTCACTTATGTATTTTCAACGGTGGAGTTTCTACACCCCATAGATTAAGGTGTGGAGCTCTGCTGTTCTTCATGAATTAATGCAAGTACTATTGTTTTTCTTTCAATTCACGCCTACTTCTTATCTAAGATATACTTTTGTACTTAATTCAGTTAAGTCAGAATGAAGGGGTGACCCGTGACAATCACCCAATCTTCGTTACTCGCTTAGCCAAGATCCGCGTGCCTGACAACCACAAAGCTGTCTACATGATTTTCAACGTAGTCATTGGATGACAGCTGGAGTATATTCTCTTGGGTATCTAATACACGGACTGATCCCATGAGATTAGTATCTTCGTCATATATGCTAGAATTATTGGCAGCCATTCTTGGGATCCGGAAAGTTTAAACCTTGTCTGTGGTATTTCGAGTAGGATCTTGGAAGGGATGACTGTGACGAGCTTCAAACCTGCGAATGTTGGGAACAAGTGACAGTGTGCAAAAGGATCAATTGATTCTATTCCGACGCTAGCGGAAACCGACAGATGATTAGCCATGCGGTAGCTGTACCTGGTATTTTTCATCCGAGACGAGAAATCCGACAGTTGATTAGCTGTGCAGAAACCGTAGAGGACCATTTTTACTGAGAGGATCTTACAGCTTGCCATGGAAGGAAGTAACGCATGGTTGGAAGAAGGAAATAGGAAAGCAGAGGTTCAGAAGCAACAAAGCATCTCCAGATGCATATCTGAAATTCCCACCAGTGAATTACATAAGTAACTTTATCTTATTTCATATTTTATTTATATTTTAATTATCAAAACCTCATAACCGTTTGAATCCGCCTGACTGAGATTTGCAAGATGACCATAGATTGCTTCAAGCTGACAATCTCCGTGGGATCGACCCTTACTCACGTAAGGTTTATTACTTGGACGACCCAGTGCACTTGCTGGTTAGTTGTGCGGAGATGTGAAAAGTGTGAATCACGATTTACGTACACCAAGTTTTTGGCACCGTTGCCGGGAATTGTTCGAGTTTGGACAACTGACGGTTCATCTTGTTGCTTAGATTGGGTAATTTTATTTTATGTTTACGCTTTTTATTTTTATTTTCGAAAAACCCAAAAAAAAATTGTGTTCTTCAGAATTTTTAAGAATGAATTCTAGAGTTTCATGAGATATGTTGAAGCCTGGCTGGCTGTGAAGCCATGTCTAATATTTTGGACTGAGGCTTCCACTTTTCATTGACATGCTTGTATGTTTTATGCTAAAGCTTGGCTGGCTATTTGGCCATGTCTAATCTTTTGGACCGAAGCTTTCACTTAAAGCTTGGCTGGCCATTGGCCATATCTAAATCTTTTGGACTGGAGCTTTAGACTAACATTGCATGATTCCTGGGATTCTTATTAAAAATTTTGTATCCCTTTATTTTCTTTTTCCAAATAATTTTAGAAAAATACAAAAAAATTAATAAAATCATAAAACTAAAAATATTTTGTGTTTCTTGTTTGAGTCTAGTGTCAAATTTTAAGTTTGGTGTCAATTGCATCTTTTTAATTTTTCTTTAAATTTTTGAAAATTCATGCATGTGTTCTTTCATGATCTTCAAGTTGTTCTTTACGATTTTCTTTGTTTGATCTTTAATTTTTCTTGTTTTGTGTCTTTTCTTGTTTTTCATATGCATTTTCGAATTCATAGTGTCTAAACATTGAAAATTTCTAAGTTTAGTGTCTTGCATGTTTTTCTTTTCTTAAAAATTTTCAAAAATATGTTCTTGGTGTTCATCTTGACATTCAAAGTGTTCTTGGTGTTCATCTTGACATTCAAAGTGTTCTTACATGCATTTTTTGTTTTAATGTTAAACTTTTATGTTTTGTGCCATTTTTGTATTTTTCTCTCTCATCATTAAAATTCAAAACTCAAAAAATATCTTTCCCTTATTTCACTCATAAATTTTCGAAATTTTAGATTGATTTAGTCAAAACTTTTCAAAATTTGGTTTTTTCTTATTACTCAAGTCAAAATTTCAATTTAAAAATTTTATCTTTTCAAATCTTTTTCAAAAATCAAATCCTTTTCATTATTCTTTCCTGTTTTTCGAAAATTCTTCAAAAAATTTTTTCAAACTCTTTTTCTTATTTTTGTTTCATATTTTTGAATTTATTACTAACATTTAATGTTTTGATTAAAAAATTTCAAGTTGTTACTTGCCCATTAAGAAAGGATCAATCTTTAAATTCTAGAATCATATCTTTTAGTTTCTTGTTAGTCAAGTAATCAACTTTAATTTCAAAAATCAAATCTTTTTAATTTCTTTTTCAAATTTTTTTCAAAATAGATTTCAATCGTATCTTTTTCAAAACTTAATTTCAAAATCTTTTTCTAACTTCTTATCTTTTCAAAAATTGATTTTCAAATCTTTTTCAGTTAACTAATTGACTTTTTGTTTGATTTTAAAAGTTTTCTATTTCAATCATATCTTTTTCAAAACCACCTAACTACTTTTCTCTCTCCAATTTTCGAAAATAACTAACCTTTTTTTCAAATTTCTTTTTTGTTAACTAATTATTTTAAATTTTAATTTTATTCTATTTCTTTTAATAAATTCGAATCCTAACTAATAATTAAAATAAAAACAAAAATATTTTCTTTTCTTTTGAATTAATTTTCGAAAACTCTCTCCCTCTCATCTCTTTCTATTTATATATTTACTAACACTTCTCCTCTTCTTAAAAATTCGAACCCTCTCCCTCTCTCTGTGTTCAAATTCTTCTCCTTCATCCTTCTTCATTCTATTCTTCTATTCTTCTACTCACATAAAGGAATCTCTATACTGTGACATAGAGGATTCCTATCCTTTTCTGTTCTCTTCTTTTTCATATGAGTAGGAGCAAGGATAAGAACATTCTTGTTGAAACTGATCCTGAACCTGAAAGGACTCTGAAGAGGAAACTAAGAGAAGCTAAAGCACAAAACTTTAGAGAGGACCTAACAGAAATTTTTGAAAAAGAAGAAGACATGGCAACCGAAAATAACAACCATGGTGGAGATGCAAGGAAGATGCTTGGTGACTTTACTACACCCACTTCTGACTTCTATGGAAGAAGCATCTCAATTCCTGCAATTGGAGCAAACAACTTTGAGCTTAAGCCTCAATTAGTTTCTCTAATGCAGCAGAATTGCAAGTTTCATGGACTTCCATTAGAAGATCCTCATTAGTTTTTAGCTGAATTCTTGCAAATCTGTGACACTGTTAAGACCAATGGGGTTAATCCTGAGGTCTACAGAATTATGCTTTTCCCCTTTGCTGTAAGAGACAGAGCTAGGATATGGTTGGACTCACAACCTAAAGAAAGCTTGAACTCTTGGAAAAAGTTGGTCAATGCTTTCTTGGACAAATTCTTTTCACCTCAAAAGTTGAGCAAGTTTAGAGTGAAAGTCCAAACCTTCAGATAGAAGGAAGGTGAATCCCTCTATGAAGCTTGGAAAAGATACAAACAATTGATCAGAAGGTGTCCTTCTAACATGCTTTCAGAATAGAGCATCCTATGTATATTCTATGATGGTCTGTCTGAATTGTCCAAGATGTCATTGGATCACTCTGCTGGTGGATCTCTTCATCTGAAGAAGACGCCTGCAGAAGCCCAGGAACTCATTGAAATAGTTGCAAATAACCAGTTCATGTACACTTCTGAAAGAAATCCTGTGAATAGTGGGACAACTCAGAAAAAAGGAGTTCTTGAGATTGATACTCTGAATGCAATATTTGCTCAGAATAAAATATTGACTCAGCAAGTCAATATGATTTCTCAGAGCCTAACTGGAATGCAAGCTGCATCCGTCAGTACTAAGGAAGCTGCCTCTGAAGAAAAAGCTTATGACCCTGAGAATCCTGCAATGGAAGAGGTGAACTACATGGGAGAATCCTATGGAAACACCTATAATCCTTCATGGAGGAATCATCCTAATTTTTCATGAAAGGATTAGCAGAAGCCTCATCAAGTATTCAATAATAATAATGGTGGCAGAAATAGGTTTGGCAATAGCAAGCCTTTTTCATCATCTTCTGAGCAACAAACAGAGAATTCTAAGCTGAGCCTCTCTGACTTAGCAACCATAATCTCTGATCTAAGTAAGACCACTCACAGTTTCATGACTGAAACAAGGTCTTCCATTAGAAATTTGGAGGCACAAGTGGGTCAGCTGAGTAAAAGAGTTACTGAAATCCCTCATAGTACTCTCTCAAGTAATACATAAGAGAATCCAAAAAGAGAGTGCAAGGCCATCAACACGTCCAACATGGCCGAACCTGTAGAGGAGGGAAAGGCAGTGATTTTCACTGAGGAGGACCTCAATGGACGTCCACTGGCCACTTAGGAGTTCCCTATTGAGGAACCAAAGGAATCTGAGGCTCATATGGAGACCATAGAGATTCCACTGAACTTACTGTTGCCATTCATGAGCCCTAATGAGTATTCTTCCTCTGAAGAGGATGAAGATATTACTGAAGAGCAAGTTGCTCAGTATCTAGGAGCAATTAGGAAGCCGAATGCCAAGTTATTTGGTAATGAGACTTGGGAGGATGAACCTCCATTGCTCATTAATGAACTTAATACATTGGTTCAACAGAAATTACCTCAGAAGAAACCGGATCCCCGAAAGTTCTTAATACCTTGCATCATAGGCACCATGACCTTTAAGAAAGCTCTGTGTGACCTTGGTTCAAGTATAAACCTCATGCCACTCTCTGTAATGGAGAAACTAGGGATCTTTGAGGTACAAGCTGCAAGAATCTCACTAGAGATGGCAGATAATTCAAGGAAACAGGCTTATAGACTTGTAGAGGATGTCTTAGTGAAGGTTGAAGGCTTACATCCCTGCTGATTTTATAATCCTAGACATTGGGAAGGATGAAGATGAATCCATCATCCTTGGAAGACCCTTCCTAGCCACAGCAAGAGTTGTGATTGATGTAGACAGAGGAGAGTTAGTCCTTCAATTGAATGAGGACTACCTTGTGTTTAAGGCTCAAGGATCTTCTTCTGTAACCATGGAGAGGAAGCATGAAAAGCTTCTCTCAATACAGAGTCAAACAGATCCCCCACACTCAACTTCTAAGTTTGGTGTTGGGAGGCCAACATCAAGCTCTGAGTATCTGTAAGGCTCTCTAAAAGCTCACTGTCAAGCTATTGACATTAAAGAAGTGCTTGTTGGGAGGCAACCCAATGTTATAATTCCCAATGTTATTTAATTATATTTATTTGTTTTCCATTGTTATTTTATGTTTTCTTTAGGTTGATGATCATGTGAAGTCATAAAAACAACTGCAAAATTAAGGAAAAATGAAAAACAGCATCAAAAATAGCATACCCTGGAGGACAGGCTTACTGGCGTTTAAACGCCAGATGGGCAGCACTCTGGGTATTTAACGCTAGAAAAGGTTGTCTGGCGTCTGGTTGGCGTTAAACGCCAGAAATGGGCAGTAGACTGGCGTTTAATGCTAGGAAAGGTAGCAGAGCTGGCGTTTAACGCCAGAAAAGGTAGCAGAACTGGCGTTTAACACCAGAAAAAGTAATAGAGCTGGTGTTTAACGCCAGAAATGGCACACAGGGGGCATTTGAACGCCAGAATGGTGTAGGGAGCAGAATTCTTTGACACCTTAGGATCTGTGGACCCCACAGGATCCCCACCTACCCAACCTTTTCTTCTCTCCTCTTCACACCTCTCTTTAACACTCTTCTCCAAAATAACCTCCACCAATCACCTCCATTTCTCCTCCAAAACTATCATACAACCCACCTACTCCCACCCATTCAAATTTAAACCATCTCCCTCCCAAACCCAACCCCTATTACAAGAATTCCCTCTCCACTCCACTCCTATATAAGCCCCTTATCACTCCTTCCTTTTCACACATCATAACCACCTAAACCCCCCTTGGTCAAACCATTCACACACCTCTATCTCCTCAATCTCTTCTTCTTCTAACTCCTTCTTTCTTCTTTTGCTCAAGGACGAGCAAACTTTTTAAGTTTGGTATGGAAAAAGCTCTGCTTTTTATTTTTCTATAACCATTAATGGCACCTAAGGCCGGAGAAACCTCTAGAAAGAGGAAAGGGAAGGCAATTTCTTCCAACTCCGAGTCATGGAAGATGGAGAGATTCATCTCAAAAGCCTATCACTAAAAAGAGGATGGATCAAATAAGAGAGCCCACTCATGGACTTCAACAAGAGCATGAGGAAATTCCTCATCAAGAAATCTCTGAGATACCTCAAGGGATGCACTTTTCTCCACAAAACTATTGGAAGCAAATCAACACCTCCTTAGGAGAATTGAATTCCAACATAGGACAACTAAGGATAGAGCATTAAGAGCACTCCATTATCCTCAATAAAATCAAAGAGGACTAAAGAGCCATGAAGGAGGAGCAACAAAGGCAAGGAAGAGACATAGAAGAGCTCAAGCACTCCATAAGATCTTCAAGAGGAAGAACTAGCTGCCATCACTAAGGTGGACCCATTCTTTAATTTTCTTGTTTTTATTTTTCTGTTTTTCGAATTACATGCTTTATGTTTTGTCTATGTTTGTGTCTTTATTACATGATCATTAGTATTTAAGTGTCTATGTCTTAAAGCTATGAATGTCCTATGAATCCATCACCTTTCTTAAATGAAAAATGTTTTTAAATTGCAAAAGAACAAGAAGTGCATGATTTCGAGTTCTATCTTGAAATTAGTTTAATTATTTTGATGTGGAGGCAATACCTTTTATTTTCTGAATGAATGCTTGAACAGTGCATATCTTTTATATTTGTTGTTTATGAATTTTAAAATTGTTGGCTCTTGAAAGAATAATAAAAAAGAGAAATGTTATTGATAATCTGAAAAATCATAAAATTGATTTTTGAAGCAAGAAAAAGCAGTGAAAAGCAAAAGCTTGCGAAAAAAAAATATATGAAAAGAAAATGGCAAAAAAAATAAAGAAAAAAAGAGAAAAAGAAAGAAAAAGAAAAAGAAAAAGAAAAAGAAAAGGTAAGCAGAAAAAGCCAATAACCCTTTAAACCAAAAGGCAAGGGTAAAAAGGATCCAAGGCTTTGAGCATTAATGTATAGGAGGACCCAAAGGAATAATATCCTGGCCTAAGCGGCTAAACCAAGCTGTCCCTAACCATGTGCTTGTGGCGTGAAGGTGTCAAGTGAAAAGCTTGAGACTGAGCGGTTAAAGTCGTGGTCCAAAGCAAAAAAAGTGTGCTTAAGAGCTCTGGGCATGATGCACATAAACTAGTTATGCTACGATTTAGGAAATTGCACGATTGGCAAAATTCCTTCCGGCAAGTGCACCGGTTATCGTCAAGTAAAAACTCACAATAGAGTGAGGTCGAATCCCACAAGGATTGGTTGAGTGAGCAATTCGGATTAGAAGTGTGTTCTAGTTGAGCGGAATCAAGATTGAGATGAGAATTGCGGAATGTAAAATTGGCGGGAAAAGTAAATGACAAGAAATTGAAATGGCGGAATCTTAAATTGCATGAATTAAAGAGCAGAAACTAAATTGCTGAAATTAAAAGGGAATGGGGGTGATTGCATGAATTGAGTTGCAGAATGTAAAGAGAAGATGTAATCAGAATTGGGGGATTCATTGGGTTATAGGAGATATTGAGATCTCCGAATCAAAACATGTTTATCTCTTCCTCAAGCAATGCGTTCATTGAATTTTGCTTGGCAATCTTATATGATTGGATCCCAATCCCTTGGCTCACCAATTCTCTCTAAAAATGAACAAATTCCCAATCCCTTGGTTTAAATGTTCATAAGAAGAGATGATGCTCGATCACTGATTATACCACACAGTTTCATGAACCACAATTTGGTAGGATTACATGTCACAATATCCATCCAAACCCCAATCCAATTCACTGTGAGAAAGCTTCTCTAGCATGAATCCTCCATTCCTTTCCCAAGGTTCCGAAGGATTCCAATTATGGGTAGTTTCTTTCCCAAGACAACTACTCAATGGAATTAGATCGAGAAGCTTTCTAACAAAATTCAAGAGAAAAGATTGAAGAAGAAGATAAACTATTATTGATTCATTGAATTACAATAGAGCTCCCTAACCCAATGAAAGGGGGTTTAGTGAGTCATAGCTCTGAATTCAATTACAAAGATATGAAAACTAGCTCAAAGTGAAGGTAAAAAGTCCTTTCTAACTTAAATTCTATCCTATTTATACACTTTCTATATTGAGCTTCTGTTGTGTTTCTTGGGCTTTGAGGCCTCTCCCTGCTTTCCTTTTGCCTTGGGTTTATGATCCATAATCTTGATGAGGCTGCTGGTCCAAATTCTGTAACATTCATTGAGCCAACTTAGTGATAATCAAATAATGGCACATGACTCAATAAATTGAAATTTCAGACTCATCAATCCTTCAGGCCCAATCCCATAAACCATGATATTCAATTGGGTTTCATACCAGAATAAGTTTAAGTTAATGTTTGTGCTCAAATACTAACTTAAACCACAATATCTTTGGTCCAGAAACCTTTTCCAAGAGTGGCGTTTAAGTTGCAGTTTAAGCTTAAACTGCAGCTTAAACGCCAGACACTTCCAGTGAGGCCTTTTGTAGAAGCACGTTTAAGCTTTAGTTTAAGGTTAAACTGAAGCTTAAACGTGGAAATGGAAGAAGGCAGCCCTGGAGAGTCATGTAGTCGAACACGTTTAAGCTCCAGTTTGAGGTCAAACTGAAGCTTAAACGTGGATATAGGAAGGGCAGCCCTGGAGGTCGAACACGTTTAACCTCCAGTTTAAGGTCAAACTGGAGGTTAAACGTGGAAATGGAAGGAGGCATCCTGGAGGTCGAACACGTTTAACCTCCAGTTTAAGGTTAAACTGGAGGTTAAACGTGGAAGCTTAGAAGGGTAGCCCTGGAGGTGTCGAACACGTTTAAGCTCCAGTTTGAGGTCAAACTGGAGCTTAAACGTGGAAATGGAGAGAGCAACCCTGGAGGAGAAAACTTGGTCGAACACGTTTAAGCTCCAATTTGAGGTCAAACTGGAGCTTAAACGTGGAAATGGCTCCCTGGTGCTTTTCCCATTCTGGCGTTTAACCTCCAGTTTAAGGTTAAACTGGAGGTTAAACGTGGAACTCCTTCCTGAGTGGCATTATCATTCTGGCGTTTAACCTCCAGTTTGAGGTCAAACTGGAGGTTAAACGTGGAATGCTTCTTTGGTGAGACTTTTCATTCTGGCGTTTAACCTCCAGTTTAAGGTTAAACTGGAGGTTAAACTTCAATTCTAGCATTTCTTAGCCTTCATGATTCTGGCGTTTAAACTCCAGTTTAGGCTTAAACTGGAACTTAAACTCCACATTTGATATTCAAGCTTCCTTTATTGATTTTGTTGCTTCCTTGCTTAGCCTCTTCTTCCCTGAAATCATCCAAACAATTGCATCAAAGTCTTGCAAAATTTCATGAGAAATCTTCCATTCATAGCATTTAAGTAATATAACTAAAACTCATGGAATTTGCATTAAAATCATACTGTTTGGATGGTTTATTGCTTTGTTCTTCATTTAACCATTTTTGGTTACTTTAAGCTCAAGAAAATGCATAAAACAACTAAAACTAACAGAAAAATGCTAGTGAAACTACCCTAAGATGCCTTGGCATCACAACACCAAACTTAATACTTGCTTGTCCCTAAGCAAGTCCTGAGTTATTTGAGAAGAAAGTATGAAACAGAAAGCAATTACATTGGCTATATTAGCAGGCATTTGAAGTTCATCAGAAGGGTTTTATGCAGAAAGTTGCAGCATCACTTTTTCATACTTATCAGGTAAGATTATCACTTTTTCATTGCATCCATCAAACACTGCTATGGCCTCTTGTTATTCTTATGTCCTTGTCACTTTTCTCTTCTTAGTTTTTCTTTTCTTTTTCTTAGAGCTTCTTTTGCTCCTTGTTTGCTTAGTGTCATGTGTTGCACAAGCCTTTGGCATTTTCTTTTTCTTATCAGTGCACTACACATATCCACTTTAGGCACTTTAGTTCACATTTCTTCTTGAGACATTGGTGCCCAGCACCTCTTTGTGTGACTAAATGTTTTGTATTTAGGTTGCTCTTGATAATGGACTTTTGGTTGATAATCCCGGGTTAGTTAACCCAAGTTACCAAGTGTTGAAACACTCCTCAGAACCTATTCATCCAAGCATATCCTTAATACATAAACACCACAGGCATTTGTCTCAGAAGTTCAAACCATTGGTACCTAGCTTATTTTCTCAATTTTTTTTGCTTTTTGGTTGCCCTTTTTCAGTGGCTTTTTCTTCTTCTTTTTCTTTCTTTTTCATGGCCAAAGACATTTATTCATCAAGATCCATAGACAGTTTTCAATTTCTACACAAAGAATGATAATTCTACACTCTAATTCCAGTGATCTGACTAAACAATCAAGCATGCATACCACCACTTAATTCTACTTGATTTGTCACTAATTTAGCCAAGTTACTTTTGTTCAAACTTTTCTTTTATTTTTGGAAACAGAACAAGCATGGCAAGCACTCGTTTAAGAAGGTGAAGTTATATCCAAACATCTAGGTATTCACTTTATTCAAAGCAATAAACAGACAAATATACTAACAACTTCCCATTCCAGAAAGATTCAACATTTACAGTCTAAACCAGAACAAGCATGCTTTTGTTTGCCCTTTTTAAAGAATTATCAAGGAATAATACCACCTTGTGAAATTTCTTGATTTCTCTTTGTTGCCAGGAAACAATTTGATTTCTCCTTCTTCTCCTAATTGTTGCTTCATGCTTTAAGATCCTTGTTTCCTTTCCTGCAAAGAGTGATGAAGTTGCTTGCTTCTCAAACACTTGAGTGGTTAGCTCAACTATGTGTGGGTAAGTATCCGAGTTTTGGTGTGCGAACACCAAACTTAGACTCCCACTTACTTCTCTATTCTTTGAGTCCTTGAGTTCTCTTTGGAATGAAGTTGCTGCTAAGGGTTCTAAGCATTTCTGTGACTGCTTAAAATGGTTGTTCCTTTCATATAATTCAAAGGTTGTTGTGTTCAGTTGATCTTTATGGTGGAACACCAAACTTAGAGTCACATATTCCCCTTTGAATTATTGATCTACGAATTCATTGTTTGGTGTGAAACACCAAACTTATTTCTTTGCAATGCACAGAAACTACTTCACCCTTTTTATTGAAACAAATAAAAGAAACAGCAAAAGGGTATTACCTCAGGTTGGGTTGCCTCCTAACAAGCGCTTCTTTAACGTCACTAGCTTGACGGTTGTCCCTTGTTAGGGTGGATTGTAGTGCTTGACGTCTTCTCCTCTCACTATGAAAACGTCCCCACTTGATTCATTCATGACCTCTAAATGTTCCATAGAAAGAACTTTCCTGATTGTGAACACTTGAGGGAGCTGGGAAGGAATGGTTTTGAGGCCAGGTGGAATTGGCAGATAATGACTTGATATCACGTTATCTCCCGGAGAAAAACTTTCAGTGGGAATTTTCTTGTTTCTCCACCCTCTTGGCAATCTCCCTATCACTCTTCCCTTTCTCTTGAGGATTTCTTCATTGACCCTTATGTCAGGAGGATCCTTCTGATCTGTTTCCACTGATTCTTGTGGCTTTAACTCTTGCAACTCTTGTTTGCCTTCCAAGGACTGTTTTAGAGTTTCAGCTGCTGGATTACTTTCCTCCAAACACAGATGGCTACTATCATCCTTAGGCTTTTCAGGTTCTGGTTCAGGCTCAGATGCAGGTTTGAAAACTTTGAAAATGAGCTGTTCATCATGTATTCTCAGAATTAGCTCTCCTTGTTCTACATCTATGAGCGCTCTAGTAGTGGCTAGAAATGGTCTGCCCAGAATGATAGGGTGTAAGTAGCTTTCCTCCATGTCCACAATGACAAAGTCTGTGGGGAAGTAATAATCCCCCACTTTCACCAGCACATTTTCAACTACCCCTTCAGCTTGCTTCTGAGTTTTGTCAGCCAGTTGTATGATTACATCAGTGGATCTCACCTCATTCAGTTGTAGCCTCTTCATAAGAGTTAGAGGCATCACATTTATGCTAGCTCCTATATCACAGAATCCTCTGTCAATTTTTGTTTCCCCTATGATGCAAGGGATATGAAAACTTCCTGGGTCCGTTTTCTTAGAGAGTGTGTCCTTCTTGATGAGAGCACTGCATTCTTTGTTCATTGTTACCGTTTGTCCTCCCTTCAAAACTCTTTTCTTGCTTAACAATTCCTTTAAATACTTGATGTGTGTAGGCATTTGATGGAGAATCTCAAGAAAGGGAATATTGACATGGAGAGAGTTAAATGTCTCTAAAAACCTTGAATAGGTTTTCCCTTTTTCACCTCCTCCTAACCTCTGAGGAAATGGTGCTTTTGGTTGGTATATTTCCAGCATGCCTTTTTGCAGTTCCTTGGCTTGCTTAGTTCCACTTTCCTGCTTAACTTCTTCCACACCTTCCTTCAAGATTTCTGGCTCCTGCTCTGAGGGCCTGATTCCTTCTTCTTCTGAAACTTCCTTCAATATGGTGATGGCCTTGCATTCTTCCCATCTCACTCTCTTTTGTTCCCCTTTAGGATTCTTTTCTGTGTCACTAGGGAACACTGCAGTTGATTTGACGGCCTGTTGAGATAGCTCTCCTACTTGAGACTCCATCCTCTTGAGTTTTTCACCATGGTTTCTTAAGGTAGCTCTCACATCATCCCTGAAGCTTTTCAATTCGGTTATGTCTTGACTCATGGTTGCCATCATTCCTTCTATCCGGTTTAATTGATCTTGAAATTGTTGGTTCAGATTAAGTTGGGTAGGTTGATTATTTTGGCCATGATATGATGGTTGGGGGTAAGTGTTTTGTGTGGCTTGGTATGATCTTTGGTTGGAGTTTTGGTATGTGGAATTGTTATGTTGGTTGTGGTTGTAAGGTTTGTGGTTTTGTGGTTGGGTTTGTTGGTTCCCCCACCCAAAGTTTGGGTGATTTTTCCATCCTGGGTTGTAAGTGTTGGAGTGTGGATCATATGATTGCCTTTGTTGGTTTCCCACATAATTGGCCTCTTCCCAATCACCTCCTTAAATGCTTACTTCCTCTTGATCTTGTGTGTGTATTGCAGCTACTTGCTTTGTTTCTAATTGCCTGGTAAGCTCTGCTAGTTGCTTGGCAAACACCTTGTTTTGGGCTAGAATTGTATCAACATGGTTCAGCTCCATGACTCCCTTAGTGTTGTGCCTCTCTGATGCATAGTAGTACTCATTCTCAGCCACTGTCTCAATCACTTCAATGGCTTCTTCCACAGTCTTTTTCCTGTTCAATGAACCTCCTGATGAATGGTCTACAGCCTTCCTTGATTCATAAGAGAGTCCATCATAGAAAATATGCAATTGCACCCAATCATGGAACATGTCTGGTGGGCATTTCCTTGTCAAGTCCTTGAATCTCTCCCATGCCTCGTAGAGAGTTTCACCATCTTGTTGTCTAAAAGTCTGAACCTCAGATCGAAGCCTATTGACCTTTTGTGGGGGGTAGAAACGTGCCAGAAACTTGCTTTCCACCTCATCCCATGTTGTTAGACTCCCCCTTGGGAATGATTCCAGCCACTTAGCTGCTTTGTCCCTAAGTGAAAATGGGAACAAAAGCAGTTTATATGCATCTTCCTGGACTCCATTGGACTTCACAGTGTCACAAATTCTCAGGAATTTTGTGAGATGTTGGTTTGGGTCTTCATTAGCACTTCCACCAAATGAACAATGATTCTCCACAAGTGATATTAGCTGTGGTTTGAGTTCAAAATTGTTGGCCTGAATGGGTGGTTTCTGGATGCTGCTACCACAATTCCCAGAGGTTGGGTTTATGTATGAACTAAGAACCCTCCTCTCAGGAATGGCATTGTTTCCATCAGCTCTCTCATGGTTGTGAACTTCTCTATCCATGTTGAGATCTAGAGCTTCCTCAAAATTGTCCTCAGATTCTCCTTCAGATTCCTCTTCTCCCACTACTCTCTTCCCTCTTGCTTCCCTTCTCAGTCTATGAAGGGTCCTCTCTGGTTCGGTATATAGAGGAGTTGATGTCTCTCCTCTCCTACCTGTCATACAAGAACACAGCATAGGCACAAACAAGTGAAATACTCTTGGTTAATGGAAGAGTATGGTTAGAGCAATTGAGGAATTAATTCAAACAGTTAGTGAGTCAGTGAGTTAGTTGCTTGAATTTAAAGGCATAAAGAAAGAAAGCATGTAACCGAGTGCAAAAATTAAAATTCAACAAGTAACTTGAACAGAATTAACAAAGCAAGAGAAATTGCTCAATCTAGTTAACTTCCAATTTGAGAATTGTCAATCGAAAACCAATCCCCGGCAACGGCGCCATAAACTTGATGCACATAAACTAGTTATGCTACGATTTAGGAAATTGCACGATCGGCAAAATTCCTTCCGGCAAGTGCACCGGTTATCGTCAAGTAAAAACTCACAATAGAGTGAGGTCGAATCCCACAAGGATTGGTTGAGTGAGCAATTCGGATTAGAAGTGTGTTCTAGTTGAGCGAAATCAAGATTGAGATGAGAATTGCGGAATGTAAAATTGGCGGGAAAAGTAAATGACAAGAAATTGAAATGGCGGAATCTTAAATTGCATGAATTAAAGAGCAGAAACTAAATTGCTGAAATTAAAAGGGAATGGGGGTGATTGCATGAATTGAGTTGCAGAATGTAAAGAGAAGATGTAATCAGAATTGGGGGATTCATTGGGTTATAGGAGATATTGAGATCTCCGAATCAAAACATGTTTATCTCTTCCTCAAGCAATGCGTTCATTGAATTTTGCTTGGCAATCTTATATGATTGGATCCCAATCCCTTGGCTCACCAATTCTCTCTAAAAATGAACAAATTCCCAATCCCTTGGTTTAAATGTTCATAAGAAGAGATGATGCTCGATCACTGATTATACCACACAGTTTTATGAACCACAATTTGGTAGGATTACATGTCACAATATCCATCCAAACCCCAATCCAATTCACTGTGAGAAAGCTTCTCTAGCATGAATCCTCCATTCCTTTCCCAAGGTTCCGAAGGATTCCAATTATGGGTAGTTTCTTTCCCAAGACAACTACTCAATGGAATTAGATCGAGAAGCTTTCTAACAAAATTCAAGAGAAAAGATTGAAGAAGAAGATAAACTATTATTGATTCATTGAATTACAATAGAGCTCCCTAACCCAATGAAAGGGGGTTTAGTGAGTCATAGCTCTGAATTCAATTACAAAGATATGAAAACTAGCTCAAAGTGAAGGTAAAAAGTCCTTTCTAACTTAAATTCTATCCTATTTATACACTTTCTATATTGAGCTTCTGTTGTGTTTCTTGGGCTTTGAGGCCTCTCCCTGCTTTCCTTTTGCCTTGGGTTTATGATCCATAATCTTGATGAGGCTGCTGGTCCAAATTCTGTAACATTCATTGAGCCAACTTAGTGATAATCAAATAATGGCACATGACTCAATAAATTGAAATTTCAGACTCATCAATCCTTCAGGCCCAATCCCATAAACCATGATATTCAATTGGGTTTCATACCAGAATAAGTTTAAGTTAATGTTTGTGCTCAAATACTAACTTAAACCACAATATCTTTGGTCCAGAAACCTTTTCCAAGAGTGGCGTTTAAGTTGCAGTTTAAGCTTAAACTGCAGCTTAAACGCCAGACACTTCCAGTGAGGCCTTTTGTAGAAGCATGTTTAAGCTTTAGTTTAAGGTTAAACTGAAGCTTAAACGTGGAAATGGAAGAAGGCAGCCCTGGAGAGTCATGTAGTCGAACACGTTTAAGCTCCAGTTTGAGGTCAAACTGAAGCTTAAACGTGGATATAGGAAGGGCAGCCCTGGAGGTCGAACACGTTTAACCTCCAGTTTAAGGTCAAACTGGAGGTTAAACGTGGAAATGGAAGGAGGCATCCTGGAGGTCGAACACGTTTAACCTCCAGTTTAAGGTTAAACTGGAGGTTAAACGTGGAAGCTTAGAAGGGTAGCCCTGGAGGTGTCGAACACGTTTAAGCTCCAGTTTGAGGTCAAACTGGAGCTTAAACGTGGAAATGGAGAGAGCAACCCTGGAGGAGAAAACTTGGTCGAACACGTTTAAGCTCCAGTTTGAGGTCAAACTGGAGCTTAAACGTGGAAATGGCTCCCTGGTGCTTTTCCCATTCTGGCGTTTAACCTCCAGTTTAAGGTTAAACTGGAGGTTAAACGTGGAACTCCTTCCTGAGTGGCATTATCATTCTGGCGTTTAACCTCCAGTTTGAGGTCAAACTGGAGGTTAAACGTGGAATGCTTCTTTGGTGAGACTTTTCATTCTGGCGTTTAACCTCCAGTTTAAGGTTAAACTGGAGGTTAAACTTCAATTCTAGCATTTCTTAGCCTTCATGATTCTGGCATTTAAACTCCAGTTTAGGCTTAAACTGGAACTTAAACTCCACATTTGATATTCAAGCTTCCTTTATTGATTTTGTTGCTTCCTTGCTTAGCCTCTTCTTCCCTGAAATCATCCAAACAATTGCATCAAAGTCTTGCAAAATTTCATGAGAAATCTTCCATTCATAGCATTCAAGTAATATAACTAAAACTCATGGAATTTGCATTAAAATCATACTGTTTGGATGGTTTATTGCTTTGTTCTTCATTTAACCATTTTTGGTTACTTTAAGCTCAAGAAAATGCATAAAACAACTAAAACTAACAGAAAAATGCTAGTGAAACTAGCCTAAGATGCCTTGGCATCAGGGCACCTCTAACTGGGGACTCTAGCAAAGCTGAGTCACAATCTGAAAAGTTTCACCCAGTTATGTGTCTGTGGCATTTATGTATCCGGTGGTAATACTGGAAAACAAAATGCTTAGGCTCACGGCCAAGACTCATAAAGTAGCTGTGTTCAAGAATCAACATACTGAACCAAGAGAATCGATAACACTATCTGAATTCTGAGTTCTTATGGATGCCAATCATTCTGAACTTCAAAGGATAAAGTGAGATGCCAAAACTGTTCAGAAGCAAAAAGGCTACTAGCCCCACACATCTAATTGGAACTAAGTTCATTGATAACTTTGGAATTCATTGTGTATTCTCTTCTTTTTATCCTATTTTGTTTTCAGTTGCTTGGGGACAAGCAACAATCTAAGTTTGGTGTTGTGATGAGCGGATAATTTATACCCTTTTTGGCATTGTTTTTACTTAGTTTTTAGCATGTTTTAGTTACTTTTTTATTATATTTTTATTTGTTTTTATTCAAAAATCACATTTCTGGACTTTACTATGAGTTTGTGTATTTTTCTGTGATTTTAGGTATTTTCTGGCTGAAATTGAGGGACCTGAGCAAAAATCTAATTCAGAGGCTGAAAAAGGACTGCAGATGCTGTTGGATTCTGACCCTCTTGCACTTGAAGTGGATTTTCTGGAGCTACCAAAACCCAAATTGGCGCACTCTCAATTTCGTTAGAAAGTAGACATTCTGGGCTTTCTAGCAATATATAATAGTCCATACTTTACTATGAGTTTGTGTATTTTTCTGTGATTTCAGGTATTTTCTGGCTGAAATTGAGGGACCTGAGCAAAAATCTGATTCAGAGGCTGAAAAAGGACTACAGATGCTGTTGGATTCTGACCCTCTTACACTCGAAGTGGACTTTCTGGAGCTATCAAAACCCAATTGTTGCACTCTCAATTTCGTTAGAAAGTAGACATCCTGAGCTTTCCAGCAATATATAATAGTCCATACTTTGCCCGAGATTTGATGGCCCAAACTGGCGTCCAAGGCCAGCCTAAAACATCTTGGCGTAAAACGCCCAAACTGGCACCAGAATTGGAGTTAAACGCCTAAATTGGCACCAAAGCGGGCTTTTAACTCCAGAAATAGCCTATGCACAAAAAAGCTTCAATTCTCAGCCCAAGCACACACCAAGTGGGCCCCAGAAGTGGATTTTTGCACTATCTGCACTTAGTTACTCATTTTCTGTAAACCTAGGTTACTAGCTTTGTATAAAAACTACTTTTAGAGATTTATTTTATATCTTTTGATCACTTTTGATCTTTGATCACCTTATGTAACTTTTATCATCTTTTCATGTTTTGGGGGCTGGCCTCATGGCCATGCCTAGACCTTTTTCACTTATGTATTTTCAACGGTGGAGTTTCTACACCCCATAGATTAAGGTGTGGAGCTCTGCTGTTCTTCATGAATTAATGCAAGTACTATTGTTTTTCTTTCAATTCACGCCTACTTCTTATCTAAGATATACTTTTGTACTTAATTCAGTTAAGTCAGAATGAAGGGGTGACCCGTGACAATCACCCAATCTTCGTTACTCGCTTAGCCAAGATCCGCGTGCCTGACAACCACAAAGTGGTCTACATGATGTTCAATGTAGACATTGGATGACAGCTGGAGTATATTCTCTTGGGTATCTAAAACACGGACCGAGCCCGTGAGATTAGTATCTTCGTGGTATAGGCTAGAATTATTGGCAGCCATTCCTGGGATCCGAAAAGTCTAAACTTTGTCTGTGGTATTCCGAGTAGGATCTGGAAAGGGATGACAGTGACGAGCTTCAAACCTGCGAATGTTGGGTGCAAGTGACAGTGTGCAAAAGGATCAATGGATTCTATTCCGGTGCTAGCGGGAACTGATAGATGATTAGCCATGCGGTAGCTGTGCCTGGTATTTTTCATCCGAGACGAAAGATCCGACAGTTGATTAGCCGTGAGAAACCGTAGAGGACCATTTTCACTGAGAGGATCTTACAACTTGCCATGGAAGGAAGTAACACATTTTTGGAAGAAGGCAATAGGAAAGCAGAGGTTCAGAAGCAACAAAGCATCTCCAGACGCTTATCTGAAATTTCCACCAGTGAATTACATAAGTAACTTTATCTTATTTCATGTTTTATTTATATTTTAATTATCAAAACCTCATAACCATTTGAATCCGCCCGACAGAGATTTACAAGATGACCATAGCTTGCTTCAAGCCGACAATCTCCGTGGGATCGACCCTTACTTACGTAAGGTTTATTACTTGGACGACGCAGTACACTTGCTGGTTAGTTGTGCGGAGATGTGAAAAGTATGAATTACGATTTCTGTACACCAGGAATGAACCTTATAGCCTGGTAATTTGCAATGTCTGCAAACCAAGGTACTATCCGGATGGCATAGAGTTTCTCATTTGGAAAGGATTCAGATATGTCAATGGAGAGAGAAGAAGTCTCTGCTACTGATTCAATCCTAGATAAGTGGTCAGCCACTTGATTTTCTGTGCCTTTTCTGTCTCTAATTTCTATATCAAACTCTTGCAGGAGTAGTACCCATCTTATAAGTCTTTAGAGTGGCATGATCAGTATAGATGATGACCTTAGATCCTACTAGGTAGGATCTAAACTTATCAATGGCATAGACCCCTGCAAGTAGTTCATTTTCTGTAGTAGTGTAGTTTTTCTGCGCATCATTTAGTACGCGACTAGCATAACAAATGACATGCAGAAGCTTGTCATGTCTCTGCCCCAGGACTACGCCAATGGCATGATCACTGGCATCACACACTAGTTTGAATGGTAAGTCCCAGTTGGGTGCAGAAATGATAAGAGCAGTGACAAACTTGGCTTTTAGAGTTTCAAAGGTATGCATGCATTCTTGGGCAAAGACAAATGGGACATCAGTGGCCAAGAGATTACACAGGGGTTTTGTGATTTTTGAAAAATCTTTTATGAACCTCCTGTAAAATCCTGCATGTCCTAGGAAACTTCTGATTGCCTTGACATTAGTAGGTGGAGGCAAACATTCAATCACCTCCACCTTAGGTTGATCTACTTCTATTCCCTTGTTTGAGATCTGATGCCCAAGAACAATGCCTTCAGTTACCATGAAATGGCATTTGTCCCAGTTTAGAACTAAGTTTGTCTCTTGGCATCTTTTTAGAACTAAGGCCATATGACCAAGGCAGGAGTCAAATGAGTCTCCAAAAACAGAGAAGTCATCCATGAGCACTTCAAGGAACTTCTCTACCATATCAGAGAAGACGGATAGCATACATCTCTGAAAGGTGGCAGGTGCATTGCACAGGCCAAATGGCATTCGCCTGTAGGCAAACACACCAGATGGGCATGTGAATACTGTCTTTTCTTGATCCTGTGGATCCACTGCTATTTGATTGTATCCAGAATATCCATCCAAGAAACAATAAAAAGCATGCCCTACTAGTCTTTCTAGCATTTGGTCAATGAATGGTAAAGGAAAATGATCCTTCCTGGTGGTTTCATTGAGTCTTCTATAGTCAATGCACATACGCCACCCTGTAACCGTCCTTTTAGGGACCAGTTCATTCTTTTTATTATGAACCACTGTCATGCCTCCCTTCTTGGAAACAACTTGGATAGGGCTCACCCAGGGGCTGTCAAAAATGGGATAAATGATCCCAACCTCCTAGAGCTTAGTGACTTCTTTCTGTACTACTTCCTTCATAGCTGGATTCAATCGCCTTTGCGGTTACACCACTGGTTTAGCATTATCCTCCAACAGGATTTTATGAATGCATCGGGCTGGGCTAATGCCCTTAAGGTCACTTATAGTCCACCCAAGGGCGGTCCTATGTGTTTTGAGCACTTTAATTAATGCTTCTTCTTCCTGTGGCTCTAAGGTAGAGCTTATAATTACAGAATAAGTATCTCCATCTCCCAGAAATGCATATTTTAGGGAGGAAGGCAATGGCTTAAGCTCAAGCTTTGAAGGCTTCTCCTTTTCCTCAGAGATTTTCAGAGGTTCCTCTGAATCAGGCTAGGTATCATCAAGGATATCATTCGGCCCTTCCTGGAGACTTTTGGCCATGTTGACTTCTTCCACTAGGAAATCAATGAGGTCAATGCTCATGCATTCCTCAGGGATGTCTAGATACTGCATAGCTTTAACAACATTCAGGATGAACTTTTCCTCATTGACTCTTAGGGTTACTTCCCCTTTTTCAACATCAATGAGGTTCCATCCTGGAACTAGGAAGGGTCTCCCTAGAATAAGGGATGCAGTCATGTGTCCTTCCATGTCCAACACCACAAAGTCAGTGGAAAAAGCAAAGGGTCCAACCTTGATAATCATGTCTTCGATTACTCCTGATGGTATCTTAATAGAACCATCAGCAAGTTGAAGGCATATGCGGGTTGGTTTGACTTCATCATTCAAACAAAGCTTCTTTATTAATGAAGCAGGTATTAGGTTGATGCTTGCTCCAAGGTCACATAGAGCTGTCCTTGTACAAGCATCACCTAGAGTGCATGGTATCATAAAGCTTCCAGGATCCTTAAGTTTCTCTGGTAAGCTGTTCTGAATGATTGTACTGCACTCTTCAGTGAGGAGGACTGTTTCTGTCTCTCTCCAATCCTTCTTATGACTCAAAATGTCCTTCATGAACTTAGCATAAGAAGGTATCTGTTCAAGAGCCTCTGCAAAAGGGATCCTGATCTCTAATGTTCTGAGATAATTCGCAAAGCGGGCAAATTGTTTATCTTTTTCCTCTTGACAGAGTTTCTGAAGAAATGGCATCTTAGCTTTATACTCATCAACCTTGGTTGATGAAGGCCAAATGCCATGTGTGTTGGAATGGGGGGTTACTAGCTTGCTTAGGAGGGTTGTTAACAGTGAGTGACTGACCTCCCTTGCTTGGGCATTCGACGCCCATACTGGTGCCCTCTTCCTGGCGTTCAACGCCAGGGGTGTTGCCTCCCTGGGCATTTGAATTCCCAGTTTCTGCCCTTTCCTCGCATTCAACGCCAAGAGTGGTACCTCCCTGGGTGTTTGAACGCCCAGTCTCTGCCCTTTCCTCGCGTTCAACGCCAAGAGTGGTACCTCCCTGGGCGTTTGAATGCCTAGAGTTATCTTGTGCAGAGACCTGATTATCCTCTGTCAATTGTTCTTTCCTTAACCTCATGTTGTTCTGAAGTTGGGTATTTAAGGTTCTCCCACTTCTTAGTTGAATGGCCTGGCATTCCTCTGTTATCTACTTCGATAACTGCTGCATTGTTTGACTCAACTGTGCTTCTACATTCCTGTTTGAAGCCTGAATTTCTCGCAAATCCTCTTGCAATTCCAGTAGTTGCTGGGCAAGGGCGTGCAGTTGCCGGGCAAGGGCGTGCAGTTGCTGGGCAAGGGCGTGCAGTTACTGTGTCAATGGGCCATCTGGCTCCGAAGGGTTAGGTTCAGTAGATACTGCCTTAACCTCTCCCTTTATGAAAGTCTCAGCAGATGAGTACAGATGCTGATTAGTGGCAACTGTCTCAATAAGCTCTTGAGCCTCCCCAATGATCTTTCTCATTTGTATGGAACCACCAACAGAGTAGTCCAAAGACATTCTAACCATGTCTGAAAGTCCATAATAGAAGATGTCTAACTGTGCCCATTCTAAAAACATTTCAGTGGGAAATTTTCTTAGCATCCTTCTATACCTCTCCCAAGTATCATAAAGAGATTCATTATCTCCTTATCTGAAGCCTTGGATGTGCAGCCTCAGCTGGGTCATATTTTTTGGAGGAAAGTATTAATTTAAAAACTTGTCTACTAACTGTTTTCATGTTTTCAAGCTAGCTTTAGGCTGATTATCTAACCACCTCTTTGCTTGGTCTTTTACAGCAAAAGGAAAGACCAATAGTCTGTAAACATCTTGGTCTACTCCCTCATTGTGTACTGTGTCAGCAATCGTTAAGAAATCTTCCAGAAATTTTGTAGGTTCTTCCTGAGGAAGCCCAGAATACTGGCAATTTTGCTGCACTAGAGTAATAAGTTGAGGGTTGAGTTTAAAGCTACTTGCTCTGATGTAAGTTATGCTAATACTTCTTCCATAGAAGTCAGCAGTGGGATTTGTATAAGATTCCAGAGTTCTTCTGAATTCTTCATTCCCATTTGGGTTTATGATTAAGAAAGGTAGAAGAGGAAGAAAGGTAGAAGAGGTAGAAGGAGAAATAGAAGTAGAAAAGATAAGATTAATTTTGAAAATAAGATTAATAATTTAAAAAGAATTGAAAATCAAATTATAAATTTCGAAAATAGAAGAGAGAGAAGAAGAAAATAATTTTCGAAAATAAGAGAGAGAAGGTTTAATTAGGAAGTTTTGAAAATGAAGAGAGATAAGATAAGTAACTAATTAAGAAAAGATTTAAATTTAAGATTTAAAATTAAGATTTGAATTTTGAAAAAATAATCAACAAGATAAATATTTGAAAAGATTTGAAAGAGATGAGATTTGAAAGTTGATTTTGAAAAAGATTTAATTTTAAAGTTTGAGATTTGAATTCTGAAAACTAAATTTTAGAAATTGAAATTTGGATTTTAAATTTTGAAATACGAAAAAGATAAGATAATATTTTGAAAAAGATATGATTTTGAAAAGATTTGATTTTTTTGAAATTTAAAAATTAAGATAAGATAAGATAAAAATTTAAAATTGAAATCTAAATTTTTATTTAAAATTTTCAAAAATTGATTTAAAAAATATAGAAAAGATATTTTTTATTTTTAAATTTAATGAGGAGAGAGAAAAACAAATAAAAGACACAAAACTTAAAATTTTTAGATCAAAATGGACTTAGTGTGCGAAAATTTAAAGACGAGCACCAAGGGACACCAAACTTAAAAGTTTTTAAGATCAAAACAAAAAGAAACCCAAGAACACTTTGAAGATTAAAAAAAGAACACCAAGAACAAGACTAAAAAAATTTAAAGAATACAAGAACACACAAATAACACCAAACTTAAAACTTTTGAACACCAAACATAAAATTTTCAAAATTTTAAAAGAAAAACACAAGAAGACACCAAACTTAAAGATTTGACACAAGATCTAACCAAGGAAAAAACAAAAAATTAACAAAAAAAGAAAAAACAAAAAGACTCAAACCAAGAACAAAGATTAAATAAAGGAAATAAAAATATTTTTGAAAAAGGTTTTAATTTTTTTGAAAAAGAAGAAGAAGAAAATAAAAATAAAAGACTCAAATAAAATAAAAATTACCTGATCTAGGGAGCAAGACAATCCGTCAGTTTGTCCAAACTCAAACAATCCCCGGCAACGGTGCCAAAAACTTGGTGCACGAATCCCTACACCTTCGTACGACTGTACCAGTAAGTGCACTGGGTCGTCCAAGTAATACCTGAGCGAGTCAGGGTTGATCCCACGAGGATTGTGGCTTGAAGCAAGCTATGGTTATCTTGCAGGTCTTAATCAGGCGAAATAAAAAAGTTGTTGGATTGAGGCTTAATTGCATTAAAAGAAATATGAGAGAAGGGTACAAGGTATTTTGTCAATGAAATCAGTAATAGGAATATAGTTGAGGATTGGAGTTGCTTAGCCTTTCTGAATTAACTCTAGTATTACTATCTTCTTTGCTTGTGAATGATCTCTTCGATGGCAGGATGTAAGTGATTAACGCTGGTCTGAGCAGCCGCCAATACTCCTTCAGATCTGAACCCCAGGGTTAGCGTGGATCCATTCTGATTGAGGCTAAAGCTCGTACAGTCCATTCTCCTTGATGATCCTACTGAAAATGCCATAGACAAAGTCGGATCTTCTGGACCAGAGAATGCTGCATCTTTGGGTTCTAGCGTCTACCATAGAGACCCTAATCTCCCTATAAATTGGCTGAACTGGTGTCTCGAGAAGTCCCAACGAAGCCATGGATTAGCCGTCTGAGAGGTGTATAATCAAGCTGGCGGTTCAATGCTTTCTACTGAAGTATTTGCATGAACCCTAGTAGACACGGGTGGTTGTCAGGCACGCGGTCCTAGTATGATGAACAGAGCTGATTGTCACTGGACATCTTATTCACCATGTTGAAGAACGAATATACATCTTAGAAATAATGACACACGGATCGAAGAGAAACAGTAATAGTTTTATTAATTCATAGGACTCAGCAAGGCTCCTCCCTTCAACCTAGGAGGTTTACAAACTCATACTGAAAGGAAATACAATGGTAAAAATGTGTAAAGTGTCTTAAGATCCTTAACAAAGAGTGATCTTCTACTTTAAATACTAAACTAATGACTAGTAAGGGTAAAACAGTCTTTTTAGTGCTAAAATCCACTTCTAGGGCCCACTTGGTGAATGTTTGGGCTGAGCTTTGATGAGATCCACGTGCTAGGAG
Source organism: Arachis ipaensis (assembly GCF_059453495.1). NCBI lineage: Eukaryota > Viridiplantae > Streptophyta > Magnoliopsida > Fabales > Fabaceae > Arachis > Arachis ipaensis. The sequence goes on from NC_142438.1 coordinate 68,971,864, forward strand.
GCCTCAAGGGCATTGAACGCTGGCTAGGGGGTCCTCTCTGGGCATTTGAACACTAGGCTCTGCTCCTTGGGCGCTGGACGCTTGGAAAGGGGCAGGAGGCTGGCGTTGGACGCCAGTTTTGGGCCTTCTAATCCGAAGCAAAGTATGGACTATTATACATTTCTGAAAAGATCTGGAAGTCAGATTTCCATAGCCATTGAGGACGCTCCATTGGAACTTCTATATCTCCAGAAAAGCTTTTCCTAGTGCAAGGAGGTCAGATCTAGACAGCATCTGCAATGCTTTCTCTGTTTCTGAATCAGACTTTTGCTCCAGCTCCTCAATTTCAGCCAGAAAATACTTAAAATTGCACAAAAACACACAAACTCAAAGTATAAAACAAAAATATAAATTTAACACTAAAACCCATAGAAACTTAATAAAAACTAAACAAAACATACTAAAAACTATATGAAAACATTGCCAAAAAGCGTATAAAATATCCGCTCATCAGTTAGGAATTTCCACAAAATAATTCCATTGCAAGTATAGTCCAAACCAACAAACAACCTTCAATGAAAGTTTTAATTCAATTCCATAAAGAAAAATGTTTAGAGAATTTAACCGACGAAAATCCTAACATCAAGTTTTTGGCCCCATTGCCGGGGAATTGCAATGTGTTCTTGTTATTAGTTATTGTATATATGTTAATAGTATTAATAGCTAGATTTTTGTTTGTTTTCTAGCTTTGGTTTAGGAGTTTGTTTTCTTTATCTCTTCTTAGTTTTTGATTTTGTTTTTCTTTTCTACTATGAATTCTCATCACTTTGGCTATGAGTTTGGTTCAAACTATGTTGTCGGAAATGAAAATGGAAACTTCAATGGAGGTTTGCATCAAGGATTTGGAGATCAAAAATGGGAGGAGCCTCAAGCATATAGACATTCTTCATAGCAACAACTTCCTCCGGTTTCTTATAGGTATAATCCAACTCCTAATGCATACCAACCTAATGGATGTGGTGACCCTTATTGTGGTTGTCAACCACAATCACCACATGCATATAACCCCTTCCCTCAACATAGCCCTCAATAACATTATTCACAAGCCCCATACCACCATTCACCTCTATATGATGCTAACCCATATCCACCATACCAACAACTATATGAGCCATATTTGGAGTCACCACCATTCCAACATCAATATTCTCAAGAACCATCAATTTCATATACCTCACATCCATATCCTTACCAAGATGAACCACCTTCTAATTATGAACCCTTTCCCCTAAACAATGAACCCTCTCTTCCACTACCTCCTTCAAGGGATGAAGTGCTCCGTACCTTCTTGCAAGAACAACAAAGAGATATTAGCTCTTATATCCAAAGGCAAGAAGAGCAGCAAAAGGAGCTAAAGAAGATAGAAATCATGGTGGCTACCATGACTAAAGCCGCTAACTGCCTGGCCTCCCACCTAAGCTCATGCATTCAAGAAACTTCCATTGACGAATGTGGAGGATCGACTGAGGAGAATAGTGAGGGAGTAAGTTTGGAGCTTCAAGGTGAAAAGGAGGAGTTAAAGCAAGAATCGCAACCAAGGGAGGAAGTTGAGATAATTGAACCAGAAGGAGCGGTTGAAGAATTAGGAGAGGTTGATCAAGAATTGGACTCAATCATTGATGAGTTCTTGTCCACACTAACAAATTACCTCGATGATCCTATTGAACCTTCTTCCATTGAACTTGAAAGCAATGTTAAGGAGGGTGCGCAACCTCCAAAGCATATGATGAATGATGAAGAATTGGAAGAAGTTGAGCAAGCAACAATTCTTCCTCTTGATGATGATTCCACACTAGCACATGGTCCTTTTGAATTTAAGGAGTCTTCTTCCATTAAAATTGAGTTTGATGTCGAGATAAGTTCCACATTACCTCCAAGTTGTGACATGAAAAATGGAGAAGAGCTAGAAGAGGTTGGTGAGGAAGTGGTTGAAAGTGAAAAAATTTTTCTAGAAGTGGACATGGAAGATGCTAGTCAAGAGGTGGAGGTAGTCAAAGAAGATCACAAGGGAGTGGACTCCACATTATCAAAGTGCGGGGAGGTCTCCCTTCCTAAGTCACCATCATCCTTTATACCATTCAAGTGGGTAAAATTCACATCCCTTAGCTTTCTTATTCCATTTGAATATAGGTTGCTCGAAACAGATGGTCAACTTAGAGCTCTTTGTGGCATGAAAAGTAAGATAGAGTTGGTTAATGGTAGGCATCACAATTCAAGGTTCACTATGGTTGAGTTATCAAAGTCTAAGTGCAATAGTTGGTGTAGTGCTACATTGAATGGATCTAGGAAGGTGTTTGGGTGCCTAATTGAGAATTCACAAGCCTTGTCACCCGGATTGAACTATGGTAGTCAATAAAGTTAAGCCTACAATAAGGATATTAAAGCAAATAGAATATAGGCGGGGGCTAGTACCAAATAAGAGTAGGGTTCTCACTACATGTTAGCTACGCATGTAAGTGAGAGAGCAATATAGGTAAAAGGCATATCAACAAATACTTGATGCAAGAGTAAAGTCAAAGCATGAAGAGCATGTTGAGCATTAAGTTCAAACAAGAAACAGTGGGTCATGAAAGACAATAGAAGTTCATATCAATGCACAAAGGATGCAATAGTCATAAAAGATTGAGCATTGACCTAAAAACTTCATCACCCAACAATACCAAATAAGTCAAGAAGCACCAAAACTAACCAAGAAATTCTCAACAATTAAGTAGGAGAATTCAACACTGTTATTAAAATGAGAAATTTAAAAAAGAAAATAAGAACAAGCTATAAAAACAAAGTTAAAATGCAATGAATAGAAGTATGCAAATGCAATAAACAAAAGAAAATGAAAGATGAGAAAAATAAAAAGTGAATTTTTTTATTATTATTTATTTATTTATTTATTTTTTGTTTTGAAGAGAAGGAAAAGAAGAAAGTAAGAAAGGAAGAAGAGAGAAGAAGAAAGGTAGAAAGAAAGAAGAAGGAGAGAAGAAAGAAGAAGAAAAGAGAAAAACAGGGTGCAATCTTCGCATAAGCGTCGCCCATGCTTAAGCGTGGATTGCAGGAGGGACAAGCGACACGTAGGCGTCCCCATGCTTACGCGTGGATTATGCTTTTCGCACAAAACCAGCATAACTCTGGCACAACTCTCTGGTTTTGTACCAGGAGTCCCCATATGGCAATCCACGCATAAGCGTCGCCCATGCTTAAGCGTGGATTGACGCTTTTTTTTAAAAGAAGCTTAAAACAGAATTTAACACTCTCCTAATCTAAATCACCCAAAATTCAAATTTAACAACAAATATTTTAGTTTTTGAATAATTTTCAAATACAAAACAAACAAAACTTACACTTCAAGCAAAATACAATTTAACAACAACTATTCTAATCAAAACATGAATTTAGCAAACAACCTATCAATAAAAGCAAAATGTATAAGAGTATAGAAAACAAGAAAAACCACCTACAATGGCAACTCAATTCATTCATTAATTATATATACAAGAGAATGGAAAGAGTTTTCCATGGTGGGGTGTCTCTCACCTAGCACTTTTTGTTTAAGTCCTTAAGTTGGACATTTGGGAGGCTCCTTGTCATGGCGGCTTATGCTTGAACTCATCTTGAAACTTCCACCAATGCTTGGACTTCAAGTAAGCTCCAAAATTAAAAATCCATGACACCAAACTTTGATGAAGTTCCATACAAGCTAAGGGCTCCCAAAATTGATCTTCATATATGCCCGGATCCCAAGTCTTGTTTCTACACCCATCTTCAAGTTGATCATCACAGTTCCACTTGGGTGGTAGACAAGCCGAATTCTCAATGAAGCCTCCAAACAACTCCCTAGACCCATGCAATTTGATTCTACACCAACCATTGCTATTCAACTTTGAGCATACAACCATCATGAACTTAGAGTGATGTTTTCAACCACCACACAACTCTCTCCTACTCTTAACTCTACAAAGAGCTCTAAGTTGACCATCATTTTCAATCAAACCATATTCAAGTGAGAAAGTAAAGCTTAGGGATAGGAATTTTACCCATTTGAATGTTGTGTTGGATGGTGTCTTAGGAAGGGGTATCTCCAATGGTCTTGCAAGCTCCACTCCCTTGTACTCTTCCTTGATTACCTCCACCTCTTTACAAGCTTCCTCGATTTTAACCTCATCCTCTTGGTGGCTTTGTTCCAATTTAATCTCCTCTTCATTGCTTACCAAGGGCATGGGAGATTGTGCATCTTCTTCTTTGATCTCTATGTCAAGTCCAATAGGAGAGGATTCAATTGTAGATAGGAATTCATCAATGATTGAATCCATCTCTTGATCAACCTCTTCCAATCTTTTATCATTCATACTACGCCTTGGAGATTGCGCATTATCCTCCTCAACATCATTTTCAAGTTCAATGGAAGAAAGTTCAACAACTTCCACAAAATCATCAACAACATCACTTGGTGTGGAAGTAGTCTCAAGCTTGAAATCCACGTCTTGTTCAACTTTGCCTAGGCTTTCAACCACTTTTTCTTCTTCAACAATGTCTTCCTCCTCCACTTGTTGCAAGACATACCCCCTCTCCTTGTCCTCATGTTGGGATTCTAAAATCTCCTTCATACTCCACCCTTCGGTTGATTTCTCACATTTATCCGTGGAGGTTCTTTGCTTGTTGCATGAGTCCCATGAGTCCAAGGTGGCTTTACTTTTGGCAAGGTTAGCCATGATATCTTCATACGTCTTTTGGGCTTCCTCTTGCTCTTTTTGACGGATGATTGCTTGAGGCCAATGGTAGGATCATATTGCTATTGGACCAATGGATATGGGTATTTTTCTATGGAGGGTTGTGGTGGAAAGGGGAATTCATTTTGTGGCTGAAAGTTATCATACATGAGAGGTGATTTATCTTGGTAAGAATAGTGAGGTGGTGGTTCTTGAGGATATTGGTGATGGAATTGGGGTGGTTCTACATATGGTTCAAATGGTTCACAAGGTGGTTAGTATGGTGGATAAGGATTAAGGTCATATGGAGGTGTTTGGCGGTAGGGGGCTTGTGAGTATGGTTGTTGAGGGTAATATTGAGGGAAGGGGTCATATGTCTGTGGTGGTTGTGGTTGACAATCACAATGAGGGTCACAACATACATTAGATTGGTATGCATTAGGAGTGGAATTATACCTATAAGGGACCGGAGGAGGTTATTGCCAAGAAGGTTGATCAATCCCTTGAGGCTCCTCCCATCTTTGATTGTTCCATCCTTGATGCATGTTGTCATTGTAGTTTTCATTTCCTACAACATAATTTGAGCAAAACTCATAGCCAAACGGATGAGAATTCATAGTAGCAAATAAAAATAAAAGCTAACAAAAATAATCAATAAAGTCCTAAACCTGACAAAAACTAACAAACAAGCAAAAGGCAAACATATTTACATATTCACAATAGCCAATAATATAACACCATTGCAATTTCCCGGCAACGGTGCCATTTTGATGAAAGGAATTATTATGTCGGTATAGAATTCCACAAATAAATTCTCGTTGCAAGTATAGTTCTAAACCAACAAATAATCCTCAATAAAAAATTTGATTGTCACAAGTACAAACCCCACTAAGAATTAACCGAAGTATTTAACCTCGGGTTGTCTCATAAGGAATTGCAATGAAGTGATCAATTATTGGCTATGAAGAACAAGGGGGTTTGATTTGTAATTTTCAAGGAAATATAAAAGCAAGGAAGTAAATAACAAGAACTAATAAAAGAAAGAAAAAGAACTCTTGGATAAGACATGGGAATTGAGATCACTATCCTTGTCTACAAACCATATATTGACAATTATGAGGAACCAAGCTCATTAAGTCTACTTTTATACTTGAAGTATATCAAATGGCTTGATCAACATTAATCCATAGGTTCTAACCTAGCTACTAATTGACTTAGTAGTAGGCTAGTATCAATGGTTATCAAATTGACCACCAAGAGTTCTCAAATCACCAATTCAATGAGACCCAATGACTCAAGGTCACTCAATTCCCTTAGCCTAGGCCAAGAGTCAAGAAAACTACTCAATAACTAGTAGAAGTATTTCATCAAACACCTAGAATGCAATGAAAGTAAACATCACAAAATACGAGAATTAACAAAACCCATAACTACATAAGCAAGAAATCAACAATAGCAATGAAGATAGAAATAAAAGAAGACATGGAAAGATAAAATTGCATTAGAAGAAATCAAGATCCAATAATGGTTCATCAACATAAAAGAGAGTAAAATAAGAAATTAACAAGAGAAGAAAATAAACTAAAATTCTAGAACAAATAAAAGTAAAGGAAAACTAAAATGAAACAAGATTAGAATCTAGATAAAAAAGGAAATGGAAATAAGAACCCTAAATCTAGAGAGAGGAAAGAGCCTCTCTCTCTAGAATTCTACCCTAAAACATGATGAAAACTAAACTATGACTACTTGGTTCATTCACCCTTCAATCCTCGGGTTCAATAGCATCAGAAATGAGTTGGATTGGGCCCAAAATGCCTCAGAAATCGCTGGCCATGAGTTGCTCAAGATGGCCCACGCTGATCCTGCGACACGCACGCATGGGGAACGCGTGCGCGTCACCTAAATACAAGGCAACACCCGCGTCTACTTGGGTTCAGAATGCGTCTTTCACCGGACAAAGACGAACCAACAGCTTGAATATACATCTCTCAGACGACTAATCCACAACTTCGTTGGGGACTTCCCGAGACATCAGTTCAACTGATTTTCGGGGAGATTATGGTCTCTGTGGTAGAGGCTAGAACCCAAAGATGCAGCATTCTCTGATCCGAAAGATCTGACCTTGTCTGTGGCATTTTGAGTAGGATCATAAAGGAGAATGGACTGTACGCGCTTCACCCTCAAGTAGAGATGGATCCACAATAAACCTGGGGTTTAGATCCGGAGGAGTATTGGCAGCTGATCAAACCAGTGTCAATCACATACAGCCTACCATTGAAGAAATCACTCACAAGCAAAGAGAGCAGTAGTACCAGAGTTAATTCAGAAAGACAAAGCAACTCCAACTCTCAGCTTTATTCCTATTCTTATCCTTTAACTTTATTACCATTCGGTATTTCTTTCACAGTCAACAACCTTCTGATTCCGCCAGACTAAGACCTGCAAGACAACCATTGCTTGCTTCAAGCCATAATCCTCGTGGGATCGACCCTGACTCGCTCAGGTATTACTTGGACGACCCAGTGCACTTGCTGGTACTGCTGCTGTATGAACAGTGTGGGGTTTGCGTACACACGCACCAGTTGACTAAGTAGGATTAACTCTTCATAATCATCATATGTTTGTGGTCAATGGCTAGGATAGGTAACCTTGACTCTCAATCCTTGCCAAGAGGTTTCTAGCATTTGAATTTCCTTTCTTTTTGATTAATTGCCTTGCATTTAATTGCTTTGATATTTAGTTATTGTCTGCTTATTTACTTTCTTGCTATTTACATTTCTTACCCCTTGCCATCAAAACTCCATTTCCCCCATAGCCAATAATTGAGCACTTCCATTGTAATTCCTAGGGAGAATGACCCGGGAATTCAAACTCCCGGTTTATCTTTGTTTTCGATTGTGACAATTCTTATTTTTAAACTTTGATTGAGAGGATCCATTGCCGGTTTGGACTATACTTGCAACGGAAGAAATTATATTTTGTCTAAATTTTCGAACCGGCATAAACCTCTTCATCAAGTTTTTGGCGCCGTTGGCAGGGAGTTACAATGTGTGCTTATTGTTGGCTATTGTGCAGATGTGAATATTGTGAATAGCTTATTTTTAATTGATTAGTTGCTTGATTTTGTTATTTGTTAGGAGTTTGTTTGAATTGCTTCTTGATAGTTTTTATTTTTATTTTCCCTCATTTCTATGAATTCTCACCCTTTTGGCTTAGAGTTTGGTTGTTATGATGTTGTAGGAAGTGAAAACCTCAATGATGGAATGCATCATGAGTTGTGGGATCAATTGAGTGAGGAGCCATATGCCTCTAGGCAACCCTCCTGGCAAGAACCTCCTCCATATTCTTATAGCCACTACCCACCCCTTGATGCATAGCAATACAACCTAAACCCTCAACACTATGATCAATCTTACTCACAAGTCATATCACACTATTACCAAATACTTCCACATGAGCCTAAGCTTTACCCACCATACCATTAACCTTATGTACCTCATGAACAACTTTATGAACCACACTTAGAACCACCACAATTTCAACACCAATACCCCTCACCACCTTAATACTCTTATCAATATCAACCACCTTCAACATATGAGGACCTTCTCCCACATGATGAACCTTCTTTTTTCCCACAACCTTCAATGGAGGAAGCATTCTAATTCTTCCTTCAAGAGCAATAAGAGTACTAAAAGAGGCAAGACAACATCATGGCTACCTTAGCCGGAGTCCTATCCCATTTAGCCTCACTACACTCTTCCAACAATTCAAGCACCTCCATGAATGAAAGTGAAGAATCAACTCCAATTGAAGCATGTGGATTAGAGGAGAGCTTGGAACAACAAGGGAAATAAGGGGAATTGAAGCATGAGTTGTAAGTGGAGAAGGTTGAATTCAAGGAATTAGAAGAAGTGGTTGAAAGACTTGAAGAGGTGGAGATCATACAAGAAGCACTATCACCTCCTTCATTTAAGTGGGTAACATCCTTAACCTTGAGTTTCATTATTACACTTGAATATGGTTTGATTGAAAATAATAGTCAACTTAGGAATCTTTCTGGATTGGGAAATAAAGGAAAATTAGGTAGTGGTTGGAAACATGATCCTAGGTTCATAAAAGTTGAATCTTTAAATTTTTGCTTGAATGGTTGGTGTAATTCTCAATTAGATGGATGGTTTGGATACTTGAGTGATAACTTTGAATGCTTGCCACCCGGATAGAATCATTTGAGTCAACAAGAAGATCACGTGCACAAGATTTAGGATTCCGGAGGCCATTGGAGATGCAAACATTGGTGGGGATTCAAGGAAGAATTCAAGCACAAGCCACCATAGCCAAGGCTCTCCCAATTATCCAACTTAAGGACAATAAATAAAAGTGATAGGTGGAAGACACCCCCACCATGGTAACACCTTTTTAACCCTCTCTTTGTATATGGTTTTAATTCATTGCATTTTGTTTCTTGTAGATAGCTTATGATTAGTTTAATTTCAAGCCAAGTTAGGTTAAATTTTAGTTTGGATAATGTAGTTGTCCAATGTTGGATGTTCTGAGGGTTGGAACCCTTTTGTTGAGCTCAAGTTTGGTGCCTTAGAGCTCTAAAAAATTTTGGAAAAAATAGAGCATATGCGCGCGCACAGTCTTGTGCGTACGCACACATACCCCAATTTTCTGCACTCTGTGCGCACGCACCCGGTTGTGCGTACGCACATTCCTTTGCACAGCCCCTGTTCAGAGCGCTGGCATGCCTTGTGCGTGGGCGCCCCTTTTGTATTTTGCGCTCTGTGCGTGTGCACGGCCCTGTGTGCGTACGCACAGATGTCGAATTTTGATGTTTCAATTTCTTAAAAAACAAGAAAAAAAAGAGCTTCCTGTGCATGCGCACAGCGCTGTGCGCACACACGCACCTTATCACCCCTTCTGTCCAGGGCGCTCGCACCAGCTGTGCGTGTGCTTGGTGCACGGAATTGTGATCACACTTTTCACAACTCCGCACAACTAACCAGCAAGTGCATTGGGTCGTCCAAGTAATAAAACCTTACGCGAGTAATGGTCGATCCCACAGAGATTGTCGGCTTGGAGCAAGCTATGGTCATCTTATAAACCTTAGTCAGGCGGATTCAAATGGTTTTGGGGTTTTGATAATTAAAAGATAAATAAAACATAAAATAAAATAAGATACATATGTAATTCATTGGTAGGAATTTCAGATAAGCATTTGGATATGCTTTGTTGCTTTTGAACCTCTGCTTTCCTATTGTCTTCTTCCAATCATGCGTGCTCCCTTTCATGGCAAGGTGTATGATCCTCTTGGATGAAAAATACCAGGTACGGTTTTTGCACGGCTAATCAACTGTCTGAAAAATACCAATTGGGCTTCTGTAGCTCCAAAAAATCCACTTCGAGTGCAGGAGGGTCAGAATCCAACAGCATCTGCAGTCCTTTCTCAGCCTCTGAATCAGATTTTTGCTCAGGTCCCTCAATTTCAGCCAGGAAATACCTGAAATTATAAAAAACACAAAAACTCATAGTAAAGTCCAGAAATGTGATTTTTGCATGAAAACTAATAAAAATATAATAAAAAGTAACTAAAACATATTAGAAACTACCTAAAAATAATGCCAAAAAGGGTATAAATTATACGCTAATCACAACACCAAACTTAAATTGTTGCTTGTCCCCAAGTAACTAAAAACAAAATAGGATAAAAAGAAGAGAAAATATAATAAATCTCAAAAATATCAATGAAGATTAGTTTCAATTAGATGAGCGGGACTAGTAGCTTTTTGCTTCTGAACAGTTTTGGCATCTCACTTTATCCTTTGAAGTTCAGAATGATTGGCATCTATAGGAACTCAGAATTCAGATAGTGTTATTGATTCTCCTAGTTTAGTATGTTGATTCTTGAACACAGCTACTTTATGAGTCTTGGCCGTGACCCTAAGCATTTTGTTTTCCAGTATTACCACCGGATACATATATGCCACAGACACATAACTGGGTGAAACTTTTCAGATTGTGACTCAGCTTTGCTAGAGTCCCCAGTTAGAGGTGCCCAGAGCTCTTAAGCACACTCTTTTTGCTTTGGACCACGACTTTAACCACTCAGTCTTAAGCTTTTCACTTGGACCTTCATGACACAAGCACATGGTTAGGGACAACTTGATTTAGCCGCTTAGGCCAGGATTTCATTCCTTTGGGCCCTCCTATCCATTAATGCTCAAAGCCTTGGATCCTTTTTACCCTTGCCTTGTAGTTTAAAGGGTTACTGGCTTTTTCTGCTTGCTTTTTCTTTTTTTTTTCTTTTTTTTTTTGCCATTTTTTTCGCAAGCTTTGTTTTTCACTGCTTTTTCTTGCTTCAAGAATCAATTTTGTGATTTTTCAGATTATCAATAACATTTCTCTTTTTTCATTATTCTTTCAATAGCCAACAATTTTAACATTCATAAACTTCACTATAAAAAATATGCACTATTCAAGCATTCATTCAGAAAATAGAAAGTATTGCCACCACATCAAAATAATTAAACTATTTTCAAGATAGAATTCGAAATTCATGTACTTCTTTTTCTTTTTCAGAAAACATTTTTCATATAAGAAAGGTGAAAGATTCATGGAATCATTCATAGCTTTAAGACATAGATATTAAACACTAATGATCATGTAATAAAGACAAAAAATATAGACAGAACATAAGACATAGAAATAAAAAAACTGAAAAATAAGAACAAGGAAATTAAAAAACGGGTCTACCTTAGTGTTGGCGGCTAGTTTTTTCCTCTTGAAGATCCTATGGAGTGCTTGAGCTCCTCAATATCTCTTCCTTGCCTTTGTTGCTCTTCCCTCATGGCTCTTGTTGAGGTCCATGAGTGGGCTCTCTTGTTTGCTCCATCCTCTTTCTAGTGATGGGCTTTTGAGATGAATCTCTCTATCTCTCATGACTCGGAGTTGGAAGCAACTGCCTTCCCTTTCCTCTTCCTAGAGGTCTCCGGCCTTAGGTGCCATTAATGGTTATGGAAAAACAAAAAAAAAACAGAGCTTTTTTCCACACCAAACTTAAAAGGTTTGCTCGTCCTCGAGCAAAAATAAGATAGAAGGGAGTAGAAGAAGAATGATGCAATTAATTTTGAAAACGTATTACTGTATACAAGAAAAATTAAAAAGAGTTGAAAAGAATTTGAAGAGATATGTAAGTTTTAAAAATGTTTTGGAAGGAGTTGAAAAGAATTGAAAAAAGAAGAATTAAAAAGAATTGGAAATGTTATTAATATTTGAAAATAGAAATTGAAAGATGAACATTTAAAATATGTTTGATGCAAAAATTATGAATTAAAACATGAAAAATTTAAAAAAATTGAATTGGAAACAAACTTACCTCCCTTGTGTCATCCTGGCGTTAAACGCCCAGAATGCTATCCATTCTGACGTTTAACGCCCATTTGACTGCCTCTTTGGGCATTTAACGCCTAGCCAGATACCCTGGCTGGCGTTAAACGCCAGGAATCCTTCTTTACTGGGCGTTTTGCTGAACGCCCAGAATGCTGCCTGCATGGGCGTTAAACGCCCATTCTGCTATCCTTATTGGCGTTTAAATGCCATTAAGCCTGTCCTCCAGGGTGTGCTGTTTTTGATGCTGTTTTTGATTTCGCTTTAATTCTGCAGCTATTTTTATGATTCCACATGATCATCAACCTAAAGAAAACATAACATGGCAATGGAAAACAAATGTCTATAAAAAAATAAATATAATTAAATAACATTGGGTTGCCTCCCAATAAGCGCTTCTTTAATGTCAATAGCTTGACAGTGAGCTCTTAGAGAGCTTCACAGAGACTCAGAGCTTAATGGTGGCCTCCCAACACCAAACTTAGAAGTTGAGTGTGGGGGCTCTGTTTGACTCTGTATTGTGAGAAGCTTTTCATGCTTCCTCTCCATGGTTACAGAAGAAGATCCTTGAGCCTTAAACACAAGGTAGTCCTCATTCAATTGAAGGACTAACTCTCCTCTGTCCACATCAATCACAGCCCTTGCTGTGGCTAGGAAGGGTCTTCCAAGGATAATGGATTCATCTTCATCCTTTCCAGTGTCTAGGATTATGAAGTCAGCAGGGATGTACAGGCCTTCAACCTTCACTAAGACATCCTCTACAAGTCCATAAGCCTGTTTCATTGATTTGTCTGCCATCTCTAGTGAGATTCTTGCAGCTTGTACCTCAAAGATCCCTAGTTTCTCCATTACAGGGAGTGGCATGAGGTTTATTCCTAACCCCAGGTCACACAGAGCCTTCTCAAAGGTCATGGTGCCTATGGTACAAGGTATTAAGAACTTTCCGGGATCCGATTTCTTCTGAGGTAATTTCAGTTGAACCAAGGCATTCAATTCATTGATGAGCAATGGAGGTTCATCCTCCCAAGTCTCATTACCAAATAACTTGGCATTCACCTTCATGATTGCTCCTAGATACTGAGCAACTTGCTCTTCAATAATATCTTCATCATCTTCAGAGGAGAAATACTCATCAGAGCTCATGAATGGCAACAGTAAGTTCAGTGCAATCTCTATGGTCTCTATATGAGCCTCAGATTCCTTTGGTTCCTCATTAGGGAACTCTTTAGTGGTCAGTGGACGTCCATTGTGGTCTTCCTCACTGGAAATCACTGCCTCTTCCTCCTGTATAGGTTCGGCCACTTTGGGTATATTGATGGCCTTGCACTTTCTCTTTGGATTCTCTTCTGTATTGCTTGGGAGAGTACTAGGAGGGATTTTAGTAACTCTTTTACTCAGGTGACCCACTTGTGCCTCCAAATTTTTGATGGAGGACCTTGTTTCAGTCATGAATCTGAGAGTGGTCTTAGATAGATCAGAGACTATGGTTGTTAAGTCAGAGAGGCTCTGCTTAGAATTCTCTGTCTGTTGCTGAGAAGATGATAGAAAAGGCTTGCTATTGTCAAACTTATTTCTCCCACCATTATTATTATTGAAGCCTTGTTGAGGCTTCTGTTGATCCTTCCATGAGAAATTAGGATGATTCCTCCATGAAGGATTGTAAGTGTTTCCATAGGATTCTCCCATGTATTTCACCTCTTCCATTGCAGGATTCTCAGGGTCATAAGCTTCTCCTTCAGAGGAGGCTTCTTTAGTACTGCCAAATGCAGCTTACATTCCAGTCAGATTCTGAGAAATCATATTGACTTGCTGAGTCAATATTTTGTTCTGAGCCAATATGGCATTCAAAGTATCAATCTTAAGAACTCCTTTCTTCTGAGTCATCTCATTATTCACAGGATTTCTTTCAGAAGTATACATGAACTGGTTATTTGCAACTATTTCAATAAGTTCCTAGGCTTTTGTAGGTATTTTCTTCAGATGAAGAGATCCACCAGCAGAGTGGTCCAATGACATCTTGGACAATTCAGACAGACCATCTTAGAATATACATAAGATGCTCCATTCTGAAAGCATGTCAGAAGGGCACCTTCTGATCAATTGCTTGTATCTTTTTCAAGCTTTATAGAGGGATTCACCTTCCTTCTGTCTGAAGGTTTGGAATTCTACTCTGAGCTTGCTCATCTTTTGAGGTGGAAAGAATTTGGCCAAGAAAGCATTGACCAACTTTTCTCAAGAGTTCAGGCTTTCTTTAGGTTGTGAGTCCAACCATATCCTAGCTCTGTCTCTTACAGCAAAGGGAAAAAGCATAAGTCTGTAGACCTCGGAATTAACCCCATTGGTCTTAACAGTGTCACAGATTTGTAAGAATTTAGCTAAGAACTGATGAGGATCTTCCAATGGGTAAGAATAGAAGAATGAGGCAGAGAGGGAATAAGAGAAATTCGAACACAGAGAGAGGGAGAGGGTTCGAATTATGAGTAGAAGAGAAGTGTTAGTATATAAATAAAATAATAAAAAGAGATGAAAGAGAAAGTATTCGAATATTAATTAAAAGAAAAGAAAAATATTTTTGTTTTTATTTTAATCATAAGTTAGAATTCGAAATTTAAGAAAGGAAATAAAATAAAATTAGAATTTAAAATAATTAGTTAATTAAAAAGAATTTTGAAAAAGTGGTTAGTGATTTTCGAAAATTAGAAGTGGAAAAGTAGTTAGGTGGTTTTGAAAAAGATAAGAAATAGTAAACTTTTTAAAATTAAACAAACAAGTCAAGTGGTTAATGGAAAAAGATATGAAAATAATTTTTGAAAAGATGAGAAGTTAGAAAAAGATTTTGGAATTAAATTTTGAAAAAGATATGATTGAAATTTATTTTGAAAAATATTTGAAAAAGAAATTTAAAAAGATTTGATTTTTAAAATTAAAGTTGATGACTTGGCTAACAAGAAACTAAAAGATATGATTCTAGAATCTAAAGATTGAACCTTTCTTAACAGGAAAGTAACAAACTTGAAATTTTTGAATCAAAACATTAATTGTTAGTAAAGTTTTCAAAAATGTGAAATAAAATTAAGAAAAATATTTTGAAAAATTTATTTTGAAGAATTTTCGAAAAACATGAAAGAAAAATGAAAAAGATTTGATTTTGAAAAAGATTTGAGAAGATAGAATTTTTAAATTGAAATTTTGGCTTGACTAACAAGAAACAACAAAATTTTAAAAATTCTTGACTAAGTCAACTCAAAATTTCGAATTTTATGAGTGAAATAAGGGAAAGATATTATTTTTGATTTTTTGAATTACTGAAGAAAGAGAAAAACAACAAAATGAAACAAGGCATAAAAATTTAAGATCAAAACAAATAATGCATGCAAAAACACTTTGAATGTCAAGATGAACTCCAAGAACACTTTGAAGATCAAGATGAACATCAAGAACATATTTTTGAAATTTTTTTTTTAGAAAAGAAAGACATGCAAGACACCAAACTTAGAAATTTTTAATGTTTAGACACTATGAAATCGAAAATGCATATGAAAAACAACAAGAAACACAAAACAAGAAAAATTAAAGATCAAACAAGGAAAATCATCAAGAACAACTTGAAGATCAAAGAAGAACACAATGCATGAATTTTCGAAAACCTAAGAAAAATTAAAAACATGAAGTTGACACCAAACTTAAAATTTGACACTAGACTCAAACAAGAAACACATTATTTTTTTTTTGGTTTTATGATTTTATTATTTTTTTGTATTCTTTTTCGAAAATAAAAATAAAAAGCTTAAACATAAAATAAAATTAACCAATCTAAGCAACAAGATGAACCGTCAGTTGTCCAAACTCGAACAATCCCCGGCAACGGCGCCAAAAACTTGGTGCACGGAATTGTGATCACACTTTTGATAACTCTGCACAACTAACCAGCAAGTGCACTGGGTCGTCCAAGTAATAAAACCTTACGCGAGTAAGGGTCGATCCCAGAGAGATTGTCGGCTTGAAGCAAGCTATGGTCATCTTGTAAATCTTAGTCAGGCGGATTCAAATGGTTATGGGGTTTTGACAATTAAAAGATAAATAAAACATAAAATAAAATAAGATACTTATGTAATTCATTGGTAGGAATTTCAGATAAGCGTTTGGATATGCTTTGTTGCTTCTGAACCTCTGCTTTCCTATTGTCTTCTTCCAATCATGCGTGCTCCCTTCCATGGCAAGCTGTATGATCCTCTCGGATGAAAAATACCAGGTACGGTTTCTGCATGGCTAATCAACTGTCGGATTTCTCGTCTCGGATGAAAAATACCAGGTACAGCTACCGCACGGCTAATCATCTGTCGGTTCTCACTAGCGTTGCAATAGGATCTCTCTAACCTTTTGCACACTATCGCTGCGCCCAACATTCGCGAGTTTGAAGCTCGCCACAGTCATCCCTTCCCAGATCCTACTCAGAATACCACAGACAAAGTTTAAGCTTTCCGGATCTAAGGAATGCTGCCAATTGGTTCTAGCCTCTACCACGAAGGTTCTAATCTCACGGACTCGATCCGTGGATTAGAGACCCAAGAGAATATACTCCGGCTGTCGTCTAATGACTACTTTGAACATCATATAGACCGCTTGTGGTTGTCAGTCACGCGGATCTTGGCTAAGCGAGTAACGAAGATAGTGGGTGATTATCACGGGTCACCCCTTCATTATGACTTAACTGAATTAAGTACGAGAGTATATCTTGGAGAAGAAGTAAGCGTGAATTGAAAGAGAAACAATAGTACTTGGATTAATTCATGAAGAACAGCAGAGCTCCGCACCTTAATCTATAAGGTGTAGAAACTCCACCGTAGAAAATACATAAGAGAAAATAACCTAGGCATGGCCGAATGGCCAGCCTCCAAGTCCAAAGATCCTAGATATCTCCTAATACAATAGTAAAAAGTGCTATTTATACTAAACTAGTTATTAAGGATTACAGAAAATAAGTAACTAAGTGCAGATAGTGCAGAAATACACTTCCGAGGCCCACTTGGTGTGTGCTTGGGCTGAGCATTGAGCTTTACATGTGCGTAGGCCATTTCTAGAGTTAAACACCAGCTTGGATGCCAGTTTGGGCGTTTACCTCCAGTTCTGGCGTTTTATGCCAGAAAAGGGTCTCTGGCGGGTGTTTGAACACTAGTTTGGGCCATCAAATCTCAGGCAAAGTATGGACTATTATACATTGCTGGAAAGCCCAATATGTCTACCTTCCAACGCAATTGAGAGCGCACCAATTGAGCTTTTGTAGCTCCAGAAAATCTACTTTGAGTGCAGGAGGGTCAGAATCCAACAACATCTGTAGTCCTTTCTCAGCCTCTGAATCAGATTTTTGCTCGGCCCCTCAATTTCAGCCAGAAAATACCTGAAATTACAGAAAAATACACAAACTCATAGTAAAGTCCAAAAATGTGATTTTTGCATAAAAAATAATAAAAATATAATAAAAAGTAACTAAAACATATTAGAAACTACCTAAAAACAATGCCAAAAATGGTATAAATTATCCTCTCATCAGTGCTCCCTATCTTTTTTTTCCATCTGTGCATACGCACACCTGTGTGCGCACGCGCAGGTCACCTATTGCTAAAAAAAAAACTCTTTCTGTGCGTGGGCACATGTGTGTGCGTACGCACAAGTCAAATTTCACGTTCTGCTCGAAGTGCTCGCACACTCTTGTGTGTGCGCCCACTCCCATTTTACACCTTTTATGTGTGCGCACGTCCTTTGTGCATGTGCACAACCCTGTTTTCACACCACCCTACTTCTTTTCTTATCTTATCTCCATTTCTTCTCTTCTCCTCCCTTCTTTCCTTTCTTCAACCATCATCCACCACTGTCTTTCACCACCTGCCATACTCACCTTTAGTTAGTTAGTTTGTTAGATTAATTTTCTATTTTGGTGCTAAGTGTTAGATGATTGAGTTGATGTCTTGATTATGTTGAGATATTACTGCTTAATTATTGATATTGTTGTTGCTATTTAGTGTTGGATATCTTTATTGAGGTTATACTTTGTTACTTGGTATTGAGTTTTGAATGTTGAATATTTGTGCATACCAAGTACTCATAACATTGCCTTTATGAATCTTGTTGGATTTCTAAATTGCATGTCTTGGCCACCATGTAATTTGATTTCATTATCTATAGATAGGCAATTTATTCTTAGTTGATGTATTTTTTTGGTGATACTTGTTATGACTGATTTTTATTTAAGTCACCTAGTTGATGCATTGAAATTAAGGAATTGTGAAATTGAAGGAGAAAATAGAATTGATTGAAAGTGGAAGTGAGATTACAAAGCAAAATCAAGTAGAAATCGTATTCCAATCAATTAAAGTCAACTAAAGTAAGTTAACTTGCCTTCTCAACAAAAAGAAAGTAAGGAAACATTGTTGCTATGTAATAAGAAAAAGAATAGAGTTAATTGAAAAAGATAAGTGTTATTTGAAAAAAAAAGTTAAATATTATATACATAGCAAGCATGATCCTTAACTTTGAGAATTTTTCAAAAAGATATACAACAGACAAGCTCACATTCAACTTCACAAGTAAAGAAATATGCTAGAAATGACTAATTCAAGTATGTGTAGTGCACATATTCAATCAAATAAGGTTCACATGTCATTAATGCATATGCACAAGTCATTGATGATGAAATAAGTAAGAAAAAGTTGAAAACGAGGCATAGTCATACAACAATATGTTTAACCACTAAAATTGCAGGATTGGTTGAAAAAGAATAAGATTGATGCCTAATGTAACACACAAATCATTTACGGGCAAACAAAATGAATTTAATGGTTACACAGGTCGAAATACACCAATTTGCAATCATAGTCGAAATAAACCTCAAACATGTGAAATGCATAAGTATGGTCATTTTGGAATCTTGAAACAGTTGCCTCAATGCTAATGAGTAAACTAGAAGGAAACAATCATCGAGGCATGAAATCTGACAAAAAATTCTCATTAAAAGCTCTTGAGGTAAATTTGATAACCAATTGGTGCGCAAAGTCTTATTGACATAAAAATTCGTCAATAAGAACCTTGTTGCACCAAATTCAGCAATTCCACATGCACAACAGAATTTAGGCAGCATAGGAGCAGTACATGAATCAAATAGGCTTAGTAATTGGTCAATTGATCTGAACACATTTTCCTGACAATGTTCAAAACAATGTCAAACAACATAATACCACGACTCAATTGACATCAATTACTAAGGGTGTACAATGAAAAACAATCAAACAATTCAGCAACATAAATGGGAATGTTGCTTTCCGGTCACGAATATAAATGGAAACCCCAGGCATATCATGCCCGGCACACGATCCAAGGATATAGTGCCCGGCACACTCTTGTGATTCTGAAAGGATGCGAGTGGGATCCTCAGCCATAGACTTAACATCTCAACGTAAGCGTGTCTAACCACTGCCTTTACGCCGCCACGGCGGCCTCGACAGGCGGGATTATTCTACCGTCCCTGCCAGCGCATAGTGTCTCAACAGTATCACAATAAATCATTATATAATTGATGAAGGAAAAACGATTCCACACAAAACTCACCGGCAAGTGTACCGGATCGCATCAAGTAGTAATTACTCACAAGAGTGAGGTCGATCCCACAGGGATTGATGGATTGAGCAATTTTAGTTAGGTGATGAATTTAGTTATGCAAATATTTGATGATTTGAGTGATTTTGATTAACAGAAGCTAAATCGCAAGAAAATAAAAGTGAAGAAGGTAAATTGAGCAGAAAAGTAAAGTGCAGAAGAGATAAATTGCAGTAACTTAAAGTGCAAGAAAGTAAAAGAACTGAAACTTAAATTGCAAGAAAAGTAGATTGCAGAAACTTAAAGTGCAAGAAATGTAAATTGGTGAATCTAAATTACTGAGAAATGTAAATTGCTTGAAGAGTAAAGGGATTTGGGTGCTGGGGTTTGGAATTGAACAAGAAATTGCAAACTAAAGTAAATCAGAGAGTTATGAGATGCAAGAATTCAGATCTGGATCTCAACAGCAAGAACAGAAATGCAAAATTTGCTTCAAGAAACAAAACAGCAAGAAAACTTGAATCAATTATGAAATCCTAAAAGAGAAATTGAAGATCGAAGAAAAGCAATGAGACTAGCAATCAGATCTAGATCTCAATTGCTCCCTTGATCAAGCAGAAAGGAAATTTGCAGATGAAATGGAAATGAAAACAGAAGAGACGAGTAAGATCCAATTCTTAGAACAATTGAGAAGAAGAGTAAAAGATGATTCTCAGATTTTGAATCAATGGAGCTCTTCAATCTCAATTCACAACCCAAAAATAGAAAAGTAGAAGTTGCAGAAGAAAGAAAATGAAAACAGAAAGCTAAACTCAGATCCAAATTCCCAAATCCCAAAATCCAAAGACAATTGAAAATTAAAAGTGAAAACTAAAAATGAGCTAAAAGGTCCTTTACAAATTGAATTAACTCCTATTTATACACTTTCTATTTTGGTCTTCAAAGCTTGGAGTGGGCCTTTTGGTTTTTTTTGGATTTGAAGAGAGATGGGTCCGTTGGCTTCGGTTCAATTTGGGTTGGAGGCATGGGTCAGCTCCTAGGGGAGCGTTCCGTTTGGTGTAGTGAACTTTGCATTCACTCTTTGTTGGTGAGCCTTGGTGTGCCTTGTTTGCAATTGGCCTCCCTAGCGTTCACTCTTTGAACGCTACGTTCAAATTGTGAACGCTATGCTTGCTGAGCCTTCCTCCCAAGGCCTGAATCCATGATAAAGTTAGCTTTTGTGAACGTAGCGTTGCTTTTTTCAAACGCTACCCTTCCTTGGTTTGATGCTGAGCCTTGCTTCCTTGCCAAAGAGCCACGAGAAAGGTGAAAGAAGTGAACGTAGCGTTCACATATTTGAACGCTACTCGTTGGCCCTTGCTTGGTGCGTCTTCGAGCCTTGGCCAGCGCATGTTTGGTGCGCGCTTTGCTTCCCTTGGCCAGCATCACAAAAAAGTGAAAGAAAGTCAGCGTAGCGTTCTCTTCTTTGAACGCCATGCCTTGGTTTTTGCTGCACCATTTGGTGCTCCCTCTTGGAGTGCTACATTGCCTTTTTCCAACGCTTCCTCTTGGTGAGTCTTCCTCCCAAGGCTTGAAGCTCAAAAACGTTGGCACAAGGGAGCGCTACGTTCAATGTTTTGAATGCTGGCCTTGCTCCCTTGGTGGTTGGCCTTGTGTACGCCACGGTTAGATGTCATGGGCCACGCTTTTAAAAGCGTGGCCTAAGGTATAAAGTGTGCTTCAAGATTCCTCTTTACTCTTTTCATCATTTCTTCACCTATAAGCAACCAAACAACTAATCAAAGTCCCACCAAAATTACTAGATCTTTGCATCATTTATAAAATCAATTAATTCTAGCATAACACCTATGATTTTGTGTAAAATAAATGATGTTTGATTGATTCAACATAATTATGAAAGTCCACTCCAATTACTTACTATGGTGCAAGAAAGTGCATAAAACCTAATGAAACTAAGGAAAAATGCTTGTAAAACTAGCATAAGATGACTTGTCATCAATAATCCATCAGTGATCACTTTCAGTATTTAATATTTCTCATTTATCTTCCAGTCCCAAACTCGTCACAAACATTTCCAATTTTCTTATTTCCATAGCTCATCATACTCATCATCAACTGTACTTCAACGGTCAAGTCACAAACTTTAGAAACCTAAGTCTCCGTCTTCTAAACTTTTACCAGAAAATATCTAGTTTAACTCACTTAGAGTATTCTGGTGCACGAAACTGGCTCCGTAGAATTCGCACAGATAGACCAGCAAGTATACCGAGTCATCCACGTAATACCTGAGGTGAGTCAGGGTCGATCCCACAGAGATTGTTGGTTTGAGCAAGCAGTGGATACCTTGCAGATCTTAGTTAGGTGGATAGAAATTATAGTTTGTCACGAAAAGCATATAAAATAGATAAATAGAACGTTACTAAGTAGATAGGAAATCAATGGTGATAGAACCGTTGAGACTTCGGAGATACTTTGTCTTTCTAGATTAACTTTTCTTACTATCTTCTTCAATAACCTTTTGATTCCTTCAATGGAAGCTGTAAGTGATTAACTCATATCCTCTCATCAAGTTAACCTCCTCTACTGCAGCAATCCACCATGTTGAAGTGACTCATGTCCTCTCATTAAGCCACCTCTATATTTCTTACTGTAGTAGAAGATGAAGCCCTAAGCAGTCCACTCCCCTTCACAATCCTACTCAAGTTGTCACAGACAAGGCAGATCTTCCAGATCAGAAAGTGCTGCTTCTCTAACTCTAGCCTTAACGCCATAGAGATCTTATGCACCCATAGTCAATGGGACTATATATCACATATCCAAAGTTGCTCAGATGCTCTATTGGAATCCGCAATGCAATCTCTAGCTTTAGTTCAACGCTATCCGTGTTAGTGATGACATGTCACCATGTCATGTTTTTCTATGCTTTTTCATTTGTTTTCAATAGGTTTTATGCACTTTCTTGAGCCATAAGCAAGCCAATTGGGTAGATTTTCATGTTTCCTTTGATTTAATCAACCATGTATGAATTAATACAATTTCATGAGGTTTTATGCTATAATTGTCACATATTATGAAAGAATGAATATCTCATGATTTTGAGCATAGCTTTGATGTGTTTGGTTGATTAATGATAGGTGAAGAAAGCTTGGAGAAAGGTTGAAGCAAGAAGGAATGGATAGGAGGAAGAGAGGACAAAAAGTTTGAGCAAAAGTTTGCCTCAAACTTTAGCTCAAACTTTTGGAATAAGTGAAAATGAACCAGGGAGCAAAAAGCTGGAGCAAAAGTTAGCCTCAAACTTTTTGGCAAACTTTTGGCATCACAAAACAACACCCTGGAGAGCAAAAGTTTGCGCCAACGTTAGCCCCTAACTTTTTGGCAAACGTTGGCGCTTGAACAACACACCCTGGAGAGCAAAAGTTTGCGCCAACGTTAGCCTCTAACTTTTTGGCTAACGTTGGCGCCACAAGGCATACAAGGGGTATACTTACAACAAGAATAACTTGAGCTACAGAGCTCAAAATGAGGTGATTCAAAAAGCAATGGAAAGTAGGAATTGAGAGCTTTCCAAGCATATATGGCACTGTATGGTGGACACTATAATTGAGGGAGAAAACTGTCCCGCAATATGCATAAACGAATATGGTGGCAACCTGCAGTGAGGCCAACTGACCTCTGCACCTTCGACGGAGTATAACTCGAGCTGTAGAGCTCCAAATGATATGCTTCCAACGGCATTGGAAAGTAGACATCCAGGACTTTCCAACAATGTATAATAGTATGGGGTGGACAATACGTTTGAGCCTCCAAAACTGGCGTTTTCGACCATGTTTGAGGCAAACTTTACCTCAAACGTTGGGCACCAAAGCCAGCGACCCTGTTCTCTTCAAAGGAGCATAACTTGAGTTGTAGATGTCCAATTGAGATGATTTCAATTGGGTTAGAAAGCTGACATTCAGAGCTTTCCAACCATATATAATAGTCTATAGTGGGCATAAAATTGGTAACGTTGACAAGAGGACAAAGTAGCGCCACATACATGCACTAGGGGAGGCCAACGTTGGAGCAAAAGTTTGACCCCTAACTTTTGCCCCAACGTTGGTATCAGCAAAAGAAGGTGGCTGATGTGAAAAGTTGGAGTAAAAGTTTGCCTCAAACTTTTACTCAAACTTTTACTCAAGCTTTCATGATTCCAAACCCGGTTCAATTCGGTTCTTCTCCAAACTCCAAGAGCAATCAACCAAGGCCTCTATCAACCCAATTCCATCAAGAGCAAGGGCCCAATTGACACCACTCAAAGGCACAAGAGATAGTTAGAATAGAAATTTCATTTTAATTGTAATTTGTTTTCATTTTGTAAAAATGCCTATATAAGGCATCATTCTCATTTTAGAAAGTAAGCCCGAATAGAGAGGAGGGGAGGCGAGCTCCACTAGGGAGCATTAGGAATACAGAACTCTCTCTCTTTAGTTTTTCTTTGTTTTGAATCTTGGGTTGAGAATTGAAGAAATTCTGTTTCAATCTCAACTTGAGAATTCTCTCTGTTTTCCTCTTCTGCAAACTTTCCGTGAATTACAATTTGAATTAAAACTCTCTTTACTGCTTTCATCTCTATTTCTTCTGCAAATTGTTTACTGTTGGATCAAAGAAGGAATTGAGATCTAGACTTGGTCTCTAGTCTCATCCAACCCCTGAGATCTTCAACTTTCCTTTAGTTATTGCAATTGAGCTGCATTTCACTTTCTGTTTGGTTCCTCAATTCAATTTACATTAAGCTTGCTGCAAATCTCATTTACTTTCCTGCACGTGTGTTCCTCTGCATTTTACATTTGAGCCACTGTGATCTGAATTTACTTTTCATGCAATTTTAATTTCCTTGCAATTGTTCTAAGCTTTGATTTACTGCTTTCATTTAATTTCCCTACACCCAGTCCCCTTTACTTTCATGCAATTTATATTTCTTGCAATTTAAGTTTCAGCTATTTTACTTTCTTGCTCTTTAAGTTACTTGCAATTTTACTTTCTGCACTTTATAATTCCTGCAAGTTTACATTCTGTTGGCTTCAATTGTCATTCAAATCACTCAATGTTAGCTTGACTAAACTAGTCACCCACTAAAGTTGCTTGATCCATCAATCCCTGTGGGATCGACCTCACTCACGTGAGTTTTATTACTTGATGCGACCCGGTGCACTTGCCGGTTAGTTTTGGGTGTTTTGGAGAAATTCGTTTTTCCACAAAAAAATATCCCATCAAGTTTTTGGCGCCGTTGCCGGGGATTGATTTACATCAACAATGATTAAGTGGGTGAAAAGTCTAGATTAAGCATTTTCTTTATTTTTGTTCTCTGTTCTAAGTTGAAACCAAGGTGTTTGAGTTTTTGCCTCACTAAGAAATTCTCATCTCTGATATGAGTAATTTCAATTTTCATTGATGTTTGCAAAATACAAATGGAGTTCAACTCATCATTTGGTCAAACAAAATTTTATGGGATATCACCCACCATCACCAATCTCTAATGGTGGTTGGGAATATCACCAAGAAACTTCAAATTCTAGGCACTCCAATTCATGGAGCTATGCTTCAGAACCACAAGATGAGAAAAAAAATCATATGGGATATTTTCCTCCACCACAAAATGATGCAAGTCATGACTCTAATGGTGGCTGGGAAGGGAATTCTAGTGCTCCATATGATATTCATCCAAAGATATCATCACTTGACCATACTTCAACCAAAAGCCCCTTTCAAAACTCACCACCCACACAAACTTCCATGAACCACTCAAGGCTTTCAGAGCTTGAGTCCATGTTCAAAAAAATTGAGGAGGAGACAATGAAAGCCTTGAAAAGGGAAGAAATCATCCGTTAGAGGGCGAATGAGCACCTAGAGAACATAAGGAAACACTTAGAACCATCAAACAGTAAAAATCAATCTGTGGGAGAGGAAGTGGAAAAACAAGAACAAAAGGTCCTTATGTCAAGTGAAAGTGCAATGAAGAAGGAGGAAAAACAAGAGGAAGAGGCTACTGAGTCAAGTGGATTTTTAATGAAGAATGAGGTGGTTAAAAATGAAACTACACTTGAGATGACAAAGGAACATGAAGAATCACAACTCTCACAAATTTCCCTGGACTAAAACGCCTCAACACTTGAATCCATGATTGAAAGGTATGAAGAGGAGATGAAGAAAGCTTGGGAAGATCAACAAACCTCCTCCATAAAAGAGCTATTAAAACAAATGTTGAGTGTAAAAGAGGAAGTGGAGGAGCAAGAAAGTGAAGAAGTCATTCCAAACTCAAGTGAGGCAGAGAAGTACATAAAGGAGGAGTTCATGGAACCACCAATACAAGAGACTCTTGATGAAAAGAAGACTCCAACAATCACACAACCACCAAGATTTGGATTCAAAGAAGTGAAGGCAATTAACAAAAGCACCAAGAAGAGGATTGTGACCAAACTACCAAGGACAACATTCAAGAGGAGGTCAACCACAAGCAATCCAACCCCTGGACCAATAGCAAGCAAGCTCAATCAAGCCATGTACAAAAGAAAGCTTGCTGAGGAGAGACCAAGACAGGGGGTAATAGCTGAATCTTCTCCTCCTTTGAAGTCATTTCTCTTAACAAATTGGAAGAAGAGGAAGAAAGTAAAGAACAGGTAGACAGTAGGTACATTTCTTTTCCTTGCTTTGTTTAAATTTCAATAAATTGGCATATGGTTACATTCTAAGTTTGGTGTTGCCCTGCAACAAACTGTTTTCCATCTTCATGGATGATTGCATCAATTTTACATGAAAGTGACACACCAAGATTCTAAGTTTGATGTGCCACCTATTTTTCTATGCAAATCAATCCAACAACATCACTTGTCTGCATAATCATATTGCCTTTTACAGTGTTATTTTTCTTCTTAGTTGGATAATTTTTGTTTTCTCTTTGTTTCATTTATTTACTTGTTTTTAATGCTTCCTTCATTAACTGTTTTTGTTAATACATCACCAAGACATCCTTATTCATAACAGACTCTTCATTTGGTGATTGTATTTAACATATAATAGTTTCTTTTGTTTAGTTTTAGCTCAAATAAATTGACATATGGTTGCATTCTAAGTTTGGTGTTGCTATGCAACAAAATTTAGTTCCAATTCTTACAAGATACTTGCATTAATTCCAAGTGAAAGTGTCACACTAAGTTTGGTGTGCCACTTATCTTTTATGCAATGTATTGTGCTCACCTTCTTAAGTTTGCAATCACAATATCTCTGTCTCTTGTGCCTTGATTATTATCTTTAATTTTGCTTGCTTAAAACACATGTGCTACTAATATTTCATTGTGTAAGACATTCATGATACATCTTAGCCCCATAGCCATTGTTCTAATTGTTGCTTGAGGATGAGCAAGTATTCTAAGTTTGGCAAGGGAAGGAGGAAGAATAGAGGAAAAAGGACAACAATAATGAAGATGAACTGCAAGGTTGTAGAGTTCCTTTTCTCCTCATTTGTTTCAAGCACTATAAACTGCATGATTGTCTTCATCTTTTCTGTTTACATGTGTGTATGAATAAAGCATAGCTTGAATATTGATTTATAACATGTTGCCATGCCATTATGACTACCAACTTGAGTTTTGTAAAGTTTAAAGCAGTAAAGTATCATGATCATAAACAAACAAGGAATTAAAGAAGAGTTTAGCATGTGCATACAAGTATTGGAAAGCTAGTATGATTAATTGTTGCTCAATTGTATTGGATTTTATTTAATTGAAGTTTTCATCTAGAACATTTTGTGAAATCTTTTTAAAATCATGAAAACCTTGAAGATGCAAATACAATTAAAGCAAGAAAAGTAAAAGGGAAAGAATGAGAAAGCTGAAGGCTTTGAGTACCAATGGCAATTCATTTGTTAAGTACTTGTGGTGTTTATGTATCAAGCCAAATGCTTGAAAACAAAACACTTAGAAGTCAAGGTTAGGCTCAAAGTGCAAAAGCACTCCCTCAAAGCTCAAGGCTCTGAGCATCAATGATTAGAGAGTCAAGAAAAGAAAAGAAAAATGAGCTTAATGAAGTCCTCTAATCAAATGCTTGTGGTGATTATGTATCAAGTGGTAATACTTGAAAACAAAGCATTTAGAAGTCGTAGCTTTGTTATCAACTCATGGGGCAAAGCACCCAAAAGGAGAAGCAAATAAGAAAATCAAAAGCTTGTTTCAAGGAAGAAATATAAGAAAAAGATTTCATAAATTGAGCTAGATGTAAGCATCAATCATTTACATTTCTTTTGTGATTGTAGCATGCTTAGAAAACTAGCTTACTATGAACATTGAGTTGCTATTCTTCTTGCCTTGGATTGTCAATCTTTATTGCATGATTCTTTTCTTGCTTGGGGACAAGCAAGGTTTAAGTTTGGTGTTATGATGACATGTCACCATGTCATATTTTTCTATGCTTTTTCATTTGTTTTCAATAGGTTTTATGCACTTTCTTGAGCCATAAGCAAGCCAATTGGGTAGATTTTCATGTTTCTTTTGATTTAATCAACCATGTATGAATTAATGCAATTTCATGAGGTTTTATGCTATAATTGTCACATATTATGAAAGAATGAATATCTCATGATTTTGAGCATAGCTTTGATGTGTTTGGTTGATTAATGATAGGTGAAGAAAGCTTGGAGAAAGGTTGAAGCAAGAAGGAATGGCTAGGAGGAAGAGAGGACAAAAAGTTTGAGCAAAAGTTTGCCTCAAACTTTAGCTCAAACTTTTGGAATAAGTGAAAATGAACCAGGGAGCAAAAAGCTGGAGCAAAAGTTAGCCTCAAACTTTTTGGCAAACTTTTGGCATCACAAATCAACACCCTGGAGAGCAAAAGTTTGCGCCAATGTTAGCCCCTAACTTTTTGGCAAACGTTGGCGCATGAACAACACACCCTGGAGAGCAAAAGTTTGCGCCAACGTTAGCCTCTAACTTTTTGGCTAACGTTGGCGCCACAAGGCATACAAAGGGTATACTTCCAACAAGAATAACTTGAGCTACAGAGCTCCAAATGAGGTGATTCAAAAAGCAATGGAAAGTAGGAATTGAGAGCTTTCCAAGCATATATGGCACTGCATGGTGGACACTAGAATTGAGGGAGAAAACTGTCCCGCAATATGCATAAACGAATATGGTGGCAACCTACAGTGAGGCCAACTAACCTCTGCACCTTCGACGGAGTATAACTCGAGCTGTAGAGCTCCAAATGATATGCTTCCAACGACATTGGAAAGTAGACATCCAGGGCTTTCCAACAATGTTTAATAGTATGGGGTGGACAATACGTTTGAGCCTCCAAAACTGGCGTTTTCAACCACGTTTGAGGCAAACTTTACCTCAAACGTTGGGCACCAAAGCCAGCGACCCTATCCTCTTCAAAGGAGCATAACTTGAGTTGTAGATGTCCAATTGAGGTGATTCCAATTGGTTTAGAAATCTGACATTCAGAGCTTTCCAACCATATATAATAGTCTATAGTGGGCATAAAATTGGCAACTTTGACAAGAGGACAAAGTAGCGCCACATACATGCACTAGGGGAGGCCAACGTTGGAGCAAAAGTTTGACCCCTAACTTTTGCCCCAACGTTGGTATCAGCAAAAGAAGGTGGCTGATGTGAAAAGTTGGAGTAAAAGTTTGCCTCAAACTTTTACTCAAACTTTTACTCAAGCTTTCATGATTCCAAACCCGGTTCAATTCGGTTCTTCTCCAAACTCCAAGAGCAATCAACCAAGGCCTCTATCAACCTAATTCCATCAAGAGCAAGGGCCCAATTGACACCACTCAAAGGCACAAGAGATAGTTAGAATAGAAATTTCGTTTTAATTGTAATTTGTTTTCATTTTGTAAAAATGCCTATATAAGGCATCATTCTCATTTTAGAAAGTAAGCCCGAATAGAGAGGAGGGGAGGCGAGCTCCACTAGGGAGCATTAGGAATACAGAACTCTCTCTCTTTAGTTTTTCTTTGTTTTGAATCTTGGGTTGAGAATTGAAGAAATTCTGTTTCAATCTCAACTTGAGAATTCTCTCTGTTTTCCTCTTCTGCAAACTTTCAGTGAATTGCAATTTGAATTAAAACTCTCTTTACTGTTTTCATCTCTATTTCTTCTGCAAATTGTTTACTGTTGGATCAAGGAAGGAATTGACATCTAGACTTGGTCTCTAGTCTCATCCAACCCCTGAGATCTTCAACTTTCCTTTAGTTATTGCAATTGAGCTGCATTTCACTTTCTGTTTGGTTCTTCAATTCAATTTACATTAAGCTTGCTGCAAATCTCATTTACTTTCCTGCACGTGTGTTCCTCTTTATTTTACATTTGAGCCACTGTGATCTGAATTTACTTTTCATGCAATTTTAATTTCCTTGCAATTGTTCTAAGCTTTGATTTACTGCTTTCATTTAATTTCCCTACACCCAGTCCCCTTTACTTTCATGCAATTTATATTTCTTGCAATTTAAGTTTCAGCTATTTTACTTTCTTGCTCTTTAAGTTACTTGCAATTTTACTTTCTGCACTTTATAATTCCTGCAAGTTTACATTCTGTTGGCTTCAATTGTCATTCAAATCACTCAATGTTAGCTTGACTAAACTAATCACCTACTAAAGTTGCTTGATCCATCAATCCCTGTGGGATCGACCTCACTCACGTGAGTTTTATTACTTGATGCGACCCGGTGCACTTGCCGGTTAGTTTTGGGTGTTTTGGAGAAATTCGTTTTTCCACAAAAAAATATCCCATCAGTTAGGAATCGCACGGAACCCATGTAGAACAAGGGTGATTATCACGGGTCACCCTCAATTCATAAGATGAAGAACGAGGTTGCATAAGAGAATAGAATCAGACATACTGAATGAAAATAGTAATATTATTGATCCATAAAACTCAGCAGAGCTCCTAACCTTAACCTTAGGAGATTAGTGACTCATACTGTACAATAAACAATGTAATTCGAATGGAGGAGGAAGAAGATCCTAAACAAGGGTGATCTTCTCCTATATATACTAATCTAATGACTAAGAATTACAAAAATAAGATAAACTAGTCTTGTAGTGTGAAAATCCACTTCTGGGGTCCACTTAGTGAGTGTTTGGGCTGAGCTTGAGTGTTTCCCATGAGCTGGTACCTATTAGGGGCATTGAACGCTGGCTTGGGACCCCTTAAAGGGCGTTGGATGCTAGCTACCCCCCTTATGGGCGTTGGACACCAGGACTGGGTTTGGTGGCTGGTGTTGAATGCCAGTTTTGGGCCTTTATTGCCAAAGCAAAGTATGGACTATAATATATTTCTGGAAATCCCTGGATGTTAGCTTTCGATATTCATTGAGAGCGCACCATTTGGACTTCTGTAGCTCTAGAAAAGCTCCTTCGAGTGCACGGAGGTCAGATCCTAACAGCATCTGCAGTCCTTTCTCTGCTTCTGAATCAGACTTCTGCTCAAGCTCCTAAATTTTAGCCAGAAAATACCTGAAATTACCATAAAAACATACAAACTCAAAGTAGAATCCAAAAATGTGAATTTTACACTAAAACCTGTGAAAGCTTAATAAAACTTAAACAAAACATAATGAAAATTATATGAAAACAATGCCAAAAAACGTATAAAATATCCGCTCATCAGAACACCAAATTTAAACTGTTGCTTGAACCAAAGAAACCAAAATAAATTAAGATAACAAGAAATAGAAGGATGCAATAAATATCAGAGTTTTCAATGAAGCTCAGTTTCAATTAGATGAACGGGACTAGTAGCTTTTTCCTTCTGAATAGTTTTGGCATCTCAGTTTCCATTGAACCTCAGAATAGTTGGCATCTTTAAGAACTTAGAATCTAGATGATACTATTCAGTTTATTAGTTAAGTTCTTTTTGATTCTTGAACACATCTTCTTTAGAGTCTTAGCTGTGACCCTAAGCACTTTGTTTTCCAGTATTACCACCGGATACATAAATGCCACAGACACTTAACTGGGTGAACCCTTTTTTATTGTAATTCAGCTTTGCTAGAATCCCTAGCCAGTGATGTCTAGAGTTTTTAAGCACACTCTTTGCTTTGGACTATGACTTTAACTGCTTAGTTGCAAGTTTTTCACTTGACACCTGATGAGCGGATATTTTATACGCTTTTTGGGGTTAATTTTATATAGTTTCTAGTGTGTTTTAGTTAGTTTTTAGTTTATTTTCATTAGTTTCTAGGAAAAATTTATATTTCTGGACTTTACTATGAGTTTGTGTGCTTTTTTGTGATTTCAGGTATTTTCTGGCTGAAATTGAGGGAGCTGAGCAAAAATCTGATTCAGGCTGAAAAAGGACTGCTGATGCTGTTGGATTCTGACCTCCCTGCATTCAAAATGGATTTTCTGGAGCTACAGGACTCCAAATGGCGCGCTTTTAATTGCGTTAAAAAGTAGACGTCCAGGGCTTTCCAGAAATATATAATAGTCTATACTTTGCTCAAGGATAGACGATGTAAACTGGCGTTCAACGCCAGTTCCATGCTGCAGTCTGGCGTCCAGCGCCAGAAACAAGTTACAAATTGGAGTTCAACGCCAGAAAAGGATCCAAAGCTGGCGTTGAACGCCCAAAACAGCCCTATGCACGTGATTAGCTTAAGTCTCAGCCCCAACACACACCAAGTGGGCCCCAGAAGTGGATTTCTGCACCATCTATCATAGTTTGTTCATTTTCTGTAAACCTAGGTTACTAGTTTAGTATTTAAACAACTTTTAGAGGTTTATTTCGATCTCATGACATTTTGGGATCTGAACTTTGTACCTTTTGACAGCATGAGTCTCTAAACTCCATTGTTGGGGGTGAGGAGCTCTGCTGTGTCTCGATGGATTAATGCAAGTATTTCTGTTTTCCATTCAAACATGCGTGTTCCTATCTAAGATATCCATTTGCACTTCAATATGAATGTGATGAACGTGACAATCATCATCATTCCTCCACGAACGCGTGCCTGACAACCACTTACGTTCCACCATAGAATGAATGAATATCTCTTAGATCTCTTAATCAGAATCTTCGTGGTATAAGTTAGATTGATGGCAGCATTCAAGAGAATACGGAAAGTCTAAACCTTGTCTGTGGTATTCCGAGTAGGATTCAGGGATTGAATGACTGTGACGAGCTTCAAACTCATGAGTGCTGGGCATAGTGACAGACGCAAAACGATAGTAAATCCTATTCCGGTACGATTGAGAACCTGCAGATGATTAGCCGTGCGCTGACAGCGCATCTGGACCCTTTTCACTGGATGATAGCCATTGACAACAGTGATCCACCAACACACAGCTTGCCATAGAAGGACGTGCGTGCGTGAATCAGAAAACAGAAGAAAGCAGAATTTCAGAAGACAAAGCGTCTCCAAAACTCCATCCTATTCTCCATCATTACATACAAGTATAATTTGTGTTCTGCCCTTTTATTCCTTGCAATCATAATTGATAAGTGAATTATTTTATTGTCTTCCTGACTAAGAGTTATAAGATAACCATAGATTGCTTCAAGCCAACAATCTCTGTGGGATCGACCCTTACTCACGTAAGGTATTACTTGGACGATCCAGTGCACTTGCTGGTTAGTAGTACGAGTTGTAAAAAGTGTGATTTACAATTCGTGCACCAAGTTTTTGGCGCCGTTGCCGGGGATTGTTTGAGTTTGAACAACTGACGGCAAATCTTGTTGCTTAGATTAGGAAATTTTTGTCTTTTGGGTCAGAGTCTTTTATTTTCTTTTCAAAAAAATTTTTCAAAAAAATAATTTTTCTATTAAATCTCGTGCCAAACTTTAAGTTTGGTGTTTTCTTGTTGATTTTCCTTTGTTTTTCGAAAATTTATTTTGGTTTTCTAAAAATTTTAAGTTTGGTGTTCTTTCTTCATGTTCTTGTGTTCTTGTGAGTCTTCAAAATGTTCTTGAGTTTTCCTTGTGTCTTGATCTTAAAATTTTTAAGTTTGGTGTTCCTTGGTGTTTTTCCTCCAAAATTTTCAAAAACAAGGAGCATTAGATCTAAAAATTTTAAATCTTGGGCTATCTTATTGTTTCTCTCTTTCCTCTTTAAATTCAAAAATATCTTTTCTCTCTATTAAAAAAAAAAAACAAAACAAAATTTTCGAAAATTATTTTTAAAATTCAGATTTTTTTTCAAAATTTAAAATCTTTTTCAAATCATATCTTTTTCAAAACTTCCTGATCACTTTCTCTCCCCTCATTTTTTCGAAAATCTTCTCCTATTTTTATTTATTTTATTTTAATTTATTTTATTTTCGAAATAATTAAATAAATAAATAAATAAATAAAAATAAATTTTTTATTTTGCATCATCTCCCTTTCTCCATCATGGATCTAAGTGGAAATGAACAGTCCAGGAGGACTCTGGGGTCATATGCTAACCCCTCTACTGCTTCATATGGGAGTAGTATCTGCATACCCTCCATTGGAGTCAGTAGCTTTGAGTTGAATCCTCAGCTCATTATCATGGTGCAGCAAAGCTGCCAGTATTCCGGTCTTCCACAGGAAGAACCTACAGAGTTTCTGGCACAGTTTTTACAAATTGCTGACACAGTACATGATAAGGAAGTAGATCAGTATGTCTATAGATTATTACTGTTTCCATTTGCTGTAAAAGACCAAGCCAAGAGGTGGTTAAATAACCAACCTAAGGCTAGCATAAGGACATGGAAACAGCTGACAGAAAAATTCCTAAATCAATACTTTCCTCCAAAACGGATGACACAGCTAAGGCTGGACATCCAAGGCTTTAAATAAGGAGATAATGAATCTCTTTATGATGCCTGGGAGAGATACAGAGAGATGCTACGAAAATGCCCCTCTGAAATGTTTTCAGAATGGGTTCAGTTAGACATCTTCTATTATTGGCTTACAGAAAGAGCTCAAATCTCTTTAGATTGCTCAGATGGTGGATCTATCCACATGAGAAAGACAATTGAAGAGGCTCAAGAGCTCATTGATACAGTTGCTAGAAATCAGCATCTGTACCTAAGCAGTGACTCTTCCATGAAAGAAGAGGCTAAAACAGTAACTACTGAACTCAGTCCTACAGAGCAAGCTGCTGAATTCAATCAGCAATTGGATTTTCTAACAAAGCAGTTAGCTGAATTCAAGGATAAACTACAAGAGACAAGGATGGCTAATATAAACATGGAAGTATAATTAAAGCAAACAAAGCAGCAGCTGTCAAAACAAATAACAGAAGAATGCCAAGCAGTTCAATTAAGAAGTGAGAAAGCACTAAAAACCCCACTTCAAGGCAGCAGGAAACCAAGAAATGAGCAAACCACCCAAAATCCATCTGAGGACAGTAAGAGCCCAGGGAAAAATAATTCTGGCACCAAAACGCCAGAAGTTGGGTGGAAGGCTGGCGCTGAACGCCCAGACCATGCTCAGGACTGGCGTTCAATGCCAGAAACAAGCAAGAATCTGGCGTTGAACGCCAAAAAGAAGCACAGTTCTGGCGTTCAAACGCCAGGAACAGAGGAGGAGCTGGCGTCTAACGTCACTCCAGCTTCTAACTCTGGCACTCAATTGCCAGTGAGGGATCAGACACCATATGTGCTGATGACAACCCATCTAGAAAGGCTTCTTCAACCACTTCTGTAGGAAATAAACTTACAGCAACTAAGGTTGAGGAATATAAAGCCAAGATACCTTATCCTCAAAAACTCCGCCAAGAGGAGCAGGATAAGCAATTTGCTCGCTTTGCAGATTATCTCAGGACTCTTGAAATAAAGATTCCATTTGCAGAGGCACTTGAGCAAATACCTTCTTATGCCAAGTTCATGAAAGAGATCTTGAGTTATAAGAAGGATTGGAGAGAAACTGAAAGAGTTCTCCTCACTGAAGAATGCAGTGCAGTCATTCTGAGAAGCTTTCCTGAAAAGCTTAAAGACCCTGGGAGTTTTCTGATACCATGCACATTAGAAGGTAATTGCACCAAGACAGCTTTATGTGATCTTGGGGCAAGCATCAACCTAATACCTGCATCCACTATCAGAACGCTTGGTTTAACTGAAGAAGTTAAACCAACCCGGATATGTCTCCAACTTGCTGATGGCTCCATTAAATACCCATCAGGCGTGATTGAAGACATGATTGTCAGAGTTGGGCCATTTGCCTTTCCCACTGACTTTGTAGTGCTGGAAATGGAGGAGCACAAGAGTGCCACTCTCATTCTAGGAAGACCCTTCCTAGCAACTGGACGAACTCTCATTGATGTCCAACAGGGGGAAATAACCCTGAGAGTCAATGATAATGAGTTTAACTTGAATGCTGTCAAAGCCATGCAGCATCCAGACACATCAAAAGACTGCATGAAAGTTGATCTTATTGACTCTTTGGTAGAAGAGATCAACATGGCTGTGAGTCTCGAATCAGAGTTGGAAGACATCTTTAAAGTTGTTCAGCCTGATTTGGAGGATTCAGAGAAAATGAAAGAGCCTCTAAAATTTCCTCTGGAAGAGGAAAAACCTCCTAAACCCGAGCTCAAACCATTACCACCATCCCTGAAATATGCATTTTTGGGAGAAGGTGACACTTTTCTAGTGATCATAAGCTCTGCTTTAAATCCACAGGAAGAGGAAGCACTTATTCAAGTGCTAAGGACACACAAGATAGCTCTTGGGTGGTCCATAGGTGACCTTAAGGGCATAAGCCCAGCTAGATGCATGCACAAAATTTTATTGGAGGATAATGCTAAACCAGTGGTTCAACCACAGAGGCGGCTAAATCCAGCCATGAAGGAAGTGGTGCAGAAAGAGGTCACCAAATTACTGGAGGCTGGGATTATTTATCCTATTTCTGACAGCCCCTGGGTGAGCCCTATCCAAGTTGTCCCCAAAAAGGGAGGCATGACAGTGGTTCATAATGAAAAGAATGAACTGGTTCCTACAAGAACAGTTACAGGGTTGGCGCATGTGTATTGACTACAGAAGGCTCAATACAGCCACCAGAAAGGACCATTTTCCTTTACTATTCATAGACCAGATGCTAGAAAGACTGGCAGGTCATGATTATTACTGCTTTTTGGATGGCTACTCAGGCTATAACCAGATTGTAGTAGATCTCCAGGATCAAGAGAAAACAGCATTCACATGTCCATCTGGAGTGTTTGCTTATAGAAGGATGCCATTTGGGCTGTGTAATGCGCCTGCAACCTTCCAGAGATGCATGCTCTCTATTTTCTCTGATATGGTGGAAAAATTTCTGGAATTCTTCATGGATGACTTCTCAGTATATGGAGACTCATTCAGCTCCTGTCTTGATCACCTGAAACTAGTTCTGAAAAGATGCCAAGAGACCAACCTGGTTTTAAACTGGGAAAAATGTCACTTTATGGTGACTGAAGGGATTTTCCTTGGGCATAAAATTTCAAACAAGGGAATAGAGGTGGATCAAGCAAAAATAGAGGTAATTGAAAAATTACCACCACCTGCCAATGTTAAGGCAATTAGAAGCTTTCTGGGGCATGCAGGATTCTATAGGAGGTTTGTAAAGGATTTTTCAAAAATCGCAAAACCTCTGAGCAATCTGCTAGCTGCTGACACGCCTTTTGTGTTTGACACAGAGTTTCTGCAGGCGTTTCAAACACTGAAAGCCAAGCTGGTCATAGCACCAGTTATTTTTGCACCAGACTGGACATTACCATTTGAGCTAATGTGTGATGCCAGGGATCACGCCATTGGTGCAGTACTGGGGCAGAGGCATGACAAGCTTCTGCATGTCATTTATTATGCTAGCCGTGTTTTGAATGATGCCCAGAAAAATTACACAACCACAGAAAAAGAATTGCTTGCAGTGGTTTATGCCATTGACAAGTTTTGATCATACTTAGTAGGATTAAAAGTGATTGTGTACACAGATCATGCTGCTCTTAAATATCTACTCATAAAGCAGGATTCAAAACCCAAACTCATAAGATGGATATTGCTTCTGCAAGAGTTTGATATAGAAATAAGAGACAGAAAAGGGACAGAGAACCAAGTGGCTGATCATCTGTCCCGGATAGAGCTAATAGAAGGGACGTCATTCCCCTCTCTTGAAATCTCTGAGACCTTTCTGGATGAGCATTTGTTTGCCATTCAGGAAACACCATGGTTTGTAGACATTGCAAACTACAAAGCTGCAAGGTTCATTCCCAAGGAGTACAGCAGGCAACAAAAGAAAAAATTAATTACTGATGCAAAGTACTACTTGTGGGATGAACCCTATTTCTTTAAGAGATGTGCAGATGGCATAATCCGTAGGTGTGTGCCTAAAGAAGAAGCACAAAGGATCTTATGGCACTGCCATGGGTCACAATATGGAGGTCATTTCGGAGGTGAGCGAACAGCCACCAAGGTCCTCCAATGTGGCTTCTACTGGCCTACACTCTACAGAGATTCCCGAGAGTTTGTACGTAACTGTGACAGTTGCCAGAGAGCTGGTAATTTGCCTCACAGTTACGCCATACCTCAACAAGGAATCTTGGAGATTGAGTTGTTTGATGTATGGGGTATTGATTTCATGGGGCCTTTCCCACCATCATACTCAAACACTTATATTCTGGTGGCAGTTGACTATGTATCAAAATGGGTTGAGGCCATTGCCACACCCACCAATGATACTAAAACAGTGCTGAAGTTCCTCCAGAAACATATATTCAGCAGGTTTGGTGTTCCCAGGGTACTAATCAGTGATGGGAGCACTCACTTCTGCAACAAACAGCTTGACTCTGCCATGGTCCGGTACGGGATTCGCCACAAGGTGGCGACTCCGTATCACCCACAGAAAAATGGGCAAGCTGAAGTCTCTAACAGAGAACTAAAAAGAATCCTGGAATGGACTGTAAGTACCCGTAGAAAGGATTGGGTACGAAGCTTGGATGATGCTCTGTGGGCTTATAGAACAGCATTCAAGACTCCTATAGGGACCTCTCCATACCAACTTGTGTATGGTAAGGCATGCCACCTGCCCGTGGAACTGGAACATAAAGCCTACTGGGCAACCAGATTCCTAAACTTTGATGTCAAATTAGCTGGAGAAAAAAGATTGCTTCAGCTAAATGAGCTAGAGGAATTCAGATTCACTGCTTTCAAAAATGCCAAGCTTTATAAAGAAAAATAAAAAAGTGGCCTGACAGAAAGCTGTCATCTAGAATCTTTAAACCAAGACAAAAGGTTCTGTTGTTTAACTCTAGGCTCAGGCTATTCCCCAGGAAACTGAAGTCCCGGTGGAGGGGACTATATGTGATTACAAGTGTATCACCATATGGTTATGTGGAGCTTCAAGATATTGATTCTGATAAGAAGTTCATTGTTAATGGACAGAGAATCAAGCACTATCTTGAAGGCAATGTTGAGCAAGAGTGCTCAAGGCTGAAGCTAGATTAAAAGCTCAGCAAGGTCCAGCTAAAGACAATAAAGAAGCGCTTGCTGGGAGGCAACCCAGCCATGGGGCATCACTTCCTCTAAGCATTTTGCCCTATTCTTGATTTTATTTGTTTATATAAAGTTCACTGATACTAAGGTAAAGAGTTAATTGCATAAGTTCACAGGGTTACAGAAGGATTCTGCACACAAAACAGAGAAAAATAGCTCACTGGCAAGAAAACGCCAGTAAAAGTCTGTTTTTAGCGTTCAACGCCCAAAAGAAGCATCCATTGGGCATTGAACGCCAGTAAGGATAGCCATTTGGGCGTTAAACGCCAGAAAGAAGCATCTTCTGGGTGTTCAACGCCAGAAAGAAGCTCCTTCTGGGTGTTTAACGCCAGATTTACAGCGTCCTGGGCGTTCAGAAAAATGCCCAGTGACAAAGGAGTTCCTGGCGTTCAACGCCAGAAAGAAGCAGCAGCTGGGCATTGAACGCCCAAGAGAGGCAGCATTTGGGTGTTGAATGCCCAAAACATGCAGCGTTTGGGCGTTCAAACGCCAGGATGGTGGGGAGGAGGTGAATTCATTTTTACTTCACATTTTTCATTCTAAATTTAATTTTCATGTTTCAATTCATGATTTCTTGCATAAACATGTTAAGAACCCTGATTTCTAAAATCCCTAATTTCTAAAAACCCTATTTTAAAAATATCAAATATATCTTAATCCATAAGCACAAATCCTTTTTTTTATCCAATTCAACTCTTTTTCAAAATTTTCAAAATAAATCTATCTCTTTTCATTCAAAAATCTTTTCAACTAATCAATATCTTTTTCAAATCTCCATACTATCTTTTTCAAAAATCCAAATCTATCTTTTTCAAATATCTTTCATATCTTTTTAATCTTAAATCATATCTTCTATCTTATCTTTCTTTGTATTTTCGAAATAACCCACCCCCTCCCTTTAAATATGGGTTCGGCCTCCCTCCCCTCCCATCTTCAACTGCACCTAGCTCTCCTTCTCTCCCTCTCTTTTCTTTTCTTTTTGCTTGAGGACAAGCAAACCTCTAAGTTTGGTGTGCCTATCCGTGATCACTAAGATCATGGCTCCTAAAGGAAAATAACCCACTCCAAGAGGCAAGAAAGAGAGTGTTCCAAAACAACTTTGGAATCAAGAGAAGTTCTTAACTAAAGAACATTCAGACCATTATTACAAAATAATGGGTCTAAGATCAGTGATCCCGGAAGTTAGATTCGATCTGAAAGAAGACGAATATCTGGAGATCCGTGAGCAAATCTGAATCAGGAACTGGAAGATCCTAGCCAATCCTGAAATAAAAGTGGGAAGGAATATGGTCCAGGAGTTCTATGCTAATATGTGGCATACAGACAGGCAAAGACTATCTGGATCTGCTATCTATGACTATCGGACCTTGGTCAGAGGAAAGATTGTTCATACCCACCCTGACAAGATCAGGGAAATCTTAAAGCTACCTCAGCTGAAAGATGATCCAGACTCCTTCAATAGGAGAATGATGAGAACAGACAAGGGTCTGGATAAGATTCTAGAGGATATATGCATCCCTGGAGCCAGGTGGACCACCAGCACGAAGGGTGTCCCAATTCAACTCAAAAGAGAAGATCTCAAACCAGTCACCAGAGGATGGCTGGACTTCATTGGGCATTCTCTGCTGCCCACAAGCAACCATTCTGAAGTCACTATTAGAAGAGCAGTGTTGATCCATTGCATCATGATGGGAAAAGAAGTGGAAGTTCATCAACTGATTTCAACTGAATTCTACAAAATTGCAAACAAAAATTCCAAAGATGCCAGGTTAGTTTATCCAAGCTAGATTTCTATGCTCTGCAAGGACGCTGGAGTAAGGATGGGAATAACTGAGTATATCTCAGTTGAGCGGCCAATCACCAAAGCATCAATGGAAAAACAACAAGCACAGGATGACCCCATCAAGAAGAGAACACAGGAAATTCTCCCAGAAATCCCTCAATCTGAATACTGGGAGTATCTTGAAACATCTATTACCAAGATGCAAGAAGCTATGGAACAAATACAGAAAGAACAGAAGGAACAAAGTAGCATTCTTTGCTATTTGCTTAAAGAACAAGAGGAGCAAGGGCGTGATTTAAGGGAATTGAAGCGCCAGAAATTATCTCTTGAAGGACCAAGCACCCCGCAGATTAGAGGAACATCCACTTCCCAGAACAAAGGTTGTTAAATTCCAATCTTACCCTTAATTCGGTGATAACTGTTTTTATTTTAGTTTTACCTTAGGAGTCATATAGTAGTAATTAGTATCTATATTTTTGATTTTATCCCCAATTAAGCGATAATTTAATTTTATCATAATCATTGAACATGAATAAAATAGAAGAATTTCTTTAGAATAAGAGACAATATTTTTCAAGTTTTTAATAAGATAAATTCTAATTATTTACATGTGGTGGCAATGCTTTCTGTCTTCTGAATGAATGCTTGAACAGTTCATATGTCTTTTGAATTTGATGTTTAAGACTGTTAAATATGTTGGCTCTTGAAAGAATGATGAACATGAGACATGTTATTGATAATCTGAAAAATCATAAAAATGATTCTTGAAGCAAGAAAAAGCAGCAAAGAACAAAGCTTGCAGAAAAAAAAATATAGAGAAAGAAAAAGAGAAAGCAAGCAGAAAAAGCCAAAGCTCTTAAAACCAAAAGGCAAGGGTAAATAAAAAGGACCCCAAGGCTTTGAGCATCAGTGGATAGGAGGGCCTAAAGGAATAAAATCCCGGCCTAAGCGGCTAAACCAAGCTGTCCCTAACCATGTGCTTATAGCGTGAAGGTGTCAAGTGAAAACTTGAGACTGAGAGGTTAAAGTCAAGGTCCAAAGCAAAGAGAAGAGTGTGCTTAAGAACCCTGGACACCTCTAATTGGGAACTTTAGCAAAGCTAAGTCACAATCTGAAAAGATTCACCCAATTATGTGTTTGTGGCATTTATGTATCTGGTGGTAATACTGGAAAACAAAGTGCTTAGGGCCACGGTCAAGACTCATAAAGTAGCTGTGTTCAAGAATCAACATACTAAACTAGGAGAATCAATATCACTATCTGAATTCTGAGTTCCTATATATGCCAATCACTCTGAGCTTCAACGGATAAAGTGAGATGCCAAAACTATTCAGAAGCAAAAAGCTACTAGTCCTGCTCATCTAATTAGAATCTGAGCTTCACTCAAAAACTCTGAGATATTATTGCTTCTTAAATTATTTGTATTCTATTTTATTTATCTAGTTGCTTGAGGACAAGCAACACTTTAAGTTTGGTGTTGTGATGAGCGGATATTTTATACGCTTTTTGGGGTAATTTCATATAGTTTCTAGTGTGTTTTAGTTAGTTTTTAGTTTATTTTCATTAGTTTCTAGGCAAAATTTATATTTCTGGACTTTACTATGAGTTTGTGTGCTTTTCTATGATTTCAGGTATTTTCTGGCTGAAATTGAGGGAGCTGAGCAAAAATCTGATTCAGGCTAAAAAAGGACTGCTGATGCTGTTGGATTCTGACCTCCTTGCATTCAAAATAGATTTTCTGGAGCTTCAGGACTCCAAATGGCACGCTTTCTAATTGCGTTGGAAAGTAGACATCCAGAGCTTTCCAGCAATATATAATAGTCTATACTTTGCTCAAGGATAGACGACGTAAACTGGCGTTCAACGCCAGTTCCATGCTGCAGTCTGGTGTCCAGCGCCAGAAACAAGTTACAAAGTGGAGTTCAACGCTAGAAAAGGATCCAAAGCTGGCGTTGAACGCCCAAAATAGCACTATGCACGTGATTAGCTTAAGTCTCAGCCCCAGCACACACCAAGTGGGCCCCAGAAGTGGATTTCTGCACCATATATCATAGTTTGTTCATTTTCTGTAAACCTAGGTTACTAGTTTAGTATTTAAATAACTTTTAGAGGTTTATTTCAATCTCATGACATTTTGAGATCTGAACTTTGTACCTTTTGACGGCATGAGTCTCTAAACTCCATTGTTGGGGGTGAGGAGCTCTGCTGTGTCTCGATGGATTAATGCAAGTATTTATGTTTTCCATTCAAACATGTGTGTTCCTATCTAAGATATCCATTCGCACTTCAATATGAATGTGATAAACGTGACAATCATTATCATTCCTCCACGAACGCGTGTGGTGCACGAATTATGAATCACACTTTTCACAACTCGTACCACTAACCAGCAAGTGCACTGGGTCGTCCAAGTAATACCTTACGTGAGTAATGGGTCGAATCCCACGGAGATTGTTGGTTTGAAGCAATCTATGGTTATCTTGTAAATCTTAGTCAGGAAGTCAATTATGTTTATCAGTAGAATTTCAAATAACCAAGAGAGCATAAATTAAAGGTTACTTGTTATGCAGTAATGGAGAATGTGTTGGAGTTTTGGAGATGCTTTGTCTTCTGAATCTCTGCTTTCCTCTGTCTTCTAATTCACGCACACATGTCCTCCTATGGCAAGCTGTGTGTAGGTAGATCACCGTTGTCAATGGCTACCATCCATCCTTCCAGTGAAAAGATTCCCAATGCGCTGTCACCGCACGGCTAATCATCTGCAGGTTCTCAATCATGCCGGAATAGGATCTGCTATCCTTTTGCGTCTGTCACTACGCCCAGCACTCGTGAGTTTGAAGCTCGTCACAGCCATTCGATCATTGAATCCTACTCGGAATACCACAGACAAGGTTTAGACTTTCCGGATTCTCATGAATGCCGCCATCAGTTCTAGCTTATACCACGGAGATTCTGATTAAGGAATCTAAGAGATACTCATTCAATCGGATATAGAACGGAGGTGGTTGTCAGACACACGTTCATAGTTTGAGGAAGGTGATGAATGTCACGGATCATCACCTTCATCATAGTTAAGCGCGAATGAACATCTTAGATAGGAACAAGCGTGTTTGAATGGAAAACAGAAATACTTGCATTAATTCATCAAGACACAGCAGAGCTCCTCACCCCCAACAATGGGGTTTAGAGACTCATGCCGTTAGAGAATACAAAGTTCAGATCTAAAAATGTCATGAGATACAAAATAAGTCTCTAAAAGTTGTTTAAATACTAAACTAGTAGCTTAGGGTTACAAAATATGAGTAAACTATGATGGATGATGCAGAGATCCACTTCTGGGGCCCACTAGGTGTGTGCTGGGCTGAGAATTAAGCAATCTACGTGCAGAGGCCATTTGTGGAGTTGAACGCCAGTTTTTGTGCCAGTTTGGGCGTTCAACTCCAGCTTTTGATCCTTTTCTAGCGCTGGACGCCAGAATTGGGCAGAGAACGCCAGTTTACGTCGTCTATCCTTGTGCAAAGTATAGACTATTATATATTGTTGGAAAGCCCTGGATGTCTACTTTCCAACGCAATTGGAAGCATGCCATTTCGAGTTATATAGCTCCAGAAAATCCACTTTGAGTGCAGGGAGGTCAGAATCCAACAGCA
Organism: Arachis ipaensis; assembly: GCF_059453495.1. NCBI lineage: Eukaryota > Viridiplantae > Streptophyta > Magnoliopsida > Fabales > Fabaceae > Arachis > Arachis ipaensis. The sequence continues at coordinate 69,016,478 of NC_142438.1, forward strand.
TCAGCAGTCCTTTTTCAGCCTGAATCAGATTTTTGCTCAGCTCCTTCAATTTCAGCCAGAAAAATACCTGAAATTATAGAAAAACACACAACTCATAGTAAAGTCCAGAAATATGAATTTTTCCTAAAAACTAATGAAAATAGACTAAAAACTAACTAAAACATACTCAAAACTATATGAAATTAACCCCAAAAAGCGTATAAAATATCCGCTCATCAGCGTGCCTGACAACCACTTACGTTCCACCATAGAATAAATGAATATCTCTTAGATCTCTTAATCAGAATCTTCGTGGTATAAGTTAGATTGATGGCAGCATTCAAGAGAATCCAGAAAGTCTAAACCTTGTCTGTGGTATTCCGAGTAGGATTCAGGGATTGAATGACTGTGACGAGCTTCAAACTCATGAGTGCTGGGCGTAGTGACAGACGCAAAAGGATAGTAAATCCTATTCCGGTACGATTGAGAACCTGCAGATGATTAGCCGTGCGGTGACAGCGCATCTGGACCCTTTTCACTGGAAGGATGGATGGTAGCCATTGACAACGGTGATCCACCAACACACAGCTTGCCATAGAAGGACGTGCGTGCGTGAATCAGAAAACAGAGGAAAGCAGAATTTCAGAAGACAAAGCATCTCCAAAACTCCAACCTATTCTCCATCATTACATACAAGTATAATTTGTGTTCTGCCCTTTTATTCCTTGCAATCATAATTGATAAGTGAATTATTTTATTGTCTTCCTGACTAAGAGTTATAAGATAACCATAGATTGCTTCAAGCCAACAATCTCCGTGGGATCGACCCTTACTCACGTAAGGTATTACTTGGACGACCCAGTGCACTTGCTGGTTAGTAGTACGAGTTGTAAAAAGTGTGATTTATAATTTGTGCACCAACACCTTCACACCACAAGCATATAGTTAGGGAAGCAGCTCATTTGAACTGTTTAGGCTAAGAATTTGTTTCTTTTAGGCCCTTCTAACCTTGATCTTGCCATTTGGCATAAAGATCTATTGACTTTTTGCTCTTGGCTTTTGGTTTAAAGAGCTACTGGCTTTTTCTTTTTCTGCTTGCTATTATATATATGTATATTTTTTTTCCGCATATTTTTTTATTGCTTTTTGCTACTTTTTCTTGATTCAAGAATCAATTTTTGGATTTTTTAGATCACCGATAATACTTCACTTTTATCCTCATTCTTTCAAGAGCGAATATTCTTAACTCCAACATCAAATATGTACTGTTCATTCATACATTCAGAAAACAAAAGCAATGCCACCACATCAAATAATTGAACTATTCTTAATATATGACTTGAAATTCATGCATCTTACTTTTCTTTTTCAATAAAAATTTTCTTTTAAGCAAGGTGAGAGATGCATGAAATATTTCATAGCTTTGAGACATAAAGACAGATGATCATGTACTAGAAATAGAAAATAAAACAAAATACATGGAAAACAGAATAACATAGGCAACAGGGGAGTAAAGGGAACGAATCCACCTTAGTGATGACGGCCACTACTCCTTCTGGAGGATCCAATGGAGTGTTTTATCTCTTTTATGTCACGCCCCTGCTTCTATTGTTCTGCCCTCATGGTTCTTTGTTCTTCCCTCATGGCTCTTTGATTTTCTCTTATGTCATGGAGGATGGTGGAATGCTCTTGATGTCGCATCCTTAGTTGATCCATGCTGGAGCTCAATTCTCCTAGAGAAGTGTGCAACTGGTCCCAATAGCCTTGGGGAGGAAAATACATCCCTTGAAGCATCTCAGGGATTTCTTGTTGAGGCAGCTCCACATGCTGTTGTTGTAGTCCATGTGCTGGCTCTCTAATTTGCTCCATCCTTATTTTAGTGATGGGCTTGTCCTCCTCAATAGGAATGTCTCCTTCTATGATAATTCCAGCTAAATTGCATAGATGACAGATAAGGTGGGAGAATGCCAACCTTGCTAAGGGGGAAGGCTTTTTAGCTTTCTTGTACAACTCTTAAGGTATTACCTTATGTACCTCCACCTCACTTCCAATCATGATGCAATGAATCATGATGGCTTTGTCAATGGTCACTTCTGACAAATTGCTAGTAGGGATGATAGAACGTTGGATAAATTCCATCCATCCTCTAGCTACGAATTTGAGGTCAAGCCTTCTCAGTTGGATAGACTTGCCTTAAGCATCCCTCTTTTACTGAGCTCCTTCCACACAAATGTCTCAAAGGACTTGGTCCAGCCTCTGAATAAAAATTACTCTCCTAGTGTAAAGATGTGGGTCTCCTTTCATCAGTGGCAAATGGAGCTCCAACCTTACACTTTCTGGGCTGAAATCCAAAGGTCACCCTCGGACCACGGTGATCCAATTTTTGGGATTTGGGTTCACACTAGTGTCATGGTTTTTAGTAACCCATGCATTAGCATAGAACTCTTGTACCATCAAGATCCCAACCTCTGGGATAGGATTGGTTAGGACTTCCCAACCTCTCCTCTGGATTTCTCTTCGGATCTCCGTGTACTCCTTCTTTTTTAGCCTAAAGGGGACTTCAAGAATCACCCTTTTTTTTGCCACTACTTCATAGAAGTAGTCTTGATGAGCTTTGGTGATGAATCTTTCCATCTCCCAAGATTCGGAGGTGGAAGTAGCTGCTTTTTCTTTCCTCTTTCTAGAGGATTCTCCGACTTTGGGTGCCATAAGTGGGAATAGAAAGCAAAAGGCAAGGATTTTCCAACACCAAATTTAAAAGCTTTAATCATCCTCGAGCAAAATATGAAGAAAAGAAAAGAAAAGAGTAGAAGAAAAAGAGAATAGAGGAGAAGGAGAGGGATAGTGGATTTGGCCAAGTAGAGCTTTAGTGTATGGATGGTCTGTGTATGAAGGGTAGGAAGAAGAGGTATTTATAGGAGTGGGATAAGTTAGGGTTCGAAAGAATGGGTGGGAATTGGGTGGGAAATTTTGAATTTGAAGTGGGTGGGGATTGGTGGGAGTTATAATAGTTTTGGGAAGTGATATGGATGTGATTAGGTTAGGGTTTATAGGAAAAAGTATGTGGGAAAGAGTGAAAGTAAGAGAGAGAAGAAGGAGAGGTAGGTGGAGATTCTGTGGGACCCGCTGATCCTGAGGGGCTAGGAAATTCAAGTTTCTTGCCCTCTTGTGGGTGTTGAACACCCAGCTCTTGCTTTTGGCTGGAGTTTAATGCCAGCTATGTACCTCTCATTGGGCGTTAAACGCTATTGAAGGACCTCCTTCCTTGTGTTCAACACTAGGTCTGTGCCTATGTTGGGGCGTTGGACGCCCGGGTTCTGCCCCTTAACTGGCGTTCAATGCCAGCTTCAGGCTCCCTGGCTGGTGTTCAACGCCAACAATTTCTTATCTGGCTTCCATTTAACGCCAGCAATGTGCACCCTGGTTGGCGTTCAACCCCAGCAAGGTCTCTGCTCTAGGATGTTCTGTTTTTAGCTTTGACTGTTTCTGTTTCTGTTCTAACTGCTGCACATGATCATAAACTTAAACAAATATTAAAATTAAACTGAAATAACATAAAGAAACTTAAAGAAAAACAAGAAAACATTAATTATTGATGAGTTGCCTCCCAAGAAGCGCTTCTTTAACGTCACTAGCTTGACGGTTAGCTCCTTATGGATAAGTTCCACATGTTCTAGAGATAGGATCCTGTTCACAGTGTGTGGAATGACTGGATTGTCTGTGAAGACAACTCTCATACCAGGTGAGAGGCCTTCAGTGGGGATTTTATTATCCCTCCAGCTTTTGGGTACTTTCTTCTTAGTACCTTTGTTCTCAGTGCTTGATAATGTCTGCCCAACACCAAACTTAGAATTGGTGTCTGTGGACTCTGTACAACTTTGCACTTAGAGAGAAGGTTGGAACACTAAGTGTTGCACAACTGTTTCTCTGTTGTCAGAGGGACAGTTAAGGCTAGGTATATTGATAAACCCCAATTTTGTGGTTTATATTGTGTAGAATTTGGAGAGTTTTGTCAATATTTTCCATATTTTATTCACAGAAATTGCATGGTTTTGTGTTCTCTTCCTAATATTGCTTCATGATGGAAAACATGCTTCTTTTGCTTTAAAAATGCCATATTTTGATCCTCTTTTATTACCATTCGATGCCGTGATATGTTTGTTGAGTGATTTCAGAGTTTGTAGAGCAAGAATGGCCTAGAAGAGAGGAAGGAAGCATGCACAAGTGGGTGCAAGGAGTTGGGTATGGCGCGCGAAGAGTGACGTATCTGCGTGGATTGGTGACTTCCCTATTGACGCGTACGCACGCTTGACGCGTACGCGTGGATCGCGAAATTCAGGCGACGCGCACGCGTACATGACGTGTATGCCTGACGAGCATCACGTAACCCCATTAAAGAAATTGTGCCTGGCGATTTTTGAGGCTCAGCAAGCCCAAATTCAAGCTGATTCTGTATGGAAAAGACCCAGGAACTCTAGGGGGAAAGAGTGGGATCATTCATTACACACTTAGACACAATTTTGGCTAGTTTTTTTAGTTCTTATTCTTCTAGAGAGAGAAACCATTATTCCTCTCTAGATCTAGTTTGATTTGATCTTCCCTTGTTGAATTCTGAATTGGGTTTTGTTGATTTCTAGTTTTGATTACTTAATTTGAATTTTCTAGTATAATTCTGTTGAGATCTTGTGTTAGATTGATGTTTTCTAGTTATTTCCCATTTTCTATTCATCTTATGAGATTTGTGGATCTTAAATTGTTAACGAGACATTGATGTTTTCCATGATTAATAGTGTTATTTGAGTAGTTTTCTATTGATAATTGTTAGTGGGTACTTTTAATTTCTAATTTGATTGCAATTTGACTATGTCTTTTATTAATGCATACCATGTGTTTGATGAAATGTTTCCTTTGATTATGGAGTAGTTTTCTTTACTCTTGGCCTAGGTTAAGGGAATTGGATAAACTTGAGTCATTGGGTCTAATTGATTTGGTGATTTGAGAACCCTTAGTGGTCAAGTTGATACCGATTGACACTAATCCACTACTAAGTCAATTGGTAGTTGGATTGGGACTTATGAGTTGAGATTGATCAAGCCACTTGATGTACCTCAAGCTTAGGAGTAAACATTACGTACTTAAAGCTATTGGAGGTAGACTTAGTGAATTTGGTTCCTCATAATTGTCAAGATATGGTTATTAGACAAGGATGGTGACTCCAATCCCTATGCCTAGCCAAGAGTTCCTTTTATTATTCACATTTGAAAACCAAAAATTTCAATTGCATTGACTTTAGTTATAGTTACTTGTTTAGTTCTAGAGTAGAATTACATTGGATGTTATCTAGTTAAATTGAAATTGCTCACATCTTGCTTTAGTTACTTGATTTAGTTTCTTGCACTTTAAGATTTCTTGCTTGTTAAGTCTATTAGTTCAATTCCTTTATCATGACTTCCAACCCCGGAATTCTAACCTATGTTGATACACATGTTTGCCCATTCCTTGTGAGATGACCCGAGGTTTGAATACTTCGGTTACTTTTATTGGGGTTGAACTTTGTGACAACCAATTCTTTAAAATTTGATTGAGAGTTGTTAGTTGGTTTGGAACTATGCTTACAACGACGTTCTATTTCTATTAATAGAAATTCTAGACCGACAATAATTCTCGTGTCAAATTTTTGGCGCCGTTGCCAGGGAGTGGTTGCAACGTATGCCTTGACATTGGTTATGTGAATATATGAATAGTGTGGATAGTTTACTTGCTTTCAATACTTAGCTTATAGTTTAGATTTCTTTTATTCATGTGCTATGACTCCTAAGTTTGATGACTCGGTCTGAACTGAACTCTAGCTTAGCCGAGCTTGACCTTGAGATTGAATGGACTTTGTTGTACACTCGGCAAGCTAGACGGCGGTTGGACTATATGGCTAGTGCTTCGACCTCTCTTGAGGAGCATACCGAATCACTAGACGGAACCGAGAGTGACTTGGAGTCTGCTACTTCCTACTCTTCTGTTGGCACCACTAATACATCTTTGCATCCCACAGGTGAACAAAACATGGCGGAACCACGCCGAATCACCTTGCATGAACAAGGGGCTCCGGATATCATACTTCAACCTTTGCAAGCAAGGTATCCTAATCTCGACCCAAACTTTGAGTTGAAGAATAGCTTGATAAATCTACTCCCCAAGTATCATGGGCTTCTGTGTCAAGACCCTATCCGACATTTAAGAGATTTTTAAGTTCCTTGTTCTACGGCTCGAAGACATGTGGCCGATGAAGTTGCTATTATGGTTTTTGCTTTCCCCTTCTCTCTTGAGGGACAAGCAAAAACATGGTTCTATTCCCAACCAGATGAGATTGTGACCAATTGGAATTTCTTGAGAAGAGAGTTTCTAGACAAGTTCTTTTCGCCGGAGAAGACTGACTATATTTGAAAGGAAATCTTGGGTATAATGCAAAAGGACTAAGAGTGCTTGTATGAGTATTGGACTAGATTCATGAGGCTATTGGAATCTTGTCCACACTATGGATTGGACACTCATTTGCTTATCAGTTATTTTACCGGAGGTCTTTGTGCGAAATATAGAAGATTGCTCACTGCCGCTAGTGGTGGTTCCCTTTCTAAAAACAAGACGGTGGGAGAAGCCTGGAGCTTGATAAATAATGTTGCCGAGGCTACACAACATGTAAGAGTGAAAAGCAATCTCCTCAAAGGTGTAGTGGAAGCATCCCCTTCTGAAAAAAGCTTAACCAAGGCGCTTGGGGATATGACCACTATCCTTACGGAGATGCAAAAAGAACAAAAGGCATTCTATTCCATCCAAGCCATCCAAGCCCCACCCCAAGTTGCCCAACTTGAAGGTCCTCCTAGGATTTGTGGTTTGTGCTCTAGCACCACACATTACACCGATTAATGCCACCAAATTCAAGAGGAGTATACCTTGCCGTGGCCAATGTGAATTATAACAACCGTCCACCCTATCCCTCTCAAGGCCAAAACAACTACTCTCATGGCAATAACTCCAATTATGGGTGGAGGGACAATCCACAAGGGAGCAATCAAAATCAAAGATGGAACAAATATTCTTCTCACTACAACAACAACCAATCTTCATCCCAATACTACCATAACAACAACAACCACCAAACCAACCAAAATCACCACAACCAAGCATCCTATCAAAACCAAAACAACTACACCAAGTACCAAGCACCACATCAATGACAACAATCCAACCAATCCTCCTCCTCTTCCACCAACCAAGTTGATGAACTTAGAGCTACTATGAAAAACAGGAAGAGAATAACAAGGCTCAATTTAATACCTTGAGTGAACAATATGGTAGCATGAGTGTTCAATTAGCCAACCTCACCGATATGATATCAAAATTGGCCCTTTCCTCCTCCAATAACACCAACCAACCCTCAAGCTCTTCTAACCTTCCATCTCAACCCCTTCCAAACCCAAAGGGCAGTCTCAACGCCATTACTCTACAGTCGGGAACCATATTGGAGGAGATACTTGCTAGGGTCATGGAAGACATTCATGAGGAAGAAGTGGTTGTTGAAGTCCCACATGAAGAAGAGGAGGTAGACACAAGGCATGAGGAAGAAGAAGTGAGCCTTAAGAAACCCAAGAGGAAGGCTATAGTGGACGAATCCATTCTTATCCCATTTCCATCCATGGTAAAGAAGGCCAAAAAGACTCCGGAGTTTGATTTAAACATGCTTCAAGTATTCAAGAAGGTTGAGGTAACCATCCCACTTCTTGATTCCATTCAAAAAATTCTGAAGTATGCAAAATTTTTAAAGGACTTATGCACACACAAGGATAGGATAGGTGAGTTGGAGACATTGTCATTGGGTAATTCTATTTCTTCATTAATGAAGCCTATTCCGGAAAAGTGTGGTGACCCTGGACCATGTTTGGTGTCATGTTGCATTGGTGGAGTCGCTTTTCATGACTGTATGTGTGATCTAGGGGCTTGCATGAGTATCATGCCACTTTCTATCTTTGCGCGGTTGAATTTAGCTCCATTAAAGAGGTCAGCGGCCAAATTTGCCTTAGCCGACAAGAGTGTGATTACCGTAGTGGGAATAGCGGAAGATGTACTTGTGGTGATCAAGGATTTGGTGTTTCCGGTTGATTTCTACATCCTTGAAAGTCCTCCAATAGATAATAAAAGCTCTTCCTCTGTTTTTCTTGGTAGACCTTTCTTGAAGATCTCTAAGTTCAAATTAGATGCCTTTACCGGCACATACTCTTTTGAGGTAGGAGACAAGACTATCAAGTTCAATTTGGAAGAAGCCATGAGACACCCACCCGAAGAGTATTCTGTTCTCCGATGTGATGTAATCGATGAGGTAGTAGCAGAGGTACGACAAGAGGATCACAATAAGTTGTGCTACCCTATTGTTGAAGAGACGGATGACCATGAGGGTGAGCAAGAGAAAGTTGTTGAGAATGAACTCCAAGAGCTTGATGAAAAAGAACTGCAACTTGAGGCAAAGAGTGAATTGAAGCCTCTTCCATCTCATTTGAAGTATGCATTCTTAGAGGATAACCAAAGGTTTCTGGTCATTATTGCTAGTGAGCTTTCTAGCCAAGAAGAGAAGCTTCTAGAGATCCTAAGGAAGCACAAGAAAGAAATCGGTTGGAGCTTGGCTGACATTGTGGGGATCCCGCACATGTATGCATCGTATTTTTTTCCAAGAGGGAGCTCGGCTGGTGAGACAACCCCAAAGAAGGCTCAACCCGAATATCCTAGATGTGGTGAAAAAAGAAGTCACAAGGCTACTTGATGCGGGTATCATATATCCGATTTCTGACAGTGAATGGGTGAGCCCGGTCCAAGTCATCCCAAAGAAATCAGGAATCACTGCAGTTAAGAAGGATGATGGTGAAGTGGTCACCAAAAGAGTGCAAAATGCTTGGCGGGTGTGCATCGATTATAGAAGGTTGAACGCTGCTACAAGGAAGGACCACTACCCTTTGCCCTTCATTGACCAGATGTTGGACCGACTGGTAGGTAAATCTCATTATTACTTTCTTGATGGATTCACTGGCTACTTCCATATACATATTGCTCCTGAAGATCAGGAAAAGACCACATTTACTTGTCCCTTTGGCACATTTGCTTATAAAAGGATGCCATTTGGGCTATATAATGCACCCACCACTTTTTAGCAGTGCATGACGAGTGTCTTTTTCGATCTTATGGAGACTTGTTTGGAGAACTTGGCCAAGGTCTTGGAACGATGTGTCGACACTAACCTTGTTCTCAATTTCGAAAAATGTCACTTCATGGTGAGACAAGGCATAATGTTAGGACACATAGTTTCTGACAAGGGCATTTCTGTGAACCCGGCCAAGGTTGATTATCACCAGTTTACCTCAACCCTCTTCTGTGAGGGAGGTCCGTTCCTTTTTGGGGCATGCAGGATTCTATAGGCGCTTTATCAAGAATTTTAGCAAGATTGAATTGCCATTGTCGCGCCTACTCCAAAAGGACGTGGACTTTGAGTTTGATAGTGCTTGTGTGGATGCCTTTGAGGAGTTAAGGAGAGCTCTTACCACGGCACCAATTGTGAGGGGCCCCAACTGGACGTAGCCATTCGAGATAATGTGCGATGCGTAAAACTATGCCGTAAGTGCCGCGCTTGCATAGCGTGATGGTAAACTCCCTTATATCATTGCTTATTCCTAAAAAACAATGGATGCGGCATAATCCAACTATACCACTACGGAAAAAGAACTCCTAGCTATTATTCATGCCTTAGATAAATTCAGATCTTATTTGCTAGGGTCCAAAATAGTGGTATATACGGATCATGCAGCTTTAAAGTATTTGATGACAAAGAATGAATCGAAACCTAGGCTCATACGTTGGATCTTGCTCTTGCAAGAGTTCGACATTGAGATTAAGGATCGAAGTGGGTTTCAAAATTTGGTTGTGGATCATTTGAGCCGCCTTGAAAATCTTAAATATGACCCATTTCCAATTGATGACTCATTCCCTTTGGATAGTTTGCATGCTATTTTGGATAGCTTTCCTTGGTTTGCATCTATAGCGAACTACTTGGTTGCTAAGATCTTCCCTCATAGCTTTTCTAAACATCAAAGAGATAAGTTGAGAAATGATTCCAAATATTACATTTGGGATGACCCTCACTTGTAGAAGAGGGGAGTAGACCAAGTAATTCGAAGATGTGTTCCGGAATCCAAAATCCAACCCATTATTGAAGCTTGCCATTCATCCGAGTGTGGCGGCCACTTTGGCCCACAACGGACGGCTAAAAAGGTTTTTGATTGTGGATTCTGGTGGCCAACCTTATTCAAGGACGCTAACCAATTTTGTGTGTCATGTCACCAATGTTAGAAGTCGGGAAATGCATCCCAAAAGGATGAAATGCCTTAACAACCAATGTTGTTCTGTGAAATCTTTGATGTATGGGGCATAGACTTTGTGGGGCCATTTCCCAACTCAAGTGGGTATCTATATATTTTGTTGGCAGTTGACTACGTATCAAAGTGGGTGGAAGTGATACCTACCCACTTTGATGACGCTAATGCCGTGACTTCTTTCATTAGAAATAATATTGTGTGCCGCTATGGGTCGCCACGAGCAATCGTGAGCGACCAAGGTTCCCACTTTTGTAACAGGAAGGTAGAAGCACTGTTCAAGCGCTATGGGATATTACATAAGGTTTCAACTGCCTATCACCCCCCAAACGAATGGACAAGCGGAGGTATCCAATCGGGAGATTAAGAAAATTCTGGAGAAAGTGGTGAATCCACAAAGAAAGGACTGGAGCTCTCGATTGGGAGATGCACTATGGGCATATAGGACGGTCTACAAGACCCTGTTAGGGATGAGTCCCTTCTGGATCGTCTATGGCAAGGCATGCCACCTTTCGGTGGAAATTGAGCATAAGGCCTATTGGGCAGTGAAGCAGTGTAACATGGACATCACCAAGGCAGGTATAGCCAGAAAATTACAACTAGAGGAGCTTGAGTGTCTTAGGATGGAGGCATATGAGAATGCGTGAATCTACAAGGAAAAGATCAAGGCATTCCATGATCACCATATCCGAAAGAAGGATTTTCGAGAAGGTGATGAAGTTCTCCTCAACAACTCAAGGCTTAGATTCATGCCTGGGAGACTCCGTTCCAAATGGGAAGGACCCTTTAAGGTGAAGGAGGTAAAGCCCTATGGAGTAATGGAACTAATTGACCCTCAAGGTGTTACAACTTTCAAGGTGAATGGACATAGAGTGAAGAAGTACCATGGCTATAAATCACCAAGGGAAGTGGAGGTTCTCCTGCTTGAGGATGCACCAAAAGGAGAGGAAGCTTAAGCGCATGACAGTCCAACTTAAGGACGTTAAAGAAAAGTGCTTGGTGGGAGACACCCCACCATGGTAAGATATTCCTTGTGTATACTTTCTTGATGTTGTTGAGTTTCCTTAGGTATGCTAGCTTTTGTTGACTTTGTTGAATTGTTATAATGTTCATGTAGATTTCATTAATCTTGGTATAGATGAATTGATAAGGTTAGAGAAAATGCTTTATTTTGAGTAGTGCATGAATTTGTGAGTGTTTTCTTGACTATCTAGCTTGGATACCTGCCAGGAATGTGTTAAAAATACCTTTCTCTATGTAAAAAAAAATCCACGCTCAAGCGTGTAGGACGCGTGCGCGTCGCTTGCGTTTTTGCAACTCTGGGTACACTTTCCCGAGAGTTGCGTGAGCATTGCGCAAGCATTGTGCGAAATGCGTGACTGCCTACCCACGCGTTGCTAATATGCATAAACTTGATATGCTACGATTTAGGAAATTGCACGATCGGCAAAATTCCTTCCGGCAAGTGCACCGGTTATCGTCAAGTAAAAACTCACAATAGAGTGAGGTCGAATCCCACAAGGATTGGTTGAGTGAGCAATTCGGATTAGAAGTATGTTCTAGTTGAGCGGAATCAAGATTTAGATGAGAATTGCGGAATGTAAAATTGCATGAATTAAAGAGCGAGAAGCTAAATTGCTGAAATTAAAAGGGATGGGGGTGATTGCATGAATTTAATTGCAGAATGTAAAGAGAAAGTGGTAAATCAGGAATGGGGAGTTCATTGGGTGTTAGGAGATATTGAGATCTCCGAATCAAAACAACTTTTATCCCTTCCTCAACCAATGCATTCATTGAATTTTGCTTGGCAATCTTATATGATTGGATCCCAATCCCTTGGCTCACCAATTCTCTCTAAAAACAAACAAATTCCCAATCCCTTGGTTTAAATGTTCATAAGAAGAGATGATGCTCGATCACTGATTATACCACACAGTTTCATGAACCACAATTTGGTAGGATTACATGTCACAATATCCATCCAAACCCCAATCCAATTCACTGTGGGAAAGCTTCTCTAGCATGAATCCTCCATTCCTTTTCCAAGGTTCCGAAGGATTCTAATTATGGGTAGTTTCTTTCCCAAGACAACTACCCAATGGAATTAGATCGAGAAGCTTTCTAACAAAATTCAAGAGAAAAGATTGAAGAAGAAGATAAAACTATTATTGATTCATTGAATTACAATAGAGCTCCCTAACCCAATGAAAGGGGTTTAGTGAGTCATAGCTCTGAATTCAATTACAAAACTAAAAGAAAATGATCCAAAGTTCTCCGTGTAAAAACCTCCCAACTAACTTAAATTCTATCCTATTTATACACTTTCTAAATTGAGCTTATGTTGTGTTTCTTGGGCTTTGAGGCCTTTCCCTGATTTCCTTTTGCTTTGGGTTTATGGTCCATAATCCTGATGAGGCTGTGATCCAATTCTGTAACATTCATTGAGCAAACTTAGTGATAAACAAGTAATGACACAAGGCTCAACAAATTGAAGCTCCAGACTCATCAATTCTTCAGGCCCAATCCCATAAACCATGATATTCAATTGGGTTTCATACCATAATACGTTTAAGTTAATGTTTGTGCTCAAATGCTAACTTAAACTTCAATATATTTGGCCCAGAAACCCCTTTCAAAAAGTGGCGTTTAAGTTGAAGTTTAAGTTTCAGTTTAAGGTTAAACTGAAACTTAAACGTGGAAATGGAAGAAAGCAACCCAGGAGTGTGAAATGTCGAAACTGAAGCTTAAACATGGAAATGAAGAAAACAACCCTGGAGGAGCAATTGGGTCGAACACGTTTAAGCTTCAGTTTAAGGTTAAACTGAAGCTTAAACGTGGAAATGAGAAAGCAACCCTGGAGGAGAGAAATAGTCGAACACGTTTAAGCTCCAGTTTAAGGTTAAACTGGAGCTTAAACGTGGAAATGCTCCTAGTGCCTTTCTTACTTCTGGCGTTTAACCTCCAGTTTAAGGTTAAACTGGAGGTTAAACGTGGAAATGCTTCCTGGTGAGAAATTGTGTCGAACACGTTTAAGCTCCAGTTTAAGGTTAAACTGGAGCTTAAACGTGGAAATGCTCCCTTGGTGAAATTCTCATTCTGGCGTTTAACTTCCAGTTTAAGGTTAAACTGGAGGTTAAACGCCAGTTCCAGCATTTCTTAGCCTTCATGATTCTGGCGTTTAAGCTCCAGTTTAGGCTTAAATTGGAACTTAAACGCCATTTCCAGCATTATATGGCTTGGTAGTTTAAGTTCCAGTTTAAGCTTAAACTGGAACTTAAACTCCACATGTGATATTCAAGCTTCCTTTATTGATTTTGTTGCTTCCTTGCCTAGCCTCTTCTTCCCTGAAATCATCCAAACAATTGCATCAAAGTCTTGCAAAATTTCATGAGAAATCTTCCATTCATAGCATTCAAGTAATATAACTAAAAACTCATGGAATTTGCATCAAAATCATACTGTTTGGATGGTTCATTGCTTTGTTATTCATTTAACCATTCTTGGTTACTTTAAGCTCAAGAAAATGCATAAAACAACTAAAACTAACAAAAAAATGCTAGTGAAACTAGCCTAAGATGCCTTGGCATCACAACACCAAACTTAATACTTGCTTGTCCCTAAGCAAGTCCTGAGTTATTTGAGAAGAAAGTATGAAACAGAAAGCAATTACATTGGCTATATTAGCAAGCATTTGAAGTTCATCAAAAGGGTTTTATGCAGAAAGTTGCAGCATCACTTTTTCATTCTTATCAGGTAAGATTATCACTTTTTCATTGCATCCATCAAACACTGCTATGGCCTCTTGTTATTCTTATGTCCTTGGCACTTTTCTCTTCTTTGTTTTTCTTTTCTTTTTCTTAGAGCTCCCTTGCTCCTTGTTTGCTTAGTGTCATGTGTTGCACAAGCCTTTGGCATTTTCTTTTTCTTATCAGTGCATTACACATATCCACTACAGGCATTTTAGTTCACATTTCTTCTTGAGACATTGGTGCCCAGCACCTCTTTGTGTGACTAAATGTTTTGTATTTAGGTTGCTCTTGATAATGGACTTTTGGTTGATAATCCCGGGTTAGTTAACCCAAGTTACCAAGTGTTGAAACACTCCTCAGAACCTATTCATCCAAGCATATCCTTAATACATAAACACCACATGCATTTGTCTCAGAAGTTCAAACCATTGGTGCCTAGCTTATTTTCTCAATTTTTTTGCTTTTTGGTTGCCCTTTTTCAGTGGCTTTTTCTTCTTCTTTTTCTTTCTTTTTCATGGCCAAAGACATTTATTCATCAAGATCCATAGACAGTATTCAAACTTCTACACAAAAATGATAATTCTACACTCAATTTCCAGTGATCTGACTAAACAATCAAGCATGCATACCACCACTTAATTCTACTTGATTTGTCACTAATTGAGCCAAGCTACTTTTGTTCAAACTTTTCTTTTATTTTTGGAAACAGAACAAGCATGGCAAGCATTTGTTTAAGAAGGTGAAGTTATATCCAAACATCTAGGCATTCACTTTATTAAAAGCAGTAAACAGACACTCATACTAAAAACTTCACATTCCAGAAAGATTCAACAATTACAGTTTAAACCAGAACAAGCATGCTTTTGTTTGCCTTTTAAAGAATGGTCAAGGAACACCACCACCTTGTAAAATTTCTTGTTTTCTCTTTGTTGCCAGGAAACAATTTGATTTCTCCTTCTTCTCCTAGTTGTTGCTTCATGTTCTTTCTAAGATCCTTGTTTCCTTTCCTGCAAAGAGTGATGAAGTTGCTTGCTTCTCAAGCACTTGAGTGGTTAGCTCAACTATATATGGGTAAGTGTCTGAGTCTTAAGTTGGTGTGTGAACACCAAACTTAGTCTCCTACTTACTTCTCTGCTCTTTGAATCCTTGAGTTCTCCTTGGAATGAAGTTGCTGCTAAGGATTTTAAGCATTTCTGTGATTGCTTAGAATGGTTGTTCCTTTCATATAATTCAAAGGTTGTTGTGTTCAGTTGATCTTTATGGTGGAACACCAAACTTAGAGTCACACATTCCCCTTTGAATTATTGATCCACGAATTCATTGTTTGGTGTGAAACACCAAACTTAATTCTTTGCAATGCACAGAAACTACTTCACCCTTTTTATTGAAACAAATAAAAGAAACAGCAAAGGGGTATTACCTCAGGTTGGGTTGCCTCCCAACAAGCGCTTCTTTAACGTCATTAGCTTGACGGTTGCCCCTTGTTAGGGTGGATTGTAGTGCTTGATGTCCTCTCCTCTCACTATGAAAACGTCCTCATTTGATTCCTTCATGATTTCCAAATGTTCCATAGAAAGAACTTTCCTGATTGTGAACACTTGAGGGAGCTGGGAAGGAATGGTTTTGAGGCCCGGTGGGATTGGCAGATAATGACTTGATATCACTTTATCTCCCGGAGAGAAACCTTCAGTGGGAATTTTCTTGTTTCTCCACCCTCTTGGCAATTTCTTTAAAATTCTTCCCTTTCTCTTGAGGATTTCTTCATTGACCCTTATGCCAGGAGGATCCTTTTGATCTGTTTCTATTGATTCTTGTGGCTTTAACTCTTGCAATTCTTGTTTGCCTTCCAAGGACTGTTTCAGAGTTTCAGCTGCTGGATTGCTTTCCTCCAAACACAGATGGCTACTATCATCCTTAGGCTTTTCAGGTTCTGGTTCAGGCTCAGATGCAGGTTTGAAAACATTGAAAATAAGCTGTTCATCATGTATTCTCAAGATTAGCTCTCCTTGTTCTACATCTATGAGCGCTCTAGCAGTGGCTAGAAATGGCCTTCCCAGAATGATAGGGTGTAGGTAGCTTTCCTCCATGTCCAAAATGACAAAGTCTGTGGGGAAGAAATAATTTCCCACTTTCACCAGCACATTTTCAACTACCCCTTCAGCTTGCTTCTGAGTTTTGTCAGCCAGTTGTATGATTACATCAGTGGATCTCACCTCATTCAGTTGTAGCCTCTTCATAAGAGTCAGAGGCATCACATTTATGCTAGCTCCTAGATCACAGAATCCTCTGTCAATTTTTGTTTCCCCTATGATGCAGGGGATATGAAAACTTCCTGGGTCTGTTTTCTTAGAGACTATGTCCTTCTTGATGAGGGCACTGCATTCTTTGTTCATTATTACAGTTTGTCCTCCCTTCAAAACTCTTTTCTTTCTCAGCAATTCCTTTAAATACTTGATATGTGTAGGCATCTGCTGGAGAATCTCAAGAAAGGGAATATTGATATGGAGAGACTTAAATGTCTCTAAAAACCTTGAATAGGTTTTCCCTTTTTCTCCTCCTCTTAACCTCTGAGGAAATGGTGCTTTTGGTTGGTATGTTTCCAGCATGCCTTTTTGCAGTTCCTTGGCTTGCTCAGTTTCACTTTCCTGCTTAGCTTCTTCCACACCTTCCTTCAAGATTTCTGGCTCCTGTTCTGAGGGTCTGATTCCTTCTTCTTCTGAGACTTCCTTCAATATGGTGATGGCCTTGCATTCTTCCCATCTCACTCCCTTTTGTTCCCCTTTAGGATTCTTTTCTGTGTCACTAGGGAACACTGCAGTTGACTTGGGGGCCTGTTGAGATAGCTCTCCTACTTGAGACTCCATCCTCTTGAGTTTTTCACCATGGTTCCTTAAGGTAGATCTCACATCATCCCTAAAGCTTTTCAACTCACTTATGTCCTGACCCATGTTTGCCAGCATTCCTTCTATCCTGTTTAATTGATCTTGAAATTGTTGGTTCGGATTGGGTTGGGTAGGTTGATTATTTTGGCCATGATATGATGGTTGGGAGTAAGTGTTTTGTGTGGCTTGGTATGATCTTTGGTTGGAGTTTTGGTATGTGGACTTGTTATGTTGGTTTTGCTGGTTTCCCCACCGAAAGTTTGGGTGGTTTTTCCAGCCTGGGTTGTAAGTGTTGGAATATGGATCATATGGTTGCCTTTGTTGATTTCCTACATAATTGGCCTCTTCCCAATCACCTCCTTCAGTGCTTACTTCCTCTTGATCTTGTGTGTGTATTGCAGCCACTTGCTTTGTTTCTAATTTCCTGGTGAGCTCTGCTAGTTGCTTGGCAAACACCTTGTTTTGGGCTAAGATTGTATCAACATGGTTCAGCTCCATAACTCCCTTAGTGTTGTGTCTCTCTGAAGCATAGTAGTACTCATTCTCAGCCACTGTCTCAATCACTTCAATGGCTTCTTCCACAGTCTTTTTCCTATTCAATGAACCTCCTGATGAATGGTCTACAGCCTTCCTTGATTCATAAGAAAGTCCATCATAGAAAATATGCAATTGCACCCAGTCATGGAACATGTCTGGTGGGCATTTCCTTGTCAAATCCTTGAACCTCTCCCATGCCTCGTAGAGAGTTTCACCATCTTGTTGTCTAAAAGTCTGAACCTCAGATCGAAGCCTATTGACCTTTTGTGGGGGGTAGAAACGTGCCAGAAACTTGCTTTCCACTTCATCCCAGGTTGTTAGGCTCCCCCTTGGGAATGATTCCAGCCACTTAGCTGCCTTATCCCTAAGTGAAAATGGGAACAAGAGCAGTCTATAGGTATCTTCCTGGACTCCATTGGACTTCACAGTGTCGCAAATTCTCAGGAATTTTGTGAGATGTTGGTTTGGATCTTCATTAGCATTCCCACCAAATGAACAATGATCCTCCACAAGTGATATTAGCTGTGGTTTGAGTTCAAAATTGTTGGCCTGAATGGGTGGTTTCTGAATGCTGCTACCACAATTCCCAGAGGTTGGGTTTATGTATGAACCAAGAACCCTCCTCTCGGGAATGGCATTGTTTCCATCAGCTCTCTCATGGTTGTGAACTTCTCTATCCATGTTGAGATCTAAAGCTTCCTCAAAATTGTCCTCAGATTCTCCTTCAGATTCTTCTTCTCCCAGTACTCTCTTCCCTCTTGCTTCCCTTCTAAGTTTATGAAGGGTCCGCTCTGGTTCGGTATAATGAGGAGTTGATGTCTCTCCTCTCCTACGTGTCATACAAGAACACAGCACAGGCAACAAACAAGTGAAATACTCTTGGTTAATGGAAGAGTATGGTTAGAGCAGTTGAGAAATTAATTCAAATAGTTAGTGAGTCAGTGAGTTAGTTGCTTGAATTTAAAGGCATAAAGAAAGAAAGCATGTAACAGAGTGCAGAAATTAAAATTCAACAAGTAACTTGAACTGAATTAACAAAGCAAGAAAAATGCTCAATCTAGTTAACTTCCAATTTGAGAATTGTCAATCGAAAACTAATCCCCGGCAACGGCGCCATAAACTTGATGTGCATAAACTTGATATGCTACGATTTAGGAAATTGCACGATCGGCAAAATTCCTTCCGGCAAGTGCACCGGTTATCGTCAAGTAAAAACTCACAATAGAGTGAGGTCGAATCCCACAAGGATTGGTTGAGTGAGCAATTCGGATTAGAAGTATGTTCTAGTTGAGCGGAATCAAGATTTAGATGAGAATTGCGGAATGTAAAATTGCATGAATTAAAGAGCGAGAAGCTAAATTGCTGAAATTAAAAGGGATGGGGGTGATTGCATGAATTTAATTGCAGAATGTAAAGAGAAAGTGGTAAATCAGGAATGGGGAGTTCATTGGGTGTTAGGAGATATTGAGATCTCCGAATCAAAATAACTTTTATCCCTTCCTCAACCAATGCATTCATTGAATTTTGCTTGGCAATCTTATATGATTGGATCACAATCCCTTGGCTCACCAATTCTCTCTAAAAACAAACAAATTCCCAATCCCTTGGTTTAAATGTTCATAAGAAGAGATGATGCTCGATCACTGATTATACCACACAGTTTCATGAACCACAATTTGGTAGGATTACATGTCACAATATCCATCCAAACCCCAATCCAATTCACTGTGGGAAAGCTTCTCTAGCATGAATCCTCCATTCCTTTCCCAAGGTTCCGAAGGATTCCAATTATGGGTAGTTTCTTTCCCAAGACAACTACCCAATGGAATTAGATCAAGAAGCTTTCTAACAAAATTCAAGAGAAAAGATTGAAGAAGAAGATAAAACTATTATTGATTCATTGAATTACAATAGAGCTCCCTAACCCAATGAAAGGGGTTTAGTGAGTCATAGCTCTGAATTCAATTACAAAACTAAAAGAAAATGATCCAAAGTTCTCCGTGTAAAAACCTCCCAACTAACTTAAATTCTATCCTATTTATACACTTTCTAAATTGAGCTTCTGTTGTGTTTCTTGGGCTTTGAGGCCTTTCCCTGATTTCCTTTTGCTTTGGGTTTATGGTCCATAATCCTGATGAGGCTGTGATCCAATTCTGTAACATTCATTGAGCAAACTTAGTGATAAACAAGTAATGACACAAGACTCAACAAATTGAAGCTCCAGACTCATCAATTCTTCAGGCCCAATCCCATAAACCATGATATTCAATTGGGTTTCATACCATAATACGTTTAAGTTAATGTTTGTGCTCAAATGCTAACTTAAACTTCAATATATTTGGCCCAGAAACCCCTTTCAAAAAGTGGCGTTTAATTTGAAGTTTAAGTTTCAGTTTAAGGTTAAACTGAAACTTAAACGTGGAAATGGAAGAAAGCAACCCAGGAGTGTGAAATGTCGAACACGTTTAAGCTTCAGTTTAAGGTTAAACTGAAGCTTAAACGTGGAAATGAAGAAAACAACCCTGGAGGAGCAATTGGGTCGAACACGTTTAAGCTTCAGTTTAAGGTTAAACTGAAGCTTAAACGTGGAAATGAGAAAGCAACCCTGGAGGAGAGAAATAGTCGAACACGTTTAAGCTCCAGTTTAAGGTTAAACTGGAGCTTAAACGTGGAAATGCTCCTGGTGCCTTTCTTACTTCTGGCGTTTAACCTCCAGTTTAAGGTTAAACTGGAGGTTAAACGTGGAAATGCTTCCTGGTGAGAAATTGTGTCGAACACGTTTAAGCTCCAGTTTAAGGTTAAACTGGAGCTTAAACGTGGAAATGCTCCCTTGGTGAAATTCTCATTCTGGCGTTTAACTTCCAGTTTAAGGTTAAACTGGAGGTTAAACGCCAGTTCCAGCATTTCTTAGCCTTCATGATTCTGGCGTTTAAGCTCCAGTTTAGGCTTAAACTGGAACTTAAACGCCATTTCCAGCATTATATGGCTTGGTAGTTTAAGTTCCAGTTTAAGCTTAAACTGGAACTTAAACTCCACATGTGATATTCAAGCTTCCTTTATTGATTTTGTTGCTTCCTTGCCTAGCCTCTTCTTCCCTGAAATCATCCAAACAATTGCATCAAAGTCTTGCAAAATTTCATGAGAAATCTTCCATTCATAGCATTCAAGTAATATAACTAAAAACTCATGGAATTTGCATCAAAATCATACTGTTTGGATGGTTCATTGCTTTGTTATTCATTTAACCATTCTTGATTACTTTAAGCTCAAGAAAATGCATAAAACAACTAAAACTAACAAGAAAATGCTAGTGAAACTAGCCTAAGATGCCTTGGCATCAGTTGCCTGTTCATCTCTCTTGTCCACACGTGCGTGTCCATGATGCGTATGCGTCGGTCGCTATGTGCGGCACTCTAGGTACACTTTCCTGAGAGTTGCGCAAACATTGCACAAAACGCGCAATTCCTATTGACGCGTAGACGTGTGGCACTCTCACGCATCGTCTTACATTCTTGCCCATCCACGCGTGCGCACACATGACGCAAACGCGTCGGTCGCCTTATCTGCGTCCCTAGTATGCGACACCCGAGACTTGCGCGAGTATTGCGCACTTATCTGCGTCCCCAGTACACGACACCCGAGAGTTGCGCGAGCATTGCGCAAGCAATGCGCAAAACGAGCAGTTGCCTCCACGCGTGCGCGCGCTATGACACGTACGCGTCCCTTACCTTTTCCCCTACCCACATGTACGCGTGGGTGGCGCTCGCGCGCCCCTCTTCTTTTCTTCACTCCACGCGTACGCATGGCGTGCGCGCGTGCGTCGATCCTTGGACGCAAGAAATGCACCAGTGCGCCCTGTTTCAAATTTTTCTTCTCACCTCCCTCTTCTAATTTCTTCTTCCTCTTCTCCTCTATTCTTTCCCTTTCCCCTCTTCACCACGTCTCTCGCCCACCACCTCCGGCGGTCCCTCTCTCTCTCTTCCCTTTCTCTTTCTCTTACTTCCACCTTATCTTCTCTATTCCTCTCAAGGTCATATTCTTTTCCATTCTCTTTGTCTTTGCTTTATGCCTTTCTTCTTAATTGCATGTCTTTACTTTCTCGTATTTCTCTTAGTTGCACTTTGTTAAATTTTCTCTTGTTTATTTGCTTCCTTTCTTCTTTTTCTTGCCATTTTCTATGGATGTTGAAATTTGAGTTACCCCTTGCTTTGATGGGTTAGTTTGTTGTCTTTTGAATCTTTTGTGATTCTGTGATGTTGTTTAGATGTTGGGTATATCATTTTGGGGTATTGCACTTTTGCATTTATTCAATGTGCTTATGGTTTGGATGTTGCACATCAAGTGTTTGTTGAATTGCACCTATCACATTTTTTTAGTTAATTTTGATACTATGCTTTCAATTTGGTGCTCTTCTCTCAACACACTTGCCTTCTTATTGCACATTAAGCTCTTTGCACTTCATCTTTCCCATTCTTATATGCATAGCCACTACTTGCTTCCTTAGATCATATTGCAAGAATCGTATTCCACCCCTCTCTAACTCCACTCCATTCCTTTTGCATGCCTTATTGTCTTGGAGTTAGATTAAGTAATTGATTTTCTTGTACTTTTTATCTTTCTTGCATATGTCACTTGGAGTTGTTAGCGATGCTTGAGTTCATTCGTCTCATGCCTTACTTGCATGCCTTTTTCACTCTTGCATCCCATGCTAGTGCATTGCTCCGTATTTCAAAGGTTGTCTTGCTTGCATGTGGCAGCTGTCATATTTTCAAGATAATTTTTCTTTTGTGGCACCTTTCTCACTAGCATGTTATAATTCAAGTGTGGTTTCTGTGAGTCTAATGTCTTCTCTTTTTCCCCTCCTTTTTCAGATGACCATAAAAAAGGACAAGAAAAAGGCACCGAAGAAGCCGCCTCCCAAAAGGGCACCTCAAAGAGCCACCACTAAGGCACCCCAAGCCAAGCATCTCTCTAAGAAGGCGTGAAGCATCATTAATATTGATGCACAAGAAAAGGAGAACCCTGTAAAGGACCCCACTAAGTTTCCCAACCGCTATTGTAAGCTTATTGTATCCCATCATGGTTGCACAAAATTATCATTCTGAACCCCTTCTTAACCATTCGGGTCATGTAGTTCAGTTTGTCATACCTCGCATTGAGCGATGAGGGTGGGGCTTTCTCATGAGGAGACCACAAGAAGCCAATCTCTTGTGGGTGGTAGAGTTCTACACCAATTACTTCTCACCTTCTCTTCAAACTGTTTTCATGCGCCGGAAGCAAGTTCCAGTTTCTGAGAAAGCTATTCAAGAAGTACTCCAAGTCCCACCCAAACTAGATGAGGTAGATGGTTACCAAGAGGCCCTCTGCCAGCGTGATGAGTTCAACTCTGTTTTTGATTGGGACGATGTCCGCCGGGTTATTGCCAAACCGGATATATTTTGGACCTGAGGGAGACTCAGGCCCCGACCTAAGGGCATTCTTGTGTGCTTTCTGACCGTAGAGGCTCGAGCATAGACCCATATCTTGTCTTATTACGTGTTTCTCATCACTCACGAGACATTGATCACCGCAGATCTAGCCTTGCTAGTTTGGTGTATACTCACAGAGCGGCCGGTTAACATTGCTCGCCTCATCCACCAAGCCATGGGTCGTGTTCATGCCAAGGGTAACCTACCTTTCCCCGCCTTGATGATAGAGTTAGTTGCTACTGTTGGTGTTCCCCGGGAGACTAAGGGTCGGAAAGCAATGATTCCGGTAGCGGGCGACGTCATCCCAACCGGTAAATATCTCAAGTCTCCGGTAGAACCCAGAAACCTTGATATAGCTATCCCCTCAGATATCCCTACCACTTTTTCTACATCATAAAGATCTTCCCACTAACGGCTTGAGGACCTCCATAGGAAGATAGATAGATATGAACGATGGAACCAACGCCAGTATGCTTACATAAAGAAGCTTTTGAGTTGTGTGACCCCTTCTATGGAGGAACCGGAGATCTCCACATCCACCTCATATTTAAGTGAAGAGAGCACTCGCGAACGGGATAGTGGAAGTTCCAAACCCGACCACCTCTTGCACCTTGCTTGTAGCACGGAGGACCGTGCTAATTCTTAAGTGTGGAGAGGTCGTTTGACCGATCTTCGTAGGTAATAATCTCCTCTTTTCAACATCTATGGACTTTAATTCTCTTTTTCTTTGTTAATTAGGACGCTTTGCATGTTTAGTTAGTTTTTCTTGTTAGGACTACTTGGTCAGGGTGATGACCTCTTTTCCAAGAAACTGTATTTTCAGGGTACCCTACTAATTTTGAAAAACTTTTTTAAGATAAACTTGCGTAAAGAATGTATTTTGGAACATGGTGTTTGAGCTAAGAACACAAGCATGTGAGTTTTGAGCCTTATTGTGTGGTTATATCTTCTAACCACTTATTCCCATTCTTGTGTTCATTACTTTCTCTCTATGATTACAATCCTTGCTTTGTCTGATTCTATATATCTATTATTTTGTGTATGGATGCATTTACATGATTGAGGCCATCATTTCAATAGTAACTTTTTCCAAATAGCCTTAACCCTTTTACCTACCATTTCTAACCAGTTTTGAGCCCATGATAAACCTTTTTTATTCTTAAATGGAGCACATCAACACCCCTAAGTGAAAAACAATGAACGTCCTTGGATGTGGATCCTTGATTAGCTTAGGTGAGTAAGGGTGTGTATCATTCAATGGGAGGGTATACTTGGAAACTTGGGTAGATGTAAAGGTATGTATTTATGGTTGTAATTGAAAATTTTAGAAATTGGGAACATACTCATGTATTAAATAATTGAACCATATGCATTGGCATTTTTGTATATGAAACCCTAAAAAAGGGGACAAACAAAGATATATATATATATATATATATATATATATATATATATATATATATATATATGAGAATGAAGGAAAAGGAATGTAAAGAGAAAGAGATAGAAAAACAAAAGAAACCAAAATATGGAAAAAGATAAGCAATAAAAAGGGGACAAAAATGCCCCAAAGTAAAGCAACAATAACAATGCATATGGAATGTGAACTAAAAAGAATGCATGAGTATATGAAAAAGTGGAAACCATGGGTAGCTAGGTATTGTATTAGAATTATATAGGTTGTTTTATGTGTTTGGTGAGATCTTAGGTTAATCAAGGATTCAAATTTTAAGCTCACTTGACCATATACATCCCTACCTTTACCCTAGCCCCATTACAACCTATGAACAAGACCTCATGATATTTGTTTGCATGCATTGAGTAATTGTTGATTGTTAGATGAAAGACAAATCTTGGAAAGCATGATTAGGGGTGGATTGAGTGATGAACCCTATACACTCGAGCGAATAGAGCGGATACACTTCCGGTGAGAGTTCGATGCTCAACTCCTCGTTTCTGGCTTTCACAAACGTTCGTCTCTCAAGTTATATGCACTTCATTTTGATGTTCAAATTGGTAAGATTCATGGACTACATGTCACCTTAGCCCTATATGCTCATATGCGTTCTTGGAGGATAGATTTACCCTTGACCAAGTAGATAGATACCTTTACATTAGTTGCATGCATTCACTTAGGTAATTTGCACTTCATGAACCCTTTCCTCCCATGGTCTTTGGTCTTTTATCTTTAGCATGAGGACATGCTCGGTTTAAGTGTGGGGAGGTTTGATAAACCCCGATTTTGTGGTTTATATTGTGTAGAATTTGGGGGGGGGGTTTTGTCAATATTTTCCACATTTATTCACAGAAATTGCATGGTTTTGCATTCTCTTCCTAATATTGCTTCATGATGGAAAACATGCTTCTTTTGCTTTAAAAATGCCATATTTTGATCCTCTTTTATTACCATTTGATGCTGTGATATATTTGTTGAGTGATTTCAGAGTTTGTAAGGCAAGAATGGCCTAGAAGAGAGGAAGGAAGCATGCACAAGTGGAAGGAACATGAAGAATTGGGCTTTGGAAAATCAACTTCGACACGCACCAGCACCACACGCGCACGCGTGGGTGCAAGGAGTTGGGTATGGCGTGCGAAGAGTGACGCATCCACGTGGATTGGTGACTTCCCTACTGACGCGTACGCACGCTTGACGCGTACGCGTGAATCGCGAAATTCAAGTGACACACATGCATACATGATGCGTACGCGTGACAAGCAGCACGTGACCTCATTAAAGAAATCGTGCCTGGCGATTTCTGAGGCTCAGTGGTGCACGAAATTATGATTACACTTTTCACAACTCCGCACAACTAACCAGCAAGTGCACTGGGTCGTCCAAGTAATACCTTACGTGAGTAAGGGTCGATCCCACAGAGATTGTTGGCTTGAAGCAAACTATGGTTATTTTGTAAATCTTATTCAGGAGATTAATGATAAGAGAGATTGTATTTATGAAAAATAAATAACATGAAATAAATAGTACTTGTGATTCAGTAATGAGAAATAGGCTGAGGTTCCGGAGATGCTCTGTCGTCTGAATCTCTGCTTTCCTACTGTCTTCTTCTCCAAACACGCATGGCTTCCTTCCATGGCAAGCTTTATGATCCTCTCGGATGAAAAATACCAGGTACGATCTCTGCACGGCTAATCAACTGTCGGATTTCTCGTCTCGGATGAAAAATACCATGTACAGCTACCGCACGGCTAATCATGTGTCAGTTCCCACTACCGTCGGAATAGGACCTTGTCCTTTTTGCACACTCTCACTGTGTCCAACATTCGTAGGTTTGAAGCTCGTCACAGTCATCCCTTCCCATATCCTACTTAGAATACCACAGATAAGGTTTAGACTTTCCGGATCCCAGGAATGCTGCCAATTGGTTCTAGCCTATACCACGAAGGTTCTAACCTCCGGACTCGGTCCGTGGATGAGAAACCCAAGAGATACGCACTCAAACTATCACCCAATTACTACGCTGAGTTCAGATAGAATGGAGTGGTTGTTAGGCACGCGTTCGTAGGGTTGAGGATAATGATGAGTGTCACGGATCATCATATTCTCCATATTGAAGTACGAGTGAGTATCTTAGAATAGAATCAAGCGTGATTGAATAGAAAACAGTAGTAGTTGCATTAATCCATTGAAACACAGTAAAGCTCCTCACCCCAACCTATGGGGTTTAGAGACTCATGCCGTAGAAGATACAAATAAAAGTGTAAAAATGTCATAAGATGTCAAAATGAATCTCTAAAAGTAGTTTTTATACTAAACTAGTAACTTAGGTTTACAGAAAATGAGTAACTAAGTGCAGATAGTGCAGAAATCTACTTCCGAGGCCCACTTGGTGTGTGCTTAGGCTGAGCATTGAAGCTTTCACGTGCATAGGTTGTTCCTGGAGTTAAATGCCAGCTTTGGTGCCAGTTTGGGCGTTTTACGCCAAGATATTTTAGGCTGGCTTTGGACGCCAGTTTGGGCCATCAAATCTCGAGCAGACTATGGACTATTATATATTGTTAGAAAGCCCAAGATGTCTAATTTTCAACGCAATTGAGAGCGCCCCAATTGGGGTTCTATAGCTCCAGAAAAGCTACTTCGAGTGCAGGAGGGTCAGAATCCAACAACATCTGCAGTCTTTTTTCAGCCTCTGAATCAGATTTTTACTCAGGTCCCTCAATTTCAGCCAGAAAATATCTGAAATCACAAAAAAACATACAAACTCATAGTAAAGTCCATAAATGTGATTTTTGAATAAAAACTAATAAAAATATAATAAAAAGTAATTAAAACATACTAAAAACAATGTAAAAACAATGCCAAAAAGGGTATAAATTATCCGCTCATCACTCAGCAGGCCCAAATTCAACCTGATTCTGTATGGAAAAGACCCAGGAACTCTAGGGAAAAAGGGGGGGGATCATTCATTACACACTTAGACACAATTTTGGCTAGTTTTTTTGGTTCTTGTTCTTCTAGAGAGAGAAACCATTATTCCTCTCTAGATCTAGTTTGATTTGATCTTCCCTTGTTGAATTCTGAATTGGGTTTTGTTGGTTTCTAGTTTTGATTACTTAATTTGAATTCTCTAGTATAATTTTGTTGAGATCTTGTGTTAGATTGATGTTTTCTAGTTATTTCCCATTTTCTATTCATCTTATGAACTTTGTGGATCTTGAATTGTTAATGAGACATTGATGTTCCCCATGATTAATAGTATTATTTGAGTAATTTTATATTGATAATTGTTAGTGGGTACTTTTAATTTCCAATTTGATTGCAATTTGACTATGTCTTTTATTAATGCATACAATGTGTTTAATGAAATGTTTCCTTTGATTATGGAGTAGTTTTCTTTACTCTTGGCCTATGTTAAGGGAATTGGGTAAACTTGAGTCATTGGGTCTAATTGATTTGGTGATTTGAGAATCCTTAGTGGTCAAGTTGATACCGATTGACACTAATCCACTACTAAGTCAATTGGTAGTTGGATTGGGACTTATGAGTTGAGATTGATCAAGCCACTTGACGTACCTCAAGCTTAGGAGTAAACATTACGTACTTAAAGCTCTTGGAGGTAGACTTAGTGAGTTTGGTTCCTCATAATTGTCAAGATATGGTTATTAGACAAGGATGGTGACCCCAATCCCTATGCCTAGCCAAGAGTTCCTTTTATTATTCACATTTGAAAACCAAAAATTTCAATTGCATTGACTTTAGTTATAGTTACTTGTTTAGTTCTAGAGTAGAATTACATTGGATGTAATCTAGTTAAATTGAAATTGCTCACATCTTGCTTTAGTTACTTGATTTAGTTTCATGAACTTTAAGATTTCTTTCTTGTTAAGTCTATTAGTTCAATTCCTTTATCATGGCTTCCAACCCTGGAATTCTAACCTATGTTGATGCACATGTTTGCCCATTCCTTGTGAGATGACCCGAGGTTTAAATACTTCGGTTACTTTTATTGGGGTTGAACTTTGTGACAACCAATTCCTTAAAATTTGATTGAGAGTTGTTAGTTGGTTTGAAACTATGCTTACAACGAAGTTCTATTTCTATTAATAGAAATTCTAGACCGACAATAATTCTGGTGTCACATATTGAACAAGATGTGGTCCTCCCATAACTGTAGAATAAGCTCTCCCTTTGCTACATCAATGATGGCATTGGTAGTAGCTAGGAAGGTCTTTCAAGGATAGTGGATTCATCCTCTTCCTCCCCAGTATCCAAGATTATGAAATCTGTAGGGATGTAAAGGTTCTCAACCTTTACTAAGACATCCTCTACACCATATTCTGTTCGAGCCATGCAGGAGCACCATGTCAGCCTCACACCAGTATTATTTTTGGGGACGGGGTGACGCGTACGCGTCGGCGACGCTTGCGCGTGGGCAGCGTCGCACGCCTAGCACCCCTTCAGCACGAACTTGGCACAACTCTCTGTCCAGGTCGTGATGTGGCATTGTCCCATCATGAATAAGGCACAATTGGAGAATGGACGTCGACGCGTACACGTGGGTCACGCGTACACATGACTTGTGCCCGCGCCCTTTGCCCCCTTTCCGCACGGCCTAGCACAACTTTTTGTTTGGCCGTTGATGCACCACTATTTCGTGGTACATTTTATGCTGAATTGAGTGGATTTTATCAACTTTTTCCATATCTATTCAATGAAATAGCATGGTTTCATGACTTTCTCCTAATTTGTGCTTAAGAGTGAAAACATGCTTTTTAGGCCTTTAATTAGCTAATTTTAATTCAGCTTTGATTTCACTGGATGCCTTGATGTGTTTGTTAGTGAATTCAGGATTGAAAAGGCTAGGAATGGATCCAATGAGTGAAGAGAAAAGCATGCAAAGTGGAGAACTCATGGAAAATCAAGGATTTGGAGTGCATGCATCAACGCGCATGCATGAAGATGAAGTCGCATGGCGACGCGTACGCGTGACATGACGCGTACGCATGACCCATGCATACGCGTCGTAGCTCGCACGTGACCCCATTAAAGTGAAAACGCTGAGGGCAATTTCTTAGAATAGAATCAAGCGTGATTGAATAGAAAATAGTAGTAATTGCATTAATCCATTGAAACACAGCAGAGCTCCTCACCCCCACCTATGGGGTTTAGAGACTCATGCCGTAGAAGATACAAATGAAGTGTAAAAATGTCATAAGGTGTCAAAATGAATCTCTAAAAGTAGTTTTTATACTAAACTAGTAACTTAGGTTTACAGAAAATGAGTAACTAAGTGCAGATAGTGCAGAAGTCTACTTCCGGGGACCACTTGGTGTGTGCTTGGGCTGAGCATTGAAGCTTTCATGTGCATAGTTTGTTCCTGGAGTTTAACGCCAGCTTTGGTGCCAGTTTGGGCGTTTAACTCTAATTCTGGTGCCAGTTTGGGCATTTTACGCCAAGATGTTTTAGGCTGGCTTTGGACGCCAGTTTGGGCCATCAAATCTCGAGAAAAGTATGAACCATTATATATTGCTGGAAAGCCCAAGATGTCTAATTTCCAACGCAATTGAAATCGCACCAATTGGGCTTCTGTAGCTCCAGAAAATCCACTTCGAGTGCAGAAGGGTCAGAATCCAACAGCATCTGCAGTCCTTTTTCAGCCTCTAAATCAGATTTTTGCTCAGGTCCCTCAATTTCAGCCAGAAAATACCTGAAATCATAGAAAAATACACAAACTCATAGTAAAGTCAAGAAATGTGATTTTTGAATAAAAACTAATAAAAATATAATAAAAAGTAATTAAAACATACTAAAAACTATGTAAAAATAATGCCAAAAAGAGTATAAATTATCCACTCATCACAATACCAAACTTAAATTGTTGCTTGTCCCCAAGCAACTAAAAACATAATAGGATAAAAAGAAGAGAATATACAATAAATTTCAAAAATATCAATGAAGATTAACTTCAATTAGATGAGCAGGACTTGTAGCCTTTTTGTTTCTGAACAGTTTTGGCATCTCACTTTATCCTTTGAAGTTCAGAATGATTGGCATCCATAGGAACTCAGAATTCAGATAGTGTTATTGATTCTCTTAGTTCAGTATGTTGATTCTTGAACACAGCTACTTTATGAGTCTTGGTCGTGACCCTAAGCATTTTGTTTTCCAGTATTACCACCGGATACATAAATGCCACAGACACATAACTGGGTGAACCTTCTCAGACTGTGACTCAGCTTTGCTAGAGTCCCCAGTTAGAGGTGCCCAGAGCTCGTAAGCACACTCTTTTTGCTTTGGACCACGACTTTAACCACTCATTCTCAAGCTTTTCACTTAACACTTTCACACCACAAGCACATGGTTAGAGACAGCTTGGTTTAGCCACTTAGGCCAGGATTTTATTCCCTTGGGCCCTCCTATCCATTAATGCTCAAAGCCTTGGATCCTTTTTACCCTTGCCTTTTGGTTTAAAGGGTTAGTGGCCTTTTCTGCTTGTTTTTTCTTTTTCTTTCTCTTTTTTTTTGCCACTTTTTCTTTTCTTCTCTTTTTTTTTTCTACAAGCTTTTCACTGCTTTTTCTTGCTTCAAGAATTAATTTTATGATTTTTCAGATTATCAATAACATTTCTCCTTTTTTATTATTCTTTCAAGAGCCAATAATTTTAACATTCATAAACAACAAAATAAAAAATATGCATTGTTCAAACATTCAAACATTTCTCTGTTTTATGTCTTGAACCTCCATTTTCCTAATTTATCCACTGAAATACATTAGCTAACATTAGGAATAAAATTAAATACTTATATAATTGTTATAAACATCTAATTTGATTTGATAATGGCTGGGTTGCCTCCCAACAAGTGCTTCTTTACTATCTTTAGCTGAACTTTACTGAGCTTTTTAATTTAGTCTCAGTTTTGAGCATTCTTGCTCAACATTTCCTTCAAGATAATGTTTGATTCTCTGTCCATTAACAATGAATTTTTTGTCAGAATCAACATCTTGAAGCTCTACATAACCATATGGCGACACACTTGTAATCACATATGGTCCCCTCCACCGGGATTTCAATTTCCCAGGGAACAATCTGATCCTAGAGTTAAACAGCAGGACCTTCTATACTGGCTCAAAGATTCTAGATGATAGCCTTTTGTCATGCCATCTTTTTTCTTTTTGTTTATTTATTTTAGCATTTTCGAAAGCATTGAATATAAACTCCTCTAGCTCATTCAACTGGAGTAATCTTTTCTCTCCAGCTATCTTAGCATCAAGGTTTAGGAACCTGGTTGCCCAATAGGTGATAAACCCTAATTTTGTGGTCTATCTTGTGCTTAATTTGGGGGATTTTATCAACTTTTCTCATATTTATTCAATGAAATAGCATGGTTTTGCAATTCTCCCTTGATTTGTGCTTAAATGTGAAAACATGTTTTTTAGGCCTTAAAATAGCTAAATTCAATTCACTTTAATTCCATTCGATGCCTTGATATGTTCGTTGAGTGATTTCAGGTTCATAAGGCAAGTATTGGATGGAAGAAGTGAGGAGAAAAGCATGCAATGTGGGAGAACTTATGAAGAAATGAAGGAACCGCAAAGCTGTCAAGCCTGACCTCTTCGTACTCAATTGACCATAACTTGAGCTACAGAAGTCCAAATGAGACAGTTCGAGTTGCGCTGGAGAGATAACATCCGGGGCTTCGAAATAATATAAAATTTGCCATAGTTTCTTCGGGTTTAGGGGTGCGCACGCGCACTGTACGCGTGCGTGCCGATGCTTTACGTGGCCCACTAAAGGTGAAATCGCTGGGGGCGATTTCTGAAGCATTTTGGGCCCAATCCAACTCATTACTGATGCTATTTCATGCATAATTCAAGCTTGGGCAAGGGGAGAGAAATTGTTTAGTAGTATAGCATCATGTAGGTTAGTTTCTAGAAAGAGAAGCTCTCTCTTCTCTCTAGAATTAGGGTTCTTAGGCTTGATTCCATCTTAGATCTAGGTTTTGATTATTGTTCTCATCTTGTTTCCTTTACAATTTCTTGTTTCTACTACTCTATTCTTCTTAGTTCTCTTGTCAATTTTACTTTTATGTCTCTTTTATGTTTATGAATACTCATGTTAGATTTTGTTTACATTTAATACAATTTGATGTTGATGTTTCTTTTATTGATGATTTGAGTTGTTGATTTACTTTTCTTGCAATTGGTAGTTGGTAGATTTATTGTTCTTGCACATTTACTATGCTTTCCTTTTATGCCTTCCAAGTGTTTGACAAAATGCTTGGTTGGGCTTTAGAGTAGATTTTGAGCATTCTTGGTTTGGGAAGAGTAATTGGGTAATCTTGAGTCATTAATACCCAATTTAGATTGGTGATCTAGAGTTGTTAGTTAATATCATTTTCAATGACTTTAATCTCTTGCTAATTCAATTATTGAGTTGATTAGGACTTTTGATTTGAGATTAACTAGTCTTGTTTGACTTTCTCTAATTGAAGATAACTTATACCTTCTTCCAACATTGGGGATGATGAAATAAGATAAATTCTTGTTAAGTGTTGTTATGATTAATGACTAGGATAGAAAGCCTATGATCTCAAACCTTGCCATAAATGTCTCTCTTTATTAATTGCTTTCTTTAGTTGCTCTCTTTACTTTTCTTGTCATTTATTTTGTTGTCCCTTTTACCAATCAAAACCCCTTGCACCTTTATAGCCAATAATTGAGCACTTTATTGTAATTCCGTATGAGACGATCCTGAGTCTAAATACTTCGGTTAATTTTCATTGGGGTTTGTACATGTGACAAAACCCAATTTTAATTTGATGTGAGAGTTGTTTGTTGGTTTGAAGCTATGCTTACAACGAAGTAATTCCTTTCTTTAGGAAGAAAATCTAGACCGACAACAATTTTTGCTCTCAAATTAATGGCGCCGTTACCGGGGAGTTGTAATGGTGTTATGTTATTGGCTATTGTGAATATTCTGAATATGTTTGCCTTTTGCTTATTTGTTAGCTTTTGTTAGCTTTAGGACTTTGTTGCTTATTTTTGTTAGCTTTTGCTTTCATCTGTTACTATGAATTCTCACCCCTTTGACTATGAGTTTGGCTCAAATTATGTTGTAGGGAATGGAAACTATAATGACAATATGCATCAAGGATGGAACAATCAAAGGTGGGAGGAGTCTCAAGGGATTTATCACCTTTCTTGACAACAACAACCTCCGGATTCTTATGGGTATAACTCTCATCCTAATGCATATCAATCTAATGGATGTGGTGACCCTTATTGTGATTGTCAACAGCCACCACCACATGCCTATGAACCACCCCCTCAACATGGTTTTGAACCACCTTACTCATAAGCCCCATACTACCAAACACCCCATATGACCCTAATCCTTATCCACCATACAACCACCTTATGAGCCATATGAACCATACACAGAATCACCACAACTCCAACACAACTACTCCCAAGAACCACCTCCATATACACCATCTCTATACCCTTACCAATATGAGCCACCTTCCAACTACAATGCCTTTCCCTCAAACAATGAACCCTCTCTTCCACCACCGCCTCCCCGATGAAGTCCTCACGCTAGAACTAAGAGATATTGACTCTCAACTCCAAAGGCAACAAGAGGGGATGAAAAAGGAGTTTAAAGAGCTAGGAGCCAAGATGGCTATCCTAGCGGAAGCCGTTAGCAATATGGCCTCCTCCCAACTAAGCCTAAGCAATCAAGGCACTCCCATTGACGAATGTGGATAAGCAATTAAGGAGCATAGTGAGGGAGTGAGTTTAGAGCTTCAAGGTGAAGAAGATGAGTTGAAGCAAGAATTGTCACAAGGGGAGGAAGTTAAGATAAATGAGTCGGAAGGAGTGGTTGAAGACCTAGGAGATGTTGGAAGTCCATGGGAATGTAGAATTAGAAAGCCCTCTTCCAAGATACTTGATGTTGATGTTAAGGAGGGTGTACAACCTCCAAAGCATATTATGATTGAAAACTTTGAAGAGCTTAATCAACAGATGGATTCAATCATTGAGGAGTTCCTATCTACAATTGAATCCCCTTCCATTGGGCTTGAAATTGAGGTCAAAGAAGAAAATGCACAACCTCTCATGCCCTTGGTGAGCAATGAAGAAGATATTGAATTGGAAGAGATCCACTAAAAGGAAGAAGTTGAAGTTGAAGAAGCTTGCAAGGAGGTGGAGGTAGTCAAGAAGGAGCACAAGGGTGTAGACCTCGCATTGGCTAAGTTTGGGGAGGTCCCCCTTCCTAAGTCACCATCATCCAACACAACATTCAAGTGGGTAAAATTTCTATCCCTAAGCTTCACTTTCTCACTTGAATATGGTTTGATTGAAAATGATGGTCAACTTAGAGCTCTTTGTGGAGTTAAGAGTAGAAGAGAGTTGTGTAGTGGTTAGAAACACCATTCTAAATTCATGATGGTTGCATGCTCAAATTTGAATGGCAATGGTTGGTGTAGAACCGATGAGCGGATAATTTATACGCTTTTTGACATTGTTTTTAGTATGTTTTTAGTAGGATCTAGTCACTTTTAGGGATGTTTTCATTAGTTTTTATGTTAAATTCACATTTCTAGACTTTACTATGAGTTTGTGTGTTTTTCTATGATTTCAGGTATTTTCTGGCTGAAATTGAGGGACTTGAGCAGAAATCAGATTCAGAGGTTGAAAAAGGACTGCTGATGCTGTTGGATTCTGACCTCCCTGCACTCAAAGTGGATTTTCTGGAGCTACAGAACTCGAAATGGCGCGCTTCCAATTGCGTTGGAAAGTCGACATCCAGAGCTTTCCAGCAATATATAATAGTCCATACTTTGGCCAAGAATTGATGACGTAAACTGGCGTTCAACGCCAACCTTCTGCCCAAATCTGGCGTCCAGCGCCAGAAAAGGATCCAAAACCAGAGTTGAACGCCCAAACTGGCACAGAACTTGGCGTTCAACTCCACAAATGGCCTCTGCACGTGCTACACTCAAGCTCAGCCCAAACACACACCAAGTGGGCCCCAGAAGTGGATTTATGCATCAATTACTTACTCATGTAAACCCTAGTGACTAGTTTATTATAAATAGGACCTCTTACTATTGTATTAGGCATCCTGGATTGTATTTTGATCCTGTGATCACGTTTTAGGGGGCTGGCCATCTCGGCCATGCCTGGACCTTCACTTATGTATTTTCATACGGTAGAGTTTCTACACTCCATAGATTAAGGTGTGGAGCTCTGCTGTTCCTCAAAGATTAATGCAAAGTACTACTGTTTTCTATTCAATCCTTCTTATTTCGCTTCTAAGATATCCATTCGCACCCAAGAACATGATGAAGGTGATGATTATGTGTGACGCTCATTATCCTTCTCCCTTATGAACGCGTGTCTGACAAACACTTCTGTTCTACATGAAATAAGCTAGAATGAGTATCTCTTAGATCTCCTAACCAGAATCTTCGTGGCGTAAGCTAGAATGATGGCGGCATTCAAGAGAATCCGGAAGGTCTAAACCTTGTCTGTGGTATTCCGAGTAGGATTCAATGATTGAATGACTGTGACGAGCTCCTAACTCGCGATTGCAGGGCGTTAGTGACAGACGCAAAAGGATAGTAAATCCTATTCCAGCATGATCGAGAACCGACAGATGAATAGCCGTGCCGTGACAAGGTGCGTGAGCATATTATTCACTGAGAGGATAAGATGAAACCATTGGCAAGGGTGATTGATGACAAGTCATCATATACCCTTTTTAATAGTCTTTTTCTTCATTTTCATTTGGTTTTATACACTTTCTTGTACTCTAAGTAAGTAATTTGGAATGAAAATGCATAACTTCTTTGAATCAAACAACCACCATATAATTGATGCTAAATCATGAGGTTTAGGCCAAATTTAATTGCAGTTTGATGATTTGTAAACCTTGTGAATTTGGTGATACTTTGATTGGTTGTTTTGATTAATTGTAGGTGAAGAAAAGAAGAAAAGAAGAAAAGCGTGACCTAAGGAGCGTGGTTCAAGGAATAGAAAGTGTGGCCATCAAAGGAGAAAGTGTAGTGCAACAAACCATGGAACTCATTCCAAGAGCACCAAGCACTAAGAGAGCGCTACACTCACTTCCAAGGGACCAAGGCACAAAGCTCAGTTCACTTTGTGAGCTGAGCACAACACAAGGCCAAGAAATAAGGAAATGAGGAACCAAGCTCAGCTCACAAAGTGAGCATTATCGAGAGCGCTAGAGGAGAAATTCAAGAAAAATGATTTCCAAATGCATGCTCCAAGACTTGAACCCATGACCAAAGGGAAAGGGTGGAGGCGCTACTCTCATGGAAAATAAGCCAAAATTGGCCAAATGCACTCCCCAAGCTTCGAACCCCACACCTTGAGGAAGCAAGGAAGCAAGGCAACCAAGAAAAGGGGTAGCGCATGCTTCCCATGGGTTTCGAACCAAGGACCCTTCCTTGGATACACCAAAGCTCAGCTCACAAAGTGAGCTGAGCGCTACTTCTTGATGCATGGGGGCACATCTTGACACGGCCAGGAAAGGAGTGGAGCGCATGACACGGTCCAAGGGGCAGCACAACAAATTGGCACTAAGGCACCAATGCTCAGCTCACAAAGTGAGCTGAGCTCTCCCCTGATGCACCCCAAGACAGCAGCACGCTATCAATGCTTCCCCACACTAAGTGTCAAAGCTCAGCTCACTTTGTGAGCTGAGCACTCCCCTGGAAGAATATTACCCATGGGCTGAAAATTCAACCAAAAGTCCAATTTAATTCAAATCTTCACCAAATCAAAAGCCCATCCAAATTCCAATATCCAAGAATAGAAAGTGTATAAATAGGAGTTAGTTTGATGTAATTGGGGAGCTGAATTTTACTTTTAAATTTTCTTTTCATTTTCATTTTGAGTTTTAGTTTTAAATTTAGATTTCAGAGAACTTGGAAGGAGAATTGATCTCTCTTCTTCTTGGTTCTTGCTTGAGCACTCTTTTATTTTCTTGTTTTGGGATCTTGGGTGGAGAATTGAAGAACTTCTGTTTCAATCTCACCTTGAAATCTTGTTTAATTTTCTGCATAATTGAATTTCATTTTCTGTTTGATTCACTGCTTCATCTTCTACAGTTTTCTGCAATTTACTTTTCTTTGTTTCTTTAGCAATTGTTCTTGTTGGATCAAGGAAGGATTTGAGATCTAGAATTGTTATCTAGTCTCTTCCACTCCTGAGATCTTCAACCTCTTTTAATTTGCTGCAACTTAAGCACTGCTTTCCTGTTTTTTTAATTCTTCAAGTCATTTTACTTCTCTGTTAAGATTTGCTTCACTGCAAGTCAAATTTCTCTTTTATGTTTAATGAACTTTAATTGTTCTTGTTTAATTCCTGCAAGTCCACGTCCCAATCCCTTTTACAATTCAAGCAATTTACATTTCTTGCACTTTAAGCTTCAGTCATTTATATTCCTTGCAAGTTAAGTTTCTGCACTTTATTTTACATGCTCTTTAAGATTCAGTTTCTTTATTTTCCTGCTCTTTAGTTTATTGCAATTTTCCCTTTCTCCTTTACATTTCATGCAATTTAGTTTCTGTTAATCACAAACACTCAACCAATACTTGATTCGCTTGACTAAATCAACCACTAAACTAAAATTGCTCAATCCTTCAATCCCTGTGGGATCGACCTCACTCATGTGAGTTATTATTACTTGATGCGACCCGGTACACTTGCCGGTTAGATTTGTGTGTTTTGGTGGAAATTTATTTTTCACCAAAATACTCATCAGTGATGCCTCCAGACGATTAGCCGTGCCGTGACAGGGCATTGGATAATTTTCCCGAGAGATGACCGAAAGTAGCCATTGACAGTGGTGATGTATCACATAAAGCCAGCCATGGAAAGGAGTGAGACTGATTGGATGAAGATAGCAGGAAAGCAGAGGTTCAGAGGAACGAAAAGCATCTCCATTTGCTTATCTGAATTTTCTACCAATGATTTACATAAGTATCTCTATCCCTATTCTATTATTCATTATTCGAAAACTCCATGATTATTTTATATCCGCCTGACTGAGATTTGCAAGGTGACCATAGCTTGCTTCATACCAACAATCTCCGTGGGATTCGACCCTTACTCACGTAAGGTATTACTTGGACGACCCAGTGCACTTGCTGGTTAGTTGTATCGAAGTTGTGAACCATGGTATTGGCATCATGTTCTTGGCGCCATTGCCAGGGAAAGAAAGAGCCATGAATTCTACATAATCAAAGTGTAATCACGATTGCACGTACCAAGTTGCTCACGTTGCCAGGGAATGTTTGAACCTGGACATCACAATTTCGTGCACCAAGTTTTTGGCGCCGTTGCCGGGGATTGTTTGAGTTTGGACAACTGACGGTTCATCTTGTTGCTCAGATTGGGTAACTTTCTTTTCGTTTTCTTTTCAAAAAGTTTTCAAAAATTTTTCAAAAACTCTTCTTTTGTTTTCGAAAAAAAATGTTTTCAAAAATTCTATTCAAAATTTTTGAGAATGAATTCTAGTGTTTCATGAAGCATGTGAAGCCTGGCCGGTTGTAAAGCCATGTCTAAATTTATTTGGACTGAGGCTTGCAATTTGTTATCAAGAGCAAGCTAGTTGTTGCTAATCAACCTGCTGCTGATCCTCAATCACCTGCTGAAGCTTGGCTGGCCATTGGCCATGTCTAGTGTTTTGGACCGGAGCTTTCTTTGAAAAGCTTGGCTGGCTAGTGAGCCATGTCTAATTCCTGGACTGAAGCTTTAGACTAAGAATGCAAGATTCCTGGAATTCATATTAAAAATTTTGGAATCCTTATTTTCCTTTTTCAATTAATTTTTGAAAAAAAAATCCAAAAAAAAAAATTAGAAAATCATAAAAATCAAAAATATTTTTCTGTTTCTTATTTGAGTCTTGAGTCATATCATAAGTTTGGTGTCAATTGCATGTGTATCTTGCATTTTTCGAAAATTTCATGCATTCATAGTGTTCTTCATGATCTTCAAGTTGTTCTTGGTAAGTCTTCTTGTTTGATCTTGATGATTTTTTGTTTTGTGTCTTTTCATGTTTATCATATGCATTCTTGAATTCTTAGTGCCTAAGCATTAAAGAATTCTAAGTTTGGTGTCTTGCATGTTTTCTTTGCATTAAAAATTTTTTTCAAAAATATGTTCTTGATGTTCATCATGACATTCATAGTGTTCTTGGTGTTCATCTTGACATTCATAGCATTCTTGCATGCATTCATTGTTTTGATCTAAAAATTTCATGCATTGCATCCTTTTAGTGTTTTCCTCTTGCATCATAAAAATTCAAAAATAAAAAAAATATCTTTCCCTTTTTCTCTCATCAAATTCGAAAATTTGAGTTGACTTTTTCAAAAAATTTTAAAATCAAGTTGTTTCTTATGAGTCAAATCAAATTTTCAATTTGAAAATCTTATCTTTTTCAAAATCTTTTTCAAAAATCAAATCTTTTTCAAAATTCTTAGTTATTTTCGAAAATTCCAAAAATATTTTTCAAAAATCTTTTAAATTATTTTTATACCAAATTTTCGAAAATAACATAATCAATTAATGTTTTGATTAAAAAATTTGAAGTTTGTTACTTGCTTGTTAAGAAAGATTCAAACTTTAAGTTCTAGAATCATATCTTGTGATTTCTTATGAATCAAGTCATTAATTGAGATTTTAAAAATCAAATCTTTTTTAAAATTAATTTCCAAAATATCTTCTTATCTTATCTTTTTCAAAAATTTGATTTCAAAATATCTTCTCTAACTTCCTAACTTCCTATCTTTTCAAAATTTGTTTCAACTAACTAACTAACTTTTTGTTTGTTTCTTAACTTTTTCAAAACCACCTAACTAACTCTCTCTCTCTCATTTTCGAAAATATCTTCCCCCTTTTTCAAAATTTCTTTTTTAATTTATTAATTATTTTATTTTTTAAATCTTAATTTTCGAAAATCACTAACATTTTTCAAAAACTGTTTTCAAAAAAAAAAAAAAATCACTAACTCCTTTTCAAAATTAATTTTCGAAAATTCCCTCCTTCTCTCTCATCCTATTCTATTTATTCATTCATTAACTAACATCTCTTCCTCACATCATCACCAAATTCGAACCCCCTCTTCTATCTATGTTCGAATTTCTTCTTCTTTTCTTCTACTAACAATAAGGATCCTCTTTACTGTGACATAGAGGATTCCTCTTCTTTTCTTTTTCTCTCCTCTTTCTTATGAGCAGGGACAGAGAAAAAGGCATTCTTGTTGAAGCTGATGCAGAACCTGAAAGGACTCTGAAGAGAAAATTAAGAGAAGCTAAATTACAACAATCCAGAGACAACTTGATTGAAAATTTCGAACAAGTAAAGGAGATGGCAGCCGAACCCAACAACAATGCAAGGAGAATGCTTGGTGACTTCACTGCACCTAATTCCAATTTACATGGAAGAAGAATCTCCATTCCTGCCATTGGAGCAAACAACTTTGAGCTGAAACCTCAGTTAGTTTCTCTGATGCAGCAGAACTGCAAGTTTCATGGACTTCCATCTGAAGATCCTTTTCAGTTCTTAACTGAATTCTTGCAGATATGTGATACTGTTAAGACTAATGGAGTAGATCCTGAAGTCTACAGGCTCATGCTTTTCCCTTTTGCTGTAAGAGACAGAGCTAGATTATGGTTGGATTCTCAACCCAAAGACAGCCTGAACTCTTGGGATAAGCTGGTCATGGCTTTCTTAGCCAAGTACTTTTCTCCTCAAAAGCTGAGCAAGCTTAGAGCTGATGTTCAAACCTTCAGAGAGAAAGAAGGTGAATCCCTCTATGAAGCTTGGGAAAGATACAAACAGTTGACCAAAAAGTGTCCTTCTGACATGCTTTCAGAATGGACCATCCTGGATATATTCTATGATGGTCTGTCTGAGTTATCTAAGATGTCATTGGATACCTCTGCAGGTGGAACCATTCACCTAAAGAAAACGCCTGCAGAAGCTCAAGAACTCATTGACATGGTTGCTAATAACCAGTTCATGTACACTTCTGAAAGGAATCCTGTGAGTAATGGGACGCCTATGAAGAAGGGAGTTCTTGAAGTTGATACTCTGAATGCCATATTGGCTCAGAACAAAATATTGACTCAGCAAGTCAATATGATCTCTCAGAGTCTACATGGAATGCAAGCTGCATCCAACAGTACTCAAGAGGCATCTTCTGAAGAAGAAGCCTATGATCCTGAGAACCCTGCAATAGCAGAGGTAAATTACTTAGGTGAACCTTATGGAAACACCTATAACTCGACATGGAGAAATCATACAAATTTCTCATGGAAGGATCAAAAGCCCCAACAAGGCTTTAATAATGGTGGAAGAAACAGGTTTAGCAACAGCAAACCTTTTCCATCATCAACTCAGCAACAGACAGAGAACTCTGAACAAAATGCTTCTAATTTAGCAAATCTAGTCTCTGATCTATCTAAGGCCACTGTAAGTTTCATGAATGAAACAAGGTCTTCCATTAGAAATCTGGAAGCACAAGTGGGCCAGCTGAGTAAAAGGATCACTAAAATCCCTCCTAGTACTCTTCCAAGCAATACAGAAGAGAATCCAAAAGGAGAGTGCAAGGCCATTGACATAAGCGCCATGGCCGAACCTGTAAGGAGAGGAGAGGACGTGAATCCCAAGGAGGAAGACCTCCTGGGACGTCCAGTGATCAATAAGGAGCTTCCCTCTGAGGAACCAAAGGACTCTGAGGCTCATCTAAAGACCATAGAGATTCCATTGAACCTCCTTATGCCCTTCATGAGCTCTGATGAGTATTCCTCTTCTGAAGAGAATGAGGATGTTACTGAAGAGCAAACTGCCAAGTTTCTTGGTGCAATCATGAAGTTGAATGCCAAATTATTTGGCATTAATACTTGGGAAGTTGAACCTCCCTTGTTCATCAATGAACTGAGTGATATGGATCAACTGACATTACCTCAGAAGAGACAGGATCCTGGAAAGTTCATAATACCATGTACCATAGGCACTATGATCTTTAAAGCTCTTTGTGACCTTGGTTCAGGAATAAACCTCATGCCCCTCTCTGTAATAGAGAAACTGGGAATCTATGGGGTGCAAGCTACTAAAATCTCACTAGAGATGGCAGACAGCTCAAGAAAACATGCTTATGGACAAGTAGAAGATGTATTAGTAAAGGTTGAGGGCCTTTACATACCTACTGATTTCATAGTCCTGGATACTGGAAAGGAAGAGGATGAACCCATCATCCTGGGAAGACCTTTCCTGGCCACAGCAAGAGCTGTGATTGATGTTGACAGAGGTGAATTATTCCTTCAATGGAATGAGAACTCCCTTGTGTTTAAAACTCAAGGA
This sequence comes from Arachis ipaensis, assembly GCF_059453495.1. Lineage (NCBI taxonomy): Eukaryota > Viridiplantae > Streptophyta > Magnoliopsida > Fabales > Fabaceae > Arachis > Arachis ipaensis. The sequence continues at coordinate 69,059,354 of NC_142438.1, forward strand.
TCTCCCTCTGCAACCATGGAGAGGAAGCAGAAAAAGCTTCTCTCCAAGCAGAGTCAACCAGAGCCCCTACAGTCAAACTCTAAGTTTGGTGTTGGGAGGCCAAAACCAAACTCTAAGTTTGGTGTTGAACTCCCATATCCAAACTCTAAGTTTGGTGTTGGAGAGTTTCAACAAAGCTCTGCACATCTGTGAGGCTCCATGAGAGCCCACTGTCAAGCTATTGACATTAAAGAAGCGCTTGTTGGGAGGCAACCCAATGTTTATCTAATTCTTATTTTTATTGTTTTTCATATTTTCTTAGGTTCATGATCATGTGGAGTCACAAAATAAATAGAAAAATTGAAAACGGAATCAAAAACAGCAGAAGAAAAATCACACCTTGGAGGAGTATCTGTCTGGCGTTCAGCGCCAGAACAGAGCACGGTTCTGGCGCTGAACGCCCAAAATGGGCAGCTTCTGGGCGCTGAACGCCAGAACAGGCATGGTTCTGGCGTTCAACGCCAGAAATGGCACACAAATGGGCGTTGAACGCCCAAAATGGCCACCAACCTGGCGCTGAACGCCCAGAGTTGGATACAAAGGCATTTTTACATGTCTAATTGGTGCAGGGATGTAAATGCCTTGACACCCCAGGATCTGTGGACCCCACAGGATCCACTCAGGATCTGTGGACCCCACAGGATCCCCACTACCTCCACTCACCTCTTCTCACCACTCTCTTTCACACAACCCCATAAACACTCTTCTCTAAAAGCCCTTCACCAATCACCTCAATCTCTCTTCCCCATTAAACCTTCACCACTCACATCCACCCACTCTTCCCAATAAACCTACCTCATAAACTCCACCTACCTTCAAAATTCAAAACCAATTTCCCACCCAAACCCACCCATATGGCCGAAACCTTTCCCCCCTTCCCTTCCCTATATAAAGCCCTCCATTCTTCATCAAATTCACACAACACACCCCTCTACACTCTCCTTGGCCGAAACCACATCTCCCTCTCCCTCTCCATTTCTTCTTCTTCTTCATCTATTCTTTTGTTTATTGCTCGAGGGCGAGCAATATTCTAAGTTTGGTGTGGTAAAAGCATAGCTTTTTTGTTTTTCCATTACCATTGATGGCACCCAAGACCGGAGAATCCTCTAGAAGAGGGAAAGGGAAGACAAAAGCTTCCACATCCGAGTCATGGGAGATGGAAAGATTCATCTCTAAAGCCCATCAAAACCACTTCTATGATGTTGTGGCCAAGAAGAAGGTGATCCCTGAGGTCCCTTTTAAACTCAAAAGAAATGAGTATCCGGAGATCTGACATGAAATTCAAAGAAGAGGTTGGGAAGTTCTAACAAATCCCATCCAACAAGTCGGCATCCTAATGGTTCAAGAGTTCTATGTCAATGCATGGATCACCAAGAACCATGATCAAAGTAAGAACCCGGATCCAAAGAACTATGTTACAATGATTCGGGGGAAATACTTAGATTTTAGTCCGGAGAATGTGAGGTTGGCGTTCAACTTGCCATACATGGAAGAAAACGCACGCCCCTACACAAGGAGAATCAACTTTGATCAAAGGTTGGACCAAGTCCTTATGGACATATGTGTAGAAGGAGCTCAATGGAAGATTGACTCCAAAGGCAAGCCAGTTCAACTAAGAAGATTGGACCTCAAGCCTATAGCTAGAGGATGGTTGGAGTTTATTCAATGCTCAATCATTCCCACTAGCAACCGGTCTGAAGTCACTATAGACCGGGCCATCATGATCCATAGCATCATGATTGGAGAAAAGGTGGAAGTTCATGAGATTATACCTCAAGAACTCTACAAGGTGGCTGACAAGTCCTCCACCATGGCAAGGTTAGCCTTTCCTCACCTCATTTGCCACCTATGCAATTCAGCTGGAATTGACATAGAGGCAGATATCCTCATTAAAGAGGACAAGCCCATCACTAAGAAAAAGATGGAGCAAGCAAGAGAGCCCAATCATGGAGCTCAAGAGGCGCAAGAAGCTCATTTCCATGAGATCCCGGAGATGCCTCAAATGCACTTTCCTCCACAAAATTATTGGGAGCAAATCAACACCTCCCTAGGAGAATTGAGTTCCAATATGGGACAACTAAGGGTGGAACATCAAGAGCACTCCATCATGCTTCATGAAATAAGAAAAGATCAAAAAGCAATGAGGGAGGAGCAACAAAGACAAGGAAGAGACATAGAAGAGCTCAAGGACATCATTGGTTCCTCAAGAAGGAAACGCCACCATCACTAAGGTGGATTCATTCCTTGTTCTTGCTTTCTCTGTTTTTCGTTTTCTGTATTATGTGCTTATCTATGTTTGTGCCTTCATTACATGATCATTAGTAGTTAGTAACTTTGTCTTAAAGATATGAATGTCCTATGAATCCATCACCTCTCTTAAATGAAAAATGTTTTAATTCAAAAGAACAAGAAGTACATGAGTTTCGAATTTTTCCTTGAACTTAGTTTAATTATATTGATGTGGTGACAATGCTTCTTGTTTTCTGAATGTATGCTTGAACAGTGCATATGTCTTTTGAAGTTGTTGTTTAAGAATGTTAAATATGTTGGCTCTTGAAAGAATGATGACTAGGAGACATGTTATTTGATAATCTGAAAAATCATAAAAATGATTCTTGAAGCAAGAAAAAGCAGCAAAGAACAAAGCTTGCAGAAAAAAAAAAAAGAAGAAGAAAAGAAAAAAATAGGCGAAAAAAAAAAAGAAAAAGAAAAAGCAAGCAGAAAAAGCCAATAACCCTTAAAACCAAAAGGCAAGGGCAAATAAAAAGGATCCCAAGGCTTTGAGCATCAGTGGATAGAAGGGCCTAAAGGAATAAAATCCTGGTCTAAGCGGCTAAACCAAGCTGTCCCTAACCATGTGCTTGTGGCGTGTAGGTGTCAAGTGAAAACTTGAGACTGAGCGGTTAAAGTCAAGGTCCAAAGCAAAAAAAAAAAAAAAGAGTGTGCTTAAGAACCCTGGACACCTCTAATTGGGGACTTTAGCAAAGCTGAGTCACAATCTGAAAAGGTTCACCCAATTATGTGTCTGTGGCATTTATGTATCCGGTGGTAATACTGGAAAACAAAGTGCTTAGGGCCACGGCCAAGACTCATAAAGAAGCTGTGTTCAAGAATCATCATACTGAACTAGGAGATTCAATAACACTATTCGAAATCTGAAGTTCCTATAGATGCCAATCATTCTGAACCTCAATGGATAAAGTGAGATGCCAAAACTATTCAAGAGGCAAAAAGCTATAAGTCCCGCTCATATGATTGGAGCTATGTTTCATTGATAGTTTGGAATTTATAGTATATTCTCTTCTTTTTATCCTATTTGATTTTCAGTTGCTTGGGGACAAGCAACAATTTAAGTTTGGTGTTGTGATGAGCGGATAATTTATACGCTTTTTGACATTGTTTTTAGTATGTTTTTAGTAGGATCTAGTCACTTTTAGGGATGTTTTCATTAGTTTTTATGTTAAATTCACATTTCTGGACTTTACTATGAGTTTGTGTGTTTTTCTATGATTTCAGGTATTTTCTGGCTGAAATTGAGGGACTTGAGCAGAAATCAGATTCAGAGGTTGAAAAAGGACTGCTGATGCTGTTGGATTCTGACCTCCCTGGACTCAAAGTGGATTTTCTGGAGCTACAGAACTCGAAATGGCGCGCTTCCAATTGCGTTGGAAAGTAGACATCCAGGGCTTTCCAGCAATATATAATAGTCTATACTTTGGCCAAGAATTGACGATGTAAACTGGCGTTCAACGCCAGCCTTCTGCCCAAATCTGGCGTCCAGCGCCAGAAAAGGATCCAAAACCAGAGTTGAACGCCCAAACTGGCACAGAACTTGGCGTTCAACTCCACAAATGGCCTCTGCACGTGCTACACTCAAGCTCAGCCCAAACACACACCAAGTGGGCCCCGGATGTGGATTTATGCATCAATTACTTACTCATGTAAACCCTAGTGACTAGTTTATTATAAATAGGACCTCTTACTATTGTATTAGGCATCCTGGATTGTATTTTGATCCTGTGATCACGTTTTAGGGGGCTGGCCATCTCGGCCATGCCTGGACCTTCACTTATGTATTTTCATACGGTAGAGTTTCTACACTCCATAGATTAAGGTGTGGAGCTCTGCTGTTCCTCAAAGATTAATGCAAAGTACTACTGTTTTCTATTCAATCCTTCTTATTTCGCTTCTAAGATATCCATTCGCACCCAAGAACGTGATGAAGGTGATGATTATGTGTGACGCTCATCATCCTTCTCCCTTATGAACGCGTGTCTGACAAACACTTCTGTTCTACATGAAATAAGCTAGAATGAGTATCCCTTGTCTGTGGCATTCCGAGTAGGATTCAATGATTGAATGACTGTGACGAGCTCCTAACTCGCGATTGCAGGGCGTTAGTGACAGACGCAAAAGGATAGTAAATCCTATTCCAGCATGATCGAGAACCGACAGATGAATAGCCGTGCCGTGACAGGGTGCGTGAGCATATTATTCACTGAGAGGATAAGATGAAACCATTGGCAAGGGTGATGCCTCCAGACGATTAGCCGTGCCGTGACAGGGCATTGGATCATTTTCCCGAGAGATGACCGAAAGTAGCCATTGACAGTGGTGATGTATCACATAAAGCCAGCCATGGAAAGGAGTGAGACTGATTGGATGAAGATAGCAGGAAAGCAGAGGTTCAGAGGAACGAAAAGCATCTCCATTCGCTTATCTGAATTTTCTACCAATGATTTACATAAGTATCTCTATCCCTATTCTATTATTCATTATTCGAAAACTCCATGATTATTTTATATCCGCCTGACTGAGATTTGCAAGGTGACCGTAGCTTGCTTCATACCAACAATCTCCGTGGGATTCGACCCTTACTCACGTAAGGTATTACTTGGACGACCCAATGCACTTGCTGGTTAGTTGTATCGAAGTTGTGAACCATGGTATTGGCATCATGTTCTTGGCGCCATTGCCAGGGAAAGAAAGAGCCATCAATTCTACATAATCAAAGTGTAATCACGATTGCACGTACCAAGTTGCTCACGTTGCCAGGGAATGTTTGAACCTGGACATCACAATTTCGTGCACCAAGAACCAAATTGCATGGGTCTAGGAGAATGTTTGGGTGCTTAATTGAGAATTCTAAGGTCATGCCTTCCAATTGGAATCATGATGATCAATTTGAAGATGGGTGTCAAAATAAAGTGTGGGATCCCAGATTGCACAAGGAGAATCAAATTTGGGAGCCCATGGCTTGTGTGGAACTCCATCAAGGCTTGGTTTGAAGACTAAAGCTTATTGGAGATTCAATCATTGGTGGATGTTCAAGAATAGCTTCAAGCACAAGCCACCTTAAGAGGAGCTCCCCATAAGTCCAACTTCAGGATAATAAACAAAAGTGCTAGGTGGGAGACACCCCACCATGGTAAACTCTTTTCATTTTCTCTTTTGTAAATATTGGTAGAATAGGTTTGATTTCATGTTTTGTTTAGTTTATTGAGTATATTTGGTAGTATAATATGTTAAATAAGGTTTTAGGGTGTTTTGGTAGATATTTGGAGGTTTGGAAGGCTTGGTTTGGTGCAAGAACTTGGAAAAAATTTGAAAAACAGAGCACCAACCCGCGCGTACGCGCGCCTTAAGCATTTTCGACCATCCACGCGGACGCACCATGTACGGGTACGCGTGGATGCAAAAATTCCACCCCCGGCCAAAAACCCGAGAGTTAGGCCTACACTGCGCGAACATTGGGCCAAAGGCACAAACCAACCTGCGCATATGCGCCGTTGACTCTAAATGCACAATGCACGCGCACGCACGCTGTGCACGTGCACGTCGATAGCGCCACCTGCCCTCCTGGTACATGTTTCAAAGAGTTGGGCCAACCTTGGGCTGATACTGTGCCCCGCGCATAATCTCACCCACGGTGCACGAACCTGGTGTGTACGCGTCCTTCGGCCAAACTGCACATCGGCGCGTAAGCGTGCATGACGCGTCCGCGCCGGTAAAAAAAAGAGTTTTTTTCTCATCTTCCATTTTCTTTTGTCCATTGCATTTGCATACTTCTATTCTTTACATTTTTATTTCGTTTTTATAGCCTGTTTTTACTTTATTTTTTTCGAGTTTCTTATTTTAATAATGGTGTTGAATTTTCCTACTCAATTGTTGAGAATATCTCGCATGATTTTGGTGCCTCTTGACTTGTTTGATATTATTGGGTGATGAAACTTCTAAAATCAATGCTTCATCTTGTATGACTCTTGTGTCTTTGTGCATTGATATGACCTCATATTGTCTTTCATGACCCACTTCTTCCTATTTGAACTTGATGCTCCATATGCTCTTCATGCTTTAACTTTGCTCTTGCATCAAGTATTAATTGATATGCCCTTTGCCTATATTATTTTCTCACTTACGTGCGTAGCTAACATGTAGTGAGAACCTTACTCTTATTTGGCATTAGCCCCACCTATGTTCTACTTGCTTTGATATCTTTGATGTAGGCTTAATTATCCTTCTTTTTCTTTCCTTTTAGGTTGGCCACTAAGAAGAAAAGGATTGGAAAGGCTTCTAAATGGGGCAACAAACAAGTTCACCCGCACAACCTTTTGAAGAAGCTCATCAATTGTAGTAACCCGTCCACCTTATTTTTCTTTGCATGCACCAAGGACGGTGCAAATTTCTAAGTGTGGGGAGGTCATCCGACCGATCTCCATGGGTAACAACCTCCTTTTTCAACACCAATTTCTTTGTTAGTTAATTGTTGCATTGCATGATAGGTTGCATGTTAGTTATAATTTGTATATATTCTATCATTTCTTTTTATGTTAGGACTACTTGGTTAGGGTGATGACTTTTTTTCCAAGAAAAATTGTTTTTAGGGCACCCTACCAATTTGAAAAAAAAAAATTTGTGATAATCTTGCTTGAAGAATGTATTTTGGAACATGGTATATGTGAGTTTTGAGCCCAATTGCGTGGTTACATCACATAACCACTTATTTTCATTCTTGTGTGCATTGTTCTCTTTCTATGATTGTAATCTTTGATTTGTTTGATTCTTTATGTCCATTATTCAATATATACATGCATTTATATTATTGAGGCCGTCATTTCATATAGCTCACTTACCCAAATACCTACCTTTCATCAACCATTGTTAGCCACTTTTGAGCCTATTTAATCCCTTTTGTTCTTAATTGTAGCACATCACTACCCATAAGTGAAAAATAATAAATGTCCTTAATTTAGATCTTTGATTAGCTTAGGCTAGTGAGGGTGTGTATCATTTGGGTATAGGAAACTTCGGACATTGGTTGAGGTAAAAGTGTAATTTTTATTTTTGTTAAAAAATATCGGGAATTGGGTACATATTCATGCACTATATGTAAAATCATATGCATTGATACATTTGTATATACTTTAGAAAAAAAATGCTAAAGAAAAAGAAAAAGAACATATATATATATATATAGAAAAAGAAAAAAAAAAGAGAAAAAGAAAAAAAAAGGGGACAAAAATGCCCCAAAGTAAAGTTCAATAAAAATCAATGCATATGGAATGTGAATTAAAAAGAATGCATGAGTATGTGAAAAAGTGGGAATCATAGGTAGCTAAGTTGTGTATTAGAATTGTATAGGTTGTTATATGTATTAGGTGAGAGCTTAGGCCAATCAAAGATTCAAATTTCAAGCTCACTTGACCATATGCATCCTACCTTGACCCTAGCCCCATTACAACCTATGAACAAGTCCTCATGATGAATGTATGCATGCATTAAATAATTGTTGATTGTTAGATGAAAAACAAATCATAGAAAGCGTGATTAGAAGAGAATTGAGTGATCGACCCTATACACTTGAGCGACTAGCGTGGATACACTTCCGGTGAGGGTTCGATGCTCAATTCCTTGTTCCCAGCTTTCACGAGCTTTCTTCTTGCAAGTCTATTTGAACTTCATTTTGATATTTGAATTGGTAGGATTCCTGAATCATCATATGATCTTAGCCCTACTTGTTCATATATGTTCTTGGAGATTGATTTACTTTTAACCACGTAGGTAGAATCATATTGCATTTAGTTGCATGCATGTAGATAGGTGCACATAGTTTATTTGCATTGAATAAATGTTCATACCCCTTTTCTTATCCTTCTTTATTCTTAGCATGAGGACATGTTTGGTTTAAGTGTGGGGAGATTTGATATACTCCAATTTTTTGGTTTATCTTGTACTTAATTTGGGGGATTTTATCAACTTTTCTCACATTTATTCAATGAAATAGCATGGTTTTGCAATTCTCCCTTGATTTGTGCTTAAATGTGAAAACATATCTTTTAGGCCTTAAAATAGCTAAATTCAATTCACTTTAATTCCATTCGATGCCTTGATATGTTCGTTGAGTGATTTCAGGTTCATAAGGCAAGTATTGGGTAGAAGAAGTGAGGAGAAAAGCATGCAAAGTGGGAGAACTCATGAAGAAATGAAGGAACCGCAAAGCTGTCAAGCCTGACCTCTTCGCACTCAATCGACCATAACTTGAGCTACAGATGTCTAAATGAGGCGGTTCTAGTTGCGTTGGAAATCTAACATCCAGGGCTTTGAAATGATATAAAATTTGCCATAGTTGCTTCGCGTTTAGGGGCGCGCACGTGCACTATTTACGTGCACGCCGATGCTTCACGTGGCCCACTAAAGGTGAAATCGCTGGGGGTGATTTCTGAAGCATTTTGGGCCCAATCTAACTTATTTCTGATGCTATTTCATGCAGAATTCAAGCTTGGGAAAAGGGGGAGCAATTGTTTGATAGTATAGCATCATGTAGGTTAGTTTCTAGAGAGAGAAGCTGCCTCTTCTCTCTAGAATTAGGGTTCTTATGCTTGATTCCATCTTAGATCTAGGTTTTGATTATTGTTCTCATCTTGTTTCCTTTACAATTTCTTGTTTCTACTACTCTATTCTTCTTAGTTCTCTTGTCAATTTTACTTTTATGTCTCTTTTATATTTATGAATACTCATGTTGGATTTTGTTTACACTTAATACAATTTGATGTTGATGTTTCTTTTATTGGTAATTTGAGTTGTTGATTTACTTTTCTTGCAATTGGTAGTTGGTAGATTTATTATTCTTGCATATTTACTATGCTTTCCTTTTATGCCTTCCAAGTGTTTGACAAAATGCTTGGTTGGACTTTAGAGTAGATTTTGAGCATTCTTGGCTTGGGAAGAGTAATTGGATAATCTTGAGTCATTAATACCCAATTTAGATTGGTAATCTAGAGTTGTTAGTTAATATCATTTTCAATGACTTTAAACTCTTACTAATTCAATTAGTGAGTTGATTAGGACTTTTGATTTGAGATTAACTAGTCTTGTTTGACTTTCTCTAATGGAAAATAACTTATACCTTCTTCCAACATTGGGGATGACGAAATAAGATAAATTCTTATTAAGTGTTGTTATTATTAATGACTAGGATAGAAAGCCTATGATCTCAAACCTTGCCATGAATGTCTTTCTTTATTAATTGCTTTCTTTAGTTGCTCTCTTTACTTTTCTTGTCATTTATTTTATTGCCCATTTTACCAATCAAAACCCCTTGCACCTTCATAGCCAATAATTGAGCACTTCATTGTAATTCCTTGTAAGATGACACGGAGTCTAAATACTTCGGTTAATTTTCATTGGGGTTTGTACATGTGACAAAACCAAATTTTAATTTGATGTAAGAGTTGTTTGTTGGTTTAGAGCTATGCTTACAACGAAGTAATTCCTTTCTTTAGGAAGAAAATATAGACCGACAATAATTTTTGCTATCAATAGGCCTTGTGTTCCAGTTCCACTGGCAGATGGAAGGCTTTTTCATACACAAGTTGGTATGGAGAGGTCCCTATAGGAGTCTTGAATGCTGTTCTATATGCCCACAGAGCATCATCCAGACTTCTTGCCTAATCCCTTCTACGGGTACTTACAGTCCGTTCCAGGATTCATTTTAGTTCTCTATTCGAGACTTCGGCCTGCCCATTTGTCTGTGGATGATATGGAATCGCCACTTTATGGTTAATTCCATATTGTACCAGAGCAGAGTCAAGCTGTTTATTGCAGAAATGAGTGCCTCCATCACTGATCAGTATCATAGGGACACCGAACCTGCTGAAGATATGCTTCTGGAGGAACTTCATCACTGTCTTACTATCATTAGTGGGTGTTGCAATTGCCTCTACCCATTTAGATACATAGTCTACTGCCACCAGAATATAAGTGTTTGAATATGATGTTAGGAAAGGCCCCATGAAGTCAATACCCCATACATCAAACAACTCAATCTCTAGGATCCCTTGCTGAAGCATGGCATAACCGTGAGGCAGATTACCAACTTTCTAACAACTGTCACAGTTACGTACAAACTCTTGGGAGTCTCTATAGAGAGTGGGCCAATAGAAAGCACATTGGAGAACCTTGGTGGCTGTTCGCTCACCTCCAAAGTGTCCTCCATATTGTGATCCATGGCAATGGCATAGGATCTTCTGTGCCTCTTCTCTAGGCACACATCTACAGATTACTCCGTCTGCATACCTCTTAAAGAGATATGGTTCATCCCACAAGTAGTACTTTGCATCAGAAATCAATTTTTTCATTTGTTGCTTACTGTACTCTTTGGGTATGAATCTCACAGCTTTATAGTTTTCAATATCTGCAAACCATGGTAATTCCTAAGTGGCAAAGAGTTGCTCATCCGGAAAGGTTTCAGAGATCTCAGTAGGAGAGAGTGACGTCCCTGCTACTGGTTCTATCCGGGACAGGTGATCAGCTACTTGGTTCTCTGTCCCTTTTCTGTCTCTTATTTCTATATCAAACTCTTGCAGAAGCAATACCCATCTTATGAGTCTGGGTTTTGAATCCTGCTTTGTGAGGAGATATTTTAGAGCAGCATGGTCAGTGTACACAATCACTTTTGATCCTACTAAATAAGATCTGAACTTGTCAATGGCATAAACCACTGCGAGCAACTCCTTTTCTGTGGTTGTGTAATTCTTCTGTGCGTCATTTAAAACACGGATAGCATAATAAATGACATACAGAAGCTTGTCATGCCTCTGTCCCAATACTGCACCAATAGCATGGTCACTAGCATCTCACATTAGTTCAAATGGTAATGTCCAATCTAGTGCAGAAATGATTGGTGCTGTGACCAGCTTAGCTTTCAGAGTCCCAAATGCCTGCAGACACTCTATGTCAAAGATAAATGGCGTGTCAGCAGCTAGCAGATTGCTCAGAGGTTTTGTAATTTTTGAGAAATCCTTTATAAACCTCCTATAGAATCCTGCATGCCCCAGAAAGCTTCTAATTGCTTTAACATTGGCAGGTGGTGGTAAATTTTTAATTACCTCTACCTTAGCTTGATCCACCTCTATTCCCATGTTTAAAATTTTGTGCCCAAGAACAATTCCTTCAGTCACCATAAAGTGACATTTTTCCCAGTTTAAAACCAGGTTAGTCTCTTGGCACCTTTTCAGAACAAGTGCTAGATGGTCAAGACAGGAGCTAAATGAGTCTCCAAATACTGATAAATCATCCATGAAGACTTCCAGAAATTTTTCTACCATATCAGAGAAGATGGAGAGTATGCACCTCTGAAAGGTTGCAGGTGCATTGCACAGACCAAATGGCATCCTTCTGTAGGCAAATACTCCAGAAGGACATGTAAATGTTGTTTTCTCTTGGTCCTGAGGATCTACTACAATTTGGTTGTAACCTGAATAGCCATCTAAAAAGCAGTAATATTCATGACCTGCTAGTCTCTCTAGCATCTGGTCTATGAATGGTAAAGAAAAATGATCCTTTCTGGTGGCTGTATTGAGTCTTCTGTAGTTAATACACATACGTCACCTTGTAACTGTTCTTGTAGAAACCAGTTCATTTTTTTCATTATGAACCACTGTCATGCCTCCCTTCTTGGGGACAACTTGGACAGGGCTCACCCAGGGGCTATCAGATATAGAATAAATAATCCCAGCCTCTAGAAACTTAGTGATCTCTTTCTGCACCACCTCCTTCATGGCTGGATTCATCCGCCTCTGTGGTTGAACTACTGGCTTGGCATCATCCTCCAATAGTATCTTGTGCATGCATCTGGCTGGGCTAATGCCCTTAAGATCACTTATGGACCACCCAAGAGCTGTCTTGTGTGTCCTTAGCACCTGAATTAGTGCTTTCTCTTTCTGTGGCTCTAAAGTAGAGCTTATAATTACTGAAAAAGTGTCATCTTCTCCCAGAAATGCATATTTCAGGAACGGTAGTAGTGGCTTGAGCTCGGGTTTAGAAGGCTTCTCCTCTTCCTGAGGAGTTTTTAGAGGTTCTTCTATTTTCTCTGGTTCCTCCAGATCAGGCTGAACATCTTTAAAAATGTCCTCTAGCTCTGATTTAAGACTCTCAGTCATATTGACTTCTTCTACCAGGGAGTCAATAATGTTAGTGCTCATGCAGTCTTTTGATGTGTCTGGATGCTGCATAGCTTTGACAGCATTCAACTTGAATTCATCCTTATTGACTCTCAGGGTTATCTCCCCTTTTTGGACGTCAATGAGGGTTCATCCAGTTGCTAGGAAAGGTCTTCCTAGAATGAGAGTTGCACTCTTGTGCTCCTCCATTTCCAGCACTACAAAGTCAGTGGGAAAGGAAAATGGCCCAACCTTGACAATCATGTTCTCAACTACGCTTGATGGAATCTTAATGGAGCCATCAGCAAGTTGAAGGCATATCCGGGTTGGTTTAACTTCATCAATCAAACCAAGCTTTTTGATAGTGGATGCAGGTATTAGATTGATACTTGCCCCAAGATCACATAGAGTTGTCTTGGTACAAGCACCCTCTAATGTGCAAGGTATCATAAAGCTTCCGGGATCTTTAAGCTTCTCTGGTAAGCTTTTCAGAATGACTGCATTGCATTCTTCAGTGAGAAAAACTTTTTCAGTTTCTCTCCAATCCTTCTTATGACTTAAGATCTCTTTCATGAACTTAGCATAAGAGGGTATTTGATCAAGTGCCTCTGCAAACGGAATCTTTATTTTAAGAGTACTGAGATAGTCTGCAAAGCGGGCAAATTGTTTATCCTGTTCTGCTTGGCGACGTTTATGAGGATAAGACATCTTGGCTTTGTATTCTTCAAACTTAGTTGCTACAGGTTTATTTCCTACAGAAGTGGTTAGAGAAGCCTACTTAAGGGGGTTGTTATCAGCACTTGCAGGTGTCTGTTCCCTTATTGGCGTTTGAACGCCAGAATTGGGTGCTTTTTGGGCGTTTAACGCCAGGTTGCCACCCTTTTCTGGCGTTTGAATGCCAGAATTGGCTATCCTTTAGGCGTTTAACGCCAATTCTTCACCCCTTTCTAGCGTTTGAACGCCAGAATCATTCCTCTCTGGGCTCATACTGTCCTCAGAGGGATTTTGAGCAGTGGCTCGGTCATTTTCAGTTAGTTGTTCCTTGCTTGGCTTCCTACTACTTTAAATTGAGACATTCAATGTCTTCCCACTCCTTAACTGAACAGCTTGGCATTCTTCTGTTATCTGTTTAGATAGCTGCTATCTTGTCTGATTCAAGTGTTTTTCCATATTCTCATTAGCATCCTTGGTTTCTTGCAGCATCTCTTTAAATTCTGCTAACTATTTTGTTATAATAAGCAATTGCTGATTGAGTTCAGTAACTTGTTCTTGAGGACTAAGTTCAGTGGATACTGCATTAGCTTCTTCTTTCATGGAGGACCCACTACTTAAGTATAGATATTGATTTCTAGCAACTGTACTAATGAACTCTTGAGCCTTGTCAATTGTCTTTCTCATATGTATAGATCCACCAGCTAAGTGGTCTAGAGACATTTGGGCCTTTTCTGTAAGCCCATAGTAAAAGATGTGTAACAACACCCATTCTGAAAACATTTTAGAGGGGCATTTCCTTAGCATCCCTCTGTACCTCTCCCAAGCATTATAAAGGGATTCATTATCCTCTTGTTTAAAGCCTTGGATATCCAGTCTTAGCTGTGTCATCCTTTTTGGAGGGAAATATTGATTCAGGAATTTGTCTGATAACTGTTTCCATGTTCTTATGCTTGCTGTGGGTTGGTTGTTTAACCACCTCTTAGCTTGATCTTTTACAGCAAATAGAAACAGTAATAATCTGTAGACATCCTGATCTACTTTCTTATCACGTACTGTGTCAGCAATTTGTATGAACTATGCCAGAAACTCAGTAGGTTCTTCTTGTGGAAGACCGAAATACTGACAATTTTGCTGCACCATGATAATGAGCTGAGGATTTAGCTCAAAACTGCTTGCTCTGATGGAAGGTATACAGATACTACTCCCATAGGAAGCATTAGTGGGGTTAGCATATGACACCAGAGTCCTTCTGGACTGTTCATTTCCACTTAGATCCATGATGGAGAAAATAAAATATTTTTGTTCATTGAGCACACTTCCCTGCAATTCCTTGAGAGACGACCCGAGGTTTGAATACTTCGGTTATTTTTATTGGGGTTTGTACTTGTGACAAACAAATTTTTTATAGAGGATTGTTTGTTGGTTTAGAAATTATACTTGCAACGAGAATTTATTTGAGAAATTCTAAACCATCACAATTTTGTTCATCAGCCGTGCGGACGTGTCATTCAAGCATCGTTTTAGCATGATGCCTGTCCGCGATCTCACGCGTGCGCGTCGGGCATGCGCACGTGTGGCAGTTTTTTTTTTAACAGAACAAAAGGAAAATATGCTTAAGTGAAAATTTACAGAGATAATTAATGAGGCAAATATAAGCACATAAATAAAATAGAATTAGAAAAATGGAAGATCATACCATGGTGGGTTGTCTCCCACCTAGCACTTTTCTTTAACGTCCTGAAGTTGGACGGTATATAGGCTCAGTCCTCTTCCTTTGCTGGATACTTCAAGAGGAAAATCTCTAACTCCTTGTTGTTCTTCACTCTCGCGCCATGATATTGCTTCAAACGGTGACCATTAACCTTGAAGAAAGTAGGACTTGAGGGGTGACTTAGGTGGATAACTCCATACGGTTCCACCTAAACCACCACGTAGGGTCCATTCCACCTTGATCTCAGTTTGCCTGACATTAACCTTAACCTTGAGTTGTAGAGAAGGACTTGATCCTCAGCTCTAAACTCTCTCCGTTTGATGCTCTTATCATGCACCGCCTTCACCTTTTCTTTGTAGAGCCTTGAGTTTTCATACGCTTCTAACCTAAGGCAGTCCAATTCCTCCAGTTGTAATTTTCTTTCAATGCTGGCTCCTCCCAATCCTGAGTTGCATTCCTTCACAGCCCAGTAATCTTTGTGTTCCACCTCTACCGAAAGGTGACAAGCCTTTCCGTAGACTAGGCAAAACGGACTCATTCCGATGGGTGTCTTGTAAGCTCTCTGATAAGCCCATGGCACATCTCCAAGCCTAGATCTCCAGTCCCTTCTATGAGGTTTAACAATCTTCTCGAGTATGCGCTTGATCTCTCTATTAGACACCTCCGCTTGCCCATTGGTTTAGGGATGGTAAGCCATCGCCACCTTGTGAATGATACCATGTTTCTTTAACAGACCTGTCAATCTCCTAATACAGAAATGAAAGCCTTGATCACTCACGATTACTTGTGGTGATCCAAAGCGACAAATAATATTATTCCTAACAAAAGAAACAACCACATTAGCATCATCAGTACGGGTAGGAATTACTTTCACCCACTTAGAAACATAGTCAACAGCTAACAGAATGTATAAGAAACCATTGGAGTTTGGAAATGGACCCATGAAGGCAATACCCCATACATAAAAAATTTCACAAAATAACATGAGTTGTTGGGGCATCTCATCCCTCTTGGATATGTTTGCAAACCTCTAGCATTGGTGGCAAGAGTCACAGAAAATATTAGCATCCTTAAAAAGTGTGGGCCACCAAAATCCGCAGTCTAAAATTTTTCTTGCTGTTCTCTGAGGACCAAAGTGTCCACCACTCTCAGAAGAGTGGCATGCCTCTAGAATAGACTGGATTTCGGATTTTGAGACACACCTTCTAATTATTTAGTTAGCACCACATCTCCACAAATATGGGTCATCCAATATGTAATACTTGGACTCGCTCTTGAGCTTGTCCTTTTGATGCTTAGAAAAATTTGGAGGAAAGGTTCGACTAACCAAATAATTAGCTATGGGTGCATACCAAGGAACCACCTCAGATATTGATTGCAAGCTATCAAGTGGAAATGCATAATTGCTAGGAGTGGAGTCACTTTTAATATATTCTAGGCGACTCAAGTAGTCCGCCACCAAATTTTGGTAACCACTCCTATCTTTGATCTCTAAATCAAACTCTTACAATAACAATATCCAACGAATTAACCTTGGTTTTGACTCTTTCTTTGCTAACAAATACTTCAAAGCCGCATGGTCTGAATATACTACCACCTTTGTTCCAAGTAAATAAGCTCGGAATTTATCCAAAGCAAAAATAATAGCTAAAAGTTCTTTTTCAGTGGTAGTATAATTAGACTGGGCACCATCTAAAGTCTTAGAAGCATAAGCAATAATATAAGGGTCCTTACCTTCACGCTGAGCTAGCGCCGCTCCTACCGCATAATTTGATGCGTCGCACATGATCTCGAACGGCCTACTCCAGTCAGGCCCTCTCACAATAGGAGCTTGGGTTAAGGCAATCTTCAGCTTGTCAAATACTTCCTTGCAGTCTTCACTCAAGTCAAACTCTATGTCCTTCTACAGCAGACGGGATAGAGGTTGTGCAACCTTACTGAAGTCCTTGATAAAACGCCGGTAGAAACCTACATGACCAAGTGATGACAAGTCATCCTAGCCTATTTTAACTAGTCTTTTTCTTTTGTTTTCATTAGAATTATGTACTTTCTTGAGCTACAAGCAAGCTAATTGAGTAGATTTTCATGTTTCCCTTGATTGAACCAACCATATATGAATTTATGCCATTTCATGAGGTTTTATGCTATATTTGTTGCATATTATGAAAGAATGAATATCTCATGATTTTGAGCATAGCTTTGATGAGTTTGGTTAATTAATGATAGGTGAAGAAAGCTTGGAGAAAGGTTGAAGCAAAGAGGAATGGCTAGGAGTGAAGAGAGGACAATGGAATAAGTGAAATTGAACCAAGAAGCAAGAAGTTAGCCCCAACGTTAGCCCCCTAACTTGGAGGCTAACGTTGGAACTTGAAATTTCCTCCCTGGCCATCCCACGTTTGCACCAACGTTAGCCCCCTAACTTGGAGGCTAACGTTGGCACATGAATTCCTCCCTGGCCATCCAACGTTTGCGCCAACGTTAGCCCCCTAACTTGGAGGCTAACGTTGGCACATAAAGACATAAGGGAGAGGGGCCAACGTTTGCGCCAACGTTAGCCCCCTAACTTGGAGGCTAACGTTGGCGCCACTAGCACTAGACAAGGCCAACGTTAGGGTCAAAGTTAGACCCCTAACGTTGGCACCAACGTCCATACCAGAAAAATGTGTTGTCTGCTATGAAAAGTTGGAGCCAAAGTTAGACCTCTAACTTTGGCTCAAACTTTTGGTCCAACTTTTGCTAACCTCAAACCCGGTTCAATTGGTTCACTTTGGTTCTTCTTCAAACTTCAAGAGCAATCAACCAAGGCCTCTTTCAACCCAATTCCACCAAGAGCAAAGGCCCAACTCAAGGCTTGAAGATCTTTGGAAGAAAGTGCATAAATAGGATAGAATTCAAGTTATTCGGGGAGCTTTTCCTTTTGGAATTTTCATAATAGTTTTCGGAGAGCTTTTGATATTGAGTGAACTTTAATTTCTTTGTTTTCGTTGCTTTCAGTTTCATTTTACACTTGTCTTGGATCTTGGATTGGAGAATTGAAGAAATTCTGTTTCAATCTCAATCTTGGATCTCTCTGTTTCTTTACTGTTAATTGAATTTCATTTCCGGTTAATTGCTCTTCATCTCTTTTCTTTGCAATTTACATTTTCTTTGCAATTGTTCTTGTTGGATCTAGGAAGGCATTGAGATCTAGACTTGATTTTCTAGTCTCTGGGCCCTGAGATCTAAATTTTACATTCTCTGTTTCTTGCTTTTAATGTTCATTTACTTTACTGCTTCAAGATCCGTTTCAATCCCCATTCCCTTTTTCTCTTTTGTTTGATGCAATTTAACTTTTCCTTGTTTAATTTCTGCAAATCCACATCCTAATCCCCTTTACATTTCAAGCAATTTACATTCCTTGCACTTTAAGATTCCGCAATTTACATTTCTTGCACTCTAAGTTTCTGCCATTTAATTTCTTGTTCCTTAAGATTCAGCAATTTAATTTCCTGCACTCTTTACTTTCATGCAATTTACATTCTGCAAATCACAAATCACCCAACCAACACTTGATTCGCTTGACTAAATCAACCACTAAACTAAAATTGCTCAATCCTTCAATCCCTGTGGGATCGACCTCACTCCCGTGAGTTTTTATTACTTGATGCGACCCGGTACACTTGCCGGTTAGATTTGTGTGTTTTGGAAGAAATTTATTTTCATCCAAAATACTCATCACCAAGAAAAGAACGGACTTTTCTCACAGAAGAGGGGTAAGGTAACCCAGAAATAACATCAGCCTTTGCAGGATCAACAGATATACCAGTATTAGAAACAACATGGCCTATAACAATACCTTACTTTACCATAAAATGACATTTTTTAAAATTAAGTACAAGGTTCGAACTAGCACATCTTTCTAATACTCTAGCAAGGTTATCCAAACAGAGCTCAAAGGAATCACCATAGACACTAAAGTCATCCATAAATACCTCCATACAGTGCTCAAGAAGATCTGAGAAGATACTCATCATGCACCTTTGAAACGTAGCCGATGCATTACATAAACCAAAAGGCATTCTCTTATATGCATACATTCCAAAGGGGGATGTAAAAGTTGTTTTCTCCTGATCTTCTGGAGCAATATGGATCTAAAAATAACCAGTATAACTAACTAGAAAACAATAGTGTGATTTACCTGACAGACGATCAAGCATTTGATCGATGAAAGGTAGTAGATAGTGATCCTTGCGAGTGGCCAAGTTCAAGCGCTTGTAGTCCATGCACACTCTCCAGGAATTTTGCACCCTTGTAGTCATGAGTTCCCCATGCTCATTCTTCACTATTGTGACGCCGGACTTCTTCGGAACCACTTGTATTGGACTAACCCACTCACTATCTAAGATTGGATAGATAATGTTGGCTTCAAGCAGTCGGGTCACTTCCTTCTTCACAACTTCCAGAATTGTGGGGTTTAACTGCCTTTGAGGTTGACGGATAGGCTTGTTTCCCTCCTCTAGAAAAATGTGGTGCTCACAGACTGGAGGGCTTATACCTACTATGTCCGCCAAACTCTACCCAATAGCTTTCTTGTTTCTTCTTAGTACATGAAGAAGACGCTCCTCTTGTTGGGAAGTAAGCTCCTTTGCAATAATCACCAGAAGCTTCTGATTGTCTTTAAGATAAGCATACTTGAGGTGAGGTGGAAGGGGCTTCAACTCCATGTTCAGCTCATGGTTTGGCACTTGATCATCTGGAACCCCTGGAGGTGGCAAGATATCTTTAGTTTGCTCAGGGGGTTTTCCCACACTTGAACCTTGAACCATGTTCTTCTCATCCACTGCCTCTTGGTGAACATCAGCCACAGTCTCGTCAATAATATCACACTGGAAGATAGAGTGGTCTTCTGGTGGGTGCTTTATAGCTTCATCAAGGTTGAAGCTCACTGTTCTTCCATCTATCTCAAAGGAATAGGTTCCCGAGAAGGCATCCAATTTAATTTGAGAAGTCTTCAAAAACAGCCTCCCAAGCAAGATAGATGAAGGTCTCCCTGAGTCATTAGGGGGCATCTCTAGAATGTAGAAGTCAATAGGGAAAGTCAACCCCTTAATGCTCTCCAAGACATCTTTCGCAATGTCGACCACTAAGATTATGCTTTTATCTGCCAACACAAAACGGGCTGCCGACCTTCTCAATGGTGGAAGCTTCAAAGCATCATAAACTAATAATGGCATAATACTAACAAAGGCACCTAAGTCACATATGCAATCCACAAACTGTACCTCACCTATAGTGCAAGTAACCATACAAGGATCGGGATCACCACATTTCTCTGGTATAGCACCCATCAAAGCAGAAATCGAGCTACCCAAAGGAATAGTTTCTAAATCCTAGATCTTTTCCTTATTCATGCACAAATCCTTTAGAAACTTAGCATCCTTAGGAACCTGGCGAATAGCATCAAAAAGTGGAATAGTTACCTCAACCTTTTTGAAGATATCCACCATCTTGGGATCTAGCTCCAGTTGCTTTTTAGTCCTCCTAGTAAGGTGTGAAAAAGGAATGGGGATGGCTTCTTTCAGAACATTCTCTTCCTTAGATGCTCCATTCCTTGGTTTAGCTACTTCTTCTTCAACCACCTCTTGTGTCTCATCCTCTTCTTCAACATCTTCTACCTCAATAACTTCTTCCTCTTGAACGTCTTCTCTTAAGCTTGGCTCCTCGAGACTCCTCTCTTACAATGTAGTTCCAGACCTCAAAGTGATGGCATTAATTCTACCCTTGGGGTTAGGTAAAGGTTGGGAGGGAAGTGCACTAGAGCTTGAAGGTTGAGCATTTGAGGTAGAGGGTGGTTCCATACAGAATATAAGAGCTTGTAGAGTGGAGGTAAAACCGGTGAGGCTAAAGGTAAGTGAAGTTTGAAGCTCTTTTTGTCCTTGAAGAATAGAACGGAGTGTTTCATCTTGGTTGGAGGAAGGAGGAAGGTAGGTAATTTGTGGGACTTGTGGTTGGCTGAATTGAGGTGCTTGGGCTTGCCTTTGGTGAGGTGGTTGGTATCTTTGGCCTTGGTTTTATTGTTGGTACGGAGGGTTCTGTTGATACCAGTTGTGTTGGTAGTTATTATTCCACCTTTGATTTCCACCATTGTCTCTACCTCCTTGGTTGTTGTTGTCTCTCCATACTTAGTTGGGGTTGTCTTGCCAACCTTGATTGTAATTACCACATTGATTGTAGTTACGGCCTTGTTGATAGTACCCTTGATTTGGACTGTTGTAATAAGCATTGGTGGCCGCCAAGGTGTTGTACTCTTGGAGTTGTGGACATTCATCAGTGTAGTGCGAGTAGCAAGCGAAAATTTTACATACTCTCTGAGGGACTAACTCTTGATAGTGTTGTTGTGGAGGAGGTGGAGGTTATTGCTGATTGAGTTGGAGTTGCTTGAGTATATTGGTCATCTCTCCTAATGTCTTGGTGAGAGTAGTGGTCTCACTACTAGAAGAAACTTCCGTAATGGCCTTGGGATGTTTATTCCGTTGCCTTGTTTGTTGGGTAGACTCAGCTAGATCGGTGATCAATTGCCACGCTTCTGTCGCTGTTTTGTACTTAGTCAAAGAGCCATTACTCGCAACATCAAAAAGGGTCTTGTCTCGAGGCTTCATGCCTTGGCAGAAGTAGTTGATTAGCATCAACTGGTCAATCATGTGATGGGGGCACGAGTCCAGGAGATTCCAAAGTGTTCCCAATACTCATAGAGAGTCTGTGATTCACCCTGAATGATGCAGGAAATTTCCTTCCTCAATCTGTTTGTGACCTCAACTGGAAAGAACTTGTCCAGTAATTCCCTTATAAGCAGATCCAATTAGTAACAACAGCTTCTGGTTGAGTGTAGAACCACTCCTTTACGTTTTCCTCAAGAGAAAATGGGAAGGCATATAACCAAACAGCAGTCTCGTCTGCACCATGCCGCCTACTAGTTGAACAAGCTATCTGAAAATCTCTAAGGTGCTTGATAGACTCTTGAGCAGGTAAACCATGGAATTTAGGCAGTAGATTAATCAATGCGGTCTTCAATTCGAAATCAGCAGTTAAATTCAGATGAGTGCTTGATATGGTTGCAGTGTAAAATCTAGAGCTCCCGCTTCCTTGAGAGTAATTCTTCTAGGAGCTGCCATAGTATCTGTACTTAAATCAACAGAAGAGGTGTCAATGGAATTAGTAGGAGAGGAGTTAGTTTCTTCCTCAAATGACACTTCAGACTCAACCTCTGATAAGACTGGTGAATTGGGTAAAACCCCTTCACCACCCTCGGAGGCTAACCGATGCCGAGCTCGCTTAATATGTGAAATGGTTTTTTCAATTTCAGGATCAAATGCGGCTAGACTCGGATCCGGTAATGAACGTGTTATTCAATGCAAGAAACATAGAGCTCATGGTAATAAAATATACTAAGAAAAATAAATAATAAATACTACTAATAAACAGAAAATGCACCAATAAAATAAAAAAATGCAATTATGTAAATATAAAAATATTTACACTAATCAATAATTTAGCACACATATGCAACTCCTCGGTAACGGCGCTAAAATTTGATGGGTAGAAAAATGCCAGTTAAGAATTTCTTATAAAAATAGCGTTGCAAGTACAGTCTTAACTGATGAAATTTCCACTATCAATTTAATTTATGTCACAATTAAAATTTAATAACCGAGAGTAGAATCCCGAGTCGTTTCCCTAAGAGTTGACACAATGATGTAAATTATTGGTCAGGCTTTTCTGAATATTTTTTAGGTTGAGAACGGAAAAATAAGAAAACTAGAAATTAAAGCAATGAGCAAATAACAAGAGATGTTATGTATTTAAAATAAGAGGCCTTGGTTAGGGGAGATAATTGGGGTTTCTATCCTTGTTGTCTTTCCCAAGTGTGATAGTAGAGGTTCATTACTTCCACTTAGTTATCTTCTAACAATTGAAGGAAAGTCAAGTGGTTGTCACTAACTCTGATTCACAAGTCCTAGTCACTTCATAGGGAAGGACTAGAGTTGCTGAAAATTGAGTTACCCAGCAATTTCCAATTACAAATCAATACTTGAGTATCCCAACTCAAGGGATCCCAATTAATCAACTCCTAAGCCAAGTTGAGAGCTTTAAGTCATTAAAATAAAATTGGTAATTTTGAGAAATTAATTAAATTAAAATTGGAGAG
This sequence comes from Arachis ipaensis, assembly GCF_059453495.1. Lineage (NCBI taxonomy): Eukaryota > Viridiplantae > Streptophyta > Magnoliopsida > Fabales > Fabaceae > Arachis > Arachis ipaensis. The sequence continues at coordinate 69,082,443 of NC_142438.1, forward strand.
GAAAACTATAAAGATGATGACTTCAATTGAAGGTAGCAATAGCTCTCTCAAGATCAAATCCAAAGCAAAACTAAGAAATCAAAACCCTAAAGAAAAGTAGTGTTTTTTTCTCTAGAATTCAAAAACTAAAGCTAAAACTAAAGTGGAAAGTGTAGTCCTCAGTCTCAGCTCCATCCCTGCCTCTAGTCTGTATTTTTGGGCTTGGATCTGGGTCCAAATCAGCTAGAAATCTCCCCCACGAGTTCTGTTAGGTGCAGCACGTGACGCTCTGTCACGCGTACGTGTTGGCGCTGAACTTTGCATCTGTCCATGCGTACACGTCAGTCACGCGTACGTGTCGCTGAACGATGCTCTTGGTCACGCGCACGTGTCATCCATGCGTGCGCGTCGCTCCTTGCTTCTCAAATCTTCAATTTCTTGTGCTCCTTCCACTTTAATATGCTTTATCTTCTTCCTTTAAGCCATATATGACCTGTAAACCTGAAAACAGTTAACAAACACATCACGGCATCGTGGAAAAATGGTGGTTCAATTCTATGCTGTTTTATAGGCAGTTAGAATACAGGTGTGGCTAAGTAACTCAATGGATAGTTTTGGTCCTGTTGAAAATACCAGTGCAAGTGAAGACCCAATTTTGATTAATATGGAAAAAGACTTTGCTAGCTGGAATGATAGTGACAATTCTAGTTACAGTAATGTTCATTATTTAGTCGGTGTCAGGAACATTAGAAATTTCCTATCTGATAAAATTCTTTTAGTTAGGGATAACAATAGCCAAAGGAACCGTTATTCCATATATTTTGATATTGAAAATCAATTTTTAGAGATTTCTAATGATCCTTCTTTTCTAAGTGAACCAGAAAGTTTTTTTGATAGTTATAATAAGAATTCTAGCTATCTGAATAATGTCTCTAAGAGACATGAGAATCATTACATGTATGATACTAAATCGAGTTGGAAAAATGGCATTTATAATTGCATTGAAAGTTATCTTCGTTCTCAAATCTGTATTGTTAGTCACATTTTAAGTGAAAGTGATAAATACAATGACAGTTACTTTTATACTTCTATTTGTGGTAAGGGCGGAAATGGTAGTGAAAGCGAGAGTTCTTCCATAAAAACAACTATCACGAATGAGAATTTAACTAAAAGAGAGGATTCTAAAGATCTCGATGAAACTCAAAAATACAAGCATTTATGGATTAAATGCGAAAATTATTATGGATTAAATTATAGGAAATTTTTTAAATCAAAAATGAATATTTGTGAACACTGTGGATATCATTTAAAAATGAGCAGTTCAGATAGAATCGAACTTTCGATTGATCCAGGTACTTGGAATCCTATGGATGAAGACATGGTCTCTATGGATCCCATTGAATTTCATTCGGAAGAGGAATCCGAATGGAAATAAAGGAGAATTAAAAATTAACAATTTAAGGCTTAGAAAACATGTTTTCAATCATATCACAAAATTGGGAAGGAAACTTAAAAACATGCAATTTACATGAATAAGTGCGAGTTTAGTTGATAAAACCCACTCAATTCAGTCCAAAATATATCATAAAATAATGGTTTATCAACTATCAACGGGAATATTTTGTGAAAATTCTTAACCGACATTAATCTTACATCACGCACACAAACCAGAACTCACAATTTCGGCAACATCTCAGAAATAATATTTTTGACACCAACTTCCCATGATCATATCTTTTTCTACGAAATTCCGATTTCCACAAAATATATACCGTTTTAAAGCTCTTTGAATTATCTTTTAATTAATACAAAATTCAATCCATTTCAAAAATTTTAGCTCAAGATATGATCTGCCAAAAATCCATTTTCACCAAAACCTTTAAACCTCAATTTCACCAAACTCTCAATCCAAAATCACTTATTTCACATTCAAAATAGTCCTAATATACCTAAATCATATTCATATATCTTTTCATGATTCCATAACCTAGAAACACATAAAATCATCCATTCCATACTCCAAATTCTACTTGTAAACTCAAATCTCAACAATTTACATCACAAAATATCATTTCACCATCCTCTATCAACATCAATAAACCTCATCATTCATTAACATTCACAAGAATCCAAACCGAATATCACTACACAATATTATCATTATTCAACTTTAATCTCAATAATCAACAACAATATCACAATTCATTAAAATCTTTGCAAGCACCAATACTCAAAATTCACTATCAATAATTCAAACATATCCTATGGTCCACTGATGCGTGAGCATCTTATACCCTTTTTCATAGCATTTTCTAGTTGTTTTTAGTTAGATTTTATGAATTTTTACTATATTTTAGTGTAAAATTTATCTTTCGATACTACTTTGAGTTTTTGTGTTATTTCTATGATTTTAGATGATTTTTGGGCAAATTTGGTAGAATCTTGTTCAGAGACAAAGAAAGGATAGCAGATGCTATCAAACCTGACCTCCGTACATTCCAACGAGCATATCTTGAGCTATAGAGATCTAATTGACGTGTTTTTAATGGTGTTAGAAATCTAACTTTCAGAGCTTTCCAACGATATATAATAGTCTATACTTCTTATCCAGAATAACTACCAAAACTGGCATTAAACACTCACACTTGGCGTTTAACGCCCGAGAAGGGCTAACCTCCCAAGTTGAACGCCCAAAACTGGCATTCAATGCCAGCCAGGGATCAGAAGCCAGCAAATTCACCCCCTTCTCCGCATTCAATGCCTAGATTCCAAATTGAATGCCAGGCATCAACCCAAACATTCACCAAGTGGGCCTCAAATTAAAATTAACATCTTTTAGGGTTAGTATTTACTATTTAAAGAGTAGATCACTTAGGTTAAGAGTGCAATTAACTTAAGATCTTCTTTTACTTTTATTCTATTTTTCTGTAAAGTGTGAGTAACTAAACCTCCTAGTTAAGATTAGGAGCTCTACTTATTTCTATGGATTAGTCTTATTACTCTTCTATTCTAATTAATGTCTGATTCAATTATAAGGTGCTGTTTTCGTTCTTAATCTTATGAATCTAGGGTGGAACGACAGTATGACCCTCATTCTACATGAGCACTTGTGATTCTCGACAGAGCTATCTCGCTTGGTCTAGAGTTTGAAAACACTCCTCCTAAACTAAGGGTTACCTACGGCTGATTGGGATATGTGACATGAAATCCAGTTAGTTTTGGTGTAATTAAGGTTTTTGTGGCACTAAACTAGATTTCTGAACTTCACCCTCTGATCTGAAAAGAATTGACCTTGTCTGTGGCATTTTAGTAAGATCTGGGGAGATTAACTCGCTAAGACTTTAGGTTTTAATCACTTATGGTTTGCCATGGAATGAATCACTTATTCTTAAAATAGTTCGTACGAAGTATTAATCCAGAAAGATAAGCATCTCTGAGACCTTAACTGCTTCCATATATTATCACTTTACCAATCTTTAATTGTTATTCTTTACTTTCTTGTTTTATGTGAATTCAACAACAATAACTCTTTTTCTATTTGCCTGACTAAGTTCTGCAAGATGTAATACCCTAACTTTTAGCACCTCATGATCGCACTAAAAGTCCGGGTGTCACCTACCTCTACTCCTTTAATTTCATACTATATTTATTTAATATTGAGCCTTTGCGAATACGAACCGAAATCCTTAATTAAGAAAACGGAAAGTTTTTTATTTTTAATCACTTAATCACAAAGATATATGTATATATATATATATATATATATATATATATATATATATATATATATATATATATATATAGACTTATTTCAAGATTCTCAAAATACACGTCCTATTCCCTCTAAGAACTAAAAACAATAAACGATGAGGGAAAAATAAAATCTAACAACTCAACTTGTAAACATAATCTTCTATGCTCTTGTAGTTCTGCCCTTAAACCTTTGCACATGTAGCTGAAAGGGTGAAAATAGGGGGTAAGAACTGGAAAGTTCTTAGTAGGGTCGGGATTAGAAGTTTTGTTCATTTTATATATACTTGGTCAGCAATAACAATCAACAAGGTACCATCTAGTTCAACAATTAAAGAACACAGAATTCCAACAATCATTTAGCACACCCACAATTACAGAAAATACACTCACAAATAAATATGCACAAACAAGTATGATGCATGTTGTAACACCCTAATTACCCTAAGTCGTATCTCGCGTCGTAAAGCAAAGGTTAATCAAAGGTTACGACAATTCTAAATCTTATACATATTTAAATAGAAGGAAATAATATATTCTAAAATCCCGATGAAGGATTTAAGCTCAAAAACAGATTTCAAAAAGCGCAAAACGCTCTCACAAAGCTACACTAAACGAGACACAAGATATACGTATAGATATCAACACACACACACACACACACACACACACACACACACACACACACACACACACACACACACATATATATATATCAAACTATAAGGATCTAGCTGCCGCTCGCAGAGTTTATGCCAGCTAGTTATATACAGACATACAGAGTTTAGAAAGCAAAATAGCTTATACAAATTTTCCTCTCAAAGTATGCCGCTAGGAAAAATAAATACAAAAGTGAGAGATCTTAAACAAAATAATTAAAATGACTTCAAAACAGGATAGAGATCCTCCACTCTGTCACCACCAAGCAACTCACCGAGGTGGATTGTGATCTACATCTGAAAAATAATAATAGAATATGGTATAAGAACTGGAGGTTCTCAGTATGGTAACAGTGCCCAGTAATGTAAGATATAAGACTCCTAGACGCCAGAGGCAATCCTAGAGCTTCATATCCATGATGAGATTCAACTTAAAGCATAACTAAAACTTTAAAACATATCTTAAAACCATAATAATAAAGGGTAATCTAACTTAGTGGATTTCTAAACTAACAAGCCTCCGCTGTCCCACAGCCTTCACCAACCCATCCTCCATGCGATCCCATCGCCACCGGCTTCCGAACCTCCTGAATCCAGTAGAATACACAATTGATACAATGCAAGCAAAGCACACGTATAAGCATATATGTCAAGTAATTCAAATAGGAAATTAGGCATGTTATACAAGTAGGCAAGCAATACAAGTCGGCAAAGCAAGCAAATAGATAAAAGATGCACAGATGAATGCCTATCCTATTGGCTGTGATATCATATTGTCGGTTTAACTGCCAACCCGACACACCTCCATGGAGATGTCACCCTTCGGTCTAATAATGGGAACCCCCGAGATATGGTGCCCGAAACACCATCCAGGATGTCAGTGCCTGCACACTCTAGTGATTCTGAAGGGATGCGAGCGGGATACTCTTGCCACAGACCTCACATCTCAGCGTAAGCGGGATAAACCTACCGTCGTTACGCCACCGCTGCAACCTCGATAGGCAGGATTAACTTGCCGTCCCTGCCAGGCACATAGCGTCTTAACAATTCTCAGTATATAACAGTAATCCAGTAGTTTTCAGAAAGTTATTTTTCAGTATATCAATAATTCATCATTGCATTCCGAGTCCTAGACTCATCTCAACCACTGTCAAGTCATAATTTCCATTCTGAGTCCCAAACTCATCTCAACCACTGTCAATTCATAATTTCTATTCTGAACCCATTAGTTCACTACTTTCACAATTCTTTTAGAACTCTTCAGTTTACCACTTTCACAATTCATTATCAATAATCACCAATACCATACGCCGCCTTTTCACTTAGCTAAAACCATCCTCAGCTCTCCAGAAACCTAAGCTTCCATTTTCTAACTTTTACCAGAAATACCGAGTTTGATCGCCTAGAACCTTTTCTAGGTTTTGACATCCAAAAACAAGCCAAAGAGTCTTATATAAGTGTCACAAAAGTTTACAAGCTTGCCGGGAAGGGGAAACATTTGAAAACAAGGTTTTTATTGAAAAATAGGGCAGTGTGCGTACGGATAGGGGTGTGCGTACGCACGCCCAGAAAGATGTTTAAGAAGTGTGCGTACGCATAGAGGTGTGCGTATGTACAGGGAGTAAAAATTTCCATTCTGCTCATACCCACGATGCGTGTGAACGCCCTCAACAGAATGCACCTTCCAAGTGTGCGTGCGCACACTTTCAAAAATAGACAGCGTGTGTGTGCGCAGACAAACCAGATATTCCAAATTCTGCAACATTCACAGAATTCAGATTTCAGACACCAACTTTCAACGATCATATCTTTCTATACAAAATTCGGATTTCTACAAAATTGATACCGTTTTAAAGCTCTTTAAATTATCTTTGATTTGATATAAAATTTATTCCATTTCAAAAACGGTAGCTCAAGATATAATCCGTTGAAGTTCATCAAAAATACATTTTTACCCAAGGTTCACTAAATTCTCAACTTACCAAATCTTTCAACCAAAACCAAACCAAAACCACACCAACTTTAACTCACATCAGTTCTTACCATGTGTATCACATTCCACCACTCATATCATCAAATTCTCAAACCCAATTATCAATTATATCGCTTTAAACAATTTCTCACATACAAACTCATCAATCATCATTCAATCACTACTAATCATGAGAAATCAACTTCAATTTCAACATCCAACATCATTTATCAACATCAATACCAATATCCATCAAAATAATCCAATCCTATCCTATGGGTCATTAGCCTAAGTGTCTAGAAATATTACATATTACATAGAGAAAACCAAAATCGTACCTTGACCGATTCCCAATATGCACTAAATCACCAAATTGACCTCCACCAAGCTTCCACAAACTCTCAAACTCAATCAAGCCACCAAGTCCACTTTCAAGTCACCAACATTCTCCATATAACACCAATTCAAGCTATATAGCCATAATTCATAGCTAATCAACCTAGGGTTTATTATAATTATAATTTCACAAGGGTTAAGAATAAACTCACCTTACTCAGGATTGATTGGGTCAAACCCAATAGGAACCAAAGGCTAGAGTGTACCTAAACACCCAAAATCACAAAACTTCACTCAAAACCAAAACCAAATTTTCAAATTTCACAAGGGCTTGAAACAGGACAGGAAATTTTGAAATTCTTACCACAATACTTAGCTAGAAGTGACGGACTCGGCGAGAGCTTTGCGTAGCCGCGGATGGCATGCGAATCAAAGCACCGTAACTCGAGATATGATGGATTGAAGAAGAGAGTGAATAGTGTTTTAGCTCTCCCCTCTCACTTCACTCTTGCAGCTGTGTTTTGTGTTTATGAGTGTGGTGAATGAGCTGATGGCTCATTAAAGAAGGTTTTATATGTTGGGCTTGGGCCTAACTTGGGCCCGGTCCTACCCGTTAGCATTTTTGGTCCGTTCGACCCAATTTCGGGCCAAACCTTTAAAATTAACGCCCGCTTTTCAACTTTAAATATTTTTCTAAGGTTTTCTACTATTTTTAATTATTCTCATACAGTATCGAACATACTTAAATCGGTTCTGCTAGTTCATTTACCGGTTTAAATTTTTATGCTATTTTTTGTAGAAAATTACATTTTCTGAATTAGAAAAATCTACTGAATCCAAAAACCATTTTTAAATCTCCTAATTCTCATTCTAAGCTTTCGAAACCTAATTTGGGCAATTTAATTATTTAATTAATCGGTTAGTTAATCGCGATTCTTACACATGTCTATCCCCTACTGCAGGTAATGAGCTCATCTGTCGGTTTCGACCTACTCCCGACGTAACTCAGCAACCTTTGTCTGAGTATGGTTTCCAGTGTCATAACCTCTGTAAGCAACCTCTATGTTACAGGTGCGACTCTCTTGAGCCGATGTATACAAACATAACCTCTGTAAGCAACCTCGGTCTTATAGGTGAGGCTCTTTCCGGTCAATGTATGTATTGATAACCTCTATAAGCAACCTCCGTCTTACAAGTGCGACCATCCCCTGGATTGGCCGATGTATATCTGGAAAGTAAATCTTGGTAGACTCACTACCATATCTCTGCTCGTTTTCAGCAAGTAAACAATTATCTCAGCTCGTTCTCAATTCCAAATAATACTTCTATTTATCTCCTTTTCATTTCACTCGTTCTTTCGTTTCTTTTGTTCCTGCTCTCTACTCTCCTGTGACAGAGGTTCTTTAGATTCTTTTAATCCTTTTTTTTCTTCTTCTTTTATTTTTCTTGTTTTAATACCAGAAATCATCTTCACACTTTTCCCTCATCTCTCCCTAGATGTTTTATGAAGAGTGAATCATAAGATTCTCAACTTAGGTTCGTCTTTCTACAGCTTTTAAGTAAGTTACTATTTAACTCTTCTATTCTGTTATAATACAAATTACTAATGTATAATACATTTCAAAAATACATTGATAATAATCTTAATAAATTAATAACAACAATAATAATTTTTTTTATTACTCAAAACTTATAAGTTAAGCTTTATTATTAAACTTTTATAAATTATTCTAAATATTTGAGCTTTCTAAAATATTTATATTTTTATCCCAACATATTTTATAATTTATTAAAATACTCTTACATATAATATAATTACCAAAATAACTTTATATCTTTTATAAAATACTCATTTTACCGCTAAATTTCTTAATTATTACTTAAAATATCCCAAAACGTATATAATTACAAAACTAACTTCAGTTTTATTTAAATTACTATTTCAATCTCAAATATAAATCTTATTTTTCTTGATTATAACTTTACCAAAGGACTGAACTCTATTTCCAAAATTTTTCAAGTTTTCTGCTTGATTTTTAAGTCTGTTTTTGAGTTTTACAGTTACCGATTTCTCACAGTTTTTTATTCAATCTTCTAATCACCAAATCTCATCAATTTCCTCAAAATAACACATTACAACAGTCCCAAAACTATTAAAATAATCACAGGTAAATTATTCCTCATAGCCAAACCATCAAATCACAAGCAACAATAATAATTCAACATAAACTCATTCAAACTCAAATAATAATTAACCAAATCAACATTCACTTATCAAATTCATATTTAATTATTATAAAGTTACCAAACTCTACCTCCGTACTAAATCAAAATAATGGAAGCTTCGAAGAAGCTTTTTGATCGAGCTGCTGAAGAAGAAAACATCAAAAATCACCTGTACCAACTAGAATTTCAATTAACCGAATTCCAAGAGAAGGAGAGCTATGTCACTGTCAACTTCTACTGAATAAAAGTGATGTCAATACGTAGAGGAAAAAAATATAAACACTTTTATCGGATTAGATTTTTTATTGGAGTTATGGATCTCAAAATATCGAGGTCAAAAGATATATGTTTTCATGCCATTCACGTTCTCTCCCGATTTTCTTTCTTTTTCTTCCCACGGTTACTTGTCTCTTTTTCCTTTGCTTAGTTCGGTGAAGAAGGAAGAAATAAATGAAGCATAGGTGATGATTAATGGAAATGAGGAAACATGTGTCATATTATGTATATACACATATATGCATACAAGCCACCATGGCTTTCTTTCTTTTTCTCCCATTACGTTTGTTAAATGTAACCAAATAATAATATAATAATGATAATATAATCATAATAATAACAATAATAATAACAATAACAATGATAAATCGATAACTAATAGTATATGAGTAATTTTTTTTGTCTAGATTATTTTAGAGTTAAATATATATGAGTTACTAATATAAATGACATTAGTAACTTAAAAGTAAAAGATATACGATAAAGTATTAGTGAAGCTAAACTCATCAAAGGGTATCGATATTTGCTCATATCGGCGGATATCAAACTCGATAATAATATTATTAACAAAACTCTATTTTTAAATTAAAAATATCAATTACTCAAATTAAAATATACATATAATTTTCATTACTTATAAATTACTAGAATTATAGTTTTAATTATATATATATATATATATATATATATATTATGAATTTCATTAAATTCAAATAGTTATAAAATTAATTTAATTACTTATAATTAATTTAATAAAATTAATTATAAAAATAAATTAATTATATAATAATTATAATTATAAAATATATAACTTTATCAATAAACATATTTATAATAAAATTAAAAAATCTAAATAATAATGATTAAATAAATATTATAATATGAATTAATATTAATAATATAATATTTAAATATTAATATTATGATAATAATAATTATATTTAAATCTATGATTATATAATTAATATTAATTATGAATTAAAATATTAAAATAATTATAATTTTAATATATTAATAATAATATTGATATTAATAATCTTAATTTAATAAAAGATATTAAATAATAAATATGTATATAATAATAATATATAAATGAAAATAATTATAAATTATATAATAATATTGATATTATATTATAATAATAATATAATATATATAAATTAAAATATTTTTTAATATAAATTATATTAATTAAATATATATAATATAATATTAAATTAATAACTTAAATTAAATATTATAAATTATTAATTAATCTAAATTAATAAATTTAAATTTTAATAATATAATTTGATATAATAAATAAATTATAATAATAATATTAATTTTAATTTAAATATAATTAATATAATTATATAATTATAAATATGATATTAAATATATAATAATATAATTATAAATATAATAATTTAAATAAATTTATATATTTGAATAAAATAAATAATATTATAATTAATTAAATTAATAATATAATGAAGTAATTTCTAAAAATAAGGGACTCTAATTTATAAAAATAAATTTTAACTTATTTATATTTATATTTTTAAAATTGTGGGTCATTACACAAGACAATTATTGCTTGCGAATCCAACAATTCTCGTGGGATCGACCCTCACTCACCTGAGGTATTACTTAGACGACTCGGTACACTTGCCAGTGAAGTTGTGCGAGTTTAATTTTTGCACACCAAGTTTTTGGCATCGTTGCCGGGAATTGCTCGTGATTGACAACTACTGGTTGTCTTGTTGCTTAGATCAGGTACTTTTATTAGTTTTTGACAATGTATTTTCTTTTGAGTTTCTAACTTTTGAGGTTTACTTATTTCTCTGTTTTTCTTTCAAAATTTTCATCATTAATTTTCTCTTACTTTCAAAATTTTAAGTTTGGTGTTTCTTAGTAGTTTTTGTTTAATTATTGTTTTTCTTGATTTTCGAAAATTGATCTTGTTTGCTTTTTTTTTTTTGTTCGAATTTTTTTGTTATTATCTCTTATTTGATTTCAAAATTTTTAAGTTTAGTGTTTTTTGGTATTCTTTTGGTGCCTTTCCTTTTGGTGTTATTTTTGTTATTTTATTTTGATTTAATTTTAAATTTTAAGTTTGGTGTCTTTATAGTATTTATCTTTCCTTTTCTAAAAAAAAAAATAATATCGAAAAAAAACCTTTTCTTTTTAAATTTTCTGAAATTCTTGAGTCTTTTTCTGATCTTAGTTTAAATTTTTAAGTTTGGTGTCCCACTAGTGATATTTTTGTTTAAATTAATTTTCTTTAATCATATCTTATTTATCTTTCTTTATCTTTGATCTTTACCTTATCTTTTTCTTTGATTTTTAAATTTTATTATCTTAACTTATCTTTATTTTAAATTCAAATTTTAAAAGGTTTAGTATTTTGTTAGTTTCTTCTTTCTTTCAAATTTGAATTTCAAAATCTTTATTTTACTTCTTCTCTCTAATTTTCGAAAAAATTTTCAAAATAAAGTAAAATGAAATATACAAATATGTAAATTTAAAAAAATATTTACACCAACCAATAATTTAGCACACTGTTGCAACTCCCTGGCAACGGCACCCCAAAATTGATGGGCGAAAAATTACCGTTAAGAAAATATTAATAAAAGCTGCGTTGCAAGTACAGTTCTTTACCGACAAAAATTCCACTTATCAATTTAGAAAGAGTTGTCACAATTTAAGAATAAAATACTGGGAGTAGAATTTTCAGGTCGTCTCTCAACGAGTTGACAAAAGAGTGCAATTTATTGGTCATAAATTTTCTGAGAAATTTTAGAGTTGGAAAATGGTAAAATAAATGATTATAAATTAAAGCAATAAAAATTTACAAGAGGTTTTATATATTTAAAATAAAAAGCTTTGACTAGGAGAAGATTAATTGGAGGTTCTATCCTTGTTGATTTTTCCAAGTATAATAGTAATAGGTTGTTGCTTCTACTTAGTTATCCTTTACCTAATAAGGGAAAGCCAAGTAACTGAACCAACTCTGATTCACAAGTCCTAATCCCTTCCCAGGGAATGATTAGAGTTAGTGACTAGAGAGTCAGCCAACAACTTCCAATTACAAATTAACACTTGAGTATTCCAACTCAAGGGTCTCTTATTAATCTACTCCAAAGTCAAGTTGGGAGCCTACTCCATTGACATGGATGCCATTTTCACAGACATGTAAAGGGAGTAGAAAAGAGACATGGTAATTAAAATTAATTTAGTAAAAAAGCAATGTTTTTGAAATAATAAATTAAGGAAAAATGATATTCAAACCAATAATGAAATTAAATGTAAAAATAACTCTTGCATTAATAATTTCCAAAATCAAAGATATCCATATGGAACTCTGAACAAACTGAATGGAAAATAAAAGAGTAAGGGAATAAGAAAGCGAACTGTAATGATAGAGACTTCAAACGGAGGTAGTAATTCTCTCAAGATCCAATCCAAAAGCATAAACTATAAATCTAAGAATGTGAAGAACTCTAGAGGAAGTAGTATTTTCTCCCTAAGATTCAAAACTAAAACTAAAAACTAAGTGAATATGAATATCTCTTGAGTCTCTTTTTTCCCCCTGCTCTAGTCTGTGTTTTTGGACCAAAAACTGGGTCTAAACTCAGCCCAAAATCGCCCCCAGCTTCTTCTGCAGTTACAACACATTACGCACATCACGCGTACGCATCAGTCACGCATACGCGTCGATGGTCTTCTGCGTGTGTCACGCGTACGCGTCAGTTACGCGTACGCGTCGCTGTGAAAAGCTCCAAGTCACGCACACACGTGAGCCATGTGTGCGCGTCGATCCTCGCTGGTCAGCTCCTTTGTTTCTTGTGTTCCTTCCACTTTTGCATACTTCCTTTCCATCTTCTAAGCCATTCCTGCCCTATAAAGCCTGAAAACACTTAACACACGGATCATGGCATTGAATGGTATAAAGGAGAATTAAAAATTGACAAATTAAGGGCTTGGGAAGCAAGTTTTCAATCATGGAACAAAATTAGGGAGGATTTATAAAACCATGCAATTTGTATGAATAAGTGTGCAAAGAACTGATAAAAATCACTCAATTTAGCACAAAATAAACCATAAAATAGTGGTTTATCCATCTCCCCACACTTAAACATTAGCATGTCCTCATGCTAAACTGGAAGTGTATATGCACTCTAATCGCTCAAGTGTCTAGGGTTAACCCACTCTAATCTCCTCTAGTCATGCTTTCTAAAGCTTTGTTCTTCATCTAACCAATCAACAAATATCTAGTGTACCAATGCAAATATCATGAGATCTTTTCAAGGTTGTAATGGGGCTAAGGTAAGGGTGAGGATATATGTATGGCCAAGTGAGCTATAATTTGAATCTTTGACTAACCTAAGTTTTCACTTACACACACACACTCTATATAATTGTAAAATCATGTCTAGCTACCCATAATCTCACTTTTGTATATTTCACATACTCATGTATCAAATTTTCTTTAATTTCATCACATATGCATTGATCTTTTTATTGGACTTAACATTGGGGTAATTTTGTCCCCTATTTATTTATTTATAATATTTTTTTTATTTTTTTTATTTTTTTTAAAAACATAGTATATCAATGCATGTGGTTTTTATAGTTTCACATGAGCAAGCACCCAAATTATCAAAATTTGTCAATAAAAACAAGATACATTCTCATTAACCCAAGTTTCCATAATTCCCCACACTTAGTTGACACACAATTTCTATCTTAAGCTAACCAAAGATTCAAATGGGATAATTAATTTTTTTTGCTTAAGGCTAGTGATGTGGTAATATAAAGAATAAATGGGGATTGAAAAGGCTCAAAGTAGCAAACAAAGGTAAATGTAATGGTAGGCTATTTGGGATAAGTGAGCTAATATCAAATGATGGCCTCAATCACATGTATGCATGAATATACACTAGACAATGGACATATATAATGGAACAAACCATAGATTACAATCATAGAGAAAAAAACACACAAGAATAAAAATCATGGTTAAATAATGTAACCATATAATTAAGCTCAAAATCTCACAGGTTGTGTGTTCTTAGCTATAAACCATGTTACAAATTACAATCTTCAAACAAGTTTAACACAAATTTTAATTTGAATTAGTGAAATACCATAAAATAGTGTCTTGAAAAGAAACTCATTGCTTCAACGAAGCAGAACATACATGCAAGCAATCTATCCTATCTAATAAAAGAGAAATAACATATTGGTGTTAAGAGAGATAGAGATTACCTCCGGAAGTCAGGTACTGACCTCCCCACACTTAAGGCTTGGCACGATCCTCCGTGCCATCAGTATGGAGAAAGGTGGGGCTGGTAGCATCGCCCCCACTGTCGGACTCGTTATGGCTACCCGTGCTGGTAGGTGAAGTGGAGTCTGGGGTATCCCTTTCTTCCGGAGGTGGGTGAGTACTAACAATGAGCTCCTTCAGATAGTTGTATCAGCACTTGTTGTGGTGCTCCACTTGCTCCATCTGCCAGTCTTGCCGGTCTAACCTCTGAAGGATCTGAAGGAACATCTGAGTAGTGGGTGGTGTAGGAGGTGTGGGTGATGGTGGGGCGAAAGTGGGAGGAGTGTCTAAAGACGGGCTGGGATGTCGGCTAGTAGAGGGTACTGGGGGTCTGGTATACTTTCCATTCGGGACATACTGATCAGCCCTTGGGATCATGGCTTTGGTATCCCCAGCCCTATAGGAGACTCCTGCTGTAGAGACAAGATCTGAAACCAATGTGGGAAAAGGTAAGTTGCCCGCAATCTGCATGTGTCCCATGGCCTGCCGGATGTGTCTTGGTAAGTTAATGGGTTGCTCTGTATGAATGCACCAGATGAGAACAGCCATGTCCGCAGTGAAGGTGGACTCGTGAGTGCTCGGAAAGACATAGTGGGACATAATCTGTGCCCACACGCGAGCCTCCAAGGTAAGTGCAGGAGCTGAGATGCTCTTAGGTCGAGTCTGATGTTGTCCATAGATCCATGTGCTGCCAGGTTGTGTTATGACTCTAAGGACGCTATTCCAGTCAAACTGGTATCTCTGGCACTTGAGAGAGGCCTCTTGGCAAGTGTCCAACCCCTCTGGGCTAGGTGGAAGATCCAATACTCTCTGAATGGCCCCTTCGGAGACAGGTACTTACTTTTGACGAATGATAAACCCCAATTTTATGGTTTATCTTGTACTTAATTTGGGGGATTTTATCATCTTTTCCCACATTTATTCAATGAAACAGCATGGTTTTGTAATTCTCCATTGATTTGTGCTTAAGTGTAAAAACATGCTTTTTAGGCCCTTAAATTGGTGATTTTAAATCACTTTAATTCCATTCGATGCCTTGATGTGTTTGTTGAGTGATTTCAGGTTCATAAGGCAAGTATTGGATGGAAGAAGTGAGGAGAAAAGCATGCAAAGTGGGAGAACTCATGAAGAAATGAAGGAACTGTAAAGCTGTCAAGCCTGACCTCTTCGCACTCAATCAACCATAACTTGAGCTACAGAAGTCCAAATGAGTCGGTTCTAGTTTCATTGGAAAGCTAACATCCGGGGCTTCAAAATGATATAAATTTTTCATAGTTGCTTCGCGTTTAGAGACGTGCACATGCACTATATGTGTGCGCGCCGATGGAGCACGTGATTCACTAAAGTGAAATCGTGGCCAGCGATTTGTAGAGATTTTTGGGCCCAATCCAACTCATTTCTAATGCTATTTCATGCAGAACTCAAGCTTGGGCAAGGGGGAGCAATTATTTGTAGTTTTGGCATCATGTAGGTCAGTTTCTAGAGAGAGAAGCTCCCTCTTCTCTCTAGAATTAGGTTAGGATAATCTCTTCTAGATATAGGTGCAATTACATGTTTTCATCTTATTTCTTTTATGAATTCTTGCCTCTACTCTTTCATTCTCATGATTTGTAGTGTTAATTTCTCGTTTTTCTCTCCTTTGTGATGATGAACTCATGTTGGATTTGGATCTTTTCTTTAATGCAATTTAAGCTTTGATGTTCTTTTATAGTTGATTTGAGTTGTGATCTTACTTTCCTTGCAATTGGTAGTTGGTAGATTTTACTATTTCTTGTCATTTATTATGCTTTCCTTTTATGCCTTCCAAGTGTTTGACAAAATGCTTGGTTGGATGTTAGAGTAGATTTTGAGCATTCTTGGCTTGGAAAGAGTAATTAGGGAATCTTTTGTCATGAAAACCCAACTTACGTTAGTGATCTAGAGTTGTTAGTTAATATCATTTTCAAATACTCTAATCTCTTGCTAATTCAATTAGTGAGTTGATTAGAACTTTTGATTTGAGATTAATGGTGCACGAAATTGTGATCTCCAGGCTCGAACAAATCCTGGTACTGGCTCCAAAGCTTGGTGCTCTGATCTTAATTCATAATTGTCACAACTTCGATACAACTAACCAGCAAGTGCACTGGGTCGTCCAAGTAATACCTTACGTGAGTAAGGGTCGAATTCCACGGAGATTGTTGGTATGAAGCAAGCTATGGTCACCTTGTAAATCTCAGTCAGGCGGATATAAAATAATCATGGAGTTTTCGAATAATAAATAATAGAATAGGGATAGAGATACTTATGTAATTCATTGGTGAGAATTTCAGATAAGCGAATGGAGATGCTTTTCGTTCATCTGAACCTCTGCTTTCCTGCTATCTTCATCCAGTCAGTCTTACTCCTTTCCATGGCTGGCTTTATGTGATACATCACCACTGTCAATGGCTACTTTCGGTCATCTCTCGGGAAAATGATCCAATGCCCTGTCATGGCACGGCTAATCGTCTGGAGGCATCACCCTTGCCAATGGCTTCATCTTATCCTCTCAGTGAATAATATGCTCACGCACCCTGTCACGGCACGGCTATTCATCTGTCGGTTCTTGATCATGCTGGAATAGGATTTACTATCCTTTTGCGTCTGTCACTAACGCCCTGCAATCGCGAGTTAGGAGCTCGTCACAGTCATTCAATCATAGAATCCTACTCGGAATACCACAGACAAGGTTTAGACTTTCCGGATTCTCTTGAATGCCACCATCATTCTAGCTTATGCCACGAAGATTCTGGTTAGGAGATCTAAGAGATATTCATTCTAGCTTAATTCATGTAGAACAGAAGTGTTTGTCAGGCACGCGTTCATAAGGGAGAAGGATGATGAGCGTCACACATAATCATCACCTTCATCACGTTCTTGGGTGCGAATGGATATCTTAGAAGAGAAATAAGAAGAATTGAATAGAAAACAGTAGTACTTGCATTAATCTTTGAGGAACAGCAGAGCTCCACACCTTAATCTATGGAGTGTAGAAACTCTACCGTTAAAAATACATAAGTGAAGGTTCAGGCATGGCCGAGATGGCCAGCCCCCTAAAACGTGATCAATAGTCTCCTAAGATGAACAATGGATTAAAACTGAGACCAAAGATGGTCAAAAAGACTAGTAAAAGGTCCTATTTATAATAAACTAGTCACTAGGGTTTACATGAGTAAGTAATTGATGCATAAATCCACTTCCGGGGCCCACTTGGTGTGTGTTTGGGCTGAGCTTAAGTGTTGCACGTGCAGAGGCCATTTGTGGAGTTGAACGCCAGTTTCTGTGCCAGTTTGGGCGTTCAACTCTGGTTTTGGATCCTTTTTTGGCGCTGGACGCCAGATTTGGGCAGAAGGCTGGCGTTGAACGCCAGTTTACGTCGTCAATTCTTGGCCAAAGTATAGACTATTATATATTGCTGGAAAGCCCTGGATGTCTACTTTCCAACGCAATTAAAAGCGCGCCATTTCGAGTTCTGTAGCTCCAGAAAATCCACTTTGAGTGCAGGGAGGTCAGAATCCAACAGCATCAGCAGTCCTTTTTCAACCTCTGAATCTGATTTCTGCTCAAGTCCCTCAATTTCAGCCAGAAAATACCTGAAATCACAGAAAAACACACAAACTCATAGTAAAGTCCAGAAATGTGAATTTAACATAAAAACTAATGAAAACATCCCTAAAAGTGACTAGATCCTACTAAAAACATACTAAAAACAATGTCAAAAAGCGTATAAATTATCCGCTCATCACAACACCAAACTTAAATTGTTGCTTGTCCCCAAGCAACTGAAAATCAAATAGCATAAAAAGAAGAGAATATACTATAAATTCCAAACTATCAATGAAACATAGCTATAATTAAATGAGTGGGACTTATAGCTTTTTGCCTCTTGAATAGTTTTGGCATCTCACTTTATCCATTGAGGTTCAGAATGATTGGCATCTATAGGAACTTCAGATTTCGAATAGTGTTATTGACTCTCCTAGTTCAGTATGATGATTCTTGAACACAACTTCTTTATGAGTCTTGGCCGTGGCCCTAAGCACTTTGTTTTCCAGTATTACCACCGGATACATAAATGCCACAGACACATAACTGGGTGAACCTTTTCAGATTGTGACTCAGCTTTGCTAAAGTCCCCAATTAGAGGTGTCCAGGGTTCTTAAGCACACTCTTTTTTTTGCTTTGGACCTTGACTTTAACTGCTCAGTCTCAAGTTTTCACTTGACACCTACACGCCACAAGCACATGGTTAGGGACAGCTTGGTTTAGCCGCTTAGACCAGGATTTTATTCCTTTAGGCCCTCCTATCCACTGATGCTCAAAGCCTTGGGATCCTTTTTATTTGCCCTTGCATTTTGGTTTTAAGGGTTATTGGCTTTTTCTGCTTGCTTTTTCTTTTTCTTTCTATTTTTTTTCTTTTTCTTTCTATTTTTTTTTTCTGCAAGCTTTGTTCTTTGCTGCTTTTTCTTGCTTCAAGAATCATTTTTGTGATTTTTCAGATTATCAAATAACATGTCTCCTAGTCATCATTCTTTCAAGAGCCAACATATTTAACATTCTTAAACAACAACTTCAAAAGACTTATGCACTGTTCAAGCATACATTCAGAAAACAAGAAGCATTGTCACCACATCAATATAATTAAGCTAAGTTCAAGGATAAATTCGAAACTCATGTACTTCTTGTTCTTTTGAATTAAAACATTTTTCATTTAAGAGAGGTGATGGATTCATAGGACATTCATATCTTTAAGACAAAGTTACTAACTACTAATGATCATGTAATGAAGGCACAAACATAGATAAGCACATAACATAGAAAACGAAAAACAGAGAAAGCAAAAACAAGGAATGAATCCACCTTAGTGATGGTGGCGTTTCCTTCTTGAGGAACCAATGATGTCCTTGAGCTCTTCTATGTCTCTTCCTTGTCTTTGTTGCTCCTCCTTCATTGCTTTTTGATCTTCTCTTATTTCATGAAGCATGATGGAGTGCTCTTGATGTTCCACCCTTAGTTGTCCCATATTGGAACTCAATTCTTCTAGGGAGGTGTTGATGTGCTCCCAATAGTTTTGTGGAGGAAAGTGCATTTGAGGCATTTCCGGAATCTCATGGTGATGAGCTTCATACGCCTCTTGCGCTCCATGAGTGGGCTCTCTTGCTTGCTCCATCTTTTTCTTAGTGATGGGCTTTTCCTCTTTAGTGAGGATATCTCCCTCTATGTCAATTCCAGCTGAATTGCATAGGTGGCAAATGAGGTGAGGAAAGGCTAACCTTGCCATGGTGGAGGACTTGTCAGCCACCTTGTAGAGTTCTTGAGGTATAATCTCATGAACTTCCACCTCTTCTCCAATCATGATGCTATGGATCATGATGGCCCGGTCTATAGTAACTTCAGACCGGTTGCTAGTGGGAATGATTGAGCATTGAATAAACTCCAACCATCCTCTAGCTATAGGCTTGAGGTCCAATCTTCTTAGTTGAACCGGCTTGCCTTTGGAGTCAACCTTCCATTGAGCTCCTTCTACACATATGTCCATAAGAACTTGGTCCAACCTTTGATCAAAGTTGACTCTCCTTGTGTAGGGGCTTGCGTTCTCTTCCATGTTTGGCAAGTTGAACGCCAACCTCACATTTTCCGGACTAAAATCTAAGTATTTCCCCCGAACCATTGTAACATAGTTCTTTGGATCCGGGTTCTTACTTTGATCATGGTTCTTGGTGATCCATGCATTGGCATAGAACTCTTGAACCATTAGGATGCCGACTTGTTGGATGGGATTTGTTAGAACTTCCCAACCTCTTCTTTGAATTTCATGCCGGATCTCCGGATACTCATTTCTTTTGAGTTTGAAAGGGACCTCAGGGATCACCTTCTTCTTGGCCACAACATCATAGAAGTGGTCTTGATGGGCTTTGGAGATGAATCTTTCCATCTCCCATGACTCGGATGTGGAAGCTTTTGTCTTCCCTTTCCCTCTTCTAGAGGATTCTCCGGTCTTAGGTGCCATCAATGGTAATGGAAAAACAAAAAGCTTATGCTTTTACCACACCAAACTTAGAATATTGCTCGCCCTCGAGCAATAAACAAAAGAATAGAAGAAGAAGAAGAAATATGGAGAGGGAGAGGGTGATGTGGTTCGGCCAAGAAGGGTATAGAGGGGTTGTGTCGTGTGAATTTGAAGAAGAGTGGAGGGCCTTATATAGGGAAGGGAGGGGGGTTATGGTTCGGCCATATGGGTGGGTTTGGGTGGGAAATTGGTTTTGAATTTTGAAGGTAGGTGGAGTTTATGAGGTAGGTTTATGGGGAAGAGTGGATGGATGTGAGTGGTGAAGGTTTAGTGGGGAAGAGAGATTGAGGTGATTGGTGAGGGGTTTTTTAGGGAAGAGTGTTTGTGGGGTTGTGTGAAAGAGAGTGGTGAGAAGAAGTGAGTGGAGGTAGGTGGGGATCCTGTGGGGTCTACAGATCCTGAGTGGATCCTGTGGGGTCCACAGATCCTGAGGTGTTCAAGGAATTACATCCCTGCACCCCTTAGGCATGTAAAAATGCCTTTGTATCCAACTCTGGGCGTTCAGCGCCAGGTTGGTGGCCATTTTGGGCGTTCAACGCCCATTTGTGTGCCATTTCTGGCGTTGAACGCCATAACCATGCCTGTTCTGGCGTTCAGCGCCAGAACCATGCTCTGTTCTGGTGCTGAACGCCAGACAGATGCTCCTCCAGGGTGTGATTTTTCTTCTGCTGTTTTTGATTCCGTTTTCAATTTTTATATTTATTTTGTGACTCCACATGATCATGAACCTAAGAAAATATGAAAAACAATAAAAAATTAGATAAACATTGGGTTGCCTCCCAACAAGCGCTTCTTTAATGTCAATAGCTTGACAGTGGGCTCTCATGGAGCCTCACAGATGTGCAGAGCTTTGTTGAGACTCTCCAACACCAAACTTAGAGTTTGGATATGGGAGTTCAACACCAAACTTAGAGTTTGGTTGTGGCCTCCCAACACCAAACTTAGAGTTTGACTGTGGGGGCTCTGGTTGACTCTGCTTTGAGAGAAGCTTTTCAAGCTTCCTCTCTATGGTTGCAGAGGGAGATCCTTGAGTTTTGAATACAAGGGAGTTCTCATTCCATTGAAGGACTATTTCACCTCTGTCAACATCAATCATAGCTCTTGTTGTGGCCAGGAAAGGTCTTCCTGGGATGATGGATTCATCCTCTTCCTTTCCAGTGTCCAGGACTATGAAATCAGTAGGTATGTAAAGGCCCTCAACCTTTACTAATACATCTTCTACTTGTCCATAAGCCTGTCTTCTTGAGCTGTCTGCCATCTCTAGTGAGATTTTAGCAGCTTGCACCCCATAGATTCCCAGTTACTCTATTACGGAGAGGGGCATGAGGTTTATTCCTGAACCAAGGTCACACAGAGCCTTAAAGATCATGGTGCCTATGGTACAGGGTATTATGAACTTTCCAGGATCCTGTCTCTTCTGAGGCAATGTCAGTTGATCCAGATCACTTAGTTCATTGATGAACAAGGGAGGTTCAACTTTCCAAGCATCAATGCCAAACAATTTGGCATTTAGCTTCATGATTGCACCAAGAAACTTGGCAGTTTGCTCTTCTGTAACATCCTCATTCTCTTCTGAAGAGGAATACTCATCAGAGCTCATGAAGGGTATAAGGAGGTTCAATGGAATCTCTATGGTCTCTAGATGAGCCTCAGAGTCCTTTGGTTCCTCAGAGGGAAGCTCCTTATTGATCACTGGACGTCCCAGGAGGTCTTCCTCCTTGGGATTCACATCCTCTCCTCTCCTCACAGGTTCGGCCATGGCGCTTATGTCAATGGCCTTGCACTCTCCTTTTGGGTTCTCTTCTGTATTGCTTGGGAGAGTACTAGGAGGGATTTCAGTGATCCTTTTACTCAGCTGGCCCACTTGTGCTTCCAGATTTCTAATGGAAGACCTTGTTTCATTCATGAAACTTACAGTGGCCTTAGATAGATCAGAGACTAGATTTGCTAAATTAGAAGCATTTTGTTCAGAGTTCTCTGTCTGTTGCTGAGTTGATGATGGAAATGGCTTGCTATTGCTAAACCTGTTTCTTCCACCATTATTAAAGCCTTGTTGGGGCTTTTGATCCTTCCATGAGAAATTTGGATGATTTCTCCATGTTGAGTTATAGGTGTTTCCATAAGGTTCACCTAAGTAATTTACCTCTGCTATTGCAGGGTTCTCAGGATCATAAGCTTCTTCTTCAGAAGATGCCTCTTGAGTACTGTTGGATACAGCTTGCATTCCATGCAGATTCTGAGAAATCATATTGACTTGCTGAGTCAATATTTTGTTCTGAGCCAATATGGCATTCAGAGTATCAACTTCAAGAACTCCCTTCTTCACAGGCGTCCCATTGCTTACAGGATTCCTTTCAGAAGTGTACATGAACTGGTTATTAGCAACCATGTCAATGAGTTCTTGAGCTTCTGCAGGCGTTTTCTTTAGGTGAATGGATCCACCTGCAGAGGTATCCAATGACATCTTAGATAACTCAGACAGACCATCATAGAATATATCCAGGATGGTCCATTCTGAGAGCATGTCAGAAGGACACTTTTTGGTCAACTGTTTGTATCTTTCCCAAGCTTCATAGAGGGATTCACCTTCTTTCTGTCTGAAGGTTTGAACATCAGCTCTAAGCTTGCTCAGCTTTTGAGGAGGAAAGTACTTGGCTAAGAAAGCCATGACCAGCTTATCCCAAGAGTTCAGGCTGTCCTTGGGTTGAGAATCTAACCATAATCTAGCTCTGTCTCCTACAGCAAAAGGGAAAAGCATGAGCCTGTAGACTTCAGGATCTACTCCATTAGTCTTAACAGTATCACATATCTGCAAGAATTAAGTTAAGAACTGAAAAGGATCTTCAGATGGAAGTCCATGAAACTTGCAGTTCTGCTGCATCAGAGAAACTAACTGAGGTTTCAGCTCAAAGTTGTTTGCTCCAATGGCAGGAATGGAGATGCTTCTTCCATGTAAATTGGAATTAGGTGTCCTTACATTATTATTATTTTCGGCTGCCATCTTCTCTTCCTGTTCGAAAATTTCTGAAAGGTTATCTCTGGATTGTTGTATTTTAGCTTCTCTTAATTTTCTCTTCAGAGTCCTTTCAGGTTCTGGATCTGCTTCCACAAGAATGTTCTTATCCTTGCTCCTGCTCATATGACAAAGAAGAAGGCACAGAAAAATAATAATAATAATAGAGATCCTTTATACCACAGTATAGGGATCCCTTTGTGAGTGGAAGAAAAGAGGGGGGACAAAGAATGTGATGTAAAGGAAGAAGCACAACTGTACGGATGGAAGAGATGTGAGATGAGATGTTAGGATATGAATGAATAAATAGAATAGGATGGGGGAGGGATAATTTTCGAAAATTATTTTGAAAAAGAGTTAGTGATTTTTGAAAAATGGTTTTTGAAAAATGTTAGTAATTTTTTTTTTTTGAAATCAAAAATAAAAAATAAAAATAATTAGTTAATAAAAAAGAAATTTTTGAAAAAGTGGGGAGATATTTTCGAAAATTTGAGAGAGAGAGAGTTAGTTAGGTAGTTTTAAAAAAGTTAAGAAACAAACAAAAAGTTAGTTAGTTAGTTGAAACAAATTTTGAAAAGATAAGAAGTTAGGAAGTTAGAAAAGATATTTTGAAAAGATATTTTTGAAAAAGATAAGATAAGAAGATATTTTTGAAAAGATATGATAGAAATTAGTTTTGAAAAAGATTTGACTTTTAAAATCTCAATTAATGACTTGATTCATAAGAAATCACAAGATATGATTCTAGAACTTAAAGTTTGAATCTTTCTTAACAAGTAAGTAACAAACTTCAAATTTTTTTTTTGAATCAAAACATTAATTGTTTATGTTATTTTCGAAAATTTAATACAAAAATAAGAAAAAGATTTTTGAAAAATATTTTTGGAATTTTCGAAAATAACTAAGAATTTTGAAAAAGATTTGATTTTTGAAAAAGATTTTGAAAAAGATAAGATTTTCAAATTGAAAATTTGATTTGACTCATAAGGAAACAACTTGATTTTAAAAATTTTTGAAAGAGTCAATCCAAATTTTCGAATTTGATGAGAGAAAAAGGGAAAGATATTTTTTTGATTTTTGAAATTTTTATGAAAAACATGAAAATTATGCAATGCATGAAATTTTTAGATCAAAACAATGAATGCATGCAAGAATGCTATGAATGTCAAGATGAACACCAAGAACACTATGAATGTCAAGATGAACATCAAGAACATATTTTTGAAAAATTTTTAATGCAAAGAAAACATGCAAGACACCAAACTTAGAAATCTTTCATGTTTAGACTCTAAGAAACGAAAAATGCATATGAAAAACAATAAAAGACACAAAACAAAAAATCATCAAGATCAAACAAGAAGACTTACCAAGAACAACTTGAAGATCATGAAGAACACTATGAATGCATGATATTTTCGAACAAATGCAAGATGCATATGCAATTGACACCAAACTTATAACATGACTCAAGACTCAAACAAGAACACAAAAATATTTTTGATTTTTATGATTTTCTAATTTTTTTGGATTTTTATTTTATATTTTTTGAAAATTAAAAGGAAAAATGAGGATTCCAAAATTTTTAATATGAATTCCAGGAATCTTGCCATGTTAGTCTAAAGCTTCAGTCCAGGAATTAGACATGGCTCACTAGCCAGCCAAGCTTTCAAAGAAAGCTCCAGTCCAAAACACTAGACATGGCCAATGGCCAGCCAAGCTTTAGCATGTAAATCAGAAACAGTAGCAGGTGGATTAACTCCAACTAGCTTGCTCTTGATAACAAATTGCTGCCTCAGTCCAAATAAATTTAGACATGGCTTTACAGCCAGCCAGGCTTCAACATATAATTACATGGGCTGGAGTGATTAGTTGAATACCAATCCCAAAGTAGTTTGGGTATGGCTTTACAGCCAGATATGATTCAACATATTTCATGAAACACTAGAATTCATTCTTAAAAATCTTGAATAAAATTTTTGAAAACATTTTTTATTTTTTTTCGAAAATAGATGAGAAAATTTTAGAAATATTTTTGAAAAATTTTTGAAAAGAAAACGAAAAGAAAATTACCTAATCTGAGCAACAAGATGAGCCGTCAGTTGTCCAAACTCAAACAATCCCCGGCAACGGCGCCAAAAACTTGGTGCTGTTGCCGGATCAAAAGGGAATCTGGCACTGATGTTACCGGACCAAAAGCTTGCCGAAGACTCAAACAATCCCCGGCAACGGCGCCAAAAACTTGGTGCACGAAATTGTGATCTCCAGGCTCGAACAAATCCTGGTACTGGCTCCAAAGCTTGGTGCTCTGATCTTAATTCATAATTGTCACAACTTCGATACAACTAACCAGCAAGTGCACTGGGTCGTCCAAGTAATACCTTACGTGAGTAAGGGTCGAATCCCACGGAGATTGTTGGTATGAAGCAAGCTATGGTCACCTTGTAAATCTCAGTCAGGCGGATATAAAATAATCATGGAGTTTTCGAATAATAAATAATAGAATAGGGATAGAGATACTTATGTAATTCATTGGTGAGAATTTCAGATAAGCGAATGGAGATGCTTTTCGTTCATCTGAACCTCTGCTTTCCTGCTATCTTCATCCAGTCAGTCTTACTCCTTTCCATGGCTGGCTTTATGTGATACATCACCACTGTCAATGGCTACTTTCGGTCATCTCTCGGGACAATGATCCAATGCCCTGTCACGGCACGGCTAATTGTTTGGAGGCATCACCCTTGCCAATGGCTTCATCTTATCCTCTCAGTGAATAATATGCTCACGCACCCTGTCACGACACGGCTATTCATCTGTCGGTTCTCGATCATGCTGGAATAGGATTTACTATCCTTTTGCGTCTGTCACTAACGCCCTGCAATCGCGAGTTAGGAGCTCGTCACAGTCATTCAATCATAGAATCCTACTCGGAATACCACAGACAAGGTTTAGACCTTCCGGATTCTCTTGAATGCCGCCATCATTCTAGCTTACGCCACGAAGATTCTGGTTAGGAGATCTAAGAGATATTCATTCTAGCTTAATTCATGTAGAACAGAAGTGTTTGTCAGGCACGCGTTCATAAGGGAGAAGGATGATGAGCATCACACATAATCATCACCTTCATCACATTCTTGGGTGCGAATGGATATCTTAGAAGAGAAATAGGAAGAATTGAATAGAAAACAGTAGTACTTGCATTAATCTTTGAGGAACAGCAGAGCTCCACACCTTAATCTATGGAGTGTAGAAACTCTACCGTTAAAAATACATAAGTGAAGGTTCAGGCATGGCCGAGATGGCCAGCCCCCTAAAACGTGATCAATAGTCTCCTAAGATGAACAATGGATTAAAACTGAGACCAAAGATGGTCAAAAAGACTAGTAAAAGGTCCTATTTATAATAAACTAGTCACTAGGGTTTACATGAGTAAGTAATTGATGCATAAATCCACTTCCGGGGCCCACTTGGTGTGTGTTTGGGCTGAGCTTAAGTGTTGCACGTGCAGAGGCCATTTGTGGAGTTGAACGCCAGTTTCTGTGCTAGTTTGGGCGTTCAACTCTGGTTTTGGATTCTTTTCTGGCGCTGGACGCCAGATTTGGGCAGAAGGCTGGCGTTGAACGCCAGTTTACGTCGTCAATTCTTGGCCAAAGTATAGACTATTATATATTGCTGGAAAGCCCTGGATGTCTACTTTCCAACGCAATTGGAAGCGCGCCATTTCAAGTTCTGTAGCTCCAGAAAATCCACTTTGAGTGCAGGGAGGTCAGAATCCAACAGCATCAGCAGTCCTTTTTCAACCTCTGAATCTGATTTCTGCTCAAGTCCCTCAATTTCAGCCAGAAAATACCTGAAATCACAGAAAAACACACAAACTCATAGTAAAGTCCAGAAATGTAAATTTAACATGAAAACTAATGAAAACATCCCTAAAAGTGACTAGATCCTACTAAAAGCATACTAAAAACAATGTCAAAAAGCGTATAAATTATCCGCTCATCAATTAACTAGAAATGTTTGACTTTCTCTAATGGAAGATAACTCACACCTTCCAACATTTGGGATGACGAAATAAGATAAATTCTTGTTAAGTATTGTTATGTTTAATGACTAGGATAGAAAGCCTATGATCTCAAACCTTGCCATGAATGTCTCTCTTTATTACTTGCTTTCTTTAGTTACTTGCTTGATTCATTCTTCTTGTCATTTAATTCTTGCACCTTTACTTTCTTGCCCCTTATTAATCAAACCCCCTTGTCCCCTTCATAGCCAATAATTGACCACTTCATTGCAATTTCTTGTGAGACGACCTGGAGTCTAAATACTTCGGTTAATTTTTATTTGGGGTTTGTACATGTGACAACACCATATTTTAATTTGATGTGAGAGTTTTTTGTTGGTTTGGAGCTATGCTTACAACGAAGTAATTCCTTTCTTTAGGAAGAAAATCTAGACCGACAACAAATTCTCAACTATCAACAAACATAGACAGACTGCAGGGTAGGTGAGTAGAAGTTGGAGTAGAATTCAACTACCCATGATAGGTTGGCCTCCCGCAGCTGCCTCCTTAAGAATCCCCACTGTCTCCTTTCAATGCGGGGCTCTACAAAATCAGCAAAGTATGTTGGAAGAATGAGTAGGTGTTTATTATTGTAGTTTCTCTCAGCTAGGATAGGGAACATCTGCTCACAGTAACGGTTAGTGAACCGAGCAGAGTCCCTAGCAGGAAATGCCCTTTCTGCCTAATCAACTTTGATTGTCCGCTTCACTCGCTTCGTGGGTGGCTTAATGCTTGTAGTGGGTTGCGCCTTAGCCGCCGCTCTTTTAGTGCCCTTCCTTGCCGGTGTCTTGTCAGTAGCCTTCTCTTTTCCTTTCTTGGTACACATCCTAAGGAAGAAAGAAAGAGAAATAATGTTAAATATAGATAGCTAAAAACCAGAAGGAAGAAATTCCAAGTGATAATAAATGCCAAAGAAAAAGGAATGTCTTATACATGGTAGCTACAACATGCATGGAAGACATTAATTAAAATCATGAAGGCAATTCATAACAATTATATGCAAGAAGGTTAAAAGCATGCAAGTAATAGGCATGAGAAGCATAACTCAAGCATCAATTATTAAATGGACCAAATTAATGAGCATTTGTATGATGACAATTGTGAATGATATACTCAATACATGTGGATTGCAAGAGTTGTGAAAAAGAGGCATTAAAGTGTAAGAATAAAATAGAAAAGAAGTCCAAATGCTATAAAAGCTTTTTCACAAACACTTAGTGTGCAAGTTAAAATAGAAATTAAAATAATTAATCCAAATATATATGAGACCCAAAATAAAATGTCAATTGTCAAATTACTCCTCATAATATCCACAAGCTCAAATATAATTAAGTATTCACCCAAATAAAGCTCCAACATCAACATAAAAATCAAGATAAAAGAATAAGAAAGAAGGTATAATTAACTAATCTAATTAAAAATAAATAAAACAAACAAATGCAATAAAGAAAAGAAGAAGGAAAGAGTAGGAGAGAGGAAGAAGAGAAACCTTTAGAAGAAAATGAAAATAGAATGTTGAGTGGAAGTAAGAATGAGAGAAGAGAAGTGAGAATAGAAGAGAAAAAGAAAAGGAAATTGTAATTGCCAGCGTTGGTGGCTCTGGTGGTAGTTCGCCAGTGGTGGTGGAAGAAGGGAAGAAGAAAGAAGTAAGAAGTAAGGAGTAAGAATAGGGAAAGAATGAAGAAGAAGAAAGAAAGAAGAATTAGGATTGAAAGAGAAGTAGGATTTGGAAAGGGGAAATAAGTAAAACTGGCGGCGTGCTGATTAGGTGATGCGGCGCATGCGACGCGCACGCGCACCCCATGCGTACGCATGGTTGCGCAAAAGTGGAGGTGACGCGCAAGCGTGAGGTACGCGTACGCGTGACCTTGGTTGTGCTATTCGCGCAATTCCAGCCTCGCACATGCACAACTCTCTATTCGATTGTACTCGGGCCAAAATTGCATGCGACGCGTGCGCGTCAGGCACACACACGCGTGGATGGCCATAAAGTGAAAGTGACGCATATGCGTGGGTGAATTTTTGCCTCCAGCATACTTCTGGCGTCAGACCATCACAACTCTCTATCAAAACACATATTTACGCCGATTTCCAGGGCCACACATGCATGTCTTAGACGCTTACGCGTGGGTTGCCAAAACCGCAGGTGACGCGCATGTGTTAGGTACGCATACGCGTGAGCTTGCTTGTGCGCAAGGCACGCTTCCTACACAGCTCCCACATAACTCTCTGTTTAATCCTAAAGGGTTGCACATTCACGCATGACGCGTACGTGTCATAGACGCTTGCGTGTCGAACACCATTTTTTTTAATATGCAGAAAAAAGGTAATTATGCAGAACTGAACACTGATAAAAATAACATAGAACTAATAATAAAAATGAAAGATCATACCATGGTGGGTTGTCTCCCACCTAGCACTTTTCTTTAACATCTTTAAGTTGGACAGTCCACAAACTCAATCTTCTTTTGTTGGTGGATCCTCCAAGAGGAAGATCTCCAGTTCCTTGTTGTTCTTCATCTTCTCACCATGATATAGCTTCAAGCGGTGGCCATTGACTTTGATGAATTTGGAGCTTGAAGGATGACTCAGGTGAAAGACTCCGTATGGTTCTGCCTTCTCTACTCTATAGGGTCCTTCCCACCTTGATCGCAGCTTGCTTGGCATAAGCCTCAACCTTGAGTTGTAGACCAGGACTAACTCCCCCAGTCTAAACTCTCTTCTCTTGATATTCTTGTCATGCACAGCCTTCACCCTCACTTTGTATAACGTAGAGTTCTCATATGCTTCGAGTTGAAGGTTCTCTAATTCCTGTAGTTGCAACTTCCTTTCAGCGCCGGCTCTCTCCAATCCCATGTTGCATTCTCGTACCACCCAGAAATCTTTGTACTCCACCTCCACTGGGAGGTGACAAGCCTTTCTATAAACTAGGCGGAAGGGACTCATTCCGATTGGTGTCTTGTATGCTGTCCGATATGCCCAAAGCGCATCTGCAAGCCTGGTACTCCAGTCTCTTCTATGAGGCTTGATAATCTTCTCCAGGATACGCTATATCTCTCTGTTAGACACCTCGGCTTGTCCATTGGTCTGAGGATGGTAAGCCGTCGCCACCTTGTGAACAATGCAATGTTTCTTTAGTAGACTTGTCAATCTCCTGTTACAAGAAAGAGTGCCTTGATCACACACGATTGCTCGTGGTGATCCAAAGCGACAGATAATATTGTTTCGAACAAAAGAGACAACAACGTTAGCATCATTAGTATGGGTAGGAATTGCTTCCACCCATTTAGAAACATAATCAACAGCTAACAAGATGTATAAGAAACCACTAGAGTTTGGAAATGGACCCATGAATTCAATACCCCAAACATAAAAAATTTCACAAAACAACATAAGTTGTTGGGGTATCTCATCCCTCTTGGATATATTCCCAAACCTTTGGCATGTGGAGCAGGATTCACAGAAAGCAGTTGCATCCTTAAATAGTGTGGGCCACCAAAATCCACAATCCAAAATTTTTCTAGCAGTTCTTTGAGGACCAAAATGTCCACCACTTTCAAAAGAGTGGCAGGCCTCTAAAATTGACTGAAATTTTGATTGTGGCACACACCTTCTAATTATTTGGTCAGCACCACATCTCCATAAATATGGGTCATTCTATATATAATATTTAGACTCGCTTTTAAGCTTGTCCCTTTGATGCTTAGTAAAATTAGGAGGAAAGGTACGACTAACCAAATAATTAGCTATAGGTGTATACCAAGGAACCACCTCAGATATTGCGTGCAAGCTATCAAATGGAAAAGCATCATTAATAGGAGTGGAGTCATTCTTAATGTGCTCTAGGCGACTCAAGTGGTCCGCCATTAAATTTTGGGAACCACTCCTATCTTTGATTTCTAAATCAAATTCTTGCAGCAACAATATCCAACGTATTAACCTTGGTTTGAACTCCTTTTTAGCTAATAAATATTTTAGAGCTGCATGGTCTGAGTATACTACTACCTTAGTACCAAGTAAGTAGGCTCGGAATTTATCCAGAGCAAAAATAATAGCCAGAAGCTCTTTTTCAGTGGTAGTATAATTAGACTGAACATCGTCTAAGGTCTTAGAAGCATAAGCAATTATATAAGGGTCTTTACCTTCGCATTGAGCCAGCGCCACTCCTACTGCATAGTCAGAGGCGTCACACATTATCTCAAATGGCTGGCTCCAGTCTGGCCCTCTCACAATCGGAGCTTGAGTCAAGGCAATCTTCAGCTTATCAAACGCTTCCATACAGTCCTCAGTCAGCTCGAACTCAACATCCTTCTGCAGCAATCGAGATAAAAGTAGTGCTACCTTATTGAAGTCCTTGATAAATCGCCGGTAGAAACCTGCATGACCAAGAAACAAACGGACTTCCCTCACGGAGGAGGGGTAAGGTAAACCAGAAATAAGATCTACCTTTGCTGGATCAACTAAAATACCAGTATTTGAAACAACATGTCCTAGAACAATACCTTGTTTTACCATAAAATAAAATTTTTCAAAATTCAATACAAGGTTTGAACTAACACACCTGTCTAATACTCTAGCTAAACTATCCAAGAAAAGGTTAAATGAATCACCATACACACTAAAGTCATCCATGAAAACTTCCATATAGTTCTCAAGAAAATCTGTGAAAATGCTCATCATGCATCTTTGAAACGTAGCCGGTGCATTACATAAGCCAAAAGGCATTCTCTTATATGCATACGTTCCAAAGGGACATATAAAAGTTGTTTTCTCCTGATCTTCAGGAGCTATATGAATTTGAAAATAGCAGTGTAACCATCCAGAAAATAGTAGTGTGATTTACCAGATAGGCGATCAAGCATTTGATCGATGAACGGTAACGGGTAGTGATCCTTGAGAGTAGCCTGGTTGAGACGCCTATAATCAAAGCACACCCTTGATAGTGGATGGATTCGTTGTTGATCTAGAATTTCAAAACATAAAATTCCATCATTGAAAGTATAGTCTAAATCAACAATTAATCCCCAATCAAATGTTTAATCCAAAGGATGTGTCACAATTCAAAACCAATTCAATTCCGGGAGTTTCAATTCCCGGGTCGTCTCCCAATGACGCTTGAGACCAATGAGTGTGCAATCTTGGTTGTGAGGATCATGGGGTTTTTAATAAAGGGATAAACATATAAAGCAATGAAAGAACAAGAAAAATTGTAATAGATGAACTAATAAAGGAATCAATGAAGTAACTATGCAATATATACAAGTAAAGTATAGAGGGAACTAATGTAAATGTGAATAAAGAAAATTAAGCATAAAAGGCATCTTGACTTGGAGTGAGCTAAGGGTCCTTTCCTTGTTGGAACCACAACTATGACAACTAGAATGGATTAATCTCACTTGATCAACCTCACATCGGAGAGTAAGTTAAATGAGCATAAGTGTTCTTAACCCACAAATCCTAAATTGCTTGCTAATCAGCTTAGCAAAAACATAGCGTTAGTGGGAACAAGAATAATTAACAATCCAAAATTGACACTAAATGTTGGACATTCCAACTCTAGGAACCCAATAACTCACTTTTCCCAAGCCAAGAGATAGAAAACTAGGTTGGCAAAAACCAAATGTAACAAATGATCTCAATCAACAATAAAGACTCAAGAAAGCACGTAATAATCATCAAATATCAAATTTATCAACAAGAAATAGAAATTACAAGAGAGAAGTGAAATTGAACTATAACTTGAATTATAAGAAAGAGTAAGAACAATGTAACTATAAAGAGTAATGACAAAGAGATACTTACAATGGAAATTAGCAAAATCCAAGATCAAAATTGAAATGGCACTTGAATGTAAAAACCCTAGTATAAACCCTAGTAGAGAAGATGATGAAAAACTTAAAGAAAAACTACACTAAAAGGCTATCTACTACAACTCCTAAGCTACACTAATGTTATGCTACGGTATGGTCTTCATTCTCCCTTCCTTATGAGCTAAATGGCTTCAGAAATGGGCCTCAAATCCATCAAAACCGCGAGTCATGTCATATTTTAATGAAGGCATGTGCGTCCACCTGTGCGGACGCACAGATGTGTGTGTTCGCACACTCTGTGAAAAATCTCGACCCGTGTGTACGCACAGGAAGTTGTGCGCATGCACACTAGGCGATGCTTGATTGGAACGCGCGATGCGGCTCACGTGCACGCGTGGCTCTGATCTGGTGGCTGTGCGTACGCACGCATGTCTGTGCGTCCGCACACTAGGCTGAGCTCTTCTGCTTTGATTCTTCATGCTTCCTCTCTTTGAATGCTCTTCTTTCATTTTCTCGAAGCCATTCCTGCCTTATACCTCTGAAATCACTCATAGATAATATCAAGGCATCGAATGGAAGGTAAATGGAATAAAATTAATCAAATTAGGCACAAAAGAGCATGTTTTCATAATCAAGCACAAATTTGGAGGCAAGTTCAAATGCATGCTATTTAGTGGAATAAGTGCAAGTTTATATGATGAAATCCATTCAATATCAACCAAAAATCATCATCAAATATGGACTCATCAATTCTCTCACACTTAAACACTAGCATGTCCTCATGCTAAGCACTCAAAGGAGATAGATGAAAGGAAAACAATTTATTCTATGTACTACCTAAATGCATGCAATTAACCTAAAGGTTACTACCAATATGTACTATGCAAAGAGTTGGTAAAACAAACCATGAAATTCCAATCCATCACAAGAAGGCTTTGGGGCAAATGCAAAGAGTTTATGCACTAAAATATTATCCAAGGAATTGAATTGAACTTTTCAAGACTAATCAACAAACAACTTGCAAGAACATACAACATGAGATGCAAGAACATTAAATTGAGTGATCGAACCCCTCACTGGATGTGTATTCACTCAATTCGCTCAATGTTTAGGGTTTTAATCACTCAATTCTCCTTTTTTTATGCTTGTCAAAGATTTGCACTTCATCCAACAATCAACTACTATTTGATGCATGAAAGACAAATATCATGAGGTCTTTTGAGGGTTATAATGGGGCCAGGGTTTAGGTAGGATAAATATGGTTAAGTGGACTTAAAGAATTAGTTCCTTGATTAGCTTAAGTGTCCACCTAATCCTATATCACCTATATACTCATTAAGAATGCAACCAAGCTACCCAAATTCTTCCTATCTCACCTTACTCATGCACTTTCTTTTCAAAACATGAACATATGCATCCTTTATTTCAACTTTTTATTTCACTTCCTATTATGCACAGTTTTTTTTTTTTTTAATTATTTCTTGCCTTTGTTAGCACAAGAGATGCATATGACCTAAGACAAAGAATACATGAGCATTTTTTTAACTGCCAATTTTTCACAATGAGTTCCACGCCTTATCACCAATGCTTCCTAACAATGCCACCCCCCACACTTAGAATATACGCACTAATCCACCCAAGCTAATCAAAGACTAATTCAAGGATATCAATGGTTTTTCGCTTAAAGGGAAGTAATGTGCTAAAATTAGGACAAAAGGGAATTACAGGCTCAACAGGGGTTCACAATGGTGAGTACAAGGGTTGGCCATATAGGTTGGTGAGTTTAACATAAAAAATAGCCTCAATCATGCTAAATGCATCCAAACAACAAATACAGGATATAAGGAATCATGCAAATCAATGATCACAATAAAAAAAAAGAGTGAAATCACACCAGAACAAACATTATGGTTGAAAAATGCAACCATCTATCAAGGCTCAAATCTTACAAGGTATGTTGTTCTAGCTCTTTTCAATGTTCCACAAATAGAAAATTTCAAGCAAGTTGGAAAACACAAAATTTTTCTTCAATTCAACCGATGGTGTGCCCAAAGAAAAATTTCATGGCAATTTCTTGGTGTTTCACCAAAACTTATTCATTCTAACATGCAACATGCAAACATTAACTACCACATAACTATGAACTATGAAGAGATATGTACAAACAAACCAACTAAGATGCAATAAAGATAAAGCTACTAAAACTGAATAAAAAGAACAAAATGAGTATTGCAAAGTGTTTTGAGAAAAGAAATTTTTACCCCCACGCGAAGTCGATCCTCCCTCACACTTAGTTCGTGCACGGTCCTCCATGCTTGCTTAGGATCCGGGAGAATGAGAACTTCGGGGCCACCTTCAGCTGCTGGTGTCGGGAATGGGTTGGTCACCTTCATCATACTCCTCCCCAACTAGCTCGGATGAAGCCTCAGGAATTAGGCCGGGGTCTCTTCCTTCTAGCTTTGCCGCTATCCACTCAAAATGCTTGTGCTCCAAATGCTCTATGCGGTGGATATTGTGCAAGATGTCTCGGAATAGATCCGGAAGAGATTGGAGAATCGGTAAAGGAGTCGATGAGCTTAGTAGACTTGATGGTGGTGCTACGGGTGCCTTCCTCTTCGAGGGTGTCTTATCTGATGATCCATCCAATTCTCCCCTCGAAATGAACTTGTTGCCTCTTGGAAACTCGAACATTATATCCATTGGTTGCCTCTCTACCCCTGCTGCGTTTGCTAAGCGCATCACCATCAACAGAAATGGAATGTTGATGTTCTTCTTCTCAACCAATTTCCAAATCGATTTGCGTAATAAAGGTGCCATGGCTATATGCTTCCCTTCCATAATAGCTCACAGTAGCAAAGCAGTTTGAAATCTCACATGGGTAGTGTGGGTGCTCGAGATGATGTAGTCCGCCACAATCTAATGCCATATACGAGCTTCGGTATTCAAATCAGAGTATGCAATACTGGTGGGAACAGAATTTCTCTCTTTGCTATACTCCCAAGATGCACCAGGACGGCCTATTCTCTCAAGAATGGGAGTTAGAGATATTCTTCCTTTGAACACATCCACCTTTATCTTGAAATAATCATCCTTGTCAAGCGGAATATGGGGGATGTTCAGAATAGCTTCTAGAGCTTCATTGGACGTATCCAACATCCTTCCCCGGAGGAATACTGACTTTGTTTCCCAAGCTTGGTAGTTCACATAGAATTCCCGCACTATAGTCTCATTTACTTCAATGGATTCTCGCTCGAGAAATCCCTACTGAATCGAGGCAATCCGTTGATGAATACTCATCTTATACAGGCTTGGAACCTTCAACGGCCGCTCCCAATGGATTGTGCGCTTCTCAATAGCCTCGTATTGACAGTAGGCTCTTCGGTTGACCAAGGTATTCGGTTTATCCCTTGGGCGATCCCACCAAACATCAGGAAAGCGAGCGGTAGTTTGCTCAACTGGTGAAGTAACCGGTGCCTTACCCTTTTTTCTCATCCTAAAAATAATAATAAAAGAATTTCGTGATCATAGGGCAACAATAAAATAAAATCACTAAGGAAGCATGACGTTAGGATTTTTGCCAGTAAAGAATTTCATAAAAACAGTCGCGTTGTAGATATAGTCTCTAAACCGACAGAAATCCCTTCGTACAAAAGTTTTGGTTGTCACAAGTAATAAACCCCTTTGAAATTGATAACCGAATATTTAAACCTCGGGTCGTCTTCTCAAGGAATTGCAGGGAGGTATGTTCTTATTATTGGTTATGAGTTGTAAATTGAGGTTTATTAGGAGGTAAGGAGGGAATACGTTGAATGACAAGTAAAATAAAATAATAACAATAAAATCTCTTGGCAAGATATGAGAACTGGAAGGCCTATCCTTGTCAATTGCGATAAGAATTGGGTTTTAATCCCACTTTGTTAACCTCTAACTATAAAGGTAAATCAAGTGGATCAATTAGCTTAATCCTCAGATCCTAGTCAATTCCTATGCAAAGACTAGAGTTATTGGAGCAACTCCCAATTTCAACCACTGTTTTATTTGACAGCTCAAGCGTTACCAATAAATCAACCAAAGCCAAAAGAGAAAAATCTAAATTATTTAAATAAAGGAAAGCAATCATAGATCTGAAAATACCTCAAATTAGCACTAATAAAGATATCAAATGTAACATGGAAGAGTTCATAAATTAAATTAGAAAAATAAATAAAAGGAACATTGAACCTGTGATCGCAAAAGATGAAATAATCATGAAGTGAAAAGAATCCTAATTCTAAATCCTAAGAGAGAGGGGAGAACCTCTCTCTCTAAAAACTACATCTACTCCTAAAATTGTGAATTTAAAAGCCTTCTTATGAATGGATGCATTCCCCCACTTTATAGCCTCTAATCTGTGTTTTCTGGACTGAGAACTGGGTCGAAAACAGCCCAGAAATCGCTGGAGAAGAATTCAAACATGCTGATTTCCGTCACTGCGACGCAGCCACATGGATCACGCGGTCGCGTTGCCTAGCATCAGAGAAACTATAGCATATTATATACCAAATCGAAGCCCCGGACGTTAGCTTTCCAATGCAACTGGAACCGCATCATTTGGACCTCTGTAGCTAAAGTTATAGCCGTTTGAGTGCGAAGAGGTCAGGTTGGACAACTTAGCAGTTTCTCCAACTTCTTGTATTCCTTCCACTTTTGCATGCTTCCTTTCCATCCTCCAAGCCATTCCTGTCTTATAATATCTGAAAACACTTAACATACATATCAAGGCATCTAATGGTAATAAGATAGGATTAATAATAAGCAAATATAAGATCAAAGAAGCATATTTTCAATCAAAACACATAATTAGGAAGGAAATATAAAACCATGCAAATAGTATGAATAAGTGGGTAAAGAGTTAATAAAAACCACTCAATTGAGTACAAGATAAACCATAAAATAGTGGTTTATCAACCTCCCCACACTTAAACACTAGCATGTCCTCATGCTATACTCAAGAGAAGCTATAAAGATGAAGAGGAATGGTATGAAATGCAACCTATGAATGCAACTACATGCTAAATGCTTTTACTTACTTGGTTAAGAGTAAATAAGTTCTCCAAGATAAATACAAATCAATTTCCACTAATTCAAATCAGACAATAAAAAGCAAGTGAACTTGTAAGAAGACAGCTCATGAAAGCAGGGAACATAGAATTTAAGCGTTGAACCCTCACTGGAAGTGTATATCACTCTAATCTCTCAAGTGTATAGGGTTATTCACTCTACTCTTCTCTAGTCATGCTTTCTAAACCTTGTTCTTCATCTAACCAATCAACAAAAATTTAATGTACCAATGCAAACATCATGAGGTCTTTTCAAGGTTGTAATGGGGCTGAGGTAAAGGTAAGGATATATGTATGGCCAAGTGAGCTATAATATGAATCTTCAATTAACCTAAGCTCTCACCTAATATACATATACTCTATATACTTTTAAATTCATGCCTAGCTACCCATAATTCCCACTTTTGTATAATTCCCATACTCATGTACCAAATTTTCTTAAAATTTTTTTTTATCACATGTGCATTGATCTTTTATTAACTTAACATTGGGGTAATTTTGTCCCCTTATTTATTTATTTATATTATATATTTTTTTTCTCTTTTTTTTGTAGAGAAATAAACATAACTTATCAATGCACATGGATTTTCTATTATTTTTCAATTTTGGTTTTTTTTTTCATGAGTAGGTTCCCAAATTCCTAATATTCAAATAAATTAGAAACATGTTACATTCCCTTATCAACCCATGTTCCCACAATTTCCCCACACTTATTTGATACACAATCTCTATCTTAAGCTAACCAAAGATTCAATTGGGATAATTAATTTGTTTTCCGCTTAAGGCTAGTGATGTGGTAAAATATAGAACAAATGGGGATTAAAAGGCTCAAAGTGGCTGACAAGGGTGATTTAAAGGGTAGGCTTATTTGGGATAAGTGAGCTAAAATCAAACAATGGCCTCAATCCTATGCAAGCATGTAAATATACTAAATAATGGACATATAGAATGGAACAAAGCTAATATTGCAATCATAGAGAAGTAAACACACAAGAATAAAAATTTATGGTTAAATAATGTAACCATATAAATAAGCTCAAAATCTCACAGGTTGTGTGTTCTTTAGCTCAAAAACCATGTTCCAAATACAACTTCCAAACAAGTCTAACATATAAAAAAAAATTTTTCAATTTAAATTAGTGAAATATTATAAAAATTTCTTGAAAAAGAAAATATTACTTCAACCAAGTAGTAACTAAATGCATAAAACCAAATAAACATGCAATTAAATATGCAAATGTAACAATTAACAAAGAAAATAAAATATTGGTATTTGAGACAGGAAAGTACTAACCCATGGAGATCGGTATCGACCTCCCCACACTTAAAGATTGCACCGTCCTCGGTGCATACTGAGATGTGCAGGTGGACGGGTTGTTTCAACTGTTGCTTTTCTCTAAGGATTGTGCAGATGGACTTGTCTGTCTCCCCATGTAAACGTCTTCCGGTTTTCTTCCTGGTGGCCATCCTGGATAGGTTGTGCGATGCTGGCGGCGCGATCGCGTGGGTGACGCGGTCGCGTGGTGCGCGATAAGGTTGGGTGACGCGGACGCGTGGGGTACGCGATCACGTGACTTGATTTGTGCTAGTGGCGTGAGTGCAGCCTCGCGGTCGCACAACTCTCTGTTCGAAACTCATTTTGCCAAAATTCTGGGTGACGCGAACGCGTGGTCGACGCGATCGCGTGAGTGGCCATCATGGGGATATGACGCGGACGCGTGGGGCACGCGTTCGCGTGGTGAGGCTTGGGCTTCCAGCACGAGTCCAGCCCAACTCCAGCTCAACTTTCGGCCATGCACCCGGTTGACGTTGATTTTCAGGTCACGCGGCCGTGTGGGTGACGCGGTCGCGTGGGAGGCCATTATTCCCAGGTGACGCGGACGCGTCAGCGACGCGGTCGCGTGGGGTTATTTGTGCCATTGGCACGCCTCCAGCGCTGCTCCTGCGAAACTCCCTATTCATATTAATATTCTCTCCCATCTTCTTGCGACGCGGATGCGTCGCTGATGCGGTCGCGTGGTCGCTTTTTTATTTTTTATTTTTAATCTGAAAAGATGCAGAATGCAGTGTTAATATGAATGTGATGCAAAACTCCAGGTTCAATATAATAAAATAAAACTCAAAAACAAATAAAACTTAAATAAAAATGAAAAATGAACGATCACACCATGGTGGGTTGTCTCCCACCTAGCACTTTTAGTTAAAGTCCTTAAGTTGGACGTTTGGTGAGCTCTTATGTTATGGTTTCTCCTACCCTTAGCCGTAGGGCCTCCTCTAGCTCTTTATGAAGTATGGATTTGCAAAGATGATTCCTTCTTTCCTGTTCCATATCAATAGCATAATTGGGATCATCTTGCTCTTGGATTGATGGATGTGGGTGCTCTTCCATGGATGGTGGTGATGGGATGGAGAGATTATTCTGTGGTTGACAAGGAAGTGCACTAGAGCTTGAGGGTTGATTATTGAAGGTATTCGGTGGTCTGATTTGGGTGAAGAGAGCTTGTATAGTAGAGTTTAGATCGGCAAGTACTTTCTCCATGGAGGTTTGGGGTAGATAGGAGGGTTCATTTGGTTCATAAGGTGGTTGGTATGGTGGATGAGGGTTAGGGTCATATGCAGGTGAATGGTGGAAAAGGGCTTGTGAGTATGGTGGTCCCAAGTTGTATTGAGGAGGTTCATAGGCATATGATGGTGGTTGTTGATAGTCCATTGGAGGTGGTTGTTGCCATGAGGGTTGATTAAATCCTTGTGGCTCCTCCCATCTTTGATTGTTCCAACCTTGATGCCTGTTCTCATTGTAATTTCTTCTTCCTGCAACATAATTGTAACCAGACTCATAGCCAAAGGGGTGAGAGTTCATAGTAGTAAAATAAAAATTAAAAATAAAAATAAAAATAAATTTAAATTAAAAGGTTATTTAAATTTTGAATTTGAAAATTAAATTTTGAAATTTGAAATTTGAAATTTTGAAATTTGAATTTTAAAATTTGAATTTTAAATTTTTGAAATTTGAATTTTTTGAAATTTGAAATTTGAAATTTGAAATTTTATTTTTGAAATAAGATAAGATAAGATAAAATTTTAAAAATAAAAATCTGAAATTTTTTTTTCGAAAAAAAATTAATTAAAAATATTTTTTAATTTAGTGAGGAAAGAGAAAAACAATAAAATGACACCAAATTTTAATTTTTTAGATCAAAACGAAGAAAACAACTAAGAACAGCTTGAAGGTCAAGATGAACGCGAAGAACAACTTGAAGATCAAGATGAACACTAAGAACAAATTTTTGAAAAAAAAATTTTTTTAATAAATAAATAAAAACCAATAACCTCTTAATTTATGAAAAAGCAAAAATAAAAACAAAAATAAAAACAAATAAACAAACAAAAAGCAGAAAAAATATTTACAATAACTAATAATAAGGCACACGTTTGCAATTCTCCGGCAACGGCGCCATTTTGACGTTAGGATTTTTGCCAGTAAAGAATTTCATAAAAACAGTCGCATTGTAGATATAGTCTCTAAACCGACAGAAATCCCTTCGTACAAAATTTTTGGTTGTCACAAGTAACAAACCCCTTTGAAATTGATAACCGAGTATTTAAACCTCGGGTCGTCTTCTCAAGGAATTGCAGGGAGGTATGTTCTTATTATTGGTTATAAGTTATAAATTGGGGTTTATTAGGAGGTAAGGAGGCAATACGTTGAATGACAAGTAAAATAAAATAATAACAATAAAATCTCTTGGCAAGGTATGAGAACTGGAAGGCCTATCCTTGTCAATTGCGATGAGTATTGGGTTTTAATCCCACTTTGTTAACCTCTAACTATGAAGGTAAATCAAGTGGATCAATTAGCTTAATCTTCAGGTCCTATTCAATTCCTATGGAAAGACTAGAGTTATTGGAGCAACTCCCAATTTCAACCACTGCTTTATTTGACAGCTCAAGCATTACCAATAAATCAACCAAAGCCAAAAGGGAAAAATCTAAATTATTTAAATAAAGGAAAGCAATCATAGATCTGAAAATACCTCAAATTAGCACTAATAAAGATATCAAATGTAACATGGAAGAGTTCATAAATTAAATTAGAAAAATAAATAAAAGGAACATTGAACCTGTGATCGCAAAAGATGAAATAATCATG
Organism: Arachis ipaensis; assembly: GCF_059453495.1. NCBI lineage: Eukaryota > Viridiplantae > Streptophyta > Magnoliopsida > Fabales > Fabaceae > Arachis > Arachis ipaensis. The sequence continues at coordinate 69,125,172 of NC_142438.1, forward strand.
AAGTGAAAAGAATCCTAATTCTAAATCCTAAGAGAGAGGGGAGAACCTCTCTCTCTAAAAACTACATCTACTCCTAAAATTGTGAATTTGAAAGCCTTCTTATGAATGGATGCATTCCCCTACTTTATAGCCTCTAATCTGTGTTTTCTGGGCCGAGAACTGGGTCGAAAACAGCCCAGAAATCGCTGGAGAAGAATTCAAACACGCTGATTTTCGTCACTGGGATGCGGCCTCATGGATCACGCGGTCGCGTCGTCTAGCGTTAGGGAAACTATAGCATATTATATATCAAATCGAAGCCCCGGACGTTAGCTTTCCAACGCAACTGGAACCGCGTCATTTGGACCTATGTAGCTAAAGTTATAGCTGTTTGAGTGAGAAGAGGTCAGGCTGGACAGCTTAGCAGTTTCTCCAACTTCTTGTATTCTTTCCACTTTTGCATGCTTTCTTTCCATCCTCCAAGCCATTCATGCCTTATAATATCTGATAACACTTAATATACATATCAAGGCATCTAATGGTAATAAGAGAGGATTAATAATAAGCAAATATAAGATCAAAGAAGCATGTTTTCAATCAAAACACATAATTAGGAAGGAAATATAAAACCATGCAAATAAAATACTAACCCATGGAGAAAAACAAAATAAAAATCTCAAGTTGAATCCTTGGTTAGCTTAAGATAGATATTGTGTATAATTTAAGTGTGGAGAATTTTATGGGAACATGGGATGATATGAAAAAAATAGGGAATTAAATTGAATGAGTTATTTGAAAATTTGGGAAGCATGCTCATGTGAAATCAAAATAATTAAATTACCATGAGCATTGAAAAAAAATATTAAGTAATTAAATAAGGGGATACAAAAAAAATATATATATATTTCCCCAAATGCAAAATAAAAAGAATCAATGCACACGGGACAAAATTCAAAAATAAGTTTGATACATGAGCATGTAATACAAAAGTGGGAAAAATTTGGGTAGCTAGGTAAAGAATTTTAAATTATATAAAGTATGTATATGTTAGGTGAGATCTTAGACTAATCAAGGATTCACATTGTTAGCTCACTTAGCCTTATATATATTTATATATCCTCACCCTTACCTTAGCCCCATTACAACCCTGAAAAGACCTCATGATGTCTGCATTGGTATACTAAATATTTGTTGATTGGTTAGATGAAGAACAAAGTTTAGAAAGCATGATTAGAGAAGAGTAGAGTGATTAACCCTAGACACTTGAGAGATTAGAGTGATATACACTACCAGTAAGGGTTCAATGCTTGATTCTATGTTCCCTGCTTTCATGAGCTATCTTCTTACAAATTTACTTGTCTTTTATTGTATAATTTGAATTAGTGAAATCTGATTCATGTTTGTCTTGAAAAGATTTACTTACTTTTAACTAAGTAGGTAGAAACTTTTTGCATGTAGTTGCATTCATATAGATAGGTTGCATTTCATACATTCTACCATTCCTCTTCACCCCTTTATAGTTTCTCTTGAGCTTAGCATGAGGACATGCTAATGTTTAAGTGTGGGAAGGTTGATAAACCACTATTTTATGGTTTATCTTGTGCTTAATTGAGTGGTTTTTTTATCAACTCTTTACCCACTTATTCATACTATTTGCATGGTTTTACATTTGCCTTCCTAATTATGTGCTTTGATTGAAAACATACTTCTTTGGCCTTAAGTTCCCTATGTTTAATCCTCTCTTATTACCATTAGATGCCTTGATATGTGTGTTATGTTATTTCAGAGATTACAGGATAGGAATGACTCAGAGGATGGAAAGGAAGCATGCAAAAGTGGAAGGAATACAATAAGTTGGAGAAATTGCTAAGCTGTCCAGCCTGACCTCTTCGCACTCAAACGACTATAACTTTAGCTACAAAAGTCCAAACGACGCGGTTCTAGTTGCGTTGGAAAGCTAACATCCGGGGCTTCGCAACGATATATAATTTGCTATAGCTGCTCTGAAGCCAGGCGACGTGAATGCGTGGATAACACGGACGCATGACCTGGCAGAAATGCAATCCACGCAAACGCGTGGATGACGCTTCCGCGTCACTTTTCCGCGACTTGTACTTACCAGAATACGCTGGGGGCGATTTTTGGACTATTTTTGTCCCAGTTTTCTGCCCGGAAAACACAGATTAGATGCTATAAAGTGGGGAAATGTATCCATTCATCATCACAAGCTCATAATTCATAGTTTTAGTTTTAGATATAGTTTTTAGAGAGAGAGAGGCTCTCCCCTCTCTCTTAGGATTTAGTTTTAGGATTTAAGATTATTTCTTCTTCATCACAGGTTCAATGTTCCTCTTATTTATTTTCTACTTTTATTATATACTTTTAATTATTATTTATCTTTTCAATTTGGCTTATGCTACATTCATGTTATGATTTTCTTAATTAATATTATTTGAGGTATTTCAGATTTAAGATTGCTTTGCTTTATTTATATTGATGCTTTTAATTTAATTTAGATATTTTATCCCTTTTGGCTTGGGGTAAGTAATTGGTAACACTTGAGCTGTCAAATAAAGCAGTGGTTGAAATTGGGAGTTGCTCCAATAACTCTAGTCTTTCCATAGGAATTAACTAGGACCTGAGGATTAAGCTAATTAATCCACTTGATTTACCTTCATAGTTAGAGGTTAACAAAGTGGGATTAAAATCCAATTCTCATCACAATTGATAAGAATAGGACTACCAATCTTAAACCATCAATCTTCATCTCTTCAAACACTTCCATGTAACTCTCCAAAAGATCTGAGAAAACACTTGCCATGCACCTTTGAAACGTTGCCGGTGCATTGCATAAGCCAAACGGAATTCTCTTATACGCAAATGTTCCAAAGGGGCAAGTAAAAGTGGTTTTCTCCCGATCCTCAGAAGCTATATGAATTTGGAAGTACCCCGTATATCCATCTAAAAAGCAATAATGGGATTTACCTGCCAAGCGATCCAACATTTGGTCTATGAACGGCAATGGTAGTGATCCTTCCATGTTGTTTGATTTAGCCGGCGGTAATCTATGCACACTCGCCAAGTATTTTGAATCTGGGTTGCAACGAGCTCTCCACTTTCCATTTTCACTATGGTTACTCCGGATTTCTTCGGCACTACTTGGACCGGACTTACCCGCTCACTATCTGAAATGGGATAGATGATGTCTGATAAACCCCGTTTTCAGGGTTTATCTTGTGTTGGATTTAGAGTATTTTTCTAACCTTTTCTCACATTTAGCCAATGATTTAGCATGATTGTGTGATCTCTCTCTTATCTGTGCCTAAGTGTAAAAAGTATGCTTTTTGGTCTTTGATTAGATAACTTTAACTTCTCCTTGATTCCATAAGATGCCTTGATATGTTTGTTAGTAATCTCAGGTTGAAAAAAGCTAGGAATGGATCAAGGGAGCAAGGAAGGAAGCATGCAAGTGGAGAAGATCATGAAAAGCCAAAGAGTTGAACTCGGCCATGGACGTGCGCACACCAGGCGCTTACGTGCACAATGCGAACTCACCCATGGACGCGTACGCGTGCTGTGCGCGTACCCGTCGGTGTTGATTTATGATTTTTTAATGAAATCATGGCCAGCGAATTCTCAAGGCCCATGGGGCCCAATCCAAGTCAACTTTGGTACCAAAACACTCAAAAGGACCAAGGATTGAAGGGAGTAGGGGGGATCTTGAATCATAATACACATTAGGATTAGTTTTAGCTTTAGTTTTAGAGAGAAAAGCTCTCACTTCTCTCTAGGATTAGAATTAGGATTAGGTTTAGTTCAATAATTTAGATCTAGGTTTCAATTCATGCTTTCTTCTTCTTTTACCTCTCAATTCTATGTTGTTACATTCATCACTTTTCTATTGTTGTTATTACTTTCTCTATTTTGTTTGTAGATCTACTCTTATTCATCCTAGTTTCTTTTAATGCAATTTGAGGTAATTCATAATAATTATATTTCTTTTGATTGTTGTTATTAATTTCTTGCAATAAGTAGTTGTTAGATTTCATTGTTGTCATCAATTTACCTTGCTTTCCTTTTATGCCTTCCAAGTGTTTGATGAAATGCTTGGTTGGACTTTAGTGTAGATTTTGTACCTCTTGGCTTTGGTAGAGTAATTAGTGATGCTTGAGTTATCTAATTCCTTTGTTGATTGATAATTAGAAGTTACTAATTGATTTGGATATCACTAAAGCTGGTCTTTCCCCTGGGGAGTTGGCTAGGACTTGTGGAATCAAGTTGATTCATCCACTTAACTTTCCTCCATGATTAGAGGTTAACTAAGTGGTAGCAATGGACAATTTATGATCACAATTGAGGAGGATAGCTAGGATAAGACTTCTAGTTCTCATATCTTGCCAAGAGCTGTGTTACTTGTTAGTTTATTTTCATTGCCATTTACTTTTAATGTTTCTCATCTCAAAACCTCAAATATAACTCATAACCCATAGCAAGACACTTCATTGCAATTCCAAGGGAGAACGACCCGAGGTTCAATACTTCGGTTTATAGATTTTAGGAGTTTATTACTTGTGAAAAACAAATTTTTGTATGAAAGGATTGATGTTGGTTTAGAAGCTATATTACAATGAGCTTTCAATTGTGAAATTATAAACCGCACAAAAGTCTTCTCATCAATGTCCACTTCCAAGAGGCGAGTTACTTCCTTCTTGACTACATCAAGGATCGTGAGATTTAGCCGCCTTTGTGGTTGTTGGACCGGCTTAGCACCTTCCTCCAAGAAAATTCGATGAAGGAACACTTGAGGGCTTATTCCCACAATATCACTTAGGCTCCATCCGATCGCCTTCTTATACTTTCGGATGACCTCAAGGAGTTGTTGCTCCTCTTGATTGGAAAGATCAGTTGCTACTATCACCGGGAATTTGTGCTCCTTGTCAAGGAATGCATATTTAACATTGGGGTGGAAGTGGTTTCAAATCTTCCCTTGCTTCTTGGAGTGGTAGCTTACCCTCTCGGTCATGGGAAACTTGTGATGTAATTTCATCTTTTTCATCCTCAAGTTCTCCCTCTTTTGAGCTTTCTTCATCAATAAGATCTTCTTTGGGCTTGCGGTGGTTGCCTATCTCGAGCTTATCCTCTCTTCCGCTCTCAACAAGGTTCTCACCCCATCAATGGATTCCTCCATAGGTAGAGTAGGTTGAAAGTTTATCTCTTCTAGTGGCTTGCCTCCTTGTGGGGTTATAGCATCGATGCTAGACTTTAGGGTTGATGGAGGTGGCAAGTGCAGATCACTAGGCATCCCAAGTTGTGGAGGAGCAAGGGTGTTAGGGGTGGAATGAAGAGGTGTCAAACGGGACAAGACTTCGGCAAGAGTTTCCATGCAATCATCTTGTTTTCTTTGAAATTCCCATTATTCTTGGATGAGGGCTTGAAAGTTGTGCTCCTCGTGAGAGAGGTTGATGGGAGTGGGATGGTGATGGAAGCTAGGTTGTCCCATATATGGTGATGGGTATGTTGGTTGAGAGAAAGTTGGTGGTGGGAATGGTAAAGGGGGTTGAGAGTACAATGGTTGTGTCTCATATAGAGGGTATGGAGCATGAGCATATGGAGGGGTAATAAGGAGGTGTTCCACTTGGAGTGAGAGGTTGATAAGCATTAGGATCATAGGGCCCTTGTTGCCAAGAATTTCTTTCTTGTGATCCTTCTTCAAATTAGCCTCCCATACCTTGATGTGAACTAGTGTTGGAATTGTTACCCCCTACAACATGATAACAACTGGACTCCAAGCAAAAAGGTTGATAACTCATGATGGAAAGAAAAAATAAAGCACAACAATACTAATAAAAGTAATAGATAAATGAATATGCACTCTAGTTATATCTATTTACCTAGAACTAAACAAACAAAAACGTTAGTTACTATCACTACTTAGGTAGAGGCGTCATCTACAAATTAGTGCCACAGCAAACAAGAACCAAATATTCACACTATTTACATATTCACAACAACCAAAATTTTATCACTCATTGCACTTAAAGTGAATCCCCGGCAACGGCGCCAAATTTGATAGTGGATGGATTCGTTGTTGATCTAGAATTTTAAAACATAAAATTCCATCGTTCAAAGTATAGTCTAAATCAACAATTAATCCCCAAATCAAATGTTTAATCCAAAGGATGTGTCACAATTCAAAACCAATTCAATTCAGGAAGTTTCAATTCCCAGGTCGTCTCCCAAGGACACTTGAGACCAATGAGTGTGCAATCTTGGTTGTGAGGATCATGGGGTTTTCAATAAAGGGATAAACATATAAAGCAATAAAAGAACATGTAAAATTGTAACAAATGAACTAATAAAGGAATCAATGAAGTAACTATGCAATATAGACAAGTAAAGTATAGAAGGAACTAATGTAAATATGTATAAAGGAAATTAAGCATAAAAGGCATCTTGACTTGGAGTGAGCTAAGGGTCATTTCCTTGTTGGAACCACAACTATGACAACTAGAATGGATTAATCTCACTTGATCAACCTCACATCGGAGAGTAAGTTAAATGAGCATAAGTGTTCTTAACGCACAAATCCTAAATTGCTTGCAAATTAGCTTAACAACAACATAGCGTTAGTGGGAACAAGAACAATTAACAATCCAAAATTGACACTAAATGTTAGATATTCCAACTCTAGGAACCCAATAACTCACTTTTCCTAAGCCAAGAGATAGAAAACTAGTCCAAAATCATGCTTGACATTTTGTCAGACACTTGGTGGGCAAAAACCTTAAACATGGAAAAAATGAGAAAATGCTGGAAACCAAAAGCATCAAATGATCTCAATCAACAATAAAGACTCAAGAAAGCATGTAATAATCATCAAACATCAAATTCATCAACAAGAAATAGAAATTGCAAGAGAGAAGTGAAATTGAACTATAACTTGAATTATAAGAAAGAGTAAGAACAATGTAACTATAAAGAGTAATGACAAAGAGATACTTACAATGGAAATTAGCAAAATCCAAGATCAAAATTGAAATGACACTTGAATATAAAAATCCAAGTATAAACCCTAGTAGAGAATATGATGAAAAACTTAAAGAAAAACTACACTAAAGGCTATCTACTACTACTCCTAAGCTACACTAATGTTATGTTATGGTATGGTCTTCATTCTCCCTTCCTTATAAGCTAAATGGCTTCAAAAATGGGCCTTAAATCCACCAAAATCGCGAGTCACGTGATATTTTAATGAAGGCATGTGCGTCCACCTGTGTGGACGCACAGATGTGTGCGTCCGCACACTCTGCGAAAAATCTCGACCTGTGCGTATGCACAGGAAGTTGTGCGCACGCACACTAGGCGATGCTTGATTGGAACGCGCGATGCGGCTCACGTGCACATGTGGCTCTGATCTGGTGGCTGTGCGTACGCACGCATGTCTGTGCGTCTGCACACTAGGCTGAGCTCTTCTCCTTTGATTCTTCATGCTTCCTCCCTTTAAATGCTCTTCTTCCATTTTCTCCAAGCCATTCCTGCCTTATACCTCTGAAATCACTCACAAATAACATCAAGGCATTGAATGGAAGGTTTCAGAATAAAATTAATCAAATTAGGCACAAAAGAGCATGTTTTCATAATCAAGCACAAATTAGGAGGCAAGTTCAAATGCATGCTATTTAGTGGAATAAGTGCAAGTTTATATGATGAAATCCATTCAATTTCAACCAAAAATCATCACCAAATATGGATTCATCAACCCTCCAGGAGTTCTGCACTCTAGTTGCAATGAGTTTCCCATGCTCATTCTTCACAGTGGTGACGCCAGTCTTCTTTGGTACCACCTGTACTGGGCTAACCCATTCACTATCCGAGATGGGATAGATGATGTCAGCTTCAAGTAGTCTGGTCACTTCCTTCTTGACAACTTCTAAAATGGTGGGGTTCAACCGCCTTTGAGGTTGACGGACAGGCCTTGCTCCCTTTTCTAAAAATATACGATGCTCACAGACTTCAGGGTTGATGCCTACTATATCCGCCAAGCTCTACCCAATAGCTTTCTTGTGTCTTCTCAGCACACTAAGTAATTGTTCCTCTTGTTGGGAAGTGAGTTCCCTTGCAATAATAACTGGGAGCTTCTGATTATCCTCAAGATAGGCATACTTGAGATGGGGTGGAAAAGGCTTCAACTCCATTTTCTGCTCATGGCTTGGTACTTGATCATCTGGAGCCATTGATGGTAGCAAGGTATCTTCAGTAAGCTCAGAGGGTTTCACCACACTTGCACCTTACTCCATGTTCATTTCTTCTACTTCTTCTTGGTGAACTTCAGCCACTGTCTCACCAATGATGTTGCATTGGAAGATGGAGTGATCTTCTGGATGGTGCTTCATAGCTTCATCCAGGTCAAAGCTCACTTCTCTGCCATCTATCTCAAAAGAGTAAGTTTCGGAGAAGGCATCCAGTTTGAACCTCGAAGTCTTCAAAAATGGCCTTCCAAGAAGGATGGATGATGGTCTTCCTGAGTCATTAGGGGGCATCTCTATGATGTAGAAGTCAATAAGGAATGTCAACCCCTTAATGCTCACTAGCACGTCTTCAGCAATTCCAACCACTGAGATTATGCTTTTATCTGCCAAAATAAAACATGCTGCTAACCTTTTTAAGGGAGGGAGCCTCAAAGCATCATATACAGATAATGGCATAATAATAACACATGCACCTAAATCACACATGTAGTCAAAAAATTGTACACCCTCAATAGTACAAGTAACCATGCATGGACCCGGATCACCATATTTTTCTGGTATGGCACCCATTAAAGCAGAAATAGAGCTACCTAGAGGAATAGTTTCTAAATCATGTATTTTATTTTTATTCATGCATAAATATTTTAGAAACTTAGCAAATTTAGGTACCTGGCGAATAGCATCAAAAAGGGAAATAGTTACCTCAACCTTTTTGAAGATCTCCACCATCTTGGGGTCTAGCTCCATTTGCTTTCTGGGTTTCCTAGCAAGGTGTGGAAAAGGAATGGGAATGGCTTCTCTTGTAACTTTATCTTCCTTTGGCACTCTATTCCTTGGTTGAGCTGTTTCTTATTCAACCATGTCTTGTACTCCCTCCTCTTCTTCAACATCCTCTACCTACAATGTCTTCAACTTGAATGTCTTCTTTTGAGCATGGCTCCTCATGACTCCTCTCTTGCAGTGTGGTTCCGGACCTCAAAGTAATGGCATTGATTCCACCTTTGGAGTTAGGTAAGGGTTGAGAGGAAAGTGCACTTGAGCTTAAAGGCTGATTGTTGGGGGTAGAAGGTGGTTCCAACCGGGAGATGAGAGCTTGTAAAGTGGAGTTAAGACCATTTATGGTAGAGTTAATTGTATTCTGAAGGTCTTTTTGTCCTTGCGTAATAGAGCGAAGCATCTCATCATTAGAGGAGAAAGGGGGGTATGTAATTTGAGGGGCTTGCTGTTGGTTGTTTTGAGGCGCTTGGGATTGCCTTTAGTGAGGTGATCGGTAAGGCTGGCCTTGGTTCCGCTGTTGGTAAGGAGGGTTCTGTTGATACCGGTTCTGCTGATTGTTATTGTTGTTCCACCTCTGATTTCCACCGTTGTCTCTGCCTCCTTGATTGTAGTTGTCCCTCCATCCTTGGTTGGAATTATCTCTCCATCCTTGGTTGGAGTTGTCTTGCCAACCTTGATTGTAGTTTCCACCTTGGTTATAATTACCTCCTTGTTGATAATACCCTTGATTTGGGCGGTTATAGTGATTACTAGTAGCTGCGAAGGTGTTGTCTTCTTGTTAGAGTTGTGGACATTCAACAGTATAATGGGAATAGCAGGCACATATTCCACACACTCTCTGAGGAACCAACTATTGACAATGTTGTTGTGGAGGAGGCTAAGGTTGTTGTTGATTCAGCTGGAGCTGCTTCAGTATATTGGTCATCTCTTCCAAAGTCTTTGTCAGAGCAGTAGTCTCACTACTAGAGAAAACCTCCGCAATAGCCTTGGGATGGTTGTTCTTGTGCCTGGCGTTCCGGGTGGACTTAGCTAGATCGGCGATCAGTTGCCACACTTCTGTCGCCGTCTTGTACTTAGTCAGAGAGCCATTACTTGCAGCATCTAATATAGTCTTGTCTTGAGGCTTCATGCCTTGGAAGAAATAGCTAATCAACACCAACTGGTCAATCTTGTGGTGGGGACATGAGTCTAGGAGATTCCTGAAGCGTTCCCAATACTCGTAAAGAGTCTCTGATTCGCCTTGGATAATGTAGGAAATTTCTTTCCTCAGTCTATCTGTAACTTCAGCTGAAAAGTACTTGTCCAGGAATTCCCTTCTGAGCAGATCCCAATTAGTAACAACTTCTTTAGGTTGAGTGTAGAACCACTCCCTTGCCTTTCCCTCAAGAGAAAATAAGAAGGCGTATAACCAAATAGTAGTATCATCCGTACCATGACGCCTAGTAGTTGAGCAGGCTGTTTGAAAATCCCTAAGGTACTTGATAGGCTCTTGAGCAGGTAAGCCATGAAACTTGGGCAGTAAATTGATCAGCGCAGTCTTCAGTTCAAAATCCGTAGCTAAATTCGGATGAGGCGCTTGGTATGGTTGCAGTGTAAAGTTTGGAGCTCTTGCTTCCTATAGAGTATTTTAGGCTCCACCATATAACCTGCACGTAAATCAACAGAATCAACAAAAGAGGAGCTTGTTTCTTCCTCAAATGACGCTTCAGATTCACCCTCAAATAAGACTGGTGAATTGGTAGAAACCACTTCACCACCCTCAGAGGCTAACCGACGCCGAGCTTGCCTAATACGTGAAATAGTTCTTTCAATTTCAGGATCAAACGCGGCTAAGCTCGGATCCGGTAACGAACGCGTCATTCAATGAAAGAAACATAGAGCTCGTGGTAATAAAGTAAAATAAAATATGCAAATATGTAAGTTTAAAAGAAATATTTACACCAACCAATAATTTAGCACACTGTTGCAACTCCCCGGCAACGGCGCCAAAAATTGATGGGCGAAAAATTACCGGTTAAGAAAATATTAATAAAAGCTACGTTGCAAGTACAGTTCTTTACCGAAGAACTTCCACTTATCAATTTAGAAAGAGTTGTCACAATTTAAGAATAAAATACTGGGAGTAAAATTCACAGGTCGTCTCCCAATGAGTTGACAAAAGAGTGCAATTTATTGGTCAGAAATTTTCTGAGAAATTTTAGAGTTGGAAAATGGGAAAATAAATGATTATATATTAAAGCAATAAAAATTAACAAGAGGCTTTATATATTTAAAATAAAAAGCCTTGACTAGGAGAAGATTAATTAGAGGTTCTATCCTTGTTAATTTTTCCAAGTATAATAGTAATAGGTTGTTGCTTCTACTTAGTTATCCTTTACCTAATAAAGGAAAGTCAAGTAACTGAACTAACTCTTATTCACAAGTCCTAATCCCTTCCTAGGGAAGGATTAGAGTTAGTGACTAGAGAGTCAGCCAACAACTTTCAATTACAAATTAACACTTGAGTATTCCAACTCAAGGGTCTCCTATTAATCAACTCCAAAGCCAAGTTGGGAGCTTACTCCATTGACATGGATGCCATTTTCACAGACATGTAAAGGGAGTAGAAATGAGACATGGTAATTAAAATTAATTTAGTAAAAACAATGTTTTTGAAATAATAAATTAAGGGAAGATGATATTCAAACCAATAATGAAATTAAATGTAAAAATAACTCTTGCATTAATATTTTCCAAAATCAAAGATATCCATATGTAACTCTGAACAAACTGAATGGAAAATAAAAGAGTAAGGAAATAAGAAAGCGAACTATAATGATAGAGACTTCAAATGGAGGTAGTAATTCTCTCAAGATCCAATCCAAAAGTATAAACTAAAAATCTAAGAATGTGAAGAACCCTAGAGGAAGTAGTATTTTCTCCCTAAGATTCAAAACTAAAACTAAAAACTAAGTGAATATGAATGTCTCTTGAGTCTCTCCTTTCCCCCTGCTCTAGTCTGTGTTTCTGGGCCGAAAACTGGGTCCAAACTCAGCCCAAAATTGCCCCCATCATCTTCTGCAATTATAGCACATTACGCACGTCACGCGTACACGTCAGTCACGCGTACGCGTCGCTGTGAAAAGCTCCAAGTCATGCACACACGTGAGCCATGCGTGCGCGTCGATCCTCGCTGGTCAGCTCCTTTGTTTCTGGTGTTCCTTCCACTTTTGCATGCTTCCTTTCCATCTTCTAAGCCATTTCTGCCCTATAAAGCCTGAAAATATTTAACACACGGATTACGGCATCAAATGGTATAAAGGGAAATTAAAAATTGACAAGTTAAGGGCTTGGGAAGCAAGTTTTCAATCATGGAACAAAATTCGGGAGGATTTGTAAAACCATGCAATTTGTATAAATAAGTGTTCAAATAACTGATAAAAACTACTCAATTTAGCACAAAATAAACCATAAAATAGTGGTTTATCAATTACAAATAACACAACTCATAAAAAATTTACCAGTTTCTCATTAAGAAGAGTTCTATATGTTTTCAAAGAGCTCCCCTCGAAAATACTAGTTTTAACTTTATAAACTATTGTTGACACCAACTAGCATCTCAACTTTTTGTCCTTTATTACATCAATTAATTATTAATCGACTAGGAATGCTATAAGTTGAATAATTGCGCACAAAACATAAATGAAATTTGTATGTAAATTTTTAAATTTTAATCCTCAAGGAAACACACCCTAACCTTAAAGCCTAATAAAAGAAAGAACGAAACTAAAACCAAATTAATTAGCAAGTGATGAACATTATAAGAAGAAATGAACAACTCACCAACGCCATGGCTTTGCTTCAATGAAGACGGTGAACCTGTTAGTTCAATTCAACCAAAACACACGAAAACTCAAACATAATCACAAACAGAAAAAATTTGAAATTATATACTAGTTGGTCTTCATAATGCAAATAATTTGAAAAAAGCTCCAAAAGCGAAGAACAACAAAAATAGTACAAAGTCAAAAATTAGGGAAAAAGACAAATAGGTCCCTGACTTTTTAAATTTTTGACAAATACATTCCTGACAAAATTTAAATACAAAAAGTCCTTGACTTTAACAAACGGAGGACAATTTAATCCTTCCATCTATTTGTCTTTCATACACCAAACGGAACTGGCTAACGTGGATGAAATGGTGTCCAGGTGTCCGTTACGGTGCCACGCTGGAAGGGGAATAAAGTTCGAAGGACAAATAGGTCCTTGAAATCTAGTTAACTTGTTGTATTCTACAATTTAGATTATTTGTATTAAAATTGCAGATATTTGGCTTGTTTTGTTTCTACTTTTTTTCTTAAATTACATTAGTTCAGTTTTCTCACGTTAGTTAGCATTAGTTAGTGCATTTGTGTATTATATTAGAATTTGTTAAATTACATTAGTTCATTTTTCATCATGCTAGTGGCATTAGTTAGCATCAGTTCATTTATGCATCAAGTTAGCATTAGTTCACTTGTGCATCATTCATGTATGAAGTTAGCATTAGTGCATTTGTGTATTATATTAGAACTAGTATTTTTATCCGTAATAACATTATGGGAATAATTTTTTTTTAAATTATAGTTCACTTTGTTCTGATAGTATAAATTATGTATGGCACAAAAGATTTATAAAATCAAACTTCTTTTACAAAAAAGTCGTAAGTTGACAAAAGTCTCTGGCTAAGAAGACTAAGATATCTGTAGATAAAAATTTAAATAATAAGATTTTTAGTTATTATTTTTATATGAAAAAGTCTAATTTTTTATTAATAATTAATTTTAACATTCGTTATCTAAAATTTAAAATAATGTAACGTATATACTTACATTTAAAATATTTTAATTGTAAAAAAATATTTTGATTTGTCAAATTACTAATATAAAATATAAATTATATATAGAGTAAAAATAGTAAAGAGAAATAGAAAAATGGAGAGAGGTAGATGAGAGAATTTAGGAAGGGAGTTTATTAATTTTGAAAAAAATATTTTTTCTCAATTTTAATAAGAGTGTCATGTGACACATTTAATTATTAAATTAGATAGTAATATATGATACATAATATAGGTATATTTCAATTAGATAGTAATATATGATACATATAGAAGCATAATGAACTAAATTCTCAAGGACCTATTTGTCATTCGAACTTTATTTGCAAAATGACGTCAAGGACTTATTTGTCCTTCGAACCTTGTTCCCCTTCCAGCGTGGCACCGTAACGGACACCTGAACACCGTTTTATCTACGTCAGCTAGTTCCGTTTGGTATATGAGAGGCAAATAGACGGAAGGATTAAATTGTCCTCCGTTTATTAAAGTTAGGGACTTTTTTGTATTTAAATTTTTTAAGAAATGTATTTGTCAAAAATTATATACCTGTCAACTTCATCGAAGGATTCGGACGATGAACAACGGCGGATCTGGACTGCGATACAATGATCTGCGACAAAGTTAATAATTTGAAATTAAAGCACATAATAGACAAAAAGACTGAGAAATAGATAAGCAATAGCAGATTAGAGAGGCTTAATTAATATCTTAATAGATAAAACCAAATCGGCGCTGTTGTTACCGGAGAAGAATTTACCACAGGAGGCGGCACTGAGAAAAGAACGAGCAGAAGAAGAACACAGCGAGGGGGCAAATGATGTTGAAGAATCCAGGAGGTGAGATGGCACCGACGAGAATGGCGTCGACAAGAACGGCGCCGACCAGGACTCACCGAAGAGTAAGGGAGGCGGTGAGAGGGACACTATGTGAAGAGAGAGCTCAGTGTAAATTAGGGTTTAAAATGATATTTTCTTTTAATTTGAAATTTAATTTGTTTAATATATTGATTTGTCAACAAAAAAATAGTGACCAATGATGTGTGGAAAACGATCCAACACAAAACTCACCGGCAAGTGTACCGGGTCTCATCAAGTAATAATAACTCACATGAGTGAGGTCGATCCCACAGGGATTGAAGGATTGAGCAATTTTAGTTAGTTGGTTGATTTAGTCAAGCAAATAAGTATTGATTTGAGTGATTTGTATCCAACAGAAGCTAAATTGCATGAAAGTTAGAGGGAGAGGGATAATTGACAAGAATTTAAAGTGCAGAAGAATTAAAAGAGTTGAATCTTAAGGTGCAAGTAATGTAAATTACAGAAACTTAGATTGCAAGAAACGTAAATAACTGAAACTTAAAATACAAGAAATGTAAATGGCTTGAATCATAAAAGGATCCGGGAGCTGGGAGTGCAGAATTTAAACAAAAGACAATAAACATCAATCAACAGAGGAATAAAAAATGACTTGAATTGAAACAGATCTCAAACAGAAGAGTACAATTGCTTGAAGAATTTAAAAACAGAAAGTAAATGTAGCTCAATTGCAAAAATTAAAAGAGAAATTGAAGATCTCAGGGGTTGGGTGAGACTAAAGAACAAGTCTAGATCTCAATTCCTTCCTTGATCTACCCAAGAACAATAGCAAAAGAAAATGGAAGAGTAAATTTCAGAAGAAGTAGAAGAAGGCAGTAAACAGAATTTAGATGCAAATCACAGTTTCTAGAATTATGCAGAAAAATAAACAAAGAGATCTCAAGGTGAGATTGAAACAGAATTTCTTCAATTTTTCACCCAAAGTCCAGAACAAAGAGTAGAAAGTGCAGAAGTTAGAACAAAGAAGAAGAGAGATCAATTCTCCTTCCCAATTCCCAAACTCCCAAAGCTAGAAAATAAAATTGAAAATTCAAAAGTAAGCAAAAAGGTCCTCTCTAACTCAAACTAGCTTCTATTTATACACTTCCTATTTTTGGATTTTAGGATTTAGAGTGGGCTTTTTAATTTTTTTGAAGAATTGGATTTTATTTTATTTTTGGACTAAAAAATTGAGTCATGGTGCACTCCCAGGGCACGGCTCAATTGAAAAACCAAACTGAGCGCCCAAACTTGCTTTCCTTGCCCACTCTAGTGCGCGTCCCAGCCTTGTTAATGTTGCACTTCAATAGAGCTCAGTTGGAAAATTGAACTGAGCTCTTTCTCTTGTCTTGGGCGTGTCCAATTGCGCATCCCAGCCCCCTTGGCTTGCAATTTTGTTGCACATGACAAGCTCCTTGGCGTGCCAAAGTGTGGAGTGTGGGGGGGGGGGGGGGAATAGCGCTCAGTTGGGAAAGTGAACTGAGCTTCCCTTCTTTCCTTGTGTAGCGCTCCACCTTTGAGTGTGATGCCTTGAATTCGAACCTTGGGGGAGCCATTTTAGCTCATTTTCTTTGCACAAGGAATAGCGCTCCTCCCTTGTTCTCCATGGAGCTCCCAGGTTCGAATCCTTGCCAAATCATTTTGGCTTATTTTCCTTGCAAGCTTGGTAGCGTGAGGTTCCTTGTTCGAACATTGGAGAAGGATTTTTGGCCCATTTTTGCTTGTTTTCCTTGCAAGGAGCGTTCCTTGCTTCTCCTGGGTCATGAGTTCGAAACTTGGTGGCTTCCTTCCTTGGGATTTTGCTTTGAATTTATTTCTGAAGAAGCCCGATAAAGCTCACTTAGTGAACTGAGCTTTATGCTCTTGCCTTGCTTTCTTTGATGCTCAGTTAACTAAGTTAACTTAGCTTTGTGCCTTGCTTCCCTTTTTTTTTTTGTTCTTTGTGAAGCTCGGTTCACTCACCCAACCTAGCTTCCCTCCTTTCTCAATGATGCCACACTTTTTCTTCTCCTTTGGTTACGCTTCTTGTTTCCTTTGGGCACGCTCTTTAGGCTATGCTTTTCTTATTTTTTTTCTTTTCTTCACCTACAAGTAATCAAAACAACCAATCAAAGTATCACCAAATTCACAAGGTTTAAAGTTCATTCAAAATTCAATTAATTCTAGCTTAAACCTCATGATTTTGTGTCAATTAAAGGGTGGTTGATTGATTTTACTAATTCATGCAAATCCATTCCAAAATTACTTACTTACAATGCAAGAAAGTGCATAAAAACTAATGAAATAAGTGAAAATTGCTTGAAAAGCTAGCGTAAGATGACTTGTCATCACAACACCAAACTTAAAACTTGCTTGTCCCCAAGCATGAAAAGAATTATGCTCAAAGTTTCTTTCAGTTAGAATGGATTGAAGAATAACTTGTAATGTCCTGTGAGTGAAGTGATTAAGTGACAGTGGGGTGAACTCTAAATTATATACTCATGCAAGGGCTTCAGTGCTTACTAGTCCCCACATCTTGGAAGTCTTAGGTCTTAGGACTTTCATCCAAATGGTATCATAGAGATCTCTTTCTAGGTAATCACCTTGAAGCAGCTTATGGTTTCTATTCTCTTGGCCTTGACTCTAAGTGTCATGTCTCAAAGCGGCTCTTTAGATAAGCTTTCAATCAATACTCCTAAACCAGTTGGTTTTAAGGTATTAATTGTTAAAGCACCCCCAAGGATTTACTTGCTCAAGCCTCTCTCTTTGACACAATTCGACCACAAGCATTTACTAGGGTGATAACTCTTTGAGTTCTTGTTTCTTTCTTCTTTTCTGCCCAGTAATTGATGCTCAGAACCTTGGGGCATGTTCTTTTGTTTTTGTATTTTCTTTATTTTCTTTTGTTTGCTGCTTCTTGGATCAATAAATGTTTGAGAATCTCCACAATACTTCTTTGAACTCTATGTCCTGCTTATGAGCTCCCATGCAAGTTTTCATAAGTATGCAACCTCAATACATAATCATACAACTAGAACCACCACTTCTCCTAATCTTTTGCTTGCCTCAAAACTGTTTAATTCCTCAATCCTTCTTTTCAAAGAACTGTCATGTGATGCCTTTTTGAGACATTGAGTGCAAGCAAGTTTTGGAGTGTATAGTGTTGTGAATAATCAAGTATCTCAATTATTGAATTACAGAGAAACTATACTAGACAGATAGACAGACAGGGGTAGAATATCACGCTCAATCATAGCAGTGTCTGATGTAAAATAATCACTTAACAATACAACCTTTTGGAGTTTACTTGCTTTACTTCTCATCATCATCGCTGGTTCTCACATTCTCTTTGGTTGATGATGCTTAATCCTTCCAAAAACTTGGATAAATCTCTGCAATGATATTGAAAGTTGCTTGTTCCCCCCAAGCACTTGAAAGAGAAAATGGTTATCATGCATAAATTATTTGTGGTCTTTTGAACTTACTTTGGTGTGGGAACACCAAACTTAGTACCTTGCCAATGTTTCTCATGCATCAAATTGACTATATGTGAAACCCTTTTTCTTTGCCAAAAGCAATAAAACAAATAAAACAGAAAACAGACATTGGTTAAGTAGTTTCTCTGATTGCATTGGAGCTAGCAACCCTTTATGCAGAAGGTGAGAATGTGTTTTTAAATGAGATTTTTGGTGGAACACCAAACTTAGCGTCCTTCATTCTCCCTTAAATTGTTTTGGTGTGCAACACCAAACTTAGCTCCTTGCAATATAGATAAAGCTACTTAGCCTTTTTATTGATATAGCTATGGAAAGAAAACTACCTCAGGTTGGGTTGCCTCCCAACAAGCGCTTCTTTATTGTCATTAGCTTGACATCCTCCATTCTTTGATCATGGAAGTTGAAAATTCTGTTGCCTTTGATTTACTCCTCTTGCTTTGGGCTTCCTTTCCTCTGTTTCTTCTTGTGAAACTTCTCTGTGGTGATTTTCTTGGATGATTGTTTCTTTTTCCATAGCCCTCTCAC
Source organism: Arachis ipaensis (assembly GCF_059453495.1). NCBI lineage: Eukaryota > Viridiplantae > Streptophyta > Magnoliopsida > Fabales > Fabaceae > Arachis > Arachis ipaensis. The sequence continues at coordinate 69,143,887 of NC_142438.1, forward strand.
TTTCCTCTATGATTGCTTTCCATTTCTCCCACCTAGCAGCTTTTTCATTGTCTTTTGGGTTGTCTTCAGTGGCTCTGGGGAGGGTATTTGCCCTTTTCTCACCTATTTCTGCAATGTGTTTAGCCATTTGTTCCATTTGCCTCTCAAGTTTTCTGATTGAGGCTTCTTGGTCTCTACTTGTTATGGCTTGATCTTTCCTTGCTGCTTCCTGATCTTGTCTTGCCATCTCTTGAATTTTCATGAATTTCTCCATGCTTATCTCTAGATTAGAGATTCTTTGGAAGTTTGGATTTGGTTGTGGTTGCATCAAATGGGATGGTTGATGAAAGTTGTTTTGGGAGAATTGTGAAGTGTGATGGGGTTGGAGGTATGTGTGTTGTGGTGGTGTATATTGGTTGTTGTTGGTAAGGTGGTGTTTGTGCTAGTTTGTGAAGCTAGGGTTGTTGTAATTGAGGTCCCTTGGTCTTTGATTTTAGTGCTCACTCCTCCTCCAGTTGGAATAAGTCTTCTAGGGTGGGTTGTACACATCACCCTGAGACTTATGTTGGAACAGGCTTGAGGTACTGTTTGGAGAGTGTAATCGCTCAGGACTTTGTTGCTCATAGTTAATTGCTCTAAAACCTTTTTCAGATTGATTCCAACCATGTGAGTTTTGAGGTAGGTTATGTGCATTTACTACAACAGTTTGCAGCTCATTGATTTTTCTGACCATCAGCTCCATTTGTTGCTGAAGTTGTTGGTGTATCTGCTTGTTTTGGGCCATGATTGTACTTACACTTTCAATTTCTATCACTCCCTTCTCTTGTGTGGATGGTTGCACTTCTGCCTCTAGCTTACCAATTTCCTGGGGTGGTTTTAACTTGGCCAGGAATTCACTCACTAGATCCTCCCATCTGGTGATGCTTCCTTGTAGGAAGGCTTCAAGCCATTGAGCAACTTCGTTCATGGTGATGAGCGGATGCTTTAATTCATGGGTTGCATTGTCATCTGGGGTGAGGAAACTACTCCCACAATCACTGGGATTCGTTGGGTTCTCCTCCATGATCTGCATAATCACAAATAGTCCAAATGAAGATTGAATATACTCATGCCAAAATATAGTTAGAGAGTTAGTTGACACAATGTGTCAAACGGTTAATAGGCTTGAAAGATGAATAGAAGAAAATTGCTTCTGTCGTATACTCAGCAAACAAAAACACAAGAAACACATAGAACCAGAAAAACCAGGAAAACTCCACTCTATTGCTAAACTAAGGTTTTAGTTAGATTAAGCAAAAATTCAAACAGTTAGTGTGTTAGTCAAAAAAGTAAAGAAATAGAAAAGAAAAAGTGCTTGATCTAGACCTTCACCTTCCTTAATCATTGTCAATCTAATCAATCCCCGGCAATAGCGCCAAAAACTTGATATGTGGAAAACGATCCAACACAAAACTCACCGGCAAGTGTACCGAGTCGCATCAAGTAATAAAAACTCACATGAGTGAGGTCGATCCCATAGGGATTGAAGGATTGAGCAATTTTAGTTAGGTGGTTGATTTAGTCAAGCAAATAGGTGTTGATTTGAGTGATTTGTATCCAACAGAAGCTAAATTGCATGAAATTTAAAGGGAGAGGGATAATTGACAAGAATTTAAAGTGCAGAAGAATTAAAAGAGTTGAATCTTAAGGTGCAAGTAATGTAAATTACAGAAACTTAGATTGCAAGAAATATAAATAACTGAAACTTAAAATACAAAAAATGTAAATGGATTGAATCATAAAAGGATCCGGGAGCTGGGAGTGCAAAATTTAAACAAAAGACAATAAACATCAATCAACAGAGGAATAAAAGATGACTTGAATTGAAATAGATCTCAAACAGAAGAATACAATTGCTTGAAGAATTTAAAAACAGAAAGTAAATGTAGCTCAATTGCAGAAATTAAAAGAGAAATTGAAGATCTCAGGGGTTGGGTGAGACTAGAGAACAAGTCTATATCTCAATTCCTTCCTTGATCCACCCAAGAACAATTGCAAAAGAAAATGGAAGAGTAAATTTCAGAAGAAGTAGAAGAAGGCAGTAAACAGAATTTAGATGCAAATCACAGTTTTTTAAATTATGCAGAAAAATAAACAAAGAGATCTCAAGGTGAGATTGAAACAGAATTTCTTCAATTCTCCATCCAAGGTCCATAACAAAGAGTAGAAAGTGCAGAAGTAAGAACAAAGAAGAAGAGAGATCAATTCTCCTTCCCAATTCCCAAATTCCCAAAGTTAGAAAATAAAATTGAAAATTCAAAAGTAAGGAAAAAGGTTCTCTCTAACTCAAACTAGCTTCTATTTATACACTTCCTATTTTTGGATTTTAGGATTTAGAGTGAGCTTTTTAATTTTTTTGAAGAATTGGATTTTATTTTATTTTTGGACTCAAAAATTGAGTCATGGTGCACTCCCAGGGCATGGGTCAGTTGAAAAACCAAACTGAGCGCCCAAACTTGCTTTCCTTGCCCACTCTGGTGCGCGTCCCAGCCTTGTTAATGTTGCACTTCAATAGAGCTCAGTTGGAAAATTGAACTGAGCTCTTTCTCTTGTCTTGGGCGTGTCCAATTGCGCATCCCAGCCCCCTTGGCTTGCAATTTTGTTGCGCATGACAAGCTCCTTGGCGTGCCAAAGTGTGGAGAGTGGGGGGGGGAATAGCACTCAGTTGGGAAAGTGAACTGAGCTTCCCTTCTTTCCTTGTGTAGCGTTCCACCTTTGAGTGTGATGCCTTGAATTCGAACCTTGGGGGAGCCATTTTAGCTCATTTTCTTTGCACAAGGAATAGCGCTCCTCCCTTATTCTCCATGGAGCTCCCAGGTTCGAATCCTTGCCAAATCATTTTGGCTTATTTTCCTTGCAAGCTTAGTAGCGTGAGGTTCCTTATTCGAACCTTGGGGAAGGCTTTTTGGCCCATTTTTGCTTGTTTTCCTTGCAAGGGGCGTTCCTTGCTTCCACTGGGTCATGAGTTCGAAACTTGGTGGCTTCCTTCCTTGGGATTTTGCTTTGAATTTATTTCTGAAGAAGCCCGATAAAGCTCACTTAGTGAACTGAGCTTTATGCTCTTGCCTTGCTTTCTTTGATGCTCAGTTAACTAAGTTAACTTAGCTTTGTGCCTTGCTTCCCTTTTTTTTTTGTTCTTTGTGAAGCTCGGTTCACTCACCCAACCTAGCTTCCCTCCTTTCCCAATGATGCCATGGTTTTCCTTCTCCTTTGGTTACGCTTCTTATTTCCTTTGGGCACGCTCCTTAGGCTATGCTTTTCTTATTTTTTTTTCTTTTCTTCACCTACAAGTAATCAAAACAACCAATCAAAGTATCACCAAATTCACAAGGTTTAAAGTTCATTCAAAATTCAATTAATTCTAGCTTAAACCTCATGATTTTGTGTCAATTAAAGGGTGGTTGATTGATTTTACTAATTCATGCAAATCCATTCCAAATTACTTACTTACAATGCAAGAAAGTACATAAAAACTAATGAAATAAGTGAAAATTGCTTGAAAAGCTAGCGTAAGATGACTTGTCATCAACCAATTTAGCAACCAATTAATTTATAATTTATTTATTAGTGGTACAAATTTGGTCGCTAAGAATTACAATAGTGACCGATTTAGGGACCAATAGCTCTAACCCCATATTTTACAGTTGGTCGCTAAAATCAGTTGCTATATTATCCCTTAGCAACCAATTTAGCGACCGCTACCTTAGCAACCAACTATTTTCTTAGCCTATTTTTATATCGGTTGCTAATTCGGTCGCTAAATTATAAAATAGCAACCGATTTAGCGACCAACTACTTTAAAAGTAGCATTTTAAAGTTGGTCGCTAAATTAGTTGCTATTTTAACACTTAGCAACCGATTTAGTGACCAACTTCTTAGCGACTGATTTAACGACCAACAATTATTAAGCTTGTTTTTATATTGGCCACTGAAAGAGCGAAATTCTCACGCGATCTATAATTTTCACAAAAATATAATCGCATTGCAAGTATAGCTTCTAGACCGACAAGAATTCCTTTCATACAAAAGTTTTTGTTGTCACAAGTAACAAACCCAATAAAATTTATAAACCGAAGTATTCAAACCTCGGGTCATCTTCTCAAGGAACTGCGGGGAGGTGTTCTTATTATTAGTTATGGAAAACAGTATTTTTGGGTTTTAAAAGGTTTGAACAAGGGAAATAAATTACAGGAATTAATAAATTAATAACTAATAAAACTCTTGGCAAGGTATGAAAATTTGGAAGTCCTATCCTAGTTATCCTTATAATGGTGATGAGAATTGAGTTTTAATCCCACTTAGTTAACCTTTACTAAAGCAAAGGAAAATCAAGTGGACTAATTAGTTTGATCCTCAAGTCCTAGCCAACTCCTAAGAAAGGACTAGAGTTATCGGAATTCAATTCAATTAGCAAAAATAACAATTATCAATCACGATGAGTTTGATAACTCAAGAGTCTCCAATAAATCAATTAAAGCCAAGAATATAAAAAGCTAAATAAGAATCATAAATCTGAAATACCTCAGCTTATATTAAATAAAGAAAAGCCTAACATGAATGGTTCATAAGCCAATTTGGCAACATAAGTAATTATCAAATAAAAGCATTAAAGTATCTGAAAGTAGAAGAGAAATATAAAGTAAAAGGAATATTGAACCTGTGACTGAAGATGAATTGAACTAAACTAATAGAAATCCTAAAATCCCAAATCCTAAGAGAGAGGAGAGAACCTCTCTCTCTAAAAACTATATCTAAATTATGAAAAGTGAATAATGGAAGACCTCCTCATGAATGGATGCATTTCCCCACTTTATAACCTCTAATATGTGTTTTCTGGACTTGGATCTGAGCCAAAAGGGTTTCAGAAATCGCTGGGGGCTTTTTCTGCAGTTTCTGCACATGGCATCTGTCACGCGTCTGCGTGGGTCACGCGGTCGCGTCATCTGTGAGTTTTCCTTGTCACGCGTTCGCTTCGGTCACGCGTACGCGTCATTTGCGTTCTGCTCAAGGCAAGCGTCCGCGTCAGTCACGCGTTCGCGTCGCTTCCTTTTTGCGCTAGGCACGCGGCCGCGTCGTCCATGCGTTCGCGTCGCTGCCCTTTTCTTCAAAACTCCATTTTTGTGCTTTCCTTCCAATTTTGTATGTTTCCTTTCTGTCCTCTAAGCTATTCCTGCCTTGGGAGATCTGAAAATACTTAACACACAAATCACGGTATCGAATGGTAATAAAGGGTAATTAAAATTAATATTTTTAAAGCATAGGAAACATGTTTTTCACATATATCACATAATAAGGAAGGGAAAGTAAAACCATGTAATTTACATGAATAAGTGGGTGAAGGATTGAATAAATCACTTAAATTGAGCACAAAATACATCATAAAATATGGGTTTATCAACCTCCCCACACTTAAACAATAGCATGTCCTCATGCTAAATCAAAGAGAAAGGGTAAAGTTAGAATGGTGGAATCTCATGCAATGCATTCTATTTTAAATGCAAACTTCCTAAATGAGTCATGTAATTCTAGTTATTATTCACTTGTATATAAAACTTACATGTGGTTAAATTAATTCATATCCTCAAGGAATCATATATGCATAGCCAAACCTTAGATAATGTTAAAGCACTTTTACAATTGAGATGGGTAAAAGTATTTCACAAACTTGCAAGACAATTAACAATTAAGCAGAGATATATGGTGATGAGCTATTGAACCCTCACTGGATTTTGTATTTACTCTCTAGTCACTCAGTGTTTATTGGGTTAATCACTCTATTCTTTTTCTATCCTTGCTTTCTAAAACTTTGTTTTTCATCTAACCAATCAACAACTATGGAATACAGACATACAAAAATCATGAGGTCTCTTTCAAGGTTGTAATGGGGCCAAGGTAAAGGTAAGGGTATATGTATAAGGCTAAGTGAGCTAACAAAGTGAATCCTTGATTAGTCTAAGATTTCACCTAACATACATACTTTATATAATTTAAAGTTCCTTTACCTATTTACCCAAATTTTCCCACTTTGTATTACAAGCTCATGTATTAAATTTAATTTTGAAATTTTGTTCCATGTGCATTGATTCTTTTTATTTTGTATTTGGGGAATTTTTGTATCTCCTTATTTAAATACTGAATATATATATATATATATATATATATATATATATATATATATATATATATATATATATATATATATTATACACATGGTAATTTAATTATTTTGATTTCATATGAGCATGCTTCCCAAATTTCTGAAATAACTTATTCATTTTAAATCCCTACTTTGTTTCTATCATCCCATGTTCCCATAAAATTTCCCACACTTAAATTGTACACAATATCTATCTTAAGCAAACCAAGGATTCAACTTGGGATTTTTATTTTGTTTTTCTGCTTAAGGATAGTAATGTGGTTATAGAACAAGAGGGGATTAAAAAGCTCAAGGGGGCTAACAAGGGTGATGTAAAAGGTAGGCTAAATTGGGATAAGTGAGGAAAAATTCAAACGATGGCCTCAATCATCTCTTGGTATGTATCTATATTCTATATTGGACATATAGATTAAAACAAAGTAAAGAACACCAGAATGAAAAAGAATGGCAAAACACACATGAATGAAATTTATGGTTTGAATGTAACCATACAACTAAGCTCAAAACTCACAGGCTGTGTGTTCTCCAGCTCAAAAATCATATATCAGTTATACATGTCATGCAAGTAGAAATCAAGAGTTTCCATTTAACTCAATGTAAATCTTAGGGTGGCCTTTAAAATCTTAGTGTTCCTCCTTGAAGAAATGTTGTTAACTAACTAACATGTAATGCTATATATACAAGGTGTGTGGATTGTTTTAATTTAATAAAGTTTCTAGTTTACTCCTTTTATTTTCAATTAAACTAAACTATTATATGCTAAAAAGGTAAACTATACTAATTAATCCACATATTCTATAAATAATAAGTTTAGAATTACAAACTAAACTAAATGTCTAAGATATAAACTAAAGTGTAAAATGCGAAAATAAAGTAAAAATACAGCAAAAGAACAATGTGCAAGTGCTGAAAGATAAAAATAAAATAAAAATACAGAAAATAAACAAAATAAGATAGAAAAGTCTGTAGTGGTTCACCAAAATGATAAGCCAGGGATGGCGACCTCCCCACACTTAAAATATAGCATCGTCCTCGATGCTCACTCAAGTTGGGTATGAAGAAGTGTCATCACCGGAAGGATGGGCTGCTAGGGTCTCTGTGGTGGCCTAAAGGTCTGCAGACTGGATAAGTGTAGGAGGATCTATCTGCTGCAGTGGAGGCTCTGACTGTATCGGAATCTCCGGGTCTGTGGCCTGGATCTGGTGTGGCTCCTCATGCTGTGGCGTAGCCTGCTCTAGTCCTGCCTGCTCAGCCTGGATATGTGTCTCCTCCTCGTGATCATTCGCCTCCGCCTCAGATGTATCAGAAGGGGTGTCGGGCTCGGAGGGGATATTGCTGCCGGATCAGATCATCAACTTGAGGTGCTCATAACGCCGCTTGTCGCGACGCTCCATACGATCCAGGCGGGCGAAGAGTCAATGCACCAAACGATAAATGGGCTCAGGAGCAGGTGGATGTGCAGTGGATGAGGCTGGTGCAGCAGTGGAGGCAGAAGGAACAACTGAAGATGTGGCTGCCTCAGCAGAAGCGGTGAGGAATGGGGGTCTGTAGCCTAAAGCCTGAAACTTCCTGCTGTGCGGAATGATCTTCTTGCAATCTGCAGCAGTTGGCTTCACATCGGCCAGCTCCCAAGGCACGTCAGCTCAGCGGCCTAGCTGGGTGATCAGATAAGGGAAAGGAAGGGTGCCTCTGACATGGACCCTGGCCATGTAATGCCTGATGAAACGTGAAAGATACAGGTCCTTACCCTCCATCACACACCAGATGAGGGTGATCATAGCAGCAGGCAGCTCTGTCTCATGAGTGCTCGGCATCACATAGTTGCTCAAAATCTGGTGCCAAAGCCGAGCCTCATCATTCAGGTAAATCAGCTTGATTCCCTTAGGCATCGCTGTATTCCTTCCCATGACCCATGGGACAGTAGGACCAAGGGCTATTCTCTACTTGACAGCATCCCAGTCAAATCTCATAAATCTCATATCCTCTTCAGCCTTTTGGTAACCGTCAGGCTTATTTGACTTAGGCTGAAGGTGGAAGATGTCCTCAATAGCTTCCTCATTGACTAAAATCTGTTTCCCTCTGAGGTGCACTACATCCAGGGAGGTCTTGAAATAGTTACAGTAAAATTCTCTGACCCAGGAAGCATTGACCTCTGTCAAGTTTCATTCCAAGAAGAACCAGTATCTCTGTTTTATCTGTTCGGTGGTGTACTACTGTAGTTCTTCTGGAATTTTTAAAGTTCTTTCCAGGTACAGATTCCTGGAAGTGGCAAACACTGGATACTTTTGCTCACAGTATCTGTTTGCAAATTTAACTGGATCTGTGGCAGTGAGGAGCTGGTCAGCCTTCTCCTGCGGGGTAAAGTGCTTTTCCCGCCAGGAGTCATCATGCAAAATATCGAGGATGGTCATAGAAGATTAGCCTCTTTTTCTTTTGCCAGTGGTTGCTTTTCCTTTTCCTTTGCGTTGAGGGTCAGACATCCTGAAAAGCAGAAATTCCAGGATATAATTGAAGAACAAAAGCAGGAAAATAAGTAGGCGAATAGAATAATAGCAATATAAGCACAGAGTGGCAAAAGAGCAAGAGAAGCATGAAATGAGTTGAATATATGTGCAATTTGGATTTTATACAAGTGAAAAAGTCTGAAAAGAAAAAAAAATGGAATCCAAAATATATGCTAAGCGGAATTCAAGTTAAATAGGAAAAACAATGATCATGCCCTGAGTTAGAAAGTTAAAGTGGTTAGTAGGTAAAAAGGAGGTTAGAAAGTGGAAAGCAGTGAGTTAGTAAAAAGAAAGTTAAAGTAGGGGGCATGATAATGGTTTCCTAGTTTACAATAAATTTCACAAGTTTAAAGAATAATCACTCATAGTTAAGCAAGGATATCAGGTTATTGCTGATAATTCATATAGATACAGGAGTAGCTAAAACTAAAATGAAATCATCAATAATACAATTTATTAACCAAGGAATCGAAAGGAATAAGAATGCGAGCCCGTGCATTCATGAATTGGTTTGGTTATAGCTAAGTAATGCAAAATTCAAAATTGCCAAAACCAATACATGAATGAAAAAAATGAAATCATTTGTAGAAAATTGGGCAGCATTCTGGCTAAAATTGGATGTTCCCGAATAATAAACAGTAAGAAAAAACAGTTCATATGAGATTAAAAAGCACTGCAAAGAGTCACAAACAATAGGGGTAGTAAAGAATAGTCTTAACAGCAGCATGAAACATTAAAGAACAGCATATGAACAGTATTAACATCACAGCCAGATCAAAATTGCAGAATAGGTAAAACAAGTAACAAGAACGGTGCAATTATCAGGCCTAAATCCACTAACTACATCCTAGCTACCTAACCACCTAGAATCTACTACAAACATGCATCTCTAACTATCCTAAATTGAACAGAATCTAAAAAATATGCAACTAACTACGGAAGATAGAGAAATCGGTGTTCGGCGGAACCTGGTATGTGAATGAACAGAGGTGAGGGCAGAGAGATGGTGGTGGTGACGGGCGGCGCTGAGAGGGAGCACAGCGGCGCGGTGGTGGAGCAGGGGCGGGGTGGAGGTTGGGCTTTGGGTTGGGCAAGGTGGGAGGGGAAGGAAGAAGGGGTGCGAGGGTTGTGGGGGCTGTGGTGGTGGGTGGCAGTTCTGGGCGGTGTGGCGGGGTGGTGGCATCTCGGAGATAGGGCGGCAGTGAGTGAAGGAAGGGAGGAGAGAAAGAAGAAGGAAGGGGAAGGAAGAAGGAGGGGGGGAAAAAGGACGTCGGTGGTCGGGTTTGGCGCGGTGGTCGGAGCTGGGCAGCTGGGGCGATGGTGAGTGCAGAGAAGGAGAAAGGTGAGAGGAGGGTTGGGGGTGAATGGGCGACGCGAGGGATAGGGTTTCGCGTGAAGGGGGTTAGTATTTTTGAATCCACGCGATCGCGTGACTAGGGTGAAATGGGTTTGACGCGGTCGCGTGATCGACGTAGTCGCGTGGGTTGGGTAAAAGATGGGTGACGCAGACGCGTGAGGCACGCGAACGTGTCGATGTGAATTGTGCTAGACACACAGTTCCAGCGTCGTTTTGGCGCAACTCTCTGTTTCCATTTAGGGGGCCATAATATCCACGCGACGCGGACGCGTCGCTCATGCTTTCGCGTGGGATGAGTGTTTTGCGAGTGACACATTCGCATCAGGGACGCAAACGCGTGGGCCGTTTTGTGCTAAACGCACACCAGCCGCACGATTCTAGTCCAGCTTTCTGGGCGTTGGATCTTTACGCCGATTCCCTTCTCACGCCAATGCGTGGCCTGCGCGCTTGCGTGGCGTAAAAATTTTTTTTATATGCAATTATGCAGTATGTAATATGTAGTGCTAATGTAGATGCTATGAATAATTTCAGGTTCAATGAAATTAAAATAAGATAAAAACAAACAACACAAAATAAAATTGAAAAAGAAACGATCATACCATGGTGGGTTGTCTCCCACCTAGCACTTTTAGTTAAAGTCCTTAAGTTGGACATTTGATGAGCTTCCTGCTATGGTGGCTTGTGCTTAAATTCATCCAGAAATATCCACCAATGTTTGGGATGCCAACAGCCTCCGGGGTCCCAAACTAGGCATGTAAAGCCTTTGAGTAGCTTCAAACAGATTCTCAGGCTCCCGGGGTGACGAATGTCAAAATAGATTCCAGGATCCCAAATTTTGCTTTTAAATCCGCCTTTGTCTTGATCTATATTCTTCCATCCAGGAAATTTAGAAATTGTATTCTCACCAAGACGACTAAGCGCCTTTCGAGACCCATTCAATTGAACTTGATACCAATCCGTGCACTTCGAATTGAAGCGTGAAACCTTATTGAATCTTGCACACCAGCTCTGAGTACGAGCCATTTCCCTCTTACTCTTAAAGCCGCAGAGAGCTCTAAGCTGGCCATCTGTTTCAAGCAAACCATATTCAAGTGGAAAAGTAAAGATAAAGGTTAAGGATTGTACCCACTTGAAGCTTGTATTAGGTGGTAGTGGCCTTGGGATAGGTGTTTCCAGTGGTTCTGTAAGCTCTACTCCCTTGTATTCTTCTGTGAATTCCTCCACTTCTTTGCAAAATTCTTCAACTGCAACTGCGTCTTGATCAAAGTCTTCTATGTCTTCCTCGTCACTCAAGTCATAAGTTGGAGATTGAGAGAAATCTACGTCGACATCATCTTCGTATGCACTGGGATAAGGTTCTTCAGGCTCAAGGAGTTCAGTTGCAGATGTAAGTTCGTGACTAGGAGAGCTTGATTCATGATCATCATTGCCCATGGAATCAACTTCTTGGTCTGTTCCGTCCACTTTTCCACAAGGTATATGCTTTGGAGGTTGTGCACTATCCTCCTTGGCATCAAATTCGAACTTCTCGGCGGAATCCTTTGTAGTTCTCGATTTCCATGGAGGTTCAGCATCTCCTAAATCTTCAACCACTTCTTCCTCTACAACTATTATGGCTTCCTCCACTTGTTCCAATACAAAGCCATGCTCCTCATTGTCCACCGAAGTTTCTAGTGTCTCCTTCATGCTACGCTCTTCTTTTGATTCTCCACATGTAGCCATGGGAGTACTTTGAGTGCTCAGATGTTGAGAAGCTGTTATATTTACTACCTCGGTTAAGGCAGTAGTGAGTTCCAATACGTCCCTTTGTATCTTTACTTGCCCTTGAAGAAAAACACGAAGGGTGTCATCCATTGGAGATTGGGGTGGATATGAGGGTTCATTGGTTGGGAGAGAGGGCTCATAATACAGAGGTGGTTCTTCTTGATAAGGATATGGAGATGGTAGATATTGCGGTGGTGGTTCTTGGGAGTAATTGGATTTGGATTGGGTAGGTGGATACTGGAGTAAATGGTAGGCTTGTGATGTGATAGGCTGTAAGTCGGATGTGTGAATGCTATTTGTGAGTGTGGTTCATAAGCACAGGGTGGAACTGTTGGTACTAAAGGGATCCACCGGTTATTCTCTATTGCCATTGGCATGCATTGTAGAATGATTCGTCTGTGTGTGGAGGGTGTTGTTGCCTAAAGGGTTGATCAAGTCCTTGTGGCTCCGTCCATCCTTGATTGCTCTGACCTTGATGCATGTTCCTGCTATGGCTTTCATTCCCTTCAACAATATTAGAACCAAACTCAAAGCGAGAGGGGTGAGAATTCATAGTAGCTAATAGAATTAAAATGGAGAAACAAAAACAAAAACAAATAAACAAGTAAAAGAAAAATATTTACAATAACCAGTAATAAGGCACACGTTTGCAATTCCCCGGCAACGGCGCCATTTTCAAAGAGCGAAATTCTCACGCGATCTAGAATTTTCACAAAAATATAATCGCGTTGGAAGTATAGCTTCTAGACCGACAAGAATTCCTTCATACAAAAGTTTTGGTTGTCACAAGAAACAAACCTAATAAAATTTATAAACCGAAGTATTCAAACATCGGGTCGTCTTCTCAAGGAACTGCAGGGAGGTGTTCTTATTATTAGTTATGGAAAACAGTGTTTTTGGGTTTTAAAAGGTTAGAACAAGGGAAATAAATTGCAGGAATTAATAAATTAATAACTAATAAAACTCTTGGCAAGGTATGAAAATTTGAAATTCCTATCCTAGTTATCCTTATTGATGGTGATGAGAATTGAGTTTTAATCCCACTTAGTTAACCTTTACTAAAGCAAAGGAAAGTCAAGTGGACTAATTAGTTTGATCCTCAAGTTCTAGCTAACTCCTAAGAAAGGACTAGAGTTATCGGAATTCAATTCAATTAGCAAAAATAACAATTATCAATCACGATGAGTTTGATAACTCAAGAGTCTCCAATAAATCAATTAAAGCCAAGAATATAAAAATCTAAATAAGAATCATAAATCTGAAATACCTCAGCTTATATTAAATAAAGAAAAGCCTAACAAGAATGGTTCATAAGCCAATTTGGCAACATAAGTAATTATCAAATTAAAGCATTAAAGTATCTGAAAGCAGAAGAGAAATATAAAGTAAAAGGAATATTGAACCTGTGAATGAAGATGAATTGAACTAAACTAATAGAAATCCTAAAATCCTAAATCCTAAGAGAGAGGAGAAACCATCTTTCTCTAAAAACTACATCTAAATTATGAAAAGTGAATAATGGAAGACCTCCTCATGAATGGATGCGTTCCCCCACTTTATAACCTCTAATCTGTGTTTTCTGGACTTGGATCTGGGCCAAAAGGGTCCTCTCTCTTAGGATTTAGGATTTTAGGATTTCTATTAGTTTAGTTCATTTCATCTTCAGTCATAGGTTCAATATTCCTTTTACTTTATATTTCTCTTCTACTTTCAGATACTTTAATGCTTTTATTTGTTAATTACTTATGTTGCAAAATTGGCTTATGAACCATTCATGTTAGGATTTTCTTTATTTAATATAAACTGAGGTATTTCAGATTTATGATTCTTATTTAGCTTTTTATATTCTTGGCTTTAATTGATTAATTGGAGACTCTTATCAAACTCATCGTGATTGATAATTGTTATTTTTTCTAATTGAATTGGATTCCAATAACTCTAGTCCTTTTTTAGGAATTGGCTAGGACCTGAAGATCAAACTAATTAGTCCACTTGACTTTCCTTTACTTTAGTAAATGTTAACTAAGTGGGATTAAAACTCAATTCTCATCACCATCGATAAGGATAACTAGGATAGGACTTCCAAGTTCTCATACCTTGCCAAGAGTTTTCTTTATAATTATTAATTTATTTCTCCTGTCATTTAATTTACTTGTTCAGACCTTTTAAAAACCCAAAATTCTACCTTTTCCATAGCTAATAATAAGTCATACCTCCCTGCAATTCCTTGAGAAGACGACCCGAGGTTTAAATACTCGGTTATCAATTTTATTGGGTTTGATTAAATGACAAACAAAACTTTTGTAAGGAAGGAATTCTTGTCGGTCTAGAAGCTATACTTACAACGGAAATTTATTTTTAGAAAATTCTAGATCGCGCGAGAGTTTCGCTCTTCTTCAAAATGGCACCGTTGCCGGGAAATTGCAAACATGTGCCTTATTATTAGTTATTGTAAATATTTGCTTTTTGATTTATTTTTATTTTTACTTTTTCGTAAATTAAGAGATTATTGGTTTTTATTTAGTTATAAAAAAAATTTCAGATTTTTATTTTAAAATTTTTTTATCTTATCTTATCTTAGTTTTAAATTTTAAAATTCAAATCTTTTTTCAAAAATCATATCTTTTTCAAAATCTTATTTTATCTTATTTCAAATTCAAATTTCAAATTTCAATTAAATTCCAAAATTCAAAATTCAAATTTAAAATTTTAAAAATCAAACCTTTTCAAAATTTAAATCTTTTTCAAATCTTTATCTTATATTGTTGACTTTTTCAAAATTCAGAATTCAAAATTTAAAATTCAAAAATCAAAATTCAAAATTTAAAATTCAAATTTCAAATTTCAAAATTTAAAATTCAAAATTTAAAATTTAATTTTCGAATTCAAAAATTTAAATTTTAATAACCTTTTAATTTAAATTTGTTTTTATTTTCGTTTTTAATTTTTATTTGCTATTATGAGTTCTCACCCTCATTGCTTTAAGTTTGTTTCCAATGTTGTTGTAAGGAATAGAAACTATAATGAAAATAGGCATCAAGGTTGGAAGAATCAAAGATGGGAGGAGTCACAAGGATTTGATCAACCTTCTTGGCAACAACCCCCTCCAATGCACTATAACCAACAACCATTATGTGATGCATACCAAAATGATGACTATGGTGGACCGCCTTGTAGTTACCAACAAGCACCGCCATATGCTTATGAACCATCTCCTCAACACAACTTTGAACCACCATACTCACAAGCCCCTTACCACCAAACACCACCATATGACCCTAACCTGTATCCACCACACCAACCACCATATGAACCACACCCAGAACCACCACCTCAATATTCACCATCTCCATATCCTTATCAAGAAGAACCACCTTCCTATTATGAACCCTTTCTCTAAAATAATGAACCCTCATATCCACCCCAATCTCCAATGGATGACATCCTTCGTGGTCTTCTTCAAGGGCAAGCGAAGATGAAAAGGAATGTACTGGAATTAGTGACTGCCTTAACCGAGGTAGTAAATCAATTAGCTTCCCAACATCTAAACACTCAAGGAACCTCCACGATTTCATGTGGAGAATCTACTGAAGAACGTAGCATAAAGGAGACACTAGAAACTCCGGTGGACAGTGAGCAGCACGACTTCGTATTGGAACAATTGGAGGAAGCCATGATCGTTGAAGAGGAAGAAGTAGTTGAAGACTTGGGAGATGTGGAACCTCCATGGGAAACTCAAGTCATAGAGCCCCCTTCTAAGGAGTTTGAAATTGATGTTGAGGATGGTGTACAACCTCCAAAGCATATCATGGTTGAAGACTTTGAAGGGGATGATCAAGAGATGGATTCAATCATTAATGAATTCTTATCTACAATTGAATCCTCTCCCATTGGACTTGAGATGGAGATTCAAGAAGAAGAAGCACAACCTCCTATGCCCTTGGTAAGTAATGAAGAAGAGACTGAATTGGAAGAAATCTACCAAGAGGAAGAGGTTAAAATTGAAGAAGCTTACAAAGAGGTGGAAGTTGTCAAAGAAGAGCCCAAGGGAATGGAGCTGGAAATCACCTTGCCAAGGTTGCTGGAGACCTCTTCCCCAAAGCCATCACCATCCATCCCTTCATTCAAGTGGGTAAATCTCTCATCTCTAAGCTTAATTAGCTCACTTGAATATGCTTTGCTTGAAACAGATGGTCAGCTTAGAGCTCTTTGTGGCTTTAAGAGTAAGAGGGAGATGGTTAGTAGTAGGAGTCGTCATGCAAGATTCAATATGGTGGAAAGCTCAAAGTTTAAATGCAAAGGTTGGTGTAAAGCTCAACTGAATAGGTCTAGGAAGTTGTTTGGCCGCTTTAGTGAGAATTTAGATTGCCTGCCACCCAGTTGGAACACTAATGATCAACAAGAAGACGGGTACAAAAGCAAGGTTTGGGACCCCAGAATTCAGTCTAGAAATCAACACTCTAGGGGCCTTGTCACTTGCTTTAACCTGCTTGAAGGCTTTCTACGCCTAGTTTGGGATCCCGGAGGCCATTGGAATCACAAACATTGGTGGAGATTCCTGGATGAGTTCAAGCACAAGCCACCATAACAAAGGACTCTCCAAATGTCCAACTTAAGGACAATAACGAAAAGTGCTAGGTGGGAGACAACCCACCATGGTATGATCTTTCATTTTTATTCTTAGTTTTATTTTACTTTATTTTCATTTTTATTAGTGGTCATTCATAAATTTTGCATAAGCATCTGCATTCTGCATTCTGCATTTTTTACATTAAAAAAAAAAATACGCACGCGACGCGTAAGCGTTGCTGACGCGTCCGCGTGACAGGTGCATTAGGAAGAAAAGAAAAGTGAACAGAGAGTCACGCGAAAGCGTGGCTGGAGGCGTCCCTTAGGCACAAATATGCTCACGCGACTGATGACAAGTCATTTTAGCCTAGTTTCACTAGCCCTTTTCTTTTATTTTCAATTGAATTATGCACTTTCTTGAGCCACAAGCAAGCCAATTGGGTAGATTTTCATATTTCCTTTGATTTAATCAACCATAGATGAATTGATGCAATTTCATAAGGATTTATGCTATAATTGCCACATATTATGAAAGAATGACAATCTCATGATTTTGAGCATAGCTTTGATGTGTTTGGTGGATTAATGATAGGTGAAGAAAGCTTGGAGAAAGCTTGAAGCAAGAAGGAATGGCTAGGAGCAAGAGAGAACAAAAAGTTTGAGCAAAAGTTTGCCTCAAACTTTCGGATAAGTGAAAACACACCAATGAACAAAAAGCTTGAACAAAAGTTTGCCTCAAACTTTAGCTCAAACTTTTGGGAAAAAAGCTTGAGCAAAAGTTTGCCTCAAACTTTTTGGCAAACGTTGGCATCACAAATCAACATCCTGGAGAGAAAAAGTTTGCGCCAACGTTTGCCTCAAACTTTTTGGCAAACGTTGGCGCCATGAGTGTGCATAAGGGGGCCAACGTTTGAGCAAAAGTTTGACCCCAAACTTTAGCTCAAACGTTGGTAGCAGCAAGAATGGGGTTGCTGATGTAAAAAGTTTGAGTAAAAGTTTGCCTCAAACTTTTACTCAAACTTTTACTCAAGCTTTTATAATTCCCAACCCGGTTCACTTCGGTTCTCTTTCCAACTCCAAGAGCAATCAACCAAGGCCTCTATCAACCCAATTCCATCAAGAGCAAAGGCCCAATTCAAGGCTTGAAGACCATTTGAAGAAAGTGTATAAATAGATTAGGATTTAAGTTTTTAAGGAGCTTTTCTTTTCGGTTTTGATTTGGTAGTTTGTAGAGAGCTCACTTTTACCTTTTGGCATTGTTGTTTTAATTCAAGAGAATTTGGGGAGGAGAATTGATCTCTCTTCTTCCTTGTTCTTGCTTGAATACTCTTTACTTTTCTTGCTTCGGATCTTGGGTGGAGAATTGAAGAAATTCTGTTTCAATCTCACCTTGGGATCTTGTTTAATTTTCCGCATCATTGAATTTCAGTTTCTGTTAATTGCTTCTTCTTCTACTTTCTCTGCAATTTACATTTCTTCATTTCCTTTGCAATTGCTCTTGTTGGATCTAGGAAGGCATTGAGATCTAGACTTAGTTATCTAGTCTCTTGAGTCCTGAGATCTGGATTTCCATTTTTAATTCCTCTGTTTACTGTTTTTCAAGCTCTTTTATATTTCTGTTTTAGATCCGATTCAATCCAAGGCATCTTCCACTCTTCTGTGTGTTGAATTTTACTTTTCCTTGTTTAATTTCTGCAAATCCAATTCCCAATTCCCTTTACAATTCAAGCCATTTACATTTCTTGCACTCTAAGATTCTGCAATTTACATTTCTTGCGTTCTAAGTTTCTGCCATTTAATTTCTTGTTCTTTAAGATTCAGCACTTTATTTACTGCTCTCTGTAATTTCATGTGATTTACCCATTCCCTTTATTTTCCATGCAATTTAAATTCTGCAAATCACAAATCTCTCAACCAAATCTTGATTCGCTTGACTAAATCAACCACTAAACTAAAATTGCTCAATCCTTCAATCCCTGTGGGATCGACCTCACTCCCGTGAGTTATTATTACTTGATGCGACCCGGTGCACTTACCGGTGAGTTTTGTGTCGAATCGTTTTCCGCACATCAAGTTTTTGGCGCCGTTGCCGGGGATTGATTAGATTGACAATGATTAAGTGAGGTGGTGATCTAGATCTAGCATTTTTATTTCCTGTTTCTCTAATTTTTGACTAACACGCTAACTGTTTGAAATTTTGCTTAAACTAAACTTCGTTCTAGCAATAGACTGAAGAGTTACTGGTGGTGTTTCTTGTGTTTTGTTTGTATGTCAGGTACAAGGAGATCCATTCCTGCTTTATCTGAAACTGACCAGAGAACTCTTAGAAGGTTGAGAAGAGCTGAAAGAGGGAAAAATATTGTTGGAGAGGAAGAATCTGAGGAAGAATATCATGAGATGGAAGGAGATCCATCTAATCCAGGAGGAGGGGTTAACAATAACCCACAGCAGAGGAGAGTATTGGCCTCCTATACCTTTGCAAATGCTAGACATTGTGGAAGCAGCATTCTCACCCCTAATGTCAATGCAAATAACTTTGAATTGAAGCCACAACTCATTACATTGGTCCAAAACAACTGCTCGTTTGGGGGAGGACCATTGGAGGATCCAAATCAACATCTATCTACCTTCTTAAGGATTTGTGACACTGTCAAGTCCAATGGCGTGAATCCTGAAACTTACAAGCTTCTGCTGTTCCCGTTCTCATTAAGGGACAAGGCCGCACAATGGCTTGAAACTTTTCCTTAAGGAAGCATCACTAGCTGGGATGATTTGGTGACTAAATTTCTAGCCAAATTCTATCCACCTCAAAGAGTCATCAGGCTGAAGACTGAGGTGCAAACATTCACGCAATTGGATGCTGAAAATCTGTATGAAGCATGGGAGAGATACAAGGCTCTGCTGAGGAAATGTCCACCAGAAATGTTCACTGAGTGGGACAAGCTACAGAACTTCTATGAAGGACTCACTCTAAAGGCTCAAGAATCACTTGACCACTCAGCTGGAGGATCATTGCAACTGATGAAAACAGCAGAAGAAGCTCAAAATCTTATTGACATGGTGGCCAACAATCAATATTTCTTTGCTCATCAAAGAAATCACCAACCATCACAAAGGAGAGGAGTAATGGAGCTAGAAGGGGTGGACTCAATCTTGGCTCAAAACAAGATAATGCAGCAGCAAATTTAACAACAATTTGAGCAAATGACCAAGAAGATTGATAGCCTCCAAGTCGCAGCAGTTAACACAAGCCAACCATCTTCCACATGGGGGCAAAATGAAGAAACTCAAGAAGAACAACAACAAGAGCAAGTACAGTATATGCACAACCAAGGACCAAATGAAGTGTATGGTGATACATACAATCCATCATGGAAGAACCACCCAAACCTCAGATGGGGAGATAATCACACCCAAAACCAACAACCATGGCAGAGGAACTCAAACCAAAATAACCCAAGAAGTAACCAAAACCACAAAACTAACCAAAACACTTACAGAAAACCTCAAAACAACTACAACAACCTCATCCAGTACCAATCTAATAACCAACCCACCAACCAAAATGCCTACCATCCACCATCCACATCTCACAACCCACCACAAGCATCACCTGAATCTCAAAGACTCACTAACTTGGAGACCTTGATAGACAAAATGTTGAAACACCAGGAAATGACAACCAAGAACTATGAAGCCTCCTTGAAGAGCCTAGAGAGGCAAATTGGGCAAATCTCCAAACAGATTTCTGTTGAGAGACCTTCAAGCTCATTGCCGAGTGACACAATCCCAAATCCTAAGGAAGAATGCAAGGCAATACAATTAAGGAGTGGGAGAACATTGAAGAGCAGCAAGAGACCACTAGAAGAGGAACAGTCAACACACACAGAAGAAGCCAATGATGATGATGCAATGGCAAGCAAGCAAGCTTCAAAGCAAATTCAAGAAAAGGAGGAACAATCAAAAATTCCAAAAAAGGGGAATGAAACAATTGAAGAGCCAACAAAGAATCAAAAGCAACAAGCAGAGAAGGCCTTTGTACCTCCACTGCCATATCCCCAGAGATTCAACAAGGAGGCAAAGGACCAACAATTTCACAAGTTCCTTGAGACTTTCAAGAAGTTGGAGATAAATATCCCCTTGGCTGAGGCACTGGAGCAGATGCGCCTATATGCCAAGTTCATGAAGGAGCTAATCAACAAGAAGAGAAGTTGTCAAGAAATGGAAACTATCATGCTCACTGAAGAATGTAGCGCTGTGATCCAGATGGGTATCCCACCAAAGCTCAAAGATCCAGGGAGTTTTGTTGTCTCATGCACCATAGGCAATATAACATTGGAAAACGCCCTGTGTGATCTAGGTGCCAGCATCAACTTGATGCCTCTATCATTGATGAGAAAGCTTGCCATAGAAGAAATTAAACCCACCAGGATGTCACTAGTCATGGCTGATAGATCAATCAAGACACCCAATGGTATTGTGGAGAATTTACTAGTGAAGGTTGGAAAGTTTATCTTCCCCGCAGACTTCGTAATCTTAGACACAGAAGGGGAAGGAAGCAGCTCAATCATCTTGGGGAGACCATTTCTAGCCACAGCAAGAACCACTATTGATGTGGAGAAGGGAGAAATGACCTTCAGGGTGCATAATGAACAAATGGTAATCAATGTCTTCAAATCAATGCAACATCCCTCAGAGCAAGAAAACTACATGAATGTGGACATGATTGAAGGGCTGGTAGAAGAAATGTTTGAAGACAACTATTTGGAGCATCAGAAAGAACAAAGAGAGGAAGTGATAGAAATACTCATTGAAGACAAGAAAGAGGACAAACCAAAACAGGAGTTGAAACCTCTCCCTCCTTACCTCAAATACGTGTTTCTTGGGGAAGCAGAGGCATTTCCAGTAATTATAAATTCCTCTTTGAACATGGATGAGGAAGCAAGGTTGATTGAAGTATTAAAAACTCACAAAACAGCCTTGGGGTGGACAATTGAGGACATCAAAGGCATCAGCCCTGCTATTTGCATGCATAAAATTTTATTGGAGGAAGAATCAAAACCTGTGGTTCAACCTCAAAGAAGACTCAACCCAACCATGAAAGAGGTGATTCAAAAAGAAGTGATGAAGCTATGGAATGCAGGGATAATTTTCCCAATCTCAGACAGCTCTTGGGTGAGTCCGGTTCAAGTTGTGCCAAAAAAGGGAGGAATGACAGTCATCACCAATGAAAAGAATGAGTTGATCCCCACTAGGACAGTGACTGGGTGGAGAATGTGCATAGACTACAGGAAATTGAATGATGCAACAAGAAAAGATTATTTTCCTTTGCCATTCATCGATCAAATGTTGGAAAGACTAGCAGGCCATGCTTATTATTGCTTCCTGGATGGGTATTCGGGTTACAATCAAATAGTGGTGGACCCCAAGGATCAAGAGAAGACCTCCTTCACATGCCCATTTGGAGTTTTTGCCTATAGAAGGATGTCCTTTGGGCTGTGCAATGCCCCAGCCACTTTTCAAAGGTGTATGCTTTCTATTTTTTCTGATATGGTGGAAAAATTTTTAGAAGTCTTCATGAATGATTTTTCTGTTTTTGGCAATTCATTTAACACTTGCTTGCATAACTTAACTCTTGTTTTGAAAAGATGCCAAGAAACTAATTTGGTGTTGAATTGGGAAAAATGCCATTTCATGGTTCCGGAAGGAATAGTTCTTGGGCATAAAGTGTCATGTAGAGGTATAGAAGTTGATAAAGCTAAAATAGAAGTTATTGAAAAACTCCCTATACCTGTTAATGTGAAAGCAGTAAGAAGTTTTCTTGGGCATGCTGGCTTCTACAGAAGGTTCATCAAGGACTTTTCAAAAATAGCAAAACCATTGAGCAATTTGCTAATGAATGATATTCCCTTCATTTTTGATGATAACTGTAGACATGCCTTTGAAACTCTCAAGAGAAAGCTCATTACAGCACCAATCATCACACCCCCTGATTGGAATTTACCTTTTGAACTTATGTGTGATGCAAGCAACCTTGCTATCGGTGCTGTACAGGGGCAAAAGAAGGACAAATTACATCATGTCATATATTATGCTAGCAAAGTGTTGAATGAAACACAGAAAAATTATACCACCACTGAAAAAGAACTTTTAGCAATTGTATATGCATTTGATAAGTTTAGACAATACTTGATCGGCTCAAAAGTTATAGTATACACTGACCATTCTGCTCTCAAATATTTAATGTCTAAACAGGATTCAAAGCCAAGGCTTATCAGGTGGGTGTTGCTGCTACAAGAATTTGATATTGAAGTGAGGGATAGGAAGGAAAGTGAAAATCAAGTAGCAGATCATCTATCAAGAGTGCCACAAGAAGCTAAGCAAGACAAACCACATCAAGTAAATGAGAACTTCCCTGATGAACATCTTTTCCAAATTCAACAAACACCTTGGTTTGCTGACATAGCAAACTACAAGGTAGGAAGGAAGGTACCTCAAGAATTTTCCAAGCAACAAATGAAGAAATTACTCAATGAAGCAAGGAAGTTCTTGTGGGATGAACCTTTTCTATTCAAGAGATGCTCTGATGGAATGATTAGGAGGTGTGTCCCTGAAAGTGAAATGAAGGACATACTATGGCATTGCCATGACTCAGCATATGGTGGACACTTTGGACCAGAGAGAACAGCTGCAAAGGTATTACAGAGTGGGTTTTATTGGCCAACCATCTTCAAGGATGCCAGAGAGTTTGTTCACCAATGCAATGAATGTCAAAGAACTGGAGGATTGACAAAGAGAAATGAGATGCCTCAAAATTTCATCCTGGAAGTGGAGGTGTTTGACTTATGGGGCATTGATTTCATGGGACCTTTTCCTCCTTCCTACTCTTTCAGATATATCCTGGTGGCAGTAGAGTATGTATCAAAGTGGGTGGAAGCAATAGCCACAACCACCTGTGATGCACAGATTGTCCTCCAATTCCTTAAAAAGCACATTTTCACAAGATATGGAGAACCCAAGGGGCTGGTTAGTGATGGTGGTGGTCACTTTTGCAACAAACAGATGGAGAAACTCCTCCACAAATATGGAGTAATCCATAAAGTAGCCACACCTTACCACCCTCAGACTAATGGCCAGGCTGAACTCGCAAATAGGGAACTGAAGAAGATCCTAGAGAAAACAGTGGGAAGCACGAGAAAGGATTGGGCTAGGAAGTTAGAAGATGCCTTATGGGCATATAGGACAGCTTACAAAACCCCTATTGGCAAGTCACCCTTTCAGTTATTATATGGCAAATCCTGTCACCTCCCTGTAGAGCTGGAACACAGAGCTTTTTGGGCCACTAAACTCCTCAACCTTGATTCCCAAGCTGCAGGAGAGAAAAGGTTGTTACAACTAAATGAGTTAGATGAATTCAGGCTAGAAGCCTATGAGAGTGCTAAGATATACAAGGAAAGAGCTAAGAGGTGGCATGATAAGAAGATCACAAAGAAGGAGTTCAAGCCAGGACAACAAGTGCTCCTGTATAACTCAAGGCTTAAGATCTTCCCTGGCAAACTTAAGTCTAAGTGGACTGGCCCGTACTTGGTGACAAAGGTTTTTCCTTATGGGAGTATTGAATTGCTAGATGAAGCAACAAAGAGTCAATTTACAGCAAACGGTCACAGAGCAAAGCTGTACTTGGGAGGACAATGGGATAAGGAAAAAGAGGTTCAGAACCTACAACCTTCTTGAAAAGAATTGAAGAATGTCAAGATAATGACAATAAAGAAGCATTTGTTGGGAGGCAACCCAACCTGAGGTAATTTTCTTTTCATAGCCTTTTCAATAAAAATGTTGAATAATTGGTATGCATTGCAAGGAGCTGGTTTTTCCTTATGGGAGTATTGAATTGCTAGATGAAGCAACAAAGAGTCAATTTACAGCAAACGGTCACAGAGCAAAGCTGTACTTGGGAGGACAATGGGATAAGGAAAAAGAGGTTCAGAACCTACAACCTTCTTGAAAAGAATTGAAGAATGTCAAGATAATGACAATAAAGAAGCATTTGTTGGGAGGCAACCCAACCTGAGGTAATTTTCTTTTCATAGCCTTTTCAATAAAAATGTTGAATAATTGGTATGCATTGCAAGGAGCTAAGTTTGGTGTTGCACACCAAAACAATTTAAGGGAGAATGAAGGATTCTAAGTTTGGTGTTCCACCAAAACCTCATTTAAAAGCACATTCTCACCTCCTGCACAATACTAGCTCTAAGAAATCAAACAGGTTATTCACTTACTTAACTGATTTCTAGTTTTAATTCCATAACCTTTAGTAAGGAAACAAGATTTTACATATAGTCAACCTGTGGCATCAGAGGAAGTGGCAAGAAATTAAGTTTGGTGTTCCCACACCAAATCAAACCCAAAAGCCACACTCAATTCATGCATACTAACCAGTCACCTAAGGGCTTGAGAAGCAAGCAACTTTCGAGAATTGTGCAGGGAACTCACTACCATTTGAAGACACCATGCATCATAACTCAAAAGGGCACAACAGAAGGAAGGACAAAGGAACTGCAAACCAATAGGTTGTATCTACACTTAACTCTTACTGTTGAAAAATGCTTTGACTTGTGTCTTGCTAAAGTGTTCATCTAGTACAAGTAGAATCACTCTTAAAATAAGTAAGCTAGCCTATGTGTGTGCTTGTGTGTTTACTTTCACTAAACAAAAAGCATGCTTTGTCCCCTGCATCTTTAATTCAATAAAAGAAATGTTTGAATGTGAAGTGAGATAGTTCTCTGTTAGATAGAAGTATAATAAAAGTAAGTGGTGGTATGAATGTGTGATTGCATAATAGCTCACTTTTAATGAATAAGAGAACTAGGATGTCTCCTCTTAAGTAGAAAGTGGCCTACTGTCTATGAATCTCAATCAAATAAAAATCCTTGGTTAAAAAGAAAAACAAAAAAAAAGAGAGAAAAGAAAAAGCCAAAAATGGCAACAGAACAAAAGAAAAACAAAAAGAAACAAAGCTAGACACCAATAGCTTGAACCTTAGAATATATGCCTGTGGTGTCTTTGTACTAGGATCTGCTTGGATTATTAAGCTCTTTGGAGTGCATCAACACTTGGTGACTTGGGTTAACTAACCCGGGATCATCAGCTGAAAATCCACTATCAAGAGCAACCTAACTACAAGGCATTTAGTAACCCAAAGAGGTGCTGGGCATCAATATTTTAAGAAGGAATGTGAGCCAAGTGTCTATAGTGAATAATGTGTCAAGTATAAAGAAATCAATGAACTTGTTACACATGACACTCAAATAAAGCTTATGAACAAAATAATAGCCAAGGATAAAGGAATAATGAGAGGTCATAGCAGTGTGTTGCTTGATGCTTGAAGAACACTTTCTAGGCCTAAGAGTCAATAAGAAGTGAGTGTTTACATATCCACATAAAACCCCATGAACTACCAATAATACTCTGCTAGCATGAACATCATCTTCCATTTCATTCTGTCTTCTTAATAATTCATTTCTTGCTTGGGAACAAGCAAGCTTTAAGTTTGGTGTTGTGATGACAAGTCATCTTAGCCTAGTTTCACTAGCCCTTTTCTTTTATTTTCAATTGAATTATGCACTTTCTTGAGCCACAAGCAAGCCAATTGGGTAGATTTTCATGTTTCCTTTGATTTAATCAACCATAGATGAATTGATGCAATTTCATGAGGATTTATGCTATAATTGCCACATATTATGAAAGAATGACAATCTCATGATTTTGAGCATAGCTTTGATGTGTTTGGTTGATTAATGATAGGTGAAGAAAGCTTGGAGAAAGGTTGAAGCAAGAAGGAATGGCTAGGAGCAAGAGAGAACAAAAAGTTTTAGCAAAAGTTTGCCTCAAACTTTAGCTCAAACTTTTGGATAAGTGAAAACACACCAGTGAACAAAAAGCTTGAACAAAAGTTTGCCTCAAACTTTAGCTCAAACTTTTGGAAAAAAAGCTTGAGCAAAAGTTTGCCTCAAACTTTTTGGCAAACGTTGGCATCACAAATCAACACCCTGGAGAGAAAAAGTTTGCGCCAACGTTTGCCTCAAACTTTTTGGCAAACGTTGGCGCCATCAACAACACACCCTGGAGAGAAAAAGTTTGCGCCAACGTTTGCCTCAAACTTTTTGGCAAACGTTGGCGCCATGAGTGTGCATAAGGGGGCCAACGTTTGAGCAAAAGTTTGACCCCAAACTTTAGCTCAAACGTTGGTAGCAGCAAGAATGGGGTTGCTGATGTAAAAAGTTTGAGTAAAAGTTTGCCTCAAACTTTTACTCAAACTTTTACTCAAGCTTTTATAATTCCCAACCCGGTTCACTTCGGTTCTCTTTCCAACTCCAAGAGCAATCAACCAAGGCCTCTATCAACCCAATTCCATCAAGAGCAAAGGCCCAATTCAAGGCTTGAAGACCATTTGAAGAAAGTGTATAAATAGATTAGGATTTAAGTTTTTAAGGAGCTTTTCTTTTCGGTTTTGATTTGGTAGTTTGTAGAGAGCTCACTTTTACCTTTTGGCATTGTTGTTTTAATTCAAGAGAATTTGGGGAGGAGAATTGATCTCTCTTCTTCCTTGTTCTTGCTTGAATACTCTTTACTTTTCTTGCTTCGGATCTTGGGTGGAGAATTGAAGAAATTCTGTTTCAATCTCACCTTGGGATCTTGTTTAATTTTCCGCATCATTGAATTTCAGTTTCTGTTAATTGCTTCTTCTTCTACTTTCTCTGCAATTTACATTTCTTCATTTCCTTTGCAATTGCTCTTGTTGGATCTAGGAAGGCATTGAGATCTAGACTTAGTTATCTAGTCTCTTGAGTCCTGAGATCTGGATTTCCATTTTTAATTCCTCTGTTTACTGTTTTTCAAGCTCTTTTATATTTCTGTTTTAGATCCGATTCAATCCAAGGCATCTTCCACTCTTCTGTGTGTTGAATTTTACTTTTCCTTGTTTAATTTCTGCAAATCCAATTCCCAATTCCCTTTACAATTCAAGCCATTTACATTTCTTGCACTCTAAGATTCTGCAATTTACATTTCTTGTGTTCTAAGTTTCTGCCATTTAATTTCTTGTTCTTTAAGATTCAGCACTTTATTTACTGCTCTCTGTAATTTCATGTGATTTACCCATTCCCTTTATTTTCCATGCAATTTAAATTCTGCAAATCACAAATCTCTCAACCAAATCTTGATTCGCTTGACTAAATCAACCACTAAACTAAAATTGCTCAATCCTTCAATCCCTATGGGATCGACCTCACTCCCGTGAGTTATTATTACTTGATGCGACCCGGTGCACTTGCCGGTGAGTTTTGTGTCGGATCGTTTTCCGCACATCAGCGACCACATCGCTGACGCTTTCGCATCGTTTGCAAAATAGCCTCCCACGCATCCGCGCCACCCACGCGAATGCGTGGCTCTGTAAAATCGACGTAAAGGGGTGTATGGCAGTATGTTGGGCTGGAATGGGGCTGGACTCGTGCTGGAAGCCCAAGCCCTCCCACGCGAACGCGTTCCCCACGCGGTCGCGTCGTTTTCCAAAAGTGGCCATCCACGCTATCGTGTTAACCACGCAACCGCGTCACCCAAAAATTTGGCAAAAAGAGTTTTGAACAGAGAGTTCCGCGAACGCGAGGCTGCACTCGTGCCAATCGCACAAATCAGGCCACGTGATCGTGTGACCCACACATCCGCGTTACCTGACCTTATTGCACACCACGCGACTGCGTCACTCACGCATCCGCGTCGCCTGCGCCGCACAACTTATCCAAATCAGCGCCAATTATCTTATCTTTACTTTTCTAAACCTAATTTCTTCTATCTTTCCTTCTTTCTTCTTTCTTTCTTACTTTATCTCTTTCACTTCTCATCCTTTTTCACCTTCATTCTATTTTACTTAATTTGCATACTTTCATTCATTGCATTTTAATTTTGTGCATATTTTTATTTTCTTTTCTAAAATTATTATTTTTCCGTTGGTGTTAAATTTTCTTATTTAACTGCTGCATCTTCTCTTGTATTATTTTGGGTGCTCTTGTTTTATTCTGATTGGGTAATATTATTTAAATCAATGCCAATCTTTTATACCTGTACTCCTTTTTGCATTGATATGAACTTATACTGTCTTTCATTACCCACACTCCTCCCCTTTATTGCAAATTTTGCACCACTGGTATGCCATGTACTTCTATTGTTTTCTCACTTGCATGTTGTAGCTACCATGTAATTAAGACCCCCATTATTTGGCATTAACCTACCCAGACTTTATTTATTTTCTTATCTTTATTTCTGGGTTACTTTTTCTTCTTTTTCCTCTTCTTTCAGGCTGGCCACCAAAGAAGGGAAAAGGAAAACTTCTAAAAGGGGATACAGACAAGTCCATCTGCACAATCTCTAGAGAAAAGCATTAGTTGTAGCAGCCCGTCCACCTGCACATCTCTGCATGCACCGAGGACGGTGCAATCTTTAAGTGTGGGGAGGTCGATACTGATCTCTATGGGTTAGTTATTTTCTTCTCAACACCAATGTCTTATTTTCTTTATTTGTTCATTGTTGCATCTACATATTTGATTGCATGTTCGTATGATTTTGTGCATTTAGTTACTACTTGGTTAAAGTAAGAAATTTTTTTTAAGACCCTATTATTTTTGAAAAATTTTACTAATTTAAATTAAAACTTTTTTGTTAAAACTTGTTTGAAGATTGTAATTGGAACATAGTTTAAAAAGCTAAGAACACACAACCCGTGAGATTTGAGCTTAATTACATGGTTATACTATTTAACCATAAATATTTTATTCTTGTGTGTTTACTTCTCTATGATTGTAATCTATATTTTGTTTCATCCTATATGTCTAATGTTTAATGTGTTATATGCATGCATATGATCGAGGCCATTGTTTGTTTTTGCTCACTTATCCCAAATAAGCCTACCCTTTAAATTACCATTGTTAGCCACTTTGAGCCTTTTAATCCCATTTGTTCTATATTTTACCACATTATTAGCCTTAAGAAAAAAAATAATTAAATATCCCAATTGAATATTTGGTTAGCTTAAGATAGAAATTGTGTGTTAATTAAGTATGGGAAAACTGTGGGAACAAAGGTTAATAAGGGAATGTGTTATGTTTTTACATTGATAAAATATTGGGAATTTGGGTACCTACTCATGTGAGACCATAAAAAATTAAAAATCCATGTGCATTGATAAGTTATGTTTATTTTTTTTCAATTTAAAAAAAGAAAAAAATAAAGAAAAAGAAAAAAAAGAAAAAAATCCAAAAAAAATATTCAATAAATAAGTAAATAAATAAGGAGATAAAATTATCCCAATGTTAAGTTAATGAAAAATCAATGCATATGTGATAAAATTAAAGCAAAGTTGATACATGAGTATGATATGCAAAAATGGGAACTTTGGGTAGCTAAGCATGATTTTAGAATTACATAGAGTGTGTGTATAGGTGAAGAGCTTAGGTTAATTAAAGATTCATATTATAGCTCCCTTGGCCATACATATATCCTCACCCTTACCTTAGTCCCATTACAACCCTGAAAAGACCTCATGATGTTTGCATTGGTACATTAAAATTTTGTTGATTGGTTAGATGAAGAACAAAGTTTAGAAAGCATGATTAGAGAAGAGTAGAGTGATTAACCCTAGACACTTGAGCGATTAGAGTGCATATACACTACCAGTGAGGGTTCAATGCTTGAATCTATGTTCCATGCTTTCATGAGCTATCTTCTTACAAGTTTACTTGTCTTTTATTGTATGATTTGAATTACTGAAATCTGATTTATGTTTATCTTGAAGAGCTTATTTACTTTTAACCAAGTAGATAGAAACATCTTAGCATGTAGTTGCATTCATATAGATAGGTTGCATTTTATACATCATACCATTCCTCTTTACTCCTTTATAGCTTCTCTTGAGCTTAGCATGAGGACATGCTAATGTTTAAGTGTGGGGAGATTGATAAACCACTATTTCATGGTTTATATTATGCTAAATTGAGTGGTTTTTCATCCATTATTCTCATGCTTATTCATAGAAATCACATGTTTTATATTTTCCTTCCCGATTTTGTGCTATGATTGAAAACATGCTCCTTTGACCTTAATTTCATTAATATTAATTATCCCTTTATACCATTCGATGCCGTGATATGTGTATTAAGTGTTTTCAGAGATTACAGGACAGGAATGGCTTGGAGGATGGAAAGGAAGCATGCAAAAGTGGAAGGAATACAAGAAGTTGAAGGAACTGCAAAGCTGTCAGCCTGACCCTCTCGCACTAAAATGGTCATAACTTGAGCTACAAAGGTCCAAATGAGGCGGTTCTAGTTGCGTTGGAAAGCTAACGTCTGAGGCTTCGATTCGATATATAATTTGCTATAGTGGCCTGATGCGGTATTTACAACCACACTTACTAACCGGCAAGTGCACCGAGTCGTACCAAGTAATACCTTACGTGAGTAAGGGTCGATCCCACGAGGATTGATGGATTAAGCAACAATAGCGTTTGATAGGATTAGTTAGACAGACAGAAAATAGTGTTGGGAGTTCAAAGACATTAAACAATAGCAAAAATATTAAAGAAGGGCAAGTAATTAAGATGGGAATAATATATGGAGAAGACAGTTAAGGTTTTAGAGTTATCTATTTTCTGGATTGACTTTCCTTATTAACTATTTTAATCATGCGAGATTTAATTCATGGCAAACTAATTGTGACTAGACCCTAATTCCTTAGACCTTCCTAGTCTCCTCTAAAATTCATCAACTGCCAATTCATTGGTCAATTGATTCCAATTAAAGGGTGATGATCAAATTCCAATTTATATGCCACAAGAATCCTAATTGTCCAAAAATAAAGAGATTATATGTCACGTATCCCGTTAAATACAAACAATTAGAAATTCAGGATAATATGTTTTCAAGCTATTGTTCAAGTAAAGAGCTTTTCCAAGTTTTACAAGAACTCAAATAGAACATAGGTCATACTTCCGTTCCACCCAGTTTCATAAAATAAAGAACGAAAACAATTATTGAAATATAAATCAAAACATGAATTAAAATAGAAAAATAATATTATCAATCCATACAATAGACAGAGCTCCTAACCTTAACAATGGAGGATTAGTTACTCATGGAATATGAAATGTAAATTTGTATGAAATAATGTTGTGGAATATGTTGTTCTCGAACCACCCTGTTGGGATCCCTTTTATAACTAATCCTAATAATTTAAAAATTAAATTTCTAAAATTAAAATTAAAATAATATCTTTTCCTAAAATAAGATTTGAATTTAAATTCGAATTAATTAACAAGTGTTCAGCTGATGGGTGGGGACCACTTGATTTGTCCATTCTGCAGCTTCTAATCTATGTTTTCTGGGCTAGAAATTGGGTCAAAACAGCCCAGAAATTGCCCCCAGCGTCTTTCTGCGTTTTCTGCATGTGGCGCATGTGACGCGTCCGCGTCGTCCACGCGTTCGTGTCATTTGTGCAGATTCCAGTCCACGCGTTCGCGTCAGGCACGCGATCGCGTCATTGCGATTTCCTCCATTCTGCGCGGTCGCGTGAGCTATGCGTCCGCGTCGGTATTCGCTGGTCATCTCCTTGGCTTCTTCTCTTTCTCTACAGAAACTCCATCAAATTCCGCCAAATGCTACCTAAAATAAACAGTATTGCACAAAACTCAAAATAGCATCCATAGTGGCTAAAATATAATTAATTCTTAATTAAACTCAACAAATTATATGCAAATTCACTAGGAAAAGATAAACAAGATGCTCATGCATCACAACACAAACTTAAACTGTTGCTTGTCCTCAAGCAACCAACACTAATATAAGCTTAGAATGTGAATTTGCATGAGAATGAGAGTTCAATTAAGCTCATGTCTCTTCTTATAGTGGGGTTTACAACTGCAATCCTGAATAGTTTTGGCATCTCACTTTATCCTTTGAAGTTCAGAATGATTAGCATCCATAGGAACTTAGAATTCAGATAGTGTGATTGACTCTCCTAGTTCAGTATGTTGATTCTTGAACACAGCTACTTTATGAGTCTTGGCTGTGACCCTAAGCATTTTGTTTTTCAGTATTACCACCAGATACATAAATGCCACAGACACATAACTGGGTGAACCTTTTCAAATTGTGACTCAGCTTTGCTAGAGTCCCCAGTTAGAGGTGCCCAGAGTTCTTAAGCACACTCTTTTTGCTTTGGACCACGACTTTAACCGCTCAGTCTCAAGCTTTTCACTTGACACCTTCATGCCATAAGCACATGGTTAGGGACAGCTTGATTTAGCCGCTTAGGCCAGAATTTTATTCCTTAAGGCCCTCTTATCCATTAATGCTCAAAGTCTTGGATCCTTTTTACCTTTTGCCTTTTAGTTTAAAGGATTATTGGCTTTTTCTGCTTGCTTTTTCTTTTTTTTTTCCACAAGCTGTGTTTTTCAGTGCTATTTCTTGCTTCAAGAATCAATTTTATAATTTTTTAGATTATCAATAACATTTTTCTTTTTCATCATTCTTTCAAGAGCCAACAATTTTAACATTCATAAACTTCACTATCAAAAAATATGCACTGTTCATGTCATGCATTCAGAATCACAGAAAATACCACCACATTTAAGTAAATAAGACTATTATTCAATATAGACCCACTTTCTCATGCAATATATCACTCCTATATTTTTTTTTATTTTTGATTTAAGCTCAGTGAGTAAAACATGAGACATCTTTTCAGAATTAAAGCAATAGGAGAACTAAACTAGTCCTAGAATTCTAACTAATAAAGGATCATGCAATAAACAAAGCAAAATAACAGGAAACCGGAACATAATATAGAAGAGAGGGAAGGAATAAAAATGAAAGGAACTCAACCACCTTAATTATCCTAGCGGTCGTTTTATTCTTCAGGTTGTGCTCCTCCGTGAAGATGATTCGCCTCCCTTTGGTGCCATAAGAATAGACAGAAAACCTATAAGCGAAGCATCAACACCAAACTTAAAGGTTTGCTTGTCCTCAAGCAAAGAAGAACTGAAAATAGAAATAAATAGTGAGAGGAAAGAAGAATATACAGATAAAATAACAAGAGAGAATTAGGATTAGGAGAGAGAAAAAGAAAAGTAGAAAATAGGATTTGGGGAAAAGAAAGATAAGATAATTGGCAAATCAGGGAAGCTGTGCGGCGCAAGCGACGCGGCCGCGTGGGGCACGCGGTCGCACAAATTGCACTTATACTGATTGACGCGGTCGCGTCGGTCACGCGGTCGCGTGACCCGTTTTATGCTACTGGCGCGAGGGCAGCCTCGCGCTCGCACAACTCTCTGTTTGAAATTTTATTTTTTTGCTAAATCTTGGGTGACGTGATCGCGTGGGGCATGCGATCGCGTGAGTGGCCACTAGAAGGATATGACGCGGACGCATGAGCCATACGTCCGCGTGAGTAGAATTGGGCGTTCAGCGCCAATCTATCACCACTCTAGCACAACTTTCGGTCGTGCACCCTTTTCACGTCGAATTCCAGGGCACGCGGCCGCGTGAGTGACGCTGTCGCGTGGGAGGCCAATGTTCCCACCCGACGCGGACGCGTCAGCGACGCGGTCGCGTGGGGCGATTTGTGCCACGGGCACGCCTCCAGCCACGCTTTCGCATGACTCTCTGTTCGTTTTATTATTTTCTCCAATCACCTGCGGCGTGGACGCGTCAAATGGGCGGTCTCGTCGTTTTTTTTTTTTTTTTTGAAATATAGCTTGAGATGTTCGGTTCCTGGAAGAACATAGCTGCATGATCCGAAAATTAGTAAGAACTCAATAAAAATAAAATAACTAAGAAGACTACTACTACGAAAATTAGCTAAGGATACGAATTTATCGGGTTGCCTCCCGACAAGCGCTTCTTTAGCGTCACTAGCTTGACGGTCAGTTCTGCTAATTCAGCAGATGAGTGGACCTCTGGCGATCAATCTCGCCCCCAAGATAGTGCTTCAACCTCTGGCCATTCACTGTAAATTTCCTGTCAGAATTCTCTTCCTGGATTTCCACATGACCATATGGTGAAGCTCTGGTAACCACAAACGGTCCTGACCACCGGGATTTCAGCTTCCTGGGAAAGAATTTGAGCCTTGAATTATATAG
Organism: Arachis ipaensis; assembly: GCF_059453495.1. Classification (NCBI taxonomy): domain Eukaryota; kingdom Viridiplantae; phylum Streptophyta; class Magnoliopsida; order Fabales; family Fabaceae; genus Arachis; species Arachis ipaensis. The sequence goes on from NC_142438.1 coordinate 69,178,440, forward strand.
AAGCACTCTCTGTCCTGGCTCAAAGACTCTAATGGCAATCTTCTTGTCAAGCAGTAGCTTGGTTCTCTCCTTATAGAGCTTGGCATTCTCATAGGCTGAATATCTGAATTCATCAAGCTCATTCAACTGAAGCATCCGCTTAATTCCTGCAGCTTCTGAATCAAGATTCAGGTACCTGATTGCCAAATAAGCCTTGTGCTCCAGCTCAACTAGCAAGTGACAGGCTTTGCCATAGACCAACTGATATGGGGACATGCCAATTGGAGTCTTGTATGCTGTACGGTATGCCCAGAGAGCATCATCAAGCTTCCTAGACCAGTCCTTTCTTGAAACACTGACGGTCTTCTCTAGAATCCTTTTAAGTTCCCTGTTGGAAACTTCAACCTGTCCACTTGTCTGAGGGTGATAGGGGGTTGCCACTTTATCACGGACGCCATATCTATGCAGAAGAGAGTCCAGCTGTCTGTTACAGAAGTGACTTCCTCCATCACTAATGAGTGTCCTTGGGACACCAAACCGGCTAAAGATATAACTTTGAAGAAAGCTCATTACCACCTTGGTATCATTGGTGGGCAAAGCCACAGCTTCCACCCATTTGGACACATAGTCGACTGCCACTAGGATATAGTTATTTGAATGTGAGGGTGGGAAAGGTCCCATGAAATCAATACCCCACACATCAAACAGCTCAACCTCAAGAAGTCCCTGCTATGGCATTTCATGGTTGGTAGGGAGATTTGCAGCTTTTTCACATCTGCCACAGTGCTTCACAAAAGCTCTTGAGTCCCTGAAGAGAGTAGGCCAGTAGAACCCACTCTGAAGGACCTTTGTAGCTGTCCTTTCACCACCAAAGTGTCCTCCATATTCAGAACCATGACAGTGCCAAAGAATTTGCTGTGTTTCTTCATCTAGGACACATCTCCTGATTATACCATCTGAACACCTTTTAAAAAGGTATGGTTCCTCCCAAATATAGTACTTTGCATCAGTCAATAGCTTCTTTACTTGTTGCCTGCTATACTCCCTTGGAATAAAATTCATGGCCTTATAATTTACAATGTCTGCAAACCATGGAGCCTGCTAAATGAGGAACAATTGCTCATCTGGAAACGTCTCAGTCACAGCTGTGGGTGGTTGTACTCCTGCTTCAGGCTCAATTCTGGAGAGATGGTCAGCTACTTGATTTTCTGACCCTTTCCTGTCTTTTATCTCAATATCAAACTCCTGAAGGAGCAACACCCATCTGATTAATCTTGGTTTAGAATCCTGTTTGGTTAGAAGGTACTTTAAAGCAGCATGGTCAGTATAAACAATAACCTTAGAACCAAGTAAATAGGACCTAAACTTATCAACAGCATACACAACAGCTAATAATTCCTTTTCTGTAGTTGTGTAATTCTTTTGAGCATCATTTAACACACGACTGGCATAGTAAATGACATGTACAAGCTTACCATGCCTCTGTCCTAAAACAACTCCTATAACAAAATTACTAGCATCACACATTAATTCAAATGGTAAATCCCAGTCAGGGGGAGCTATAATGGGAACAGAGGTAAGATTTGCCTTTAGAGTTTCAAAAGCATACAGACAATCAGAATCAAAGACAAAAGGAACATCAACAACCAACAGGTTGCTCAATGGTTTAGCAATTTTAGAAAAATCTTTTATAAATCTTCTATAAAATCCTGCATGACCCAAGAAACTCCTAATTGCCTTAACATTAGTTGGTGGTGGTAATTTTTCAATTACCTCCACCTTTGCTCTGTCAACCTCAATTCCGTTACTTGAAATTCGGTGTCCAAGAACAATGCCTTCTGTAACCATAAAATGGCATTTTTTCCAATTTAAAACAAGGTTTGATTCTTGACACCGTTTCAAGACATGATATAAATGTTTAAGGCAGGATTCAAAAGAATTACCAAAAACAAAAAAATCATCCATAAATATCTCAATAAACTTTTCAACCATATCAGAAAAAATTGAAAGCATACACCTCTGAAAAGTTGCTGGAGTATTGCAAAGTCCAAATGGCATTCTCCAGTAGGCAAATACTCCAAAGGGGCATGTGAATGCTGTCTTTTCTTGATCTTGAGGGTCCACTGCAATTTGATTATATCCAAAATATCCATCTAGAAAATAATAAAAAGCATGACCAGCTAACCTCTCAAGCATCTGATCAATGAAAGGAAGGGGAAATGATCCTTCCTTGTAGCAGTGTTGAGCCTCCTGTAATCTATGCACATTCTCCATCCTGTGACTGTTCTTGTAGGAATAAGCTCATTCTTTTCATTCTTGATCACTGTCATCCCTCCTTTCTTGGGAACTACCTGCACAGGACTTACCCAAGGACTATCAAAAATAGGGTAAATAATACCTGCTTCCCATAATTTCATTACCTCTTTTTGGACCACCTCTTTCATAGTTGGATTAAGCCTCATTTGTGGTTGCACAACTAGTTTGGCATCATCTTCAAGAAGAATCTTATGCATACACTTGGTTGGACTAATCCCTTTCAAGTCACTAATGGTCCACCCAAGAGCTGTTTCATAATTCTTGAGCACTGAAACAAGTGCCTCTTCCTCTTCAGGCTTCAGAGAAGAGCTAATAATCACTGGATATGAATCATTTTCACCCAAAAACACATATTTCAGAGAAGGGGGTAAGGGTTTGAGCTCAAGCTTGGGGGCTTCCTTCTCCTTTATAGGCGTGTTCATCAGCTCCTTTTGGGGTGGTGAATCATCAACTTCAACTAATTCACACTCAGAAATAGGATCTAGAACATCATCAAGTACCTTAGTTTCCAGTACTTCTTGAACAAGTGGTTCAATAACATCTATTTTCATACACCCCTCAGAATCATTGGGGTGCTTGAGGGCTTCAAAAACATTTAGGACCACCTGTTCTTCATTGACCCTCAGGGTTAATTCACCCTTTTGCACATCAATCAGAGCTCTACCTATAGCTAAAAAGGGTCTACCAAGTATAATAGAGGATTTTACCTCTTCTTCCATGTCCAATATAACAAAATCAACAGAGAAGATAAATGGTCCTACCTTAACAAGTAAATCTTCAACTACACCCACAGGCAATTTAATAGAAAGATCAGCAAGTTGAAGAGAAATACGAGTAGGTTTTACCTCCTCAATTTGAAGCTTTTTCATCACTGAAAGTGGCATGAGGTTGATGCTAGCTCCAAGATCACATAAAGCTCTCTGAATGCCGACTTCTCCAATGGTGTAAGGAATGACCAAGCTCCCTGGGTCTGGCATCTTCTCAGGAAGGGTGTGTTGAATAATAGCACTGCATTCCTTGGTTAACATCACGGTTTCTTGCTCCTTCCAATTCCTCTTGTGGGTCAACAACTCTTTCATAAATTTAGCATAGAGAGGCATTTGCTCCAGAGCCTCTGCAAAAGGGATGTTGATCTGTAGCTTCTTGAAGACATCTAAAAATTTAGAGAATTGCTTTTCTTTGGACACCATCTGAAGCCTCTGAGGATATGGCATTTTTGGCTTGTATTCAGGGGCCTTTGGCAAGGTGGGATATATGTCAAGAGAGTCAGGAAATGGGTTGTCTGCACGTTTAGGAGGGGCGTGCTCTACTTCTTCCTTCTTCTCCTCTGGAGGTTCCTTTTCAACTAGATCTTCATTGACCTTAATCTCAGAACCAGCTACCTTACCACTTCTCAATTGAATAACCTTGCAATCTTTTCTTGGATTCACCACTGTATCACCAGGGAATGTATTTGAAGACCTTTCAGGTAATTGCTTGCTCATTTGACCCATTTGCACTTCCAAGTTTCTAATGGAGGCTCTGGTTTCTTTCACGAAACTCATCATCATCTCCCACTTAAAATCTTCTTGGGATTTAGAATTTGCCTGCTGAGGTGGTTGTTGTTGCTGAGACTGAAATTGGCGGTTATTATAGTTGTTCTGTTGAAAACCGCCCTGAGAACTATTGTTGAAATTCTGAGGTCTCTAAGGTTGATCTCTCCACCCAAAATTTGGGTGACTCCTCCACCCCTGATTGTATGTCTTAGAATATGGATCATTGTTGGGATTTCTAGGACCACTCCCCATGTAATTCACCTGTTCAGAAGAGGGTTGAGCATAATCATAATTATCATTTTGCATAAAGTTACCTGTCATGTCATAGGAGGTATCTTGGGGTGGATTTTGAGTGTTGATAGCTGAGACTTGCATGCCACCCATCTGTTGAGTAAGTAGATTTATCTGCTGAGACATAAGCTTGTTCTGAGCAAGAAGAGCATTAACAGCTTCTACTTCCAAAACGCCTCTCTTCTGAGCGGTCTCAGAGTTCACAGGATTCCTGTTAGATGAGTATAAATATTGGTTGCTTGCAACTAATTCAATTAGCTCAATAGTCTCCTCTAGTGTCTTCTTCTTGTGCAATGAGCCGCCTGCAGAGGTATCTAAGCTCATCTTGGACATCTCACCCAAGCCTTCATAAAAGATATCTAGTTGAGTCCACTTGGAGAACATGTCCGGAGGGCATTGCCTAGTCAGTAGCTTGTACCTCTCCCAAGCGTCATAAAGAGTTTCACCCTCCTTCTGCCTGAAGGTCTAAACTTCCAACCTAAGCTTAGTCAGCTTCTTTAGTGGGAAAAATTTTGTGAGAAACTCAGTAACAACCTTGTCCCAAGTATTCAGACTCTCCTTTGGTTGGGAATCTAGCCATAACTTTGCTTTATCCCTCAGAGCAAACGGGAAGAGCATGAGTTTGTACACCTCTGGGTTCACTCCATTTGTCTTCACAGTATCACACGAGGGTCGTACCAAGTAATACCTTACGTGAGTAAGGGTCGATCCCACGAGGATTGATGGATTAAGCAACAATAGCGTTTGATAGGATTAGTTAGACAGACAGAAAATAGTGTTGGGAGTTCAAAGACATTAAACAATAGCAAAAATATTAAAGAAGGGCAAGTAATTAAGATGGGAATAATATATGGAGAAGACAGTTAAGGTTTTAGAGTTATCTATTTTCTGGATTGACTTTTCTTATTAACTATTTTAATCATGCGAGATTTAATTCATGGCAAACTAATTGTGACTAGACCCTAATTCCTTAGACCTTCCTAGTCTCCTCTAAAATTCATCAACTGCCAATTCATTGGTCAATTGATTCCAATTAGAGGGTGATGATCAAATTCCAGTTTATATGCCACAAGAATCCTAATTGTCCAAAAATAAAGAGATTATATGTCACGTATCCCGTTAAATACAAACAATTAGAAATTCAGGATAATATATTTTCAAGCTATGTTCAAGTAAAGAGCTTTTCCAAGTTTTACAAGAACTCAAATAGAACATGGGTCATACTTCCGTTCCACCCATATTCATAAAATGAAGAACGAAAACAATTATTGAAATATAAATCAAAACATGAATTAAAATAGAAAAATAATATTATCAATCCATACAATAGACAGAGCTCCTAACCTTAACAATGGAGGATTAGTTGCTCATGGAATATGAAATGTAAATTTGTATGAAATAATGTTGTGGAATATGTTGTTCTCGAACCACCCTGTTGGGATCCCTTTTATAACTAATCCTAATAATTTAAAAATTAATCTAAAATTAAAATTAAAATAATATCTTTTCCTAAAATAAGATTTGAATTTAAATTCGAATTAATTAACAAGTCTTCAGCTGATGGGTGGGGACCACTTGATTTGTCCATTCTGCAGCTTCTAATATGTGTTTTCTGGGCTAGAAACTGGGTCAAAACAGCCCAGAAATCGCCCCCAGCGTCTTTCTGCATTTTCTGCATGTGGCGCATGTGACGCGTCCGCATCGTCCATGCGTTCGCGTCATTTGCGCAGATTCCAGTCCACGCGTTCGCGTCAGGCACGCGATCGCGTCATTGCGATTTCCACCATTCCGCGCGGTCGCGTGAGCCATGCGTCCGCGTCGGTATTCGCTGGTCATCTCCTTGGCTTCTTCTCTTTCTCTGCAGAAACTCCATCAAATTCCACCAAATGCTACCTAAAATAAATAGTATTGCACAAAACTCAAAATAGCATCCATAGTGGCTAAAATATAATTAATTCTTAATTAAACTCAACAAATTATATGCAAATTCACTAGGAAAAGATAGACAAGATGCTCACGCATCATGGCCATACCGCTAGGCGACGCGAACACGTGTTCCACGCGGACGCGTCGCAGTGACGAAAATCAGCGTGGTAGATTTCTGGGCTGTTTTCAACCCAGTTTTCGACCTAGAAAACACAGATTAGAAGCTATAAAGTGGAGGAATCCATTCATTCATAATAATCACCTCATAATACATAATTTTAGGATTAGATGTAGTTTTTAGAGAGAGATGTTCTCTCCTCTCTCTTAGGATTTAGGATTTTAGGATTTCTATTAGTTTAGTTCATTTCATCTTCAGTCACAGGTTCAATATTCCTTTTACTTTATATTTCTCTTCTACTTTCAGATACTTTAATGCTTTTATTTGTTAATTACTTATGTTGCCAAATTGGCTTATGAACCATTCATGTTAGGATTTTCTTTATTTAATATAAACCGAGGTATTTCAGATTTATGATTCTTATTTAGCTTTTTATATTCTTGGCTTTAATTGATTAATTGGAGACTCTTGAGTTAGCAAACTCATCGTGATTGATAATTGTTATTTTTGCTAACTGAATTGGATTCCAATAACTCTAGTCCTTTCTTAGGAATTGGCTAGGACCTGAAGATTAAACTAATTAGTCCACTTGACTTTCCTTTGCTTTAGTAAAGGTTAACTAAGTGGGATTAAAACTCAATTCTCATCACCATCGATAAGGATAACTAGGATAGGACTTCCAAGTTCTCATACCTTACCAAGAGTTTTCTTTATAATTATTAATTTATTTCTCCTGTCATTTAATTTACTTGTTCAAACCTTTTAAAAATCCAAAATTCTACCTTTTCCATAGCTAATAATAAGTCATACCTCCCTGCAATTCCTTGAGAAGACGACCCGAGGTTTAAATACTCAGTTATCAATTTTATTGGGTTTGCTTAAGTGACAAACAAAACTTTTGTAAGGAAGGAATTCTTGTCGGTCTAGAAGCTATACCTACAACGGAAATTTATTTTTAGAAAATTCTTGATCGCGCGAGAGTTTTGCTCTTCTTCAAAATAAGAGTAAAGAATGCAAGAGAGGAATTAGCTACTAGTAATTTATTTTGACGATTGGAATTTTCTATCGGTAAAGAATAAAAGTAATCGCGTTGTAAGTATAGTTTCTAAACCAACAGAAAATCCTTTCGTACAAAAGTTTTGTTTGTCACTTAAGCAAACCCAATAAAATTGATAACCGAGTATTTAAACCTCGGGTCGTCTTCTCAAGGAATTGCAGGGAGGTATGACTTATTATTAGCTATGGAAAAGGTAGAATTTTGGGTTTTTAAAAGGTTTGAACAAGTAATTTAATTGACAAGAAAAATAAATTAATAATTATAAAATAAACTCTTGGCAAGGTATGAGAATTAGAAGTCCTATCCTAGTTATCCTTATCAACGGTGATGAGAATTGGGTTTTAATCCCACTTAGTTAAGTCAAGTGGACTAATTAGCTTGATCCTCAAGTCCTAGTCAATCCCTGTGGGAAGACTAGCTTTAGAGCGATCTAGATCAATTAGTAATTTGCCAAATTCAACCACTACTTGATTTGATAACTCAAGCGTCACCAATTACTTAACTAGAGCCAAAAGGAAAGAGAATCTACTCGAATGAAAATAATTTGGATAAATCGAAAGCATTCGTAGCATAAATAAAACAATCTTATAACTGAAATACCTCAAATTATATTAAATAGAATATTCAAATCTAACATGAAAAAGTTCATAAATTAAATTGGAAAAATAAATAAAAGGAACATTGAACCTGGAACTCAGAAGAAATTATAAGTTAAAATAATAAGAAATCCTAAATCCTTTAAGAGGAATCCTAATCCTAAATCCTAAGAGAGAGGAGAGAGCCTCTCTCTCTCTAAAACTACATCTAAATTATGAAAAGTGAAATATCCGTCGTCTTTCTTCATTCCTCTACTTTGCAGCCCTTAATCTGTATTTTCTGGGCTTGAAACTGGGCCGGAAATAGCCCAGAAATCGCTGATTACAAAATCTGCCACGCTGATTTTTGTCACTGCGACGTGTCCTCGTGGAGCACGCGTTCGCTTCACCTAGATCTACGGCCACTATGGTAAATTATATATCAAATCGAAGCCCCAAACGTTATCTTTCCAATGCAACTGGAACCGCATCATTTGGACCTCTGTAGCTCAAGTTATGGTCGTTTTAGTGCAAGAGGGTCAGGCTGACAGCTTTGCAGTTCCTTCAACTTCTTGTATTCCTTCCACTTTTGCATGCTTCCTTTCCATCCTCTAAGCCATTCCTGTCCTGTAATCTCTGAAAACACTTAACACACATATCAAGGTATCGAATGGTAATAAGAAAAGATTAAACATATCAAAATTAAGACCAAAGAAGCATGTTTTCAATCATAGCACAAAATGAGGAAGGAAAATGTAAACTCATGCAAATCATATGAATAAGTGTATGAAAGATTGATAAAATCCACTCAATTGAGCACAAGATAAACCATAAAATAGTGGTTTATCAACCTCCCCACACTTAAACATTAGCATGTCCTCATGCTAAGCTCAAGAGAAGCTATAAAGAGTGAAGGGGATTGGTAAAGAATATGAAATGCAACCTATCTATGTGAATGCAACTAAATGTGAAATGTTTTTACCTCCTTGGTGAAAAATAAATAAATCTTTCAAGAACAAATATGAACTGGATTTCACTAATTTAAATCACAAAATAAAGTACAAGTAAACTTGCAGAAGAAAATAGCTCATGAAAGCCGGGAACAAAGAATCGAGCATCGAACCGTCACTGGAAGTGTATGCACTCTAATCGCTTAGGTGTTTAAGGTTCGATCTCTCAATTCTCTACTAATCTTGCTTTCTAAGGCTTTCTTTTCATCTACCAATCAACACAAATTTGATGCACAAATACACATATCAAGAGGTCTTTTAAGGGTTGTTATGGGGTTAGGGTCAAGGTAGGATTGTATTTGGCCAAGTGGACTAAAATCTGAATCCTTAATTAACTTAAACTTTCCACCTAACTTTAGACAATCCATGTAAGCATAATACCATATCTAACTATCTATTAACCATGTTTTCCACATATTCATGCATCCTAATTTCAAGTACAGTATATATGCATTGCTTTCACCATTTACTTTGGGGCATTTTGTCCCCTTTTACTTATTTGCTCTTTTTCTTTTCTTTTTCTCTCTTTTTTTTATATATATTTTTTCTTTTTCTTTTGTTTTTCTCAATGCATATGATTAAATTATTGAATGCATGAACATGTCCTAAACATTTCTTTCACATTTTCAGAAAATTCTAACATACTCAATTCTCAAACCAAATATTTCCAAACCCACTTTCTCCACACTTAAATCATAAACACTCTCACTAGTCTAAACTAACCAAGGATTCAAATTAAGGACATTATTGTTTTCTGCTTAGAGTTAATGATGTGCTAAAGTAAAGAACAAAGGGGTATAATAAGCTCAACATTGGTTTGCAACGGATAATGAAAGGGTAAGGCCATATGGGTATGTAAGCTCAGTGAAACAAAGGCCTCAATCATATAAGTGCATGCATACATCAAACAATGAAAATATAGAATCAAGCAAGACAAAGATCACAATTTTAGAGAGAAAAATACACACTAAAACAAAATTTTGGTTGATAAAATGCAACCAATTCAAATAGGCTCAAAATCTCACAGGTTTTGCGTGTTCGAGCTCTAAACCATGTTCCAAAATAATATTTCTTCAAACAAGTTTTTCAAAAAATTTTAATTCAAATTAGTGAAATGCTATAAAAAATTTCTTGAAAAGGAAAATATTTCTTCAACCAAGTGGTAAAATATGCAAAAAATCAAATAAACATGCAATCAAACATGTAAATGCAACAATGAATTAACAAAGAAAATAAAACATTGGTGTTGAGAAGAAAATAACTAACCCATGGAGATCGATATCGACTTCTCCACACTTAAAGATTGCACCTTCCTCGGTGCATGCTGAGATGTACAAGTGGACGGGTTGCTATAACTGACGCTTGTAGATAGAGGTGCCTTGGTTGGAGGTTTCTTGGTTCCTCTCCGTGCCGGTGTCTTGTCAGTGGCCTTCTCTTTTCCTTTCTTGGTACCCATGCCTAAGGAAGAAGAAAAATGAAGAGTGTTAAATATAGAAAACTAAGACCGGAAGGAAGGAAATTCCAAGTAATAAGGAATGCCAAAGGAAAGATGATAGCCCAACTACATGGTAGCTACAACATGTAGGAAAGACAACAATAAAGATCAAAAAGGGCAATTCAAAATAATTAGATGCAAGAGGGTAAAAACATGCAAATAAAAGGCATGAGAAGCATAGCTCAAGCATCAAGTAATAAATGTGCCAAATTAAAGGGCATGTGTAATGATGACAATTGTGAATGATAATCCCAAATACATGTGGAGCACTAGTGTTGTGAAAAAGAGGTATGCAAGTGAAAGAGTAAAATAAAATAAGATTTAAAATGCCATAAAAAAATTTTCACAAACACTGGGTGTGCAAGTTAAAATAGGGATGAAAATAGTGTAATCCAAATGTATATGAGAGCCATAAGTAAATGCCAATTATCAAATCTCTCCTCAGAATAGCCACATGCTCAAATAAAATAAGGTACTATCCAAATAAAACTCCAACACCAACATAAAAATGCATGAAAAAGAATTGAAAAAAAAAACCAAAAGGAATTAAGCTAAGATGAAATTGAGAAGAAAAAAGAGCAAATAAATGCGTTAAATTAAAGGGATAGAAGAGTAGAGGGGGAGAAGAAAAGAAAGAAAGAAGAAAGACGAAGAAAGAAAGTAGGATTTGGGGAAGAAAAGATAAGATATCTTGGCTGATTTGGATAAGTTGTGCATCGCATATGACGCGGACGCGTGGGTCACGCGATCGCGTGGTATGTGATTTTTGTCAAGTGACGCGGACGCGTGGGTCACGCGATCGCGTGACTTGATTTGTGCAAATGGCGCGAGTGCGACCTCACGTTCGCGCAACTCTTTGTTTGAAATTCATTTTGCCAAAATTTTGGGTGACGCGATCGCGTGAATGGCTATACTTCCAAAAGGACACGGACGCGTGGGTGACGCATTCGCGTGGTGGGGCTTGTGCTGCTAGCACCATTCCAGCCCCACTCCATCATAACTCTCTGCCATACACCCCTTTTACGTCGATTTGTTGAAGCACGCGTTCGCGTGGGTGACGCGGACGCGTGGGAGGCTATTTTTCCAAATGACGCGGTCGCGTGGGTCACGCGGATGTGTGGGCATGTTTGTGCCTAAAGCGCGACTCCAGCCACGCTTTCGCGTGACTTTCTATTTACTTTCTTTTCTTCACAACGCACTGGTGACGCGGACGCGTCAGCGACGCTGCCGCGTCGCGTGCGTGTTTTTTTTTTATGCAGTATGCAGAATGCAAAATAATATGGATGTTATGAGTAATTCCAGGTTCAATGAAATAAAATAAAATAAAACTCAAAAAAAAAACAAAACAAAATAAAATTAAAATTGAAAAAGGAACGATCATACCATGGTGGGTTGTCTCCCACCTAGCACTTTTAGTTAAAGTCCTTAAGTTGGACATTTGGTGAGTTCCTTATCATGGTGTCTTGTGCTTATATTGATCCTTGAATTCCCACCAATGTTTATACTTCCATTGCCCTCCGGAATCCTAAACTAGGCGCAGAAAGCCTTCAAGCAGGTTAAAGCAAGTGACAAGGCCCCAAGAGTGGTTATTTCTATACTGAATTCTGGGGTCCCAAACCTTGCTTTTGCACCCGTCTTCTTGTTGATCATTAGTGTTCCAACCGGGTGGCAGGCAATCTAAATTCTCACTAAAGCGTCCAAACAACTTCCTAGACCCATTCAGTTGAGCTTTACACCAACCTTTGCATTTAAACTTTGAGCTTTCCACCATATTGAATCTTGCATGACGAATCCTACCACTAACTATCTCCCTCTTACTCTTAAAGCCACAAAGAGCTCTAAGCTGACCATCTGTTTCAAGCAAAGCATATTCAAGTGAGCTAATTAAGCTTAGAGATGAGAGATTTACCCACATGAATGAAGGGATGGATGGTGATGGCTTTGGGGGAGAGGTCTCCATCAACCTTGGCAAGGTGATTTCCAGCTCCATTCCCTTGGGCTCTTCTTTGACAACTTCCACCTCTTTGTAAGCTTCTTCAATTTCAACCTCTTCCTCTTAGTAGATTTCTTCCAATTCAATCTCTTCTTCATTACTTACCAAGGGCATGGGAGATTGTGCTTCTTCTTTTTTGATTTCCATGTCTAGTCCAATGGGAGAGGATTCAATTGTAGATAAGAATTCATTAATGATTGAATCCATCTCTTGATCATCCCCTTCAAAGTCTTCAACCAGGCTATGCCTTGGAGGTTGTACACCCTCCTCAACATCAATTTCAAACTCCTTAGAAGGGGGCTCTATGACTTGAGTTTTCCAAGAAGGTTCCGCATCTCCCAAGTCTTCAACTACTTCTTCCTCTTCAATGATCACGGCTTCCTCCAATTGTTCCAATACAAAGTCGTGCTGCTCACTGTTTACCGGAGTTTCTAGTGTCTCCTTCATGCTACGTTCTTCAGTAGATTCTCCACATGAAACCGTGGGGGTTCCTTGAGTGCTCAGATGTTGGGAAGCTAATTGATTTACTACCTCGGTTAAGACAGTCGCTAATTCCAGTACATTCCTTTTCATCCTCGCTTGCCCTTGAAGAAGACCACGAAGGATGTCATCTATTGGAGATTGGGGTGGATATGAGGATTCATTATTTTGGAGAAAGGGTTCATAATGAAAAGGTGGTTCTTCTTGATAAGGATATGGAGATGGTGAATATTGAGGTGGTGGTTCTGGGTGTGGTTCATATGGTGGTTGGTGTGGTGGATATAGGTTAGGGTCATATTGTGGTGTTTGGTGGTAAGGGGCTTGTGAGTATGGTGGTTCAAAGTTCTGTTGAGGAGATGGTTCATAAGCATATGGCGGAGCTTGTTGGTAACTACAAGGGGTCCACCATAGTCATCATTTTGGTATGCATCACAGAATGGTTGTTGGTTATAGTGCATTGGAGGGGGTTGTTGCCAATAGGATTGATCAAATCCTTGTGGCTTCTCCCATCTTTGATTCTTCCAATCTTGATGCCTATTTTCATTATAGTTTTCATTCCTTACAACAACATTGGAACCAAACTTAAAGCGATGGGGGTGAGAACTCATAATAGCAAATAAAAATTAAAAACGAAAATAAAAATAAATTTAAATTAAAAGGTTATTGAAATTTAAAATTTTGAATTTGAAAATTAAATTTTGAATTTTGAATTTTAAATTTTGAAATTTGAAATTTGAAATTTGAATTTTAAATTTTGAATTTTGATTTTTCAATTTTAAATTTTGATTTTTGAATTTTGAAAAAGTCAACAATATAAGATGAAGATTTGAAAAAGATTTAAATTTTGAAAAAGTTTGATTTTTAAAATTTTAAATTTAAATTTTGAAATTTGAATTTTGAATTTTGGAATTTAATTGAAATTTGAAATTTGAATTTGAAATAAGATAAGATAAGATTTTGAAAAAGATATGATTTTTGAAAAAAAGATTTGAATTTTGAAATTTAAAACTAAGATAAGATAAGATAAAAAAAATTTTAAAATAAAAATTTGAAAATTTTTTTTAACTGAATAAAAACCAATAACCTCTTAATTTACGAAAAAGCAAAAATAAAAATAAAAATAAAAACAAATCAAAAAGCAAATATTTACAATAACCAATAATAAGGCACACATTTGCAATTCCCCGACAACGGCGCCATTTTGAAAAGAGCGAAACTCTCGCGCGATCTAGAATTTTCACAATAAATTCGCGTTGTAAGTATAGCTTCTAGACCGACAAGAATTTCTTTCTTACAAAAGTTTTGGTTGTCACTTAAGCAAACCCAATAAAATTGATAACCGAGTATTTAAACCTCGGGTCGTCTTCTCAAGAAATTCCAGGGAGGTATGATTTATTATTGGTTATGTAAAACAGAATATTTTTGGGTTTTTTGAATTGATAGTTTTTTTTATAACTAAATAAAAACTAATAACCTCTTAATTTACAAAAAAGCAAAAATAAAAATAAAAATAAAAACAAATCAAAAAGTAAATATTTACAATAACCAATAATAAGGCACACGTTTGCAATTCCCCGGTAACGGCACCATTTTGAAAGAGCAAAACTCTCACGCGATCTAGAATTTTCTAAAAATAAATTCCTATTGTAAGTATAGCTTCTAGACCGACAAGAATTCCTTCCTTACAAAAGTTTTGTTTGTCACTTAAACAAACCCAATAAAATTGATAACCGAGTATTTAAACCTCGGGTCGTCTTCTCAAGGAATTGCAGGGAGTATGACTTATTATTAGCTATGGAAAAGGTAGAATTTTGGGTTTTTAAAAGGTTTGAACAAGTAAATTAAATGACAGGAGAAATAAATTAATAATTATAAAGAAAACTCTTGGCAAGGTATGATAACTTGGAAGTCCTATCCTAGTTATCCTTATCGATGGTGATGAGAATTGAGTTTTAATCCCACTTAGTTAACTTTTACTAAAGCAAAGGAAAGTTAAGTGGACTAATTAGTTTGATCTTCAGGTCCTAGCCAATTCCTAAGAAAGGACTAGAGTTATTGGAATCCAATTCAATTAGCAAAAATAACAATTATCAATCACGATGAGTTTGATAACTCAAGAGTCTCCAATTAATCAATTAAAGCCAAGAATATAAAAAGCTAAATAAGAATCATAAATCTGAAATACCTCAGTTTATATTAAATAAAAAAAATCCTAACATGAATGGTTCATAAGCTAATTTGGCAACATAAGTAATTAACAAATAAAAGCATTAAAGTATCTGAAAGTAGAAGAGAAATATAAAGTAAAAGGAATATTGAACCTGTGACTGAAGATGAAATGAACTAAACTAATAGAAATCCTAAAATCCTAATTCCTAAGAGAGAGGAGAGAACCTCTCTAACTAAAAACTACATCTAATCCTAAAATTATGTATTATGAGTTGATTATTATGAATGAATAGATTTCCCCACTTTATAGCTTCTAATATGTGTTTTCTGGGCCGAAAACTGGGTCGAAAACAGCCCAGAAATCGCTGGAGAAGAAATCTACCATGCTGATTTTTGTCACTGTGACGCGTCCGCATGGAACACGCATTTGCGTCAATTAGCTATATGGCCACTATAGCAAACTATATATCAAATCGAAGCCTCAGATGTTAGCTTTCCAACGCAACTGGAACCGCCTCATTTGGACCTCTATAGCTCATGTTATGACCATTTTAATGAGAGAGGGTTAGGCTGACAGCTTTGCAGTTCCTTCAACTTCTTGTATTCCTTCCACTTTTGCATGCTTCCTTTCCATCCTCCAAGCCATTCCTGCCCTGTAATCTCTGAAAACACTTAATATACATATCACGGCATCGAATGGTATAAAGGGAGAATTAATATTAATGAAATTAAGGTCAAAGGAGCATGTTTTCAATCATAGCACAAAATCGGGAAGGAAAATATAAAACATGCGATTTCTATGAATAAGCGTGAGAATAATGGATGAAAAACCACTCAATTTAGCACAATATAAACCATAAAATAGTAGTTTATCATGAAGATTCAATTTATAAACCGCTCAATTCAGCATCTCCTAAATCTTCAACCACTTCTTCCTCTACAACTATTATGGCTTCCTCCACTTGTTCCAATACAAAGCCATGCTCCTTATTGTCCACCGAAGTTTCTAGTGTCACCTTCATGCTACGCTCTTCTTTTGATTCTCCACATGTAGCCATGGGAGTACTTTGAGTGCTCAGATGTTGAGAAGCTATTATATTTACTACCTCGGTTAAGGCAGTAGTGAGTTCCAGTACGTCCCTTTGCATCTTCGCTTGCCCTTGAAGAAGAACACGAAGGGTGTCATCCATTGGAGATTGGGGTAGATATGAGGGTTCATTGGTTGGGAGAGAGGGCTCATAATACAGAGGTGGTTCTTCTTGATAAGGATATGGAGATGGTGGATATTGCGGTGGTGGTTCTTGGGAGTAATTGGATTGGAATTGTGGTGGATAAGGGTCATACGGTAGTGAATGGTGAAAAGGAGCTTGTGAGTGTGGTGGTTCAAAGCTATGTTGAGAGGGTGGTTCATAAGCACAGGGTGGAACTTGTTGGTAACTACAAAGGGATCCACCGTATCTATTGCCTTGGCATGCATTGTAGAATGGTCGTCGTCTGTGATACTGTGGAGGGTGTTTTTGCCTAAAGGGTTGATCAAGTCCTCGTGGCTCCATCCATCCTTGATTGCTCTGACCTTGATGAATGTTCCTGCTATAGCTTTCATTCCCTTCAACAATATTAGAACCAAACTCAAAGTGAGAGGGGTAAGAATTCATAGTAGCTAATAGAATTAAAAGGGAGAAACAAAAACAAATAAACAAGTAAAAGAAAAATATTTACAATAACCAATAATAAGGCACACGTTTGCAATTCCCCGGCAACGGCGCCATTTTGAAAGAGCGAAATTCTCACGCGATCTAGAATTTTCACAAAAATATAATCGCGTTGAAAGTATAGCTCCTAGACCGACAAGAATTTCTTTCATACAAAAGTTTTGGTTGTCACAAGTAACAAACCCAATAAAATTAATAAACTGAAGTATTCAAACCTCGGGTCGTCTTCTCAAGGAACTGCAGGGAGGTGTTCTTATTATTAGTTATGGAAAACAGTGTTTTTGGGTTTTAAAAGGTTTGAACAAGGGAAATAAATTGCAGGAATTAATAAATTAATAACTAATAAAACTCTTGGCAAGGTATGAAAATTTGGAAGTCCTATCCTAGTTATCCTTATCGATGGTGATGAGAATTGAGTTTTAATCCCACTTAGTTAACCTTTACTAAAGCAAAAGAAAGTCAAGTGGACTAATTAGTTTGATCCTCAAGTCCTAGCCAACTCCTAAGAAAGGATAGAGTTATCGGAATTCAATTCAATTAGCAAAAATAACAATTATCAATCACGATGAGTTTGATAACTCAAGAGTCTCCAATAAATCAATTAAAGCCAAGAATATAAAAAGCTAAATAAGAATCATAAATCTGAAATACCTCAGCTTATATTAAATAAAGAAAAGCCTAACATGAATGGTTCATAAGCCAATTTGGCAACATAAGTAATTATCAAATAAAAGCATTAAAGTATCTGAAAGCAGAAGAGAAATATAAAGTAAAAGCAATATTGAACCTGTGACTGAAGATGAATTGAACTAAACTAATAGAAATCCTAAAATCCTAAATCCTAAGAGAGAGGAGAGAACCTCTCTCTCTAAAAACTACATCTAAATTATGAAAAGTGAATAATGGAAGACCTCCTCATGAATGGATGCATTCCCCCACTTTATAACCTCTAATCTGTATTTTCTGGAGTTGGATCTGGGCCAAAAGGGTTTCAGAAATCGCTGTGGGCGTTTTCTGCAGTTTCTGCACGTGGCGTCTGTCACGCGTCCGCATTGGTCATGCGGTCGCGTCATCTGGGAGTTTTCCTTGTAACGCGTTCGCTTCGGTCACGCGTACGCGTCATTTGCGTTCTGCTCAAGGCAAGCGTCCGCGTCAGTCACGCGTTCGCGTCGCTGCCTTTTCGCGCTAGGCACGCGGTCGCGTCGTCCATTCGTTCGCGTCGCTGCCCTTTTCTTCAAAACTCCATTTTTGTGCTTTCCTTCCAATTTTGTATGTTTCCTTTCTGTCCTCTAAGCCATTCCTGCCTTGGGAGATCTGATAATACTTAACACACAAATCACGGCATCGAATGGTAATAAAGGGTAATTAAAATTAATATTTTTAAAGCATAGGAAACATGTTTTTCACATATATCACATAATAAGGAAGGGAAAGTAAAACCATGTAATTTACATGAATAAGTGGGTGAAGGATTGAATAAATCACTTAAATTGAGCACAAAGTACATCATAAAATATGGGTTCATCAGTCACAGAATCGGTCGCTAAATTAAATATAGCGACCGATTTAGTCACCAACAGACCCGAAAAGCCTTTTTTGGTTTTGGTTGCTAATTCGGTCGCTAATTGAAATTTAGCGACTGATTTAGCAACCAACTTTTTTTTTTCTTAAAACATTTTGATTAGTTGCAAAATCGGTTGTTAATAGCGACAGATTTTATTGGTCGCTAAAATTGGTCACTATTTTAAAACTTTCTTGTAATTCTCTGACCAAATCAATTGTTGATTCGATTATGATAACTTTGCTTAAAATAGATAAAAAAAATAGCTTTCGATTAAAATTAGTGCTCTTTATAAGTTATTTTAAAAAAATTCAAATTGTTAACACACTTTTTGAAAATTAGAAACAAAAGCATCCTATCTGAAACTTCTTTTATTAGTATCATTGTCAAGTGTCAACAAATATAATTCGTTTTTAATTAAACAAAAACATTAAAAAATTATTAGCTAAAAAGAAATGTTTAGATTAAATTAACTTTAAGGGTAAAAATAATAACTAAACAAGTTGAATAAAAATTAATGGTATGATATTTCGAGAAAAAAAGTTGATATTGAAGTTTAGAGGTAATTTTTTTCAAAATGGTCGTTTTAAATATTTTTCAAAATATGAAATAAAGAATTTCTAGAAAGTCAAAATGGTAGGAGCGATTTGCAAATTTTTCCTTTTCTTCAAGTATCCAGAAATTGACGGAAGCAATTTGTGGTTTTTCAAAAATTGATGGGGTGTTTTGTGATTTTTAGATTTTTTTTAAACAAAAATACTGGAGGCATTGTGAGAAGGAGCATTGTGTTTGTTCAATTTTTTACTTCTTTATACAATTAACACTAATCGGGGAGACCTGGGGAGGTGCGTTATGTTTTTCCAATTTTTTTGAACATTTACGGGTTGAGAATATATCAACTCTAACCCTATCTGTTTTTAATTTGTGGGTATCCAACTCTATCCGTGGGTTACAAAAAAGATGCAATATTATTATATAAGTTGATGATAATTTAAAATAGAATTGATTTTTATGTTAAAAAAAGTATTAAATTATCAATTAATGATCTTCTTTTATTGGCTAAGGATATTTTGCATTTAATGAGAGGTCTTTTGTTCAACATCCACTTAAAACATATTTTTACATATATAGGGTACAAGTTGGTCGGGTAGGGTTGAGGCTCAACCCGCACCCTCCCGACCCACACAAAAACTCTACCCGCACCCTATTATACCCGCTGCGGATCGGATTGTCAACCCTACACGACCGGATGAGGTTGGGTTGGGTACCCACGAGTAGGGTGCATGTTGCCACCCCTAGATAGGATGTTTTCATTTTTTTTAATACAAATAGTAGAAGCGTGGAAGACAAATGTGTTTATGGAATATATGATGGAATAAAGTTTCAAAATGAGAGAGTGGGTGGAAAAGTATACCAATATGGACTGGGGCTTTCTCACCCTCCACGAAAAACATATTTTTCTAAATATATGCAAACATTAGAAAACAATTTTCAAAAACTCTGTTGTAGTCTCTCGCAATCAACGGGAGTCATTTTTATTTTTATATTTGTTTTAAATTTTAGTGCATCTCGCATGGTATGAGAATGAAAAATAATCTTTTTTAATTATTTTTTATGCATTCTCATAATCTATGTAAAAGTGTTGACAATGCATATTCAAGCTCTCATAATGGGTGAGATGCAAGCTTTTTCAAATAGTTTATTCTCTCGTAACGCGCAAAATAGCATTAATGAAATAAATTTTCAAACAAAAAATTTACTGGTATGGAGAAAAAAATTATAAAAATCATGTTTTATCTATGAATTTACCTGAGGAGTGAATGACTCATTCACATCCCTCACTTCTTCAATCTATTTCCTTCAAAAACCTCTATTCTACCGTCTTTGTTTTTATTTTTTGGTAGTGCTCTACAATCTTTCTTTTTGTTTTTTTGACGATGCTCTACCATCATTTTTCTTCATTCTCAATATGTGGGATTTGAATTTGAGTAATATATTTGATGTATTTTAAAAAAAAAAATAGATGCTAGTGTGAATTTATTAATACACCATAATGGTGAAATTATATCTTACACGAATAACGGTGTGAAATTTTTGTGTGAGAATCATGTTTCTTTTATTATTCCCTACAATATATCATTTGTTGAGTTACAAATTAGATTATGATAGAACATAAAAAGTGATGTTTTAAAGAAAGACACAAGTATTTTATACAAGCATCCAGTATTAGTTTTTGGCTGGATAGTATAGTTTCAAACAATGAATATAACCGATGAAGCTAATATGCATAAGATGCTGTCGATCCATTGATAAAACCAATCTCAGGTGTCTATGTTTGAGTTATATGTTGAGTTCAAGTAGTTGGCTATTAATTAGGAACTAGACAAAACCAAATGTAAACGAAGAGGACAACACATATTAGAGAGAAAATAGAACCAATCACGAGGAAGAATTCTTAGCCAACTATGAAAATTTGGAAGGAAATGAGGTAGGCAACATGGATGTTCAAATTACAATAAATCCAGTGGCAAGTCAACATCCCTTTGGTCTGCCATATTTCATGTGTCTTAGATCTTGAAACTATGCATGCATCAGAATTTTCTGAATGTGCAAACTGAACTATGTAAGTGTACATATTTTATTATCATTTTTTATTATGATAGTATTTTTTTAACTAGACATATTTTTACCGGGTGATTTTGTTGTATGTTAGGTGTTCTAACTATTCAAGATGGAGAATTTACTATTGGAATGGAATTCAATTCCAGGAGTTGTGGTCACAACAATTAAGAGTTACACAATTTTTAGAGGAGACAATTATAAGGTCTATGATTCCGAGCCCATGATTTTCTATGCCAAATGCATACAATATGGCAAAGGTTGTGACTGGCTTATCCGAGTAAGCAAGATTTGTAGAAAATGTTATTGGGAGATTAGGAAATACAATGGAAGCAATATGTGGACTATGCATACGATTTCTCAAGATCATTCTAAGTTGAATTCAGATATAACTGCTAAAGTTATAAGGCAACTAGTTGAAGCTAACTCATCATTGAAGGTGCAATCCATAATTGCAGAGGTTTAATCCATGTTCAACTACATGATAAGCTATTATAAGTGAGGTTGGCAAAGCAAAAGTCAATAGAAAAATCTTTGGTGGCATATTGTATGGAAATGTGTACTAAAAATCCAGGATTTGTGGTTTAGGTAGATAATATACAAGCATATCGTAGATCTGAGATAGAGGAAGGTGTCAAAATCATACATCGAGTATTTTTGAGCTTTGATATCCTTGCATTAGATCATTTAGATACTGCAAGCCCCTTGTGCAGGTTGATGGCACACATTTCTATCGAAAATACAAAGGAGCTCTTTTAGTTGTAGTTTTTCGAGATAAAAACCAAAATATTTTGACAATTACTTTTGTTATTGTTGAAGGCAAGACCACCCATGCATGGGATGATGTCGAGATTATTTTCTATCACCATGAGTATATTAGGCCTAAGAGAAGCATGATAGCATAGGTAAGTATCGAATTACAGATACTAGTATAAACTATAGAAGTACTGAATTTTTTTCTTGTTCTATTTCTAATGCATAATAGCCTCGTTCTCAATCAACATATATAAACTATTGAAACATGCCAACATCATGAAAAAAGAAACAAAGCTAACAACAATTTAAAATAAAAAATAAAAACTACAATCAAACATATATAAACAAAATTGCAATTACAAAGTCTCTGATTCTCAATCAAAATGAAAAATGAAAAATGAAAACTACAATCAGACACATAAAAATGATAAATACCAATTTTAGGGTTTATCTTATGTAGAATTTGATGGGTTTTATCAATATTTTTCACATTTATTCATATAAATTGCATGTTTTTGTGTTTCCTTTCAAATTGTGCTTCATGGTTTAAAACATGCTTCTTTAACCTTAAAAATGCTAAATTTTAATCCTTTTCCATTACCATTCGATGTCGTGATGTGTTTGTTAAGTGCATTTAGGATCTATGGGGTAGGAATGGCTTAGAAGATGGAAGGGAAGCATGCAAAAGAGGAAGGAACATGAAGAATAGAGCTTTGGAGAAGTTGGTGCCAACGCGCACGGGTGACTAACGCGTATGCGTGGCCGAGTGCAGCATTGACTGACGGGCACGCTTGCCTGACGCATACGTGTGGCTTGAGGAGTTTGCTTCCACACGCACGCGTGACGCTCAGCACGTGACTCATTAATGGAAAACGTAGCTGGCAATTTCTGAAGGACTCTAGGCCCAAATCCAACTTGCTTCTGCATGGAAAAGACCCAAGGGTTGATAGGGGAAAGGGGGACTAACTCATACACACCATACACATAATTTTAGCTAGTTTTTGTTCTTATTTTCTAGAGAGAGAAACTCTTAATTCTCTCTAGGTTTAGTTTGTTTTGATCACCCTTTGTTGAATTTCTGAATTGGGTCTTGTTGAATTGAGTTTTAATTGTTCAATCTTAATTTCTTTAATTGTAATTTGTTTGGATCTTGTGTTAGAATTTTGTTTCCTCTTTATTTCCCTTTTCTTCTCATTTTATGAACTTTGGTTCGTCAATTCCATCTCAAAAAAGTGATTGTTACTGGGAGTTTAATATCCATATAGATATAGAATAAAACTGAAATTATTGATCATTACATAGAATTTAATTAAGATATTGTATGAAAGTCTCATTTCCTCTTTTTTTTTCAGACTGGAAGGATTTTGAACTAGATCAAATAAAATAAGGATTTTGGAAGTTGTATTTGATTTTTTTTATTTTTCCTAATTTGAATTATTATTATATATATCATCTATTTAATATATTTATTTCATTTAATTTTATTAAATATATTCATAATTTAATATATAAAATATTATATATCCATAAAAAGTAATATTTTCTATTTTAATAATTCTAATATTATATTTTATTAATATATTAGAATATATATATTTTAAATTTCGATTAGTGCATTGATGTTTTCTATGATTGATAGTGTTATTTGAGTTGTTTTCTATTCATAATTGTTAGTAGGTACTTGTAATTTCCAATTAATTTTGCAACTTAAATATGTCTTTTGTTAATGCCTACCATGTGTTTGATGAAATGTTTCCTTTGATTTTGGAGTAATTTCCTATACTCTTGACCTAGGCTAAGGGAATTGGGTGAACTTGAGTCATTGGGTCTAATTGAATTGGTGATTTGAGAACCCTTAGTGGTCAAATTGATACCCATTGACACTAATGTATTACTAAATCAATTAGTAGTAAGATTGGGACTTATGAGTTGAAATTGACCAAGCCATTTGATATACTTCACTTGTAGAAGTAGATTTAATGGGCTTGGTTCCTCATAATTGTCAATATATGGTTATTAGACAAGGATGGTTATCCCAATTTCTATGCCTTAGCCAAGAGTTCTTTTCCCTTCCTTTATAAGTTAATTGTTATTTACTTTCTTGTTATTTAACTTTCGTGTCAATCATCAAATCAAATCCCCCTTGTTCCTTCATAGCCAATAATGGAGCACTTCATTGCAATTCCTTGTGAGACGATCCGAGGTTTAAATACTCTCGGTTTTTATTGGGGTTGAACTAGTGACAACCATATCAAAATTTGATCAAAGGGTTATTTGTTGGTTTAGGACTATACTATGACATGATCTTCTTTTGAAAAATTCTAGACCAACGATAAATCTTAGACATCAAATTTTTGGTGCCGTTGCCGGGGAATGGTTGCAATGTGTGCTTTGATATTGGTTATGTGAATATGTGAATATTGTAGATAGTTTACTTGCTTTCATTAGTTTGTTTTTAGTTTAGATTTTCTTTAACGCATGAGCTATGACTTCTAAGTTGAATGACTCGGTCTCAATTGGATCCTAGCTTAGCCAAGTTTGATCCCGAAATTGAAAGAACCTTACTTCATACTCGGCAAGCTAGACGTCGGTTGGATTACACGGTTAGTGCTTCGGCCTCTCTTGAGAAACCCTCCGAAACACTAGATGAAACTGAGAGTGATCTAGAGTCCACATTCAACGAAGGAACTTCTTATTCCTCTGTTGGCACTACTGATATATCCTTGCATACTACAGGTGGAAACCACATGGCGGAGCCACGTAGGATTACCTTGCACGAGCAAGGAGCACCGAATCTTATTCTTCAACCGTTGCAAGTTAGGTATCCGAATCTTGATCCTAATTTTGAGCTGAAGAATATCTGATTAAGTTGCAGCCTAAGTACCATGGACTACCGGGCCAAGACCCCATTAGGCACTTGAGAGACTTTTAGGTAGCTTGTTCTACGGCTCGAAGGCATGGCACTAATGAGATTGCTATCATGGTTTTTGCTTTCCGCTTCTCTCTTGAGGGGCAAGCAAAAGAATGGTTCTACTCCCAACCTGATGAAGTGGTGACTGAATGGGACCTATTGAGAAGAGAGCTCTTAGATAAGTTCTTTCCTCCGGAGAAGACTGACTACATCTGGAAGGAAATTTTCGGTATAATGCAAAGAGACCAAGAAACACTCTATAAATATTGGACTCGATTTAAAAGGTTGTTGGAATCTTGTCCACATCATGGGTTAGATACTCATTTGCTCATTAGCTATTTCACTGGAGGTCCTTGTGCACCGGATAAGAGATTACTCACCGCCTCTAGTGGTGGTTCCCTTTCTAAGAACAAGACGACGGCAGAAGCATGGAGTTTGATCAATGATGTTGCCGAAGCTACCCAACATGTGAGAGTGAGGAAAAATCCTCCCAAGAGTATGGTGGAAGCACCTTCTTCCGACATGGATTTGACTAAAGTGCTTGGAGAAATGACCACTCTCCTCAAGGAAATTCACCAAGGACAAAAGGCATCTCACTCAATCCAAGCCATCCAAGCCCCACCTCAAATCCTCCAACTTGAAGGATGATGCACTACTATTTTGTGGTACATTTTATGCTAAATTAAGTGGATTTCATCCATTATTCTCACACTTATGCATATAAATTGCATGTTTTATATTTTCCTTCCTAATTCTGTGCTTTGATTGAAAACATACTTCTTTAGCCTTAAAATTGCTAATTATTAATTCTCTCTTATTACCATTCGATGCCGTGATATGTTTGTTAAGTGTTTTCAGGGATTATAGGGCAGGAATGGCTTAGAAGATGGAAAGGAAGCATGCAAAAGTGGAAGGAATACAAGAAATTGAAGGAATTGCTAAGCTGTCAAGTCTGACCTCTTCGTACTAAATCGATCATAACTTGAGCTACAGAGGTTCGAATGAGGCGGTT
Source organism: Arachis ipaensis (assembly GCF_059453495.1). Taxonomy (NCBI): domain Eukaryota; kingdom Viridiplantae; phylum Streptophyta; class Magnoliopsida; order Fabales; family Fabaceae; genus Arachis; species Arachis ipaensis. The sequence continues at coordinate 69,203,955 of NC_142438.1, forward strand.
CCAGTTGCGTTCAAAACCTAACATCCGGGGCTTCAAAATGATATGCAATTTGCCATAGTTGCCATGAAGTTAGATGACGCACACGCGTGGATCACGCGTACGCATGACCTTGCGAAAGTTCAGTAACGCGTACGCGTGACAGAGCCACGTGCTGGACGTATCAGAAATTACTGGCGGCAATTTCTGGACTCCTTTTAGCCCATTTTCAAGCGCAAAAAACACAGATTAGAGGCTGCAGAGTGGGGAAATCATTCATTCATTCATTCATACAACATTCATTCACATAATTTTAGGTTTTTTATGTAGTTTTCTAGAGAGAGAGGAATTTCTCTCTAGGTTTTAGGATTCTTAGGTTTAGCTATTTTCAATTTCAGATTTCTATCTTAGTTTAATTTAGTTTTTCTTCTACTTTTATTTGTCTTAGCATTCTAGTTTATTTATTTACCTTATTGATTACTTTGTGTTGCTACTTTAGTTTATGAATCTCATGTTAGATTTGATTTTCTATTTAATGCAATTTGAGGTATTTCATGTTTATTGCTTCTTCCATTATTTGTTATCATTGATGCTTGCAATTGGTTGTTTGGATTTTATTATCTTTTATTTCTTTTCTATGCTTTTATGTTGTGCCTTCCAAGAGTTTGATAAAATGCTTGGTAGGGTTTTAAATTAGAGTAATTGGAGACTCTTGAGTTGTCAAACTCTTTTGTTGATTGATACTTGAAAGTTGCTAGTTGACTTGAATCCCTCTAAAGCTAGTCTTTCCTTAGGAGTTGACTAGGACTTGAGTAATCAAATTAATTCATCCACTTTACTTTCCTTCATAGTTAAAGGTTAACTAAGTAGGAGCAATGGACAATTCTCATCACAATTGATAAGGGCAACTAGGACAGGACTTCTAGTTCTCATATCTTGCCAAGAGTTTTCTTAGTTATTAATTTAATTTCTTGTCATTTACTTTCCTTGTTCCTTATTTCAAAAAACCCAAAAAAAGATACTTTTCCACAACCAATAGTAAAAACACTTCCCTGCAATTCCTTGAGAGATGACCCGAGGTTTGAATACTTCGGTTATTATTTTTAGGGATTTGTTACTTGTGACAATCAAATTTTTGTATGAAATGATTGCTTGTTGGTTTAGAAACTATACTTGCAACGAGAATTTATTTGTGAAATTCTAAACCACAAAAAATTCACTCGTTAAAATGGTGTCGTTGCCGGGGAATTACAAACGTGTGCCTTATTATTGGTTATTGCGAATATTGTGAATAAATTTGCTTTTTTGTTTCATTGTTAGTTGTTTCTAGTTTTAGGAGTTTAGTTTCATTATTCCTTGTTAGTTTTTATTTTTATTTTCTCTTGATACTATGAATTCTCACCCCTTTGGCTATGAGTTTCGTTACAATCATGTTGTAGAAAGAGGAGATTACAATGAAAGCTTGCATTAAAAATGGGACAATCGAAGATGGGAGGAGCCACAAGGATTTGATCAACCCTCTTGGCAACAACCTCCACCCACTTACTATGAGCAAGAACCATTCCAAGGTGCATATCAATCCAATGGATATGGTGGACCCTCTTGTAGTTACCAACAAGCCCCAGCCCCACCATATGCCTATGAAGTCCCTCCTCAACATATCTTTGAACCACCATATTCACAAGCCCCTTTCCACCAGTCACCTCCATATGACCCTAACCCTTATCCACCACACCAACCACCATACGAACCATATGAACCATACCAAGAACCACCACCTCAATATACACCATCTCCATACCCTTATCAAGAAGAACCACCTCCGTATTATGAGCCTTTTCTCCTAACAAATGAACCCTCCTATCCACCCCAAGCTCCCATAGATGATACCTTTAGTGTTATTCGCTAAGGGCAACAGGAGCTTCAAACCACACTTACCTCTGCTTTCACCGGTCTTACCTCTACTCTCCAAGATCTTATATCTCGTGTAGATCCATCCTTTACTCCCAATACTTAACCCTCAAGCTCTAGTGTACTTCCTTTTCACCCATGTCCATCAATCCAAAAGCAACAAGATCCAAATTACGCTATTGACATGGAACAAGAGAGAAGGGATTGTCTTAGGGATGTAATGGATCGGGTTCACGTATATATACTTCAAGAGAAGCAAGAGGAGGCCCAAAAAGTGGAGGTAGGAGAGACCCTTGAAGATGAAGGAGTAGTTGAAGAATTAGGAGGAATTGAAGAAAGTTGTCAAGAGGTGGAAGTTATCAAGGAGGAGCTAGATTTTGTACTAGAGCAAGTGGAGAACGCCGAAATTATTGAAGAAGAGGAAGTGGTTGAGGACTTAGGAGATGCGGAACCTCCATGGGAAACTCAAGTCATAGAGCCTCCTTCCTAGACGTTTGAATTTGATGTTGAGGAGGGTGTACAACCTCTAAGGCATGTCATGGTTGAAGACTTGGAGGAGGTTGATCATGAGATGGATTCAATAATTGATGAGTTTTTATCAACAATTGAATCCTCCCCCATTGGACTTAAAGAAGAGGTCAATGTTGCAGAAGCTTGTCAAGAGGTGGAGACACTACAAGAAAAAAGGCCTGTGGCCACGCTTTTTTCTTGCCACGCTTCAAAAGCGTGGCCAAAAGTGGTCAATGGACACGCTTTTATGAGGGGGGCGGTAGATTAGAGATTTGGCCACTTTTTTTTTTCCACGCTTCAAAAGCGTGGCGAAAAGGATCAACAGCCATGCTTTTGTAAGGGTGGCAATTGATTAGAGAAACGGCCACGTTTTTTTCTGCCACGCTTCAAAAGCGTGGCCATAGAGAGAAACAAAGACGTTTTAAAAGCGTGGCGACAGGGTTTCATTACGGCCACGCTTACAAAATGTGGCCATATCTTGGTACTCTTTTGGCACACTTTAAAAGCGTGGCCAAAAGATTTTTTTCTGCCACGCTTCAAAAGCGTAGCCGTAGAGAGCTATAGGAACGGTTGAATCGGACAGAGAACCGACCGGTTTAAAAGAAACTTCGTCATTTTTGCCAAATTTACTTACTTTCACTCTTGGTTCTGAAGCTCCTTCGTTTTTTTCTCCCTTTCTCCCTCCGTTTCTTTCATTCACAGAAACTCAGCCAAAAAACCCTAACACTGTAAGCCTACACCACCGCCGCCGCAAGGAGTGGCATACTGCTGCCGTCCGTCCGTCTATTTAGCTTCCCTCGTGCTCCAAGTCTTCAACCCCCGTTCGCTATCACCGATCGCAGCAGCTTCCTCGAGCTCGGCGTCCGTCGTCGTTGTCTGCTCAGTCGCGCTTCCGCCGCCGTTGGTTGCCGTTAACGTTCGCGTCTTCGTTCAGCCGTCGTCTTCGTTCGCGTTCTTCGCCGTTCAAGTTTGCTCGGCGTTCACCATTCGTGTTTACTCGCCGTTCACCATTCGCGTTCACGTTCGTCTGGAGGCCACGTTGCCCTCCTTCAAACTCTACGACCAACCCATGCGCTCCACCTAGCCGTCGAACTGCTCTCGTTTGTCGCCGCCGTGAGTTCCCTAAACCCACCACCAGACAATACACTCACACAACACCAATACTCTGCTTGAAACTTTGCAACTTCTTATTTCTATTACAATAAGTAACTATTTGATTTGGCAGTGGTTTAGATTTTTTTCATAGACTGAATTAAAGTATACAATAGTTATGTTCTCTTCTCTATCACACTGATACTAAGCTTTGAATTCTCTTATTTCGTTTCAAGTTTACCGTACTCAACATGTTTGATGAAATGCTTTAGCCATATTTCGGGTTGGTTTTATCATTTCTAGCTTTTAGAAACTTAGTAAGTTGATTGCATGTGAAATTAGAATAATTGGATCTTAGTAATTAGGAAATTTTAGCTGCACAAATAGCATCTTTGTAGAAAACATATTAGCATGATGATTCCACTTGCATTAGTGTTCTTCTGGTAAATTTTAATTGTTAGTGTGAACTTGTTAATCTGCTAATTATTCTTGTGTTGTTGTTCTGTTGTTCTTCTGTTATTTTTATTTTATTTTTTTTTGTTGTGATTTTCTGTTTTTGAACCTGTTAAGTTGATAATTTGCTAAATTATTAAGCTGCTGTTGTTTTAATTTGCTAAATTGTTAGGTTTCTCAAATCCTTACATCAATGTTTTGGTATTTACATTTTGACAATTGTCCTTCTCAAAAGCAAATGGTCACGAGTTAATTATTCTCTTGCCAAAATTATAATTCTTGGTAGGTATTCTTGATAGAGGTATTCAGCTTAATGGTCTTGGCATGAAGAGCTTCATGACTTATGAAAGCAATGTACTTTTTTCCCTTTGCTTCATGATTGATTGCAATATAGCTGGTGGTAATTGGATTGAAATTCTTGCTGGGAAATATAAGAAGATAGCTAGTATGCGAAATTGTTACTCAGGTTGTGAATTATTGTTTGAAATTGATTCCCTGGCGATGGCACCAAAAACGGATGCACAGAACCATGGTCTAAATATATCTTCACAACTTCGCATAACTAACTAGCAAGTGCACTGGGTCGTCCAAGTAATAAACCTTACGTGAGTAAGGGTCGATCCCACGGAGATTGTTGGTATGAAGCAAGCTATGGTCACCTTGTAAATCTCAGTCAGGCGGATATAAAATAGTTATGGAGTTTTCGAAATTAATACTAAAATAAGGATAGAAATACTTATGTAAATCATTGGTGAGAATTTCAGATAAGCGTATGGAGATGCATTCATTCCTCTGAACCTCTGCTTTCCTGCTGTCTTCATCCAATCAGTCATACTCCTTTCTATGGCTGGCTTTGTGTAAGGGTTTCACCGGTGCCAATGGCTACTTTCAATCCTCTCGGGAAAATGGTCCAAATGCTCTGTCACAGCACGGCTAATCGTCTGGAGGCATCACCCTTGTCGTTGGTTGCATCCTATTCCTCTCTGTAAAAATAGTCCGATGCGCTGTCACTGCATGGCTAATCATCTTGGAGGTTCTCGATCATACTGGAATAGAATTTACTATCCTTTTGCGTCTGTCACTACGCCCAGCACTCGCGAGTTTGGAGTTCGTCAAAGTCATTCAATCCCAGAGTCCTACTCGGAATACCACGGATAAGGTTTAGACTTTCCGGACTCTCATGAATACCGCCATCAATCTAGCTTATACCACGAAGATTCTTATTAAGAGATCTAAGAGATACTCATTCAATCTAATGTAGAACGGAAATGGTTGTCAGGCACGCGTTCATAGGGAATGATGATGATTGTCACGTTCATCACATTCAGGTTGAAGTGCGAATGACTATCTTAGAAGCGAAATAAGATGAATTAAATAGAAAACAGTAGTACTTTGCATTAATCTTTGAGGAACAGCAGAGCTCCACACGTTAATCTATGGAGTGCAGAAACTCTACCGTTGAAAATACATAAGTAATGAGGGTCCAGGCATGGCCGAATGGCCAGCCCCCAAACGTGATCAATAGATCAAAAGATAATCCAAAGATCCAAAGATAAAACTCAGGATGTCTAATATAATAGTAGAAAGTCCTATTTATACTAAACTAGTTACTAGGGTTTACAGAAATAAGTAATTGATGCATAAATCCACTTCCGGGGCCCACTTGGTGTGTGCTTGGGCTGAGCTTGAAGTCTACACGTGGAGAGGTTATTCTTGGAGTTGAACGCCAGCTTTTGTGCCAGTTTGGGCGTTGAACTCCACTTTGCAACTTGTTTCTGGCGCTGGACGCCAGAATTGGGCAGAGAGCTGGCGTTGAACGCCAGTTTGCGTCATCTAAACTCGACCAAAGTATGGACTATTATCCATTTCTGGAAAGCCCTGGATGTCTACTTTCCAACGCAATTGGAAGCGCACCATTTTGAGTTCTGTAGCTCCAGAAAATCCACTTTGAGTGCAGGGAGGTCAGAATCCAACAGCATCAGCAGTCCTTCTTCAACCTCTGAATCTGATTTTTGCTCAAGTCCCTCAATTTCAGCCGGAAAATACCTGAAATCACAGAAAAACACAGAAACTCATAGTAAAGTACAGAAATGTGAATTTAACATAAAAACTAATGAAAATATCCCTAAAAGTAACTAGATTCTACTAAAAACATACTAAAAACAATGCCAAAAAGCGTATAAATTGTCCCCAAGCAACTGAAAATCAAATAGGATAAGAAGAAGAGAATATACTATAAATTCCAAACTATCAATGAAACATAGCTCCAATCAGATGAGCGGGACTTGTAGCTTTTTGCCTCTTGAATAGTTTTGGCATCTCACTTTATCCATTGAAGTTCAGAATGATTGGCTTCTATAGGAACTCAGAGTTTAGATAGTGTTATTGACTCTCCTAGTTTAGTATGATGATTCTTGAACACAGCTATTTTATGAGTCTTAGCCGTGGCCCTAAGCACTTTATTTTCCAGTATTACCACTGGATACATAAATGCCACAAACACATAATTGGGTGAACCTTTTCAGATTGTGACTCAGCTTTGCTAAAGTCCCCAATTAGAGGTGTCCAGGGTTCTTAAGCACACTCTTTTTTTGCTTTGGACCTTGACTTTAACCGCTCAGTCTCAAGTTTTCACTTGACACCTTCACGCCACAAGCACATGGTTAGGGACAGCTTGGTTTAGCCGCTTAGGCCAGGATTTTATTCCTTTAGGCCCTCCTATCCACTGATGCTCAAAGCCTTGGGATCCTTTTTATTACCCTTGCCTTTTGGTTTTAAGGGTCATTGGCTTTTTGCTCTTGCCTCTTGGTTTTAAGAGCTTTTGGCTTTTTCTGCTTGCTTTTTTTTTTCTTTCTATTTTTTTTTGCTATTTTTTTTTCTCTTTTTTTCTGCAAGCTTTGTTCTTTGCTGCTTTTTCTTGCTTCAAGAATCATTTTTATGATTTTTCAGATTATCAAATAACATGTCTCCTTGTCATCATTCTTTCAAGAGCCAACATATTTAACATTCTTAAATAACAACTTCAAAAGATATATGCACTGTTCAAGCATACATTCAGAAAACAAGAAGCATTGTCACCACATCAATATAACTAAACTAAGTTCAAGGATAAATTCGAAACTCATGTACTTCTTGTTCTTTTGAATTAAAACAGTTTTTTTATTTAAGAGAGGTGATGGATTCATAGGACATTCATAACTTTAAGACATAGTTACTAAATACTAATGATCATGTAATGAAGACACAAACATAGATAAGCACTTAACATAGAGAAAACGAAAAACAGAGAAAGTAAGAACAAGGAATGAGTCCACCTTAGTGATGGTGGCGTTTCCTTCTTGAGGAACCAATGATGTCCTTGAGCTCTTCTATGTCTCTTCCTTGTCTTTGTTGCTCCTCCCTCATTGCTTTTTGATCTTCTCTTATTTCATGAAGCATGATGGAGTGCTCTTGATGTTCCACCCTTAGTTGTCCCATGTTGGAACTTAATTCTCCTAGGGAGGTGTTGATTTTCTCCCAATAGTTTTGTGGAGGAAAATGCATATGAGGCATCTCCGGGATCTCATGGTGATGAGCTTCCTGCGCCTCTTGAGCTCCATGAATGGGCTCTCTTGCTTGCTCCATCTTTTCCTTACAGGTACTTTCTCAACTCCTTAGGAAGGCAAAGTAGAAGAACCTGGTTCTTCCTAAGTTAAAACAGGCTGGTTCAGAACAAGGAACATATGAAGGTGCCACTGTAAGTTCATTTTAATTATTCAATTGATGATTATATCAGGCTCTATCTTCCTTAAATATGCATAACTTCATGTTTTCTTTTTGTCATGTCTCCTAATACAATGTGAAATTAAGACACTGAATAAGCTTCCTGCCAGCAAAATTATTTGACGATTTCTATGCCCAAAGGGTTTTCCAAGACTGCATTGAATGAAATAGATTTATAGATACATGCTAAACATAAATGTTGTAGCAAAGTAGGACATTACTGCCACAGTGCCACCTAACATCAGAGTTGCTGAATGCTGACATGTTTGTGGATTTGAAAGCTGTTTATAGCTCAATAATGTTATCACCGAGTCTCTTCTAGTAGCTGCATTCTGTAAAGACTGTTTTCTGTTTTTCTTTTTTGGAAAATTTCTTTGTTTGTAACCATATTTGTTACGCTCAGAAAAGATGTGATATAATATTTTTTACAGTTTAAAAATGTTTAGTAGAATTTATACGAAGTCCTCTGCTTGTATTAAATCAGAGTTCTTAAAATACTTTTCACTTGTCTTATCCCTCTTTAAATAACAAAAACAAAGAGTAAAAGAAAAAAAATGAAAGCATGATTTTAAGTGTATATATTCTTGGCAGCCTTTTCCTTATTTTCCGTTTGGATATTTATTTATCCAACTTTTGCTTGTGAAGCACAAGATCATGATTCTTTTAACTTTTGCAACTTGCAGGTATTGGAGGCAAGAGCTGGGTTCTATGAAAAGCCAATTGCTACAATAGATTTTGCATCACTACATCCATTTATTATGATGGCCTATAATTTATGTTATTGTACCCTGGTAAATCTTAACTCTTCATGTTTCTAGCTGCTACCATGAGCAACTTAGTGTTTTTTTATCCCCTGTTGTATTTATTTTTATTCATTAGGGTTCATTGATTTTTTTTTTTGGGGAGTAACAGTTTTGACTTTTGAGCACTTCTTGTTTACTGTTTTAAGGTGACTCCTGAAGATGTTCGGAAACTTAATCTCCCTCCAGAATTAGTGAACAAAACTCTGGGGGAAACATTTGTTAAATCAAATTTGCAGAAGGTCTGTTGCTTTTAGTTTGGTATTTTGAGCATAGTTTAGTTTTGTGTTATTGTACTTTTAGATTTGCATTTACCAATCAGTGAGCATAGTTTAGTTTCTGTTGCTTTATTGTTCTTGATATTTTGCTGCAGGCTAGTATTGGAATGGATAACTTGAACGCTTAATGCACAAAGTGGAGCAGTTTTAGGTTGATTTTGATCTTTTACTAAGTATTTAGGCTGATGAGCATCTCTATTAGTGTAATTTTAGTTTTGGAATTTGAACTCGAGATTTATTTTGCATTTGAATATTAGTTTTTTAATGTATAAAACAATTATAGTAAATTATATATGTCACTAATTATTGTTTGATATGTCTTGTAATAAAAATTGCATACTATATTTGTAGGTTTGGTAATAAAAAAGGATTGAAAATTTATATTGTGTAGCAATGAAGATCAAGCAAGGAAAAGAATTTTTTTTAATTTAACAAGGCTTTCGCCATGCTTTTAAAGCGTGGCTGTATATCTTACTATGGCCACGCTTTTAAAGCGTGGCCGTATCTCGTCTACTGCCACGCTTGTAAAGCGTGGCCATATCTCTCCTATCGCCACGCTTTAAAAGCGTGGCCATATCTCCCACCTACAACCATGTTTTTAAAAGTGCCAATTTGTAAAAGCGTGGCCATATCTCCCACCTAGTAGCTATTGCCACGCTTTTTTCAGCTTTTTGCCACGCTTTAAAAGCGTGGCAATAGACGTGTTTTCTTATAGTGAGATCATCAAAGAGGAGCCCAAGAGATTGAAGCATACATTGGCAAGGCCGCCACTAGAGATACCTCCCCCCAAGCCATTAACATCCAACACAACATTCAAGTGGGTAAAATTCTTATTCTTAAACTCTATCTTCCCACTTGAATATGGTTTGCTTGAAACGGATGGACAACTTAGAGCTATCTGCGGTTTTAAGAGTAAGAGAGAGATGGTTAGCGGTTGGCAACATCATCCTAGGTTCGTTATGGTTGGAAGCTCAAGGCCTAATTGCAAGGGTTGGTATAATTCTCAATTGATTGGGTCTAGGAGGATGTTTGGGTGCTTAAATGAGAATTTCAAGGCTAAACCACCCGGATGGAACAAGGATGATCAACTTGAAGACGGGTGTAGAAACAAGATTTGGGATCCCGGCATATATAAGGATCAATTTTGGGAGCTCAGAGCTTGTAAAGAACTCCATCAAAGCTTGGGGAATCTACTTGGTATTGATAGAGCTTCTTGGAAGTTCAAGCGTTGGTGGCAATTTGAAGATGAGTTCAAGCACAAGCCACCATGACAAGGAGCTCACCAAATGTCCAACTTAAGGACAATAACTAAAAGTGCTAGGTGGGAGACAACCCACCATGGTATGTCATCCCTTTTTATTCTTAGTTTTATTTTATTTTATTTTTATCGGTGTTCATTCATAATTTTTGCATCATCACCTGCATTCTGCATTAAAAAAAGGAATCGACGCGCAAGCGTCTACGACGCGCACGCGTCGTGTGTGACTGCGCAACAAAGAGAAAACGAATAGAGAGTTGCGAGGGAGACGCGCGGGAGGGGTGCGTAGTGCACAAGCCACCGCACGCGTACGCATGCCTCACGCGTACGCGTCCCCTGCGTTTTTGCCAATCCACGAGTAAGCGTCAGTGACGCGTATGCGTGGGATAAAAAATCGGCATAAAGAGCAAATTGAACAGAAAGTTGGGCTGCCACTGTGCTGGAATCGCACGAGTTGTCACGCGTACGCGTGACCAACGCTCGCGCGTCACTTTTCTTCTTTGGGCACCCACGCGTACTTTTCTTCTTTGGGCACCCACGCGTAATGATAAATCCCGATTTCGTGGTTTATCTTGTGCTTATTTTAGGAGATTTTATCACCTTTTCCCACATTTATTCAATGAAATAGCATGGTTTTGCAATTCTCCCTTGATTTGTGCTTAAATGTGAAAACTTGCTTTTTAGGCCCTTAAATTGGTGATTTTAACTAACCTTAGTTCCATTTGATGTCTTGATATGTTTGTTGAGTGATTTCAGGTTCATAAGGCAAGTATTTGATGGAAGAAGTGAAGAGAGAAGCATGCAAAGTGGGAGAACTCATGAAGAAATGAAGGAACCGCAAAGCTGTCAAGCTTGACCTCTTCGCACTCAATCGACCATAACTTAAGCTACAGAGGTCCAAATGACGCGGTTTTAGTTGAGTTGGAAAGCTAACATCCGAGGCTTCAAAATGATATAAAATTTGTCATAGTTTCCTGAAGTCTAGGAACGCGCACACGCACTATACACATGCGCACCGATTGGTGCACATGATTTACTAAAAGCAACTCGTGACCAGTGATTTGTAGAGCATTTTGGGCCCAATCCAACTCATTTGTAATGCTATTTCATGTAGAATTCAAGCTTGGGCAAAGGGGGAGTATTTGTTCGAAGTGTTAATATCATGAAGAGTAGTTTCTAGAGAGAGAATCTCCATCTTCTCTCTAGAATTAGGTTAGGTTAATCTCTTCTAGATCTAAGTCCAATTTCATGTTTCCATCTTGTTTCCTTTATGATTTCCTACTTCTACTATTTCATTCTCATGGTTTGTAGTGTTAATTTTACTTTTATGCTTCTTTCATGTTTATGAATACTCATGTTAGATTTGGTTTACATTTAATGTAATTTGATGTTGATGTTTCTTTTTATTGATGAATTGAGTTGTGAATTTACTTTCCTTACTGTTGGTAGTTGGTAGAATTATTATGGCACATTTATTATGCTTTCCTTGTACACCCACCAAGTGTTTGACAAAATTCTTGGTTGGACCTTAGAGTAGATCTTGAGCATTCTTGGCTTGGAAAGAGTAATTAGGCAATATTGGGTCATGAATACCCAACCCATGTTGGTGATCTAGAGTTATTAGCTAATATTGTTTCCATTAACTCTAATCTCTTGCTAATTCACTTAGTGGGTTGATTAGGACCTTTGGATTGAGATTAGCTAGTCTTGTTAGACTTTCTTTGAGTGTGAAGATAATATGATACCTTCTTCGAGGATGACGTAATGAGATAAATTCTTGTTTATTATTGTAACATGATTAATTAGTCTTGTTTGACATTCTCCCTATGTGAAGATGACATGATACCTTCTTCCGTTTGTTGGAGTTAACTAAATAAGATGAATTAGTCATTGCATGACTAGGATAGAAAGCCTATATTCTCAATCCTTGCCATGAATGTCTCTCTCTTTATTACTTGCTTTCTCTTATTTACTTGTCGTCTTTAAATACTTGCTTGATTTACTTTTCTTGTCATTTATTTCTTGCCCTTTTACCAAACCAAACCCCTTGCACCTTCATAGCCAATAATTAACCACTTCATTGCAATTCCTTGTGAAATGACCCGGAGTCTAAATCCTTCGGTTAATTTTCATTGGGGTTTGTACATGTGACAAAACCATATTTTAACTTGATGTGAGAGTTGTTTGTTGGTTTGGAGCTATGCTTACAACGAAGTAATTCCTTTCTTTAAGAAGAAAATCTAGACCAACAACAATAATTGTATCAAATTAATGGTGCCGTTACCGGGGAGTTGTAATGGTGCTATGTTATTGGCTATTGTATATATTATGAATAGTTTGATTTTTGGTTTGTTTGTTGGTTTTTGCTAGTTGTAGGACTTAGTTTTCTTTATTTCTTGTTAGCCTTTTGTTTTTATTTTCTCTTGTACCATGAATTCTCACCCCTTTGGCTATAAGTGTGGTTCAAACTATGTTGTAGGAGATGGAATTTACAATGATAACATGCATCAAGGAATTGGAGATCAAAGTTTGGCAAGAGTGATTGGGGATATGACTACTATCCTCACGGAGATACGCGATGACCAAAGGGCATTTATTGCCACCCGAGCCGTGCAAGCGCCATCCCAACGTGACTACTCTTCTGATTCTTATGGGTATACTCCTTATCCTAATGCATACCAATCTAATATATGTGATGACCCTCATTATGATTGTCAACCACAATCACCACATACATATGAACCCCCTCCTCAATATAGCCCTCCACCATACTCACAAGCCTCATACCACCATTCACCTCCACATGATCCCAACCCATACACACCATACCAACCATCATATGAACCATATCTAGTACTACCACCATTCCAACACCAATACTCCCAAGAACCACAAAGTCTACACACACCACCTCAAGAATTTTACCAATATGAACCACCTTCTAATTACAATAACCTTCCCTCAAACAATGAACCCTCTCTTCCACCATCACCTCCCGACAAAGCCCTCATGCTAGAATTGAGAGATCTTGAATCTCATATCTTAAGGCGACACGAGGAGGATGAAAATAAGTTTAAGGAGTTGAGAGCTAAGATGGCTATCATGGTAGAAGCCATTGGCAACATAGTCTCATCCCGCCTAAGCCATTGTTAAATGTAGAGAAGCAACTAAGGAGCTTAGTGAGGGAATGAATTTGGAACTCCAAGGTGAGGAAGAGGAAATAAAGCAAGAAATGCAACAAGAGGAGAAGGTAGAGATTATTGAACAAGAGGAAGTGGTGGTTGGAGCCTTAGGATATGTTGAGTACATAGAGGTAGCACAAATTGAAGAGCCTTCTTCCATGGAGTTCGAAGTTGATGTTGAGGAGGAGAGTGCACAACCTCCAAGGCACAATGTGATTGAAGAATTAGAAGAAGTGTCCCAAGTAATAGGCCTTCCTATTTATGATGATTCCATACCAACATATGATCCTTTTGAGCTTGAAGTATCCTTCCCCACTATGCTCGGAATTGATGATGAGGTAGATTTCACTCAACCTCCTATGTATGATTTGAGTGATGGGGAAGAGCTAGAGGACATTGGTGAAGAAGAATGTGAACTTGAGGAAGCTTGGCAAGAGGTAGAGCATGAAGTATCTTGCCAAGTGGTGGAAGCCTTCCAAAAAAGATGTTCGGGAGTGGAGCGTATTTTGTCAAGACCGTTGGGAACTCCTCCACCTAGGTTATCATCTAATCCTTCATTTGAGTGGGTAAAACTTCTAACTCTTAGCTTTATTATCCCACTTGAATATAGTTTGCTTGAGACAGATGGCCAACTTAGGCCGCTTTGTGGAATTAAGCGTAAGAGGAGGATGTTTAGTGGTTGGCGTTGTAAGTCTAGTCTCATTATGGATGGAAGCTCAAAATTGAGGAGCATGGATTGGTGTAGTGCTTAATTGAATGAGTCTAGGAGAATAGTTTGGTGCTTCCATGAGAATTCATCTCTCTTGCCACCCGGAGGAAATCACCATGATCAACTCAAGGATGAGTGTGAAAACAAAGTGTGGGATCCCGGATCACACAAGGAAGATCAACTTTGGGAGCCTATGGTTTGTGAAGAACTCCATCAAAGCTTGGAGTTATTAACCTTGAATGATGAAGCACAATGGAAATCCAAGCATTGGTGGATGTTCAAGGATGGATTCAAGCACAAGCCACCTTGATGAGGAGCTCCCCACAAGTCCAACTTAAGGACAATAAACAAAAGTGCTAGGTGGGAGACACCCCACCATGGTAATATCCTTTCATTTTCCTCTTTGTAAATATCAGTAATTTAGGTTTAATTTCATGTTTTGATTGCCTAGTTGAGTTTATCTGGGAGTCTAGTAGGTTAAATAAGGTTTTATGATGTTTTGGTAGTTGTTTGGAGGTTTGGAATGCTTGGTTTGGTGCAAAAAAAAACATAGAAAAATTTTGAAAAACAAGAGCACCATCCACGCGCACGCGTGCTTTACGCGTATGCGTGAATCAAGCCATTTCGACCATCCATGCGCACGCGTCATGTACGCGTACGCGTGGATTGAATTTTTCCACTTTCCATACATTCACCCGAGAGTTATGCCAGAAGTGTGCCAACTTTGTGCCGCAGGGCACGCGCACGCGTACATTGCACGTCCGCGTTGAGTCTCTACTTTGCCATGCACACGTACGCGTCAGCCGCGCGTACGCATCGCTTCCACTTCATCAATCCACGCTTACGTGCACATGACGCGCACACGTGGATTGCCCTGTTTCACCCACCTATTTTTCTTCTCTCCTTTCCATTTCTTTCCTTCTTCTCTTCTCTTTCCACCCTTCAATCATCACCCAACACTACCAAACACCATCCATAACCACTTCTTTTAGTTAGTTAGTTAATTGTTTAATTAGTACATTTTCATTTTATTTTCTATTTTTCATTATAAGTGTTGGATTAAAAATCTTGTTTACCATTTACTGCTGTTTATTACTAATAGGATGTTATCTTAACATCATTGTAGTTAATTGTCATTGTTGGATTTCTTTGTTGAGGTTGTATTTGGTTACTTGGTTTGGAATTTTTCATGTTTAACACTTTTGAATACCAAGTACTTGTTACATTACCTTCATGCATCTTACCTCTTTGAATTGCATGTTTTGGTCACCATGCATTCATCATCCATTGTTAGGCAATTGTATATTATCAATGCATTTTTTTAGGATGCTTGTTCTAATTGACCATCACCTATTTTATGCATTGAGATTGTGGAATTGTGAAATTGGATCAAAGCTTACCTAGTGACATATTTTTGAGCTTCGTAAAGCTTTGTGGGCCATGCTTACTATGTGATTGATTTCCACTTCTATCTTCTTTTTCCTAAGTTCCATAGCATCCATGTGTTTTACCTCTATGTCACTTAGGTGTTGCAACAACTTCAATATGTGTCATTGATTGTTGTGTGAGTTTCATATACCATTTTGTTCACTAAGTCTACCTACACATCAATCAATGTCCATGCATTATCCAATTTCACAATTGCTTGATTAATTGCTTGAATGCTTTCATGCCTCTTCACTACTTGTGTGGTTGACTTAACCTACAAGTCTTTTGAAGTATTTCAAGCACACTAGAATGAGTAAAATATATGTCTTCTTTTGTATAATTGTGACATGGTTTCTAAATACTAGAGTGTGAGTTCTAAACCATATGCAAGTTAGGACCCACACACTTATTTTTCATTAATGTCACACTAATTCACTCACTCAACTCTAGTGATTTACCTCATTCCAACAATCCATGCTTCCTTTCTTGTGCATTTACTTGTCTTATTATCTCCTGTTTTCTATGTTCAGGATGAATCAACATAAGCAAAAACGGAAGTGGGAGAAGAACACGTAGCATCGATTGACCTACCAGTTGAAGGTAGCAACTAGGAAAGTCGCCGTACCCCCTTGCTCATCTTTGGATGCACCGAGGACGGTGCAAACTTTTAAGTGTGGAAAGAGGTCGTCCGACCGCTCGGCATTTTTGGGTGACAAGTTTCTAATCCCAACACTTTTGCATTTCATTTTTAGGTCTTTTAGGATTTTTGGTTGCATTGCATATGTATATATTAAGCTTAGTCAAAATCATGATATTTTCCAAGGATTTTATCTATAGGGAACCCCTATTGATTGAAAAAAAAAATTTTTTTTTAGAACTTGCTTGAATTATGTACTTCGTGGATCATGTTTTGAGCTAAGAACACAAGCATGTGAGATTTGAGCCTAATTGTGTTGTTACATCATACATAACTACTTACTTTCATTCTTGTGTGCATTATTCTCTTCCTATGATTGTAATCCTTGATTTTTTTTATTCTTTATTTTGTGTATACATGCATTTATATGATTGAGGCCATTGTTCAAATAGCTCACTTACCCAAATAGCCTACCTTTTATCTTCTATTGTTAACCAATTTGAGCCTATGCTTAACCCACTTATTCTTAATTGAAGCACATTACAAGCCTAAGTGAAAAAATAATAAATGTCCCTTGTTTGGATCTTTGATTAGCTTAGGCTAGTGAGAGTGCTCATTACTAGATTTTGGAAAAGTTGGGTACATTGGGTAGAGATAAAAGTGTGTTTTTGTAGTTGTGTTGAGAATCTTGGGAATTAGGTACATACTCATATATTAATCATGTGTAAACCATATGCATTGATGTTCTTTTATATATTTTAGTTTGAAAAAAAATTTAATGAAAAAAATAATAATAAAAATAATAATAATAATAATAATAATAATAATAAATAAAAATAATAATAATAATAGAAATAGAAAAAGAAAGAAAAAGAATTGCAATAAAAAGGGGACAAAAATGCCCCAAAGTCAAGGTTTAATAAAAATTAATGCATATGTGTGGTGATCGAAAGAGAATGCATGAGTGTGTGAAAAAGTGAAGAATTGGTAGTTAAGTTTGTTTAGAATTGTATAGGTTGTCATAGGTTAGGTGGGAAGTTTAAGTTAATCAAAGATTCGAATTTCAAGCTCACTTGACCATATGCATCCTACCTTGACCCTAACCCCATTACAACCTATGGGAAGTCCTCATGATATTTGTATGCATGCATGAAATAATTGTTGATTGTTAGATGAAAAACAAATCTTGGAAAACATGATTAGGGGAGGATTAAGTGAATCAACCCCATACACTTGAGTGACTAGAGCGGATACACATCCGGTGAGGATTTGATTGCTCAATTACATGTTTCCATCCATGATCATCTCTTTTCTTGCAAGTTTGTAAAATATTTTTAATAATTCAATTCAATTGTGGGTTTGATTTGACTGCTATGGCTTTAGCCCTTGTACTTGAATATGTTTTCTTGGAAGTTGACTTGTTTTGACCAAGTGGATGCATTCATGTAGATAGATTGCATTTAGTTAGTTTGCATTGAATAAATGTTGATACCACTTTGCTTTTTTCTTGATTTTAGCATGAGGACATGCTTAGTTTAAGTGTGGGGAGATTTGATAAACCCCGATTTCATGGTTTATCTTGTGCTTATTTTAGGGGATTTTATCACCTTTTTCCACATTTATTCAATGAAATAGCATAGTTTTGCAATTCTCCCTTGATTTGTGCTTAAATATGAAAACATGCTTTTTAGGCCCTTAAATTGGTGATTTTAACTCACCTTAGTTCCATTCGATGCCTTGATATGTTTGTTGAGCGATTTTAGGTTCATAAGGCAAGTATTGGATGGAAGAAGTGAGGAGAGAAGCATGCAAAGTGGGAGAACTCATGAAGAAATGAAGGAACCGCAAAGCTGTCAAGCCTGACCTCTTCGCACTCAATCGACCATAACTTGAGCTACAGAGGTCCAAATAAGGCGGTTTTAGTTGCATTGGAAAGCTAACATTTGGGGCTTCAAAATGATATAAAATTTTCTATACTTTCTTGACGTCTAAGGATGCGCACGCGCACTATACGCATGCACACTAATTGGTGCACGTGATTTACTAAAAACAACTCGTGGCTAGCGATTTGTAGAGCATTTTGGGCCCAATCCAACTCATTTCTAATGCTATTTCATGTAGAATTCAAGCTTGGGAAAAGGGGGAGAAATTGTTTGAAGTGTTATCATCATGTAGAGTAGTTTCTAGAAAGAGAAGCTCCCTCTTCTCTCTAGAATTAGGTTAGGTTAGGTTAATCTCTTCTAGATCTAAGTCCAATTTCATGTTTTCATCTTGTTTCCTTTATGATTTCTTGCTTCTACTATTTCATTCTCATGGTTTGTAGTGTTAATTTTACTTTTATGCTTCTTTCATGTTTATGAATACTCATGTTGGATTTGGTTTACATTTAATGCAATTTGATGTTGATGTTTCTTTTTATTGATGAATTGAGTTGTGAATTTACTTTCCTTGCTACTGGTAGTTGGTAGATTTATTATTCTGGCATATTTATTATGCTTTTCTTGTACACCCACCAAGTGTTTGATAAAATGCTTGGTTGGGCTTTAGAGTAGATCTTGAGCATTCTTGGCTTGGAAAGAGTAATTAGGCAATCTTGAGTCATGAAAACCCAACCCATGTTGGTGATCTAAAGTTGTTAGCTAATATTGTTTCCATTAACTCTAATCTCTTGCTAATTCACTTAGTGGGTTGATTAGGACCTTTGGATTGAGATTAGCTTGTCTTGTTAGACTTTCTTCGAGTGTGAAGATGATATGATACCTTCTTCCATCTTCGAGGATGACGTAATGAGATAAATTCTTGTTTATTATTGTAACATGATTAATTAGTCTTGTTTGACATTCTCCCTATGTGAAGATGACATGATACCTTCTTCCGTTTGTTAGAGTTAACTAAATAAGATGAATTAGTCATTGCATGACTAGGATAGAAAGCCTATATTCTCAATCCTTACCATGAATGTCTCTCTCTTTATTACTTGCTTTCTCTTATTTACTTGTCGTCTTTAAATACTTGCTTGATTTACTTTTCTTGTCATTTATTTCTTGTCCTTTTACCAAATCAAACCCTTTGAACCTTCATAGCCAATAATTGACCACTTCATTGCAATTCCTTGTGAGACGACCCAGAGTCTAAATACTTCGGTTAATTTTCATTGGGGTTTGTACATGTTACAAAACCATATTTTAATTTGATGTGAGAGTTATTTGTTGGTTTGGAGCTATGCTTACAACGAAGTAATTCCTTTCTTTAAGAAGAAAATCTAGACCGACAACAATAATTGTATCACGTACGCGTGGGTGACGCTTACGCGTCGCATGGCCATTTCAGTTTGCACACGTACGCGTGATGCACGCGCACGCGGCGTGCCCTATTTTTCATTTCTTACTTCTTCCTTCTCTCCTTTCTTATTCTTTCTTCCTCCTTCCTAACTTTCTTCTTCTTCATTTCTTTAACTTCTCATCCTTATTCTCTTTCATTCTATTTTTCTTATTGCATTTGCATACTTTTATTCATTACATTTTAAATTTGTGCATTTTTTATGTTCTCTTCTAAATTTGCTATTTTTCTTTGGTGTTCAATTCTCTTACTCAACTGTTGCATATTTCATGCATTATTTTGGTGCCTAGTGATCTGTTTTATTCTGATTGGGTGATATTATTTAAGTCAATGCTAATCTTTTATGATACTTGTATTCCTTTTTCATTGACATGAATTTATATTGTCTTTCATTACCCATTTTTTCTCCCCCATTATTGCAATTCTTGCACTATTGATATTCCATTTGCTTCTACTATTTTCTCACTTGCATGTTGTAGCTACCATGTAATTGAGACTCTCATTATTTGGCATTAACCCAACCATATTTTATTTGTTTTCTATCTTTGTTTTTGGGTTACCTTTCTTCCCTTTTCTCTTCTTTCAGGATGGCCACCAGGAAGGGAACCGGAAGACGTTTCAATGGGGCGACAGACAAGTCCATTTGCACAATCTTTGGAGAACAGCATCAGTTGTAGCAGCCCGTCCACTTGCACATCTTAGCATGCACCGAGGACGGTGCAATCTTTAAGTGTAGGGAGGTCGATACCGACTTCTGTAGGTTAGATATTTCGTATTTCAACACCAATGTTTAATTTTCTTTATTAAATTAGTTGTTGCATTTGCATGTTTGATTGCATGTTTGTTTGATTTTGTGCATGTTCTTCTACCACTACTTGGTTGGAGTGATAAGTTCTTTTTCAAGACCCTTTTTATAGCATTTCACTAATTTAAATTAAAATTTTTTTGTTAAACTTATTTGAAGATTGTAATTTGGAACATGGTTTATAGCTAAGAACACACAACCTGTGAGATTTTGAGCTTGATTATATGGTTACATTATTTAACCATGATTTTTATTCTTGTGTGTTTTCTTCTCTATGATTGAAGTCTATGGTTTGTTCCATTCTATATGTCCATTGTTTAGTGTATATTCATGCATACATATGATTAAGGCCATCATTTGTTATTAGCTCACTTATCCCAAATAGCCCACCATTTTATTTACCTTTGTTTTCCACTTTGAGCCTTTTTAATCCCCATTTGTTCTTTGTATTACCACATTACTAGCCTTAAGCGGAAAACAATTAATTACCCGATTTGAATTTTGGTTAGCTTAAGATAGTATGTGTCAATTAAGTGTGAGGAAATGTGGGAACTTGGGTTGATGAGAATGTGTTGTGTTTTTACTAACAAATATTGGAAATTTGGGTGCTTACTCATGTGAAATCAGAAAAACCATATGCATTGATATATTATATTTTCATTTATGATAAAAAAAAAGAAAGGAAAAGAAAAAAAATGAATAGGGTATAAAATCACCCCAATACTAAGTTCAATAAAAAGATCAATGCACATGTGATGGAATTAAAAATTGATGCATGAGTATGTGAAATATGCAAAAGTGAGATTTTGGGTAGCTAGGCATGATTTTAGAATTATATAGAGTATGTGTATGTGTTAGGTGAGAATTTAGGTTAGTCAAAGATTCAAAGTATAACTCACTTGGCCATACATGTATCCTCACCCTTACCTTAGCCCCATTACAACCTTAAAAAGCCCTCATGATGTTTGCATTTGTACATTAAATATTTGTTGATTGGTTAGATGAAGAACAAAGTTTTAGAAAGCAAGACTAGAGGAGATTAGAGTGAATTAACCTTAGACACTTGAGCGATTAGAGTGCATATACACTTCCAGTGAGGGTTCAATGCTTGATTTTGTGTTCCCGGCTTTCATGAGCTATCTTCTTACAAGTTTACTTGTCTCTTATTGTGTAATTTGAATTAGTGGAATCTGATTTATGTTTTCTTGGAGAATTTTACTTTTAACCAAATAGGTAGAAGTATTTTTGCATTTAGTTGCATTCATATAGATAGGTTGCATTGCATAAGTTTTACCATTTCTCTTCACTCTTTCATAGCTTCTCTTAAGCATAGCATGAGGACATGCTAATATTTAAGTGTGGGGAGATTTGATGCACCACTATTTTGTGGTATATTTTATGCTAAATTAAGTGGATTTCATCCATTATTCTCACACTTATGCATAAAAATTGCATGTTTTACATTTTCCTTCTTAATTCTGTGCTTTGATTGAAAACATGCTTCTTTGTCCTTAAAATTTTTAATTATTAATCCTCTCTTATTACCATTCGATGCCGTGATACGTTTGTTAAGTATTTTTAGGGATTATAGGGTAGGAATGGCTTAGAGGATGGAAAGGAAGCATGCAAAAGTGGAAGGGATACAAGAAATTGAAGGAATTGCTAAGCTGTCAAGCCTGACCTCTTCGTACTACATCGATCATAACTTGAGCTATAAAGGTCCGAATGAGGCGGTTTTAGTTGCGTTGGAAAGCTAACATCTGGGGCTTCAAAATGATATGTAATTTGTCATAGTTGCCATGCAGTTAGACGACACGCACACATGGATCACGCGCACGCGTGACCTTGCGAAAGTTCAGCAACGCGTACGCGTGGGCGACGCGTACGCGTGACAGAGCCACGTGTTGGACGTATCAGAAATTATTGAGGGCGATTTCTGGGCTCCTTTTTGCCCAGTTCCAAGCCCGAAAAACACAAATTAGAGGCTGCAGAGTGGGGGAATCATTCATTCATTCATACAACATTCATTCACATAATTTTAGGTTTTAGATGTAGTTTTCTATAGAGAGAGGCTCTCTCCTCTCTCTAGGTTTTAGGATTCTTAGGTTTAGCTATTTTCAATTTCAGATTTCTATCTTAGTTTAATTTAATTTCTCTTCTACTTTTATTTGTCTTAGCATTCTAGTTTATTTATTTACCTTTTTGATTACTTTGTGTTGCTACTTTAGTTTATGAATTCTCATGTTAGATTTGATTTTCTATTTAATTCTATTTGAGGTATTTCATGTTTATTGCTTCTTCCATTATTTGTTATCATTGATGCTTTCAATTGGTTGTTTGGATTTTATTATCTCTTATTGCTTTTCTATGCTTTTATGTTGTGCCTTCCAAGTGTTTGATAAAATGCTTGGTAGGGTTTTAAATTAGATTTTTCTCCTCTTGGCTTTGGTAGAGTAATTGGAGACTCTTGAGTTATCAAACTCTTTTGTTGATTGATAATTGAAAGTTGCTAGTTGATTTGAATCCCTCTAAAGCTAGTCTTTCTTTAGGAGTTGACTAGGACTTGAGGAATCAAATTAATTCATCCACTTGACTTTCCTTCATAGTTAGAGGTTAACTAAGTGGGAGCAATGGACAATTCTTATCACAATTGATAAGGGCAACTAGGATAGGACTTCTAATTCTCATATCTTGCCAAGAGTTTTCTTAGTTATTAATTTAATTTCTTGTCATTTACTTTCCTTGTTCCTTATTTCAAAAAACCCAAAAAAAAGATACTTTTCCACAACCAATAGTAAAAACACTTTCCTGTAATTCCTTGAGAGACGGCCTGAGGTTTGAATACTTCGGTTATTATTTTTAGGGGTTTGTTACTTGTGACAACCAAATTTTTGTATGAAAGGATTGTTTGTTGGATTAGAAACTATACATGCAACGAGAATTTATTTGTGAAATTCTAAACCACTAAAAATTCACTTGTCAAGGGACCTCCTAGAGTGTGTGGTTTATTCTCTAGTACCTCACACTACACTGACCAATGCCATCAAGTCCAAGGGGATTACACTCTTGCGGTATGACACTTGAGGAAGTTGAACCCAAGCCCATCAAGTCGGTGAAGGATGTTCCTAATGTAGAAGTTGGTGAAACAATAGAGATAGATAAAGATGAAAAGGAGGAAGAAGTTGCAAAGGAAGAAGAAGAACAATCGAGGGCTAAGGAACCGAAGAGGAAGAACAATTTAGAGGAACAAATTCCTATACCTTTCCCTACGATAGCCCAGAAGGCCAAGAAGCATGAAGAGCTTGATCCCAACATAGTGCAAATCTTTAAGAATGTGGAGGTAACTATTCAACTCTTTGATGCAATACATCAAGTCCCAAATATGCTAAATTTTTTAAGGATGTGTGCACTCACAAAGAGAAGATTGGTGGGCTAGGGATGAATCAATTAGGTAATTCTGTTTCTTCTGTGATGGATGATTTTCCTGAAAAATATAGTGATCTCGGTCCTTGCTTGGTATCTTGTATAATTGGTGAGATTCAACTTAAGGATTGCATGTGCGACCTAGGGTCGTGTGTGAGCATTATGCCACTCTCGATTTATGAGAAGTTGAACCTTGCACCGTTGAGGCGATCCGAGGCTAGGTTTGTGCTTGCGGACAAGAGTATAATTTCAGTTGTGGGTATTGTTGAGAATGTGTTGGTGAGAATTCAGGACTTAATCTTTCCAGTGGATTTCCATATCCTAGAGACACCTCCCATTGATTTAGATAGGCCATCCTCCATCTTACTTGGGAGGCCATTCTTGAAGACATCCTGGTTTAAATTAGATGTATTTTCGGGAGATTACTCCTTTGAAGCCAAAGGGAAGGTGGTAAAGTTCAAATTGGAGGAAATCATGAGGCAACCTCTAGAGGTCCATTCAATTTTCAGTTGTGACATCGTTGAGGATGATGTAATTGAAGAATACTTTGAGAGTGATGGTGAGATAAGTGTCAATAGAAACTTGGGCATAAGAGGACTTAGCAAGGAAAAGGGAGAGGATCCACAACTTCCACATTCTCACGGAAACAAGGCACCCAATCATGGTTTGATTGGCAAGTGGAAGCATCTTCCCTTGAAGAACACTCTTACCAAGGCCAACAAGAAGGACAAGATGGATATCATTGAGGATGTTCCAAAGAGGTGATCGCAAGCCCATGACCGTCCAACTTAAGGACGTTAAAGAAAAATGATAGGTGGGAGACACCCCACCATGGTATGATCCTCCTTGTATATAGTTTCTTGCATGTAGTTTTAGAGTCTTTGTTTGATTTTGTTGAGTTTGTTTAAGTGTGTATGATTTTGTTTGATTTTGTTGAGTTTGTTAGAGTCTTCATGAGGATTTCATTGATCTTGATTTGGTTAAATTGGCAATGTTGAAGAAAAATACTTGATTTTGATTATTGCATGAAATTTTAAGTGTTTTTGAAGTCTGTAGCTTGTATGAATGCCAAGATTGTGCTATAATTGTCTTCCCTCATGTTTTTGAAAAAAAAAAAAAACAAAAGGGCGTTCCACGCGTAAGCGTGGACGACGCGTACGCACGAAACTCATTGCTGCAACTCCTGGTACAAAACTCGAGAGTTGTGATGGAACTGTGCGGGTGGGGTGCTAGGAGCACAATCCCTCCCACGCGTGCGCGTCAGTGACGCGTATGCGTCCCTGATTTTTTCGCACATCCACGCGCGAGCGTGGACGATGCGCAAGCATCGTAAGCCGATGTTGGAACTCCTGGTACAAAAACTAGAGAGTTATGCCAGAGTTGTGCTGCTTTTGTGCGAAGACCACGATTTAGCCCGACGTGTACGCGTGAATGACGCATACGTGGCCCCTCTCTTTTCTGCTAGCCACGCGTGGGTGTGGACGATGCTCACGCATCATACCCCATTTCCTGCTTCCCACGCGTACGCGTGGATGAAGCGCGCGCACCGCAGGTCCGACGCAACTTACCCTCCGCGCTGCCTGGTGCACGAAATTGTGATCTCTGGTAATGGCTCCAAAGGCTTGGTGCTCTAATCTCAATTCATAATTTGTCACAACTTCGATACAACTAACCAACAAGTGCACTGGGTCATCCAAGTAATAAACCTTACGTGAGTAAGGGTCGATCCTACGGAGATTGTTGGTATGAAGCAAGCTATGGTCACCTTGTAAATCTCAGTCCGGCGGATATAAAATAATTATGGAGTTTTCAAAAAAGGATAATATAACAAGGATAGAAATACTTATGTAAATCATTGGTGAGAATTTCAGATAAGCGCATAGAGATGCTTTCGTTCCTCTGAACCTCAGCTTTCCTGCTGTCTTCATCCAATCAGTCTTACTCCTTTCTATCGCTGGCTTTTTGTAAGGATGTCACCGGTGCCAATGGCTACTTTCAATCCTCTCGGGAAAATGGTCCAAATGCTCTGTCACAGCACGACTAATCGTCTGGAGGCATCACCCTTGTCGATGGTTGCATCCTATTCCTCTCTGTGAAAATGGTCCGATGCGCTGTCACTGCATGGCTAATCATTTTTGAGGTTCTCGATCATACTGGAATAGAATTTACTATCCTTTTGCGTCTGTCACTACGCCCAGCACTTGCGAGTTTGAAGTTCGTCACAGTCATTCAATCCCAGAGTCCTACTCGGAATACCACGGACAAGGTTTAGACTTTCCAGACTCTCATGAATGCCGCCATCAATCTAGCTTATACCACGAAGATTCTGATTAAGAGATCTAAGAGATACTCATTCAATCTAATGTAGAACGGAAGTGGTTGTCAGGCACGCGTTCATAGGGAATGATGATGATTGTCACGTTCATCACATTCAGGTTGAAGTGCGAATGAATATCTTAGAAGCGAAATAAGATGAATTGAATAGAAAACAGTAGTACTTTGCATTAATCTTTGAGGAACAGCAGAGCTCCACACCTTAATCTATGGAGTGCAGAAACTCTACCGTTAAAAATACATAAGTGAATATAGGGTAAGCATGGCGGAGTGGCCAGCCTCCCATGGAGGTCTAGAGATCTAAAAATGATCAAAAGATGTTCCAAGATCATAAGATGTCTAATACAATAGTAAAAAGTCCTATTTATAATAAACTAGCTACTAGGGTTTACAGAAGTAAGTAATTGATGCATAAATCCACTTCCGGGGCCCACTTGGTGTGTGCTTGGGCTGAGCTTGAATGTTCCACGTGCAGAGGCTCTTTCTGGAGTTGAACGGCAGCTTTTGTGCCAGTTTGGGCGTTGAACTCCACTTTGCAACTTGTTTTTGGCGCTGGACGCCAGAATTGGGCAGAGAGCTGGCGTTGAACGCCAGTTTGTGTCGTCTAAACTTGAGCAAAGTATGAACTATTATATATTGCTGGAAAGCCCTGGATGTCTACTTTCCAAAGCAATTGGAAGAGCGCCATTTTGAGTTTTGTAGGTCCAGAAAATCCACTTTGAGTGCAGGAAGGTCAGAATCCAACAGCATCAGCAGTCCTTCTTCAACCTCTGAATCTGATTTTTGCTCAAGTCCCTCAATTTCAGCCAGAAAATACCTGAAATCACAGAAAAATACACAAACTCATAGTAAAGTCTAGAAATGTGAATTTAACATAAAAACTAATGAAAACATCCCTAAAAGTCATCAGATTCTACTAAAAACATACTAAAAACAATGCCAAAAAGCGTATAAATTATCCGCTCATCACTGCCCTGTTTCGCCCCCCATTTTATTTTCTTTATTCTACTCTTTCTTCCTTTCTTCTTCCTTCTCCTTACCACCTCTTCTACGCCCACAACCGTCGGCAACCTCAACCACTGGCGACCACTACTTTCGGCAGTCCCACATCTTCTCTCTCCTCTCTTCCTCCCATTCTTCTTCTCCTGCTCTCATTTACATTCAACCTCACTTTCTTCCTCCTTTCAAGGTCTCATTTCTCTTCTTTCTCTTTTGCTTTTTAAAATTTTGCTTTATTGTTGCATTTAATTACTCTACTCTCTTTGTTCTTAGTTGCATTTTAATTTTGTTGTTTGTAGCTCACTTTTGTTTCTTTTCCTTCTTCTTATATTCTTGCATGGGTGTTCATTTCATTTTATATTTTGAGTTGGTGGATTGTTTTGTCATTTCTTGGTTTGTTTGTGCTATGTGGGTGTTGCTTTGATGATTGGCATTCTATTTTGGGTATATCACATACTTAGAATTCCAAACTTGCTTGTTATTTACACTTTGCACACCAAGTGTTTGTGAAAAAGGGGCCAATGACACTTTGGTTCATTTTTTACCTTTTCTTTCAACTTAGCGCCTCTTTTTCATAACACTTGCACGCCATGTTCATTGAGCTTCATTTCCATGATTTTTCATCATCAAATTCTCAATAACTATGCTTATAGCATCGTGCAAGAATTAGTGGTTCAATGCTCTCTAATCCCACTGTTCCGGGGTTACCTGAAACTGTAGGTCGATCTCGGACGAGATCTTCTGTGCTAGTTGGCGCTGATGTGTCCGACTTGTTGGACTTGTTGGTGATGCTGATCCTTCATCACCGGAGGGTGGCGGTACCTGCAAGGGACTCCGATGCTTAAGTTAGCAAGGGTATTAAGCAGGTTTTTAGTAGAATCAGAGTATGAGTTATACCTGGGTGCTCCAACATATTTATAATGTTGTAGAGTGATCGTTTCTGGGGATAAGATACTTATTTTATCTTATCTTTGAGTGGAGTTATCTTATCTTTAAGAGAACTGCCCTTATCTCTATAGGCTTGGGCTGCCTTAAGATTCGGGTCGCGTTCCTCTGTTTAGGCCCTTTTTGGGCTTTCCTGGTGATTTGGCCGAGCTCTTGAAGAAGAGGTCGGATAGTCCTGGTCTGAAGAGGTCGGTCGACTTGTCATTAAACACCCCAGGTCGGACAGCTCGACCCAGGGTATGAACAGTGCCCCTGCTCGAGCGCGATCTTCCTCTTGAGGTCGAGTCCCTAGTTTTAGGATTTTGATCATTCTCTGGAGAAGTCGAGCTCGAGCATTGTCGATTTTTTTTTGTAGAGATTCCTCTGAATGCAAAACGTTTTTCTTTTTCCTTCCTCCTTTGAAAGAGCGCGTCCCTTTTGCTTTGGGATGTGCGAGGGTTTTAATAACCCATTAATTCTTTTAATGCTCCGTTTCTTTTGCCTCCCACTTTCATTTTGAATTCACAGCAAAATGGTTTTCTCTTCTCTGTTTTCTTGCTTGCTGTAACTTCCCCCTTTTCTTTCTATTCTTTCGTTTTGGCTTGTCTGGGACTTGCGTTCTCTGTGACGGTCTTGGTGGTTGTTTGGCACTTCGAAGGCAATTCCTGATTTCGTCTCTTCGTCTTCATCTTCTTCAGCACTTTCCTCCTCTTCCAGGTTGGTTTTTCTTTTACTTTTTTCGTGTTCTTTCCTTGTGCTCACATTGTTCTATTCTTGGTAAAGTCTTTAGTTTTTGTTTGGAAAGCTTGAACCTTTTCGTGTTACCATTCGTGGTTGTCACTGTAATGCATGTTTCTGGTTTTCTTTCGACTTTATGCATGCTCCTAGGTGGAATTTTTTGGTATTTTGATGCTTTTAGGGCTTCGCATGTTGTCACTGCTTTTCTGATCGTACTTTTAATTTTGAGGGTTTATGAACTACTATTTCTTTCTTTAAAAAAGATTTGCTCCTTGGATGACTTTCACCGAGTTGGTAGTTTTCTTTGTTTGATGAACTTTGTAGAAGATAACGATTTTCTAGTAACCTGCTTTGATTTTCTTCTCGTGTCGTTGCTTGTTGGAAGGGCACTCTTTTTCTTTGCTGAGAGTTTTGTTGAGGTGTAGCTTTGTAGACTTTTTTCTGGGTCCTTACTCTGTTCCTGCCTCCAAAGGATGCCCCTGGACCTTGGTGTATGTCCTGGGGTTTTTCTTTTACTATTTGTATGCTTGAGTCATGTTTTGTCCAAGATGATTTCTTTTTGCCCGAGCTGTTTTAGTTAGTAATCCATCTTCTTTTTCTGGCTGTAGGAGTAGTTAACCATGTCTTCTCGTAAAAATATTGTCGAGACGTCTTCTAAGGTTCCTGAGGGTATGTCCGACTGGCTGGACTCCCTCGTCCTGATGTGTGTTTCTGTAGTTAATTCTGAATTCTATACGAAGCTTAGAAAACATCATCGAATCTGTAGTAGTAGAGATCAGGAGAACAACTATGAATTGGTAGCACCTGATTCTGATGAAAGGGTTTGCTTTCCAGCTCTGACCCAGGAGGAACGCCCCTTCTTTTATGCCTCCGATTACTTTTTCAGTCAAATGAACATCACCCTTCCTTTTTCCTCCTTTGAGACCGACTTGTTGTGGTCGTGTAACGTAGCTCCATCCCAGCTTCATCCGAACTCCTAGGGTTTTATCAAGATCTTTCAATTGCTTTGCCAAGAGCTAGACGTTAAACCTTCTCAGACTCTCTTTCTGTATCTTTTTGTTTTTACTAAGCCTGGGATTTCTTAAAAAAAAAAGCTTCTTGGATTTCCTTTCGATCTACCCAAGGGCATAAAGTTTTTGCTATGTATGATGAGTCCTTTAAGGATTTTAAGAATGACTTTTTTAAGGTCTGAGCTGTTGAGGGAGCTCGACCGTTTTTTCTGGAGTCGAATGGTGAACCTGCCTTCCCTTTGTGTTGGCGAAGAAATGTTGTGGTGTCTCGATACTCATGGGAGATGCTTGATGAGGTTGAGCAAGCCTTTGTGACTGTGTTAGAAGATATTTGGGGGGAACCTCCCCATCTCGATACAAAGAGATTTTTGGGGGACCCCTCTCTCATCCGAGCTGAGCTGGGTAGTGACCGACTTCTTTGGCTCTGTTTGTACTTTCTTTTTTGTGTTTTGCTTTTTTCAGCTTTGTAACTTGTTTTTCTGTGTTTTTTAGAGATGGTAAAAAATAATGAATCCATGAAGGCCTTTAAGAAGGCAAGAAAGGCTACAGCAGCTCAGCTCATCTCGCCCAAAGTTGCTAGAGAAGGATCTTCCCAGATTCCTTCCAAGAAGCCTGTCTTGAATACTGCTGGGCTGAGGAAGATGATTCTTATTCCTCAAGTTCACTTAGTTGATCCCCCTCAGACTTTTACTGCTACCTCTTCTCTTTCTGCCGGCCCTCTCTCGAAAAAGGCCGAGGACTATGGAACCTTTTAACCTGGATGCTCCCGACTTCAACGCTGTTGGTTTTGTTGATCAACAAATTACTCCATATGATGTTGTTCCTACTGATGACATGTTTATCCTTCGTCATTTGGACTTCATTACTCGGAGTGGTATAAAAATGGCACACATGGGGGCAGCATTGCTTCGGACTGCCCAGGATGTCCCAGTTCATGCAACGAAGGCTTTTATGGAGGAGGCCAAGTTGGAATATGACAGGATCAAGGGTTTGAAAGAGGAACTCAAGGTGAAAGTGGCCAAATTGGAGAAAGAGTTGGAGGGTGAGAAGACTCGGGCTATTGCCTTGGCGGCTTCTGCCAAGTTGTCTGAAGATATGGCGTTGAAGCATAAGGAGAGCTATGTCACGACTTATAGGGAGATGATAGGTCTTAGGGAGGATTTGGAGTCTGCCCGAGCTGACTACGCCAAGCTTCAGGGTCATCTTGTAGGCAGTGTAAATGCTGCTTATGAGAATTTGAAGGATCAAGTTTGAGTTCTTGCGCCTGAGCTTGACCTTACTCTTTTTAGCTTAGATAACGTTGTAAAAGATGGTAAGATTGTCCCTGATGACCCTGATGATGATGATGTCGACCCTCCTTCCGTACCTTCCGCCAAAGTCTCCGTTGCCCCGCCTTCTTCAACTCTGGCAGCTGAGGTTGGTCAGCCTGAGTCTGATCACGATGTCCGGATCATGAACCGGGATGATGGGATGGTAGATGCAGTACCTCTTCAGACTCGTCCTCCTTCACCTCGGGATGCTGCTACTCGGAAGTCTTTGGATTCTCTCTAATTATTTTTTATGCATTTGTGTATAGCCCGACCTGTGGGCTTTGAACTCTTTTTTGTAATTTGTAGTCTTGACTTCTGGATACTTTGGTTGCTTTTCTGTTAGCAACTTTATTTTTGGAAAAACAAAGTAGTTTCTCAGGCTCTTGGGGTCGACTTCAGGTGGCCTTTTGAGTTTTGTTATTATAACAACCTTGTTTCTTTTGTGATATGCTTGTCTGCACCTTTTTGACACCTTCTGGAATATTGGGAGTGTTAGAGCCTTGTTGTCCAATCTCTTTTGATTGCCTTTTGTGTTTTATTTTCTATTTTAGTTGAGGCTAGCTTCGTGCAACTAGTCTTCTTTGTATTCTCTGATACGGTGCCTGTAATTTGATTTTCTTGAGGTCATTGCTTTCTAGGTCCGACTTGGGTCCCTTATGGTGCCTACTTTCTGTTGTCCGACTTCTTAAACTTGGTCATGTTTTGAAGCTATTTCTAGTAATCCCTTCTGCTTGGACCTTGGCAGATCTCTTCCTATGGATTATAACTTTTGGTTTAGGCCGACTTCATCATGTCGGTCCCTTCTAAGTTATTTCTAGTAATCCATTTTCTTGGACCTTGGTCAGGTCTCTTTTATGGATTACTTTTTAATAAGTTTTGGTTTGGGCTGACTTCATCATGTCGGTCCCTTCTTAGTTATTTCTAGTAATCCATTTTCTTGGACCTTGGTCAGGTCTCTTTTATGGATTACTTTTTCTTAACTTTTGGTCTGGGTCGACTTCATTATGTCGGTCCATTTTAAGTTATTTCTAGTAATCTTCTTTTTTAGGGCTGGCCAGACCTCTTTCCAGGGATTTACTTTTTATAACTTTGGTTATTATGGTCGACTGGTCTGACTTCTTTACGTTGGCCTGTCTTTAAGTTATTTTTAACAACCCATTTTTATTAAGACCTCGTCAGGTCCTTTCTATGGATCACTTTCGATAACTTCTTGCATTATTCTGTTTTTGTCACCTTTTCATCTTTGCCGATTTTGTAGAAATTTGATTTGATCCCCGTTTGGTCGACCTTTTGATGAATTTGGTTTTCATCTTCGTTGGTCTTTATTGTGATCGAGCAAAGAATTTGATTTTCACTTTCTGCCGATCTGTAGCTTTATAATCGGGCGATGAATGTTTTGTGTTTCAGATTAATGCATCTTGATAAAGAGGATTTGTAGAAAATCTGAAAAACTTTATTCGAAATAGAAAATATGCAAATATATACATGTGGGTGTTTACCCCTCTAAGTCGGGCAATTTGTAGATCTTAGCTTGGTGCCTCATTAAAAAACCTTTTCAAGAAAAAGAGTGCACCTTGTCCTAAGATCTTTATTACCTTTAACTATAATACCTTCTTAGGTTGCAGGCGTGCCATGACCTTGGCAGCTCTCGCCTTTCGAGTTCGGACAGCCTGTAGTAGCCCGTTTCAAGTACTTCTATGACTCGGTAGGGTCCTTTCCAGTTTGCTGTCAGCTTTCCTTCTCCTGGTCGATTTGTTCTGATGTCATTTTGGATTAGGACGAGGTCATTCTCGGCAAAACCTCGCGGCACTACCTTTTGATTGTATATTGAAGCCATTCGACGTTTTAATGCCTCTTCCCTGATTCGAGCTCTTTCTCGGATTTCTGGAAGTAGGTCAAGTTCTTCCCTTTGAAGTTGGGAGTTGGCTTCTTCACTGTAGTGGATCACTCTGCGCGATCCTTCTTCGACCTCCACTGGGATCTTAATTCCGTAAGATAATCGGAAAGGTGATTCCCTTGTGGTGGAGTGTGGAGTTGTCCGATATGCCCATAGGACTTGTGGGAGCTCTTCAGCCCAGGCTCCCTTTGCATCCTGTAATCTCCATTTTAACCCGGCTAATATGACTTTGTTAGCAGCTTCTGCTTGTCCGTTGGCCTGAGGGTGTTCTACGGATGTGAATTGGTGTTTTATGTTCAGATCCGCCACCAATTTTCTGAAGCCTGCATCTGTAAATTGAGTGTCATTGTCTGTGGTGATGGAGTATGGGACCCCAAACCTTGTGACAATATTTCTATATAGGAATTTTTGACTTCTTTGAGCAGTGACATTAGCTAGGGGTTCCACCTCAATCCATTTTGTGAAATAGTCTACCCCCACGATGAGGAATTTGACTTGTCCCGATCCTTGAAGGAAGGGACCGAGAAGATCGAGTCCCCATTTTGCGAATGGCCAGGGTGAGGTTATGTTGATGAGCTCCTCTGGTGGGGCGATGTGAAAGTTGGCATGTTTCTGACATGGTGGACATGTCTTTACGAATTATGTTACTTCTTTTTGTCAAGTCGGCCAATAGAATCCGGCCCGGAGCACTTTTTTGGTAAGATCCTGTGCTTTGAGATGATTGCTACAGATGCCACTGTGTACTTCTTCTAAAACTTCATTTGTGTTGGAAGTCGGCACACATTTTAATAGTGGTGTTGAAATCCCTCTCTTGTATAGAGTATTGTTTATGATGGTGTAGTATTGTGCCTCCCGTTTTAACCTCTTTGCCTCCTTCTTATCTGTAGGGAGTGTTTCTGTTTTGAGGTAGTTAATTATGGGAGTCATCCATCCTTGATCCAGACCTGTTATGGCTATGACTTTTTCTTATTCCGAGATTGACGGGTTCTGCAGCATCTCTTAGATGAGGCTTCTATTGTTGCCCCCTGGTTTGGTGCTGGCTAGTTTTGAGAGTGCATCAGCTCGAGCATTCTGTTCCAGAGGTATGTGGCGGACCTCATATTCCCCGAGTTGTTCGAGCTGTTCCTTGGTTTTTTCCGAGTACTTTTTCATGGTGGATCCTTGGCTTGGTAGCTCCCTGCTATTTGTGATGTGACTACTTGTGAGTCGCTAAAGATGATGAGCTTTTGAGCCCCAACCTCTTTAGCTAGCTTCAAACCAGCTAGTAGTGCCTCGTATTCTGCCTGGTTATTTGAAGCAGGGAACTTAAATTTGAGGGAAAGTTTGATTTGGGTTCCCTAATCGCTTTCTATTATCACGCCTGCACTACTTCCGATTTTGTTTGAGGAACCGTCTACATAGAGATTCCATTCTGTAGGGATTTTCGGGGTGTCTATAAACTCTGCAATGAAGTCGGCCAGATACTGTGATTTGATGGCTATCCGAGCTTCATATTGGAGGTCAAATTCGGACAACTAGACTGCCCATTGCAAGATTCTTCGTGCTCGCACTCTGTTGTCCATTCTAACCTCTTTCCCTTTCTTAGGATGGCGTAGAAGGGGAGAGATCTTATTGCCGATCCAGCTAGAAATCTGGACAAGGCTGCCAATCTTCCATTGAGTTGTTGTACCTCTTTAATGCTGGTCGGACTCTTCATGTTGAGTATGGCCTGGCATTTATCCGGATTTGCCTTAATTCCTCTTTGTGTGAGCATAAAACCCAAAAATTTGCCAGCTTCAACTGCGAAGGTGCATTTTCCCGGGTTAAGTCGCATACCATGTCTTCTTATAGTGTCGAATACTTGGGTGAGGTCAAACAGTAACGACTCTTCACTTTGTGTCTTTGTTAACATGTCATCTACATAGACTTTCATGACTTTCCTGATGTGGTCTGCGAAGACCTTATTCATTAATCTTTGATAAGTGGCTCCTGCATTTTTGAGTCCGAATGGCATGACGATATAGCAGTAGTTTGCTTTCGGGGTTAACAATGAGGTTTTTTCTTGGTCAGGTGGGTACATCGGGATTTGATTGTATCCCGAATAGGCATCCATAAATGAGAGATATTTGTATCCGGAGGAGGCATCCACCAGAGCGTCGATACTTGGGAGTGGATAAGGATCTTTTGGGCAGGCTTTGTTGAGATCAATGTAGTCGGTGCACATTCGCCACTTCCCATTTGATTTTTTCACCAAGACGACGTTGGCTAGCCATAGTGGGTACTTAACTTCTCTTATGAATCCTGCCTCCTGTAGAGCTTGTACTTGCTCTTCCACAGCTTGGGATCGTTCTGGTCCGAGCTTTCTGCATCTCTACTGTACTGGCCGAGATCCTAGGTAAACTGCCAACTTGTGGCACATTAACTTAGGGTCTATGCCAGGCATGTCTGCGGCGTTCCATGTGAAGAGGTTGACATTATCTCTTAAGAACTGTATGAGTGACTCATTTACATCTCCTTTTAGGATTGTGTCGATATTGGTTGTTTTATCTGGGACATCTCCGATCTGGACTTTTTCTATTTTGCCTTCGGGTTGTGGACGAAGTTCTTCCCGCTCTCGAACTCCCCCGAGTTCGATGGTGTGGAATTCTTTTCCTCTGCCTCTAAGGTTTAGACTTTCGTTGTAATAGTGGTGCACCATCTTCTGGTCTGCTTTTATCATCGCTATTCTTTTTGTGGTTGGGAACTTCATGCACAGATGTGGAGTCGAGACTAATGCGCCAAGCTGATTTAACGTTGTCTGACCTATTAGGGCATTGTAGGCTGAACTCACGTTGACCACGATGTAGTCTATCTTGAGTGTCCTTGACCGGTTTCCTTCTCCAAAGATTGTGTGTAGTAAGATGTATCCAAGTGGTTGGATTGGAGTGTCTCCCAGCCTGAATAGGCTGTTCGGATATGCTCTGAGTTCTTTTTCCTCTAAGCCGAGTTTGTCGAAGGTGGTTTTGAACAAGATGTAGCCGAGCTCCCCTGGTCTACCAGTGTGCGGTGGAGATTAGCATTGGCCAATATGATAGTGATGACCATGGGATTATCATGTCCCAAAATAATGCCAGCTGCGTCCTCTTTAGTAAAAGTGATAGTGGGGATGTCGGGTGCTTTTTCTCCTCCCTCAACATGATATACTTCTTTAAGATGTCTTTTGCGAGATGATTTGGAGACTCCTCCTCCCGCAAATCCTCTGTGTATCATGTGGACATGTCTCTCCGGGGTACGAGGTGGTCATTCAGTTCGTCCGACATCTTCGTCCCTTCTTCTTTTTCTTGGTTCATCTGCTCTGCTGGCTAAGTACCGATCTAGTTTTCTCTCTCTCACCAGTTTTTCTATGACATTCTTCAAATCGAAACATTCGTTGGTAGAATGTCCATAGATTCGATGGTATTCACAGTATTCAGTCTGATTCCCTCCTCATTTCTTAGTTTTGAGTGGGCAAGGTGGGGGTATCCTTTTAGTATGGCATACTTCTCGATAGACATCTACAAGAGACACCCGAAGAGGGGTGTAATTGTGGTATTTCTTGATCTTTTCTCCATGTTGATCTTCTTTTTTCTTGGACTCTTTGTCCTTATCTCGGGAGGAGTAGGAGAATCCGGACTTTGAGGTCTCTCTTAGTCGAGAGTTTTCCTCCATGTTGATGTATTTCTCTGCTCGTTCTTGCACTTCATTCAGGGATATGGGATCTTTTTTCGATATTGAGTGACTAAAAGGTCCCTCTCGTAAGCCATTGATGAGACCCATAATGGCTGCTTCTGTTGGCAGATTTTGTATGTCCAGACATGCTTTGTTGAATCTTTCCATGTAGCTGCGGAGACTTTCCCGATCTCCTTACTTGATCCCTAGTAGACATGGGGCGTGCTTAGTTTTGTCTTTCTAGATGGAGAATTTGGCTAGAAATAAGTCGCCAAAGCTTGAGATAGACCTAGGAGGAAGATTGTCGAACCATTTAATTGCTGTTTTTGTCAAGGTAGTTGGGAAGGCTTTACAGCGGACTACGTCTGAGGCGTCAGTGAGGTACATTCTACTTCTGAAATTACTGAGATGATGGCTGGGATCTGCTGTTCTATCGTATAGAGTCATGTCGGGAGGTTTGAAGTCCTTTGGGATTTTGGTCTTCATAATCTCTTTGGTGAATGGGTCTTATTCCTTACGGGAGCTATCTTCGTGGCTGGATCGAGTGGTTTTGGTCTTGAGATTGGCTTCGAGCTTTAGGAGCTTGTCCTCTAACTCGCGGCGTCGCCTAGCTTCCCTTCGTAGGTCTCTTTCGGCTTCCCGTTGATACTCGACCTCTTTTTTGAGTTGTTTTAGGCGATCCTGAAGTGCCTCCATGGCTCCCGTGTTTGGTGAAATTTTGTCTGTATTAGGTTGAGAAGTATCGTCTATTATGACCTCTACGTTCTTGTGTGGTGTTCTGTTCTCTAAATCAGAATTATGGTCGTTGTCATGGTTGTCTGCCATGATGATGGGATGACTTCCAGATCCCCAGCAACGGCGCCAATGTTCCGGGGGTTACCTGAAACTGTAGGTTGATCTCGGACGAGATCTTCTGTGCTGGTTGGCGCTGATGTGTCCGACTTGTGGGTGGTGGCCGGAGCTGCCGCATCTGACTTGTTGGACTTGTTGGTGATGCTGATCCTTCGTCACCGGAGGGTGGTGGTACCTGCAAGGGATTCCAATGCTTAAGTTAGCAAGGGTATTAAGCAGGTTTTTAGTAGAATCAGAGTATGAGTTATACATGGGTGCTCCAGCGTATTTATAATGTTGTAGAGTGATCTTTTCTGGGGATAAGATAGTTATCTTATCTTATCTTTGAGTGGAGTTATCTTATCTTTAAGGGAACCGCCCTTATCTCTATAGGCTTGGGCTACCTTAGGATTCGGGTCGCATTCCTCTGTTTGGGCCCTTTTTAGGCTTTTCCTGGTGATTTAACCGAGCTCTTGAAGAAGAGGTCGGATAGTCCTGGCCTGAAAAGGTCGGTCGACTTGTCGTTAAACACCCCGGGTCGGACAGCTCGACCCAGGGTATGAACACCCACCTTCTCTAAATTCTATGCTTAATTGTCTTGGAGTTAGTTGAGCCAATTGCTTTCTTATGATTTCCACTATTCTTGCATGTGTTTATTATTGTGTTATCGATGCTTGAGTTTATTCTTCTCATGCTTTATACTTGCATGCTTCTTTCACCCTTGCATCTCATGCTAGTGATATGCCTCCATGATCATGTTGTTGTCTTGCTTACATGTTGTAGCTACCATGTATGCAAGATGCTTTACTCTTTTGTGGCATTAATCCTCACTTGCATTTTATTACCTCTGGTGTTTATCTCTCTATGCTTAATGTTTCTTCGTTTTCTTCCTTTTCAGGATGGCCACCAGAAAAAGAAAAGAAAAGACATCTAAGAAGACACCTATGAAAGGGACATATATAAAGGCACTCACTAGAGAACAAGCTTCAAAGTCAAGTGCCAATTCCCACCTCTTAAGCGGTCGACAACAGATTAACCGCCTTGATGAGGCGGAGGAAGCTGCCTCCACATGGGAAGCAAACTAAGTCCCATGATTGCAACCAAATGGAAGGACGAGAACCCACATGTGGATATTGCCAACCCATAAGCTTTACCATAAGCTCACTGGTCGCACCAACCCACCTACGGCGGAAACCGACACTCCAGAGTCCACTTCGGATCATGGCAAAGAAGTATTCAAGAGGTGAACATGGAGACGTCATTGTCTCACCATCCTATGGCCATTGCAAGTGACACTCCCGGACCCACTCTGTTCATCATTGATAGGACGGAGGATCGTGCAACTTTCTAAGTGTGGGGAGGTCATTTACCAATTTTTGTAGGTAACAACCCTTCTTTTCAACACCCAAATCTCAATTTTCTTTTGTCAATTAGGATAATTTGCATTGCATGGATAGTTTCTGCATTTAAACACTTTTTGCATGGTAGTTATTTGTAAATATATCTAGAGTTATGCTTGTTAAGTGATTGGGTGTGCATGAACTAGATGAATTACTTTTTCCATCCAATCACTTATTGCTAGGACTACTTGGTTAGAGTGATGATTTCTTCTCCAAGAATCTGTTTTAGGGCACCCTACCAATTTGAAAATTTTTTTTGTGTTGAACTTGCTTGAAGGAATTAAATTTGGAACAAGTTTTTGTGCTAAGAACACACAAGAATGTGAGTTTTGAGCTTAATTGAGTGGTTACATCATATAACCACTTATTTTCATTCTTGTGTGCATTGTTCTCTTTCTATGATTGCAATCTTTGATTTGTTTGATTCTTTATGTCCATTATTTCGTGTATGAATGCATTTATATAATTGAGGCCATTATTTCAATAGCTCACTTACCCAAATAAACTCACCTTTAGCTACCATTGTTAACCAATTTTGAGCCTATGTTAAATCTCCCTTTTTGTTCTTTAATGTAGCACATCACTACCCCTAAGTAAAAAACAATAAATGTCCTCCAATTTGGATCTTTGATTAGCTTAGGCTAGTGAGAGTGTGTCTCGTTTAAGTGAGAGGGAAGTATGGGAACATTGGTAGAGGTAAAAGTATGTTTTTGTATTTTTATTGAAAATATTGGAAATTGGGTACACATTCATGTATTGAATGTTTAAACCATATCCATTGGGACCGTTGTATATAATTCATCAAAAGAAAAAGAGAAAAACAAAAGAAAAATAAAATGAAAAATGTAGAAAAAGAAAAAGAAAATAAAAGAAAGAAAAATATATAGAAAAAGTAAACAATAAAAAGGGGACAAAATGCCCCAAGGTGAAGCCAATAATAACTAATGCATACGGGTTGTGAATTGAACGAGATTGCATGAGTGTGTGAAAGAGTGAATAAATGGGTAGTTAGGTTCATATTTGAATTATATAGGTTGTTATTTGTGTTAGGTGAGAGCTTAGGTTAATCAAAGATTCAAATTTCAAGCTCACTTGACCAAATACAATCCTACCTTGACCCTAGCCCCATTACAACCTAAAGATAAGTCCTCATGATGAATGTATGCATGCATTGAATAATTTTTTATTGTTAGATGAAAAACAGATCTTGGAAAGCATGATTAGAAGAGAATTGAGCGAATCAACCCTATACACTTGAGTGACTAGAGCGGATACACTTCCGGTGAGGGTTCGATGCTCAATTCCATGTTCCCTGCTTTCATGAGCTTTCTTCTTGCAAGTTTGTTTATACTTCATTTTTGATATTTGAATTCTTAGAGCTCATGAATCATCATATTACTTTAGCCCTACTTGTTCATATATGTTCTTGGAAGTTGATTCACTTTAACCAAGTAGATAGGAGCATTTGCATTAGTTGCATCCATGAAGGTAAATCGCATTTCATAAGTCTCATTCTCCTATGTTCTTTGGTCTTTTAATTTTTAGCATGAGGACGTGCTTAGTTTAAGTGTGGGGAGGTTTGATAAACCCCAATTTTAGGGTTTATCTTGTGTAGAATTTGGTGGGTTTTGTCAATATTTTTCACATTCATACATATAAATTGCATGTTTTTGCGTTTCCTTCATAATTGTGCTTCATGGTTTAAAACATGCTTCTTTAACCTTAAAAATGCTAAATTTTAATCCTCTTCCATTACCATTCGATGCCGTGATGTGTTTGTTAAGTGCATTCAGGATCTATAGGGCAAGAATGACTTAGAAGATGGAAGGGAAGCATGCAAAAGTGAAAGGAACATGAAGAATAGAGCTTTGGAGAAGTTGGTGCCGACGCACACACGTGACTGATGCATACACGTGGTTGAGTGTAGCATTGATTGACGCACACGCTTGTCTGACGTGTACGCGGGGCTTGAGGAGTTCGCTTGACACGCACGCATGGCCCACGCGCACGCGTGACGTCCAGCACGTGACTCATTAATGGAAAACGTAGTTGGCAATTTCTAAAGGACTCCAGGCCCAAATCCAACTTGCTTCTGTATGGAAAAGACCCAAGGGTTGATGGAGGAAAGGGGGACTCACTCATACACACCATATACATAATTTTAGCTAGTTTTTGTTCTTGTTTTCTAGGGAGAGAAACTCTTACTTTTCTCTAGGTTTAGTTTGTTTTGATCACCCTTTGTTGAATTTCTGAATTGGGTCTTGTTGAATTGAGTTTTAATTGTTCAATCTTAATTTCTTTAGTTGTAATTTGTTTGGATCTTGTGTTACAATTTTGTTTCCTCTTTATTTCCCTTTTCTTCTCATTTTATGAACTTTGTGGATTTTGAATTTCTATTAGTGAATTGATGTTTTCTATGATTGATAATGTTATTTGAGTTATTTTCTATTGATAATTGTTAGTAGGCACTTGTAATTTCCAATTAATTTTGCAATTTAAACATGTCTTTTGTTAATGCCTACCATGTGTTTGATGAAATATTTCCTTTTATTATGAAGTAGTTTCCTATACTCTTAGCCTAGGCTAAGGAAATTAGGTGAACTTGAGTTATTGGGTCTAATTGAATTGGTGATTTGAGAACCCTTAGTGGTCAAATTGATATCCATTGACACTAATGTATTACTAAATCAATTAGTAGTAAGATTGGGACTTATGAGTTGAAATTGACTAAGCCATTTGACATACTTCACTTGTAGCAGTAGATTTAATGGGCTTGGTTCCTCATAATTGCTAATATATGGTTATTAGACAAGGATGGTGATCCCAATTCTCATGCCTAGCCAAGAGTTCCTTTTTATAATTCATATTTGAAACCCAAAAACCCCAATTACTTAATTCTTGCTATAGTTAGTTTAGTTGTTTACTTAGTTTTAGAATAGAAGTAGATTTATATGTTACCTTGTTAGATTGCACCTACTTATACTTTGCTTTAATTTCTTTGATTTAGTTTTTTGCACTTTAAATTTCTTGCATTCTAAGCTTTAGTAGTTTAAATTCTTGTTTATGACTCCCAACCCCGGAATTCTAACCAATCTTGATGCATATACTTGCCCATTCTCTTGAGGACGACCCGAGACTAATACTCTCGGTTACTTTTTATTGGGGTTGAACTAGTGACAACCATATCAAAATTTGATCAAATAGTTATTTATTAGTTTAGGACTATACTATGACATGATCTTCTATTGAGAAATTCTAGACCAACGATAAAGCTTAGATATCAATAAACAAAATTACAATCAATAAAGGGATTCTCAATTAATATAATTGCAACAAAATTCTCAATCAGACGCATATAAGCCCACTGCACAGCACATATATTAACAAAATTGAATAAAAAATTGCAGAATTTACCGAAGGTCAGAGAGACAGAGAAAAGGGGCTCCAGTGACGGGCTCACATGCAATGAGGACGGCCAAGCTCACAACAACAACGACCAAGCAAGGAATCTGTTGAGGAAGAAGAGAAGAACTTACGGATGAGAAAATGGGCTAAGCAGCGATGCCGAGGGCCTGAGTAGTGAAAACGAGGGGTTGAGTGACTGAGCAGTGACGGCAAGGAGGTGAGGGATTGAGAAACAACGATAAGGAAGTGAGGGATTGAGCAGTGATGGAGAGGGGCTGAGAGGCTGAGCAGCGACAGTTGTAAAATCCGGTCAAACTATAATTAATTAAATAATAAATTAAATATGAGAGAACATGGTTAGAAAATTTATTAATCAGAATTTGATAATTTAAATATGATATTTGGACTCAGTGGATTTTTCTGAGTCAGAATACATAATTTTCTGCATAAAAACGCGCATCAAAAATTTGTCCGACAGTACTGGCTGAGATCTGTCTGGTACTGCAATTGAAAAAATTGATTATAAGTAAATAAGGTTAAAAAATAAGAATTTATAATTTGAAAATATAGAAATATTTAAAATATGATTTAAAACTCTAATCTTAAGGGTTTTTTCCCAAATTTGGACCAACGGGTTAAACCGAGTGAACCGGGCTCAAGTAGACCCAAGCCCACACTATATAAGAACTCATTTCATCACAAAACAAATTATTTTCCCCCATTTTGAGAGAGAGGTTCGGTGGTGAAGAGAGAAGAGATTGGAGAAATCAAAACCTAGCCACCATCAACTTCAAACCACCATAACTTTCTCTCCGGTGCTCCGATTGATGAGTCGTTTGAGGCTACACTTCACTCTTCTTGCCCTCTTTGATTATATTTAGGTATGGTGGTGAGTATTTCGTTCTTCTCTTTCCAGTTTTGAGTTTTCCCTCTAAAAACGTGATTGGTTATACGTGTTGAGTAATTTTATGATTTTGGTTGTTTATGAGTGCTCTAGTATGAGCCATGGGTGATATTCATCACAAACTTCAGTGGGTTGAGGTAAGGAATCAACAACCCTTGTGATTTACTTGATTTCGTAAACCCTAGGTTGATGTGTGTATGATATTGGTTGTGTTAGAGTTGTTGGGGCAAATTTTGGTGCTCTTGGAAACTTGAATTTGGCTTGCAGAACTCTTGGTGGAGCTTAAAGCTAGTGCTTGGTGGAAATTTACAAGGAATGATCAAATTGCTATGACTACAAGAGGTACGGTTTAAGTTTCATTTAAGTACCGTGTGGTGTGATGCGAATTCCTAAGCTAGATGCCCCTAGGATTAGGTTTGAATTGTGTGTCTTGATTGGAATTTGATATATATAGATATTATGATGTGAAAATTAATGAATTAGAATGAGCTTTGTGTGAATGAGTGTGTTTGGTATGTTGTGGAATTGAGGAATTGGATAATGATTCATGGTTTGAGGAATGTGTATTGAATTGTGAATTTGGGCCGGAGGCCGTGGAGTTTGGGCCGAAGACCAGAAAAAATGTAAGGACGGTAAGAGATGATTGAATTGTGTGATAATGTATGAGATTGAATAGCGGGTTGGTATGCATTGTATGAAAATGTTATTAATTAATGAAATAGTAGAAAATGAGGTTTTTAGAATGTGAAATAGATGCAATTGGGGTGGAATGTGTAAAAGGAGTAGGATCGGAATTAGTTGTGTGTGAATAGGTAATTTGAGTTGGTCTAGGTTCATATTGTTGGTTGGAAAATGATTGAGACTAGTGAATCATTGTAAAATAGGTAAATATGTGTTTTTGGGGAAAATGAGTTTTCAGTCAACTTTGACGAATCATATCTGGAGCTGCCGTTTTTGGAATTAGATGAATTTTATATCAAATTAAAGATTTTTCAAAGATCCTTAAAATGGTATAGATTTTATAGAAATCTAAATTTTGTAGAGAAGGATATGATTGTTGAAATTGGTG
This sequence comes from Arachis ipaensis, assembly GCF_059453495.1. Taxonomy (NCBI): domain Eukaryota; kingdom Viridiplantae; phylum Streptophyta; class Magnoliopsida; order Fabales; family Fabaceae; genus Arachis; species Arachis ipaensis. The sequence continues at coordinate 69,248,005 of NC_142438.1, forward strand.
TCTGAAATCTGAATTCTGTGATGTAGAATTTGTGATTTCTGGTTTATGTGCGCACGCACAGTCTTGTGTGCACGCACACCCTGTGTATTTTTGAACTCGTGGGTACGCACACTCTTGTGCACACACACACAGAGGGATATGTCTACTGTTGGGAGCACTAGCACGCTCTGTGCGCATACACAACCTACGAAGTTTTGCAAGCTATGCGCACGCACAGCCTTGTGCGCACGCACACGGGGGAAGGTGCACTCTGCTGAGGGCGTTCGCACACATCGTGCGTAAGAGAAAAATGGAAATTTTTACTTACTGTGCGTATGCACACCTCTATACGTACGCACACTGATGTGCGGATATTTTATACGCTTTTTGACATCACTTCCATATAGTTTTTAGGAGTTTTTATTTAGTTTTTATTAAGTTTTTACAGGTTTTAGTGTTAAATTTACATTTTTGGATTTCACTTTAAGTTTGTGTGTTTTTGTACCTTTTCACGTATTTTCTGGCTAAATTTGAGGAGTTGGAGCAGAAGTCTGATTCAGACACAGAGAAAGCACTACAAATGATATTTAGATCTTACCTGCCTACACTCAGAAGATATTTTCTGGAGCTACAGAAGCCCAATTGGAGTGTTCTTAACGGCTTTGGAAAGCTGGCTTCTAGAGATTTCCAGCAATATATAATAGTTCATATGTTGTTTCGGATTAGAAGGCCAAAACTGGCGTCCAACACCAGCTTCCTGCCCTTTCTGGCGTCCAGCGCCAAAGGAAGTAAAGCCCAATATCCAAAAGCCCAGAGATGACTCCCTAGCTGGCGTTGATGAAGGAAAAAATTGGTTGGTAAAGAATTTCTCAATAAATTCTTATTGCAAGTATAGTTTCTAAACCAACAAATAATCCTTTCATGCAAAAAATTGTTTGTCACAAGTAACAAACCCCAATAAAAATAACCGAAGTATTCAAACCTCGGGTCGTCTCTCAAAGGAATTGCAGGGAAGTGTTCTTGCTATTGGTTATGGGACAAGTAGTTTGGGGTTTTGTGTAAGGAACATGAAAGATAAATGGCAAGAAAGTAAATGGAAACTCAAAGATAAAAAAGGTCTTGGAAAGGAATGATGGTCAAGGATCTATATCCTTGTCATTAACCACAACATGATAATTAGAAGGATTAATCCCATTAAGTCATCCTCTAATGAATAAAGGAAAGTCAAATGAGCTACACCAATCCTACTCCATAAGTCCTAAATTTCTCACTAATTAATTTAGGAAAAGCTAGAGTCAATGGACACTAATTATCAACACTTGGACATTAGCAACTCAAGTTCACCTAAGTTACCATCCCGAGCCAAGAATACTAAAATCTACTTGGCGCACGAAATTGTGATCTCTAACAATGGCGCCAAAAACTTGGTACGCACAATCTTAATCTCAACTCTTTTTCACAACTCTGCACAACTAACCAGCAAGTGCACTGGGTTGTCCAAGTAATACCTTACGTGAGTAAGGGTCGATCCCACAGAGATTGTCGGCTTGAAGGAAGCTATGGTCATCCTTGTAAATCTCAGTCAGGCAGATTCAAATGGTTATGAGGTTTTGATAATTAAAATATAAATAAAATATAAAATAAGATAAAGTTACTTATGTAATTCATTGGTGGGAATTTCAGATAAGCGTCTGGAGATGCTTTGTTGCTTCTGAACCTCTGCTTTCCTATTGTCTTCTTCCAACCATGCGTTACCTCCTTCCATGGCAAGCTGTATGATCCTCTCAGATGAAAACAATCCATAAGCGCTGTCACCGCACGGCTAATCATCTGTCGGTTCCCGCTAGCGTCGGAATAGGACCATTGTCCTTTTGCACACTGTCACTTGTGCCCCACATTCGCAGGTTTGAAGCTCGTCACAGTCATCCCTTCCCAGATCCTACTCGGAATACCACAGACAAGGTTTAGACTTTTCGGATCTCAAGAATGCTGCCAATGGTTCTAGCCTATACCACGAAGACTCTGATCTCACGGAATGGAATGCTCTGTTGTCAGGAGAGGCTAACATGTATCGTGAACCAGGAGGCCAAGAGATACACACTCAAGTTATTGCATATAGAACGGAAGTGGTTGTCAGGCACGCGTTCATAAGTGAGAATGATGATGAGTGTCATAGGTCATCACATTCATTAGGTTGAAGTGCGAGTGAATATCTTAGAGAAGAAGTAGGCGAGAATTGAATAGAAAAACAATAGTACTTGTATTAATTCATGAAGAACAGCAGAGCTCCACACCTTAATTTATGGGGTGTAGAAACTCCACCGTAGAAAATACATAAGTGAAAGGTCTAGGCATGGCCATGAGGCCAGCCTCCAAATGTGTACAATAGATGATAGTATAAAACTGACCAAAGATGATATAAAATAAATCTCTAAAAGTAGTTTTTATACTAAGTTAGTAACCTAGGGTTACAGAAAATGAGTAACTAAGTGCAGATAGTGCAGAAATCCACTTCCGGGGCCCACTTGGTGTGTGCTTGGGCTAAGCATTGAAGATTTTTCGTGCTTAGGCTATGCTTGGAGTTAAACGCCAGCTTTGGTGCCAGTTTGGGCGTTTAACTCCAATTCTGGTGCCAGTTTGGGCATTTTACGCCAAGATATTTTAGGCTGACTTTGAACGCCAGTTTGGGCCATCAAATCTCGGGCAAAGTATGGACCATTATATATTTCTGGAAAGCCAAGGATGTCTACTTTCCAACGCAATTAAGAGCGTGCCAATTGGGCTTTGATAGCTCTAGAAAATCTACTTCGAGTGTAGGGAGGTCAGAATCCAACAGCATCTATAGTCCTTTTTCAGCCTTTGAATCAGATTTTTGCTCAGGTCCCTCAATTTCAGCCAGAAAATACCTGAAATCACAGAAAAACACAAAAACTCATAGTAAAGTCTAGAAATTTAATTTTTGAATAAAAACTAATAAAAATATAATAAAAAGTAATTAAAACATACTAAAAACTATGTAAAAACAATGCCAAAAATGGTATAAATTATCCGCTCATCACAACACCAAACTTAAATTGTTGCTTGTCCCCAAGCAACTGAAAACAAAATAGGATAAAAAAAAAGAGAATATACAATGAATTCCAAACTTATCAATGAATATTAGCTTCAATTAGATGAGCGGGACTTGTAGCCTTTTTGCTTTTGAACAGTTTTGGCATCTCACTTTATCCTTTGAAATTCAGAATGATTGGCATCTATAGGAACTCAGAATTCAGATAGTGTTATTGATTCTCTTAGTTCAGTATGTTGATTCTTGAAGATAGCTACTTTATGAGTCTTGGTCGTGACCCTAAGCATTTTGTTTTCCAGTATTACCACCGGATACATAAATGCCACAGACACATAACTGGGTGAACCTTTTCAGATTGTGACTCAGCTTTGCTAAAGTCCCCAGTTAGAGGTGTCCAGAGCTCTTAAGCACACTCTTTTTGCTTTGGACCACGACTTTAACCGCTCAGTCTCAAGCTTTTCACTTGACACCTTCACGCCACAAGCACATGCTTAGGGACAGCTTGGTTTAGCCGCTTAGGACAGGATTTTATTCCTATGGGCCCTCTTATCCATTAATGCTCAAAGCCTTGGATCCTTTTTACCCTTGCCTTTTGGTTTAAAGGGCTATTGGCTTTTTCTGCTTGCTTTTCTTTTTCTTTCTTTTTCTTCCCTTTTTTTTTTTATTTTTTCTGCAAGCTTTTTCTATTCGCTGCTTTTTTTTTTCTTCAAGAATCATTTTTATGATTTTTCAGATTATCAATAACATTTCTCCTTTTTCATTATTCTTTCTAGAGCCAACAATTTTAACATTCATAAACAACAAATTCAAAAATATGCACTGTTCAAGCATTCATTCAGAAAACAAAAGGTATTGCCACCACATCAAAATAATTAAACTAATTTCAAGATAGAATTCGAAACCATGTACTTCTTGTTCTTTTGCAATTAAAAATATTTTTCATTTAAGAAAGGTGATGGATTCATAGGACATTCATAGCTTTAAGACATAGAAACTAGACACTAATGATCATGTAATAAAGACACAAACATAAATACAATATAAGGCATAGGAAACGAAAAACAGAAAATAAAGAACAAGGAAATTAAAGAACGGGTCCACCTTAGTGATGGCGGCTAGTTCTTCCTCTTGAATATCTTATGGAGTGCTTGAGCTCCTCAATGTCTATTCCTTGCCTTTGTTGCTCCTCCCTCGTGGCTCTTTGGTCTTCTCTAACTTCATGGAGGAGGATGGAATGCTCTTGGTGTTCCACCCTTAATTGTCCCATGTTGGAACTTGATTCTCCTAGGGAGGTGTTGATTTGCTCCCAATAGTTTTATGGAGGAAAATGCATCCCTTGAGGCATCTCAGGGATTTTATGATGAGGAACTTCCTCATGCTCTTGTTGAGGTCCATGAGTGGGCTCTCTTGTTTGCTCCATCTTCTTCTTAGTGATGGGATTATCCTCTTCAATGAGGGTGTCTTCCTCCATGACAACTCCAACTGAATTGCATAGGTGACAAATGAGATGAGGGAAGGCTAATCTTGTCAAAGTAGAGGGCTTATCCGCCACCTTGTAGAGTTCTAGAGATATGATCTCATGAACTTCTACTTCCTCTCCATTCATGATACTATGGATCATGATAGCCCGGTCTACAGTAACTTCAGACCGGTTGCTAGTAGGAATTATAGAGCGCTGGATAAACTCCAACCATCCCCTAGCCACGGGTTTGAGGTCAAGCCTTCTTAGTTGAACCGGCTTGCCCCTTGAATCTCTCTTCCATTGAGCGCCTTCCACACAAATGTCCCTAAGGACTTGGTCTAACTTTTGATCAAAGTTGACCCTTCTAGTGAACGGGTGACGATCTCCTTGTATCATTGGCAAGTTGAATGCTAGCCTCACATTTTTCGGACTAAAATCCAAGTATTTCCCCCGATCCATTGTGAGCCAATTCTTTGGGTTCAGGTTCACACTTTGGTCATGGTTCTTAGTGATCCATGCATTGGCATAGAACTCTTGAACCATTAAGATCCCGACTTGTTGAATGGGGTTGGTGAGGATTTCCCAACCTCTTCTTCGAACTTCATGTCGGATCTCCGGATATTCGCTCTTTTTGAGCTTGAAGGGGACCTTGGGGATCACCTTTTTCTTGGCCACAACTTCATAGAAGTGGTCTTGATGGATCTTTGAGATGAATCTCTCCATCTCCCATGACTCAGAGGTGGAAGCAATTGCCTTCTCTTTCCTCTTTCTAGAGGTTTTTCTGGCCTTAGGTGCCATTAGTGGTTACGGAAAAATAAAAATCTTTAGCTTTTCCCACACCAAACTTAGAAGATTTGCTCGTCCTCGAGCAAAAGAAGAAAGAAAAGAGTAGAAGAAGAAGAAATGGAGGAGATGGAGGGTTGGTGTAGGTTCGGCCAAGGTGGGTTGTAGTGTTTTGTTGTGTGAAATTGAAGGTAGTGAGGAGGGGTATTTATAGGGTAGGAGAGGGGGGTTCGGTCATGAAGGGGAGGGTTTAGGAGGGAAATGGTTTGAATTTAAATGGTGAGGTAGGTGGGGTTTTATGATGGATGGATGTGACGAAGAGAGTATGGAGAAGAGGGTAAGATTTGATAGTGAATGGTGTTTGGGGAAGAGGTATTGAGGTGATTGGTCAAGGGTGTATGGGGAAGAGTGTTATGGAAAGGTGTGAAGAGGAGAGAAGAAGAAGTAGGGTAGGTGGGGATCCTGTGGGGTCCATAGATCCTGAGGTGTCAAAGAATTCGAATCCCTGCACCATTCTGGCATTGAAACGTCCATTCTGAGCCAATTCTGGCGTCTAACGCCAGTTCTGCTACCTTTCCTCGCGTTAAACGCCACTCTATTGCCCATTTCTGGTGTTTAACGCAAGCCAGATGCCCATTTCTGGCGTTTAACACCAGCCTGTGCCAAACTGCCATTTCTGGCGTTAAACGCTCAGAGTGCTGCCCAATCTGGCGTTTAACGCCCAGAATGCTGCCAGGCTGGGCGTTAAACGCCCATTCTGCTATCCGTACTGGCATTTAAATGCCAGTAAGCCTGTCCTCCAGGGTGTGCTGTTTTTAATGCTATTTTTCATTCTGTTTTTGATTTTTTAGTTGTTTTTGTGACTTCACATGATCATCAACCTAAAGAAAACATAAAATAACAATGGAAAATAAATAAATATAATTAAATAACATTGGGTTGCCTCCCAATAAGCACTTCTTTAATGTCAATAGCTTGACAGTGAAGCTCTTAGAGAGCTTCACAGAGACTCAAAGCTTAATGTTGGCCTCCCAACACCAAACTTAGAAGTTGAGTGTAGGGGCTCTGTTTGACTCTGTATTGAGAGAAGCTTTTCATGCTTCCTCTCCATGGTTACAGAAGAAGATCCTTAAGCATTAAACACAAGGTAGTCCTCATTCACTTGAAGGACTAACTCTCCTCTGTCCACATCAATTACAGCTCTTGCTGTGGCTAGGAAGGGTCTTCTAAGGATGATGGATTCATCTTCATCCTTCCCAGTCTCTAGGATTATGAAGTCAGCAGGGATGTAATAGCCTTCAACCTTTACTAAGACATCCTCTACAAGTCCATAAGCCTGTTTCCTTGAATTGTGTGCCATCTCTAGTGAGATTCTTGCAGCTTGTACCTCAAAGATCCCTAGTTTCTCCATTACAAAGAGGGGCATTAGGTTTATACTTGACCCAAGGTCACACAGAGCCTTCTTAAAGGTCATGGTGCCTATGGTACAAGGTATTAAGAACTTTTCAGGATCCTATTTCTTCTGAGGTAATTTCAGTTGAACCAGATCATTCAGTTTATTGATAAGCAATGGGGGTTCATCCTACCAAGTCTCATTACCAATTAACTTGGCATTCAGCTTCATGATTGCTCCTAGATATTGAACAACTTGCTCTTCAATAATATCTTCATCCTCTTCAGAGAAAAAATACTCATTAGAGCTCATGAATGGCAACAGTAAGTTTAGTGGAATCTCTATGGTCTCTATATGAGCCTCGGATTCCTTTGGTTTCTCATTAAGGAACTCCTTGGAGGCCAGTAAACGTCCATTGAGGTCTTCCTCATTGGAAATCACTACCTTTTCTTCCTCTCCAGGTTCGGCCACGTTGGTTATAGTTATGGCCTTGCACTCTCTTTTTGGATTCTCTTCTGTATTGCTTGGGAGAGTACTGGGAGGGAGTTGAGTAAGTTTTTTACTCAGTTGACCCACTTGTGCCTCCAAATTTCTAATGGAGGACCTTGCTTCAGTCATGAAACTAAGAGTAGTCTTAGATAGATCAGAGACTACAGTTGCTAAGTCAGAGTGGCTCTGCTTAGAATTCTCTGTCTGTTGCTGAGAAGATGATGGAAAAGGTTTGCTATTGCCAAACCTGTTTCTTCCACCATTATTACTATTGAAGCTTTGATTAGGCTTCTGTTGATCCTGCCATGAGAGATTAGGATGATTCCTCAATGAAGGATTGTAGGTTTTTCCATAGGATTCTCCCATGTAATTCACCTCTTCCATTCCAGGGTTCTCAGGGTCATAGGCTTCTTCTTCAGAGGAAGCTTCCTTAGTACTGCCTGATGCAGCTTGCATTCCAGACAGACTCTGAGAAATCATATTGACTTGCTGAGTCAATATTTTGTTCTGAGCCAATATGGCATTCAGAGTATCAATCTCAAGAACTCCTTTCTTCTGAGTTGTCCCATTATTTGCAGGATTCCTTTCAGAAGTATACATGAACTGGTTATTTGTAACCATTTCAATGAGTTCATAGGCTTCTGCAGGCATCTTCTTCAGATGAAGAGATCCTCCAGCAGAGTGGTCCAATGATATTTTGGACAATTCAGACAAACCATCATAGAATATACATATGATGCTCCATTTTGAAAACATGTCAGAAGGACACCTTATGATCAATTGCTTGTATCTTTCCCAAGCTTCATAGAGGGATTTACCTTCCTTCTGTCTAAAGGTTTGGACTTCCACTCTAAGCTTGCTCAACTTATGAGGTGGAAAGAACTTGGCCAAGAAAGCATTGACCAACTTTTCCCAAGATTTCAGGCTATCTTTAGGTTGTGAGTCCAACCATGTCCTAGTTCTATCTCTTACAGCAATAGGAAAAAGCATAAGTCTGTAGACCTTAGGATTAACCCCATTAGTCTTAACAGTGTCACAGATTTGCAAAAATTCAGCTAAGAATTGATGAGGATCTTCCAATGGAAGTCCATGAAACTTGCAATTCTGCTACATTAGAGAAACTAATTGAGGCTTAAGCTCAAAATTGTTTGCTCCAATTGCAGGAATTGAGATGCTCCTTCCACAGAAGTCAGAAGAGGGTGCAATAAAGTCACCAAGCATCTTCCTTGCATCTTCACCATTGTTGTTGGGTTCGGCCATCTCTTCTTCTTTTTTGAAAAATTCTGTCAGGTCCTCTCCTCTCCAGAGTGTTGTGCTTTAGCTTCTCTTAGCTTCCTCTTTAGAGTCCTTTCAGGTTCCAGATCAGCTTCAACAAGAATGTTCTTATCCTTGCTCCTGCTCATATGAAAAAGAAGAGAACCGAAAAGAATAAGAATCCTCTATGTCACAGTATAGAGATTCCTTTATGTGAGTAGAAGAATAGAAGAGTAGAATGAAGAAGAGAGAAGATGAAGAATTCGAACACAGAGAGGGAGGAAGGGTTCGAATTATGAGAACAAGAGAAGTGTTAGTAAACAAATAAATAAATAGAAAGAGATGAGAGAGAGAGAATTCAAATTTTAAATTAAAATAAAAGAAAAATATTTTTTTTATTTCAATTATTGGTTAGTATTCGAAAATTAAGAGAAGAAATAAAATAAAATTTGAAAATTAAATAATTAATTAATTAAATAGATTTTTGAAAAAGTGGTTAGTGATTTTTGAAAATTGGAGAGAGAAAAGTAGTTAGGTAGTTTTGAAAAAGATATGATTGAAATAGTAAACTTTTAAAATCAAACAAAAAGTTAAGTGGTAAATTGAAAAAGATTTGAAAATCAATTTTGAAAAGATAAGAAGTTAGAAAAGATTTTGAAATTGATTTTGAAAAATATATGATTGAAATTTTATTTTGAAAAAGATTGGAAAAGGAAATTAAAAAGATTTGATTTTTGAAAATTAAAGTTGATTACTTGACTAACAAGAAACTAAAAGATATGATTTTAGAATTTAAAGATTGATCCTTTCTTAATAGGCAAGTAACAACTTGAAAATTTTTGAATCTAAACATTAAATGTTAGCATTAATTTCAAAAATATTAAGAAGGAAATTGAAAAAGATTTGATTTTTCTTAAAAAAATTTGAAAAGATAGAATTTTTAAATTGAAAATTTGACTTGACTAATAAGAAACAATTAAATTTTAAAATTTTATGACTAAATCAATTCAAATTTTCGAAAATTATGAGTGAAATAAAGGAAAGATATTTTTTTATTTTAAAATTTTTATGAGGAGAGAGAAAAACATAAAAAATGATGCAAAACACAAGAAATTAAGATTAAAATTAATAATGCATGCAAGAACACTTTGAATGTCAAGATGAACACCAAGAACACTTTGAAGATCATGATGAACATCAAGAACTTATTTTTGAAAATTTTTAAGAAAAGAAAAATATGCAAGACACCAAACTTAAAAATTTTTAATCTATAGACACTAATAATTCAAGAATGCATATGAAAAACAAGAAAAGACACCAAACAAGAAAATTTAAAGATCAAAGAGAATCATCAAGAACAACTTGAAGATCAATGAAGAACACCATGCATGAATTTTCGAAAATAAGAAAAATGCAATTAACACCAAACTTAAAATTTGATACTAGACTCAAACAAGAAACACAAAATTTTTGGTTTTTATGATTTTATGAAATTTTTTTTGTATTATTTTTTTTTCGAAAATTATTTTGGAAAAAGAAAAAATAAATAATTTCAAAATTTTTAATGGAAATTCCAGGAATCATGCAATGTTAGTCTAAAGCTTCAGTCTAAAAAGATTAGACATGGCTAGCCAAGCTTTAGCAGGACATTACATACAACAACCAAATTGATGGGAATCAACCAGCTCCTGTGATGATAAAAGCATCATCTGAAATTCTAGAATTAATTCTTAAAAATTCTGAAGAACAAAATAAAATATTTTTGTATATTTTTATTTTTTTGTATTATTTTTCGAAAATAAAATTACTTGATCTGAGCAACAAGATGAACCGTCAGTTGTCCAAACTCGAACAATCCCCGGCAACGGCGCCAAAAACTTGGTGCACGAAATTGTGATCTCTAACAATGGCGCCAAAAACTTGGTACGCACAATCTTAATCTCAACTCTTTTTCACAACTCCGCACAACTAACCAGCAAGTGCACTGGATCGTCCAAGTAATACCTTACGTGAGTAAGGGTCGATCCCACGGAGATTGTCGGCTTGAAGCAAGCTATGGTCATCCTTGTAAATCTCAATCAGGAAGATTCAAATGGTTATGAGGTTTTGATAATTAAAATATAAATAAAATATAAAATAAGATAAAGTTACTTATGTAATTCATTGGTGGGAATTTTAGATAAGTGTCTGGAGATGCTTTGTTGCTTCTAAACCTCTGCTTTCCTATTGTCTTCTTCCAACCATGCGTTACCTCCTTCCATGGCAAGCTGTATGATCCTCTCGGATGAAAACAAATCCATATGCACTGTCACGGCACGGCTAATCATCTGTCGGTTCCCGCTAGCGTCGGAATAGGACCATTGTCCTTTTGCACAGTGACACTTGTGCTCCACATTCGCAGGTTTGAAGCTCGTCACAGTCATCCCTTCCCAGATCCAACTCGGCATACCACAGACAAGGTTTAGACTTTCTGGATCTCAGGAATGCTGCCAATGGTTCTAGCCTATACCACGAAGACTCTGATCTCACGGAATGGAATGCTCTGTTGTCAAGAGAGGAAACCATGCGTCGTGAACCAGGAGGCCAAGAGATACACACTCAAGTTATTGCAGATAGAATGGAAGTGGTTGTCAGGCACGCGTTCATAAGTGAGAATGATGATGAGTGTCACGGGTCATCACATTCATCAGGTTGAAGTGCAAGTGAATATCTTAGAGAAGAAGTAGGCGTGAATTGAATAGAAAAACAATAGTACTTGTATTAATTCATGAAGAACAGCAGAGCTCCACACCTTAATCTATGGGGTGTAGAAACTCCACCGTAGAAAATACATAAGTGAAAGGTTTAGGCATGGCTGTGAGGCCAGCCTCCAAACGTGTACAATAGATGATAGTATAAAACTGATCAAAGATGATATAAAATAAATCTCTAAAAGTAGTTTTTATACTAAGTTAGAAACCTAGGGTTACAAAAAATGAGTAACTAAGTGCAGATAGTGCAGAAATCTACTTCTAGGGCCCACTTGGTGTGTGCTTGGGCTGAGCATTAAAGCTTTTTCGTGCTTAGGCTGTTCTTGGAGTTAAACGCCAGCTTTGGTGCCAGTTTGGGCATTTTATGCCAAGATGTTTTAGGCTGAATTTGAACGCCAGTTTGGGCTATAAAATCTCAGGCAAAGTATGGACTATTATATATTTCTGGAAAGCCCAGAATGTCTACTTTCCAATGCAATTGAAAGTACGCCAATTGGGCTTTTTTAGCTCCAGAAAATCCACTTCGAGTACAGGGAGGTCAGAATCCAACAGCATCTGCAGTCCTTTTTCAGCCTCTGAATCATATTTTTGCTCAGGTCCCTCAATTTCAGCCAGAAAATACCTGAAATCACAGAAAAACACACAAACTCATAGTAAAATCTAGAAATTTGATTTTTGAATAAAAACTAATAAAAATATAATAAAAAATAATTAAAACATACTAAAAACTATCTAAAAACAAAGCCAAAAAGGGTATAAATTATCCGCTCATCACTACTCTAACATCCTTCCAAGCATTTAATCAAACACTTGGAACGCATAAAAGGAAAGCAAGATAAAATTACAAGAAATGTAGATCTACAACTACTAATTGCAAGGAGATTAACAACAACAACTCAAATTAACCATAAAGGAAATCAAACATAACTTGCATTAAAGAGAAATAGAAGAAACAAGAGTGCATCAACAACAAAGTAAACAATTACAAGAATAAAATGCTAAACTAGAGAAAGCAAAGGTAGAAGAACAAGGAATTTAAGTGGAAAAGTAAATCAAAGCATGAATTAAACCTAGATCTAAGAAATCCTAATCTACATCTAACCTAATTCTAGAGAGAAGAGAGAGCTTCCCTCTCTAGAAACTATCCTAAAACATAATAAAACTCAACTATGTGATATCCCCTCTTTCCTCCTCTTGTTTGTTTCTTTGTCAATTCTTGGCTTTTCTTTTCTTTCTCACTTTTCTTCATTTTGTAGGGATGTTCATTAATAAAAGGTCTCATAATAGTAACTTGGTTCACACTACAAAAGACATTCAATTATGCAGCTTTTATTATTAAGCTTATCATCTAATCAAGCAATTACCACCACAAAACTTCATTCTAATTCCCACCACATTGGATAATCACTTTCTATTTCAAATATTTTCTCTTATTAATGCAAAAAGGGAAGCAAGACATGAATTTAATGCAGATGAATGAAGACAAGAATTTAAACTAGTGCAGACATCAAAATTTGTATTATTTGAACTAAGCATCAAGGCAAACAGCAACTTTTCATTCAGAACATTTCAAAGCAAAGTAAATTTTGTGACAATACAACCTTCCAGGAGTGTTTTGCAGCTTTCCTTTTGTCATCATCATCTTTTACTTTTGCATTTCCTTTGGTTATTATTCTTTTAAGAGGCTGAGTGTCTTTTCTGCATAATTATCAGAAGTTGCTTGTTTTTCCAAGCACTTAGGCAAATGGTTAGCATGCATGAACTATTGTAGTTTCTTGAACTTACTTTGATGAGGAAATACCAAACTTAGTCCCTTGCTACTGTCTTATGATGCATCAGTTACATGAAAAAAATGTGCTTTTGCTAAAAGTAATAAAACTAACAACTAGAAGACAGACACTGGTTTAGTGATTTCCCTGATCGCTTGGAGCTAGTAACCATCTATGCAGAGGGTTGAAATGTGTTTATAAATGAGATTTTTGGTGGAACACCAAACTTAGCATCCTTCATTCACCCTTGAATTATTTTGGTGTGCAGCAACAAACCTAGCTCCTTGCACTATAGATAAATCGACTCAACCTTTTTATTGAAATAGTTTAGGAGAAGAAAACTACCTTTGGTTGGGTTGCCTCCCAACAAGAGCTCTTTTAGTGTCACTAGCTTGACATCCTTCATTCTTGCTCAGCTTAATTTCTGAATCTCCTTCTCTTTGTCCCAATGGCCTCCCAAGTAATGCTTTGTCCTGTGACCATTTGCTGTGAAATTGCTCTTTGTTGCTTCATCTAGGAGTTCAAGGCTTCCATAAGGTAGAACCTTTGTCACCAAGTAGGGGCCAGTCCATTTGGACTTGAGTTTGCCAGCGAAAACTTTGAGCCTGGAGTTATACAAGAGTACTTGCTGTCCTGGTTTGAACTCCTTCTTTGAGATCCTTTTGTTATGCCATCTCTTGGCTTTGTCCTTGTATATCTTAGCATTTTCGTAGGCTTCTAGTCTAAACTCATCCAACTCATTTAATTGCAATAGCATCTTTTTTCCTACTGCTTGAGAATCAAGGTTGAGGAGTTTAGTGGCCCAGAAAGCTTTATGCTCAAGCTCTACAGGAAGGTGACAAGATTTGCCATATAACAACTGAAAAGGAGACTTTCCAATAGGAGTTTTAAATGCTATTCTATATGCCCAGAGAGCATCTTCTAATTTTCTGGCCCAATCCTTTCTTGTACTCCCTACTGTTTTCTCCAAAATCTTCTTCAACTCCCTATTTGCAAGCTCTGTTTGGCCATTGGTCTGTCGATGATATGGTGTAGCTACTTTATGTATCACCCCATATTTGTGAAGTAGTTTCTCCATTTATTTGTTGCAAAAATGACTACCACCATCACTGACAAGACCCTTAGGCACTCCATATCTAGTAAAAATGTGCTTCTTAAGGAATTGAAGGATAATTTGTGAATCACATGTGGTTGTTGCTATGGCTTCCACCCACTTTGAGACATACTCTACTACCACAAGTATGTATTTGAAAGAATATAAAAGTGGAAAAGGGCCCATAAAATCTATACCCCAAAGATCAAAGAGTTCTACCTCCAAGATGTTGTTCTGAGGCATCTCATTCCTTCTTGTTAATCCTCCAGCTCTTTGGCACTCATTGCATTGATGAATAAACTTTCTAGCATCCTTGAATATGGTTGGCCAATAAAATCCGCTTTGAAGCACTTTGGCTGCTGTTCTTTCTGGCCCAAAATGTCCACTATAAGCTGAACCATGACAATGCCATAATATGTCTCTCAACTCACTCTCAGGAACACATTTCCTAATCATTCCATCTAGACACCTCTTGAATAAGAATGGTTCATCCCATAAGAATTTCTTGGCTTCATTGAGCAGCTTCTTCACTTGTTGCTTGGTGAATTCTTGAGGGATCTTCCTTCCAACCTTGTAGTTTGTAATGTCTGCAAACCAGGGAGCTTGTTGGATTTGCAAAAGGTGTTCATCTGGAAAACTTTCGTTCATTGAATGTGGAGCTTGGTTAGCTTCTTGTGATAGTCATGACAAATGGTCTGCCACTTGGTTCTCATTCCCTTTCCTATCTTTCACTTCAATGTCAAATTCTTGTAGCAGCAACATCCACCTAATAAGCTTTGGCTTTGAGTCCTATTTAGACATGAGATACTTGAGGGCAGCATGATCAGTATATACTATAACCTTTGAACCAATCAAGTATTGTCTAAATTTATTAAATGCATATACAATTGCCAAGAGCTCTTTTTCTGTTGTGGTATAATTTTTATGTGCTTCATTCAACACCTTGCTAGCATAGTATATAACATGATGCAGCTTGTTTTTCTTTTTCCCCAATACAACACCAATTGTAAAGTCACTTGCATCACACATAAGTTTAAAAGGTAATTCCCAATCTGGGGATGTGATGATTGGTGCTGTAATGAGTTTTCTCTTTAAAGTTTCAAAGGCATGCTTGCAATTGTCAACAAAGATGAAAGAATTATCAATCATTACCAAATTGCTCAATGGCTTTGCTATTTTTGAAAAATCTTTGATGAACCTCCTGTAAAAACCAGCATGTCTAAGAAAACTCCTTACTACTTTCACATTAACAGGTATAGGAAGCTTTTCAATGATTTCTATTTTTGCTTCGTCAACTTCTATACCTTTGCTTGAAACCTTATGCCCAAGAACTATCCCTTCAAGAACCATGAAATGGCATTTCTCCCATTTCAATACCAGACTAGTTTCTTGGCATCTTTTCAAAACAAGAGTTAAATGATGCAAGCAAGTGTTAAATGAATTGCCAAAGACAGAAAAATCATCCATGAGGACTTCTAAAAACTTTTCCACCATGTCAGAAAATATAGAAAGCATACACCTTTGAAAAGTTGCAGGGGCATTGCACAGTCCAAAGGGCATCCTTCTGTAAGCAAAGACTCCAAATGGACAGGTGAAGGGAGTCTTTTCTTGATCCTTGGGATCCACCACTATTTGATTGTACCCAGAGTTCCCGTCCAGGAAGCAATAGTATGCATGGCCAGCCAATCTTTCCAACATCTGGTCGATGAATGGGAGAGGAAAATGATCTTTCCTTGTAGCATCATTCAGTCTTCTATAATCTATGCACATCCTCCACCCAGTCACTGTCCTTGTGGGGATTAACTCGTTCTTCTCATTGGAAATGACTGTCATGCCACCTTTCTTTGGCACTACTTGTACTGGACTTACCTAAGAGCTGTTAGAGATTGGGTATATGATTCCAACATTCCATAGCTTTATCACTTCTTTTTGAACCACCTCCTTCATGGTTGGGTTAAGTCTTCTTTGGGGTTGAACTACATGCCTTGAATCTTCCTCCAAGAGAATTTTGTGCATACAGATAGCAGGGCTTATGCCCTTGATATCATCAATTGTCCAACCCAAGGCTGTCTTGTGAGCTTTCAACACTTCAATCAGCTTTGTTTCTTCTTCTATGTTCAAGGAGGCATTTATGATCACTGGCAAGGCCTCTGCTTCTCCAAGGAACACATACTTGAGATGAGGGGGAAGAGGTTTTAATTCTTATTTTGGCTTCTCATCTGTCTTTCCTTCAGAGGAGATTTCTACCACTTCCTCTTCTATGAGATCTTGTTCCACTTCTGTTTCCACTTCTTGTTCCTCCTAATTTTTGGTCTCAAATAACCCCCTCTTTACTTCTTCCACCATTTCCACTCTCATATGCTTTTCTTCCTCAGGGGGTATTTCATGGCTTTAAAGACATTGCTGATCATCTTCTCATCATGCACTCTGAGTGTCATTTCTCCTTTCTCTACATCAATTATAGCCCTTGCTGTGGCTATAAAGGGCCTCCCCAAGATGATTGAGTTGTGTCCTTCTTCCTCCATGTCTAAAATGACAAAGTCAGTAGGAAATATGAATTCTCCTACTTTCACTAATAAATTCTCCACGACTCCGTTTGGTATTTTGAGAGATCTGTTAGCCATTTGAAGTGACATTCTAGTTGGCCTGAGTTCCTCTATTGCAAGCTGCTTCATTAATTAGAGAGGCATCAAGTTGATGCTGGCTCCTAGATCACAGAGGGCTTTGTCCAATGTTCTGTTGCCTATAGTGCAATATAGGATGAAGCTTCATGGATCTTTGAGCTTTGGTGGGAGACCTCTTTAGATGATAGCATTGCATTCTTGAGTCAAGATTACTGTCTCCTTCTCATTCCAGCTCCTTTTCTTGTTGATAAGCTCCTTGAGGAATTTTGCATACAGAGGCATTTGTTCTAAGGCTTCAGCAAGTAGAATGTTGATTTCTAGTTTCTTGAAAACTTCTAAAAACTTTGGGAACTATTGATCCTTGATCTCTTTCTAAAATCTTTGAGGATATGGCAAGGAGATGTGTGAGTTTTTACTATCTTCCTCTGTTCTTGTGATTGCTCCTCCATGAGTTCCTTTCCCTTCTTTGAAGTTTGTGGTTGTTCCTCTTTCTCTTTGAGTTTCTCCTGGTCGTGCTTGGCTTTGAGTGTCACTTCTTCCTTGCTGCTAGCTTTATCATTCTCAACTGGTCTCTTGTTAGTTTCTTTGTCATTTTCCAAGGTTCTTCCACTCCTCAATTGGATGGCTTTGCATTCTTTCTTGGGGTTGGGAATGGTGTCACTTGGCAGTTCATTGGTTACTCTTTCAGCTACTGCTTGCTTGGACAACTGGCCAATCTGCCTTTCCAAATTTCTCATTGAGACTTCATGGTTCTTGTTGGCCAATTCTTGATGCTTGATCACCTTCTCCATCAATATCTCCAAGTTGGAGATCTTTTGAGATTCTTGGGGTCGTTATGGTTGATTATGGGATGTTGATAGTGAATGATAGTTGTTTTGGTTAGTGGATGGGTTGTTGGGTGGATAGTAGTTGGATTGGGGTTGATTGTTTTATGGTTTTCTGTATGGATTTTGGTTAGTGTTTTGATGGTTTTGATGGATTGTGTTTCTGAAGTTGTTTTGGTTTGAGTTTCTTTGCCAAGGCTACTGGTTTTGACTCTCTCCCCATTTTAGATTGAGGCGGTTTCTCCAGGATGAGTTGTAAGTTCTCCATGGAAGTCATTTGATCCAAAACTTTGGTTGTGCATGTACTGCACTTGCTCAGGCTACTGCTCCTCATAACTTTCTTCCTGCTTTCCCCACACCACTGATGGTTGGTTAGTTGTGCTCATTCAATTTGATGTTGGAGCTGCTGGTGCATGAGCTTGTTCTGAGCCAATATGGTATCAACTCCTTCAAGCTCAAATACACCTTTCTTTGGAGCTGCTTGCTTTTCAGAGGAGTAGAAATACTTATTGTTGGCCACCATATCTATGAGATCATGTGCCTCTTGAGCAGTTTTCATCATTTGCAAAGATCCTCCTGATGAATAATCCAAAGCTTTCCTTGAAGGTAAGGACAAGCCTTCATTGAAATTCTATAACTCCATCCATTCACTGAACATTCCTTCTGGACATCTTCTGATTAGAGCTTTATACCTCTCCCAAGCTTCATACAATGACTCTCCTTCTTGCTGTCTGAAAGTTTGCACATCAATTTTTAGCTTAATGATTCTTTGGGTGGATAGAATTTGGCTAGAAATTTGCTAACCAAATCATCTCAGCTGGTAATGCTCTCTTTAGGGAAGGTTTCTAACCACTGTGTGGCTTTATCTCTCAGTGAAAATGGGAATAAAAAAAGCTTGTAGATGTCAGGGTGGACTCCATTGGTTTTGACAGTGTCACAGATTCTCAAAAATACAGAGAGGTGTTGGTTTGGATCCTCAGCAGCACTTCCTCCATATTGACAATTATTTTGAACCAGGGTAATCAATTAAGGCTTGAGTTCGAAGTTATTAGCATGGACATTGGGAGTTAGGATGCTACTCCCACAATTCTTTGGGTTGGGGATAGTGTAGAAGGCTAAGACTCTTCTCTGAGGCTGGCCATTGTTGTTGGCCATACCATCAGTGTGAATTGGGATATTATCCTCCATCACTTGATCTTCCTCCTTTGATTCCTCTTCTCCAATAACTCCCTTCCTTCTTGCTTCTTTTCTCAATCATCGGAGGGTTCTCTCATCAAGGTTAAAAGATGTGGATTCACCTCTTCTTCCTCCTAACATAAAACACAAAACTAGAAACTAAAAGCAATTCACTCTACTGCTAGAGTGAGGTGAATGTTAGCTTAAACAAAAACTCAAACAGTTAGCGTGCTTAGTAAAAATAAAAATAAAATGCTTAATCTAGATTATCACCCTACTTAATCATTGTCAATCTAAATCAATCCCCGGCAACGGCGCCAAAAACTTGATGAGGAAAAAACAATTCCACACAAACTCACCGGCAAGTATACCGGGTTGCATCAAGTAGTAATAACTCACAAGAGTGAGGTCGATCCCACAGGGATTGATGGATTGAGCAATTTTAGTTAGATGATGAATTTAGTTAAGCAAATGTTTGATGATTTGAGTGAAACTTGATTAACAGAAGCAAAATTGCAAGAAAATAAAAGGGAGAGGGTGAATTGACTGAATCTTAAAGTGCAAAAGAAGTAAATTGCGAAAACATAAAGTGCAAGAAAGTAAAAGGGCTGATACTTAAATTGCAAGAAAAGTAAATGACTGAAACTTAAAGTGCAAGAAACTTAAATGACTGAATCTAAATTGCTGGGAAATATAAATTGCTTGAAGAATAAAAGGGATTTGGGTACTGGGATTCAGAATTAAACTAGAAAATGTAAATTGAAATAAACCAAAGAGCTATGAGATGAAGAGATTCAGCTCAGTAACAAAACAGAAATAAAAAATTTCTTGAAGAAACAAACAACAAGAAAACTTAGCCCAATTATGAAATTCTAAAAGAGAAATTGAAGATCGAAGAAGAGCAATGAGATCAGAAATCAGATCTAGATCTCAATTACTCCCTTGACCAAATAGAAAAGAAGTTGGAGAAGAAATGAAAATGAAAACAGAAACGGAAATTCAGATCTAACTTTCAATTCTTAGAAGAACAAAAAGGAAAAGTAACAGATGATTCTCAGATGAATAATTTCAATGGAATTCTTCAATCTGAATTCAGGAACCTAAAACAGAAAGTAGAAGTTACAGAAGCAAGAACAAACAGAAATAAAATCTAATCCCAATTCCCAAATTCAAAGCAAAATGAAAATTAGAAGTGAAAAACTAAAAATGAGCTAAAGGTCATTCTCAAATCAAATTAAATCCTATTCATACACTTTCTATTTTGGTCTTCAAAGCTTGGAGTGGGCCTTTTTATTTGTGAAGAAATGGATCCAAGATGGCAATTGATTGAAATTGGGTTCGAGGCATGCTCCAGTGGAGCGCTCTGTTTCATTAATGAACGTTGTGTTCACTTGCCTTGCGCCAATTTGGTGCGTGCTTGGTCCCCAGGGAAGCGCTCCATTTGCTTAAGTGAACGTTGCATTCACTTGCCTTGTGCTAATTTTGGTGCACGCTTGGTCTCTCCACTAGCGTTCAATTTTTGAACGCCACGCTCACATTGTGAGCGCTACACTTGATGCTGAGCCTTCCTCCCCATGAGAGGAAAAAAAACGTTGCCAAAAGGGAATGCTACGCTCAAATTTTTGAGCGCTGCCCTTCCTTGATTTGATGCGCGCCCAGCTCCCTTGGTGCTCCCTCTTCGAGCGCTACATTGCCTTCCTTGAGCGCTGGGCTTTGTTCCCTTGTTTCTAAGCCTTGAGTCATAAGAAAGTTCACTAAAGTGAACACTGCGTTTGAATTTTTGAGCGCTACCCTTGTTGCTTTGATGCGTGCCCAACTTCCCTTGGTTCCAAGCCCGAAAACGTTCACTAAAGTGAACGTGGCGTTCACTTGCTTGAACGCTGCCTTTTGGTGTGAGTCTTGGTTTGCTGGTTTCCTTCATGGGTGTTCACTCTTTGAACGCTACGTTCATTCATTGAACGCTGCCTTTTGTTTCTAATTTCTTCACCTACAAGCAACCAAATAACTAATCAAAGTATTACCAAATTCACAAGGTCTTTGCATCATCTATAAAATCAATTAATTCTATCATAAAACCTATGAATTTGTGTGAAATAAATGATGTTTGATTGATTTAACATAATCATGAAAATCCACTCCAATTATTTACTTATTGTGCAAGAAAGTGCATAAACCTAATGAAACTAATGAAAAATGCTTGTAAAACTAGCATAAGATGACTTGTCATTAGTCTGCTGCGCGTGCGCGTTGGTGTAAGCATCCCAAATCCTTGATTTTCCATGATTTCTCCATTTCGCATGCTTTTCTCTTCATTCCTTTGATTCATTCCTAACCTCTTCAACCTGAGTTCACTAACAAACACATCAAGGCATCTAGTAGAATCAAAAGTGAATTAAAATTAACCAATTAAGGGCATAAAAAGCATGTTTTCACACTTAAGAACAAATTAGGAGAAAATTATGAAACCATGCTATTTCATTGAATAAATGTGGAAAAAGTTGATAAAATCCACTCAATTAAGCATAAAATGTACCACGAAATAGTGGTGCATCAAATCTCCCCACACTTAAACCAAGCATGTCCTCATGCTAAACCAAGGAATAGATAAAGGGTACTATCATTTATTCAATGTAAATTACCTAAATGCAACCTATATAAATGCAATCTATCTAAATGAATGCAACTACTTGGTCAAAATAAATCAATTCCCAAGAAAACCAATATAAGCATAAGGGTTACGGGTATTAACAACCAAGCCAACCACAATTGAATTGAGTTATTAAAGATTTTACAAACTTTCAAGAAAAGTGATGATTCTAGGTGGAAACATGTAATTGAGCATCAAACCCTCACTGGATGTGTATCCGCTCTAATCGCTCAGGTTTATAGGGTTGATTCACTCAATTCTCCCCTAATTATGCTTTCCAGGATTTATTTTTCATCTAATAATCAACAGTTATTTCATGCATGCATACATATATCATGAGGAATTTTCATAAGGTTGTAATGGGGTTAGGGTCAAGGTAGGATGCATATGGCCAAGTGAGTTTGAAATTTGAATCTTTGATTAACTTAAGCTTCCCACCTAACCTATGACAACCTATACAATTTCAAAGCTCACCTAACTACCCATTCTTCACTTTTTCACACACTCATGCATTCTTTTCTTGATCATAACTCATATGCATTGATTATTATTGAGCTTCACTTTGGGCCATTTTGTCCCCTTCTTATTACTTTTTTTTTTCTTTTTTTTTTCTTTTCTATTTTTTTCTTTTCATATATATTGTTTTTTTCTTTTTATTTTCTCATTTTTTTTCGTTTTGAAATAAAGTATATACAAAAGTATCAACGCATATTGTTTTACATTTAATTAACACATGAGTATGTACTCAATTCTCAATATTTTCAACAAAAAATACAACATACACCTTATTCTCAACCAATGTCCCAAATTTTCCCACACTTGAATGATACACACTCACTAGCCTAAGCCAATCAAAGATTCAAATTAAGGACATTTATTGTTTTTCGCTTAAAGGTTTGTAATGTGCTAAATTAAGAACAAAGTAGGTTAATCATAGCCTCAAAGTTGGCTAACAATAGAAGATAAAAGGTAAGGCCATTTGGGTAAGTGAGCTAAATAAAATGATGGCCTCAATCATATAAATGCATGTATACATAAAATAATGGAATCAAAGATTACAATCATAAAAAGAGAATAATGCGCACAAGAAGGAAAATAAGTGGTTATAAGATGTAACCACACACTTAGGCTCAAAACTCACAAGCTTATGTTCTTAGCCCAAAACATGTTCCACAAGATATAATTCAAGCAAGTTCTATGAAAAATTTTTACTCAAATCAATTGGGGTGCCCTATAAATAAATTTCATGAAAAATTTCATTATTTTGACAAAGCTTATTATGTATATATATGCAAAATAAGAAAATACGAGTAAAAATCCTAAAAGACCTAAAAATGAAATGCAAAAGTATTGGAATTAAAAATTTGTCACCCAAAAATGCCGACTGGTCGGACGACCTCCCCACACTTAAAGGTTTGCACTGTCCTCGGTGCATTCAAAGATGAGCTAGGGGGTACGGCGACTACACCGGTTGCCACCTTCAGTTGGCGGATCAACCGGTTGCTGCATGTTCTTTCTCCCGCTTCCATTTTTTGCTTATAATGATTTATCCTGAAAATAGAAGACAGGATAGTAAGAAAAGTAAATGCAAAAGCAAGAAAGCATATATTGTTAGAATGAGGTAAATCACTAGAATTAAGTGAGCGAATTAGTGTGACATTGATGACAAATAGGTGTGTGGGTCCTAAATTGTGCGCGATTTAGAACACACACTAGCATAAGAAGCTATGTCACAAAAGAAGCATGCACTTCACTCATTCTAGTGTGCTTGAGATGCTCTTAACTCATAGGTTAAAACAACCAAACAAGCAATAAAGAAGCATGAAAGTATTCAAGCCAAAAACATATGGATGCATATAATCATGAAACACAATGCATTAAGATAAATGCACAACATCCATCAAGAAATTGCCTAATCAAAGAAAAGGGTTCAAATCACCTAGTGGCCAAATCATGCAATTCAAAAAGATTTAAAGTACCTTGAAGGCAATGTCATACACTTGGTGTTCAAAAACATTAAGCATTAGGAGCTCAGAACTAAGTAGCAAATTGTAACCTCAATAAAGAATCCAACAATGGATAAGAAAAATAATTATGCTAAAATAGCATTTAGTTAATAAGCAGCAATAAACAGTAAACAATATTAATAATCCAACACTTATAATGAAAAATAGAAAATTAAACAAAGATGGAACTAACTAAAAAATGAACTAACTAAAAGGAATAGTTATAAATGGTGTTTGGTAGTGTTGGATGATGGGTAAGAGAAGGGAAGAAGGGAGAAGAAGGAAAGAAATGGAAAGAGGAGAAGAAAAGAAGATGGATGAAATAAGGCGATCCACGCATACACGTGCAACGACGCATGCGCGTGGTGAGGTGAAATGGAAGCGACGCGTACGCGTGACTCACACGTACGAGTGGGAGGTGATTCAGAGAGGCAACGCGTACGCGTGGGTCATGTGTACGCATGGGCAAGCTTCTGCCAAAGGCACAAAGTTGGCATGAAGGAGGCATAACTCTCTGGTTTTTGTATGGAGGTGAAAATTTTGAATCCACGCGTACGCGTAGGTGACGCGTGCACGTGGATGGTCAAAAAAACTTGGGTCACGCGTACGCGTGGGGCACACGTACGCGTGGGTTGGTGCTCTGTTTTTCAAAATTTTTCCAAGTTCTTGCACCAAACCAAGCATTGCAAACTTCCAATAGCTACCAAAACACGCTTAAACCTTATTTAACATACCAAACTACCAAATAAACTCAACAACTCAACAAAACTTGAAATTAAACTAAGTCTACCAACATTTACAAAAGAGAGAATGAAAGGATTTTACCATGGTGGGGTGTCTCCCACCTAGCACTTTTGTTTATTGTCCTTAAGTTGGACTTATGCGGAGCTCCTCATCAAGGTGGCTTGTGCTTGAATCCATCCTTGAACATCCACCAATGCTTGAGTCTCCAATAAGCTCTATTCTTTAAAAATAATACCACCAAGCCTTGATGGAGTTCCACACAAGCTAAGGGCTCCCAAAGTTGATCCTCATGTATTCCCGGATCCCATATCTTGTTTCTACACCCGTCCTCAAGTTGATCATCATTATTCCATTTGGGTGCCATAATCTTGGAATTCTCACTCAAGCAACCAAACTTCATCCTAGACCCAAGCAATCTAGTTCTACACCAACCTTTGCTATTAAGCTAGGAACATGCAACCATCATGGACTTTGATTTACAATGCCAACCACTAACCATCTCCCTTTTGCTCTTAAAGCCACAAATAGCTCTAAGTTGCCCATCCGTCTCAAGTAAACCATATTCAAGTGAGAAAGTAAAGCTTAAGGGTAAGAATTTTACCCCCTTGAATGAAAGAATGGATGGTGATGGCTTGGAAAAAGGTGTTTCCAATGTCCTTACAAGCTCTACTTCCTTATATTCTTCCTTGATTACCTCCACCTCTTTACAAACTTCTTCAAATTCAATCCTTTGTTCATCAATTTCATCTAACTCTTCTCCATCACTCAAATCATAAATGGGAGGATGAGAGAAATCTACCTCCACAACACTTTCAAATTCACAGGGAGAAGGTTCTTCAAGTTCAAAAGATTCATCACTAAGAAGGTTTGATGCATGATCTTTATCACCAAGGGAACTCAATTCTTGCTTCATTCCTTCCAAGTCATCATTCAGTAATTATTTTGGAGGTTGTGCACTTTCTTCCTCAACATCAAATCCAATCTTCTCGGAGGGATTTTCTATAATTTTAGATTCCCATGGAGGTTCCATATCTCCTAAGTCTTCAACTAATTCTTCCTCTTCTTTAAAAATCATTGCTTCCTCCAATTGTTCTAACACATAGCAACATTCTTTATTTTCCACCAGAGTTTCCAATCTCTCCTTCATGCTATGCTCTTCAATTAATTCTCCACATGTGGCTATGGGAGTTCCTTGAGTGCTCAAATATTGGGAGGCTAATCGATACACTACCTCTTCCAAGGCGGCCGTGAATCCTAGTGCCTCCCTTTACATTTCTCTTTGTTCTTGAAGTAGCAAAGTGAGGGAATCATCAATCGAGGCTTGGGGTAGATAGGAGGGTTCATTATTTTGGAGAAAGGGTTCATAATAGGAAGGTGGTTCTTCTTGGTAAGGGTATGGAGGTGGTGTATATGAAATGTATAATTCTTGGGAGTATTGATGTTGGAATTGTGGTGGTTCTAAGAATTTCCTTACATAATGGTCACAAGGATGGGTAAAGGTAATTGGTTATATGATGGATAAGGGTCATAGGAAGGCATTTGGTAGAAAGGGGCTTGTGAGTATGGTTGAAGGCTATGTTGAGGAGGTGGTTCATAGGCATGTGGTGGTGGTTGTTGACAAGTACAATAAGGACTACCACATCCATTAGATTGATGTGCATAAGGATTGGAGTTATACCTATATGAGACCGGAGGAGGTTGTTGCCAAGAAGGTTGAGCATATGCTTGAGGCTCCTCCCACCTTTGATTGTTCCATCCTTGATGCACATCCTCATTGAAGCTTTTATTTCCTACAACATAATTGTAACCAAACTCATAGCCAAAGGGATAAGAATTCATGATAGCAAGAGTAATTGAAAACAAAATCAAATAAGAAACAAAGAAAACCAAATTCTAAAACTAGCAAGAACTAACAAAGAAACAAAAGGCAAACATATTCACAATATTCACATATATACAATAACCAATAACAAGCACACATTTGCAATTCCCCGACAACGGCACCATTTTGAAGAAGGAAAAATTGGTTGGTAAATAATTTCTCAATAAATTTTCGTTGCAAGTATAGTTTCTAAACCAACAAATAATCCTTTCATGCAAAAAATTGTTTGTCACAAGTAACAAAACCCAATAAAAATAACCGAAGTATTCAAACCTCGGGTCATCTCTCAAAGAAATTACAGGGAAATATTCTTGCTATTGGTTATGGGACAAGTATTTTGGGGTTTTGTATAAGGAACATGAAAGATAAATGGCAAGAAAGTAAATGGAAACTCAAGGATAAAAAGGGTCTTGGCAAGGAATGATAGTCAAGGATCTATATCCTTGTTACTAACCACAACATGATAATTGCAAGGATTACTCCCATTAAGTCATCCTCTAACGATTAAAGGAAAGTCAAATGAGCTACACCAATCCTAATCCATAAGTCCTAACTTTCTCACTAATTAATTTAGGGAAAGCTAGAGTCAATGGACACCAATTATCAACACTTGGACATTAGCAACTCAAGTTCACCTAATTACCATCCCAAGCCAAGAACACTGAAATCTACTCTAACATCCTTCCAAGCATTTAATCAAACACTTGGAAGGCATAAAAGGAAAGCAAGATAAAATTGCAAGAAATGTAGATCTACAACTACTAATTGCAAGGAGATTAATAACAACAACTCAAATCAACCATAAAGGAAATCAAACATAACTTGCATTAAAGAGAAATAGAAGAAACAAGAGTGCATCAACAACAAAGTAAACAATTACAAGAATAAAATGCTAAACTAGAGAAAACAAAGGTGGAAGAACAAGTAATTAAAGAGAAAAAGTAAATCAAAGCATGAATTAAACCTAGATCTAAGAAATTCTAATCTACATCTAACCTAATTCTAGAGAGAAGAGAGAGCTTCTCTCTCTAGAAACTATCTTAAAACATGATCAAACTCAACTATGTGATTTCCCCCTTTCTTCCTCTTGATTTCTGCATGTAATAGGCTCAGAAAAAGAGTTGGATCTGGTCTTGGGAAGCCCAAAAATTGCCCCCAGCATTTTCACTTTAATGAAGTCACGTGCGAGCATCGACACGTACA
The DNA here is from genome assembly GCF_059453495.1 of Arachis ipaensis. Classification (NCBI taxonomy): domain Eukaryota; kingdom Viridiplantae; phylum Streptophyta; class Magnoliopsida; order Fabales; family Fabaceae; genus Arachis; species Arachis ipaensis. The sequence goes on from NC_142438.1 coordinate 69,275,153, forward strand.
CGTGGGTCACGCGTACGCGTCGCTTGACATTTTTACTTTCCACGGGTACGCGTCATGTACGCGTACGCGTCGCCATGCGACTTCATATTCCACGCATGGGTGTCTGCTGCGCGTGCGCGTCAGTGTAAGCATCCCAAATCCTTGATTTTCCATGATTTCTCCATTTGCATGCTTTTCTCTTCATTCCTTTGATTCATTCCTAGCCTCTTCAACCTGAATTCACTAACAAACACATCAAGGCATCTAGTGGAATCAAAGGTGAATTAAAATTAACCAATTAAGGGCCTAAAAAGCATATTTTCACACTTAAGCACAATTTGGGAGAAAATTATGAAACCATACTATTTCATTGAATAAATGTGGGAAAAGTTGATAAAATCTACTCAATTAAGCATAAAATGTACCACAAAATAGTGGTGCATCAGGCGTTTCACATCCAGAAGACCTCATAGCACGTGGATCTTATCATGCTCAGCCCAAACACTTACCAAATGGGCCTTAGCAGTAGATTTTAGCACTAAAATGACTGATTCCCTTACTAGTCATTAGTTTAGTATTTAAGGGCTTTTATTCATGTTATTCGTATAGACATCATCATTTTTTCATCATTTTTTCTTCTTATCTTCGTTTCCACCATTATTGTACACCTCAGTATGAGTTTCTAAACCTCCTAGGTTGAGGGGAGGAGCCCTGCTGAGTCCTATGAATTAATAAAAGTACTATTTCTTCTTCTTCGATCCGTGTCTAATCTATCTCTAAGATGTATATCCCGATCTTCAATGTGATGAACAGAATTATCTGACAAATCAAATCTGTTCATCACACCAAGACGAACGTGCCTGACAAACACCCGCGTCTACTTGGGTTCATGTGAATACTTGGCCGAAAAGCATGAACCAATAGCTATGGATTTACATCTCTCAGACGATTAATCCACGATTTCATTGGGGACTTCTCGAGACACCAGTTCATCCGATCACTGGGGAGATTAAGGTCTTCATGGTATAGGCTAGATTCAAGAAGCAGCGTTCTCTGATCCGAAAGATTCTGCCTTGTCTGTGGAGTTTTGAGTAGGATCGCCAGGAGAATGATTTGCTAAGCGTTTCACCCTCCATTAGATTGGATGACCAAGGTACCTGGCGTTCACTCTATAGCAGAGGAGATCAATGACCACGGACAATGGCTTTGATCACTTACAACCTGCCATAGAAGAAGATCAGTCACAAGCAAAGAAGATAGTAGTACTAGAGTTACTTCAGAAAGACAAAGCAACTCCGACTCTCAACTCAGTTCCCATCATATAAACTCCTATTTGTGCATAATCCAATTGGTTTTATCCCTTTTGCTTTCATAGTTTCATGATCATCTTACTTTACAACATAAAACCTTCTGATTCTGCCTGACTAAGACCTGCAAGGCAACCACAAGCTTGCTTCAAGCCAAAATCCTCGTGGGATCGACCTTGACTCGCTCAGGTATTACTTGGACGACCCAGTGCACTTGTTGGTAGTGTTGCTGTACAGAAAGTGTGGGGATTGCGTACGCACGCACCAAGTTTTTGGCATCGCCGTTGTGGGGGATTGTTGAGTTTGGACAAACTACTGGATTGTCTTACTCCTTAGATGAGGTAATTTTCTTTTATTTTCACTTTCTTCTGTTTGGGTCTTTTATTTTATTTTCTTCTTAATTTTCAAAAAATTCTAAAATCTTCTTCAAAAATATTTTTCTTTTTTTTTTGTTTAATTTTTGTTCTTGGTATTGAGTCTTGTGTTCTTGTTGAGTCTTTTTTTTCTTTCTTCTCTAATTTTCGAAAATATTAAATACCTTTTAAACACGTTAAATTTCAAGCTCAATTGGCTAAAACCCAGACATATGCTCTTGGTTGATTGTCTTTGAGCCAATTTATTTTTAGTTTTTTAAAAATTTTAAGTTTGGTTTTCTTGTTGTGTTCTTGAGTCTTTGAGTCTTCTTCCTTGTATTCTTGTTAACATTCAAAGTGTTCTTGAGTCTTGTACTTGTTTTAATCTTAAAATTTTTAAGTTTGGTGTCCCCTTGTATTTCCCTCCAAATTTTAAAAAATTTGGATGCACCGGATCTAAAAATTTTAAGTTTGGTGTCTTTTACTTGTTTTTCTCTCTCTTCGTTAATTTCAAAAAATCAAAAAAATATCTTCTCTAACTAATTTTTCTCATAAATTTCGAAAATAACAAATAAAATTCAGATTTTGAATTTTAATATAACTTAGTTGTCAATTTTTCAAAAATCAAATCTTTTCAAAATTAAAAAACTTATCTTTTTCAAAAATCCTATCTTTTTCATATCTTTTTCAAATTTTAAAACTTCAAAATCTTATCTTTTTCAAATTTCAAATTTTGATTTCAAATCTTTTCTTATCTCATCTTTTATTTTTATTTTTTATTTTTACTTTTATCTTTTCTAAATATCTCTATCTTCTCTCTCATATTTTTTTTCAAAACCAGCTAACTAACTCTCTTTTCTTTTAAATTTTCGAAAACTAACTTTCATTTTCTCTCTCTTCTTTTTCAAAACCACCTAACTAACTCTTCTCTTCCTTAATTTTCGAAAATAATATCTTCTTTTCTCTCTCTTCCTTCTCAAAATTACCTAACTAACTCTCTTCTCTATTAATTTTTGGAAATTTCTCTTTCTTCTCCTTCTTCTATTTTCAAAAATTTAACATTTAAATTTTAAATTCTTTTTTTAAATCATTAATATAATTTTTGAAAATTTAATTTAAATAATCAATTAAATAAAAAAAGATATTTTAATTTTAATTCACCTCTATCTTCTTCCTTCTTCATCTTCTACATTTCTTAATCATGAATCCAAGTGGGAATGCAGAGTTCAAGAGAACTCTGGAATCTTATACAATTTCCACCGCTGACTTCCATGGGAGAAGTATCAACATATCTCAAATCAGAGCTAGTAGCTGTGAATTGAACCCTCAACTGATTACTCTGTTGTAGTAGAACTGTCAGTATTTTGTGCTTCCTCAAGAAAAACCTACCGAATTTCTTGCAGATTTCTTAAGAATTGCTAACACAGTACACAGTGAGGGAGTAGACCAAGAGGTCTACAGGTTACTACTATTTCCATTTGCTTTAAAGGATCAAGCAAAAAGGTGGTTGGATAACAAAACTAAAGATAGTTTAAAAACTTGGAAACAGTTAGTGGACAAGTTTTTAAACCATTACTTTCCCGCTAAAAAGATGACTCAGCTAAGGCTAGACATCCATGGCTTCAAACAAGGAGACAGTGAATCTCTTTATGATGTCTGGGAAAGGTATAAGAGGATGCTAAGAAAATGTCTGATGAGCGAATAATTTGGCATTGTTTTTACATAGTTTTTAGTATATTTTAATTAATTTTTATTAGTTTTTATTCAAAAATTACATTTCTGGACTTTACTATGAGTTTGTGTGTTTTTCTATGATTTCAGGTATTTTTTGACTGAAATTGAGGGACCTGAGCAAAAATCTTATTCAGAGGCTGAAAAAGGACTGCAGATGCTGTTGGATTCTGACCTCCCTGCACTCGAAGTGGATTTTCTGGAGCTACAGAAGCCCAATTGGCACGCTCTTAATTGCGTTGGAAAGTAGATATCCTTGGCTTTCTAGAAATATATAATAGTCCATACTTTGCCTGAGATTTGATGGCCCAAATTGGTATTCAAAATCAGCCTAAAACATCTTGGCGTAAAACGCCGAAACTGGCACCAGAATTGGAGTTAAACACCCAAACTAGCACCAAAGCTGGCGTTTAACTCCAGGAATAGCCTAAGCACAAAACGGTTTCAATGCTCAGCCCAAGCACACACCAAGTGGGCCCCAGAAGTAGATTTCTGCACTTAGCTACTCATTTTCTGTAACTCTAGGTTACTAACTTAGTATAAAAACTACTTTTAGAGATTTATTTTATATCATCTTTGATCAGTTTTATGCTATCAGAGACCATTTTGTACACATTTGGAGGCTGGGCTCACGGCCATGCCTAGACCTTTCACTTATGTATTTTCTACGATGGAGTTTCTACACCCCATAGATTAAGGTGTGGAGCTCTGCTGTTCTTCATGAATTAATGCAATTACTACTGTTTTTCTATTCAATTTACGGCTACTTCTTCTCCAAGATATACTCTCGCACTTCCACCTGATGAATGTGATGATCCGTGATACTCATCATCATTCTCACTTATGAACACGTGCCTGACAACCACTTCCGTTCTACCTGCAATAGCTTGAGTGTGTATCTCTTGGCCTCCTGGTTCACGACGCATGATTGCCTCTCCTGACAACAGAGCATTCCATTCCGTGTGATCAGTGTCTTCGTGGTATAGGCTAGAACCATTGGCAGTATTCCTGAAATCCGGAAAGTCTAAACCTTGTCTGTGGTATTCCGAGTAGGATCTGGGAAGGGATGACTGTGACGAGCTTCAAACTTGCGAATGTTGGGCGCAGTGACTGTGTGTAAAAGGACAATGGTCCTATTCCGACGCTAGCGGGAACCGACAGATGATTAGCCGTGCGGTGACAGCGCATATGGATTTGTTTTCATCCGAGAGGATCATACAGCTTGCCATGGAAGGAGGTAATGCATGGTTGGAAGAAGGCAGTAGGAAAGCAGAAGTTTAGAAGCAACAAAGCATCTCCAGACGCTTATCTGAAATTCCCACCAATGAATTACATAAGTATCTCTATCTTATTTTATATTTTATTTATATTTTAATTGTCAAAACCTCTTAACCATTTGAATCTCCCTGACTGAGATTTACAAGGATGACCATAGCTTGCTTCAAGCCAACAATCTCTGTGGGATCGACCCTTACTTACGTAAGGTTTATTACTTGGATGACCCAGTAAACATGCTGGTCAGTAACACGGAATTGTGAAGAAGTCTTGAGATCACGTTCTCCCAAACCACATTTTTGGCACTATAGCCAGGGAATGAATAATCACGATTTCACGTACCATATTTTTGGCGCCGTTGCTGGGGATTGTTCGAGTTTGGACAACTGACGGTTCATCTTGTTGCTCAGATTAGGTAATTTGATTTTAATTTTAAGCTTTTTATTTTCAAAAAATTCAAAAAAAATAAAAAAATAATATATATTTTATTTTATTCTTCAGAATTTTTAAGAATGATTTCTATAGTTTCATCATGATCTGTTGAAGCCTTGATGGCTGTCAAGCCATGTCTAAATTCGTTTGGACAGAGGCTTCTACTTATCATTGCAGGAGCTTTTTGATTTCCATCAATATGGCTGTTGTATATAATGCTCTACTGAAGCTTGGCTGGCCATTGGCCATGTCTAATCTTTTGGACCGAAGCTTTCACATAAAGCTTGGCTAGCTATTAAGCCATGTCTAAATTTTTGGACCGGAGCTTTAGACTAACATTGCATGATTCTTGGAATTCTTATTAAAAATTTTGAATCTTTTTATTTTCTTTGTCCAAATGAATTTTTGAAAAATTACAAAAAAAAAATTTAATAAAATCATAAAAACTAAAAAAAATTTTGTTTCCTGTTTGAGTCTTGTATCAAGTTTTAAGTTTGGTGTCAATTGCATGTTCTAAATTTTCTTAAAATTTTCGAAAAATCATGCATGTGTTCTTCATTGATCTTCAAGTTGTTCTTGATGATTATCTTTGTTTGATCTTTACATTTTCTTGTTTTGCGTCTTTTCTTGTTTTTCATATGCATTCTTGAATTATTAATGTCTATAGATTAAAAATTTCTAAGTTTGGTGTCTTGCATGTTTTTCTTTTCTTAAAATTTTTCAAAAACATGTTCTTGGTGTTCATCATGATCTTCAAAGTGTTCTTGGTGCTCATCTTGACATTCAAAGTGTTCTTGCATGCATTAGTTGTTTTGATTTTAATTTCTTATGTCTTGTGTCATTTTTATGTTTTTCTCTTTCCTCATTAATTTCAAAAATCAAAAAAATATCTTTCCCTTTATTTTGCTCATAATTTTCAAAATTTTGAATTGATTTGGTCAAAAATTTTTAAAATTTAGTTGTTTCTTGTTAGTCAAGTCAAAATTTCAAATTAAAAATTCTATCTTTTTCAAAAATCAAATCTTTTTTCATTTTTTTTATTTTCAAAAATTTTCAAAATTGATTTTCAAAATCTTTTTCTTATTTTTATTTCATATTTTCGAAATTAATGCTAACATTTAATGTTTAGATTCAAATATTTTCAAGTTGTTACTTGCCTATTAAGAAAGGATCAATCTTTAAATTCTAGAATCATATATTTTAGTTTCTTGTTAGTAAAGTAATCAACTTTAATTTTTAAAATCAAATCTTTTTAATTTCCTTTTCCAATCTTCATCAAAATAAATTTCAATCATATCTTTTTCAAAAACTTATTTTCAAAATCTTTTTCTAACTTCCTATCTTTTCAAAATTGATTTTCAAATCTTTTTCAATTAACTACTTGACTTTTTGTTTGATTTTAAAAGTTTTTTATTTCAATCATATCTTTTTCAAAACTACCTAACTACTTTTCTCTCTCCAATTTTTGAAAATCACTAACCACTTTTTTCAAAAATCCTTTTAATTAATTAATTTACTTAATTTTCAAATTTTATTTTATTTTTTCTCTTAATTTTTGAATTCTAACCAATAATTAAAATAAAAACAAAAATATTTTCCTTTTATTTTAATTTAAAATTTGAATTCGCTCTCTCTCTCTCATCTCTTTCTATTTATTTATTTATTTACTAACACATCTCTTCTTCTTATAATTCGAACCCTCTCTCCCTCTCTATGTTCAAATTCTTCATCTTCTCTCTTCTTCATTCTACTCTTCTATTCTTCTACTCACATAAAGGAATCTCTATACTGTGACATAGAGGATTTCTATTCTTTTCTGTTTTCTTCTTTTTCATATGAGCAGGAGCAAGGATAAGAACATTCTTGTTGAAGCTAATCTGGAACCTGAAAAGACTCTAAAGAGGAAGCTAAGAGAAGCTAAAGCACAATCCTAAATCCAACAACAATGGTGGAGATGCAAGGAAGATACTTGGTGACTTTATTGTACCCTCTTCTGACTTCTGTGGAAGGAGCATCTCAATTCCTGCAATTGGAGCAAACAACTTTGAGCTTAAGCCTCAATTAGTTTCTCTAATGCAACAGAATTGCAAGTTTCATGGACTTCCATTGGAAGATCCTCATCAGTTCTTAGCTGAATTCTTGCAAATCTATGACACTGTTAAGACCAATGGGGTAAATTCTGAGGTCTACAGACTTATGCTTTTCCCCTTTGCTGTAAGAGACAGAGCTAGGACATGGTTGGACTCACAACCTAAAGATAGCCTGAACTCTTAGGAAAAATTGGTCAATGCTTTCTTGGTCAAATTCTTTTCACCTCAGAAGTTGAGCAAGCTTAGAGTGGAAGTCCAAACCTTCAGGCAGAAGGAAGGTGAATCCCTCTATGAAGCTTGGGAAAGATACAAGTAATTGATCAGAAGGTGTCCTTCTGACATGTTTTCAGAATGGAGCATCATATGTATATTCTATGATGGTCTGTCTGAATTGTCCAAAATATCATTGGACCACTCTGTTGGAGGATCTCTTCATCTAAAGAAGACGCCTGCAGAAGCCCAGGATCTCATTGAAATGGTTGCGAATAACCAGTTCATGTACACTTTTGAAAGGAATCCTGCAAATAATGGGACAACTCAGAAGAAAGGAGTTCTTGAGATTGATACTCTGAATGCCATATTGACTCAGAATAAAATATTGACTCAGCAAGTCAATATGATTTCTCAGAGTCTGTTTGGAATGCAAGCTGCATAAGGCAGTACTAAGGAAGCTTCCTCTGAAGAAGAAGCCTATGACCCTGAGAACCCTGGAATGGAAGAGGTGAATTACATGGGAGAATCCTATAGAAACACCTACAATCCTTCATGGAGGAATCATCCTAATCTCTCATGGAAGGATCAACAGAAGCCTAATCAAAGCTTCAATAGTAACAATGGTGGAAGAAACAGGTTTAGCAATAGCAAACCTTTTCCATCATCTTCTCAGCAATAGACAAAGAATTCTAAGCAGAGCCACTCTGGCTTAGCAACTGTAGTCTCTGATCTATCTAAGACCACTCTCAGTTTTATGACTGAAGCAAGGTCCTCCATTAAAAATTTGGAGGCACAAGTGGGTCAGCTGAGTAAGAAAGTTACTGAACTCCCTCCCAGTACTCTCCCAAGCAATACAGAAGAGAATCCAAAAAGAGAGTGCAAGGCCATAACTATAACTAACATGGCCAAACCTGGAGAGGAAGAAAAGGCAGTGATTTCCAATGAGGAAGACCTCAATGGACGTTCACTAGCCTCCAAGGAGTTCTCTAATGAGGAACCAAAGGAATCTGAGGCTCATATAGAGACCATAGAGATTCCACTAAACTTACTATTGCCAATCATGAGCTCTAATGAGTATTTTTCCTCTGAAGAGGATGAAGATATTATTGAAGAGCAAGTTGCTCAATATCTAGGAGCAATCATGAAGCTGAATGCCAAGTTAATTGGTAATGAGACTTGGTTGGATGAAACCCCATTGCTTATCAATGAACTGAATGATCTGGTTCAACTGAAATTACCTCAGAAGAAACAGGATCCTGGAAAGTTCTTAATACCTTGTATAGGCACCATGACTTTTAAGAAGGCTCTGTGTGACCTTGGGTCAAGTATAAACCTAATGGCCCTCTCTGTAATGGAAAAACTAGGAATCTTTGAGGTGCAAGCTGCAAGAATCTCACTAGAGATGGCACACAATTCAAGGAAACAGGCTTATGGACTTGTAGAGGATGTCTTAGTGAAGGTTGAAGGCTATTACATCCCTGCTGACTTTATAATCCTAGAGACTGGAAAGGATGAAGATGAATCCATCATCCTTGGAAAACTCTTCCTAGCCACAGCAAGAGCTGTGATTGATGTGGACAGAGCAGAGTTAGTCCTTCAAGTGAATGAGGACTACCGTGTGTTTAAGACTCAAGGATCTTCTTCTGTAACCATGGAGAGGAAGCATGAAAAGCTTCTCTCAATACAGAGTCAAACAGAGCCCCCACACTCAACTTCTAAGTTTAGTGTTGGGAGGCCAACATCAAACTCTGAGTCTCTGTGAAATTCTCTAAGAGCTTTACTGTCAAGATATTGACATTAAATAAGCGCTTATTGGGAGGCAACCCAATATTTTTTAATTATATTTATTTATTTTCCATTGTTATTTTATGTTTTCTTTAGGTTGATGATCATGTAAAGTCACAAAAACAATTGAAAAATCAAAAACTGAATGAAAAATAGCATTAAAAACAGCACACCCTGGAGGACAGGCTTACTGGCGTTTAAACGCCAGTAAGGATAGCAGAATGGGCAGCACTCTGGGCGTTTAACGCCAGAAAGGGCTGTCTGGCACATACTGGCGTTAAACGCCAGAAATGGGCAACAGAGTGGCATTTAACGGCAGGAAAGGTAGCAGAGGTGGCGTTAAACGCCAGAATTAGCACAGAATGGGCGTTTGAACACCAGAATGGTGCAGGGATTCGAATTCTTTGACACCTCAGGATCTGTGGATCCCACAGGATCCCCACTACCCCACTTCTTCTTCTCTCCTCTTCACACCTTTCCATAACACTCTTCCGCATACACCCTTGACCAATTGCCTCAATACCTCTTTCCCAAACACCATTCACCTATCAAACCTTACCCTCTTCTCCATACTCTCTTCACCACTCACATCCATCCATCATAAAACCCCACCTACCTCACCATTCAAATTCAAACCATTTCCCTCCCAAACCCTCCCCTTCATGACCGAACCCCCCCTCTCTTACCCTATAAATACCCCTCCTCACTACCTTCAATTTCACACAACATACACACTACAACCCACCTTGGCCGAACCTACACCAACCCTCCATCTCCTCCATTTCTTCTTCTCCTACTCTTTTCTTTCTTCTTTTGCTCGAGGACGAGCAAATCTTCTAAGTTTGGTGTAGGAAAAGCTAAAGCATTTTGTTTCTCTATAACCACTAATGGCACCTAAGGCCGGAGAAACCTCTAGAAAGAGAAAAGGGAAGGCAATTGCTTCTACCTCTGAGTCATGGGAGATGGAGAGATTCATCTCAAAGGTCCATCAAGACCACTTCTATGAAGTTGTGGCCAAGAAAAAGGTAATCCCCGAGGTCCCTTTCAAGCTCAAAAAGAGCGAATATCCGGAGATCCGACATGAAGTTCAGAGAAGAGGTTAGGAAATCCTCACCAACCCCATTCAACAAGTCGGGATCTTAATGGTTCAAGAGTTCTATGTCAATGCATGGATCACTAAGAACCATGACCAAAGTGTGAACCCGAACCCAAAGAATTGGCTCACAATGGTTTGGGGGAAATACTTGGATTTTAGTCCGGAAAATGTGAGGCTAGCATTCAACTTGCCAATGATGCAAGGAAATCCTCACCCTTTCACTAGAAGGGTCAACTTTGATCAAAGGTTGGACCAAGTCCTTAGGGACATTTGTGTGGAAGGCGCTCAATGGAAGAGAGATTCAAGGGGCAAGCCGGTTCAACTAAGAAGGCTTGACCTCAAACCCGTGGCTAGAGGATGGTTGGAGTTTATCCAACGCTCTATAATTCCTACTAGCAACCAGTCTGAAGTTACAATAGACCGGGCTATCATGATCCATAGTATCATGAATGGAGAAAAAGTAGAAGTTCATGAGATCATATCTCTAGAAGTCTACAAGGTTGTGGATAAGCCCTCTACTTTGGCAAGATTAGCCTTCCCTCATCTCATTTGTCATCTATGCAATTCAGTTGGAGTTGTCATAGAGGAAAACACCCTCATTGAAGAGGATAAGCCCATCACTAAGAAAAGGATGGACCAAACAAGAGAGCCCACTCATGGACCTCAACAAGAGCATGAGAAAATTCCTCATCATGAAATCCCTGAGATGCCTCAAAGGATGCACTTTCCTCCACAAAATTATTGGGAGCAAATCGAAACCTCCCTAGGAGAATTAAGTTCCAACATGGGACAACTAAGGGTGGAACACCAAGAGCATTCAATCCTCCTCCATGAAATTAGAGAAGACCAAAGAGCCATGAGGGAGGAGCAACAAAGGCAAGGAAGAGATATTGAGGAGCTCAAGCACTCCATAAGATCTTCAAGAGGAAGAACTAGCCGCCATCACTAAGGTGGACCCGTTCTTTAATTTCCTTGTTCTTATTTTTCTGTTTTTCATTTCCTATGCCCTATGTTTTATTTATGTTTATGTCTTAATTACATGATCATTAGTGTCTAGTGTCTATGTCTTAAAGCTATGAATGTCCTATGAATCCATCATCTTTCTTAAATAAAAAATGTTTTTAATTGAAAAAGAACAAGAAGTACATGGTTTCGAATTCTATCTTGAAATTAGTTTAATTATTTTGAGGTGGTGACAATACCTTTTGTTTTCTGAATGAATGCTTGAACAGTGCATATTTTTTGAATTTGTTGTTTATGAATGTTAAAATTGTTGGCTCTTGAAAGAATAATGAAAAAGGAAAAATGTTATTGGTAATCTGAAAAATCATAAAATTGATTCTTGAAGCAAGAAAAAGCAGTGAATAGACAAAGCTTGCGACAAAAAAAGAAAAAAAAAGTGGCGAAAAAATAAAGAAAAAAAGAAAGAAAAAGAAAAAGCAAGCAGAAAAAGCCAATAGCCCTTTAAACCAAAAGGCAAGGGTAAAAAGGATCCAAGGCTTTGAGCATTAATGGATAGGAGGGCCCAAAGGAATAAAATCCTAGCCTAAGCGGCTGAACCAAGCTGTCCCTAACAATGTGCTTGTGGCGTGAAGGTGTCAAGTGAAAAGCTTGAGACTGAGCGGTTAAAGTCGTGGTCCAAAGCAAAAAGAGTGTGCTTAAGAGCTCTGGACACCTCTAATTGGGGACTCTAGCAAAGCTGAGTCAAAATCTGAAAAGGTCCACCCAGTTATGTGTCACGGCCAAGACTCATAAAGTAGCTGTGTTCAAGAATCAACACACTGAACTAGGAGAATCAATAACACTATCTGAATTCTGAGTTCCTATAGAAGCCAATCATTCTGAACTTCAAAGGATAAAGTGAGATGCCAAAACTGTTCAGAACCAAAAAGGCTACAAGTCCCGCTCATCTAATTGAAGCTAATCTTCATTGATAAGTTTGGAATTCATTGTATATTCTCTTCTTTTTATCCTATTTTGTTTTCATTTACTTGGGAACAAGCAGTAATTTAAGTTTGGTTTTGTGATGAGCGGATAATTTATACCCTTTTTGGCATTATTTTTACATAAATTTTAGTATGTTTTAATTACTTTTTATTATATTTTTATTAGTTTTTATTCAAAAATCACATTTCTGGACTTTACTATGAGTTTGTGTATTTTTCTGTGATTTCAGGTATTTTCTGGCTTAAATTGAGGGACCTGAGCAAAAATCTGATTCAGAGGCTGAAAAAGGACTGCAGATGCTGTTGGATTCTGACCTCCCTGCACTCGAAGTGGATGTTTTGGAGCTACAGAAACCCAATTGGTGCGTTCTTAATTGCGTTAGAAAGTAGACATCCTAGGCTTTCCAGAAATATATAATAGTCTATACTTTATTTGAGATTTGATGGCCTAAACTGGCGTTAAAAATCAGCCTAAAATATCTTGGCGTAAAACGCCCAAACTGGCACCAGAATTGGAGTTAAATGCCCAAACTAGCACCAAAGCTGGCGTTTAACTCCAGGAACAGCCTAAGCACGAAAAAGTTTCAATGCTCAGCCCAAGCACACACGAAGTGGGCCCCGAAAGTAGATTTCTGTACTATCTGCACTTAGTTACTCATTTTCTGTAACCCTAGGTTACTAACTTAGTATAAAACCTACTTTTAGAGATTTATTTTATATCATCTTTGATCATTTTTATGCTATCAGAGACCATTTTGTACACATCTGAAGGCTGGCCTCACGGCCATGCCTAGACCTTTCACTTATGTATTTTCTACGGTGGATTTTCTACACCCCATAGATTAAGGTGTGGAGCTCTGCTGTTCTTCATGAGTTAATGCAATTACTACTATTTTTCTATTCAATTTACGCCTACTTCTTCTCCAAGATATACTCTCGCACTTCAACCTGATGAATGTGATGATCCATGACACTCATCATCATTCTCACTTATGAACCCGAGCCTGACAACCACTTCCGTTCTACCTGTAATAGCTTGAGTGTGTATCTCTTGGCCTCCTGGTTCACGACGCATGATTGCCTCTTCTGACAACAGAGCATTCCATTCCGTGAGATCAGAGTCTTCGTGGTATAGGCTAGAACCATTGGCAGCATTCCTGAGATCCGAAAAGTCTAAACCTTATCTGTGGAATTCTAAGTAGGATCTGGGAAGGGATGACTGTGACGAGCTTCAAACTTGCGAATGTTGGGCGCAGTGACAGTGTGCAAAAGGACAATGGTCCTATTCTGACGCTAGCAGGAACCGACAGATAATTAGTCGTGAAGTGACAATGATAAACCACTATTTCATGGTTTATCTTGTGCTCAATTGAGTGATTTTTATCAACTCTTTACCCACTTATAAATATTATTTGCATGAGTTTACATTCTCCTTCCTGATTTTGTGCTATGATTGAAAACATGCTTCTTTGGTCTTAATTTTGATATGTTTAACCCTCTCTTATTACCATTAGATGCCTTGATATGTGTGTTAAGTGATTTCAGAGATTACAGGGCAGGAATGGCTTGGAGGATGGAAAGGAAGCATGCAAAAGTAGGAGGAATAGAAGAAGTTGAAGGAACTGCAAAGCTGTCAGCCTGACTCTCTCGCACTAAAACGGTCATAACTTGAGCTACAGAGGTCCAAATGATGCGGTTCTAATTGCGTTGGAAAGCTAACGTCCGGGTCTTTGATTTGATATATAATATGTCATAGTTGCCCGGACGCGTCGCAGTGGCGAAAATCAGCGTGGCAGATTTCTTCTCCAGCGATTTCTGGGCTGTTTTCGACCCAGTTTTCGGCCCAGAAAACACAAATTAGAGGCTATAAAGTGGGGGAATCCATTCATTCATGATCATAAGCTCATAATTCATAATTTTAGTTTTAGATGTAGTTTTTAGAGAGAGAGGTTCTCTCCTCTCTCTTAGGATTAGGATTTAGGATTTTTATTATGTTTATGCTATGATCTCTTCATTCCAGGTTCTATGTTCCTTCAATATTTAAATTCTACTTTTATTTACTCTAATACTTTTATTTGTATTTGAATTATGTTGCCCAATTGACTTATGAATCTTTCCATGTTAAAGTTGAATTTATGTTTAGACGTAATTTGATGTGTTTCAGATTTATGAATGCTTTTAATTTAATTTAGAATTTTCCTTTTTGGCTTTGGTTGAGTCATTGGAGACACTTGAGTTATCAAACCCATTGTTGATTAAAAATTGGAATTCTTCAAGAATTAATTCGAGTTCCACTAACTCTAGCCTTTCCCAAGGAAAGACTAGGACCTGAGGAATCAAAATTAATTCATCCACTTAACTTACCTTCATAGTTAAAGGTTAACAAAGTGGGAGAAAAATCCAATTATCATCACAATTGATAAGGATAACTAGGATAGGACTTCCAGTTCTTATACCTTGCCAAGAGATTTTATTATCGTTAATTTATTTTAGTTGTCATTTAAATTACCTGTCTCTTATTTCAAAAACCCCTAACTTACAAAACTCATAACCAATAATAAGAACATACTTCCCTACAATTCCTTGAGAAGACGACCCGAGGTTTAAATACTTTGGTTATAAATTTTAAAGAGGTTTGTTACTTGTGACAACCAAAACTTTTGTACGAAAGGATTTTTGTTAGTTTAAGAAACTATACTTACAACGCGATTATATTTGTGAATTTCTTTACTAGCAGAAATCTAATCGTCAGACAGCGCATATGGATTTGTTTTCATCCGAGAGGATCATACAGCTTGCCATGGAAAGAGGTAACGCATGGTTGGAAGAAGGCAGTAGAAAAGCAGAAGTTAGAAGCAACAAAGCATCTACAAACGCTTATCTGAAATTCCCACCAATGAATTACATAAGTATCTCTATCTTATTTTATATTTTACTTATATTTTAATTGTCAAAACTTCTTAACCATTTGAATCCGCCTGACTGAGATTTACAAGGATGACCATAGCTTGCTTCAAGTCGACAGTCTTCGTGGGATCGACCCTTACTCACGTAAGGTTTATACTTGGACGACCCAGTGCACCTGCTGGTCAGTTACACGGAATTGTGAAGAAGTCTTGAGATCACATTCTCCCATACCACGCTTTTGGCACTATAGCCAGGGAATGAATAATCACGATTTCGTGTACTAATGTCCCACTGAAATATTTTCAGAATGGGTATAGTTAGACATCTTCTACTATGGGCTTTTAGACACAGACAGAATGTCTTTGGACCACTCTGCTGGTGGTTCCACACACATGAAAAAGACCATAGGAGAGGCTCAAGAGCTCATTGAGACAGTTGCCACTAATCAACATCTGTAATCATCTCCTGAGACCTCTATAAAGGAGAGGTTAAGGCGGTAGTTGCTGAACCGAACCCTCCAGAGTAGGATAGCCCATTGACTCAGCAACTTCACGCCCTTGCCTAGCAAATATTGGAACTGCAAGAGGCTCTGAGATAAACTCAGGCTTCTAACAGAAATATAGAAGCCCAGTTGAGTCAAACAAGGCAACAGTTATCTAAGCAGATAACAGATGAATGCCAGGCTATCCAACTGGGGAGTGGAAAAACCTTAAACACTCAACCTCAGTATAATAAAAACAAACAGCCTATAGAGGATAACCAGAAAGGTAGTGCTCCTGGTATTGAATGCCAGAAATGGGCAGAGACTGGGCGTTCAAACGCCCAGGAAGGTAACCCTACTGGCATAGAACGCCAAGAAAGAGGAGAGATTGGGCACCCAAATGCCCAAGGGGACAGCAGCACAGGAGTTGAATGCCTGATAAACCACTATTTTATGGTTTATCTTGAGCTAAATTGAGTGGATTTTATTAATTATTTCCACACTTATTCATACAAACTGCATGCTTTTACAAATCCTTCTTAATTATGTTCCATGATTGAAAACTTGCTTCCTAAGCCTTTAAATTATCAATTTTTAATTCTCCTTTATTACCATTCGATGTCGTGATGTGTTTGTGAAGTGTTTTCAGGTTTAGAGGGCATGGATGGCTCAAAAGGTGAAGAGGAAGCATGTCAAAGTGGAAAGAACACAAGAAACTAAGGAGCTGACCAACGAGGATCGACGTGCACGCATGGCTTACACATGCGCTTGACTTGGAGCATTTCACAGCGACGAGTACGCGTCAGAGTGTGCTTGACTTGGAGCATTTCACAGCGATGCATACGCGTGACTGATGTGTACGCGTGACGAGCGCAGAAGACCAACGACGCATACGCGTGGCCGACACGTACGCGTGACAGAGCGACGTGTTGCATTAATCAGAACTCGCAGGGGGCAATTTTGGGCTGATTTTGGACCCAATTTCAAGCCCAAAAACACAGACTAGAGGCAAGGGTGTAGCAGAGAGTCTGGAGAGACTTCACTTTTACTTTCAGTTTAGTTTCCATTACCTGTTTAATTTCTTTTGATTGATTATCAGTGCCAATTTTGATTTTACTAATTTATTCTTAATTACGATGTCTCCTATTTATTCTTATTCAATATTATGGGAATATGGCATTCATGTTATGATTTAAAGCTCTCAACTTGGCTTGGGAGTTGATTAATTGGAACCCCTTGAGTTGGAATACTCAAGTATTAATCTGTAATTGAAAATTGCTGGCTAAACCAATTTTCACTAACTCTAATCCCTCTCTGTGAGTGATCAGGACCTGTGAATCAGGGTTAGTATTACTTACTTGACTTTCCTTTATTAGTTAGAGGATAACTAAGTGGAAGCAACAACCCTTTACTATTATTCTTGAGAAATTCAACAAGGATAGAAATTCCGATTAATCTTCTCCTAGCAAAGGCCTTTTATTTCAATTATATAACATCTCTTATTGCTACTTATTACGTTAATTTTCCAATTATTTATTTTTCTCAGTCTTAATTCTAAAAATTTCTTAGAAAATTCCTAATCAATAATTTACACCTCTGTGTCAACTCTTTGGGAAATGACCTAGGAATTCTACTCCCAGTTATTATTCTTAATTGTGACATCTTTTAAATTGATAGTGGGAATTTCGTCGATTAGGAGCTGTACTTGCAACGCTATTTTTAATAAGAAATTTCTTAACCGACATTTTTCCACCCATCAATGCCCATGCAAGGGAGGCCAGTTGTTCATTGATGACAACCCTCCTAAGCAAGCTAGTGACACCTCTTCCAACTCACATGGCATTCGGCCTCCTTCAACAAAGGTTGAGGAGTACAAGGCTAAAATGCCATTTCCTCAGAAACTCTATCAAGAGGAAAGGGATAAATAGTTTGCCCGCTTTGCAGAGTATCTCAGAAAATTAGAGATAAAAATCCCTTTCACAGAAGATCTTGAACATATACCTTCTTATGAAAAGTTCATAAAGGACATTCTAAGTCATAAGAAGGATTAGAGAGAGACACAAACAGTCCTCCTCACTGACGAACGCAGTGCAATCATTCAGAACAGCTTGCTAGAGAAGCTTAAAGATCCTAGAAACTTTATGATACTGTGCACTCTAGGTGATGCTTGTACAAGGACAGCTCTATGTGATCTTGGAGCAACCATCAACCTAATACCTGTTTCTTTGATAAAGAAGCTCTGTCTGACTGAGGAAGGCAAACCAACCCGCATGTGCCTTCAACTTGTTGATGGGTCTATTAAGATACCATCAGGAGTAATAGAGGACATGTCAAGGTTGGGCCTTTTGCCTTTCCCACTGATTTTGTGGAATCGGACATAGAAGGATACAATAGTACATCTCTCATCCTAGGAAGACCTTTCATAGTCACAAGATGAACCCTCATTGATGTTGAAAAAGGAGAAGTAACCCTAAGAGTCAATGAGAAGAAGTTCGTACTGAATGCTGTAAAGGCTATGTAGCATCCAGACATCCCTGAGGAATGTCTGAGCATTGACTTCATTGTTTCCCTGGTGGAAGAAGTCAACATGGCCGAAAGCTCCAAAGATAGGCTTGATGACATCCTCAATGATACTCAGCCTAATTCAGAGGAACTTCTGGAAACCTCTGAGAAAAAGGAGAAGCCTCCTAAGCTTCAGCTTATGCCATTACCCCCTCCTTGAAATATGCATTTCTAGGAGAGGGAGATATCTATACTGTGATCATAAGCTCTACATTAGAGCCACAGGAAGAAGAAGCACTAGTTCAGGTGCTTAAAACCTATAGAACCGCCCTTGGATGGTCTATCAGTGACCTTAAGGGCATTAGCCCTGCCTGATACATGCATAAAATCCTTCTGGAAGATAATGCCAAACCAGTGGTGCAACCACAGAGGCGTTTAAACCCAGCCATGAAGGAATTAGTACAGAAGGAGGAAACTAAACTCTTTGAAGCTGGGATTATTTATCCCATTTCTAACAGCCCATGGGTGAGCCCTGTCTAGGTTGTTCCTAAGAAGGGTGGAATGACTGTGGTTCACAATGACAAGAATGAACTGATCCTAAAAAGGACAGTTACAGGGTGGCGTATGTGCATTGATTACAGAAAACTCAATGATGCCACCAGAAAAGATCACTTTCCTTTACCCTTCATTGACCAAATGCTAGAAAGACTAGCGGGTCACGCTTTTTATTATTTTCTGGATGGATATTTCGGATACAATCAAATAGCAGTAGATCCACAAGATCAAGAAAAAACGGCATTCACATGTCCTTCGGGTGTATTCGCTATAGATGAATGCCATTTGGCCTGTGCAATGCACCTGCCACATTTCAGAGATGCATGTTATCCATCTTCTCTGACATGGTAGAGAAGTTCCTTAAGGTATTCATGGATGATTTCTCTATCTTTAGAGACTCATTTGACTCCTGTCTTGATCATCTAACACTGTTCCTAAAAATATGCCAAGAAACAAACCTAGTTCTAAACTGGGAGAAATGCCACTTCATGGTAACGGAGGGCATTGTTCTTGGGCATCGGATCTCAAACAAAAGGATAGAAGTGGATCAAGTTAAGGTGGAAATGATTAAACGCTTGCCTCCACCTACTTGTGTTAAGGCTATCAGAAGCTTCCTAGAACATGCAGGCTTCTACAGGCGGTTCATAAAAGATTTTTCTGAAATTGACAAACCCCTGTGCAATCTCTTGGCCATTGATGTTCCATTCATCTTTGACCAAAAATGTCTGCATGCCTTTGAAACTCTGAAGGCTAAGCTTGTCAGTGCTCCTATCATCTCTGCACCCAACTGGGACCTGCTATTTGAGCTAATGTGTGATGCAAGTGATCATGCAATTGGCGCAGTCCTAGGTCAGAGACATTACAAGCTTTTACATGTCATTTACTATGCTAGTCGCGTATTAAATGATGCGCAGAAAAATCACACTACTGCAGAAAAGGAGCTACTTGTAGTGGTTTATGCCATTGACAAGTTTAGATCCTACCTAGTAGGATCTATGGTCATTATTTATACTGACCACGCTGCTCTAAAATATCTACTCACTAAGCAGGATTCTAAACCCAGGCTCATAAGATGGGTATTACTCTTGCAAGAGTTTGATATAGACATTAGAGACAGAAAAGGGACAGAGAATAAGGTAGCTGACCACCTGTCTTGGATTGAGCCAGTAGCAGGGGTGTCTTCTCCCTCTACTGCCATATCCGAATCCTTTCCAGATAAGTAACTTTATGCCATCCAGATAGTACCTTGCTCTGCAGACATTGCAAACTACAAGGCTCGAAGCATGAATTGACCTAGCGACATGAACCTCGTGTGAGGTGCACTAGCCCTTCCCCAAAACAAAAAAAGAATGCCGCTATCATGCGCGAAGCGAAGCTTGATAGGAGCCCGAGAGAATAGAGCAAACTCGACGTCACAAAACCAGGGATAGATCGATCAAGGGAGCAACTCGAGATAGATGCATGATTCTTTCGGTTCATTCCCAAAGAGTTTTCTAGGTAGCAAGCCCAAAAACTCATGCATGATGCAAAATACTACCTTTGGGATGAACCATATCTCTTTAAGAGATGCTCGGATGGAATAATCTAACGCTGTGTGTCTGAAGAAGAGGCACGGAGAATTCTATGGCATTGCCATAACTCTGACTATAGAGGACACTTTGGAGGTGAGCGAACAACCACTAAAGTACTCCAAAGTGACTTTTACTGGTCTGCTCTCTTTAAAGATTCTAGAGAGTTTGTCCATAACTGTAATAGTTACCAGCGGGCTGGTAACCTTCCACATGGTCACAGCATGCCTCAACAAGGAATCCTAGAGATTGAGTTGTTTGACATATGGGGGATAGATTTCATGGGGCCGTTCTCGCCTTCATACTCAAATACCTACATCCTTGTGGTAGTAGACTACGTGTCTAAATGGGTTAAAGCAATAGCAACACCTACTAAAGACACTAAAGTAGTAATGAAGTTCCTCCAATAGAATATTTTCTGTAGGTTTGGTGTCCCCAGGACACTAATCAGTGATGGACGAGCTCATTTCTGCAACAGACAGCTGGACTCTGTCTTAAACTGATACAGAGTTCGCCATAAAGTAGCAACATCGTATCATCCCCAAACTAATGGGCAAGCTGAAGTCTCAAATAGAGAACTGTGAATCCTAGAGAGGACAGTAAGTGCCTCTAGAAAGGATTGGGCTAGAAAGCTTGATGATGCTCTGTGGGCATACAGAACAGCTTTCAAAACCCCCATTGGAACTTCACCATATCAATTAGTATATGGGAAGTCCTGTCATTCGCCAGTGGAACTAGAACACAAAGCCTATTGGGCTACTAGATTCCTCAACCTTGATGCCAAAGCAGCAGGGGAGAAATGGCTACTCCAACTGAATGAGTTGGATGAATTCCGGTTAGATGCATTTGAAATGCAAAAATCTATAAGAAAAAGACAAAGAGGTGGCATGACAGGAAGTTAGCTACCAGGGTCTTTGATCCAGGACAGAAGGTCCTGCTCTTCAACTCAAGACTCAAACTGTTCCCTGGGAAACTCAAATCCCATTGGACAGGACCATTTGTGATTACTAAGGTATCACCATACAGGCATATAGAGCTTCAAGGTAAAGAAACCAGGTTCACTGTTAATGGACAGAGGATTAAGCATTACCTTGAAGGAGATATAGAGCCAGGAGGCTCAACACTGTTACTAAGTTAAGAACAGTGAAGTCCAGCTAAAGACATTAAAGAAGCGCTTGTTGGGAGGTAACCCAACTTTACTCAACTATTTATTTTCTTTTTTTTTCCTTTCAGTTGTTAGAGTCATGATCATGTGCATCAGTCAAGAGACAGATTTCACAGCAGTGAAAACAGAACACTCCGCTTGTTGAACTCCAGCCAGGGAGCAGCCCCTGGCCGTTCAAATGCCAGTGCAGAAAAGTAGGGAATCTGGAATTTCCTAGCCTCTCAGGACCAAGAGGTCCGACAGAAGCTCCACCTATCCCACCTTCTTCTGTGATCATATTTGCTCGACGGCGAGCAAAACTCTTAAGTTTGGTATTGCCAAAGCTTTGCTTTGTGACTTCTACCACTCTTAAGTATAGAAGAAGAGGATGGAGCAAACTAGGAAGCATGCACATGAGCCTGTGCAGCCGCCTCAACAAAGACAAAGGAGTGACATAGAAGAGATCAAGCACTACATGGGACCCTCGTGGAGGAGCACTGGCCACCATCATTCAGGTGGATTCATGTTCTTTTACTGCTTTTCTGTTATTTTTTTATTTTTTGTGTGTTTGTTTATTTCTTCTCTTGTTCTAGTTGTATAATCATTTGCATTTGATGTCTTTAAGTTGTAAAATGTTCCATATATCTCTCACCTTTCTTAAATAAAAAAGTTTTTAATTGAAAAGAATTGAGAGATGCATGAATTTCAAGTCAAAAATAGGATTAGTTTAATTAGTTTGATGTGGTGTCATTTGCTTTTGTTTTCTGAATGTATGAATTAAATAGAGCATATTTGAAGTTGAAATTTATGAATGTTGGCTCTTGAAAGAATAAGGAAAAAGGAAAAATATTATTGATAATCTGAAAAATCTGAAAATTGATTCTTTGAGTAAGAAAAAGCAGCAAAAGAAAAAGCATGTTGCAAAAGAAAAAAATATATATGCATGCAAAGGAAAGAAAAAAAGAAAAAGAAAAAATAATAATAAAAAGCAAAAAAATCTATTACTGCCAAAAAATGTAGAAAAAGGAGGGCAGATTAAGAAAGCTAGTAACCCTTTAAACCAAAAAGCAAGTAATAAAATCCTGACCTAAGCGGCTAAACCAAGCTGTCCCTAACCATGTGCTTGTGGTGTGAAGGTGTCAAGTGAAAAGCTTGAGACTGAGCGATTAAAGTTGTGGTCCAAAGCAAAAAGAGTGTGTTTAAGAACTCTGGACACCTCTATCTGGGGACTCTAGCAAAGCTGAGTCACAATCTGAAAAGGTTCACCTAATTAAAATGTCTGTGGCATGAATGTATCCGGTGGTAATATTGGAAAACAGAGTGCTTAGGGTCACGGCCAAGACTCAGAAAGCTATGTTCAAGAATCAAAATAAGCTTAACTAGGAAAGTCAATAATATCATCTAGATTATAAGTTCCTAAAGATGCCAACATCTCTGAGTTTCAATGGATAATGAGATGCCAAAACTATTCAGAAGCAAAAAGCTACTAAGTCCCACTCATCTGATTTTAACTAAGCTTCATTTGAAACTTAGAAATTTATTGTATCTTAATTTTCTTTTTTTCCTACTGTGTTTTTAGTTGCTTGGGGAGAAGCAACGGTTTAAGTTTGGTGTTGTGATGAGCGGATATTTTATATGCTTTTTGACATCACTTTCATATAGTTTTTTAGTAGTTTTTATTTAGTTTTTATTAAGTTTTTATAGGTTTTAGTGTTAAATTTACATTTTTGGACACATCTTTGAGTTTGTGTGTTTTTGTACCTTCTCAGGTATTTTCTTGCTGAATTTGAGGAGTTGGAGCCGAAGTCTGATTCAGAGACAGAGAAAGCACTGCAGATGCTGTCTAGATCTGACCTGCCTACACTCGGAAGATATTTTCTGGAGCTAGAGAAAACCAATTAGAATGTTCTTAAGAGCTATGAAAAAGCTAACTTCCAGAGCTTTCCAGCAATAGTCCATATGTTGTTTCGGATTGAAAGGCCCAAAACTGGCGTCCAATACCAACTTCCTGCCCTTTCTGGCGTCCAACTCCCAAGGAAGTAAAGCCCAATATCCAAAAGCCTAGAGATGACTCCCTAGCTGGCGTTTCACATCCAGAAGACCTCATAGCATGTGGATCTTATCAAGCTCAGCCCAAACACTTATCAAGTGGGCCTTAGAAGTAGATTTTAGCACTAAAATGACTGTTATACCCTTACTAGTCATTAGTTTAGTATTTAAGGGCTTTTATTCATGTTATTGGAACAAACATCATCACTTTTTCATCATTTTTTCTTCTTATTTTCGTTTCCACCATTGTTGTACACCTCAATATGAGTTTTTAAACCTCCTAGGTTAAGGGGAGGAGCCCTGCTGAGTCCTATGAATTAATAAAAGTACTATTTCTTCTTCTTCGATCCGTGTTTGATCTATCTCTAAGATGTATATCCCGATCTTCAACGTGATGAACAGGATAATCTGACAAATCAAATCTGTTCATCACACCAAGACGAACGCGCCTGACAAACCCTCGCGTCTACTTGGGTTCATGTGAATACTTGCCGGAAAGCATGAACCAACAGCTATGGATTTATATCTCTCAGACGGTTAATCCACGATATTGTTGGGGACTTCTCGAGACACCAGTTCAGCCAATCTCTGGGGAGATTAAGGTCTCCATGGTATAGGCTAGATTCAAGAAGCAGCGTTCTTTGATCTGGAAGATTCTACCTTGTCTGTGGAGTTTTGAGTAGGATCGCCAGGAGAATGATTTGCTAAGCGCTTCACCCTCCATTGGATTGGATGACCAAGGTACCTTGCGTTCACTCTGTAGCAGAGGAGATCAATGGCCACGGGCAATGGCTTTGATCACTTACAGCCCACCATAGAAGAAGATCAGTCACAAGCAAAGAAGATAGTAGTACCAGAGTTACTTCAGAAAGGCAAAGCAACTCCGACCCTCAACTCAATTCCCATCATATAAACTCCTATTTATGCATAATCTAATTGGTTTTATCCCTTTTGCTTTCATAGTTTCATGATCATCTTACTTCACAATATAAAACTTTCTAATTCTTCCTGACTAAGACCTGTAAGGCAACCACAAGCTTACTTCAAGCCACAATCCTCGTAGGATCAACCCTGACTCGCTCAGGTATTACTTGGACGACCCAGTGCACTTACTGGTACTACTGTTGTACGAAAAGTTTGGGGGATTGTGTATGCACGCACCACACACTTCTTGAAGATCCTTCTAGGCGTGCGTACACACAACCCTATGCGTACGCATATTGCCCTGCTTTCCAAAGAAAACTTTGTTTTTAACTATTTTACCTTTCCGACAAGCTTGCAACCTTTCGTAACACTTACTTAAAAACTTTCTACCATTTTTAGGGTATTGAATCAAGGGTGAGAATAGTAAAAGAATAAAAGGGGTAATTGTGGTTATGAGTTTAGAGGACGGCGACTTAAGCTTGGTAAGTTCTGTGAATGAAATAAGAAGAGAATTAATGATGAATCATGAAAATAATGATGATTATGAGATTGTTAGCAAGAGTGATGATGATGATGAGATTTTTAATGAGAATGATGATGATTAAGAGACTGATAAAGAGAATGATGATGAATATGAAATTGTTAGAGAGAGTGATGATGATGATATTGTTAATGAGAATGATGATGATTATGAGACTCATAAAGAGAATGATGATGATTATGAAATTGTTAATGAGGATGATAACGATTAAGAGATTGATATTAAATATGATACTGATTGTGATACACCTACCTGGGTAGATGCAGTGGTATTGATTCCACTTGCTCTGAGACGGAGTGAGATATACCTGCCTGGGTAGATACAGTGGCATTGATTCCACTTACTCCGGGTTTCGTTTGAGACTCTTGGGGTAGATGCACTGGTTAGCTCCCACTTTCTTCCAGTCAAGGTTTATTCAAGATTTGTGAAACTATCTGAGTTTCGGATTTCCTTGGGTAGATGCAGTGGGTCGGCTCCACTTGCTCCAGGTTGAGATCCGAGATTCTGTTGACCCTGTGTCGTAAGATGTGGCCGGACACTTAAACCTTTCCAGATGAGCTCTCCCCCATGGATATTTTATTTTATTGGTTATGAATTTGAGCTTGGGGATGCGCACTCGCAGGGACTGTCCAATGGTTAGCTACCAGGACATGTCGGGTTGGCTTTGTAACCGACAGATGATATCATCGGTCATAAGGCAGGCATCCATCATTTGCATATGCTTGACTTGTTTGGGTTTGCCTATTTGTTTTGGATTTGCTAAATTTTACATATATGTTATGCTACCTGATTAAATGCTATTTGCTTTACTTGTACTTTAATTGTGTATTACTTGTTTGTATTGCTTGTGTTTGTACAACTGATAGGTCACTCATGCTGGTGTCGGTTGACGCTGAGGGCTGCTCTTGTTGAAATGAAATGATGAGATGATTAATTAACCATGATGAATATTAAATGAGATGATTTGAGCTCCTTGGATAGACGTAGTGAAGTGATTTCACTTGCTACAGGTGAGGATATGAGATATTGATATAGAATTGCTGAGACAGAATAGCTGGTGATGGTTTTGTTTATGATTCTAATTCTGATTTGTTGGAGAATTAGAAAGTTGGGAAGCATGAGAGAGATGAATTAGATTTAGTATTCCCTTATGACAGTTTCCTATTTATGGATTAGTGATGAGCGGATATTTTATACGCTTTTTGGCATCATTTTCATATAGTTTTTGGCATGTTTTGTTTAAGTTTTATTATGTTTTCATAGGTTTTAGTGTAAAATTCATATTTTTTTATTTTACTTTGAGTTTGCGTGTTTTTATGCAACTTCAGATATTTTCTGGATGAAATTGAGGAGGTGGAGCAAAAGTCTGATTCAGAGACAGAGAAAGCACTGCAGATGCTAATAGGATTTGACCTCCATGTACTCAAAGGAGCTTTTCTTGAGCTACAAAAGTCCAAATGGGGCATTCTCAACGGCTTTGGAAAGATAACATCCAAGGCTTTCCAGAAATATATAATAGTTTATACTTTTCTTCAAAATTGAAGGTCCAAAACTGGTATTCAACGCCAGCCATCTACCCTAGTCCTGGCATCCAACGCCCACAAGAAGGTGACCAGCATCCAACGGCTAAAAGGGGGTCCTTAGCCAGCGTTCAACGCCCCTAAGGAGTCTTAGAACGTGGGAGACATTAAATCTCAATCCAAACACTCACCAAGTGGACCCCAAAAGTGAATTTTCGCACTACAAGCCTAAGCCTATCATATTTCTGTAATCCTTAGTCATTAGTTTAGTATATATAAACAAGAGTTCACCATTGTTAGACATATAGACTCTTTCCCACTTTTACATTTCATTTTGTATTTTTCTTCTATCAGCATGAGTCACTAAACCTCCAACGTTAGGGTTAGGAGCTCTACTGAGTTTTATGGATTAATAAAAGACTACTATTCTATTTTCAATATATGTTCGATTCTATTCTAAGATGTATCTTCGTTCTTCAACCTTATGAATGAGTTGAACTGGCACAAGGTTATCTCTATTATACATGGGTTCAGCGAGCATCTTTCATCGGATATCAATGAACCACTAGCTTGAGGATACGTCTCTTAGACGGCTAATCCACGACTTCGTTGGGGACTTCTCGAGACATCAGTTCAGCTAAGGTACTAGGAGATTAGGGTGTTTATGGTAAAGGCTAGAATCAAGCCACAGCATTCTCTGATCTGAAAGATTCGATCTTCTCTATGGAAGTTTGAGTAGGATTATCAAGGGGATGAACTGCAGGAGCTTCACTCTCATTCAAACAGGATGCGCACTAAACCTGGTGCTCAGCCTAGAGGAAGATTGGCGGCCGCTCAAACCGGCGTTGATCACATACAGCCTGCTATAGAAGAAATCATTCACAGTTGGACTAGACAATAAGAAAGGATTGATCCAGAAGAACAAAGCATCTCTGAAACCTTAACCATCTTCTTATCATTTGATTCACAACCATTGAGTAACGTTATCTTTATTTTACTTTTATGCGTTTAAACAATTAAACAACTTTTCTATCCGCCTGACTAAAATTTACAAGATAACCATTGTTTGATCCAAGCCGACAATCCTCGTGGGATCGACCCTAACTTACCTCAGGTATTACTTGGACAATCCAGTGCACTTGCTGGTTCAGTTGTACGGAGTGTGGAAATCCGTGCACCAAGTTTTTGGCGCCGTTGCTAGGGATTGTTCGAGTTTGAACAAACTAACAGATTATTTTGTTGCTTAGATTAGATATTGTCTTTAATTTTGTTGAGTCTTTTCTTTTCTTTATTAATCTTTATCTTTTGTTTGAGTCTTTTGTTCTTGTTATTGTTAAGTTCGAATTTTCTCGAGTCTTTTTTCAAAAATTTTCAAAAATAGTGTCTTTTGTTTGAGTCTAGTGTCAAATTTTAAGTTTGGTGTCCATTGCATGTTCTTTAATCGCTTTGAATTTTTCGAAATTGTTCTTGCTGTTCTTCTTTATCTTCAAATTGTTCTTGTTTTTCTTTTTGTTTTGATCTTTAAAATTTTTAAGTTTGGTGTCTTTACATGTTTTTCTTTAAAATTTTCGAATTCTAGTATCTTTAGATCTAAAAATTTTAAGTTTGGTGTCTTTTGGTTATTTTTCTCTTTCTTCATTAATTCAAAAATACAAAAAATATATTTTCTATCATTATTTCAAAATTATTTTCGAAAATCTTAACAAGAATTTTCAAATTTTAATTTTAAAATCAATATCTTATCTTATCTTAGTTTTAAATTTCAAATTCAAATCTTTTCAAAATCAAATCTTTTCAAAAATCATATCTTTTTCAAATTACTATCTTATATTTTTATCTTTCTTTAAAATTCAGAAATCTTATCTTATCTTATTCAAATTTTAAAATTCAATTTCAAAATTTCAAATTTCAAATTTCAAATCTTTTTAAATCTTTTCTTTTAATTGTGATTCTATCTTATCTTATCTTTCTTTTAAATTTTAAAAATCAAATCTTTTCAACTTCTATCTTATCTTTTCTAAATTTAAATTTTAAATTCAAATCTTTTCTAATCTTCTATCTTATCTTAATTTCAAATTTTTCTTAATTGGTTACTTGTTTTCTCTTTCTTCTTTTTCAAAACTTCTTAACTAATTCTTCTCTCTTCTAATTTTTGAAAATATCTTCTCTATTTGTCTCTCTTTATTTTCGAAATTCAGTATTTAATTTTCAAATCTTTTTAGTTAATTAGCTTTTAATTTCCTCTTTAATTAATAAATTAAATAAAAACAAAAAAATTTTCTCTTTTTACTTCTAATTTTCGAATTCTTCTATCCCCTGTAGCATAATTCTTTCTCTCTTCTCTCTATCATCATTCTTCTTTCTTCTTCACATCTCTCAAGGAATTCTCTATACTTTGACATAGAGATTTCTTTTCTTCTTTCTTGGTTTTCTTTTTCTTATTTATGAGCAGAAACAGAGATAAAGAATCTCTCTTTAATCCTGATCCTGAACCTGAGAGGACTCTAAGAAGGCATTTACAATAAGTTAAAGCACAACACTCCAAAGGAAACCTCACAGAGATTTTCGAACAAGAAGCTGAAAGCATGGCATCCGAGCCTAACAATGAAGGAGATCCAAGAAAGGTTCTTGGTGACTACACCATACCAACCTTTGACTTCTATGGAAGAAGTATCTCCATACCTGCCATTAGAGCGAATAACGTTGAGCTTAAACCTCAACTAGTCTCTCTAATGCAATAGAATTGCAAATTTCATGGACTTTCACTGGAAGATCCACATCAATTTCTATCTGAATTCTTGCAAATCTGTGATACTGTTAAGACCAATGGAGTGGATCCTGAGGTTTACAGACTTATGCTCTTTCCCTTTGTGGTTAGAGACAAAGCTAGGATATGGTTAGACTCTCAACCTAAAGAAATCCTAGACTCTTGGAAAAAGTTGGTCAATGCTTTCTTGGCTAAGTTCTTTCTACCTCAGAAGATGAGCAAAATTAGAGTGGAAATTCAAACTTTCAGAAAAAAAAGAAGGTGAATCCCTCTATGAAGCTTGGGAAAGATATAAGCAACTGATCAGAAAATGTCCTTCTGACATGCTTTCAGAATTTTCTATCTTAGGTATATTCTATGATGGTTTGTCTGAGATGTCCAAAATATCATTGGACAGCTCTGCAGATGTATCACTCCACTTGAAGAAAATGCCTACAAAACCAAGAGAACTCATTGAGATGGTTGCAAACAACCAATTCATGTACACTTCTGAGAGAAACCCTGTGAATAATGGGGTAGCTCAAAAGAATGGAGTTCTTGAAGTAGACACTCTGAATGCCATATTGGCTCAGAATAAGATCTTAACCCATCAGGTCAATATGATCTCTCAGCATTTGACTAGAATGCAAGCTACAACTAGCAGCACTCAAGAAGCTTCCTCTGAAGGAGAAGCTTATGATCCTGACCAACCCATGATGGAGGAGGTGAATTACATGGTAGAACCCTATGGAAACATCTACAACCCCTCATGGAGGAATCGTCCTAACCTTTCATGGAAAGATCAACAGAAGCCTCGGCAAGGTTTCAATAATAATCAAAGTGGAAGAACTCATAATAGATTCAACAACAGGCTACCATTCCCATCATCTCCGGAACATATTGAGACTCCTAAGCAGAGCCTTTCTGACTTAGTCACTATAGTCTCCAACCTCTCTAAGACCACTCATAATTTCATAACTGAAACAAGGTCCTCCATTAGAAATTTGTAGGTACAAGTTGGTCAACTGAGCAAGAGAATCCCTGATACCCCTCCTAACACTCTTCTTAGTAACACTGAAGTAAACCCAAGAGAAGAGTGCTAGACCATAACCACTAAAGTTAAGGCCGAATCTGAAGGGAGCAATCTGGCGTTGAACGCTAGTAAGGGATACCTTACTAGGCGTTCAACGCCCAACCTGGCACAAGAGCTGGCGTTGAACACCAGGAAGGAGGCCCCTCCTGGGTGTTCAACACCCAAAATGGCAGAGAAGCTGGCGTTAAACGCCAATGAAGATGTCTTCACTGGGTGTTCAATTCCCAAAAAGCCACAAAAGATAGAGTTGAATGCCAGTAAGGGTATCCCTACTAAGTATTCAACACCCACTGATGAAGTCCCTATCCAAGAAATGAAGAAAGCCAAGGCTCATGTAGAGACCATAGAGGTCCCCTTGCAAGCACTCTTGCAATTCATGAGCTCTGATGAATACTCATCCTCTGATGAGGACGAGGAAACCAGGGAAAAGCAAGTTGCTTGGTACCTAGGAGCTCTCATGAAGCTAAATGCCAAGGTATTTGGAGTAAAGACATTGGAGGAAGAACCTCCAGTGCTTACCAAAGAACTCAATGATTTGGTTTAGCAGAAGCTACCCCAAAAGCTTCTGGATCCCGGACGCTTCCTAATTCCTTACAACATAGGCACCATGACCTTTGAGAAGGCTTTGTATGACCCAGGGTCAAGTATAAACCTCATGCCACTCTCTGTAATGGAGAGGTTAGGAATCTTTGAGGTACAAGTTGCAAATATCTCACTGGAGATGGCAGACAAGTCAATAAAAAAGGCATATGGCTTAGTAGAGGATGTCTTGGTGAAGGTTGAAGACCTTTACCTCCTTGAAAACTTCATAATCTTAGATATTGGGGAAGATGAGGATAAATCCATCATCCTTGGAAGACCTTTCCTAGCCACTGCCAATGCTATCATTTATGTAGCAAAGGAAGAATTGATTTTACAACTAAGGGAGGAGCACATCTTGTTTAAGATGCCTTACCCCAACTCTCCCTCTGAGAAAGAGAGATAACTGTGCAATACTTAGTGTTCCAACCATCTCTTGTAGTGCAGAGCTTTACTAAGCCCCAGACACCAATTCTAAGTTTGGTATTGGGTAGCCATCAACAAGCACTGAGATCAAAGGTACTAAGAAGAAAGTACCTAAAGGCTGGAGGGACAAAAAGATCTCCACAGAAGGCCTTTCACCTGGTATGAGAGTTGTCTTTCCCAAGAAACCAGTCACACCACATATAGTGAGTCGTGTCTTGTCTCTACAACATGTGGAGCTCATCCATGAGAAGACAGAAAGAAAGTTCACTGTAAGGGGCAAAATTCTGAGCCCATATCATTCTCCGTAAGGAGCTAACTATCAAGCTAGTGATGTTAAAGAAGCGCTTGTTGGGAGGCAACCCAACCATAGTTATTATTTATGTTTTTCTTTGAATTTGTTTTTCTTAATTATTTTCTTTAGGTTCATGATCATGTGCATTAGTCAGAACAAAGACAAAAATGTTCAGAAGTGGAAACAGAATACCCTGGAACGCTAGACAAGAAGGCAGAAATGGGCGTTCAATGCCCACAAAGGGTAACATTACTGGTGTTGAATGCCAACCGGGGAGCAAAGGCTGGGCGTTCAACGCCCAACAGAGGCAGAAGACCTAGCGTTGAACGCCAGGAAGGAGGTCCATCCTGGGCATTCAACGCCCTGAGTGGAGCAGCAAGCTGGCGTTGAACGCCAGCTATGGAGCATGAGCTGGGAGTTCAACGCCCATAAAGAGGGCAGGGAACTTGAATTCCCTAGCCTCTCAGGACCAGTGAGTCCCACAGCATCTTCACCTACCCTTCTCCTCTCTTCTTTTTCACACTTCCCCACAGACTCTTCCCTATAAACCTACAACCAATCAAATCCATACCTCTTCCCCAAAACCACCATAACTCCCACCAACCCCCACCAACTAAATTCAAAATTTTCCACATATTTCCCACCCACTAATTCAAAACCCTAACCATACCCTCCCCATAAATAACCCCCTCATTCCACTTATCCCACACACTACTCATACTCATTTAGCCCTCACTTGGCCGAATTGCTCTTCTCCCTTCATCTCCATCTATTTTCTTCTTCTTCTACTCCATTCTTCTCTTTTGTTTATTTTTGTTCAAGGACGAGCAAAGTTTTAAGTTTGGTATTGAAAAAGCCTTGCTTTTTACTTTCCATTCCCACTTATGGCACCCAAGACCGAAGAACCCTCTAGAAAGAGGAAAGGAAAGGCCATAGCCACCACGTCCGAATCTTGGGAGATGGAGAGATTCATCACTAAAGCCCACCAAGACCACTTCTTAGAAGTAGTGGCAAAAAAAAGGTGATCCCTGAGGTCCCTTTTAAGCTTAAGAAGAATGAGTATCCGGAGATCTGACATAAAATCCAGAGAAGAGGTTGGAAAGTCCTAACCAATCCCATCCAAGAGGTTGGGATCTTAATGGTGCAAGAGTTCTGTGCTAATGCATAGGTCAAAAAAAGCCATGACATTAGTGTGAACCCTCATCCTAAGAATTGGGGCACCATGGATCGAGGGAGAATCTTAGACTTCAGTCCGGAAAGTGTGAGGTTGGCGTTCAACTTGCCTTTGATGCAAGGAGACCCATATCCTTACACTAGAAGACTCAATTTTGATCAAAGACTAGATCAAGTGCTCTCAGACATCTTTGTGGACAGATCACAGTAGAAAAGGGATTTCCAAGGCAAGTCTATCTAACTAAAAATGCCTGACCTCAAGCCCATAGCTAGAGGATGGTTGAAATTTATCCAACACTCTATCATCCCTACTAGCAACCGGTCCGAAGTGACTATAGACCGAGCCATCATGATCCATTGCATCATGCTCGGAGAGGAAGTGGAAGTACATGAGGTGATACCTCAAGAGTTATATAGAGTGGCGGACAAGCCCTCCACCCAAGTAAGGTTAGCTTTTACTCATCTTATCTGTCACCTATGTAATTCAACTGGAATTGTCATAGAAGGTGACACTCCAATTGAGGAGGACAAGCCCATCACTAAAAGAAGGATGGAGCATACTAGAGAGCCAGCACATGAACCACAACATGACCATGTGGAACCCCCTCAACATGAGATCCTTGAGATGCCTCAAGGGATGTATTCTCCTCCTCAAAGTTATTGGGATCAATGGCATACTTCTGTAGGAGAATCAAACTCTAACAAGAATCAGCTGAGGATGGAGCATCAAGAGCATTCCACCATCCTCAATGAAATTAAAGAAGATCAAAGAGTTATGAGGGAAGAACAACAGAGACAAGGGCGTGACATTGAAGACATCAAGCACTCTATTGGATTCTCTAGAGGAAGTGGTAGTCGTCATCATTAAGGTGGTCCCGTTCCATCACCCCTTTTTTTATGTTATTTTTCTGTTTTCCATTATGTTTTATTGTCTGTTCTCGTGTTCCTTTTGCATGATCATTTCTATCTATGTTTTAAGGTTATAAAATGTTCCATATATCTCTCACCTTGCTTAAAAGAGAATTTTATTTGAAAAAGAAAACTAAGATGCATGAATTTCGAGTTATATAATAAGAATAGTTCAACTATCTTGATGTGGTGGCATTGCTTTTGTTTTTTGAATGTATGAATGAACAGTACATAATTGAAATTGGAATTAAGAACGTTGGCTCTTGAAAGAATGATGAAAAAGGAGAAGTATTATTTGTAATCTAAAAAATCCAAAAATTGATTCTTGAAGCAAGAAAAAATAGCAAAAAAGCAATATATGCAAAAAAAATGTGAAAAAAAAGAAATATATAGCAAGATGAAAAAGAAACCAAAAGCAGAAAAAGCCAATAACTCTATAAACCAAAAGGCAAGAGGAAAAAGCCAATAACCCTTTAAACCAAAAGGCAAGGGTAAAAGGATCCAAGGCTTTGAGCATCAATGGTTAGGAGGGCCTAAAAGAAACAAAATCTTGGCCTAAGCACTCTAAATGAACAGTGTCCCTAACTATATGCTTGTGGTGTGAAGGTGTCAAGTAAAAAGCCTGAGACTGAGCAGTTAAAGTCATGATCCAAAGCAAAAAGAGTGTGCTTAAAAACTCTGGACACATCTATCTGGGGATTCTAACAAAGATGAATCACAATCTGAAAGGGTCCACCCAGTTAAGTGTCTGTGGCATTTATGTATCCGGTGGTAATACTGGAAAACAATGTGCTTAGGGCCACGGCCAAGACTCTAAAAGCTATGTTCAAGAATAAAAAAGAACTTAACTAGGAGAGTCAATGATATCATCTAGATTCTAAGTTCCTAAGGATGCCAACACTTCTGAGTTTCAATGGATAGTGAGATGCCAAAACTATTCAGAAGCAAAAAGTTACTAAGTCCCGCTCATCTAATTGAAACTGAGCTTCATTGAAAACTCTGAGATTTATTGTATCTTACTCTTCTTTTTATCCTACTTTGTTTTTAGTTGCTTGGGGACAAGCCACAGTTTAAGTTTGGTGTTGTGATGAGCGGATATTTTATACGCTTTTTGGCATCATTTTCATATAGTTTTTAGCATGTTTTGTTTAAGTTTTATTATATTTTCGTAATTTTTAGTGTAAAATTCACATTTTTGGATTCTAGCTTGAGTTTGTGTGTTTTTATGCAATTTCAAGTATTTTCTGGCTGAAATTGAGGAGCTGGAGCAAAAGTCTGATCCAGAGACAGAGAAAGCACTACAGATGCTGTCAGGATCTGACCTCCGTGTACTCAAAGTAGCTTTTCTGGAGCTACAGAAGTCCAAATGGAGTGTTCTTAACGGCTATGGAAAGCTAACATCCAGGGCTTTCCCGAAATATATAATAGTTTGTACTTTGCTTCAGAATTGAAGGCCCAAAACTGGCATTCAACTCCAGCCATCTACCCCAGTTCTAGCGTCCAACGCCCATAAGGAGGTGACCAGCGTACAATGCCCAAAGGGAGCCCTTAGCCAGTGTTCAATACCCTAAGGAGTCCTGTCACGTGGGAGACACTAAGTTTTTTGCACTACAAGCCTAAGCCTATCATATTTTTGTAATCTTTAGTCATTAGTTTAGTATATATAGACAAGAGTTCACCATTGTTAGACATATAGACTCTTGCCCACTTTTACGTTTCATTTTGTATTTTCTTCTATCAGCATGAGTCACTAAACCTCCTAGGTTAAGGTTAGGAGCTCTGCTGAGTTTTATGGATTAATAAAAGTACTACTGTTCTATTTTCAATCTGTGTTCGATTCTATTCTAAGATGTATCTTCGTACTTCAACCTTATGAATGAGTTGAACTGGCACAAGGTTATCTCTATTCTACATGGGTTCAGCGAGCGTCTTTCATTGGATATCAATGAACCACTAGCTTGAGGATACGTCTCTTAGACGGCTAATCCACGACTTCGTTGGAGACTTCTCGAGACATCAATTCAGCCGAGGTACGGGGAGATTAGAGTCTTTGTGGTAAAGGCTAGAATCAAGGTGTAGCATTCTCTGATCCGGAAGATTCGACCTTGTCTGTGGCATTTTGAGTAGGATCACCAAGGGGATGAACTGCAGGAGCTTCACCCTCATTCAGACTGGATGCGCACTAAACCTAGTGTTCAGCCTAGGAGAAGATTGGCGGCCGCTCAAACCGGCGTTGATCACATACAGCCTGCTATAGAAGAAATCATTTGCAGTTGGAGTAGACAGTAAGAAAGGAATGATCCAGAAGAACAAAGCATCTCTGAAGTATTAACCATCTTCTTATTATTCGATTCACAACCATTGAGTAACGTTATCTTTATTTTATTTTTATGCGTTTACACAATTAAACAACTTTTCTATCCGCCTAATTAAGATTTACAAGATAACCGCTGTTTGATCTAAGCCGACAATCCTCGTGGGATCGACCCTGACTCACCTTAGGTATTACTTGGACGACCCAGTATTATAGCAATGCACCTAAATCATCTAAAAATTTAAAAATGAGATAAATAGTACATCGATACCCGAAAGATTCTAACACTAATAAAATAGTACTTGGCCTTTGTTATTGATAAAATAATCTTCAAAAAATTTTAAAATTTGATAATAATACTAATAAAATGTTATAACAATAATGCTAATAACATGTTATTTATTGCATATAAGAGAGATTTTGAGAAGAATTAAAGGAGAGAGATAATTTTATTGAAAAAATTTTTAAGAAGAAAAGATACAATTACTAATATTTTGTTGTCAATTACATTTCTATTAAAATTAGTAGTATCAAAAAATATTTCAAATTTAATATTATCAAGAAAAAACAAAAAAAAATTATATAAAGACTAATTTGATTAATTTTTAAAATTTTAGAGATGAAAATGACTTATGTCTGAACTTTCAAGGACTATTTTGATTATAAATAACTTTTTTACATGTCAAGTGACACGTGCCACGTGTCACTGATCTAACACGTGGCGTACCACGTGTCACTGATCTGACACGTCAACCAATCATATTGTGACATGTGGCATCAATCCACCACGTCATCATGTGCCACGTGACACTTAAAGTGACACATCATTATCCAACTCACGGAAGGACTAACGTGACCAAATTGTGTATCTTTTGGGGACAATTTCGATTAATTTTATCTTTCGAGAACCAAAACAGAAATCGGGATATCTTTCAAAGACGATTTTAGCTATTAACTCAAAATAGTATCATTAGTTTTATTCTCATTTAATTTTAAATAAAAAATAATAATAATTTATTCAATTTAATATTTATGACAATAAATAAAATCATTCTTATATAAATTATTTAATATAAAATAATTTAATTTTTTATTATAATTAATATATATATATATATATATATTATTCATAAATATATTAAAAAATTAATTTCCTAACATCAGCGGCTTGCCACCTACGAGAAGCTGCTCCATCTATTTCCGCTGTTCAACATGTATAACATCATTTTAATTTCCATTTTAAATTAATTTCTTAAAAGTGTTGTGCTTTTCTTTTTTTTTTTTTTTTTTTTTCTCTTTTTTCTTTTTTCTAACACTAAATCGGTAGCGGCAAGTTGTACTTGGTAAAAAGATTTATAAGAAAAATCATATGAACAACTTGTGTTTTATTTTTTTTAATTAATAAAGTGAGATTCGCAAGAGCCATTTGTGTATAGGATATATCTCCGTAAAACACCAAATCACACTATTTTTTAGTTAAATAACAAATTTTTTACCATATTTAAAATAAAAATAAATAGTCATTTCTAATCATACAAGATTCATACCTTAACAAAATTAATTATAAAAAATTAAAATTGAAATTATACGTATATAGGATAAATTTTGTTTGACAAAAATAATTAATCGTTAAATTTTGGGTTAAGTAATTTTTTCGTTCCTAAGGTCCGAGGCCAAAATCAAAACGTCTCCAACATTTTTTATTATTAAAATTATCCTCAACGTTACAAAACATTATAAAATCGTCTTTTTATCCATAATAATTTTTGAAATGACACAAATATCCTTTTCCTATTATTATTAATTACCCTAATCCCACCCACCCATTACCCCCACCCCTTCCTACTGCACCTAAAACAGACAAACTGAAACAAAAAAAAGGAACAAAAGAGGGAGAAAAAAGAAAAAGAAAGGAAGAAGAGAGAGGCGATGGCGGAACAGAGGGCGGCCTTCTACGGCGAGAAAGCCGAAACTCAGATCCAAACTTCCCCTTCAAACTCGGCCTCTGTCTCTGGTCGTTCCCTTCTCCTCAGTTCGACAACGACAATGATGGTCTTGCTCAACCTCTTCACCTTCTTCGATTCCTCTCTCTCTCTCTCTCTCCCTCTCTCTCTCTCTCTCTCTCTCTCCCCTTCTGTGTTTTGATTCTCTCTGTTCTACTTCTTTGAAGGCACATGCATTAGGCATCAGATCCGGTTGCTTCTAGGTGGTTTTCAGCAAGGGTAAAGTCATCTGCTTTAGAGCTCCATGTGTAAGGGAAAGTGGGTGTTGAGTATTCTGGGGTTTGTTTTGAGGGGAAGTGCTCCATCGGCTTCTAGTGGCTTTTGTTTTTTATTGTTATAGAGAAAAATATTGTATTTTATGTTTGTCTTGGTACAAAATATAGAATACAATCTTCAACTTTCTTCCCTTGCTCTCTTTCTCTGTTCTTCGTTCTTCTTTTTTATTCTTTTTTTAATTTTTGAAGAACATATACAAGAGTTCTTCCTTTTTAATTTTTTTAATTTATGTTGTTGCTAATTTGGTGATTGTTGCTATTGTTGGATTGTTGATTTATTTTGTGATTGTTAC
This sequence comes from Arachis ipaensis, assembly GCF_059453495.1. Lineage (NCBI taxonomy): Eukaryota > Viridiplantae > Streptophyta > Magnoliopsida > Fabales > Fabaceae > Arachis > Arachis ipaensis. Next base: position 69,313,654 of record NC_142438.1, read on the forward strand.
TGTTGTTGGATTGTTGATTTATTTTGTTGCTCTCTTTCTTTGTTCTTCGTTTTTCCTTTTTTTTTTCTTTTTTTTTCTTTTTGAAGAACATATACATGAGTTCTTCCTTTTTAATTTTTTTAATTTATGTTGTTGCTAATTTTGTGATTGTTGCTGTTGTTGGATTATTGATTTATTTTAATGTTGCTATTGCTGAATTGTTGATTTATTTTGTGGTTAGGGATTAAGGAAGATTAAGAGTCTGGGAGAAAGAGAGAGAGAGAGAGAGAGAGAGAGAGAGAGAGAGAGAGAGAGAGAGAGAGAGAGAGAGAGAGAGAGAGAGAGAGAGAGAGAGAGAGAAAGAGGCTGGTGATGATGAAGAAAGGGGGTTGGGGGTTAGTGGTGAGGGGAAGAGTTTTTTTACAGGCAAAATTGTCAAAAAAAAATATTATTTATGAACAAAATGATGATTTTATAACGTTTTGTAATTTTGAGGATGATTTTAATAACAAAAAAAGTTGGGGACGATTTTGATTTTGGCCTCAGACCTTAGGGACGAAAAACGTACTTAACCCTTAAATTTTTTTATAATTTCGTAAATACCCTTTTCCTTTCTTTTTTCTTCATTGTCTTCCTTCGATAACCACTACCACCACCACCTCCGTTGCAAAATCCAACATCCTACATGTCACCATGGGAGGATTCAACATCTTAAATCAAATCAAGAGCGTAATCATAATAAAGCACTTGATTGTTCAATCCACAAAGGTTGAAGTCATCCTGGATGTAATCATCATCCACCTCGCAAAAGAACTCGTTCCCTCTCAAATTACAGAACCACGAGATCCACGACGTGTCATCTCCATCATAACCACTAACATTAGACTCATCGCTGTCAGTCTCAGATTTCTCATCGGAAGCATTATAGTTCTTAGAGATAGTGGCGGAGGCGGTGGAGCGAGAGTCTCTAAGAGCTTGATCGAGTGGGGAAGAAGACTTGCCAGATAAGAGAAAGGAAGGTCTGGTCTCTACCGTTGATTGGCCTCGACCTCGATGTTGATGGTGACGACGCTCCAGTTGCTTGTCGACGATGTCGTTCACTTCCGATCAACCTCCGATTTAGTATTGATACCTCTTTGCTCTCGCTCCCTCTCTATGTACATCTCTCTCTCTCTCTCTCTCTCTCTCTCTCTCTCTCTCTCTCTCTCTCTCTCTCTCTCTCTCTCTCTCTCTCTCTCTGATTCGGTTTCTCTCTCACTAAATCATGCAAAAGAAGTTACTGGTTCTATTTTTCTTCCGAGCTAGTTAGGGTTTCAAAAATTGGAGGAAATACCATTAGATCCAACATGGTGGCAGTAGAGGATGAATCCGGCGGTGTCGTTGCTGAAAACAAGGAGCCTTCGCTCGCGGGCGTAGGTCTTAAGGGCGGTGTCAATAACTGCCGCAACACGCTCCTGCTCATTCACCACAAACCGAATCGGATTCGCGCTTCCAAACACGTTGATGCTTAGCAAAAGAAAAGAAACTAGTTAAGGAACCAAAGAATGTGGATTCTCATTCCAAAAGAAGGGGGAATTAGGATTTGTTAAATTGGCATGAGAAAATTTAGGGGTTGAGGCGGATGTGATAGAAGTGATGATAGTTGATAAACCACTACTTTATGGTTCATCTTGTGCTAAATTGAGTGGTTTTTATCAACTCTTTGCACACTTATTCATACAATTTGCATGGTTTTACAAATCCTTTCCAGTTTTGTTCTATGGTTGAAAACTTGCTTCCTAAGCCCTTAAATTGTATATCTTTAATTCCCTTTTATACCATTCGATGCCGTGATCCGTGCGTTAAGTGTTTTCAGGCTGTATAGGACAGGAATGGCTTAAAAGATGGAGAGGAAGCTTGCAAAAATGGAAGGAACACAAGAAACAAAGGAGATGACCAGCGAGCATCGACGCGCACGCATGGCTCACGTGTGCATGCAACTTGGAGCTTTTCACAGCGACGCGGATGCATACCTGACGCATATGCGTGACATGCGAAGAGGATCATCGACGCGTACGCGTGACTAACGCATACACGTGACGTGCGCCACGTGCAGAAATCGCAGAAGACGTTGGGGGCTATTTTGGGCTGAGTTTGGACCCAGTTTTTGGCTCAGAAACACAGACTAGAGCCAGGGGACAAGCAGAGACTCAATAGACATTCATTTTTACACAGTTTTTGTTTTTAGTTTTGAATCTTAGAGAGAGAAAACACTACTTCTTCTAGGGTTCTTCACATTCATAGTTTTCTAGTTTTTTGCTTTTAATTGGGATATTGAGAAGAGTTACTACCTCCGTTTGAAGTCTTTGCCATTACAGTGTACTTTCTTATTTCCTTGCTCTTTTACTTTTCATTCACTTTGTTCAGAGTTACATATGGATATCTTTGATTTTGGAAAGAATTAATGCAAAGAGTTATTTTTACCTTTAATTAATTTTCTGTTATTATTTTATTTGAATTTTCATGTCTTCTTTTCATCCCCTTTTATCATTTATGAAAATGGCATTCATGTCAATGGAGTAGACTCCCAACTTGACTTGGGAGTTGATTAATAGGAGACCCTTGAGTTAAAATACTCAAGTGTTAATTGGTAATTGGAAGTTGTTGGCTGACTCTCTAGTCACTAACGCTAATCCTTCCATAGGAGAGGATTAGGACTTGTGAATTGGAGCTGGTTCAGTTACTTGACTTTCCTTTATTCGGTAAGGGATAACTAAGTAGAAACAACAACCTCTTACCATTACACTTGGGAAAATTCAACAAGGATAGAACTTACAATCAATCTTCTCCCAGTCAAGGCTTTTTATTTCAAATATATAAAACCTCTTGTTAATTTTCATTGCTTTAATTAATAATTATTTTATTTTCCCGTTCTCCAACTCTAAAACTTCTCAGAAAATTCATGACCAATAAATAGCACTCTTTTGTCAACTCGTTGGGAGACGACCTGCGAATTCTACTCCCAGTATTTTATTCTTGAGTTGTGACAATTCTTTCTAAATTGATAAGCAGAATTTTCGTCGGTTAAGAACTGTACTCACAACGTTATTTCCATTATAAATTCTTAATCGGGAATTTTTCGCCCGTCAGTAGTTATGGAAGGAAGACGAAGAAAAAAGGGAAAAGGAGAAGGGTATTTATGGAATTATCAATTAAAATTTAACGATTAGTTATTCTTGTCGAACAAATCTTATATGTGTGTAACTTTAGTTTCAATTTTTTATGTTTAGTTTTATCAACGTCTGCATTATTCATGGTCAGAAATAGCTATTAACTCTTTAAAATAATTTAGAGTTAAACCCCAAAATGATCCCTGAGATTAGCGTCGTGCATTAAAATTGTCCTTGAGATTCCAATTGCACTAATTACGTCCCTGAGATTGACAAAATTGCACCACGTTAGTCCCTAACCCATTCTCCATTAACGATGTGATGACATGGCTTGATGATATGGGCTGTTAGTAACACATGTCACTCCATGGTTTGGCCACGTGTAATGTTATGATGATGTGGTGACCAGTGACATGTGGCATGCTGATGTGGATGGTTTTGCCATGTGTCATAATGCTATTTGGCCACGTTTCAGTTTGTGCCACGTGTCGCAACAATATTCGTCCACGTGTCGTCCATTATGTCATCATTGTAGATGCACTAAATTAGTCCCTCACTTTGCATTAAGTGACTCATTTTAGTCCCTGAAATTGAATGTCGTGCACCAAACTATTCCCTTCACCAATTTTTTTATTTTTTTTTAAAATTTAAAATTTTCAATATCTTGGATGCACAAATTTTAATTCTATTTTTTTATATATCGTTTAAATACAAGTGCTTTCATAAAAATTTTTAAAATTTTAGTTTTAATTATATAATTTTTTTCTATAATAATTTAATATTGGTAAATTTTGTAATATATAAGTATGTTATTATAAAAAAAAGAATTATATAATTGATTAGACACATTTTTCATAAAAAAACATGTGTTTTTAATAAGAAATTAATAATTAAAATAAATATTTTTTTGTTCTTATGAAATACACATTTCTGTTGTGTATAAATGGGCTAGACTGAAGGCACTTCAAGCACCCTCACTATCATGTCCGACCTCTCCAGTCTAGACGAAAGAGGTCGAAGATTGTGAGGGTGCTTGAAATGCCTTCACGTCAACTCTAAGATGGCGGTTAGGGGTATCCGCAAGAGAAAAAATATTTTATAAAAGCACTTATATTTGAATAACATGAAAAAAAATAGAATTAAAATTAATGCATTCAAAAATATTGAAAATTTTGAATTTATAGAGAAAAAATGAGAAAAAAACTTGTGACTGGACTAGTTTGATGCATGACATTTGTAACACTCTAACTTTTGACACATCATGACCAATGTCAATCGTTTTGGTGTTACTTGTTGTACGGACCTACTTGGCTCTAAACTCGAATTTCATAAGCAAATATTAATAAGAGCCTTGATCGGTTCAGCGTAATTAACTTATTTATCATAAAAAAATCATCTAGTTGCTCGCAAGGTTAATACTCAAAGCCATATCACAGATAAATACTTGGTAGCAGAAAATAACATATATACATATATATAAATATACACAGGAGTTAAGTTTAGAGATACATATCATCTATCAAAAGCCGAGTACAACACTAAGTTATATATACAGATACAAAAGAGGAAGTCGGTCCCAACCCTCGCATGGGTTTCCTAAACTAGAACCAACTACTAAGAGGTCCTACCCCTCTAAAAGTACTACAAAAGCGAGGGAAAAGTAACACTACTGATCGTCAAAAGGAGTAAAAAGTTAGCTAGGTCAATCTCCGGAATGGTCTTCAGCTAGAGTGAACACGTACGACATGCCGGGATCGAAACGTGGACGATGTACCAAAACTCGAAACTCAAAGGACTCCTCTGTCGATCGCATCTGGGGAGGGAGAGAAAGAAAGAGAAGAAGGGTGAGAACCTAGAGTTCTCAGTAAGGTAAACGGAGAACCTAGGGTCTTTGTTTTTAAGTTGTCGTGAAACAAAAAAAGAACAAACATAGAGACACAGGGCACAAATATACATTTAACAAGTAGATAGTATAAACAATTAGGAAATGGAAATAAACAATTCACAGGAAGTTCATATGAGCAAACAAGATGATGCATGCCTATTCCTAGCGCAGGTCATGAGCTCATGCATCGGTTGTCTACCCGCAACTCGAGATTACTTGGAGTGAACCCCGATTATGGTTCCTTTACTGTGTCAGTTAGGCCTCCTTATAATAACATTTTAATGTGCACCATAATAAAAAACAGTGCTATCAGTTAGGCGAACATTTCCGCTTTAGCAATCTCAGGCTATCGGTTAGGCGGGCACTTTCGCATTAGCAGTTGGCACAAGGCCCATTCAATATATATTTTTCTCAAATCATTTCCATTACGATTACCCCTTTTACATATGACTTTCTATTTTCCTCTTCCTTTATTACCTCCACATCACCAATATTATAAAACGTACCTCCGCATCACCGCCTAATTATACATACCTCCACATCACCAATTATCCTTAAACCTTTCTTGGATGTATTAATACTACTGTTTTAAAATCTAAAACTTGATATTGAGGTAATTTGGTCCTAATTTAAACTTGTACTATCTCTTTTAAAAAGATGTTGTCACGATTTTTTGAAAGTGCAGAAAAATAGCAGGGGCAGTAAATTTGTAAAATACCCTAAAAATCCAAATTTCACCCATTGCTTTTCAAAATTTATGACCTTATGCAAGACTCTTCTATTTTTCCAACGAATCAAATTCCATATCATTATCATGCCACATGAAAAAGGTATGAGGTTAGAAACACAGCCAGGCCTTTTAAAAATCTGTTTTCAAAATCCAGCAAGCAACTCACACTTTTTGCTACATATCTAATTGGTTAAAAAGTGTTTTGATACAAAATTGAAACTGAAGATTTCGGACATATAAGGCTTGAAACTGCCATTAGTTTCAGCTTAAAAACTCTTCAGAATTGTAAATTAAGTGGGTTGGAAGTTGGTGCTTCTGCAGTAGAGAAATAGAATTTTTTGCAGAATCCATCAATCTTTAAAAATTCGTTTCTTCCAAACCACTCATCAATAAATTATAATTTTTTTATGAGATTCTCATGACACATTAAAGTTGCACAAAAAAATAGTTTCATTCAAAAATAGGGCCTGGTCTGCTCCCAAAAACTAGTTTATTCCACTGTCAATTATGCAGAAAATTCTGCCTTGGACCTTTTCAACAACCTTACATACTATAACTCACATTTGAACTTATATCCCTTTCAAAATCATATTTCTGACTTTCCTTCAGTTATTTATGATTTCTTTCACAGCCAAGATAACCCAAAAACCTAAACTCGACAATTTTCACAACTTCAAGTACCTAAATAAAGTCAAGCTTTTACCTTTCAGCATTATACCAAACATATCAATTCATATACCCTATCCATCATTCAAACACATACTAGAACCATATTTATCATCAGTCAAGCATATAATACTTCATCAATTCTTATCACAGGCACAGCCAAAAAATTAACAATCCAATTATCCTAACCCTTACTTGGTGATGTCGAAAATTGATATGCTTTGCTCCTAAGCTCACTTTCTCAGCTACAACACCTAATGCATCATAATTTAATTTCATTCATCATTATCATTAGGGCCTTGGAGCCAAACCCTGACCACCAGAAAAGAGGAAATGCAACTCTCACCTTCTCTGACCGAATGGCTCAGTGGAATAGAGAGACTAGAGGAACTTCCCTTGAGCTTCACAAACTAGAAGAAAGAGGAAGGCTGAATTGTTCAATAATGGTGAAACCGAATCAGATAGAAGAGAGGGGGAGCCAAGGATAGCTTACCCAGTAAATAATTTCAATGCTACAAGGGTTGATGGAGGAAGAGGAGGGCTACATTCTTCAAGCTTCTACTGAAATTGAAGAGAAGAGGAAGATGGCAAGCCAACCGTGTTTGCTAGGTCACTTCGGTCTTCACTCTTTCTCTCTTCCTTTTTGCAGATTGTGTGTGAGAAAATAAATAAGTGGAGTGAGGATAATGTAGTGAAGAATGGGTGTAAGCTTGCATGTGTGTTTCGTGGCTAATGTTGGTGAATAAGGCAACACATGTACTTGAGTTTAATGACTAAGCATCCACTAGGTTAGTTAACCATGAGATGAAATCACGGTTTGAGAAGGGGGAAAGGTGCTATCCGTGGCAATAATGGAAAAGAAAGGAGTGACATTGTTGCTTCTAATCATGGTTAAATTATAATTGGCTTAGGTGAACTAATGGTTTAGTTGATCTTAGGATTTTTCATAAGAATGACTAAAGTATTAGTTTGATTTATCCTATGGCAAGAGTATTTTGGGTTAAGAATACAAATTGTGATAATGTACTAATTGTTGATTGATGATGCATCTAGGATTGTTTCTCTGCTAATTTATTATTCAGTGAACTTAATAAATTAATAAAATAAAAGAAATTTGATTACAACGGTAATTAATTAATTATCCAAAACTTATCGTTTGGAAAAGCTAAAAAGTTTTAGCGTCACGGATTATAATTTTAACTTACTACCTATGCCGCATATATATTTAAACCTATTCATGCCGGTGAACGTCATGAGGAATGAGAAATCTCAGGCCTCATGGGGTAGGGTGGTTACAACATTTAATTTGAGGGGCTAAAATGAGTCACTTAATGCAAAGTGAGTGAATAATTTAGTGCATCTACAATGATGACATAATGGACGACACGTGGCACAAACGGACACTTGACCAAATAGCATTGTGACACATGGCACAACCATCTACATCAGCATGCCACGTGTCACTGGTCACTATATCATCATACCATTAGACGTGGCCAAATCATGGAGTGACACGTGTCACTAACAGCTCACGTCATCAAGCCATGTCATCACGTCGTTAATGGAAAATGGGCCAGAGAGTCAGAGACTAACGTGTGTATTTTTGTCAATCTTAAAGACGTCATGGGTGCAATTATAATTTCAGAAACAATTTTAATGCACGACGCCAATTTCGGGGACCATTTTAGAGCCTAATTCAAATAATTTGCGTGACTTTTTTATAAGAATTTAAAAGGATAGATAAAGGGGTTTTCCTACTAGATCTCTAAGAAACCTGTTCTTAGCAACCTAGGTCACCGGAAAGGATTCTCTACTAGACCTTCAAAAAACTTGTCCTTGACAACCTAGATCAGAGGGATGAAAATTAAATCACTCAATCTTCTCCATGTAATAAGCGAAGCAAATCACTCACCTCACTTAATCACACTAAAAAAACGTGCATAAAGCACTAAGGTTCATCAAAGTTATGTAAATTGTCTCACCAAAGGTGTTTAAATAGGCACCTAACAAACTAACTAAAAGATAAGATAACTAATTTAAATCAGATTTGATCTTATTGGATTAGATCAGATTTGATTTAAGTTTTAAAATTCTAAAGATATGATAACTAATTTAAATCAAATTTGATCTTATTAGATTAGATCATATTTGATTTAAATTTAAAATCCCTAAAAATACTACTATGCAAATCAAAAGTAAATCAAATCTTCTAACAAACTCTAACAGCAAAATAAATTAAAAATAAATGGCTAAAATTCGAAAATTAATAAAAAGTATGCCTCCCATTAAATTTGAAAAGCTTTATTGGGCTTCTTGTTGTCTTTCCTTAGCTCAATGGACCTTATGAATTGTTGTCCTTTCAGCACCATTGTTTTTGAGACGGACTCCTGGTCTTCTTGATGTCCAAGACTGGCATGACACAATTCTTCTAGAATTCAGATCCTTGAGTATGACAAGATTATCATTCCGTCCTTTAGCTCTAAGATGACGAAAATTTTCTCTCTCTTAAAAAAGATTCATCCTCGAATCTTGAATGAGATGCTCTTCGTCCCTCTAAGGAATCCAAACCCAATCTCCGGGTTTAAATACCATGGTTTGATGACTCTTCTCTACCCACTGAATTATGACGATGTCCTTCATGTGTGCAAGTTCAATCTTTCCAACCATACTTTCATCATCTTGTCCAATGTGTGCAATTTGTCTTCCTTTCTTTTCATCCATATTAATGCCTCCAAAATTTATCAGTGAATCTACAAAGCTAGAGAAAGTTGAAATAAAAACATTAGGAATTTCATGGTTAGATGATGAGAAACTAAGAACTCCGTGAAATTCAATGATACTAATGCACTCTTATCTAAGTTAGAAGTTTCTAGATCTCTCTCACAAGTGTGTTTATTGCTCTCAGTTTCTTTGTCACTCATTGACTCCTCTCTCTCACTATTCTCATATTTTCTCTCAGAACTCTCACTTTCAATTAAACATTGATCCTTTTCACTCAAATACTCACTTTCTTTCTCTGTTTCTTTTCTCTCTGAATTTTTAAATTTCTTACATCCCAAGAGCCCAGTTGAAAAATTCTACACTTTTGAGTCTTCCAAGGACACATCTCCCTCTACAGCATACTAAACAAATTCTTTCATCTCTGGCTTTGAAGAAGAATGAAAGATAGGCGTAGAAGAAATCCTCTTCTTATGGCGATCTATCATTTGTTGCACCTGCTCCCTGTCAATGGCCAATTTGACCAAATCCTCCATGGTTGCGTAATGGTAACGTTGGACTATATCTACAAGTTCTTCACGTAATCCAAACAAAAATCGTTCCATAAAAACCTCAGGACTCCTTTTAATATTAGTCTTGTCCATCAAATATAAAAACTCCTTGTAGTACTCTATTACTGATTGTGAACCTTGTTGCAACTTACAAAATCTTTCAAAAAATTCATCGTGATATGATGATAGCACAAACTGGTTCTTCATAATTTTCTTCATAATTTAATTTTTTTTGCGACTTTTTTTTCAGACACTGATTTAAAGATAGAATAATTGCAAAACCAAAATAAATAAATTTTTTTTGGACTCTAACGTGAATTACAAAAATGAAAAAGACTAAACAAGACCTATGAAACGTGTAAATAAATAAGAATTTACCTACAACCTGTAATTGATACCAGTTGATAAGAATTTAAAATGATAGATAAAAGAATTTTTCTACTAGACCTCTAAAAAATCTGTTCTTAATAACCTAGGTCACCGAAAAAGATTCCCTACTAGATCTTCAAAAAAGTTGTCCTTGACAACCTATACTCAATTTTCTCTATGCAACAAGCGAAGCAAATCACTCACCTCACTTAATTACACTAAAAAAATGTGCATAAAACACTAAAAAAATTTTATGAATTAAAGTTATGTAAATTATCTCAAAAAATGTTTAAATAGACATTTAACAAACTAATTAAAAGATAAAATAAAATAAAATAAGACCACATATCACTTTTCATCACCGTGTTGTCCCAATTTTCAACGTTAGAGTTGTGTCTTTGTGAATTTCAGAGAGACGACACAAACGCGGATCCGACAGTTCAGTGTGCAGTACTATCCTCAAACAACTTAATTGATTTCAATTTCTATTAACAGTTTACCCTTTGAATTCTCAATTGTGGTTTCCCACTCTTTTTTGTCTATTGCTGCTTCTCATAATAATAATGCATAGTACTAGGGGCCTACTAGAATTAATTAAGCATAGTAATAATTTAGAATAACATTGCTAATGAAACATTTTTGTTTTAGCGTTTTACTTCTACAGAGAATATCAGTTCTAATTCCCAGTTGTTACTTGCTTTGCTTGCTACTTTGCTAGCTAGATGGTCCATCACTCCATCGTATTGTGGTTCTCTCGCAGCTTTGATTTTATCTCACACCCAAGTATATATATAGCATTAAATTTATGTACTCGTAGAATATGGAAGAGGCCCCACAGCCCACAGGCATAAGTCGCAGTAGACTGTGAAGTGTGCACATTACATTTGTAGTAGTTTGTTAAGAGGATCAAGCTTGGCTACTACTTTTATAGAATGCAAGTTGGGTCCTTCATTGGATTCTTCTATGATCAACTAATAATTAATTGAAAACAATAAATGCCTTTGTAATCAATTTATAATATATTTTAAAAGAAAAATCAAAATAATTCTACAATTATTTTTAGATATTTGATATTGTTCTATTTTATTATTACAATTTTTTCTTAAATAGTATAGTATTCTAAAATCTATATTTTTTTCTTTCATTTACTTTTTCAAAAGTGACTTAATGATGATAGACGATTATGAGAAAATTAACATTGACAATACTTATTAAAATCTAATTTAAAGAATAATTATTTAAAATAAATTATATAAAATCACAAGAGAGTTCATATATGTTAATAATTTATTCGTTTGATAAGAATTATCGTTATTTAATTTTTTAAAAAATAAAACCGAATTTTATCGAAAAGATAAAAGAAAAGACTAAAATAAGAGAACATCAATTTAGCACAATTGTAATTCTAAAAAGAGAGTTCTTCACAATATGTTAATTATATATACTTTTGATAAAAATTACCACTATATTTTCAAATTTTAAATACAACATTTTACCATTAAGATAGAAAAGTAAAACTTTGTTAAGAGAAAACTAATATAGAAGCATTTAAAAAATGTATAATTTTTACATTCAAATTTTTTATTCAAAAAGTGCGTATTATTTTGTAATTCTTGAAAATAATTATTATTTACGCAGTCATATTTACTTGAAATCATATTTAAATTCACAAATTACTTGTTTCATACAATAATTAATATATTTTACTCTAATTTATTTTATCTATATTTACAAATATAAATCCATTTCTTTTTCCAATTAAATTTATTATTCATATGTTGATATTATTATTAATATTTTTTTATATAAATAACCATAGTTGATAATATTCATCTAATTAATTATAATTTTCTTTTAAATGGAAGTTTATTTTTGTAATTAGAAGATAATTTACAATGAATTATTTTCCGCATACAAGCATTTTCCATACAACTCATTTATATTCACGCGTTTTTCACGTACTTTTTCTCTGTGCCTCTTTTTTTTCTTCTTCTTCTTTCTCCGTGTCTCCTCTTTTTCTTCTCCTTCTTCTTCTTTCTTCGTGCCTTCTCCTCCTCTTCTTCTTCTTCGTCTTCGTAATTTTTCTCTCTCGTTATCGTCGTCATCAACACCACATCTTCCTCCTCCTTCTCTTCCTCCTTTTTTCATTGAAATTTCTCCTCCTCATTTCGTTTTCTCTTTCTCCTTCATCATTAGTTATCTCGTTGTTGAAGATAATAAATAATTTAGGTTCATATTATCAATTGAACTAGAACGAAATTGATTATTCTTTTGAATCCAAAGCTAAGGTATGGTTCAATTTAGAAGAAAAAATATAGCATTAGAGGAAACCTTTTTTTACAACAAATTTGGGTGTAGTACGAAAATATTTGGGTGTAATACGAAGATATTTGGATGTATTTTAAGAATTTTTGGGTGTATTTTTATTCTGATAAGTTCTGTATAGTTCAAAACTCTTCCTCTTCCTCCTTCTCATCTTCTACTGTTTCTTCTTTTTTTTTTTATCATCATCACCATCTTCTTCTTTTTTTTTTATTCATCTTTTTTTTTATTTTACCTTCTCAATTTTCTTCTTTTTTTACTCTCTTAACAAGAATAAAAACAAAAAAAATCAAACAAAGAAGAAGAAGAAACACATAATGCTGCAAAATTACTTGAAAGAGGATGAATTTATATTCATTTAACTAAAAGAAAGAAATAAGGAAAAAAAGAAGAAGAAAAAAATACAGCATTAGAGAAAATATTTTTCTGTATTTGCAGCAAATTTGGGTGTAGCACGAAGATATTTGGGTGTAATACGATGATATTTGGGTGTATTTTAAGAATTTTTGGGTGTATTTTTATTCTAATAAGTTCTCCATAATTCAAAACTCTTCCTCTTTCCCTTTCTCATCTTCTACTGTTTCTTCTTTTTTTTATCATCATCACAATCTTTTTCTTCTTTTTTTTTCTTATTCATCTTTTCTTTTTTATTTTACCTTCTCAAATTTCTTCTTGTTTTACTCTCTTAACAAGAATAAAAACAAAAAAATCAAAGAAAGAAGAAGAAGAAACACATAATGCTGAAAAATTACTTAAAAGAGGATGAACTTACATTCATTTAACTAAAAGAAAGAAAGAAATAAGAAAAAAAAGAAGAAGAAAAAAACGCAGCATTAGAGAAAATATTTTTCTATATTTGCAGCAAATTTGAGTGTAACACGAAGATATTTGGGTATATGAAGATATTTAGGTGTGTTTTAAGAATTTTTGGGTGTATTTTTATTCTGATAAGTTCTATATAATTCAAAACTCTTCTTCTTCCTCCTCTTCATCTTCTACTGCTTCTTCTTCCTCATCTTCTTATTTCGTTTTCTTATAATTCTTTTTGAGAGAAAAATCAAACAAAGAAGAAAAAAATACATAATATTGCAAAATCAATAAAAAGAGGAGGAAGAAAAAAATGCAGCAACAACAATGATAATAAAAAAAATGATGAAGATGAAACACGGAAGAAAAAGGAGGAGAAACGCAAAGAAAAAGGAGAAGAACAAGAAGGAAGAGGAGAAGGAGAAGGAGGAACGTGAAGAAGTGTCTTCCATAATTGTGAGTGAGAGCGCGCTTTGAAAATGATTGAGTGATGTGCGTGTTATCACGCTCCAGTGGGTGGGTGAATGTAGTTTTTGTTAGATTTGGCCAAATTTGTAAGACTTGTAAGCCAAAAAGACTTGTACGTGTAGCATAACTCAAATCAATAATATAAGTAATTATCTTTAATTTATAAATGTAAATAATTAGTTAATAAGAGTTAATAGTCAAAATCGTCCCTGAAAGATACTCCGATCTCCATTTTGGTCCTCGAAAGATAAAATTAATCGAACTCGTCCCCGAAAGATACACGACTTGGTCACGTTAGTCCTTGCGTCAGTTAGATGATGACGTGTCACGTTAAGTGCCACGTGGCATATGATGACGTAGTGAGTTAATGCCACGTGTCACAAGATGATTGGTTGACATGTCAGATCAGTGACACTTGACATGTAAAAAAGTTTTTTATAATCAAAATAGTCCTTGAAAGTTCAGACGTAAGTCATTTTCATCCCTAAAATTTTAAAAATTAATCAAATTAGTCCTTATATATATATTTTTTTATTTTTTCTTGATAATATTAAATTTGAAATATTTTTTGATACTACTAATTTTAAAAGAAATGTAATTGACAAACAAAAAATTAGTAATTGTATCTTTTCTTCTTAAAAATTTTTCAATAAAATTATCTCTCTCCTTTAATTCTTCTCAAAATCTCTCTTATTATTTTCTATTCTAAAACCTTTTTCTTACATTATTACATTTTGTTGGAATATATATACTCAAAATTAAAATGTATGTATTTGTTAACCTAAACGAAAATATATGATTAAAATCAAAATTTATGTATGTTAACCTAAACAAAAAATTTATGTATGTTAACCTAAACAAAGTTATATATACCACTATTTTTTTCTACTACATCTTTTTTTTCCATTACAGTATTACTTAAATATAGGATGTAATGGTAGTGATATTAAAAGTCAAAATTCAAGAAGATCCACAAATTTTGCTTCAATTTCAAACTTTACAAAATATTGAAAATTTGTTGCTTAATTATTATTATTATTATTATTATTATTATTATTATTATTATTATTATTATTATTATTATTATTATTATTATTATTATTATTATTATATATGCTAAACGAATTTCTTTTTAAGCGTACTACATGCAAAGATCATAATAAATTTTTGTGTGTTTCATATGTTTGAGATAGATTATTATATAATTTTTCTTTTAATATCACTACTGTTCTTATATGGATACCTGGAGGGAGAGCTCGGTCTCTGGGAGTCGACGCCGAGCTATTTAAGTTTCGGTGCCGACCTTTAAGCCTTATGATAATCCGAGCTTTACTCCAAGAGGGTGTCCAATCGCGTAGAGCTTTGAGCAAGAAACAGGGGGGAGTGTACATGCAAAGGCACTCCGAAGCTTAAGTTAGTATTGAGAATTCAATGTCTCCTTAAAATAGAAGATCATACCTTTTTATAGGTGATAATGTATAAATCGGTTATGTTCCTGTTTTATTGTCTGTATTAAAGAGCAATAATAAGGGTAAATGTCAGGTTGGACGTTTCATATTTGTGAAGCAGTCCGTTAAGCTGATTTGTAATGTCACTTTTCAATAAATGAAATTGATTGTCGATTAGTAACTGTAATGCCGAACTGTAATGCTGATTTTCTGAGTAATGATGTGAATAATGCCGAGTTATGAATGGTAAAGCCGATTTATGATATTGGATTTATAATGGCCGGACCACAGCCCCCAAGGTTGGCCTGGGAAAATGTTTAATGAAGCAGGTTGAGCTTTTAATGATGTATGAATTAGTTGCTGAACAGTTCGACGTATGGTTTAACCTTGTAGCCCCCAGGTCAAGGTGCTTTACTGAACAGTTATTGAGACTATAGGCATTCATGATTAGGAAAGAGAAATAATTAAATGAAGGTATTAATGAGTTTGCGTGTTTTCAATGTGGGTTTATTGGGTTTTGACGCGACTGATTTGATGGGAAGGAAAATTTTGGGTTAAAGTGGGTGAATTTAAAGTTTTGGGAATTCTAAAGGGTTGCATGCTTGCTGTTTTATTTTCCTCAAGTGTTATCAACCAAACAATGAGCAAAAGAGGTGAGTTACTCTTGGTTATTTTTGGTTTTTCTGCTTAACCGTTTTCTTTTCTCCTTTTCTGCTTTAGATTTTTCAATGGGTTATGAGAAAGAAACGAAAGGGGAGGTAGATTGGTCTTATGACTGGGTGAATGATGATGTAAGGGATCGTGTCTCTTTGTTTCTGGATGTTGGTGCTGTAAATGAGATAGATAAGTTGAAGGTTGTTAGGGTTAATTCTGGGGTTCGATTGGAACTGTTACCATGTGCTGTGGATGATAGGATTTTTCATAGAGGGGAGGGTTTTGAGCATTTTTTTATGTATAGCTGTGTTTTGGAGGAACTGAGGGTGAGAATCCCTTTCAGTGATTTTGAGTGTAAAGTTCTGAGGCAGTTAAACTGTGCGCCTTCACAACTTCACCCCAATGGTTGGGCTTTTGGTGCACGAAAATTACTTCACACTATGTAATTCCGCACAACTAACCAGCAAGTGCACTGGGTCGTCCAAGTAATACCTTACGTGAGTAAGGGTCGATCCCACGGAGATTGTTGGCTTGAAGCAAGCTATGGTTATCTTGCAACTCTTAGTCAGGATATTAATTAGTGGCTATCAATTGACTTGCAAATGAACAAGAGAGC
The DNA here is from genome assembly GCF_059453495.1 of Arachis ipaensis. Classification (NCBI taxonomy): domain Eukaryota; kingdom Viridiplantae; phylum Streptophyta; class Magnoliopsida; order Fabales; family Fabaceae; genus Arachis; species Arachis ipaensis. The sequence goes on from NC_142438.1 coordinate 69,330,016, forward strand.
ATGAATTAAAGGTTACTTGTTATGCAGTAAATGAGAATATGTTGGAGTTTTGGAGATGCTTTACCTTTTGAATCTCTGCTTTCTCTCTATCTTCTTCTTCACGCACGCACGTCCCTCCTATGGCAAGCTGTGTGTTGGAGGATCACCGTTGTCAATGGCTACCATCCTTCCTTTCAGTGAAAATGGTCCAGGTGCGCTGTCACCGCACGACTAATCATCTGTAGATTCTCGATCATACCGGAATAGGATTCGCTATCCTTTTGCGTCTGTCACTACGCACAGCACTCGCGAGTTTGAAGCTCGTCACAGTCATCCAATTCCAGAATCCTACTAGGAATACCACAGACAAGGTTTAGACTTTCCGGATTCTCAAGGATGCTGCCAATGGATTCTAGCTTATACCACGAAGATTTCGATTAAGGAATCTAAGAGATACTCATTCAATCTAATGTAGAACGGAGGTGGTTGTCAGGCACACGTTCATAGGTTGAGAATGGTGATGAGTGTCACGGATCATCACATTCATCATAATAAGGCGCAAATGAATATCTTAAATAGGAACAACCATGATTGAATAGAAAACAGAAATACTGGCATTACTTCATCGAGGCACAGCAGAGCTCCTCACCCCCAACAATGGAGTTTAGAGACTCATGCCATCAAAAGGTACAAAGTTTAGATCTAAAATGTCATGAGATACAAAATAAATCTCTAAAAGTTGTTTAAATACTAAACTAGTAACCTAGGTTTACAGAAAATGAGTAAACTATGATAGATGGTGCAAAAATCAACTTATGGGGCCCACTTGATGTGTGCTGGGGATGAAACTAAAGCTTCTCATGTGCATAGGGCTGTTTTGGGCGTTCAACGCCAGCTTTGGATCCATTTCTGGCGTTGAACTCCAACTTTTGACTTGTTTCTGGCGCTGGACGCCAGACTACAGCATGGAACTGGCGTTGAACGCCAGTTTAAGTCATCTATCCTTGAGCAAAGTATGGACTATTAAATATTTCTGGAAAGCCCTGGATGTCTACTTTTCAACGTAATTAGAAGCGCACCATTTGGAGTTCTGTAGCTCCAGAAAATCCACTTTGAGTGCAGGGAGGTCAGAGTCCAACAACATCAGCAATCCTTTTTCAGCCTGAATCAGATTTTTGCTCAGCTCCCTCGATTTCAGCTAGAAAATACCTGAAATCACAGAAAAACACACAAACTCGTAGTAAAGTCCAGAAATATGAATTTTGCCTAAAAGCTACTGAAAATAAACTAAAAACTAACTAAAACACACTAAAAACTATATGAAATTAATCCCAAAAAGCGTATAAAATATCCGCTCATCACAACACCAAAATTAAACTGTTGCTTGTCCTCAAGCAACTAGATAAATAAAATAGAATACAAATAATTTAAGAAGCAATAATATCTCCGAGTTTTTTTTGAGTGAAGCTCAGATTCTAATTAGATGAGCGGGACTAGTAGCTTTTTGCTTCTGAACAGTTTTGGCATCTCACTTTATCCATTGAAGCTCATAGTGATTGGCATCTATAGGAACTCAGAATTCAGATAGTAATATTGATTCTCCTAGTTTAGTATGTTGATTCTTGAACACAGCTACTTTATGAGTCTTGGCCGTGGCCCTAAGCACTTTGTTTTCCAGTATTATCACCGGATACATAAATGCCACAGACACATAATTGGGTGAACCTTTTCAGATTGTGACTCAGCTTTGCTAAAGTCCCCAATTAGAGGTGTCCAGGGTTCTTAAGCACACTCTTCTTTTTGCTTTGGACCTTGACTTTAACCGCTCAGTCTCAAGTTTTCACTTGACACCTTCACGCCACAAGCACATGGTTAGGGACAGGCGGACAGCTTAGTTTAGCCGCTTAGGTCGGGATTCCTTTAGACCCTCCTATCCACTGATGCTCAAAGCCTTGGGATCCTTTTTATTTACCCTTGCCTTTTGGTTTTAAGGGTTATTGGCTTTTTGCTCTTGCCTCTTGGTTTTAAGAGCTTTTAGCTTTTTCTGCTTGCTTTTTCTTTTTCTTTCTTTTTTTTTCGCTAAATTTTTTTTTCTGCAAGTTTTGTTCTTTGCTGCTTATTCTTGCTTCAAGAATCATTCTTATGATTTTTCAGATTATCAATAACATGTCTCATGTTCATCATTCTTTCAAGAGCCAACATATTTAACAGTCTTAAACATCAAATTCAAAAGACATATGCACTGTTCAAGCATTCATTCAGAAGACAGAAAGCATTGCCACCACATGTAAATAATTAGAATGTTCTTATTAAAAACTTGAAAATTATTGCCTCTTATTCTAAAGAAATTCTTCTATTTTCTTCATGTTTGATGATGATGAGAAAATTAAATTATAGCTTAATTGGAGATAAAATCAAAAATATAGATACTAATTACTATTATATGACTCCTAAGGTAAAACTAGAATAAGAACAGTTATCACAGAGTTAAGGCTAAGATTGGAATTTAACAACCTTTGTTCTGGGGAGTGGATGTTCCTCTAATCTGCGGGGTGCTTGGTCCTTCAAGAGATAATTTCTGGCACTTCAATTCCCTTAAGTCGCGCCCTTGCTCCTTCTGTTCTTTAATCAAATAGCAAAGAATGCTACTTTGTTCCTTCTGTTCTTTCATTATTTGTTCCATAGCTTCTTGCATCTTGGTAACTGATGTTTCAAGATACTCCCAGTATTCAGATTGAGGGATTTCTGGGAGAAATTCCTGTGTTTTCTTCTTGATGGGGTCATCCTGTGCTTGTTGTTTTTCCATTGATGCTTTGGTGATTTGTCGCTCAATTGAGATATACTCAGTTATTCCCATCCTTACTCCAGCGTCCTTGCAGAGCATAGAAATCAAGCTTGGATAAGCCAACCTGGCATCTTTGGAATTTTTGTTTGCAATTTTGTAAAATTCAGTTGAAATCAGTTGATGAACTTCCACTTCTTTTCCCATCATGATGCAATGGATCATCACTGCTCTTCTAATAGTGACTTCAGAACGGTTGCTAGTGGGCAGCAGAGAAAGCCCAATGAAATCTAGCCATCCTCTGGCGACTGGTTTGAGATCTTCCCTTTTGAGTTGATTTGGAACACCCTTCGTGCTGGTGGTCCACCTGGCTCTAGGGATTCATATATCCTCTAGAATCTTATCCAGGCCGTTGACTGTTCTCATCATTCTCCTATTGAAGGAGTCTGGATCATCTTTCAGCTGAGGTAGCTTTAAGATCTCCCTGATCTTGTCAGGGTGGGTATGAATAATCTTTCCTCTGACCAAGGTCCGATAGTCATAGATAGCAGATCCAGATAGTCTTTGCCTGTCTGTATGCCACATATTAGCATAGAAATCCTGGACCATATTCCTTCCCACTTTCGATTCAGGATTAGCTAGGATCTCCCAGTTCCTGATTCGAATTTGCTCCTGGATCTCCGGATATTCGTCTTCTTTCAGATTGAATCTAACTTCCGGGATCACTGATCTTAGACCCATTATTTTGTAATAATGGTTTGAATGTTCTTTAGTTAAGAACTTCCCTTGATTCCAAAGTGGTTTTGGAACGCTTTCTTTCTTGCCTCTTGGAGTGAGTTATTTTCTTTTAGGAGCCATGAAGGAGAGCTAGGTGCAATGGTGGATGGGAGGGGAGGGAGGCCGAACCCATATTTAAAGGGAGAGGGGGTGGGTTTTCGAAAAATAGGGAGACAGATAAGATAGAAGATATGATTTTTAGAAAAAAATTATGATAAGAAAAGATATGATTTAAAATTGAAAAGATATGAAAGATATTTGAAAAAGATAGATTTGGAATTTTGAAAAAGATAGTATGGAGATTTGAAAAAGATATTGCTTAGTTGAAAAGATTTTTGAATGAAAAGAGAGAGATTTGTTTTGAAAATTTTGAAAAAGAATTGAGTTGGATTGAAAAAAAGGATTTGTGCTTATGGATTAAGATACATTTAATATTTTTAAAGAAGGGTTTTTTAGAAATTAGGGATTTTAGAAATCAGGGTTCTTAACATGTTTATGCAAGAAATCATGAATTGAAACATGAAAATTAGGATTAAAATGAAAAATTTGAAGAAAAAACGAATTTACCTCCTCCCCACCATCCTGGCGTTTGAACGCCCAGCTGCTGCTTATTTCTGGCGTTGAACGCCAGGAAGTCCTTTGTTACTGAGCGTTTTTCTGAACGCCTAGAACGCTGTAAATCTGGCGTTAAACGCCCAGAAAGAGCTTCTTTCTGGCGTTCAACGCCCAGATGGCTATCCTTACTGGCGTTCAACGCCCAGTGGATGCTTCTGTTGGGCGTTGAACGCCCAAAACAGACTTTTACTGGCGTTTTCTTGCCAGTGAGCTCTTTTTCTCTGTTTTGCGTGCAGAATCCTTCTGTAACCCTGTGAACTTATACAATTGACTCTTTACCTTAGGATCAATGAACTTTATATAAACAAATAAAATCAAGAATAGGGCAAAATGCTTAGAGGAAGTGATGCCCCATGGCTGGGTTGCCTCCCAGCAAGCGCTTCTTTATTGTCTTTAGCTAGACCTTGCTGAGCTTTTAATCTAGCTTCAGCCTTGAGCACTCTTGCTCAACATTGCCTTCAAGATAGTGCTTGATTCTCTGTCCATTAACAATGAACTTCTTATCAGAATCAATATCTTGAAGCTCCACATAACCATATGGTGATACACTTGTAATCACATATGGTCCCCTCCACCGGGACTTCAGTTTCCCGGGGAATAGCCTGAGCCTAGAGTTAAACAATAGAACCTTTTGTCCTGGTTCAAAGATTCTAGATGACAGCTTCCTGTCATGCCATTTTTTTTATTTTCTTTATAAAGCTTGGCATTTTCGAAAGCAGTGAATCTGAATTCCTCTAGTTCATTTAGCTGGAGCAATCTTTTTTCTCCAGCTAATTTGGCATCAAAGTTTAGGAATCTGGTTGCCCAGTAGGCATTATGTTCCAGTTCCACGGGCAGGTGACATGCCTTACCATACACAAGTTGGTATGGAGAGGTCCCTATAGGAGTCTTGAATGCTATTCTGTATGCCCACAGAGCATCATCCAAGCTTCTTGCCCAATCCTTTCTACGGGTACTTACAGTCCGTTCTAGGATTCTTTTTAGCTCTCTGTTAGAGGCTTCAGCTTGTCCATTAGTCTGTGGATGATATGGAGTCGCCACCTTGTGGCGAATCCCATACCGAACCATGGCAGAGTAAAGCTGTTTGTTGCAGAAGTGAGTGCCCCCATCACTGATTAGTACTCTAGGGACCCCAAACCTGCTGAAGATATATTTCTGGAGGAACTTCAGCACTGTTTTAGTATCATTGGTAGGTGTGGCAACGGCCTCTACCCATTTTGATACGTAGTCAACAGCCACCAGAATATAAGTGTTTGAGTATGATGGTGGAAAAGGTCCCATGAAGTCAATTCCCCATACGTCAAACAACTCAATCTCCAAGATTCCTTGTTGAGGCATGGCGTAACCATGAGGCAGATTACCAGCTCTTTGGCAACTGTCACAGTTACGTACGAACTCTCGGGAATCTTTATAGAGTGTGGGCCAATAGAAGCCACATTGGAGGACCTTGGTGGCTGTTCGCTCACCTCCGAAATGGCCTCCATATTGTGATCCATGGCAATGCCATAGGATCCTCTGTGCTTCTTGTCTAGGCACACATCTCTGGATTATTCCATCTTCACATCTCTTAAAGAGATAGGGTTCATCCCACAAGTAGTACTTTGCATCAGTAACTAATTTTTTCTTTTGTTGCCTGTTGTACTCTTTGGGTATGAACCTTGCAGCTTTATAGTTTGCAATGTCTGCAAACCATGGTGTTTCCTAAATGGCAAATAAATGCTCATCCGGAAAAGTCTCAGAGATCTCAGGAGAGGGGAGGGACGTCCCTTCTACTGGCTCTATCTGGGACAGATGATCAGCCACTTGGTTCTCTGTCCCTTTTCTGTCTCTTATTTCTATATCAAACTCTTGCAAAAGCAACACCCATCTTATGAGCTTGGGTTTTGAATCCTACTTTGTGAGTAGATATTTGAGAGCAGCATGGTCAGTATACACAATTACCTTTGATCCTACCAAGTATGATCTAAACTTGTCAATGGCATAAACCACTGCAAGCAATTCTTTTTCTGTGGTTGTGTAATTTTTCTGGGCATCATTTAAAAGGCGGCTAGCATAATAAATGACGTGCAGAAGCTTGTCATGCCTCTGCCCCAGCACTGCACAAATGGCGTGATCACTGGCATCACACATTAGCTCAAATGGTAATGTCCAGTCTGGTGCAGAAATAACTGGTGCTGTGACCAGCTTGGCTTTCAGCGTTTCAAACAACTGCAGACACTCTGTGTCAAACATAAATGGCGTGTCAGCAGCTAGCAGATTGCTCAGAGGTTTTGCGATTTTTGAAAAATCCTTTATAAACCTCCTATAGAATCCTGCATGCCCCAGAAAGCTTCTGATTGCCTTAACATTGGCAGGTGGTGGTAATTTTTCAATTACCTCTATTTTTGCTTGATCCACCTCTATTCCCTTGTTTGAAATTTTATGCCCAAGGACAATCCCTTCAGTCACCATAAAGTGACATTTTTCCCAGTTTAAAACCAGGTTGGTCTCTTGGCATCTTTTCAGAACTAGTTTCAGGTGATCAAGACAGGAGCTGAATGAGTCTTCATATACTGAGAAGTCATCCATGAAGACTTCCAGAAATTTTTCCACCATATCATAGAAAATAGAGAGCATGCATCTCTGGAAGGTTGCAGGTGCATTACACAGCCCAAATGGCATCCTTCTATAAGCAAACACTCCAGATGGACATGTGAATGTTGTTTTCTCTTGATCCTGGAGATCTACTACAATCTGGTTATAGCCTGAGTAGCCATCCAAAAAGCAGTAATAATCATGACCTGCCAGTCTTTCTAGCATCTGGTCTATGAATGGTAAAGGAAAATGATCCTTTCTGGTGGCTGTATTGAGCCTTCTGTAGTCAATACACATGCGCCACCCTGTAACTGTTCTTGTAGGAACCAGTTCATTCTTTTCATTATGAACCACTGTCATGCCTCCCTTTTTGGGGACAACTTGGACAGGGCTCACCCAAGGGCTGTCAGAAATAGGATAAATAATCCCAGCCTCCAGTAATTTGGTAACCTCTTTCTGCACCACTTCCTTCATGGCTGGATTTAGCCGCCTCTGTGGTTGAACCACTGGTTTAGCATTATCCTCCAATAAGATTTTGTGCATGCATCTGGCTGGGCTTATACCCTTAAGGTCACCTATGGACCACCCAAGAGCTATCTTGTGTGTCCTTAGCACTTGAATAAGTGCTTCCTCTTCCTGTGGATTTAAAGCAGAGCTTATGATCACTGGAAAAGTGTCACCTTCTCCCAGAAATGCATATTTCAGGGATGGTGGTAATGGTTTGAGCTCAGGTTTAGGAGGTTTTTCCAATTCCAGAGGAAATTTCAGAGGCTCTTTCATTTCCTCTGAATCCTCCAAATCAGGCTGAACATCTTTAAAGATGTCTTCCAACTCTGATTCGAGACTCTCAGCCATGTTGATCTCTTCTACCAAAGAGTCAATAAGATCAACTTTCATGCAGTCTTTTGATGTGTCTGGATGCTGCATGGCTTTGACAGCATTCAACTTAAACTCATCCTCATTGACTCTCAGGGTTATTTCCCCCTGTTGGACATCAATGAGAGTTCGTCCAGTTGCTAGGAAGGGTCTTCCTAGAATGAGAGTAGCACTCTTGTGCTCCTCCATTTCCAGCACTACAAAGTCAGTGGGAAAGGCGAATGGCCCAACTCTGACAATCATGTCTTCAATCACGCCTGATGGGTATTTAATGGAGCCATCAGCATGTTGGAGACATATCCGGGTTGGTTTAACTTCTTCAGTTAAACCAAGCTTTCTGATAGTGGATGCAGGTATTAGGTTGATGCTTGCCCCAAGATCACATAAAGCTGTCTTGGTGCAATTACCTTCTAATGTGCATGGTATCAGAAAACTCCCAGGGTCTTTAAGCTTTTCAGGAAAGCTTTTCAGAATGATTGCACTGCATTCTTCAGTGAGGAGAACTCTTTCAGTTTCTCTCCAATCCTTCTTATGACTCAAGATCTCTTTCATGAACTTGGCGTAAGAAGGTATTTGCTCAAGTGCCTCTGCAAATGGAATCTTTATTTCAAGAGTTCTGAGATAATCTGCAAAGCGAGCAAATTGCTTATCCTGCTCCTCTTGGCGGAGTTTCTGAGGATAAGGTATCTTGGCTTTATATTCCTCAACCTTAGTTGCTGTAAGTTTATTTCCTACAGAAATGGTTGAAGAAGCCTTTTTAGATGGGCTGTTATCAGCACTTGTGTGTGTCTGATCCCTCACTGGCAATTGAGTGCCAGAGTTAGAAGCTGGAGAGACGTTAGACGCCAGCTCCTCATCTGTTCCTGGCGTTTGAACGCCAGAACTGAGCTTCTTTTGGGCGTTCAACGCCAGATCCTTGCTTGTTTCTGGCGTTGAACACCAGTCCTGAGCATGGTCTGGGCGTTCAGCGCCAGCCTTCCACCCAACTTCTGGCGTTTTAGCGCCAGAATTATTTTTTCTTGGGCTCTTACTGTCCTCAGATGGATTTTGGGTGGTTCGCTCATTTCTTGGTTTCCTACTACCTTGAAGTGGGGTATTTAGTGCTTTCCCACTTCTTAATTGAACTGCTTGGCATTCCTCTGTTATTTGTTTTGACAGCTGCTGCTTTGTTTACTTTAATTGTACTTCCATGTTTATATTAGCCATCCTTGTCTCTTGTAGTTTATCCTTGAATTCAGCTAACTGCTTTGTTAGAAAATCCAATTGTTGATTGAATTCAGCAGCTTGCTCTGCAGGACTGAGTTCAGCAGTTACTGTTTTAGCCTCTTCTTTCATGGAAGAATCACTGCTTAGGTACAGATGCTGATTTCTGGCAACTGTATCAATGAGCTCTTGAGCTTCTTCAATTGTCTTTCTCATGTGGATAGATCCACCAGCTGAGCAATCTAAAGAGATCTGAGCTCTTTCTGTAAGCCCATAATAAAAGATGTCTAACTAAACCCACTCTGAAAACATTTCAGAGGGGCATTTTATTAGCATCTCTCTGTATCTCTCCCAGGCATCATAAAGAGATTCATTATCTCCTTGTTTAAAGCCTTGGATGTCCAGCCTTAGCTGTGTCATCCGTTTTGGAGGAAAGTATTGATTCAGGAATTTTTCTGTCAGCTGTTTCCATGTCCTTATGCTAGCCTTAGGTTGGTTATTTAACCACCTCTTGGCTTGGTCTTTTACGACAAATGGAAATAGTAATAATCTGTAGACATCCTAATCTACTTCCTTATCATGTAATGTGTCAGCAATTTGTAAAAACTGTGCCAGAAACTCTGTAGGTTCTTCCTGTGGAAGACCGGAATACTGGCAGCTTTGCTGCACCATGATAATGAGCTGAGGATTCAACTCAAAGCTACTGACTCCAATGGAAGGTATGCAGATACTACTCCCATATGAAGCAGTAGAGGGGTTAGCATATGACCCCAGAGTCCTCTTGGACTGTTCATTTCCACTTAGATCCATGATGGAGAAAGGGAGATGATGTAAAATAAAAAAAATATTTATTTTTATTTATTTATTTAATTATTTCGAAAATAAAATAAATCAAAATAAAATAAATAAAAATAGGTGAAGATTTTCGAAAAAAATGAGGAGAGAGAAAGTGGTTAGGAAGTTTTGAAAAAGATATGATTTGGATAAGATTTTAAATTTTGAAAAAAAATCTGAATTTTTAAAAAAAATTTTCGAAAATTTGTTTTAAAAATAGAGAGAAAAGATATTTTTGAATTTAGTGAGGAGAGAGAAAAACAATAAGGAATCTAAGAGATACTCATTCAATCTAATGTAGAACGGAGGTGGTTGTCAGGCACACGTTCATAGGTTGAGAATGGTGATGAGTGTCACAGATCATCACATTCATCATAATAAGGTGCAAATGAATATCTTAGATAGGAACAAACATGATTGAATAGAAAACAGAAATACTGGCATTACTTCATCGAGGCACAGCAGAGCTCCTCACCCCCAACAATGGAGTTTAGAGACTCATGCCGTCAAAAGGTACAAAGTTTAAATCTAAAATATCATGAGATACAAAATAAATCTCTAAAAGTTGTTTAAATACTAAACTAGTAACCTAGGTTTACAGAAAATGAGTAAACTATGATAGATGGTGCAAAAATCCACTTTTGGGGCCCACTTGGTGTGTGCTGGGGCTGAGACTAAAGCTTCTCACGTGCATAGGGCTGTTTTGGGCGTTCAACGCCAGCTTTGGATCCATTTCTGGCGTTGAACTCCAACTTTTGACTTGTTTCTGGCGCTGGACGCCAGACTACAGCATGGAACTGGCGTTGAATGCCAGTTTAAGTCATCTATCCTTGAGCAAAGTATGGACTATTATATATTTCTGGAAAGCCCTAGATGTCTACTTTCCAACGCAATTCGAAGTGCGCCATTTGGAGTTTTGTAGCTCCAGAAAATCCACTTTGAGTGCAGGGAGGTCAGAATCCAACAGCATCAGCAGTCCTTTTTCAGCCTGAATCAGATTTTTGCTCAGCTCCCTCGATTTCAGCCAGAAAATACCTAAAATCACAGAAAAATACACAAACTCATAGTAAAGTCCAGAAATATGAATTTTGCCTAAAAGCTACTGAAAATAAACTAAAAACTAACTAAAACACACTAAAAACTATATGAAATTAACCTCAAAAAGCGTATAAAATATCCGCTCATCAGCTTTCCTTTGGACGTTTGAGATTCTTATGGAGTTTTTGGAGGAAAATCCATCAGTGGAGCTGTTCTTCTCACTGTTTCAGGCGAAGGGTGTTTGGAAGGGTGGATGGGTAAATTTGAACAGCTCTCCGGGTTTTGCTGTGTTCAAGCTATACATATCATCTTTTAAGAACTTTAAGGAAATGTACCTTAAGGTAAGTAGCTGCGAAGATGACTTTCTGTTTTATGTGGATGAGCATTTGGGGGAAAGATTTCCTCTTTGGTGGTGTTCAGAGCCTTAGAACATTTTAGGGTCTGAATCTATAAGTCCAAAGGATGAGTGCGTGATCGAGTTTTTGACCGAGTTTGTTGATCGGCAGGAATTGATTTCTGTTTATGATCTGCTGCAATGGGAGAAAAATAAGGCTGCTGTTGTGGAATATTTGGGTAAGATTTTGAATTGTGAATGTTGTATCATATCTGAGGTTTTTTTATCAGGTTTTGTTTTTCGTGTTTTTCAGGTGGGAAGTACCCAGGTGTATCTGCCGCGAGTTTGAGGTCTCGGGTGAAGAGCAAGGGTTTGGATAAAGAGGTATCCTCGTCCATGGCAGAGAAGGTTGGTGTTGGCGAGGTTGATCAACCGAGGCGGGAGAGGAGGAAAGTTATTGCTAAGAAGAGAAAGGGTGATGTGGTGGATTTGTCCGATGTTTCTGGTGATGAGAAGGATGATGTTCTGATGGAAGAGGTTCATAGGTTTTGTGAAAACCAGAAAAAGTTGCATAGTTTTGTTGAGCAGAGTGAGGGGTCGTCGCTCTGGGGGAAAGATCATCCTTTCATGATCACTGCGGATGAGGTATGCCAGACCCCGTCTGATGTTAGTTTGGCGGAAGAGGTGGGAGATGTGGCGATTGACCAATATATGCAGGTAATTTTTGTTTTTGAGGTAAAAAGTTTTGTGTGTTTGTTTTGGGGAAAAATAATGTGTTAATGTTTGATCTTCAGGTGGTGGGTTTGCGGCTGGCGAGTTTGGGACGGAGTCGTGAAAAGATTCATCGGAAGTTGGTTGAAAAGAAGGAGGATCCGAGTTTGAGGGAAGAGTTGGCTATAAAAGTTGCTAAGGTTTCTGTTCCGAGGGTTACCTGAAACTGTAGGTCGATCTCGGAGGAGATCTTCTTTGCTGGTCGGAGCTGTTGTGTCCGACTTGTTGGACTTGCTGCATTGCTGATCCTTGGTCACCAGAGGGTGGGGGGTACCTGCAAGAAACTCTGATGCTTAAGTTAGCATGGGTATTAAACATGTTTTTTGTAGAATCAGAGTATGAGTTATACCTGGGTGCTCCAGTGTATTTATAGTAGTGTGGGCCGACCTTTCTGATAAGATAAGTTAGTTATCTCATCTTATCTTATCTTTATCTTGAGTAAAGTCAGCTTATTTTTAAGGGAACCGCCTTTATCTCTATAGGCTTGGATTGCCTTTGGATTTGGGTCGTGCTCCTCTATTTGGGCCCTTTACTGGGCTCTCCTGTCGATTTGGCCGAGCTCTTTAAAAAGAGGTCGGCTAGTCAGTCCTAAAGAGGTCGGTCGCTTTGTCGCCGATCATCCCGGGTCGGACAGCTCGACCCAGGGTATGAACAGTGCCCCTGCTTGAGCTCGGTCTTCTTTTTTGAGATCGAGTCTTTGACTTCGGTCCTTCTTTAGCGAAGCCGAACTCAAGCACTTAGTCGATTCTTTTCTTTGTAGAATTTCGAATGTAGAACGTCTTCCTCTGAAAGTGCGCACTTTTGTATTAGCGCTCATTTCTTGGGAACGTGTGAGGTTTTAAATACCCTCATTAATTATCTTTTAATGCTCCGTTTCCCTTGGTTTTTATTTTGAATCTTTATACCCAAAAAATGGTTTCTCTCCCCTTGTTACCGTAACTTCCCTTTTCTTTCTCGCTTTCTGTTTTCGCCCAGGGTTTTGTAGTTTTCACGTTTCTCCCTGCGACATTGCTTTTGTTCATGTTTTCTCTTGTGAGAGGGTGATTTCCAGATTTCGTCTTCCATCTTCAATCTTTCTTTGAAGCTTGCCGCTTTTTCCAGGTTGGTTCTAGTTTTATTGCTTCTTTTGTAGCTTCGTCTTCAGTTTTTGGTAGAGCTTCGATTTTGCATGTTTTGAAAAGTTTGAATCTTTTCGTGGTCTTGTATTTGCTTGTCGCTGTAATGCGTTCTTCCTGACTTCTGCTATGCATTCTCTTGGCATTTTTGCTGAGGCTGTCTAGGGTTTTTTTTTTTGGTTGCTTCTGGTTGTTTTCTGCTTGACACCGTTTATCTAGAAAATCTACATCTGTTTCTTGCTTTATTTGAAGGTTACTTTGCTTGATTCTGAGAAAGTTCGCATCTTTGATAGTTTCTTCTTGGCGCACTTAATTTTTAGGAATGCTTTCGATGGTAGACTGTGATGACTTTTTCTTTTTCTTGTTTTGAGAAATGCTTGGGTGGGAGCTGTAGATTTTCCTGGAAACCTTGCTTTGTTACTGCCTCCAAGGGATGCCCCAGGACTTTGGTTCGAGTCTTGGGGTTTTCCTTTGCTGTTTCTTTACCTGTATCGTATTAATCGAGTCGTTTTCTTCCTTGTCCGAGATGTTTTTGGTAACCCCATCTTCTTTTCTTATTGTAGGGTTAGTTGGCCTCATGTCTTCTCGCAATAACATTGTAGAGATGTCTTCCTGAGTTCCTGAGGGGATGTCCGATTGGCTGGACTCCCTTGTCTTGCTGTGTGTTTCTGTTGTGGATGCTGAATTTTGCATAGAGCTGAGGAAGCGCCATAGGATTTGTGGTAATAGTGCCCGGGAGGGAGATTTTGAGCTTGTTGCTCCTGATTCTGATGAGAGAGTTTGTTTTCCTACTTCCATCGAGGGGGAGCGTCCCTTTTTTTACGCCTATGAATACTTCTTCAGTCAGTTGAACATTACTTTTCCTTTCACTGCCTTCGAGACCGACTTGTTGTGGTTGTGTAATATTGCCCCCTCCCAGCTTCACCCAAATTCTTGGGGTTTTATTAAGATTTTTCAGTTACTCTGCCGAGAATTAGGTGTAACACCTTCTCTGACTCTCTTCCTGTACTTGTTTGTATCCGCCAAGCCTGGTGGTTCTTCAAAAAAGAAAGCTTCCTGGGTTTCCTTCAGGTCTGCCCAGGGCCATAAAGTTTTTGCTATGTATGATGAGTCCTTTAAGGACTTCAAGAATTACTTCTTTAAAGTTCGTGCCGTCGAGGGGGCCCGCCCCTTTTTTCTTGATGAAAACGATGAGCCCTTTTTCCCTCTATGGTGGCAGAAAGATGTGAGAGTGTCTCGCTATACTTGGGAGATGCTTGACGATGTTGAACGTGCTTTTGTTGTTGTTCTTGAGGATTTATAGGGGGCGCCTCCTCATCTTGATACAAAAAGATTTTTAAACGATGCGTCTCTGGTTCGGACTGTTTTGGGTATTTGTCAGACTTGTTTCTATCTTGTTTTATTGGCTTTTCTTCCTCTTCTTGTAATTGTGATCCTTTGCTGTGGCTGATTTTGTAGAGATGTGAAAAAATAATGATTCCATGAAGGCCTTCAAAAGGGCAAAAAAGGAAACTGCTGCTCGAAACATCTCGGCCAAGGCGGCTGGGGAGGGATCTTCACAAGTTTCAATGAAGTCGCCCGTGCCGAGTTCTCCCGGTCTGAGGAAGGTGATCCCCACTCCTCGGGTTCGTCCGGTGGAGCCCCCCCAGTCTTCTGCTGCAGCTTCTGGTGCTCCTCCTAGTAAAAAGAAAAAAACAATTGAGCCTTTCAACCTTGATGCTCCTAACTTTGATGCGATCGAGTTTGTAGATCAACAATCGGCCCTTATGGTGTCCTCCCTATGGATGATGTGTCGCTTCTTCATCATTTTGATTATATAACTCGGAGTAGTATCAAGATGGCACACATGGGAGTGGCCCTATATCGAACTGCTCAAAGTCTTCCTCTCCATGCCACTAAAGCTTTTATGGAGGAGGCCAAACAGGAGTTTGATTGGATGAAAGGCTTGAAGGAGGAGCTTGAAGTGAAGGTGGCCAAGTTGGAAAAAAAGATTTGGAGAATGAGAAGGCGAGTTCCATCTCTCTGGCGGCTTCTGTGAGGCTGGCCAAGGACACGGCTATGAGCATAAGGATAGTTATGTGACATCTTACCGGGAGGTGTTGCGCCTGAGGGAGGAGTTGGAGAATGCCCGAGCTGATTACTCCGAGCTCCAAAGTCATCTTGTTGGTAGTGTAACTGCTGCCTATGAGAACCTGAAGGAACAAGTTCGGATTATTGCTCCCGAGGCCGACCTGACCCTCTTCAGCCTAGATAACGTTGTCAGGGATGGCAAGATTGTCCCTAATGATGAGGATGATGATGATGTTGAACCTCTCCCTGTGTCCTCTGCCAAGGTGTCAACTCCTGCTGTTCCTACCGAGGTCGGCCCTCCCGCTTCTGATCCTGACTGCCAGATCTTGAACCGGGATGACGGTACTGTGGATGTTGTTCCTCTCCAGACTCGCCCTCCGTCTCCTCGGACTGATGCTGCTAAAAAGTCTTCTGACCCTTAGCCCATTTATTCTGGATATTTACGTAGTTGGCCCGGATTGTGGGCTTTTTAAACTCTTTATGTTTTGTTAACTGCTGATACTTTCTCGTTGCTTGCCTAGCAACTTTTTATTTTTACAAACAAAAGTAACTTTCTAGCTTTTAAGGAAGATTTTGGTGGCCTCTGAAGCTTTATAACTTTGTAGATTATATCATGCTTTTGCGCTTAACTTGGTATCTTTTTTGTTTTCTGAGGATGTTGGAACCCTGCCGCTCGTCCTCTTCGGATTCGCTTTATTGTTTGTAGCTTGGATCCTTTGAGGTTATGCTTATGTGGGTCCAACTTGTTTTTCGGTTTTCTCGCTCTCGCTTGTATTTTTGACGATCTATAACCGATTTCTTCAAGTTGGTCCTCCAAGTTATTTTGGTAGTCCTTTGTCCGGTCTCTCTCAGGGGTTACCTTTGTAACTTGCTTTGTAGTAGGCTGACTTCTTTACGTCGTCCTTTTCTAAGTTATTTTTGTAATCCTCTTTCTTGGATCTTTGTCAGATCTCTTTCAGGGATTACTTTTATAACTTTTTAGTAGTAGGAGTCCGACTTCGTTATGTCGGTCTCTTCTAAGTTATTTTTGTAATCCTCTTTCTTGGATCTTTGTCAGATCTCTTTCAGGGATTACTTTTATAACTTTTTAGTAGTAGGAGTCCGACTTCGTTATGTCGGTCTCTTCTAAGTTATTTTTGTAATCCTCTTTCTTAGATCTTTGTCAGATCTCTTTCAGGGATTACTTTTATAACTTTTTTGTAGGAGGTCGACTTCTTTGCGTCGTCCTCTTTCTAAGTTATTTTTGTAGTCCTCTTTTTTGGACCTTTGTCAGGTCTCTTTCAGGGACTACTTCTTATAACTTTTCATTTTGGGCTGACTTTGTCATGTCGGGCCCTTCTAAGTTAAAGTAATCCTCTTTAATAGGGTTGGCCAGACCTCTTTCTAGGGTTTACTTATAACTTGAGTTGACTTGGTCTGACTTCTTAACGTCGGCCAGTCTTTAAGTTATTATTTAGCAATCCATAAGACCTCTTCAGGTTCTTTTTCGGATCACTTTCGATAACTTCTTACATTATTCTGTGTTCATCTTTGCCGATTTGTAGAAGGTGGTTGCTATCTTTAGATCGTCTTTTGGGTTAATCGCGTTTTCACCTTTATCGGACGATTGTCTTTATCGTGATCGTGCAGTGAAATTGTTATTCACTTTCTGCCGATCTGTTGCTTTATAATTAGACAATGAATGCTTCAGATTAATGCGTCTTGAATACTTGTAGAATATCTAAAATATATATTTTATTCAAAGGAAAGTGCAAATATATACATGTGGGAATTTTTCATCCCTTTATGTTGAATAGTGTTTGAGTCTCAACTTGGTGCCTCATTAAAAAATATTTTCAGGAAAAAGAGTGCATCCAATAGTGAGATCTTTTACTTTTCTAGCTGTAGTACCTTCTTAGGTTGCAGGCATGCCATGATCTGGGAAGCTCTCGTCCATCGAGTTCGGACAGTTTGTAGTAGCCCTTCCCAAGTACTTTTACAACTCGGTAGGGTCCTTTCCAGTTTGTTGCCAACTTTCCTTCTCCTGGTCGAGTTGTTCCAATATCATTTTGGATTAGGATGAGATCGTTCTTCGTGAAACTTCTCGGCACTACCTTTTGATTATATCTGGAAGCCATTCGACGTTTTAGTGCTTCTTCCCTGATTCGAGCTCTTTCCTGGATTTTAGGTAGTAGGTCAAGTTCTTCCTTCTGAAGTTGAGTGTTGGCCTCTTCATTGTAGTGGACTACTCTAGATGACCCTTCCTCGATCTCTACTGGGATCATTGCCTCCACTCCATATGCTAGTCGAAAGGGTGATTCATTTGTCATGGAGTGTGGCGTTGTTCGATATGCCCATAGGACTTGTAGAAGTTCTTCGGCCCAAGCTCCCTTTGCATCTTGTAGTCTCCGTTTCAACCTAGCCAATATGACTTTGTTGGCAGCTTCGGCCTGTCCATTGGCTTGAGGGTGTTCGACGGAGGTGAACTGGTGCTTTATATTCAAGTCGGCTACTAGTCTCCTGAAGCCTGCGTCTGTGAATTGAGTGCCATTGTCTGTGGTGATAGAGTATGAAACCCCGAACCTTGTGACAATGTTCCTGTATAGGAATTTCCAGCTTCTTTGAGCGGTGGCGTTGGCTAGGGGCTCTGCCTCAATCCATTTTGTAAAATAGTCTACTCCGACTATGAGGAATTTTACTTGTCCTGATCCCTGGGGAAAGGGTCCGAGAAGATCAAGTCCCCATTTTGCAAATGACCAGGGCGAGGTTACACTGATGAGTTCTTCTGGCGGGGCGATGTGGAAGTTGGCATGTTTCTGACATGGTGGACATGTCTTTACAAATTCTATAGCTTCTTTCTGTAGGGTTGGCCAATAAAATCCCGCTCGGAGTACTTTTTTGGCAAGAGCTCGTGCTCCGAGATGGTTGCCGCACATGCCTCCGTGTACTTCTTCTAGCACTTCCTTTGTGTTGTTGGTCGGCACACATTTTAGTAGTGGTATTGAGATCCCTCTTTTGTACAGGATGTTGTTTATAATAGTGTAGTACTGTGCCTCCCTTTTTAATCTCTTTGCCTCCTTTTCCTCTGTGGGGAGTGTCTCTGCTTTGAGGTAGTTAATTATGGGGGTCATCCATCCCTGGTCCTGACTTGTTATGGCTAGGATTTTTTCCTCTTCTGAGATTGATGGGTTCTGTAGCATTTCCTGGATGAGGCTTCTATTGTTGCCCCCTGGTTTGGTGCTGGCTAGTTTTGAGAGTGCGTCAGCTCGGGCATTTTGTTCGCGGGATATGTAACAGATCTTATATTCCCCGAGTTGTCCGAGCTGTTCCTTGGTTTTATCCAAATACTTTTTCATGGTGGGATCTTTGGCTTGATAGCTCCCTGTTATCTGCGAGGTGACTACTTGTGAATCGCTGTAAATGTTGAGTTTTTGAGCTCCAACCTCTGTAGCCAGCTTCAAACCAGCTAATAACGCTTCATATTCCGCCTGGTTGTTTAAGGCCGGGAACCCGAACTTGAGGGAGAGCTCAACTTGGGTTCCTTTGTTGCTTTCTATTATCACGCCTGCGCTGCTTCCAGTCTTATTTGAAGAACCGTCCACGTAGAGATTCCATTTTGTGGGGGTTTCCAAGGCATCTGTGAATTCTGCGATAAAGTCGGCCAGATACTGTGATTTAATGGCCGTCTGAGCTTCATATTAGAGGTCGAATTCTGATAACTCGACTGCCCATTGTAAAATTCTGCCTGCTAAGTCTGTTTTCTGCAGTATTCCTTTTATGGGCTGGTTGGTTCAAACCTTAATGGTGTGAGCCTGGAAGTACGGGCGAAGTCGTCGAGATGTTAGAATGAGAGCATAGGCAAACTTTTCTATCTTCTGGTAGTTCAGCTCGGATCCCTGTAGCACTTTGCTAATGAAGTAGACGGGTTGTTGCCCACTTTTGTCTTCTCTGACTAGTGCTGAGGCTATTGCTCGGCTTCCTACTGCGAGATATAATATGAGCGGTTCTCCTTCTCATGGTCGAGATAAGATAGGCGGCCGTCCTAAGAACTCCTTGAAGTCTTGGAAGGCTTGTTCACATTCTGTCATCCATTCGAACTGCTTTCCCTTCCTTAAAGTAGCATAAAAGGGGAGAGATCTTATCGCTGCCCCTGCTAAGAATCTGGATAGGGCGGCCAATCTTCATGTTGAGTATGGCTTGGCATTTATCTGGGTTTGCTTCAATTCCTCTTTGTGTGAGCATGAAACCTAGAAATTTGCCTGCTTCTACCACAAAGGTGCATTTTGCAGGATTGAGTCGCATGTCGTGCTTCCTTATAGTGTCGAACACTTGAGTCAGGTCGGACAGTAATGTGTCTTCGCTTTGTGTCTTTATCAATATGTCGTCCACATAGACTTCCATGATTTTTTTGATGTGGTCTGAGAAGACTTTGTTCATCAGCCTTTGATAAGTAGCACCCGCGTTCTTGAGACCGAAGGGCATCACGATGTAGCAGTAATTTGCTTTCGACGTTAAAAACGAGGTCTTTTCTTGATAGCCGTTCGATGTCGGTAGGCCATTTAGTCATGTGTGGATATCCATTTTTAGGCCTCGAGGGTGATCGGTCTTCGATGTTGGCCGTGCATTCTTTTGCCGTTATGAAAGTATGGGGAGAAGCGGGGCAGGTGTATTAAGGAAATTTTATTTAAGTTGGGCCTTGTTAAAACCCTCCGTCGTGGGGGAAAGAGTACCCGAAAATAACACTTATGAAAAATAATAAGTAAAATCAAAGTAAAAGAGAAAAAGCAAAAGAATAAGTAGAATAATAAGTAACATAGGAACTTGGAGGTAGGGAATGAGCCTACGCGTAATATCATTGTAAGTTGGTGGCGTTCCAAGTCCTCGGGATCTCGGCGCCGTTGAGTCTTTCGAGCTTGTATGCTCCCTTTCCTACTGCTGCTTTGATTATGTGTGGGCCTTCCCAGTTGGGGGTGAGCTTCCCTTATCCGGGGGTGGGGGCGCCGATATCGTTTCGTCGTAGGACGAGGTCATCGGGTGCGAACTCCCGTCAGATTACCTTAAGCCGATTCTTTGCTTTAAGGCTAGTTCTCGCATGTGGGCTATGCTTCTCACTTCCTCTGTGAGGTCCCGTTCTGCCTCTTCGTCGTTACTTTCGATTGTTCTCCGGGGGCTTGGGTCTCCAATCTCTACTGGGACAACGGCTTCTATGCCGTATGTCAGGGGGAACGGGGTTTCCCCTATGGAGATTTGGGGTGTGGTTCGGTATGACCAGAGGACTGATCCGAGTTCGTCGGCCCATAGTCCTTTGGCCCCGTTGAGTCGTTTCTTGAGTCCTTTAACTATTATCTTGTTTGCGGATTCCACCTATCCGTTTGTCTGGGGGTGTTCTACTGAGCTGAAACTATGGGATATGCGAAGCCGTTCCAGGAATTCTCGAAATTTTTTGTCTGTGAATTGGGTTTCGTTGTCTGAAATTATGATCTTGGGGATCCCGAACAGGGTTATTATGTGTCTCCAAAAAAACTTTCGGCATTGGGTTACCGTGATGGAGGCCAAGGGCTTGGCCTCGATCCATTTGGTGTAGTAGTCTATGGCGATGATGAGATACCGGAGCTGTCCATTTGGTGTAGTAGTCGAATGGCCGTTCCGCCGTTATGACGTTGAGCTGGTGTGGGGCGGCCTGGTGGAAGTCGGCGTGTATCTGGCATTTGCTGCAGTTTTTTACCTGCTGCATGGAGACCTTGATAACCGAGGGCCAGACGTATCTAGCCCGGACGACCTTCTGGGCTAGGGTTTTGCCCTCGATGTGATGGCCGCAGTTGCCTTCATGGATTTTGCGGAGTATGTACTCCATGTCTTCGGGCTCGACGCACTTGAGTAGGGATTGCGAGAATCTTCGTTTATACAGTTGTCCTAAAATGACGGTGTAGTTGGCAGCTTCCCGTTTCACCCGATTTGCTTCTTTGGGGTCTTCAGGTAGTACTCCGTCGAGGAGGTATTGTAGGATAGGGGAGGTCCATGATTCCGGGTCGTAGATCGGTAGAACGGTGTCGGTCGTGGTTGATACGGACGGCGTTCGGACGACTTCCTGAATTAACGACCGGTTGCCTTGTCCTGGCTTGGTGCTGGCCAGTTTTGAGAGTAGGTCTGCTCTTGCATTTCGTTCCCTGGGAACGTGCTGTATGGTTACTCAATCGAATTCTTCTTTTAGCTTATTTACCTTGGTGAGGTATTGTTGGAGTAGGGGGTCTCGTGTTTGGTAGTCTCTGTTGACTTGGGAGCTGACTACCTGTGAGTCACTACATATCTCTAAGACTTTTGCCCCGATCTCTTTGGCTAGAGTTAAGCCAGCCAAGAGAGCCTCGTATTCTGCTTGGTTGTTGGAGACAGGGAACTCGTACGGAACGGATTGTTCGATTATGACCCCGTTTTGGCTTTCGAGTATCACTCCAGCTCCGCTGGAGGTGATGTTGGATGAGCCGTCTACGTATAGCTTCCAGGTTTTCGTGGTGGGGTTTCCTGGTGTCATCTCGGCGATGAAATCTGCCAGGGCCTGTGCTTTGATCGCGGTCCTGGGTTCGAATGTCATCTGGAATTGGGATAATTCGATGGACCATGCTAGCATTCATCCCGCTAGGTCAGGCTTCTGCAGTACTTGTCTGACTGCTTGGTATGTTCAGACTGTAATGGGGTGTGCCTAGAAGTATTGGCGAAGGCGTCGAGAAGCTGTGAGGAGCGCGAAGGAGAGCTTCTCGAGGCGGGAATAGCGTGATTCCATGACTTGGAAGACTTTGCTTATGAAGTAGATAGGTCGCTGGGCCTTGTTTTCGTCTTCTCGGACCAGTGTCGTGGCTAGTGCACCTTCCGTTATGGACATGTATGGATAGAGGACCTTCCCTGTTTAGGGTTTGGCGAGAACGGGAGTTCCGCCAATACTGCTTTGAAGTGTTGGAATGCCTTTTCGCATTCCGTATCCCATTTGAAGGGGGTTCCTTTTTTCATAAGTTTGAAGAAGGGGATCGCCTTTTGTGCCGATGCGCCAAGAAAGCAAGATAGGGCGGTTAGCCGGCCGGTCAGTTTCTGGATGTCTTTGAGGTTTTTTGGACTTGCCATTTCGAGTATGGCTTTACACTTTTCGGGGTTTGCCTCTACCCCGCGTTGTGTGATCATGAACCCCAAGAATTTCCTTGCTTCCATCCCGAATGACATTTTGTCGGGTTGAGGCGCATTTGGTGCCTCCTCAGAGTATCCATTACGAGCTTGAGGTCGCTAATGAGCTATTCGCCAGATTCGGTTTTTGCGAGCATGTCGTCTATGTAAACTTCTAGCTTGTTACTAGATAGGCCTTGGAAAATTTTGTTGACGAGCCTTTGGTAAGTGGCTCTGGCGTTTTTAAAGTCGAAGGGCATGACTGTGTAGTAGTATGTGCCGTTGGGAGTGATGAAGGCCGTTTTCTCTTTGTCAGGTCGGTGCATGGGTATCTGGTTGTACCCGGAATACGCGTCCATGAAGCTGAGATATTGGTGGCCGGATGCGGCGTCTACCAGCCCGTCAATATTTGGTAGGGGGAAGGCGTCTTTTGGACAGACTTTATTTAGGTTTGTGTAGTCGACGCACATCTGCCATTTCCCGTTTGCTTTTTTGACTAGCACGATGTTAGCCAACCAGGTCGTATAAGGTAGTTCCCTGATAAAGCCCGCTTCGAGGAGGGCTTTAACCTGTTTGTTGACCTCGACTGCTCGGTCAGGGGATATTTTCCGTCTCCTCTGTGCCACAGGTTTAGCCTTGGGATCTACGGCTAGTCGGTGAGACATTAGGTCGAGGTCTATTCCTGGCATACCGACGGGTGTGAATGCGAACAAGTCTCTGCCTCTACCTTAGGAGGTGTGAGAGATCTTCTTTAAGATTGTACGGGAGGTTCCTGTTGATGAAAGTGTACTCTTCTTTGGCTTGCCCTATTTGCAGTTTTTCCATGTCTCATTCTGATTCTGGCCTGGGTTGTCTGTCCTGTCGGGCATCCAGGTCGGCTAGGAATATGTCGGCCGCATCGCGTGATCTTTTTCGCAAGGCTAGGCTGGCGTTGTCACATTCTACTGCAATTTTCCGATCTCCGTGGATGGTTCCGATGGAGCCGTCTTCTGCTATAAACTTCATGAGAATGTATTTGGTGAAGATGACGGCGGAGAGGTCGTTGATTGTTTTTCTTCCGAGGATGACGTTGTAGGCGGTGGAGTCTTTGAGGACCACGAACTTGGATAGGATTGTCTTCCTTTGGTTTCCCGTCCCTATGGTGAGGGGAAGGACGATGGAACCGTCTGGTTTGAGGAAGTTGTCTCTGAATCCAGTGACTCTGTTGCGGTGTGTTTGTAGATTGTTGTTGCGGAGTCTGAGTTTGTCAAAGGCTCCTCTGAAAAGGATGTTAGAGTCTGCTCCTGTATCCACCAGTATTCTTCTGACCAGCCCGGTTCCGATCTTCGCCGAAATGAAGAAGGGGGCGTCTTCCGCCGAGGTGCCATGTTGGCAGTCCTCGAGGGAGAATGTTATCGCCTTACCGGTGGTGGCAGTTGGGGTTTGGTTTCTGACTGCCAGGACCTTGAGATCCTTCTTGAGTGATGATTTTGATTTACCCGGGGTGTCTTTGCCTGTGATGACGTTTACGATTATGGTCAGGTCTGTCTCTGGGCTTTCCCTGGGGGGCTTGTCTCTGCGTCCTCGGGTGCGTCCTTCTCTCTCTGGTGATCTGTCTCTTTCTACACATTTTGGTTCCCTAATAATTTTGGCGAACTCGAGGAGTTTTCTGTCTCTTATTGGTTGTTCGAGAGCGTCTTTTAAGTCGAAACAGTCTTGTGTCCTATGTCCGTAACCTCGGTGATAGTCGCAGTGTAAGGTTTTGTTGCCGCCAGTTCTTTCCTTGAGTTGTTGGGCCTTTGGGAGGATACCTCGGTCTGCTATTTGGTGGTATATCTCGGTGATCGGGGCCGTCAGGGTGTGTAGTTGGAGAATTTTCTGACTCTGGGAGGTCGGTTTATGTTTGCTGGTTTGGGATGTTCCTTCTGGTTTTCTCTTGGTGGGGGGTTATGTCGAGGTGTAGTGTTGTCATGCTGTGTGTTGCCGTGCTGTCGTTTATTGGCGGCTACAACTTGGCTTACCTCTTCATCATTTATGTACTCCTTTGCGACGCCTTGGATCTCGTGCATGGTCAAAACCAGTTTAGTGGTGAGGTGTTTCCGGAAGTCTTCGTTCATGATTCCGTTGGTTAGGCAGAGGCTTGTGACTGAGTCCGTGAGTCTGTCAACCATCAAGCACTGGTCGTTGAATCGGTCAAGGTATTTTCTCGTGGATTCGTCCTGTCTCTGGGTAACTCCCAACAAACTGATGGGATGCTTAGCTTTGGTGATTCTGGTGGTGAATTGGGCCATGAATTTCCGCAAGATATCGTGGAAGCCAGTTATGGATCCATTAGGAAAGGCGTTAAACCATTTAATCGCGAGTCCGGCTAGGGTTACTGGGAAGGCCCTGCATCGAACCGCGTCGGGGGCTCCTTCCAGGTTCATTTTGGCCTCGAAGGCCGTTAGGTGTTCTTGGGGGTCCTTAGTTCCGTCGTACTTCATGTCCGTGAGTTTGTCAAAACCCTTGGGGAGTTTTGCTTTCAGGATTCTTTTAGTAAAGGGAGTAGCTCCCATGATTATGTGGTCGTTTCTTGTGCGTTTGGCTTCTCGGTGTCGTCGGTCGTCGTCGTCGTCGGTGTCGTGTCGAGGACTCGGGTCACGAGAGACGCTACGGTTATGCCTCTTGCCGTGTTGCCGTTCGGACGACCAGGCGTGTCTTCTGTCATTCGCGCCGTGCTGGTGTCTTTGGTCGTGAGAGGTGCTGCAATCGTTTCTGCTGTTGTGTCGCCGTTCGAGCGACCTGCTGTGTGTGGCTTCGTGGCGGGATCTTAATCGGGAGGTCGCATGGCTTCCATCCTCGATGTGGTGTTTTTCCTTAGCTGGGATTCGTCCCTCGAGTTCTTGCACTCGGAGACAGAGGTTTTAGATTATCTAAGCTGCTTTTTCTCCCAGGTTTTTGACGATCGGTATTTCGGGATTGTTTTCCCTGTTTCGCGCTGGGGTCTGGCGAATAATGCTTGCTATCCTTCCATGGGTTGTAGTCTCTTGGTGTTCAGAGGTTGGGTTCCTCGTTCGGGAGTTACCAATGATGGCTTGGGGATCGCTCCACGAAGGTGTCCGCCATTCCGCGATGATGTTGCAAGTTTCCCACAAACGGCGCTAATGTACTGGATGCCTCCGGTACAGGTTGAGAGATGGATCAGGAACTTGCGGGTCGAGGCGGATGCCAGATTATTTGACTGGAGCAATGGGGGGTGGTACCTGCAAAGACACTCTGACGCTCAAGTCAGAATGGATCTGAGAGGTATAAGGTGTGTAGAGTGAATGACATACCTGAGGGGGCCAGGGACTCCCCTTTATATAGGTGATGGTGATTATCTTATCTTATCTTATTCGGCCAAGATAAGGGAAGTATTTGAATTTGATTAACGGTTAGAAGCTCTAATGGGTCGGTTCTGGACTTTCCAGAAGGGCGGAGCGGGTCGGACCCGGGTAACCGGGTTTGGAGACCGCTACTAGAAAAATCACTTTTAGCAGTCATTTATGTTATTTTTAGTGGCAATAAAAATACCCGCTAATACATTTACTGACAATTAGACATTAGCCGTCTTATGCTTTGCCGCTAAAAGGTTTTAGCGGCAATTATAACATTTGCCGGTAAAGACATTTTTAATAGCCGCAAAAGGTATATAATTTTTAGCGGCCATTTTTTTGGCAATTTATATGGCCACCCAAAGTAATTCTAAGATTGCAATGTTCTTCACTTTTAGTGGCTATTACTATTGCTGCCAAAACCCATTTTACCGGCAATTTATATAGCCGCTAAAAATAATTCTAAAATTGTAATGTTATTCACTTTTAGTTGCCATTACTATTGCCACTAAAATCTTAAGACTTTTTAAATTATACTCACTCTTTTAGAAATAATAACCTGTCTTTTTTTTTTAATTTCAAATTATTTTTACCAACAATTATTATTATTCTACATAATACAAATATACTAAAATTAATTACTACAAAAAAATATTTCATTAAATTTAAAATATTTATACACAAATTTCTCTTGAAAAATAATAAAACATAATATAAATTTAAACAACACAAATACTACAAGTCTATGTTACATCGACGATTAGCACATTACTAATGATCAGCGTTCTCTAATGAGTATTTTATCTAATAATTCATACTTTATGATTAGCGTTTTCTGAAATCTGGCCTACCACAAAGATCTATTATCCAAACAAAAAATCCAAAACAACAAAATTTTGTGCATACCGTTTTCATATGCTTTCTTCGACAGGAGCAATGCTTGTAGAACTTCTGCTATGCAAGAGCCACCACCTGCATATGTACATTAGAAATGTTTAAATTGCTACACGACCTAAAATCTGAAAAAAAAAAAAAACAGTTTTATATTACATACTAATGAAATTGTACTACTTAAAATACCAAGACAGTTATAAACAATGTCCAACATTCAGATTCACATACACATACATTATTATCAATTAAGCAAGGGTAAATATGATATACCTAGTTACCACCTATATTATAAAAATATGTCTAGCAAATTTTAAAAAGAAATGAAAATTATAAAATTGATTTTTTATATCTAAATATTACACTGAGTGACAAAAAAAATTTTCTGTGGTAATGACACTCAAATTCAGCACACCCGAAATATATTGACAAGGATCATTACAAAACAAGTATAAGGTCAATCAAAATATCAAATGAGCTCCCCATAATTTTAGAATTTATATTTGCACACATGGTTTAAAAATTGGCGGAGAATGGACAATCTTAGTTGCAAGATAATGATAATGATAATTTGGCACTTGTTGGAAGCATTAGTCCTTACTCCTTACTAAATGTGTATGAAGTTCAATTGTCAAGAGTAAGGAATCAAGAACGTCATCGTTACATGTAAGAATGTAAATTATTATATATATTTTAGTAGACATGAATTAATATTTCAAACTAAACAATATCCTACGGAAACAACTATATATTCATCAATCCTTTATTTATTATCCAATAATAATAATAATAATAATAATAATAATAATAATCTATCTATTCTATTATATAAAAATTAGATTTCTATATTTACCGATAAAGTTGACGTGACATACTTCTGAGAGTGTTTTTTTATTTATTTCTTTTAACTCATTAAATTTAATTCATTACAATAAATTAATTATATCAACTAATTGATTTAATTAAATATTTAAATATCACACAATTTATTATAATTTATATCAATCAATTATTATCAATTACTTTAATTCATCATTACTTTATAAGACGCATAACAAAATAGATGATTTATTATTTATTTTAATTGAATGTAATAAAATAATAAATACATATTAATTTAGTTAAAAAAATTTACTCTCTCCTGTATAATTTATTATAGATGTTTTTATATAAAATTAATAATTAAAAATTATTAAATATTATTAAATTATCAACCGTATGTTAGTTTTCGATCATCTTACTACATATACATAATTAATAACCATGACATTTAGTAGCAAAACAAAATTATAATGATATTAATAAAAAAAATAGAAAAAAAATATTCAAAGACAAAATATTAATGATATTATATGGATATAAGAGATTAATTTGCATAATTAATATATATATATATATATATATATATATATATATAATGATTTAGTGTTGTAAATATAATATTTTGAAATATCATAATTATCTAAAAATTCATAATTATATTTGACTTTTGTAAATAATAATAGAAACAAAAGACATGGGAATAATGAATCTAATTTAATAGAATAAATTATTATACGAGAATTATGGTAAGAGATTATAATGTGAATAATAAATTTTTTTGATGGGTCTTCTTATTCTCGAACATATAAATACCTAAAGCCTCCTAACAGTGGTTCTTCATATTTTTTCGAAGGTGGTTTTCCGTTTTACTTTTTTTATTTCTTTGTCCTAAACAATTTCACAAACTATAATAATAGCTGCATACAAAGTTGTTTATTTTACTCTTCGATTCTCATCACCATCTTCTCTTCTTCTTTCTTTTCTTCTTTGGTTTCAGTCTTATTATTAACGTTGTTGTTTCGGCAGCACTAATAGAAAAGAGGTCATTTTTTACGATTCTCAATGCTTATCTAACACGTAACGATATTTACAAATTAATGTTGTGTAATAAATCAATTTTTGGTCAAATAATTGTCCTATTGTATTTGTGACCAATAATATATATGTATGTGCTGATGAATATCTTTCTCTTTTTCAATTTTTCCCTCAACAAAATTTTTTCTTTTAATTATTTGTATTTGAATCTCTGTCTCGTGTGCTCTATTGTTACTTGAAAAAATGAGGAGCATTTTATTTATCAGCAAATAATATAACGAAGATGCAAAAAAATGTAACACTATTATTTTAGATTGATTCAACTGAACGATTGGCTTTTAGTCCTTTTATGGTGTTACCTTTTTTCTGCAGTTGCTCATTTCATTCTTTTTCTTTTTCCTTCTTTGCTTTTGACAACATATCACAACGCATATATACTCCTATATATTTTACTTTGCTACACATTATTTCATCGGATTTATTAAATGCTACATATATATATTAACAATGATTCAAGCACAACTATTCACTTAATATACTAAAACTGAATTTTCTCCCATCTAATAGAAATGAGGTATCACTTCCTCATGAATTCATTTTTCCACCAAAATAAATGTACTATTTTCTCTTCTAAGTTTATTTTAAAAAAAAATCTTTATTATAATTATATTATAATTAGCATTTAAATAATAATGCATAATTATAATAATTTAAAAAAATATTTTTATTATAGTTATATAAAATCAATATTTAATAAATTATTAAACTACTTATCAATTGAAAATATTTTTAATAATTTTAATTATATTGATAATAATAATAATAATAATAATAATAATAATAATAATAATAATAATAATAATAATAATATGATAATTATATGATAATAGCATCAGTTATTAATAACCAATTTATATTTCTCTAAATAAATTTATTTTAAAAAAATATTTTTATTATAATTATATTATAATATTACAATTAATATTTAATGAATAATGTATAATTATATTAACTTAGGAAAATATTTTTATTATAATTATATTAAATCAATATTTAATACATTCTTTAATATATTTATATTTATTATTTCTCACATTTGTAAATATTTCTTTCCAATTGTTGTTATTTAATTTACTTATTTTAGATATTAATTATTAATAAGTCTCCACAATTATTTTTTAACTATTAGTGTTATTGGTATATTAGTGTATTTTTAAAAATATTGGAGGTGAGATATCAATATTTCATGAATTTTTTCCTTTAAAATGAAAGTACTACTTTCAATATATTTAATTATGTTTACTCTCTTCTCAATCTATTTTAAGAAAAATATCTTTTTATAATTATATAAAAATTAATATTTAATACACTATTATGCTAATTGTCAATCATTACATATCTTTAATCATTCTAATTATTATATTAATTTACATAATTCTTGTAAGACCCGGAGCTTTTGAAAAAGTCTTATTATGATCAAGTCTCAAAATCATATGGTTATTTATAGCCTTAATTTCAGAAATTATTTTATTAAAGATAATTAAGGCAAGTTTTGATTTATTGGATTTGAGATAAGCTATGATTATTATCCAATTTTATAATTATTGGATTATTTTCTATATTTGAATTATAAAGTTGATAGTTATAAAATAATAAGTATTTTATATGATTTGGGTTGGATAAGTAATATTTTAAATATTAATACTGTTATTTTGGAAAATGAAGAAATTAAGTATATTATTTCTTATTATTTGATTTGGGCATTTTATTGAAAATAATTGTAGAGTTGATGAACAAATAGTATTTTATATATTATTATTATTGGATTAGAATTTATTTCTAATTACTATATTATCCCTATTTTTAAGTAAAATTACTAAAATGCCCTTAACCCTAATTTTTGAAAATGAATCCTAACCCTGAAAAACCCTACCCGGTTACCCGGTTCCCCTGAACCCAACACACACACACACGCCTAACTACAGCAGCAACAGCTGCTACCAGGAGAAGCAAAAGAGAGAAAAGGGCCAGGAGAAAATGGGGAACGCAGAGGGAAGCAGGGGGAGGAAGAGAGGCGCGGGCTAGCGCCGGCGGGCCTCACCATCACCGCCGAGCTGCTCGCCGCTCGCCGCCATCACGGGGAGGGCCATTACCGAGCAAGGGGGAAGAAGCTACGCGGCAGAGGAGAGAAGAAGGGGAGCTCACGGCGTCGCCGCCATCCATGGAGCCGCGGGCTGCGCCCAGTCGCCGTCGGAGTCACCGCGTCATCGTCCCGTTCCTGGAGCCAGCAGTTGCGCCTCTGTCACGCGAGGTTGGTGGAAACGCACCCAGTCCCAGTCGCGCCGCCGCCTCTGCGCCGCCACAGAACAGATCGGAGACGATGGAGGGGACCGCGATGGGGGGAAAGAGTCGCGCCACCCAGCCGCCAGTCTGCACGCCGCCAACGTCGCCGGTGTTGTCGCGATGAGAGAGAGCCCGCCGGACCGTCGCGGAGCTGTCCTTGCCGCCGCGCCCAGCTGCTGTTGGGAGCCTTGCCGTTGCTCATGGGGTCACGCCAGTTAGCTTCTGCCGCCGGAGAATGCCCCTGCTGCCGTCGCCGGAGAATTCTGCCGGTAAGGGTTTTAAGTGAGATTTCTGTTCTTTTGAAATCCCGGGAAGATTGTTGATACTGCGTGGTTATACAGCTGCTATTATCAGAAATTCGGGCCGCCGCCGTCACTCGAGAATTATTGGCGGAGCTGCTGCCGGGCTGCCGCCGAACCGGTTCGGAGACCGTCGCTGTTCAGTTCAGCCGCTCCTTCTTCGGTTCGGTAAGCGTTTCGATTTGAAAGCCCTTTCGTTATTATTCTGTTATCTCATGCTGAGGTTTGTGGCATTAATTGCTATGAGATTGAGTTTCGGTTGTTGTATGTTGCGATTAGAGTTGCTGAGATTGTTGAGAACGCAAGTGGAGCCGAGTTGCTGGCTGCAGTTGGTTTTGGGTTGAGGCGGAGATGACTCTATGAGACTTTTGGGCTATGGAATTGCGTTTTGAGGTAGGGGCGCTTTCCGAAAACTACAATTTATTATTGGAATTATTACATACGGATACTGATGTGAGATATGGTGTAATTAGTGATTGTATCTGCCTTATGTATTATTTGATTGACTCGAACGACTATGGATGTTGGCTTGGCTGAATTGTTGTGTGGCTTGTGAAATGTAATGTTTGAAGTTGATTCTTTAAATATTTGAAATGAGTTTAATCCGTTGAGTATTGGTTTGAATTGAGTCAATTATTTTGATGATGTGAAAGATAGAATGCTCTTGAAATCCAGCCTGGGTTGCTTTAATTGCTCTGATTTTGATAAATGATTTATTGCTGAACCGATTCTTTAAAGCTTTATAAATGAGTTAAATCGGTTGATATTGAGTTGATTTTGAAATGGTTTCCTTGAGGTATGCCATTGAGGCGACTGTTGGATTTAGTTTGATTTGAATTGATTCCTGATTTTGTGTTGTTGAAAAGGAATGAGGAACGGTTTAGTTGGGACCCGAACCGGGTGGCAAAAGTCCAAGTTTTAGGGGAGGTGCTGCCGAAATTTCTATAGAATCCGAGTCCTTATTTGAAATGTTAATTGGGGAATTTTGAGTTTAATGCATTTCCTATCTATTTTGAGGATTGTGAAATTATGGCTTCCTTATTACCTTTACTTAGAGCAATTAAGAAAGCAATGAAGTTATGCTTTGAAAGAATTATTGAAAGGAGAATCATGATTTATCCTTATTTTCCAAGAAGAACAGTATGTCTTTGGGTACAAGTCATTTGAAAGAGAATTTTGCTTTGAGGCTGTTTTAAAAGGTAAAACGGGTTTATGTTTTTCTCTATTAAACACAAAGATTGTCCCTTGGGAGAGTTTTCGTGATTTTAAAAGGAATTGGATTTCGGTTGATGAGCCTCATTATTTTGACGTTTTAAATAAGATTCAAAGTATCTTTTGAACTCTAGTTTAACATAACAAAAATGATTCTCTTATCAGTTTGAAACGCTTCAGATTTAATTATGGAATTGAAGCCGGTTTTGTTTAAGTAAAGGAAATGATTTTGAAAGAAGTAAAGGTTACGTGACTCGGTTTGGCTTAGATCCTATTTTATTACTCAAGTCGGAAAGCCAATGTTTTAATGATTTTAAATGAATTTGGCGAAATAAGTTATGTTATTCTCCCCTAAAGACTTGGGACTCTGCCGAGAAACTTTTGTTATAAAATCCCATTGTTGGATGGGTGATTTTGAATATCTCAAAGAGGCTTTTAACTTGCCATGATTATGGAAGTTTTGGAAAGAGGATGCCGAGAGTGGCATTGTTTTGAAAGGAGAATTTACCTTGAGTAAAAGTGGCTTATGAGCCTGAGATGATTTGAGAAATGAGATCTTTAAAGCCAATGCTGAAAAGAGTTGAAACTTGATTTCAAAGTGAAATGAGTTGAGAAAATGATTTATGGCTTAAATGCCGATTTCATGAATTTGATGATTTTGAATGTGGAAGTGCTGTTTTATTGAGAGCCGGAATGGCTGTGTATGTTTATATATATTGATTGGTTCTGGATTGAACCGTGAGCCGGAATGGCTGTGTATGATATGAATATTGGCTGGTTCTAGAATGAACCGTGAGCCGGAT
Source organism: Arachis ipaensis (assembly GCF_059453495.1). NCBI lineage: Eukaryota > Viridiplantae > Streptophyta > Magnoliopsida > Fabales > Fabaceae > Arachis > Arachis ipaensis. The sequence goes on from NC_142438.1 coordinate 69,362,849, forward strand.
GGCTGAGATGGATGTTGATCCATGGATGAGATTGATTGCATGTTTATGCTGAATCATTGATAAATGTGAATGTTGCACTTCCACTATCTGAGATACGAGTTCCCTGGGTAGTAGCAGTGGCTAGCCACCACGTGCTCCAGGTTGAGACTTGATACTCTGTTGACCCTATGTCGTAAGTGTGGCCGGGCACTGTGAAAGCCCCGGATGAGCTCGCCCCCGTAAATATTCACCAGTGAGGGTGATGGATATGGATCATGATTATGATCAAGTTTATGATGAGTATAACTCGAGTTGGGGATGCGCGACAGAGGGACAGTCCAATGGTTAGCTACCAGGACTTGTCGGGTTGGCTCTATAACCGACAGATGATATCATCAGCCACTAGGGACAGGCATGCATCATATGCATTTATGTGACATTGTTTGGGTGTGCATATTATACTTGGTTTGCCTATGTGATTAATTGCTAATTGTTCTACTTGTAATAACTGTTTGTTTGTGTTTGCATCTTCCTATTTGTGTTTGCTACTGGGACTCTGTTGGACTGTGGTGATTGGTTGATGGTTGGATTGTTTGGGCCTAGGGCCGTGGTTGGAATGAGATGAACCGATGGTTGATTTTGGTTTTGTGTTTCTGGTTTGGAATAAAATATGAAAGGCTATTTTGGTTCAGCATAGATAAACCGTTTTGAAAGGCTTTTGAGTTTTTGAGAATTGAATGGTTCCTCTTTTAGAAAAGATTTCCGACTTTACTCCTATTGTAAACCGTTGTTTTTGAAAAGAGGTATAAGACGGTTATGAATCACTGGTGCGGTTATCTTCATGTATCCTATTACAGTAATTCCCAAAAACCCTCTACTGAGAACCCTTTCGAGGATGATGTTCTCACCCCCTACATTTTTCCCCTTTCAGGATATGGGCGCAGAAGTTACGAAGAGCTTATTTAATTGTTGTTGAAATGCTCTGTATTGCTTTAGATTATTATTCTTTGTACCCTCGCCTTTATCTTGATATAATCTGTAAGAGGGATAGGGATTGTATTGGATTATGCTTATAATATTATCTATGTATATAAGTGTATATATGTATGTACCCTTTATGAGTTTTTGTAAGTTGTATGGTATTTATGGATGTATGATATTGAACGAAAGAATTTTTGGGAGCGGTATTGCGGTTAAAGTTTTAAACAGGCTCATATTTTAGTATTAAATAATGTAAAAGTCGTCGTAATGTCCGAGCTATCAAAGGCGCGCAGCCGGAAGCGTGAGCTTTGGTAGTTAGGGTGTTACAATTCTAATTCTCAATCATTATGCAAGTTGATAGATACGTTAATACAAATTAATACTAATTATTATATTAATTGTATAATACTAATTATCAATCATTAATATTTTTTAATTATTATTTTTAATTGTTATTTTTAATGGTGATAGAATAATAATAATAATAATAATAATAATAATAATAATAATAATAATAATAATAATAATAATAATAATAATAATAATAATAATAATAATAGAAAAGGTCTAAACAATACACACGTAATATTTTAAAAAAATAAAACATATTTTTAAAAGGATTAAGATATCAATAATTAAAAATAAGAAAATAAACATAAATTTATAATTTTAATTGCCATAAATATGATACTAACGTTAATAGTGGTAAATTGATATTTGATATCAATAATTAATTTCTATAATTATTTTATACTACTAAAGGCTATATATATAGTGTTTTTTTTTGCGATTTGTGAGTCTAAATCTAAGAGTCAAAGCATTCTTTTTTTCTAATTTGTTATTTTTATTTGGTTGAGCAATTGTTTCCAAATTCAATTTATAAATAGAGTTTAATTTTGATACACTAATGGTGTAAAAGTGTTTTACGTACACAGTCGTGCAATCACATCCGTTCTTTTGGATGATCATTCACGCGGTCAATGTGAAAAATAGTTATTTTTAGTGATATGTCATTACGTAATTAGATGCACGTGTAAAACTACTTTACACTATTAGTGCATCAACATTAAATTCTTATAAATCTTTGTAGTTCATATTTTAAGTTAATTTTATAAGTACACCATTCCACATATCAAAGACAATTCCTTTTAATAGCTTTGTAGATGCTAATAACTTATATTTAATTTGTTTTGCAGTACGATAAAATTCATTGTTCAATCAAGATTTATTTGATAAAAATATTTGAAAATGAATTGGTAGAAAGAAAGGCTATTTCTTCCCAAATTTTGAGATTGAGGAATCAAGTGGAATATATCTTCCGACTGCACACACGTGCAAAATATCTTTTAAGAATGAGTCATGTCTAGTACATACGGCCGACAATTGTAAAATTCTAGATAATCATTTTAATTCGCTTGCCCATACTGATATACTGAAACAAACAAATGAACGATGCTACTTATTTGGTACGTAGTTAGTTTATATTAACCCACACAAAACTGTTTTCCTTTTAATTTTAAGTTTCGTCGAGAAATTGTATAATAGCATCATTTTATTGATAACAAAAATTTTAACAATATATTTATAAAAATATTTGAAATTATATTATGACTTTTTTTTAAAGGTATATCCTTTTATTAATATACTACTATTAGTTTTATCGTTTAACATAAAATAAATGAGTAAATTCTCTTTATTTTACACACATACAAAGTTATAATTTGTTATATTATTCACTCATTTGTCCTTAATTTGGTACTTTTAATTCAATTTTTTTGTTCAATTAGATGTTATTAGACTCTTGACTGGAAAAGAAAAATTTATATCATAGTCAAAAATAAAGAGAAATGACCAATACATTGTGATTGATCTTCATGATTTGCAGTATGTAAAATTTTAATATTTTAATATGAAAAATATCTTTTGGTAATAATTATGTGCTGTGGTGGAAAATCTTTTTTTTTAATGTACTACTACTTATTTTTTTTAATTCTCGCTTTCATTTAAAAATGAGAAAAAAATAAGATGCACGCTTTAGAATCAATTTATAATCTAATTACTTGATTATTTATGTGATCACTAAACAACCGAATACATAATTATTTTCTAATTTACAAAATTTAACAAAAGCATTGGTAAGCATATTGATTTAGCATTTATTTATATATTTTATTTATGGTTTAATTACTCTATTGGTCCCTATAATTTCGTGAAATTTTCAATTAGGTCCCTATATTTTTTTCTTTTTAATTGGGTCTCTGCACTAATTTTTTTTTAATTAAGTCCCTCTTAGTAGTAATTGGCTTAATTTTATAGTGACCCAACTAAAAAAAAAAAAAGAATTGGTACAGGGACCTAAATAAAAGGAATAAAAAGTGTAGGGACCCAATTAAAAAAAAAATTGGTGCAAAGACTCAATTAAAAGAAAAAAAAAGTATAGGGACTTAATTGAAAATTTTGCGAAACTATAGGGACCAGCAGAGTAATTAAACCTTTATTTATTTATGTTATATTTAATTTATAATCATATTATATCTATTTTATCAATATATTTTTTTAAAAAATATCATTAATGTTAGTACATGGTGTAATAAATAAATTGAATGATAGAAACACGTAATTATATTTTTTTTCAGTCAAGATTTAGTAAAATACTGTAACTTAGACTTGCAATATTGGTATATTAATAGTGAAATAGAGAAAAAAAAATATAATATCATATAAAAAAAAATTTTAAATCATAATTGTAATTTATGATTGAAATCATAATTTAAATATTTTAAACGGGATAATTTTATTTAGAAAATTCATAATTCAAACATAATTTTTATATATTTAATAACTACATTCAAGTTAATACATACATTAATATCCTATTAAAAAAATGAACAATGCACATTATATTATTTATTTATGAATTAAATTATTATAATTTAAATTAATTTTAATAGATTAATTTAAAATTATAATTTCAATCTTATCACGTGCATGACACGAATTATTATACTTGTTATATTTTATTTTTGAATTTTGAATTAGCAAGACACTTGTCAATCATTTAAATAAAACACTTGTTGATCAATTAGCTTATACACTTGTCAAGCATTGAACCTACTACTACTCTCCTATTATATATTAACAAGTGTATTAACTCGTGCCATGCACGCGATAAGATTAAAATTAAAATTTTAAATTATTTTGTTAAAATTAATTTAAATTATAATAATTTGATTAATAAAAATATAATATGTTATGTATTATTTGTTTTTTCTTAATCTAGTGTTAAATATATTAACTCTAAAATAGTTATTAATTAGTTTTAGTAATCTACTTTTTTCAATAAATCAAATATATATACTCAATGTGACCATAAATAACTTAATAATACTTAGACCCACCAACAAATTTTTAAATGTTGTTTTACTGTCAAGTAAGGACATATCAAAATTAGCTTAAAATAAATAATAAATTATTAAAAAATTCTAATGCACAAAATTCTCTAATAAACAATAAATAATTTAAATCTACTAAAAAATAACTCAACACTTTTCTTTTATGCCTACAAAACATATACCTAAAATAATATTATATCAATGTTAGTATATAGTTTTACAATCATCGAGCGCATTTACTATACATGACTCCTTCTTAAAAGTTATTCTACACACGTGTGCAGTCGGAAGATAAATTACTGGATTTTATTTTATTTTTCTAAATTATTATAATTATGCATTATTCATTAAATGCTAATTGTAATATTGTAATATAATTATTAATAAAGATATTTTTCTAAAATAAATTTAGAAGAGATAATAGTGCTTTTATTTTGGAGAAAAAATAAATTCATGAGGAATAGACACCTCACTTTTATTAGTTGATAATGTATTAAATATTGATTTTATATAATTATAATAAAAATATTTTTTTAAATTAGTATAATCATGCATTATTCGTTAAATGTTAATTGTCATATAATTATAATAAATATATTTTTCTAAAATAAATTTAGAAAAAAAATAGTGATTTCATTTTAGAGAAAAAATGAATTCATGAGGAATTAACACCTTACTTTTATTAGTTGGAGAAAAAATCCAATTTTAGTATATTTTGTCATTATTATACATTTTTCTCTAATCATATATCCACTGTTTTCTTTTCTTTGTTTCAGCATTTTGAACCTGGGTTTAACTTCTCGTAGTTCTCACTTCTCAGTCATTCTATTAGATGTAGTTAATAACTATTGAAATTCTTCGATTAATATAGGAGTAAAATATATTATTATATGATAGAATTAATATGAGTATATTTTATTATTAAATAAACAAAATTAATATAAAATAAAATTATACATAAAAAAAGCAAAGAAAATAAAATTAAAATAGCAAAAGTGATAAAAAGATTATTTTTATAATTTTGTTTTGTCATTTTTATGTATAGAAGATTAGAAAATAGTAAATTTTTAACTAAATTAATTTATATTTGTTGTATTCAATTTAAATAAGTAATAAATTATCTTATTTTAATTTATTCCTTAAATTTATATATCATAAAAATTAAATCAAATAATTAATATACATAATTTTAAATTGTGTGATACTTAAATATATATTCAAATCAATTAGTTGATATAATTAATTCATCATAATGAATTGTCTTTAATAAGTTAAACAAAATAAAGCAGAAGCATACTACGTTGATTCTATCATTAAAGGTAAAAATTCTATTTTTATATAATAGAATAGATAGAATAGATAATATAATAGATGGCGAGAAAGAGAAAGATAAATATTTTAGATCCTAAGTTGTTTCATTTGGATGTTACAATGTGGGTATCATATTATTTTACTTATTCTACCCTATGGACCCTTTTGTAATTTTATTTCAGTATCAATGGAATTTCACTACCTTTGAGTACTAAATTAAAATTCAAAATGAAACCGAAAAAAAAGTAAGGAGTATAAAATTATTGATTGAAAAATACTCTAAATAATAAAAAGCCAAATTAACTTTAATATTAAATTTATTAATACGATTTTAATTTTATATAATAGTTAGATAATAGATTAGTAAAAGTAAAGGGAAAAATGACTTTAATTAGTATTTGATAAAATATTCATTTAGAATAATTAAAAAATATAAAATTATGATATTATTAAAAATAATACATTTTTATGTTAAAAAATTATATTTAAATAAAATATTTATAAAATATAAAATTTAGAGTAACATAGCTTCATGAACATTAATCATTAATCAATTATGAACTAAGATAAATTATAATATAATTTATTTATGAAAAAATAATCAATAAATAATATTAATAAATATAAAAATCATCCAAATACTTTAATTAAAAGTATGAGTGGTTAATTATTATTCATTATTAATAATATTTTATTCATAACAAAAACTGAAAATATAATTATTCAAATTTAGATTTTAGAAAAATAAACGTATAAGTAACAAATGATCTATTTTATCATATATATTATAAATTAATGAATTAAACTAACTGATATAATCAATTATAATAAATTATATGATATTTAAAAAAATAAAATGAATAAAAAAATAAAAAGAAATAGAAGAATATAAGACTACAATAAAATAAATTAAATGTGAGTTTTTTTTTTTTACAAATTTTATATCACATCTGCTTCAATAATAATAAATAAAAATACATCAACTTAATATCTAAGAGAAAATGATAAGATAAAATCATAACACAATTCTAAAATAAAAGCTTAAATTAAACTATAATATCATTGCACAACACAAATTGAAAGTAATTTCACACTATAATATACCACACAAATTGGTAAATGACTTAAGCTTAATTATGGATTTTTTTTATTTATGCATACATGATAACACCATGGTCTATAAATGCTTAATGGATAACATATCATATATTGCTCTGAATGATGAACACGGGAGTTGAAGAGTATGTGCTGATTTGTGTCCATGATAGTTGCCTTCTTGTGACGACGCCTCATCGGAAGAAAAAGAATTGTTGTAAAAGCTACCCAATGAAAGAGTAATTGGTAAATGAATGATATTTTCTTCTAGCATATATGGTCTTTTATAGTGGTAAAATAAAAATGGAAGGAATAAAATTTTGTATTTTTATATTAGAAATAGAATTTGATATTTATCCTAATAAAATTAAATAACTAATTAGTTATATTTAAATAAATAAAATAAATAAAATAAAAATATTTTTAAGAATTAATCAAATCAATTAGTTAATACAAATAATTAGTATAATTAATTTTATTTGATTTATTGAATTCAAAAAATAAATTAAAAAATAATTGATTGAATTAATTAGTTGATATAATTAATTTATTATAATTTATTGGATTTAATGAATTAAAAAAAATAAATAGAAAAACATAGGAGACAATGATTTTTTTAACTAAATTAATATGTATTTATTGTATTTAATTAGTATAAGTAACAAATTATCTATGTTATTATGTACCTTATAAATTAATGAATTAAAATAATTGATATAATAAATTACAATTATTTGATTGATATAAATTATAATAAATCGTGTGATATTTAAATACCTAATCAAATCAATTAGTTGATATAATTAATTTACTGTAATAAATTGTATTCAATGAGTTATAAAAAATAAATTAAGAAACATGCTAAGAAGTATGCCACGTCCATCATGAAGTGCAGAAATTCAATTTTTATATAATAAAAATATACATTTTTATTCTTATATATGTTATAGAAATATGATTTCATTCCATTAATTTGTTTATTTTTTTTAACTTGCCACCTATATTCAGCATGGAATTTTAATTTTTCTAAAATAAATTTAGAAGAGAGAATAATACTTTTATTTTGGAGAGAAAATAAATTCATGAAGAATTGACACTTCGCTTTCATTAGTTGATAATGCATTAAATATTAATTTTATATAATTATAATAAATATATTTTCCCAAATTAGTATAATCATACATTATTCATTAAATGTTAACTGTAATATAAAAAATACAATTTATGAAAAATTGACACCTCACTTTAATTAGTTAGGAAAAAATACAATTTTAGTATATTAAGTAGAAGTATATTATTATTATTATTATTATTATTATTATTAAAATGATTAAAAATATTTTCGATTGATAATTGATAAGTAGTTTAATAATGTATTAAATATGGATTTTATATAATGATAATAAAGATATTTTTCTAAATTAGTATAATTATGAATTATTCATTAAATGTATTTATTTTTGAGGGAAAATGAATTCATGAGGAATTCACACCTCACTCTCATTAGTTGAGAAAAAAATCCAATTTTAATATATTAAGTAGATTATATAAATAGAAATACTTACTAAGTATATATAAAAGAGGAGATATATAATTATATATAACATAATTGCTATATATGTAACAGATATAAATTGTTATAATTATAGAGACTTACTATAATTATATTAAATTTAATTATGAATGTAAATAAATAAAAGTGATAATAATTAATATTTTTTTTACATTTAATATTTACCGTAAATATAAAAAAATATTGAGAAAAAAAGTAGATACTGACTTTATTTTATTTTATTTTACGTCATGAATTTCTTTACTAAAATTAATAGAGGAAAAAAAATCTTTATGATTATATATCAATTTTAATCACAATTAATAAGATGAATCAGTTGAGCAACTAATAAATTTAACGGGTAAATATTATTTTCCATTTATGAAAAAAATAAGGTAACATGCATGCGTATATTAATATAGGAATAATATATACTCACAGCTTTAAAATCTTCAAGAATATTTGATTGTATTATCCTTCAAGCCAAAAACTCTATCCTTTATTTTTATTAAATATTTATATTAATAAAAGGAAATATTATTATTATTATTATTATTATTATTATTATTATTATTATTATTATTATTATTATTATTGAATAATAACGATAATTATCGTTATTAATATTAAATTGATTATTAATATATATATTATTGTTGCTTCTACAATCGTGCAATAATATTTTCTTTCATTTGTTAACTAATTAAATTTGGTTATTTATATTAAATATATTTAATGATTACTAAAAATTAATCATATAATTATTATTATTATTAATAATCAATTTATATTTCTCTAAAATATAATTTTCTATCTTTTTATTATTATTATTATTATTATTATTAATAAGATAATAACTTGTCACTAATAAAATTTTAGGATAATGAATAAAAAATAGAATTATATCAATATAATTAAAATATTTAAAAATATTTCTGATTGATTATTAGGTTAATAATGCAGTAATTATTGATTTTATATAATTATAATAGAGATATTTTTCTAAATTAGTATAATTATGAATTATTCATTAAATGCTAAGTATAATATTGTTATATAATTATAATTAAGATAATTTTTTGAAATAAATTTAAAAGAGATTAGTATAATTATAATAAAGAGATTATCTTAAATTAGTATAATTATGTATCATTCATTAAATACTAATTATAATATAATTATATCAATTAAAGATAATTTTTAAAAATAAATTTAAAAGAGAGAAATAGTGCAATCATTTTGGAGGAAAAATGGATTCACGAGAAAATGACACCTCACCATCATAAGTTGGGAGAAAACCCAATTTTAGTATACTAAGGAGATTGGTATAAATTATAATAAATTATATAACATTTAAAAAAAATAAAATGAATAAGAAGAAAATAAAATAAATAGAATAGATAGAAGACTACAATAAAATAAATTGAATGTGAGAATTTTTTTTGATACATTTCATATCACATCCGTTTCAATAATAATAATAATAAATAAAAATACGTCAACTTGATATCTAAGAAAAAATGATGAGATAAAATCATAATACAGTTCTAAAGTAAAAGCTTAAATTAGAACATAATATCATTACACAACACATATTGAAAGTAATTTCACACTACAATATACCACAAACAGGTAAATGACTTAAATTTAAATATGAAATATTTTTTATTTATGCATACATGATAATACCATGGTCTATAAATACTTCATAGATAATGTACAAGATGTCTCTGGTACGGGTTGAGAGATGGATCGAGAACTTGCGGGTTGAGGCAGATGCCGGATCACTTGACTGGAGCAATGGGGGGAGGTACCTGCAAAGACACTCCGACGCTCAAGTCAGAATGGATCTAAGAGGTATAAGGTGTGAGGAATGAATGAATACCTGGAGGGACCTGGGTCCTCTATTTATAGGTGATGGTGAATATCCTATCTTATCTTATTTGGCTAAGATAAGGGAGACGTTTGAATTATCTTATCTTATCTTATTTGGCTAAGATAAGGGAGACGTTTGAATTCGAAAGTTGGTTAGGAGCTCTAGTGGGCTGGTTCCGGGCCTTCTAGAAGGGCGAAGGGGGTCGGTCCCTGGTAACCGGGTTCGGGGACCGTTCTGGGTGTAAGATCCGTGGGCCGGATCCGTAACAGTTACCCCCGGAGCGAGAGAGTGAGGGTGCTCGGTCTCATCGCTGGAGAAACATTTTCCTCGCCATTGTGGTTTGGCAAGGAGATCGTTGTTTGGTTTTCTGATCGAGGTCGAGGATTTGGGGAGTTCCTAGCCGTTTCATGGTCAGGCCAGGAGTGCGTTGTTTGGGCGTCTCATCACATGCCGGGTTTGATGACCGTTCCGAAGAAGGGCCCGGAGATCGGGTCTGGAACAGTTGCCCCCGGAGCATGAGAGTATGCTTTCTTGGTCTCAATGCTAAGTCATTGGAGAGTCCGATTCTCTGTAGTTCGGGAGACTGTAAGGGGCCTGAAAAAGGCGTGACATCATCATGCACCAATTGGTAGGATGTTGGTCAGTATGGCTTTCCGCGAGTTGGAAGACCGTCAGCTCATGCTTGTTTTGTGTGGCCTTTTTTGGGACGTTATTGTGAACTTATTTTAGGCCTCTTGGTGGGCCGATTTCAAGACTTTGTTTATTTAGCTTATTTGGATTCCCGTTTTGTTGGCTTTGCGGGTGATCGATTCACGAGTCACTATTTTTGTTATTTGGATATCCGTTTTGTTATTTGGATATCCGTTTTATTAGCCTCGGGTGATCGATTCCCGGGTAGCCCTTTACTTATTTGGATATCCGTTTTATTATTTGGATATCCGTTTTATTGGCTTCGGGGTGATCGATTCCCGGGTAGCCGTTTACTTATTTGGATATCCATTTTATTATTTGGATATCCGTTTTATTGGCTTCGGAGTGATTGATTCCCGGGTAGCCGTTACTTATTTGGATATCCGTTTTATTATTTGGATATCCGTTTTATTGGCTTCGGGGTGATCGATTCCCGAGTAGCCGTTTGCTTATTTGGATATCCGGTTTATTATTTGGATATCCGTTTTGTTGGCCTCGGGGTGATCGATTCCCGGGTAGCCGTTTACTTATTTGGATATTCGTTTTATTATTTGGATATCCGTTTTGTTGGCCTCGGGGTGATCGATTCCCGGGTAGCCGTTTACTTATTTGGATATCCGTTTTATTATTTGGATATCTATTTTATTGGCCTCGGAGTGATCGATCCCCGGGCCGCTATTTTTGTTATTTGGATACCCGTTTTATTATCTAGATATCCGTTTTATTGGGAGTGGGTAGACCGATGTTGCTTTGTCATAAGACGAGGTCTCCTGGTCCGAAGTCTCATCGTACCGTGCTGCCATTATACCTTAAGCTTATTCTCTATTTTAGGACTAGCTCACATAGGTGTGCTATACTCCTGACCTTGTCTGCAAGGCCCTACTTTGCTTCTTTGTCGTTTCCTCCCATGGTTCTACGTGGATTTTGGTGTGCATCAAGATCGGAAAGGAAGATTCCTGCCGCGTCTCGGGATCTCTTGCGTAGGGCTAGGCTGATGTTGTCGTATTCTACCGTGGTTTCCCGGTCTCCGTGGATGGTTCCGACGGAGCCATCTTCTGCCGTGAACTTCATTAGAAGGTATTTGGTAAAGATGACGGCAGAGAGGTCGTTGATTATTTTCCTTCTGAGGATGACGTTATAAGCGGTGGAGTTCTTGAGGACCACGAACTTGGACATGATTGTCTTCCTCTGGCTTCCCGTCCCTATGGTAAGGGGAAGAATGATGGAACTGTCTGGCTTGAGGAAGTTGTCTCCGAGTCCCGTGACACCGTTGCGGTGTGTTTGGAGATTTTCGTTGCGGAGCCCGAGCTTGTCAAAGGCACCTTGGAAGAGGATGTTGGAGTCTGTGCCGGTGTCCACCAGTATTCTCCGAACTAGTCCTGTTCCGATTCTCGCCGAGATGACGAAAGGTGCGTCTTCGACCGAGGTGCTGTGCTGGCAATCCTCGGGCAAGAAAGTTATCGTTTTGTCGGCAGTGGTAGCTGGGGCTAGATCTCTGACGGCCAAGACTTTGAGGTCCTTTTTTAGTGTTGATCTTGACTTGCCTGACACATCCTTGCCCATGATGACATTTACTACTATGGCCGGGTCGTCTTCTGGACTTTCCCTGGGAGGTTGTTTTTGTGTTCTCAGGTTGCGTCCTTCCCTCTCAGGTGACCTGTCTTTTTCCGCGCGTTTTGGTTCTCTGATGATTTTGGCGAACTCTGGGGGTTTGCCGTCTCTTATAGCTTGTTTGAGGGCGTCTTTAAGGTCGAAACAGTCTTGTGTCCTGTGCCCGTAACCTCGGTGGTAGTCGCAGTAAAGGGTCTTGTTGCCGCCCGTTCTTTCTCTGAGTTGTCGGGCTTTCGGGATAATACCTCGATCCGCTATCTGGTGGTATATCTCGGTAATCGGGGCTGTCAGGGGGTGTAGTTCGAGAATTTCTCGATCCTGGGTGGTCGGTTTGTGTTGGTTTGTTTGGGTTGGTCTCTTTGACTTTCTCTGGGCATCGGATTATGGCGGGAAGTCGGGTTGCTGTGTGGGGTGTTGCCGTGTTGCCGTTTATTGGCGGCGATGACCTGGCTGACCTCCTCGTCGTTTATGTAGTCTCTGGCGACGTTTTGGATCTCGTGCATGGTCCATACTGGCTTGGTGGTGAGGTGTTTGCGGAAGTCTTCGTTCATGAGCCCGTTGGTTAAACAGAGGCTTGCGATGGAATCCGTGAGTCCATCAATCGTTAGGCATTCATCGTTGAAGCGGTCCAGGTATTTTTGTGTGGATTCGTCTTGTTTCTGTGTGATCCCTAATAAGCTGATGGGGTGTTTAGCTTTGGTGATTCTGGTGGTGAATTGGGCCATGAACTTCCGTGAGATATCATGGAAGCCAGTTATGGATCCGTTGGGGAGGGTGTTGAACCATTTGATCGCAGGGCCAGCTAAGGTTATCGAGAAGGCCTTACACCGGATCATGTCGGCGGCTCCTTCCAGGTTCATCCTGGCCTCGAAGGCCGTTAGGTGTTCTCGGGGATCGTTGGTCCCGTCCTATTTCATGTCAGTGGGCTTGTTGAAGTCCTTCAGGAGTTTGGCTCTGAAGGATTTTTCTGTGAACGGGATGGCTTCCATTATCACGTGCATGTTTCCTGCTCCTTTGGCCTCCCGATGGTGCCGTCGGTCATTTTCTCCGCGTCGGTGTTTCGTGTCTAGGAAAATGCTGCGATCGTGCTGTTTGCAGTATTGTTGCTCAGGGGGCCTGGTGTTCCTGGTATCGCGATGAGATTAGGTCCTGGAGGTCGCTTGGCTTGTATGCTCCGGGTGGTACCGTTCTTTGGGTGTGACTCGGCCTTTGAGGTTTTGCACCCTGAGGCACAACTCTTGGATTATCTGGACCGCCTTCTCTCCCAGGCCATCAGGTGGCCGGGTTTCAGTGGGAGGACAGTTGTCCTCTCTTGGTTGTTGCTGGGTTGGGGTTGGTTGGTGATGTGCCGCGTTTATTATCCTCCTGTGGGTGGGAGGAGTGTTATCTTGGAGTTCGGGAGTTGGACTTTGTGGGTTTGAGTTAGGGTGTCGGGTGGAGGATTGCTCCTCGAGGTTCTCCATCATGCCGCCACGATTTGGTTGTCCCCCGTATCTGTGCAAGAACCTTGAGAACTTTCTTGATCTATTGGCTCCTGAGAGGTTTGAGCTTGGCCACGGTGGTAGCATTTAAGGAGGTCGTTCATGATGTCATGGCGACAGAGTTGTCACAGGTGAGGCGGCGGATGACAGAGGTTTGGAAACTAGTGTTGAAAGAGGTGACCTCGTGGGTTTGGAGGAAGAGCTTGAGGAGTTCAAAAGAAGAAGCAACCTCGGTGGGCATGGAGCCGAAGTAGAGGGAGAAGATGGGGCCATGGCACTTGGAGAGATGGATGAGGGAGTGGTGAATGAGAGGGTCCAAGAGGTGGAGGTGTCCCACTAAAGGGAGGCGAGACTTTGGGCTCAGAGGATTTGGAATTTCACCGTTGGAGTAGGGCGAGGGTGCATAAAGAGTGTTATCACTAAGAAGGTAATTGCAAGTAACATTGTTCCTTTGGGATTTCGCCGTTGGAATAGGGCGAAGGTGTGTTATCGCTGCAAAGGTGATGTAAGTTAAGGAAACATATTCCTTTGGGATTTCGCCGTTGGAGTAGGGCGAAAGGGTGCATAAACATGCAAAGGTGATGCAAGTTAAAGAAACATTATTCCTATGGGATTTCGCCGTTGGAGTAGGGCGAAGGCGTGTTATCCCTGCAAAGGTGATGCAAGTTAAGGAAACATTATTCCTTTGGAATTTCGCCGTTGGAGTAGGGCGAAAGGGTGCATAAACCTGCAAAGGTGATGTAAGTTAAGGAAACATTATTCCTTTGGGATTTCGCCGTTGGAGTAGGGCGAAAGGATGTATAAACATGCAAAGGTGATGCAAGTTAAGGAAACATTATTCCTTTTTGCTCTCAGTTGCAAGAAATCTGAGTTTGATGATTGCTCTTCTGGGTTATCCGTCATGCCGCCACAACGTTGCAAAGTCCCCACAGACGGCGCCAATGTACAAGATGTCTCTGGTACGGGTTGAGAGATGGATCGAGAACTTGCGGGTTGAGGCAGATGCCGGATCACGTGACTGGAGCAATGGGGGGAGGTACCTGCAAAGACACTCCGACGCTCAAGTCAGAATGGATCTAAGAGGTATAAGGTGTGAGGAATGAATGAATACCTGGAGGGACCTGGGTCCTCTATTTATAGGTGATGGTGAATATCTTATCTTATCTTATTTGGCTAAGATAAGGGAGACGTTTGAATTCGAAAGTTGGTTAGGAGCTCTAGTGGGCTGGTTCCGGGCCTTTTGGAAGGGCGAAGGGGGTCGGACCCTGGTAACCGGGTTCGGGGACCGTTCTGGGTGTAGGATCCGTGGGCCGGATCCGTAACAGATAACATATCTTATATAGCTCCGAATGATGAGCACGAAAGTTGGAGAGTGTGGTAGTTTGTGTCCACGATAGTTGTCTTCTTGCAACGACGCCTCATAGGAAGAAAAGGAATTGTTGTAAAAGCTATCAAATGAAAGAGTAATTAGTAAACGAATGATATTTTCTTCTAGCATACATAGTCTTTTATAGTGGTAAAATAAAAATGGAAGGAATTAAATTTTATATTTCTATATTAGGAATATAATTTGATATTTATCCTAATAAAATTATTATTATTATCAATATAAATGGGTTAACAACTTGCCACTAATAAAATCATTGGATAATGAATAAGAATTAGAAGGATATCAATATAATTAAAATGAATATAATTAAAATGTTTACAAATATTTTCGATTGATAATTAGTTTAATAATGCATTAAATATTGATTTTATATAATTATAATAAAGATATTTTTCTAAATTAGTATAATTATGTATTATTCATTAAAATAATTAAAAATATTTTTGATTAATAATTGGTAAGTAGTTTAATAATGCATTAAATATTAATTTTATATAATTATAATAAAGATATTTTCCTAAATTAGTATAATTATGCATTATTCATTAAATGCATTCATTTTAGAAGGAAAATGGATTCACAAAAAAGTGACACCTCACTTTCATTAGTCGAGGAAAAACCCAGTTTTAGTATATTAAGTATATATATAGGGGGGGGGGGGCGTTTAATATGTTTATATATATATAAAGTGAATCTAATCAGGGGGTGGGGTTATATATATATATATATATATATATATATATATATATATATATAAAACAAAAATAAATAAATAAATAAATAAAAATACAATATATATATATATATTTTAATTATTTTAATTTCTCTTATTCTTTTATCATTTTCTCCTTCTTTTGCAATAATATTTGTTTTTTCTCCTCCGTGCACTTTTTATGTCTCTCTCTGTTTTCAGATTTTCTTTGCTTGAGGACAAGCAAACTTTTAAGTTTAGTGTTGTCACTTCGTTTATGGCTTTTCTGTTTATTTTTATGGCACCAAAGGGAGACGAATCATCTTCATGGAGGAGCACAGCCTGAAGAATGAAACGGCCACTAGGATAACTGAGGTGGTTAAGTTCCTTTCATTCTATATTTTCTCCCATTCTTATTATGATTAGGTTCCTGTTTTCTGCTATTTTTGTTATTGCATGATCAGTTGTTATTTCAATTCCTAGGTTCTAGTTTAATTTACTATTTTTTTTGTTATTTGATTTTATTCTGAAAGAGTGTCTCATGTATTACTCACTAAGCTTGAAATCAGAAAGAAAAGAAAGAAGAAAAACATGTAATGCATGAGAAAGTGAGTTTATATTTAAGATTAGTCTTGTTACTTAAATATGGTGGGATTGTTGTGGTTTTGAATGCATGACATGAACAGTGCATATTTGAATTTGAATCAAAGGATGTTGGTATATGAGGAACAAGAATTTAGAGAACTATTATGAATTCTCTGAAGTAACCAAACATTTAATCCTTGAAGCAAAAGAAACAGCAAAAGAAAAATAAAAGCAAGGTCCAAGGCTCTGAGCATCAATGACTAAGGAGGTCAGACATGTTTAAACGCTCAAAGAGTTATTTTCCTAGTCATATGCTTGTGGTGTTCTTGTGTCAAGTAATCCTTGAGACAAAACATTTAGAGTCGAGACCAAATACATTTAGTAGAGTATGCCAAAGGCTTTGAGCACCACTGTTTGGGAGTAACTGAAAGAAAAATCAGAACTTAAAGAGAGTTCTCCAGTTAAGTGCTTGTGGTGTTTTTGTGTCAAGTAACCCTTAAGACAGAACATTTAAAGTCACGGCTAGGCTCAAGGTGCAAAGCACCAATTAAAAGAGAATTGAAGGATATCTGCTGTGTTCAAGGATTAAACTGAAGTATAAAGATCAGAGAATTCATAATATTATCCGGATTCTAATTCCGAATGACAATGACATTCCTCTGATTCAATGGAGAGTGAGATGCCAAAACTATTCAGTATTGCAATAGATAAACCCCACTTTAAGGAGAGACATGAGCATAACTAAACTCCCACTTCTCATGCAAATTCACATCTTAATCATGTACTGATTTTGGTTACTTAAGGACAAGCAACAATTCAAGTTTGGTGTTGTGATGCATGAGTATCTTATCTATCTTTTCATTGTGAATTTGCACTTGAATTGTTAAGTTTAATCAAGAATTAATACATTTTAACCACTATGAATGCTACTTTGAGCTGTGTGTAATTCTATTTATTTCAGGTAGCATTTTGGATGAATTTCACAGAGTTTAAGTCAAGGCTAGAGAATGGAGAAAACGAAGAATTATTGCTGACCACTCCACGCTGAACTTGGAATTTTCCAAGTTCAGCGTGGAACTAATCCTCCATCCAGTCAATTCGACCTTGTCCATGCTGAACTTGGGATTCTCCAAGTTCAGCGTGGAATCCACGCACTAAGGGAGAACCATGCACCATTCCTCGCTGAACTTGGAAATTTCCAAGTTCAGTGTGGATTCAAAGGAAAAGCGTGGAATTGTTACTGCCTCCTCCACGCTGAACTTGGAAATTTTCAAGTTCAGCGTGGACTCAATGGAACTCAATAAGGACGCCTCTGCTTATCCCACACTGAACTTGAGGTTTTTCAAGTTCAGCGTGGATCCTAACAACCAAGTGGTCCCCAGGTATTCAAGAAAAGCTGCGAATGAAGCTAGAATTAATTTTGATTTAATTTAATTTTATTTATAAATAAAAAAATATATTATTTTAGTTTTAGGAAATATATTTTACATTAATTAGGATTAGATATAAAAGAGAAAAGAATCTCTTCTCTCTTACTCTCATTCCGTACTTTACAGTTTACCTGAATCCTTATTTTCTCTCTGAACCATGAGCAACTAAACCTCCACTGTTAAGGTTAGGAGCTCTGTCTATTGTATGGATTGATACTATTATTTTTCTATTTTAATTCATGTACTGATTTATAATTCAAGAATTATTTTCGTTCTTTATTTTATGAATTTGGGTAGAACGGAAGTATAACCCTTGTTCTAATTGCATTATTGTATAACTTGGAAAAGCTCTTTACTTGAACAACAGCTTGAAAACAATTTTTCCTAAATTTCTAATTATCTGGACTTAACAGGATACGTGACATATAATCCTCTTATATTTGGGTAATTAGGATTTCTGTAGCATCTAAACTTGAATTGAACTTCACCCTCTAATTGAAATTAAGTGACCAAGGAATTAGAGGTCGATAAATTTTAGAGGAGACTAAAAAGGTATAAGGAATTAGGGTTTAGTCACATACAGTTTGCCATGAATTAAATCTTGCATGATTAAAATAGTTAGTAAGAAAAGTCAATTCGGAAGATAGATATCTCTGAAGCATTAACTATTTCTCCATATATTATTCACATCTTGTTTACTGCTTGCTTTTATGATTTTCTGAATTTACTGTTTATGCTTTTGAACTCTCAAACACCATTTTCTGTTTGTCTAACTAAGTAAATCATTTAACCATTGTTACTTAATCCATCAATCCTCGTGGGATCGACCCTCATTCACTTGAGGTACTACTTGGTACGACGCGGTGCACTTGCCGGTTAGTTTGTGGATTGTAAATTCCGCACCATTACCCGAAGCAACATAAAAGCGACGTATGCCGGTAAGGGAACCAACAACAAATCCTTGCATAAATAAATAGTCTAAGGTTCAAAATCCCATTTGAATGTAAGTTTTTATATTAAGAATAAGTAGAAACAGATCAAAAAAGTTTTTGACAAGATTTAGTTGAGTACTGATAAGATTAACATACCTTTCTATTTGGTTGGTAACTTATAGCAGTTATGACATCTCGAATGTCTGCCCAGTCAACAACTCGCTCTTTGCACATTCCCCATATTTGAACTTTACCATCTATGGAGCCACTGATGAAGTAATTTTCATTAACAGAGTTGAATTGAATGCATGTCACTACTTCCATGTAAACAAGAGATACAATAATTAAATATCATACTAGTTGAAGCATTGAACTAAGTTATGCTAATAACGGTTCATATTATAGTTCCAAACTAAATAGAATTGGAAAGATCTTTCTTAAAGAATGAGATTAAAAAAGTTGGTTTTAAAATTACCATAATCTGTGTAATGAAAAACATTTAGATATTGACTACAACCAATCTGCCACATGCGAATAGTTTTATCCATTGAAGATGAAATCAGAATCTGCATCAAGAGATATTATAGATCAGATTAACATTCAAACAGAACACATAAGAGAGATAAATATATGATGCCTAGTGTCATATCTAAAAAAGAAAATATTGTACAGGAGCTGTCCTAAATGCATCTGCGGTTTATAAGATTATAATTAAGATCATTAGAGGTGAACAAGTGCATTAGTACCTTAGAATAATACTCAATTGCATTTTTGAAGTCTTTGTCTCTATATGCAATATCCCCAAACTTTTTTGGTGTTCAATATATCTTGCACTTGTTGCTTGTGTCAAGACGTGGAAAGAAAGCTGCAATAACATTCTCGGTTAATAAACAAGAGAAATCACAAAAGAAGTTGGCAGAACAAGAACTTGTCAAGTCAGATATACAATTATAATCTTGTGAGAAATTACCAAAAGCATCCTTTAGCAGGCTTCCTAAACATCCTTCCAAATACTAAATGAAAGAACAATTGATTGCTTTGTTAGATTCCCATATATTTAGGCATATCTATTTTCTTTTTTATTTGATTCTTCAATTCTCTTTTATCTATTACTATTGCTTTTTGATAAATCCTTGAATCATAATCGATATATCTAAATACCAATTATATTCAGATACGACATTGATCCAAACTTAAATCAAGGACAGTGCATATTGCATTCTCTAGCACTGCAACTACGGCATAAATTAAGGAATAAAACTTGAATGTGTAAGGGTACTAAGTATTGAGAAAACCACAAATAGAGAACAACTTTAATGTCAATGAATAATGAAAGTAATAATATTCATCATCGCACTAGTTACCATAAAAATACGCGTAAGAATCTCCGGACTTGAAGCGACCAGAATACATCCCCGAGCCTGTTTGATAAATATATAGAGAGTGACATGAAAGAGCTGAACTTCAAAAGATTAAATTATATGAAGAATTATATCAGGATATTACATATAAACCTGCAAATAAGTCATATATGGTCTTGGATTCACAACTCTCAAGTCTCTATAAACTTCGAATGGATTGGCAAATTCACTGAACCTAAAGCTAGCCTCAGACTAGCAAATCCAAATTTCAAATTAATTTTTGCTGGGCCATAAGAACCGGCGCATGATGATATGCAAGAATGGATTAATTAGCATGAATCACATAAACCCTAGAAAATGAGAATTTCTCAAATAAGGAATCAAAATTGAACAAGAGAAAGATGAAAAGGTTATTGAGGTGCGAACTGAAACTAGAGATCATAATGTATGGCAGAGGCGGCGATAGAAACCACCGCATGAGGCTACAAGCCAACGATAGAGACTGTGACATGAACTTGAGGATGAGGTGGTAGTGAAAAATGTCACTTGAGCCGTTCGGTGTAGAACTTAGTGTGAGGAAGAGGAGGAGATGGAGGCGACGGCGAAGTGAAGAGGTTGCGACCGCAAAGTGAGGTGGAGGAAGTGACAGAGTAAAGAAGGGTGAAATGTGAGAAATGAGAGAGATGAGAAAATAGCCTCAGCTGTGAAAAGGGATATTCTTCATAATTAAAAAAGATTGAAAAAAGAAGAATTACATTTAACAAGAAAAATTACGGCTATATTAATATGGCCGCTAAAAATTTGTCGGTAAAGACCAAATTTTTTGTAGTGCTACCATTCCGGATATGAAATTCATAGGCCAGATCCGTAACAGTTAATACAAATTTATTCTTTGTACAGAAATAAAAAGTGTTCTATAGAAAATAAATATTTTTAATTTTTTTAATTGATACTATTAAGTGTAATATTTTATTATATAATATATTCTCTAATATATTTTTTGGTAATCTCACTTAAAAAGAGTGTATAATAAAAGAGCATATATAACGATATCAATTGAGAGAAAAATTTGAAAATATCATTTCTCGTATTGTATATAAACATTTGATTGACGAATTATAATTTTTAATATTGATATTATGGTTATTTGATCATTAAGTTGATATTGATAATAATTTTAAAAGGCTAATTATACTGTTGTGTTAGAACGATTTAATTTTATAATTCAAATCATCTATATTAATCATAAAAAAATATATCATATTACAAAAACATACTTAAATTCATAAAAATAATTAAAAAATTGTTTCGATTTTTTGTATTCCTGATATAGCTGAATCATAACTCTTCTTTAATATATATATAAATGGAAATATTTGATAACAAAAAAAATCAGTCAAAAACAGTTATAATTTGTTTTATTTAATATTTATTAATTATTGTGATAATTAATTAATATTAAAAAAATAAATTTTGATTTTTTTTTGTTTACTTAACATTATTGGTATGCGAAATTGTTACTCAGGTTGTGAATTATTGTTCGAAATTGATTCCCTGGCGATGGCACCAAAAACGGATGCACAGAACCATGGTCTAAACATATCTTCACAACTTCGCATAACTAACCAGCAAGTGCACTGGGTCGTCCAAGTAATACCTTACGTGAGTAAGGGTCGACTCTCACGGAGATTGTTGGTATGAAGCAAGCTATGGTCACCTTGTAAATCTCAGTCAGGCGGATATAAAATAGTTATGTAGTTTTCGAAATGTAGTAATAAAAGAAGGATAGAAATATTTATGTAAATCATTGGTGAGAATTTCAGATAAGCGTATGGAGATGCAATCGTTCCTCTGAATCTCCGCTTTCCTGCTGTCTTCATCCAATCAGTCTTACTCCTTTTTATGGCTGGCTTTATGCAAGGGCATCACCGTTGTCAGTGGCTACATCCCCTCCTCTTGTGAAAATGGTCCAAGATGCCCTCTCACGGCACGGCTAATCATCTGAGGTTCCCGATCATGCTGGAATATGATTCACCCTTCTTTTGCGTCTGTCACTACGCCCAGCACTCGCGAGTTTGAAGCTCGTCACAGTCATTCAATCATTGAATCCTACTCGGAATACCACAGACAAGGTTTAGACTTTCCGGATTCTCTTGAATGCCGCCATCATTCTAGCTTACACCACGAAGATTCTGATTAAGAGATCGGAGAGATACTCATTCAATCTAAGGTAGAATGGAAGTGGTTGTCAGGCACGCATTCATAAGGAATGATGATGATTGTCACGTTCATCACATTCAGGTTGAAGTGCGAATGAATATCTTAGAAGCGGAATAAGTTGAGTTGAATAGAAAAACAGTAGTACTTTGCATTAATCTTTGAGGAACAGCAGAGCTCCACACCTTAATCTATGGAGTGTAGAAACTCTACCGTTAAAAATACATAAGTGAAAGGTCCAGGCATGGCCGTGTGGCCAGCCCCCATGATCTAAGAACCAGGCGTCCAAAGATGATTCCAAAGATAAAACTCAGGATCTCTAATACAATAGTAAAAAGTTCTATTTATAATAAACTAGCTACTAGGGTTTACAGAAGTAAGTAATTGATGCATAAATCCACTTTCGGGGCCCACTTGGTGTGTGCTTGGGCTGAGCTTGAATGTTACACGTGCAGAGGCTCTTACTGGAGTTGAACGCCAGGTTGTAACGTATTTCTGGCGTTCAACTCTGGTTTGCGACTTGTTTCTGGCGTTTAACTCCAGACAGCAGCGTAGAACTGGAGTTCAACGCCCTTTTACGTCGTCTAAACTCGGCCAAAGTATAAACTATTATACATTGCTAGAAAGCCCTGGATGTCTAGAAGCGCGCCATTTTGAGTTCTGTAGCTTCAGAAAATCCACTTTGAGTGCAGGAAGGTCAGAATCCAACAGCATCAGCAGTCCTTCTTCAACCTCTAAATCTGATTTTTGCTCAAGTCCCTCAATTTTAGCCAGAAAATACCTGAAATCACAGAAAAACACACAAACTCATAGTAAAGTCCAGAAATATGAATTTAACATAAAAACTAGTGAAAACATCCCTAAAAGTAACTAGATCCTACTAAAAACATACTAATAACAATGCCAAAAAGCATACAAATTATTCGCTCATCACAACACCAAACTTAAATTGTTGCTTGTCCCCAAGCAACTGAAAATCAAATAGGATAAAAAGAAGAGAATATACTATAAATTCCAAACTATCAATGAAACATAGCTCCAATTAAATGAGCGGGACTTATAGCTTTTTGCCTCTTGAATAGTTTTGGCATCTCACTTTATCCATTGAGGTTCAGAATGATTGGCATCTATAGGAACTCAGAGTTCAGATAGTGTTATTGACTCTCCTAGTTCAGTATGATGATTCTTGAACACATCTTCTTTATGAGTCTTGGCCGTGGCCCTAAGCACTTTGTTTTCAAGTATTACCACCGGATACATAAATGCCACAGACACATAATTGGGTGAACCTTTTCAGATTGTGACTCAGCTTTGCTAAAGTCCCCAATTAGAGGTGTCCAGGGTTCTTAAGCACACTCTTTTTTTTTTGCTTTGGACCTTGACTTTAACCGCTCAGTCTCAAGTTTTCACTTGACACCTTCACGCCACAAGCACATGGTTAGGGACAGCTTGGTTTAGCCGCTTAGACCAGGATTTTATTCCTTTAGGCCCTCCTATCCACTGATGCTCAAAGCCTTGGGATCCTTTTTATTTGCCCTTGCCTTTTGGTTTTAAGAGCTTTTGGCTTTTTCTGCTTGCTTTTTCTTTTTCTTTCTATATTTTTTTTCTGCAAGCTTTGTTCTTTGCTGCTTTTTCTTGCTTCAAGAATCATTTTTATGATTTTTCAGATTATCAAATAACATGTTTCCTAGTCATCATTCTTTCAAGAGCCAACATATTTAACATTCTTAAACAACAACTTCAAAAGACATATGCACTGTTCAAGCGTACATTCAGAAAACAAGAAGCATTGTCACCACATCAATATAATTAAACTAAGTTCATGGATAAATTCGAAACTCATGTACTTCTTGTTCTTTTGAATTTAAAACAGTTTTCATTTAAGAGAGGTGATGGCTTCATAGGACATTCATAACTTTAAGACAAAGTTACTAACTACTAGATCATGTAATGAAGACACAAACATAGATAAGCACTTAACATAGAAAACGAAAAACAGAGAATGTAAGAACAAGGAATGAGTCCACCTTAGTGATGGTGGCGTTTCCTTCTTGAGGAACCAATGATGTCCTTGAGCTCTTCTATGTCTCTTCCTTGTCTTTGTTGCTCCTCCCTCATTGCTTTTTGATCTTCTCTAATTTCATGAAGGATGATGGAGTGCTCTTGATGTTCCACCCTTAATTGTCGCATGTTGGAGCTTAATTCTCCTAGGGAGGTATTGATTTGCTCCCAATAGTTTTGTGGAGGAAAATGCATTTGAGGCATCTCCGGGATCTCATGGTGATGAGATTCATGCGCCTCTTGAGCTCCATGAATGGGCTCTCTTGCTTGCTCCATCTTTTTCTTAGTGATGGGCTTGTCCTCTTTAATAAGGATATCTCCCTCTATGTCAATCCCAGCCGAATTGCATAGGTGGCAAATGAGGTGAGGAAAGGCTAACCTTGCCATAGTGGAGGACTTGTCAGCCACCTTGTAGAGTTCTTGAGGTATAATCTCATGAACTTCCACCTCTTCTCCAATCATGATGCTATGGATCATGATGGCCCGGTCTATAGTAACTTCAGACCGGTTGCTAGTGGGAATGATTGAGCATTGAATGAACTCCAACCATCCTCTAGCTGCAGGCTTAAGGTCCAGTCTTCTTAGTTGAACCGGTTTGCCTTTTGAGTCAATCTTCCATTGAGCTCCTTCTACACATATGTCCATGAGGACTTGGTCCAACCTTTAATCAAAGTTGACTCTCCTTGTGTAGGGGCGTGCGTTCTCTTCCATGTTTGGCAAGTTGAACGCCAACCTCACATTTTCCGGACTAAAATCTAAGTATTTCCCCCGAACCATGGTGAGATAATTCTTTGGGTTCAGGTTCTTACTTTGATCATGGTTCCTAGTGATCCATGCATTAGCATAGAACTCTTGAACCATTAGGATGCCGACTTGTTGGATGGGGTTTGTTAGAACTTTCCAACCTCTTCGTTGAATTTCATGTCGGATCTCCGGATACTCATTTCTTTTGAGTTTGAAAGGGACCTCAGGGATCACCTTCTTCTTGGCCACAACATCATAGAAGTGGTCTTGATGGGCTTTGGAGATGAACCTTTCCATCTCCCATGACTCGGAGGTGGAAGCTTTTGTCTTCCCTTTCCCTTTTCTAGAGGATTCTCCGGTCTTAGGTGCCATCAATGGTAATGGAAAAACAAAAAGCTTATGCTTTTACCACACCAAACTTAGAATTTTGCTCGCCCTCGAGCAATAGAAGAAAGAATAGATGATGAAGAAGAAGAAATGGAGGAGAGGGAGGAGGGGTTGTGTTTCGGCCAAGAAGAGAAGAGAGGGTTGTGTTGTGTGAAAATGAGGAAGAATGGAAGGCTTTATATAGGGGAGGGAGGGGGGTTAAGTTTCGGCCATATAGGGTGGGTTTGGGTGGGAAATTGATTTTGAATTTTGAAGGTAGGTGGAGTTTATGGGGTAGGTTTATGGGGAAGAGTGGATGGATGTGAGTGGTGAAGAGGTGATGGGGAAGAGAGATTGAGGTGATTGGTGAAGGGTTTTGGGGAAGAGTGTTTATGGGATTGTGTGAAAGATGGGTGAGAAGAAGTGAATGGAGGTAGGTGGGGATCCTGTGGGGTCCACAGATACTGAGGTGCTTAAGGATTTACAACCTTGCACTAAATTAGGCATGTAAAATGCCTTTGCACACAACTCTGGGCGTTTAGCGCTAGATTGGTGCTTGTTTTGGGCGTTGAACGCCCATTTGTAGCCTATTTCTGGCGTTGAACGCTAGAACCATGCTTGTTCTGGGCGTTCAGCGCCAGCTCTCCTCCAGGGTGCATTTCTGGCGTTCAAACGCCCAGATGCTACCCATTTCTGGCGTTCAGCGCCAGAACCATGCTCTGTTTTGGCGTTGAACGCCCAAAATATGCTTCTTACTGGCGTTTAAACGCCAGTAAGGTCTTCCTCCAGGGTGTGATTTTTCTTCTGCTGTTTTTGATTCCGTTTTCAATTTTTATATTTATTTTGTGACTCCACATGATCATGAACCTAATAAAATATGAAAAACAAAAATAGAATTAGATAATTAAACATTGGGTTGCCTCCCAACAAGCGCTTCTTTAATGTCAATAGCTTGACAGTGGGCTCTCATGGAGCCTCACAGATGTGCAGAGCTTTGTTGAGACCTCCCAACACCAAACTTAGAGTTTGGATATGGGGGTTTGACACCAAACTTAGAGTTTGGTTGTGGCCTCCCAACACCAAACTTAGAGTTTGACTGTGGGGCTTTGTGTGACTCTGCTTTGAGAGAAGCTTTTTATGCTTCCTCTCCATGGATGCAGAGAGAGATCCTTGAGTTGTAAACACAAGGTTGTCCTCATTTATCTGAAGGATCAATTCTCCTCTGTCCACATCAATCACAGCTTTTGCTGTGGCTAGGAAAGGTCTTCCTAGGATGATGGATTCATCCTCTTCCTTTCCAGTATCTAGGACTATGAAATCAGCAGGGATGTAAAGGCCTTCAACCTTTACTAACACGTCCTCTACTTGTCCATATGCCTGTTTTCTTGAATTGTCTGCCATCTCTAATGAGATTTTAGCAGCTTGCACCCCATAGATTCCCAGTTTCTCTATTACAGAGAGGGGCATGAGGTTTATCCCTGAACCAAGGTCACACAGAGCCTTAAAGATCATGGTGCCTATAGTACAAGGTATTATGAACTTTCCAGGATCTTGTCTCTTCTGAGGCAATGTCAGTTGATCCAGATCACTTAGTTCATTGGTGAACAGGGGAGGTTCATCTTCCCAAGTATCAATGCCAAATAATTTGGCATTTAGCTTCATGATTGCACCAAGGAACTTGGCAGCTTGCTCTTCAGTAACATCCTCATTCTCTTCAGAAGAGGAATACTCATCAGAGCTCATGAATGGCATAAGGAGGTTCAATGGAATCTCTATGGTCTCTAGATGAGCCTCAGAGTCCTTTGGTTCCTCAGAGGGAAGCTCCTTATTGATAACTGGACGTCCCAGGAGGTCTTCCTCCTTGGGATTCACGTCCTCTCCTTTCCTTACAGGTTCGGCCATGGTGCTTATGTCAATGGCCTTGCACTCTCCTTTTGGATTCTCTTCTGTATTGCTTGGGAGAGTACTAGGAGGGATTTAAGTGATCCTTTTACTCAGCTGGCCCACTTGTGCTTCCAAATTTCTAATGGAAGACCTTGTTTCATTCATGAAACTTACAGTGACCTTGGATAGATCAGAGACTAAGTTTGCTAAATTAGAGGTATTTTGTTCAGAGTTCTCTGTCTGTTGCTGAGTGGATGATGGAAAAGGTTTATTATTGTTAAACCTGTTTCTTCCACTATTATTAAAGCCTTGTTGAGGCCTTTGATCCTTCCATGGGAGATTTGGATGATTTCTCCATGATGGATTATAGGTGTTTCCATATGGTTCACCCGTGTAATTTACCTCTGCTATTGCAGGGTTCTCAGGATCATAAGCTTCTTCTTCATAAGAAGCCTCTTGAGTACTGTTGGATGCAGCTTGCATTCCATTCAGACTCTGAGAAATCATATTGACTTGCTGAGTCAATATTTTGTTCTGAGCCACTATGGCATTCAGAGTATCAATTTCAAGAACTCCCTTCTTCATAGGCGTCCCATTACTCACAGGATTCCTCTCAGAAGTGT
This sequence comes from Arachis ipaensis, assembly GCF_059453495.1. Classification (NCBI taxonomy): domain Eukaryota; kingdom Viridiplantae; phylum Streptophyta; class Magnoliopsida; order Fabales; family Fabaceae; genus Arachis; species Arachis ipaensis. Next base: position 69,391,101 of record NC_142438.1, read on the forward strand.
ACATGAACTGGTTATTAGCAACCATGTCAATGAGTTCTTGAGCTTCTGCAGGCGTTTTCTTTAGGTGAATGGATCCACCTGCAGAAGTATCCAATCACATCTTTGATAGCTCAGATAAACCATCAAAAAATATCATAAAAAAAATCCAAAAAAAAACAAAAAAAAAAAATTCAAAAGAACAAAACAAATCACAAATAAAAAATCAAATAATAAAAAAAAACAATCAATAAACAACAACAAAAACACAAAAAACAAAAAACAAAAAAAAAAAAATTCAAGAAACAATCACATCAAGAAAACAAAACAAAAACAAAACAAAAACAAAAAACAACAACAAAAATCAAAAAAAAAATTACAAACAAAAAAATCTATCAAAATCAAGAAAATAAAGACACAAAAAAACAAAACAAATCAAAAACAATCAAAAAGAAACACAATCACAAACAAAAAAAAATCAAATCAAAAACAACAAAAAAAAAACAAAAAACAAACACAACACAAAAAACAACAGCAAAACACACAAAAACAGAAACAATCAAAAAAAAAAACACTCAAAAAAAAAAAAATTCAAAACACATCAAAAAACAAAAAACAAAAAAAGTAACAAAAAAAATAGAACAAAACATCAAAGAACAAAAAAACATTCAAAAGCAAAAAAAAGCATTCAAATAACAAACACAAAAAGAAAACATCAACACACAAAACAAACAAAAAAAAAATCAAACAAACAAAAACAAAAAAAAACATCAAACAAAAACATACAAAATCAAAAAACAACAAAAAATCAAACAACAAACACCAAACAAAAAAACAAAAAAAAAAATAACAAACAAAAAAAAAAACAAAAAAAAAAAAAAAAAAAAAAAAACAAAAAAAAAATCAAACAACAACAAAACAAAAAAAAAAAAAAAAGCAACAACAAAACAAAAAATTCACAAGAAACAAAAAAAAAACACAAAACAACAACAAAACAACAAAAAAAACAACAAACAACACAACAAACAAACAAGAAACATCAAAAAAAAAACACACATCAACAAAAAACAACAAAACAAAACAACAAATAAACACAAAAAAAAACAAAACAACAAAAAGAAAAAAAAAAAACAACAACAAAAAAAAACAAAAATCAAAAAAAAAAATTCAAACAAAAACAAAAAAAAAAAAACAAAAAAAAAAAACAAGCAAAAAAAAACAACAAAAAAAAAAAACAAAAAAACAAAAAATCAAAATCACAAAAAAAAGACAAAAAATCATCACAAAAAAACAAAAACAAAACACAAAAAAAATAACAACAAAATCAAAAAAAAAAAAAAACAAATGAACAATCAACAAAAACAAAATAGACAAAAAAGAAACAAAAAAAACAATCAAAAAACAAAAAAATTCATAAACAAATCAAAAATCAAACATCAAGAAAAAACAAAGCAAAACAACAAAAAAACATAACAAAAATCACAACAAAAAAACAAAAACACAAATACAACAAAAAACAAAACACAACAATTCAAAAATCAAAAATTCAACAAAAAAACAAAAACAAACAAAATCAACAAAAAAAAAACAAAAACAACAAAAGAAAAGCAAAAAAAAACAAAACAAAAACAACAAAAAAAATCAAAACAAAAAAAAATCAAAACAACAAATCAAAAAAAAAAAAAACAACAAAAAAAAACAAAAAACAAAACAAAAAAACAACAAAACAAAAAAAAGCATACAACAACACAAAATCAACAATAAAAAAAAACAACAAAAATTCAAAAAAAACAAAAAAAAAACAAATAAAACACACAAACAAAAAACAACACAATCAAAAAAAACAAAAATAACATCAAAACAACACATATTCAAACAAAAAAAAAAAAAAAAAAAAACAAAAACAAAGAACAAAAAAACAAAAAAAAAAAAAAAAACAACAAAAAAAAATTCAAAAATCTACAATTCAAAACAAACAACAAAAATCAATCAAGAACTCCCTTCTTCATAGGCGTCCCATTACTCACAGGATTCCTCTCAGAAGTGTACATGAACTGGTTATTAGCAACCATGTCAATGAGTTCTTGAGCTTCTGCAGGCGTTTTCTTTAGGTGAATGGATCCACCTGCAGAAGTATCCAATGACATCTTTGATAGCTCAGATAAACCATCATAGAATATATCCAGGATGGTCCATTCTGAAAGCATGTCAGAAGGACACTTTTTGGTCAGCTGTTTGTATCTTTCCCAAGCTTCATAGAGGGATTCGCCTTCTTTTTGTCTGAAGGTTTGAACATCAGCTCTAAGCTTGCTCAGCTTTTGAGGAGGAAAGAACTTGGCTAAGAAAGCCGTGACCAGCTTATCCCAAGAGTTCAGGCTGTCTTTGGGTTGAGAGTCCAACCATATTCTAGCTCTGTCTCTTACAGCAAAAGGGAAAAGCATGAGCCTGTAGACTTCAGGATCTACTTCATTAGTCTTAACAGTATCACAGATCTGCAAGAATTCAGTTAAGAACTGAAAAGGATCTTCAGATGGAAGTCCATGAAACTTGCAGTTTTGTTGCATCAGAGAAACTAGCTGAGGTTTCAGCTCAAAATTGTTTCCTCCAATGGTAGGGATGGAGATGCTTCTTCCATGTAAATTGAAATTAGGTGCAGTAAAGTCACCAAGTATCCTCCTTGCATTATTATTATTTTCAGCTGCCATCTCCTCTTCCTGTTCGAAAATTTCTGAAAGGTTCTCTCTGGATTGTTGTAATTTAGCTTCTCTTAGTTTCCTCCTCAGAGTCCTTTCAGGTTCTGGATCTGCTTCAACAAGAATATTCTTGTCCTTGCTCCTGCTCATATGACAAAGAAGAGGGCACAGAAATAATAATAATAATAATAACAGGGATCCTTTATACCATAGTATAGAGGTCCTTATGTAAGTGGAAGAAGGGATGGGGACAAAGAATGTAATGTAAAGAAAGAAACACAAGGGTGAGGAGAGCAGAGATGTGAGGTGAGGAGATGTTAGTAGATGAATAAATAAATAGAATAAGAGAGAGAGGGAAAATTTCGAAAATAATTTTTGAAAAAGAGTTAGTAATTTTCGAAAATTAAAATCAAAAATTAAAATAATTGGTTAATTAAAAAGAAATTTTGTAAAAGAGGGAAGATATTTTCGAAAATTAGAGAGAGAGTTAGTTAGGTAGTTTTGAAAAAGGTAAGAAACAAACAAAAAGTTAGTTAGTTAGTTGAAACAAATTTTGAAAAGATAAGAAGTTAGGAAGTTAGAAAAGATATTTTGAAATCAAAATTTTTTTGAAAAAGATAAGATAAGAAGATATTTTTGAAAAGATATGATTGAAATTAGTTTTGAAAAAGATTTGATTTTTTTTTAAAAATCACAATTAATGACTTGATTCACAAGAAATCACAAGATATGATTCTAGAACTCAAAGTTTGAATCTTTCTTAACAAGCAAGTAACAAACTTGAAATTTTTGAATCAAAACATTAATTGATGATGTTATTTTCGAAAATATGATGTAAAATTAAGAAAAAGATTTTTGAAAAATATTTTTGAAATTTTCGAAAATAACTAAAAAAAAATGAAAAAGATTTTGATTTTTGAAAAAGATTTTGAAAAAGATAAGATTTTTAAATTGAAAATTTGATTTGACTCATAAGAACAACTAGATTTTTAAAATTTTTTGAAGAAGTCAAATCTAATTTTCGAATTTATGAGAGAGAAAAAGGGAAAGATATTTTTTTGATTTTTTTTTGAATTTTTATGATGAGAGAGAAAAATACTAAAAATGCTCAATGCATGGAAATGTTTAGATCGAAACAATGAATGCATGCAAGAATGCTATGAATGTCAAGATGAACACCAAGAACACTTTGAATGTCATGATGAACATCAAGACTTATTTTTGAAAATTTTTATATGCAAAGAAAACATGCAAGACACCAAACTTAGAAATCTTTCATGTTTAGACTCTATGGATGCAAAAATGCACATGAAAAACAAGAAAAGACACAAAACATGCAAATGCAAAGATCAAACAAGAAGACTTACCAAGAACAACTTGAAGATCATGAAGAACACTATGAATGCATGAAATTTTTTTTCCGAAAAATGCAAGATGAATATGCAATTGACACCAAACTTATAACTTGACTCAAGACTCAAACAAGAAACACAAAAATATTTTTGATTTTTTATGGTTTTCTAATTTTTTTGTATTATTTTTTTTTCGAAAATTATTTGAAAAACAAAAATAAGGATTCCAAAATTTTTAATATGAATTCCAGGAATCTTATGCTCTTTAATCTAAAGCTCCAATCAAAGGGTCAGGCATGGCTTAATAGCCAGCCAAGCTTTAGTATGTAACTCAGACATGACACGCCTAACATGCCCTACAGTCGTGGCTTTACAGCCAGCCAGGCTTCAACAAGCTTTATGAAACACTAGAATTCATTCTTAAAAATTCTGAAGAAAAATATATTCTTGAAAACATTTTTATTTAAAAATTTTTTTTTTGAAAACAAAGGAGAAATTTTTGAAAGATTTTTTGAAAAATTTTTGAAAACTTTTTGAAAAGAAAACGAAAAAAAAAGTTACCTAATCTGAGCAACAAGATGAACCGTTAGTTGTCCAAACTCGAACAATCCCCGGCAACGGCGCCAAAAACTTGGTATGCGAAATTGTTACTCAGGTTGTGAATTATTGTTCGAAATTGATTCCCTGGCGATGGCACCAAAAACGAATGCACAGAACCATGGTCTAAACATATCTTCACAACTTCGCATAACTAACCAGCAAGTGCACTGGGTCGTCCAAGTAATACCTTACGTGAGTAAGGGTCGAATCCCATGGAGATTGTTGGTATGAAGCAAGCTATGGTCACCTTGTAAATCTCAGTCAGGCAGATATAAAATAGTTATGTAGTTTTCAAAATGTAGTAATAAAAGAAGGATAGAAATACTTATGTAAATCATTGGTGAGAATTTTAGATAAGCGTATGGAGATGCAATCGTTCCTCTGAACCTCCGCTTTCCTGCTGTCTTCATCCAATCAGTCTTACTCCTTTCTATGGCTGGCTTTATGCAAGGGCATCACCGTTGTCAGTGGCTACATCCCCTCCTCTTGTGAAAATAGTCCAAGATGCCCTGTCACGGCACGGCTAATCATCTGAGGTTCCCGATCATGCTGGAATAGGATTCACCCTCCTTTTGCGTCTGTCACTACGCCCAGCACTCGCGAGTTTGAAGCTCGTCACAGTCATTCAATCATTGAATCCTACTCGGAATACCACAGACAAGGTTTAGACTTTCCGGATTCTCTTGAATGCCGCCATCATTCTAGCTTACACCACGAAGATTCTGATTAAGAGATCTAAGAGATACTCATTCAATCTAAGGTAGAACGGAAGTGGTTGTCAGGCACGCATTCATAAGGAATGATGATGATTGTCACGTTCATCACATTCAGGTTGAAGTGCGAATGAATATCTTAGAAGCGGAATAAGTTGAGTTGAATAGAAAAACAGTAGTACTTTGCATTAATCTTTGAGGAACAGCAGAGCTCCACACCTTAATCTATGGAGTGTAGAAACTCTACCGTTAAAAATACATAAGTGAAAGGTCCAGGCATGGCCGTGTGGCCAGCCCCCATGATCTAAGAACCAGGCGTCGAAAGATGATTCCAAAGATAAAACTCAGGATCTCTAATACAATAGTAAAAAGTTCTATTTATAATAAACTAGCTACTAGGGTTTACAGAAGTAAGTAATTGATGCATAAATCCACTTACGGGGCCCACTTGGTGTGTGCTTGGGCTGAGCTTGAATGTTACACGTGCAGAGGCTCTTACTGGAGTTGAACGCCAGGTTGTAACGTATTTCTAGCGTTCAATTCTGGTTTGTGACTTGTTTCTGGCGTTTAACTCCAGACAGCAGCGTAGAACTGGCGTTCAACGCCCTTTTACGTCGTCTAAACTCGGCCAAAGTATGGACTATTATACATTGCTAGAAAGCCCTGGATGTCTACTTTCCAACGCAAATGGAAGCGCGCCATTTTGAGTTCTGTAGCTCCAGAAAATCCACTTTGAGTGCAAGGAGGTCAGAATCCAACAACATCAGCCGTCCTTCTTCAACCTCTGAATCTGATTTTTGCTCAAGTCCCTCAATTTTAGCCAGAAAATACCTGAAATCACAGAAAAACACACAAACTCATAGTAAAGTCCAGAAATGTGAATTTAACATAAAATCTAGTGAAAACATCCCTAAAAGTAACTAGATCCTACTAAAAATATACTAATAACAATACCAAAAAGCGTACAAATTATCCGCTCATCAATTATCCATATAAAAAAAAGAGATTATAAGAACGACTTAGCTTTCACACGTTGGAGATCGAAATTCTTAAATTATTATTCATATTTGATCAATTTCAATTCTCGAGGGCGGTGAAAACATACATATATAAATATCAAAAATTTCAATTAAGTAATATTGCGTTCGTTATCTCACAAAGATAAACCATAACACGTGCACAAAGATTTGCCAAATAAATTTAAAAAATCAATAAAGAAAGCATTGCAATCTATCGAACTTATGTGAATAAATCAATAGTAATATATCAATCACAATAAATTCATTAGATCAATGAAAGTAACGCGTAACGTAATTTCGATCTGGTGAAAGAAAAAATATCAACCATAAGCAATTGAACCAAATATTCTGAATGACCCAATCATAAATGACTCTAATATTAGAACAAATTAATTTTATAGTTTAGAACATTCATATTAAATCAGCAAAATATAAATAATATAAAAATATACTTGGATCCATAAAAAAATATATCATAATCTAAAGGTTTTATAATTTCTGTATATATATATTACCATATATCATATAGATGTATTTTTAAGCATCATTTGATATTGACTCTACAGTATAGTTGTCAGAACCGAACCGGTAATCGAACTGGTCAGGTCACTGGGTCACTGAGTCATTGGTTCAACCAGTGAGTCACTGGTTGAACCGGTTGACTCGGTATTATGTAAATAAAAAATAAAAATAGTCAAAAACCTAAAATTAAATTTTGAAAAATACATATTTTTACTAACATTTTAAGAACAATTAAGTCGAATTCTATAAATAACTAATACAAAAATAGACATATAATTAGTTCATAGTACTATATAGTATCTTAATTAGACACAATAAGAATAACAATCTATGAATTATATCCAAAGAATAATTTCAAGGTCTAAATATTTTTGTATAATTAAATGATTATATAAATTAATTTTTTTCTCAGAATAAATAATTTTTATTTTATTTTTATATTCATTATTATTTTTTATTTTAAAATTAATTAATTTATACTTCAATTAAAAAATAATTAATTTAAAAAATATTGAGTTAAGTATTTTCGTGTATATATATATATATGTATTAGTTATTAAAAATTGAAATATATATTATAAAAAGCATTAGTAGTACTAAAAAAATGGGTAGCGCAGTGGTTGTCAACTTGGTCTTCAATTCAGAAGACCCAAGTTCGACTCCTACCCCTTGCATTGTATTTTTCCAAATTTAACAACCCGCATGCTGACGTCAGCGTGACGTCATCGACACGCAGGTTGACCGTTGACTGGACCGGTTCGGTTTTGGTCCGTGTCGGTTTTGACCGGTTTGAGCCGGTTTGATCGTTTCGTACCGGTTTTGACCGGTTCATTTCCTCAAGCAGTCAATATACTAAATCGGACCGGTACAAAGTCCAATTCACCGATTTTTCGGTCGAACCGGCTGGTCTGGTCTGGTTTTTACAACTATGCTCTACAGATAATAATCTTACATAATAACATATATATAAATAATAACAGTAGAATTTATCCACCAAATATTAATAAGTACATAATTTAAACTAGTTTTAGAAGAAACAAATTAAGAATGATAATTTTTTTTTGCATATCAAGCAACATATTTGATACAATTCTTCTTTATGTGTCTTGCTTTTTTATAAAAAAAAAAGGTTGAAATTTGAATTTTTCAGAGTGCACACACTATAAAAAAAGAAGCATAAAATGACACTAATATTACGGGAGTTCTACAAAATTGCTGTAACATTCGAACATTATGACATCTTTTTATGGTGCCATAATTTATACCTGATGGCGGTTTTTGTGGATTCCGGCGGTTTTAAAACACTATTACCACATTGTATAAAAAAGTCCAACCCTAACTTCCATTAACGTTTCATGCAAGACGATGGCCACTGTGAGAGAACGGTTGAATCTCTGCCACTCGCGATGTCCTCTGTTCACAATCTCCTCCGGCGACGATCCTCTCCAACGATGACCTCCTCCAGCGACGTCTCCTCTTGCGACATCTCCTCCAGCGCCGGTCTCCTCTTGTGACGTCTCCTCCGGCGACAATTTTCTTCGACGACGTTTTCCTACATGGCAATCTCGTCCATTGAGCTACCGTACTGCAAGTTTCTCCGCTGGCGGCAGACTCGTGAGGTAGGTTCTTCTCCCTTTTTTTCCTTTGTTTCTTGAAAATATTTCATTCTAATAGATCCTCTTGGGCTTGCCTTAGATTGGATGAAAAAATTTAATTAAATTGGTTTAAGTCTCAGCATAGTAGTCAAAATAGGTTGCTTACTGTTTTCTTTATTTTGCTTGCAATGTTTCTTGCTCTTTAGCTGTTTCTTGTGCTGATTTGGGAGCAGATAATGGTTTGATTGGTTAATTTTATGGTAGATTCTACTCTCTATCTAAATAATATGTCCTCAGAAGAAAAGTTGAAAATTGAACTTACAAAGGTTAAAGATGAGTTCAAAATGTGAGAGTCAGATTGTGGATATGCTCGAGTTCATGGTAAGAGCTATTATTAATTAACTATTTTATTTATGAAAAGCATGTGGAAAGAAAGGAATGAATTTGCTCTAGTTACCTTCCTATCAATTTAAACCATTGCGTGGCTGTCTTATTGCAATATAGGTTTATAATTAGATGAAAATGATAATATCAAAAGTGTTTTGAAAATGCTTATGAAAATGGTTATAAAAACTTGTTATTAAGAAATTAATGATGTCATTTTGGTTTCATGCAGTTGCCACAACTCACAACTAAAATTAAGCATCTATCAGCTTTTCTACACAAGAAGGTGAGTTGCTTCTTCCAACATCTCTCATTGATCTTAATCTTCTAAATATTGAAATGAAACTAACTAGCTAATGTTGGCATAATTGGCAATCTCAAATATAATAGGATGGCTCGCAATCTCTTTTGCCAAGGTAAGTGTTAATAAGCAACTAACAGATTGGGGTTTAATACTTTAATGGATGTATTAATTTGTTGTTACTGATATAGGACTCGTCTTTTCTATTTATGGGGAGATTATTGGAAGATTTCGGCGTTTGTATAATCTCTTACGTGGTAATCTTGATGTCCCTTTCATCTTTTTTTTGTTTGGACTTTGATTTCTAAGTGAAACTAGTGTACTATAGGTTTTCCTTTAACTTGTGTTTAGGTTCTTGTTTATATAGCTGAGATATCACCTCAAAACATGAGAGGTACCCTTGGATCGGTCAATCAGGTACCACTTACTTTTGCTTCTCAAAACTTCATCTCTTTTTTCTCACCTCTTACCTTTATTAAATATTATTATTTGAAATAGAAGTTGTAATATACTTGTTGATCAGCTCTCTATCACAATTATTGGAATAATGTTGGCATACCTCCTAGGCCTTTTTGTTAACTGGAGAACACTTGCAGTTCTAGGTAAATTTTTAAAATGAATTCTTTTTTACCTTCTCTAAAATAAAGGATAATTTATTACTTGTAACATATTTAATTATTATTATTAGATAAAATGGGTTAGTTTATCATACTTAGTATTAATTCTTAATTTAACCTAAATTATAATAACTTAACCAATTAAACAAAGTATAACCTTTTTTAAACAATTTATAAGAAGTATTAGAGAAGCTTCAATTTGTAATTATGAAGAGCGATTAAATAAGGTCAAATTTGTTATTCTTTATGATTATGAATCGAAGATAATATATAATAGTAAGTTAAAAGCTGAGTTTGATTATTTTGCAACCAAAGCGAAATCTATTCAAATATTTTACATTTTTGATTCTTTCCCTTGCTCCCCTTAATAAATATAGGAGAAAAGGACAAATAGGTCCCTGATCTTTTGTTCCGCGGACATTTTCGTCCCTAACCATTGAAAAATACTTTTAAGTCCCTGACGTTCACAAAATTTGGACGGATCAGTCCCTGGCGGAGACATTTGGACGGATCAGTCCCTGACGGAGGCATTTGGACGGAGGGACTGATCCGTCCAAATTTTGTGAAGGTCAGGGACTTAAAAGTATTTTTCAATGGTTAGGAATAAAAATGTCCGCGGGACAAAAGTTTAGGGACCTATTTGTCCTTTTCTCTAAATATATTTATCCAACAAAATCTTTGAGCTTGATGGGGCTTTTCGAGGCACGGATCCTGAGGCTATTGAAATGGCTAGGTTGTAGTTTGTATCTTATATATCACTTATTTATTTTATTTTCCTTACTTAGAGATGATATGTTGTTTCTTTCTTCTTCTTTTTTAATGTATTAGGTTCCTCTTGCCCGAATTCATCATCCAATGAATCTTCTGCATCACCAATCTTATAGCAGGACATTGGGTTATCTTCTTGATAGGACTCCATAAATCTTCCTTTAATTTTTAATTTAATTTAATTTAATTTATCATTTTTTTGTTTATATAAAAAATTTTTTGTGTGGCTGAAGTATGTTCCAGGAATAAGCTTCAAAACAAACAATAAATCTTTCAAGGTGTGCCACATAATTAATTTATATGGTAGGTAAAGTTCTTTATTTGGTTGTAGCTCCTGGTTTAAGGCTTGGAGTTTGTTCTTCATTGTAACCAAGTTTTAAGGATTTTGTAATTTAACTTGAATTCTGCTTGTTTAAAACGGGATAAGTTATTGGTTGCTGAATTACACAGTAGCAGCATTGGGAGTGTTGTTTTCTTTTTATGTTTCGATTATTGACCGCAGCTGGTGCTTCTTGAAAGAGAATTAAACATTGTTAACCCTGCTGGACGCTAAGATTGTTCGGATAAATACTTAACTTTCTATCCATCTCATGTCAAACATATCAGGTCAGTGACATTTTCCTTTCCTCTGGAATATGATTTACTTTCTCCAGTCTTTATGATGATAAGGCATAAAATGAGTTATATAAATTAAGATCATGAATACAATTTGTTGTTATAGAGGTGTTCAAGTATCTTAGAAAGAAAATTCACACTGCTTCCTACTTCTTCAAGCCATGGTTGCATCTTTTAGTCTCTCCCACTTCTCACTCTCACTGCCTAACAAGGTCTCACTTTTGTGCATATATTTTTTGACCTGATTTTATTGAGAAATTTTTAAATAGACTGTGTTATTTTTGCACATATCAAAATATTAGCAGCAATTCTTTTTTTTTTTATTTTTAGATTTTGTTTTGCCATCATTGTAGGTATTCTTTCTCATTTGTTTCAAAGGATGAAATTCCACCAAACCAGTATGCTTTGGAAGTTTTAGATATCTCCTTCATTCTCTTATATGTTTGATACTCATTGCTGCATACTTGTTTACTTAGATCAATTTTAAATAGAGTTATTTTTCTCACTGATAGGCAAGTGTATGCTAAATTTCTAATCTTCTTTAGGGTATTTGCATTGTAAAGATCATATATTAGCCCATTACTTTGTTTTCATTTGTATATATAATTTGAAATATTTTCTGTAAATACTCATCCGATATCACAGTATAGTAATATTCAACAAATTCTTTTTTAATAAACAAAATCTTTGTCCTTCATTTCTCGATAAGTTTTGGTAGTTTGGTTTCAGGCTACAAGATAAATGAAACAGCAAAGTTAGGTCCTCGCCCAGAAAAGCGTATTGAGATATACGAATTCGAAGGGCACTATATATTTAGGTGGAGCCATGATAATTCAATAATTCATGATTTTTATGATGGAGATTTGATGTATCTTTAGTTAGATGTTATGTTTAGAATTAAAAATTCATATTATGTTTGACGCTTTATTTGTATAGGAGTTATTACTTTTGATTTTTAATACTAAAATATTATATGTTATGTTTAATACTTTATTTATGAGTTACATAATATTTTGTTTATGGGTTATGATTTCTTGTTATTGTAAAATTTTAAACAAAAAATTATTTGTTTAACGTAGTAAAAATGACAGTTAAAACTGTCTTTTTAAACAATAAAAATGCCATTTTAACTCGGTAAAAATGGCGGTTTTAAACTACCATTTTAAACAATAAATACTGCCGTTTTAAACAACATGAAACGCCATTTTAACCAACCAAAATCTTTTTATTTGGAAATAACGGCGGTTTGAACCGCCATTTTAACAAAGCAAAAATTGCCTTTTTATCTGAAAAAAAGGTAATTTGAACCGCCGTTTTAACCAACAAAAAATGTCATTTTATGTGGAAATAACGGCGATTTGAACCGCCATTTTAACCAGGTAATTGTGACGGTTTTTTGAAAACCGCCGTAAAAACCAAATAGCGCTTCAAATTATGGCGGTTTTTTAAGCGCCGTTCAAGGTAATAATGGCGGTTTAAACCGCCATAATAATCCTAAAAAACTGCTGTAATTACCAATTTTTTTGTAGTGATAGGAAGAGAGATCAAAATGAAATGCATGAATAAATCCTCAGTTAACTTTTAGTACTTTTAATTTGAAAACAAGATGAGTTTTTTTATAATGTATTCACTTATGTTCCTTTTAGGGTTAAGTACTGAAATCATCCCTAAGGTCTGGGGCGAAAATCAAAATCGTCTCCGGCCTTTTTTTGTTATTAAAATCATCCTCAATGTTCAAAAATGCTTTAAAATCATCATTTTTACCAATTTTATTTTTTTTATTACCAAACTACCCCTCATTAAAAAAATTATAAAATAAAATAAATATAATTATAAAATAAAATAAATAAAAAAGAAAGGAAAGAGAAAAAGGGCTTCAGGAAACAAAAAGAAAGAAGGACTTGATGTAGTGAGGGCTTGAGGGAGAGAGTGACGGAGAGCTGAGAAGGGAAGAGAGGGAGGCTGTGTCCAGCGCCGCCGCCCGCTGCCGCCATGCCCAACTGCCTTGCTTGTCATCGTCGCCATCAAAGGGAAGAGGGAGAGAGAGTGCCGTCGCGAATCAAAGTTGAGCCGAGAAGAGAGATAGCGCAAGAGAGGAAGTGAGCCACCGAGGGGAGCGTTACCACCGCCAGGGCCGCCGTTGAGGGGGGGTGGGGGGAGGGGGAGGGAAGGGAAGCCGCACCACCGTACCGCTATACCGCCGCCCCATCGCACCGCCGCACCGCCGTCCTGTCGCCTGTGATCCGCCACTGTTCCTCCTCCTTCTTTTTCTTCTTTGAACTGGATTTTTGTTGTAGAATTTCTGGATTTTTAGTGATTTTTGTTGTAGAATCTTTCTGAAGTGAAGAAGCTCAAGGCTATTTTTGGTGGCAGTGGATAATAGCTTCGTTAGTGAGATCATGTTGGTTAACTCAAAATTAATCCGTTGCTTCTATTTTGTGATGTGAGATACTGCAATTTTGAGTTCTTGTTCCCAGTTTCTTCGCGTTGTTCTCTTTCTCTCTTCTTCTTTTTTTTTTTGTTGTGAAGAACATATGATTTTTTTTTTAAATTTTTTAATTTATGTTGTTGCTAATTTTAGATCTGAAATTATAGTTGATGATTGCTGAATTGTTTAATTTGAAATTTTTGTTGATTTGTTTTTTATTGTTGCTGTTGGTGTTGCCGGATTGTTGGTGGTTATGGTGTAGCGATGGTGATGGAGATGATAACGCAGAGGGTAGTGGTGAAGGTGATGGGGATGATAATGCAGAGGGTAGTGGTGAAGGTGGAGAGACTTTTTAATTTTTGTTTGAAGGGCAAAATAAAATTGGTAAAGGCGGGCGGGTTGGACGTAGGGGCGGCGGCTGGTTGGACGCAGGGGCTGCGGCTGGTTGGACGCAGGGGAGGCGCGTGGGTTGGACGCAGGGGTGGCAGCGGGTTGGACGCAGGGGCGGCGGCAGTGGGGTGAGGGGGTGAGGGAGTGGAAACTGAAAACTGATGATGATGGAATTGGGGGTGGGTTTGGGGTGGAGGGAGAGATGAAGAGATGTTGGGTGTGGTGGGGGTGGGGTTTTATTTTTTAATATTATTTTTATTAATAGTTAAGGGTAATTTGGTCCAAAAAAATAGAAAAGGACGATTTTATAACGTTTTGTAACGTTGATGATGATTTTAATAACAAAAAAAGGTTGGGGACGATTTTGATTTTCACCCTAGACCTTAGGGACGATTTCAGTACTTAACCCTTTTTTTTACCTTTATACCTTGATCCGTTATGCTATAACTTGGTCTTTATTGTACGTCATAACTCAACTTTATTTACCTTAGTTCTAATTTTATAACCAATAAGTTTATTGACCATCATTACTATCTTAATGGCCAAATGATCATAACATCAATATTATTCATTAATCCTATGCTTATAAAAAGCACCTTTTATATCTCAACAAAGAATATACTCACATGATTATAGTTTTATGATTTCTATATGTCTATAAACTATTCATTAACATTCTATATTCGTAGAATTCTTATACCTTTCAAACACTTAAACACTTCCTTACTTAAACGTCAGAGTGCCTTTTACAGGTACCTATCCTTCTTGTTCTTTGGTATCTAGGTTATACTCATTCCATAAAAGAAAAGGTGTATTAAAACCAAGATTGTGAGAGCCGAACTGATCAATGAACCAGTAGAATAACTAGTTTAATAGTTCAGTGGTCCAATCATAATTCAACTAGGGTTCAACAAACTAGGAGTTCAACTGGTTTAATTTAAATATGAAATAAATTATTAAAAATTTCACAATTTCACATGATAAATTGTCTATAATTTATCATTAAAAATTCACTTTGTGGTTGTTCCATCTTAAACATACAACCAACAACACAATAAAAAATGGTTTTAGATAAATTAACTGAGCAAAAAATATAACAACACAATTAGAAAATTATGACAGAAAATTAACTCGATAAAAAAAATTAACCATCAACAAATTATTCCGTAAATTTAGCAAGGTACCATTAATTCATCCATTTAACAAACCAATAAAACAACATCAACAAAATTATATCAGAATCATTGAAATTAATAAAACAACATCCATTTAATAATTAAGAATGGGCCAGACCATCTGGATTTCAACTTTTCAGGAAAGAGTCTTAGTCTGGAATTGAACAAGAGAACCTTTTGACCAGGCTCAAAGACTCTCTCAACTATTCTCTTGTCATGACACCTCTTCATCCTCTCCTTGTATACCTTAGTACTCTCATAAGCTTCTAGCCTGGATTCCTCTAATTCATTGAGTTGTATCAGCCTCTTCTCCCCAGCTGCTTGAGCATTAAAATTGAGAAATTTAGTGGTCCAAAATGCTTTGTGCTCTAGATCCACTGGGAGATGACATGCCTTACCATACACCAATTGATAGGGAGATCTTTCGATGGGTGTCTTGAATGCTGTTCTATAGGCCCAAAGTGCATCATCCAACTTCCTTGCCCAATCTTTTCTGGATTCTCCAACAGTCTTCTCAAGAATTCTCTTGAGCTCCCTGTTTGAAATCTCAGCTTGTCCACTTGTTTGGGGGTGGTATGGTGTGACCACTTTGTGTTTCACTCCATATCTAAGGAGGAGAGCTTCAAGTTATTTGTTGCAAAAGTGGCTCCCTCCATCACTGATCAAGGCTCTAGGCATACCAAATCTACTAAAAATGTTATTTCTTAGGAATTTGAAAACCACCTTGTTATCATTTGTTGGAGAGAGAATTGCCTCCGCCCATTTGAAAACATAGTCCACAGCAACTAGAATATAATTGTTTGAGTATGAAGTTGGGAATGGCCCCATGAAATCAATACCCTATACATCAAACAATTCTAATTCTAGTATGAAATTTTGGGGCATTTCATTCTTTTGTGGCAAGCTCCCTGACCTCTGACACTCATCACATCTCCTTATAAATTCTCTTGCATCTTTAAAGATGGTTGGGCAAAAGAAGTCACATTGAAGCACCTTTGCAGCAGTTCTCTCTCTCCCAAAATAACCTCCATATTGTGATCCATGAAAATGCCATAATACTTCTTGACCTTCTTCATGTGATATGCACCTTCTTATCATTCCATCAGAGCACCTTTTGATTAGGTAGGGCTCATCCCAGAGAAAGTATTTGGTATCATGAATTAGCTTCCTTATTTTTTGCTTGTTGAATGAATGAGGTATTGCTTCAGTGGCCTTGGAATTGGCTATATTAGTGAACCATGGAGCTTCTTGAATAATCAATAATTGCTCATTAGGAAAGATTCATTTACACAAGGGTTGAATCCTTCAAGGTCTTCACAAGGGCTTCTAGAGTGGTGGTCAACAACTTGATTCTCTACCCCTTTCCTATCTTTTATCTCTATGTCAAATTCTTGGAGTAGAAGAACTCACCTAATCAATCTTGGCTCTGAATCCTGTTTGTTTAGCAAGTATTTCAATGCAGCATGGTCAGTGAAAACTATAACTTTCAACCCAATTAAATAAGATCTAAACTTATCAAAAGCAAAAACTATTGCCAACAATTCCTTCTCAGTTGTTGTATAGTTCTTTTGGGCTTCATTGAGAACCTTACTAGTATAATAAATTATATGTACTAGCTTGTCTCTTCTTTGTTCTAGTACAACACCAATGGCAAAATCACTAGCATCACACATTAACTCAAAGGGTAGATTCCAATTCGGTGGTGCTATAATAGGTGCAGAGGCAAGCCTATTCTTAAGGTTCTCAAAAGCTAGCATGCATTCTTCATCAAATTTAAAGGGAACATCAGAGACTAGTAAGTTGCTTAAAGGCTTTGCAATCTTAGAAAAGTTTTTAATGAATCTTCTATAAAATCCAGCATGCCCCAAAAAACTTCTTATTGCCTTGACATTGTTAGGTAGGGGTAATTTTTCAGTTACCTCCACTTTAGCTCTATCCACATCTATACCTTTGTTGGAAATTCGGTGGCCAAGAACTATACCCTTAGTGACCATAAAATGACACTTTTCCTAGTTTAACACCAAATTAGTTTCTTGGCACCTCTTTAGAACTAAGGTAAGATGATGTAGGCAGTTAGAAAATAAACTTCCAAAAACTGAGAAGTCATCCATGAAGACCTCAATGTATTTTTCAATCATGTCAGAAAAAATAGACAACATACACCTTTGGGATGTGGCAGGTACATTGCATAATCCAAAGGGCATGCGTCTATAAGCAAAACACCATATGGACAAGTGAAAGAAGTTTTCTCCTGGTCTTTATGATCCACCACAATTTGGTTGTAGCTTGAATATCCTCTAAGAAGCAATAATAAGCATGTCCTGTTAATCTTTCCAGCATTTGATCCATGAATGGAAGTGGAAAGTGATCCTTTCTAGTGGCTTCATTAAGCTTCCTATAGTCTATGCACATGTGCCAGCCAGTCATAGTTCTTGTTGGGATCAATTTTTCTTCTCATTAGGTGCCACCGTGACACCACCTTTTTGGGGAACCACTTGGACCAGGCTCATCCATGAGCTATCTGAGATATGATAGATCACCCCTGCTTCCCACAATTTCAGCACCTCTTTTTGCACAACCTCTTTCATTGTAGGATTTAATCTTCTCTGTGGTTGAAATGTGGGCTTTGCATCTTCTTCTAGAAAGATTTTGTGCATGCACATTGTTGTAATAATTCCCTTGAGATCAGAGATAGTCCAATCAATGGCATCCTTGTGACTCCTCAAAACTTCAAGCAAATCCTTCTCTTCCTCCTTACTTAGTGATGAGCTAATGATCACTGGGTAGGTATCATTATCTCCCAAGAATGCATACTTAAGATTGGAAGGTTGGCTTTAGCTCAAGCTTGGGTGCTTCCTCTTCCTCTTTCTCTTTCTCTAGCACACTCAGAGTGGTTGTGATCTCCTCTGGTTCCACATTACATGCTTCATGAACAACTTCAAAGGCTTCATCAAACTTGTCTTCTCCCAAGATCTCATGCACCAAGGATTCAATGACATCAACCCTCATGCATTCTTCAAGAGGCTCACTTAGATAGTTCATTGCTTTGAAGACATTGAACACCATTTTCTCTTCATGAACTCTGATAACTAGCTCCCCCTTTTTACACATCAATGATGGCTCTGGTGGTGGCTAAGAATGGTCTCCCTAATATGATTGATGCATTGACATTATCCTCCATATCTAGCACTACAAAGTCAGCTGGAAAGATAAACTCTCCCACTTTCACTAGCAAATTCTTCACTACTCCATAGAAAAATTTAAAAGATCTATCTGCTAGTTGGAGTGCCATCCTAGTGGGTTTGACTACTTCAATCAACATTTTCTTCATCACTGAAAGGGGCATTAGGTTGATGCTAGTACCTAGGTCACAAAGTGCTCTTTCAATGGTGATATCTCCTATGGTGCAAGGAATTTAGAAACTTCCAGGATCCTTCAATTTTTAGGGAGATTTTTCTGGAACATAGCACTACACTCTTGGGTTAAAATCACTGTCTCCTTGTCCTTCCAACTCCTCTTTTTAGACATGAGTTCCTTCAAGAATTTGGCATATAAAGGCATTTGCTCTAATGCCTCAGCAAAGGAGATATTAATTTGAAGCTTCTTGAAGATTTCAAGAAATTTGAAAAACTGCTTGTCCCTCACATCCTTTTGAAGCCTTTGAGGATAAAGGGCTCTCAGCACATAAAGCTTCAAGACTTCTTTCTCTTTAGGTGGTGTTGTTTCAGGAACCACTTTCTCCTTTTGTTTGCTTACTTCTTTGTTGGATTCTTCACCTTGTGTTTCTTGGCTTGTAGATGGGCCTTCTACCACCTTCCCACTTCTTAGCATGATGGCTTTACATTCTTTCCGTGGGTTGCTTTCAGTGTCATTCTGAAAGATATTGGTGGGTTTGGCTAGTTGCTTAGAGAGTTGGCCAATTTGCACCTCCAACTTTCTTATTGTGGCGCCTTGATTTTGCATGTTGGACCTTGTCTCTTCTCTAAAGTTCTTTGCCTCCTCTTTAGAGCTTTTTGTATCCTTCATAAGCTTTTCATGGAGAACTTCCAGCCTGAAAAATCTTTGATGATTGTTCCACTTCATAGTTTCCTCCAAAATTGGCTCCTTCATTCATGTCACAAATTGATGCTTGAGTATTGATGGCTGAAGCTTGTATTCCCCCATTTGTTTGGTAAGTGTTGCCAATTACTGTGAGGTGAGCTGCATTTGTTATGCCATGAGCTTGTTTTGTGCCATGATAACATCTAAAGTATCCAGTTCCACCACTCCCTTCTTCATGTTCATATTCCTTTCTAAAGAGTAGAAGTATTGGTTGTTGGTAATTATGTCAATCAGATCCATTACTTTTTCAGGAGTTTTCATATGAAGTGAACCTCCTGTTGAGTTGTCTAGTGAATTCATAGATGCTTGAGTTATACCTTCGTAGAAGATTTTGCAGCTGAACCCAATCTGTGAACATGTTTGGTGGGCATTTCCTCAATAACTTTTTGAATCTTTTCCATGCTTCATATAGTGATTCACCTCAAGTTGCTTGAATGTCTGAACCTCTGTTCTGAACTTGATGATCCTTTGAGGGGAGAAGAACTTAGTCAAGAACTTGTTGACTAAATCCTCCCAAGTAGCAATACTCTCCTTGGGGAAAGTTTCCAGTCATTGAAATGCTCTATCTCTAAGAGAGAAGAGGAACAAGGGCAGTCTATAAGCATCTTGTCGAACTTTATTTATTTTGACAGTGTCACAGATTCTGAGAAATGTGGGCAAATGTTGATTTGGATCTTCTTGAGCACCACCTCCGAATTGACAATTTTTCTGGACTAAAGTGACAAGTTAGGGCTTAAGCTCAAAGTTATTGGCATGTACATTGGGAGTCAGAATGCTACTCCCACAATTACCAGGATTAGGATTGGTGTATAAACCTAATGTCCTCCTAATAGGTGGAGCATTAGCATTATTATTGCCAACTTCAACATTGTGATCATGATTAAATTCCTCAGCCATGTTGTGTTCTGAATCCTTTTTCTCAAATTCCTCAAGAACTTTTTTACCTCTTGCTTTTCTTCTTAATCTCCAAAGAGTTCTATCTATGTTTGGATCGTAAGATGTTGATTCACCTCTACAACCACCTCACATATACACAAACAACCAAAAGAACAGAGTAGAAAAGCTCACTCTATCATAGAGTGTAGTAAGAGTTAAGTGATGCAATATATCAAACAATTAATATGCTAGGATTAAAATGAATATATATACAATGAACAGGTAAATGGCATCAACTGTAAAAGTAAAATAAGTAAACAAAGAGTAAGCTGAGTACCAAAATAAAAGAAAACATTTAATCTAGATAGCTAATTAACTTAGTCATTATTAATCGTAATCAATCCCCGACAACGGCGCTAAAAACTTGATACAGAATCGATAAATAGTATCCACTGGCAAGTGCACCGGGTCATAATCAGGTAATAACTCACTATGAGTGAGGTCAATCCCATGAGGATTGATAGATCAAGCAACTTTAATCAACTGGCTATTCTAGTTAAATAATTAATTTGATGAAGTTTGATCCAAGTTTAGATAAATTGGCAGTAATAAGAACCGAGACTAATTAATCGTCTAAGTAAATAATTAACATTGCCCAAAATAGGATCTGAAACTTTAGAACGAGAATTTGAGGATTTAAATATAATTTTTGAACTCAATAGATTTTTTTGAGTCAGAAAATATATTTTCTGCGAAAAATCGGGAAAAACCGCAAACTGGCAGTCGAACCGGTTTAAGTCTGTCCGGTACTGTGCGAAAAAAATTATAAACAGTCAAAAACCTTAGAAAAATATTAGAAATGGAAAATCGGGCGTTAATTTTAAAGGTTTGGCCCAAAGTTGGGCCAAACGGGCTAAAAACACTAATGGGTTGGACCGGGCCCAAGTTGGGCCCAAGCCCAACATATATATATATACCCTCATTAAAGAACAATTCAGCACACACCACTCTCCAAACATACACACACGAGCTGAAAGAGAAGAGGGAGAAGAGAAGAGAAACACTATTCATCATCATCTTCTCAAGCTCATAACTTGAGCTACGGAGCTCCGATCACTGCATCGCTTGCGGCCACGCGATCCTTGCGAAGAGCTCTACAAAACCTAGCCAAGAAACTGGTAAGGAAGTCACGAAATCTCTCTCAGTTCTTTCTTCCAAAATTTTGAATTCTTAGGGTTTTGTATTGAATGAATTTTTGTGATTTTGGGTGACTCTAGCCTTTGATTACCTTTGGGTTTGGCCTCCACAACTGTTGGACAAGGTAAGAGGTCTTGAAATCTTGTGAAATTTTAATTATGATAAACCCTAGATTGATTAGTTATGATTTGTGTGTATATAGCTTGATTATTGTGAGTTTGGAAGCCTTTGGATGTGAGTTGATGCTTGTTGGAGTTGATTGGTGGCTTGAATTGTGGTTGAAAGCTTGACTTGTGCTCAATTTTGGGGTTTTAGAATATACTGGGAATCGGCCAAGGTATGGTTTCGGTTTCCTCTATACAATATATAATATTTATGGACACTTAGGCTAGTGACCCGTAAGATAGGATTGAATTAAATTGGTTTTTTGAATTGTTGAGGTATGATGCATAATGAATTGATAAGCTTTGGCTATTTTGATAAATTTTGATTGTTAATGTTGATAAAATGATGTTGAAGAGTGAGATTGAAGTTGAACGAGTTTAATTATGATGATCATTAATGATATAATGATGATGGATGATTGTGTGGATTGGAAAGTGGTTTAGTATGATATATGTGATGTTGAGGATGATGATATAGTAATATGGGTGGAAAATTTGGTATGAATGGTGGAAAGTGACATAAAGGGTGAGTTATGATGTAAATGGGAGTTTGGAATGGTTTGATTTGGTTTTGGTTATGTATTTCAAGGAATTGAGAAATTTGTGGATTTTGGTAAAAACTGGTTTTTAGTGAACTTTGACGGATCATAACTTATGCCTCAGTTTTCAAAATTGGTTGAAACTTATTTAGAATTAAAGTTCATTGAAAAGTCTTCAAATTGATATAAAGTTTGTAAAATTTGGATTTTTTTAGAGGAAGTTATGATCATTTAAAGTTTGGTGTCAACATCTGAAATTCTACAATGTCACAAAATTTTGTGATTTCTGGTTTGTGTGCGCACGCACAGCCTTGTGCGCACGCACACCCCTGTGATTTTTTGAACCTGTGCGCACGCACAGCCTTGTGCGTATGCACACACAGGGGAAAGCCTTCTATTGGGAGCGCTAGCACAACCTGTGCGCGCACATAACCAATAAAGTTTTACAACCTGTGCGAACGCACAACCCTCTGTGCACGCACACATTGGAGGGTGCACTCTGTTGAGAGCGTTCACACGCCTTGTGCGAGCAAACAGAGTTTGGAAGATTTTGCACTTGTGTGTACGCACACCTCTATGCGTACGCACACTTTTTGAAAATCTCCTTGGGTGTGCACACGCACACCCCTGTGCGTACGCACATGCCCTGTTTTTCAACTTAAACTTTGTTTTTGACTATTTTACTTTCCCAACGAGCTTGTAAACTTCTGTGACACCAATTTAAGACACTTTGGCTCGTTTTCGGGTATTAGAACATGGGAAATGTCCTAGAAACTTTAATGTGGTATTATCTTGGAAAATTAGAAAACAGAGGCTTAGATTTCTGGTGTACTGAGGATGGGTTTGGTTGAGAGAGAAGGAAAAGTAGTGAATTGATGATTATTGAAAGTAAATTGAGAAAGTGTCGAACTATTGAGTTCGGAATGGAAATGTTAAATTGTTAGTGGTTGAGATGAGTCGAGAACTCGGAATGAAATGATGGATCCATACTATACTAAAAAATGTTTTCTGTAAACCACTAAACTATTGTTTATACTGAGATTGTTAAGATACTATGCGCCCGGCAGGGATGGCGGTTGGATCCCGCTTGTCGAGGTAGCGGCAGCAGCGTAAGGGCGGTGGTTAGTCCCGCTTGCGTTGAGATGTGAGGTCCGTGGCAAGAGTATCCCGCTCGTATCCCTTCGGATTAATAGAGTGTGCAGGCACAAAATCCTGGACGGTGTTCCGAGCACCATATCACGGGGGTTCCCAATGATGATATCGACAATAGAGTGTGCAGGCACAAAATCGACAATGTGATATCACAACCAATAGAACAGGCATTCATCATATGCATTTTCTATCTGTTTGTTTGCTTTGCCGACTTGTAATTGCTTGCCTAATTGTATGACATGCCTAATTGCCTAATTGAATTACTTGATATATATGCCTATACTTGTGTTTTACTTGCATTGAAATTAATTGTACTTTCTACTAGGATTGAGGAGGCTCGGAAGGCGGTGGCGATGGGATCGCATGAAGGATAGGTTGGTGAAGGCTGTGGGATAGCGGAGAATTGTTAGATTAAAAAATCCTTTAAGATAGACTACCCTTTTTATTATGTTAAATTTTAAGTTATGCTTTACTATTTTAGTTATGCTTTAAGATGAATCTTGTGATGGATATCAAGATTTAGGATTGCCTCTGGCATCCTAGGGTCTTATATCTTACATCACTGGGCACTGTTACCATACTGAGAACCTCTGGTTCTTATACCATTTTCTGTTGTTGTTTTTCAGATGCAAGTCGCAACCCACCTTGGTGAGTTGCTTTGATGGTGACAGAGCGGAGGATCCTTATCTGTTTTGGATGTATTTTTGTTTATTTTTTTTTATATTTCTCATCTTTTGTATTTTACTTTTGCCTAGAGGCTTATTTTGAGAGAAAAACTTGTATAAGCGGTGTTAACTTTTGGAATTCTGTTTGGTCTATATACATGACTAGCCAGCTTAAACTCTGTGAGCCGTGGCCAGATCTTCATGTTATTATACTCTTATTTTTGGTTATATCATAACTATATCTTGTGTGTTAAGTTTGTAGCTTCGTGTGTATGTTTTGCGCTTTTCAAATGCTGTTTTTAAGCTATATCCTTCATCAGACTTTTAGAATATATTAATTCTTTCTATATATTATATGTATGAGTATAGAACTGTCGTAACCTTTGATTAACCTTTGCTTTACGATGCGAGGTAAGGCTTAGGGTAATTAGGGTGTTACATTTAGTGGTATCAGAGCAGTTCGTCCTCGTGAGCCTGAGGGATGGACCGATTGTGCTTTATTGCATACTCTGTGTGTCTTTTTCTTTGATGCTGTTAGGTTATCTAGTTGATATATGCATAGCATGCTTGTTTGTGAGTGTCTGTTTGGGATAATTGAAGTACTAGGCTTTTGATATAGAGACTAATCACCTTGATATCGATTGTTTAGTGTAGACAGTAACCCTAATGGCCACTCACGGATGAGATTGTACACATTCACAAGCCGAGAGTAGAAATGTGCAACCGGCTGATAACCATGCCGAGTTCATGGTGGCAATGGCGAATCTTGCGAACACCATGGAAGCTAATGCTGCTGCGACTCTGCAAGCTGTGCAGAGGTTAGGACAACCGGCTGGAAATGGAAATGGGAATGGCGAAGGAAACGTGAATGATAATGCAGAAGGAAATGGAGATAACATGGTGATGAGAAAATTCTTGTATGGTATAGAATTTCACACAAAATAATTCTCGTTGCAAGTATAGTTCTACACCAACAAACAATCCTCCCAATAAAAAATTTTGGTTGTCACAAGTAACAAACCTCAAATAAGAATTAACCGAAGTATTTAAACTCCGGGTCGTCTCACAAGGAATTGCAATGAAGTGCTCAATTATTGGCTATGAGGATGCAAGGGGATTGATTTGATATTTTGGCAAGAAAATAAATGGCAAGAGAAGTAAATGAACAATTAACTAAATAAAAGAAAGGAAAAATACTCTTGCCTAGACATAAGTAATATGAGATCACCATCCTTGTCTACAAACCATACATTGATAATTATGAGTGGCCAACTTATTAAGTCTACCTCCAAAAGCTTTAAGTACGTAATATCTACTCCTAAGCTTGAGGTACGTCAAATAGGGTTGATCACATCAACCCATAAGTCCCAACCTATCTACTAATTAGATTAGTAGTGGGTTGGTGTCAATGAGTATCAAATTGATCACCAAGGGTTCTCAAATCACCAAATCATTGAGACCCAATGACTTAAGGTCACTCAATTCCCTTAGCCTAGGCCAAGAGTGAAGGAAACTACTCAAAAACTAGTGTAAACATTCCATCAAACACCTAGGGTGCAATAAAAGTAAACATCACAAAATGCAAGAATTAACAAAACCCATGACTACCACAAGCATGAAATCAACAATAGCAATTAAGATGAACATAAAAAGGACATAGAAACATAAAATTACATTAAAAGAAATCAAGATCCAACAATGGTTCATCAACATAAAAGAGAGCAAAACAAGAAATTAACAAGAGAAACTAGGAAGATTAAGACAATAGAACACTAAAATATAAAGAGCGAATTGTAAGACAAATTTGAGAGAGATTAATCTAACTTTACCCTAATTTCTATCCTAAATCTAGAGAGAGGAGGGAGCTTCTTTCTCTAGAATTCTACCCTAAAACATGATGAAAAACTAATCTATGACTACTTGGTCCATTCCCCCTTCAATCATTGGATTCAATAGCATCAGAAATGAGTTGGATTGGGCCCAAAATGAGCTACAAATTGCTGGCCACGATTTCACTTTAGTGAATCATGCTAATCCATCGGCGCGTATGTGTACAGTGCACGTATGCATCCCTAAACGCAAAGCAACTATGTCAAATTTTATATCATTTTGAAGTCCCGAATGTTAGCTTTCCAACGCAACTGGAACTGCCTCATTTGGACCTCTATAGCTCAAGTTATGGTTGATTGAGTGTGAAGAGGTCAGGCTTGACAGCTTTGCGGTTCCTTCATTTCTTCATGAGTTCTCCCACTTTGCATGCTTTTCCTTCATTCCTTCAATCCAATATTTTCCTTCTAAACCTGAAATCACTTAACAAACATATCAAGGCATCGAATGGAATTAAAGTGGATTAAATTTAGCTATTTTAAGGCCTAAAAAGCATGTTTTCACACTTAAGCACAAATTCAGGGAGAATTGCAAAATCATGCTATTTCATTGAATAAATGTGGGAAAAGGTGATAAAATTCCCCAAATTAAGCACAAGATAAACCACAAAATTAGGGTTTATCAAACCTCCCCACACTTAAACTAAGCATGTCCTCATGCTAAGAATAAAGAAGGACAAGAAAAGGGGTATGAACATTTATTCAATGCAAATAAACTATATGCACCTATCTATATGAATGCAACTAAATGCAAAATGATTCTACCTACTTGGTCAAAAGTAAATCAATCTCCAAGAATATATATCAAGTAGGGCTAAGTAGTATGATAACTCATGAATCCTACCAATTCAAATATCAAAATGAAGTTCAAATAGACTTGCAAGAAGAGAGCTCATGAAAGCCGGGAACAAGGAATTGAGCATCGAACCCTCACCAGATGTGTATCCGCTCTAGTCACTCAAGTGTATAGGGTTGATCCACTCAATTCTCTTCTAATCATGCTTTTCATGATTTATTTTTCGTCTAACAATCAACAATTATTCAATGCATGCATACATTCATCATGAGGTCTTATTCATAGGTTGTAATGGGGTTAGGGTCAAGGTAGGGATGCATATGGTCAAGTGAGCTTGAAATTTGAATCTTTGATTAACCTAAGCTCTCACCAAACACATATAACAACCTATGCAATTCTAATACAATACCTAGCTACCCATGATTCCCACTTTTCACATACTCTTGCATTCTTTTTAATTCACCACACATATGCATTGATTTTTATTGAACTCTACTTTGGGGCATTTTTGTCCCCTTTTTATTTCTTTTTCTCTTTTTTTTTTCTATATATATATTTTTCTTATATATATATATATATATGTTTTTTTTTTCTTTATCATATTTTTAAAGTATATACAAACGTATCAATGCATATGATTTTACATATAGTGGATGAATATGTACCCAATTTCTAATATTTTAAACAAAAATAAAAATTACACTTTTACCTCAACCAATGTCCCAAGTTTCCCATACCCAAATGATACACACCCGCACTAGCCTAAGCTAATCAAAGATCCAAATCAAGGACATTTATTATTTTTCACTTAGGGATTAAGAACAAAAGAGATTAAATAGGCTCAAAATTGGCTAACAATGGTTGATGAAAGGTAGGCTATTTGGGTAAGTGAGCTATATGAAATGATGGCCTCAATCATATAAATGCATGTATACATAGAATAATAAACATAAAGAATCAAACAAATCAAAGATTACAATCATAGAAAAAGAATAATGCACACAAGAATGAAAATAAGTGGTTATAAGATGTAACCACACAATTGGGCTTAAAACTCACATGCTTGTGTCCTTAGCTCAAAAACCATGTTCCAAAATAAATTCTTCAAGCAAGTTCAACAAGAAAAAATTTTCAAATTGGTAGGGTGCCCTAAAACAATTTTTTTTCTTGGAAAAGAAATCATCACTCTAACCAAGTAGTTCTAACAGAAAAAGAAGTGGTAAAATATGTACAAATTCTAACTAGCATGCAACCTATTATGCAATGCAACAACTAACTAACAAAGACAAAAATAAAAAATTGGTGTTGAAAAAGGAAGTTGTTACCCATGGAGGTCAGTCGGACGACCTCCCCACACTTAGAAATTTGCACCATCCTTGGTGCATGCAAAGAAGAGCAAGGTGGACGGGTTGCTACAATTGATGAGCTCCTCCAAAAGGTTGTGCGGAAGGACTTATTTGTTGCCCCATTTAGAAGCTTTTCCTTTTCCTCTTTCGGTGGCCAACCTAAAAGGAAAGAAAAAGAAAGAAAATTAAGCCTACAACAAAGATATGAAAGTAAGTAGAACATAGGCGGGGGGCTAATGCCAAATAAGAGTAAGGTTCTCACTACATGTTAGCTATGCATGTAAGTGAGAGAGCAATATAAGCTAAGGCATATTAAATAACACTTGATGCAAGAGTAAAGTCAAAGCATGAAGAGCACTCAAAAGCATCAAGTTCAACTAGGAAGAGTGGGTCATGAAAGACATGTAAGTTCATATCAATGCACAAAGAATATAAGAGTCATACAAGATTAAGCATTGATTTAAAAGTTTCATCACCCAACAATATCAAACAAGTCAAGAAGCACCAAGATTAACCAAGAAATTCTCAACAATTGAGTAAGAGCATTCAACACCATTATTAAAATAAGAAACTTAGAAAGGAAAATAAGAACAAGCTATGAAAACAAAATAAAAATGCAATGAATGAAAATAAGCAAATGCAATACAAGAAAATAAAAGAAAAGAAATTTTTTTTACATTAGTAATTTATTTATTTATTTATTATTATTTATTTATTTATAATTAAAATTTTTTTTAGAAATATAATTTTAATTAGTTTTTTTTCAAGAGAGGAAGAAGAAAAAAATAGAAAGAAAGAAGAAGAAAAGAAGAAAGAAGGAGAAAGGAGAAAGGAGGAAAACAGGGTGCAAATCCGCGCATACGCGCCATGCGTGCTTATGCGCGGATGCAGCAGGGACAATCCGTGCGTACGCGCCATGCGTGCTTACGCGCAGATCAGCAGGGACAATCCGCCCGTACGCGTCATGCGTACTTACGCATGGATCGCCGGGCACAAAGTAGGCATAAAGTGGGCACAACTCTCGGGTTTTAGTACTAGGAGTTGTGAAACTACGCCGACGCGCGCGCGCATAGCGCGCTTGCGTGCCGATGCCCGCTTTTTTTTTTCAAAAACAGGGCACTCTCCTAATCTACAAGCATTCTAA
This sequence comes from Arachis ipaensis, assembly GCF_059453495.1. Lineage (NCBI taxonomy): Eukaryota > Viridiplantae > Streptophyta > Magnoliopsida > Fabales > Fabaceae > Arachis > Arachis ipaensis. The sequence continues at coordinate 69,420,115 of NC_142438.1, forward strand.
AACAATCAAAAATCAAATTTAACAAAAAATCTTTTTGGTTTTTGAAAAATTTTTAAATACACTAAAAACAAAACTTATACTACAAGCAAAACACTACTCAACAACAACTAAGCTACAACATAAGGCACAAATCTAATCAAACAAACCAACAATCAAAATATTAAAACAAGAGTATGCAAAGAAGAAAACTACCTAACAATGGCAACCCAATTCATCCATTGATTATATTTACAAGAGAATGGAAAGAGTTTGCCATGGTGGGGTGTCTCCCACCTAGCACTTTTAGTTTAAGTCCTTAAGTTGGACATTTGGTGGGGGTCCTTGCTAGGGTGGTTTATGCTTGAATTCATCCATGAATCCCCACCATTGTTTGCATCTCTGATAAACCACTAGTTTATGGCTTATCTTGTGCTCAATTGAGTGGTTTTTATTAACTCTTTACCCACTTATTCATACTATTTGCATGTTTTACATTTGCCTTCCTAATTATGTGCTTTGATTGAAAACATGCTTCTTTGGCCTTAAGTTCCCTATGTTTAAATCCTCTCTTATTACCATTAGATGCCTTGATATATGTTTTAAGTGATTTCAGAGATTACAAGGCAGGAATGGTTCAGAGGATGGAAAGGAAGCATGCAAAAGTGGAAGGAATACAAGAAGTTGGAGAAATTGCTAAGCTGTCCAGCCTGACCTCTTCGCACTCAAATGGCTATAACTTTAGCTACAGAGGTCCAAATGATGCGGTTCTAGCTGCGTTGGAAAGCTAACGTCTAGGGATTTTATTTGATATATAATTTGCCATAGTTTCTCTGACGATAAGTGACGCGAATGCGTGATCTACGCGGATGCATCGTAATGGCAAAAATCAGCGTGGCAGATTTCTTCTCCAGCGATTTCTGGGCTGTTTTCGACCCAGTTTTCGGCCCAGAAAACACAGATTAGAGGCTATAAAGTGGGGGAATCTATTCATTCATAATAAGAAGCTCATAATTCATAATTTTAGTTTTAGATGTAGTTTTTAGAGAGAGAGGTTCTCTCCTCTCTCTTAGGATTTAGGATTAGGATTCCTCTTAAAGGATTTAGGATTTCAACTTCTTCTCAGGTTCAATGTTCCTTTTATTTATTTTATCAATTTAGTTTATGAACTTTATATGTTTAGATTGATTTCCTTTACTTAATGCAATTTGAGGTAATTCAGATTTATGATTGCTCTCTTTTATTTATGATATAAATAATTTGAATTTTTTCCTTTTGGCTTTGGTTGAGTCATTGGAGACACTTGAGTTATCAAACTCATTGTTGACTGAAAATTGGAATTCTTCAAGAATTAATTTGAATTCCAATAACTCTAGCCTTTCCCAAGGAAAGACTAGGACCTGAGGAATCAAAATTAATTCATCAACTTATCTTACCTTCATAGTTAGAGGTTAACAAAGTGGGAGAAAAATCCAATTCTCATCACAATTGATGAGGATAACTAGGATAAGACTTCCAGTTCTTATACCTTGCCAAGAGTTTTATTTTATAGTTATTTATTTATTTTACATGTCATACTGCTTCCTTACTTTCAAAACCCCCAATTTACAAGACTCATAACCAATAATAAGAACACCTCCCTGCAATTCCTTGAGAAGACGACCCGAGGTTTAAATACTCGGTTATCAATTTTAAAGGGGTTTGTTACTTGTGACAACCAAAATGTTTGTAAGAAAGGACTTTTGTTGGTTTAGAAGCTATACCTGCAACGAGAATTTATCTGCGAATTTCTAGACCACGCAAAAGTTCTCTCTTCAAAATGATGCCGTTGCCGGGGAATTGCAAACGTGTGCCTTATTATTGGTTATTGTAAATATTTGCTTTTTGCTTGTTTATTTGTTTTTATTTTTGTTTTTATTTTTGCTTTTTCATAAATTAAGAGGTTATTGGTTTTTTATTTAGTTATTAAAAAATTTTTCAAAAATTTGTTCTTCGTTTTCATCTTGACCTTCAAGTTGTTCTTTGTTGTTTCCTTCATTTTGATCTAAAAATTTTAAGTTTGGTATCATTTTATTGTTTTTCTCTTTCCTTGTTAAATTCAAAAATATCTTTTCTCTTTATTTTAATTGAATTTTCGAAATTTTCAAAAAAAAAAAATTTCAGATTTTTATTTTAAAATTTTTTTCTTATCTTATCTTATTTCAAAAATCAAATTTCAAAATTCAAATTTAAAAATTTTCAAAAATTCAAATTTAAAAATTTTCAAATCTCAAATTTCAAGTTTCAAAATTCAAATTTCAAAAATTTAAAATTCAAATTTCAAAATTTCAAATTTCAAAATTTACATAACCTTTTAATTTAAATTTGTTTTTATTTTCGTTTTTAATTTTTATTTGCTACTATGAACTCTCACCCCTTTGGCTATGAGTCTGGTTACAATTATGTTGCAGGAAAAGGAAATTACAAGGAGAACAGGCATCAAGGTTGGAACAATCAAAGATGGGAGGAGCCACAAGGATTTGATCAACCCTCATGGCAACAACCACCTCTAATGGACTATCAACAACCACCACCATATGCCTATGAACCCTCTCCTCAAAATAACTCTGGACCACCATACTCACAAGCCCCTTACTACCAAACACCACCATATGACCCTAACCTATATCCACCATACCAACCACCTTATGAGCCAAATGAACCCTCCTATCCACCCCAAACCTCCATGGAGAAAGTACTTACCGATCTAAACTCTACTATACAAGCTCTCGTCGCCCAAATCGGACCACCAAATACCTTCAACAATCAACCCTCAAGATCTAGTGCACTTCCTTTTCAACCACAGAATGATCTCTCCATCCCATCACCACCATCCATGGAAGAGCACCCACATCCATCAATCCAAGAGCAACATGATCCCAATGATGCTATTGACATGGAACAAGAGAGAAGGGATCATCTTCGCGAATCCATACTTCATAAGGAGCTAGAGGAGGCCTTAAAGGTGAAGGTAGTAAGGACCCTTGAAGATGAAAGAATAGTTGAAAGGAATTGTCATGGAAAGAAAATCATCAAGGATGAGTATGATTTTATATTAAAACTACTGGACAAAGCAGTAATTATTGAAGAGGAAAAAGTGGTTGAAGACTTGCGAGATGCTGAACCTCCATGGGAAAGTCAAGACATAGAATCTCCTTCCAAGACGATTGCATTTGATGTTGAGGAGGGTGTACAACCTCCAAGGCATACCCTGGTTGAAGACTTGGAAGAGGTTGATCAAGAGATGGAGATTCAAGAAAAAGAGGCACAACCTCCCATGCCCTTGGTGAGAAATGAAGAAGAGATTGAATTGGAAGAAAGCTACCAAGAGGAAGAGGTTGAAATTGAAGAATCTTACAAGGAGGTGGAAGTTGTCCAAGAAGAGCACAAGGGAGTGGAGCTTAAAATCACCTTGCCAAAGTTACTGGAGACCTCTCCCCAAAGGCCATTACCACCTAATACAACATTCAAGTGGGTTAAATTCATATCCCTTAGCTTTCTCATTCCACTTGAATATGGTTTACTTGAGACAGATGGGCAACTTAGAGCTCTTTGTGGCTTTAAGAGTAAGAGGGAGATGGTTAGTGGTAGGAGTTGTCATGCAAGATTCAATATGGTGGAAAGCTCAAAGTTTAAATGCAAAGGTTGGTGTAAAGCTCAACTGAATGGGTCTAGGAAGTTGTTTGGCCGCTTTAGTGAGAATTTAGATTGCCTGCCACCCGGTTGGAACACTAATGATCAACAAGAAGACGAGTGCAAAAGCAAGGTTTGGGACCCCGGAATTCAGTCTAGAAATCAACACTCTTGGGGCCTTGTCACTTGCTTTAACCTGCTTGAAGGCTCTCTGCGGCTAGTTTGGGACCCTGGAGGCCATTGGAATCACAAACATTGGTGGAGATTCCTGGATGAGTTCAAGCACAAGCCACCATAACAAAGGACTCACCAAATGTCCAACTTAAGGACTTTAACTAAAAATGCTAGGTGGGAGACAACCCACCATGGTATGATTGTTCTTTTTTTCATTTTTATTTAGTTTTATTTGTTTTCGAGTTTTATTTTATTTTATTGTATTGAACCTGGAGTTTTGCATAACATTCATATTAGCATTGCATTCTGCATTTTTCATGTATAAAAAAAAAAGAGGAGAAAAGCACGCACGCGACGCGGCAGTGTCACTGACGTGTCCGCGTCACTAGTGCGTTTTGAAGAAAAGAAAAGTGAACTTAGAGTCACGCGAGAGCATGGCTGGAGGCGTGCCTTTGGCACAAATTGACCCATGCGACCGCGTCGCTGATGTGTCCGCGTCATGTGGGAAAAATGCCTCCCACGCGTCCGCGTCACCCACGCGAACGCGTTCCCCACGTGTCCGCATTATTTTCAAAATATGGCCATCCACGCGATCGCGTCAACCATGCGACCGCGTCACCCAAAAATCTGGCGAAAAGAGTTTCGAATAGAGAGTTGCGCGAACGCGAGGCTGCACTCGCGCCAATCGCACAAATCAGGCCACGCGATCGCGTGACCCATCTATCCGCATCACCTGACCTTATCGCGCACCACGCGACCGCGTCACTCACGCGTCCGCGTTGCCTGCGCCGCACAACTCATCCAAATCAATGCCAATTATCTTCTCTTTTCTTCTCTAATCCTAATTTCTTTTATCTTTTCTTCTTTCTTTTTTACTTTATTTCTTCGACTTCTCATTCCTTTTTACCTTCATTCTATTTTACTTAATTTATTTGCATATTTCATTCATTGCATTTTAATTTTATGCATATTTTTCTTTTCTTTTCTAAATTTATTATTTTTCCATTGGTGTCACTTGTTCATATTCAACTGTTGTGTCTTTTCTGGTATTATTTTGGTGCTCAGTGACTTGTTTTACACTGTTGGGTAATATTATTTAAGTCAATGCTACTCTTTTATGATATTTGTATTAATTTTGCATCGACATTAATTTATATTTTCTTGCACTTTCTTCCCCATTGTTGCAAAATTTTGCACTCTTGATTTGCCATGTACTTCTACTGTTTTCTCACTTGAATGTTGTAGCTACCATGTAATTGGGACCCTTATTATCTGGCATTAACACCCATATTTTATTTATTTTCTATCTTTATTTTTGGGCTACTTTTCTTCTTTTCCCTTTTTCTTTCAGGATGGCCACCAGGAAGAGAACCGGGAGACGTTTACATGGGAGAGACAAACAAGTTCCTATGCACATTCCTTGATGAGAAAAGCGTCAGTTGAAGCAACCCGTCCACTTGCATATCTTAGCATGCACCGAGGACGGTGCAATCTTTAAGTGTGGGGAGGTCGATATCGATCTCCATGGGTTAGTTATCTTCTATCTCAACACCAATGGTTTATTTTCCTTGTTAGTTGTTGCATTTGCATGTTTGATTGCATGATTATTTGATTTTATGCATTTAGTTACCACTTGGTTGAAGTAATATTTTCTTTTTCAAGAAATTTTTATAGTATTTCACTAATTTAAGTTAAAAACTTTTCTATTAAAACTTGTTTGAAGTTGTATTTGGAACATAGTTTAAAAAGCTAAGAACACACAACCTGTGAGATTTTGAGCTTATTTATATGGTTACATTATTTAACCATAAATTTTTATTCTTGTGTGTTTTCTTCTCTATGATTGCAATCTTTGCTTTGTTCCATTCTATATGTCCATTATTTAGTGTATTTACATGCTTGCATATGATTGAGGCCATTATTTGTTATTAGCTCACTTATCGCAAATAAGCCTACCTTTTACATCACCCTTGTTAGCCACTTTGAACTTTTCAACCCCCTTCTATTTCATAACCACATTACTAGCCTTAAGCAGAAAAACAAAATAAAAGTCCCAGGTTGAATCCTTGGTCAGCTTAAGATAGATATTGTGTATAATTTAAGTGTGGAGAATTTTATGAGAACATGGGATGATATGAAAAAGTAGGAAATTAAATTGAATAAGTTATGTGAAAATTTGGTAAGCATGCTCATGTGAAATCAAAATAATTAAATTACCATGTGCATTGAAAAAAATATTAAGTAATTAAATAAGGGGATACAAAAAAAAAATAAAAAAAAATAATATTACCCCAAATGCAAAACAAAAAGAATCAATGCACATGGGACAAAATTCAAAAATAAGTTTGATACATGAGCATGTAATACAAAAGTGGGAAAAATTTGGGTAGCTAGGTAAAGTATTTTTAAATTATATAAAGTATGTATATGTTGGGTGAGATCTTAGACTAATCAAGGATTCACTTTGTTAGCTCACTTAGCCTTATATATATATACCCTCACCCTTACCTTAGCCCCATTACAACCTTGAAAAGACCTCATGATGTTTGTATTGGTACATTAAATTTTTGTTGATTGGTTAGATGAAGAACAAAGTTTAGAAAGCATGACTAGAGAAGAGTAGAGTGATTAACCCTAGATACTTGAGAGTTAGAGTGATATACACTACCAGTAAGGGTTCAGTGCTTAATTCTATGTTCCCTGCTTTCATGACCTATCTTCTTACAAGTTTACTTGCTTTTTATTGTATGATTTGAATTAGTAAAATCTGATTTATGTTTGTCTTGAAGAGCTTATTTACTTTTAACCAAGTAGGTAGAAAAATTTTGCATGTAGTTGCATTCATACAGATAGGTTGTATTTCATACATTCTATCATTCCTCTTCACTCCTTTATAGCTTCTCTTGAGCTTAGCATGAGGACATGCTAATGTTTAAGTGTGGGGAGGTTGATAAACCACTATTTTATGGTTTATCTTGTGCTCAATTGAGTGGTTTTTATCAACTCTTTACCCACTTATTCATATTATTTGCATGTTTTACATTTGCCTTCCTAATTATGTGCTTTGATTGAAAACATGCTTCTTTGGCCTTAAGTTCCCTATGTTTAAATCCTCTCTTATTACCATTAGATGCCTTGATATGTGTGTTAAGTGATTTCAGAGATTACAAGGCAGGAATGGCTCAGAGGATGGAAAGGAAGCATGCAAAAGTGGAAGGAATACAAGAAGTTGGAGAAATTGCTAAGCTGTCCAGCCTGACCTCTTCGCACTCAAACGACTATAACTTTAGCTACAGAGGTCCAAATGATGCGGTTCCAGCTGCGTTGGAAAGCTAACGTCCGGGGCTTTGATTTTATATATAATTTGCCATAGTTTCTCTGATGATAAGTGACGCGAATTCGTGATCTATACGGACGCATCGCAATGACGAAAATCAGCGTGGCAGATTTCTTCTCCAGCAATTTCTGGGCTGTTTTCGACCCAGTTTTTGGCCCAGAAAACACAGATTAGAGGCTATAAAGTGGGGGAATCCATTCATTCATAATAAGAAGCTCATAATTCATAATTTTAGTTTTAGATGTAGTTTTTAGAGAGAGAGGTTCTCTCCTCTCTCTTAGGATTTAGGATTAGGATTCCTCTTAAAGGATTTAGGATTTCAACTTCTTCTCAGGTTCAATGTTCCTTTTATTTATTTTATCAATTTAGTTTATGAATTCTTTATGTTTAGATTGATTTCCTTTACTTAATGCAATTTGAGGTAATTCAGATTTATGATTGCTCTCTTTTATTTATGATATAAATAATTTGAATTTTTCCCTTTTGGCTTTGGTTGAGTCATTGGAGACACTTGAGTTATCAAACTCATTGTTAACTGAAAATTGGAATTCTTCAAGAATTAATTTGAATTCCAATAACTCTAGCCTTTCCCAAGGAAAGACTAGGACCTGAGGAACCAAAATTAATTCATCCACTTAACTTACCTTCATAGTTAGAGGTTAACAAAGTGGGAGAAAAATCCAATTCTCATCACAATTGATAATGATAACTAGGATAGGACTTCCAGTTCTTATACCTTGCCAAGAGTTTTATTTTATAGTTATTTATTTATTTTAAAGATCATACTGCTTCCTTACTTTCAAAACCCCCAATTTACAAGACTCATAACCAATAATAAGAACACCTCCCTGCAATTCCTTGAGAAGACGACCCGAGGTTTAAATACTCGGTTATCAATTTTAAAGGGGATTGTTACTTGTGACAACCAAAACTTTTGTAAGAAAGGAATTCTTGTCGGTCTAGAAGCTATACTTACAACGGGAATTTATTCGTGAAAATTCTAGATCGCGCGGGAGATTCGTTCTTCAATCTCCAATGTCCACTGGGATCCCAAATTAGGCGCACAAGGCCTTCAAGTAAGCTTAGGTAGATGGCAAGGCCCCCAAGAGTTTTGAATGTTGAAATGAATACCGGGGTCCCAAACCTTGTTTTTGCACCCATCTTCCCGTTGACTACCATAGTTAAAATTGGGTGACAAGGCTTGTCAATTCTCAATTAAGCATCCAAACATTCCCCTAGACCCATGCAATTTGGTTCTACACCAACCATTACTATTCAACTTTGAGCACGCAACCATCATGAACTTAGAGTGATGTTTCAAACCACTAGATAACTCTCTCCTACTCTTAACTAGGTTTCAACAATCCACAATGTTTTTTTTTTTCAATTCACAACGAAAAAGGCTAAAACAACTATATAATAAAAATCCAACTAAAATACGGACTGTATACAATCTAAGGTGCAAAATGCGACGATTAAGTTAGAGTAATTCCAAGATAACAAATATATACAATAATCTCAGACTAATCTCAAAGATAAAGTGCAAAATGAAATAAAATAGCAGAGACTAGAAGATAAATGTCCGAAAGTTCACCACACATATGCTATCCACCAGTCACGAACGGTGACCTCCCCACACTTTAGAATGCAGCATTGTCCTCGATGCTACTGCTGAAGCTCGGGCTGGAGGTCAACAGTCGCGCCGGGTTGTGGCTCAGGCTGTGGCTCATGCTGTGGGTCTTCAGGAGGCTGCTGAACCTCTGTGGTGGCCTGTGTCTCCGGGGGTGCCTCTCGTTGAGTTGGCTCCTCAACATGCTCCTCCTCCTGATCCTGCTCATGATCCTGCTCATCGGAGGTGGGAGAGTCTGGGAGAGGAGGTAGCTCAATGCCCTGTGATACGAAGACCTGGTCTATGCGATCGAGACGTCGCATGATACGACGCTCTCTGCGCTCCATGAAGCGAAATAGGCACTGTACTAGCAGGTATGTCAGCAAGGGTGCTGCGGCTGCTGAAGCAGAAGAGGGTCTTGCTGCTGCTGTAGAAGATGAAGGCTGAGCTGCCTCCACCACTGCTCTAGCTCGAGAATGGCGTCTGGGTGGAGGCTTCTCGTGCACCCACCCACCCCACGGAATAGTAGCCTCCTTGTCGTCGTCATCTGGGGGTGGTGGTGTCACGTCATCGTCCCTCCAAGGGACATCGGCTAGCTCAATCATGCTGGTGACCAATGTAGGAAATGGTAGTAAGCCACGGATGTGTGCTCGCCACATGCTCTGCCTGATCAACCGGGGGAAGTCTACCTCTTTCCCATCCATGACACAGCCAATCAGAACCAGCATATCCATTAGAATCTCGGAAAAATGAGTGGTGGGTAGGACATAATGGGTGAATATCTGCTGCCAAGTCCTAGCCTCTCTTGACAGATAAGTGAATAGCATCCCCTTGGACTTCTTGTTGCCAGAATCCATCACCCAAGGGGCGTCCGGTGTGGCAATGACGCGCTTCAGCGCCTCATAATCAAAGGTCATGTAGTGGATAGCTATCTCTGCCTGCTGATAGGCGCATGTGCCACCAGTACGAGGTCGGCAAAGCAATGCTTCCCCAATAGCTGCCTCAGTAATCAAGATCTCCCTACCCCGTAGGTGGACTGAATCAAGAGTTGCGCGAAAGAAGTTACAGTAGAACTCCTTCACCCATGAAGTGTTTATCCTTCCCAAATCCCTATCAACAAAGTCCAAGCCCAATTCCAGAATACGGGTATTGATGGCGCGTCTCACGTCGTTGGGAAGGACCAATTTCTTCTCAATGTTCAGATTCGTCTTCCGATATTTAGGGAAGCGAAGCTCACAGTAGAGATTGGGAAACTTGGTTGGGTCGGTGGATGGTAGCAGTTGATTCTCTTTATCCACATCATTCAGCGGATTCTTAGCATAGTTGGCATAAGGGGAAATGGTAGAGGCTTTAGAGTGCTTCCTCTTCTTTGAGGTAGTAGCTATGGCTTTTCCTTTATCCGACATCCTGAAAAACAGATGTGATATGATATAAGCAACTAGCCAAGTAGATGTATAGCACTCAAGGTAAGACATATTCATGAAGTGAGTGAAGAAAAGAGAATTATTGGAATGCAAGTAACAAAATTCAGAGTTCAAACCAAGTCACAAACCAAGAATTCAAACTACAATTGCACAATGCTTGTTCATTAAGCCTAAGAAATGCCATATCCAAAAGAATGATTAATGGAGTTATGTTGAAAACAAAAGGAAGAAATCAGTTGGTTAATCAAGTTAGAGTTAGAAACTGGTTTAAAAGTTAGTGATATGACGGTTACTGGCTCAATTAAAAGAAGTGCACAAAGTATGGAAGGTAAGCATACTCATAATCATGAGGGACATTTAGTCATTGATGATGAAATACGAGATTGCAAAAGAAGCAATTTATTAAAAATAAGTCAACAATCAATGTAAAGGTCACTAGGTTCGCATTAATTGGTGTTGGTAAAGTCAAAACATTGAGAAACAAGTTAATCAAGAAACATTCAACACCAAATTCAATGAGGCATAAAAGTCACAAGTTGAAACAAGAATGGAAAACCTTATGATCTATGTGACTTAATGTAAATTAGGTATGAATAGAATGAATCAATTCAGCCACATGGATTTAAAACCTTCAATCTTGTGAGTTTATGCAAAAGAGGCTCAAAATCTCAAAAGAGTTTCAAGTTATGGTCAATCTGAAAATTCATTCAAACTACTCAATGCATAGAAGTAAATCAGCATTATAAACAAGCAAAGAATGTGATAAGCATGACCAAAACTTGTAAACAAGTTCAAGAGGAAATTTCCAAACCCATTTAGCAAACAAGATTCTTTAAGACACAGAAATCCGTCTAATAGAATTTCGTTGCACCAACAAAATAATGTCATTTAATGAAACAAGGTTAGGAAAATCCAGCAGCATTTCAGTAGTAAATTGGACGTCCCCGGATAGCATAAAGCACCAAAACAGGCATATGAATCCTCAACTTGCAACAAGCAGGGTAAGAACATGGATTACATATGATTAAGCAGCATTAATCTAAATTATGCAAGGAAACTCAGCAAGGCAGCATGTAAGAACCAAAAACATAGCACAGCCTTAACCAAAATCCAAAAATAGCAGTAACAACCATCATTCAACCAACATGCACAATTAAGCAAATAAACACAAACGGAGCACTTATCAGGCCTAAAATCCTCTAACCATATCCTAACTACCTAACCGCATACAATTCTATCTAACCTAACATACAAAGATAACTAATTAACTGATATACTTTAATCATTAAACAAAACTAATAAAATAGAGTAGCAACTGGGCAGTAGGAAACCTGGAAGCAGGGCAAAAAAAAATGAACTGAGAAATGAAAAGGGAAGGTGAATGGTGCTGCTACTAGAGATGACGGCCTACAGCGGAGCTTGCAGCGGCACTGAGACGGCGCCGGGACAGAGCAGGAGTGGAGAGAGAGAGAGAGCAAGAGGGAGTGAGAGTGAGAAAAGGGAGAAAGACGGAAAGGAGGAGGGAAGGGAAGGCGGCGCGGCAGTTGACGGCGGCAGAATTCGGTCGCCGGACGGGGTCACTGGCTGGTTTAGAGGTTTATGGAGGAAGAGAGGAGGAGAGGGAACATTGGGGAGAAGAGAAGTTGGGGTTGCGCAAATGTGCTATGGTCTTCGCGTGGATAGGGTTAATTAATTTGAATCCACGCGAGCGCGCACCGTGTGCGTCCACGTGGGTGGGAAAATAAGAAGGTGGCGCAGAAGCGTCAAATGCGCTTGCGCGTAGATGGGTGATGCGAGCATGGGCGCGGACGCGTACGGTGCGCGTCCGCGCGGGTGAGTTGGGCCAGAGGCACAAAAGTGGCCCAGAGTTGGTATAACTCTCGGGTCTTTGGCCTAGACAATGCAAAAACGCATCGACGCGCGCGCGTACTGTGCGCTTGCGCGTGGATGAGTTGAGCGATGATGGGATGCGGGGGCGCTAGGTGCGCCTACGCGTAGGTAGGGAAACGCAAAGGGGCACGGACACGTCATGTACGCATCCGTGTGGCTTAAGGCCCAGAGTTGGCCCAAAAGTGGCACAACTCTCTGGTCCTTGGCCCAGAAAGCGCGAAATGCACAACCGGCACGCACGCGCATTGTGCGCTTGCGCGTGGCTTCTCTCTCTCCTTTTTTTTTTCAAAAGCACCAAGAAGAGCTCAAAATCCTCCTAGCCTTCTCTAAGACTCAAAAAATAGCTAAATTGGAAAACCAACCATATTTTTGAAATTTTTGAGGATTTTCCAAATGATTTGAGGAAACTTGTAATCCAAGCAAAAACTCAAATTCAAAGAATCATCCTTATTTAAAGCATAGGATGTATAAACAACTCAGCAAGCCAAAACAGATATACTAAGGAATAGAGAAGCTACCTACATCGGAACTCAATTAATTCATTCATTATATCTACAAGAGAATGGAAAGAGTTTACCATGGTGAGGTGTCTCCCACCAAGCACTTTTAGTTTAAGTCCTTAAGTTGGACATTTGGGAGGCTCCTTGTCAAGGTGGCTTATGCTTGTATTCATCCATAAACCTCCAAGAGTGCTTATTCTTCAACCAGTTGTCAGAATCTCCAACCATCTTCATAAGCTTGGGTGAGGTTCTCTCCAAGATATGAGCTCCCAAAATTGGTCTTCATGTTGTGATCCGGGATCCCATATCTTATCTTCACACCCATCTTCGAATTGATCGCCTTGATTCCGTCTGGGTGACAAGAAAGCCGAATTCTCATGAAAGCACCAAACTACCCTCCTAGACCCATTTAATTGAGCACTACACCAATCCATGCTCTTCAATTTTGTGCTTCCAACAATAATGAGTCTAGATTTACAACGCCAACCACTAAACATCCTCCTCTTTCGCTTAATTCCACAAAGCGCCCTAAGTTGGCCATCCGTTTCAAGCAAACCATATTCAAGTGAGAAAGTAAAGCTTAAGGATAAGAATTTTACCCACTTCAATGTTGTGTTGGATGATGGTGACTTAGGAAGGGGGACCTCTCCACACTTAGCCAATGTGAAATCCATTCCCTTATGCTCTTCCCTTATAATTTTCACCTCTTTGGAAGCTTTTTTAAGTTCAATTCCTTGCTCACCAACTTCTTCTATACACCCTTCGTTGCTCAAACCATGTGTTGGAGGTTGTACACGGTCCTCCTTGTTATCAATTTCATAGCACAATGAGGGAGATTCATCAATCCCAAAAGACTCATTGGTTGGTGTGGAATCATCTTCAATGATGGAGCTTGCTTCTTGCTCAACCTCCTCCTCTTGGTGGCTTCCTTCCAATTCAATCTCTTCTTCATTGCTTACCAAGGGTTTGGGAGGTGAGGTATCTTCTTCTTCATTCTCTATGTCAAGCCCAATGGGAGAGGATTCAATTGTACATAAGAATTCATCAATGATTGAATCCATCTCTTGATCAACCTCTTCAAAGTTTTCCACCATGATATGCCTTGGAGGTTGTACACCCTCCTCAACATCAATATCAAGCTTCTTGAAAGAGGGCTCTATGATGCTACATTCCCATGGACTTCCAACATCTCCTATGTCTTCAACCACTTCTTCCAGCTCAATTATCTCAACTTCCTCCCCTTGTGGCAATTCTTGCTTCAACTCCTCTTCTCCACCTTGAAGCTCTAAACCCACTCCCTCACTATGCTCCTTGATTGCTTCTATACATTTAACAATGGGAGTTCCTTGATCGCATAGGCTTAGGCGGGAGGAGACCATATTGCGCACGGCTTCCGCTATGGTAGCTATCTTGGCTTCTAACTCCTTGAACTCCTTTTGGTTCTCTTCTTGCCTTCGAATGTAAGAACTAACACATTCTTGGAGAGAATCATCCATTGGAGGTGGTGTGAAAAAAGAAGGTTCATTGTTTGGGAGGAAAGTTTCATAATTGGAAGTTGGTTCATCTTGGTAAGGGTATGGAGGTGGTGTATATTGAGATGGTTCTTGAGAGTAATTGTGTTGGAATGGTCGTGGTTCCATGTATGGTTCATATGGTTCATAAGGTGGTTGGTATGGTGGATAAGGATTAGGGTCATAATGAGGTGTTTGGTGGTAGGGGGCTTGTGAGTAAGGTGGTTTAAAGTCATGTTGAGGGGGTAGTTCATAGGCATGTGGTGGTGGTTGTTGACAATCACAATAAGGGTCACCACATCCATTAGATTGATATGCATTAGGAGTGGAATTATACCTATAAGAGACCAGAGGTTGTGGTTGCCAAGAAGGTTGATCAATCCCTTGAGGCTCCTCCCATCTTTGATTGTTCCATCCTTGATGCATGTTACCATTGTAGTTTCCATTTCCTACAACATAATTTGAGCCAAACTCATACCCAAAGTGGTGAGAATTCACAATAGCAAATAAAAACAAAAGCTAACAAAAACCAACAAATAAGCAAAAGGCAAGCATATTCACAATATTCACAATAGCCATTAACAAAGCACCATTGCAATTTCCCGGCAACGGCGCCATTTTGATGAGCGAGCTTTGCTTGATGGTCTGGAATTTCTCTCATAGAAATAAGAAATTCGTTGTAAGCATAGTTCCAAACCAACAAACAATTCTCACATAAAAAATTTGGTTGTCACGAATAACAAACCCCAAATAAGAATTAACCGAAGTATTTGAACTCCGGATCGTCTCACAAGAAATTGCAATGAAGTGGTCAATTATTGGCTATAAAGGGACAAAAGGGTTTTGGTTTATAAGAGGAACAAGAAAAGGTAAATCAAGCAAGTAATTAAAGAAAGCAAGATAAAGAACTCTTGGCTAAGACTTAGGTAACTGAGATCACTATCCTTGTCAACAATTCAAATATTGATATTATGAGGAACCGAGCGCATTAGGTCTACTCACTAAAGCCTTAAGTACGTAATGTCTACTCCTAGGCTTGGAGTACGTCAAATGGCTTGATCAACATCAATCCATAAGTCCCAACCTAGCTACTAATCAATTAGTAGTAGGGTAGAGTCAATGGTTATCAAATTGATCCCAAGGGTTCTAGAATTACCAATTCAATAAAGCCCAAGGACTCAAGATCACTCAATCCCCTTAGCCTAGGCCAAGGTCAAGAAAACTACTCAAGAACTATAGGAAGCATTCTATCAAACACCTAATATGCAATAAAAGTAAACATCACAAAATGCTAAAATTAAGGAAACCCATAACTAACATAAGCAAGAACTCAACAATATAAATGAAGACAAACATAAAAGAGACATGGAAACATAAAGTTGCATCAAAAGGAAATTAGATCCACAATGTTCATCAACATAAAAGAGAGCAAAATGGGAAATTAACATAACAACTAAGAAAGTCAAGATATAGAAATGAGAAATTGTAAAAGAAACAAGATGAAATCAAGCAATTAATTCAAGATTCAAGATAACTTAACCTAATCCTAACCTAATTCTAGAGAGAAGAGGGAGCTTCTCTCTCTAGAAAACTAACTAAAGGCTCATGTTGACTCACTAATTGCTCCCCCTTGCTTGGACTTCAATTCTGCATGAAATACACTCAGAAACAAGTTGGATTTGGGCCTGGGCAGCTCAGAAATCACCCCAGCGTTTTTCCTTTAAGTGGGTCACGTGCGAGTATCGCCGCGTACGCGCCATGTGCGCGTGCGCGTCGATTGGCTATTTCTTCATCTGTGCGTACGCGTCATGTACACGTGTGCGTCGCTATGCGATGTCACTTCTGCGTGCGCAAGCCTTGTACGCTTGCGCTCCCATCGATGCATTCCCAATTCTTGTTTCCTCATGTATTCTCCATTTTGTATGCTTTTCTCCTCATTTCTTCCATCAAATACTTGCCTTATGAACCTGAAATCACTCAACAACATATCAAGGCATCGAATGGAATTAAAATGAGTTAAAATTACCAATTTAGAGACCTACAAAGCATGTTTTTACACTTAAGCATAATTTAAGGGAGAATTACAAAATCATGCTATTTCATTGAATAAATGTGGAAAAAGGTGATAAAATCCCCTAAAATAAGCACAAGATAAACCACAAAATTGGGGTTTATCACATGGGAGGTGCTCCGATGACCTTGGCGACTTTTCTCAAGGTTCATCCTCCAAGTTTCAGAGGATCAACCAAACCTGCAGAGGCGGACAATTAGTTCCAGGCTATGAAGCGTGCTTTACAAGCACAACATGTTCCAAACAACCAATATGTAGAGTTTATTGCCTATCAGCTTTTGGGAGAGGCCCAGCATTGGTGGCAAGCAGAATGCCGTTTGCTCCAGCTTCAGAATGCCGATATCCGTTGGGATGTATTCCAGACGGCCTTCTACAAGAAGTACTTTCCTGAGTCTGCAAGGGAAGCGAAGGAGATGGAACTTATGCAGTTGAAGCAAGGTTCCTTGTCTGTGACGGACTATACTAGCCGATTTGAAGAGCTCTGTAGGTTCTCTAGGGTGTGTCAGGGTGCCCCAGAGACCTACAAAAGCTGGAAATGCATTAAGTATCAAAGGGAATTGAAGGATAACTTCATGACTGCTGTGGCTCCTATGGAGGATCGTATTTTCTCCGATTTGGTGAACAAGGCGAGAGTGGTGGAAGAATATGCAAAGACGGTAGCCTCATCAAAGGACACTCATGGAGGGAACACTAGTAAGGGACGTGGTAAGTACTTTCAGCCGAGGGCGCAGAATTTCAAGAGAGGAGGACATGCGCCTCAAGCTCAAGGAGGCTTAAAAAAGAACACTTATAATCAGTTTCAGTATGCCAAAGGAAGAAGGAATCAGAGTAAGATTTCTCCGAATTTGACTTGTGTGCATCGTGGACGTTTTCATCCATATGATTCTTGCAAGATTGGTTTAGGTGATTGCCTCAACTGCGGGTTGCCTGGTCACATTGCGAGAGATTGCACTCGTGGGAGGAACCCGAATGCGGGTCAGAGTCAGCACCAAGGGCGAGTATTTGCTGTGAATGCCAAGGATGTTGCTAAGGCAGATCTATTGATGAGAGGCATATGTTTAATTGGTGATAAGACCTTAGTTGCATTGTAGGATACTGGAGCTTCGCATTCATTTATTTCATTTGCTAAAGTTGAGCAACTAGGCTTGAAAGTGTTAGAACTAGCATTTGATTTGCATGTACATACTCCGCATCAGACGGTTATGACTAGGTCAGGTTGTAGGCAAGTAGGTTTCAAGCTTGAGGGTAGAGATTTTGTGCATGACTTGATTTGTTTACCAATGGTTGGGTTGGAGATGATTTTGGGGTTTGATTGGTTGTCGAAGAATCGAGTTTTGTTGGATTGCTTTGAGCGGTCAATTCAGTTTATGCCGGAAGGAGAAAATAGAGCAGTGGTAGCTGAGGGTTACTACCTAAACTCTGTGATGGTGCACTGTAGTGGGGAAGAGTGTCAGGGTTATATATTGTTGGCTGCGAATGTGTTAGGTGATAATCAGGAGCTAAATCAAATCCTGGTAGTTAGAGACTTTCCAGAGGTGTTTTCGGAAGATATTCCTGAGTTCCCTCCTTAAAGGGAGATTGAATTTGCGATTGAATTGGTGCCAGGAGCCAGACCAGTATCAATTGCACCGTATCGAATGGCTCCGATAGAGCTGGCTGAACTAAAGGCTCAGTTGGAAGAGCTTCTGAACAAGAGGTTCATTTGACCAGTGTATCTCTGTGGGGAGCGCCAGTTTTATTGGTGAAGAAGAAGGATGGAGGAATGCAACTTTGTGTGGATTACCGACAGTTGAACAAAGTGACTGTGAAGAACAAGTACTTACTGCCAAGGATAGATGACTTGATGGATCAACTGCAAGGAGCTGGAGTATTTTCAAAGACTGATTTGAGATCCAGCTATCATCAGATATGGGTGAAAGAGGACGACATTCCAAAAACTGCGTTTAGGACGCGTTATGGACACTGCGAGTTTGCGGTGATGTCCTTTGGGTTAACGAATGCACCTGCTGTGTTCATGGATTACATGAACATAGTATTTTGTCCCTTTTTGGACAAATTCGTGGTGGTTTCCATAGATGACATCTTAGTTTATTCTAAGACGGTGAAGGAGCATGAGGAACACTTTGAGAATTGTGTTGCAAATCCTGAAGGAGCGGAAATTGTATGCTAAGTTGTCTAAGTGCGAGTTCTGGAAGGAGGAAGTGAAGTTCCTAGGTCACGTGGTGAGCAAAGCAGGAATAGCCATAGATCCTTCGAAAGTAGAGGCGGTGATGGAATGGGAAAGACCAACGATGGTGATGGAAGTCAGAGGTTTCTTGGGCTTGGCTGGATATTACCGAAGATTTATTGAAGGATTTTCCTGGATTGCACTACCGATGACTAAGTTGAAAAGGAAGGAGGTGCCGTTTTCATGGACATTGGAGTGTGAAGAAAGTTTTCAGACTTTGAAACAAAGATTAACTTCAGCACCTGTTTTGATTTTACCAGAACGGCATGAACCATTTGAAGTGTACTGTGACGCTTCTTTAAAGGGTTTGGGTTGTGTGTTGATGCAACACCGAAACGTGGTGGCTTATGTATCGCGTTAGCTGAGACCGCATGAGGTAAATTACCCAACTCATGACTTGGAATTAGCAGCGATTGTGTTTGCATTGAAGATTTGGAGACACCTCTTGTATGGAGTGAGGTTTAGCGTCTTCTCTGATCATAAGAGTCTCAAGTACATCTTTGATCAGAAAGAGCTTAATATGCGTCAGAGAAGGTGGATGGAGTTACTTAAAGATTATGATTTTGAATTGCGTTATCACCCTGGAAAGGTGAATATGGTAGCAGACACGTTGAGTTGGAAGTCTTTAACAATTGATTAGATGAGAATCAAGGAAGAGGAGTTAGTGGATAAGTTTGTGGATCTTAAGCTGGATATTGGTGAAATTGCCAGAAGAGCTTGTTTAAATCAATTGCAGATTTCCAGTACGTTTAAATTAGAGATACAGAGGGCTCAGCAAGATGAGCAAAAGCTTCAGCAATTATTTCAACCAGTTGGTAAGAAGAGGCATGGAGAATTCACTAGGGATGGTGAAGGATTGTGGAGATACAAGGGGAGAATTTGCATACTGGATGTCGGGAGTCTGAGGCAAGACTTGTTGTCAGAAGCTCATAACAGTGGGTTTTCCATTCATCCTGGCAGTACAAAGATGTACTATGACTTAAAAAAGATGTTCTGGTGGCCTGGGATGAAAGGTGATGTAGCTACAGTAGTATCCAAGTGCCTGACGTGTCAGAAAGTGAAAATAGAGCATCAGAAACCATCGGGAATGCTACAGCCACTTGAAATTCCTCAATGGAAGTGGGAAGGAATTGCGATGAATTTTGTGACCGGTTTACTGAGGACTAGGTCTGGATTTGATTCGGTTTGGGTGATCGTGGATCGCTTAACCAAATCCGCTCATTTTCTGCCTATCCGAGTAAACTATTCTATGGAGGAGTTGGCGAGATTGTATATCAAGGAGATCGTAAGGTTGCATGGTGTGCTATCGAGCATAGTGTCGGACCGTGAACCCCAATTCACATCAAGGTTTTGGGGAGCTTTCCAAAGGACTTTTGGTACGAAGCTCTGTCTCAGCACCACGTATCATTCACAAACGGATGGACAGTCGGAAAGGACTATTCAGACGTTGGAAGATATGCTAAGGGCGTGTGTATTGGATCAACCTGGAAGTTGGGAGCGTTACATGCCATTGGTGGAGTTTGCGTACAACAATAGCTTTCATGCGAGCATTGGGATGGCTCCGTATGAGGCCTTGTATGGACGGAAGTGTCAATCTCCACTTTGTTGGTATGAGACTGATGAAGTAAGTGTTTTGGGTCCTGACTTGGTAGCCGAGATTACTGAGAAGATTAAGAAGATTCGAGAGAGAATTCTAACGACACAGAGTCGATAGAAGAGTTATGCGGATCAGAGAAGGAAACTGTTGGAATTTGAAGTGGGAGAACATGTATTTCTGAGGGTTACACCGACAACAAGGATCGAAAGGGCAATCAAAACCAAGAAGCTGAATCCGAGGTTCATTGGACCGTTTGAGATTCTGAGGCGATTCAGGCCGGTGGCATATCAAGTAGCTTTGCTGCCTCACCTGTCTAACTTGCATGACGTATTCCTCGTGTCACAACTCCGTAAGTACACGTCGGATGCGGATCATGTGTTAGAACCCGAGTTGGTCGAGCTGAGGGAGAACTTGACTTTTCAAGTAACACCGGTGCGAATTGACGATACTAGTGTGAAGAAGCTGCGAGGAAAGGAAGTTTCATTGGTTAAAGTTGCTTGGAAGCGATCAGGAGATGAGGAGCATACTTGGGAATTGGAGTCTGAGATGCGAAAGAATTACCCCGAGCTATTCTCAGGTAATCACTAAATTTTGAGGGCAAAATTTCTTATTTGGTGGAGAGAATGTAAGAACCGAGATTAATTAATCATCTAAGTAAATAATTAATATTTTCCAAAATAGGATCCGAAAATTTAGAACGAGAAATTGAGGATTTAAATATGATTTTTGAACTCAATAGATTTTTCTGAGTCAGAAAATGTATTTCTGCGAAAAATCGGGAAAAACCGCGAACCGGCAGCCGAACCGGTCGAACTGGTTTAAGTTTGTCCGGTATTGTGCGATAAAAATTAAAAATAGTCAAAAACCTTAGAAAAATATTAGAAATGAAAAATTGGGCGTTAATTTTAAAGGTTTGGCCCAACGTTGAGCCAAACGGGCTAAAAACGCTATCGGTTTGGACCAGGCCCAAGTTGGGCTCAAGCCCAACATATATATACCCTCATTAAAGACCAATTCAGCACACAACACTCTCCAAACACACACACACCAGCTGAAAGAGAAGAGGGAGAAGAGAAGAGAAACACTATTCATCATCATCTTCTCAAGCTCATAACTTCAGCTACGGAGCTCCGATCGCCGCACCGTTTGCGGCCACGTGATTCTTGCGAAGAGCTCTATAAAACTCAGCCAAGAAACTGGTAAAGAAGTCATGAAATTCCTCTCAGTTCTTCCTTCCAAAATTTCGAATTTTTAGGGTTTTGTATTGAATAAATTTTTGTGGTTTTGGGTGTTTAGGTACAATCTAGCCTTTGATTACCTTTGGCTTTTGCCTCCAAAACTGTTGGACAAGGTAAGAGGTCTTGAACTCTTGTTAAATTTTAATTATGATGAACCCTAGGTTGATTAGTTATGATTTGTGTGTATATAGCTTGATTATTGTGAGTTTGGAAGCCTTTGGATGTGAGTTGATGCTTGTTGGAGTTGATTGGTGGCTTGAATTATGGTTGAAAGCTTGACTTGTGCTCAATTTTGAGGTTTTAGAACATATTAGGAATTGGCCAAGGTATGGTTTCGGTATCTTCTATGTAATATATAATATTTCTGGAGACTTAGGCTAATGACCCATAGGATAGGATTGAATTAAATTGGTTGTTGGAATTGTTGAGGTATGATGCATGATGAATTGATAAGCTTTCGCTATTTGATGAATTGTGATTGTTAATGTTGATAAAATGATGTTGAAGAGTGAGATCGAAGTTGAACGAGTTTAATTATGATGATTGTTAATGATATAATGATGATGGATGATTGTGTGGATTGGAAAATGGTTTAGTATGATATATGTGATGTTGAGGTTCATGATATAGTAATATGGGTAGAAAATTTGGTATGAATGGTGGAAAGTGACATAAAGGGTGAGATATGATGTAAATGGGAGTTTGGAATGGTTTGATTTGGTTTTGGTTATGTATTGCAAGAAATTGAGAAATTTGTGGATTTTGGTAAAAACTGGTTTTTGGTGAACTTTGACGGATCATAACTTGTGGCTCAGTTTTTAAAATTGGTTGAAACTTGTTTAGACGTAAAGTTCATTGAAAAGTCTTCAAATTGATATAAAGTTTGTAAAATTTGGATTTTTTAGAGGAAGTTATGATCATTCAAAGTTTGGTGTCAAAATCTGAAATTCTGCAATGTTGCAAAATTTTGTGATTTATGGTTTGTGTGTGCACGCACAGCCTTGTGCGCACGCACACCCCTGTGATTTTTCGAACCTGTGCGCACGCACAGCCTTATGCGTATGCACACACAGGGAAAATCCTGCTGTTGAAAGCGCTAGCACAACCTGTGCGCGCACATAACCATTGAAGTTTTACAACCTGTGCGCATGCACACGTTGGAGGGTGCACCCTGTTGAGGGCGTTCACACGCCTTGTGCGAGTGAACAGAGTTTGGAAGATTTTGCACTTGTGTGTATGCACACATCTATGTGTACGCACACTTTTTGAAAATCTCCTTGGGCGTGCGCACGCACACCCCTGTGTGTACACACATGCCCTGTTTTTCAACTTAAACTTTGTTTTTGACTATTTCACCTTCCCAACGAGCTTGTAAACTTCTGTGATACCAATTTAAGACTCTTTGGCTTGTTTTCAGGTATTAGAACATGGGAAATATCCTAGAAAATTTAATGTGGTATTATCTTGAAAAATTACAAAACAGAGGCTTAGGTTTTTCTGGTGTACTGAGGATGGGTTTGGTTGAGAGAGAAGGAAGAGTAGTGAGTTGATGATTATTGAAAATAAATTGAGAAAGTGACGAACTATTGAGTTTGGAATGGAAATGTTGAATTGTCAATGGTTGAGATAAGTCGAGGACTCGGAATGAAATGATGGATCCATACTATACTGAAAAATGTTTTCTGTAAACCGCTAAACTATTGTTTATACTCAGATTGTTGAGATGCTATGCGCCCAGCAGGGACGGCGATTGGATCCCGCCTGTCGAGGTAGCGGCGGTGGCGTAAGGGCAGTGATTCGTTCCGCTTGCGTTGAGATATGAGGTCCGTGGCAAGAGTATCCCGCTCGCATCCCTTTGGATCAATAGAGTGTGCAGGCACAAAATCCTAGACGGTGTTCCGAGCACCATATCTCGGGGGTTTCTAATGATGATCCGAAGGGCGACATCTCCATAGAGATGTGTCGGATTGGCAGTTGAACCGACAATGTGATATCACAGCCAATAGGACAGACATTCATCATATGCATTTTCTATCTGTTTGTTTGCTTTTCCGACTTGTAATTGCTTGCCTAATTATATGACGTGCCTAATTGCCTAATTGAATTACTTGTGTTTTACTTGCATTGAAATTAATTGTGCTTTCTACTAGGATTGAGGAGGCTCGGAAGGCGGTGGAGATGGGATCGCATGAAGGATAGGTTGGTGAAGGCTGTGGGACAGCGGAGAATTGTTAGATTAGAAAATCCTTTAAGATAGACTACCCCTTTTATTATGTTAAGGTTTAAGTTATGCTTTACTATTTTAGTTATGCTTTAAGATGAATCTTGTGATGGATATGAAGATTTAGGTTTGCCTCTGGCGTCCCGGGGTCTTATATCTTACATCACTGGGCACTGTTACCATACTGAGAACCTTTGGTTCTCATACCATATTCTGTTGTTGTTTTTCAGATGCAGGTCGTAACCCACCTCGGTGAGTTGCTTCGATGGTGACAGAGTGGAGGATCCTTATCTGTTTTGGATGTCTTTTTGTTTATTTTGTTTATATCTCTCATCTTTTGTATTTTACTTTTGCCTAGAGGCTTATTTTGAGAGAAAAACTTGTATAAGCTGTTTTAACTATCGGAATTCTATTTGGTCTGTATATATGACTAGCCGGCTTAAACTCCACGAGCTGTGGCTAGATATTCATGTTATTATACTCTTATTTTTGGTTATATCATACCTATATCTTGTGTGTTAAGTTTGTAGCTTCGTGTGTATGTTTTGCGCTTTTCAAATCCTATTTTTGAGCTATATCCTTCATCGGGCTTCTAGACTATATTAATTCTTTCCATATATTATATGTATGAGCGTAGAACTGTTGTAACCTTTGATTAACCTTTGCTTTACGATGCGAGGTAAGGCTTAGGGTATTTAGGGTGTTACAGCAGTGAAGTAATTAATTGAAATTAAAGAGTGGGAACGTAAATGACTGAGAACTTAAAATGCAATAAAGCAAATGCGAAAAAATAAATGGCAAAAAAAATAAATTGCTAGAATGTAATGAGCAGAATCTTAAATTGCAAGAAAATTAGAGCTGGAAAGTAATAAATAATGAATTGTCAACATTTAATTGAAGAGCAAGTGAAGCAAACTGGTATTAAAGAACTAGAAGTAATTGAATTAAAGACTTGGAAAAGGAGAGCTGAAACAAGTAAGGAAGTGTTATGCATTTAAATCATTAGGGATTTGAGATGTCAAATCTTCCTGAATCAATGAACTTCTCTTTCCTCTTAGTCATGCAATGTTAGATCTTTGGCGGATCATAAGTAACTAAATTCCAATTCCTTGGTAATTCAATTTCTCTAAACATGATCAAATTCCAATTCCTTGATCCAATGCTCATGAAAAGAGGAGAAGCATGAATGCTAATCCCAAGCCACACAACTCCTAAGATCCCAATTCAGATTGATTAAATGTCACTTATCAGGTTTTGAATTAAAATAAAAATCATTGTGACAGAAGAGTTTTAAACTAAACTACTATGATCCCTTTTCCAAGGCTTACATAGAATTCTGATAGATTCAATTCTTCTTCCGATAGAATTGAATCTGTGAAGATAAAAAACTCTTTCTTAGATAAACAAAGATAGAATCAAGAAGAGAAGAGAATGAACATCAATTCATTTCAATTCAATAGAGCTCCTCTATCTAATGGGTAGGAGATTTAGTGACTCATGATGAATAATACAGAATGCTCAGAAAAAAAAAATAAAAAATAGAAGCTAATATATAATAATCCATACTTTGCCCATATATAATAGTCCATACTTTGCCCGAGATTTGATGGCCCAAACAGGAGTTCCAAGTCAGCTCAAGAATTCTGGCGTTTAACGCCAGAACTGGCACAAAAGCTGGAGTTAAACGCCCAAACTGGCACAAAAGCTGGCGTTTAACTCCAAGAAAAGTCTCTAGACATGGGAGCTTCAATGCTCAGCCCAAGCACACACCAAGTGGGCCTGGAAGAAGATTTATGCATTAATTACTCATTTCTGTAACCCTAGGCTACTAGTTTTCTATAAATAGGACCTTTTGCTATTGTATTTTCAGCTTTGGACGTTTAGTCCCTAGACTTTGGAGGCTGGCCATTCGGCCATGCTTACACCATTATTACTTTTGTATTTTCAACGGTGGAGTTTCTACACACCATAGATTAAGGTGTGGAGCTCTGCTGTTCTTCATGAATTAATACAATTACTATTGTTTTTCTATTCAACTCAAGTCTATTTCTTCTCCAAGATATTCATTCGCACCCAAGAACATGATGAATGTGATGATTATGTGACACTCATCACCATTCTCACCTATGAATGCGTGACTGACAACCACTTCCGTTCTACATGCAAACAAGCTTGAATGTGTATCTCTTAGGTTTCTAATCTAAGATTGGAAACTTCGTGGTATAGGCTAGAATTATTGGCGGCCATTCCTGAGGTCTAGAACGTCTAAACCTTGTCTGTGGTATTCTGAGTAGGATCTGGGAAGGGATGACTGTGACGAGCTTCAAACTCGCAATTTTTGGGCGTGTGACAGACGCAAAAGGATCAATGGATCCTATTCCAACATGATCGAGAACTGACAGATGATTAGCCGTGCGGTGACAGCGTGCGTGGAACATTTTCACTGAGAGGACGGGATGTAGCCATTGACAATGGTGATACCCAACATAAAGCTTGCCATGGAAAGGAGTATGAATGATTAGAAGAAGGCAATAGGAAAGCAGAGGTTCAAGAGGAACAAAGCATCTTCATACGCTTATCTGAAATTTCTACCAATGAATTACATAAGTATCTCTATCTTTATCTTACTTTATGTTTTATTTATCTTTTAATTATCAATCCTCCATAACCATTTGAATCTGCCTGACTGAGATTTACAAGATGACCATAGCTTGCTTCAAGCCGACAGTCTCCGTGGGATCGACCCTTACTCACGTAAGGTATTACTTGGACGACCCAGTGCACTTGCTGGTTAGTTGTGCGGAATTGTGACAAAGTGTGATTCACGTTTGAGAGCTCCAAGTCCTTTGGCGCCATTGTTGATGATCACAATTTTGTGCACCAAGTTTTTGGCACCGTTGCCGGGGATTGTTCGAGTTTGGACAACTGACGGCTCATCTTGTTGCTTAGATTAGGTAATTTTATTTTATGTTTAAGCTTTTTACTTTTTATTTTCGAAAAATTTTTTTCAAACATACAAAATTTTTTTCTATTTTGTTCTTCAGAGTTTTTAAGAATGAATTCTAGAGTTTCATGATGATTTGTTGAAGTCTGGCTGGTTGTGAAGCCATGTCTAATCTTTTGGACCGAGGTTTCAACTTATCATCACAAGAGCTTGTTGATTTCTATCGATTCTGCTGTTGTGAGCAATGATCTGCTAAAGCTTGGCTGGCCATTGGCCATGTCTAGTGTTTTGGACCGAAGCTTTCACTGAAAGCTTGGCTGGCTAGTAAGCCATGTCTAATTCCTGGACCGGAGTCTTAGACTAACATTGCAATGATTCCTGGAATTCTTATTAAAAATTTTGAATCCCTTTATTTTCTTTTCCACTCAATTTTTGAAAAACCAAAAAAAAATTTATAAAATCATAAAAATAAAAAATATTTTATGTTTCTTGTTTGAGTCTAGTGTCAATTTTTAAGTTTGGTGTCAATTGCATGACTTTCTTCTTCTTGCATTTTTCGAATATATGCATATTGTTCTTCATTGATCTTCAAGTTGTTCTTGATGATTTCATTGCTCTGATCTTTAAATTCTCTTGTTTTGTGTGTTTTGTTGTTTCTCATATGCATTCTCAATTTGTTAGTGTCTCTTATATGAAAATTTTTAAGTTTGGTGTCTTGCATGCATTGTTTGTTTGATTTGAGTTTCCTAAGATTAGTTGTATTTTGATTGTTTCTCATCATTGAAAAATTCAAAAAAATTTTCAAAACTATGTCTTTTCAAGTCAATAATACAGAGAATTGAAGATTCAGAACATTCAGCAAAGGAATCAAACAGAAAAAGCTGGCGTTCAAAACGCCCAATGAAGAAGGAAAACTGGCGTTTAAACGCCAGCCAGGGTACCTGGCTGGGCGTTTAACGCCCAAAAAGGTAGGATTTTGGGCGTTAAACGCCAGAATGGATGCCATTCTGGGCGTTTAACACCAGAAGGACACTAGAGGGAAGATTTTGTTTTTAATTCAAATCTTTTTCAAATTTTCATAATTTTTCTAAATCAAATCTTTTTCAAATCATATCTTTTCAATCATATCTCTTCAAAATCAATTTCTTCCCATTTTTTTATTATTTTCGAAAATCCTTGCTACTATTAATGATTTACTTCAAAATTTTCAAGTTGTTACTTGCCTATTAAGAAAGGATCAAATTTTAAATTTTAAGAATCATATCTTTTAATTTCTTGTTAGTCAAATAATCAACTTTAATTTTAAAACTTTCTTTTTTTTTAAATTGATTTTCAAACATATCTTCTCAATCATATCTTTTCAATCACATCTTTTTCAAAATTAACTCTCAATCATATCTTTTTAATTTCTAATTTCAAAATCTTTTTCAAAAATCACTTAATTTCTTTCCCAATCTTAATTTTCAAAAATCTCAATCAAATTTTCAAATTTCTTTTTATTATTTCAAAATCTTTTTAATTTATTTTCGAAAATTTTCCCCTCTTCTCACATCCTTCTATTTAAGGGACTAACACTCCTCCTCAAGGTGAAATTCGAACTCTATCCCTCTTGATAAGTTCGAATTCTCTTCTATCTACCTTCTCCTTCTATTCTTCTTTTCCTCTGACACCTCAAGGAATCTCTATACTGTGACATAGAGGATTCCCTCCTTTCTTGTTCTCTTCTCTTTCATATGAGCAGGAGCAAAGATAAAGGCATACTTGTTCAAGCTGATCCTGAACCTGAAAGGACCTTGAAGAGAAAGCTAAGAGAAGCTAAAGCACAATTCTCTCTAGAGGGCCTAACAGAGCTTTTCAAAGAAGAAGAAACAATGGCAGCTGAAAACAACAATGCCAACAATGCAAGGAAAGTGCTTGGTTACTTTACTGCACCTACTCCTGACTTCTATGGGAGAAGCATCTCAATCCCTGCCATTGGAGCAAACAACTTTGAGCTTAAGCCTCAATTAGTTTCTCTAATGCAACAGAATTGTAAGTTTCATGGACTTCCATTGGAAGATCCTCATCAGTTCTTAGCTGAATTCTTGCAAATCTGTGACACTGTCAAGACCAATGGGGTTGACCCTGAAGTCTACAGACTTATGCTCTTCCCTTTTGCTGTAAGAGACAGAGCTAGGACATGGTTGGACTCACAACCTAAAGAAACCCTGAACTCTTGGGAAAAGCTAGTCAATGCCTTCTTGGAAAAGTTCTTTTCACCTCAAAAATTGAGTAAGCTTAGAGTGGAAGTCCAAACCTTCAGACAAAAGGAAGGTGAATCCCTCTATGAAGCTTGGGAAAGATATAAGCAATTGATCAGAAGGTGTCCTTCTGACATGCTTTCAGAATGGAGTATCATAGGTATATTCTATGATGGTCTGTCTGAACTATCCAAGATGTCATTGGATAGCTCTACTGGAGGATCTCTTCATCTGAAGAAGACGCCTGCAGAAGCTCAGGAACTCATTGAAATGGTTGCAAATAACCAATTCATGTACACTTCTGAAAGGAATCCTGTGAATAGTGGGACAACTCAGAAAAAAGGAGTTCTTGAGATTGATACTCTGAATGCCATATTGGCTCAGAATAAGATATTGACTCAACAAGTCAATATGATTTCTCAGAGTCTGTCTGGAATGCAAGCAGCAACAGGCAGTACTAAGGAAGCTTCCTCTGAAGAAGAAGCTTATGATCCTGAGAACCCAGCAATGGAAGAGGTGAATTACATGGGAGAACCCTATGGAAACACCTATAATCCTTCATGGAGAAATCATCCAAATCTCTCATGGAAGGATCAACAGAGACCTCAACAAGGTTTCAACAATAATAATGGTGGAAGAAACAGGTTTAGCAATAGCAAGCCTTTTCCATCATCTTCTCAGCAACAGATAGAGAATTCTAAGCAGAGCCACTCTGACTTGGCAACCATTGTCTCTGATCTAATCAAAACCACTCAAAGTTTCATGACTGAAACAAGGTCCTCTATTAGAAATTTGGAGGCACAAGTGGGTCAACTGAGTAAGAAAATTACTGAACTCCCTCTTAGTACTCTCCCAAGCAATACAGAAGAGAATTCAAAAAGAGAGTGCAAGGCCATAACCACAACCCATACGGCCGAACCTGGAGAGGAGGAAGAGGCAGTGATCTCCACTGAGGGTGGCTTGGTGCATCCTCCCTTCTTATGACCTGATTCACCACAATTTGAACACCTTTGAATCTTCCCCCTCCTAGATAAGTGACTCTGGCTCCTATCTTCGGCTTCCTCAGGATCTCTTTTTCTCTTATTAACAAGTCTGTGGCTAGGCTTCCTATAGGATGGTAGCATGACATTATCAAAGTCAGTCTTCTTCCACTGATCTGGGTCATTTACAGAGCATATGACCGAATCATAGCACCTGACATAAGTATCCTTCTTATAGCAGCCATCAATATATGCATCCATTTCCAATCCTTTGAAGTGATACAGCTGATGGCATGAGTGTATGAATGCCACTTCCTGCAAGAACACTCACGAGTAGATAGATCTACAACATACTTGTTCAAGCCATTGCCCACTTCATATGACTGTGCAGCAGACCAATAGGGTCTCCACTAGACCTGCTCATTCTCTCTACTTCCTCATCTGAGGTAAAATCATACCACTAAACTTTTGAACTCTTTCTCTATTAGCAGCCTATCTACTAATCAAATAATCCTGGATTTCTTCTAGAATAGTTACAATAGGCTTTTTCATAGACTCTACTATTGCACCATTAAAACTTTCACACATGTTTAATAGAGTGTCACATTTAGAATAATAGTTAAACATGTATCTACTCCAATATCTGGGAGCAATAACATTTAGATGCCTATGAGCTTTAACATTAAACTTTTGGATCACTCCCATCTCTCTCTCCCAGCACTTTCTATGTGTAGTCTTTGCACACCTCCACATCAGTTGCTTCAAATGAAGGCCAGGAAACTTCTTCCAGAAACTGCTATACAGATATCTTGCACAGAACCCGTGGTCCACACCTGGGATTACTTCATCAACAGTGGGTTACTATCCCTAAAAGAAAGAAGTAAAAATTTGTGTTATTATAATATTATTTATCAAAATTAAATAAATCACTAAACAACAATCAATACAATAATTGTTTATCTTCTGTTGGTTAAACATGAAGGTTAATCTTCTAATTGTTTTAGAGCCAAAGTCATCAATTAGCAGCTGGAGAAACTGTTTTCTGTCAGATTGAAGCTTCCCATCATCAAAAATCAAAAGCCTATCAGTGTACAAAATGGGAAAAAAAAAACTTAAAACAAACCCTAGCAATTTTACCAACTAATGGAATCCATTACAATATTATTAAATACAAGCTACAAAAAACCGAAAACGAATCGCAACTGTAACAGACAACAACAACTTCAACAACTTCACTACAAAAGCAACACATTCAATAATGCAATCGTGCATACATACCTTAATCACGATGACAACAGTGGAACGATGTCCCTCCATATGCTTGCAAACGTAGTCCAAATGCAGGAAATGATTTTGATTTTAACCCCAGATTTTAAGGACGAAAAAAGTACTTAACCCAAAAATATACTATAATAATTTTTAAAATAATATTCATTAAATATTTCTAAAACTTTACCATTGTTTATTTAAAAAAATATATAATTTTTTAATATAGGCATTATAATATTAGAATATTTCGAATTAACCCTAATAATATATGTCTGTGTAATATAACTAAGATTTTATAAACACTAAGCATTGTAATATTGGATATACGTATTAGATATTATAATATTTTAGGCTATCTTTTATTGTAATTTATTTTTTAATTAAGTTTGAAATATTATTCAGTTGTCTTTATTAAAAAATTTCAAATAATAATACATTTTAAAATTTAATTTTCTTATATTAATTAGATCAATATATGAATTTAATTAGCTTATTCATTGACTTCACAACAAAAAAATGTTTTAACCAAACATTTATAAAAATATAAGACAAGTTACATAAATAAATTAATTGGGTTATAAATTTATGCAGTTGCAACTTTCTAAAACAAGTAAGGGTGTTTACAAGTATTGGATATCTAATTACTCATTCGAACCCGAATCGAACCAATTAAATTAGTTCTAAAACTAATGGGTAATCGAGTACAATCCAAACCGAACCAATGACATTCTCTGTTAATTGATTCCGATAATAATTTTAGGAGTGCGTAATTCGAACCAACCAATAGACCTGAACCGTTTATTAATTAAATTAAAAAATATATAAATTTAAAAAATATATATAACTTTTACTGATTTTTTATGACTTACTTAAGTATTTAGCTATAATTATGGATTATTATGAGTATTTTGTTGTTGTTAGCATATTATTGACTTGTGTTTATTAATTTTACATGTTTATCAATTATTATATTTACAGAATTTTTAAAATAAAATTTTTGTTTATTTAATTTTTTTATGAATTTCTGTTTTATTGGGTACCCAATTATTCAAACCGAATCAATCCATTCTTAATTGGTTTGGTTTGATTCGGGTACACATACAAAAAAACCTAAATCCGAACCCATCCGAACCAATTACAATTCAATTGGTTCGGTTCTAATTTCACTCCAAATCCGAACCAAACCGACCCATGAACACCCTTAGAAACAGGTTACATCTTTGTCCTATTTTAATTCTATGTAAACTACTACTAGCATTTTATAGTTTGCACGTAATCTGCTACATGATAGTGCGGATTATATTGAAAATATGCCATGCAAAAACCGCTAGAGG
The DNA here is from genome assembly GCF_059453495.1 of Arachis ipaensis. NCBI lineage: Eukaryota > Viridiplantae > Streptophyta > Magnoliopsida > Fabales > Fabaceae > Arachis > Arachis ipaensis. The sequence goes on from NC_142438.1 coordinate 69,452,329, forward strand.
GTGTTGTAGTTTCTGAAGAACTTAGACCATACATAAACTGCTGCAGGATCCAGTGGTTTATAAAGAAATAGTGGGTAGCGTAATTCGCTAGAGGCGGTAACGGATTACGTGTTGTAGAGGTGTTCCATTGCGATGTATGGGTGATAAATCACTATTTTATGGTTTATCTTGTGCTCAATTGAGTGGTTTTTATTAACTCTTTACCCACTTATTCATACTATTTGCATGTTTTACATTTGCCTTCCTAATTATGTGCTTTGATTGAAAACATGCTTCTTTGGTCTTAAGCTCCCTATGTTTAAATCCTCTCTTATTACCATTACAAGGCAGGAATGGCTCAGAGGATGGAAAGGAAGCATGCAAAAGTGGAAGGAATACAAGAAGTTGGAGAAATTGCTAAGCTGTCCAGCCTGACCTCTTCGCACTCAAATGGCTATAACTTTAGCTACAGAGGTCCAAATGATGCGGTTCTAGATGCGTTAGAAAGCTAACATCCAGGGTTTTGATTTGATATATAATTTGCCATAGTTTCCCTGACGATAAGTGATGCGAACGCATGATCTACGCGGATGCATCGCAATGACGAAAATCAGCGTGGCAGATTTCTTCTCCAGCAATTTCTGGGCTGTTTTCGACCCAGTTTTCGGCCCAAAAAACACAGATTAGAGGCTATAAAGTGGGAGAATCCATTCATTCATAATAAGAAGATCATAATTCATAATTTTAGTTTTAGATGTAGTTTTTAGAGAGAGAGGTTCTCTCCTCTCTCTTAGGATTTAGGATTAGGATTCCTCTTAAAGGATTTAGGATTTCAACTTCTTCTCAGGTTCAATGTTCCTTTTATTTATTTTATCAATTTAGTTTATGAACTCTTTATGTTTAGATTGATTTCCTTTACTTAATGCAATTTGAGGTAATTCAGATTTATGATTGCTCTCTTTTATTTATGATATAAATAATTTGAATTTTTCCCTTTTGGCTTTGGTTGAGTCATTGGAGACACTTGAGTTATCAAACTCATTGTTGACTGAAAATTGGAATTCTTCAAGAATTAATTTGAATTCCAATAACTCTAGCCTTCCCAAGGAAAGACTAGGACCTGAGGAATCAAAATTAATTCATCCACTTAACTTACCTTCATAGTTAGAGGTTAACAAAGTGGGAGAAAAATCCAATTCTCATCACAATTGATAAGGATAACTAGGTAGTTATTTATTTATTTTACATGTCATACTGCTTCCTTATTTTCAAAACCCCCAATTTACAAGACTCATAACCAATAATAAGAACACCTCCCTGCAATTCCTTGAAAAGACGACCCGAGGTTTAAATACTTGGTTATCAATTTTAAAGGGGTTTGTTACTTGTGACAACCAAAACTTTTGTAAGAAAGGAATTCTTGTCGGTCTAGAAGCTATACTTACAACGGGAATTTATTTGTGAAAATTCTAGATCGCGCGAGAGTTTCGTTCTTCAAAATGGCGCCGTTGCCGGGAAATTGCAAACGTGTGTCTTATTATTGGTTATTGTAAATATTTGCTTTTTGCTTGTTTATTTGTTTTTATTTTTAATTTTTCATAAATTATGAGGTTATTGGTTTTTTATTTAGTTATTAAAAAATTTTTCAAAAATTTGTTCTTCGTGTTCATCTTGAGCTTTAAATTGTTCTTAGTTGTTTCCTTCGTTTTGATCTAAAAATTTTAAGTTTGGTGTCATTTTATTGTTTTTCTCTTTCCTCGTTAAATTCAAAAATATATTTTCTCTTTATTTTAATTGAATTTTCAAAATTTGCATAAAAAAAAATTTCAGATTTTTATTTTAAAATTTTATCTTATCTTATCTTATTTCAAAAATCAAATTTCAAAATTTCAAATTTCAAATTTCAAAATTTAATTTTCAAATTCAAAATTTAAATAACCTTTTAATTTAAATTTGTTTTTATTTTCTTTTTTAATTTTTATTTGCTACTATGAACTCTCACCCCTTTGGCTATGAGTCTGGTTACAATTATGTTGCAGGAAGAGGAAATTACAAGGAGAACAGGCATCAAGGTTGAAACAATCAAAGATGGGAGGAGCCACAAGGATTTGATCAACCCTCATGGCAACAACCACCTCTAATGGACTATCAACAACCACCACCATATGCCTATGAACCCTCTCCTCAAAATAACTCTGGACCACCATACTCACAAGCCCCTTACCACCAAACACCACCATATGACCTTAACCTATATCCACCATACCAACCACCTTATGAGCCAAATGAACCCTCCTATCCACCCCAAACCTCCATGGAGAAAGTACTTACCAATCTAAACTCTACTATACAAGCTCTCGTCGCCCAAATCAGACCACCAAATACCTTCAACAATCAACCCTCAAGCTCTAGTGCACTTCCTTTTCAACCACAGAATGATCTCTCCATCCCATCACCACCATCCATGGAAGAGCACCCACATCCATCAATCCAAGAGCAACATGATCCCAATGATGCTATTGACATGGAACAAGAGAGAAGGGATCATCTTCGCGAATCCATACTTCATAAGGAGCTAGAGGAGGCCTTAAAGGTGAAGGTAGTAAGGACCCTTGAAAATGAAAGAATAGTTGAAAGGAATTGTCATGGAAAGAAAATCATCAAGGATGAGTATGATTTTATATTAAAACTACTGGACAAAGCAGTAATTATTGAAGAGGAAAAAGTGGTTGAAGACTTGCGAGATGTTGAACCTCCATGGGAAAGTCAAGACATAGAACCTCCTTCCAAGACGGTTGCATTTGATGTTGAGGAGGGTGTACAACCTCCAAGGCATACCCTGGTTGAAGACTTGGAAGAGGTTGATCAAGAGATGGAAATTCAAGAAAAAGAGGCACAACCTCCCATGCCCTTGGTGAGAAATGAAGAAGAGATTGAATTGGAAGAAAGCTACCAAGAGGAAGAGGTTGAAATTGAAGAAGCTTACAAGGAGGTGGAAGTTGTCCAAGAAGAGCACAAGGGAGTGGAGCTTAAAATCACCTTGCCAAAGTTACTGGAGACCTCTCCCCAAAGGCCATTACCACCCAATACAACATTCAAGTGGGTAAAATTCATATCCCTTAGCTTTCTCATTCCACTTGAATATGGTTTACTTGAGACAGATGGGCAACTTAGAGCTCTTTGTGGCTTTAAGAGTAAGAGGGAGATGGTTAGTGGTAGGAGTCGTCATGCAAGATTCAATATGGTGGAAAGCTCAAAGTTTAAATGCAAAGGTTGGTGTAAAGCTCAACTGAATGGGTCTAGGAAGTTGTTTGGCTGCTTTAGTGAGAATTTAGATTGCCTGCCACCCGGTTGGAACACTAATGATCAACAAGAAGACGGGTGCAAAAGCAAGGTTTGGGACTCCGAAATTCAGTCTAGAAATCAACACTCTTGGGGCTTTGTCACTTGCTTTAACCTGCTTGAAGGCTCTCTGCGCCTAGTTTGGGACCTCAGAGGCCATTGGAATCACAAACATTGGTGGAGATTTGATAAACCCATATTTCATGAGTTCTTTTGTGCTTAATTAGAGTGATTTATTCAACTCTTCACCTACTTATTCACATTAATTACATGGTTTTATTTTCCCTTCCTTATTATGTCATATTGTGAAAAACATGTTTCCTAAGCTTTAAAAAATTAATTATTTTAATTACCTTTATTTCCATTCGATGCCGTGATTAGTGTGTTGAGTAGCTTTAGGTTTCCTAAGGCTGAATGACTTAAAAGATGAAAAAGGAAACATACAAAAATGGAAGGAGAAGGCAAAACGGAGCTTTAAGGAAACTAGTATCCACGCGATCGCATGGACGACGCGATCGCGTGCCAGAAGCAAAGAAGCAGCGACGCGGCCGCATGACTGATGCGACCGCACGCCATAAGTAAGAACACCCACGACGCGGACGCGTGACTGACGCGACCGCATGGAAAGGAAAAGCTCCAGATGACGCGACCGCGTGACCCACGCGGACGCGTGACAGAGGCCACCTATAAGAATTTATAGAATACGTCCCCAGCGATTTCTGAAGCTCTTTTTGGCCCAGATCCAAGTACAGAAAGCATAGATTAGAGGTTATAAAGTGGAGGAATGCATCCATTCAGAGGGAGCTCTCAAATTTCTAGTTTTCATGATTTAGATTTAGTTTAGAGAGAGATTCTCTCTCTCTCTTAGGATTTAGGACTTCTTCTTGTTTTGGGAGTAACTCTGGATCCAGGTTTTAATGTTCTTTTATTTCAATTTTACTTTTATTTATTTGATTCCAATATTTGAATTGATTATTATAATTTAAATTATGAATTATTCCATGTTACAGATTTCTATTTGAATTAATGATATTCAAGGTATTTTCAGTTTATGATTGTTCTCTTTGGTTTAAGTTGCCATTGCTTCCAATCTAAGGACACTTTTATTATTCAAGAAATTTACTTTTTCTCCTTTTGGTCTTGGTTAAGAAATCAGTGACTCAACATTATCGAACTCAGCATAATTGATAATCGTTATCTTGCTAATTGATCTGAACTTCAATAATCCCAACTTTTTCCTAGGAAATAAATAGGATTCGAAGGTCAAACTAATTAGTCCCTCAACTTACCTTTGCTTCATAGGTTAACTAAGTGGAATTAAGATACAACTTTCCTTATTGTTGAGAGGGATAACTAAGTTGGACTTCTAATTTCCCTTATCTTGCCAAAAGTTGTTTTACAGTTATTATTTATTTTTAATTGCCATTTAATTCACTCGTCATTTAAATTACTTGCTTCTCGCCTTCTAAACCCCGATTACAACCTTTATAACCAATAATAAGAACATACTTCCTCGCAGTTTCTTGAGAAGACGACCCGAGGTTTGAATACTCAGTTAACAATTTAAAAGGGGTTTGTTACTTGTGACAACCAAAACGTTTATACGAAGGGATTTCTGTCGGTTTAGAGACTATATCTACAACGCGACTGTTTTTATGACATTCTTTACTGGCAGAAATCACGATCGTCAAAATGGCGCCGTTGCCGGGGAATTGTAAACGTGTGCCTTATTATTGGTTATTGTAAATATTTTTTTTATTTTTGCTTGTTTATTTGTTTTTATTTTTGTTTTTATTTTTTGCTTTTCCATAAATTAAGAGGTTATTTGTTTTTATTTAGTTATAAAAATTTTTTTTTCAAAAATTTGTTCTTAGTATTCATCTTGATCTTCAAGTTGTTCTTCGCGTTCATCTTGACCTTCAAGCTGTTCTTAGTTGTTTTCTTCGTTTTGATCTAAAAATTTGAAAATTGGTGTCATTTTATTGTTTTTCTCTTTCCTCATTAAAGTCAAAAATATTTTTAATTAATTTTTTTTCGAAAAAAAATTTCAGATTTTTATTTTTAAAATTTTTATCTTATCTTATCTTATTCCAAAAATCAAATTTCAAAATTCAAATTAAAAAAAAATTTCAAAATTTAAATTTAAAAATTTTCAAATTCAAAATTTAAATAACCTTTTAATTTAAATTTGTTTTTATTTTTATTTTTAATTTTTATTTCGCTACTATGAACTCTCACCCCTTTGGCTATGAGTCTGGTTACAATTATGTTGCAGGAAAAAGAAATTACAATGAGAACAGGCATCAAAGTTGGAACAATCAAAGATGGGAGGAGCCACAAGGATTTAATCAACCCTCATGGCAACAACCACCTCCAATGGACTATCAACAACCACCATCATATGCCTATGAACCTCCTCAACACAACTTGGGACCGCCATACTCACAAGCCTCTTTCCACCATTCACCTCCATATGACTCTAACCCACATCCACCATACCAACCACCTTATGAACCAAATGAACCATACATAGATCCACCCCAAACCTCCATGGAGAGAGCACTTACCCATCTAAACTCTACTATATGAGCTCTCGCCGCCCAAATCAGACCACCAAATACCTTTAACAATCAACCCTCAAGCTCTAGTGCACTTCCTTTTCAATCACAGAATGATCTCCCCATCCCACCACCACCTCAATATCTGCCATCTCCATATCCATCAATCCAAGAGCACTATGATCCTACCTATGATAACCGAGTGCATCAAGAGACAAAGGATCGTTTCAAGGAAACAGTGGATCGATTTCAGGCAACCACTCAACAACTGGGGCAAGCATTAATTCAATGGGCTTCTAGGCGCTTAAATACACAAGGATCAGCCACAGCCCCATGTGGACAGCCTAGTGAAGAGCGTAGCATGAAGGAAATACAAGAAACCCCAGTGGACAAGATAGAGAATAAATTCGTACTAGAACAAGTAGAAGACGCTGTCATTGTTCAAGAAGAAGAAGAAGTGGTTGAAGACTTAGGAGATGCAGAACCTCCATGGGAAAGTCCAGTCATAGAACATCTTTCCAAGACGGTTGAAATTGATACTGAGGAGGGTGTACAACCTTCAAAGCATATCATAGTTGAAGACTTGGAAGAGGTTGATCAAGAGATGGAGATTCAAGAAGAAGAAGCACAACCTCCCATGCCCTTGGAAAGCAATGAAGAGAAGATTGAATTGGAAGAAAGCTGCCAAGAGGAAGAGGTTGAAATTGAAGAAGCTTGCAAAGAGGTGGTAGTTATCAGAAAAGAGCACAAGGGAGTGGAGCTTGCAATTTCATTAAACATACCTCCCCCTAAGTTGCCATCATCCTTCACAACATTCAAGTGGATAAAATTCATATCCCTCAACTTTCTAATTCCACTTGAATATGGGCTACTGGAGATGGATGGTCAACTTAGAGCTCTTTGTGGTATTAAGAGTAAGAGAAAGATGGCCAGTGGTAAAAATTGTCCTGCAAGGTTCATTATGGTTGGAAGCTTTAAGTTTAAACGCAAATGTTGGTGTAAAGCTCAACTGAATGGGTCTAGGAAGTTGTTTGGCCGCTTTAGTGAGAATTCAGATTGCTAGCTACCCGGATGGAATCATAAGGATCAACACAAAGACGGGTGTAAAAGCAAAGTTTGGGATCCCGGAGGCCATTGAAATTACAAACATTGGTGGAGATTCCTGGATCAGTACAAGCACAAGCCACCATAACAAAGGACTCCCTAAATGTCCAACTTAAGGACTTTAACTAAAAGTGCTAGGTGGGAGACAACCCACCATGGTATGATCGTCCTTTTTCATTTTTATTTAGTTTTATTTGTTTTTGAATTTTATTTTATTTTGTTATATTGAACCTGGAGTTTTGCATCACATTCATATTAACACTGCATTCTGCATTTTTTAGATTACAAAAAAAAAGCGAGCACGCGACGCGACCGCATCAGCGACGCGTCCGTGTCGCAAGGGGAGTGAAGAAAAAAAATAAATGAACAGAGAGTTTCGCAGGAGCAGCGCTGGAGGCGTGCCAATGGCACAAATCACCCCACGCGACCGCGTCGCTGACGCGACCGCGTCACCTGGGAATAATGGCCTCTCACGCGACCACGTCACCCATGCGGCCGCGTGACCTGAAAATCGACGTCAACTGGGTGCATGGCCGAAAGTTGAGCTGGAGTTGGGCTGGAATCGTGCTGGAAGCCCAAGCCTCACCACGCGAACGCGTGCCCCACGCGTCCAGGTCATATCCCCAGGATGGCCACTCACGCGATCGCGTCGACCACGCGATCGCGTCACCCAGAATTTTGGCAAAAAGAGTTCAAACAGAGAGTTGCGCGACCACGAGGCTGCACTCGCGCCAATCGCACAAAACAGGCCACGCGATCGCGTGACCCACGCGTCCGCGTCACCTGACCTTATCGCGGACCACGCGACCGCGTCACTCACGCGTCCGCGTCACAAGCGGCGCACAGAATATCCAGATCAGCCAATTTTCTTATCTTTTCTTCCATAATCCTTATTTTTCTTCTCTTTTCTTATTTCTTTCTTCTTCCTTTCTTATTTTCTTTCACTTCCATTCTATTTTATTTCATTTATTTGCATACTTTCATTCATTGCATTATTTTCATTGGTGTTAGAATTTTATTTGAATCATTATTCCTCATTATATGCTTGTGGATTACTGCAAATTGTTTGATAATTATTATTATCTTCTTTAAAGGATTGCTTGCATGTTCACTGTAATACTTTCTATACCTTCTTCACCATGCATGCTATGTGTTTGTGAAAAAGCCCATATGGTATTATGCACTTCTCTATGTTATTCTACTATTCAATGCTTGCTTTTCATAAACTCCCTTTATTATCGTATTAATTGAAATTGATTGTTAATACAAACATGATGGTTTGTTACGAGTAATGCTTGATCTATGCTACTCATGCCCTTTGCTGGCATGCCAATAAACACCTTGCATTCACTTGTCCTTATATGCACTAGCTATTTTCCATTGATGGCTTTTTCACATGTACTCGCGAGCATGTGTTAATGTAAGTTCTATCTTAATGTGCATCCATCACCACCTTTTCCGTTCTCTTCCTTGCTATATATATCTCTTTGAATTTAATTTACTTTCTCTTCCCTTTTTCAGGATGGCCACCAAGAAAAGGAAAAGAGAAAGCCATTCCCAAATCAACAGCAAGAAAAGGAACAAAAAGAGCCCCAGCTGAGGAACCACAACCCCCATCCACTTGCACATCTTAGCATGCACCGAAGACGGTGTAATCTTTAAGTGTGGGGAGGTCGATACCGATCTCCGTGGGTTAGTACTTTCTTCTCAACACCATTGTTTTATTTTCTTTGTTTGTTCATTGTTGCATTTGCATGATTGATTGCATATTTGTTTGATTTTTGCATATTTTACCACTTGGTTAAAGTAATATTTTCTTTTTCAAGAAATATTTTTAGAGAATTTCACTAATTTGAATAAAATTTAATGTTACACTTGTTTGAAGAGATATTATACTGGAACATGGTCTAGAGCTCGAACACACAAAACCTGTGAGATTTTTGAGCCTATTTGAATTGGTTGCATTTTATCAACCAATATTTTATTTTTGGTGTGTGTTTTTCTCTCAAAAATTGTGATCTTTGTCTTACTTAATTCTATATTTCCATGGTTTAATGTATGCATGCACTTACATGATTGAGGCCTTTGTTTCACTGAGCTTACATACCCATATGGCCTTACCTTTCATTATCCTTTGCAAACCAATTTGAGCCTATTATACCCCTTTGTTCCTTACTTTAGCACATCATTAACTCTAAGCGGAAAACAATAATGTCCTTAATTTGAATCCTTAGTTAGCTTAGACTAGTGAGAGTGCTCATAAATTAAGTGTGGGGAAGCGAATTTGGAAACAATTGGTTTGAGAATTGAGTATGTTAGAATTTTTTGAAAATGTGAAAGAAATATTTAGGACATGTTCATGCATTCAATAATGTAATCATATATATTGAAAGAAATAAAAGAAAAAAAAATATAATATAAAAAAAAGAAAAAAAAAGAAGAAAAAGAGAAAAAGAGCAATTAAGTAAAAGGGGACAAAATGCCCCAAAGTAAGTGGTGAAAGCAATGCATATGAGTTGTACTTGAAATTAGAATGTATGAATATGTGGAAAACATGGTTAATGGATGGTTAGATATTGTATTATGATTACATGGATTGTTTAAGTTAGGTGGGAAAAGTTTAAGTTAATTAAGAATTCAGATTTTAGTCCACTTGACCAAATACAATCATACCTTGACCCTAACCCCATTACAACCCTTAAAAGACCTCTTGATTTGTGTATTTATGCATTAAATTTATGTTGATTGTTAGATGAAGAGCAAGCCTTAGAAAGCAAGGTTAGTAGAGAATTGAGAGAATCGAACCTAAAACACTTGAGTGATTAGAGTGTATACACTACCAGTGAGGGTTCGATGCTCAATCCCTTGTTCCCTGCTTTCATGAGCTATTTTCTTCTTGCAAGTCTATTTGTACTTCATTTTTATGATTTGAATTAGTGAAATCCAGTTCATATCTCCTCTTGAAAGATTTGTTTACTTTTAACTAAGTAGGTGGAAACATTCTGCATGTAGTTACATTCATAGATTGCATTTCATACATTCTTCATTCTTTATAGCTTCTCTTGAGCTTAGCATGAGGACATGCTAATGTTTAACTGTGGGGAGGTTGATAAACCATTTTTCATGGTTTATCTTGTGCTCAATTGAGTGGTTTTTATCTACTCTTTATCCACTTATTCATACTATTTGCATGGTTTTACATTTGCCTTCTTAATTATGTGCTTTGATTGAAAACATGCTTCTTTGGCCTTAAGTTCCCTATGTTTAATCCTCTCTTATTACCATTAGATGCCTTGATATATGTGTTGAGTGATTTCAGAGATTACAGGGCAGGAATAGCTCAGAGGATGGAAAGGAAACATGCAAAAGTGGAAGGAATACAATAAGTTGGAGAAATTGCTAAGCTGTCCAGCCTGACCTCTTCGCACTCAAACAGCTATAACTTTAGCTACAGAGGTCCAAATGACGCGGTTTCAGTTGCGTTGGAAAGCTAACATCCGGGGTTTCGATTTGATATATAATATGATATAGTTTCCCTGACGCTAGGTGACGCTACCGCGTGATTCATGTGGCCGCGTCGCAGTGACGAAAAACCAGCGTGGCAAAATTCAAAACCAGCGAATTCTGGACTGTTTTTTGACCCAGTTTGTGGCCCAGAAAACACAGATTAGAGGCTATAAAGTGGAGGAATGCATGCATTCATGAGGAGGCTCTCATATTCACAATTTTAGGAGTAGATATAGTTTTTAGAGAGAGAGGTTCTCTCCTCTCTCTTAGGATTAGGATTTAGGACTTCTCTTAGTTTTAGGAGTGACTCTCAATCCAGGTTCAATGTTCTTTTATTTATTTTTCCATGCATGTCTATGTCAGATTTAAGTTCTTTTGTTAATGCAATTTGAGGTATTTCAGTTTAATATTGCTTTCTTTTATTTACATGATTATTGCTTCCCATCTGAAGGCATTTTTATTCCAGTAGATTTACTTTTCCCCTTTTGGTCTTGGTTAAGAAATCAGTAACTCAACAGTTATCAAACTCAACATAACTGATAATCGTTATCTTGCTAATTGAACTAAACTTCAATAATCCCAATTTTTTCTTAGGAAATAAATAGGATTCGAAGGTCAAACTAATTAGTCCCTTGACTTTCCCTTACTTTAGTAAAGGTTAACTAAGTAGAATTTAGATTCAACTTTCATTATTGTTGAGAGAGATAACCAAGTTGGACTTCCAATTCCTTTTACCTTGCCAAGAGATTTTTTTTTATTATTTTATTTTACTTGTCATATAACATATTCCCACCTTACTTCCAAAACCCCCAATTTACAATCTTCAAAATCAATAATAAGAACATACTTTCCTGCAGTTCCTTGAGAAGACGACCCAAGGTTTGAATACTCAGTTAACAATTTATTTTGACGATCGTGATTTCTGCCAGTAAAGAATGTCATAAAAACAGTCGCGTTGTAGATATAGTCTCTAAACCGACAAAAATCCCTTTCGTACAAACGTTTTGGGTGTCACAAGTAACAAACCCCTTAAAAATTGTTAACTGAGTATTCAAACCTCGGGTCGTCTTCTCAAGGAACTGCGAGGAAGTATGTTCTTATTATTGGTTATAAAGGTTGTAATCGGGGTTTAGAAGGCGAGAAGCAAGTAATTTAAATGACGAGTGAATTAAATGGCAATTAAAAATAAATAATAACTGTAAAACAACTTTTGGCAAGATAAGGGAAATTAGAAGTCCAACTTAGTTATCCCTCTCAACAATAAGGAAAGTTGTATCTTAATTCCACTTAGTTAACCTATGAAGCAAAGGTAAGTCGAGGGACTAATTGGTTTGACCTTCGAATCCTATTTATATCCTAGGAAAAAGTTGGGATTATTGAAGTTTAGATCAATTAGCAAGATAACGATTATCAATTAGCAAGATAACGATTATCAAGTGTGGGGAGGTTGATAATCGTTATCTTGCTAATTGATAATCGTTATCTTGCTAATTGATCTGAACTTCAATAATCCTAACTTTTTCCTATGAAATAAATAGGATTCGAAGGTCAAACTAATTAGTCCCTTGACTTACCTTTGCTTCATAGGTTAACTAAGTGGAATTAAGATACACTTTTCCTTATTGTTGAGAGGGATAACTAATTTGGACTTCTAATTTCCCTTATCTTGCCAAAAGTTGTTTTACAATTATTATTTATTTTTAATTTCCATTTAATTCACTCGTCATTTAAATTACTTGCTTCTCGCCTTCTAAACCCCGATTACAACCTTTATAACCAATAATAAGAACATAGTTCCTCGCAGTTCCTTGAGAAGACGACCCGAGGTTTGAATACTCGGTTAACAATTTTTAAGGGGTTTGTTACTTGTGACACCCAAAACGTTTGTACGAAAGAGATTTTTGTCGGTTTAGAGACTATATCTACAACGCGACTGTTTTTATGACATTCTTTACTGGCAGAAATCACGATCGTCAAGATTCCTGGATGAGTTCAAGCACAAGCCACCATAACAAAGGACTCACCAAATGCCCAACTTAAGGACTTTAACTAAAAGTGCTAGGTGGGAGACAACCCACCATAGTATGATCGTTCCTTTTTTCATTTTTATTTAGTTTTATTTGTTTTTGAGTTTTATTTTATTTTATTGTATTGAACCTGGAGTTTTGCATAACATTCATATTAGCATTGCATTCTGCATTTTTCATGTATAAAAAAAAAGAGGAGAAAAGCATGCACGCGATGCGGCAGCGTCGCTGACGCGTCCGCGTCACCAGTGCGTTTTGAAGAAAAGAAAAGCGAACAGAGAATCACACGAGAGCATGGCTGGAGGCGTGCCTTTGGCACAAATTGACCCACGCGACCGCGTCGCTGACGCGTCCGCGTCATGTGGGAAAAATGCCTCCCATGCGTCCGCGTCACCCACGTGAACGCGTGGCTCTGTGAAATCGACGTAAAAGGGTGTATAAGGTAGTAAGTTGGGCTGGAATGGGGCTGGAACGGTGCTAGAAGCACAAGCCTTACCACGCGAACGCGTGCCCCACGCGTCCGCGTCATTTTCAAAATATGGCCATCCACACGATCGCGTCAACCACGCGACCACGTCACCCAAAAATCTGGCGAAAAGAGTTTCGAACAGAGAGTTGCGCAAACGTGAGGCTGCACTCGCGCCAATCGCACAAATCAGGCCACGCGATCGCGTGACCCACGCGTCCGCGTCACCTTACCTTATCGCGCACCACGCGACCGCGTTACTCACGCGTCCGCGTCGCTTGCGACGCACAACTCATCCAAATCAGCGCCAATTATCTTCTCTTTTCTTCTCTAATCCTAATTTCTTCTATCTTTTCTTCTTTCTTTCTTACTTTATCTCTTCCATTTCTCATTCCTTTTTACCTTCATTCTATTTTACTTAATTTATTTGCATATTTCATTCATTGTATTTTAATTTTATGCATATTTTTCTTTTCTTTTCTAAATTTATTATTTTCCATTGGTGTCACTTGTTCATATTCAACTGTTGTGTCTTTTCTGGTATTATTTTGGTGCTCAGTGACTTGTTTTACACTGTTGGGTAATATTATTTAAGTCAATGCTACTCTTTTATGATATTTGTATTAATTTTGCATCGACATTAATTTATATTGTCTTGCACTCTCTTCCCCATTGTTGCAAACTTTTGCACTCTTGATTTGTCATGTACTTCTACTATTTTCTCACTTGAATGTTGTAGCTACCATGTAATTGGGACCCTTATTATCTGGCATTAACACCCATATTTTATTTATTTTCTATCTTTATTTTTGGGTTACTTTTCTTCTTTTTTCTTTTTCTTTCAGGATGGCTACCAGGAAGAGAACCAGGAGACGTTTACACGGGAGAGACAAACAAGTTCCTACGCACATTCCTTGATGAGAAAAGAATCAGTTGAAGCAACCCGTCCACTTGCACATCTTAGCATGCACCGAGGACGGTGCAATCTTTAAGTGTGGGGAGGTCGATACCGATCTTCATGGGTTAGTTATCTTCTATCTCAACACCAATGGTTTATTTTCCTTGTTAGTTGTTACATTTGCATGTTTAATTGCATGATTATTTGATTTTATGCATTTAGTTACCACTTGGTTGAAGTAATATTTTCTTTTTCAAGAAATTTTTATAGTATTTCACTAATTTAAATTAAAAACTTTTCTATTAAAACTTGTTTGAAGTTGTATTTGGAACATAGTTTAAAAAGCTAAGAACACACAACCTGTGAGATTTTGAGCTTATTTATATGGTTACATTATTTAACCATAAATTTTTATTCTTGTGTGTTTTCTTCTCTATGATTGCAATCTTTGCTTTGTTCCATTCTATATGTCCACTATTTAGTGTATTTACATGCTTGCATATGATTGAGGCCATTATTTGTTATTAGCTCACTTATCCCAAATAAGCCTACCTTTTACATCACCCTTGTTAGCCACTTTGAACTTTTTAACCCCCTTCTATTTCATAACCACATTACTAGCCCTAAGCAGAAAAACAAAATAAAAATCCCAGGTTGAATCCTTGGTCAGCTTAAGATAGATATTTTGTATAATTTAAGTGTGGGGAATTTTATGGGAACATGGGATGATATGAAAAAGTAGGTAATTAAACTGAATAAGTTATGTGAAAATTTGGGAAGCATGCTCATGTGAAATCAAAATAATTAAATTACCATGTGCATTGAAAAAAATAAGTAATTAAATAAGGGGATACAAAAAAAAATATTACCCCAAATGCAAAATAAAAAGAATCAATGCACATGGGACAAAATTCAAAAATAAGTTTGATACATGAGCATGTAATACAAAAGTGGGAAAAATTTGGGTAGCTAGGTAAAGTATTTTTAAATTATATAAAGTATGTATATATTGGGTGAGATCTTAGACTAATCAAGGATTCACTTTGTTAGCTCACTTAGCCTTATATATATATATACCCTCACCCTTACCTTAGCCCATTACAACCTTGAAAAGACCTCATGATATTTACATTGGTACAGTAAATTTTTGTTGATTGGTTAGATGAAGAACAAAGTTTAGAAAAGCATGACTAGAGAAGAGTAGAGTGATTAACCCTAGACATTTGAGAGTTAGAGTGATATACACTACCAGTAAGGGTTCAGTGCTTAATTCTATGTTCCCTGCTTTCATGAGCTATCTTCTTACAAGTTTACTTGCTTTTTATTGTATGATTTGAATTAGTAAAATCTGATTTATGTTTGTCTTGAAGAGCTTATTTACTTTTAACCAAGTAGGTAGAAACATTTTGCATGTAGTTGCATTCATACAGATAGGTTGCATTTCATACATTCTATCATTCCTCTTCACTCCTTTATAGCTTCTCTTGAGCTTAGCATGAGGACATGCTAATGTTTAAGTGTGTGGAGATTGATAAACCACTATTTTATAGTTTATCTTGTGCTCAATTGAGTGGTTTTTATCAACTCTTTACCCACTTATTCATACTATTTGCATGTTTTACATTTGCCTTCCTAATTATATGCTTTGATTGAAAACATGCTTCTTTGGCCTTAAGTTCCCTATGTTTAAATCCTCTCTTATTACCATTAGAATCCTTGATATGTGTGTTAAGTGATTTCAGAGATTACAAGGCAGGAATGGCTCAGAGGATGGAAAGGAAGCATGCAAAAGTGGAAGGAATACAAGAAGTTGGAGAAATTGCTAAGCTGTCCAGCCTGACCTCTTCACACTCAAACAGCTATAACTTTAGCTACAGAGGTCCAAATGATGCGGTTCTAGCTGCGTTGGAAAGCTAACACCCAGGGCTTTGATTTGATATGTAATTTGCCATAGTTGCCCTGACGAAAAGTGACGCGAACGTGTGATCTACGTGGACGCGTCGCAATGACGAAAATCAGCGTGGCAGATTTCTTCTCCAGCGATTTCTGGGCTGTTTTCGACCCAGCTTTCGGCCCAGAAAACACAGATTAGAGGCTATAAAGTGGGGGAATCTATTCATTCATAATAAGAAGCTCATAATTCATAATTTTAGTTTTAGATGTAGTTTTTAGAGAGAGAGGTTCTCTCCTCTCTCTTAGGATTTAGGATTAGGATTCCTCTTAAAGGATTTAGGATTTCAACTTCTTCTCAGGTTCAATATTCCTTTTATTTATTTTATCAATTTAGTTTATGAACTCTTTATGTTTAGATTGATTTCCTTTACTTAATGCAATTTGAGGTAATTCAGATTTATGATTGCTCTCTTTTATTTATGATATAAATAATTTGAATTTTTCCCTTTTGGCTTTGGTTGAGTCATTGGAGACACTTGAGTTATCAAACTCATTATTGACTGAAAATTGGAATTCTTCAAGAATTAATTTGAATTCCAATAACTCTAGCCTTTCCCAAACTTCAATTAACCTAAAATTTCCAAATCAAACCTTAACTCTAACTAAACAAAACCCTAATTTTCATCTAACCCTATCTCTCCTTTAAACCAACAGCCGCCACCCCCTTCTCCAAAACACACACAAACACACACACACACACAGGGGAGAGGAAGAGAGAAAGAGAGGGGAGAGTGTAGCCAGCAGAGGGGGAGGTCATCTCCGACGAGCCCGCGTCCGAGAAGAGGAGCCGTCAAGTTCTGCCGATACTGAGGGACTAGCTGTCGTTAGATCCGTTACTACCATTGTGTTCTGTGACCATTGCCGTTGAGCAGTCCGCTGCCATTGTTGCTGCCACAGCCGTCGTTGCTGGAAACCGCCGTTGGAGCCGCCAACTTCTTGGTAAGCTCTAGCCCTGTTTTGGTTTTTCTTCTTTGTCTGTCAAGATCCTTATTACTGTGAGAGTTGTTACTGAGGTTGTCTGTGATAGGAAAAATAAATTACGAGTTACTCTGCCGTTAATAAAGGTCCTCACAGCTACTGCCGCTCCGTTGCCTCATTTCTTTTTAGCTGCAGTAAGTTATTCTAGCCTTGAAACCCTTACCGCTATTATTCTGCTATAAATTATTGAGAATTTCGTGATGTTAACATTCTTTATTGATGCATGAGCATCTTATACCCTTTTTCATAGCATTTTCTAGTTATTTTTAGTTATATTTTATTAAGTTTTACTATATTTTAGTGCAAAATTTATCTTTGAATGCTACTTTGAGTTTTTGTGTTATTTTTATAATTTTAAGTGAATTTCGGGCGAATTCGGCAGAGTCTTGTTCAGAGACGAAGAAAGGATAGTAGATGCCATCAATCCTGACCTCCTTGCATTCCAACGAGCACAACTTGAGCTACAGAGGTCTAATTGATGCTATTTTAATTTCTTTAGAAAGCTAACTTTCAGAGCTTTCCAACGATATATAATAGTCTATACTTATCTTCCTGAATCACTGCCAAAACTGGCATTAAGCACCCTCACCTGGCGTTTAACGCCCAAAGAGGAGCAAGCCCAACGTTGAACGCCCAAAACTGGCATTTAGGTTTAGCATTTACTATTTAAAGAGGAGATCACTTAGGTTTATGAACATACAGATCCAGACAGATCCTTTTTACTTTTATCTTGTTTTCTCTGAAAAGTATGAGTAGCTAAACCTCCTGGTTAAGGTTAGGAGCTTTGCTTATTCCTATGGATTAATATGATTACTTTTCTATTTTAATATATGTTTAATTCCATTCTAGGATGTGTTTTTCGTTCTTCATCTAAATGAATCTGGGGTGGAATGAAAGTATGACCCTTTTTTCTACTTGAGTTCTTGTGATACTCTGACCAAGGTCACTTGAGCTACAGCTTGAAAACACTTCTCCTAAACTACAAATTACCTGGACTAATTGCGATATGTAACATAAAATCCTGTTAGCTTTGTGTAATTGAGGTTTTTGTAGTGCTAAACTAGAATGCTGAGCTTCACCCTCATTCGGATTGAATGACCACTGACCCTGGCTTTTGATGAGAATCATAGGAGATTAAATTGCCAAGGAATTGGGGTTTAATTACTTACAATTTGCCATAGAATGAATCATTCATTGTTAAATTAGTCAGTAAGAAGTATTAATCCGGAAAGATAAGCATCTCTGAGGCCTTAACTGCTTCCATATATTACCTCTTTACCTATCTTTAATTACTTTTCTTTACTTTCTTGTTTTATGTGAATTCAACAACAACAACTCTCTTTACTTTTTGCCTGAATAAGTCCAGCAAGATAACTATTACTTGTTCAATCCAACAATTCTCATGGGATCGACTCTCACTCATCTGAGGTATTACTTGGACGACTCGGTGCACTTGCCGGTGAAGTTGTACGAGTTCTAATTTCGCGCACCAAGTTTTTGGCGCCGTTGCCGGAGATTGTTTGTGATTGACAACTACCGGTTGTCTTGTTGCTTAGATCAGGTATTTTTATCAGTTTTTGATTATGTATTCCCTTTTGAGTTTCGAATTATTATTTTACTTATTTCTCTATATTTTCAAAATTTTCTTTATTAATTTTCTCTTATTTTCTAATTTTAAAATTTTGGTGTCCCTTTAGTGATTTTCTTTTTGGTTTAATTAATTTACTTTTTAATTCTTGAATCATATCTTATTTATCTTTCTTGATTTTTGATCTTTATCTTATTTATCTTTTCCTTGATTTTCAAATCTTGTTATCCTATCTTATCTTATTTTAATTTCAGATTTTAAGTTAAGTGTTTATTTAGTGTTTTCTCTTTCTTTTTTAATTTCGAAAAATTTTAAACCCTTTTCTTTCTAATTTTTTTTAATTTTTTGAAATTTCTAGTTAATTTTTTTTTATTTTTGAGTTAAGTATTCTAATTTTTTTTATTTATTTTTGAATTTTTATAAAAAAAATAAAAATGAGAGAAAAAAGCTACTTTGATGACCCTTTCTTTTAATTCTTGCATTCTTGTTTTGATTTCTTTTTTTCCTATCAATTTGCTATCTTACTTTATTTCTTTATTTGGATATCTCACTGGGAGCTCTATACCTAGACATAGGGACTCCCACTTTTCTTTGTCTCTTGTTTGTACAGGAGCACCAAAATCACTATGAATCCAAATGGGAGTGTACAACCCAAAAGAACTTTGGGATCTTATACAGCCCCTTCTCTTGACTTCTATAGAAGAAGCATTAGTGTGCCCCCTATTAGAGCGGACAATTGTGAGCTCAACCCACAATTGATCACTTTAGTGCAGCAAAACTGTTAGTTTCATGGACACCCTCAGGAAGACCCTACAAAATTCATAGCTGACTTTCTACAGATCTGTGACATTGTAAGAACCAATGGAGTAGATCCTGACATCTACATGCTGATCCTCTTCCCATTTGCTGTGAGAGATCAAGCAAAGGACTGGTTAAATGACCAACCCAAGGAGAGCTAGGACACCTGAAGTAAGGTTGTCAACAAGTTTCTGAATAGATATTTCCCCCCAAGGAAGTTGACTAAACTATGAAAGGATATTCAGACCTTTAGGCAAGAAGGGAGCGAGTCCCTCTACAATGCCTGGGGAAGGTACAAGTCTATGCTCAGGAAATACCCTATTGAGATATTTACAGATTGGGTCAAGATAGACATCTTCTATGATGGACTCTTTGATATGGCCAGGATGTCTCTGGATAATTCTGTGGGTGGCTCCTTACACATGAAGAAGACACTTGAGGAGGCCGACGAACTCATTGAGATGGTGGCTAATAACCAGTACTTATACTCATCCGAGAGGACTCCAGTAAGAAGGAAACTCAAGAAGTAGAGACTACAGATGCACTTCTGGCTCAGAACAAGCTTCTAGTTCAACAAATGAGCCTTCTCACTCAACAAGTGAATAGCTTGCAGAGCTCAATCACTAACATTCAGAGCATCCCTGACTTGGCTTCCATTGTTGCAGAACTTGCAAAAAGCCAACAAAGCATTATGCAGGAAGTCTGAACCTCATTTAGGAACCAGGAGATATGAATCGACCAGCGAATAACCCACAAACTAGAGAAGAGTGCAAGACCATTGGTGCAGAATTTATAACCCACAAACTTACCGGCAAGTGCAACGGGTCGTACCAAGTAGTACCTCAAGTGAATGAGGGTCGATCCCACGAGAATTGATGGACTAAGCAACAATGATTGCATGATTTACTTAGTTAGACAAACAAAAAATGGTGTTTGAGAGTTCAAAAGCATTAACAGTAAATTCAAAATATCAGAAAGCAAGCAGTAAACGGGTTGTGAAATATATGGAGAAAACAGTTAAGGTTTCAGAGATATTTATTTTCCGGATTAACTTTTCTTACCAACTATTTTAATCATTCAAGATTCAAGTCCTGGCAAACTATATGTGACTAAACCCAAATTCCTTAGACCTTTTTAGTCTCATCTATCCTTCATCAACTGTCAATTCCTCGGTCACTTGATTCCAATTAGAGGGTTAAGTTCAATTCTAGTTTATATGCCATAGAAATCCTAATTATCCAAATATAAGAGGATTATATGTTACATATCCCGTTAAGTCCAGATAATTAGAGATTTAGGAGAAATTGTTTTCAAGCTGTTGTTCAGGTAATGAGCTTTTCCAAGTTTTATAAGAACTCAAACAAAACAAGGGTCATACTTCCGTTCCACCCAGATTCATAAGATAAAGAACGACAAAAATTCTTGAAATTGAAATCAATACATGAATTAAAATAGAACAATAATAGTATTAATCCATAGAATAAACAAAGCTCCTAACCTTAACAGTGGAGGTTTAGTTGCTCATGGTTCAGAGAGAAAACTAGGGTTCTGTAAAACTGTAAGTGCGGAATGAGGTAAGAGAGAAGAGTAGAGCTCGAAGGGCTGATTCTTTTCCCTTTTATATCTAATCCTAATTAATGTAAAATATATTTTTTAAAACTAAATAATATCTTTTCCTATTTATAAATAAAATATAAGTTAAATTAAAATCAATTAATCTCTCGTGCAGGTCTTGATGGATGAATGGGGACCACTTTGATTCCTATAGTTGGCACCTAACTTGGAAGACTTGGTACCTAACTTGGAGAAGGCAGCTAGGATTGGGCGTTACTTGTTTGACCTGGCGCCTAACTTGGTGGGGTGTGGCGCCAAACTTGAGCATGGCCAAACCCAATTGTGTGTGTTGGTTGTACCTGGCACCTAACTTAAGAAACTCCAAGTTAGGCGTCACCTTGGCAGTGTTCCTTTGAGGCTTTTCCTTTGTCCTGGCACCTAACTTGGTGAAACCCAAGTTAGGTGCCACCTATGCAGCATGCAATTAATGTGTGGAGTTTGTCTTGGCGTCTAACTTGGAGAATCCCAAGTTAGGCGCCACCTTTGCCGAATTGCTGGAAAAGAAGTGTAGACTATTATATCATTGGAAAGATCTGGAAGTTAGCTTTTTAATGCCACTGAAATCATGTCAATTTGATCTCTATAACTCGAGTTATTCATGTTAGAGTGCAGGAAGGTCAGGATTGACAGCATCATTCGCTTTCTTCTCTTTTTCTACAGAAACTCCATCAAATCCATTCGAATGCTACCTGAAATAAACAGAATTGCACACGTCTCAAAGTAGCATCCATAGTGGCTAAAAGATAATTAATTCTTAATTAAACTCAACAATTTGAATGCAAATTCACTAGGAAAAGATAGAAAAGATGCTCACGCATCAACTATCACCTTGATAAGTAATCAAGTGGTGGGTGCAGAGGCACAAATCTCTGAGAAGCAGATTGACAATGAAACCCCGGATGAAGAAGAGACACCAGAGAGTGGAATTGCAACAACTCAGGACACCACCATGGAAGTAAAATGCCTAGGAGGGGTAGAGTGGAAGTAGAACGCCCAGGAGGGGACAGAGTGGACGTTGAACACCCAGAGAAGGGGGAAATAGACATCAATTCAAAAGACATTCTGATAAACCCCAATTTTGTGGTTTATCTTTTGTTGATTTTAGGGAATTTTATCAACTTTTCCCACATTTATTCAATAAAATAGCATGGTTTTGTGAATTTCTCCTAATTTGTGCTTAAGAGTAAAAACATGCTTTTCAAGCCTTTAAATCGCTAATTTTATTTCACTTTAATTCCATTCGATGCCTTGATATGTTTGTTAAGTAATTTCAGGATTAGAAGGCAAAGATTAAGTTGAAGGAATGGAGAAAAAGCATGCAAAAATGGAGACTCATAAAGAAATGAAGGAATTGCTAAGTTGTCAATCCTGATCTCTTCATACTAAATCGATTATAACTTGAGCTACAGAGATCCAAATAAGGAGGTTTCAGTTGCGTTGGAAAGCAAACATCCAGGGCTTCAAAATGATATGTAATTTGCCATAGTTTCCTTGCAGTTAGGTGACGCGCACGTGTCGCCCATGCGTGCGCGTTGCAGGATCAGCGTGACTCACTTAAAGGCAACACATGACCAGCTATTTCTGAAGTATTTTGGGCCCAATCCAACCCATTTCTGATGCTATTGAACCAGGGATTAAAGGGGAAATGAACCAAGTAGTAATAGGGGAGTTTTTATCATGTTGTAGGTAGAATTCTAGAGAGAGAAGCTCTCCCTTCTCTCTAGAATTTAGGGTAGTTTAGGTTAAATTCTCTTAGATTCACTTTTAATTCTTGTTTTTATTTCAATTCTCTTTATCTTTTGTTGTTCTATTGTCTCAATTCTTTTAGTTTTCCTTGTTAATTTCCTTATTTTGCCATTTTTACTTTCATGAACTCTTATTGGATTTACTTTTCTTTTAATGCAATTTTATGTTTCCATGTCCTTTTTATGTTTATCTTAATTGCTATTGTTGATTTCTTGCTTATGATAGTTATGGGTTTTGTTAATTCTTATATTTTATGATATTTACTTTTATTGCACTCTAGGTATTTGATGAAATATTTTCTCTAGTTTTTGAGTAGTTTTCTTTACTTTTGGCCTAGGCTAAGGGAACTGAGTGACCTTGAGTCATTGGATGTCATTGAATTGATGATTTGAGAACTCTTAGTGGTCAATTTGGTAACCATTGAAACTAGCCTACTACTAAGTCAATTAGTAGCTAGGTTAGGAATTATGGATTGATGTTGATCAAGCCATTTGACATACTTCAAGCATAGAAGTAGACTAAATGAGCTTGGTTCCTCATAATTGTCAATACATGGTTTGTAGACAAGGATGGTGATCCCAATTTCCAAGTCTTATCCAAGAGTTCTTTTCATTTATTTTATTAGTTAATTGTTATTTACTTTCTTGCTTTTATATTTCTTTGCCAATTACAAATCAAACCCCTTTGTTATTCATAGCCAATAATTGAGCACTTCATTGCAATTCCTTGTGAGACGACCCGAAGTTTAAATACTTCGGTTAATTTTCATTGGGGTTTGTACTTATGACAACCAAAATCTTTAAAATTTGATTTGAGTATTGTTAGTTGGTTAGGAACTATACTACCAATTGTACTATAGTGTGGTTACAACTATGTTGTAGGAGATGGAAACTACAATGACAACATGCATCAAGGATGGGACAATCAAGGATGGGAGGAGCCTCAAGGATTTGATCAACCCTCTTGGCAACAACCTTCCCAATTGTACTATGAGCAAGAGCCATTCCAAGATGCATACCAATCCAATGGCTATGGTGGACCCCTTGTGATTATCAACATCCACCACCCTATGCCTATGAGCCCTCTCCACAATATACCCCTCAACCATCACATTCACAAGCCTCATACCACCAAACACCTCCATATGATCCCAATCCATATCCACCATACCAACCACCTTTTGAACCATATGAAACATATGTAGAACCACCCCAATTCCACCACCAATACCCTCAAGAACCACCACCTCACTATTCTTACCAAGATGAATCACCTCCCATGTATGATAACTTTCAACCACAAAATAAATTCCCCTTTTCACCACAACCCTCCATGGAAGAATACCCATATCCATCAATCTAAGAGCAATATGATCCTACTTATACTAGTCAAGTGGAACAAGAGCCAATAGATCGCTTCAAGGAAGCAATGAACCGGCTTCAAGCAATCATCTGTCAAAAGGAGCAAGAGGAAGCCCAAAGGATGAACGAAGCTATCGAGGCTAACCTTGCCAAAATTAAAGCCAACTTGGACGTATGGGATTCATATCGTAGACAAAGCATCTCTATTGAAGAATGTGGAGAATCAACCGAAGAGCGGAGCATGGAGTGTGTCATGCAACAAGTGGAAAGGATGGAGATTGTTGATGAAGAAGAAGTGGTTGAAAGCCTAGGCAAGGTTGAGCAAGAGGTGGATTCCAAGTTTGAGAACACTTCCACACCAAGTGATGTTGTTGATGATCTTGTGGAAATTGTTGAACCTTTTTCCAATGAGCTTGAATTTGGTGTTGAGGAGGATAATGCGCAACTTCCAAGGCATAGTATGAATGATGAAAGATTGGAAGAGGATGATCAAGAGGCAAGCTCCACCAATGAAGAATGTGTGGAAGAAGTTGGTGGGCAAGGAATTGAAGTTGAAAAAGCTTGCCAAGAGGTGGAGGTAGTCAAAGAAGAGCACAAGGGAGTGAAACTTGCAAGATCATTAGGACCATCCCTTCCTAAGTCACTATCCAACACAACATTCAAGTGGGTAAAATTCTTATCCCTAAGCTTTACTTTCTCACTTGAATATGGTTTGCTTAAGACGGATGGGCAACTTAGAGCTCTTTGTGGAATTAAGAGCAAGAGAGAATTGGTTAATGGGTGGAATTGCCAATCAAGGTTCTTTATGGTTGGAAACTCAAAGTCTAAGTACAATGGTCGGTATAGTTCTCAATTGTATGGATCTAGGAGGATAATTTGGTGCCCAAGTGAGAATTCTATGTGTTTGCCACCCAAATGGACTTGTCTTGATAAACTTGAATATGGGTGTAGAAACAAGATTTGGGATTCGGGCATATATGAGGATCAATTTTGGGAGTCCTTAGCTTGTGTGGAACTTCACCAAAGCTTGGTGCCGTTAATTTTAAGATTTTGAGCTTACTTGAAATCCAAGCATTGGTGGGAGTTCCAAGAAGAATTCAAGCACAAGCTACCTTAACAAGGAGCCTCCCAATAGTCCAACTTAAGGACATAAACTAAAAGTAATAGGTGGGAGACACCCCACCATAGTAAACTCTTTCTATTCTCTTCTATATATAATCAATGAATGAATTGAGTTGCAATTGTTAGGTAGTTTTCTTCTTCGCATATTCTTGTTTTAGTGTTTGGGTTGCTAGTTTGTTTGATTAGATTTCTTCCTTAAGTTGTAGAATAGTTGTTGTTAAATTATATTTTGCTTGAAGTGTAAGTTTTGTTTGTTTTGTATTTGAAAATTTCTCAAAAATCAAAAGATAAGTTGTCAAATTTGAATTTTGGTTGATTTAGAATGCATATAGGTTAGGAGAGTGCCTAGTTTCTGTTTTATGTAAAAAACAATGCACGCCACGCGTAAGCGTGGCCGATGCGCACGCGTCGTGTGCCACATTTGGACTCTTGGTACAAAAACCAGAGAGTTGTGCTGGAGTGGTACTGGTTTTGTGTAAATAGCACAATTTGACCCCCACGCGTACGCGTGGGTGACGCTTACGCGTCACCTGTACTTTCTGCATTCCACGTGTATGCGTGGGAGACGCTTACGCGTCTCTTGTCTCTCCTGCTTTCCACGCGCATGCGTAAGCGTCGCCTCCGCGCCCTGTTTCTTCTCCTTTCTCCTTTCTTCTTCTTTCTTCTCTCCTTCTTCTTTCTTTCTACCTTTCTTCTTCTCTCTTCTTCCTTTCTTACTTTCTTCTTTTTCCTTTCTTCAAAAAATTAAAAAAAATAAAATAAAAAAATTTTTAACTTTTTATTTTTCTCATCTTTCATTTTTTTTGTTTATTGCATTTACATACTCTTATTCATTGCATTTTAATTTTATTTTTATAGCTTGTTCTTATTTTCTTTTCTAAGTTTCTTATTTTAATAATGGTGTTGAATTCTCATACTCAATTGTTGAGAATTTCTTGGATTATCTTGGTGCTTCTTGACTTGTTTGATATTGATGGGTGATGAAACTTTTAAAATCAATGCTTAATCTTTTATGATTCTTGCACCCTTTGTGCATTGACATGAACTTCTATTGTTTTTCGTAACCCGTTCTTTCTTGTTTGAACTTGATGCTTCTGTGTGCTCTTCATGATTTGACTTTACTCTTGCATCAAGTATTAGTTGATATGCCTTAGCTTATATTGTTTTCTCACTTATATGTTGTAGCTACCATATAGTTGAGAACCTTACTCTTATTTGGCATTAGCCCCCACCTATGTTCTATTACTTTGATATCTTTGTTGTAGGCTTAATTTTCTTTCTTTTTCTTTCCTTTTAGGTTGGCCACCAAATGAGGAAAAGGAAAAGCTTCTAAATGGGGCAAAAAATAAGTCTACCCACACAATCCTTTGAGGAAGCTCATCAGTTGTAGCAACTTATCCACCTTGCTCTTCTTTGCATGCACTGAGGACGGTGCAATCTTTAAGTGTGGGGAGGTCGTCCGACCGATCTCCATGGGTAACAATTTCCTTTTTCAACACCAATTCTTAATTTTCTTTGTTAGTTAGTTATCGTATTGCATGATAGGTTGCATGATAGTTAGAATTTGTACATATTTTACCACTTTTTTTTATTTTAGGACTACTTGGTTAGAGTGATGATTTCTTTTCCAAGAAAACTATTCTAAGGCACCCTACCAATTCGGAAAAAAAATTTGTGTTGAACTTGCTTGAAGAATTTATTTTGGAACATGGATTTTGAGCTAAGAACACACAAGCATGTGAGTTTTGAGCCCAATTGCGTGGTTACATCATATAACCACTTATTTTCATTCTTGTGTGCATTATTTTCTTCCTATGATTGTAATCTTTGATTTGTTTGATTCTTTATGTCCATTATTCCATGTGTGAATGCATTTATATGATTGAGGCCATCATTTTATTTAGCTCACTTACCCAAATTGCCTACCTTTCATCAACCATTATTAGCCAATTTTGAGCCTATTTAATCCCGTTTGTTCTTAATTTTAGCACATCACTACCCCTAAGTAAGAAACAATAAATGTCCGTTAATTTAGATCTTTGATTAGCTTAAGTTAGTAAGGGTGTGTGTGTATCATTTGGGTATGAGAAACCTGGGAACATTGGTTGAGATAAAAGTGTACTTTGTATTTTTATTAAAGATATTGGAAATTGGGTACATACTCATACATTAAATTTGTAAAACCATATGCATTGATACGTTGTATATACTTTATTTTAAAAAAAAATTGAAAGAAAAAAATGTATGTAGAAAAAAATAAATAAAAAAATACAATAAAAAGGGGACAAAATGCTCCAAAGCAAGGTAATAATAACAATGCATATGGAATGTGAATTAAAGAGAATGCATGAGTATGTGAAAAAAGTGGGAATCTTGGATAGCTAAGTATTGTATTAGAATTGTATAGGTTGTTATATGTGTTTGGTAAGAGCTTAGGTTAATCAAAGATTCAAATTTCAAGCTCACTTCACCATATGCATCCCTACCTTTACCCTAACCCCATTACAACCTATGAATAAGACCTCAGGATAAATATATGTATACATTGAATAATTGTTGATTCTTAGATGAAAAACAAATCTTGGAAAGCATGATTAGAAGAGAATTGAGTGATCAACCCTATACACTTGAGCGACTATAGCAGATACACTTCCGGTGAGGGTTCGATGCTCAATTTCTTGTTCCCGGCTTTCATGAGCTTTCTTCTTGCAAGTTTGTTTACACTTCATTTTGATATTTGAATTGGTGGGATTCATGAATCATCATACTATGTTAGCCCTACATGTTCATATGTGCTCTTGGAGATTGATTTACTTTTTAATCAAGTAGGTAGAATCATTTTGCATTTAGTTGCACGCATATAGATAGGTGTATATAGTTTATTTGCATTGAATAAATCTTCATACCCCTTTTCTTGCCTTTCTTGGTTTATCATGAGGACATGCTTAGTTTAGGTGTGGGGAGGTTTGATAAACCCCCAATTTTGTGGTTTATATTGTGTTGATTTTAGGGAGTTTTATCAACTTTTCTCACATTTATTCAATGAAATAGCATGGTTTTGTGAATTTCTCCTAATTTATGATTAGGAGTAAAAACATGCTTTTTAGGCCTTTAAATCGCTAATTTTATTTCACTTTAATTCAATTCGATGTCTTGATATGTTTGTTAAGTGATTTCAGGATTAGAAAGCAAAGATTGTGTTGAAGGAATGAAGAAAAAGCATGCAAAAATGGAGAACTCATGAAGAAATGAAGGAATTGCTAAGCTGTCAATTCTGACCTCTTTGTACTAAATCGATCATAACTTGAGATACATAGGTCCAAATGAGACGGTTTCAGTTGCGTTGGAAAGCTAACATCTGGGGCTTTAAAATGATATGCAATTTGTTATAGTTGCCTCATAGTTAGGCAAAACGCACGTGTTGCCCATGCGTGCGCGTCGCAGGATTAATGTGACTCACTTAAAGGCAACACGTGACCAGCGATTTCTGAAGCATTTTGGGCCCAATCCAACCCATTTCTGATGCTATTGAACCAGGGATTGAAAGGGGACTGAACCAAGTAGTCATAGGGGATTTTTCATCATGTTGTAGGTAGAATTCTAGAGAGAGAAGCTCTCCTTTCTCCCTAGAATTTAGGGTAGTTTAGGTTAAATTCTCTTAGATTTACTTTTAATTCTTGTTTTTATTTCAATTCTCTTTATCTTTTGTTGTTTTATTGTCTCAATTCTTTTACTTTTTCTTGTTAATTTTCTTATTTTGCCATTTTTACTTTCATAAACTCTTATTGGATTTACTTTTCTTTTAATGCAATTTTATGTTTCCATGTCCTTTTTATGTTTATCTTAATTGCTATCGTTGATTTCTTTCTTATGATAGTTATGAGTTTTGTTAATTCTTGCATTTTATGATGTTTACTTTTATTGCACTCTAGGTGTTTGATGAAATGTTTTCTATAGTTTTTGAGTAGTTTTCTTTACTTTTGGCCTAGGCTAAGGGAATTGAGTGACCTTGAGTCATTGGGTCTCATTGAATTGGTGATTTGAGAGCCCTTAGTGGTCAATTTGATAACCATTGACACTAGCCTACTACTAAGTCAATTAGTAGCTAGGTTAGGACTTATGGATTGATGTTGATCAAGCCATTTGACATACTTCAAGCATAGAAGTAGACTAAATGAGCTTGGTTCCTCATAATTGTCCATACATGGTTTGTAGACAAGAATGGTGATCCCAATTTCCAAGTCTTAGCCAAGAGTTCTTTTCATTTATTTTATTAGTTAATTATCATTTACTTTGTTGCTTTTATATTTCCTTGCCAATTACAAATCAAACCCCCTTGTTCTTCATAGCCAATAATTAAGCACTTCATTGCAATTTATTGTGAGACCACTCGAGTTTTAAATACTTCGGTTAATTTTCATTGGGGTTTGTACTTGTAACAACCAAAATCTTTAAATTTTGATTTGAGTATTGTTTTTTGGTTGGGAACTATACTACCAATGGAATTATTTTGTGTGAAATTCCTAACCATACAAAAATACTCTTTCACATTCCTACCAGGCACCCAGACAACCCCTTTCCAGTCACTCTGGACACTCATCCTGCATTACCCAAGGCCCAGAGTACAAAGCCAAATTGCCATACCCTCAATGACTTCAAAGACCCCTCACTCTTCCTAGTAACACAATGCTTACCCTAAGAGAATAGTGCAAGGCCATAACAGTGGATGTTGAATCTGTACCAAAGGCGGAAGTACAAGTTACTAAAGGGTCAGAAGAGAAAGAAGCTCCAGAAAAGGCGGAGGTTACACTGTCACATGCCCCCTCTATGACACCCATTCAAGAGCTTGAAACACCACACCCTCCGAAGTCCTAAAAGGAGACCAAGGACGAGCACTACTCACAGTTCTTGGAAATCTTTAAGAAGCTAGAAATCAATATTCCTCTTGAAAAGGTTTTTAAGCAAAGGCCTCTCTCTACTGGAAGAACCCCCATTGATGCTAAGAAAGGCAAATTGGTGTTGAGGTTTCATAAGGATTGGATGGTTTTCAAGGTCTTTAAACCTCCACTACCCCCTGACAAAGGAGGTACTTGCATGCAGAGTACAATGCTGAAGCCTCCTCCCTTGGTGGTAACTCATACAATTCCCCTAAAAATCAAACCTAAGTTTGGTGTTGGGTAGTCAGCACCCACCAAGGAGGAAGGTCCCAAGAAGAAGATGCCTAGGAGATGGAGAAACAAAAAGATCTCTACTAAAGGCTTCTCATCAGGGATGAGGGTGGTAGTCACTGCAAGCGCAATCCTACCTTGTACAATAAACAGGATCCTGTCTCTTGAGCGGACTGAGCTGATTCATGAGAGCACAGGACAGAAAACCCCAGTAAGGAATGAGGATTTAAGCCTCTACGACTATCTTCCTCCTTGAAGGATTTGACCATCAAGCTAGTGACGGTAAAGAAGCGCTTGTTGGAAGGCAACACAACTATAAGTATCCTTTAGTTTAATTCTATTTTGATTTCAGTTTTCTTTAGTTTGAGTTTCTTTTAGTAAATTTTTAATTGTCATTGATTTTCATAGTTTTCCCAACTTTTTTAATGTTTGTGATCATGCACTGTACTTAGAACAGGGACAGGAGGACTCAGAATGGAAAAAATAGAGCGCCAGTAGGAAGGCAAGCAGTCCTGGAGTTTAACACCAAAAAGGGACCAAGTTTTCTTTGCTTGGGAACAAGCAAACTTTTTAAGTTTGGTGTTGCAGAGTGAGTTCTGGGTTCATATTATCATCAATGGCACCAAAGAAAGGTGAATCATCTTCATGGAGAGTAGCAACCACCACAACTGAGGTGGTTAAGTTTCATTATCATTTCCTTTATCTTATTTCCTATTTCTATTCTAGCTCTTGCATGATAACTATTAAGATTTCCTTTGATTTCTAGTCTAGTAGTTCAAATTTCAAAAATTTTATGGTTAGAAGATGTATCATGTATTACCCACTAAGCTTAAAAATAAAATTTTGATTAAGAAGTAATAAAATACAGAAGGTCTTGAGTTCTATTACAAGTTGTTCTACTTATCTTAAAGTGGAGGCCTTATCTTTATTTCTGAATGTATAAATTAACGGTGCATAATTGACATTGGAGTTGAGCATAGTGGCTCGTGAGGAATATTGAACTTAGAAAAGTATTATTGGTTCTCTAAAACATCAAAAAGATTGATTCTTGAAGCAAAAGAAGCAGCAAAAAGAAAAACCAAAAAAAATATATAAAAAGAAAAAGGAAAATCAAAAGAAAAATGTCAAAGACTTTGAGCATCAATGGTTAGGAGGGTCAAAATTGGCCTAAAAAGCTCAAAAGAGTTGCTATCCCTAACTATATGCTTGTGGTGTGAAGGTTTCAAGAAAATCTTAAGACTGAATATTTAAAGTCGTGATCCAATGCTATAAAGAGTACGCTTAAGGCTCTGGGTACCACTGTCTGGGAATTTAAGCAAAGCTAAAATTCGAATCCAAAGGGTTCCCCCCGTTAAGTGCTTGTGGTGTTTATGTATCAGGTGGTAATACTTGAAAACAAAATGCTTAGAGTCATGGCTAGGCTCAAAAGGTGCAAAGCATCAAAAGAAAAAGCTGTGTTCAAGAATTAAGAAAAACTAAAAGAAGAGAATCAATAAAGAGCTTCAAAGAGATTCTAGTTCAAAGGGATGCTAATATTTCTGAGCTTCAAAGGAAAGTGAGATGCCAAAATTGTTCAGAAATAAAGAGCTAATAGCCACATTAAATAATTAGAACTGAGCTCATTGACAACTCTGAAACCTGATGTAATTTTCTCTTCCAATTAGTCCTATCTTGTTTTTGGTTGCTTGAGGAAAAGCAAGTGTTTAAGTTTGGTTTTGTGATGCGTGAGCATCTTATACCCTTTTTCATAGCATTTTTCTAGTTGTTTTTAGTTATATTTTATCAAGTTTTACTATGTTTTAGTGCAAAATTTATCTTTGGATGCTACTTTGAGTTTTTGTGTTATTTTTATAATTTTAGGTGAATTCAAGGCAAATTCGGAAAGAGTCTTGTTCAGAGACGAAGAAAGAATAGCAGATGCTGTCAATCCTGACCTTCTTGCATTCCAACGAGCACCACTTGAGCTACAAAGGTCCAATTGAGGCTGTCTTAATTGCGTTAGAAAGCTAACTTCCAGAGCTTTCCAAAGATATATGATAGTTTATACTTCTTTTCTAGAATCACTACCAAAACTGGCGTTAAACGCTCTTATATGGCGTTTAACGCCCAAAGAGGAGCAGGCCCAGCGTTGAACGCTCAAAACTGGCATTCAACGCCAGCCATGGAGCAAGGAAACAGCAAGCACGCCTCCCCTTTAGGAGTTCAATGCCCAAAATTGAAGTTGAACGCCAGGAAGAACCAAAGCACATAACCAAGTGGGCCACAAAGTGGATTTTAGCACTCCTTAGCTTATCCTAGCTTATCCTTGTAACTTTTAAATTTAAATTAATAACTTTTAGATTTAGCATTTACTATTTACAGAGGAGATCATTTAGGTTTATGAACACACAGATCCAGACAGATCCTCTTCACTTTTATCTTGTTTTTTCTGAAAAGTATGAGTAGCTAAACCTCCTGGTTAAGGTTAGGAGCTCTGCTTATTCTTATGGATTAATATGATTACTTTTCTATTTTAATATATGTTTGATTCCATTCTAAGATGTGTTTTTCATTCTTCATCTAAATGAATCTGGGGGAGAACGGAAGTAAGACCCCTTTTTCTACATGAGTTCTTGTGATACTCTGACCAAGGTCACTGGTTGCGCGTGTACGCAAAACCCACACTATTTCGTACAACAGCAGCAGTACCAGCAAGTGCACTGGGTCGTCCAAGTAATACTTGAGCGAATCAGGGTCGATCCCACGAGGATTGTGGCTTGAAGCAAGCTTATGGTTGTCTTGCAGGTCTTAGTCAGGAAAAATCAAAAGTTTGTTGGATTTGAAGGTTGATAGTCATACTTTGTATTTGTAAAACCAAGTGTTTCAAGGAATGGAATAGAGTTGAGAGTTGGGGTTGCTTTGTCTTTCTGAAATAACTCTGGTACTATTATCTTCTTTGCTTGTGTCTGATCTTCTTCTATGGTAGGCTGTAAGTGATCAAAGCCACGCCAATGGTCTTTGATCTCCTCTGCTACAGAATAAACGCCAGGGCCCTTGGTATTCAATCCAATGGAGGGTGAAGCACATAGCAATCCATTCTCTTGGCGATCCTACTCAAAACTCCACAGACAAGGTAGAATTTTTTGGATCAGAGAATGTTGCTTCTTGGATTTAGCCTATACCACGGAGACCTTAAACTCCCGGAGATCGGCTGAACTAATGTCTCGAGAAGTCCCCAACGAAATCGTTGATTAATCGTATGAGAGATGTAAATCCATAGCTGTTGGCTCGTGCTTTCCGGCCAAGTATTCACACGAACCCAAGTAGACATGGGTGTTTGTCAGGCACGTTCGTCTTAATATGATGA
The DNA here is from genome assembly GCF_059453495.1 of Arachis ipaensis. Taxonomy (NCBI): domain Eukaryota; kingdom Viridiplantae; phylum Streptophyta; class Magnoliopsida; order Fabales; family Fabaceae; genus Arachis; species Arachis ipaensis. The sequence continues at coordinate 69,485,884 of NC_142438.1, forward strand.
ACAGAGCCAAAATCTACTTTTATTAATTCATAGGACTCAGATGGGCTCCTCCTCTCAACCTAGGAGGTTTAGAAAATCATACTGAAAATAAAATACAAAGATAAAAATGTAAAAATGGCAGACCTCCCTCCCAGAGGAGGAGGAAGGTTGAAGAAGGTCCGAAGACCCCCCGGGAATGGTTGTTTCTAGATTCTAAAGATGTCTAAATTACATAAGTTTAATCCCTTAAATAGATGACTAGTAGGGTAAAACAGTCTAATTAGTGCTAAAATCTACTTCTGGGTCCCACTTGAGGTCTCTTAGGTGTGGAGTGCCAGCCAGGGGTCCTTTCTGGGCCTTTGGACGTTGGGCTCTGCTCTTTGGACGCTGGAAGTTTGGAAGGGGCAGAAAGCTGGCGTTGGATGCCGGTTTTGGGCCTTTAAATTTGAAGTACAGTATAATCTATTATATATTTCTAGAAAGCTCTGAAAGTCAGCTTTCCATAGCCGTTGAGAGCGTGCCATTTGGACTTCGGTAGCTCTAGAAAACTTCTTCTGAATGCAGGCACGTCAGATCTGGACAGCATCTACAGTGCTTTCTCTGTCTCTGAATCAGACTCTGCTCCAGCTCCTCAATTTCAGCTAGAAAATACCTGAAATTGTCCAAAAACAAAAAACTCTTAGTAGAATCCAAAAATATGATTTTAACACTAAAACCTATAAAAACTTAATAAAAACTAGATAAAACACACTAAAAACTATATGAAAGTGATGCCAAAAAGCGTATAAAATATCCGCTCATCACAACACCAAACTTAAACAGTTGCTTGTCCCCAAGCAACTAAAAATATAGTAGGATAAAAAGAAAATTAAGATACAATAAATTTCTAGGTTTCAAATGAAGCTTAGTTAAAATCAGATGAGCGGGACTTAGTAGCTTTTTGCTTCTAAATAGTTTTGGCATCTCACTATCCATTGAAACTCAGAGATGTTGGCATCTTTAGGAACTTAGAATCCAGATGATATTATTGACTTTCCTAGTTAAGCTTATTTTGATTCTTGAACACAGTTTTTTGAGTCTTGGCCGTGACCCTAAGCACTTTGTTTTCTAGTATTACCACTGGATGCATTCATTCCACAGACACTTTTCCTGGGTGAACCTTTTTAGATTGTGACTCAGCTTTGCTAAAGTCCCCAGATAGAGGTGTCTAGAGTTCTTAAGCACACTTTTTTTGCTTTGGACCATGACTTTAACTGCTTAGTCTCAAGCTTTTCACTTGACACCTTCACACCACAAGCACATGGTTAGGGACAGCTTGGTTTAGCCGCTTAGGCCAGCATTTTATTCCTTTTGGCCCTCCTAACCACTGATGCTCAAAGCCTTGGGCCCTTTACCCTTGCCTTTTGGTTTAAAGGGTTATTGGCTTTTTCAATCTACCCTCCTTTTCCTGCATTTATGGGCAGTAATGGATTTTTTTGCTTTTTATTTTTTTATTTTTTTATTTTATTTTTTTCTTTCATGCATAATAGATTTTTTTTTTCTTTTGCAACATGCTTTTTCTTTTGCTTTTGCTGCTTTTTCTTGCTTCAAGAATCATTTTTTCAGATTTTTCAGATTATCAATAATACTTTACCTTTTTCCTTATTCTTTCAAGAGCCAACATTCTAAAATTTCAACTTCAAACATGCACTATTTATTTCATTCATTCAGAAAACAAAAACAAATGACACCACATCAAACTAATTAAACTAATCTTAATTAAACTTGAAATTCATGCATCTCTCAGTTCTTTTCAAAAAAAAATTTTCATTTAAGCAAGGTGAGAGATATATGGAACATTTTACAACTTTTTAACACATCAATGCAAATGATCATGCAACTAGGACAAGAAAACAGATAAATAGACAGAAAAGTAGAAAAATAAGATAGGAAAGGAGTAAAAGAGAACGAATCCACCTGATTTATTGGGTTTCCTGCCAACAAGCGCTCTTTTAAAGTTGGGTTTCCTGCCAACAAGCGCTCTTTTAAAGTCACTAGCTTGACCTTCATCTCCTTACGAAGGTGAGTATGGGCTTAGATTTTTTCCCCGTACAGTGAATATCCTTCCTGTCCTCTCATGAGTGAGCTCTACATACTCTAGAGATAGGACACGGTTCATTGTATGTGGTAAGGCTGGCTTCTTAGTGAAGACAACTCTCATGCCATGTGAGAGGCCTTCAGTTAGGACTTTCTTGTCCTTCTAACCTTTAGGTACTTTCTTTTTAGTACCTTTGTGCTTAGAGCTTGTTGAGGGCTGCCCAACACCAAACTTAGAATTGATGTCTGGGGGCTCTGCAGAGCTCTGCAGAGAAAGAGAGGGTTGGCACACTAGGTGTTGCACAGTTATCTCTCTTTTAGAGGGAGACTTGGGATGAGGCATTTTGAATAAGATGTGATCCTCCCCTAACTTTAGCGTTAGTTCTCCCTTAGCCACATCAGTAATAGCATTACCTGTTGCTAGGAAATGTCTTCCAAGGATGACACAGTCATCCTCATCCTTCTCTATGTCCATGATTATGAAGTTTTCTAGGATGTAGTAGTTTTCAACTTTAACCAAGACATCCTCCACTAAGCCATATGGCTTCTTCATGGTCTTGTCTTCCATCTCTAAAGAGATGTGTGCAGCTTGTACCTCAAGTATGCCCAGCTTCTCCATTACTAAGAGTGGCATAAGGTTAATGCTTGACTCTAGGTCACACAAAGCCTTTTCAAAGGTCATAGTGCCTATGGTGTAAGGAATCAGAAAGTGTCCAGGGTCTGGAAGCTTCTGAGGTAGCTCTTGTTGAACCAAAGCATGGAGTTCTTTGGGGAGCAATGGAAGTTCTTCCTTAGAGGCTTTGTACCAAATAGCTTGGCATTCATCCTCATCAGAGCTCCTAGGTACCGAGCAACTTGCTCTTCCCTAGTGTCTTCATCCTCACTTGAGGATGAGTAGTCATCAGAACCTATGCACTGCAGAAACGCATTCAAAGGAACCTCAATTGTCTTTATGGTTTCCTTTGGTTCTGGGCTGGTGGGCATTGAACACCCAGTGAAGGCTTCTTCACTGGCGTTCAATGCCTTCCCATTATCCTCCAATTCGGCCTCAACCTCCGTGGTTATGGCCTTGCATTCTTCTCTAGGATTAACCTCAGTATTATTGGGGAGAGTGTCAGGAGGGATCTCAGGGATCCTCTTGCTCAATTGACTAACTTGTACCTCCAAGTTTCTAATGGAGGACCTTGTTTCATTAATGAAGCTGTGGGTGGTCTTAGTGAGGCTGGAGACCAGCATGGCTAAGTCAGAAAGGCTCGGCTTAGAAGTCTCTATATTCCCTTGAGAAGATAGGAATGGTGGTCTGTTGTTGAACCTATTCTGGTTCCTACCACCTTGATTGAAACCTTGTTGTTGTTTCTGTTGATCCTTCCATGAGAGGTTAGGATGATTCCTCGATGAAGGGTTGTAGGTGTTTCCATAGGCTTCTCCCATGTAATTCACCTCCTCCATGGTGGGTTGATCAGGATCATAAGCTTCTTCTTCAAGAGAAGCTTCCTGATTATTGCCAGCCACAGTTTGCATCTCAGTGAGATATTGAGAGATCATGTTGACCTGTTGGGTCAAGATCTTTGGTGCACGAAATTGTGAATCTCAATGGCACTAACAACTTGGTACGCACAATTGTAATCTCACTTCTTTTTCACAACTCCGCACAACTAACCAGCAAGTGCACTGGGTCGTCCAAGTAATAAACCTTATGTGAGTAAGGGTCGATCCCACGGAGATTGTCGGCTTGAAGCAAGCTATGGTCATCTTGTAAATCTCAGTCAGGCAGATTCAAATAGTTATGGGATTTAAGATAATTAAAATATAAATAAAATAAGATAGAAATACTTATGTAATTCATTGGTGGGAATTTCAGATAAGCGTATGGAGATGCTTTGCTTCTTCTGAATCTCTGCTTTCCTACTGCCTTCATTCAATCATTCATACTCCTTTCCATGGCAAGCTTTATGTTGGGGGATCACCGTTGTCAATGGCTACCGTCTGTCCTCTCAGTGAAAATGGTCCAAATGCGCTGTCACCGTACGGCTAATCATCTGTCGGTTCTCAATCATGTTGGAATAGGATCCATTGATCCTTTTGCGTCTGTCACTACGCCCAAAACTCGCGAGTTTGAAGCTCGTCATAGTCATCCCTTCCCAGATCCTACTCGGAATACCACAAACAAGGTTTAGACCTTCCGGATCTCAGTTATGGCCGCCAATAATTCTAGCCTATACCACGAAGACTCTGATCTTTCGGAACGGAGACTAAGAGATACACACTCAAGCTATTGCAGATAGAACGGAAGTGGTTGTCAGGCACGCGTTCATAGGTGAGAACGATGATGAGTGTCACGGATCATCACATTCATCAGGTTGAAGTGCGAATGAATATCTTGGAATAAGAATAAGCTTGAATTGAATAGAAAAATAATAGTACTTTGCATTAATTCATGAAGAACAGCAGAGCTCCACACCTTAATTTATGGGGTGTAGAAACTCCACCGTTGAAAATACATAAGTGAAAGGTCTAGGCATGGCCAAATGGCCAGCCCCCTAAACGTGATCAATGGTCTCAGTTTCGAAATATGAAAATTGGATGTAAAATAAACCTCTAGAAGTAGCTTTTATACTAAACTAGTAACTAGGGTTACAGAAAATAAGTAAGTAAGTGCAGATAGTGCAGAAATCCACCGCCGGGGCTCACTTGGTGTGTGCTTGGGCTGAGCATTGAAGCTTTCATGTGTCGAGACTCTTCTTGGAGTTAAACGCCAGGTTGCAGCCTGTTTGTGGCGTTTAACTCTGGTTTGTAACCTGTTTCTGGCGTTTAACTTCAGAATAGAGTAGGAAATTGGCGTTTGAACGCTAGTTTGCGTCGTCAAAACTCGGGAAATGTATGGACTATTATATATTGCTGGAAATCCCTGGATGTCTACTTTCTAACGCAATTGAGAGCGCGCCAATTGGGTTTCTGTAGCTCCAAAAAATCCATTTCGAGTGCAGGAAGGTCAGAATCCAACAGCATCTGCAGTCCTTTTTCAGCCTCTGAATCAGATTCTTACTCAGGTCCCTCAATTTCAGCCAGAAAATACCTGAAATCACAGAAAAACACACAAACTCATAGTAAATTCCAGAAATGTGATTTTTTCATAAAAACTAATAAAAACATAGTAAAAACTAACTAAATTATACTAAAAACTACCTAAAAATAATGCCAAAAAGTGTATAAATTATCCGCTCATCACAACACCAAACTTAAATTGTTGCTTCTCCCCAAGCAACTGAAAATCAAATAGGATAAAAAGAAGAGAATATACTATAAATTCTAAAATATCAATGAAATTTAGCTCCAATTAGTTGAGCGGGACTGGTAGCTTTTTGCCTCTGAACAGTTTTGGCATCTCACTTTATCCTTTGAAGTTCAGAATGATTGGCATCTATAGGAATTCAGAATTTAGATAGTGTTATTGATTCTCCTAGTTCAGTATGTTGATTTTTGAACACAGCTACTTTATGAGTCTTGGCCGTGGCCCTAAGCACTTTGTTTTCCAGAATTACCACCGGATACATAAATGCCACAGACACATAAATGGGTGAACCTTTTCAGATTGTGACTCAGCTTTTCTAGGGTCCCCAATTAGAGGTGTCCAGGGTTCTTAGGCACACTCTTTTTGCTTTGGATCACGACTTTAACCGCTCAGTCTCAAGCTTTTCACTTGACACCTTCACGCCACAAGCACATGGTTAGGGACAACTTGGTTTAGCCGCTTAGGCCAGGATTTTATTCCTTTGGGGCCCTCCTATCCATTAATGCTCAAAGCCTTGGATCCTTTTTACCCTTGCCTTTTGGTTTAAAGGGTTACTGGCTTTTTGCTCTTGCCTTTTGGTTTAAAGAGCTCTTGACTTTTTCTGCTTGCTTTTTCTTTTTCTTTCTTTTTTTTTCTTTTATTTTTGCCATTTTTTTTTGCAAGCTTTTCACTGCTTTTTCTTGCTTCAAGAATCAATTATATGATTTTTCAGATTATCAAATAACATTTCTCCTTTTTCATCATTCTTTCAAGAGCCAACAATTTTAACATTCATAAACAACAAATTCAAAAATATGCACTGTTCAAGCATTCATTCAGAAAACAAAAAGTATTGCCACCACATCAAAATAATTAAACTAATTTCAAGGATGAATTCGAAATCATGTACTTCTTGTTCTTTTGTGATTAAAAACATTTTTTCATTTAAGAAAGGTGATGGATTCATAGGACATTCATAGCTTTAAGGCATAAACACTTAAACACTAATGATCATGTAATAAAGACACAAACATGAATAAAACATAAAGCATAGAGAACGAAAACAGAAAAATAAGGAATAAGGAAATTAAGGAACGGGTCCACCTTAGTGATGGCGGCTAGTTCCTCCTCTTGAAGATTTTATGGAGTGCTTGAGCTCCTCAATGGCTCTTCCTTGCCTTTGTTGCTCCTCCCTCATGGCTCTTTGGTCTTCTCTAATTTCATGAAGGAGGATGGAATGCTCTTGTTGAATAGGATTGGAGAGACTTCCCATCCTCTTCTTCTAATCTCATGTCAGATCTCCAGATACTCACTCCTTTTGAGCTTGAAAGGGACCTCAGGGATCACCTTCTTCTGGCCACAACTTCATAGAAGTGATCTTGATGGACCTTTGAGATGAATATCTCCATCTCCCATGACTCAGAGGTGGAAGCGCTTGCCTTCCCTTTCCTCTTTCTTGAGGTTTCTCTGGCCTTAGGTGCCATTAATGGTTATGGAAAAACAAAAAGCAATGCTTTTACCACACCAAACTTAAAAGGTTTGCTCGTCCTCGAGCAAAAGAAGAAAGAAAGTAGTAGAAGAAGAAGAAAATGGAAGAGATGGAAGGAGATATGTGGTTCGGCCAAGGGGTAGAAGTAGTAGTTGTAATGTGTGAAAATGAAGGAGTGGTGAGGGGTTTATATAGGGGTGGGGGGAGGGTTAGGTTTTGTGTATTAGGGTTGGGTTTGAGAGGGAAAGAGTGTTATGAAAAGGTGGGGGAGAGAGAGAGAGAGAGAGAGAGAGAGAGAGAGAGAGAGAGAGAGATAGAGAGAGAGAGGTGGGGTAGGTGGGGATCCAGTAGGATCCACAGATCCTGAGGGGCTAAGGACTTATCATCCCTGCTCCATTTAGGCGTGTAAATGCCCTTAGAGTGCAATCCTGGCGTTTAACGCCAGACTGCTACTTGTTTCTGGCATTAAACGCCAGTCTGATGCTTCTTATTGGCGTTTAAACACCAGTAAGCTTATCCTCCATGTGTGCTGTTTTTAATGCTGTTTTTCATTCTGTTTTTTATTTTTTAGTTGTTTTTGTGACTTCATATGATCTACAGAAAACATAAAATAACAATGGAAAATAAATATATATAATTAAATAACATTGGGTTGCCTCCTAACAAGCATTTCTTTAATGTCAATAGCTTGACAGTGAGCTCTCATGGAGTCTCACAGATAATCAGAGCAGGGTTAGGGCCTCTCAACACCAAAATTAGAGTTTGGTTGTGGCCCCTCAACACCAAACTTAGAGTTTGGTTGTGGCCTCCCAACACCAAACTTAGAGTTTAAATGTGGGAATTTTGTTTGACTCTGTATTGAGAGAAGCTTTTCATGCTTCCTCTCCATGGTTACAGAAGGAGAACCTTGAGTTTTGAATACAAGGTAGTCCTCATTCAACTTAAGGACCAACTCTCCTCTGTCAGCATCAATCACAGCTTTTGCTGTGGCTAGGAAGGGTCTGCCAAGGATGATGGATTCATCCTCATCCTTCCTAGTGTCTAGGATTATGAAATCAGCAGGGATGTAAAGGCCTTCAACTTTCACTATCACGTCCTCTACTAGTCCATAAGCCTGTTTTATTGATTTGTCTGCCATCTCTAGTGAGATTTTTGCAGCTTGTACCTTAAAAATTCCCAGTTTCTCCATTACAGAGAGGGGCATAAGGTTTATCCCTGACCCCAGGTCACATAGAGCATTTTCAAAGGTCATGGTGCCTATGGTACAAGGTACGAAGAATTTTCTGGGATCCGGTTTCTTCTGAGGTAATGTCTGCCTCATTAATACATTCAGTTCATTGGTGAACAAGGGGGGTTCATCCTCCCAAGTCTCAGTACCAAATAACTTGGCATTCAGCTTCATGATTGCTCCTAAATATTTAGCAGCTTTCTCTTCAGTGATGTCTTCATCCTCTTCAGAGGATGAATATTCATCAGAGCTCATGAATGGCAGAAGGAAGTTCAATGGAATCTCTATGGTCTCTGTGTGAGCCTCAGATTCCTTTGGTTCCTCAAAGGGAAACTCCTTTCTATCTAGAGGATGTCCCAGGAGGCTTTTCTCACTGGGACTCACGTCTTCCTCACTCTCTCCAGGTTCGGCCATGTTGGTAATGGTTATGGCCTTGCACTCTCTCTTGGAATTTTCTTCTATATTGCTTGGGAGAGTACTGAGAGGAGTTTCAGTAATCTTCTTACTCAGCTGACCCACCTGTGCCTCCAAGTTTCTAATGGAGGACCTTGTTTCGTTCATGAAACTTAGTGTGGTCTTGGATAGATCAGAGACTATGGTTGCCAGGCCAGAATGGCTCTGTACAGAATTTTCTGTCTGTTGCTGAGAAGATGATGGAAAAGGTTTGCTATTGCCAAACCTGTTTCTTCCACCATTATTATTGAAGACTTGTTGAGGCTTCTGTTGGTCCTTCTATGAGAAATTTAGATGATTTCTCTATGAAGGATTATAAGTGTTTTCATAGGGTTCTCCCATGTAATTCACCTCTGCCATTGCAGGGTTCTCAGGATCATAAGCTTCTTCTTCAGAAGATGCTTCTTCATGATGCTTCAAAATTTTTACTAAGAATTCTAGGAATCATGCAATGTTATTCTAAAGCTTCAGTCTAAAAAGATTAGACATGGCTAGACAAGCTTCAGCAGGACATTACATACAACAGCCAGATTGATGGAAATCAATTGGCTCCTGTGATGATAAAAGCATCATCTGAAACTCTAGAATTCATTCTTAAAATTTTGAAGTCATAGAATAATTTATTTTTTTTTCGAAAATAAATAAAAGTTAAAAAGCTTAAACATAAAATAAAAGTACCTAATCTGAGCAACAAGATGAACCGTCAGTTGTCCAAACTCGAACAATCCCCAGCAACGGCGCCAAAAACTTGGTGCACGAAATTGTGATCTCAATGGCGCTAACAACTTGGTACGCACAATTGTAATCTCACTTCTTTTTCACAACTCCGCACAACTAACCAGCAAGTGCACTGGGTCGTCTAAGTAATAAACCTTACGTGAGTAAGGGTCGATCCCACGGAGATTGTCGGCTTGAAGCAAGCTATGGTCATCTTGTAAATCTCAGTCAGAAAGATTCAAATGGTTATGGGATTTAAGATAATTAAAATATAAATAAAATAAGATAGAATTACTTATGTAATTCATTGGTGGGAATTTCAGATAAGCGTATGGAGATGCTTTGCTTCTTCTGAATCTCTGCTTTCCTACTGCCTTCATTCAATCATTCATACTCCTTTCCATGGCAAGCTGTATGTTGGGCATCACCATTGTCAATGGCTACTTCCCGTCCTCTCAGTGAAAATGGTCCAAATGCACTGTCACCGCACTGCTAATCATCTGTCGGTTCTCGATCATGTTGGAATAGGATCCATTGATCCTTTTACGTCTGTCACTACGTCCAACACTCGTGAGTTTGAAGCTCATCACAGTCATCCCTTCCCAGATCCTACTCGGAATACCACAGACAAGGTTTAGACTTTCTGGATCTCAGGAATGGCCGCCAATAATTCTAGCCTATACCACGAAGACTCCGATCTTTCGGAATGGAGACTAAGAGATACACACTCAAGCTATTGCAGATAGAACGGAAATGGTTGTCAGGCACGCGTTCATAGGTGAGAACGATGATGAGTGTCACGGATCATCACATTCATCAGGTTGAAGTACGAGTGAATATCTTGGAATAAGAATAAGGTTGAATTGAATAGAAAAACAATAGTACTTTGCATTAATTCATGAAGAACAGCAGAGCTCCACACCTTAATCTATGGGGTGTAGAAACTCCACCGTTAAAAATACATAAGTGAAAGGTCTAAGCATGGCCGAATGGCCAGCCCCCTAAACGTGATCAATGATCTCAGTTTCAAAATATGAAAACTGAATGTAAAATAAATCTCTAGAAGTAGCTTTTATACTAAACTAGTAACTAGGGTTACAGAAAATAAGTAAGTAAGTGCAGATAGTGCAGAAATCCACTCCCGGGGCCCACTTGGTGTGTGCTTGGGCTGAGCATTGAAGCTTTCATGTGTCGAGACTCTTCTTGGAGTTAAACGCCAGGTTGCAGCCTGTTTGTGGCGTTTAACTCTGGTTTGTAACCTGTTTCTGGCATTTAACTTCAGAATAGGGCAGGAAATTGGCATTTGAACGCCAGTTTGTGTCGTCAAAACTCGGGCAAAGTATGGACTATTATATATTGCTGGAAAGCCATGGATGTCTAATTTCCAACGAAATTGAGAGCGCGCCAATTGGGTTTCTGTAGCTCCAGAAAATCCATTTCGAGTGCAGGGAGGTCAGAATCCAACAGCATCTGCAGTCCTTTTTCAGCCTCTGAATCAGATTCTTGCTCAGGTCCCTCAATTTCAGTCAGAAAATACCTGAAATAACAGAAAAACACACAAACTCATAGTAAAGTCCAGAAATCTGATTTTTGCATAAAAACTAATAAAAACATAGTAAAAACTAACTAAATTATATTAAAAACTACCTAAAAGCAATGCCAAAAAGCGTATAATTTATCCGCTCATCAATCTTATTCTGAGCCAAGATAGCATTCAGAGTCTCAACTTCATGAACTCCTTTCTTCTGAGTGGCTCCGTGGTTTACAGGATTCCTTTGAAAGGTATACAAGAACTGGTTGTTTGCAACCATCTCAATGAGTTCTCTAGCTTCTGTAGGCATTTTCTTCAAGTGGAGAGATCCACCTACAGAGCTATCCAAGGAGATCTTGGATATCTCAAACAAGCCATCATAGAACACGCCTATGAGGGACCACTCTGAGAGCATGTCAGGAGGACATCTCCTGATCAGCTGCTTGTATCTTTCCCAAGCTTCATAGAGGGATTCACCTTCTATTTGTCTGAAGGTTTGAACTTCCACTCTAATCTTGCTCATCCTTTGAGGAGGAAAGAACTTTGCAAGAAAAACATTTACTAGCTTTTCCCAAGAGTCAAGACTCTCTCTTAGTTGGGCATCCAAACAAAACTTAGCTCTGTCTCTTAAAGCAAAGGGGAAAAGCATCAGCTTGTAGACTTCTGGATTAACTCCATTAGTCTTTACAGTATCACAGATCTGTAAAAATTCTGCTAAGAATTGATGTGGATCTTCCATTGGAAGTCCATGGAATTTGCAGTTCTGCTGCAGAAGAGAAACTAACTGAGGCTTAAGCTCAAAATTGTTAGCTCCAATGGTACATCAATGCTTCTACCATAAAAGTCAGAGGTAGGCGTGGTGAAGTCACCAAGGACCTTTCTAGGCTCCTCTTGTGGTTCGGCCATATCCTCTGTTTCTTGTTCAAAACTTTCTGAAAGGTCTCTTCTGGAGTGTTGTGCTTTAGTTAGTTGTAAATGCCTCCTTAGAGTCTTTATAGGATCAGGAGTCAAGAGGGGCTATTTATCCCTATTCCTGGTCATAAACAAGAAGAAAAGAAAGAAAGAGACCACACCAATTGGCAAGAAGCTCCTCCTTAAAGTCAGAAATAGAGTAGGAAGAAGAAAAATAAAATAAAAATAAAAATAAAAAGAAAAATAAATAAACGAAGTAAAGGAAGATTACCTTAAAAAAATAGGAGTAGAGTGAATTAGAAACAGAAAAGTGAAGATGGAAGAAGATGGAAGGAAAATCACAAGAGAGCTTTCTGTGCCAATTGGCAAGAAGCTCCAAGTGAGATGTAAAGAAAGACAATGAAAGAGAAGATAGAAGAAGAGAGAGAAATATACTTTGAAAATAGGGGATAACAATAATTAAGATGAAAAGAAAAGAGGTATAAATAGAAAAAATAAATTAAAATATTTTTATTAATTAAATTAATTTTCGAAAAAAATAGTTAATTTATTTAAAATAATTTGAATTTTAATTGTTAAATTTTCGAAAACAGAAGAGAGAAAGGGAGAATTAATTTTTGAAAATAGAGAGAGAAGAAAGTTGGTTAGGTAGTTTTGAAAAAGAAGAGAGAGAAAAAGAGATATAATTTTTGAAAATTAAGGTAGAGGAGAGTTAGTTAGGTGGTTTTGAAAAAGAAGAGAGAGAAGAAGAGAGTTAGTTTTTGAAAATTAAAGATAGAAGGAGTTAGTTAGGGGGTTTTGAAAAAGAAGAGAGAGAATAAAGAGATATGATTTTTGAAAATTGAGAGGGGAAAAGTTAGTTAGATGGTTTTGAAAAAGATGAGATAGAAAATAAGATATTAATTAAGAAAAGATAAAAATAAAAAATAAAAAATAAAATAAAAGATAAGATAAGAAAAGATTTAAATTTAAAATAAGACAAAAAGTAAGCTAAGAAAAGATTTTGAAATTAGAATTTGAAATTAGAAAAATATAAGATATGAAACTAAAAAGATTTGAAATTGATTTTAAAAAGATTAGATTTTGAAATTTGATTTTGAAAAAGATATGGTTTAAAAATTAGAAGTTAGAAAAGATAAGATAAGAAACAAAAAGATAAGATTAGAAAATTGATTTTCAAAAGATTTAATTTTAAAAAAAATTTGAAATTCGAAAAATGATAAGATGAGATTTTTGAATTTCCAAAAAGATATGATATGATTTTGAAAAAGATAAGATTTTTTTGAAAAAGATATGATTTTTAAATTTTGAAAAAATTTTGATTTTTGAAAACTTGATAACTAAGATATGATAAGATAAAATTTTAAAATCAAAATCTGAATTTTTTTTTATGTAATTTTCGAAAAAATGGTTAAAAATTAAGTTAGAAAAGATATTTTTTTTATTTTTTGAATTTTATGATGAAAGAGAAAGACACAAAAAAGACACAAGACTTAAAATTTTTTAATCTGGTGCACCCAAATTTTCAAAAATTTGGAGGGAAACACAAGGAAACACCAAACTTAAAAATGTTAAAATCAAGACACACACAAGACTCAAGAACACTTTGAAGATGAACAAGAACACGAAGAACAAAATTTAAAGACTCAAAGAACTCAAGAACATAAAAATAACACTAAACTTAAATTTTTTAGAAAACTAAAACAAGATTTTCGAAAATGACAAGAAAATAAACAAGAAAACACCAAAAATAAAGACTTGACACAAGATTAAACAAAGAAAATTATTTTTTTTGAAAGCTTTTTAGAAAGAAAAAATTGGCTCAAAGACAATTCAACCAAGAGCATATGTCTGGGTTTTAGCCAATTGAGCTAGAAATTAAACGTGTTTTTGAAAAGGTATTTAATATTTTCGAAAATTAGAGAAGAAAGAAAGAAAAGACTCAACAAGAACACAAGACTCAATACCAACAAAAAAAATTAAACAAAGAAAAGAAAATATTTTTGAAAAAGTTTTAAGAGATTTTCGAAAAAAATTAGAAGAAGAAGAAGAAAACAAAACTAAAAGACTCAATTAAAAATAAAAATTATCCGATCTAAAAACTTGGTTGCGCATGTACGTAAAACCCACACTATTTCGTACAACAACAGCAGTACTAGCAAGTGCACGAGGTCGTCCAAGTAATACCTGAGCGAGTCAGGGTCGATCCCACGAGGATTGTGGCTTGAAGCAAGCTTATAGTTGTCTTGCAGGTCTTAGTCAGATGGAATCAGAAGTTTGTTGGATTTGAAGGTTGATAGTCATACTTTGTATTTGTAAAACCAATTGTTTTAGGGAATGGAATAGAGTTGAGAGTTGGAGTTGCTTTGACTTTCTGAAGTAACTCTAGTACTATCATCTTCTTTGCTTGTGTCTGATCTTCTTCTATGGTAGGCTGTAACTGATCAAAGCCACACCAATGGTCTTTGATCTCCTCTGCTACAGAATGAACACCAGGGCCCTTGGTATTCAATCTAATGGAGGGTAAAGCGCATAGCAATCCATTCTCTTGGTGATCCTACTCAAAACTCCACAGACAAGGTAGAATCTTTCGGATCGAAGAACGCTGCTTCTTGGATCTAGCCTATACCACAGAGACCTTAATCCCCCCGGAGATCAGCTGAATTGATGTCTCAAGAAGTTCCCAACGAAATCGTGGATTAACCATCTGAGAGATGTAAATCCATAGCTGTTGGCTCGTGCTTTCCGGCTAAGTATTCACATGAAGCCAAGTAGACGCGGGTGTTTGTCAGGCACGTTCGTCTTAATGTGATGAATAGAGCCAATTTGTCAGATCGTCCTGTTTATCACGATGAAGATTGGGATTTACATCTTAGAGATAGATCAGACACAGATCGAAAAAGAAGAAATAGTACTTTTATTAATTCATAGGACTCGGATGGGCTCCTCCCTTCAACCTAGGAGGTTTCAACCTAGGAGGTTTGGAAACTCATACTGAAAATAAAATACAAAGATAAAAACGTAAAAATGGCAGACCTCCCTCCCAGAGGAGAAGGAAGGTTGAAGAAGTTCCGAAGACCCCTCGGGAATGGTTGTTTCTAGATTCTAAAGATGTCTAAATTACATAAGTTTAATCCCATAAATAGATGACTAGTAGGGTAAAACAGTCTAATAGTGCTAAAATCTACATCTGGGGCCCACTTGGTGAGTATTTGGGATCCACGTGCATTGAGGTCTCTTAGGCGTGGAATGCCAGCCAGGGATCCTTTCTGGGCCTTTGGACGTTTGGCTCTGCTCTTTGGGCGCTGGACGTATGGAAGGGGCAGGAAGTTGGCGTTGAATGCCAGTTTTGGGCCTTCTAACATGAAGCAAAGAATAAACTATTATATATTGCTGAAAAGCTCTGGAAGTCAGATTTCCATAGCCATAGAGATCGCGCCATTTGGACTTGTGTATCTCCAAAAAAGCTCTTCCTAATGCAGGTAGGTCAGATTTGGACAGCATCTGCAGCTATCTCTAAATCAGACTCTGCTCCAGCTCCTCAATTTCAACCAGAAAATACCTGAAATTTCTGAAAAACACAAAAACTCATAGGTGAATCCAAAAATATGATTTTGACACTAAAACCTATAAAAATCTAATAAAAACTAGATACAACACACTAAAAACTATATAAAAGTGATGCCAAAAAGCGTATAAAATATCCGCTCATAAGTCACTTGAGCTACAGGTTGAAAACACTTCTCCTAAACTATGAATTACCTCGACTAATTGGGATATGTGACATAAAATCCTATTATATTTGGGTAATTGAGGTTTTTGTGGCGCTAAACTAGAATGCTGAGCTTCACCCTCATTCGAATTGAATGACCACTGAGCCTGCCTTTTGATGAGAATCAGAGGAGATTAAATTGCCAAGGAATTGGGGTTTAATTACATATAGTTTGCCATAGAATAAATCATTCATTGTTAAATTAGTTTGTAAGAAGTATTAATCCAAAAAGATAAGCATCTCCGAGGCCTTAACTACTTCCATATAGTACCTCTTTACCTATCTTTAATTGCTTTTCTTTACTTTCTTGTTTTATGCAAATTCAACAACAACAATTCTCTTAACTTTTCTCCTGACTAAGTCCATCAAGATAACTATTTCTTGTTCAATCCAACAATTCTTGTGGGATCGACCCTCACACACCTGAGGTATTACTTGGACGACCCGGTGCACTTGCCGGTGAAGTTGTGCAAGTTCTAATTTCGTGCACCACTTATTGCAATACTTTCTTACCAATTATGTTCTAAGTTCGCTTAATATCCATTCTACGTTAGTCCCAATTTATGTTAAATAAGTCATTTTGTCATGATCCTTGATGTCACTGTTGATATTTCCTGGAAATCAATGAGGTTGTTGCCACGAGGTAAGAATAAAAAGGACTCTTGATGCATTAACTTTTAAGGGTTTCGACTATTGAGGTAGAGGATTATTTTAAAAAGAAAATATTTTGGTCTTTGAATACTTGACAAGTTTAGTAGGTTAATGCAAATGGCTGAATGTCTGTAATGTAAATGATTTTCTGTTGTGATTGACATGTTTTGTTTGTTGGTGATTGGTTGATTTCTGAATTTCTGGTGAAATTGACTGAATATGTTACTTTTGTTTTTTTTTTCTTGTTGAAATTTATAATGATTAGTCTTGAATGATGGATTTGAAAATATTGACTTGAAACGCTGATTTTGTTGGGTTGAAGTTGAATTGAGGAAACCCGTGAATGATGGTAAACTCCGATTTTTAGGGAAAGTTTTGCCGGAATTTTTCTAAGAATTTGAAAAGTTTTAGAAGTTTTGGTTATGATTTCAAAAATGAGTTTGGTTTGATTAACTTTATTAAAAGAGCTATGTCTTGAATACTTTTAAAGATTTTAAAGAAAATCGAATTTTTATGATTTTATTAATTCATGATTTTAACTCACTTAATTTTTAATAACAACGAAAAGAGATTTATTAACTAGCTAAAGATTTTAAAAAGTAAATTAAGTATAAATTCAAGGGTTTTGGAATAGGAGAGTCAATTTGAGGTTTTAAAGGAATTAAACATGCTGTTGAGAGAAAGAGAGTTCTTTTAAGGAATATGATGATAATTTTGTGATGTTTGATTTGGAGGTAAGTTCGGTAAGTTGTTTGAATGTTATACTTGAAATTGAGATGTGAAGTTGATGATTTAGAGTTGCAATGTGTGAATTGAGCAGGTTTGAACTTGGTCGATTGTAAATGAGCGAATTGAGAAGGTTTGGGGATCATTATATTAAGTAGAAACTGATAAGGCTTGTGAATCTTTGGAAAGATTGGTTAATTCTTTTTTGGGTAAAAATTGATTTTTGACCAATTTTGGCAGGCCGTAACTCAGTCCTCGGAGTTGAAAATTTAACGAAAATAGATTTTTATGAAAATCTATTTATTGGTCTTTCCAACGGTTCAAAAATGGTTGAAAAACGATTTTTAACGACACTTTTAAAGTTTTGGTAAAAAACTACATTTCTGTAGCATATCAATTTTTTCTGGATTCTGATATGCATGCGTACACAGAGGTATCATGCGACACGAGCATTGACCACTGCCAAGTACTCATGCGTACGCAGACATGGCATGCATACGAGACTTTGGAAAATTTTGGGTTCGCGCGTACGCAGATGTGGCTCGTGTACGCGAGCCAATGCTTCTGTTTGGGTACTCGTGTACACGATTGTGGTCTGCGTATGCGACACTACCAAAAGTTAGACTTATGCATACACGAAAGGCATGTGTATGCATGACCACCCTGTTTTGCTAAAAATGAATTTTTAAGTTCTCAACCATTCTTCTAACCTTCTAAGCCTCTGTAAACCCTTTTTTGAGTTTAGAGCTAGTGTAATAGAGGGTAGAAGAGTTAGGAACGAGACCAAGTGAGTTGAGACAATGAATTGAAGAAAGATAGATTAAATGTAATTAGAGATGTGATTAGTGATAATTAATTTTGATTGAGGTCTGATGATGATTATGAATATGAATGGAGTGAAATGGAATTAAAAAGGAAGTAAATAATGAAATTAACTCTGATTTGAGATATATCTGCTGGAGAAGTATAGTGGAGTGATTCCAGTTATCGCAGTAGAGTGATTCTACTTGCTCCCAAATGTGATTCCAATGCAGTGGAATGATTCCACTTGCTGCAGTAGAGTGATTCTACTTGCTCTTGGATGTGATTACAATGCAGTGGACTGATTCTACTTGCCACAGTAGAGTGATTCCACTTGTCAAATATACCTGCCTGGATAGATGCAGTGGAGTGACCCCACTTGCTCCGGACATGTCGGGTTTAGCTGTATAACTGACGGATGAGCTCATTAGCCATATGGTAGACATGCATCATTTGCATTTGTGTGTACTGTTTGGGTGTGAATCTTGTATTTAGTTTGCCTAATTGAATAATTGCATATATCTGCTATTTGATCTATTTGCTCTTTCTATACTCTCTATTTGTTTATTCTTCGTATTGTTTTGTCTATATTTGAAAATTGAGAGACCCCTTATGTTGGCGATGGTGACGCTGAGGATTGTTACTGATGTGGTGATGGAGGTTATGGCAGATTGGGCTTAATATTGTGCTGATACTCTAGTTTATGTATTGGATGGATAGGAGTGAGTGATGTAAGTTGGTTGGGTAGGAAGCCCTTAGGCATGCCCTTGGTCTCTTTCCTTTTAAATGATTTACTTTACGGATTTGTAAACTAAAGAAGATTCTTTACAACCTTTCTGAAGTAAAATTTTTTATTAAGCTTTTCTAAAGTGTATTTTAAAAAGAAAGTATTTTCATAATGGGATTCTTTCTATTTACAATTATTTCTTTGCTTTGATGGTATTTCTTTCCCTATTGAAAACCTGTGAGGACAATGTTCTCACCCCCTACAGATTTTCTTTTTCAGTGACAAGTTCAAGAAGCTTTCGCGCAAAGTTGCGAACGAACTATAGAGCTATATGTATTTGCATTTTCTGTTTTTGGTTTAGTTGAGATTTTTCCGTCATCATTTGTCATTTTGGTTTATAGAGGGGTAGAATTTGTATTTGAGAATTTTTGAATAGGTCTATGTATATAATGCTATGTGAATATACTTATATGATTAAGTGGTTAAAAGTAAAGGTTTTTCTCTATTATAATTAAAAATCCGGTTGTATTTTGACGGGAGAATTTATGTCGGTCCAGAATTTGTCAATAGAATTCCGTTACAAGTATAGTTCCGAACCAACAAATAACTCTTCGTCAAAGTTTGATTTGTTTGTCACTTAAGTTAAACCAATAAAAACCAAGAGTATTTAAACCTCGGGTCGTCTCTCAAAGGAATTACAGAAAAATGTGTATATTTTTGGTTATGAGAATTTCGGGAGTTTTTAGTATGATGAACAAGAAAGTAAAGCTACAACTAAGGAACTATAAATTCTAAAAGACACTCATGGCAAGGATTAAGAGACAAGGTTTCCTATCCTAGATCATTGAGCTCAACATGGTAATTACAAAGGGTTAATTCCACTTAGTTATCCTCTAACATTGGAGTGTGAAGTCAAGTGGACATAATTGATTCTAGAACCAACGAACAACCCTAAATTACCAATCACACTGGACATCAATGACATCAAGTAACCTAAGTCCTCAATCTCAAGCCAAGAGTGCAAAAATCTACCTTAAAACTAAACCAAGCATTTTATCAAAACAATTGGAAGACATAAAATGAAAGCATGGTAAAATTGAAATAATAATAAAATATAAAGTTACCAAATGCAAGACAACAATAATAGCAACTCAATTAAGCAACAATAAACATAAAAATATCAAATTGCATTAATAGAAAACAAAATCAACAAGAGTTTATTAGATAAAAAACAACAAAATAAAGGAAACAACAAGTAAAACTAAGAGAGCAAAGATGTAGTAGCAAGAAATTGCAAGGAAAACTAAATCAAGATAAGATCAAAACCTAAATCTAAGAGGTAATTAAGCTAAATCTATCCTAATTCAAGAGAGAAAAGAGATCTTCTCTCTCTAGAAAATAACCTAACACATGATTCTAAACTAAACCTAATTGCTCTTCCCTTTGTTCTCTCTTGAATTTGGCCTCAAATACTTCAGAAATGAGTTGAATTAGACTTTGGAAGGCTGGAAATCGCGACCCACGTATTGAAATTAATGAAGTCACGCGCTTCATGTCATGCGTACGCGCAAGGCAAGTGTACGCGTGACCATGAATTTCTTCAAATCCTCATTTCTTCATGAATTCTCCATTTTGCATGATTTTTCTTCACTTCTTCAATCCAATCCTTGCCTTATAAGCCTGAAATCATGTAAAAAATACATCAAGGCATCGGATGGAATTAAACTAAATTAAATTTTGCAAATTAAAGGCATGAAAAGCATGTTTTCACTCTTAAGCACAAATTTGGAAGAATTCACAAAACTATGCTATTTTAGTGAATAACTATAGGAAAAGTTGATAAAATTCACTAAATTCAATACAAGATAAACCATAAAATTATGGTTTATCAATCTCCACGCACTTAAACAATAGCATGTCTTCATGCTAAATTCAAGAAAGACAAGAAAGGGATATTAATTTTTTTATTCGATGCAAACTATCCAAATGCACTCTATCTAAATGAATGCACTACTTAGTCAAAATAAATTAATTTCCAAGAATACACATATGAACATAAGGACTAAAGTAAGAACAACTAAGTCAAATCCACAATTGAATTGAGTCCTAAAAAAGAATTTATAAACTTGTAAGATAAGAAACAATCATAGGTAGAAACATAGAATTGAGCAATCGAATCCCTCACCGGATGTGTATATACTCTAATCACTCAAGTGTTTAGTGTTGATCTGATGACATGTCATCATGTCATGTTTTTCTATGCTTTTTCATACAAGAAATTGATGATTAGTGCTTAAATATTGCATTCTTTTGTGCTTAAATTGTATATTTCTTTGATCTTTTGATTTGATAAACTTTGTAGGAAATAAGAAGAAAAAGAAGCAAAAAAGTAGAAAATAAGCTAAAAAGGAGAAAAAAAGAATTTTGGGGCACACTTTAAAGTTAGAGCACACTTTGGACCTTAGGCCACGCTTTAAAAGCGTGGGCCATGAAAATAAAGTGTGGCGCATTAAACTAAGGAAAGCAAGGCCCAAGCAAGGAATGCTCAAAGAAGTGAGCCCTATGCTCACAAATGCGAGCATTCTCGTGTCCTGGAAGAAAGGAAAGCAAAAACAAAGGCTAAGCGCTCAAAAAAAGTGAGCACTATGCTCACTAGAGTGAGCATTTTCGGGCTTTTCTTTAAGCCTTATGACAGCATGACCATGCCTCCTTCAAAGGGCCATAACTTGAGCTACAGATATTCAATTAATGCGCTTCTAGTTGCATTGGAAAGCTGACATTCAGAGATTTCCAACGATATATAGCAATCTATATTTGGCATGAAATTGAAGCACAAGTGATAGGCATCTTTAAGGCCCAAAAACCAACCAAGCAGTGCTCTCACCAAGGATCGAAGAGGGGAACCAAGCAAGGCTGGTGCTCAAATAAGTGAGCACTACGCTCACAAGAGTGATCATTTTCGTGCCTTGCTAGCAAGGAAAGCAAGGCCAAGTCAAGGAGTAGCGCTCACAATTTGAGCGTAGTGCTCACTTAGTGAGCACTAGGAGAATCAAAGCCACTCCTGACCCATGCCACTTGAACCAAGCCACTAAATGCATCCAGATCCACTCTCATTCAAATACAAAGCAAGCAAAACCCAATATCATCACTCAAAGGCACAAGAGAGAGTTAGAATAGAAATTTCATTTAAATTGTAATTTGTTTTCAATTTTAATTTCATTTTCATTTTGCAAAGCCTATATAAAGGTATCATTTCTATTTCATTAGGGAGGCTGGCTCTGCTGGAGAGTGTAAGGCCCAGAAATTTTGAAAAGTCTTATTATGACCAAGTCTCAGATCATATGGTTATTTATAGCCTTAATTTCAGAAATTATTTTATTAAAAATAATTAAGGCAAGTTTTGACTTATTGGATTTGAAATAAGTTATGATTATTATCCAATTTTATAATTATTGGATTATTTTCTATATTTAAAGTATAAAGTTGATAGTTATGAAATAATAAGGATTTTATATGGTTTGGATTGGATAAGTAATATTTTAAGTATTAATACTGCTATTTTGGAAAATGAAGAAATTAAGTATATTATTTCTAATTATTTGATTTGGACATTTTATTGAAAATAATTTGTGAAAGTGATGAACAAATAGTATTTTCTATATATAATTAGTGTTGAATTTAATTGAGTTTCAATTACTATATTACCCCTACTTTTATTTGAAATTACAAAAGTAACCCTAACCCTAATTTTGATACACCCATTCCCTGAAACCAACCTCCTTCACGCTGCGCAGCCTCCAGGCTTTCCTTCATCCTCCTTCTGCGCAGCCCTATGCGAAACACACACACACACACACACTGTTCTTTGAGAAACCAACGAAGAGAAAGAAACGGAGAGAAAGAAAGGGAAGGCAGAAATCGGGAGAACAGAAGAGAGAAGGGAGGAAAGGGGCTGTCTGCCGGCGCCACTGGGTTCTGCCGCCACCGCCGAGAGCTACACGTGGAGAGCCGTTCTGCCGCCGCGCCCTGCCCAGTTGAGGCCGCCGCTGCTGTTCGCGAGGTCGCCTCCGTCACAGATCGGAACTGAGGCGAGAGAGGAAGAGTCTGACGGGAGGGCATGCGCGTGAGAAAGGAGGAAGGCTTCGCGAAGAGCGTCGCGCCGCCGCCGCTACCCGTGCCTTCGCCATCGCCATTCTGTCTCAACCTGGCGTCGCCGTCATGCCCTGGCGCCAGTAATGGAGGACGCCACCGTCGTCTGAGAAGAACCCGACGCGAGAGAGAGGGGGAAGCCACCCGCGATGCCGCCGGAGCTTCCATTGCCGTCAGAAGCTGCCGCCGTCCAGCCAGCTGCTGCGGTGGTCGTCGCCTGTCGTGAATGGCTGCCGGAGAAGTGGTTGTGGCTGCCGAAGCCACACCAGAGCTTCTGGCCATTTCTGCCACTTGAGACCCCGCTGCCGTCGCCGGAAAACGCCTCTGCCGCCGTCGAGATCCAATGCCGGTAAGGGTTTTATTTGGGATTCCTGTCCTTTTTGAATTCCGAGGTTACTATGGTCACTGCCTGTTGGTTTCAGTCATCGTGATTGGAATTTGTCGCCGCTGCCACTTGGGGTGGCTGCCGGGCTGCCGCCGGGCTGGTTCGGAGACCGCCGCTGTGTCGGTTCAGCCGTTCCTCCTTCGGTTCGGTAAGCGTTTTTGATTTGAAAGTCCTTTAGTTACTGTTCTGTTATCATACGCTGAGGTTGTGGCATTAATCGCTATACGATTGAGTTTCGGTTGTTGTATGTTGCGATTAGAGTTGTTGAGACTGTTGCGAAAGTGACTTGGAACCGAGGTTTTGGCTGCCGGGATTTCGATTGTTGATCTCGGGCTGAGGCGGAAAGGATTCTGTGACGCGTTTGGATTATGGATTTGTGTTTTGAGGTAGGGGCGCTTTCCAAAAACTATGTTTTATGTATTGGAATTATTACATATGGATACTGATATGAGACAATTGGTATTTGGTGATTGTATCTGCCTTGTGTGTTATTTGATTATCTCGAATGGTTAAGGATGCTTGTTTGGCTGAATTGTTGTGCGGCTTGTGAAATATAATGTTTTGATGTTAATTCTTTAAAGATTTGAAATCTGAGTTTGATCCGTTGAGAATTGAGTTGAATTGAGTTAATTATCTTGATAATGTGAAAAGCCGAACGCACTTTTGAAATTAGCCTGGTTTACTTTAATTGACTTGGTTTTGGACAAATGATTTGTTATTGAGCCGTTTCTTTAAAGCTTTAGAAATGAGTTAAATCGGTTGATATTGAGTTGATTTCTGAAATGGTTTCCTTGAGATATGCCACTGAGGCGACTGTTGGATTTAGCTTGCTTTTGAATTGATTTCTGGTTTTGGGCTGTTGAAAAGGATTGTGAAACGGTTTAGTTGGGACCCGAATCGGGTGGCAAAGTCCAAGTTTTAGGGGAGGTGCTGCCAAAATTTCTATAAAATCCGAGTCTTTATTGAAATGTTGTTCGGAGAATGATGAGTTAAAGACTTCTACTATTTTATTTGAATTATCAAGAAAGGGATGATTCATACTTTTGAAATGAATTATTAACGAAGGAATTGTGATTTAGTCTTGCTTCTTAAGAAAGGCATTGTATCTCTTTCAGGAGAAAGTTATTTAGATGAAACTTGTGTTTTAAAGCTAATTGAATGTGAAAAGGGTTTATGCCTTTGAATTTGCCTTGGGGGTTTCAATTAAAGAGTTTTAATGATTTTGAAAAGACCTGACTGTCTATTGACAAGTTTCATTTTTAAATGTTTTGAGAAAGGTTTTAAGTACTCTTTGAATTCTGAACTTTTGCAAGACTAAAACAATTTCGAACAGTTGAAATACTTTAGAATTTATCATGGGGGTTGAAGCTGGTTTTGCCTAGGTAAAGGAAACGGCTTTGAAAGAAGTAAATGATTACGTGACTCGGTTTGGCTTAGATCCTATTTTATTACTCAAGTCGGAAAGCCAATGTTTTAATGATTTTAAATGAATTTGGCGAAATGAGTTATGTTATTCTCCCCTAAAGACTTGGGACTCTGCCGAGAAACTTTTGTTATAAAATCCCATTGTTGGATGGGTGATTTTGAATATCTCAAAGAGGCTTTTAACTTGCCATGATTATGGAAGTTTTGGAAAGAGGATGCCGAGAGTGGCATTGTTTTGAAAGGAGAATTTACCTTGAGTAAAAGTAGCTTATGAGCCTGAGATGATTTGAGAAATGAGATCTTTAAAGCCAAGGCTGAAAAGAGTTGAAACTTGATTTCAAAGTGAAATGAGTTGAGAAAATGATTTATGGCTTAAATGCCGATTTCATGAATTTGATGATTTTGAATGTGGAAGTGCTATTTTGTTGAGAGCCGGAATGGCTGTGTATGTTTATACATATTGATTGGTTCTGGATTGAACCGTGAGCCGAAATGGCTGTATATGATATGAATATTGGCTGGTTCTGGAATGAACCGTGAGCCGGATGGCTGAGATGGATGTTGATCCATGGATGAGATTGATTGCATGTTTATGCTGAATCATTGATAAATGTGAATGTTGCACTTCCACTATCTGAGATTACGAGTTTCCCTGGGTAGTAGCAGTGGCTAGCCACCACGTGCTCCAGGTTGAGACTTGATACTCTGTTGACCCTATGTCGTAAGTGTGGCCGGGCACTGTGAAAGCCCCGGATGAGCTCGCCCCCGTAAATATTCACCGATGAGGGTGATGGATATGGATCATGATTATGATCAAGTTTATGATGAGTATAACTCGAGTTGGGGATGCGCGACAGAGGGACAGTCGAATGGTTAGCTACCAGGACTTGCCGGGTTGGCTCTATAACCGACAGATGATATCATCAGCCACTAGGGACAGGCATTCATCATATGCATCTATGTGACATTGCTTGGGTGTGCATATTGTACTTGGCTTGCCTTTGTGATTAATTGCTAATTGTCCTACTTGCAATAACTGTTTGTTTGTACCTGCATCTTCCTATTTGTGTTTGCATCTGGGACTCTGTTGGATTGTGGTGATTGGTTGTTGGTTGGATTGTTTGGGCCTAGGGCTGTGGTTGGAAAGAGATGAACTGATGGTTGATTTCGGTTTTGTGTTTCTGGTTTGGAAAAAAATTATGAAAGGCTATTTTGGTTCCGCATAGATAAACCGTTTTGAAAGGCTTTTGAGTTTTTGAGAATTGAACGGTTCTTCTTTCTGAAAAGATTTCCGACTTTACTTTTATTGGAAACTGTTGTTTTTGAAAAGAGGCATAAGACGGTTATTAATCACTGATGCGGTTATCTTCACGTATCCTATTACAGTAATTCCCAAAAACCCTCTACTGAGAACCCTTTCGAGGATGATGTTCTCACCCCCCTACATTTTTCCCCTTTCAGGATATGGGCGCAGAAGTCACGAAGAGTTTATTTAGTTATTGCGGTTTAAAGTTTTAAACAGGCTCATATTTTAGTATTAAATAGTATAAAAGTCGTCGTAATGTCCGAGCTATCAGAGTTGCGCAGCCGGAAGCGTGAGCTTTGGTAGTTAGGGTGTTACAGAGAGCATTAGGAGTAAGGTAGAATAGAGAATCCTCTTTGAAACACTTTTAATTTTTCTGCATTGTTACATTTTCAAGTATAGAATTCAATATTGGCTTACGCAAATTTCAATTTCATTCTTTGCTACAATTTCCTTTTCTGCTACGATTCTCTTCTGCAATTTCACTTTCTACAATTCTTCATTTGAGCTTACGGTGATCTGATTTACTCTTCCTGTAGTTAAATCCCTTTGCAATTGTTCTAAGCTTTGGTCTACTGCTTCTTTATTTTCCAGCACCCATCCCCCTTTACATTTACTGCAATCTACATTTCTTGTTCTGTTTACATTGCTCCCAATTTACTTTCCTGCAATTTAAATCTCTCTCCAAGTGTTCTAAGTTCTGATCTATTGCTTCCTATAATTTCCAGCACCCAGCTCCCTTTACATTTGATGCAATTTACATTTCTTGTCATTTAAGATTCTGTAAATTTACATTTCTTGCTCTTTAAGATTCTGCTCATTTACTTTCTGCAACTTTAAAATTCACTGCTATTTACATTTTGTTGGTCACTTTTCACCCAATTCACCAATGTTATCTTGACTAGACTAATCACTCACTAAAGTTGCTTGATCCGTCAATCCCTGTGGGATCGACCTCACTCTAAGTGAGTTTTGCTACTTGATGCGACCCGGTACATTTGCCGGTAAGTTTTTGTGAGGGAATTCTGATTTTCACCCATCAAGTTTTTGGCGCCGTTGTCGGGGATTGATTTAGATTAATAATGATTAAGTGGGTGAGAAGTCTAGATTAAGCATTTTCTTTGTTTTTGTTTTCTATTTTAAACTGACACCAAGGTGTTTGAGTTATTACCTCACTAAGAAATTCCTCTCTGAGATATGAATTTCAATTTTCCTTAGTGTTGTGTTTTACAAAATTCAAATGGAGTTCAACTCATCTTATGATCAAACAAATTTTATGGGATATTACCCACCATCACCAATTTCTAATGATGGCTGGGGATATCACCAACAAATTATAGATCCTGAGCATTCCAATCTATGGAGATATGTCTCAGAACCACAAGATGAGCAAGAGAATCATATGGGATATTTCTCACCACCACAAAATGATTCAAGTCATTATTCTAATGGTGGCTGGGAGTATCACCAAGAAATGATAAATGATGAAGCAATTCACATGAGATATGATCCAGAACCACATGATTTATGTCATTACCCTCATGGTGTCTGGACATGTCAACAAGAGTGTGAACAATCAGTTGAAATGGGACACTTCCCAATGACACAATATGATCCAGATTATGATGTGTCTAACAACTATTCATATTTTTGCTGGGAAGGTCAAAATCAAAGAAATCTTGATGATCCATACTTTGTTCATCAAGAAACATCATCACTGGAGTATGCTTTCAATGAGTTCATGCAAGATTATCCCCCAAGGCAACAAAATGATTCATAATGTGATGAATTCAACAATAATTCAAGTTGTGCCTGGAAAAATCAAAATCAGAAAGCATTTGACAATTCATACTCCACTTATCAAGAGCTATCATCACTTGAGCAAACCTTCAATTCATTCATGGAAAGCTGTTAAACCTCACCTCCCAGTTTTTCATCTGAAAATTCTTCATCAATTAACTTTCCCTTGACACAAAATCTCTTCCAAAACTCACAGTCCACACAAACTTCCATGGACCAAAGCCTCTCAAGGCTTGAAACCATGCTTGAAAGATATGAAGGGGAAGCACAGAGATCCTGGAATGACCAAGAGAACTCCTTCAAAAACATGGAAGTGCTGGTAAACCAAATGTTAAGTGTGAAGGAGGAAGTAGAAGAGCAAGAAGAAGAGGCCCCGGTGTCAAGCAAATTTTTAGTGAAGAATGAGGTGGTTGAAACTGAAACTGCACTTGAGATGATGAGAGAACATGAATTTGAGAACATGAAAACTGCACTTGAAACCATATATATATGTATGTATATATGGATGTACTCTTTATGAGTTTTGTAAGTTGTATGGTATCTATGGATGTATGTTATCGGATGAAAGTATTTTTGGGAGCGATATTGCGGTTTAAAGTTTTAAACAGGCTCATATTTTAGTATTAAATAGTATAAAAGTCGTCGTAATGTCCGAGCTATCAGAGTTGCGCAGCCGGAAGCGTGAGCTTTGGTAGTTAGGGTGTTACATTATGGTATCAGAGCAGTTCTTCCTGTAGAGCCTGAGGAATGGACTGACTATGCTTCAATTGCATACTCTGAGTGTTTATCATGTATTAGGTCTTGTCGAATGACGAGGATTAGTGCTTTATGCACATGACGATCTATTGCACGCTGTTAGTCTTGCATTGCATAATTCTTGGTATTAAGTTTGGCTAGCTTAATACTAGTGGATTTTGTATATGAAAGCACTGATGGGTTATCATAGATGAAATACGAGTTTTGGGTAAAGCGAATCGCGGGTTTTGAGAACGCTAGAAAATATTTCTCGAGGCTATTCAGTTGTGTGTCTTGAATTTCATTCGAGTCGACTTGTTCTTTCATGTCCTAACTTGAAGTTCTTGTTTGCTACTCCTTTCGAAAAGTAATTTGATGTTTCCACTCTATTTCTCTATTCATATGCATTCTTGTTTGATCTCAATTGCATATGCTTGTTTGGAATCCTTGTTGCCTCTGTCTTTTTCTGTTTGAGTTCTTCCTGATTCCCATATTCCTTGATATAGCTTTGAACTTGTCTTAATGCGCTGTGCCTTTTAACTCCGAATTCCGAGTCCATTCTTTGAGAAATTGTTGATTCAGTTTTTCTCTTACTTGACAGTGATCACAGCCAATTTTGAGATTTTATGAATCGCTGTTGAGTTGATATATACTTTTCTATATATGAAACTTTGAGATTACTTATACAGTTTAACAACTATTTATTTCCAATACCCCGCCTGTATTTTTACTGGATTATGGAGCTGCATTTACCTTAAATTACAATTTGACCTTCTAGTAATTTTACTATAGTTCCACTGCACAACTTCATTTGATTATGTATTTGGGTATTTTTCAAAATTTTGGAAAGAAAGAATTTTTCACTTTTATCCCGGTTGGGTTTCGTTTGACAAACTTTACTTAATTCATTTTGATTTGAGTTTGATTTAGCATACTAATAGGTTATGCCATTGTTGTTCTTTTGAAAATGTTGGATTCGTAGCTTTCTTCTTATGAACGGAATCGTTCCTTCTTAAGCTTTTCACCTCTATGAACGTCATACGTGATTCTGTTCTTAACTAACCTTTTACATCTTGTGAAAATTACCATTGATCTTGGTTTGTCCTCTCTTGTGAATCTCATCCGTATGTGAGTTAGTTTGATTCGTTTCAAATTAATGCATTGTTTATTCTCTCATTTTCTCTACAAGAGTTTTTAGTTAAAGATTTACCTTTGAAAAATTACTAATGATTGAGTTGTCTTTTCCTATGACTTTTGTATTCTTTTGGATCAATTGAAAGATTGTTTGATGACTCATGCCTAGTGAATCTTGTTTGAACTACTTTGATTTAAGATCCTTTCTTGTATGGCTTGACTCCTTTTCAGTACATCTTAAACTTCTTGAATGTTCTTCTGAGATAGTGATTTCAAGAACCCTTTTGGAGTCTTGTTTTGAACCTTTTAAAGAAGTTTCGAATTCTCTTTGAAGAAATATTAAACGGAATTTATTTTCTGTTGTTTGATTGAGATTAGAACCATTGTCCAATTTTGACGAAATTAATTTAAAGTTGGCATCCGCCATTTTAAATGAAGTTTTGAAAAGCTTCCTTGTTTAGTGGAAACCGGTTTGTTTGTAACGCACCACTTATTTCCTTACCAGATTGTGTGCAAATTTTTACCTTGGAGTTTCCTTTCTAAAAGGAGTTTAACTGCCTCTTTCATCCTTGCTATGAATGCTATACACGCTTGTTTGAATATGAACTTTGAGAATTTTTGAACAAGCATTTGATTTCTCTCCCGAGTTTTATGAACTGCTTTTGGTTAAGTTGTGCATCTAATTACCTTTCTAAAATATTTGAAGAAATATTTTAGCCTTTAGCCAAACCCGTGTGCACCTTGTTTTTAGAACTCGACAAAATCTATTTCAACATGAACTTGCATTAAAGCAAAGCCACGATTATGCTTTTGTTACTCGCTTGAAGGATGTTGTTAATTAACCTTACTTTTAGATTTCGAAGTGGTTTTTCCGCAAGTTTCGGTTCCTTTATGAACAATGTATTTGGAAGTACTTTTAATCGTGCTTTTGAGTTCTGTGAGCTTTGTCTTGGGTTTGAAATATTCTCTTCTGTAAACCTCATGCTTCCTCGACTCAGCTCGAGTTTGTTTCAAACTGATGCGCTGGTTTTCTTCCTATTGATCCTGTTGAACTACCTTGATCTAAGGGTTATTTTTGGAGTTGTCAATTAATTTATTTCTAGAAAACTTCATTGCTTGAGCATCTTTGTTTATCTGGGAACTGGATACATTCTCTTAAATCTATGAGCATTATCCTTGATGTTGTTCCTCCTTGCTAGAGTCTTGTATCCTTCTGAGTAGACTCGAGAATTGTTTTGATATCACGTGCGACTTGTAGAAGTAATAACGCGATGCGTTAGTTCCCTAAGACATAATATGTGTATATGGAAGGTGAAGCGGTAGGTGTGTAACGTTATGATGAGTTGTGGGTGTTTTGTCCCTTGCAAACGAACTTGCAGGTGTTAGGCTCATAATCGGCTATGAGGTTGTAAGGTGCTTGATGGAGTTAGAAAGTTGAAACTTTGAAGTTGATAAGAGATTAGTGTGCGGAAGTTAAGCACGTCGTTTTAATCCCATCATGTTTATAGCCTTCGATGCTCTGCCTTACCATCACATGTTTGAACCATGTCATCTTTGTTTTGTGAACGCCTATCTTGATTTGCACCCTATTTTGGCACCTCAAGTTTGTGAGGCATTGAGATCATATGACCTTCTGCATTGAGCCTATCTTATAATGTTTGCTTTACAATCACACTCCTGCCTTTGTACCTTTATGCATACGACCATCCAAGTATTTGAAAACCGTATATATGTTTATATGTTGAGATATTTTGCTTCTTTCTTAAATGTATTCAAAGGTGAACTGTTATAGAATTTCTTTCGTTTTGTATCAATTTTCGAGGGCGAAAATTTTTATAAGGTGGGTAGAATGTAAGGCCCAGAACTTTTGAAAAGTCTTATTATGACCAAGTCTCAGATCATATGGTTATTTATAGCCTTAATTTCAGAAATTATTTTATTAAAAATAATTAAGGCAAGTTTTGACTTATTGGATTTGAGATAAGTTATGATTATTATCCAATTTTATAATTATTGGATTATTTTCTATATTTAAAGTATAAAGTTGATAGTTATGAAATAATAAGGATTTTATATGGTTTGGATTGGATAAGTAATATTTTAAGTATTAATACTGCTATTTTGGAAAATGAAGAAATTAAGTATATTATTTCTAATTATTTGATTTGGACATTTTATTGAAAATAATTTGTGAAAGTGATGAACAAATAGTATTTTCTATATATAATTAGTGTTGAATTTAATTGAGTTTCAATTACTATATTACCCCTACTTTTATTTGAAATTACAAAAGTAACCCTAACCCTAATTTTGATACACCCATTCCCTGAAACCAACCTCCTTCACGCTGCGCAGCCTCCAGGCTTTCCTTCATCCTCCTTCTGCGCAGCCCTATGCGAAACACACACACACACACATACTGTGAAGTTGAGAAACCAACGAAGAGAAAGAAAGGGAAGGCAGAAATCGGGAGAACGGAAGAGAGAAGGGAGGAAAGGGGCTGTCTGCCGGCGCCACTGGGTTCTGCCGCCACCACCGAGAGCTACACGTGGGGAGCCGTTCTGCCGCCACGCCCTGCCCAGTTGAGGTCACCGCTGCTGTTCGCGAGGTCGCCTCTGTCACAGATCGGAACTGAGGCGAGAGAGGAAGAGTCTGACGGGAGGGCATGCGCGTGAGAAGGGAGGAAGGCTTCGCGAAGAGCGTCGCGCCGCCGCCGCTACCCGTGCCTTTGCCATCGCCATTCCGTCTCAACCTGGCGTCGCCGTCGTGCCCTAGCGCCAGTAATGGAGGACGCCACCGTCGTCTGAGAAGAACCCGACGCGAGAGAGAGGGGGAAGCCACCCGCGACGCCGCCGGAGCTTCCATTACCGTCAGAAGCTGCCGCCGTCCAGCCAGCTGCTGCGGTGGTCGTCGCCTGTCGTGAATGGCTGCCGGAGAAGTGGTTGTGGCTGCCGGAGCCACACCGGAGCTTCTGGCCGTTTCTGCCACTTGAGACCCCACTGCCGTCGCCGGAAAACGCCTCTGCCGCCGTCGAGATCCAATGCCGGTAAGGGTTTTATTTGGGATTTTTGTCCTTTTTGAATTCCGAGGTTACTATGGTCACTGCCTGTTGGTTTCAGTCATCGTGATTGGAATTTGTCGCCGTTGCCGCTTGGGGTGGCTACCAGGCTGCCGCCGAGCCGGTTCGGAGACCGCCGCTGTGTCGGTTCAGCCGTTCCTCCTTCGGTTCGGTAAGCGTTTTTTATTTGAAAGTCCTTTAGTAACTGTTCTGTTATCATACGCTGAGGTTGTGGCATTAATCGCTATACGATTGAGTTTCGGTTGTTGTATGTTGCGATTAGAGTTGTTGAGACTGTTGCGAAAGTGACTTGGAACCGAGGTTTTGGCTGCCGGGATTTCGATTGTTGATCTCGGGCTGAGGCGGAAAGGATTCTGTGACGCGTTTGGATTATGGATTTGTGTTTTGAGGTAGGGGCGCTTTCCAAAAACTATGTTTTATGTATTGGAATTATTACATATGGATACTGATATGAGACAATTGGTATTTGGTGATTGTATCTGCCTTGTGTGTTATTTGATTATCTCGAATGGTTAAGGATGCTTGTTTGGCTGAATTGTTGTGCGGCTTGTGAAATATAATGTTTTGATGTTAATTCTTTAAAGATTTGAAATCTGAGTTTGATCCGTTGAGAATTGAGTTGAATTGAGTTAATTATCTTGATAATGTGAAAAGCCGAACGCACTTTTGAAATCAGCCTGGTTTACTTTAATTGACTTGGTTTTGGACAAATGATTTGTTATTGAGCCGTTTCTTTAAAGCTTTAGAAATGAGTTAAATCGGTTGATATTGAGTTGATTTCTGAAATGGTTTCCTTGAGATATGCCACTGAGGCGATTGTTGGATTTAGCTTGCTTTTGAATTGATTTCTGGTTTTGGGCTGTTGAAAAGGATTGTGACACAGTTTAGTTGGGACCCGAACCGGGTGGCAAAGTCCAAGTTTTAGGGGAGGTGCTGCCAAAATTTCTATAAAATCCGAGTCTTTATTGAAATGTTGTTCGGAGAATGATGAGTTAAAGACTTCTACTATTTTATTTGAATTATCAAGAAAGGGATGATTCATACTTTTGAAATGAATTATTAACGAAGGAATTGTGATTTAGTCTTGCTTCTTAAGAAAGGCATTGTATCTCTTTCAGGAGAAAGTTATTTAGATGAAACTTGTGTTTTAAAGCTAATTGAATGTGAAAAGGGTTTATGCCTTTGAATTTGCCTTGGGGGTTTCAATTAAAGAGTTTTAATGATTTTGAAAAGACCTGACTGTCTATTGACAAGTTTCATTTTTAAATGTTTTGAGAAAGGTTTTAAGTACTCTTTGAATTCTGAACTTTTGCAAGACTAAAACAATTTCGAACAGTTGAAATACTTTAGAATTTATCATGGGGGTTGAAGCTGGTTTTGCCTAGGTAAAGGAAACGGCTTTGAAAGAAGTAAATGATTACGTGACTCGGTTTGGCTTAGATCCTATTTTATTACTCAAGTCGGAAAGCCAATGTTTTAATGATTTTAAATGAATTTGGCGAAATGAGTTATGTTATTCTCCCCTAAAGACTTGGGACTCTGCCGAGAAACTTTTGTTATAAAATCCCATTGTTGGATGGGTGATTTTGAATATCTCAAAGAGGCTTTTAACTTGCCATGATTATGGAAGTTTTGGAAAGAGGATGCCGAGAGTGGCATTGTTTTGAAAGGAGAATTTACCTTGAGTAAAAGTAGCTTATGAGCCTGAGATGATTTGAGAAATGAGATCTTTAAAGCCAAGGCTGAAAAGAGTTGAAACTTGATTTCAAAGTGAAATGAGTTGAGAAAATGATTTATGGCTTAAATGCCGATTTCATGAATTTGATGATTTTGAATGTGGAAGTGCTATTTTGTTGAGAGCCGGAATGGCTGTGTATGTTTATACATATTGATTGGTTCTGGATTGAACCGTGAGCCGGAATGGCTGTATATGATATGAATATTGGCTGGTTCTGGAATGAACCGTGAGCCGGATGGCTGAGATGGATGTTGATCCATGGATGAGATTGATTGCATGTTTATGCTGAATCATTGATAAATGTGAATGTTGCACTTCCACTATCTGAGATTACGAGTTTCCCTGGGTAGTAGCAGTGGCTAGCCACCACGTGCTCCAGGTTGAGACTTGATACTCTGTTGACCCTATGTCGTAAGTGTGGCCGGGCACTGTGAAAGCCCCGGATGAGCTCGCCCCCGTAAATATTCACCGATGAGGGTGATGGATATGGATCATGATTATGATCAAGTTTATGATGAGTATAACTCGAGTTGGGGATGCGCGACAGAGGGACAGTCGAATGGTTAGCTACCAGGACTTGCCGGGTTGGCTCTATAACCGACAGATGATATCATCAGCCACTAGGGACATGCATTCATCATATGCATCTATGTGACATTGCTTGGGTGTGCATATTGTACTTGGCTTGCCTTTGTGATTAATTGCTAATTGTCTTACTTGCAATAACTGTTTGTTTGTACCTGCATCTTCCTATTTGTGTTTGCATCTGGGACTCTGTTGGATTGTGGTGATTGGTTGTTGGTTGGATTGTTTGGGCCTAGGGCTGTGGTTGGAAAGAGATGAACTGATGGTTGATTTCGGTTTTGTGTTTCTGGTTTGGAAAAAAATTATGAAAGGCTATTTTGGTTCCGCATAGATAAACCGTTTTGAAAGGCTTTTGAGTTTTTGAGAATTGAACGGTTCTTCTTTCTGAAAAGATTTCCGACTTTACTTTTATTGGAAACTGTTGTTTTTGAAAAGAGGCATAAGACGGTTATTAATCACTGATGCGGTTATCTTCACGTATCCTATTACAGTAATTCCCAAAAACCCTCTACTGAGAACCCTTTCGAGGATGATGTTCTCACCCCCCTACATTTTTCCCCTTTCAGGATATGGGCGCAGAAGTCACGAAGAGTTTATTTAGTTATTGCGGTTTAAAGTTTTAAACAGGCTCATATTTTAGTATTAAATAGTATAAAAGTCGTCGTAATGTCCGAGCTATCAGAGTTGCGCAGCCGGAAGCGTGAGCTTTGGTAGTTAGGGTGTTACAGAGAGCATTAGGAGTAAGGTAGAATAGAGAATCCTCTTTGAAACACTTTTAATTTTTCTGCATTGTTACATTTTCAAGTATAGAATTCAATATTGGCTTACGCAAATTTCAATTTCATTCTTTGCTACAATTTCCTTTTCTGCTACGATTCTCTTCTGCAATTTCACTTTCTACAATTCTTCATTTGAGCTTACGGTGATCTGATTTACTCTTCCTGTAGTTAAATCCCTTTGCAATTGTTCTAAGCTTTGGTCTACTGCTTCTTTAATTTCCAGCACCCATCCCCCTTTACATTTACTGCAATCTACATTTCTTGTTCTGTTTACATTGCTCCCAATTTACTTTCCTGCAATTTAAATCTCTCTCCAAGTGTTCTAAGTTCTGATCTATTGCTTCCTTTAATTTCCAGCACCCAGCTCCCTTTACATTTGATGCAATTTACATTTCTTGTCATTTAAGATTCTGTAAATTTACATTTCTTGCTCTTTAAGATTCTGCTCATTTACTTTCTGCAACTTTAAAATTCACTGCTATTTACATTTTGTTGGTCACTTTTCACCCAATTCACCAATGTTATCTTGACTAGACTAATCACTCACTAAAGTTGCTTGATCCGTCAATCCCTGTGGGATCGACCTCACTCTAAGTGAGTTTTGCTACTTGATGTGACCCGGTACATTTGCCGGTAAGTTTTTGTGAGGGAATTCTGATTTTCACCCATCAAGTTTTTGGCGCCGTTGTCGGGGATTGATTTAGATTAATAATGATTAAGTGGGTGAGAAGTCTAGATTAAGCATTTTCTTTGTTTTTGTTTTCTATTTTAAATTGACACCAAGGTGTTTGAGTTATTACCTCACTAAGAAATTCCTCTCTGAGATATGAATTTCAATTTTCCTTGGTGTTGTGTTTTACAAAATTCAAATGGAGTTCAACTCATCTTATGATCAAACAAATTTTATGGGATATTACCCACCATCACCAATTTCTAATGATGGCTGGGGATATTACCAACAAATTATAGATCCTGAGCATTCCAATCTATGGAGATATGTCTCAGAACCACAAGATGAGCAAGAGAATCATATGGGATATTTCTCACCACCACAAAATGATTCAAGTCATTATTCTAATGGTGGCTGGGAGTATCACCAAGAAATGATAGATGATGAAGCAATTC
Organism: Arachis ipaensis; assembly: GCF_059453495.1. Lineage (NCBI taxonomy): Eukaryota > Viridiplantae > Streptophyta > Magnoliopsida > Fabales > Fabaceae > Arachis > Arachis ipaensis. The sequence goes on from NC_142438.1 coordinate 69,522,454, forward strand.
ACATGAGATATGATCCAGAACCACATGATTTATGTCATTACCCTCATGGTGTCTGGACATGTCAACAAGAGTGTGAACAATCAGTTGAAATGGGACACTTCCCAATGACACAATATGATCCAGATTATGATGTGTCTAACAACTATTCATATTTTTGCTGGGAAGGTCAAAATCAAAGAAATCTTGATGATCCATACTTTGTTCATCAAGAAACATCATCACTGGAGTATGCTTTCAATGAGTTCATGCAAGATTGTCCCCCAAGGCAACAAAATGATTCATAATGTGATGAATTCAACAATAATTCAAGTTGTGCCTGGAAAAATCAAAATCAGAAAGCATTTGACAATTCATACTCCACTTATCAAGAGCTATCATCACTTGAGCAAACCTTCAATTCATTCATGGAAAGCTGTTAAACCTCACCTCCCAGTTTTTCATCTGAAAATTCTTCATCAATTAACTTTCCCTTGACACAAAATCTCTTCCAAAACTCACAGTCCACACAAACTTCCATGGACCAAAGCCTCTCAAGGCTTGAAACCATGCTTGAAAGATATGAAGGGGAAGCACAGAGATCCTGGAATGACCAAGAGAACTCCTTCAAAAACATGGAAGTGCTGGTAAACCAAATGTTAAGTGTGAAGGAGGAAGTAGAAGAGCAAGAAGAAGAGGCCCCGGTGTCAAGCAAATTTTTAGTGAAGAATGAGGTGGTTGAAACTGAAACTGCACTTGAGATGATGAGAGAACATGAAAACTCACAACCCTCACAAACTTCCCTGAACCAAAGACTCCCAACACTTGAATCTATGATTGAAAGATATGAAGAGGAGATGAAAAAATCTTAGGAAGAACAATAAACCTCCTCCATGAAAGTGCTATTAAGTCAAATGTTGGGTGCAAAAAAGGAAGTGGAAGAACAAAAAAGTGAGGAAGTCAATCAAGAGAATTCACACTCAAGTGAAGTAGAAAAGTGCATAGAGGAAGGGCTCATGGAACCACCAATTCAAAAGGCTCTGGATGAAGATAAAACTCCAATAATCACACAGCAACCAAGTCTTGAATCCAAAGAAGTGAAGGCAACTAACAAGAGCACCAATCCTGTCCCTGATCCAGCAAGCAAGCTCAATCAAGCCATTTACAAAAGGAAGCTTGCTGAGGAAAGGCCAAGACAAGGGACACTAGCTGGTTCATCTCTCCCCTTGAGGTCATTCCTCTTAACAAACTGGAAGAAGAGGAAGAAAGTGAAGAACAACATGTCAAGCTAATGACACTAAAAGAGCACTTGTTGGGAGGTAACCCAACCTTAGGTAACATTTCGTTTCTCTGCTTGGTTTATTTTCTTTCTTTGCTTTGTTTAAATTTCAATAAATTAGCATATGATTACATTCTAAGTTTGGTGTTTCCATGCAACACTTTGTTTTCAATCCCTCTGGATGAGTGCATCAATTCTAATTGAAAGTGTCACACTAAGATTCTAAATTTGGTGTGCCACTTATTTTTCTATGCAAGTCATTCAGCAATACCACTTCTCTGCATAATCATAATGCATCTACAAAGTTATCTTTCTTTTAGTTTAACATTTTTATTGTTATCTTTGTTTTAATCAATTCTTTGTATTTTATGTTTTCATTTATTTTGCTTCTTGACTATTTTTGTTAAATACCTCACCAAGAAATTCTTACTCATGACAGATTCTTGGCTTGGTGATTGTATTTAACATATAACAGTTCCTTGTGTTTAGTTTTAGTTCAAATAAATTGACATATGGTTGCATTCTAAGTTTGGTGTTGCTATGCAACAAAATTTAGTTCCAATATTTACTAGATACTTGCATCAATTCCAAGTGAAAGTGTCACACTAAGTTTGGTGTGCCACTTATATTTTTATGCAATGTATCATGCACACTCTCTTATGTTTGCAATCATAATGTCTCTGTCTCTTGTGCCTTGATTGTTATCTTTAATTTTGCTTGCTTAAAACACATGTACTGCTAACATTTTCATTGTGTGAGACATTCATGATCCATCTTAGCCCCATGGCCATTGTTCTAAATGTTGCTTGAGGATGAGCAAGCATTCTGAGTTTGGCAAAGGAAGAGGAAGAATGAGAGGAAAATGATAACAATAGAGAAGATAAATTACAAGGTTGTAAAGTTCCTTTTCCTCTCATTTGTTTCCAGCACTTTAAAATTGCATGATTGTCTTTATCTTCTCTGTTTGCATGTGTGGTATGAATAAGCATAGTCTGAATTTTGATTTGCAAAATGTTGCTGTGACATTATGACTACCAACTTGAGTTTTGTGAATTCAAAAGCAATAAAGCATCATGATCATAAACAAACAAGGAATTAAAGAAGAACTTAGCATGTGCATACAAGTATTGGAAGGATAGTATGGTTAATTGTTGCTCAATTGCATTGGATTTTATTTAATTGAAATTTTCATCTAGGACATTTTATGAAATCTTTGGAAAGTTTGAAAACCTTGAAGAAGAAATTGAAAATTAAGACAAGAAAAGAAAAAGGGAAAGAATGAGAAAGCTGAAGGCTCTGAGTACCAATGACAATTTAATTGTTAAGTACTTATGGTGTTTATGTATCAAGCAAAAAGCTTGAAAACAAAACACTTAGAGTCAAGGTTAGGCTCAAGTGCAAATGCACTCCATCAAAGCTCAAGGCTCTGAGCATCAATGATTAGAGAGTTAAGAAAAGAAACAAATGAGCTTAATAAAGTCCTCTAATTAAATGCTTGTGGTGCTTGTGTATCAAGTGGTAATACTTGAAAACAAAGCATTTAGAAGTCGTAGCTTTGTTATCAACTCATGGGCCAAAGCACCCAACAGGAGAAGCTAAGAAGAAAATCAAAAGCTTGTTTCAAGGAAGAAATATAAGGAAAAGATCTCATAAATTGAGCTAGATAGAAGCATCAATCATTTACATTTCTTTTGTGATTGTAGCATGCATAGAAAACTAGCCTGCCATGAATATTGACTTGCTATTCCTCTTACCTTGGATTATCAATCTTTATTGCATGATTCTTTTCATGCTTGGGGACAAGCAAGGTTTAAGTTTGGTGTTGTGATGACATGTCATCATGTCATATTTTTCTATGCTTTTTCATACAAGAAATTGATGATTAGTGCTTAAATATTGCATTCTTTTGTGCTTAAATTGTATATTTCTTTGATCTTTTAATTTGATAAACTTTGTAGGAAATAAGAAGAAAAAGAAGCAAAAAAGCACAAAATAAGCTAAAAAGGAGAAAAAAAGAATTTTGGGGAACACTTTGAAGTTAGAGCACACTTTGGACCTTAGGTCACGCTTTAAAAAGCATGGCCCAAGAAAATAAAGTGTGGCGCATTAAACCAAGGAAATCAAGGCCCAAGAAAGGAATGCTCAAAGAAGTGAGCACTATGCTCACAAATGTGAGCATTCTCATGTCCTGGAAGAAAGGAAAGCAAAAACAAAGGCTAAGCGCTCAAAAAAAGTGAGCGCTATGCTCACTACAGAGAGGATTTTCGGGCTTTTCTTTAAGCCTTGTGATAGCATGACCATGCCTCCTTTAAATGGCCATAACCTGAGCTACAGATGTCTAGTTAATGCGCTTTCTATTGCGTCAGAAAGCTGACATTTAGAGCTTTCCAACGATATATAGCAATCTATATTTGGCATGAAATTGAAGTACAAGTGATAGGCATCTTTAAGGCCCAAAAACCAACCAAGCAATGCTCTCACCAACGATCGAAGAGGGGAACCAAGCAAGGCTGGCGCTCAATTAAGTGAGCACTATGCTCACAAGAGTGAGCATTTTCGTGCCTTGCTAGTAAGGAAAGCAAGGCCAAGTCAAGGAGTAGTGCTCACAATTTGAGCACAGTGCTCACTTAGTGAGCACTAGGAGAATCAAAGCCACTCCTGACCGATGCCACTTGAACCAAGCCACCAAATGCATCCGGATCCACTCTCATTCAAATCCAAAGCAAGCAAAGCCCAATATCATCACTCAAAGGTACAAGAGAGAGTTAGAATAGAAATTTCATTTAAATTGTAATTTGTTTTCAATTTCAATTTCATTTTCATTTTGCAAAGCCTATATAAAGGCATCATTTCCATTTCATTACGGAGGCTGGCTCTGTTAGAGAGCATTAGGAGTAGGGTGGAATAGAGAATCCTCTTTGAAACACTTTTAATTTTTCTGCATTGTTACATTTTCAAGTATTGAATTCAATATTGGCTTATGCAAATTTCAATTTCCTTCTCTGCTACAATTTCCTTTTCTGCTACGATTCTCTTCTGCAATTTCACTTTCTACAATTCTTCATTTAAGCTTACTGTGATCTAATTTACTCTTCCTGCAATTAAATCCCTCTGTAATTGTTCAAAGCTTTGGTCTACTGCTTCTTTACTTTCCAGCACCCAGCTCCCTTTACATTTGCTACAATATACATTTCTTGTTCTGTTTACATTGCTCCCAATTTACTTTTCTGCAATTTAAATCTCTCTGCAAGTGTTCTGAGTTCTGATCTATTGCTTCATTTAATTTCCAGCACCCAGCCCCCTTTACATTTGATGCAATTTACATTTCTTGTCATTTAAGATTCTGTCAATTTACATTTCTTACTCTTTAAGATTATGCTCATTTACTTTCTGCAACTTTAAAATTCACTGCTATTTACATTCTGTTGGTCACTTTTCACCCAATTCACCAATGTTAGCTTGACTAGACTAATCACTCACTAAAGTTGCTTGATCCATCAATCCCTGTGGGATCGACCTCACTCTAAGTGAGTTTTACTACTTGATGCGACCCGGTACACTTACCGGTGAGTTTTTGTGTGGGAATTCTGATTTCCACCCATCATGATCCACTCAATTTTCTCTAATCGTGCTTTCTAAAATTTGTTTTTCATATAACAATCAATAATTATTCAATGCATGCAAACAAATATCATAAGGACTTTTCAATGGTTGTAATGGGGCTAGGGTAAAAGTAAGGATGCAAATGGTCAAGTGACCTTGGAATTTGAATCTTTGATTAACTTAAGCTCTTACGTAACACACATAACAACCTATATAATTCAAATGCAAACCTAACTACCCATTCTTGACTTTTTCACACACCCATGCATTCTTTCCAATTAACATCCCATATGCATTATTCTTATTACTTTACTGATAAATCCCAATTTTGTGATTTATCTTATGTTGAATTTAGGGGATTTTATCAACTTTTCTCACATTCATTCAATGAAATAGCATGGTTTTGTGAATTTCTCCTAATTTGTGCCTAAGAGTAAAAACATGCTTTTTAGGCCTTTAAATTGCTAATTTTAATTCACTTTAATTCCATTCGATGCCTTGATATATTTGTTAAGTGATTTCAGGATTAGAAGGCAAAGATTGGGTTGAAGGAATAAAGAAAAAGCATGCAAAAATGGAGAATTCATGAAGAAATGAGGATTTGCTAAACTCAAGGCCACGCGCACGCATCACCCACGTGTACGCGTGAGAAGGAGATTCGCCAACGACGCGTATACGTCACCCATGCATACGCGTGAAGAGGAATTTTGTAATGCGACGCATACGCGTGACCCATGCGTACGTGTGACAAGCGGCACATGACCTCATTAAAGACAATACGCTGGGGGGAATGGGGGGAAGTAGTCAAAGGAGAGTTTTTATCATGTTTTACGGTAGAATTCTAGAGAGAGAGGCTCTCTCCTCTCTCTAGATTTTAGGGTTCTTATTTCAATTCCTTTTAGATCTATATTTTAATCTTATTTTATTTTAGTTTTCCTTTACTTTTATTTGTTCTAGCATTTTAGTTTATCTACTCCTCTTGTTAATCTCTTATTTTGCCCTCTTTTATGTTTATGAACCCTTGTTGGATTTGGATTTCTTCTAATGCAATTTTATGTTTCCATATCTTTTTATGTTTATCTTAGTTGCTATTATTGATTTCTTGTTTGTGTTAGTTATGGGTTTCATTAATTCTTGCATTTTGTGATGTTTAATTTTATTGCACTCTAGGTGTTTGTTAAAATGTTTTCACTAGTTTTAGAGTAGTTTTCTTTACTCTTGGCCTAAGCTAAGGGAATTGGGTGAACTTGAGTCATTGGGTCTCATTGAATTGGTGATTTGAGAATCCTTTATGGTCAATTTGATACCCATTAACGTTAGGCTACTACTAAGTCAATTAGTATCTAGGTTGGGACTTATAGGTTGATGTTGATCAAACCTATTTGACGTACTTCTAGCATAGAAGTAGACTTGATGCGTTGGTCCCTCATAATTGTCAATACATGGTTTGTAGACAAGGATGGTGATCTCAATTTACATGCATTAGCCAAGAGTTCTTTACCTTTCCTTTATTAGTTAATTGTCATTTAATTTCTTGCTTTTATATTTTTCTTGTCAATCATCAAATCAAACCCCCCTTGTTTCTTCATAGCCAATAATTGACCACTTCATTACAATTCCTTGTGAGACAACCCGAGGTTTAAATACTTTAGTTTATTTTTATTGGGGTTTGTACTTGTGATAACCATAATTAAATCTTTGATCGAGTATTATTTGTTGGTTGGAAACTATACTATCAACGAAATTATTTGTGTGAAATTCCTAACCGACGAAAATACTCATTTCATTTACTTCGGGGTTAAAATTTGTCCGCTTTTTATTGCTTTCTTTTTCTCTTTTTCTTTTTCTTTCTTTTTATTATTATTTTTTTTTCTTTTTTTCATTTTTTCTTTTCAAAATAAAATATATACAAAAGTATCATTGCATATGGTTTAAACATTTAACGCATGAATATGTACCCAATTCCCAAGATCTTCAACAAAAATACAAAAATACACTTTTATCTCAACCAATGTTTCCAAACTTTCGCACACTCAAATAAAATAAAGGCCTCAATCATATAAATACATATATATATCAAACAATAGACATAAAGAATTAAACAAATCAAATATTTCAATCATAGAAAGAGAAATAACACACACAAGAATAAAAATAGTGGTTATATGATGTAACCACACATTAAGGCTCAAAACTCACAAGGTTGTGTGTTCTTAGCTCAAAAATTATGTTCCAAAATACATAATTCAAGAAAGTTTCAATGAAAAATATTTTAACTCAAATTAGTTTTGGAATATCCTATAGATAAACTCCTTAAAAAATTTTATTATTTCGACTAACCTTATTATATATATGCATATATGAAAAGAAATACAATAAACTAAGAAAAATGCAATTAGAGATCTAAAATACAAACAAACCAAGAAAAAATGCAACTAAGAATTCAAAAAATGTGAAAGTGTTTCAGAATAGAACTTTTTACCCAAGATTGGCCGATCGGTCGGACGACCTTCCCACACTTAAAATTTTGCACCGTCCTCGGTGCATTCAAAGATGAGCAAGGGGGTACGACGACTTCACGAATTGCCACCTTCAGCTGGTAGATCAACCGACTACTGCATGTTCTTTCTTCTGCTTTTTTTTCTTATGGTGAATCATCCTGAAAGATAGAAAACAGGATAGTAAGAAGAGTAAATGCAAAAGCAAGGAAGCATAGATTGTTGGAATGAGATAATGATCACTAAAATGAAGTGAGTGAATTAGTGTGTGACATTGATGAAAATAAGTGTGTGAACAAGTTGCACAGGATTTAGAACATACACAATAGCATAGAAAGCTATGTCACAATTACACAAAAGAAGTATGCACTTCACTCATTCTAGTGTGCTTGAGATATCTTAAAGAAAACTTGTAGGTTAAGATAACCAAACAAGTAATAAAAAAGCACGAAAGCACTCAAGCAAGAATCAAGTAATTGTGAAATGGATAAAGAATGAAAATTGCTTGATGTGCAAGAGAACTTAATGGACTAAATGAAATATGTAACTCACACATCAAACAATGACATACCTTAAATTTTTGTTTGCATCACTTAATTGACACAAAGTGGGAAACATGGTTGCTATGTGGTGCGGAATTTATAACCACAAACTAACCGGCAAGTGCACCGGGTCGTACCAAGTAATACCTCAGGTGAGTGAGGGTCGATCCCATGAGGATTGATGGATCAAGCAACAATGGTTGAGTGATTAGCTTAGTCAGACAGGCAGAAAATGGTGTTTAAGAGTTCAAGAGCATTAAACAGTAATTTAGAAATTAAAATGACAACCAGTAATTTGATGAGAATAATATATGGAGAGACAGTTAAGGCTTCAGAGATATCTATTTTCCGGATTGACTTTTTTTACTAACTATTTTAATCATGCAAGATTCAATTCATGGCAAACTATATATGACTAAGCCCTAATTCCTTAGACCTTCTTAGTCTATTCTAACTTTCATCAACCGCCAATTCCTTGGTCACTTAATTCCAATTAGAGAATGAAGTTCAATTCTAGTTTATGTGCCACAGAAACTCTAATTACCCAAATATAAAAGGATTATATGTCACATATCCCGTTAAGTCCAGATAATTAGAAGTTTAGGAGAAATTGTTTTCAAGCTATTATTCAAGTAAAGAGCTTTTCCAAGTTATACAAGAACTAAATTAGAACAAGGGTCATACTTCCGTTCCACCTAAATTCATAAAATAAAGAACGAAAAGAATTCTTAAATTATATATCAGTACATAAATTAAAATAGAAAAATAATAGTATCAATCCATACAATAGATAGAGCTCCTAACCTTAACAGGAGAGGTTTAGTTGCTCATGGTTCAAAGAGAAAACTAGGATTCTGAAAGGGATGATTCTTTTCCCTTTTATATCTAATCCTAATTAATGTAAAAATATATTTTTTAAAACTAAAATAATATCTTTTTCTATTTTTAAAATAAAATAAAAGCTTAATCAGAATTAAAATAAAATCTTCGAACAGCCTTATTTTGGACGCTGGGACCACTTGATTTGGGAGATCATGCGCCTAACACGGGATTGTCCACGCCTTACTTGGTCCTGGCCGCATGGATTGGAGTTTGAGTGGGTGAGGTTGCGCCTAACTCAAGGATTCATGCGCCTTACTTGGAGTGTGAGTTGCTCCTTATGCGTGCTTGTTGGTGTCTTGCGCCTAACTTGAGAATTCTCAAGTTAGGCACAGCCTTGGCTGCGCTGGATTGATGTGGATGGCTTGTCTTTGCGCCTAACTTGAGAAATCTCAAGTTAGGTGCCACCTTTGCTGACTTGGTGGAGAAGAAGTACAGACTATTATATATCGTTGAAAAGTTCTGGAAGTTAGCTTTCCAACGCCACTAAAATCACATCCATTGAACCTATGTAGCTCCAGATATTCAGGTTTGAGTGCAGAGAGGTCAGGGTTGACAGCATCATTCGCCTTCTTCTCTTTTTCTACGGAAACTCCATCCAATCCAGCCGAATGCTACCTAAATTAAACAGAATTTCACAAGACTCAAAGTAGCATTCAAAGCGGATAAAAGATAATTAATTCTTGATTAAACTCAATAATTTAAATGCAAATTCACTAGGAAAAGATAGGAAAGATGCTCACGCATCACTATGCAACTTAGGAAAAGAGAGATATAAGATGAGATCAATCACATAGCGAGCAAAGCTTAAAATTTTCAAAAAGATGTCACTAAATAAGCTTACAGCCCAATTTCACAAATGAAGCATTATGCCAAAATGAATAGTTTCAAATATGTATAGAGCACATAGTTAACAATTAACGGTCAACATGTCATTAAGGCATAAGCATAACTTGGTAATCAAAACAATAATCAATATGGATGCATATGATCAATCAACACAATGCATTAAGATAAATTCACATCATCAACCATCAAGAAATTTCCTAGTCATGGGTAAAGAATTTAAATCATACGGTGGCCATAACATGCAATTCAAAAGATTTAGAATGCTTCGAAGGCAAACCACAAGCACTTGGTACTCACAAATGTTAAGCATGAAAAATTTAATACCAAGCAATAAATTATAACCTCAATTTGAATCCAACAGTGAGTATCAACAACAACAATGCTAAAATAGCATTATGCCAGTAATCAACAGCAATAAATAGCAAATCAGATTAATAATCCAACACTTATCATCAAAAGTTAACCTATCCTAACCAATTAATCTACTAAAATAGAAAAATTTAAACTAACTAAATAACTAACAAATAGAGATGGTGATAGATGGTAAAAGAAGGGGAGGAAAAGAAGAGAAGAGAAGAGGGAAGAAGAAAAGAAATGGAGAGAAGAGAAGAAAAGAAATATATGTGAGACAAAGGGCATGCGTACACATGACATGGGAAAATAGGCGGTTGCGCGCACGCAGAAGCCACGCGTACGCGCGAGTTGGACTTTAGCTTAACACAGTTTCTACATGGCACCGGCACAACAGGCCAAACGCTCTGTCCAGGTGTTGCGCGTACGCGTGACCTCTTCCTTTTTTTTAAGTAACCTATAGTTAAAAAGAGTTTTCTAACATATATTTTGCATTATAAAAATAAAATCCAACCCAAAATAAACAAAATAACTAAGAGCCAAACAAAAGCAACAAAATTAGAAAATCAAAGCAAACTCCAAATAAACAAGATTTCTAATTCCTAGAACTATTTCAACTATTCACACATGCACTTAAAAATAAAAATCCACCAAAAACAAGCTAACAACTAGGAAATATTTAGAAGAGTGCTAAAAAGAAGTGAAGTACCTAACAATTGAAATTCAATTTATTCTTCAACTATATAGAAAAGAAAAAGTGGAAAGGGTTTTCCATGGTGGGTGTCTCCCACCTAGAACTTTTTTTTATTGTCCTTAAGTTGGAGAATTAGTGAGCTCTTACAAAGGAGGCTTGTATTTGAACTCATCCTTGATCCCCACCAAAGCTTGCATTTCCAATAGCCTCTGGGATCCCAAACTAGGCGCACCAAGCTTCCAAGAAATCTCAAGCAAGTAATAAGACCCCAAGATTGATGATGGTTGATCTGTATTCCGAGGTCCCAAACCTTGTTCGTCAACACCCTTTTTTCTTGATCTTCATGCTTCCATCCGAGTGACAAGACTTCAGAATTCTCATTTAGGCACCAAACTCTCCTCTTATATCCATTCAATTTGGCATTCTTCCAACCATAGGACCTAAGTTTTGAAGTCTCAACCCTGACGTGCCTAGATTTATGATTCCAACCACTAACCATCTCTCTCTTACTCTTCACTCCACAAAGAGCTTTAAGTTGACCATCCGTTTCAAGTAAACCATATTCAAGCGGAATAAGAAAGCTAAGAGATATGAATTTTATCCACTTGAATGATGTAATGGATAATGGTAACTTAGAAAGGGATGTTTCTAATGGTCTTGCAAGTTCCACTCCCTTGTACTCTCCTTTGATTACCTCCACTTATTGGCAAGTGTCTTCCATTTCCACTTCTCGATAAGGTTCTTCGTAATCAATCACTTCCTCACCACTCTATTCTAACTCTTCTCCATCCCTCATGTCACAACTCGGAGGTAATGCCGAAACTATCTCAACATCAACCTCAATTTCAATAGAAGAAGGTTCATCAAAGTCAACAAAATCATTAGTGAGTGGGAAATTGTCTTCAATAGTGGAACTTGCCGCTTGCTCAACCTCTCCTAAATCTTCAACCACTTCTTCCTCTTCAATAATTTTGGCTTCCTTCACTTGTTCTAAAACATAAGTCCATTCCTCATTCTCCACTTGAGATTCTAACCTCTGTTTCATACTACATTCCTTAGTTGATTCTCCACATTCATCTGTGGAAATGCTTTGTTTGTGGCATGAATATTATAAGTCTAAGTGAGCTCTAATTTTGGCAAGGTTAGCCATGATAGCTTCGTGCCTCTTTTGGGCTTTATTTTGCTCCTTGAGAAACATGATTCCTTTAAGCCGATCCATCATTTCCATGAGGCGATCCATTGGCTCTTGTTCCACTTGGGTAAGATAATTAGGATCATGTTGCTCTTAGATTCATGGATATAGATATTCTTCGATGGAGGGTTATGGTGGAAAGGAGAATTCATCGTGTGATTGAAAGTGCTCATATATGGGAGGTGGTTCATCTTGGTGAAGGTATAGAAGTGGTGTATATAGAGGTGGTGGTTCTTGGGAGTATTAATGCTGGAATTGTGGTGGCTCTAAGTATGGTTTTTATGGCTCATATAGTTGTTGGTATGGTGGATATGGGTTAGAATCATATGGAGGTGTTTGGTGGTATGGGGCTTGTGAATAAGGTTGAGAACAATGTTGTGGAGGGGGTTCGTAAGCATATGGTGGTTGTAGTTGATAACCACAAGAAGGCTCACCATAAGCATTGGATTGGTATGCACCATGGGATGGATTATACTCATAGTATGCCAGAGGAGGTTGTTTCCATGAAGATTGTTCATATCCTTAAGGCTCCTCCCACCTTTGATTTCTCCATCCTTGATGCAAATTCTCATTGAAATTCCCATTTCTTACAACATAGTTAGGAGCAAACTCATAGCCAAAAGGGTGAGAATTCATAATAGAAAGAGAGAATAAGAACAAAAGCTACAAAGAAAACAAGGAAAACAAACTTCTAAACTAGCAAAAACTGGCAAACAAACCAAAAATCAAGCTATTCATAATATTGACATATTAACAATAACCAATAACAAGCGCACATTTGCAATTCTCTGGCAACAGCGCCAAAAACTTGACAGAAGAATTTATGTTGGTCCGAAATTTCTCAATAGAATTCCGTTGCAAGTATAGTTCTAAACTAACAGATACCTCTCTGTCAAAGTTTAATTTGTTTGTCACTTAAGTCAAACCAATAAAAACTGAGAGTATTTAAACCTCGGGTCATCTCTCAAAGGAATTCCAGGGAAGTGTGCATATTATTGGTTATGAGAATTTTGGAAGCTTTTAGTATGTTGAACAAGAAAGTAAAGCTACAACCTAGGAAGTATAAATTCTAAAAGACACTCATGGCAAGGATTAAGAGTCAAGGTTTCCTATCCTAGATCATTAACCACAACATAGTAATTACAAAGGGTTAATTCCACTTAGTTATCCTTTAACATCGAAGGGTGAAGTCAGGTGGACATAATTGATTCTAGAACCAACTAACAACCCTAAATTATCAATTACACTGGACATTAATGACATCAAGTAACCTAAGTCTTCAATTTCAAGTCAAGAGTGCAAAAATCTACTCTAAAACCACCAAGCATTTTATCAAATATTGGAAGGCATAAAATGAAAGCATGGTAAAATTGCAATAATAATAAAATCTAAAGTTACCAAATGCAAGACAACAATAATAGAAACTCAATTAAGCAATAATAAACACAGAAACATCAAATTGAATTAATAGAAAACAAAATCAACAAGAGTTCATAAGATCAAAAACAACAAAATAAAGGAAACAACAAGTAAAACTAAGAGAGCAAAGATGTAGTAACAAGAAATTGCAAGGAAAACTAAATCAAGATAAGATCAAAAGCTAAATCTAAGAGGTAATTAAGCTAAATCTACCCTAATTCTAGCGAGAAAAAAGAGCTTCTCTCTCTAGAAAATAACCTAAAACATGATTCTAAACTAAACCTAATTGCTCTCTCCCGTGTTCTCTCTTGAATTTGGCCTCAAATACTTCAGAAATGAGTTGAGTTGGGCTTTGGAAGGCTAGAAATCGCGACCAACATACTGAAATTAATGAAGTCACGTGCCTCTTGTCATGCGTACGCGTGACATGGGCAATTCCCAAAGCACGCGTACGCGCAAGGCAAGCAAACGCGAGACCATGAATTTCTTCAAATCCTCATTTCTTCATGAATTCTCCACTTTGCATGTTTTTCTTCACTTCTTCAATCCAATCTTTGCCTTATAAGCCTGAAATCACTTAACAAACATATCAAGGCATAGACTGGAATTAAAGTAAATTAAATTTTGCAAATTAAAGGCCTAAAAAATATGTTTTCACTCTTAAGCACAAATTAGAAAGAATTCACAAAACCATACTATTTTAGTGAATAAATGTAGAAAAAGTTGATAAAATCCACCAAATTCAATAAAAGATAAACCATAAAATTGTGGTTTATCATATTTTGCAAAGACTCAATATTAAATAAATTTAGAACTACATAAAAAGGATTAAAGGTAGGTAACACCTAGACTTTTAGTTCTATCATGAGGTACTAAAAGTTAGGGTGTTATATTTATGGCATCAGAGCAGTGCATTCTTATTAGAGCCTTGAGAATAGACTGACTATGCTTCATTCATACTCTGAGTGTCTGTCATGTTGTAGGTCTTATTCGAATAACATGAATCAGAGCTTTATGCACATGACAATCTATTGATTAACGCTGTTAGCTTACCGTTACATATATGCTGATGTTAAGTCTGGTCAACTTAATGTTGATGGTTTATGTGTACGGAAAAATTAATGGGTTATCATAGATAAAATAAAAGTAATAGGTAATACGAATCATGGGTTTCGAGAGCGTTAGAAATTAATATTTGAAGTTAGTTCTGTTTGGATGTACATTTTTTATTCGTGCTTGGCGTTAACTCTTTCTCTATCAATTGCATTGAGATTCCTTATTCTTTATTCATTTCTTGGAATGTGATTGACTTATTCTCCAACCTTATCTTATAATTCATGCATGTCCTTACTTGGTTCTGTATCTGATAGTTGCATGAATCTTTTGAAACATTTATCCTTATCACTATTTATAGCCTTCCTCACAAACTCTTTGCTCCTTGACTTGATATTGGATTTGTTCTGGTGCAACAAATGATTCTCGGATCTTTGGAAATATTAGGTGTTCCTTTTAACTAGTGTATGTCGACGGATGCGCTATAATCGTGCCACATTATTTGACGTATCATTTATCCTTCTTTTTCTCATTTTGAAATCCCTGTTTCACTGTCTTTTCTTGAAACGTGATCTGATTTTTGTTTTATATCTTTTAAAGAATGTTTTAATTGATTCTTCTACAAGGTTTTCCTCGATCTTGCATTTCTTTACGTGGATGATGTAATTTCTTGATTAACTCTGAACGTGTTTTGGTGCAATATATCTTTTCTTGTAAATTCTTCCTGGAGTTCTTGTTTTTAACCCTCTTGATAGAAATTTTAATTTAATTCTCCTCTTATTTGACTACTTTTACAATTATTTTTGAAATTTTGGTAAGATCATTCTCAAATTCAGCATACATCCCCATATATGCACGTTGAAACTTCATTATTGTAGTTTGAACTTGTTTGTTTGCAACGCACCATTTATCCTTTATTTGACCGATGGAAAAGTTTACCTTAGACTTTCTTCTTTAGACACAACTTGACTTTCTACCAACTTTGTACAATTTTATGCTTGACTCTTATATGATTATGCCCCTAAGTATCTCAAGATTCTTGAGGCAAAAATTTTCTATTCATAGCCCAATTAATTCTTATTTTTACCAATTTTACATAATTTATTTTAACTTGGATCTATTTTGACGTAGTGCATTATTTATATCTTTAGTATTGCTTTTGAAAAATGTTAGTTTCGTATCTTTCTTTCAAAAAAGTAAATTCATCCCTCCATAAGTTTTTCTATCCTTTGTGAATATTTTATACGATGGTGTTCCTAATCTTCCTCCTGAATTTTGTGAATAATGCGATCGACTTTAGTCATTTTTCCTATGAACAATGTACTTCTGGACTCAGCTAGACTTTATTTCAAACCCATGCACCGTTTTTCTGCCTACTGTTCCTATCAAAGTTCTTTGGATTCCAGATTTTTTTCTTGCAATTTACCTTTTCCTTTCGACACACTTTATGGCCTTTGGCCATCCTTATTTACTTGTGGCTTGGTCCATTCTTCCATGTTTTTATTAACCTTGTACATCTTTGACTTGACTTGAACTCATTTTTTTATCTAATATACCACTTTCCTTTTATTGATCCTTCCGAGTTCATGCAAAAGTTGTTGTTGTCTCTTATTCTTCTCTTCCTGAGACTTGTATCTCTTTGTGTATACTTGAGCTTGCTTTGGTCTCACATGTGATTCCTAGATATAGCTAGCGATACGATAGATTGTTAGTACACAACTTGCTGATGCGGAAGGTGAATCTTCAAGTTTTCAGTAGCTCATTGCGTATAGGATAATGACTTACAATGAGTAGTCAAGTGATTGAGCAACATGAGATAGTGATATTGTATTGACGTGTTTGAGTGTGTGTTAGATTATTAGGTTTTCAAAATAATAAGATCGATTGATTAGATTGCCGCTTGACTACGAGTGAGTTTAAAACCTTGAGTGAGTTAGCTGGAAGTCAGAGTTGACGGTTGGACATGATTCAAGACTTAAATTATTTGAACTGTTATTGATAGGCGTAAAGAGATTGTGAGCATTTAAGTTTGAAGAATTCTAGAGTTTCAAGGATAGTCATTTCTCGGGAACACCCTGGAGGGTTGTGAGGGAATAGAGAGTTTATTGAGTTAGACGTATTAAAAAGATTGAAGGATCAAGATAAGAGTTCAAAAGGAATGGAAGTTGAGGAGCTTCTTCATACAAGATAAAGTGTTAGGGATGACATTATATACTCGAGTGAATTTGAAATGGAGTGATAAGCGAGTTGGAATGCAGTGAAGATTTTGATTTGTCAAGAGAATAAGAGCGAGAGAACACCGCCCATAATAATTTAACATAAACCTGTCAAGCCTGTTATAAAATTTTTGGCACCTCATCATACTTTTTTCACTTATTTTATAACAAGTTGAAACTATATAATTTTTAGTATATCTCATCAATTTCTTAGGACAAAAATTTATAAGGTGAGCAGAATGTAAGACATAATTTTTGAAAAAATCTTATTATGAGCTAATTTCAATTTATTTATTCATTAAAGGGTTTAATTTCAGAAATTATTTTATTAAAAATAATTAAAGCAAGTTTTGATAAATTGAATTTGAACTAAATTAAGGTTTTGATCTAACTTTACAATTATTGAGTATTTTCCTATTTACAGTTTAAAGTTTAAGAAATTTGAAAATAATGAGATTTCGATTATTTAAATTAGAATTTTTCTTTAATTTTATAATTATTGAATAATTTTCTTTATAAAGCTTAGTAGTTGTAAAATAATAAGAATTTTATATGATTTGATTTAAATAATTGATATTTTTGGAATTTAATACTTTAAGTTTTATGAATAAAGAAAATTAATTATATTATCTTATATTTTAAATTAGAGTACTTGATTGAAAGCTAATTAATAAAATAGATGAATAATAGTATTCTCAAAGTAATTTTAAGGGGTTAAATTAGACTTTAAATTAATACCCTATATCCTAAAGTGATTAAAATTACCAAATCCCAATTAACCCAAAATTCCCAAATCGAACCCTAACTGTAACTAAACAAAACCATAGTTTTCATCTAACCCTATCTCTCCTCTCTCCTCTAAACCAATAGCCGCCATCCCCTTCCCCAAAACAGACACACATACACACACACACACACACAGCGAAGAAGAAGAGAGAAAGAGAGGGAAGAGAATGGCCGACAGAGGGGGAGGTCGTAGCCGCCGAGCCCGTGTCGGAGAAGAGGAGCTGTCGTGTTCTACCACCATTGAGCGACCAATCGGCGTTAAATCCATTACTGCTGTAGTTTTCTATCACTGTTACCATTGAGCTATTCACTGCCATCGCTGCTGGGATAGCTGTCATTGGCAAAAACCGCCATTGGAGATGCCATCTTCTTGGTAAGCTTTAGCCCTGTTCTAGTTTTCCTTCTTTGCCCGTCAAGATCCTTGTTACCGTGAGAGTTGTTAATGAGGTTGTCTGTGAGAAGAAAAATAACTATTGCGAGTTACTTTTCCATCAGTAAAGGTCCCTGGAGCTACTGCCACTCGGTTGCCTCATTTCTCTTTAGCTGCAGTAAGTTATTCTAGCCTTGAAACCCTTACCGCTATTAATCTACTATAAATTATTGAGAATTTCGCGATATTAACATTTTAAGGTCAAGTTTCAAAAATTGCATGATTGAAATAAAAGCTGTTGCGGTGTCATCCTGCTTCGTTTCTCGTGGTGAGACTATTTGATTCTGTTCCTGTTTACCTTAATACTATATTACCAATTACATTCTAATTTTGCTTAATATTCATTCCACGTTAATCCCAATTTATGTCAGATAAGTCATTGTTGTCATGATACTTGATCACTGTTGATATTGCCTGGAAATCAACAAGATTATTACTGCGAGTTAAGAATAAAATGGACTCTTGACGCATTAACTTTTACGGGTTTCGACTATTGAAATAGAGGATTATTTTAAATAGAAAATATTTTGGGCTTTGAATACGTGACAAGTTTAGTAGGTTACTGCAAATGGATGAATGCCTGTGATATAAATAATCTTTTGTTATGATTGACATATGTTGTTTGTTAGTAATTGGTTGATTTCTAAATTTCTGGTGAAATTGATTGAATATGTTGATTTTGGTTTTTTTATTGAAATTTATAATGATTGGTCTTGAATGACGGATTTGGAAATATTGACTTGAAATACTGATTTTGTTGGGTTGAGGTTGAATAGAGAAAACTCGTGAATGGTGGTAAACTCCAGTTTTTAGGGGAGGTTCTACCGGAATTTTTCTAAGAATTTGAAGAGTTTTAGAAGTTTCGGTTATGATTTTGAAAATGAGTTTGGTTTGATTAACTTTATTAAAAGAGGTATGTCTTGAATATTATTAAAGATTTTAAAGAAAATCGGATTCATATGATTTTGTTAATTTGTGACTTTAACTCACTTAATTTTTAATAACAACGAAAAGAGATTTGATTAACTAGCTAAAGATTTTAAAAAGTAAATTAAGTATAAATTCAAGGGTTTGGGAATAGGAGAGTGAATTTGAGGTTTTAATGGAATTAAACATTGGAGTTGAGAGAAAGAAAGTTATTTTAAGAAATATGATGATAATTGTGTGATGTTTGATTTGGGGGTAAGTTCGGTAAGTTGTTTAAATGTTATGCTTAAAATTGAGATTTGATGTTGATGATTTAGAGCTGCAATGTGTGAATTGAGCAAGTTTCAACTTGGTTGATTGTAAATGAGTGAATTGGGAAGGTTTGGGATCATTATATTGAGTAGAAACTGATAAGGCTTATGAATCTTTGGAAAGATTGGTTAATTCTATTCTTCGGCAAAAACTGATTTCTGACCAACTTTGTGGGCTGTAACTCGGTCCTCGGAGTTGGAAATTTAATGAAAATAGATTTTTATGGAAATTTGTTTATTGATCCTTCCAATGGTTCAAGAATAGTTGAAAAATGATTTTAACAAAAAAGTTATATGCTTTTAAAGTTTTGGTAAAAAAAAAAAACTACATTTTGCAGTATATCAGCTTTTTCTGGATTCTGATACGCATGCGAGGTGTCATGCGACGCGAGCATTGGCCACTGCCAAGTACTCACATGGCATGTGTACGTGACTTTGGAAAAATTTTGGGTTCACATGTATGCGGAAGTGGCTCGCGTACACAAGCCAATGCTTCTGTCCGGGTACTCGCATACGCGACTGTGATCCACGTACGCAACATTGCCAAAAGTTGGACTTATGCGTACATAGAAGGCATGCGTACGTATGATCCCTATTTTTTTAAGTTCTCAAAAATTCTTCTAGCTTTCTAAGCTTCTATAAACCTTATTATCAGTCTAGAGCTGGTGTAATAGAGGGTAGAGGAGTTAGGAACAAGACCAAGTGAGTTGAGACAATGAATTTAAGAAAGATAGATTAAATGTAATGAGAGGTGTGATTAGTGACAATTGATTTTGATTGAGGTCTGATGATGATTATGAATATGAATGGAGTGAAATAGAATTTTGAAGGAAGTAAATAATGAAATTAACTCTGATTTGAGATATACCTGCTAGGGAAGTGCAGTGGAGTGATTCCACTTGTCGCAGTAGAGTGATTCTACTTTTTCCTAGATGTGATTGCAATGCAGTGGAGTAATTCCACATGCCGCAGTGGAGTGATTCTACTTGTCAAATATACCTGTTTAGGTAGATACAGTGAAGCGATTCCACTTGCTCCGGACATGTCGAATTTGGTTGTATAACTGACAGATGAGCTCATTTGTCATAGGGCGGATATGCATCATTTGTATTTGTGTCTATTGTCTGGGTGTGAATTTTTTATTTAGTTTGCCTAATTAAATAATTGCATCAATCTACTATTTGATTTAATTTCTCTATTTGTACTCTCTATTTGTGTATTTTTAGTATTGTTTTGTCTGTGTTTGAAAATTGAGAGACCCCTTATGCTGGCGGTAGTGACGCTAAGGATTGTTACTGATGTGGTGATGGAGGTTGAGGTAGATTGGGCTTGGTATTGTTCTGATACTCTAGTTTATATATTGGATGGATAAGAATGAGTGATGCAAGTTGGTTGGGTAGGAAGCCCTTAGGCACGCCCTTGGTCTCTTCCCTTTTAAACGATTTACTTTACGGATTTGTAAACTAAAGAAGATTCTTTACGACCTTTCCGTAGTAAGATTTTTTATAAAGCTTCTCTAAAGTGTATTCTAAAAAGAAACTATTTTTATAATGGGATCTTTTCTATTTGCAAGTATTTCTTTGCTTTGATCGTATTTCCTTCTCTACTAAGAACTTGTGAGGATGATGTTCTCACCCCCTATAGATTTTCTTTTTCAATGACAGGTTTAGGAAGCTTTGGCGTGAAACCACAATGGAACTACAAAGCTATATGTATTTACATTTTCTATTTTTGGTTTAGTTGAGATTTTTTCCCTCGTCATTTGTCATGGTTTACAAAGGGGTAGAACTTGTATTTGAGAATTTTTGAATAGGTCTATGTATATAATGCTATGTGAATATACTTATGTGATTAAGTAGTTAAAAATAAAGGCTTTTCACTTATATAATTAAAAATCCAATTGTATTTTGCAAAGGCTCAATATTAAATAAATATAGAACTAAATAAAAAGGATTAGAGGTAGGTAACGCCTGGACTTTTAGTGCAATAATGAGGTGCTAAAAGTTAGTGTGTTACAAAATGCGGCATAAGGGTAACTCTGTTTGTGACACACAACAGCTTTGATCTCATGGTTTATCTTCTTCACACCAAAGACAATGTTGATAACTCTGCAGCTCTTTTTCATTGCCTGTTACGGTGGACACTACATCAACATTATTTCCAAGCTTGGAAGTGCTGAAATTCACCATAGATTCTAATGAGGTTGCATAATACTTCTCTTCACCTTTAATCCCTGCTAACAAAATGATAAAGTAAAGATATAATAACAATAGAATAAGTTGGGATTCGAAAATTTTTAAAGACCCATCATGCTAAGTCAATAGATTGACAGTTGGTTTGGTTGAGCATTTGAACATTATTTTTAGCGAAAATATTTTCAAAAATAAGTACAAAATTGAAAATGATATTTTTACATTTTTAGCTTTCTTTAGATAGAAACGATAAAAATATTTCCAATCTAAATCACGGTATTTTTTACCATACTCTCATTTTCAAAACCATTTTTAACAATACTCCCATTTTCAAAGCCAAATTCAATCGTACTCTTATTTTGTATGCTTTATTTATTTTATACTTGTTCCGAGGGTTACATGAAAAGTTTATTTGGGCCTTAGCGTGAGGCCCAATCTCCTACTGAGGCAGCGTTCAACTTGTTCCAACACCAAGGTGTCGCTGTCCGAGTTCCTCATGAGGAGGTGGGGTGGTACCGGCAAGAGACTCTGATGCTTAAGCCAGGAAGGAATTTAACCAGTGTTTCAGTAGTATAGAACATGAATATACCTGAGGGGTGTCAGTGTATTTATAGTAGAGTTGTTTGACCACCATTGTTGAAGTAATTCCACCTTCCTTAATGGGTAACCGTTCCCTTAATCTTGGGAGTTTGTTAGGGTCTATCTTTCAAGGAAGATAGAGATAGTTAGAGAGATTCAGGGAGGTAGTTACTTATTTGGATAAGCATAAGCCGATCTCTTTTATTGTGTCCGACCTCTTTAAAGAGGTCGGGTATGCGGTAGAGGCCACCCTCCTAGATGGGTCTTTCATCCTTATTGAGCCTGGGTTTTATGTCTTGGGCCAGGGTATAAACAGTGCCCCTGCTTGAGTCTGAACTTTCAGGAGGTCGGGTTCAAGCATTTCATGGCTTTAGTTTGACGCCGAGTACACCGCCTTCATGAGGTCGGGTACTCAATGTGTTTTGAAATTTTGAACTTTGCCTCTTTAAATGTAAGGGAGAACCTTACGTAGTAGTTCCCTTGGAATTCATGCATGACTTTAAAGAGGGGGTGTGAAGTGACTATTTTGTTGTTTTATTGCTGTAGAACATAGTTGTGTTGCTTCCTAATGGTGTCGTTGCTGGTGATATAGGAGGGCGCCATTTTTACGTTGTTTATTTGAAAAAGATCTTCTAAAATAGCGTTTTGTGTTCTATTTCTTTTACCTGACTTCTTTTGGACGATGTCCAAGTTCTTTCGGTGATGATTTCTTTTTTGCATTTGTAGGTATAGCTTTATGTCTCATTCTATTATTCACAACATGTTGACGAAAATTCCTTCTTCCCTTTTAACTTGGGTAGATTCTTCTGTCCTTTCTGCTG
Organism: Arachis ipaensis; assembly: GCF_059453495.1. Taxonomy (NCBI): domain Eukaryota; kingdom Viridiplantae; phylum Streptophyta; class Magnoliopsida; order Fabales; family Fabaceae; genus Arachis; species Arachis ipaensis. The sequence continues at coordinate 69,545,051 of NC_142438.1, forward strand.
TCCCTGTAATCGATAAAGAATGTGCCGAGGTATTCCGCAGACACCATAGGCTATGTGAGAGTCAGAGGATGAAAGGAATTACAAGATAATAGTGGCTGATCCCGAGGAGAGGATTTGTTTTTTCACTTTAGAGAATCCGGAATGCCCTTTTTTTTTATGCCTACGAGTGCTTTTTTATAATGTTAGGCATAAAACTCCCTTTTTTCTGATTTTGAGACAAATATCCTTTGGTCTTGCAATGTTGCTCCCTCCCAACTTCACCCGAACTCCTGGCCTTTTTGAAAACTACCAGCTCCTATGTCGGGAGCTCAATGTCTGACCTTCTCTCAAGGCCTTCTTTCACCTTTTTGTCTTGACCAAACCCAGGTCTTTGAAAGAAAATTTTTCTTGGCTTTACTTTCACACCGTTCAGGGTAGAAAGGTTTTTTTTCCATTTTTGATGAATCCTTTTATGATTTCAAGAATTATTTTTTCAAAATCTGAGCTGTTGAAGATGCCCTACCTTTCTTCTTGGATGAGAACGATGAGCCTGGCTTCCCTTTATATTGGGAAGGAAAGCTGATAATACCCAGATATAGGGTAGAGCAACAAGATGAACCTGAAAAGTGTGTAGTCGGTGTGTTTCAAGAGTGTTAGGGTCGGTCACCTCACTTGGATACAAAAAGGTTCCTAGGAGACCCAGGTCGACTCCAGTTTGAGAGAGTTTTCTTTTTGACCTTTAACTTTATGACTTTCAGTTGTACTTTGTTGACTAAGGTGCCTTTTATTTTGTTTTGCAGAGAACATGGCTCCAAAACTTGCAGCGATGTAACAACTGCGCCAGACCAGAAAAAATGTCGTGGCTCGAAGTATTCAAGAAAAGGAAACTGGGGGTACCTCTGTCCAATCTACTCTGAAGAAATCTGACTTAGGTACTTCGGCGCAAAAGAAGATCATTCCTACTCTATCAAGTCGGTTAATCCCTCCTGACTCCCCTTCAGTGACTGTGATAGTCCCCCTCTTCTCCTTCATGCTCAAAGCCTCCTCTCAAAAAGCAAAAAAGAACATTCTCTCTCACAGCCGCATCAGTATGGACGACGTGGCTATTCAGAACCATCTCCAACTTGAAGGCCCAAGTTCATGTTATAGCTCCTGATGCCGATCTCTCCTTATTCAACTAGAACAACAATGTGGTGGATGGAAAGATTGTCCCGGCCTCTGAAGACGACGAGAAGGAGCCTTTTCCCGACCCAAAGTCTTCCGGTACACAAGTCGGCCAGGTCTTTCATATTCCCAAGATTCCCTTCAAAGTTGTCAATGCTGAACTCGCTCTTTCACCACCTAGTGCCATTCCCGCTGTGCCGATCTCTATTCACCCTCCGACCCCTCCTGCCTGAGGCAAGGATGTTGTGACTGGGGATGGCCTTAACCCTTTACTAGGCCCATCTTCATAGCTCTTTGTAGTTTTATCTCCTATTGTTTTTTGGATGGCCTGACTTGTGGGTCTGGTGAATAATTTGCTTTTGTAATAGTTAGTAGTTTTGAACAAATTTACTTTGCTTTAAGTTTTCTTCAAACAACCTTTAAGATTTTAAATGGCCTTTCTTCATCTTCAATCAGTGATGCTAGGTCTTTTTTTGAATTAGCATTTATACAGTTTCTTAGTTAGCGATTGAACTTCGAAAAATTCTAATGTTATTTTTTTGTTAAGTTTGAAAGTGATAAACTTGTTTATTTAGGTTTTCCTTTTATAAGTTTCGACTTCATATGATCCGACTTTGTTAAGTTACTTTTATACTTCATTTTTGTTCCGCCTTGGTTCTAAGGTCCGTTTTCACGAGTTGTTTATATAACTTCTTACATTAATTTGTACATCTTCGCTTAATCTTGCCAACCATCTTAGGTTAGGCAATGATTTTCGTGGTTTATCGAGCTTAAATTAATACATTTCATAGGAAAATTTTGAAAAAAAATGGAATTGTATTGATAAATGAGAAATTTCTTTACATAAATTTGCTACTAAGGGTGTTTGACTACCCTTAGCCCTTGCTATGGTACCTTGTTAAAACCCCCTTTTAAAAAGAACAATACACTAGGAAACAAGGTGCGCTACTAACAGCTAAAATTATCGTTGATCTAGAATTTCTCAATAGAAAATCATTATCGTAGTATAGTCCTAGACCAACATATAATCCTTTTGATATGATTGTCACAAGTCAACCCCAATAAAAAGTAACTGAGTGTATTAGTCTCGGGTCATCCTCAAGAGAATGGGCAAACATGTGCATCAATATTGGTTAGAATTTCGGGGTTGGGAGTCATAAACAAGAATTTAAACTACTAAAGCTTAGCATGCAAGAATCTTAAAGTGCAAGAAACTAAATCAAGTAATTAAAGCAAAGTAAAAGTAAATGCAATCTAACAAATCAACATATAGATCTATTTCTGTTCTAAAATTAAGTAAAAAACTAAACTAACTATAATAAGAATCAAGCAATTGGGATTTTTGGGTTCAAATATGAATTATAAAAGGGACTCCTGGGTAAGGCATAGGAATTGGGATCAACATCATTGTCTAATAACCACAAATTGACAATTATGTGGAATGAAGCTCACTAAGTCTACTTCTACAAGTGAAGTAAGTCAAATGGCTTGGTCAATTTCAACTCATAAGTCCCAATCCAACTACTAATTGGCCTAGTAGTAGATTAGTGTCAATGGGTATCAATTTGACCACTAAGGGTTCTCAAATCACCAATTCAATTAGACTCAATGTTTCAAGGTCACTTGATAAACCCCTATTTTATGATTCATCTTGTGCTCAATTAAGTGTTTTTATCAATTCTTCACCCAATTATTCATATGAATTGCATGGTTTTACTATTCCTTCCTTATTTTATGATATATGTGAAAACATGTTTCCTATGCCTTAAAATAATTATTTTAATTAACCTTCATTACCATTCGATGCCGTGATCTGTATGTTAAGTATTTTCAGGCTTCATAGGGCAGGAATGGCTTAGAGGACAAAAAGGAAACATACAAAAATGGAAAGAAAGCACAAAAATTGAGTTTTGAAGAAAAGGAAGCGACGCAGACGCGTGGACGACGCAGACGCGTGTCTAGCGCGAAATGGCAGTGACGCGTACGCGTGGACGACGCTGACGCGTGCCTAGAGCAGAACACAACTGATGTGTACGCGTGATTGACGCGCACGCATGACAAGGAAAAACTCCAAATGACGCGAACGTGTGACCCACGCGCACGCGTGACGGACGCGACGTGCAAAAAATTGCAGAAGTTGCCCCCAGCAATTTCTGGACCCTTTTTTGCCCAAATCCAAGTCCAGAAACACAGAATAGAAGCTAGAGAATGGGGGAATCAATAAGGACAATTGATACAACACTCAGAATACGCAATTTTAGGTTTTAGATGTAGTTTTAGAGAGAGAGAGAGGGGTTCTCTCCTCTCTCTTAGGTTTTAGAATTAGGATTTCTTTTATTTTATGGTTATCACTCCATTCCAGGTTCAATGTTTACTTTAATTTTATATTCTCTTCCATTTTTAGTTACTCTAATGCTTTTATTTGTTAATTACTTATGTTGCCAAATTGGCTTATGAACTCTTCATGTTAAGATTTGAATATTCTATTTAATATAATTTGAGGTATTTCATATTTATAATTGTTTTATTCAGTTATTGATGCTTTTAATTTAATTTAAGATTTATTCCTTTTTTGCTTTGGTTAAGTAATTGGTAACACTTGAGTTATCAGACTCAGCAGTTGATTGAAAATTGGGAATTGCTGATTGATTTGGATCGCTCTAAATCTAGTCTTTCCACAGGAGTTGACTATGACTTGAGGATTAAATTGATTGGTCCACTTGACTTTCTTTTATTTAGTAAGGGTTAACTAAGTGGGAGCAATAACAATTCTCATCACACCTGATAAGGATAACTAGGATAGGATTTCCAGTTCTTATACCTTGCAAGAGATTTTTATAATTATTAATTTATCTTTCTTGCCATTTAAATTACTTGTTCCTTATTTCAAAAACCCAAAAATATACAATTTCCATAACCAATAATAAATCATACTTCCCTGCAATTCCTTGAGAAGACGACCCGAGGTTTAAATACTTCGGTTATAAATTTTATTGGGTTTTGTTACTTGTGAAAACCAAAACTTTTGTACGAAAGCATTCTTTGCTGGTTTAGAAACTATACTTACAACGCGATATTTTTATAAACATTCTTTACCGGCAGGAATTAATTTGTTCAAAAAAAATGGCGCCGTTGCCGGGGAATTGCAATTGTGTGCCTTCTTATTGGTTATTGTAAATATTTTATTTTTCTTGTTTATTTCCTTTTATGTTTGTTTTCAATTTTTATTAGCTACTATGAACTCTCACCCCCGTCGCTTTGAGTTTGGTTCTGATATTGTTACAAGGAATGGGAGCTATAACAGGAACATGCATCAAGGTCAAAACAATCAAAGATAGAAGAAGCCACGAGGATCTGATCAACCCTTTCGGCAACAACACCTTCCAAGATACCATGGACAACGACCATTCTACAATGCATGCCAAGAGAAGAGTTATGGTGGACCTCTTCGTGACAACCAACACCCACCATTATACTATGGTGAAGAGCCATTTCGAGGTGTGTACCAAGATGATAGATATGGTGGACCCCCTTGTAGTTACCAACAAGCCCCATCATATGCCTATGAACTACCTCCTCAACATAGCTATGAACCACCATACTCACAAGCCACCCACCACCATTCACTCCATATGACCCTAACCTTTATCCACCCCAATTCTAATCCAATTACTCCCAAGAACCACCACTTCCATATGCACCATGTCCATATCCATCAACCCGAGAATCACAGGAATGCCTCAAGAAAATAGTGAATAAATTTCATGCAACTCTTCACCAATTGGATCAAGCGGTCAATCTATTAGCTTCCCGATGTTCGGACACTCAAGGAACCCCCATGGCTTCATGTGGACAATCTAATGAAGAACGTAGCATGAAGGAGATACTAGAAGCCCCAGTGGACAGTACGGAGCATGACTTTGTACTGGAACAAGTGGAGAAAGCCGTAATTATCGAAGAAGAAGAATTGGTTGAAGACTTAGGAGATGCTGAACCTCCATGGGAATCAAGAATTGTGGAGAATTCCGCCAAGCAGTTTTCAATTGATGCTAAGGAGGATAGTGCACAACCCTCAAAGCATATATCTTATGAAGAACTGGACGGAACAGCTCAAGAAGCAAGTGCCCTTGGTCATGATCATCATGAATCAAGTTCTCCTAATAATAAACTTGCATCCGCAAGTGAACTCTTTGAGACTGAAGAATCTTCCCCAAGTGAATGTGAAGAGGATGTGGAGATAGATTTTTCCCAACCTCCAATTTATGACTTGAGTGATGAGGAAGATATCGAAGACTTTGATCAAGACGTGGTTACAATTGAAGAAGTTTGCAAAGAAGTGGAGGAATTCACAAGGGAATACAAGGGAGTAGAGCTTGCAAAACCACTGGAAACACCTATCCCAAGGACATTACCACCCAATACAAACTTCAAGTGGGTAAAATCCCTAGCCTTTATTTTTACTTTTCCACTTGAATATGGTTTGCTTGAAACAGATGGTCAGCTTAGAGCTCTTTGCGGCTTTAAGAGTAAGAGGGAAATGGCTCGCAATCAGAGCTGGTATGCAAGATTCAATAAACCTCCACGCTTCAATTTGAGGTACAAGGATTGGTTTCGAGTTTGATTGAATGGATCTCAGAAGATGTTTGGTCATCTTAGAGAGAATTCAAATTCCGCACTACCTGGCTAGAAAAATGTAGACCAAGACAAAGATGGGTACAGAAGCAAGGTTTGGGATCCTGAAATTTATCCTGATAGTCAACACTCCTGGAGTCTGAAAAACTGCTTTAATTTGCTCAAAGGCTTTACTTGCCTAGTTTGGGACCCTGGAGGCTATTGGAATTGCAAACGTTGGTGGAGATATTTGGATGAGTTTAAGCATAAGCCACCATGACAGGGAGCTCAACGAATGTCCAACTTAAGGACTTTAACTAAAAGTGTTAGGTGGGAGACAACCCACCATGGTATGATCGTTCTTTTTTTTCAATTTTAATTTTAATTTTGTTTTGTTTGTTTTTTTATTTTATTCTATTTTTTATTGTACCTGGATTTATTCATAACATCCGCATCTGCATTTTACATTCTGCATACTGCATATTGCATATTGCATAAAAAAAATTGCACCCCACGCATGCGCATGGGCCACGCGTGGGCGTCGATTGCAAATCGACGTCACAATCCAACGCCCAGAAAGCTGGGCTAGAATCGTGCAGCTGGTATGTGTTAGGCACAATTTAAGCCATGCGTTCGCGTCAGTGATGCGAACGCGTCACTTTCACTTCACACACACCACGCGAAAGCGTGGGCGACGCGTACGTGTCGCATGGAATTATTGCCCCCTCAAATGAAACAGAAAGTTGTGCCAAAACGACGCTGGATTTATGCGTGTAGCACAATTCTGAGTGACGTGTACGCGTGCACCATGCGTACGCGTCACTTTCATTATCCCTCACTCGCGCAATCGCGTCAATGACACATCCGCATCATTGCCTTTTTGCCCCAACCACGCGTTCGCATGACCCACGCGTCCGCGTGGATTTGAATCAACTTACCCCCTTCCACGCGAAACCCTAACCCATTTCGCGTCCCCATTTCCCCCAACCCCTTAGCACTCTCTCTTCCACTCCACAACCACCAACCAGCCACCACTACCCAGCCCCACCACCGAGCCGCCACCACCAGTTGCCACGCCCCCGCCGGCCACCATGACCCCCACAACACTCACCCTCCTCGCCCCGTTCTTCTCTTCTCCCCTTCATAACCCTCTGTCAACCCCTACCACTGCCAAGGACCATCGCTACGCTGCCCTACCACCACCGCAAAACCCCCAGCGCCGCCGTGTCAACCACCCGAACCACCACCATCTCTCTGAGTCCAATTTCTGTTCCTCTGCGCCAACCAGGTTCCGCCGAACACCGATTCCTTTCCCAGTTTTTAGTTAATTCCATATATTTTTCAAATTCTGTTCAAATTAGGATAGTTAGAGATGCATGATCGTAGTGGAATTTAGGTGGTTAGGTAGCTAGGTTATGGTTAGTGGATTTAGGCCTGATAATTGCGCCGTTTTTGTTACCTGTTTTATCTGTTTCGCAATTTTGAATTTGCTGTGATGATAATGCTGTTCATATGTTGTTCTTTACCATTCTTTAATGCAAATTGAGTTTGTTTATTCTGAACTCATGTGAATTGATAATTGTTACTCTTTTCTGCACTACTTTATTGTCATATGAACTGTTTCTGCTGCTGTTTATTACCCGGGAACGTCCAATTTTTAGCCGAAATACTGCCCAATTTTTTTTTCCAAATTGTTTCAATAAACTACCATTCATGAATTGGTTTTGGTAAATTCAAGTTTCGCACTAATTGGTTTCAACCAAGCCAATTCATGGATGAATGGGCTAGCTTTCTTATTCTTTCTTATTCCCTTATTCATTAAACCGCCTTATTGATGATTTTACTTTCATTCTGCAATTCTTTTATATGAATTATCATCAATAATCTGCAATACTTGCTCGAATGTAAGTTACTTATTATTCAAGTTTATGAAATTTTTTATTAATTAGGAACCACAACACTATGCCACTTACTTTGACTTCACTTTTTAACTCCTAAATGCTTTAACACTCTAACTTCTCTCTTGGTTTTTACCTAACAACTTTCAAACCATTTCAAGGCATGATTACTGTTGTTCCTAATTAACAAGAATTTCGCATATCATAGATTTTGGATTGTGATTTTCATTCTCAAACTTTTAACTTGAATACAGTCCAATATTTTACAATTATTTAACTCACTTCATGCTTTTATTGCTCTTTAATTACTCTTTTGCCCCTCTATGCTTATATTGATAAAATCCTATTTTCTTACCTGTTTTCCTGCTTTAGTTTTTTAAACTGTATCATGGAACTTCTGTTTTTCAGGATGTCTGACCCTAAAATCAAAGGAAAGGGCAAGGCAACCACAGGCAAAAGAAAAAGCGGAGAATCCTCTACCACCATCTTAGATATCCTCCATGATGATTCCTGGCGGGAAAAGAATTTTACCTCGCAGGAAAAGGCTGATCAGTTGGTGCCTGCCATAGACCCAGTAAAGTTTGCCAACAGATACTATGAACTCAAGTATCCGGTCTTTCAAACTTCAAGGAATTTATACCTGGAAAAGACCCTCAAAATTCCAGAAGAACTCAAACAATACACCTCAGAACAAATTAAACAGAGAGGCTGGTTCTTCTTGGAGAGAAACTTGACTGAGGTCAATTCATCCTGGGTCAGAGAATTCTACTGTAACTATTTCAAAACGACCCTGGATGCCGTACAGCTTACAGGCAAACAGATTTTGGTTACTGAGGAAGCAATACAAGATATCCTCCAGCTCCTACCTAAATCAGATAAACCAGATGGTTATCAGCAAGCTGAAGAGGATATGAGATTCATGAGGTTTGACTGGGACGCAGTAAAGTGGACCATAGCTCTTGATCCTACTATCCCATGGGTCATGGGCAAGTCCACAGTGGCCCCAAAGGGAATAAAGCTTATCTATCTGAATGAAGAGGCTCGGCTTTGGCAGCAGATTCTGAGTAACTACGTGATGCCGAGTACTCATGAGACAGAGGTGCCAGCTGCCATGATTACCCTCATTTGGTGTGTGATGGAAGGCAAGGACCTGTACCTTCCCAGATTTATCCGCTATTACATGTCCAGGGTCTATGTCCGAGGCACTCTGCCCCTTCCATACTTGATTACTCAGATGGGCCGCCGAGCTGAGGTGCCCTGGAAGATTGCTAATGAAAAGCCACCTGCCACAGAATGCAAGAAGATTATCCCACGCAGCAGGAAGTTCCAGGCTTTGGGCTACCGACCACCCTTTCTCACTGACTCTGCTGAGGCAGCCACATCTTCTGCTGCCCCTTCAGCTCCTGCTACACCAGCCACCACCACAGTACCTCCACCTGCTTCAGAGCCCATTTACCACCTGGTGCGCCGACTCTTCGAGTGCCTAGATCGGATGGAGCGCCGCAACAAGTGGCGTTATGAGCATCTGAAGCTAATGATCCGGTCCGACACCCCTGACATCCCCTCCGAGCCTGACACACCATCAGAGCCATCTGAGGAGGAGGCGAATGACCATGAGGCAGAGGCACGTGCAGAGCACCAGCAGGGAGCATCTCAGCAGGCAGAATCCCAGCATGAGGAGTCCCATCAGATACAGCCTACAGATCCAGAGGTCCCGCTACAGACAAAGCCTCTGCTTCAGCAGGCAAATCCTCCGACACTCATATAGACTGCAGACCCTCAGGCCACCACCGAGACACCAGCAGCACATCCTTCCGGAGATGCCACTTCTTCACACCCAGCTTGATCGAGCATCGAGGACGATGTTATTATTTAAGTGTGGGGAGGTCACCATCTCTGGCGAATCTTTTTGGTGAACCACTTTCAGTCTCTCTTTATCCTATTTTTATTTCTTTTCTGTATTTTATTTTATTTTATCTTATTTGTCTTTCAGTACTTCTGCATTTTTTTTTCTTTTACTGTATTTATGTTTACTTTATTATATTTCACACTTTGGTTTGTATATATCTTAGATATTTAGTTTAGTTTGCACGTTTAGCTTATTAGTTGTGATATAGAAAATATGGATTATTTAGTTTAGTTTACCTTTTTAGCATATGATAATTTGGTTTAATTGAGAATAAAAAGAGTAAACTAGAAACTTTAGTTTTTCAAAATCACAACAATCCACACACTATATATATAGCAATAAATGTGAGTTAATTGACAACATTTTTTCAAGGAAAATATTAAATTTTATAAGAGCCATTCAAAGATTCACATTGAGTTGAATGGAAACTCTTGATTTCTACTTGCATGATATACATAACTGATATATGGTTTTTGAGCTTAATTGTATGGTTATATTTAACCATAAATTTTATTCATGTGTGTTTCGCCCTTCTTTTCTATGCTTGCAATCTTTACTTTGTTTCAGTCTATATGTCCAATATAGAATGTATTTACATACTTGTATGTGATTGAGGCAATTACTTGTTTTTGTTCACTCATCCCAAATAAGCCTACCCTTTTATGTCACCCTTGTTAGCCCCCCTTGAGCCCTTTAATCCCCTTCTGTTCTATAACCACATTACTAGCCTTAAGCAGAAAAATAATTTAAAAATCCCAAATTGAATCTTTGGTTAGCTTAAGGTAGAGATTGTGAATCCACTAAGTGTAGGGAAACGTGGGAACATGGGTTGATAGGAAAAAGTTAAATTAATAAAATAATCGAAAATTTAGGAGCATGCTCATGTGAAACCAATTTAAATTAAAATACCATGTGCATTGATATATGTTGTGTTTATGTTTCATATTTAAAAAAAATTCTTAAAAAATTAGGGGATAAAATTACCCCATTATTAAGCTTAATAGAAAAATCTATGCACTTGGGACAAAATCAAAAATAAAAAATTGGTACATGAGTATGTAATAAGAAAGTGGGAAAATTATGGGAAGCTAGGCAAATTTTTATAGAGAATGTATATGTTAGGTGAGATCTTAGACTAATCAAGGATTCAATTGTATAGCTCACTTAGCCTTATATATATATATATCCTCACCTTTACCTTGGCTCCATTACAACCTTCAAAAAGACCTCATGATGTTTGTATGTATACATTAGAAATTTGTTGATTGGTTAGATGAAGAACAAAGTGTTAGAAAGCATGACTAGAGAAGAATAGAGTGATTAACCCCAAACACTGAGTGAATAGAGAGTAAACACAAATCCATTGAAGGTTCAATAGCTCAATTCCATATATCCATGTTTAATTATTGATTGTCTTGCAAGTTTGTAAATTCTTTTAACTCAACTCAATTGTGAATGTGTTTTAATATGGTCTGGCCTTGGTTGTACATATATGATTCCTTGAAAATATGAATCAATTTAACCACATATAACCTTTATATATATATAAGTGGATAGTAATTAGAAATTGCATGATTCATTTAGGTAGTTTGCATTTAGAATAGATTGCATTGCATGAGATTCCACCATTCTACCTTCATTCTTTTCTCTTGGATTTAGTATGAGGACATGCTAATGTTTGAGTGTGCGGAGGTTGATAAACCCCTATTTTATGATTCATCTTGTGCTCAATTTAGTGTTTTTATCAATTCTTCACCCACTTATTCATATGAATTGCATGGTTTTACTATTCCTTCCTTATTTTATGATATATATGAAAACATGTTTCCTATGCCTTAAAAATAATTATTTTAATTAACCTTCATTACCATTCGATGCCGTGATCTGTGTGTTAAGTATTTTCAGGCTTCATAGGGTAAGAATGGCTTAGAGGACAGAAAGGAAACATACAAAAATGGAAGGAAAGCACAAAAATGGAGTTTTGAAGAAAAGGCAGCGACGCGCACGCGTGGACGATGCGGACGCCTGTCTAGCGCGAAATGGCAGTGATGCGTACGCGTGGACGACACTGATGCATGCCTAGAGCATAATACAACTGACGTGTACGCGTGACTGATGCGCAAGCGTGACAAGGAAAAACTCCAAATGACGCGAACGCGTGACCCACACGCACGTGTGATGGACGCCACGTGCAGAAAATTACAAAAGTCACCCCCAGCGATTTTTGCACCCTTTTTCAGCCCAAATCCAAGTCCAGAAACACAGAATAGAAGTCAGAGAATGGGGGAATCAATAAGGACAATTGATACAACACTCAGAATACGCAATTTTAGGTTTTAGATGTAGTTTTAGAGAGAGAGAGAGGGGTTCTCTCCTCTCTCTTAGGTTTTAGAATTAGGATTTCTTTTATTTTATGGTTATCACTCCATTCCAGGTTCAATGTTTACTTTAATTTTATATTCTCTTCCATTTTTAGTTACTCGAATACTTTTATTTGTTAATTACTTATGTTGCCAAATTAGCTTATGAACTCTTCATGTTAAGATTTGAATATTCTATTTAATATAATTTGAGGTATTTCAGATTTATAATTGTTTTATTCAGTTATTGATGCTTTTAATTTAATTTAAGATTTATTCCTTTTTTGTTTTGGTTAAGTAATTGGTAACACTTGAGTTATCAGACTCAGCAGTTGATTGAAAATTGGGAATTGCTGATTGATTTGGATCGCTCTAAAGCTAGTCTTTCCACAGGATAAGGATAACTAGGATGGGATTTCCAGTTCTTATACCTTGCAAGAGATTTTTATAATTATTAATTTATCTTTCTTGCCATTTAAATTACTTGTTCCTTATTTCAAAAACCCAAAAATATACAATTTCCATAACCAATAATAAATCATACTTCCCTGCAATTCCTTGAGAAGACGACCCGAGGTTTAAATACTTCGGTTATAAATTTTATTGGGTTTTGTTACTTGTGACAACCAAAACTTTTGTACGAAAGGATTTTTTGCTGGTTTAGAAACTATACTTACAACGCGATATTTTTATAAACATTCTTTACCGGCAGGAATCAGTTTATTTATGACCCAATTCCCGTAGCCTAGGCCAAGAGTATAGAAAACTACTCTATATTCAAAGGAAGCATTTCATCAAACACATGGTATGCACTAACTAAAGAGATATTTAGATTGCAAAATTAATTGGAAATTACAAGTACCCACTAACAATGTTCAGTAGAAAATAACTAAAATAACACTATCAATCATAGAAAACATCAATGCACTAAGAAAAATTCAAAATCCACAAAGTTCATAAAATAAGAAGAAAAGGGAAAATGACAAGAAAACACAATTCCAACACAAAATCTAAACAAAAATTATAACTAGAGAGCTAAAATTAAGTAATTGAAACTAGAATTTAACAATACTCAATTTAGACATTCAACAAAGGAAGATCAAAATAAACTAAATCTAGAGAGAAGTAAGAGTTTCTCTCTCTAGGAAATAAGAACAAAAACTAGCTAAAAATTATGCGTATGATGTGAATGAGTGAGTCCCCCTTTCCCCTTTTGTTCTTTGGGTCTTTTCCATGCAGAATTGAGCTCAGATTGGGCCTAGAGCCTTGCAGAAATCGCCAGCCACGATTTCATTAATGAGTCACATGCTGGGCGTCACGCGTGCAAGTCAGTCACGCGTGCGCATCAAGTGAGTTCCTTGAGCCATGCAAACGCGTCAGACATGCGTGCGCGTCGGTCACTGCGCCAACCCACGCGTACACGTCAGCTACGCGTGCGCGTCGGTGCCAACTTCTCCAAAGCTTTATTCTTCTTGTTCCTTCCTCTTGTGCATGCTTCCTTTCCATCTTCTAGGCCATCCTTGCCCTATAGATCATGAATCCACTTAACAAACACGTACGGCATTGAATGGTAATGGAAGAGGATTAAAATTCAGCATTTTTAGGGTTAAAGAAGCATGTTTTAAACCATGAAGCAAAATTAGGAAGGAAACACAAAAACATACAATTTAGATGAATAAGTGTGAAAAATATTGATAAAACCCACTAAATTATACACAAGATAAACCACAAAATTGGGGTTTATCAAACCTCTCCAGACTTAAACCAAGCATGTCCTCATGCCAAAAATTAAAAGACCAAAGACATAGGAGAATGAGATTTATGAAATGCAATTTACCTACATAGATGCAACTAATGCAAATGCTTCTATCTACTTGGTTAAGAGTAAATCAATCTCCCAAGAACATATATGAATACATAGGGCCAAGGTGATAAGATGATTCATGAACTCTACTAATTCAAATATCAGAATGGAGTGTAAACAACTTGTAAGAAGAAAGCTTGTGAAAGCAGGGAACAAGGAGTTGAGCATCGAACCCTCACCGGAAGTGTATCCGCTCTAGTCGCTCAAGTGTATAGGGTTAACCACTCAATTTTCCTCTAATCATGCTTTCCAAGATTTTTTTTTCATCTAACAATCAACAGTTATTCAGTGTATGCATACATTTATCATGAGGGCTTATCTTTAGGTTGTAATGGGGCTAGGGTAAAAGTAAGGATGCATATATGGCCAAGTGAGCTTGAGATTTGAATCCTTAACTAACCTAAGCTCTCACCTAAAACAAATAACAACCCCTACAATTCAAATATAAACCTAACTACCCATTTATTCACTTTTCACACACTCATGCATTCTCTTTCAATTCACAACCCATATGCATTGGTTATTATTGGCTTCACCATGGGCATTTTGTCCCCTTTTTATTGCTTTCTTTTTCTATATATTTTTATTTCTTTTATTTTTCTATTTCTTTTTCTACATATTTTTTTTATTTTTCTCTTTCTCTTTTAATGAATTATATACAACGGTCCCAATGCATATGGTTAAAACATTCAATACATGAGTGTGTTTCCAATTCCCAATATTTTCAATAAAAATACAAAAACACACTTTTACCTCTACCAATGTTCCCAAACTTCCCACCTACTTAATTGACACACACTCTCACTAGCCTAAGCTAATCAAAGATCCAAATTAGAGGACATTTATTATTTTTTACTTAGGGGTAGTGATGTGCTACATTAAAGAACAAAATGGGGTTTAACATAGGCTCAAAATTGGCTAACAATGGTAGATAAAAGGTAAGGCTATTTGGGTAAGTGAGCTATTGAAATAACGGCTTCAGTTATCTAAATGCATTCATACACAAAATAATAGATATAAAGAATCAAACAAATCAAGGATTACAACCATAGAAAGAGAATAATGCACACAAGAACGAAAATAAGTCGTTATATGATGTAACCACGTAGTTAAGCTCAAAACTCACATGCTTGTGTGTTCTTAGCTCAAAAACCTGTTCCAAAATTAATTCCTTCAAGCAAGTTCAACACAAAAAAATATTTCAAATTGGTAGGGTGCCCTAAAAACAATTTCTTGGAAAAGAATCGTCACTCTCACCAAGTGGTTCTAACACAAAGACAAGTGGAATATGTACAAGCTCTAAAAATATCATGCAATGTAATGAAACTAAGATATGGGTGTTGGAGAAAGGGGTTGTTACCTACGGAAGTCGGTAAATGACCTCCCCACATTTTAGAAGTTTGCACGGCCCTCCGTGCTATCAGTAATGTGCAAAGTGGGGTTGGGGTCGGCATTTCCACAATCCATCTCTTGAGTGCTCGCTTCTCTTTGGTCTGAAGTGGATTCTGAAGTGTCCAGCTCCTCCATAGGTGGGTTAGCACAACCCAAGAGCTTCTTCAAGTAAGCATACCGGCGTTTGTTCCGTCGCTCATTCCGGTCTACCTTTTGAGTGAGCTTAACAAGCAACTGGTAGGATGACTTCTGTGGTGCCGATGAGGTGGTTGAAATGTCGGAAGGAATGGCCATATCGAGGATTGCGGTTCCCGCAGGAGGTCTAATATACTTTCCACTCGGGACGATATCCTCCTTCGCTGGAATTATCGCCTTCACGTCCTTAGCCTCGTGGGAAACTCCGACAGCAGCAATCAAATCCATTACCAAGGAGGGAAATGGGAGGTTGCCCTTGGTATGAATGCGGCCCATTGCTTGTCGGATGAGGTAAGGAATGTTGATAGGTCTCTCAGTGAGGATGCACCAGACAAGAATGGCCAAGTCCGCTATGATTGAGGACTCATGAGTGCTCGGAAGTACCTAGTGGGACCTGATTTGGGCCCACACTCTAGCCTCCGCAGTAAGCGCTTATGCTGAAATGCACTTAGGTCGGGCCTTGGCTCTCCCTTGGATCCAGTGTTCTCCTAGTTGGGCAATGACCCTAAGGACCGAACCCCAATCAAAACCGAGTCTACTGCGCTGTAGTAGGGCTTCTTGTTAACCATTCGTCCCATCCGGCACTAGCAAAACTTTAAGTATCCACTGAATGGCTTCCTCCAATATAGGGACTTGCTTCCGGAGCACAAGAATTGACTGAAGAGAAGGTGAGTGATAGTTGGAGTAGAACTCCACCACCCAAGAAAGATTAGCTTCCTACAGTCTCCGATTGAGAAATTCCCATTGTCGCCGCTCGATGCGGGGCACCACAAACTGAACAAGGTGCTCTGGAGGAAGGAGGAGATGTTCATGGTGGTAATTCCTTTCAACCAGAATGGGGAACATTAGCTCACAAAAGTGATTGGTGAACCTTGCAGAGTCCTTCGCAGGGTTGCCCTTCTCTGCCTCATTAATATGAATGACCCTTTTCACCCTCTTGGAGGGAGGCTTAACTTTTGGTGCAGGGCGCGCCTTGGTGGTTGTTCTTTGAGGTGCCCTCTTTGTAGGCAGCTTTTTCGAAGCCTTTTCTTTGCACTTTTTGGTGGCCATCCTGAAAAAGGAAGGAAAAGAGAAAACATTAAACCCAAAGAAACAACATGCAAGTGAGAAATAATGCCACAAAGGAACAAAGCGTCCTGAAGACATGGCAGCTGCAACATGTAAGCAAGACAACACTATAATCATGGAGGCATATCACTAGCATGAGATGCAAGAGTGAAAGAGGCATGCAAGTATAAAGCATGAGAAGAATAGACTCAAGTATCGATAACATAATAGTGAACACATGCAAGAATAGTGAAAATTATATGAAAGCATTAGGCTCACACTAACTCCAAGATAAAGAAGCATAAGAATTGGAGGAGGTGGAGTTAAAGGGAATGGAACCACTAATTCTTGCAAGATGCTACAAGCATAGTACCAAAATAGGGAGCATTTTCATGATGAAAAACTATGGAAAGTAGGCTCAATGCACATTAAGTACAAGTGTAATAAAAAAAAGCACTAAGTTGAAAGCATAATATCAAATTTGAACTAAGATGTCATTGGTGCTTTTTAACAAACACTTGGTGTGCATCTTCCAAACAACAAGCAAGTTTGAGAAATTCAAAAATGTAATAAGCCCAAAATGAAATGCCAATCATCAAAACAACACCACATAACACAAATAAGCCAAGAGATATTAAAATGACCTACCAATGCAAGAAATAGATTGAAGTTCAACACCCATGCAATAATGTAAAAAAAGAAAGAAAAGAAACAAAAATAAATTATAAACAACAAAATCAAAATGCAACTAAGAATAAAGAGAATAGAGTAATTAAATGCAACTATAAAGAGGGAAATTTAAAAACGCAAAAGAGAAATAAGAGAAACAAGACCTTAAAAGGAAGAAGAAGGTGAGGTTGAGTGTAAGTGAGAATAGGAGAAGAGAGAGGGAAAAAAGAAAGGAGAGAGAAGATGTGGGACCTCCGGAGGTGGTGGTCATCGATGGTTGTGGGCGGAGAAAAGGTGGTAAGGAGAAGGAAGAAGAAAGGAAGAAGGAGTAGAGGAAAGAAATTAAAGAAAGAAAGAGAACAGGGCGTGCAGCACTTTAGCTGCGTCGGCAATGTGACGCATGCGTCTCATCCACGCGTACGCGTGAAAGGTGGAAAAAGAAGAGTGACACGTGACCGTCGTCCACGCCTACGTGTGGAGAGCAGAAATGGAAGGGGACGCGTACGCGTACGCGTGGGGCTAAGTCATGCGTGGAGCACAAAGGCAATACAGGGCCGTGTAACTCTCTGGTTTTTGTACCAGGGAGCTGCTGCAGTAGATACGACATGTGTGCCTCGGCGACGCACACGCGTGGATGGTAAAAAAATGACCGACATGTACGCGTCGTCCACGCTTATGCGTGGAGAGCAATTATGCTCCGCACATGAAATTTTCACAGTACTCGTGCAACTCTCTGGTTTTTGTACCAGGAGTTCCAACTTTTAGCATACGACGCATGCGCGTCACGCACGCTCACGCGTGGGTGTGCGAAAAAAAAGAGGGATGCAAGCGCATCGTCCACGCTCACGCGTGGATGCACAAAAAGTACAGGGACGCATAGGCGTCAGCTGACGCGCACGCATGGGAGGGATTGTGCTTCTGGCACCCTACCCACACAGTTCCATTGCAACTCTTTGGTTTTTGTACCAGGAGTTGCGGCAATGAATTCAACGCGTACGCATCATTCACGCTTACGCGTGGAACGCCCCTTTTTTTTTATAACAAGAGGGAGGACAATTATAGCACATTCTTGGCATTCATACAAGCTAGATACTTCAAAAAACATTTAGAATTTCATGCAATAACCAAAATCAAGCATTTTTCTTCAAAATTTCCAATTTAACCAAATCAAGATCAATGAAATCCTCATGAAGACTCTAAGAAACTCAACAAACCCAAACAAAATCAAGCACCCTTAAACAAACTGACAAAATCAAACAAAGACTCTAAAACTACATGCAAAAAACTATGTAGAAAGAGGATCATACAGTGGTGTGGTTGATAAACCCCAATTTTGTGGTTTATATTGTGTAGAATTTGGGGAGTTTTGTCAATATTTTCCACACTTATTCACATAAATTACATGGTTATATGTTCTCTTCCTAATATTGCTTCATGATGGAAAACATGCTTCTTTTGCCTTAATATTGCCATATTTTGATCATCTTTTATTACCATTCGATGCCGTGATATGTTTGTTGAGTTATTTCAGAGTTTATAGGGTAAGAATGGCTTAGAAGAAAGAAAGAAAGCATGCACAAGTGGAAGCAAGATGAAGAATTGGATTTTGGGAAATCAGCTGCGACGCGTATGCGCATCTCACGCGCACGCATGGGTGCAGGAAGCTAGGTATGGCGCGTGAAGAATGGCACGTACGCGTGTCGAGCAGCACGTGACCTCATTAAAGAAATCGTGCATGGCGATTTCTGAGGTTTAGCAGGCCCAAATTCAAGCTGATTATGCATGGAAAAGACCCAAGAACTCAAGGGGAAAGGGGGGGAGCATCCATTACACACTTAGACACAATTTTTGCTAGTTTTTGGTTCTTGTTCTTCTAGAGAGAGAAACCCTTATTCCTCTCTAATTCTAGTTTGATTTTGATCTCCCATTGCTGAATTTCTGAATTGGATTTTGTTAATTGCTAGTTATGATTACTTAATTTGAATTCCCTAGTGTAATTTTGCTTAGATCTTGTGTTGAGTTATGTTACCTTGTTATTTTCCAATTTTCCATTCATGTTATGAATATTGTAGATCTTGAATTCTATGAGTACATTGATGTTTTCTATGATTATTAGTGTTAATTGAGTTGTTCTTTATGGATAATTGTCAGTGGGTCCTTATAATTTCCAATTTAATTGCAATTTGAGTATGTCTTTTGTTAATGCCTGCCATGTGTTTGATGAAATGTTTCCTTTGAATATGGAGTAGTTTTCTTTACTCTTGGCCTAGGTTAAGGGAATTGGGTAAACTTGAGTCATTGGGTCTAATAGATTTGGTGATTTGAGAACCCTTAGTGGTCAATTTGATAACCATTGACACTAACCTACTACTAAGTTAATTAGTAGCTAGGTTAGGGCTTATAGATTGATGTTGATCAAGCCATTTGATATACTTCAAGTATAGAAGTAAACTTAATGAGCTTGGTTCCTCACAATTGTCAAGATATGGTTATTAGACAAGGATAGTGATCCCAATTCCTATGCCTAGCCAAGAGTTGCTTTTATTATTCATATTTGAAACCCAAAAATCTCAATTGCTTAATCCTAGTTATAGTTACTTGTTTAGTTTTAGAGTAGAATCATATTGAATGTTCTCTTGTTAGTATGGAATTGCTCACGCTTTGTTTTAGTTACTTGATTTAGTTTCTTGCACCTTAAGATTTCTTGCTTGTTAGGTCTATTAGCTTAATTTCTTAATCATGACTTCGAACCCCGGAATTCTAACCAATGTTGATGCACATGTTTGCCCATTCCTTGTGAGACGACCCGAGGTTTGAATACTTCGGTTACTTTTATTGGAGTTGAACTTTGTGACAACCAAACCCTTAAAATTTGATTCGAGGATCATTTGTCGGTTGAGGGCTATACTTGCAACGTGAATATTTTGTGAAATTCTTTACCGACAATAGTCTATGCTATCAAATTTTTGGTGCCGTTGCCGGGGAATGGTTGCAACGTATGTCTTGACATTGGTTATGTGAATATGTGAATAGTGTAGATAGTTTACTTGCTTTCAATACTTAGTTGTAGTTTAGATTTCTTTTATGCATGTGCTATGACTTCCAAGTTTGATGACTCGGTCTCAATCGAACTCTAGTTTAGCCGAGCTTGACCTTGAGATTGAAAGAACTTTGTTACACACTCGGCAAGCTAGACGGCGGTTGGTCTATACGGCTAGTACTTTGACCTCTCTTGAGGAGCATACCAAACTACTAGACGGTACCGAGAGTGACTTGGAGTCCGCTACTTCTTATTCTTCTGTTGGCACCACTAATACATCTTTGCATCCCACAGGTGAACAATATATGGCGGAGCCACGCCGAATCACTTTGCATGAGCAAGGAGCTCCAGATATCATACTCCAACCTTTACAAGCAAGGTACCCCAATCTCGACCCAAACTTTGAGTTGAAGAATAGCTTGATAAATCTATCCCCAAGTATAATGGGCTTCTGGGTCAAGACCCCATCCGACATCTAAGAGATTTTCAAGTTGCTTGTTCCACGGCTCGAAGACATGGAGCCGATGAGGTGGCTATTATGGTTTTTTCCTTTCCCTTCTCCCTTGAGGGGCAAGCGAAAACGTGGTTTTATTCGTAACCGGATGAGATTGTGAACAATTAGGATTTCTTGAGAAGAGAGTTTCTAGACAAGCTCTTCCCACCGGAGAAGACCGATTATATCCGGAAGGAAATCTCGGGTATAATGCAAAAGGACCAAGAGAGTTTATATGAGTATTGGACTAGGTTCAAGAGGCTATTGGAATCTTGTCCCCACCATGGATTGGACACTCATTTGCTTATCAGTTACTTTACCGGAGGTCTTTGTACGAAAGATAGAAGATTGCTCACCGCCGCTAGTGGTGGTTCCCTTTCCAAAAACAAGACAGCGGGAGAAGCTTGGAGCTTGATAAATGATGTTGCCGAGGCTACACAACATGTAAGAGTAAGGAGCAACCCTCTCAAGGGTGTGGCGGAAGCATCCCCTTCCGAAACAGGCTTAACCAAGGCACTTGGGGATATGACCAATATCCTTACGTAGATGCAAAAAGAACAAAAGGCATTCTACTCCATCCAAGCCATCCAAGCCCCACCCCAAGTTGCTCAACTTGAAGGTCCTCCTAGAATTTGTGGTTTATGCTCTAGCACCACACATTACACCGATCAATGCCACCAAATTCAAGAGGAGTATGCCATTGCCGTGGCTAATGTGAATTATAACAACCATCCACCCTACCCCCCCCCCCTCAAGGCCAAAACAACTACTCTCATGGCAATAATCGCAATCAAGGGTGGAGGGATAATGCACAAGGGAGCAATCAAAATCAAAGATGGAACAATTCTTCTTCTCACTACAACAACAACCACCAATCTTCATCCCAATACCACCATAACAACAACAACTACTAAGCCAACCAAAATCACCACAACCAAGCATCCTATCAAAATCAAAACAACTATACCAAGTACCAAGCACCACATCAAAGACAACAATCCAACCAATCCTCCTCCTCTTCCACCAACCAAGTTGATGAACTTAGGGCTACTATGGAAAAACAAGAAGAG
The DNA here is from genome assembly GCF_059453495.1 of Arachis ipaensis. Lineage (NCBI taxonomy): Eukaryota > Viridiplantae > Streptophyta > Magnoliopsida > Fabales > Fabaceae > Arachis > Arachis ipaensis. The sequence continues at coordinate 69,566,742 of NC_142438.1, forward strand.
AATAACAAGGCTCAATTTAATACCTTGAGTGCACAATATGGTAGCATGAGTGCTCAAATAGCCAATCTCACCGATATAATTTCAAAATTGGCCATGTCCTCCTCAAACAACAACACCAACCAACCCTCAAGCTCTTCTAATCTTCCATCCCAATCCCTTCCAAATCCAAAGGGCGGTCTCAACGCCATCACTCTATGGTCGGGAACTACATTGGAGGAGATACCTCCTAGGGTCATGAAAAACATTCATGAGGAAGAAGTGGTTGTTAAAGTTCCACATGAAGAAGAGGAGGTAGACACAAGGCATGAGGAAGGAGAAGTAAGCCTTAAGGAATCCAAGAGGAAGGCTATAATAGATGAGTCTATTCCTATCCCATTCCCTTCCATGGTAAAGAAGGCCAAGAAGACTCCAAAGTTTGATTTAAACATGCTTCAAGTATTCAAGAAGGTTGAGGTAACCATCCCACTTCTTGATGCTATTCAACAAATTCTGAAGTATGAAAAATTTTTAAAAGACCTGTGCACACACAATGATAGGATAGGTGAGTTGGAGACATTGTCATTGGGTAGTTCCATTTCTTTATTGATGAAGCCTATTCCGGAAAAGTGTGGTGACCCTGGACCATGTTTGCTGTCTTGTCATATTGGTGGAGTTGCTTTTCATGACTGTATGTGTGATCTAGGGGCTTGTGTGAGTATCATGCCACTTTCTATTTTTGCGCAGTTGAATTTAGCTCCATTAAAGAGGTCGGCGGCAAAATTTGCCTTAGCCGACAAGAGTGTGATTACCGTTGTGGGAATAGCGAAAGATGTACTTGTGGCGATCAAGGACTTGGTGTTTCCAGTTGATTTTTATATCCTTGAAATGCCTCCAACAGATAATAGAAGCTCTTCCTCTGTTTTGCTTGGTAGACCCTTCTTGAAGACCTCTAAGTTCAAATTAGACGCTTTCACTGGCACATACTCTTTTGAGGTAGGAGACAAGAATATCAAGTTCAATTTAGAAGAAGCCATGAGACACCCTCCCGAAGAGCATTTCGTTCTCTGATGTGATGTAATTGATGAGGTGGTGGCGGAGGTACGAATAGAGGATCACAACAAGTTATGCTACCCTATTGTTGAAGAGACGGATGACCAAGAGGGTGAACAAGAGAAAGTAGTTGAGAATGAGCCCCCGGAGCTTGATGAAAAGGAACCTCAACTTGAGACAAAAGGTGAATTGAAGCCTCTTCCATCTCATTTAAAGTATGCTTTCCTAGAGGACAACCAAAGATTTCCAGTCATTATTGCTAGTGAGCTTTCTAGCCAAGAAGAAGAGAAGCTCCTAGATGTCCTAAGGAAGCACAAGAAAGCAATCGGTTGGAGCTTGGCCGACATTGTGGGATTGACCCCCGCACATGTATGCATCGTATTTTTCTCCGAGAGGGAGCTCGGCCGGTGAGACAACCCAAAGAAGGCTCAACCCGACTATCCTAGACGTGGTGAAAAAGGAAGTCACAAGGCTACTTGATGCGGGTATCATATATCCGATTTCTGACAGTGAATGGGTGAGCCCAGTCCAAGTCGTCCCAAAGAAATCAGGAATCACTGCGGTTAAGAAGGATGATGGTGAAGTGGTCACCACAAGAGTGCAAAATGCATGGCGGGTGTGCATCGATTATAGAAGGTTGAATGCCGCAACAAGGAAGGACCACTACCTTTTGCCCTTCATTGACCAGATTTTGGACCGACTGACAAGTAAATCTCATTATTGCTTTCTTGATGGATTCACTAGCTACTTCCAGATACATATTGCTCCTGAGGATCAGAAAAAGACCACCTTTACTTGTCCCTTTGGCACCTTTGCCTATAAAAGGATGCCATTTGGGTTGTGCAATGCACCCGCCACTTTTCAGCGGTGCATGACTAGTGTCTTTTCAGATCTTATAGAGACTTGTCTAGAAGTCTTTATGGACGATTTTAGCGTATATGGTACCTCTTTTGATAGTTGTTTGGAAAACTTGGCCAAGGTCTTGGAAAGATGTGTCAACACTAACCTTGTCCTCAATTTCGAAAAATGTCACTTCATGGTGAGACAAGGCATAGTATTAGGACACATAATTTCTGACAAGGGCATTTCTGTGGACCTGGCCAAGGTCGATGTTATTACCAGTTTACCTCACCCCTCATCTGTGAGGGAGGTTCGTTCCTTTTTTGGTCATGCAGGATTCTATAGGCGCTTTATCAAAGATTTTAGCAAGATTGCATTGCCATTGTCGTGCCTACTCCAAAAAGACGTGAACTTTGAGTTTGATAGAACTTGTGCGGGTGCATTTGAGGAGTTGAGGAGAGATCTTACCATGGCACCAATTGTGAGGGCCCTAACTGGACGCAACCATTCGAGATAATGTGTGATACGTCAAATCATGCCGTAGGTGCCGCACTTGCACAGCGTGATGGTAAACTCCCTTATATCATTGCTTATTCCTCAAAACATTGGATGCGGCACAATCCAACTATACCACTACGGAGAAAGAACTCCTAGCTATTGTTCATGCCTTAGATAAATTCAGATCTTATTTGCTAGGATCCAAAATAATGGTATACACGGATCATGCAGCTTTAAAGTATTTGTTAACAAAGAATGAGTCGAAATCTAGGCTCATACGTTAGATCTTGCTCTTACAAGAGTTCGACATTGAGATTAGGGATCGAAGTGGGTCTCAAAATCTGGTTGCGGATCATCTAAGCCGCCTTGAAAATTTTAAATATGACATATTTTCGACTGATGAATCATTCCCTTTGGATAGTTTGCATGCTGTTTCGGATAGTTTTCCTTGGTTTGCACCAATGGCAAACTACTTGGTTGCTAAGATCTTCCCTCCCAACTTTTCTAAACATCAAAGAGATAAGTTGAGGAGTGATTCCAAATATTACATTTGGGATGACCCTCACTTGTGGAAGAGGGGAATAGACCAAGTAATTCGAAGATGTGTCCCAGAATCCAAAATCCAACCCATTCTTGAAGCTTGCCATTCATCCGAGTGTGGCGGCCACTTTGGCCCACAATGGACGGCTAAAAAGGTTTTGGATTGTGGATTATAGTGTCCAACCTTATTCAAGGATGCTAACCAATTCTGTGTGTCGTGTCACCAATGTCAGAAGTCAGGAAATGCATCCCAAAAAGATGAAATGCCTCAACAACCTATGTTGTTCTGTGAAATATTTGATGTATGGGGCATAGACTTTATGGGGCCATTTCCTAACTCAAGTGGGTATCTATATATTCTGTTGGCGGTTGACTACGTCTCAAAGTGGGTGGAAGCGATACCTACCTGCCTTGATGACGCTAATGCCGTAGTTTCTTTCATTATAAATAATATTGTGTGTCACTATGGGTCGCCACGAGCAATCGTGAGCAACCAAGGGTCACAGTTTTGCAACAGAAAAGTAGAACACTACTCAAGCGCTATGGGGTATTGCACAAGGTTGCAACTGCTTATCACCCACAAACCAACGGACAAGCGAAGGTATCCAACCGGGAGATTAAGCGAATTTTGGAGAAAGTGGTGAGTCCACAAAGGACTGGAGCTCTCGGTTGGGAGATGTACTATGGGCATATAGGATAGCCTATAAAACCCCGTTAGGGATGAGTCCCTTCCGGATCGTCTATGGCAAGGCATGTCACCTCCCGGTGGAAATTGAGCATAGGGCCTATTGGGCAGTTAAGCAGTGTAACATGGATTTCACCAAGGCCGGTATAGCTAGGAAACTGCAACTGGAGGAGCTTGAGTGTCTTAGGAATAAGGCATATGAGAATGCTCGAATCTACAAGGAAAAGACTAAGGCGTTTCATGATCACCATATCCGGAAGAAGGATTTTCAAGAAGGTGACGAGGTTCTCCTCTATAACTCGAGGCTCAGATTCATGCCTGGAAAGCTCCGTTCAAGATGGGAAGGACCCTTCAAGGTGAAGGAGGTAAAGCGCTATGGAGTGGTGGAATTGTTTGACCCCCGAAGTGATGCTACTTTCAAGGTGAATGGACATAGAGTGAAGAAGTACCATGGCTACAAACCATCAAAGGAGTTGGAGGTGTTCCTGCTTACAGATGCACCAAGAGAAGGAGAAGCTTAAGTGACTGGCCGTCCAACTTAAGGACGTTAAAGAAAAGTGCTTGGTGGGAGACACTCCACCGTGGTAAGATCTTCCTTGTATATATTTTCTTGCTTCTAGCTTTAGTTTCTTGTGAATTTTGTGATTTCTTGGTGTTGTTGAGTTGCTTAGGTATGCTAGCTTTTGTTGATTTTGTTGAATTTCTATGATATTCATGTAGATTGCATTAATATTGGTATGGATGATTTGATGACGTTAGAGAAAATGCTTTATTTTGAGTAATGCATGAATTTGTGAGTGTTTTCTTGACCATCTAGCTTGAGTACCTCCCAAGAATGTGTTAAAAACATACCTTTCTCCATGTTGTAAAAAAAAGGGATGCACGCGTAAGCGTGCAGGAGGCGTGCACGTCGCTTGCATTTTTGCAAGTCTGAGCGCATTTTCCCGAGAGTTGTGCGAGCATTGCGCGTACAATGCGCGAAACGCGCAACTCCTACTCACGCGTACGCGCAACGCACGCCCACGCGTCCCCTGCACCACTTCCCTATCCACGCGTACGCGTCGATCACTCTGCGTGCCATTCTTGGTGCATTTTCCTGAGAGTTGCGCGAGCGATGCGCAAGCATTGCGCAAAACGCACAACTCCTTCGCACGCGTGCGCGTATGGGATGCGCACTTGACGCATACGCGTCGATTGCCTTACATGCGTTCTCCCAGTATATGACACCCGAGACTTGCGCGAGCATTGCGCAAACACTACGCAAAACGTGCATTTATATTCACGCGTGCGCGCGCTGTGACGAGTACGTGCACCTTCCCTGTTTACCTACCCACACGTACGCGTGGGTGGCGCTCACGCGCCCCTCTGCTTTTCTTCATTCTGCGCGCACGTCACGTCGGTCCTCGAACGCAGGTAATACACCAGTGCACCCTGTTTCAAATTCTTCTTTCTCACCCCATTTTCCACTCTCTTCCTCCTCTTCTCCTTTCCTTTCTCCCCTTTCCCCCTTCACCACTTCTCTCGCCCACCACCACCGGCGACTTCTCCCACCGGCGGTCCCACTTTCTCTCCCCTCTTCTCTCTCTCCCCTCCTTCCCTTTCTCTTACTTGCACTTTCTCTTCTCCATTCCTCTCAGGTCATATTCTTTTCCATTCTCTTTGTCTTTACTTTATGCCCTTCTTTCTTAATTGCATGTCTTTACTTTCTCTTATTTCTCTTAGTTGCACCTTGTTTAATTTTCTCTTGTTTATTTTCTTTCTTTCTTCTTCTTCCTTGCCAATTTCTATGGATGTTGAAGTTGAGTTACCTCTTGCTTTGATGGGTTGATTTTTTATCTTTTGATTCCTTTGTGGTTATGTGATGTTGTTTTGATGTTGGGTATATCATTTTGGGGTATTGCACCTTTGCATGTATTTAATGTGCTTATAGTTTGAATGTTGTACACCAAGTATTTGTTGAATTGCAGCCATCACATTTTTAGTCAATTGTGACACTATGCTTTCAATTTGGTACTCTTCTATCAATACACTTGTCTTCTTCTTGTACATTGAGCTCATTGCACTCCATCTTTACCACTCATATATACATACCCATGACTTGCTTCCTTAGATCGTATTGCAAGAATTGTATTCCACCCCTCTCTACTTCACTTCATTCCTTTAGTATGCTTTATTGTTTTGGAGTTAGACTAGGTTATAGATTTTCTTGTGCATTTTATCTTTCTTGCATATGTCACCTGAAGTTGTTAGCGATGCTTGAGTTCATTCTTCTCATGCCTTACTTGCATGCCTTTTTCACTCTTGCATCCCATGCTAGTGCATTGCTCCATTTCTCAATGGTTATCTTGCTTGCATGTTGCAGCTGTCATGCTCTCAAGATACCTATTTTTTGTGGCATTATTTCTCACTAGCTTGTTATAATTTGAGTGTGGTCTCTTTAGGTTTAATGTCTTCTCTTTCCTCTCCTTTTTCAGATGGCCATCAAAAGGACAAGGAAAAGGCACAGAAGAAGTCGCCTCCCAAAAGGGCACCTCAAAAAGCTACTGTCAAAGTGCACCACGTGCCCAAGGCCAAGCCTCTCCCCAATAAGGCGCAAAGCATCATTAAAATTGATGACCAAGAGAAGGACAACTCCGCAAGAAATTCCACTCGGTTTCCCAACCGCTATTGCGAACTCATGATCCTCGTCATGATTGCACGGAATTATCATTCTGAACCCCTTCTTAACCCTCCGGGTCATATAGTTCAATTTGTCATACCTCACATTGAGCGACGAGGATGGGGCTTTCTCATGAGAAGACCACAAGAAGCCAATCTCTCGTGGGTGGTAGAATTCTACACGAATTACTTCTCACCTTCTCTTCAAACTGTCTTCATGTACTGGAAGCAAGTTCCAGTTTCCGAGAAAGCTATTCAAGAAGTACTCCGAGTCCCACCCATATCGGATGAGGTAGATGGTTACCAAGAGGCCCTCCGCCAGCATGATGAGTTCAATTCCGCTTTTGATTGGGATGCTGTGCATCGGGTTATTGCCGAACCGGATACATTTTGGACCCGAGGGCACCTCAGTCCTCGACCTAAGGGCATTCTTGCACGTTATCTGACTGTAGAGGCTCGAGCATGGACCCAAATCTTGTCTCATTACGTGTTTTCCAGCACTCATGAGACCTTGATCATCGCGGACCTAGCCTTGCTAGTTTGGTGTATACTCACAGAGTGGCCGGTTAACATTGCTCACCTCATCCACCAAGCCATGGGTCGTGTTCATGCCAAGGGTAACCTACCTTTTCCAGCCTTGGAGTCGGAGTTAGTTGCTATTGCTAGTATTCCCCAGGAGAAAAATGATCAGAAAGTGATGATTCCGGTAGAGGGCGACGTCGTCCCAACCGGAAAATATCTCAAGCCTCCGGCGGAACACACAAACCTTGATATAGCTGCCCCCTCAGTTATCCCTACTACTTCTTCTACATGACAAGGATCTTCCCACCAACGGCTTGAAGACCACTACAAGAAGATAGATAGATATGAACGGCAGAACCAACGCGGTATGCTTACATAAAGAAGCTTCTGAGTTGTGTGAAGAGAGCATTCACGAACGGGATAGTGGAAGTTCCAAGCCTGACCACCCCTTGCACCTTGCTAGCAGCACGGAGGACCGTGCTAATTCTTAAGTGTGGGGAGGTCGTTCGACCGATCTCTGTGGGTAATAATCTCCTCTTTTCAACATTTATGGACTTTAGTTCTTTTTTGTTTTGTTAATTAGGACATCTTGCATGAATAGTTATTTTTTCTTGATAGGACTACTTGGTTAAGGTGATGACTTCTCTTAAAAAAACTATATTTTCAGGGTACCCCTACCAATTTTGAAAAAAAAATTCTTAAGATAACTTGCTTGAAGAATGTATTTTGGAACATGGTGTTTGAGCTGAGAACACAAGCATGTGAGTTTTGAGCCTTATTGTGTGGTTACATCTTCTAACCACTTATTCCCATTCTTGTGTGCATTACTCTCTCTATGATTGTAATCCTTGCTTTGTCTGATTCTATATATCTATTATTTTGTGTATGGATGCATTTACATGATTGAGGCCATCATTTCAATAGTCACTTTTCCCAAACAAGCCTTAACCCTTTTTATCTACTGTTGCTAATCAGTTTTGAGCCCATGATAAATCCTTTTTGTTCTTAAATTGAGCACATCAACACCCCTAAGTGAAAAATAATGAACATCCCTGAATTTGGATCCTTGATTAGCTTAGGCGAGTGAGAGTGTGTATCATTCACTTGGGAGGGCGTACTAGGGAACTTGGGTAGATGTAAAGGTATGTCTTTGTATTTGTAATTGAAAATTAGGGGAATTGAGAACATACTCATGTATTGAATGATTGAACCATATGCATTGGAACTTTTATACATGAAACCCCAAGAAGAGGACACAAAAAAAATATGTATATATATATATATATAAAGTAATGTAAAGAAAAAAGAAATAGAAAAATAAAAGAAACAAAAATATGGAAAAAGAAAGCAATAAAAAGGGGACAAAAAGGCCCCAAGGTAGAGTAACAATAACAATGCATATGGAATGTGAACTAAAGAGAAGGCATGAGTATATGAAAAAGTGGAAACCATGGGTAACTAGGTATTGTATTAGAATTATATAGGTTGTCTTATGTGTTTGGTGAGATCTTAGGTTAATCAAGGATTCAAATTTTAAGCTCACTTGACCATATACATCCCTACCTTTACCCCAGCCCTATTACAACCTATGAACAAAACCTCATGATACTTGTATGCATGCATTGAATAATTGTTGATTGTTAGATGAAAGACAAATCTTGGAAAGCATGATTGGGGGAGGATTGAGTGACGAACCCTATACACTTGAGCGAATAGAGCGGATACACTTCCGATGAGGGTTCGATGCTCAACTCCTTGTTCCCGGCTTTCACAAGCGTTCGGCTCACAAGTTATATGCACTTCATTTTGATGTTCAAATTGGTAGGATTCATGGACTACATGTCACCTTAGCCCTATATGCTCATGTGTGTTCTTGGAGGATAGATTTACCCTTGACCAAGTAGGTAGATACCTTTACATTAGTTGCATGCATTCATTTAGGTAATTTGCACTTCATGAACCCTTTCCACCCATGATCTTTGGTCTTTTTATTTTTAGCATGAGGACATGCTTGGTTTAAGTGTGGAGAGGTTTGATAAATCCCAATTTTATGGTTTATATTGTGTAGAATTTGGGGGATTTTGTCAATATTTTCCACACTTATTCACATAAATTGCATGGTTTTATGTTCTCTTCCTAATATTGCTTCATGATGCAAAACATGCTTCTTTTGCCTTAAAATTGCCATATTTTGATCTTCTTTTATTACCATTCGATACCGTGATATGTTTGTTGAGTAATTTCAGAGTTTATAGAGCAAGAATGGCCTAGAAGAGAAAAAGAAAGCATGCACAAGTGGAAGGAACATGAAGAATTGGATTTTGGGAAATCAGCTGCGACGCGTACGCGCACCTCACGCGCACGCATGGGTGCAGGAAGCTGGGTATGGCACGTGAAGAATGGCGCATCCACGTGGATTGGCGAAATCCCCAACAACGCGCATGCGTGCTTGGCGCGTACGCGTGGATCGCGAAATTCAGGTGACGCGCACGCGTACATGACGCGTACGCGTGATGAGCAACACGTGACCTCATTAAAGAAATCGTACCTGGCAATTTTTTAGGCTTAGCAGGCCCAAATTCAAGCTGATTCTGCATGAAAAAGACCCAAGAACTCAAGGGGGAAAGGGGGGAGCATCCATTACACACTTAGACACAATTTTTGCTAGTTTTTTGTTCTTGTTCTTCTAGAGAGAGAAACCCTTATTCCTCTCTAGATCTAATTTGATTTTGATCTCCCATTACTGAATTTCTAAATTGGATTTTGTTTATTGCTAGTTATGATTACTTAATTTGAATTCCCTAGTGTAATTTTGCTTAGATCTTGTGTTGAGTTATGTTACCTTGTTATTTTCCAATTTTCCATTCATGTTATGAATATTGTAGATCTTGAATTCTACGAGTACATTGATGTTTTCTATGATTATTAGTGTTAATTGAGTTGTTCTTTATGGATAATTGTTAGTGGGTCCTTATAATTTCCAATTTAATTGCAATTTGAGTATGTCTTTTGTTAATGCCTGCCATGTGTTTGATGAAATGTTTCTTTTGAATATGGAGTAGTTTTCTTTACTCTTGACCTAGGTTAAGGGAATTGGGTAAACTTGAGTAATTGGGTCTAATGGATTCGGTTATTTGAGAACCCTTAGTGATCAATTTGATAACCATTGATACTAACCTACTATTAAGTTAATTAGTAGCTAGGTTAGGGCTTATGGATTGATGTTGATCAAGCCTTTTGATATACTTCAAGTATAGAAGTAAACTTAATGAGCTTGGTTCCTCACAATTGTCAAGGTATGGTTATTAGACAAGGATAGTGATCCCAATTCCTATGCCTAGCCAAGAGTTGCTTTTATTATTCATATTTGAAACCCAAAAATCTCAATTGCTTAATCCTAATTATAGTTACTTGTTTAGTTTTAGAGTAGACTCATATTGAATATTCTCTTGTTAGTTTGGAATTGCTCACACTTTGTTTTAGTTACTTGATTTAGTTTCTTACACTTTAAGATTTCTTGCTTGTTAGGTCTATTAGTTTAATTTCTTAATCATGACTTCCAACCCCGGAATTCTAACCAATGTTGATGCACATGTTTGTCCATTCCTTATGAGACGACCCGAGGTTTGAATACTTCGGTTACTTTTATTGGGGTTGAACTTTGTGACAACCAAACCATTAAATTTTGATTTGAGGATCATTTGTCGGTTGAGGGCTATACTTGCAACATGAATATTTTGTGAAATTCTTTACCGACGATAGTCTACGCTATCAGGGGTGTCTCCCATCTAGCACTTTTCTTTAACATCCTTAAGTCAGACGGTCATGAGCTCAAGACTCTCCTCCTTTGGGTGCATCCTCAAGAAGGAACACCTCCAATTCCTTTAGTGCCTTATGACCACGAAACGTTTTTACCATGTGGCCGTTCACTTTGAATGTTGCACCACTTTGAGGGTGGAATAGCTCAACCACTCCATAGGGCTTCAATTCCTTCACTTTAAAGGGACCATCCCACCTTGAACGGAGCTTTCCGGACATGAACCTAAGTCTCAAATTGTATAGAAGAACTTCATCACCCTGTTGGAAATATTTCTTGTGGATATGGTTATCATGAAAAGTCTTAGTCTTCTCCTTATAGATCTTTGCATTCTCATAGGCTTCCATCCTAAGACATTCGAGTTCTTCTAATTGCAACTTACTTGCTATGCCCACCTTGGTGAAGTCCATGTTGCATTGCTTAACCACCCAATAAGCCTTATATTCAATTTCAACCGAGAGGTGGCACGCCTTCCCATAGACAATCCGAAAGGGACTCATCCCTAGCAGAGTCTTATAGGCCGTCCTATACACCCACAATGCGTCACCCAACCGAGAACTCCAATCCTTCCTTTGTGGGATCACCACTTTTTCCAAAACCCGCTTTATCTCTCGGTTGGATACCTCCACTTGGCCATTAGTTTCGAGGTGGTAAGTGGCTGCAACCTTATGTAGTACCCTATATCGCTTGAGTAATGCTTCCATCTTTCTGTTGCAAAAGTGAGTACCTTGGTCGCTCACAATTGCTCGTGGTGACCCATAGCGGCATACAATATTATTTCTAATGAAAGAAATCACAGTATTAGCATCATCAAGCTGGGTAGGAATCTCTTCCACCCACTTTGATACGTAATCAACCGCCAACAGAATGTAAAGATATCCACTTGAGTTAGGAAATGGCCCCATAAATTCTATGCCCCAAACATCAAAGATTTCACAAAATAACATTGGTTGTTGAGGTATTTCATCTTTTTGGGATGCATTTCCTGACTTTTGACATTGGTGACATAACAAACAGTATTAATTTGCATCCTTGAACAATGTTGGCCACCAGAATCCGCAATCTAAAACTTTTTTAGTTGTCCGTTAGGTGCCAAAGTGACCACCACACTCGGAGGAATGACAAGATTCAAGAATAGATTAGAATTCGAACTCTGGGACACATCTACGAATCACTTGGTCTACCCCCCATTTCCACAAGTGAGGGTCATCCTAAATGTAGTACTTGGAATCACTCCTCAGCTTGTCTCTTTGATGTTTTGAAAAGTTAGGAGGGAAGATATTGGCAACCAAGTAAGTCGCCATAGGTGCAAACCAAGGAAGGCTATTTGAAATAGCATGCAAACCATCCAAAGGAAATGAATCGTCAATCAGAAATGGGTCATATTTAATATTTTTAAGGTGGCTCAGATGGTCCGCAACCAAATTTTGTGACCCACTTCAATCCCCAATCTCAACGTCAAACTCTTGCAAGAGCAAGATCCAACGTATGAGCCTAGGTTTCGACTCATTCTTTTTCAACAGATATTTTAAGGCAGCATGATCCGTATACACTACTATTTTTTAGCCTAGCAAATAGGATCTAAACATATCCAATGCATGAACAATCACTAGAAGATCTTTTTCCATAGTGGTGTGATTGGATTTCACCGCATCCAATGTCTTTGAAGAATAAGCAACAATGTAAGGGAGCTTACCCTCGCGCTGTGCAAGTGCGGCATCTACAGTATGATTGGAGGCGTCACACATAATCTCAAATGGTTGTGTCCAATCAGGGCCTCTTACAATGGGTGATGTAGTAAGGGCTTCCCTTAACTTCTCAAATGCCTCTTTGCAAGCATCATCAAACTCAAAAGCATTTATGGATTGAATGCAAAAATTGTTATGGATTAAATTATAGGAAATTTTTTAAATCAAAAATGAATATTTGTGAACACTGTGGATATCATTTGAAAATGAGCAGTTCAGATAGAATCGAACTTTCGATTGATCCAGGTACTTGGAATCCTATGGATGAAGACATGGTCTCTATGGATCCCATTGAATTTCATTCGGAAGAGGAATCCGAATCCTATAAGAATCGTATGGACTCTTATCAAAGAAAGACAGGATTAACTGAGACTGTTCAAACAGGCACAGGTCAACTAAACGGGATTCCTGTAGCAATTGGGATCATGGATTTTCAGTTTATGGGGGGTAGTATGGGATCTGTAGTAGGCGAGAAAATAACCCGTTTGGTCGAACATGCTGGCAATCAACTTTTACCTCTTATTCTAGTATGTGCGTCCGGAGGAGCACGTATGCAAGAAGGAAGTCTGAGCTTGATGCAAATGGCTAAAATATCTTCTCCACATCTTTCTGTAACAAACGGGATAGTGGCAAGGCAATCTTATTGAAATCCTTGATGAAGCGCCAATAAAATCCTGAATGTCCCAAAAAAGAGCAGATCCCCCTCACAGAAGACGGGTGAGGTAAACTAGTAATAACATCAACCTTGGCAGGGTCAACAGAAATGACGTGCCCTAACACTATGCCTTGTCTCACCATGAAGTGACATTTTTCGAAATTGAGGAGAAGGCTAGTGTTAACACACCTCTCTAAGACCTTAGCCAAGTTATCTAAATAGCTATCAAAAGAAGTTCCGTATATACTGAAATCGTCCAAAAACACCTCCAGACAACTCTCCATGAGATCAGAAAAGACATTAGTCATTCACCGCTGAAAAGTAGCGGGTGCATTGCATAACCCAAATGGCATCTTTTTGTAAGAAAAGGTGCCAAAAGGACAAGTGAAGGTGGTCTTTTCCTGGTCCTCAGGAGCAATATGTATCTGGAAGAAGCCGGTAAAACCATCAAGGAAGTAATAATGAGAATTACCTGAAAGTCGGTCTAACATCTGGTCAATGAATGGCAAGGGGTAATGGTCTTTTCTTATTGCGGCATTTAGCTTCCTATAATCAATGCACACCCACCAAGCATTTTGCACCCTTGTTGTGAAAATTTCACCATCTTCCTTCTTGATAGTAGTGATTCCTGATTTCTTTGGAATAACTTGAACTGGGCTCACCCACTCACTATCAGAAATCGGATAAATAATGCCTGCATCAAGCAACCTTGTGACTTCATTTTTCACCACATTAAGAATGGTGGGGTTGAGCCTTCTTTCAGGTTGTCTCACCAGCCGAACTCTCTCTTGGAGGAAGATGCAATGCATGCACATATGTGGGTCATTCCCCACAATGTCGACCAAGCTCCAACCAATTGCTTTCTTGTGCTTCCTTAGGACTTCTAGGAGCTTCTCTTCTTCTAGGCTAGAGAGCTCACTAGCAATGATTACCAGAAACCTTTGGTTGTCCTCAAGGAATGCATATTTCAAGTGAGAAGGTAGAGACTTCAATTCGGTTTTTGCTTCAAGTTGAGGTTCTTTCTCACCAGGATCATGAAGCTCATCCTCATCAGCTTTCTCTTATTTATCCTCATGTTTATCCTTCCCTTCAATAATAGGATAGTACAACCTATTGTAGTCTTCTATTTGTATCTCCACTACTACCTCATTAATGTGCGGATAATTTATACGCTTTTTGGCATTATTTTTAGTATGTTTTTAGTATATTTTAGTAGTTTTTATTATGTTTTTATTAGTTTTTAATAAAAATCATATTTCTGGACTTTACTATGATTTTGTATGTTTTTCTTTGATTTCAGGTATTTTCTGGCTGAAATTGAGGGACCTGAGCAAAAATCTGATTCAGAGGCTGAAAAAGGACTGCAGATGATGTTGGATTCTGACCTCCGTGCACTCGAAGTAGATTTTCTGGAGCTACAAAAGCCCAATTGGTGCGCTCTCAATTTCGTTGGAAAGTAGACATTCTGGGCTTTCCATCAATATATAATAGTCCATACTTTGCCCGAGATTTGATGGCCCAAACTGGCGTTCCAAATTAGCATAGAAATTCTGGCGTCAAAACGCCAGAACTGGCATAAAAGCTGGAGTTAAACGCCCAAACTGGCACAAAAGCTGGCGTTTAACTCCAAGAAAAGCCTCTACACGTGAAAGCTTCAACGATCAGCCCAAGCACACACCAAGTGGGCCCTGAAGTAGATTCTGCATCATTTACTCATTTCTGTAAACCCTAGGTTACTAGTTTTCTACAAATAGGACCTTTTGCTATTGTACTTTTACACACTTGATCATACTTTTGATCTTGGTTCTTCTGGTTCCCTCTCTGGGGCCGAAGCCAATGATCACCATTATCACTTTTGTATTTTTAATGGTGGAGTTTCTACACACCATAGATTAAGGTGTGGAGCTCTGCTGTTCCTCATAAATTAATGCAAAGTACTATTATTTTTCTATTCAACTCAAGCCTATTTCTGTTCTAAGATATCCATTCGTTCTTCAACATGATGAATATAATGATCTGTGACACTCATCACCATTCTCACCTATGAACGCGTGCCTGACAACCACTTCCGTTCTACATGCAAACAAGCTTGAATGTGTATCTCTTGGGTTTCTAATCTAAGATTAGAACCTTCGTGGTATAGGCTAGAATCGATTGGCGGCCATTCCTGAGATCTGGAAAGTCTAAACCTTGTCTGTGGTATTCCGAGTAGGATCAGGGAAGGGATGACTGTGATGAGCTTCAAACTCGCAAGTGTTGGTCGTAGTGACAGACGTAAAAGGATCAATGGATCCTATTCCAACATAATCGAGAACCAACAGCTGATTAGCCGTGCGGTGATAGCGCATTTGGAACATTTTCACTGAGAGGACGGGAGGTAGCCATTGATAATGGTGAAACCCAACATACAGCTTGCCATGGAAAGGAGTATGAATGATTGGAAGAATGCAATAGGAAAGCAGAGGTTCAGAAGGAACAAAGCATCTCCATACGCTTATCTGAATTCCTACCAATGAATTGCATAAGTATCTCTATCTTTATTTTATGTTTTATTCATATTTTAATTATCAATTCTCCATAACCATTTGAATCTGCCTGACTGAGATTTACAAGATGACCATAGCTTGCTTCAAGCCAACAATCTCCGTGGGATCGACCCTTACTCACGTAAGGTTTATTACTTGGATGACCCAGTGCACTTGCTGGTTAGTTGTGCAGAGTTGTGACAAAGAGTTGAGATTACAATTGTGCGTACCATGATGTTGGCGCCATTAGAAATTTGGAGGCACAAGTGGGTCAGCTGAGTAAGAAAATTACTGAACTCCCTCCTAGTACTCTCCCAAGCAATACAGAAGAGAACCCAAAAAGAGAGTGTAAGGCCATCAACATAACCCACACGGCCGAACCTGGAGAAGAGGAAGAGGCAGTGATTTCCACTAAGGAAGACCTCAATGGATGCCCACTAGCCTCCAAGGAGTTCCCTAATGAGGAACCATGGGAATCTAAGGCTCATACAGAGACCATAGAGATTCCATTAAATTTACTTCAGCCATTCATGAGCTCTGATGAGTATTCTTCCTCTGAAGAGGATGAAGATGTTACTGAAAAATAAGTTGCTAAGTACCTTAGAGCAATCATGAAGCTAAATGTTAAGCTATTTGGTAATGAGACATAGGAGGATGAACCCCCCTTTCTCACCAAAGAACTAGATGAATTGACTAGGCAGAAATTACCTCTGAAGAGACAAGATCCTGGAAAGTTCTCAATACCTTGTACCATAGGCACCATAACCTTTGAGAAGGCTCTGTGTGACCTAGGGTCAAGTATAAACCTCATGCCTCTCTCTGTAATGGAGAAGCTAGGGATCCTTGAGGTATAAGCTGCAAGAATCTCACTAGAGATGGCAGACAATTCAAGGAAACAGGCTTATGGACTTGTAGAGGATGTCTTGGTAAAGATTGAAGACCACTACATCCCTGCTGATTTCATAATCCTAGATACTGGGAAGTGTATGGATAAATCCATATCCTTGGCAGACCCTTCCTAGCCACAGCAAAAGCTGTGATTGATGTTGACAGAGGAGAATTGGTCCTTCAAGTGAATGAGGACTCCCTTGTGTTTAAAGCTCAAGGATCTCCCTCTATAACCATGGAAAAGAAGCATGAAAAGCTTCTCTCAATACAGAGTCAAACAAAACTCCCCATATTCAAACTCTAAGTTTGGTGTTGGGAGGCCACAACCAAACTCTAAGTTTGGTGTTAAGAGGCCATCATCATGCTCTGAGTATCTGTGAGGCTCCATGAGAGCTCACTGTCAAGCTATTGACATTAAAGAAGTGCTTATTGGGCTGCAACCCAATTTTATTTAAGTATATCTATTTATTCTCTATTGTCATTTTATGTTTTCTGTAGGTTGATGATCATGTGAAGTTACAAAAACAACTGAAAAAACAAAAATAGAATGAAAAATAGTATTAAAAACAGCACACCCTGGAGGAGAAGCTTACTGGCGTTTAAACGCCAGTAAGGGCAGCAGAATGAGCGTTAAACGCCCAGTCTGGCACCATTCTGGGCGTTTAACGCCAAAAATGGGCACCAGACTGGCGTTTAACACCAGAAAAGAGCAAGAAGCTGGCGTTAAACGCCAGAAATGGGCAGCAACCTGGCGTTTAACGCTAGGATTGGCAGCAAAGGGCATTTTGCAAGTCTAATTGGTGCAGGGACGAGAAATCCTTGACACCTCAGGATCTGTGGACCCCACAGGATCCCCACCAACCTCAACTCACTCTCTCTCTTCTTCACACCATTTTCATAATACTCTTCCCCAAATACCCTTCACCAAATACCTCAATACCTCTTCCCCAAAAACCCCTCACCTATCAAATCCTACCCTCTTCTCCATAAACCCTTCACCAATCCACATCCATCCATCATAAACCCCACCTACCTCACCATTCAAATTCAAACCACTTTCCCCTCCCAAACCCACCCATACATGGCCGAACCTTACCCTCTCCCCACTACTATATAAACCCATCTTCACCCCTTCATTTTCACACATCTTAAACACTACTTCTCCCCCTTGGCCGAAACACTAACCCCCCTCCATCTCCTCTATTTCTTCTTCTACTCTCTTTCTTCTTCTTTTGCTCGAGGACGAGCAAACCTTCTAAGTTTGGTGTGGTAAAAGCGTTGCTTTTTGTTTTTCCATAATCATTTATGGCACCTAAGGTCGGAGAAACCTCTAGAAAGAGGAAAGGGAAGGCAAAAGCTTCCACCTCTGAGTCATGGAAGATGGAGAGATTCATCTCAAGGGTGCATCAAGACCACTTCTATGAAGTTGTGGCCAAGAGGAAGGTGATCCCCGAGGTCCCTTTCAAGCTCAAAAAGGGTGAATACCCGGAGATCCGACATGAGATTCGAAGAAGAGGTTGGGAAGTTCTCACCAACCCCATTCAACAAGTCGGAATCTTAATGGTTCAAGAGTTCTATGCCAATGCATGGATCACCAAAAACCATGATCAAAGTGTGAACCCGGACCCAAAGAATTGGCTTACAATGGTTCGGGGGAAATACTTAGATTTCAGTCTGGAAAATGTAAGGTTGGTATTCAACTTGCCCATGATGCAAGGAGATGCACACCCCTACACTAGAAGGGTCAACTTTGATCAAAGGTTGGACCAAGTCCTCATAGACATTTGTGAAGAGGGCACTCAATGGAAGAAAGATTCAAGAGGGAAGCCGGTTCAACTAAGAAGGCATGACCTCAAACCCGTGGCTAGGGGATGGTTGGAGTTCATCCAACGCTCAATCATTCCCACTAGCAACCGGTCTGAAGTTACTATAGACCGGGCTATCATGATTCATAGCATCATGATTGGAGAAGAAGTAGAAGTTCATGAGGTTATATCCCTAGAACTCTACAAGGTGGTGGACAAGTCCTCTACTTTGTCAAGGTTAGCCTTCCCTCATCTCATTTGTCACCTTTGCAATTCAGCTGGAATTGACATAGAGGAAGACATCCTCATTGATGAGGACAAGCCCATCACTAAGAAAAGGATGGAGCAAACAAGAGATCCCACTCATGGACAAGAGCATGAGGAAATTCCTCATCATGAAATCCCTGAGATGCCTCAAGGGATGCATTTTCTTCCATAAAATTATTGGGAGCAAATTAACACCTCCCTAGGAGAATTAAGTTCCAATATGGGATAATTAAGGGTGGAACACCAAGAGCATTCTATCCTCCTTCATGAAATTAGAGAAGATCAAAGAATCATGAGAGAAGAGCAACAAAGGCAAGGAAGAGACATTGAGGAGCTCAAGCACTCCATAAGATCTTCAAAAGGAAGAACTAGCCGCCATCACTAAGGTGGACCCGTTCTTTAATTTCCTTGTTCCTTATTTTCTATTTTTTTTTTTTTTGAATTTTTATGCTTTATGTTTATCTATGTTTGTGTCTTTATTACATTATCATTAGTGTCTTAGTGTCTATGTCTTAAAGTTATGAATGTCATATGAATCCATCACCTTTCTTAAAAGAAAAATGTTTTAATCAAAAAAAAGAAAAAGAAGTGCATGAATTTCGAATTTTAAAACAGATTAATTATTTTGATGTGGTGACAATACTTTTTGTTTTTCTGAATGAATGCTTGAACAGTGCATATTTTTGAATTTGTTGTCTATGAATGTTAAAATTGTTGGCTCTTGAAAGAATGATGAAAAAAGGAGAAATGCTATTGATAATCTGAAAATCATATAATTGATTCTTGAAGCAAGAAAAAGCAGTGAAAAGCTTGCAGAAAAAAATAAATATGGCGAAAAAAAAAAGAAGAAAAGAAAAAGAAAGAAAAAGAAAAAAGCAAGCAGAAAAAGCCAATAGCCCTTTAAACCAAAAGGCAAGGGTGAAATAAAAAGAATCCAAGGCTTTGAGCATCAGTGGATAGGAGGGCCCACAGGAATAAAATCCTGGCCTAAGCGGCTGAACCAAGCTGTCCCTAACCATGTGCTTGTGGCGTGAAGGTGTCAAATGAAAGCTTGAGACTGAGCGGTTAAAGTCGTGGTCTAAAGCAAAAAGAGTGTGCTTAAGAGCTCTGGACACCTCTAATTGGGACTCTAGCAAAGCTAAGTCACAATCTGAAAAGGTTCACCTAGTTATGTGTCTGTGGCATTTATGTATCCAGTGATAATACTGGAAAACAAAATGCTTAGGGTCACGGCCAAGACTCATAAAGTAACTGTGTTCAAGAATCAACATACTGAACTAGGAGAATCAATAACACTATCTGAATTCTGAGTTCCTATAAATGCCAATCATTCTAAACTTCAAAGGATAAAGTGAGATGCCAAAACTGTTCAGAAGCAAAAAGCTAATAGCCCCGCTCATCTAATTAAGGCAGATCTTCATAGATGTTTTTGGAATTCATTGTATATTCTCTTCTTTTTATCCTACTTTATTTTTAGTTGCTTGGGGACAAGCAACAATTTAAGTTTCGTGTTGTGATGAGTGGATAGTTTATACGCTTTTTGGCATTGTTTTTAGTATGTTTTTTGTATATTTTAGTTAGTTTTTATTATGTTTTTATTAGTTTTTAAATAAAAATCACATTTCTGGACTTTACTATGATTTTGTGTGTTTTTCTGTGATTTCAGGTATTTTCTGGCTGAAATTGAGGGACCTGAACAAAAATCTTATTCAGAGGCTGAAAAAGGACTGCAAATGCTGTTGGATTCTGACCTCCCTGCACTCGAAGTGGATTTTCTGGAGCTACAAAAGCCCAATTGGCGCGCTCTCAATTGCGTTGGAAAGTAGACATTCTGGGATTTCCGGAAATATATAATACTCCATACTTTGCCCGAGATTTGATGGCCCAAACCAGCGTTCCAAGTCAGCATAGAAATTATGGTGTCAAAACGCCAGAACTGGCATAAAAGCTGGAGTTAAACGCCCAAACTAGCACAAAAGCTGGCGTTTAACTCCAAGAAAAGCCTCTACACGTGAAAGCTTCAACACTCAGCCCAAGCACACACCAAGTGGGCCCTGAAGTGGATTCTGCATCATTTACTCATTTCTATAAACCCTAGGTTACTAGTTTTCTACAAATAGGACCTTTTGCTATTGTACTTTTACACACTTGATCATACTTTTGATCTTGGTTCTTCTGGTTCCCTCTCTGGGGCCAAAGCCAATGATCACCATTATCACTTTTGTATTTTTAACGGTGGAGTTTCTACACACCATAGATTAAGGTGTGGAGCTCTGCTGTTCCTCATGAATTAATGCAAAGTACTATTGTTTTTCTATTCAACTCAAGCCTATTTCTGTTCTAAGATATCCATTCGTTCTTCAACATGATGAATGTGATGATCCGTGACACTCATCACCATTCTCACCTATGAACGCGTGCCTAACAACCACTTCCGTTTTACATGCAAACAAGCTTGAATGTGTATCTCTTGGGTTTCTAATCTAAGATTAGAACCTTCGTGGTATAGGCTAGAATCAATTGGCGGCCATTCCTGAGATCCAAAAAGTCTAAACCTTGTCTGTGGTATTCCGAGTAGGATCAGAGAAGGGATGACTATGACGAGCTTCAAACTCGCAAGTGTTGGGTATAGTAACAGACGCAAAAGGATCAATGGATCCTATTCCAACTTGATCGAGAACCAACAGCTGATTAGCCATGCGGTGACAGCGCATTTGGAACATTTTCACTGAGAGGATGGGAGTTAGCCATTGACAACGGTGAAACCCAACATACAGCTTGCCATGGAAAGGAGTATGAATAATTGGAAGAAGGCAATAGGAAAGCAGAGGTTCAAAAGGAATAAAGCATCTCCATACGCTTATCTGAAATTCCTACCAATGAATTGTATAAGTATCTCTATCTTTATTTTATGTTTTATTCATATTTTAATTATCAATTCTCCATAACCATTTGAATCTGCCTGACTGAGATTTACAAGATGACCATAGCTTTCTTCAAGCCGACAATCTTCGTGGGATCGACTCTTACTCACGTAAGGTTTATTACTTGGACGACCCAGTGCACTTGCTGGTTAGTTGTGCGGAGTTGTGACAAAGAGTTGAGATTACAATTGTGCGTACCATGATGTTGGCGCCATTGATGATCACAATTCCATGCACCACTCATCAATGATATCACACTGGAGGACGGAGTGCTCTTCAGGTGGATGTCTCATGGCCTCTTCCAAGTTAAACTTGATGGTCTTGTCACCTACCTCAAAAGAGTATGTGTCGGTAAAGGCATCCAATTTAGATTTAGAGGTCTTCAGGAAAGGTCTACCAAGTAAAATAGAGGAAGAACTTCCATTATCCGTTAGAGGCATTTCAAGGATATAGAAATCAACCGGAAACACTAAATTCTTGATTGTTACAAGCACATATTCTGTTATTCCTACTACGGTGATCACACTTTTGTCAGCTAAGACAAATTTGCCGGCCGACCTTTTCAATGGAGCTAAATTCAACCTTGCAAATATAGAGAGTGGCATGATACTCACACAAGCCCCAAAATCACACATGCAATCATAAAAGGCAACTCCACCAATCCAACAAGATACTAAACATAGTCCGGGGTCACTACACTTTTCCGGAATAGATTTCATCAATGAGAAAATGGAACTACCTAAGGACAATGTTTCCAACTCACCAATCCTATCTTTATGAGTGCACAAGTCCTTCAAAAACTTAGCATACTTCAG
Organism: Arachis ipaensis; assembly: GCF_059453495.1. Classification (NCBI taxonomy): domain Eukaryota; kingdom Viridiplantae; phylum Streptophyta; class Magnoliopsida; order Fabales; family Fabaceae; genus Arachis; species Arachis ipaensis. The sequence goes on from NC_142438.1 coordinate 69,588,958, forward strand.
AATTTGTTGAATGGCATCAAGAAGTGGAATGGTTACCTCAACCTTCTTGAAGACTTGAAGCATGTTTAGATCAAACTCCAGAGTTTTCTTGGCCTTCTTCACCATGGAAGGGAATGGGATAGGAATGGATTCATCTACTATGGCCTTCCTCTTGGGCTCCTTAAGGCTCACTTCTTCTTCCTCTTGCTTTGTGTCTCCCTCATCCTCCTCATGTTGAGCTTCAGCTACCACTTCCTCCTCAATGATGTCTTGGCCTAGGAGGTATTTCTTCTAATGTAGTCCCCAACCGTAGAGTGATGGCATTGAAGCCGCCTTTCGGATTAGGAAGGGATTGGGATAGAAGGCTAGAAGAGCTAGAGGCTTAGGTGGTGTTGGTATTGTTGGTGGAAAATAGGGACATCCTTGAGAGCATTTCGGTTATGTTGGACAATTGGATCCTAGTGTTCTCTTCATTTTTCTCTATCATAGCCCGAAGTCTCTCTTGTTCTTGGTAGATTGAACGGAACGCGTCTTCATTTTGGTTTGTGGAAGAGGAAAAAGGTTGATTGGTTTATTATCTTTGGTGAGGTGGTTGGTATCTATGGTGGTTATTTTGGTTTTGTTGTGAGTGTTGGTATGGTTGGTTATGGTGGTTTTGGTTGGCTTAGTAGGTGTTGTTGTGGTATTGGGAAGAAGGTTGGTTATTGTTGTGGTATTAAGAAGATGAGTTGCCTTGGTTCCATCTTTGATTGTGGTTGTTTCCTTGAGCATTGTCCCTCCATCCTTGATTAGAGCTATTACCATGGGAGTAATTACTTTGACCTTGAGATTGATAGAGTGGATGGTTGTTGTAGTTGTTGGCTACCGCAAGAGTGTAATCCTCTTTTACTTGATGGCATTGGTTGGTGTAATGTGATGTACTAGCGCATAAACCACACACTCTAGGAGGCCCTTCAAGTTAGAGAATTTGAGGTGGAGCTTGGATGGCTTGGATTGATTGAGATGCCTTTTGTCCTTGGTGAATCTCCTTGAGGAGAATGGTCATTTCTCCAAGCACTTTAGTCAAAGCCAAGTCGGAAAGAGGTGCTTCCACCACACTCTTGGGAGGATTGTTCCTCACTCTCACATGTTGGGTAGCTTCGGTGACATCATTGATCAAACTCCATGCTTCTGCCGCCGTCTTGTTCTTAGAAAGGGACCACTACTAGAGGCGGTGAGCAATCTCTTATCCGATGCATAAAGACCTCCAGTGAAATAGCTAATGAGCAAATGAGTATCTAACTCATGATGTGGACAAGATTCCAACAATCTCTTAAATTGAGTCCAATATTCATAGAGTGTCTATTGGTCTCTTTGCATTATACCGAAAATTTCCTTCCGGATATAATCGGTCTTCTCTGGAGGAAAGAACTTATCTAAGAAGTCTCTACTCAATAGATCCCATTCAGTCACCACTTTATCAGGTTGGAAGTAGAGCCATTCTTTTGCTTGCCCCTCAAGAGAGAAGGGGAAAGCAAAAACCATGAAAGCAATCTCATCAACGCCATACCTTCGAGCCATAGAACAAGCTACTTGAAAGTATCTCAAGTTTCTAATGGGGTCTTGGCCCGGTAGTCCGTGGTACTTAGGAAGCAAGTTAATCAGACTATTCTTCAGCTCAAAATTAGGATCAAGATTCGGATACCTAGCTTGCAACGGTTGAAAAATGAGATCTGGTGCTCCTTGCTCGTGCAAGGTAATCCTACGTGGCTTCGCCATGTGGTTTTCACCTGTAGTATGCAAGGATATATCAGTAGTGCCAACAGAGGAATAGGAAGTTCCTTCGTTGAATGTGAACTCTAGATCACTCTGGGTTCCGTCTAGTGTTTTGGAAGGTTCCTCAAGAGAGGCCGAAGCACTGGCCGTGTAATCCAACCGACGTCTAGCTTGCCGAGCATGTAGTAAGGTTCTTTCAATTTCACGATCAAACTCGACTAAGCTAGGATTCAGTTGAGACCGAGTCATTCAACTTAGAAGTCATAGCTCATGCATTAAAGAAAATATAAAATAAAAGAAAACTAATGAAAGTAAGTAAACTATCTATAATATTCACATATTTACATAACCAATATCAAAGCACAAATTGCAATCATTCCTCGGCAACGGCGCCAAAAATTTGATAGCTAAAATTATCGTTGATCTAGAATTTCTCAATAGAAAATCATTGTCGTAGTATAGTCCTAGGTCAACATGTAATCCTTTTGATCAAATTTTGATATGGTTGTCACAAGTCAACCTCAATAAAAAGTAACCGAGAGTATTAGTCTCGGGTCGTCCTCAAGAGAATGGGCAAACATGTGCATCAATATTGGTTAGAATTCCAGGGTTGGGAGTCATAAACAAGAATTTAAACTACTAAAGCTTAGCATGCAAGAATCTTAAAGTGCAAGATACTAAATCAATTAATTAAAGCAAAGTAAAAGTAAATGCAACCTAACAAATCAACATATAGATCTATTTCTATTCTAAAACTAAGTAAACAACTAAACTAACTATAACAAGAATCAAGCCATTGGGATTTTTGGGTTCAAATATGAATTATAAAAGGGACTCTTAGCTAAGGCATAGGAATTGGGATCACCAATAACCATATATTGACAATTATGAGGAACCAAGCTCATTAAGTCTACTTCTACAAGTGAAGTATGTCAAATGGCTTGGTCAATTTCAACTCATAAGCCCCAATCCAACTACTAATTGGCTTAGTAGTATATTAGTGTCAATGGGTATCAATTTGACCACTAAGAGTTCTCAAATCACCAATTCAATTAGACTCAATGACTCAAGGTCACCCAATTCCCTTAGCCTAGGCCAAGAGTATAGAAAACTACTCTATAATCAAAGGAAGCATTTCATCAAAAACATGGTATGCACTAACTAAAGACATATTTAGATTGTGAAATTAATTAGAATTTACAAGTACCCACTAACAATTATCAATAGAAAACAACTCAAATAACACTATCAATCATAGAAAACATCAATGTACTAAGAGAAATTCAAAATCCACAAAGTTCAAAAAATGAGAAGAAAAAGGAAAATGACAAGAAAACACAATTCCAACACAAAATCTAAACAAAATTATAACTAGAGAGCTAAAATTAAGTAATTGAAACTAGAATATAACAAGACCCAATTTGAAAATTCAACAAAAGAAGATCAAAACAAACTAAATCTAGAGAGAAGTAAGAGTTTCTCTCTCTAGGAAACAAGAACAGAAACTAGCTAAAAATTATGTGTATGGTGTGAATGAGTGAGTCCCCCTTTCTCCTTTTGTTCCTTGGGTTTTTTCCATACAGAATTGAGCTTAGATTGGGCCTGGAGCCTTGCAAAAATCGCCTGCCACGATTTCATTAATGAGTCACGTGCTAGGCGTCACGCGTGGACGTCGGTCACGCGTGCACGTCAAGTGAGTTTCTCGAGCCACGCGTACACAACAGGCATGCATGCGCGTCGGTCACTACTGCGCCAAGCCACGCGTATGCGTCAGCCACGCGTACGCGTCAGCTACGCGTGCGCGTCGGTGCCAACTTCTCCAAAGCTTTATTCTTCATGTTCCTTCCTCTTGTGCATGCTTCCTTTCCATCTTCTAGGCCATCCTTGACCTATAGATCCTAAATCCACTTAACAAACACGTCACAGCATTGAATGGTAATGGATGAGGATTAAAATTAAGCATTTTTAGGGTTAAAGAAGCATGTTTTAAACCATGAAGCAAAATTAGGAAGGAAACACAAAAACATGCAATTTAGATGAATAAGTGTGAAAAATATTGATAAAATCCACCAAATTATGCACAAGATAAACCACAAAATTGGGGTTTATCAGCTACCTAACCGTAGTACTTCTTCAGATTGTATGCGAGCCATGACCTCTGTGATGCCAAGGCATCTTAGGCTAGTTTCACTAGCCTTTTCTTTTGTTTTTAGTAGGTTTTATACACTTTCTTGAGCTATAAGTAAGCATTTGGGTTAACAGTTCATATTTACCTTGATTCATTCAAACATAGTTAATTTGATGCATTTTTATGAGATTTATGCCATAATTACTTGTGTGCTAAGAATGATGCAAGTTCTCATGATTTTAGCAAAGCTTTGATGCATGTATTGGTTGATGATAGGTGAAGAAAGGCATGGAAAGAATTTGAAGAATGGCCTGGAAAGAAGAAGAAGAAGCAACGTTGGTGACCAAAGTTGGTCCACCAACGTTGCCTCAAATGTTGGAGAAAAGAGTAGTGAAAAATTGCTGCAAAGTTCTAGTGCCAACGTTGGAGGGAGCGTTGGTGAGCCAATGTTACCTCCAACGTTCTTTGATACAGTTTTGCTTTCTGGAATTAGAAAAATTTGTAGCGATGCGTACACATGGGTGACGCGCATGTGTGAAGTTTGGAATTTTGATGATCCACGTGCACACGTGGGTGACGCGCACACGTGAATATGCCAACGTTGGAGGGAACGTTGTCAGTCCAACGTTGAGGCAAACGTGCGCACACGTGAAGTTTGACAATCCACGTGCACGCGTGGGTGACGCGCATGCGCGGGTTTGCCAACGTTGGAGGGAGCGTTGCCAGTCCAACGTTAAGGCCAACGTGTGCAAAAACCTTTCAAAAATTGGAGTTGGGGAAATTGCAATGACCATGTACGCGTCGATGACGCGTACGCATGTACGTAGGTTCCTTCCCAACCACGCGTACGCGTGAGCCACACGTACACATGACTAGGCGAACGTTGGAGCTCCAACGTTGAGTCAAATGTTGCTCAAAGTACCCAGAACCCATTTCTCTAAAAGAACATTTGACTCAACATTTTCTCAAAAATGTTGACTCCAACTTTGACATCAGAACTCTGCAAATCAAGCACATCTCTTCTCAACAGCATTGGAGCCACTCCAACCCACTTTAGTAAAGGCCAAAAGCCCAATCTAAGAGACTTGAAGATCAATTGAAGAAAGTGTATAAATAGCTTAGAGTTTAAGTTAGTGGGGGTTAGCCAGTCAGGAACCCAAGTTAGGGAACTCTCTGCATAATTCTCTTCTCTGCAATTTCAATTTAATTTTACAATGTACTGTCCAATTTTAATTTCCATTTTCAGAGCTATGAACAACTAAACCCCTCTTCATTGGGTTAGAAAGCTTTGTTGTAATTCAATGGATCAATAATAGTTTTCATCTTCTTCTTCTATCTTTTCTCTTGATTTTGTTAGAAAGTTTTCGATCTTAATTCAATTGAATAGTTATCTTGATAAAGAAGCTATTCATAATTGGGTTTCCTTTGATCCTTGAGAGAGGGATAAGAAAATCATGCTAGAAATGCTTTCTCACATTGGATTAGATTGGGGGTTGGATGGATATCATGACATGTAATCCTACCAATACTTTGATCTATGAATTTGTGTAGTATAATCAGTTACCAAACTTCATCTCTTCCCATGAGCAATTAAATCAAGACATTGGACAATTGTTCAAACTTAGAGAGATTGGTGAGCCAAGACATTGGGATCCAATCACCTAAGATTTCCAAGCAAGGTCAATGAATACATTGATTGAGGAAGAGATAAAAATGTTTTGATCCAAAGAATTCAATATCTCCTAAAGCCCAATGAATATCCCATTCTTTTACATTCTGCTGTTTAATTTGATGCACAATCCCCATTCCCATTTAATTTTTTGCAATTTAAGCTTTTGCATTTTAATTATTTGCCATTTACTTTCTGTCCTTTAGTTTCTGCTTTTTACATTCTGCAATTTAAATTATGTCATTTACTTTTCTTGCGCTTTAAGTTTCCCGCCAATTTACATTCTGCAATCATTCAATTCTGATTCCATTTAACTAGAACACTCCTTCAATTAAAATTGCTCAACCAATCAATCCCTGTGGTATTTAACCTCACTCTATTGTGAGTTTTTACTTGACGACAATCCGGTGCACTTGCCAGTGGAAATTTGTTGAGAGACAAGTTTTCGTGTATCAAGTTTATGACACCGTTGCCGGGGATTAATTTTGTATTGACAATGATTAAATTGAAGGATAACTAGATTGAGCATTTTCTTTCTTTTTTTTTTGTTAATTAAGTTTCAATTTCAGCTGTTTACTTTTTATCTTCTGCAATTTGATTTGTTTCTCTTTATTTTCCTTTATTTTTTCACTTTTCAACAAATTAGTCCACCAATTGTTTGATCAATTGCACTAACCAAGCTAACCTTGATTCTTAGTGAATTTTCTACTTGATGTTGCCTGTGTTTATTGAGTGCATGACAGGTAGAAGAGGGAAAACTTCAACTTCATTTGATAGTGAACATGAGAGGACCTTCCTTAGATTAAGGAGGAAATCAAGAAGGAAAAAGGCTATTGGTGCAGAGGAAGAAGAGGAGGACTTAGACATAAATATGGAGGATGATATGGAGAACCATCATGAGGAAGAAGTGCACAATCGTGGCAGAGAGGGTGCAGCCAACCATGCTGGGCATGAGAGAAGAGTGTTAGGGTCCTACATTAATCCCAATCCTGGGAACTGTGGTAGCAGCATTCTCAAGCCAACCATCCATGCCAATAATTTCGAATTGAAGCCACAACTCATTACTCTAGTCCAAAACAACTGTTCATTTGGAGGAAGTGCACAAGAAGACCCTAATCAACATTTAACCACCATTAACTAATCCCATTATGACTGCTTCAGTGGATAGGTTTTATATCTCTAAGCATGCCTTATTGAATCTTTCGATATAATCTCGGAGCGTCTCTCTGACCTCCTGTTTGACTCCTAGCAAGATCGATGCATGTTTCACTTTATCCTTCTGAATTGAGAATCTTGTGAGAAACTTCCTTGCCAGGTCGTCAAAGTAAGTCACCGACCTGGGCGGTAAGTTATCAAACCACTTTTCATCGCAGCTTTGGTCATAGTCGTCGGAAATGCTTTACAACGAGTAGCATTGAGGCGTTGGCCAGGTACATCTAACTTTTGAAGTTGCTGAGATGATGCCTCGGGTCAATCGTTTCGTCGTGGAGATCCATATTGGGGTTTTGAAATTCCTTGGGACTTTGGCCGGCATGATCTCCTCTACAAACGGGTCTTCTCCTCCTAGAGGGCTTTCTTCCCAATCTGCTCGATTACTCCTTCTTCGAAGGTCGGCTTCCAATCTTAAGAGCTTTTCTTCTAGCTCCTTTTGTCGTCGTACCTCCCTTTGCAGTTCTCATTTTGCTTTTCGTTGCCATTCAGCTTTTTGTTCAAGCTACTCTAGTCGTCCATGATGGCCATGGACTAAACCTAGTATCTCCGTTAAATAGGGTGGTTCTTATTTTCCAACGGATGGAGCTCTGACTGGATCCGCCTTGGTTGGGGATTTCCTAAAGTCCCTTTTCTATGAGAAATGTGAGTTCTTTCTTGGGGAGGAGGTATTGCAAGTGTGAGATTATCACGGTGGGGCTCCGGCTCGGATTTAAATGCCGTGTGACTATCTTCATAGCAATCATCTGCCATTGTCAAGGGTTGAATTCCAGGTTCTCTGGAAACAGCGCCAATATTTTGAGGGTTACCTGAAACGTTGATTTGGGCCTGAGCGTGCGGCCCAGACTCCTACTGAGGTAGCATCCGACTTGTTCCAATGCCAAGGTGCCACCGTCTGAGTTCCTCGTGAGGAGGTGGGAGATGGTACCTGCAAGAGACTCCGATGCTTAAGTCAGCAAGGGCTCAGTTCTATTAAGGACAGGTCTTATTGATGACCAAGAAAAATCTGGAGAAGAAGCAAGCTTCAACGCTCCCCAAGACAACAGAGCCATCATTGTGGGGAGGATCAAGAGCATTCAACGCAAAGTGGCCTTTCATTCCCTTGTTTCGTCGTGGCACACTAATAAACCACTATTTTATGGTTTATCTTATGCTAAATTGAGTGGTTTTTATCAGTTCTTCGCACACTTATTCATACAAACTGCATGGTTTTACAAATCCTTCCTAATTTTGTTCCATGATTGAAAAATTTCTTCCTAAGCCTTTAAATTGTTAATTTTTAATTCTCCTTTATTCCATTCGATGTCGTGATCTGTGTGTTAAGTGTTTTCAGGTTGTATAGGGCAGGAATGGCTTAAAAGATGGAAAGGAAGCAAGCAAAAGTAGAAGGAACACAAGAAACTAAGGAGCTGAGTAGCGAGGATCGATGCGCACGCATACCTGACGCATGCGCATGCATTGGCGCATCATACAACGACGCGTACGCGTGACGTGCGTGACGTGCTGCAATTACAGAAGATGCTGCGGGCGATTTCTGAGATGTTTTGGACCCAGGTTTCAGCCCAAAAATACAAACTAGAGCTAGGGGGCAAGGGGAGACTCAACATACATTCACTTTCACTTAGTTTTAGTTTTAGTTTGGAATTTTAGAGAAAAAACACTACTTCTCCTAGGGTTCTTAGAATTCTTAGTTTTTTCTTTTGGATTGGATATTGAGAGAGCTGCTACTACCTTCGATTGAAGTTTTCATCTTTATAGTTTGCCTTTCTATTACTCTACTCTTTTGTTTTTCATTTAATTGCTCGTGGTCATATTTGGATATTGTTAATTTTGAATTTATTAATTCAATGAACTCTTTTTATATTTAATTACATTACTTGCTTGATTTCTTCCAATCAATTATCAGTTCAAAATTTGCTTTTATTCATTTATTTTAATTACCATGTCTCCTATTTATTCTTATTCCATGTTGTTGAAAAATGGCATTCATGTTATGATTTAAAGCTCTCAACTTGGCTTGGGAGTTAATTAATTGGAACCCCTTGAGTTGGAATACTCGAGTATTAATTTGTAATTGGGGATTGCTGGCTAACTCACTTTTCACTAACTCTAATCCTTCCCTAAGAAGGGATTAGGACTTGCGAATCAGAGTTAGTATACCCACTTAACCTTCCTTCGCAACTGCAAGAGGATAACTGAGTGGAAGCAACAACCTTTTACTATTATACTTGGAAAAGTCAACAAGGATAGAAACTCCAATTAATCTTCTCCTAGCCAAGGCCTTTTATTTCAAATACATAACACCTCTTGCTATCATTCACTGCTTTGATTTTTAGTTATTTATTTTTCCGTCCTCAAACTTCAAAAGTTTCTCAGAAAATTCCTGACCAATAAATTGCACCTTGTGTCAACTCTTTGGGAAACGACCTAGGAATTCTACTCCCAGTTATTTATTCTTAATTGTGACACCTTTTAAATTGATAGTGGAAATTTCATCGGTTAAGACTGTACTGACAGTGCTATTTTCATTAGAAATTCTTAACCGGCATTTTTTCACCCATCACACCCCCCCCCACAAGCACCACCTGACTAAGAGGGGACCAAAAATGCCTTAAGCAAGGTTTTAGTAATATAGAACGTGAATACACCTGAGAGATGTTAGTGTATTCATAGTAGAGATTTTTTACCACCTTTTTTGAAGTAGTTCCACCTTTATTGATGGGTAACTATTCTTTTAATCTTGGGAGTTTGTTAGGGTCTACCTTTCAGAGAAGATAGAGATAGTTGGAGAGATTTGGAGAGGCAGTTACTTATTTGGATAAGTATAAACCGATTTCTTTCATCATGTCCGACTTCTTTAAAGAGGTCGGGTATGCGGTAAAGACCACCCTCCTGGATAGGCCTTTCATCCTTATTGGGTCTGACTTTTATGTCTTGGGATAGGGTATGAACAATATTTGTACATATTTTTTCTTTTAATATTAATACAATTTATTTTTATATTTAAAAATATTAATATTAAATATTTTTCATTTTAAAATCACGTTATTTTTTCAAACACCGTAACCATTTTTTCTTTAACAAAATAAAAAAATAATTTATTATGAAAATAATTTGTTGGTATGTACATATATTTTTTCTGCCACACCAATACATCGTAATGGAATGCCTCTACAACACGTAATCCGCTACAACTTTTAGTGGATTACTGATGAGCGGATAATTTATCGCTTTTTGGCATTGTTTTTAGCATGTTTTTAGTAGGATCTAGTTACTTTTAGGGATGTTTTTATTATTTTTTATGTTAAATTCACATTTCTGGACTTCACTATGAGTTTGTGTGTTTTTCTGTGATTTCAGGTATTTTCTGGCTGAAATTGAGGGACTTGAGCAAAAAATTATATTCAGAGGTTGAAGAAGGACTGCTGATGCTGTTGGATTCTGACCTCCCTGCACTCAAAGTGGATTTTCTGGAGCTACAGAACTCAAAATGGAGCGCTTCCAATTGCGTTAGAAAGTAGACATCCAGGGCTTTCCAGAAATATATAATAGTCCATACTTTGGACGAGTTTAGATGACGCAAAAGGGTGTTGAACGCCAGTTCTATGCTGCAGTCTGGAGTTAAACGCCAGAAACACGTCACAAACCAGAGTTGAACGCCAGAAACACGTTACAAACTGGCGTTCAACTCCAAGATTGACCTCTCCACGTGTAAACTTCAAGCTCAGCCCAAGCACACACCAAGTGGGTCCCGGAAGTGGATTTATGCATCAATTACTTACTTCTGTAAACCCTAGTAACTAGTTTAGTATAAATAGAACTTTTTACTAGTCTTTTAGACATCTTATGATTTTTAGTTCAACTTTGGATCATATTGATCACGTTTGGGGGCTGGCCATTCGGCCATGCCTGGACCTTCATCACTTATGTATTTTCAACGGTAGAGTTTCTGCACTCCATAGATTAAGGTGTGGAGCTCTGCTGTTCTTCATGAGTTAATGCAAAGTACTACTATTTTTCTATTCAATTCAACTTATTCAACTTCTAAGATATCCATTCGCACCCAAGAACATGATGAATGTGATGATTATGTGACGCTCATCATCATTCTCACTTATCAACGCGTGCCTGACAAACACTTCCGTTCTACATGCAAACAAGCTAGAATGAGTATCTCTTAGATATCTAATACAGGGGACCAAGTCCGAGTTATTAGTATCTTCGTGGTATAAGTTAGAACCCATGGATGGCCATTCCTGAGATCCGGAAAGTCTAAACCTTGTCTGTGGTATTTCGAGTAGGATCTGGGAAGGGATGGCTGTGACGAACTTCAAACTCGCGAGTGCTGGGCGTAGTGACAGACGCAAAAGGAGGGTGAACCCTATTCCAATATGATCGAGAACCTCCAGATGATTAGCCGTGCCGTGACAGAGCATTTGGACCTTTTCACAGAGAGGATGGGATGTAGCTATTGACAATGGTGATGCCCTTACAGAAAGCTTGCCATGGAAAGGAGTAAGACTGATTGGATGAAGACAGCGGGAAAGCAGAGATTCAGAGGAACGAAAGCATCTCTATACGCTTATCTGAAATTCTCACCAATGATATACATAAGTATTTTTATCTTTATTTTCTGTTTATTTATTATTATTATTCGAAAATACTATAACCATTTGATATCCGCCTGACTGAGATTTACAAGATGACCATAGCTTGCTTCATACCAACAATCTCCGTGGGATCGACCCTTACTCACGTAAGGTTTTATTACTTGGATGACCCAGTGCACTTGCTGGTTAGTTGTGCGAAGTTGTGAAGTTATGTTTGGACCATGGTATTGTGCACCAGTTATTGGCGCCATTGCCAGGGAGAGAACGACAACAAATTTTACAACCTCAGAGTAACAATTTCGCATACTAAGTTTTTGGCGCCGTTACCGGAGATTGTTTGAGTTTGGACAACTGACGGTTCATCTTGTTGCTCAAATTAGGTAATTTTCTTCTTATTTTATTTTCAAAAATTTTTCAAAAAAAATTTCTTCTTTTTCGTTTTTCCTAATTAATATTCGAAAAAAAAATATTTTTAAAAAAATAAAATATATTTTTCTTCAGAATTTTTAAGAATGAATTCTAGTGTTTCATGATGATTTGTTCAATCCAGGCTGGCTGTAAAGCCATGTCTAAATTCCATTGGACTGAGGATTCAACTAATCACTTCAATGCATGTAATAGCATACTAAAGCTTGGCTGGCTATTAAGCCATGTCTAACCTCAGATTGGAGCTTTAGACTGAGAGTGCAAGATTCCTGGAATTCATATTATAAATTTTGGAATCTTTATTTTTTTTTCACATTAATTTTCAAAAAAATAAAAAAAAAAGAAAAAAATTTATAAAATCATAAAAATAAAAAATATTTTGTGTTTCTTGTTTGAGTCTTGAGTCAATTTTTAAGTTTGGTGTCAATTGCATTTTTTCTAAAAATTTATACATTTTTCGAAAATTCATGCATTCATAGTGTTCTTCATGATCTTCAAGTTGTTCTTGGCCAGTCTTCTTGTTTGATCTTCATATTTCCGTGTTTTGTGTCTTTTCTTATTTTTCATATGCATTCTTGCATTCATAGTGTCTATGCATGAAAAATTTCTAAGTTTGGTGTCTTGCATGTTTTCTTTTCTTGAAAATTTTTCAAAAATAAGTTCTTGATGTTCATCTTGACATTCAAAGTGTTCTTGGTATTCATCTTGACATTCATAGTGTTCTTGCATGCATCATGTGTTTTGATTCATAATTTTCATGTTGTGAGTTTTTTTTTTTTTCTCTTTCATCATTAAAAATTCAAAAATCAAAAAAATATCTTTCCTTTTTTTCTCTCATAAATTTCGAAAATTTGGATTGACTTTTTCAAAAAATTTTAAAATTCAATTGTTTCTTATGAGTCAATTCAAATCTTCAATTTAAAAATCTTATCTTTTTCAAAATCTTTTTCAAAAATCATATCTTTTTCATTTTTCTTATTTATTTTCAAAAATTTTAAAAATATTTTTCAAAAATCTTTTTCTTAATTTTACATCATATTTTCGAAAATATCATCAACAATTAATGTTTTGATTCAAAAATTTCAAGTTTGTTACTTACTTGTTAAGAAAGATTCAAACTTTAAGTTCTAGAATCATATCTTGTGATTTCTTGTGAATCAAGTCATTAATTGTGATTTTAAAAATCAAATCTTTTTCAAAACTAATTTCAATCATATCTTTTCAAAAAATATCTTTTTATCTTATCTTTTTCAAAATCATATCTTTTTAATCATACCTTTTCATATCATATCTTTTTCAAATATCTTTTCTAACTTCTTATCTTCCTATCTTTTAAAAATTGATTTTCAAAATTTGTTTCAACTAACTAATTAACTTTTTGTTTGTTTCTTATCTCTTTCAAAACTACCTAACTAACTATCCCTCTCTAATTTTCGAAAATGCCTCCTTCTTTTTCAAAAATTCGTTTTAATTAATTAATTGTTTAAATTTTAATTTCAATTTTAATTCTCCTTTAATTTTCGAAAATCATTAACTCTTTTTCAAAATTAATTTTCGAAATTTTCTCTCTCTCATCTCCTTCTATTTATTTATTCATTTACTAACACTTCTCTTCATCTCAAATTATTGCTCTTATCCTCACCCTTGTGTTTGGATTATCCATTCTTCTTCACTCTTATTCCCTTTCTTCTTCTACTAACAACAAGGGAACCTCTATACTGTGGTAAAAAGGATCCCTATTATTATTTTTCTGTTCCCTTCTTTTTCATATGAGCAGGAGCAAGGACAAGAACATTCTTGTTGAAGCAGACCCTAAACCTGAAAGGACTCTGAAGAGAAAACTAAGAGAAGCTAAAATACAACAATCCAGAGACAACCTTACAGGAATTTTCGAACAAGAAGAGGAGATGCCAGCCGAAAATAATAATAATGGAAGGAGGATGCTTGGTGACTTTACTGGACCTAATTCCAATTTACATGGAAGAAGCATCTCAATTCCTACCATTGGAGCAAACAATTTTGAGCTTAAACCTCAATTAGTTTCTCTGATGCAGCAGAACTGCAAGTTCCATGGACTTCCATCTGAAGATCCCTTTCAATTATTAACTGAATTCTTGCAGATCTGTGACACTGTTAAGACTAATGGAGTAGATCCTGAAGTCTACAGGCTCATGCTTTTCCCATTTGCTGTAAGAGACAGAGCTAGAATATGGCTAGACTCTCAACCTAAGGATAGCCTGAATTCTTGGGATAAGCTGGTCAAGGCTTTCTTAGCCAAGTTCTTTCCTCCTCAAAAGCTGAGTAAGCTTAGAGTGGATGTTCAAACCTTCAGACAGAAAGAAGGTGAATCCCTCTATGAAGCTTGGGAGAGATACAAGGAACTGACCAAAAAGTGTCCTTCTGACATGCTTTCAGAATGGACCATCCTGGATATATTCTATGATGGTCTGTCTGAATTAGCTAAGATGTCATTGGATACTTCTGCAGGTGGATCCATTCACCTAAAGAAAACGCCTGCAGAAGCTCAAGAACTCATTGACATGGTTGCTAACAACCAGTTTATATACACTTCTGAGAGGAATCCTGTAAGTAATGGGACGCCTCAGAAGAAGGGAGTTCTTGAAATTGATACTCTGAATGCCATATTGGCTCAGAATAAAATATTGACTCAACAAGTCAATATGATTTCTCAGAGTCTGAATGGAATGCAAGCTGCATCCAACAGTACTCAAGAGGCATCTTCTGAAGAAGAAGCTTATGATCCTGAGAACCCTGCAATAGCAGAGGTAAATTACATGGGTGAACCATATGGAAACACCTATAATCCCTCATGGAGAAATCACCCAAATCTCTCATGGAAGGATCAACAAAAGCCTCAACAAGGCTTTAATAATGGTGGAAGAAACAGGTTTAACAATAGCAAGCCTTTTCCATCATCCACTCAGCAACAGACAGAGAACTCTGAACAAAGTACCTCTAATTTAGCAAACTTAGTCTCTGATCTATCTAAGGCCACTCTGAGTTTTATGAATGAAACAAGGTCCTCCATTAGAAATTTGGAAGCACAAGTGGGCCAGCTGAGTAAAAGGATCACTGAAATCCCTCATAGTACTTTCCCAAGCAATAAAGAAGAAAATCCAAAAGGAGAGTGCAAGGCCATTGAATTGACTTTCATGGCCGAACCCACAAGAGGGGAGAAGGATGTGAATCCCAGTGAGGAAGACCTCCTGGGACGTCCAGTGATCAATAAGGAGTTTCCCTTTGAGGAACCAAAGGACTCTGAGGCTCATCTAGAGACCAAAGAGATTCCATTAAACCTCCTTACGCCCTTCATGAGCTCTGATGAGTATTCCTCTTCAGAAGAGAATGAGGATGTTATTGAAGAGTAAGTTGCCAAGTTCCTTGGTGCAATCATGGAGCTGAATGCCAATTTATTTGGTAATGAGACTTGGGGAGATCAACCTCCCCTGTTCACCAATGAACTAAATGCATTGGATCAACTGAGATTGCCTCCGAAGAAGCAGGATCCTGGAAAGTTCCTAATACCTTGTACCATAGGCACCATAACCTTTGAGAAGGCTCTATGTGACCTTGGGTCAGGAATAAACCTCATGCCACTCTCTGTAATGGAGAAATTGGGAATCTTTGAGGTATAAGCTGCTAAAATCTCATTAGAGATGGCAGACAATTCCAGAAAACAGGCTTATGGACAAGTAGAGGACATATTAGTAAAGGTTGAAGGCCTTTACATCCCTGCTGATTTCATAATCCTAGATACTGGGAAGGATGAGGATGAATCCATCATCCTTGGAAGACCCTTCCTAGCCACAGCAAGAGCTGTGATTGATGTTAACAGAGGTGAACTAGTCCTTCAATTGAATGAGGACTCCCTTGAGTTTAAAACTCAAGGACATCCTTCTGTAAACATGGAAAAGAGGCACAGTAAGCTTCTCTCAAAACAGAGTCAACCAGAGCCCCCACAGTCAAACTCTAAGTTTGGTGTTGAACTCCCATATCCAAACTCTAAGTTTGGTGTTGGGAAGTCTCAACAATGCTCTGAACATCTGTGAGGCTCCATGAGAGCCCACTGTCAAGCTATTGACATTAAAAAAGCGCTTGTTGGGAGGCAACCCAATTTTTATTTATCTAATTTTAATTTATTTTTATTGTTATTTCATGTTTTATTAGGTTCATGATCATGTGGAGTCACAAAATAAATATAAAAATTGAAAACGGAATCAAAAATAGCAGAAGAAAAAAATCACACCCTGGAGGAGGATCTTACTGGCGTTTAAACGCCAGTAAGGAGCATCTGGCTGGCGTTCAACGCTAGAACAGAGCATGGATCTGGCGTTGAACGCCAGAAATAAGCAGCATCCTGGCGTTCAGATGCCAGAAATGCACACTGAGGAAGAGCTGGCGCTGAACGCCAGAAACAAGCATCTGGCTGGCGTTCAACGCCAGAATTATGCTGCATCTGGGCGCTGAACGCCCAGAACAAGCATCAATTCGGTGTTTAAACGCCAGAATTGCATGCAAAGGCATTTTACATGCCTAATTGGTGCAGGGATGCAAATCCTTGACACCTCAGGATCTGTGGACCCCACAGGATCAACTCAGCATCTGTAGACCCCACAGGATCCCCACCTACCACCACTCACTCTCTTCCCTCTTCTCAATGTTCATCCTCTCTTCCCAATAAACACTCTTCCCTAAAACTCTTCACCAATCACCTCAATCTCTCTTCCCTATCACCACTTCACCACTCACATCCATCCACTCTTCCCCATAAACCTACCTCATAAACTCCACCTACCTTCAAAATTCAAAATCAATTTCCCACCCAAACCCACCCTATATGGCCGAAACTAACCCCCCCCTCCCCTCCCTATATAAAGCCTTCCATTCTTCCTCATTTTCACACAACACAACCCTCTTTTCCCCTTCTTGGCCGAATACACCTCTCCCTCCTCTCCTCCATATTTTCTTCTTCTTCTTCATCTATTCTTTCTTCTCTTGCTCAAGGGCGAGCAATATTCTAAGTTTGGTGTGGTAAAAGCATAAGCTTTTTGTTTTTACATTACCATTGATGGCACCCAAGACCGGAGAATCCTCTAGAAAAGGGAAAGGGAAGACAAAAGCTTCCACCTCCGAGTCATGGGAGATGGAAAGATTCATCTCCAAAGCTCATCAAGACCACTTCTATGATGTTGTGGCCAAGAAGAAGGTGATCCCCGAGGTCCCTTTCAAGCTCAAGAGAAATGAGTATCCGGAGATCCGACATGAAATCCAAAGAAGAGGTTGGGAAGTTCTAACAAACCCCATCCAACAAGTCGGCATCCTAATGGTTCAAGAGTTCTATGCCAATGCATGGATCACTAAGAACCATGATCAAAGTAAGAACCCGAACCCAAAGAATTATCTCACCATGGTTCGGGGAAAATACTTAGATTTCAGTCCAGAAAATGTGAGGTTGGCGTTTGACTTGCCTATGATGCAAGGAGATGCACGCCCCTATACTAGAAGGGTCAATTTTGATCAAAGGTTGGACCAAGTCCTCACGGACATATGTGTAGAAGGAGCTCAATGGAAGATTGACTCAAAAGGCAAACCGGTTCAACTGACAAGATTGGACCTCAAGCCTGTGGCTAGAGGATCGTTGGAGTTCATCCAACGCTCCATCATTCCCACTAGCAACCGATCTGAAGTTACTGTGGATCGGGCCATCATGATTCATAGCATCATGATTGGTGAGGAAGTAGAAGTTCATGAAGTCATCTCCCTTGAACTCTACAAAATAGCCGAAAAGTCCTCCCCCTTGGCAAGGTTAGCTTTCCTTCATCTTATTTGCCATCTATGTTACTCAGCTGGAGCTTTCATAGAAGGAGACATTCCCATTGAGGAAGAGAAGCCCATCACTAAGAAAAGGATGGAGCAAACAAGAGAGCCCACTCATGGAGCTCAAGAAACGCATGAGGAAGCTCACCATCAAGAAATCCCTAAGATACCTCAAGGGATGCACTTTCCTCCACATAATTTTTGGGAGCAAATCAACACCTCCCAAGGAGAATTAAGTTCCAACATGGGACAATTAAGGGTGGAACATCAAGAGCACTCCATCATCCTCCATGAAATTAGAGAAGATCAAAGAGCTATGAGGGAGGAGCAACAAAGACAAGGAAGAGACATAGAAGAGCTCAAGGACATCATTGGTTCCTCAAGGAGAAAATGCCACCATCACTAAGGTAGACTCATTCCTTGTTCTTACATTCTCTGTTTTTCGTTTTCTTTATGTTAAGTACTTATCCATGTTTGTGTCTTATTACATGATCATTAGTATTTAGTAACTTTGTCTTAAAGTTATGAATGTCCTATGAATCCATCACCTCTCTTAAATGAAAAATGTTTTAATTCAAAAGAACAAGAATTACATGAGTTTCAAATTCATCCTTGAACTTAGTTTAATTATATTGATGTGGAGACAATACTTTTTGTTTTCTGAATGAATGCTTGAACAGTGCATATGTCTTTTGAAGTTGTTGTTCATGAATGTTAAATATGTTGGCTCTTGAAAGAATGATGACAAGGAGACATGTTATTTGATAATCTGAAAAATCATAAAAATGATTCTTGAAGCAAGAAAAAGCAGTGAATACAAAGCTTGCAGAAAAAAAATAGGCGAAAAAAAATAGAAAGAAAAAGAAAAAGCAAGCAGAAAAAGCCAAAAGCTCTTAAAACCAAAAGGCAAGAGCAAAAAGCCAATAGCCCTTAAAACTAAAAGGAAAGGGTAATAAAAAGGATCCCAAGGCTTTGAGCATCAGTGGATAGGAGGGCCTAAAGGAATAAAATCCTGGCCTAAGCGGCTAAACCAAGCTGTCCCTAACCATGTGCTTGTGGCGTGAAGGTGTCAAGTGAAAACTTGAGACTGAGCGGTTAAAGTCAAGGTCCAAAGCAAAAAAAAGAGTGTGCTTAAGAACCCTGGACACCTCTAATTGGGGACTTTAGCAAAGCTGAGTCACAATCTGAAAAGGTTCACCCAGTTATGTGTCTGTGGCATTTATGTATCCGGTGGTAATACTGGAAAACAAAGTGCTTAAGGCCACGGCCAAGACTCATAAAGTAGCTGTGTTCAAGAATCAACATACTGAACTAGGAGAATCAATAACACTATCTGAACTCTGAGTTCCTATAGATGCCAATCATTCTGAACCTCAATGGATAAAGTGAGATGCCAAAACTATTCAAAAGGCAAAAAGCTACAAGTCCCGCTCATCTGATTGGAGCTATGTTTCATTGATAGTTTGGAATTTATAGTATATTCTCTTCTTTTTATCCTATTTGATTTTCAGTTGCTTGGGGACAAGCAACAATTTAAGTTTGGTGTTGTGATAAGCGGATAATTTATATGCTTTTTGGCATTATTTTTAGCATGTTTTTAGTAGGATCTAGTTACTTTTAGGGATGTTTTTATTAGTTTTTATGTTAAATTCACATTTCTGGACTTCACTATGAGTTTGTGTGTTTTTCTGTGATTTCAGGTATTTTCTGGCTAAAATTGAGGGACTTGAGCAAAAAATTAGATTCAGAGGTTGAAGAAGGACTGCTGATGTTGTTGGATTCTGACCTCCCTGCACTCAAAGTGGATTTTCTGGAGCTACAGAACTCAAACTGGCGCGCTTTCAATTGCGTTGGAAAGTAGACATCCAGGGCTTTCCAGCAATATATAATAGTCCATACTTTGGCCGAGTTTAGATGACGCAAAAGGGCGTTGAACGCTAGTTCTACGCTGCAGTCTGGAGTTAAACGCCAGAAACACGTCACAAACCAGAGTTGAACGCCAGAAACACGTTACAAACTGGCGTTCAACTCCAAGAATGACCTCTCCACGTGTAAACTTCAAGCTCAGCCCAAGCACACACCAAGTGGGCCCCGGAAGTGGATTTATGCATCAATTACTTACTTCTGTAAACCCTAGTAACTAGTTTAGTATAAATAGAACTTTTTACTAGTCTTTTAGACATCTTATGATTTTTAGTTCAACTTTGGATCATATTGATCACGTTTGGGGGCTGGCCATTCGGCCATGCCTGGACCTTCATCACTTATGTATTTTCAACGGTAGAGTTTCTGCACTCCATAGATTAAGGTGTGGAGCTCTGCTGTTCCTCATGAGTTAATGCAAAGTACTACTGTTTTTCTATTCAACTCAACTTATTCCGCTTCTAAGATATCCATTCGCACCCAAGAACATGATGAATGTGATGATTATGTGACGTTCATCATCATTCTCACTTATGAACGCGTGCCTAACAAACACTTCCGTTCTACATGCAAACAAGCTAGAATGAGTATCTCTTAGATATCTAATACAGGGGACCAAGTCTGAGTTATTAGTGTCTTCGTGGTATAAGTTAGAACCCATGGATGGCCATTCCTGAGATCCGAAATGTCTAAACCTTGTCTGTGGTATTCCGAGTAGGATCTGGGAAGGGATTGCTGTGACGAACTTCAAACTCGCGAGTGCTAGGCGTAGTGACAGACGCAAAAGGAGGGTGAACCCTATTCCAGTATGATCGAGAACCTCCAGATGATTAGCCGTGCCGTGACAGAGCATTTAGACCTTTTTCACAGAGAGGATGGGATGTAGCCATTGACAACGGTGATGCCCTTACAGAAAGCTTGCCATGGAAAGGAGTAAGACTGATTGGATGAAGACAGCGGGAAAGCAGAGATTCAGAGGAACGAAAGCATCTCTATACGCTTATCTGAAATTCTCACCAATGATATACATAAGTATTTTTATCTTTATTTTCTGTTTATTTATTATTATTATTCGAAAATACTATAACCATTTGATATCCGCCTGACTGAGATTTACAAGATGACCATAGCTTGCTTCATACCAACAATCTCCGTGGGATCGACCCTTACTCACGTAAGGTTTTATTACTTGGACGACCCAGTGCACTTGCTGGTTAGTTGTGCGAAGTTGTAAAGTTATGTTTGGACCATGGTATTGTGCACCAGTTATTGGCGCCATTGCCAGGGAGAGAACGACAACAAATTTTACAACCTCAGAGTAACAATTTTGCATACCAATTACGTTATCCACTATTTCTTGGTAAATCCGCTAGACCCTGCAGCGATTTATGTATGGTCCAAGTTTTTCAAAAATAGCGACATCCTCTAACTGTTTCTGTATGGCACATTTTTAACGTAATATGTGTTATTCTGTAGCAAATTACGTGTAATCTACAAACCGTTATACTCTGTAATGATTTATATAGAATTAAAACAGAACAAAGATGTAACATATTTTAAAAAAGTTATATTTGCATAAATTTAAAGTTCAATTGATTTATTTATGTAATTTGTCCAAAAATATATGTTAAATAATTGTTTCTTTTACTTATTCATTATTTAAAAGGGGTACATTAGGAAGAATAAACAAAAACTAAATGAGAGAGGTGTGACAATATCAATTAAAATCCATTCTTGTTCTGTATATTTATTTGTTTTGGAGTATTCAAAGAGATGTTATATTTATATTAGATGGATTTTAATATAATTATGTTATAATAATTACCATGATTATATAATTATTATTAAAATTGAAGTCATATTGTTTTTATTTTAGTGATATTTTTTAAATAACACTTTTTAAAAAACGTCATTTAACAATAGAAAATATTATTTTAATTTTAGCAATACTTTTTGACACATCATAATTATTATAATCATTCTAGCTAATATAATTTTATTAGAATGAGCCTCTGTATTATTCTTTTAGAAAAAAGTATATATAAAATCAATACGTGCTTTTATCTAGAAGAGAAGATGCACTAATACGTGAAAAAAATATGATTTACATTTTTTAAAAAAAACAAAATAAAAGCTAAAAGAATTTTTAATTTACAATTCAATTACTAACTGCAATACTGCATTGAAGGCACATAAACTACTTACAAGCAGTGAATACATGTTCATGTGAGTGCCCACCGTATCTTAATTGCTCCGACTAAAGAGAATACAAATTAAATGATCCCTGGAGAGGAAGAGTTTCTAGAAGAAAAGCAACATATAGTTTGACATACTACAAAGTATCTGCTATATACTATGCAACTAAGACAAGAGTTGGTGTGAACAGGATCGAAATTGGATCATCTACCACTAAGATTGTTAACTTGGGAAAACATTGTCCCAGAATAATCTTCAGTAGCCGGTACTTGGGTTGATCCATTATTGTTATTTACTTCTTGATGATGAAGTTCACTAGCGGCATTATTATCATCAACCGAGGCGGGGTTGGAAATGGAATTATGATTAGGTAGAGTAGGAGGGGTAGGAACAGAAGCAGAGGAGTTGCTGAGGTCTTCAACCTTTCCTTGCGTGAAAGCATCTTGAAGCTGCAATGCATACTCCAAATTCCACAACACATCCCCCATTGTAGGCCTATCAACACCATGATCAGCCAAGCACTTCTCAGCAGCCTCTGCAAATTTCTTCATGGATTCAGCGTTCAAAGAACCAATAAGATGAGGATCCACAATTTTCTCAAGCATCCCCTTTCTCTTCCACTGCATTGCCCAATCAGCCAAGTTTACTTGTTCTCTAGGCAACTGAGGACTAATGGCGGCCCTCGCGCATAATGCCTCAAGCAACACCACCCCAAATGAATACACATCGGATTTTTCAGTCAATTGTTGCCTCCTGAAATACTCAGGATCAAGATATCCAAAGCTACCCTTGACGGCAGTGCTAACATGGCCTTGGCCCATAGGTGCATCTTTGGAGAGGCCGAAATCGGAAACCTTGGCCGTGAAATTCTCATCAAGGAGAATGTTGGTGGTCTTAACATCACGGTGGATGATACCTTGTGTTGTGCCTGTGTGGAGGTAGTGAAGGCCGCGGGCCGCTCCGATGCAGATCTCTAATCTCTGCTTCCAGGAAAGAGGATGCAAATTCTTGCCATAAAGATGGTCCCTGAAATGTCCATTAGGCATGTATTCATAAACAAGAATCATCTCATTGTTTTCATCACAGTATCCAATCAACGAAACCAAATGTCTGTGTCTTAGCTTAGACAGCATTTGAATTTCAGTTTGGAATTCGTTGATGCCTTGTTCTGATTGTGGATTCCCTCTCTTAACAGCAACTTTAGTCCCTTCATCAATCATACCTAAATACACATTACCAAATCCTCCAACACCTATAATATTATTGGAGTCAAAGCTCTTGGTAGCATCTTGCAACTCTGCAAACGAGAAAAACCTGCCTAGTCCCATGGTTGAGGAGTAGAAATTGCTCTTGTTAGACCCCAATGAGTTCTTGCTACTTAAGAAGCTTGCGTCACCAGCATGTAAAGGGAGCAACCATGAAGAGAAACTATTCCTTTTTTGCCAATCCGGCGGCCTCTTTTGCCACTTCATCACCATCGCACCAAGACCTACAAAGGCTCCAAACATCATTGCAAAACCAACCGCTGCCACCGCACCGCGGTTTGAACCACCAGCTTTTCTTCCATCAACACCAAATTCACCATCCAAACTGTCCACAGAATTGCTTATCTTCAAGACCTCAATTCCATTCATAATTGCATTGCCATTCCCACCCTCAGCATTTGCAGGACCAACCTGAACCATTAGCCCCTCAGACATCAAAGAAGAATTAACCACAATGTCTTTGTAATAAGGTGTTGCCAAAGCTCCAGTAATAGCTGACAAATCCAAATTGGGAACTGCCATTTTTCCATTGACATATACATTAAAATAGAGTTCATTTAGCCCTTTGCTCACGATATCACAGAAATGCAGTCTTACAAGGTAATCAAAAGCGGTGTCCACATCAAATTTCCACGAGACATTGAAATTAGGCTCGTTAACACCAGCATCACCCATCTCCATGGCAGAAGCATAAACTGTTTGCGGTGCAATGAGCGGAGAAATGGTTGGTGTATTGGAAGGGAACTTAATGGCAGTGGTAGCCACAGAAACACTCTTTGCCGAATTCTTGTTTGTGAGGTAAGGTGCATCAGAATCAGATACCCATGTTCTTCCCAGTGTGTCATTTGATGAAGTTATTAAAGGACCACCATTGTTGATGCGATGAGCCGTTTGGAAAGCGTAGTTGCTCAAGCCCGAAAAGTCTCCAACGGGAAAAAGCGATGTGGCGGTGTCAAATATGAGGTTATCAGGAGCTGAAACAAGCTCAATGGCATTGATAAATGCTGCTGAATCCTTGGTTGGAATGAAGAATATGGACAAGTGAGGCTCTGTGGCATTGATGAGGAACTCCTTGACAATGGTGGTGTCATTGTTGACGTTGAAGCTATGAAGCAAAACATACTTATCTGTGTTCACAGAGAAGGTAGCCTTGTGAAGTTCAAAGATAGTGTTCTCGATTGGGTAGAAATGAAGGCGAAGCCAATGAAAACCAGGTTGGTTCAGAGGGAATGAATATGTAGCCTGATGAATGAAGATCCTTGCGTTTGAGTAGATTGGGGAGGGTAGTTTGGGAATTGGTTCGTTGGATGAGACTTTGGTGTCATCAGTGGCTTGCAAGAAGGAGCTTGATTCAGATTCTGATTTGAATCTTCTTCCATCAGGGAGCGTTGCTACGTTTTCAGCACCGCAATCTATCAGGAAATTATCTTTTGGAGTGAAGTTGTTTAAAGCAGATGTTGCGCATGAGTTAGAGATGAACACCACAATGATAATAAGGAGGGTAGGCATTGAAGATCAAATTCAAGACAAGAGAATGCTACATTATTATGTCTAAACCTTTTGTTAGTCTGTATTTTGGTTTAGAATTAGAATAAGCGGAAGCCTGAATAGGAAAAGTGGTGCGTTTTGTGACACAATAATTAGACAAAGCACGTGAGTAGTAATTTTTGTGCTTTGAGAAATTCTTTCTTTGGCTTTATTTAGCATCTACCAATCGAGAAAGTAGGGATCCAAAATGGTTGGGAGGATTTGATTGGAATAGGTCAAACATCTCATGACCTTGCGTTTGATTTGGAATTCAGATTGTTGCCGCGAATAAATGGTGATTTTGGTCCTTTAGAGCTTGGATGCTTTCAAGTAGTGGATGCTATATGTAACTCTGATCTTCAAGTCAAGGCTGAAACTTGGTTGAAGGGACAGAAAATATTTACACACTCCAATGTTAGCATGTTATCACTTATGAACAATGTAAAAAATTACTTTTAATCCATAAAACTTAATTATCTAAATATAAGCGAGCATGATGCATAAAACAACTAACAAGATTAATATTTCAATTAGTATTTCTTTTTTATTTTTAAATATTGTTTTGGTAAATGTAGCTTTTCTGCTTAGGCGGCAACTTCAGTTCCTCGAACATGATTCCATGGACGAAGATGAACAGAAACAGCGATGACTTTCCCTCTAAGAGACTGAGGAATCCGTACGCTGCCATGTTGACAGCGGATTATCACAGGAAGCTCCTCCTGCATAATTAAGGAGCTTGACTCCAGCATCCGAGAAGGTCCACAACATACCGTAAATCTTCCTGTTCTTTACTCCACCAATCACACTCCTTCTCTTTCAGCTCCTGGCTCCTGATTTCATCAAATCTTTTTTTCAATTTATAATTAATGCTTTCTTTGCTTTTTTAAATTTCCTTGACTTGTCTTCTTTTTTTTTTATCATGTTTCCCTTTGCTGAAATTAAAGTTTTGCATTTTGTTTGTTTGTGGAAGCTAGTTGTAATTATAAATGCTATTTTATTCCCTGCTAATGTAGTGCTTTACTGAATTCATTTGGTTCTAATTTTGTAATTGTACTCAGTTAGAGAGAATTTACGGGTTGCAAAGAACGAATCCTCAAAAACTGAGGATGATCTGAATTCCCTTCAGTAAGCACAGTATTTTGGTGATACCACTCAAGCCATTTTAAAATACGATATTTGCCACATTACTAGGTTCAATACCATGTACAAGCCTTAGCAAATTGATTCTTCAGTTGTTTAGTAATTCTGATTTGTCACATTTATGCTATAGCTAGCAAGTGCAAAGTGATTTTCCTTCGTAGTCTAACATGATCATATTATTAGTGATGGAATTTTTTTGGAATAAAATTAAAAAAAAAACTTTATTTTCACAAAAAAATTATTCTCTGATTATATCCTGGAATCCAATCCCGGAATCCAACCTTTTTTGTGGAGGGCAAGTTTGCCATACTCCGGCGAACTTTATAAGATTCATAAAGTTAGTCGTTCTTCCAACGAACTTTAAATTCCTAAACTTCACAACGTCTCTTTGCTTCTAATTTGAAAAAGATATATATATACTAGAATCAAAACTCTTAATTTTGAAAAATTCTAATTTGGTTTAATTTGTGTGAGAAGAAAAGTTGGAGAGTTAAATGCTGAACAGACAACAAGCATGACTTCTGCAACGTGGTCGGCAGAAATGGTGACCATTATCATCGTCTTCAGAAGTACACAGGATTACACAAAAGTACATAGGAATAAGCCGTATTTAAAAATGACTTAAACTGTTTATACTTTCACATTAGCTTTTTTAAGAATAAGTACTCTTGAAAACTTATAGAAAAAAATAAAATAAAATTCATATGTTCAGTTTATTATTTGTTCAATTGTGTATGACACATGTATATAGGCAACAATGGCATAGTAGAATAGTGGTCCCTAACACAAAGAAGAACTTAGGAATCTGAAGTTCGTTGGGAGAATGATGAACTTTATGAATTTTATAAAGTTTGCGGAGTATAGCGAACTTGCTCCCACAAAAAAAGTTCGATTTCGGAGTATAAGTCCAGAATAATTTTTTAAGAATACGTACTCTTAAAAACTCATAAAAAATAAAATGAAATCATATGTTCAAGTTATTGTTTGTTCAATTGTGTATGGCACATGCATACTGTTCATACCTGACCCAAAACATAAGTTAGGCCCAAAAGTAGATAAAAGCCCAAAAGACAACTATCACATAACCGACCTCTTGAGAGATCGGACAAAATATTACAAGGTGATAACTCCCCTCTGAATGAGTTATAACTGACTCCTAATATCTCTCACCCACTTCTAGAAGAGAGATCTTAACAACCTCTTGATAAAGGGGCAGTTATCCACCATCAAGAGTGGAGCTACTCCAATAGTGGTTATTGGCTCATCACCTATAAATACACTGACACTCTCAGGTATACTTAAGATCCAATACACTATAATCCTGCTAAGACCCTTGTTGACTTAGGCATCGGAGTGTTTTTGTAGGTACCACCCCCCATCTCTTTTCAACAACTCAGACGACGGCCGTACCACCCTGGCTGACACTTCAAATGCGACTCGCTGCAAGACCTTCCCGACAACCTTAACAAAGTCGGCCATGAAATGGTTTGACAGCCTGCCACCTAGGTCGGTTACTGGTCTCGAAGACCTTGCACGAAAATTCCTCACACGGTTTTCAATTCAAAAGGACAAGGTCAAGCATGCACCCAGTCTACTTGGAGTCAAACAGGAAGTTGACGAATCTCTCAAAGACTACATGAAGAGATTCAATAGGGCATGCTTGGAAATCCAAGACTTACCCACTGAGGCAATAATAATGGGACTAGTCAATGGTCTCCAAGAAGGCCCTTTTTCCCAGTCTATCTCAAAAAGACACCCGGCTTCTTTGAATGATGCCAGGCTGCGGAAACCAAATTGGCGATTAAGGCATCCTCATCAGACACGAGAAAGGAAAAGGAGCCCAAGAAGAAAGAAGAATTTGGCTCGGAGAAACCTAGGAGGTATCACAACTACACCCCGCTACGAGTTTCTCTCGTGGATATCTACAGGAAAATATGTCATACCGAGAACCCCCTCCCCCCCGGGCGTCCAATAAAAAATAAAAAGGGTGGAAGCCGTAATGATTATTACGAGTACCACAAGCTGTATGGGCACTCTACAAATGACTGTTACGACCTAAAAAATATGATAGAAAAACTGGCCAGGGAAGGTCGGTTAGAGAGATATCTCATGGAAAGGTCGGACGGCCATGGAAAGAGAAAGAGAGATGACGAAGAAATCGGTCGAAGAGGTCAGCCCCCACAAACTCCAAAGTGACATGTCCACATGATAGCAGGAGGCTTCGCCGGTGGAGGAATTGCATCTGGGCATGATGACCCCATTGTGATTACTATTATACTTGCCGACGCAAATTTACATAGGACCTTGGTAGACCAAGGAAGCTCAACTGACATACTGTTCAAGTCTGCATTCGACAAGTTAGGGTTGGAAGAAAGGAATTGAAATCCTATCCGGATACTCTTTTGGGCTAGGGGATACACCAATTAGGCCATTAGGGTTCATTTCCTTATATACTACTTTTGGAAAGGGATTGAAATCCAAAACCCTAAGCATTGACTACATTATTGCGGATGTAGCTTCAGCCTACAATGCCCTAATTGGCAGGACAACTCTAAATCGACTAGGAGCTGTTGTTTCCACTCCTCACTTCTGCATAAAATTCCCAACAAAGGACGGAATTGTTACCATTAAGGGAGATCAAAATCTGGCGATAAAATATTACAATGAAAGCTTGAATCTACGAGGTAAGGGTAAAGAAGTCAATTCGATTGAGCTCGAAAGAGTCCGAGGAAGAGATGAGCTACGACCACAGCCTAAAAGGAAGATAGAAGAAGTGAAAATCGGAGAGGAAGCCGGAAAAAATACCAATATAGGAGTAAATATAAAAATAGATCTGAAGAAAGAACTCGTAAAACTCTTACAGGAGAACTCCGACCTCTTTGCTTGGAAGGCCGTCAACATGCCCGAAATAGACCCCAGACTCATGACGCACAAACTGGCAGTATATCCCGATTCCCGACCTGTCCAACAAAGAAGGTGCAGACTCAGACCAGAGCGAACTCAAATGGTCAAAGAGCAAGTCAAGCACTACTAGAAGCCGAATTCGTCAAGGAAATGTGGTGTTGGTTAAAAAGCAAAATGGAAAATGGAGGATGTGTGTTGATTATACCGACCTCAACAAAGCTTGCCTAAAAGATCTGTATTCCCATCCCAATATCGATGCTTTGGTGGATTCCTCTTCAGGATATCAATACTATCCTTCATGGATGCGTACTCGGGATATAATCAAATTCCGATGTACAAGTCGGACCAGGAGAAGACATCATTCATCACTCCCAGAGCGAATTACTATTACGTGATCATGCCATTTGGATTAAAAAATTCAAGCGCCACATATCAAAGGTTGATGAACAAGATGTTCGCACCCCACCTTGGAAACTTACCGGAGATATATGTGAACGACATGTTGGTAAAAACCAAGGATAAGGCCAATCTCCTATCTGATCTTTCACAAGTCTCCAGTACCATAAGAAAGCATGGGATGAGGTTGAATCCCACAAAAAGCACTTTTGCGGTAGAAGAAGGAAAATTTTTGGGATTCATGCTCACACAGCGGGGAATTAAGGATAACCTTGACAAGTGCAGAGCGATTTTGTATATGAGAAGCCCGACTTGTTTGAAAGAAGTCCAATAGCTGAATGGACGACTTGCAGCCATGTCTAGATTTTTTTGGCAGGATCAGCCTTGAGATCCTTGCCACTTTTCTCATTACTCAAAAAAGGGTGCCAATTTGAATGGACTTCTGAATGCGAAGAATCCTTTCAAGAATTCAAGAAATCTTTAAGTCAACCACCCATCCTTACCCGGCCAAAAACGGGAGACGAGCTCGTATTGTACCTAGCTGTTGCGGATAAGGCAGTAGCCTCAGCACTAGTATGAGAAGATGAAGTCGGACATAATCCTATTTATTTCACTAGTAAAGTCTTACAAGGGCCAAAATTAAGGTATCAAAAAATAGAGAAATTTGCACGCTTTAATTCTGGCATCTAGGAGGCTTTGACCTTACTTCCAGACGCACACCATAAGAGTCCGGATGAGCCTTCCTATCAAGAAGATTCTCCAGAAAACAGACATAGCAGGTCGGATGGTACAATGGACCATAGAACTGTCCGAGTTCGACTTAAGGTACGAAACTCAGATAGCAATCAAGGCTCAATGCTTCACCGACTTCATAGCAGAATACACAGACAACAAGAATGAAACCTCTACGACTTAGAATCTTTATGTAGATGGATCTTCAAACAAGGTCGGGAGTGGTGCGGGTGTAACACCCTAAATTTTAGCATGTCATGATCGTACCAAAAGTAAGGCGTTACTAACCTATTTTCCTTTATTATCTATTTAATATTGAGCCTTTACGTCATTATCGCGTTTCAGTTTTTAAGAAAGTTCCACAAAATTTTGTTTCTATTAATTAAAACTACATATCAAAGATCTTCAAATAATAATAATCACATAAATACTATTAATAATAACTGCTATACAAATAAATTCAATATAAAACTCAAATACAATACCTATCCCTCTAGATAAAATAGAAACTAAAGCAACAAGGGCGAGAAAATTCTATAAAAGCGACAAGAATCATAAGTAAATCTACCAATCGTCCGCAGCTTCATACTGAGTCTTCGAACTTGTGTCACTGAAAGAGTGGAAGATTTTGGGGTGAGAATAAATCACACATTCTTAGTAGGGAATGAGAATGCCGTAAAAGTAATGAATATAATGCAAACAGTTAACTTACTCAATAAAAATATTTTGTTAAACCTTTAAAAATACTTTTTACTTTTACTTTATATAATGAATTACTTTCTTTAAATTTCTGAACTTAAAGCAAATCTCAATCACAACCTCAGTTCCCAATCACAGAGAAACAATAGCATGAGAAACAGATCAACACACAAACAAATTGCAATAAGACAAACAGCACAATCACAGAGAAACAAGATAAGCAAACACAATCAAATACAATGCACAAATAAGGATGATGCATGTCTAGTCCTATACAGGCCATGAGCTCATGTGTCAGTTTGTTGCCCGATTCTCGTCACTGGTCCTGAGATAAGCATTTCGTACTGCTGTCCTTATCTCAGCCATCGTCCCCTCCATGAGCGTTATGTATCACCGTCCTTATGGGGGAACCTTCTTTTCGGTCTCCAATGAGTGTTACGCATCGCCGTCCTCACTGAGCCATAACCTTCCTTTCGGTCTCCAGTGAGCGTTACATATCGCCGTCTTCACTGAGTCGTCTATATAGTATCAAGTGAGCGTTACGCATCGCCGTCCTCACTAGACACTTGGCACTAAGGCCCAACAATACTCAATATCTTTTAATATTTATTCTCTGCTCTCCTGTGGCAAAAATTCCTTTGACTATCTCTCTTTCCTTTACTTTTTGTTCTTCTTCCTTTCTTTCTTATCAAACCGAACTCGTACCGTAATTTAAATGAAATCTCTTCTCAAAAGATTGGATTTAAAACATTATACTTTTTTAATAAATTGGATTCAAAATAGAATAAATCTTTTCTTAACTAAATTTATCTCAAATAATTTAATTTTCCAAAACCAAATCTTTTAAAATAGCATTTCAAAAAAAGTCTCAAATTTTATAAAAATTTTGGTAGCATCTTGCCTAAAACTCGGACTTAGCCACCCTTACGGGTTCCCTCTTTCATAACAAATCACCAACCCTTTTGTCAGCAGTTATCATAACAACAGATTCTCAATAAACAACTCATCATAATTCAGTTTAACGAGTATCATTCTATCACCAACTAAAATTAGAATTTCTGTCAATCATTCTTTTAAAAGTAAACCCGTCCAACTTCAAAAATTCTAACTACTATTCAAAAATCAGCCTCACATAATTCCAATTATTTTAGAGTTACTTATTCATTAACAAAGTTACAATTTTATCTTAATAAAAATCAAATTTTAAGAAAACAATTCAATAACCAAACTTCAATCATTTACAATCCTCAAAATTAATTCTAATTAATCATAAATCAACATTAACAACAATCATAACCTCATCAAACAACCAGTTCATTAACCACCAGTCACATATTTATTCCGCATCCAAAATTCATCACAGATCAAGCATTCATATATTCGCAATAATTCAGTAAACTTCTTAGGCATTCAATGTTTAAAATATTTATTTTAATAAAATATCCCCTACCTCAACTCATCGAAAATTGAAAGCTATGTAACGCGTCAAAGATCCCTTTTTCTCGACCCGCAACAGCGGCAACCATCAAACACCACATGCAGTCACAGTAACTTCGACCTTAAGACATTAACGTCATGAAAATATCAACAAACTATAACAAAAAGCTAATGGCTAGCGTTTCAAGGCAAGAACAGCTTACTGTACCGAACAAGAACCAAGAATGAAGCAGCCGTAACTCTAGTGGTGAACTCTAGCGGCGTAAATGCTGCTCCCGGCGACCATGCACGGCGGCAACGGCAGAAGAACCACCTCGTGATGCCTTCTCTCTCTTCACACATGTTCTCTCTCTCTCTCTCTCTCTCTCTCTCTCTCTCTCTCTCTCTCTCTCTCTCTCTCTCTCTCTCTCTCTCTCTCTCTCTCTACGCGTCGGCTCCTCCTCGGGGTGGCTCCATGACAGCTCGCAGCAGCAGTGCGACGGTAACAGCTCTATGTAGGTCTGGCCGTGATGGCGGCGCATGCAGCACGAGTTCCTCTCCGTTGGTGCATCCCTAGTTCGTGTCTCTTCCCTTCGACAATGACGGCGTGGCTAATGATGATGGCTTTATATACGGCAACTTGGCAGCGGTGGCGGTGGAACTTCGATGATGGCAAGGCAGTGAGCTAGACGGCAGCTGGGGCGGCTGGGCGGCGAGTTCGGTGGCGGATCGGCAGCAGGGCGTAGCGACAGTTCCCTCTCTCTTTTCCCCCCTTCCCCTCCCTTTTCTTCCATGCTTCTAATCCCTTCTTTTCTTTCTTTCTTCGATGGGTAAGGGTTTTTAAGGGGGTGAATGGCAGCTGTAGGGTTAAATTAGGGTTAGGGTTTCAATTTGGAGATTTTTTTTGCTAATTTAGGTAATTTTTAATAAGATTAGGAGTAATAGAGTAATTAAAAACTAATTTTAATCCAACATTAATATTTATACAAATACTATTTAATTATCGACTTACAAGTTTATTTTCAAATAAATTCTCTAATTCAATAATTAGAGATAATCAAATTAATTTTCTTTAAAATCATAAAATAAAGTTAAAAATCTAATTATTCAATTTAAAGCATATAAAATTCTTGTTATTATTCAACTACTAAAGTTCTAAATCATAAATAAGAAATTGCTTAATTTATACATAATATTTCTTAAAATATAATCTTAATTAAATATAATAAATCATAAATACTTTATTATTTAGTTTTCAAAAATCCGGAGTCTTACATCCTACCCCACTTTAACACTTTTCTTTTAGAACACCTTATGGAAAAAGCATGAAGTCTCAGCTCATATGTATACATATATGATTTCCAATACTTGAATTTTCATATGGCATAAAGATACAAGGGTAAAAAGGTGATGCAAAACCGAGGCTACAAGGTAAGCTTGATGTAAAAGATGACATGCATGCGATGGTAAAGCAAGACAATGAAATGTTATAAAACATGCACAGGGTTAAAACGATGTGCTTAACGTCCACACACTAATCTAATCTCACACCAACTTCAGGGCTTCAATTCCCAAACTCCAGCCCGAGGTATATTCACCATTCCAAAATGTACTTTAACAAACAGATTATTCGTGAATTTCTCAACCTCATCAAATACTTCACAACCCATTACTGGTAAAAAATCTAATTTCTGCAAACTTCTTCACGGGAGTCAAAACCCCAAAACATCCTATGACATCGCATGCTTACAAGCTCCACCTTTCGTGTTCACGAACGCATCCTAAAGAACTAACGCACCACTTGCTATGTGTAACGGTCGCACAAGACACGAAAACAAATCTCAAGTCACTCAAAAAGATACAAGACCTCAGAGAAAGGATAAGTAACTCGGACAAGGTTCACAAAGATTTCAACGATTCACTTTGATGCATTAAACAAGTCCAAAACTACATCAAAGAATATAAGAGTCAAGAAGAGGAGTTTAAACAACACAAGGTGGATACCCAAGAAATTTAAGAAGGCATATACAGTTAGGATCAAATGAGAAAGCATATGAACAAGGAACAGGATTGGAGAATAATCAGTTAACTCTTCAAGAAAGAAATCTCGAATAAGAACCTCAAGTCAAACCATGAAAGAACAGATACGTAACTGAGTAATATCAAGAAATTAACTCCTCACGTTCCTAAAACCCACGATTCGCGTTACCTATTACTTCTATTTTGCCTATGATAACCCGTTAACTTTCCCGTATACATAAACCATCAACATTAAGTTGGCTAGACTTAATATTAACAGATATGCAATGGTAAGCTAACAGCGTTAATCAATAGATAGTCATGTGCTTAAAGCTCTAATTCTTGTTATTCGAACAAGACCTACTACATGACAGACACTCAGAGTATGCAATGAAGCATAGTCAGTCCATTCCCAAGGCTCTAATCAGGATGAACCGCTCTGATACCATAATGTAACACCCTAACTTTTAGCACGTCATGATCGTACCAAAAGTAAGGCGTTACTAACCTATTTTCTTTTATTATCTATTTAATATTTAGCCTTTACATAGTTATCGCATTTCAGTTTTTAAGAAAGTTACACAATTTTGTTTCTATTAATTAAAACTACATATCAAAGATCTTCAAATAATAATAATCTCATAAATACTATTAATAACAAGTGCTATACAAATAAATTCAATATAAAACTCAAACACAATACCTATCTCTCTGGATAAAATAGAAACTAAAGCAACAAGGGAGAGGAAATTCTATAAAAGCGACAGGAATCATAAGTAAATCTACTAATCATCCGCAGCTTCATACTGAATCTTCGAACCTGTGTCACTGAAAGGGTGAAAGATTTTGGGGTGAGAATAAACCACACGTTCTCAGTAAGGAATGAGAATGCCGTAAAAGTAATGAATATAATGCAAACAGTTAACTTACTCAATAAAACTATTTTGTTAAATCTTTAAAAATACTTTTTACTTTTACTTTATATAATTAATTACCTTCTTTAAATTTCTAAACTTAAAGCAAATCTCAATCACAACCTCAGTTCCCAATCACAGAGAAACAATAGCACGAGAAACAGATCAACACACAAACAAATTGCAATAAGACAAACAGCACAATCACAGAGAAACAAGATAAGAAAACACAATCAAATGCAATGCACAAATAAGGATGATGCATGTCTAGTCTTATACAGGCCATGAGCTCATGTGTCGGTTTGTTGCCCGATTCCCATCACTGGTCCTGAGATAAGCGTTTTGTACTGCCGTCCTTATCTCAGCCATCATCCCCTCCATGAGCGTTACGTATCGCCGTCCTCATGGGGGAACCTTCTTTTTGGTATCAAGTGAGTGTTATGCATCGCCGTCCTCACTGAGCCGTAACCTTATTTTCCGTCTCCAGTGAGCGTTACGTATCGCCGTCCTCACTGAGCCGTCCTTATAGTATCAAGTGATCGTTACACATCGCTGTCCTCACTAGACACTTGGCACTAAGGCCCAACAATACTTAATTTCTTTTAATCTTTGTTCTATGCTCTCCTGTGGCAGAAATTCCTTTAATTATCTCGCTTTCTTTTACTTTTCGTTCTTCTTCCTTTCTTTCTTATCAAACCGAATTTATATCATAATTTAAACGAAATCTCTTCGCAAAAGATTGGATTTAAAATATTATACTTTTTTAATAAATTGGATTCAAAATAGAATAAATCTTTTCTTAACTAAATAAATCTCAAATAATTTAATTTTTTAAAACCAAATCTTTTAAAATAGCATTTCAAAAAAAGCCTTAAATTTTATAAAAAAATTGCAACATCTCGCCTAAAACTCGGACTTAGCCACCCTTACGGGTTTCCTCTTTCTTAACAAATCACCAACCCTTTTGTCAACAGTTATCATAACAACAGATTCTCAATAAACAACTCATCATAATTCAGTTTAACGAGTATCATTCTATCACCAACTAAAATCGGAATTTCCGTCAATCATTCTTTTAAAAGTAAACCCGTCCAACTTCAAGAATTCTAACTACTATTCAAAAATCAGCCTCACATAATTTCAATTATTTTAGAGTTACTTATTCATTATCAAAGTTACAATTTTATCTTTCATAAAAATCAAATTTTAAGAAAACAATTCAATAACCAAGCTTCAATCATTTACAATCCTCAAAATTAATTCTAATTAATCATAAATCAACATTAACAATAATCACAACCTCATCAAACAACCAGTTCATTAACGACCAGTCACACATTTATATATTCAGTAAACTTCATAGGCATTCAAGGTTTAAAATATTTAATTTAATAAAATATCCCCTACCTCGACTCGTCAAAAATCAAAAGCTATATAACGCATCAAAGACCCCTTTTTCTCGACCCGCAACAGCGGCAACCATCAAACACCACATGCAGTCACAGTAACTTCGACCCTGAGACATTAACGTCACGAAAACCTCAACAAACTATAACAAAACACTAATGGCTAGGGCTTCAAGGCAAGAACAGCTTACTGTACCGAGCAAGAACCAAGAATGAAGCAGCCGCAGCTCTAGCGGTGAACTCTAGCGGCGTAAACGCTTCTCCCGGCGACCATGCACGGCAGCAACGGCGGCAGAACCACCTCGCGTTGCCTTCTCTCTCTCTCTCTCTCTCTCTCTCTCTCTCTCTCTCTCTCTCTCTCTCTCTCTCTCTCTCTCTCTCTCTCTCTCTCTCTCCGCGTCGGCTCCTCCTCGGGGTGTCTCCATGACAGCTCGCAGCGGCGGTGTGACAGTAACAGCTCCATGGAGGTCTGGCCGCGATGGCGGCACATGCAGCACAAGTTCCTCTCCCTTGGTGCATCCCTGGTTCGCGTCTCTTCCCTTCGACAATGACAGCGTGGCTGATGATGATGGCTTTATGGACGGCGACTTGGCAGCGGTGGCGGCGGAACTTCGATGACGGCAAGGCAGTGAGCTAGACGGCAGCTGGGGTGGCTGGGCGGCGAGTTCGGTGGCGGATCGACAGCAGGGCACAGCGACAGTTCCCTCTCTCTTTTCCCCCCTTCCCCTCTCCTTTCTTCCTTACTTCTAATCCCTTTTTTTCTTTCTTTCTTCGATGGGTAAGGGTTTTTTGGGGGGTGAATGGCCGCTGTAGGGTTAAATTAGGGTTAGGATTTCAATTTGGAGTTTTTTTTTTGTAGTTTAGGTAATTTTTAATAAGATTAGGAATAATAGAGTAATTAAAAACTAATTTTAATCCAACACTAATATTTATACAAATACTATTTAATTATCAACTTACAAATTTATTTTTAAATAAATATTCTAATTCAATAATTAGAGATAATCAAATTAATTTTCTTTAAAATCATAAAATAAAGTTAAAAATCTAATTATTTAACTTAAAGCATATAAAATTTATTATTCAACTACTAAAGTTTTAAATCATAAATAAAAAATTACTTAATTTATATATAATATTTCTTAAAATATAATCTTAATTAAATATAATAAATCATAAATAATTTATTATTTAATTTTCAAAAATCCGGGGTCTTACAGCGGGCATCATCCTAGTCAATGACAAAGGGACTCAAATAGAGCTTTCCCTGAAGTTTGAATTTCCTGCTTCCAATAATCAAGCCGAGTATGAAGCCATGATTGCAGGCTTGAAACTCGCCAAAGAAGTCGGAGCCAACAAAGTGGTGGTCTTCAGTAATTCTTAAATAGTGACTTCCTAGATCAATGGAGAATACCAAGCAAAAGACTCCAACATGAAGAGATACTTGGAGAAAACACTTGAGCAAGTTCAGTAATTTCTTGAGACCGAGATCCAGTATATAACTCGGGAATTTAACAGTAGGGCAGATGCTCTTTCTAAATTGGCAAGTACCAAATCAGGAGGAAATAACAGAAGTCTGATACAAGAAACTCTCAAAGAGCCCTCAATTATCAAGTCGGATAACAAGTCGGACATTCTACCTGTCTCTGGCTTAAACCTCGGATGGATGACTCCCTTTATCGAATATCTAAAATTTGACATCCTTTCCGAGGAGTAGAAGGAGGCCAAGAAAATTTGGAGGGAAGCACAAAACTACTCTCTAGTACAAAACTTCCTCTACAGAAGAGGGGTGTCCACACCCTTGTTAAAATTTGTTCCGACTTGCAGAACCAAAGAAGTCTTGGAAGACGTGCATAATGGCATCTGTGGAAACCATCTCGGAGCTTGGTCCTTAGCTAGAAAAGTGGTCTGAGCCGGATTCTTCTGGCCGACCTTGCAAAGCAACATGACCGACTTTGTCAGAAAATGTCCACCTTGTCAGATGCATGCCAATTTCCACATTGCTCCCCCGAAGACCTCATTAGCGTGACCTCCCCATGGCCTTTTGCGAAATGGGGGGTTGGACCTACTCGAACCTTTTTTGCAAGCCCCTGAATAGGTTAAGTACCTTATTGTGGGAGTGAATTACTTCACCAAATGGATAGAAGTAGAACAACTAGCTACTATCACAGCTCAAAGAAGTTGGAAGTTCCTGTACAAGAATATCATTACTCAGTTCAGAGTTCCTCACTCTATTACCGTAGATAATGGTACTCAGTTCACCGACTCTACATTCAAGAGCTTAGTAGCTAGTATGAAGATCAAGTATCAGTTCACATCAGTGGAACATCCCCAAGCTAATGGACAAGTCGAAGCAGCCAATAAAGTTATATTAGCTAGACTGAAGAAAGGGTTGCAAGATGCAAAGGGAGCTTGGATAGAGGAACTCCCGCAAGTGTTATGGGCTTACCGAACAACTCCTCATTCCACGAATGGGGAAACACTCTTCCGACTTACATATGGGATAGAAGCCATGATCCTTATCGAGGTTAACGAGCAAAGTCCAAGAGTAAGATTCTATGACGAGGTCGGGAATGTCCAAGCCCAAAGAGAAGAGCTTGAACTCCTCCCTGAAATTCGAGAATAAGCCTAGATAAGAAAAGCAGCGCTAAAGCAACCAGATACAATAAAAAGGCCATATGAAGAAACTTCGCCACAAGCGACCTAGTCCTGATAAGAAATGACATTGGGGTAAATAAGTCGGGCGAAGGGAAGCTCGCTGCTACGTGGAAGCGACCTTTCAAGATAACTGAAGTCTTGGAAAAATGCTACTACAAAGTGTCCGACTTGAATGGAGCCAAGCTCCCAAGGTTATGGCACGCATGCAACTTGAAAAGATATTATAGCTAGAAGCGCGCCTCACTTCCTGATGTACTCTTTTTCCCGACTTCATGGTTTTTTCCCGAGAAGAATTTTCCTAGAGGGGATTTTAACGAGGCATCAAAGCGGGGACTAGGGGCAAGAAAGTTATCACCCTTAATAGAAAAGCATTTTTTATTTCACTCTTCATTAATAAAAACATCTTTTTTTAATTCCATTATTGTTTCTACGATACACACCGACTTAAGCTCGAAAAAGCGCGTAAATCTGTTGCCCGACCTATATGGTCGGCTAGATAAAGTAACGAGGTACAAGTCGGTGCAAAGAGGTTGTAAATGACGATCATATAAGATCGGTCAACATGACTTACGACTTACGACTTACAAGTCAAAAAGTATTCGAGAAACATAAAATGAATCGCAAAAATAACCTAAGTCATAATAACAGCCCAACAACAGATGAGTTGTCCGATTTACGCAATGGAAAACAATTATCTTGAAATCCTAACACGAAAGGAAATTCAAATATATAAACCTTTTAAGGTAGTTATAACAAACTCCACATCAAAAGGAAAAGTTGTTAAATCCTATCAAAAGGACCAATATCCACGAGTAATAGCAAATGCGAAAACCAAAAAGTAGTTAACATCCTTTAAAAGGAACAGAGTTAATAAACGTACACAAAAGTGTACATAAAAAACATACAAATAAGAAATTTTTATAAAAGGTCCCACAAGCCGGGCTTTAATAAAAACACTAAACACGGCCAAAGACTAGATTTTGATCGTCAGCCGCAGAGGAACCGGGTTCAGTAGAGGAAGTCAGAAGAGTCTCCTCGATTGGAACGGCTTTTGGCTGAGGAGAAGAACTCGGCACTGCCTCCTCGACAGAACGGCCTCTGGTGGAGGAGACTCCACCAGATGCTACCCCGCAGTCTTCAGGTCAGATTCGCTAACATCACCTTCTCAGGGAGGAGGGACAATCTTCCCATCAACCACGATCATGTCTAGGTTGAGAGGGGACAAGTCCAAGTCGGGAGCAATAACCCGAATTTGATTCTTCAAATTTTCAAACACCTCTTTCGTCCCCTCAGCAAGCGACTCCTCTAAGTCGGCATAATCATGTTTAAGTCGCTTTACCTCCTCCTTCAGATCCAAGTTCTTCCCATAAACTCGGACATAGTTCTCTTCGGCCTTCTTCATTAACCCCTCGGCCATAGCACAAGAGGCCGCAGATTTTTTCTCGTTCTCCTGAGTTTTAAAGAGACCGGACTCCAGTTTCAACTTCTCCCCCTCCAACTCCTTTTTTGCCTCCTGAAGAGAAGCCACCTCGACTTGTAAGATCTCCAAAAAATGCTGAGTAACATTCAGAGGAATCCTCTCTAACTCTTTCAGTAAGGTAGAGCATACCCCAACTGTTCGGATCCCACCTCGGATCAAGACCTGGAGGTGGTTTTTGATAGAAACATCATCCATAGCAATGAAGCTATGAGGAAGGATGTATTTCTGACAAAATCTCACACCATCAAACCTAGTATCATAAATGTTGGGGCCGCCAGACTATGAAGTCTTTCTCTTCTTAGAACTCGGCTTCGAAAAGGGGGGAACAGGAGGGGTAGAAACAGGAGGAGGATGACGAGGAGGAAGAGGGTTTACCGACTTATTTTGAGAGGAGGTACCCGAATCAGACTTAGTCGGGGAGGGAGTATTCAATTTCCCAGTTCCTTGTAGCTGAGTAGCTCGAGCTCGAGCATTCCTCTTAGCCTCCTAGACTTTTTGATAAGCCTTAGAACCACTTTTCATTTTCTCTGCACGAGAACATGAAAGGATCAAGAGACAAGTCGAAATAAAAAAATAATTATTTACAAATGGCAATAAAAACTACCTAGCTTGGTACGAACATAACTCGGCGTTCCGAAGAGGAACTTCTTTGTATCAAGGTTTGGAGCCCGCCCC
The DNA here is from genome assembly GCF_059453495.1 of Arachis ipaensis. Classification (NCBI taxonomy): domain Eukaryota; kingdom Viridiplantae; phylum Streptophyta; class Magnoliopsida; order Fabales; family Fabaceae; genus Arachis; species Arachis ipaensis. Next base: position 69,629,922 of record NC_142438.1, read on the forward strand.
ATGCCTTTGAGAAAAAGTCAACTATGGCCTCCTAAACCTCATCCAAATCTATTAGATTGTATTTTCCAACAGGAGCCGCCTCTACCCAATATAATTGAAGTAGGGTTCATTATTTTCATTTAGGAAAAAAGGGTGATGACCCTTAACAGCACGGACTTTAAAAAAGAAGTTCTTGAAATCATGAAATGAATAATCAAAAATGGAGAATACCTTCCGACCTTGAATAGCCCGGAAGAAAATCCATTATTGTTTATTTGAAAGGGAACTGAAGGGTTTTGTAAGATGAAATAAGAAGAGAAGATCTTCAAAGAAATCGAAAAATCGGAAAATCAAGTCACGACTAACAAGTTGATAGATTTTCAAAAACCCCCATGAGTTCAGACGAAGTTGGGAAGGAGCAACTTTACAATCAAACAGGACCTCAATTTCAAAGTCGAAAAAGGGAAGAACTACCCCTAGACAAGTGAAAAGACAATCATACATGAAGAGAAAATGGGCTCCGATATGTCAACTCGGCTAAAGCAAACTCGGTCCTCTGGGTTAGGAGCCACTATCTCATACTTCACCTCATCGTCCCTAAAACTACAAATCCTATGGTGTCTACGAAATTCATCTACGAAAACATTATCTACTACAGGAACTGCTCAAAGAACCGAAGAGTCTACCCATTTCAACAAATCCTCAAGGACCCTTGAAGACATTTTTGAGACAGTTGAACGAGACATATAGAAGAATATACCTACATTATGAAAAAAAAAATTGTCACTACCAATTGGAAACAAAGGAAACCCCCTTTTTTTACAGATCAAAGCAATCGACAAATACGGGGGGAGTATCTTTGAAAATGACATTATGTTGAAGAAAGTTACAACAAATCTCATTTAGAGGCATCTTGATACACAAAGAAGACCATGGCAGCATCACAACAACAAAAAGCAAACTAACAAAGAAAAGCAACGAATATAACGTTCATAATACTACTAGCAAGCAAAGATTCAACAAACAATGATCCCACACTCAAATAAAGGCTTTTAGGTAAGCACTAGAAGATAAAAACTAACCTCTGTTCTCCTCGAAGAAGCCAAAGGCAGATAGGGGCACAGCAGAATAGTGAACGATTCCCTTCAAAGAAAAAGTAAATGTTCTTTAGAATTCTCCAGAGAAGAAACGAAGCTCCAACACAGGAAAGGAAAAGAAAATGAAAAAAAAACTGGAAGAAGAGAGAAAAGCACGAAATGCACAGAGGAAGAAGAAACGAAAAAGAAGAGAGAAAAAGGAATACGTATTTATAAGATTCGAGGAGCAAAACCGTCAAGAGTCCTTCCCCTCATTTAAAGAACGTACACGGTTACCCATGTAACGGCACCCCACGCGTCACAAAGGAAAACCAACAGACGCAACAGTTGGCATTCAAAAATCACGTCGGGCTTCCGACTTGAGAACAGAAGCACTGAAAAACCCGACGTGATAACTCTACTTCTCGACACCGATTTGACTTCATTCATACTTGAATCCGACTTAAGCAAAGATCGGACTCAAGTAGGGGCACTGCTCATACTTGGCCCAAAACATAAGTTAGGCCCAAAAGACAACTACCACATAACCGACCTCTTGAGAGGTCGGATAGAACACTACAAGGTGATAACTCCCCTATGAAGGAGTTATAACTAACTCCTAATATCTCCCACCCACTTCCAGAAGAGAGATCTTAACAACCCCTTGATAAAGGGGCGGTTATCTACCATTAATATTGGAACTACTCCAACGGTGGTTATTGACTCATCACCTATAAATACACTGACACTCTCAGATATACTTAAATTCTAATACACTATAAACCTGCTAAGACCCTTGCTGACTTAGGCATCAAAGTATTTTGCAAGGACCACCCCATCTCTTTTCAACAACTCGGACGACGGCCGTACCACCCAGGCTAAGTCAGAAATCACCTCTCCAAAGAGCTTGGATTTCACGTTCAGGCCCAAATTCGACCCAGTTTCAGGTAACCCTTAGAACACATACTAACAACAATAGTGTAATAGAAATGGTGCTCCCCAACATAAAAAAGAACTTAGGAATTTAATGTTATGAACTTAGGAATTTAATGTTCGCCGATGGAACGACAAACTTTATGAATTTTATAAATTTCGCCGTGCCCCACCCAAACTATTTTTTTATTTTATTCGAGAAAAAATCCCTATTAGTGATAGTTAAAGCAAGCAATGGGCCTAGATATGTAATTATATGGAGTATGTAACATACTTCACTTTTCGATCATCACAAAATTATCATTACGAGATTGATTTAACATGGGAAAAACACGGAACTTACGTTGTTCAGCATGGTTGGTTCAACTACATTTTAAAGGTGTTGGAAAAATCATGAGCATTTGTAGCTCATCCAATCAATTAGAGTAACCGCTTTTGAACTTTATTAGTTAAATAATGGTCAACAACTGATACCACAACACAGCATTAACAACATCTGAATTCTGAAGAATCCCCATTGTCACTTCCACTGCAATGAATCTATTGTCTGTTGATGGATGTGTTTGTCACCAGCCGCCACGACATTAAAACCTGTGACATGCAGTTCACGAAAACCTCAAGTTGATAACAGGACTAGGAGTAGGAGGAAGCAACTGAAATAAACAAGGACATACTTGTTGCAGTTGAAAGTGGAGAAGCTTCCCAATGAAGCTTTTGTCCTTTCCAATCAGTTATGACACCTCCAGCTCCTTCAATAACAGGTATCAATGCAAGAAAATCGTATGGCTGAAACACAAAAGATCAGCAAAGATAGGTATGTAACAATCTAGTTTGAATGTGGAGGCAGAGTTGAGAAAATATAGTACCTTGAGACCGGACTCAACAACAAGATCCACAAAGCCAGAAGACAAAAGAGCATATGCATAGCAGTCACAACCATATAATGGAATCTTAACCTGCAGAATGCAAATTAAGAATATTCATCTTGGGAAAGAAAGGGAATCCAAGTAATAACGCAACAGACCTACCTTGTCCCTAACACGGAAGAATGCGTCCTCTGCATCTCCGCTGAAGAGATGCGGGCTTGTGGTATATAGGTATGCTTGAGAGAGGTTGGAGCAAGCGCGTGTGGACACATGTTTTCCATTGAGTGTAGTCGTCTCTCCGGTCATCCCGACCCATCTTTCTCTCAGGACAGGTTGATCAATGATGCCAAGGATCTAACCAAAAGGAAAGAAAACAAGATATGGTTGATGATAATGCCAATCACAATACATTGATTCATCAAATGTAAAGGAGTGAGTGATTAAAGAGTGGCGTGCATACTGGTGTACCGTTGTGCAGAAGAGCAATCAGAGTTCCAAACAGGGGTTTTCCTGAGGCAGAGGCAGAGTCAAAATGAATGGATGAAATATTTAACGAGTGAGAGGCAATGAATAATGATAGCAGTTACCAGTGATGAAGCTCTTTGTGCCATCAATAGGATCCAGGACCCAGACATAGTCAGCAGTGTCTTGTGTACACCTCCACCCCTTTTCCTCTCCATAACTGCAATTCTCAATATGCCACAAGTGAGTGAATGCAAAAGGCAACAAAGGGTAAAAGGTGGAGTTAAGACTCGACTCACATAGCATGAGAAGGGAAATTGTCTAATATGATGGAAACCATGGCCTCCTCGGCGGATTGATCTGCAATTGTTACTGGACCTGATGCAAGAACGACAATTCCAATTCACAAACAGAGAGAAAATGAAAAGCATTGGAAGGTTGGAGGGAGGCATACTGAGGTCGTCTTTCTGAATAATGTCAAATTTACTCCTGAAATACTGACGGATGACCACTCCGGCAGCATCGGCAACTTTGTTGGCCACGTCGGCAAAGAGGTTCAGGTGGGGAGGCGCGTTGGGAGTGGACGCCGCCATGGCTCTGGCTCTGGGTCTGTAAGATGCAAAATTAAAATTAGAGTGAGATTGTGGGATTGGGAATATAGTGCGGAAAACCTTGGTGCTTCATCACCAACTCTCACACTCAGCCTCACGGGTGTATTCTAACACAACCACCAAAGCATGCCACTAGCATGTAAAGACCATGTAAAGCGCTCAATATTTGCTTTTCAGGTTAAAGTGGGCCCCAACACAACAGCGTCTTCAACCACCCCTCTCAAATGCTAAATCTACTTTATATTATTCTTGAAAATTTTGCAATGTATCTACTCTATCTTAAAAATAAAAAATTCTTTTAATCCCAGTTGCTACTAGCTAACATCTTTAATTCTCAACAGACACACTTGAAGCTGATTTTAATTCTCAGCAAACAGAACTAACCGTATAGCCTGAAGCCCGCCACCGGTAAAGTGGCATAAGCTCAACGCCGACGGCGCTGCGAAGGATTGTCCATGACCAGCAGTTCTTAGGGATTCTGATGGAAGATGGGTTACTGGTTTTGCCAAAAAGGTTGGTATTTGCGACGCACTAACGGCAGACCTCATCAGTCTGGACTTGGCGTGGGAAAGGGGATTTCAAAATCTAGTGATTCTTCTGTTGTAATTCATATCATTAAGAACAGAAGGCTCCACCGTCTGGGAAGCTCCACCGCAGCCGGTTCTTGCATAGCTTGTACAGTTAAATAACGTGATTGCCGAAAGTCCGAAACCCCCTCCTTAAAAAAAAAAAAAAGGAAAAATCTAGGGAACAGCAATCTTTCAAAAAATTGGCCAGTATTTAACCATAGAAAGAAAATTGAATGATCTTACATTATTAAATTTAATTTCACACTATTAAAGATACTATTGATGGCCAATTAATAGTTACAAAATATAAAAGTTGGAATTCGATGGTTTCAGAACGTTTGGACCATAACAAAACATGTTATTTTAAGTTTTTTAATAACGACTAAATAATCATTTTCTAATTTTAATTACAAATTAATTTCGTATATTTTTTTTTAATTATAAAAAATATTTTTTTTTATAAATTATTATTTTATGAATCAACTATTATGTTTATTAACAATCAAAAACAAAAACAATAACGAATTAGATATTCCATTGATCGTAATAAAATTTTTGGGCATTCCAGGGTTGTGAAATCGTGTTTCATTGAAAAACAATCGATTGAATTATAACTCAATCGATTGGATTATAGTTTATCACAAAACAATCCATTGAAAATTGCAAGACAGCATAGTTTTCGCATAAATCAATCAATTGGTCATAGTATTTCAATCGATTGGACGATGAATAACATGTGGATTTTTTATAATTCAATCGATTGTTTATATCTTCCAATCGATTGAATGCTTCAAAACAATCTGAGATTCACAATTCAATCCATTGTTTTTGTTACTCAATCCATTGAATTTACCAAAACAATATGGAAGCAATGATTTATTCTTACACAAGGCATATCAATGACTTTGCTGCAATGCTCCGAGATGAAGAGGCTGCTGAAATTGCAAGTAAGATCAAAGTGGTTGATAGTGAATAGAAAAAGATTTAAATTCTAATCTTACCAAAATTACTGTGATTTTTTACGTAGAACATCCAAAGGTTGTGTTGGTGTTCTTGAACAAAGGAAGGAAGTTACACATTACACGTACGTGGGAGTTTATGTTAATGGAGAAGCAAAGTGGGGGTGATTAGCCCTGCTTCAGTGTTTAGCAAAGCTAGATTTGGTGAAGATACCATAATTGGGAATTTTGACACCTATAAATTTTACATCTTTCTGCCATAATTCTCTTTTATTTCCTTGTAGCACATCAATTTCAAAAGTGACTAGTAAAAGTATCGTATACTCTATTATCTGTCCTTGTTCCATGGCAATCTCGCTGTTTTTAAAAACAATAGAGACAAAAAAATGTGCAATCACAATCCATTCTGTGAAAAGTATGATCTTGTCTTGTTATGCAGCCGTGTAAATCACATTGTCGTGGACCCTTCAAATATTTGTGACATACAAATCATCCATTACCCATCATGTTTCTCCTTTCGAATTCAATAAACCGTATTAACTAGCAAGTACTATACTGTTACATATAATAGTGTTTTTCTCCAATAGTTTATGCGCTGTGATTTCTTTCATTATTGTACGTGCTTTTCATGAAAGTTTGATTAAAATTTACATGTAGGTGTATGGCCAGAATCTCCTAGTTTTAGAGATGAGGGCATAGGTCCCATTCCTTCAAGATGGAAGGGATCTTGTGACGGTGGTAGTCCTGACTTTCATTGCAACAAGTGAGATTTTAACTTCTTTCTTTCTCGCTTTTTATTGATACTGTTTAATGTTTATTCACTCTCTCATTTTATTCTCTCTATAAAGAACAGTACTAGAAATCTTAAAAAAATTATGCAAACACGTAAAACAGTAACAGAAATTTAATCATATCCTGATTACAGGAAGCTGATAGGAGCAAGGTACTTCAACAAAGGGTATGCTGCATATGCAGGGCCAAGTGTACTGAAGAACGGTACTCTTAACACGGTACGAGATTATGAAGGTCATGGATCACACACACTATCAACATTAGGTGGAAACTTTGTCCCCGGCGCTAACGTCTTCGGCTTTGGCAATGGAACCGCGGAAGGCGGCTCTCCTAAAGCTCGAGTGGCTTCTTACAAGGTTTGTTGGCCGCGAGTTGACGGCGGTGAGTGCTTTGATGCTGATATCATGGCGGCTTTCGACATGGCTATACATGATGGTGTGGACATTCTTTCCCTCTCTCTTGGAGGGGATCCCGTTGACTACTTTGAAGATGGTATCGCCATTGGTGCATACCATGCTTTCAGCAAGGGAATCACCGTAGTGTGCTCTGATGGCAACTCGGGACCAAAACGGGGATCTGTCTCCAACATTGCGTCTTGGATACTCACGGTAGCTTGCAAGCACCTTTCATATTATTTTGATGAATTCAATCGATTGAGTAACAAAAACAATTTATTGAATTGTGAACCTCAGGTTATTTTGAAGCATTCAATTGATTGGAAGATATAAATAATCGATTGAATTATAAAAAATTCACATGTTATTCATCGTTCAATCGATTGAAATACTATGAGCAATCGATTGATTTATGCGAAAACCATGCTGCCTTGCAATTTTCAATCGATTATTTTTTGATAAACTGTAATCCAATCGATTAAGTTATAATTCAATCGATTATTTTGATAATCCAATCAATTGGTTTTCAATGAAACACGATTTCACAGCCCCTGGACGAATGTCACGGATCAAATATAAACTTTTAATCTATTGGAATGGCCAAAAGCTTTATTATGATCAATGGAAGATCTAATTCGTTATTGTTTTTGTTTTTTATTGTTAATAAACATAATAGTTGATTCATAAAATAATAATTTATAAAAGAAAAAATAGTTTTTATAATTAAATAAAATATATGGGGTTAATTTGTAATTAAAATTAAAAAATGACTATTTAGCAATTATTAAAAAACTTAAAAAAACATATTTTGTTATGGGACCATTTAATGGTCCAAACGTTATGGGACCATCGAATCCTATGCAAGCACTCCTCTATAAAAAATTTTCAATTTATTTTACCCAAAAACACTCAACAATTTCTATGCCAAAAACATTGAACAATTTCTTTGAAAAAAAAAATAAATGGTTAAATTAGTCTTCTAAACATCATTCATTCTTTAAATTAGTCTTCGAAATATTTTTTTAATTAAATTTGTTAATAAAAAATTTTAAATTAGTCACTTTAGTCTTTTTGTCACTTTTGTTGCTAACGACTTCAAAATTTATTGATATAACACATTAAATGACACCACAATATACACTTAGTAGTTCTAATTGACGGCTAACATGATAAGTTTATGAAATCAGACCAAATTAATCTCAAATTGAGAAATTCTAATACCTCAATTTTTTTCAATTAAATTTTAATTTAATATAATTTGATAAATTTATTATGTTAATAGTTAATTAATATTCCTATATATTTGTTATAGTATTAATTAAGGTACCACATTAATAAATTTTAGCACTGTTAATAAAAAATAATAAAAAAAATTAATGCAATTAATTTAAAATTTTTAAAAAATTTATTTAATTTAAAAAATAAATAATCTTTCAGAAACGAATTTGGTCCTATATCCAAAATAAATAAAACATGTTCTCTGGCTTAAGTTTGATAGACAAAAAAAAAATATATTGCTCGAGAGTATCAGGGATTATGTAAATAATAATTAATTTTTAATGGTCACATATTTACTGAAGAAATAATCTATTTAGCTCTAGACAATCTCTTATTGTTAGTCAACAAAAAGTTAGATGGTTTAACAATATTTAGACTATTAAACAGTTTTAATAATAAAATATATTTTTAAATATTTTAATAATTATTAAATAACTACGGGAATATAAATTTTTGAAAATTACAGTCCACTTTATTTTGACAGTATAAAATATACATATATAGTACAAAAATTTATAAAATCAAATTATTTTTACAAAAAAAAGTCAACAAAAGTCTCTGATTAAGAAAACTAAGATATCTGTAGATAAAAAACAAATAATAAAATTTTTAGTTATTATTTTTGTATAAAAAAGTCTAATTTTTTATTAATAATTAGTTTTAACATTCGTTATCTAAAATTCAAAACAATTTAACTTGTATACTTTTACATTTAATCACGTGTTAACTGTTAAATCTATTGCACAAATAGAAATAATTAATTTTTATACTTTCTATTTAAAAATAATATTTTTTCTCTATATATATAAAAATATAATTAGATATTAGCATAAAAAAATTATACTGATAGTTATAAAATTAACTCAAAATTAATTTTTTTAAAATAATTGAATCTTGATTCTAACTTTTAATTATAATATTAGTATTCTCTCTAAATTACATGTAATAAATATTTAAAAAAAGAGAAATAAAAATATAAATTAGAAAGATAAGCGATGAAAATTTAAAACTAAATAAAAAACTAAAAAATTATGTATATAATAATAATAATATTTTTTATTTAAATTATATAATTTTGTTAAATTTTGTTTTCTGTGGAAGAGAAAGATAGAAAAAATAGAGAATGAGAGAAAAGACAGAAAAAGATAAAGATGAAGAATGAGAGTGAGAGTGAGAGTTTGTTAATTTTGGAAGAAAAAAAATTATTTTAAATGTAAAAAAATATCGGATGATATATTTGATTTATCAAATTACTAACTTAAAATATAAATTATATATAGAGTAAAAATAGTAGAGAGAAATAGAAAAATAGACAGAGGTAGATGAGAGAATTTAGAAAGGAAATTTATTAATTTTAAAAAAAGAATATTTTCTCTCAATTTTAATAAGAGAGTGTCATGTGACACATTTGATTATTAAATTAGATAATAATATATAATATATAATATAGGTATATTTTAATTTCAATTTTAATATTTTAATTTTAATTTTACTGCAATTAAAGAGTGACATGTTGTACATTTTTATTGTCAAATTAGTAATTAGTCATTGATATTGATAATCATATATAAAATAGATAGAGTGGTTGAAGAAATGAGAGAAATAGAGAAAGAAAGAGGGAGGAGGAGAAAACTTTTTAATTTTGGAGGGAAAGATTTTATTTCAATTGCAATAAAGGAATAATGACATGTGACACATTTTGGTTGTAAAATTAGTAAGGACTAAGGAGAATGGAAGAATTCTTTAATTTTGGAGGGAAAAATTTAATTTCAATTACAATGAGAGAGTGACATGTGGTATATTTTGGTTGTAAAATTAGTAAGGAGGAGAGGAGAATTCCTTAATTTTATTTAAAGGAAAAATTTTGATTCCAATTACAATAAAAAAGTGACATGTGATACATTTTGGTTATAAAATTAAAGATATATAATAAACAATAGAATATATAATAGATTTTTTTTGAAGTATTATTTATTAATTAATCCTTCAATTATTATTTTATCTAAAAATCTACCCTTTATTTTATTATTCATCATTTATATTTTATGGACATCATGAACAATTAAAAATAATAAAAACATAGAATTTTTATTGTTGATCTTAATTCTAATATAATCATATATTCAAGGTATGCACTGTCCATATATTTCCTTTTAATTACTAACGTAAAAATCTCTTAGTCACCTAATTTGAGAATCTAACTTATTATGAATAACAAGTTTAATAGCTCGTGCCATACACGTGATAAGATTGAAATTATAATTTTAAATTCTTTTGTTAAGATTAAAATTATAATTTTAAATTCTTTTATTAAGATTAATTTGAATTATAATAATTTGATTAATAAAAATATAACATATTATGTATTGTTTATTTTTTCTTAATCTAATATTAAATATATTAACTCTAAAATAGTTATTAATTAGTTTTAGTAATTTACTTTTTTTAATAAATCAAACATATATACTTAATGTGACCATAAATAACCTAGTAATACTTAGACTCACCAATAAATTTGTATATGTTGTTTTACTGTCAAGTAAGAACATATTAAAATCAGCTCAAAATAAATAATAAATTATTAGAGAATTCTAATGCACAAAATTCTCTAATAAACAATAAATAATTTAAACCCACTAAAAAATAACTCAACACTTTTCTTTAATACCTATAAAATATATACCTGAAATAATATTATATCAATGTTAGTATACAGTTTTACAATCATCGACCGTATAATACGTGACTCCTTCTTAAAAGTTATTCTACATACGTGTGCAGTCGAAAGATAAATTACTGGACTTTATTTTATTTTTCTAAATTACTATAATTATACATTATTCATTAAATGCTACTTGTAATATAATTGTAATATTGTAATATAATTATAATAAAGATATTTTTCTAAAATAAATTTAGAAGAGAGAATAGTGCTTTCATTTTGGAGGGAAAATGAATTCATGAGAAATTGACACTTCACTTTTATTAGTTGATAATGTATTAAATATTGATTTTATATAATTATAATAAAGATATTTTCCTAAATTAGTATAATCATGCATTATTCGTTAAATGTTAATTGTAATATAATTATAATAAAGATATTTTTCTAAAATAAATTTAGAAGAGAAAATAGTGATTTCATTTTAGAGGAAAAATGAATTTATGAGAAATTGACACCTCACTTTTATTAGTTGGAGGAAACATACAGTTTTAGTATATTTCTCGTTATTATATATTTTCTCTAATCATATATCCACTGTTTTCTTTCCTTCGTTTCAGCATTTTGAACCTGGGTTTAACTTATCGTAGTTCTCACTTCTCAGTCATTCTATTAGATGTAGTTGATAACTATTGAAATTCTTTGATTAACATAGGAGAAAAATATATTATTATATGATAGAATTAATATGAGTATATTTTGTTATTAAAAACATAAAGTTAATGTAAAATAAAATTACACATAAAAAAAGTAAAGAAAATAAAATTAAAATAGCAAAAATGAGAAAAAGATTATTTTTACAATTTTGTTTTGTCATTTTTATGTATAGAAGATTAGAAAATAATTATTTTTATTTATTCCTTAAATTTATATATCATAAAAATCAAATCAACATACATAATTTTAAAGTGTGTGATACTTAAATATCTAATCAAATCAATTAGTTGATATAATTAATGCATCATAATGAATTGTATTTAATGAGTTAAACAAAATAAATTAAGAAACACTCTCAGAAATATGCTACGTTGACTCTATCATTAAATGTAAAAAATCGACTTTTATATAATAGAATCGATAATATAATAGACGGTGAGAAAGAGAAAGATAAACATTTTAGATCCTAGGTTGTTTCATTTGGATGTTGTAATGTGGGTATCACATTATTTTATTTATTCTACCCTATAGACCTTTTTGCAACGTTATTTCAGTATCAATAGAATTTTACTACCTTTTAGAAATAAATTAAAATCCAAAATAAAACTGAAAAAAAATAAAGAATATAAAATTATTTATTGAACTTTTATTTTATTTTTTGTTATTATAACAGGTATTTTTATTTAATATATCAACACCGTACAAAATTAATCATAAAAAAAGTATAAAATATAAATAAATATATTGAATTAAGAGATAAAATTATGTTTGTTATCTCATTTTTACTTTTAGCAACACAATATAATATCATGTACTCAACATAATTTAAGATGCAAATCATAATTAATTATACTTTTTATTTTAAAATATTTAAAATTAATCTTAATATAAATAAAAGTAATTTAATATATTAAATAAATTAATAGAATAATATAAGTCAACTATTTTTTTTGATTAATTTTGTTGTTTTTTCTGACTAACATTAAAATTACGACTTTTTTTTTTAATTTGACCGTGAAATAAAATTAGAGTTGTTGGTCTACACTATTAAAAAAAAATAATATTATGCAATTACATTTGTACATATAACATGTTCCTAAATTTTTATATGCAAAAATTAAGATTCTGTATTTATTTATTTATGCCATAAATAAGTATTATTTACAATTATTCGTATTGATTTAAAAGTTTAAAAACTTTTGTACGTATTAATTTTATATTTAATATTAAAATATGAAAATTTAATATAATATTTTATTATTAATGTATGTAGTATTACATTATAAAATATAAAAATTAAAATGATTATTATATAGCTTAGATGGATTGAACTAAATATAAAATTATAAAATAGAATTGTATTATTAAATTTTAGTAATTTTATTTAGTTAATAATATAAAATATGATAGAAGTGACTATTTATAATTGAATAGTTTTGGTTGATTTATTGATTAGACTAAAAAATCGAAAAACACTCTAAATAAAAAGCCAAATTAACTTTAATATTAAATTCATTAATACAATTTTAATTTTATATAATAGTTAGATAATAAATTAATAAAAGTAAATGGAATGATGGCTTTAATTAGTAGTTGATAAAATACTCATTTAGAATAATTAAAAAAAGTAAAAGTATGATATTATTAAAATAATACATTTTTATGTTTAAAATACATTTAAATAAAATATTTGTAAAATATAAAATTTAGAATAACATATCTTCATGAATATTAATCATTAATCAATTATGAACTAATATAAAATTATAATACAATTTATTAACAAAAAATAATCAACAATTAATATTAATAAATATAAAAATCATCCAAACACTTTAATTAAAAGTATGAGTGGTTAATTATTATTTATTATTAATAATATTTTGTTTATAACTAAAACTAAAAATATAATTATTCAGATTTAGATTTTAAAAGAATAAATATATAAGTAACAAATAATCTATTTTATCATGCATATTATAAATTAATGAATTAAACTAACTGATATAATGAATTATAATTAATTAATTGGTATAAATTATAATAAATTATATGATATTCAAAAAGAAAATAAAATGAATAAGAAGAAAATAAAAAGAAATAAAAGAGATAAAAGACTACAATAAAATAAATTGAGTGTGAGAGTTTCTTTTTTATTTTTTTATTTTACAAACAGGTAAATAACTTAAGCTTAATTACAGAATTTTTTTTTTATTTATGCATACATGATAACACCATGGTCTATAAATATTTCATGGATAACATATCATATATTGCTCTAAATGATGAGCACGAAAGTTGAAGAGTGTGTGGTGGTTTGTGTCCACGACAGTTGCCTTCTTGCGACGACGCCTCATAGGAAGAAAAAGAATTGTTGTAAAAGCTACCCAATAATTACACATCATATATTAATTTTGTTAAAATTATATAATTTTTCATAATATGATTAGAATCGTTATCTTCTATCATAATCAGAGAAAACCCGGACAATGACTAAGAATATTATACCTGATATACACAAATTGAAATAGAAATATATGTCTTGAAATTTAGAAATATAAATCTATTATATCTTCCTAAACAAACCTAAACAACTCTACACCAATAGCCCGTGCCATGTCGTGTTTTTCAAGACTTATATTTAGGAACATATAGAATTTTAATAATAATACACGGGTAATTGAAATAGTTTATATACGAATTTTTCAAGTTATTATTATTATTATTATTGGATAATAAATAAGAATTAGAATTATATTAATATTTTTAAAATTAATATAATTAAAATGACTAAAAATATTTAAAATTAATGTGCGTTATTAATATCATAAAATTTGATCATTTTATAATTAGATTCAAATATTCTTATCATGATTACTACGACCGGTGCAATTATCATATCATTATCATATATTATTATTATTATTATTATTATTATTATTATTATTATTATTATTATTATTATTATTATTATTATTATTACTATTATTATTATTAAAATGATTAAAAGTATTTTCAATTGATAATTGATAAGTAGTTTAATAATGCATTAAATATTGATTTGATATAATTATAATAAAGATATTTTTTATAAAATAATTTAGAATAGAGAATAAGAAAGTTCATTTTGGAGGGAAAACGGAGTCACGAGAGATCGACACCTCACCTTCCTTAGTTGGGGGAAAATCCAGTTTTAGTATATTAAGTAGATGCTATTTTTTTTTAATTTGTAGTCAATGAAATATAAATTTATGCTAACTCCAACTATGCATTTTTGAAAGATGTTTGCTACGGTACGATGATAAATTCATACGTACTGACACGTTTAAAATATAGACAAATAACAATAAGATATGTGGAATTTATTTTCCATGTTAGCATTTTTTTTTTAAATATATAGTATATCACCACTTTTACTAAAACACCCTTTTAATTAAATAAAAATAAAAAAATTATTTATTTAATTTTATAAAAAGACTTAAACATCCTTCTTTTATTTGATTAGACAAAAATACCCTTTTAAATTAATCAAATTTTAGAATTCAATTAATCCTAATTTTATAGTTTCAAATAATTGAAACAACAAAACAAAAACACATTAAAAAAACAAAAAATCAAAATTGTTCTTCATCTGTGTTAAACATATTAAAAAAATAAAAAACCAAAATTGTTCTTCATCTGGGTTCAGAAACCTTCTCGTTCACGCCTCTGAAGGTTTCAGTCTTCTTCATCTTCTTCTCTCCTCTTCCTATCCTCTCTCTCTGCTACTCGATCTCTCTCATCTGTCTCACTGTGTGTCGCACGCAAGACACCATCGTTTTGCTGGGATGCCCTAGCCAATTACCCAACCCAGCAACCTTAGCTCCACACAATGGCTAAACACGAACCCATCCCTCCCATCACCCTCGAGCTCCTCCTTCCTCTCTCCGTCATCAATCTCACTCCCTCACCTCCGTCCATCTCCCGCCGCCGTCGCCGAAATGAGCTTCAAAGCCACCGTCGTTATTGTGCAGCTCTGTTCCACCATCGTGCAGCTATCGTTTCAGCTTTGAAAGCACCGTCGCACAGCTCAGTTCCATCGTCGCGGGGCTTGCCTTTTTTTTCCGTCGTGCATCTCTGTTCCATAGTCACCGGCGCTATCTCTATTCCACCTGTCATCCCTTCGGTCGTGCCCTTGTCCCCCTCTTGCTCAGGATCTGCTCTACTCTGTTTTAGGGCTTCTAGCTTCTAGGTATTTTTTTTATAACAATTATTGAATAATTGTTGTTAGTTAACTTGTGAACTTGTTATAGGTTAAATAATTGTTGAATAAGTGTTAATTAATCTGTGAATCTTACTGTTTTTACTGTGAATTACTCCATTATTAATGATTCTGATAATTCATCGAAGAAGGCTGTGTTTGATGAGGATGAGGAAGATAAATACAAGGAAAAAAATCCGGAAAATAGTTTGAAGAGAAAAGAGAGTGGCGGTGGAGGAAAGTCAACCTTGGAAGAATTAATAAGGGAAGAGGAGAAGAAAAAGGAGAAAATCAACAGGAAGAACTATTGGTTGCGTGAGGGAATCATTGTTAAGGTTATGAGCAAGGCCTTGGCAGAGAAGGGGTACTACAAGCAAAAGGGTGTGGTGGAATGATACCTTGGAAACTTCATGTCACCGGAAAACTCTTTCACAGTGGGTTAGCTCATAAAGTATGCTCTTCATTCATATAGTACTACCTTTAACATTTCGCTCGGCTATGGCATTTTCTACTACTATTATTTTTATTTTGGTTTTTTTATTTGATGAGTATGATATATAATATTAATAAGTCAATAATGAAGTTCTAATTCTTGATTTTGTGAGAGATGTGGTATGTGTGTGTAAGTAAACATAATTATTCCAATTTTACTCCTTCTCTACTAAACTGTATTCTTGATGACAAAACAAGAGAGAAGAAAAAAGCTTGTCTTGGTTCTGTGACTATCAAAGTAGATTATAACCAATTCTGTAGTTGCTTTTGTCTTTAGGCCTTACCCCTGCTACGTGGAAACTTGACCAAGTATTGACCAATCAATACATTTTTTTATAATTTTAATGTTTTCTATGACTTCGACTCTTAAGCTTTATAATATTGTAAGTACTGAGTTGTTAACTTGTCTATTATTTCATATTTGGTTTCTTGCAGGCTATAAATCCTCTGGAGCTATCCATGGATGCTCTAAAGGAAATCCAGTCATGATTTTATGAAGACTTTCCACCACATCCACAGGAACAGATCTATGGGTTTGCAACCGCATCAACCATGAAACCAACCCAATGGAGCTGTAAGTTTGTGGGCTCAAATTATTACTTTAGTACTTCTTTTTTAATATAAGATCTTCAATATTCATGATTATATTTTCTACCATAGATCCTGGAGGTGGAATCAACCAAATTCCAGGGGAATGTACTATTTCAGGAGATGTCAGGTTTATGCTCTAGGAAATTACAATCAATCTAGATTTTTCTTTTAGGAATGGTTTTGATATGGCATTAGTGATGTTTTTATTTTGTGTGTTGCAGGTTAACCCCATTTTACAAGTAAGTAACATCTTATAATATGGCCAAAGTTGTGCTCTTTTTGGAACTTTGGATCCAATTTTTTATTCTTCATTTTACTAGTATATTTCATTTGCAAAGTAATTCCGTAAAGGTAGAAAAAAACATGTGAGAATAAGAGATTTCAATGATTTTTCAAGCATATCCTGTGGTCTAATACTTTGTTCAGTGTGAAGGATGTACTAACAAAGCTGCAAGAATATGTGGATAACATTAATCTCAACATACATAAGCTAGAAACACGGGGTCCTGTTTCAAAATATGTCTTGCCTGATGATGACTTAAGGGGAAGGTTTGACTTATTTATCCTCCACTATATTTAGCTATTAAGGTTTGGATCCCTTGATTTTTAATTTTCACGTATGTGTAGCTATTAAGGCTTCTTTTGCATTCTTCTACAGCCTTACTCTAACTTTTGATGAGGCAAATTCTGGAGTAGCTTGTGATCTTAATTCCAGAGGCTACCATGTTTTGTGCAAAGCAACTAAAGAAGTAGTTGGGCATGTGAAGTGGTGCACGAAATTGTGATCTCTAGCAACGACACCAAAATCCTTTTGCGTCTGTCACTACGCCCAACACTCGCGAGTTTGAAGCTCGTCATAGTCATCCCTTCCCAGATCCTACTCGGAATACCACAGACAAGGTTTAGATTTTTCGGATCTCAAGAATGGCTACCAATAATTCTAGCTTATACCACGAAGACTCCGATCTTTCGGAATGGAGGCTAAGAGATAAACGCTCAATCCAAAGTAGAACAGAAGTGGTTGTCAGGCACGCGTTCATAGGTTGAGAATAGTGATGAGTGTCATGGATCATCATATTCATCATGTTGAAGTGCAAGCGAATATCTTAGAATAGGAATAAGCTTGAATTGAATAAGAAAACAATAGTACTTTGCATTAATTCATGAGGAACAGCAGAGCTCCACACCTTAATCTATGGTGTGTAGAAACTCTACCGTTGAAAATACATAAGTGATGATGGTCCAGGCATGGCCGAATGGCCAGCCCCCAAGTCTAAGGAAAAATGTTCCAAAGATCGTCCAAAAGACCCTGAATACAATAGTAAAAAGTCCTATTTATACTAAACTAGTTACTAGGGTTTACAGAGATAAGTAAATGATGCAGAAATCCACTTTCGGGCCCACTTGGTGTGTGCTTGGGCTGAGCATTGAGCTTTCATGTGTAGAGACTCTTTTTGGAGTTAAACGCCAGGTTGTAGCCTGTTTCTGGCGTTTAACTCCAGAATAGGGCAGGAAATTGGTGTTTGAACGCCAGTTTGCGTTATATAAACTCGGGTAAAGTATAGACTATTATATATTTCAAGAAAGTCCTGGATGTCTACTTTCCAACGCAATTGAGAGCACGCCAATTGGATTTCTGTAGCTCCAGAAAATCCATTTCGAGTGCAGGGAGGTCAGAATCCAACAACATCTACAGTCTTTCTTCAGCCTTTGAATCAGATTTTTGCTCAAGTCCCTCAATTTCAGCTAGAAATTACCTGAAATCACAGAAAAACACACAAACTCATAGTAAAGTCCAGAAATGTGATTTTTATTTAAAAACTAATAAAAATATACTAAAAACTAACTAAATCATACTAAAAACTACTTAAAAACAATGCCAAAAAGCGTATAAATTATCCGCTCATCACAACACCAAACTTAAATTGTTGCTTGTCCCCAAGCAACTGAAAATTAAATAGGATAAAAAGAAGAGAATATACTATTAAATTTCAAAATATCAATGAAACTTAGCTCCAATTAGATGAGCGGGACTAGTAGCTTTTTGCCTCTGAACAGTTTTGGCATCTCACTTTATCCTTTGAAGTTTAGAATGATTGGCATCTATAGGAACTCAGAATTCAGATAGTGTTATTGATTCTCCTAGTTCAGTATGTTGATTCTTGAACACAGCTACTTTATGAGTCTTGGTCGTGGCCCTAAGCACTTTGTTTTCCAGTATTATCACCGGATACATAAATGCCACAGACACATAATTGGGTGAACCTTTTCCAGATTGTGACTCAGCTTTGCTAGAGTCCCCAGTTAGAGGTGTCCAGAGTTCTTAAACACACTCTTTTTTTTTTTTACTTTGGATCATGACTTTAACCGCTCAGTCTCAAGCTTTTGGCTTGACACCTTCACGCCACAAGCACATGGTTAGGGACAACTTGGTTTAGCCACTTAGGCCAGGATTTTATTCCTTTGGGCCCTCCTATCCACTGATGCTCAAAGCCTTGGATCCTTTTTTTTCCCTTGCCTTTTGGTTTAAAGAGTTATTGGCTTTTTCTACTTACTTTTCTTTTTCTTTCTCTCTTTTTTTTTCGCCATTTTTTTCTGCAAGCTTTTGTATTCACTGTTTTTTCTTGCTTCAAGAATCAATTTTATAATTTTTCAGATTATCAATAACATTTCTCTTTTTCATCATTCTTTCAAGAGCCAACAATTTTAACATTCATAAACTACAAATTCAAAAGACATATGCACTGTTCAAGCATTCATTCAGAAAACAAAAAGTATTGCCACCACATCAAAATAATCAAACTAATTTCAAGGATGAATTCAAAATTCATGTACTTATTTTTCTTTCGTAATTAAAACATCTTTCATTTAAGAGAGGTGATGGATTCATAGGATATTCATAGCTTTAAGGCATGGATACTAGACCCTAATGATCATGTAATAAGACACAAACATAAATAAAAATAAAGCATAGAGAACGAAAACAAAAAAAAAATTAACTAGACAAGGAGATTAAGGAACGGGTCTACCTTAGTGAGGGTGGCGTCTTCTTCCTCTTGAAGAACCAATAGTGTTCTTGAGCTTCTCTGTGTCTCTTCCTTGCCTTTTTTGCTCCTCCCTCATAGCTCTTTGATCTTCTCTGATCTCATGGAGAATGATGGAGTGCTCTTGGTGCTCCATCCTTAGTTGTCCCATGTTGGAACTTAATTCTCCTAGGGAGGTGTTGATTTTCTTCCAATAGTTTTGTGGAGGAAAGTGCATCCCTTGAGGCATCTCAGGAATTTCATGATGAGGAATTTCATCATGCTCTTGTTGAGGTCCATGAGTGGGCTCTCTTGTTTGCTCCATCCTTTTATTAGTGATGGGCTTGTCCTCATCAATGAGGATATCTCCCTCTATGTCAATCCCATCCGAATTGCAGATATGGCAAATGAGGTGAGGAAAGGCTAACCTTGCCAAAGTGGAGGACTTGTCAGCCACCTTGTAGAGTTCTTGAGGTATAATCTCATGAACTTTCACTTCCTCCCCAATCATGATACTATGGATCATGATGGCCCAATCCACAGTTACTTCGGATCGGTTGCTAGTAGGAATGATAGAGCGTTGGATGAACTCCAACCATCCTCTAGCTACAGGCTTAAGGTCCGGTCTTCTCAATTGAACCGGCTTGCCTCTTGAGTCAACTTCCCATTGAGCTCCTTCCACACATATATCCATGAGGACTTGGTCCAACCTTTGATCAAAGTTGACCCTTCTAGTGTAGGGGTGTGCGTTTTCTTGCATCATTGGCAAGTTGAACGCCAACCTTACATTTTCTGGACTGAAATCTAAGTATTTCCCCCGAACCATTGTAAGCCAATTCTTTGGATTCGGGTTCATACTTTGATCATGGTTCCTAGTGATCCATGTGTTTGCATAGAACTCTTGAACCATTAAGATTCTGACTTGTTGAATAGGATTGTAGAGTACTTTCCATCCTCTTCTTCTAATCTCTTGTCGGATCTCCAGATATTCGTCCTTTTTGAGCTTAAAAGGGACCTCAGGGATCACCTTTTTCTTGGCCACAACTTCATAGAAGTGGTCTTGATGGACCTTTGAGATGAATCTCTCCATCTCCCATGACTCAGAGGTGGAAGCAATTGGCTTCCCTTTCCTCTTTCTTGAGGTTTCTCTGGCCTTAGGTGCCATTAATGGTTATGGAAAAACAAAAAGCAACGCTTTTACCACACCAAACTTAAAATGTTTGCTCGTCCTCGAGCAAAAGAAGAAAGAAAGTAGTAGAAGAAGAAGAAAATAAAGGAGATGGAGGGGGATTTGTGGTTCGGCCAAGGGGTAGAAGTAGTAGTTGTAATGTGTGAAAATGAGGTAGTGTTGATGGGTTTATATAGGGGTGGGGGGAGGGTTAGGTTTCCTGTATTAGGGTTGGGTTTGGGAGGGAAATGATTTTTGAATTTGGAGGTAGGTGGGGTTTTTGGAGAAAAGGGGATTGATTTGAGTGGTGAAGAGTATTTGGGGAAGAGATATGGAGGTGATTGGTGAAGGGTATTTGGGAATGAGTGTTATGAAAGGGTGTGAATAGGAGAGAAGAAGAGGTGGGGTAGGTGGGGATCCTGTGGGGTCCACAGATCCTGAGGGGTCAAGGACTTAACATCCCTGCTCCATTTAGGCGTGCAAAACGCCTTTGGTGTGCACTTCTGGCGTTAAACGCCAGGTTGCTGCTTGTTTCTGGTGTTTAACGCCAGCTTTTCTCCCATTCTTGGCGTTAAACGCCAATTACATGCTCTGTTCTGGTGTTAAACGCCAGTCTGGTGCTTGTTTTTGGCGTTAAACGCCAGTTTGATGCTTCTTACTGGCGTTTAAACACCAGTAAGCTCTTCCTCCAGGGTGAGCTATTTTTAATGCTATTTTTCATTCTGTTTTTTATTTTTCAGTTGTTTTTGTGACTTCACATGATCATCAACCTAAAGAAATCATAAAATAACAATAGAATATATATATAACATTGGGTTGCCTCCCAACAAGCGCTTCTTTAATGTCAATAGCTTGACAGTGAGCTCTCATGGAGCCTCACAGATAATCAGAGCAAGGTTGAGGCCTCCCAACACCAAACTTAGAGTTTGGTTGTGGTCTCCCAAAACCAAACTTAGAGTTTGAATGTGGGGGTTCTGTTTGACTCTGTATTGAGAGAAGCTTTTCATGCTTCCTCTCCATGGTTATAGAAGGAGAACCTTGAGTCTTAAATACAAGGTAGTCTTTATTCAACTGAAGGACCAACTCTCCTCTGTCAACATCAATCACAGCTTTTGTTGTGGCTAGAAAGGGTCTGCCAAGGATGATGGATTCAACCTCATCCTTCCCAGTGTCTAAGATTATGAAATCAGCAGGGATGTAGAGGCCTTCAACTTTCACAAGCACGTCCTCAACTAGCCCATAAGCATGTTTCATTGATTTGTTTGCCATCTCTAGTGAGATTCTTGCAACTTGTACCTCAAAGATTCCCAGTTTCTTCATTATAAAAAGTGGCATGAGGTTTATCCCTGACCCCAGGTCGCACAGAGCCTTCTCAAAGGTCATGGCGCCTATGGTACAAGGTATGAAGAATTTTCCGGGATCAGGTTTCTTCTGAGGTAATGTCTGCCTCTTTAATGCATTCAGTTCATTGGTGAACAAGGGGGTTCATCCTCCCAAGTCTCATTACCAAACAACTTGGCATTCAGCTTCATGATTGCTCCTAGATACTTAGCAACTTACTCTTCAGTGATGTATTCATCCTCTTCAGAGGAAGAATATTCATCAGAGCTCATGAATGGCAGAAAGAAGTTCAATGGAATCCCTATGGTCTATGTATGAGCCTCAGATTCCTTTGGTTCCTCAAACGGGAACTCCTTTCTGTCCAGAGGACGTCCCATGAGGCTTTTCTCACTGGGATTCACGTCCTCCTCACTCTCTCCAGGTTCAGCCATGTTAGTCATGGTTATGGCCTTGCACTCTCTCTTGGGATTTTCTTCTGTATTGCTTGGGAGAGTACTGGGAGGAGTTTCAGTAATCTTCTTACTCAGCTGACCCACCTGTGCCTCCAAATTTCTAATGGAGGACCTTGTTTCATTCATGAAACTTAGAGTGGTCTTGGATAGATCAGAGACTATGGTTGCCAGGCCAGAATGGCTCTGTTCAGAATTCTCTGTCTGTTGCTGAGAAGATAATGGAAAAGGCTTGCTATTGCTAAACCTATTTCTTCCACCATTATTATTGAAGCCTTGTTGAGGCTTCTGTTGGTCTTTCCATGAGAAATTTGGATGATTTCTCCATGAAGAATTATAGGTGTTTCCATAGGGTTCTCCCATATAATTCACCTCTGCTATTGCAGGGTTCTCAGGATCATAAGCTTCTTCTTCAGAAGATGATTCTTTAGTACTATTGGATGCAGCTTGCAATCCATTCAGACTCTGAGAAATCATATTGACTTGCTGAGTCAATATTTTGTTCTGAGCCAATATGGCATTCAGAGTACCAATTTCAAGAACTCCCTTCTTCTGGGGCGTCCCATTGTTCACAGGATTCCTCTCAGAGGTTTACATGAACTGGTTATTTGTAACCATTTCAATGAGTTTCTGAGCTTCTACAGGGGTTTTCACGTGAAGAGATCCTCCTGCAGAATGGTCCAATGATATTTTTGACAACTCAGACAGACCATCATAGAATATACTTATGATGCTCCACTCTGGAAGCATGTCAGTAGGACACCTTTTGATCAGTTGCTTGTATCTTTCCCAAGCTTCATAGAGGGATTCTCCTTCCTTCTGTCTGAAGGTTTGGATTTCCACTCTGAGCTTGCTCATCTTTTGAGGTGGAAAGAATTTGGCCAGGAAAGCACTGACCAGCTTATCTCAAGAGTTCAGGCTATCCTTAGGTTGTGAATCCAACCATGTTCTAGCTTTGTCTCTTACAACAAAAGGGAAAAGCATAAGCCTGTAGACCTCGGGATCAACTCCATTGGTCTTGACAGTGTCACAGATTTGCAAGAATTCAGCTAAAAATTGATGAGGATCTTCCATTGGAAGTCCATGAAACTTGCAATTTTGCTGCATTAGAGAAACCAATTGAGGCTTAAGCTCAAAGTTATTTGATCAAATTGCAGAAATTGAGAGGCTTCTTCCATAGAAGTTGGAAGAGGGTGCAATAAAGTCACCAAGCATCTTCCTTGCATCTCCACCATTGTTATTAGGTTCGGCCATGTCTTCCTCTTTTTTGAAAATCTCTGTCAGGTTCTCTCCAGAGAGTTGTGCCTTAGCTTCCCTTAGCTTCCTCTTCAGAGTCCTTTCAGGTTCAAGATCAGCTTCAACAAGAATATTCTTATCCTTGTTCCTGCTCATATGAAAAAGAAGAGAACAGAAAAGAAAATATGAAATTCTCTATGTCACAGTATAGAGATTTCTTATGTGAGTATAAAAAGAAAAGAATAGAAGAAGGAGAAGAGACAAACTCGAACACAGAGAAGAAGATGGGGTTCGAATTATGAGAGAAGTGTTAGTAGATAAATAAATAAATAGAAAGAGATGAGAGGGGGAAGAATTTGAAAATTAATTAAAATAAACTAAAAATAGTTTTGTTTTTATTTTAAATGTTAATTAGAATTCAAAAATTAAGGAGAAAAATAAAATTAAATTGAAATTTAAAACAATTAGTTAATGAAAAGAAATTTTTTGAAAAAAAAAGGTTAGTAATTTTCGAAAATAAGAGAGAGAAAAGTAGTTAGGTGGTTTTGAAAATGATAAGGATTTTTAAAAATCAAACAAAAAGTTAAGTGGTTAATTGAAAAAGATTTTGAAAATCAATTTTGAAAAGATGAGAAGTTAGAAAAGATTTTAAAATTAAGTTTTGAAAAAGATATGATTGAAATTTATGATTGAAAATCATTTTGAAAAAGATTTGAAAAAGAAATTTAAAAAGATTTGATTTTGAAAATTGAAGTTGATTACTTGACTAACAAGAAACTAAAAGATATGATTCTAAAATTTAAAGATTGAACAAAATCTTAATAGGCAAGTAACAAACTTTAAAATTTTTGAATCAATCACATTAATTGTTAGTAAAGAATTTGAAATTATGAAATGAAATTAAGAAAAAAGGATTTTGAAAATCATTTTTAAAAGTTTTCGAAAATATAAGAAAATGAGAAAGATTTGATTTTTGAAAAGGTTTTGAAAAGATAAGATTTTTAAATTAAAAATTTGATTTGACTCATAAGAAACAACTAGAGTTTAAAATTTTTTGAAAAAGTCAACTCAAATATTCGAATTTTATGAGAAGAAAAAGGGAAATATATTATTTTTTTTATTTTTAAATTTTTAATGATGAAAGAAAAAAACAATGAAAAGACTCAAAACATGAAAATCATGAATCAAAACACACAATGCATGCAAGAACACTTTGAATGTCAAGATGAACACCAAGAACACTTTGAAGATCAAGATGAACATCAAGAACTTATTTTTTGGAAATTTTTTTTAAGAAAAGACACACATGCAAGACACCAAACTTAGAGATTTTCAATGTTTAGACACTAACAAATTGAAAATGCATATGAAAAACAAGAAAAGACACAAAACATGAAAATTCAAAGATCAAATAAAGACAATCATCAAGAACAACTTGAAGATCATGAAGAACATCATGCATGGGTATTCGAAAATTCAAAGAAAAAGTGACAAAGATGCAATTGACCCAAACTTACAATTTGACACTAGACTCAAACAATAAACATAAAATTTTTTTGGTTTTTATGATTTTATTAAATTTTTTTTTGTATTTTTCCGAAAATTAATTGGAAAAAGAAAAATAAGGATTTCAAAATTTTTAATGAGAATTCCAGGAATCATGCAATGTTAGTCTAAAGCTCCAGTCCAGGAATTAGACACGGTTTACTAGCCAGCCAAGCTTTTAGTGAAAGCTCCGGGCCAAAACACTAGACATGGCCAATGGCCAGCCAAGCTTTAGCATACAAATCAGGCATACAACAGCTGAATTGATGAGAATAAAAAAGCTCTTGTGATGATGAGTTGAAACCTTGGTCCAAATAATTAGACATGGCTTCACAGCCAGCCAGACTTCAACATATCATCATGAAACTCTAGAATTCATTCTTAAAAATTCTGAAGTCATAGAATAATTTATTATTTTTTTTGAAATTTTTTTTTCGAAAATAAAAATAAAAACAAAAAGCTTAAAATTAAAATAAAATTACCTAATCTGAGCAACAAGATGAACCGTCAGTTGTCCAAACTCGAACAATCCCCGGCAACGGCGCCAAAAACTTGGTGCACAAAATTGTGATCCCCGGCAACGGCGCCAAAAACTTGGTGCACGAAATTGTGATCTCTAGCAACGGCGCCAAAAACTTGGTACGCATGTTTATAATCTCAAATTCTTTTTTACAACTCTGATACAACTAACCAGCAAGTGCACTGGGTCGTCCAAGTAATAAACCTTACGTGAGTAAGGGTCGATCCTACGGAGATTGTCGGCTTGAAGCAAGCTACAGTCACCTTGTAAATCTCAGTCAAGCAGATTCAAATGGTTATGGGATTTTGATAATTAAAATATAAATAACAGAAAATAAGATAGAGATACTTATGTAATTCATTAGTGAGAATTTCAGATAAGCATATGGAGATGCTTTGTTCCTTCTGAATCCCTGCTTTCCTATTGCCTTCATCCAATCATCCCTACTCCTTTCCATGGCAAGCTGTATGTTGGGCATCACCGTTGTCAATGGCTACTTCCCATCCTCTCAGTGAAAATGGTCCAAATGCGCTGTCACTGCACGACTAATCATCTGTCGGTTCCCGATCATGTTGGAATAGGATCCAGTGATCCTTTTGCATCTGTCACTACGCCCAACACTCGCGAGTTTGAAGCTCGTCAAAGTCATCCCTTCCCAGATCCTACTCGGAATACCACAGACAAGGTTTATACTTTCCGGATCTCAAGAATGGCTGCCAATAATTCTAGCTTATACCACGAAGACTCTAATCTTTTGGAATGGAGGCTAAGAGATAAACGCTCAATCCAAAGTAGAACGAAAGTGGTTGTCAGGCACGCGTTCATAGGTTGAGAATAGTGATGAGTGTCACGGATCATCATATTCATCATGTTGAAGTGCAAGCGAATATCTTAGAATAGGAATAAGCTTGAATTGAATAAGAAAATAATAGTACTTTACATTAATTCATGAGGAACAGCAGAGCTCCACACCTTAATCTATGGTGTGTAGAAACTCTACCATTGAAAATACATAAGTGATGATGGTTCAGGTATGGCCGAATGGCCAGCCCCCAAGTCTAAGGAAAAATGTTCCAAAGATCGTCCAAAAGACCCTGAATACAATAGTAAAAAGCCCTATTTATACTAAACTAGTTACTATGGTTTACAGAGATAAGTAAATGATGCAGAAATCCACTTCCAGGCCCACTTGGTGTGTGCTTGGGCTGAGCATTGAGGTTTCATGTGTAGAGACTCTTTTTGGAGTTAAACGCCAGGTTGTAGCTTGTTTCTGGCGTTTAACTCTAGAATAGGGCAGGAAGTTGGCGTTTGAATGCCAGTTTGCGTCATCTAAACTCGGCCAAAGTATGGACTATTATATATTGATGGAAAGCCCTGGATGTCTACTTTCTAACGCAATTGAGAGCGCGCCAATTGGGTTTCTGTAGCTCCAGAAAATTTATTTTGAGTGCAGGGAGGTCAGAATCCAACAGCATCTGTAGTCCTTCTTCAGCCTCTGAATCAGATTTTTGCTCAAGTCCCTCAATTTCAGCCAGAAATTACCTGAAATCACAAAAAAATACACGAACTCATAGTAAAGTCTAGAAATGTAATTTTTATTTAAAAACTAATAAAAATATACTAAAAACTAACTAAATCATACTAAAAACTACTTAAAAACAATACCAAAAAGCGTATAAATTATCCGCTCATCATGAAGGCTTACTCAATTACTGGAAGTTTGCCACTCATTCGGGAGCTACAGGTGATAATACATTCTCGTTGCTCGGTGAAAATTAAAAATCTTTCCTAGTTGTAGGCAGTTAGCACTCAGATCCCTTACTTGAACTCTTATTTTATCTACCGCAGGATGAAGGTTTTGATGTCCAAACTGCTGGATATGGTATGGCCTTCCTAAGAACAAATTTATACACGTTGAATCTTGATGTAGAGAAGAAACAAGTTACTCACTTGCGTTTCATGTTACTATTAGGTCTAATGGCTACATACCATGCCCAGAATGAGTACTGCCTTTTTACGGATATGTCTTAAGGGTATCGAGTTTTTGCAAGCATCATCGCTCAGTTAGAGGAAGATTGAGACTACGAGTTGAACTTCATTCTAGCATTTCACGGCCTATGAATATGTCATTGCTGCTAAAGCTGAAGGAAGACCTTAAGTGACTCTGTATTCATTGTATGTATGAAGTAGAAGTTTGGTGGTATTGATTTCTACACTAGTCTTACGAAAATAGTTGACTTAGTACACTATTATCTAAGTTATATGTTGTTTTATACTATTATTAATATATATTTTCTTTTCCTTTTTGGGTGATATATAACGCTCCATGTGAAAAAATGTTTAATTAAAATTTTCAGTTTTATCTACTCAAAATAAATTCCTTTTCTTTATGAAGAATCTTATGTAACATTGTTTAGATGCTTATCTATTTACCTACTTTCTTTTGCGTTTACAACTTGACTTTAACTAGCACCTAACTTGTATGTCTTTTTTTGTCTCTTATTTAGCATAGTCAACATTGGGGTAAAGCCGTAAAGGATATATACTACCCCACTACGTCACATGGTGAATTATTCACCCCATGATAGCTAGTGGTTCAAATAAAACGTTCCATGGATAATTTAAATGGAACAGTAAATGTGCTATTTGTTTCACCAAACATTTTCCCCCATTTTATTGGAAAACATTCATAACTGGAAAATTTTTTAATCAGAACTTGCTTATTCTGTATGTAAGAGATCTCAACTAACATAATTATACAACTTTCCTTTACAAGATTAACAACTCTAATACATATACAATTTTTCATCAAGCTGTGTCAGCCATGGATGGTATTTCAAAATCTACTTGGAATATCTTTCTTCTGATTTGAGCTGTTGGATTCTTTGCCGTAGTCTACGCCGGTGGTCATGAATTTTCCAAAGGCCATGTCCCAATATAACCGTTGAGTATATGCCATGCGTGATAATGGGAGCTAGAATGTTATTTGTCTGTCACATAACCATTGCCAATTAGTTTATCCTTGAAAATCTTACACAAAACAGAAAAATATTTTCAAAAGATTATATAAAATGTAAAGCTAAGAAGATTACTTGAATCCATTCAAAACCCAAGTAGAGGGCAAGAAGTCCTTCAAGAAGAGGGGAATATATCTTTTTCATTTGGCGCTTCTCATACCATGCTGCAAACCGAAAGCAGGCAATGCAATCAGACTCATGAAACAAATATAATATGTAGAAACTGCTTAATCAATGACTAGTAGATATTATATCATAGAGAAACTTTATAAGTTTATGACTTTATTCCACCACTTTCTGAACCAAATGAAACTTTGTTCAATCTATGAATCTATGAACTGAATCTAATGCTTTGCTGCAGGGATAAGTAATTGAACCTTCAAATAGCTTTTTCAAATCTTGACGGCCCGAGCGAGATTGCAAAATAGGTGCCACAACATAAGTGGGATCTGAAAGAAGTAAACAAATAAGCAAGAGATCGTTAAGCAAGCTTAAAAACAAAATAAGTCAGTACAAAGGGAAAACATGTTGAAGGGTAATAAGAACAGGACCTTTGGGCGAGGCAGCCACATAATAGAGAGAACCAGTAAGAACAGCTGTGAGTACAGCTGCAAATGCTTGCGCAAAAGGTACAAACGGAGGCAATACCCCTGTCTACAATTTTGAAAATAAATCACCATTTAGCCACTGGAATGAAAACTTTTGCTTTGGATACTTGTAATAAGTAGCCCTTGTCAGATGGTATAACTGAAAAAGGAATAGTAACTTGAGTAATAGGTTCTTGGTAGGAACTCGGGTCAACAACTTCTGTAAATCCAAAAGCTTTTGCTGCGGCAACAATAAACACAATAACAAATAATGAACCAAGGATTGTGCTAGGTGAAAAAACAATATTCAGATCGATTTCAGGACTGATTTTGGCACTATTTTCACACTTATGTGGATTCTTATCCACGCCAATTATTCGAGATGCTCCCCTTAGTTTTGCGCCTTGTGCAACCTAATTAAAGGAGAATTCATAAATTATCTTGTAGTTTGGAAATGATAATTAGTAATCAATTGAGAACTGAAAAGTTAAGACAGACAAAGTTGTTCGCTGCACTTACAGAAAGGCCAACAGTTCCGAGACCAAATATCACCCCAGTTGATCCTTTTGTCACATTAGCAACATTCCATGCTGCGCCTAGACCTTCCATGAGTAACATAATCAATCAGAAACTAAGAATTTATCAATGGAATTAAGAGTTATGAATGCATCGAAGCAAGGCAGCAACTAGAGTTTAGTGGGCACTCTAATATTACTTTTAGATCAAGACTATACTCTATGAAAATGCATGAAATGCCACTTTGATTCTAGACATATTATGTTTCAATACAAGGTTGATGGGCCAATGCTTCATCCATCCTTCAAGCCTAAACAACTTCTACTTATGTGAGGTATACCACATATAAAAATCATTCCCAACCCAAGCAAAATGTGAACTTCTAAGTTTAAGTTAAGCAATCATTATTCCAGGCATTCAATAAGCCCAACAACACATGAAGTTAGTATTTTGTATTAACAACTTCTGGAGAGGCAGCAGCTATGTATGAGCGTGAGAATCCATCAACCCAGTTAAATAGTTTTCAGTAAGTAGCAGAACAAGAAAATTACAAATACAAGAAATAGAAAGCCTAAGATCATTATGAAACTATACTTACTTTTAAATCATGTGAAAGTTTTAAATTTTCTTCAAGATCGCTTTTTCTTTTAGCCAACTCATTAGATGCAGCTGTGATGGCTTCATTTTGCTTGTCATCGACTGCCTAATAAACAAAAAATATGTGAATTTGGGAATTGTAGTTCAACAAACTGCTGAAAGATAACCATAAATAACAAAGACATCAATAGTGATTTACTGAGTGAAACATAATAGATTAGTGAAAGACACACATATGAGCAGAGTAACTTTACCTTTTTTCCCTGATCAGGCAGCATATTCAAAATTGAGCATAAATGAACCTTTAATTATTTAAACAAAAGCTGCATCAACCAGCCCCTTCTCTCGGGTATAATCCAAATCACTCGAACTCCCACTTCCACTTCAAAATCCCACTTCCACTCCAAGCATGGTGGTAGAATCTCTTTGGAAGCATGGATTAAGCCATACTAAACCAATAGGAGCAGTTTTAACATGGCAGGAGCAATTTTACCATGGCAAGTTTTCATCTTCCACTCAATGAACAATTTATTAAATCAATCACAGCAAATCACAATATAACAATCAAAAGGTAGAGAACAACACCAAAACAATAATTTATCAAATTAACAAGTTAATAAGATCAATTAAAACTGAAAATCAAAATAACAAGAACAATTAACATTTTAAACTATAGCAAACTAACAACAAAATAAGAACTAGAAAACATACTAACCATGAAAACAACAATAAAAAAAACAATAACTGAATAATTAATACAAGAAAGAACAAGAAGAAGGAAATAAAAATCACCCTAGGATGGAGCAGTTCTGAAATTCAAACAGTACAGGGAAAGGGAGGAGCTTTAAATCGCAACGGAGATGGCTGAATGGAGGCAGACAATGGCGGAACGGTGGCTGAAAGGCCGCAGAACAGAGGCTGAACAGAGGCTCGAACACGCAGCGTAAAGGACTGAACAGAGGGCTAAGAAGCTCGAACAAGGGTTGGCTAAAAAGGGCAGAACAAGGGTTGGCAAAAAAACAGACGCAGAAGCTTGGCCAAAAAAGAGGCGGATGCGCGGCGAACAAGGGCGACGTTGCGCCGAAGCTGTAGTAGCGACGGTGGCTGGACATTGAGGAACGGCGACGAGAGATGGCTGCTTCGGTGCTTCCTCCATGCTGCGTTTGAGTTTTCTTCTGTCTTCTCTGCGTTCTTCAATGTGTTCGTTCAGAGGCCAGAGAGAGGGAACTGAGGGAGTGAGGAGGAGCTCGATGAGAGGAAGGAGGAGAGTGGCTGAGTGAGACTGTGAGAGAGGAGAGGCCAAGAAGGTGCTGCGCATTTTGGTTACTGGTTAGGGTTCCTCTAACCAACGGCACCGTTTTGAGCAAATTTTAGAAAACCGGTCGGGTCCCGGTTCGGTTTGACCGACCGGTTCTTGACCGGTTTGACGGTCCAACGACAGTTTCTGAATCTTTCGGTTTTGATATATGACCGATTCATTTTTTATACTGGTCCACGGTTTGAACCAATTTTTAGAATCTTTGTCCGAATCGCTTTTCCCTTCGGTTCACGATTTGACCGGTTCGACCAGTCGATTCGAACCGTTTTCAGAACTTTGCGTTTTTCCCATATTCCAAAAATCCGGCCAAGTGACGATTCGGTTCGACTGACCAGTTCTTGGCCGGTTCGACGGTTAAATTGTGGTTTTTGAAATTGGAGACTTTAACATTTGTCTGAGTTATTTTTTGTAGCGGTTCATGTTCAACCGGTTCAACCGGCCGGTTCGAACCGATTTTCAGAAGATAGATTATAACCATTCTCTCATGTTGTTTTTATTTTAAAATGCTTAATATATTTTAGTATCAAATTTTCAATTAAACTTACAACACAGAAGTGGTTTAAGGAATCTAAATGCTAGAGTGAAAATTAAGCTTCACCTAAATTCAATTAAAATCGAACGAAAGACAGAAACATTAATTTTCAACAAGAGTCCATAAAAAATATAGTGCATAATAATTTTTTAAGTAAAAGAGATGAAACTAACAACTCTTAGTAGTTAATATAAACTAAACATGACTACATGACAATTACGATTATTTAATTTTTGTTTGACTCCTTTTGTTTATACTTATTGTAATTCCTGGTAGCAAATTCAATGACATTACGCAGCATCAAGTTGTGGGGCCTTAGAATCAAATCCAACGCAAGTCGCATCCTTGTACCATCATTAACCTGAAAAATATAAATATTTTAGGTTACCAACAAAACCATACACATTAGCAATTGAAGTACTATTTTTTTAGCAAAAGAAAATTATATTTATTGTATAACTATAAGTCTTCCTGTAGTTTGTCATCCAGGTTGCCACCTGTTCCGAGGGTTACCTGAAACTGTAGGTCGATCTCGGACGAGATCTTCTGTACTGGTCGGAGATGACGTGTCCGGCTGGCTGGTGGCGGCCGGAGCTGTTGTGTCCGACTTGTTGGACTGGCTGCACTTCTGATCCTTTGCCACCGGATGGTGGGGGGTACCTGCAAGAGACTCCGATGCTTAAGTTAGCATGGGTATTAAACAGGTTTTATGTAGAATCAGAGTATGAGTTATACCTGGGTGCTCCAGTGTATTTATAGTGTTGAGATGTGACCTTCGTTGGGTAAGATAAGTTAGTTATCTTATCTTATCTTTATCTTTAGAGTTGAGGTCAGCATATCTTTATTGGAACCGCCCTTATCTCTATAGGCTTAGGCCGCCTTAGGATTTGGGTCGTGTTCCTCTATTTGGGCCTTTTACTGGGCTCTCTTATTGATTTGGCCGAGCTCTTTGAGACGAGGTCGGATAGTCTGTCCTGAAGAGGTTGGTCGCTTTATCTCGAATCATCCCAGGTCGGATAGCTCGACCTAGGGTATGAACAGTGCCCCTGCTTGAGCTCGATCTTCTCTTTGAGGTCGAGTCCTTGACTTCGGTCCTTCTTAAAGTCGAACTCAAGCATTTGTCGATTCCTTTCTTTGTAGAGTCTTTTTTGAATGTAGAACGTTTCCTTCTAGAAGCGCGCGCTTTTGTATTAGCGCTTTTTTGAGAATGCAAGCGGTTTTTTTCTTCATTTCTTCTTCGTAACTTCTCCCTTTACTCTCTCGTTTTCCGTTTCTCTTATCTGCTCTCTGTCTTTTGCTTGCGCTTCTGCTTTCTTGTGTTTGCGGCGTCGTTCGGCGTTTTTCTAGGCAGCCTCTATCCCTGCGCTTCCACTTTTCCTTGAAGCTTCTTTCGTCTCCAGGTTAGTCCCATTTCATATTTTTCTCGTCGTTTTTGACTTTGCGATGGAGTTTTTGATCTTCTTTTTGGAGAAAGTTTGGATCTTTCTGTTTTTATCATGCTTGACTTTGTTGCATGCTTTGGGATTTCTTCATTTTCTGCATGATTGCCTTTGCTTAATGCTTTTTAGGGTTTTCGCATGCTATCGCCTTTCCTGTTTTGTGCTTTCGATGGTGGTTTTCGCCTAATTCTGAGAAAGGTTGTGCCTTTGGTGATTTTCTGTTTGGCATTGTTGACGTTTGACAGTGCTTTCGCTGGTAGACTGTAGAAAGATAGTTACTTTGATGACTTTTTCGTTTTTTAACTTGATGGACGAAATGCTTGCTGCTTTAGGTCTTCTTTCCTTGTTTTGAGAGATACTGGGGTGTAGGTTTTTCCTAGGAATCTTGCTTTGTTATTGCCTCCAAAGGATGCCCCAGGACTTTTGGTTTGAGTCTTGGGGTTTTTCTTTTTGTTTATCCGCCCGTCGAGATGTTTTGACCCGTGCCCGAGATGTTTTTGAGTAATCCGCTCTTCTTTTCTTTTGTAGGATCTTAGTTGACCTCATGTCTTCCCGAAATAACGTCGTAGCGACGCCTTCCCAGGTCCCTGCGGGTATGGCCGATTGGGTGGACTCCATGGTTCTCATGTGTGTCTCATTGGTTGACTCTGAGTTTTGTTCTCAGCTTAGGCAGTTTCACAGCGTCTGTAGTAACTCTGGTGAAGAGAAGAATTATGAGCTTGTTCCTCCTTCCTCTGATGAGAGAGTCTGTTTCTCGACTCGAGTTGTTGACAATCGCCCTTTCTTTTATGCTTATGATTTTTTCTTTGGTCGACTCGGGGTTACTCTTCCCTTTACTCCATTTGAAATCGACTTGTTATGGTCTTGTAATGTTGCCCCTTCTCAATTTCACCCCAACTCCTGGGGTTTTATTAAAATCTTCCAATTGTTGTGTGATAGTTTTGGTATTCCAGCTTCCCAATCTCTCTTTTTCTACTTGTTTGTCTTGACTAAGCCTGGTGTGGTGAAAGAGAAGTCAGCTTGGGTCTCCTTCCGTTCTACCCAAGGAAAGAAAGTTTTTTCCATGTTTGACGAATCGTTTCGGGATTTTAAAAACTATTTTTTCAAGGTCCGAGCTGTTGAAGGATCTCGGCCCTTTTTCTTGGATGAAAATGATGAGCCCGCCTTTCCCCTAGAGTGGCAGAAGGATGTTAGGGTCTCCAGGTACTCTTGGGACATGTTGGATGAGGCTGAGCGAGCCTTTGTGACTGTTTTAGAGGAGCGTTGGGGTCAGCCTCCCCATCTTGACATAAAGAAGTTTCTAACCAATCCTTCTCTTCTTCAATCTGAACTGGGTATCTTGTGTTTCCTTTGCTGTTTGTCTTACGATGCTTCTAGCTGTATTTTCAACTTGTTTGATTTGTAGCTTGACTTCTATTTTATTTGCAGAGGTAATGAAGAACAATGAGTCTATGAAAGCTTTTAAGAGGGCACAGAAGGCGACTGCTGCCAGGAATGTTGCCGCTCGGGCTGCTGGGGAGGGGTCCTCCCAGCCCCGCGAGAAGCCGGCCGTGCCGAGCTCTCCCGGGGTGAAGAAGGCGATCCCGGTACCTCGGGTTCGTTTGGTGGATCCTCCTTCTTCTTCTGCGATTCCATCCGCCGCTCCTCCGAGTAAAAAGCAAAAGACTTCTGAGCCTTTCGACCTCAACGCTCCTGATTTCAATGCCATTGAGTTTATAGATCAACAAATTGGGCCATATGGTACCATTCCTATGGATGATGTGTCCATTCTCCATCATTTGGAGTTTATGGCTTAGAATCATGTGAGGATGGCCTTTATGTCGGCTGCACTTCATCGCACTGCCCAGAATCTTCCTCTCCACGCTACCAAGGCGTTTATGGAGGAGGCGAAACGAGAGTTTGACCGGATGAAGGGTTTGAAGGAGGAGCTCGAGGTGAAGGTGATCAAATTGGAGAAGGACCTCAAAAATGAGAAGGCGAGTTCCGAGGCGCTGGCTGCTTCCTTGAGGTTGGCTGAGGATGCGGCCATGATGCACAAGGACAGCTATGTGACTTCCTATAGGGAGGGGAGGCGCCTGAGGGAAGAACTCGACAATGCCCGGGAGGATTATGCTGAGCTCCAAAGTCATCTTGTTGGCAGCGTAACTGCTGCTTACGAGAAATTGAAAGAGCAAGTCCGAATTATTGCTCCCGAGGCCGATCTTACCCTTTTTAGCTTGGATAATGTTGTCAGAGATGGCAAGATTGTCCCTGATGATGAGGGTGATGATGATGAAGTTGTTCCTCCCCTTGTGTCTTCCACCAAAGCGCCGACTTCTTCCACTCCTCCTGTTGTACCTGACCTGGATTGCCAGATCCTGAATCGGGAGGATGGGACTGTTGATACGGTGCCGCTTCAAACTCGCCCTTCTTCTCCTGGTCCTGATGTCGCCAAGAAAGCTCATGATGCTGCCGAGAAAACTTCTGATGTTTGTTGATTGTAGTTGGCCCGGCTTGTGGGCGTTTTTTGGAACTTTATTAAGATGTTGACTTTTTAGTTGCTTTCCTAGCAACTTTTTATTTAAAAAACGGACCAGTAGCTTGCTACCCTTTGGGTAGTCAGTGTTAGTGGCCCTTCAAGGCCTTTATAACTTTATATAATTTGGTTTTCTTGCTTTGTGTGTGTTCTTTACTGCCTTGTGACCGACTTCTTTGCGTTGGTCCCCTGATAGACTCTTTTTTGTAATCCTCTTTCTCGGACCTTCGTGAGGTCTCTTTCAGGGATTGCTTGGATTTTTATAGTGGATCGACCTCGTTGGGTCGACTTCTTCTAAGCTGTTTCGTAATCCTCTTTCTTGGACCTTTGTTAGGTCTCTTTCAGGGATTACTTCTATAACTTGTCTTTTGTAGGAGGTCGACTTCGTTAGGTCGATCTCTTCTAAGTTATTTCGTAATCCTCTTTTTTGGACCTTGGTTAGGTCTCTTTCAGGGATTACTTTTATAACTTGTCTTTTGTAGGAGGTCGACTTCGTTAGGTCGATCTCTTCTAAGTTATTTCGTAATCCTCTTTTTTGGACCTTGGTTAGGTCTCTTTCAAGGATTACTTTTATAACTTGTCTTTTGTAGGAGGTCGACTTCGTTAGGTCGATCTCTTCTAAGTTATTTCGTAATCCTCTTTTTTGGACCTTGGTTAGGTCTCTTTCAGGGATTACTTTTATAACTTGTCTTTTGTAGGAGGTCGACTTCGTTAGGTCGATCTCTTCTAAGTTATTTCGTAATCCTCTTTTTTGGACCTTGGTTAGGTCTCTTTCAGGGATTACTTTTATAACTTTTCATCTTGGGCTGACTTTGCTAGGTCGAGCCCTTCTAAGTTAAAGTAATCCTCTTTAATAGGGTTGGCCAGACCTCTTTCCAGGGTTTACTTATAACTTGGGTTGACTTGGTCCGACTTCCGAACGCCGGCCAGTCTTTAAGTTATTTTATTAGCTATCCGTAAGACCTCGTCAGGTTCTTTTTTAGATTGCTTTCTATAACTTCTTACATTATTCTGTGTTTATCTTTGCCGATTTGTAGAAAGTGGTTGGAATCTCTAGCTCGTCCTTTGGGTGAATCGCGTTTTCACCTTTATCGGACGACTCATCTTTATCGTGGTCGTGCAGTGAAATTGTTTTTCACTTTCTGCCGACCTGTAGCTTTATAATCAGACGATGAATACTTCAGATTAATGCGTCTTGAAATCTTTGTAGAACGCCTAGATAAATTTTATTCAAAGAAAAATGCAAATATATACATATGGGAATTTTCTCATCCTCTTACGTTGGGTATGTCTCAACCTGGTGCCTCATTAAAAAACCTTTTCAGAAAAAAGAGTGCATCCACTGATGAGATCCTTTACCTTTTCTAACTGTAGTACCTTCTTAGGTTGCAGGCATGCCATAACCTTGGAAGCTCCCGTCCGTCGAGTTCGGACACTCTGTAGTAGCCCTTCCCGAGTACTTCTATGACTCGGTATGGTCCTTTCCAATTGGCTGCCAGCTTTCCCTCTCCGGGTCGAGTTGTTCCGATGTCATTTCGGATTAAGATGAGGTCGTTTTCAGCGAAACTTCTTGGTACTACCCTTTGGTTATATCTAGAAGCCATTCGGCGTTTTAGCGCTTCTTCTCTGATCCGAGCTCTTTCCTGAACCTCGGGTAGTAGGTCGAGTTCTTCCCTCTGGAGTTGGGAGTTTGCTCCCTCATTATAATGGACTGCCCTATGTGATCCTTCCTCAATTTCTATTGGAATCATTGCCTCCGTTCCGTATGTTAGCCGGAATGGGGATTCTTTTGTGGTGGAATGTGGCGTTGTTCGATATGCCCATAGGACTTATGGGAGTTCCTCTGCCCAGGCTCCCTTCGCATCCTGCAATCTCTATTTTAACCCTGCCAATATGACTTTGTTGGCGGTTTTGGCCTGTCCGTTAGCTTGGGGGTGTTCGACAGAGGTGTACTGGTGCTTTATATTCAAATCAGCTACTAATTTTCTGAAGCCCGTATCTGTGAATTGGGTGCCATTGTCTGTGGTTATTGAGTACGGGACCCCAAATCTTGTGACAATGTTTCTGTATAAGAATTTTCGGCTTCTTTGGGCAGTGGCATTGGCTAATGGTTTTGCTTCGATCTACTTTGTAAAGTAATCTACCCCTACTATGAGGAATTTAACTTGCCCTGATCCCTGGAGAAAGGGGCCGAGAAGGTCGAGTCCCCATTTCGCAAAAAGCCAAGGGGCAGTCACGCTGATGAGTTCTTCTGGCGGGGCGATGTGGAAATTGGCATGTTTCTGACATGGTGGACATGTCTTTACGAATTCTGTAGATTCTTTCTGTAAAGTTGGCCAGTAAAACCCTGCCTGGAGTATCTTTTTGGCAAGAGCCCGTGCTCCAAGATGATTGCCGCAAATGCCGCTGTGTACCTCTTCTAACACTTCCCTGGTGTGGGAGGTTGGCACACATTTTAGTAATGGTACCGAGATCCCTCTTTTGTATAGGATGTTGTTTATGATGGTGTAATACTGTGCCTCCCTTTTTAGCTTCTTTGCTTCCTTGTCTTCTGCGGGGAGTGTTCCTGTTTTGAGGTAGTTAATTATGGGGATCATCCATCCTTGGTCCTGGCCTGTTATGGTTAGGACTTTTTTCGTTTCCGAGATTGATGGGTTCTGTAGCATTTCTTGGATGAGGCTTCTATTATTGCCCCCTGGTTTGGTGCTGGCCAGTTTTGAGAGTGCGTCAGCTCGAACATTTTGCTCACGGGGGTATGTGGCAGATCTTGTATTCCTCGATTCGTCTTTCGAGCTGTTGCTCTGTCTATCCTATTGCTCTATTCCCTAGGATCTCTTTCGATCTGCGTTGCTTGGTCTCTGATATCTTCATGGTGGGATCTTTGGCTTGGTAGCTCCCTGCTATCTGTGATGTGACCACTTGCGAATCACTGTAAATGTTAAGTTTTTGAGCTCCCACCTCTTCAGCCAGTTTTAGACCAGCTAGCAATGCTTCATATTCCGCCTGGTTATTTGAAGCCGGGAATCCGAACTTGAGGGAGAGCTCAATTTGGGTTCCCTGGTTGCTTTCTATTATAATTCCTACGCCACTTCCCGTTTTATTTGAAGAACCATCCACATACAGATTCCACTCTATGGGGACTTCTAGGGCATCTGTGAATTCGGCGATAAAATCGGCCAGGTATTGTGATTTGATGGCGGTCCGAGCTTCATATTGGAGGTCAAATTCTGACAGCTCGACTGCCCATTGTAGAATTCTGCCTGCTAAATCTGTTTTCTGCAGTATTCCCTTTAAGGGCTGATTAGTTCGAACTTTAATGGTGTGGGCCTGGAAGTAGGGGCGGAGTCGCCGAGATGTTAAAACGAGAGCGTAAGCAAATTTTTCTATTTTCTGATAGTTCAGCTCGGATCCCTGCAGTGCTTTGCTAATGAAGTAGACGGGTTGTTGCCCGTTTTTGCTTTCTCGGACCAGTGCTGACGCTACTGCCTTATCTCCTACTGTAAGATATAGTATGAGTGGTTCTCCTTCTTGAGGTCGGGATAGGATAGGTGGCTGTCCTAAGAACTTTTTAAAGTCTTGGAACGTTTGTTCGCATTCGGTCGTCCACTCGAACTGTTTTCCCTTTCTTAAGGTAGGGTAGAAGGGGAGAGATCTTATTGCGGCTCCTGCTAAGAATCGGGATAGGGCGGCCAACTGATGTGCGGAAAACGATCCGACACAAAACTCACCGGCAAGTGCACCGGGTCGCATCAAGTAATAATAACTCACGGGAGTGAGGTCGATCCCACAGGGATTGAAGGATTGAGCAATTTTAGTTTAGTGGTTGATTTAGTCAAGCGAATCAAGATTTGGTTGAGAGATTTGTGATTTGCAGAATTTAAATTGAGTGGAAAATAAAGAGAATGGGTAGTTTGCATGAAATTAAAGAGAACTGAAATTTAAAGTGCTAAATCTTAAAGGGTAAGAAATTAAATGGAAGAAACTTAGAACGCAAGAAATGTAAATTGCAGAATCTTAAAGTGCAAGAAATGTAAATGGCTTGAATTGTAAAGGGAATTGGGAATTGGATTTGCAGAAATTAAACAAGGAAGAGTAAAATTCAACACACAAAAGAGTAGAAGATGCCTTGGGTTGAATCAGATCTAAAACAGAAATATAAAAGAGCTTGAAAAGCAGTAAACAGAGAAATTGAGAATGGGAATCCAGATCTCAGGACTCAAGAGACTAGATAACCAAGTCTAGATCTCAATGCCTTCCTAGATCCAACAAGAGCAATTGCAAAGGAAATGTAAATTGCAGAGAAAGTAGAAGAAGAAGCAATTAACAGAAACTGAAATTCAATTGTGCAGTAAGTAAACAGAGAGATCTCAGGATGAGATTGAAACAGAATTCCTTCAATTCTCCAACCCAAGATCAAAGCAAATGTAATTGAAATTGAAAGCAAGAAAACTAAGAGGAAGGGAATTCAATTCTCCTTCCCCAAGACTTAGAAACTCAAAATCACTCAACACCCAAAAGCTCTTCGAAAACTCCCTACGAAAACTAAAGGAAAGCTCTCTCAAAAACTTAAATCCTAAGCTATTTATACACTTTCTTCAAATGGTCTTCAAGCTTTGAATTGGGCCTTTGCTCTTGATGGAATTGGGTTGATAGAGGCCTTGGTTGATTGCTCTTGGAGTTGGAGAGAGAACCGAAGTGAACCGGGTTGGGAATTATAAAAGCTTGAGTAAAAGTTTGAGTAAAAGTTTGAGGCAAACTTTTACTCAAACTTTTTACACCAGCTGCCCCATTCTTGCTGCTACCAACGTTTGAGCTAAAGTTTGGGGTCAAACTTTTGCTCAAACGTTGGCCCCCTTATGCACACTCATGGCGCCAACGTTTGCCAAAAAGTTTGAGGCAAACGTTGGCACAAACGTTTTGTCTCCAGGGTGTGTTGCTGATGGCGCCAACGTTTGCCAAAAAGTTTGAGGCAAACGTTGGCGCAAGCTTTTGTCCTCCAGGGTATTGATTTGTGATGCCAACGTTTGCCAAAAATGTTTGAGGCAAACGTTGGCGCAAGCTTTTTTCCCAAAAGTTTGAGCTAAAGTTTGAGGCAAACTTTTGCTCAAGCTTTTTGTTCCCTGGGGTGTTTTCACTTATTCCGAAAGTTTGAGCTAAAGTTTGAGGCAAACTTTTGCTCAAACTTTTTGTTCTCTCTTGCTCCTAGCCATTCCTTCTTGCTTCAACCTTTCTCCAAGCTTTCTTCACCTATCATTAATCAACCAAACACATCAAAGCTATGCTCAAAATCATGAGATTGTCATTCTTTCATAATATGTGGCAATTATAGCATAAATCCTCATGAAATTGCATTAATTTATCTATGGTTGATTAAATCAAAGGAAACATGAAAATCTACCCAATTGGCATGCTTGTGGCTCAAGAAAGTGCATAATTCAATTGAAAACAAAAGAAAAAGTCTAGTAAAACTAGGCTAAGATGACTTGTCATCACAACACCAAACTTAAAGCTTGCTTGTCCCCAAGCAAGAAATGAATTATTGAGAAGAAAGAATGAAATGGAAGATGATGTTCATGCTAGCAGAGTATTATTGGTAGTTCATGGGGTTTTATGTGGATATGTAAACACTCACTTCTTATTGACTCTTAGGCCTAGAAAGTCTTCTTCAAGCATCAAGCAACACACTCCTATAACCTCTCATTATTCCTTTATCCTTGGCTATTATTTTGTTCATAAGCTTTATTTGAGTGTCATGTGTAACAAGTTCATTGATTTCTTTATACTTGACACATTATTCACTATAGACACTTGGCTCACATTCCTTCTTAAAACATTGATGCCCAGCACCTCTTTGGGCTACTAAATGGCTTGTAGTTAGGTTGCTCTTGATAGTGGACTTTCAGCTGATGATCCCAGGTTAGTTAACCCAAGTCACCGAGTGTTGATGCACTCCAAAGAGCTTAATAGTCCAAGCAGATCCTAGTACAAAGACACCACAGACATATATTCTAAGGTTCAAGCTATTGGTGTCTAGCTTTGTTTCTTTTTGTTTTTCTTTTGTTCTGTTGCCATTTTTGGCTTTTTCTTTTCTCTTTTTTTTTTGTTTTTCTTTTTAACCAAGGATTTTTATTTGATTGAGATTCATAGACAGTAGGCCACTTTCTACTTAAGAGGAGACATCCTAGTTCTCTTATTCATTAAAAGTGAGCTATTATGCAATCACACATTCATACCACCACTTACTTTTATTGTACTTCTATCTAACAGAGAACTATCTCACTTCACATTCAAACCTTTCTTTTATTGAATTAAAGATGCAGGGAACAAAGCATGCTTTTTGTTCAGTGAAAGTCAACACACAAGCACACACATAGGCTAGCTTACTTATTTTAAGAGAAACAAACATAATGCAAAGACTACTAAACTAACAGTCACTGTTAAGATGGGCATATTCACACTTCCAATTTAAAGCAATTCAATGCTGATGGAGTTAAGTGGCAATACAACCTCTTGGTGGCTTCTTCTTCTTTTCTCTTAGCTAATGGTGTGTAGTCCTCCCAAGAGAGTAATTGAATTCCTGCAGTGTTAATGGAAGTTGCTTGTTTCTCAAGCCCTTAGGTGACTGATTAGTGTGTAAGACTTTCTTGTAGGCGTTTGAACTTACATTGGTGTGTAAACAACAAACTTAATCCCTTGTCATGTTTCTTATGCATTAAAATATCCATATGTGAAAGCCTAAGTCTTTGCTAAAGGTAATAAAACTAAAAACTGGAAACAGACAATGATTAAATGATTTATCAGATTGCTTGGAGCTAGTAACCCTTTGTGTAGAAGGTGAGAATGTGCTTTGAAATGAGATTTTGGTGGAACACCAAACTTAGAATCCTTTATTCTCCCTGAAATTGTTTTGGTGTGAAACACCAAACTTAGCTCCTTGCAATACATACCAATCATTCAACCTTTTTATTGAAATAGCTATAAAACGAAAATTACCTCAGGTTGGGTTGCCTCGCAACAAGCGCTTCTTTATTGTCATTAGCTTGACATTTTTCAATTCTTTTCAAGAAGGTTGTAGGTTCTGAACCTCTTTTTCCTTATCCCATTGTCCTCCCAAGTACATCTTTGCTCTGTGACCATTTGCTGTAAATTGACTCTTTGTTGCTTCATCTAGCAATTCAATACTCCCATAAGGAAAAACCTTTGTCACCAAGTACGGGCCAGTCCACTTAGACTTAAGTTTGCCAGGGAAGATCTTAAGCCTTGAGTTATACAGGAGCACTTGTTGTCCTGGCTTGAACTCCTTCTTTGTGATCTTCTTATCATGCCACCTCTTAGCTCTTTCCTTGTATATCTTAGCACTTTCATAGGCTTCTAGCCTGAATTCATCTAACTCATTTAGTTGTAACAAACTTTTCTCTCCTACAGCTTGGGAATCAAGGTTGAGGAGTTTAGTGGCCCAAAAAGCTCTGTGTTCCATTTCTACAGGGAGGTGACAGGATTTGCCATATAATAACTGAAAGGGTGACTTGCCAATAGGGGTTTTGTAAGCTGTCCTATATGCCCATAAGGCATCTTCTAACTTTCTAGCCCAATCCTTTCTCGTGCTTCCCACTGTTTTCTCTAGGATCTTCTTCAGTTCCCTATTTGCGAGTTTAGCCTGGCCATTAGTCTGAGGGTGGTAAGGTGTGACTACTTTATGGATTACTCCATATTTTTGGAGGAGTTTCTCCATCTGTTTGTTGCAAAAGTGACCACCACCATCACTAACCAGCCCCTTGGGCACTCCATATCTTG
Source organism: Arachis ipaensis (assembly GCF_059453495.1). NCBI lineage: Eukaryota > Viridiplantae > Streptophyta > Magnoliopsida > Fabales > Fabaceae > Arachis > Arachis ipaensis. The sequence goes on from NC_142438.1 coordinate 69,674,141, forward strand.
TGAAAATGTGCTTTTTAAGGAATTGGAGGACAATCTGTGCATCACAGGTGGTTGTGGCTATGGCTTCCACCCACTTTGATACATACTCTACTGCCACCAGGATATATCTGAAAGAGTAGGAAGGAGGAAAAGGTCCCATGAAATAAATGCCCCATAAGTCAAACACCTCCACTTCCAGGATGAAGTTTTGAGGCATCTCATTTCTCTTTGTCAATCCTCCAGTTCTTTGACATTCATTTCATTGGTGAACAAACTCTCTGGCATCCTTGAAGATGGTTGGCCAATAAAACCCACTCTGTAATACCTTTGCAGCTGTTCTCTCTAGTCCAAAGTGTCCACCATATGCTGAGCCATGGCAATGCCATAGTATGTCCTTCATTTCACTTTCAGGGATACACCTCCTAATCATTCCATCAGCGCATCTCTTGAATAGAAAAGGTTCATCCCACAAGAACTTCCTTGCTTCATTGAGTAATTTCTTCATTTGTTGCTTGGAAAATTCTTGAGGTATCTTCCTTCCTACCTTGTAGTTTGCTATGTCAGCAAACCAAGGTGTTTGTTGAATTTGGAAAAGATATTCATCAGGGAAGTTCTCATTTACTTGATGTGGTTTATCTTGCTTAGCTTCTTGTGGCACTCTTGATAGATGATCTGCTACTTGATTCTCACTTCCCTTCCTATCCCTCACTTCAATATCAAATTCTTGTAGCAGCAACACCCACCTAATAAGCCTTGGCTTTGAATCCTGTTTAGACATTAAATACTTGAGAGCAGAATGGTCAGTGTATACTATAACTTTTGAACCGATCAAGTATTGTCTAAACTTATCAAATGCATATACAATTGCTAAAAGTTCTTTTTCAGTGGTGGTATAATTTTTCTGTGTTTCATTCAACACTTTGCTAGCATAATATATGACATGATGTAATTTGTCCTTCTTTTGCCCCAGTACAGCACCGATAGAAAGGTTACTTGCATCACACATAAGTTCAAAAGGTAAATTCCAATCAGGGGGTGTGATGATTGGTGCTGTAATGAGCTTTCTCTTGAGAGTTTCAAAGGCATGTCTACAGTTATCATCAAAAATGAAGGAAACATCATTCATTAGTAAATTGCTCAATGGTTTTGCTATTTTTGAAAAGTCCTTGATGAACCTTCTGTAGAAGCCAGCATGCCCAAGAAAACTTCTTACTGCTTTCACATTAACAGGTATAGGGAGTTTTTTAATAACTTCTATTTTAGCTTTATCAACTTCTATACCTCTACATGACACTTTATGCCCAAGAACTATTCCTTCCAGAACCATGAAATGGCATTTTTCCCAATTCAACACCAAATTAGTTTCTTGGCATCTTTTCAAAACAAGAGTTAAGTTATGCAAGCAAGTGTTAAATGAATTGCCAAAAACAGAAAAATCATCCATGAAGGCTTCTAAAAATTTTTCCACCATATCAGAAAAAATAGAAAGCATACACCTTTGAAAAGTGGCTGGGGCGTTGCACAGCCCAAAGGGCATCCTTCTATAGGCAAAAACTCCAAATGGGCATGTGAAGGAGGTCTTCTCTTGATCTTTGGGGTCCACCACTATTTGATTGTAACCAGAATACCCATCCAGGAAGCAATAATAAGCATGGCCTGCTAGTCTTTCCAACATTTGATCGATGAATGGCAAAGGAAAATGATCTTTTCTTGTTGCATCATTCAATATCAACTCATTCTTTTCATTGGTGATGACTGTCATTCCTCCCTTTTTTGGCACAACTTGAACCGGACTCACCCAAGAGCTGTCTGAGATTGGGAAAATTATCCCTGCATTCCATAGCTTCATCACTTCTTTTTGAATCACCTCTTTCATGGTTGGGTTGAGTCTTCTTTGAGGTTGAACCACATGTTTTGATTCTTCCTCCAATAAAATTTTATGCATGCAAATAGCAGGGCTGATGCCTTTGATGTCCTCAATTGTCCACCCAAGGATGTTTTGTGAGTTTTTAATACTTCAATCAACCTTGCTTCCTCATCCATGTTCAAAGAGGAATTTATAATCACTGGTAATGCCTCTGCTTCCCCAAGAAACACGTATTTGAGGTGAGGAGGGAGAGGTTTCAACTCCTGTTTTGGTTTATCCTCTTTCTTGTCTTTAATGAGTATTTCTATCACTTCCTCTCTTTGTTCTTTCTGATGCTCCAAATAGTCGTCTTCAAACATTTTTTCTACCAGCCCTTCTATCATATCCACATTCATGTAGTTTTCTTGCTCTGAGGGGTGTTGCATTGATGTGAAGACATTGATTACCATTTGTTCATTATGCACCCTGAAGGTCATTTCTCCCTTCTCCACATCAATAGTGGTTCTTGCTGTGGCTAGAAATGGTCTCCCCAAAATGATTGAGCTGCTTCCTTCCCCTTCTGTGTCTAAGATTACGAAGTCTGCGGGGAAGATAAACTTTCCAACCTTCACTAGTAAATTCTCCACAATACCATTGGGTGTCTTGATTGATCTATCAGCCATGACTAGTGACATCCTGGTGGGTTTAATTTCTTCTATGGCAAGCTTTCTCATCAATGATAGAGGCATCAAGTTGATGCTGGCACCTAGATCACACAGGGCGTTTTCCAATGTTATCTTGCCTATGGTGCATGAGACTACAAAACTCCCTAGATCTTTGAGCTTTGGTGGGATACCCATCTGGATCACAGCGCTACATTCTTCAGTGAGCATGATAGTTTCCTTTTCTTGCCAACTTCTCTTCTTGTTGATTAGCTCCTTCATGAACTTGGCATATAGGGGCATCTGCTCCAGTGCCTCAGCCAAGGGGATATTTATCTCCAACTTCTTGAAAGTCTCAAGGAACTTGTGAAATTGTTGGTCCTTTGCCTCCTTGTTGAATCTCTGGGGATATGGCAGTGGAGGTACAAAGGTCTTCTCTGCTTGTTGCTTTTGATTCTTTGTTGGCTCTTCAATTGCTTCATTCCCCTTTTTTGGAATTTTTGATTGTTCCTCCTTTTCTTGAGTTTGCTTTGAAGCTTGCTTGCTTGCCATTACATCATCATCATTGGCTTCCTCTGTGTGTGTTGGCTGTTCCTCTTCTAGTGGTCTTTTGCTGCTCTTCAATGTTCTCCCACTCCTTAATTGTATTGCCTTGCATTCTTCCTTAGGATTTGGGATTGTGTCACTCGGCAGTGAGCTTGAAGGTCTCTCAACAGAAATCTGTTTGGAGATTTGCCCAATTTGCCTCTCTAGACTCTTCATGGAGGCTTCATGGTTCTTGGTTGTCATTTCCTGGTGTTTCAACATTTTGTCTATCAAGGTCTCCAAGTTAGTGAGTCTTTGAGATTCAGGTGATGCTTGTGGTGGGTTGTGAGATGTGGATGGTGGATGGTAGGCATTTTGGTTGGTGGGTTGGTTATTAGATTGGTACTGGATGGGGTTGGGGTAGTTGTTTTGAGGTTTTTTGTAGGGGTTCTGGTTAGTTTGCTGCTGGTTGTGGTTTTGGTTGTTTCTTGAAGTGTTTTGGTTTGAGTTCCTCTGCCATGGTTGTTGGTTTTGGGTGTGATTATCTCCCTATCTGAGGTTTGGGTGATTCTTTCAGGATGGATTGTATGTATCATCATACACTTCATTTGGTCCTTGGTTGTGCATATACTGTACTTGTTCTTGTTGTTGTTCTTCTTGAGTTTCTTCATTTTGCCCCCATGTGGATGATGGTTGGCTTGTGTTAACTGCTGCAACTTGGAGGCTATCAATCCTCTTGGCCATTTGCTCAAATTATTGTTGAATTTGCTGCTGCATCATCTTGTTTTGAGCCAAGATTGAGTCCACTCCTTCTAGCTCCATTACTCCTCTCCTTTGTGATGGTTGGCGATTTCTTTGATGAGCAAAGAAATATTGATTGTTGGCCACCATGTCAATAAGATTTTGAGCTTCTTCTGCTGTTTTCATCAGTTACAATGATCCTCCAGCTGAGTGGTCAAGTGATTCTTGAGCCTTTAGAGTGAGTCCTTCATAGAAGTTCTGTAGCTTGTCCCACTCAGTGAAAATTTCTGGTGGACATTTCCTCAGCAGAGCCTTGTATCTCTCCCATGCTTCATACAGATTTTCAGCATCCAATTGTGTGAATGTTTGCACCTCGGTCTTCAGCCTGATGACTTTTTGAGGTGGATAAAATTTGGCTAGAAATTTAGTCACCAAGTCATCCCAGCTAGTGATGCTTCCTTGAGGAAAAGTTTCAAGCCATTGTGCGGCCTTGTCCCTTAATGAGAACGGGAATAGCAGAAGCTTGTAAGTTTCAGGATTCATGCCATTGGACTTGACAGTGTCACAAATCCTTAAGAAGGTAGATAGATGTTGATTTGGATCCTCCAATGGTCCTCCCCCAAACGAGCAGTTGTTTTGGACCAATGTAATGAGTTGTGGCTTCAATTCAAAGTTATTTGCATTGACATTAGGGGTGAGAATGCTGCTTCCACAATGTCTAGCATTTGCAAAGGTATAGGAGGCCAATACTCTCCTCTGCTGTGGGTTATTGTTAACCCCTCCTCCTGGATTAGATGGATCTCCTTCCATCTCGTGATATTCTTCCTCAGAATCTTCCTCTCCAACAATATTTTTCCTCTTTCAGCTCTTCTCAACCTTCTAAGAGTTCTCTGGTCAGTTTCAGATAAAACAGGAATGGATCTCCCTATACCTGACATACAAACAAAACAAAAGAAACACCACCAGTAACTCTTCAGTCTATTGCTAGAACGAAGTTTAGTTTAAGCAAAATTTCAAACAGTTAGCGTGTTAATCAAAGATTAGAGAAATAGAAAATAAAAATGCTAGATCTAGATCACCACCTCACTTAATCATTGTCAATCTAATCAATCCCCGGCAACGGCGCCAAAAACTTGATGTGCGGAAAACGATCCGACACAAAACTCACCGGCAAGTGCACCGGGTCGCATCAAGTAATAATAACTCACGGGAGTGAGGTCGATCCCACAGGGATTGAAGGATTGAGCAATTTTAGTTTAGTGGTTGATTTAGTCAAGCGAATCAAGACTTGGTTGAGAGATTTGTGATTTGCAGAATTTAAATTGCATGGAAAATAAAGGGAATGGGTAGTTTGCATGAAATTAAAGAGAACTGAAATTTAAAGTGCTAAATCTTAAAGGGCAAGAAATTAAATGACAGAAACTTAGAACGCAAGAAATGTAAATTGCAGAATCTTAAAGTGCAAGAAATGTAAATGGCTTGAATTGTAAAGGGAATTGGGAATTGGATTTGCAGAAATTAAACAAGGAAGAGTAAAATTCAACACACAGAAGAGTAGAAGATGCCTTGGGTTGAATCGGATCTAAAACAGAAATATAAAAGAGCTTGAAAAGCAGTAAACAGAGAAATTGAGAATGGGAATCCAGATCTCAGGACTCAAGAGACTAGATAACCAAGTCTAGATCTCAATGCCTTCCTAGATCCAACAAGAGCAATTGCAAAGGAAATGTAAATTGCAGAGAAAGTAGAAGAAGAAGCAATTAACAGAAACTGAAATTCAATTGTGCAGTAAGTAAACAGAGAGATCTCAGGATGAGATTGAAACAGAATTCCTTCAATTCTCCAACCCAAGATCAAAGCAAATGTAATTGAAATTGAAAGCAAGAAAACTAAGAGGAAGGGAATTCAATTCTCCTTCCCTGAGACTTAGAAACTCAAAATCACTCAACACCCAAAATCTCTCCGAAAACTCCCTACGAAAACTAAAGGAAAGCTCTCTCAAAAACTTAAATCCTAAGCTATTTATACACTTTCTTCAAATGGTCTTCAAGCTTTGAATTGGGCCTTTGCTCTTGATGGAATTGGGTTGATAGAGGCCTTGGTTGATTGCTCTTGGAGTTGGAGAGAGAACCGAAGTGAACCGGGTTGGGAATTATAAAAGCTTGAGTAAAAGTTTGAGTAAAAGTTTGAGGCAAACTTTTACTCAAACTTTTTACACCAGTTGCCCCATTCTTGCTGCTACCAACGTTTGAGCTAAAGTTTGGGGTCAAACTTTTGCTCAAACGTTGGCCCCCTTATGCACACTCATGGCGCCAACATTTGCCAAAAAGTTTGAGGCAAACGTTGGCGCAAACTTTTTGTCTCCAAGGTGTGTTGCTGATGGCGCCAACGTTTGCCAAAAAGTTTGAGGCAAACGTTGGCGCAAGCTTTTTTCCCCAAAGTTTGAGCTAAAGTTTGAGGCAAACTTTTGCTCAAGCTTTTTGTTCCCTGGGGTGTTTTCACTTATTCCGAAAGTTTGAGCTAAAGTTTGAGGCAAACTTTTGCTCAAACTTTTTGTTCTCTCTTGCTCCTAGCCATTCCTTCTTGCTTCAACCTTTCTCCAAGCTTTCTTCACCTATCATTAATCAACCAAACACATCAAAGCTATGCTCAAAATCATGAGATTGTCATTCTTTCATAATATGTGGCAATTATAGCATAAATCCTCATGAAATTGCATTAATTTATCTATGGTTGATTAAATCAAAGGAAACATGAAAATCTACCCAATTGGCTTGCTTGTGGCTCAAGAAAGTGCATAATTCAATTGAAAACAAAAGAAAAAGGCTAGTGAAACTAGGCTAAGATGACTTGTCATCACCAACCTCCCGTTGAGTTGTTGTACTTATTTTACGCAGGTTGGGCTTTTCATATTGAGTATGGCCTGGCATTTATCTGGATTTGCTTCAATTCCTCTCTGTGTGAGCATGAAGCCTAAGAATTTTCCCGCTTCTACCGCAAAGGTGCATTTTGCTGGATTGAGTTGCATATTATGCTTCCTGATGGTGTTGAACACCTGGGCTAGGTCGGTCAATAGTGTCTGTTCACTTTTTGTTTTAATTAGCATGTCGTCCACATAAACTTCCATGATTTTCCCGATGTGATCCGAGAAGACTTTATTCATCAATCTTTGATAAGTGGCTCCTGCGTTCTTAAGGCCGAAAGGCATTACGATGTAGCAGTAGTTCGCCTTTGGCGTTAAAAACGAGGTCTTTTCCTGGTCCGGTAGGTACATGGGGATTTGGTTGTATCCTGAATACGCATCCATAAACGAGAGATATTTATATCCAGAGGAAGCATCTACCAGGGCGTCAATACTCGGGAGTGGGTATGGGTCTTTTGAGCAAGCTTTGTTAAGATTTGTGTAATCGGTGCACATTCGCCACTTCCCATTTGATTTTTTCACCAAAACGACGTTGGCTAGCCATAGTGGGTATTTGACTTCTCTTATAAATCCAGCTTCCAGCAGTGCCTGCACTTGCTCTTCCACAGCTTGGGATCGCTCTGGCCCGAGTTTTCTTCGTTTCTGCTGGACCGGTCGAGATCCTGGATAAACTGCTAACTTGTGACACATTAGTTTAGGGTCTATGCCTGGCATGTCTGTGGCTTTCCATGCAAAAAGGTTGGCATTATCTCGCAAAAATTGTATTAGCAGTTCTTTTAAATCTCCTTTGAGGATTGTGCCGATATTAGTTATTTTTTCCGAGGTGTCCCCGATCTGAATTTTTTCTATCTCGCCCTCTGGTTGGGGGCGAAACTATTCTCGTCGTTGAACTCCGCCCAGCTCTATTGTGTGGAACTCTTCTCCTTTGCCCCTGAGGTTGAGGCTCTCGTTGTAACAGCGACGCGCCATCCTCTGGTCTACTTTATCGTGGCTATCCCTTTTGGAGTTGGGAATTTCATGCATAGGTGTGGGATCGAGACTATTGCACCGAGTTGGTTGAGCGTGGTCCGGCCTATGAGAGCGTTGTAGGCTGAGCTTATGTCGACTACAATGTAGTCTATTTTGAGGGTCCTGGATTGGTCTCCCTTTCCAAAGGTTGTATGCAGTGGTATGTATCCTAGTGGTCGAATCGGAGTGTCTCCTAGCCCGAACAAACTGTTTGGATATGCTTTAAGTTCTTTTTCTTCTAAGCCGAGTTTATCAAAGGCTGTTTTGAATAAGATGTCGGCAGAACTCCTTTGATCTATTAGCGTCCGATGTAGGTTGGCGTTTGCCAATATGATAGTGATAACCATTGGATCGTCGTGTCCTGTAATGATGCCAGTTGCGTCCTCTTTAGTGAATGTTATTGCCGGGATGTTGTTTGCTCCCTCCTCTCCTTCGACATGGTATACCTCTTTGAGGTATCTTTTACGAGAGGATTTGAAGATCCCTCCTGCTGCAAAGCCGCCATGTATCATGTGGACATGTCTTTCTGGCGTCCGAGGTGATCGTTCCGCTCGTTCCGTGTCTTCATCCCTTCGTCTCTTTCTTTGCTCGTCATCTCGTGTGGCCAGAAATCGGTCTAGTTTTCCTTCCCTTACCAATTTTTCTATGATATTTTTCAAGTCGAAGCATTCGTTGGTGGAGTGTCCCCGGACATGATGATATTCACAATACTCCTTTCGGTTTCCTCCTCCCTTTTTGCCTTTGAGCGGCCGTGCTGGGGGAATTTTTTCTGTATGGCAGACCTCTTTATATATTTCGACCAGGGATGCTCTAAGAGGAGTATAGTTATGGTACTTCTTAATTTTCTCCCCTTGTCTGTCGTCTTTTCTTTTGGATTCTTTGTCTCTGTCACGGTGGGAAGCTCCCGACTTCGAGGACTCTCCTAACCGAGCGTTTTCTTCCATATTGATGTATTTTTCTGCTCGCTCCTGTACTTCGTCGAGGGTGGCCGGGTACTTTTTTGATATAGATTGGCTGAAAGGTCCCTCTCGTAGGCCGTTGATGAGTCCCATGATTGCGGCCTCCGTGGGTAAACTTTGTATGTCCATGCATGTTTTGTTGAATCTTTCCATGTAGTTTCGAAGGCTCTCCCAATCTCCTTGTTTGATTCCTAATAAACTGGGGGCATGTTTAGCTTTATCCTTTTGAATGGAAAATCTGGCTAGGAATTTTTTGGCTAAGTCGTCGAAGCTTGAGATGGATTTTGGGGGTAAGTTGTCGAACCACCGAATAGCTATCTTTGTGAGAGTTGTTGGGAAGGCTTTACAGCGAACAGCATCTGGGGCGTCAGTGAGGTACATTCTGCTTCTGAAGTTACTAAGATGGTGGTTGGGATCCGTGGTGCCGTCGTACAGGGTCATATCCGGGAGTTTGAAGTCTTTTGGAATTTTGGTTTTCATGATTTCCCTAGTGAAGGGGTCTTGCTCTTTGTGTGAATTTTATTCGAGATTAGCGCGAGGGGCTTTTGATTTGAGATCGGCTTCCAATTGCTGCAGTTTTTCTTCCAACTCCCGACGTCGCCGCATCTCTCTTTGTAGATCTCTTCCGATTTCTCGTTGTTGCTGGGTTTCTTTTTCCAGTTGTTTTAGGCGATTTAAGAGTGCTTCTATGGCTCCTGAATTTGGCAAATCTTTGTCTTTGCTGGTCTCCGGAGTGTCTTGTAGCGTGACATCCGCATTTTTGTGCGGTGTTCGATCCTCCAGACCTGAATCGTGGTCGTTGTCATGGTTGTCCGCCATGGTGATGGGATGACTTCCAGGTTCTCCGGCAATGGCGCCAATGTTCCGAGGGTTACTTGAAACTGTAGGTCGATCTCGGACGAGATCTTCTGTACTGGTCAGAGATGACGTGTCCGGCTGGCTGGTGGCGGCCGGAGCTGTTGTGTCCGACTTGTTGGACTGGCTGCACTTCTGATCCTTTGCCACCGGAGGGTAGGGGGTACCTACAAGAGACTCCGATGCTTAAGTTAGCATGGGTATTAAACAGGTTTTATGTAGAATCAGAGTATGAGTTATACCTGGGTGCTCCAGTGTATTTATAGTATTGAGATGTGACCTTCGTTGGGTAAGATAAGTTAGTTATCTTATCTTATCTTTATCTTTAGAGTTGAGGTCAGCGTATCTTTATTGGAACCGCCCTTATCTCTATAGGCTTAGGCCGCCTTAGGATTTGGGTCGTGTTCCTCTATTTGGGCCTTTTACTGGGCTCTCTTGTTGATTTGGCCGAGCTCTTTGAGACGAGGTCGGATAGTCTGTCCTGAAGAGGTTGGTCGCTTTATCTCGAATCATCCCAGGTCGGATAGCTCGACCTAGGGTTGAACACCACCCATACCCCATAATCATTACTGTGTTAAATAAGACGCGGTTAGCTTATGCAGATAAAAATTTGAAAGAGGAAAACACAAATACAGATATTCCTTATGAGCCATTAGCTTGTTCTCCTATTTCTAGCATATCCACAAATGCAAAATCAAGTATCCTTGGCCTGAACGAAGTGTCGTATTTATAGAACGAGTCATACTTGAGCATATCTTCCAGATATTTTGCCTATTTATATAGGAAAAAAATTAAATAAAGGACGATATTTGAAACCTAAAAAAATGTCATAAAACTGAAAATGGGGAAAGTTAATTTACCAGCTTTACTATACTCGATCTCTTTTGCTCTTTATCTGTAGCAACCGGCAGGGAGTCTAGTAGAATTGTTTGATGATTGCACAAATCAAAAACAACCAGATACCAATGTGTGTTGTTCTCGTTGACAGGTAAAAAAATCTAGTACCAACTTTTACGTATTAGAATATTACTAGATACAATTTTTTTTAAAAAAAAATAAAAGGTATAGATCAGTTCATAAAGATAAATGCCATTAAATAATAAAAAAAAATTAAAAATACAATAAATCATATACCTTTTTTATACCTTCATCAACTTTTCCCATAAATTCTTTTTGATAATATTTCAACATAACTTCAATTTTGGTATCACATTGCAGTATGAATTGCTGAATTTAATAGTTAGGGGCTAAGTCAGTGAAACCAATTAAGTAATAAGATAAAATAAATAAAAACGGTAACAAGCCTGAAAAAGACATTGCGTACTGAAAACACAGCTGGCAAATACCAGTGTGTTTGACATCCTATTTCTTTCTCCTGCATGGTTAGCATAGTAGCCACCAAATCCAACACCTATGTGGTAAATAATAAATTTATTAGGAATTGAAAGTATGCTAGGGATAGCAGTTTAATTATGCACTTACATCCCCATGCACCCACTCCTTGGGAATTAATGACTTGAAATTGTCACGAGTTCCGCTAAATTTGTTTGTTGTCTCCAATACCTCATCACTACAAATATGAATCACATTAATATTGAACTATTTTTTAAATTTTTAATAGATAGATAATGAGATATTTAACCTCCTTTTATTTGGTGTGAACATATAGGTTGCCATTTTAATATCTAAGTCATCCAAATCTATGTATGCAGGAGGTTTAAATAAAATCGGGATCCACTGCAAAATAAAAAAATTGGTGAGATCACTAAGTTATGTAACCGTAGATGCTTGATGCGAATGCTTGTGATATGAGAACTTACAGATGGCCATTCAATTCTCCATTTATTGTGCTCAATTTTTTTCTGGTTTAGGGTAGGCATGCTAATAGAATATCCACTTGGTGTACTCTTTTTTAAGAGTGCATTTTGCTCCTCGGTTAAAGATTTATGTGAGGTCCTTGGTGGAGTTTTTTTATTTTTTGAAAAGTTGTCTTTAATGGAGGCAGCATTCACACCAACCTTATTTTTAGACAAATGTAAATTCCTGACAATTCTTCTCTTGGCCGTAGATATCTTCTTATCGTGTACACTTATCTGTTTTGATGCCTTTTTATTTGTACCAGAGTTAGACTGATGATTTTGTGGAGACTTTAGCCGTTTAAGAATTTCATCTGTATCTCTTGGATTAGTAGATTGAAAAGGATATAAGAGACTAGGAGGCTGAAAATTTGTGACAGTTGGACCTACAATAAATGATGGTGGGAATATGTTGTATAGTGATGAATGCATAATTGTCGGATATTGGTTAGAATATACTGCAGCAGTATAAAACCGTGGTACATAGAATAGAAAAATTGGGGTATGTGAGGTATATGGTTCAAGTACGGATAACGCAAAGTTGTGAAAACGGTTCGAACCGACTGGTTGAACCAGTCAAATCGTGAACCGAGGGGAAAAGCGGTTCGGACCAAGATTTTGAAAACCGGTTCAAACTGGTCAGTTGAACTGTGAACCGGTATAAATAACGAATCGGTCATATATCAAAACCGAAAGATTCAGAAACCATCATTGGACCATCGAACCGGTCGAGAACCGGTCGGTCGAACCGAACCAGGACCCGACCGATTTTCTAAAATTTGCTCAAAACGGTGCCGTTGGTTAGAGGAACCCTAACTAGTAAACAAAACGTGCAGCACCTTCTTGGCCTCTCCTCTCTCACAGTCTCACTCAGCCACTCTCCTCCTTCCTCTCATCGAGCTCCTCCTCACTCCCTCACTTCCCTCTCTTTGGCCTCTGAATGAACACACTGAAGAATGCAGAGAAGATAGAAGAGAACTCGAACGCAGCTTGGAGGAAGCACCGAAGTATCCATCTCTCGTCGCCATTCCTCAACGTCCAGCAACTGCCGCTACTACAGCTTCGGCGCAACGTCGCCCTTGTTCGCCGCGCATCCGCCTCCTTTTTGGCTAAGCTTCTGCGTCTGTTTTTTGGCCAACCCTTGTTCTGCCCTTTTTTGCCAACCCTTGTTTGAGCTGCATAGCCCTCTGTTCAGTCCTCTACGCCACGTGTTCGAGCCTCTGTTCAGCCTCTGTTCCGCGGCCTTTCAGCCACCGTTCCGCCATTGTCTGCCTCCATTCAGCCATCTCCGTCGCGATTTTTTTTTCCTAGGGTGATTTTTTTCCTTCTTCTTGTTCTTTCTTGTATTAATTATTCAGTTATTGTTTATTTATTGTTGTTTTCATGGTTAGTATGTTTTCTAGTTCTTATTTTGTTGTTAGTTTGCTGTAGTTTAAAATGTTAATTGTTCTTGTTATTTTGATTTTCAGTTTTAATTGATCTTATTAACTTGTTAATTTGATAAATTATTGTTTTGGTGTTGTTCTCTACCTTTTTATTGTTATATTGTGTTTTGATATGGTTGATTTAATAAATTATTCATTGAGTGAAAGATGAAAACTTGCCATGGTAAAATTACTCCTGCCATGTTAAAACTGCTCCTATTGGTTTAGTATGGCTCAATCCATGCTTCCAAAGAGATTCTACCACCATGCTTGGACCTTGTCTCTAAGGTTGGTCCTGTGATGATTAAGGATGTAAATCTTGTAACCCACTTTAGGAATTAACTTTTTAGTTTCTTTTTGAAATTGGGTATGGAAATTTTGTTTGTTGATCCTAGTAATTTTGTTTGTTGATGTGTGAATATATTCTTTCATATTCCTCACTAAGTCGTAGTGATCTGTATGCCTTTGATCCCATAGCCTTTGTATTGTTGCATATTGGTAGATAGAAGGTATCAAATTTTGTGACATATCTATTATGTTGCTGATTTAGAAAATTGGTCGCTTTATTATATTCCCTAGAAACAGTACAACTATACAACTACTAAACCTATAAACCAGCCAACATATTTAAGGATATCCTTCAGTGGTGCCATTGTGAGAATGGTTGAATTCTTATCTTCATCTCCAAAATCTTGTTCGGATTCATATTGTTCATCCATCATATTTTGGTCACATACTAACTCTTCTTGTTGGTTAATGTCATCATCCTTATAGTATTGCTCATCCATCTCATTGTCCGTAAATATACCTGACTCCTTCAAAATTTACCCATAAAAAAAATTGTTAGTACACTTTCTATAACACTAAAATCATTTTTACTTATCATTTAAAAAAAATCACTTGAGTTAAACATATTAAAAAAATAAAAAACTAAAATTGTTCTTTATCTGTGTTCAGAAATCCTCTCGTTCATGCCTCTGAAGGTTTCAGTATTCTTCATCTTCTTCTCTCCTCTTCCTATCCTCTCTCTATCTCTCTCTGATCGATCTCTCTCATCTATCTCACTATGCGTCGCACGCAAGATCTCTCCCTCTCTCCTCTCTTGTCTCACAATCGAGGTCATCATCGCCTTCCTCCTGGTTCCAAAGAGCTTGCCTTCCTCCTGGTTCCGTCTTCCTCGCTGTCTTCTTTGCCGTCTTCCTCATTCTTCATCAGCTTCTTCCTTTCGGTAATTCCCTCTTATGATTTCTGTGATTTGAATTATTATAGCATTGGTGTAATTTTTGTAATTAGGGTAATTTGGTTTGATGTATGTGATTTGATATTAGTTGTTGTTAATTTTGACGAATTGTTTAATTCTTAATGGATGCAGCGCTTTGAGATAGTTAATGGTGTCATTGAAGTTGAAGGAATAGCAGAGGAGAAAACTGCAGGTGCTGAAGAGGATGAAGGTACTAATTACAAGATCACACCTTTTCTTTAAATAACATTTCAATTCATTCACTGATAAAATTTTGATTTGGTTTTGTAGAAAAAGGAGTACTTGCTTTTTGGCTCAATGCAATAAAAAACAATGAAGTGTTAGCTGAAGAGGTTAGTTGGTTCTATCAATAGTAACTCCCCCCTTTTTTAAATGTGTATTTTATGTCTTGCAAGTTAGTTACATGTGCAGTTTTCTGCTGTTCTCCTATTCTTATGTTTAACAAAATAAAAAATTTGCAAACTGCATTCTTTTACCTCGACTGAACAAGAGAAAAATTTTGCTTAGCAAATGCAGCCAAATAGTGGGAATTCTTGCAAGGGTGTTTTAATAGTAATCTAGTTTAAATTGCTTTTGTAATTCTAATTGTTTAATAAGAGTAATTAACTGTTGGAATCTCTGTATAAGATCTTGGTTAGCAGCTTGAATCCCAAATAAACTACAACAGCAGATAGATACATCAATCTATGGATCAGAAACTACAGTAACTCATAACATTAAGATGGAATTGAAACCTACAAATTATAAGATGGAAGATTACATTTACCTGAAAGAACTATTTTAGAGTGTTGTCAGCTTCACAGGGAAAAACACCTTTTAGTAGCTTCCATATTAGATAAAAGATCTTTAATGTCTGCCTCTATTCTCCTTTTCATGTTGAAATACTCCAGATGTGCTCGTTCTAATGCTTGAAGTTCTTCGAGTTTCTGCCTATGCATTTCCTCTGTCTCACCCAGTCGCAGCTTTGCAATTCGCTGAGTATACTCTTCATCAATTTTTCCACTCTTTGCAAGGGCAATACGTTTCAACCCTTCAGCTTTTCTTCTTGCATCATCAACACGTGATTGAAATATTTTAGCCTCTACTTGTTTGATTTTAACTACACTCTCCAACTCATGAAAATAGAAGTCTTTTGGGACAATACTCATTTGCAGCTCAGGTGCCAGAGTCCTTTTATCATCTGGATCAAAGCTGGTAAGGATGTTTGCTAGCCTTTCTAACACAGGTTTCTTCTCCGAATAAGTAGATTTCAGCCAAAAAGCTTCCTGGCTTGGCCCAACTACCCCTTTGATTTCCTTACTTAGTTCTTTCCCAGATAAGTTTGTAGCCATTGCTAATTTGGAAGAATCCCCATCTGAAATATGGACAACATGTAGGGTAAAAAGATGCAAACTCAATTTAGCTTAAAAGCACTAGGAATTTAAACATGAAAAAATAAAATCAAACTTAGGAAATAGCACAATCTGAGATCTGAAATAGTATGCTTTATAGGCAATTAGGCATGATACAAATACAAAAAATTGCAGTATTTGATATCTATCATTTGCTAACATAACTACATAAGTGCAAATGCTTTCAATATTGATGCTTTGATTTGAAGATTTCTACTTTGCTTCAGCATTATTGCTCTTTGCCTACTTGAAGATTGTTGATCTCCTTGCTTTATTTATATATAAATAATATATTTTGATTAGTTTTCTCCCCAGTTTATTGATTTTGATCCCCTTGTCTATTTTGATTTTGCATCTGGAATCAGGAATAAATATTTAAACTATTAGTCTCTAAAATTTGAACTATTTTAAACTATTAACTAATTTTGCAATAGGGTAATGGTCCAAGAGATTGAGATTTTAAAGATTGAAGTGAAGCCAAGATGGAGAAAAGGAACAAAGATAAAATTTGAGGGTAAGGGTGATGAGAAACCTGGATACTTCCCTGCTGGTATAGTGTTCATAATTGAAGAAAAGAAACACAATTTGTTTATAAGAGAAGGCAATAATGGCTTGGAAATATGTATTGAGATTCCTCTAGTAGATGCACTCACAAGGTGCTCTTTTCCAATTCCTATATTAGGAGGGGAGAAGTTGAATTTGTCATTTGAGAATACTGTTGTATACCCTGGATATATGAAGGTTATTAATGGTCAAGGCATGCCAACCCTTAAAAACGATGGGAAAAGAGGTAACCTCCATGTCAAGTTTCTAGTTGACTTCCCCAAAGAATTGAATAATGAACAATGGCAAGAAGCTTTTAGAATCTTAGAAAATTGTTGTTAATGATGATCATAGTTATACATTTGTATATTTTGTATGCAGATATGAATGCACTTGCTATCAGTTAAAGACACAAATTTTCTGTTAATGATAGATATACAATTCATGACTCAATGTTGGCATTGGATTATTTCTCCATAAGAAATAGCTGATAATTACATATATTTGTGTATATAGTACCTATAACCAGTTAACCACTATTTTATGAATATCTTACTTGACTATTTTATGAATATCTTACTTGACTTCGCTGTAAATTTCATTTTATTCTGCATTCAGCTCCTAAAATAAAAAGTTGGTAAAATAAATAAAAAATCTAATCATTCTTGAATGAAAATGATAATTAATTTTTATTTTATTATTTTAAAAATTTTTCTTATATTAGAGAATCTTTTTCCTCCTACTTTATAAGTTCTTTATCTTTCTTGGGGGAACTATTCCATCCGCCTATAGCTTATTAGCTTTGAGGAAGACAGAACAGACATCAAACCTTCAATATTTATGAAAGAAAAAAAAGCTATAAACAATATACATATACATTATATACACATTCTTTTTCGTTAGTTTTATTTTCATTTGGACCAAGGAGAGAGAAAGTTCAGTCCCTTATATGATATGTGATGCATGAGCATCTTTCCTATCTTTTTCTAGTGAATTTGCATTTAAATTGTTGAGTTTAATCAAGAATTAATTATCTTTTAGCCAATATGGATGCTACTTTGAGTCTTGTGTAATTCTGTTTATTTTAGGTAGCATTCAGCTGGACTTGATGGAGTTTCTGCATAAGAAGAGATGAAGGCGAATGATGCTGTCAATCCTGACCTCTCTGCACTCAAACCTAAATAACTCGAGTTACAGAGGTCCAATAAACGTGATTCTAGTGGCGTTGGAAAGCTAACTTCCAGAGCTTTCCAACAATATATAATAGTCCATACTTCTTCTCCGAACTCGCTGCTAAGGCTGTAGGCGCAAGACACAACAATAATACGCGAAATTGGTCCTGCCCACTTCAAGTTAGGCGCACTAAAACCCAAGTTAGGCGTGGATCCTAGTGAAGCCAAGTGGTCCCCATCCATCAATTGAAGATTTGCTGATTGCTATGATTAATTCTAATTTAAATTCAAATTTTAAAAATAGAAAAAGATATCATGCTAGTTTTAAAGATAGATTTTAAATTAATTAGGATTAGATATAAATAGGGGGATACCACCTCAACATTATTCCATTTAGAGACTTCCAATTCTATACAAATTTACATTCCATATTCCAGAGTTTTTCTCTCTGAACCATGAGCAACTAAACCTCCATTGTTAAGGTTAAGAGCTCTGTCTATTTGTATAGATTGATTTTATTGCTTTTCCTATTTTAATTCATGTATGGATTTATAATTTAAGAATTGTTTTCGCTCTTTATCTTATGAATTTGGGTGGAACGGAAGTATGACCCTCTTTCTATTTGAGTTCTTGTATAACTTGGAAAAGCTCTTTACTTGAACAACAGCTTGAAAACATATTCTCCTAAATTTTAATTATCTGGATTCAACGGGATACGTGACATATAATCCTTTTATTTTTGGATAATTAGAGTTTTTGTGGTATATAAATTGGAATTTGATCATGTAGCTTCTAATTGGAATTAAATGACCAAGGAATTGACAGTTAATGAATTTTAGAGGAGACTAGAAAGGTCTAAGAAATTAGGGTCTAGTCACATATAGTTTGCCATAAATTAAATCCTACATAATTAAAATAGTTAGTAAGAAAAGTAAATCCGGAAAAATAGATAACTTTGAAGCCTTAACTGCCTTCTCAATATTTTATTCCCAACTTATTTATCTGCCTATCTTTAATATTCTAAATTTACTGTTAATGCTTTTAAACTTCAAAACACTATTTTCTGTTTGTCTAACTAAGCCTATCAAATACTATTATTGCTTAATCCATCAATTCTCGTGGGATCGACCCTTACTCACGTAAGGTATCACTTGGTACGACCCGGTGCACTTACCGGTTAATTTGTGGGTTAGAAATACCGCATCAAGTTTTTGGCGCCGTTGCCGGAGATTGATTGTGATTAACAACTATTCGTTGTTTGATTGCTTAGATTAGATAATTTTTCTTTTAATTGATTTTTTTTTAGTATTATTAATTTTTTTAATTTTATTTTCCATTATTTTCCCTTTAACGTCCCTTCCTTTTTTTTCGTTTGTTAACCCCCTGTCCCGTTTTTTTTAAGTAGTTTTATTTTAATATTATTAATTTCTATTTTCATTTTTTCTATGTTTTTTTTTCTCTTGCTTTTCGTTTGTTTTCCTATTCCACCGTTTGATTTCACTTTCTTTTATTAATTTTTTATTCTTTTCAAAAACTGTACGTCGTTTCTTTTTTTTTCCTTTTTTTTTACTTTCGTTTATTTTCGTTTTGTTTTTGTTCATTATTAATTTATTTTATTTTTTTATATTTTATTAGTTTTATTTTATTTCTGTCTTTAATTTCAAAAGAAAAATTAAATAAGTAAAAAAAATTTAAATAAACAAATAGTACTAATATTTTTCTTAATTTCTGAAATTAAGTTTGGTGTTTCCTAATTAGTTTTATTTTAATTTTTCTTATTTTAATTTTTAGAATTCTGTTATTTTTTCTTTACTTTTCTGTTTGCCACATGACACGTTTAATTCTGTTTGGTATTGTATGCTAAGGAAAAATAATGGAGAGAGATAATATGAGTTACTACTCACACCCGAGTAGTGATTCATATTATTGTGGATGGGGAAACTACCCAAATTTTGGTTGGCAAAGTCAAAACCAAAGAAACTTCAGTGCTCCATATTTCAACTATCAAGAGCCACCACCTCCCTATTCATATCAAGAACCACCATCTCCATATACATACTAAGAACCATCATTTTTCTACCCATATCAAGAGCCACCATCTACCTATTCTTACCAAGAACCATCCTCTTTTTACTCTTATCAAGAATCATCACCTCCTTCTTATTCTTATCAAGAACCATCATCTCCTCCTTATTCATCTCAAATACCATCAGATCTTGAGCTTCTCATGAAAGAATTCTTACATGATATAAAGACGAGTGTCAAAAATGTAGAGAAACATGTGCAGTTGATTATCAAGTCACAAGAAGAGGAGCAAGCAAATTTCTTCCCAAGAGATACAATACAAGATCCTATAGAAGAAAGTGAAGAAATCAATCAAAGGAGTTCATACTCCAATGAATTAGAGAACTTTCCATCCTCACACATGGAAGAAGAAAAAGATGCAAAAACAAAGGAGGTTGATGCACCAACAAAGAAGGAAGATGCACAAACAAAGGAGGTTGCAAGGGATGAAAATAATTATGGGAATCTACACTCCAATGATGCAGAGAGTGGCATGGAGGGTGAGTTTATTGAACCACCAATTCAAGAAGTTCTTGATGAATGGTACACTCTAACCATCACACAACACCCACATGTTGATATCAAAGAAGTGAAGATAACCAAGGGTGATGTGCGGAAAATGATCCGACACAAAACTCACCGGCAAGTGCACCGGGTCGCATCAAGTAATAATAACTCACGGAAGTGAGGTCAATCCCACAAGGATTGAAGGATTGAGAAATTTTAGTTTAGTGGTTGATTTAGTCAAGCGAATCAAGATTTGGTTGAGAGATTTGTGATTTGCAGAATTTAAATTGCATAGAAAGTAAAGGGAATGGGTAAATTGCATGAAATTAAAGAGAACTGAAATTTAAAGTGCTGAATCTTAAAGAACAAGAAATTAAATGGCAGAAACTTAGAACGCAAGAAATGTAAATTGTAGAATCTTAAAGTGCAAGAAATGTAAATGGCTTGAATTGTAAAGGGAATTGGGAATTGGATTTGCAGAAATTAAACAAGGCAAAGTAAAATTCAACAGACATAAGAATGGAAGATGAATTGGATTGAATCGGATCTTGAAACAGAAATGTAAATGAGCTTGAAAGCAGTAAACAGAGAATGTAAAATGATAATTCAGATCTCAGGACCCAAGAGACTAGATAACCAAATCTAGATCTCAATGCCTTCCTAGATCCAACAAGAACAATTGCAAAGGAAATGTAAATTGCAGAGAAAGTAGATGAAGAAGCAATTAACAGAAATTTAAATTCAATTGTGCAGTAAAGAAACAGAGAGGTCTCAGGATGAGATTGAAATAGAATTCCTTCAATTCTCCAACCCAAGATCCAAGACAATTGTAATTGAAATTGAAAGCAAGAAAACTAAGAGGAAGGGAATTCAATTCTCCTTCCCCGAGACTTAGAAATTAAAATTCACTCCACACCAAAAGCTCTCTGAAAACTCTCTATGAAAACTAAAAGGAAAGCTCCCCGAAAACTTAAATCCTATGCTATTTATACACTTTCTTCAAATGGTCTTCAAGCCTTCAATTGGGCCTTTGCTCTTGATGGAATTGGGTTAATAGAGGCCTTGGTTGATTGCTCTTGGAGTTTGGAGAAGAACCGAAGTGAACCGGGTTTGGAATCATGAAAGCTTGAGTAAAAGTTTGAGTAAAAGTTTGAGGCAAACTTTTACTCAAACTTTTCATATCAGCCACCCCATCTTTGCTGCTACCAACGTTTGAGCCAAAGTTTGGGGTCAAACTTTTGCTCAAACGTTGGCTCCCCCCTGCACACTCATGGCGCCAACGTTTGCCAAAAAGTTTGAGGCAAACGTTGGCGCAATCTTTTGCTCTCTAGGGTGTGTTGTTCATGGCGCCAACGTTTGCCAAAAAGTTTGAGGCAAACGTTGGCGCAAACTTTTGCTCTCCAGAGTGTTGATTTGTGATGCCAAAAGTTTGCCAAAAAGTTTGAGGCAAACTTTTGCTCAAGCTTTTTGCCCAAAAGTTTGCACAAAAGTTTGAGGCAAACTTTTGGTCAAGCTTTTTGCTCCCTGGTTCGTTTTCACTTATTCCAAAAGTTTGAGCTAAAGTTTGAGGCAAACTTTTGCTCAAACTTTTTGTCCTCTCTTCCTCCTAGCCATTCCTTCTTGCTTCAACCTTTCTCCAAGCTTTCTTCACCTATCATTAATAAACCAAGCACATCAAAGTTATGCTCAAAATCATGAGATATTCATTCTTTCATAATATGTGACAATTATAGCATAAAACCTCATGAAATTGCATTGATTCATCTATGGTTGATTAAATCAAAGGAAGCATGAAAATCTACCCAATTGACTTGCTTATGGCTCAAGAAAGTGCAGAAATCAATTGAAAACAAAAGAAAAAGGCTAGTGAAACTAGGCTAAGATGACTTGTCATCACAACACCAAACTTAAAGCTTGCTTGTCCCCAAGCAAGAAATGAATTATTGAGAAGAAAGAATGAAATGGAAGATGATGTTCATGCTAGCAGAGTATTATTGGTAGTTCATGGGGTTTTATGTGGATATGTAAACACTCACTTCTTATTGACTCTTAGGCCTAGAAAGTCTTC
This sequence comes from Arachis ipaensis, assembly GCF_059453495.1. NCBI lineage: Eukaryota > Viridiplantae > Streptophyta > Magnoliopsida > Fabales > Fabaceae > Arachis > Arachis ipaensis. The sequence goes on from NC_142438.1 coordinate 69,695,925, forward strand.
TTCAAGCATCAAGCAACACACTGCTATGACCTCTCATTATTCCTTTATCCTTGGCTATTATTTTGTTCATAAGCTTTATTTGAGTGTCATGTGTAACAAGTTCATTGATTTCTTTATACTTGACACATTATTCACTATAGACACTTGGCTCACATTCCTTCTTAAAACATTGATGCCCAGCACCTCTTTGGGTTACTAAATGCCTTGTAGTTAGGTTGCTCTTGATAGTGGACTTTCAGCTGATGATCCCGGGTTAGTTAACCCAAGTCACCAAGTGTTGATGCACTCTAAAGAGCTTAATAATCCAAGCAGATCCTAGTACAAAGACACCACAGGCATATATTCTAAGGTTCAAGCTATTGGTGTCTAGCTTTGTTTCTTTTTGTTTTTCTTTTGTTCTGTTGCCATTTTTGGCTTTTTTCTTTTCTCTTTTTTTTTGTTTTTCTTTTTAACCAAGGACTTTTATTTTATTGAGATTCATAGACAGTGAGCTACTTTCTACTTAAAAGGAGACAGTCTGGTTCTTTTATTCACTAAAAGTGAGCTATCATACAATCACACATACATACCACCACTTACTTTTATTGTACTTCTTTCTAACAGAGAACTATCTCACTTCACATTCAAACATTTCTTTTATTGAATTAAAGATGCAGGGGACAAAACATGCTTTTTGTTAAGTGAAAGTAAACATACAAGCATACACTTAGGCTAGCTTTCTTATTTTAAATTAAAACAGAAATGATGCAAAGACTACTAAACTAACAGTTACTGTTAAGATGGGCATATTCACACTTCCAATTTAGAGCAATTTAATGCTGATGGAGTTAAGTGACAATACAACCTCTTGGTGGCTTCTTCTTCTTTCTCTCAGCTAACGGTGTGTAGTCCTCCCAAGAGAGTGATTGAATTCCTGCAGTGTTAATGGAAGTTGCTTGTTTCTCAAGCCCTTAGGTGACTGGTTAGTGTGCAAGACTTTCTTGTAGGCTTTTGAACTTATTTTGGTGTGTGAACACCAAACTTAGTCCCTTGCCATGTTTCTTATGCATTAAAATAACCATATGTGAAAACCTAAGTCTTTGCTAAAGGTAATAAAACTAAAAACTAGAAACAGACAATGATTTAATGATTTATCAGATTTCTTGGAGCTAGTAACCCTTTGTGCAGAAGGTGAGAATGTGCTTTTAAATGAGATTTTGGTGGAACACCAAACTTAGAATCCTTCATTCTCCCTTAAATTGTTTTGGTGTGCAACACCAAACTTAGCTCCTTGCAATACATACTTAATTATTCAACATTTTTATTGAAAAAGCTATGAAAAGAAAATTACCTCAGGTTGGGTTGCCTCCCAACAAGGGCTCTTTTAATGTCACTAGCTTGACATCTTGTTCTTTTGATCATGGAGGTTGAAAATCATAGTGCCTCAGCTTTTCTCCTCTTACTGTGAACTTTCTTCCGGTCTCCTCTTTGATGATCTCTAGGTGTTCAAGTGAAAGGATCCGGTTCACAGTATAGCATTCAGATGATTGTGGGGACACCTTCATTGGTTGGGTGTTTAACACTACTTTATCCCCTGGTGAAAAGCCTTCAGTGGGGATTTTCTTATTTTTCCACCCTTTTGGCCTCTTCTTCCTCTCTTCTTTCTTAAGAGATGATTCATGCCTTGGTGGTTCTTTATCTGGAATGTTGAGGTTCTCATCTGGGGGTTTTGGATCTAGTTCCTCCTTGATTTCTTTGGTCTGTTGCACCATCTCTACTTCTTTCAAGCATGGATGTAGAAGTCTTGGAGTTAACTCATTGAATGCCTCCTTCAAACTTTGATCCTTGGCCTTATCCTTCATACAATCTTCTTCTTGAGTAGGCTCATGCAGGATTTTAAAAACATGGAATGCTAGGTGCTCATCATGCACTCTTAACAACAATTCTCCTTTTTCAACATCTATCAATGCTCTGCCCATAGCCAGGAAAGGCCTCCCCAGGATGATGGGAGTGTTAGGGTCTTCATCCATATCCAGGATAACAAAATCAGCTGGGAGAAAGAATTTTTCCACTTTTACCAACACATTCTCCACAACTCCCAGTGCTTGCTTAATGGATTTGTCAGCCATTTGGAGAACTATTCGTGTGGACTTCAGCTCAGAAATTTGAAGTTTCCTCATTAGAGACAAAGGCATCAAGTTTATACCTGCACCGAGGTCACAAAATGACTTCTCAATTGTTATGTTTCCTATGGTGCAAGGTATGTAAAAACTCCCAGGATCATCTTTCTTCTCTGGCAACTCTCTTTGGAGGATAGCACTACATTCCTTTGTCATCTCAACAATCTGTCCTTCCTTCAGGGATATTTTCTTTGTGAGTACTTCTTTCATAAATTTGGCATATAATGGCATCTGTTCAAGTGCTTCTAAGAAAGGAATATTGATGCTGAGAGTCTTGAATATATCCAGGAATTTTGAGTATTGCTTATCCTCGTTTTCTTTTTTGAACCTCTGAGGGTACGGAAGTTTGGGGACATCTGGCTTCACCCCTTCCTTCTTCTCTTGTAGCTGTGTTTCAAGGATGTCCACATCTTTCTTTGAGCTTTTTGCATTCTTGGTCTTTCTCTCCTCTTCACTTCTCTCTTATGTCTCTTCTTGTGGAACTTCTCTGTTGTGTTCTTCTTGATTGATGGCTTCCTTCTCCCTAGTCTTTTCACTTTCCACTATGATTGCTTTGCACTCCTCCCACTTTGTAGCTTTTCCTTTGTCCTTTGGATTGGAGATTGTATCACTTGGGAGAACATTGGTTGGCCGTTCAGCTTGTTTGGCCAATTGTCCCACTTGTCGTTCAAGGCTCTTCATGGTAGCTTCATTTCTCTCTTACACTTTGACCAAGCTTTGAGTGGACTGAGCAATTGCTTGTATGGCTGCCTCAAGACTTGAAATTCTACTTTCATGATGGTATATTGGTGGTATGATGGGGGTGGAATGTGGTTGCTGGAAGTTATTTGTAGGGGTAGTGTGGTAGTTTTGGGGGTTAGATGTTGGTGCGGAAATGCTATTTTGATGAGTTTGTGGATTGTGGTGGGGTGGTTGATATGTATTTTGTGGTTTCTTGTATTGATTATTATTAGCGTTTTGCTGGTCGTGGTTTGAGTAAGTTGTGTTTCTTGAGTTGTTTTGGTTTGAGTTTTTCTGCCACGGTTGCTGGCTGTGGGTGTGGTTATCTCCCCATCTGAGATTTGGATGGTTCTTCCAGGATGGATTGTAGGTGTCACCATAAACCTCATTTTGGCCTGAGCCTTGGTTGTGCACATATTGAGGTTGTTCCTGCTGCTCATTTTCTTGGTTTTCTTCATTTTGTCCCCATGTGATTGATGGTTGGCTTGTATTCACTGCTGCAACTTGTAAACCATCAATCTTTTTAGCCATCTGCTCAAATTGTTCTTGAATCTGCTGTTGCATTATCTTGTTTTGAGCTAGGATGGTGTCCACCCTTCCATTTCTAACACTCCTTTCCTTAGTGATGGTTGGCGTTGTCTCTGATGAGCAAAGAAGTATTGATTGTTTGCCACCATATCAATGAGGTTCTGAGCTTCTTCAGCTGTCTTCATAAGTTGCATCGAGCCTCCTGCTGAATAGTCAAGTGCCTCTTGAGCTTTCATTGTCAGTCCTTCATAGAAATTTTGGAGTTTATCCCATTCATTAAACATCTCTGGTGGACACTTCCTGAGTAAAGCTTTGTATCTCTCCCATGCTTCATACAATGACTCTCCATCCATCTGAGTAAATGTTTGAACCTCTGTTTTGAGCCTGATGATCTTTTGAGGAGGATAAAACTTTGCTAAGAACTTGCTCACTAGATCCTTCCAATTGTTGATGCTTTCTCTTGGAAATGACTCCAACCATTGAGTAGATTTGTCCCTCAGGGAAAATGGAAACAACAACAATTTGTAACTGTCAGGATGTACACCATTGGTCTTCACTGTGTTACATATCCTCAGGAAGGTGGATATGTGTTGGTTTGGATCTTCCAAGGGGCCTCCTCCATAAGAACAGTTGTTCTGCACCAAGGTGATGAGTTGGGGCTTCAATTCAAAGTTATTTGCATCGACATTTGGGGTAAGGATGCTACTCCCACAATGCCTTGGATTAGCAAATGTATATGAAGCCAAGACTCTCCTCTGTGGTTGACCATTATTGTTGGCCATTCTCACTGGTGGATTTGTTGGATTTGTTGAGTGTTCCTCCAATTCATGATATTCTTCATCTGATTCTTCCTCTCCAGCAACATTTTTTTCTCTTGCTTCTCTTCTTAGCCTTCGGAGGATTCTTTCGTCAGTTTCATGAAAGGTAGGGATCTCTCTTCTTGTATCTGACATACAAGCAAAACACAAGAATCACACAATACCAGAAAAGCAATAACACTTCAATCCATGGCTGAATTGAAATATTAGTTAGCTTAGGCAAAAATTCAAACAGTTAGCGTGTTAGTCAAAGTTAAAGAAACAGAAAATAAAAATGCTAGATCTAGATCTCCACTTCACTTAATCATTGTCAATCTATTTCAATCCCCGGCAACGGCGCCAAAAACTTGATGTGCGGAAAACGATCCGACACAAAACTCACCGGCAAGTGCACCGGGTCTCATCAAGTAATAATAACTCACGGGAGTGAGGTCGATCCCACAGGGATTGAAGGATTGAGCAATTTTAGTTTAGTGGTTGATTTAGTCAAGCGAATCAAGATTTGGTTGAGAGATTTGTGATTTGCAGAATTTAAATTGCATAGAAAGTAAAGGGAATGGGTAAATTGCATGAAATTAAAGAGAACTGAAATTTAAAATGCTGAATCTTAAAGAACAAGAAATTAAATGGCAGAAACTTAGAACGCAAGAAATATAAATTGCAGAATCTTAAAGTGCAAGAAATGTAAATGGCTTGAATTGTAAAGGGAATTGGGAATTGGATTTGTAGAAATTAAACAAGGCAAAGTAAAATTCAACAAACATAAGAGTGGAAGATGAATTGGATTGAATTGGATCTTGAAACAGAAATGTAAATGAGCTTGAAAGCAGTAAACAGAGAATGTAAAATGATAATTCAGATCTCAGGACCCAAGAGACTAGATAACCAAGTCTAGATCTCAATGCCTTCCTAGATCCAACAAGAACAATTGCAAAGGAAATGTAAATTGCAGAGAAAGTAGATGAAGAAGCAATTAACAGAAATTTAAATTCAATTGTGCAGTAAAGAAACAGAGAGGTCTCAGGATGAGATTGAAACAGAATTCCTTCAATTCTCCAACCCAAGATCCAAGACAATTGTAATTGAAATTGAAAGCAAGAAAACTAAGAGGAAGGGAATTCAATTCTCCTTCCCCGAGACTTAGAAATTAAAATTCACTCCACACAAAAAGCTCTCCGAAAACTCTCTATGAAAACTAAAAGGAAAGCTCCCCGAAAACTTAAATCCTATGCTATTTATACACTTTCTTCAAATAGTCTTCAAGCCTTCAATTGGGCCTTTGCTCTTGATGGAATTGGGTTGATAGAGGCCTTGGTTGATTGCTCTTGGAGTTTGGAGAAGAACCGAAGTGAACCGGGTTTGGAATCATGAAAGCTTGAGTAAAAGTTTGAGTAAAAGTTTGAGGCAAACTTTTACTCAAACTTTTCATATCAGCCACCCCATCTTTGCTGCTACCAACGTTTGAGCCAAAGTTTGGGGTCAAACTTTTGCTCAAACGTTGGCTCCCCCCTGCACACTCATGGCGCCAACGTTTGCCAAAAAGTTTGAGGCAAACGTTGGCGCAAGCTTTTGCTCTCCAGGGTGTGTTGTTCATGGCGCCAATGTTTGCCAAAAAGTTTGAGGCAAACGTTGGCGCAAACTTTTGCTCTCCAAGGTGTTGATTTGTGATGCCAAAAGTTTTCCAAAAAGTTTGAGGCAAACTTTTGCTCAAGCTTTTTGCCCAAAAGTTTGCACAAAAGTTTGAGGCAAACTTTTGGTCAAGCTTTTTGCTCCCTGGTTCGTTTTCACTTATTCCAAAAGTTTGAGCTAAAGTTTGAGGCAAACTTTTGCTCAAACTTTTTGTCCTCTCTTCCTCCTAGCCATTCCTTCTTTCTTCAACCTTTCTCCAAGCTTTCTTCACCTATCATTAATAAACCAAGCACATCAAAGCTATGCTCAAAATCATGAGATATTCATTCTTTCATAATATGTGACAATTATAGCATAAAACCTCATGAAATTGCATTGATTCATCTATGGTTGATTAAATCAAAGGAAGCATGAAAATCTACCGAATTGGCTTGCTTATGGCTCAAGAAAGTGCATAAATCAATTGAAAACAAAAGAAAAAGGCTAGTGAAACTAGGCTAAGATGACTTGTCATCAAAGGGAAGCACTGAAAAGGGGATTATGACCAAGAAACAGAAGAAAATATCCATGAAGAAGAAAAGGTCAACAAAAAGCAATCCAACCTCTACCCCAACAAGCAAGGTGAATCAAGCTAATCACAGTAAAAGAAAGCTTGTTAGGAGGACTTCATATCAGGGGGCACTAATCTTCACCTCTTCCCCCTTGGAGACATTTCTTTTAATCAACTGGAAGAAAAGGAAGAAACTTCAATAATCAAGTGTCAAGCTAGTGACGTTAAAGAAGCGCTTGTCGGGAGGCAACCCGATAATTTCGTATCCTTAGCTATTTTTTTCGTAGTAGTAGTTTTCTTCCTTATTTGATTTTGATTGAGTTCTTACTAATTTTCTGATCATGCAGCTATTTCAGAACAGGAACCGGATAATTAAAAAAAATATAGAAAAAAATACAATATAAAAATTCAAAAAAAAAATACAATACATATATATATATATATATATATATATATATATATATATTCTTTATTTTAACTTTTTTTATTCTTTTATCATTTTTCTTTTTTATATTAATTTTTGTTTTTCCTCCGTGCACTTTTTATGTCCCTCTCTGTTTTTAGATTTTCTTTGCTTGAGGACAAGCAAACCTTTAATTTTGGTGTTGACGCTTCGCTTATGAGTTTTCTGTTTATTTTTAATGGCACCAAAGGGAGGCGAATCATCTTCACGGAGAAACACAACCTGAAGAATAAAACGACCGCTAGGTTAACTAAGGTGGTTGAGTTCCTTTCATTTTTTATTTCTCCTCTCTTTTTCTATATTATGTTCTGGTTTTCTACTATTTTTGCTTTGTTTGTTGCATGATCCTTTATTAGTTAGAATCCTATGTCTAGTTTAGTTTTCTCTTAATTGCTTTAAAATATGTCTCACGTATTACTCACTGAGCTTAAATTCAAATAAAAAATACAGAAGTGATGTATTGCATGAGAAATTGAGTTAATTTTAAGAGTAGGCTTATTTACTTAAATGTGGTGGCAATACTTTTTGTTTTTTGAATGAATGCTTGAACAGTGCATATTTTTTATAGTGAAGTTTATGAATGTTAAAATTGTTGGCTCTTGAAAGAATGATGAAAAAAGAGAAATGTTATTGATAATCTGAAAAATCATAAAATTGATTCTTGAAGCAAGAAAAAGCAGTGAAAAACACGAAGCTTGCAAAAAAAATTATTATATATATATATATATATATATATATATATATATATATATATATATATATATATATATATATATATATAAAATAAAGAAAAAGAAAAAAAAAGAAAAAAAAAAGAAAGCAAGCAGAAAAAGTCAATAACCCCTTTAAACTAAAAGGCAAAGGGTAAAAAGGATCCAAGGCTTTGAGCATTAATGGAGAGGAGGGCCCAAAGGAATAAAATCCTGGCCTAAGCGGCTAAATCAAGCTGTCCCTAACCATGTGCTTGTGGCGTGAAGGTGTCAAGTGAAAAGGTTGGGACTGAGCAGTTAAATTCGAGATCCAAAGCAAAAAGAGTGTGCTTAAGAACTCTGGGCACCTCTAACTGGGGACTCTAGCAAAGCTGAGTCACAATCTGAAAAGGTTCACCCAGTTATGTGTCTGTGGCATTTATGTATCCGGTGGTAATACTGGAAAACAAAATGCTTAGGGTCATGGCCAAGACTCATAAAGTAGCTATGTTCAAGAATCAACATACTGAACTAGGAGAATCAATAACACTATCTGAATTCTGAGTTCATATGGATGCCAATCATTCTGAACTTCAAAGGGTCTGCCAAGGATGATGGATTCATCCTCATCCTTCCCAGTGTCTAGGATTATAAAATCAGCAGGGATGTAAAGGCCTTCAACCTTCACTAGCACGTACTCTACTAGTCCATAAGCCTTTTTTATTGATTTATCTGCCATCTCTAATGAGATTCTTGCAGCTTGTACCTCAAAGATTCCCAGTTTCTCCATTAGAGAGAGTGGCATGAGGTTTATCCCTGACCCAAGGTCACATAGAGCCTTCTCAAAGGTCATGGTGCCTATGGTACAAGGTATGAAGAACTTTCCGGGATCCGATTTCTTCTGTGGTAATGTCTGCCTCATTAATGCATTCAGTTCATTGGTTAACAAGGGGGTTCATCCTCCCAAGTCTTAGTACCAAATAACTTGGCATTCAGCTTCATGATTGCTCCTAGATATTTAGCAACTTGCTCTTCAATGATGTTTTTATCCTCTTCAGAGGAAGAATATTCATCAGAGCTCATGAATGGCAGAAGGAAGTTCAATGGAATCTCTATGGTCTCTGTATGAGCCTCAGATTCCTTTGGTTCCTCAAAGAGAAACTCCTTTCTGTCCAGAGGACGTCCCATGAGGCTTTTCCCACTGGGACTCACGTCCTCCTCACTCTCTCCAGGTTCGGCCATGTTGGTCATGGTTATGGCCTTGCACTCTCTCTTGGGATTTTCTTCTGTATTGCTTGGGAGAGTACTGGGAGGAGTTTCAGTAATCTTCTTACTCAGCTGACCCACCTGTGCCTCCAAATTTCTAATGGAGGATCTTGTTTCATTCATGAAACTTAGTGTGGTCTTGGATAGATCAGAGACTATGGTTGCCAGGCCAGAATGGCTCTGTTCAGAATTCTTTGTCTGTTGCTGAGAAGATGATGGAAAAGGCTTGCTATTACTAAATCTGTTTCTTCCACCATTATTATTGAAGCCTTGTTGAGGCTTTTGTTGATCCTTCCATAAGAAATTTGGATGATTTCTCCATGAAGAATTATAGGTGTTTCCATAGGGTTCTCCTATGTAATTCACCTCTGCCATTGCAGGGTTCTCAGGATCATAAGCTTCTTCTTCAGAAGATGCTTCCTTAGTACTGTTGGATGTAGCTTGCAATCCATTTAGACTCTGAGAAATCATATTGACTTGCTGAGTCAATATTTTGTTCTGAGCCAATATGACATTCAGAGTATCAATTTCAAGAACTCCCTTCTTCTGAGGCGTCCCATTGTTCACAGGATTCCTCTCAGAGGTGTACATGAACTGGTTATTTGTAACCATTTCAATGAGTTCCTGAGCTTCTGCAGGGATTTTCACGTGAAGAGATCCTCCTGCAGAATAGTCCAATGAAATTTTTGACAACTAAGACAGACCATCATAGAATATACTTATGATGCTCTATTCTGGAAGCATGTCAGTAATACACCTTTTGATCAGTTGCTTATATCTTTCCCAAGCTTCATAGAGGGATTCTCTTTCCTTCTATCTGAAGGTTTGGATTTTCACTCTAAGCTTGCTCATCTTTTGAGGAGGAAAGAATTTGGCCAGGAAAGCACTAACCAGCTTATCCCAAGAGTTCAGGCTATCCTTAGGTTGTGAATCCAACCATGTTCTAGCTCTGTCTCTTACAGCAAAAGGGAAAAGCATAAGCCTGTAGACCTCGGGATCAACTCCATTGGTCTTGACAGTGTCACATATTTGTAAGAATTCAGCTAAAAATTGATGAGGATCTTCCATTGGAAGTCCATGAAACTTGCAATTCTGCTGCATTAGAGAAACTAATTAAGGCTTAAGCTCAAAATTGTTTGCTCCAATCGCAGGAAGTGAGATGCTTCTTCCATAGAAGTTAGAAGATGGTTCAATAAAGTCACCAAGCATCTTCCTTGCATCTCCACTATTGTTATTATTTTCGGCCATGTCTCCTTCTTTTTCGAAAATTTCTGTCAGGCTTTCTCTAGAGAGTTGTGCTTTAGCTTCCTCTTCAGAGTCTTTTCAGGTTCAGGGTCAGCTTCAACAAGAATGTTCTTATCCTTATTCCTACTCATATGAAAAAGAAGAGAACAGAAAAGAAAATATAGAATCCTCTATGTCACAGTATAGAGATTCCCTTTTTTGAGTAGAAGAAGAGAAGAGAAAAAAAATTCGAACACAGGGGAGAAGAGGGGGGTTCGAATTATGAGTAGAAGAGAAGTGTTAGTAGATAAATAAATAAATAGAAAGAGATGAGAGGGGGAAGAATTCGAAAATTAAAAATAAAATGAAATAAAAATATTTTTTGTTTTTATTTTGACTATTAATTAGAATTCGAAATTTAAGAAGGTAAAATTTAAAACAATTAGTTAATGAAAAGAAATTTTTGAAAAAGAAGTTAGTGATTTTCGAAAATAAGAGAGAGAAAAGTAGTTAGGTAGTTTTGAAAAAGATATGATTGAAATAGTAAACTTTTAAAATCAAACAAAAAGTTAAGTGGTTAATTTGAAAATCAATTTTGAAAGGGTGAGAAGTTAGAAAAGATTTTGAAATTGATTTTGAAAAAGATATGATTGAAATTGAAAAAGATATGATTGAAATTTAATTTGAAAAAGATTTAAAAAGGAAATTAAAAAGATTTGATTTTTGAAAATTAAAGTTGATTACTTGACTAACAAGAAACTAAAAGATAGGATTTTAAAATTTAAAGAATGAACCTTTCTTAATAGGCAAGTAACAACTTGAGATTTTTGAATCAAAATATTAAAAGTTAGCAATGAATTTGAGAATATGAAACAAAAATAAGAAAAAGATTTTTGAAAATCATTTTGAAATTTTCGAAAATATTAAAAAAAAATTGAAAAAGATTTGATTTTTTGAAAAAGTTTTGAAAAGATAGGATTTTTAAATTGAAATTTTTGACTTGACTAATAAGAAACAACTAAATTTTAAAACTTTTTGACTAAATCAATTCAAAATTTTCAAAATTTATGAAAAGAATAAGGGAAAGATATTTTTTTTTATTTTTGAATTTTTATGAAGAGAGAGAAAAACAACAAAAAGACTCAAAACATGAAAATTATAAATCAAAACACACAATGCATGCAAGAACACTTTGAAGATCAAGATGAACACCAAGAACTTATTTTTGAAAATTTTTAAGAAAAGGAAAACATGCAAGACACCAAACTAAAAAATTTACTCTATAGACACTAATAATTCTAAAATGCATATGAAAAACAAGAAAAGACACCAAACAAGAAAAATTTAGAGATCAATCAAAGAAATTCATCAAGAACAACTTGAAGACCATGAAGAACAAATGCATGAGTTTTCAAAAATTTTAATGAAAAATTAAAAAGATGCACTTGACACCAAACTTAAAAATTGACACTAGACTCAAGCAAGAAACATCAAATTTTGGTTTTTATGATTTTACTAAATTTTTTTTTGGATTTTTCAAAAATTAATTGGAAAAGAAAAATAAGGATTTCAAAATTTTTAATGAGAATTCCAGGAATCATGCAATGTTAGTCTAAAACTCCGGTCCAGGAATTAGACATGGCTTACTAGCCAGCCAAGCTTTCAGTAAAAGCTCCGGTCCAAAACACTAGACATGGCCAATGGCCAGCCAAGCTTTAGCATACAAATCAGGCATACAACAACTGATCAGATGGGAGTCCACGGACTGTTGTGATGATAAGTTGAAATCTCGGTCCAAAGGATTAGACATGGCTTCACAGCCAGCTAGACTTCAACAGATCATCGTGAAACTCTAGAATTCATTCTTAAAAATTCTGAAGCCATAGAATAGTTTTTTTTTTTGAACATTTTTCGAAAATAAAAAGAATAAAAACAAAAACTTAAAATTAAAATAAAATTACCTAATCTGAGCAACAAGATGAACCGTCAGTTGTCCAAACTCGAACAATCCCCGGCAACGGCGCCAAAAACTTGGTGCATGAAATCGTGATTGTTCATTCCCCATCAACGGCGCCAAAAACTTAGCACGCACGTTTGCAATCTTAAATTCATTTTCACAATTTCGATACAACTAACCAGCAAGTGCACTGAGTCGTCCAAGTAATAAACCTTACGGGAGTAAGGGTCGATCCCACGGAAATTGTCGGCTTGAAGCAAGCTATGGTCACCTTGTAAATCTCGGTCAGGCGGATTTAAATGGTTATGGAGATTTGATAATTAAAATATAATTAAAATATAAAATAGGATAGAAATACTTATGTAATTCATTGGTGAGAATTTCAGATAAGTGTATGGAGTTGCTTTTGTTCCTTCTGAACCTCTGCTTTCCTACTACTTTTATCCAATCATTCATACTCCTTTCCATGGCAAGCTGTATGTTAGGCATCACCGTTGTCAATGGCTACATCCCGTCCTCTCAGTGAAAATGGTCCAAATGCGCTGTCACCGCATAGTTAATCATCTGTCGGTTCTCGATCATGTTGGAATAGGATCCACTGATCCTTTTGCGTCTGTCACTATGCCCAACACTCGCGAGTTTGAAGCTCGTCACAGTCATCCCTTCCCAGATCCTACTCGGAATACCACAGACAAGGTTTAGACTTTCCGGATCTCAAGAATGGCCGCCAATAATTCTAGCCTATACCACGAAGGTTTTAATCTTAGATTAGAAACCCAAGAGATACACATTCAAGCTTGTTTGCATGTAGAACGGAAGTGGTTGTCAGGCACGCGTTCATAGGTGAGAATGGTGATGAGCGTCACATAATCATCACATTCATCATGTTCTTGGGTGCGAATGAATATCTTAGAATAAGAATAAGCTTGAATTGAATAAAAAAACAATAGTGCTTTGCATTAATTCATGAGGAACAGCAGAGCTCCACACCTTAATCTATGGTGTATAGAAACTCTACCGTTGAAAATACATAAGTGAGAATGGTCCAGGCATGGCCAAATGGCCAGCCCCCAAGTATAAGGAAAAACGTTCCAAAGATCTAAAAATGATCCAAAGATATAAATACAATAGTAAAAATTCCTATTTATACTAAACTAGTTACTAGGGTTTACAGAGATAAGTAAATGATGCAGAAATCCACTTCCGGGCCCACTTGGTGTATGCTTGGACTGAGCATTGAAGCTTTCATGTGTAGAGGTCTTCCTTGGAGTTAAACGCCAGTTTGTAACTTGTTTCTGGCGTTTAACTCTGCTTTGCAACTTGTTTCTGGCGTTTAACGCCAGAATAGGGCAGAAAGCTGGTGTTAATCGCCAGTTTGCGTTGTCTAAACTAGGAAAAAGTATGGACTATTATATATTTCTGGAAAGCCCTGGATGTCTACTTTCTAACGCAATTGAGAGCGTACCAATTGGATTTTTGTAGCTCCAGAAAATTCACTTCGAGTGCAGGGAGGTCAGAATCCAACAGCATCTGCAGTCCTTCTTCAGCCTCTGAATCAGATTTTTGCTCAAGTCCCACAATTTCAACCAGAAATTACCTGAAATCACAGAAAAATACACAAACTCATAGTAAAGTCCAGAAATGTGATTTTTATTTAAAAACTAATAAAAATATATTAAAAACTAACTAAATCATACTAAAAACTATGTAAAAACAATGCCAAAAAGCGTATAAATTATCCGCTCATCACTCAGCAACTCCTGCACTGTTCTGAGGCGCCGATGGATCAAACCCGGGCCTGAACCCTGCCCCTTAATTAACAAAAAAAAAATATGGTTACTAATTTCAAGGCTATCCTCTTTCGTTTGAACTGTTTCTCAATGGGCAACGGGTCAAGCAAAATGAACTAAATTTTTTTTTATTAAAATTATTGGTCAATCAGATTCTATGAAACCTAAGAGCTATTAGTGCATAAGAATGTTAAAACAGTTTTTAAAACTTAAAAAAAATTATAATAAACATGTTTATAACGAAGAATAATTTATTTTTTTTAAATTCTTTAAAATTTTATAAAATATTTTAAAATAAAATAATTTATAAATAAAAATTCATAATAAACATAAATATAATAAATAAACTCTTTTATTTTTTAACCTAATGCAGAAAATCTTGTATTGTTTTGTCAAAGTTATGTGCAATGCAATGAAAACTACTGCTAGAAGAAAATCAGCAATATGTGCTTTTAAGTAGAAGAAATGCTATATAATACAAGTAGAAGCATATATCTTTGAACATGAATAAAAACAGAATCAATCAAAAAATTTCTAGTGCTGATGAATCTTTTTATAAGAAGGCTATTTTGAGTTATTACCATAACTAAGTAGAACTAAATGATAATACTGGCTAAAATCATATTCTATTGGTGAAAATTTCTAGTTCTTATACTGACTTGGCAAATCCTATAATAGATAAGGACTTAAGTGCAGCCACCACTACCGATATAATCCTAGACAAGTTACAATGGGAACCAAGGAGAGTATTAATTAAATCAAAAGGGAGCTGCATACTTACACTGTCAACAACAATTATGTCAACTGAACCACTACGGATTAAGGTATCCACAAGACTAAGTGCTTGTTCACCACAATCTGGTTGTGAAAGCAACAAGTTTTCAGTATTCACACCAATGGATTCTGCAAGTGCCTTATCGAGAGCATGCTCAGCATTAACAAATACACAGTAGCCTGCATGAAATGAAGATATGAATGCCAGCATAAACTAACTACAAAATCCTTAACATAGATTCTTTACAAATACATCATAGTAGTAAACAGACAGTCCTTTTTACTTATCTTCAGTATTATGATGTTATTAATTGTGGTAACTTCATTTTTATGATCAAAATAGCATAAATTAAGCCTGAAATATTGATATAGCCCACCAAGATACTTGTAGTACAAATTTTAAATTATACACATTATACCTCTTACTTCTCTCTCTACCAAAAGGATAAGAGAAGTGGAAAATAGAACACAACCTGTTCACAACTGGAAACTAGCTAGGTGCTAGCAACTACAAATTGTTACTGCAGTGCAGAAATAGTGATTAATGAGAAAGTAGAGATATTTAACTAGTGATTTGCCACTTCCAAATCATAATTGAGTTACAAGACACTGACACTGGGATAGGCATTCATTCGGTGTTACAACAGAGAAGAATACATCTACTGTATTATCACAATGTATATAGAAAATCAAAGGGAGGGAGATTAAAGCAAATGCCTCTTGTGATTGACAATAACATATTGACAAGTTGACAACTATAGGGTTATGGTCACATTACAACCAAAAACAATATAGACATTATCATTAGGGGCAAAAATTAGCATCTATAGATAACCTCCTTGCTTCTGTGCCTCTTAAATCACATGTAAAGCAAGAGTTGTTTTCCTAGAAGCCTCTGGACCATATATTTCCACAACACGTCCCTACAACAGTTATATATAACAATCAGCTTACAACTATCACCCAATAAAACAATGAACCACGAACTAAGAGACAGATTTCTTCTTTATTTATCTCTTATCATATCAGATGAAATTGTGGAAGCATAATTGTCATGCAGTTGCCAACTTAACATAGCAAATTAAACGTGGAAGGAAAATTAGAAGTCGGAGCAAAGTACAAAATATTTTCACCAACGACCAACTAGATTAATTTATAAAAAGGGTTCAATGTTTACAAACGCAGAATAAATTAGCAAGAAACTTCGTTATACAAGGATTTAAAGATACCTTTGGAAGTCCACCAATTCCCAGTGCTATATTAAGAGCAAAAAGGGAAGAGGAGAGAAGAAGATGAAGAACACTGAAACCTTCAGAGGCGTGAACGAGAGGGTTTCTGAACCCAGATGAAGAACAATTTTAGTTTTTTGTTTTTTTAATATGTTTAACCCAGATGAAGAATAATTTTGATTTTTTGTTTTTTAATATGTTTTTGTTTTGTTGTTTCAATTATTTGAAACTATAAAATTAGGGTTAATTGAATTCTAAAATTTGATTAATTTAAAAGGGTATTTTTGTCTAATCAAATAAAGAAAGGATGTTTAAGACTTTTTATAAAATTAAATAAAAAATATATTTTTATTTTAATTTAATTAAAGGGGTGTATTAGTAAAAGTTGTAATATAATATATATTTAAAAAAGAAAAAATTAAATGCTGATGTAAAAAAAAATGCCACATGGCTTATTACTATTTGCCCCTATTTTAAATATATCGGTACGTATGAATTTATCATCGTACCGTAACAATCACCCTTTTAAAATATCAAATAAATATATTTTTAGCCACTCTAAATCTTCTGTAAGTTGAGTTTATTATAAATATTTTTAGTTTATCTATTTCACTCTTTTTTTTAAATATATCTGACATCTTAAAATTGTCCACTAAAAAAAATTAATTCAGTAAACTAAGTTATATAATACTAAAACAAAATAAAATCCATATGATATCATCCATCTGATGAGGGAGGCCATAGGTAAATCTTTTAAACAATTAGTTGTTGTTTGTATAAAAAAAATTATATATATTAAGTACATATAATCAATTGTATTCTTTAACTAATGAGATAATTTAATTAATGAATTATTTTTTTAATTAATCAATTGTATATTCAATCAATTAATTATTTTTTTTCAATCAATCAATTGATTCTTTAAGCAATCAATTGAATAGGTAATAAAATCAATTCACTTGTATAAAAATTGATTTTTTTTCATAAAACAATTTATTATAAAAAAAGTATTTTTTTACTAATCAATCATTTTTTGGAATAAACAAATCTATTATTTTACAAAAAATTAAAAAAAATATTTGTAAACTAATCGATTGGTTTTGTGCAGATTACAATTTCTGCTACTGCGATGATTAAATACCTGCCAATTTTTAATCATTGACCGTCGATGCTTCAAATTGATAATCATAATAGAAGAATCAATGCGTATAATTATAAAATTTGGTAATTGAGAAACAAAATTATAAAATTAGTAATCTTAAAATTGAAAAGGATAAGATTAGAATTTTTTAAATCAAAATAAATTAAAAATGATTTAAAAATTAATGTTCATACTTAATGATAAAATTCTAAAGATACCATAAATAATAAATAATAATTTATAAAACATAGAATATATTTTAAAATTAAATAATATATGAAAGCCCAATTAATAAATAAAATTAAATAAAAATTATTTGATAATTATTAAAAAATAGATTTTGTTACTAAAATTATATAATAGTCTAAATATTTTGAGACCATCAAAACCAAAACTTTATTAGTTCCAAGTGTATTTTTTATATCGTATTAAAAAAAAAATAGTCTAATTCTAAAACCATCTCTTTTAAAATAAATACTCAAATTTTATCTATTTGTTCCAGACGAAATGGTCTCTTAAAAAATATTTATCTCCTAATAAAATTATTTTAAAACAATACAATTTTTTTAATTGTTAAATAATAACAAAAATTAATATTAAAAAATTTTTCTTTAATAAAATTAACTACTGTAACATCCTAATTTTTAGTATCTCATGATCGCACTAAAAGCTCAGGCGTTACTTACCTTTAAACTTTTTTATTTTATACTATCTTTATTTAATATTGAGCCTTTACGAACATGAACCAAAACTTTAGTCAAGAAAACGAAAGATCCTTACTTTAAAACCTTTTAATCACACACACACACACACACATATACATAGACTTATTTAAAGATTCTCAAATACAAGCCCTATTTCTCTAAAATCCAAAACAATAAACAACAAGGGAAAAATATAATCTAACAACTCAACTCGTAAACATAATCTTCTATGCTCCTGTAGCTCCGTAACCTTCGCACTTGTAGCTGAAAGGGGTGAAAATAGGGGGTAAGAACTGGGGAGTTCTTAGTAGGGTCAGGGTGTTTAGTTATGTTAATTATCCAAACTTAAAACTCGTATTTTTCTTATAAAAATTTCACGCAAAATAATATTTTCATATATTTCACCGCTTACTAAGAAACAATTTTAACCAAAACTTATTATTGATCCAACCAATCACGATCTCTGGCCCAAATCCAATTAACTCGGCCTCTGCCCCAAATTAAATCAACTCGGTCTCTGTCCCAAATTAACTCAAATCACCATCAAAACTCAATCACAAAACAGAATCAATCACAGGCACAAACAATGCAAGACAAACACAATCAGAAAGCAATTACAGCAAGTACAACAAATAACAATTAGATAGAAATCATCAGATAGGCAAACCAAAACACTTAAACACACCCAGACAAAGCAAACAAGTGCAATATGATGCATGTCTGTCCTACTAGCCATGAACTCACGTGTCAGTTACTTTGTCAGAACCCGACACATTCGGTAGCTAACCCGGATATCGTTCTCTTGAATACCGGTGAGCGGTACAGTACCACGATCCTCACCTGGCGGGCGGTACACCACCACGAACCCCACCATTGCGAGCGGTACACCACCACGAACCTCGCAAGATCTTCAATTGGAAAAATAACATACATGTGGGCGGTAAATAACCACGATCCCCACAAACACATTCACAACCCGTGGGCAGTAAATAACCACAATCCCCACGTCCATCGCGACACTAGACAAGTGGCACACTACCACAATCCTTACCAGGTCATAACTTAAATTCAAAACCACAATCTGTTAAAATCTTGACGCAGAGCAAGTGGAACTAAGCCACAACCCTTGCATATTGCCCAGGTCTTTTCAAATATCAAAGTCTCTCTTTAAAAATAAATCAAATCCATTTTTCTTTCATTAAACTCTTTTTCTTGATAAATCAAATTCAAACATAGTACTTTTCTTGATAAAACTCAAAACATAATTATTTTTTTAATAATTCAAAATTTGCTAATATAATTCTTAAAACTTTTAAAAATATATTTTGACTCCCAAAACAATCAAAACACCCCAGCTGGCTGTTCATACATAGCCGAACCAAAATCTCAAGCAAACAACAATAATTCAACATAAACTTAATCAAATTTAAATAATAATCAATCAAACCAATATTCACTTATCAGATTCACATTTAATTATTATAAAATTACGAAACTCTACCTCTATGCGAAATTAAATCAACGGATACACTGAAGAAGCTTTCTGATCGAGCCGCTAAAGAAGAAAATGTCAGAAATTGCCTGTACCTCCTAGAACTCTAATTGGCCGAATTCAAGGGGAAGAGGAGCTACATCACCGTCAACTACCGAAAAAAAGTGATACCATCGTGTAGAGGAGGAAGATATGAACACTTTTACCAGATTAGATTTATGATTGGAGTTACAGGTCGTAAGAAATCAAAGCCGGAAGTTCGGAGGTGCCATGGAATTCTTGCTTTCTCTCTCAGGGTTCTCTCTCTTTCTTACCTCATGAATCACGCTAAATGAGGAAAATGAAAGAAATGATGGTGATGTGGTGTTATAAGGGGGCACATGTCAATTGGTTAAGCTGCCGAGTCAGCGATTCAAGTTATAAATATCTTAGATGGATAATTATGAAAACTGGATATATTAAAAAAGAAGTAATAATATATACAGGATTAAATATATGTGAGTTACTAATATAAATGACACTAGTAACTTAATGATAAAAGATATACGATGAAGGTTTAGCAAAGCTAAGTTCATCGAAGAGTACCGATATTTACTCATATCGGCGGATATCGAGCTTGATAATAATATTTTTAACTGTTCCGAGGGTTACCTGAAACTGTAGGTTGATCTCGGATGAGATTTTCTGTACTGGTCGGAGATGACGTGTCCGGCTGGTGGGTGGCAGCCGGAGCTATCGTGTTCGACTTGTTGGACTGGCTAAGCTGCTGATCCTTTGTCACCGGAGGGTGGTGGTACCTGCAAGGGACTCCGATGCTTAAGTTAGCAAGGGTATTAACAGGTTTTTAGTAGAATCAGAGTATGAGTTATACCTGGGTGCTCCAGTGTATTTATAGTGGTGAGAAGTGACCTTCTTAGATAAGATAAGTTAGTTATCTTATCTTATCTTATCTTATCTTTGGGTGAGGTCAGCTTATCTTCAACGGAACCGCCCTTCTCTCTGTAGGCTTGAGCCGCCTTTAGATTTGGGCTGTGTTCCTTGAGTTGGGCCCTTTTTGGGCTTTCCTGTCGATTTGGCCGACCTCTTTTGGAGAGAGGTCGGATAGTCTGACCTGAAGAGGTCGGTCGCTTTATCTCCAATCATCCTAGGTCGGATAGCTCGACTCAGGGTATGAACAGTGCCCCTGCTTGAGCTTGGTCTTTTTGTTAAGGTCGAGTCCTTGACTTCGGTCCTTTTCTAGTGAAACCGAACTCAAGCATTTTGTCGATTCCTTTCTTTGTAGAGCCTTTTTGAATGCGGAACGTTTTTCCTTTAAAAGCGCGTGCTTTTATATCAACGCTTTGGGAACGTGCGAGGGTTTAATGCCCCCATTAATTAACTTCAAATGCCCCGTTTCCTTTGGTTTGAATTTTGCCATCAGAAACGGTTTCTCTTCTTCGTTTCCCTTCGTAACCTCTCCCTTTGCTCTCTCATTTTCTGTTTTTCCCTAGATTTTCACAGTTTCTTCCTGCGACGCCTGCTCTACTAGTGCTTTCTGTGGAAAAAAGGAGTGATTCTGGGTTTCTCCCTTCGTCCTCTTCTGGCGAATTTTTTCCGTTCGAGGGTTGACTCTGTCGCTTCTTGCTCCTCAGCTTCCTTTCCAGGTTTTCTCCTATTTTCCAAGTTCGATTTTTTTCTCCTCTGTCATTTTTATGTCTGATTTTGAGAAAGTTTGATTTTTGCTTGGAGAAAGCTTGGATCTTGCTGCTTTTGCGTATTTTGGAGTTTTTTCATCTTTTGTATGAATTTCTTCACCTTTCTTGTTGCTTGATGCTTTTAGGGTTTTTGCATGTTGTCTCCGTTTCTGCTTGTGCTTTGGATGATGGTTTTTGCTTAGTTCATAAAAAGGGTTGTGTCTTTGACGATTCTCTGCTTGGCATATTTGATGTTGGATATGCTCTTCACTGATAGACTGTAGAAAAATTTTAGATGACTTTTGTGTTTCTACTTTCCTTGTCTGCTTATTTGAAACCTTCTTTCTCGTTTGATGAGTGACGGGATGTAAGCTGTAGAAATTTCCTGAAACCTTGCTTTGTTACTGCCTCCAAAGGATGCCCCAGGACTTTAGTTTGAGTCTTGGGGTTTTCCTTTTCTGCTTGTTTGCCTGTATCATATTAGTCGAGTCGTTTTGCCCCTTGTCCGAGATGCTTTTTAGTAATCCAATCTTCTTTTCTTGTTGTAGGATTAGTCAGCCTCATGTCTTCTCACAATAACATTGTAGAGATGTCTTCCAAAGTTTTCGAGGGGATGTCCGATTGGTTGGACTCCCTTGTCCTAATGTGTGTCTCTATCGTGGATGCTGAATTTTGTGTAGAGTTGAGGAAACGTCATAGGATCTGTGGTAACAGTGCTCGGGAGAGGGATTATGAGCTTGTAGCTCCTGACTTTGATGAGAGGGCTTGTTTTCCTACTTTCGTCGAGGGGGAGCGTCCCTTCTTCTATGCCTATGAATATTTCTTCAGCCAGTTGAACGTTACTTTTCCTTTTACTGCTTTCGAGACCGACTTGTTGTGGTCATGTAACATTGTTCCATCCCAGCTTCATCCGAATTCCTGGGGTTTTATCAAGATATTTCAACTTTTTTGCCAAGAGTTAGGCATAACACCTTCTCAAACTCTTTTCCTCTATCTTTTTGTCTCGGCCAAGCCCGGGTGTTCTTCCAAAAAGAAAGCTTCCTGGGTTTCTTTCAGATCGGCCCAGGGGCATAAAGTTTTTGCCATGTATGATGAGTCTTTTAAAGATTTTAAGAATTATTTCTTCCGAGTCCGTGCTGTTGAGGGGGTCCGCCCCTTTTTTTCTTGATGAGAATAACGAGTCTGCTTTTCCTCTAGAGTGGCAAAAGAATGTGAGAGTGCCACGTTATACATGGGAGATGCTTAATGAGGTTGAACGGGCTTTTGTGGTTGTTCTTGAAGATTTGTGGGGGGAACCACCCCATCTGGATACAAAAAGATTCTTGAGTGATCCATCTTTGGTTCAAACTGCTTTGGGTGCTGTCTGACTTGTTTCTATATTTGTTTCTGAGTTTTTCTTCTCCTATGTTATAACTCGTCATTGTGGTTGATTCTGTATTTTCAGAGATGTCGAAAAACAATGATTCCATGAAGGCCTACAAGAAGGCGAAGAAGGCTGCTGCTGCTCAAAACATCTCGGCCAAGGCGGCCGGGGAGGGATCTTCTCAGGTTCAAGTGAAGCCGCCCGTGCCGGGTTCTCCTGGGCTGAGGAAGGTGATCCCCACTCCTCGGGTTCGTCTGGCTGAGCCTCCTCAATCTTCTGCCGCTGCTTCTGGTGCTCCTCCTAACAAGAAGCAAAAAACAATTGAGCCTTTCAACCTTGATGCCCCTGATTTTGATGCGATCGAGTTCGTAGATCAGCAAATTGGTCCCTTTGGTGCCCTTCCTATGGATGATGTGTCGCTCCTTCGCCATCTGGACTTTATAACTTGAAGCAGTGTTAGGATGGCATATATGGGGGCTGCCCTATATCGAACTGCTCAAAATCTTCCTCTCCATGCCACCAAAGCCTTTATGGAGGAGGCTAAACAGGAGTTTGATCGTATGAAGGGCCTGAAGGAGGAGCTTGAAGCAAAGGTAGCCAAGCTGGAGAAGGATCTGGAGAACGAAAAGGCGAGTTCCCTTTCTCTGGCGGCTTCTGTGAGGCTGGTCGAGGACACGGCACTGAGGCATAAGGACAGCTATGTGACATCTTATCGGGAGGTGGTGCGCCTGAGGGAGGAGTTGGAGAATGCCCGAGCTTATTACTCCGAGCTCCAAGGTCATCTTGTTGGCAGCGTAACTGCTGCCTATGAGAACTTGAGGGAGCAGGTTCGGATTATTGCTCCCGAGACTGACCTTACTCTCTTCAGCCCAGATAATGTTGTGAGGAATGGTAAGATTGTCCCTGATGACCAGAATGATGATGGTGTTGAACCTCCCCCTGTGTCTTCTGCCAAAGTGTCGACCTCTTCAGTTCCTCCGGTTGTGTCTGATCCAGATTGCCAGATTCTGAACCGGGATGATGGAACCGTGGATGCTGTGCCTATTCAGACTTGCCCTCCCTCTCCTCGTACTGATGCTGCCGAGAGGGCTCCTGATCTTTGCTGATTTCTCTTCGGATATTTGTGTAGTTGGCCCGGCTTGTGGGCTTTTAAACTCTTTGTGTGTAATTTGAATGTTTTGCTCGACTGTGGATACTCCTTTGGGTTGCTTGCCTAGCAACTTTTGTTTTGAAAAACAACAAGTAGTTTTCAAGCTTTTGGGCCTGACCCTGAAGCTCGTTATAATATTGTATTTTATCATGCTCGTTTGCGCTTGTCTTAACACTTGTTGCTTCTTGGTTGGATCCTTTGAGATCGTGGATGTGGGGGTCCTACTTGTTTCTCGGTTTTCTCGCTCTTGCTTTGTATTTCTAGCAATCCGTAACCGATTTCTTTACGTTGGTCCTCTTTCCCATTACTTTTGCAGTCCTCTTTCTTAGACCCTTGCTAGGTCTCTTTCAAGGACTTCTTTTATAACTTGTTTGTAGGAGGTCAACTTCTTTATGTCATCTTCTTTTAAGTTATTTTGGTAATCCTCTTTCTTGGACCTTTGTCAGGTCTCTTTCAGGGATTACTTTTATAACTTGTTCGTTGTAGGAGACCGACTTCTTTATGTCGATTTCTTCTAAGTTATTTCGTAATCCTCTTTCTTGGACCTTTGTCAGGTCTCTTTCAGGGATTATTTTTATAACTTGCTTTGTAGGGGACCGACTTCTTTATGTCGATTTCTTCTAAGTTATTTCGTAATCCTCTTTGTTGGACCTTTGTCAGGTCTCTTTCAGGGATTACTTTTATAACTTGTTTTGTAGGAAACCGACTTCGTTAGGTCGATCTCTTCTAAGTTATAGCAATTCCTCTTTTATAGGGTTGGCCAGACCTCTTTCCAGGGATTTGCTGATAACTTGGGTTGACTTGGTCCGACTTCTCAATGTCGGCCAGTCTTTAAGTTATTATTTAGCAATCCATAAGACCTTGTCAGGTTTTTTTTCAGATTACTTTCGATAACTTCTTGCATTATTATGTGTTCATCTTTGCCGATTTGTAGAAGGTGATTTCTGTCTTTGTTTGGTCGACCTTTAGATGAATCGCGTTTTCATCTTTATTGGTCTTCCATCGTGATCGTGCAGTGAATCTGTTTTTCACTTTCTGCCGATCTGTTGCTTTATAATCGGGCGATGAATGCTTCAGATTAATGCGTCTTGAGAATTTATAGAATATCTAAAATATATTTTATTCAAAAGAAAATGCAAATATATACATGCGGGAGTTTTTCATTCCTTTAAGTCGAATAATTTCTAGATCTCAACTTGGTGCCTCTTTAAAAAACCTTTTCAGGAAAAAGAGTGCATCCTATGATGAGATCTTCTAGCTATAGTACCTTCTTAGGTTGCAAGCGTGCCATGATCTGGGGAGCTCTCGTCCCTCGAGTTCGGACAGTCTGTAGTAGCCCTTTCCCAGTACTTCTGTAACTCGGTAGGTTCTTTTCCAGTTTGCTGCCAGCTTTCCTTCTCCAGGTCGAGTTGTTCCAATATCATTTCGGATTAGGATGAGATCATTCTCAACAAAACTTCTTGGCACTACCCTCTGATTATACCTCGAAGCCATTCGGCGCTTTAGCGCTTCTTCCTTGATCCGAGCTCTTTCTTGAATTTCTGGAAGTAGGTCGAACTCTTCTCTTTGAAGCTGAGAGTTGGCTTGTTCATTGTAGTGGACCACTCTAGGGGACCCTTCCTTGACCTCTACTGGGACTATTGCCTCCACTCCGTATGCTAATCGGAACGGTGATTCGTTTGTGGTGGAATGTGGCATGGTTCGATATGCCCATAGGACCTGTGGAAGTTCTTCAGCCCAAGCTCCCTTCGCATCTTGCAGTCTCTGTTTCAACCCAGCCAATATGACTTTGTTGGCAGCTTCAGCTTGCCCATTGGCTTGAGGATGTTCGACGGATGTGAACTGGTGCTTTATGTTTAAGTCAGCTACTAATTTTCTGAAGCCTGCATCTGTGAATTGAGTGCCATTGTCTGTGGTGATGGAGTATGGAACCCCGAACCTTGTGACAATGTTCCTATATAGGAATCTCCGCTTTTTTGAGCAGTGGCATTGGCTAGGGGCTCTGCCTCAATCCACTTTGTGAAATAGTCTACTCCGACTATGAGGAATTTGACTTGTCCTGATCTCTGGGAAAAGGGTCCGAGAAGATCGAGCCCCATTTTGCAAATGGCCAAGGCGAAGTTACGCTGATAAGTTCTTCCGATGAGCGATGTGAAAGTTGGCATGTTTCTGGCATGGGGGACATGTCTTTACGAATTCTGAAGCTTCCTTTTGTAGAGTTGGCCAGTAAAATCCCGCCCGAAGTACCTTTTTGGTGAGAGCTTGTGCCCCGAGATGATTGCCACAAATACCACTGTGTACTTCCTCTAAAACTTCCCTTGTGTTAGAGGTCGGCACACATTTTAACAATGGTATTGAAATCCCTCTTTTGTATAGGGTGTTGTTTATAATGGTGTAATACTGAGCCTCCCGTTTTAACCTTTTTGCTTCCTTCTCATTTGTGGGGAGTGTTTCTTCTTGGAGGTAATTAATTATGGGGGTCATCCATCCTTGATCCTAACTTGTTATAGCTAGGACTTTTTCTGCTTCCGAGATAGACGGGTTCTGTAGCATTTCCTGGATGAGGCTTCTATTGTTATCCCCTGGTTTGGTGCTGGCTAGCTTTGAGAGTGCATCAGCTCGGGCATTTTATTCGCGGGGTATGTGGCAGATCTTATATTCCCCGAGTTGTCCGAGCTGTTCTTTGGTTATATCTAAATATTTTTTCATCGTGGGATCTTTGGCTTGGTAACTCCCTATTATCTGTGAGGTGACTACTTCTGAGTCGCTGAAGATGTTGAGTTTTTTAGCTCCAACCTCCTTAGCCAGCTTCAAACCAGCTAGTAACGCCTCATATTCTGCCTGGTTGTTTGAGGTCGGGAACCTAAATTTGAGGGAAAGCTTAACTTGGGTTCCTTGGTTACTTTCTATTATCACACTTGCGCTGCTTCCAATCTTATTTGAAGACCCGTCCATGTAGAGATTCCATTCTATGGGGGTTTCCCGGGTATCTGTGAATTCTGCAATGAAGTTGGCCAAGTATTGTGAATTCTGCCTGCTAGATCTGTTTTCTACAATATCCCCTTTATGGGCTGGTCGGTCCGAACCTTAATGGTGTGGGCCTGGAAGTATGGGCGAAGTCGTCGAGATGTCAGTATGAGAGTGTAGGCGAATTTTTCTATTTTTTGGTAGTTCAGCTCGGATCCCTGCAGCGCTTTACTAATGAAATATACAGGCTGTTGCCCTTTGTCGTCGTCTCGAACCAGTGCTGAGGCTACTGCCTGACTTCCTACTACAAGATATAATACGAGTGGTTCTTCCTCTCGTGGTCGAGTTAGGATAGGAAGTTGTCCCAGGAAGTTTTTGAAATCCTGGAAGGCTTGCTCGAATTCTGTTGTCCATTTGAACTTCTTTCCTTTCCTTAAAGTGGCATAGAAGGGGAGAGATCTTATTGCTGATCCTGCTAAGAATCTGGATAAGGCTGCCAATCTCCCGTTGAATTGTTGTACCTCTCTGACACAAGTCGGGCTCTTCATGTTGAGTATAGCCTGGCATTTGTCTGGATTTGCTTTAATTCCTCTTTGTGTGAGCATGAAACCTAAGAATTTGCCCGCTTCTACTGCAAAGGTGCACTTTGTGGGATTGAGTCGTATGTCATGCTTCCTTATAGTGTTGAACACTTCGGCCAGGTCGGACAATAATGTTTCTTAGCTTTGTGTCTTTATTAACATGTCGTCCATGTATACTTCTATGATTTTTCTGATATGATCTGAAAAGACTTTATTCATCAGCCTTTGATAAGTAGCTCCCGCATTCTTGAGGCCAAAAGGCATCACAATGTAGCAGTAATTTGCTTTTGGCATTAAAAACGAGGTCTTTTCTTGATCTGGTGGATACATGGGAATTTGGTTATATCCGGAATATGCATCCATAAACGAGAGGTATCTATATCCGGAGGAAGCATCTACCAGGGCGTCAATACTTGGGAGTGGGTAAGGATCTTTTGGGCAGGCTTTGTTGAGGTCGGTGTAGTCGGTGCACATTCGCCACTTCCCGTTTGATTTTTTCACCAAGACGACATTAGCTAGCCATAGTGGGTACTTGACTTCTCTTATGAATCCTGCCTCCAGTAGTGCTTGTACCTGTTCTTCCATAACTTGGGATCGTTCTGGTCCAAGTTTTCTTCGTCTCTACTGTATCGGCCGAGATCCTGGATAGACCGCCAACTTGTGGCACATTAGCTTGGGGTCTATGCCTGGCATGTCTGCAGCTTTCAATGCAAAAAGATCGACATTATCTCGCAAGAACTGTACTAGTGATTCCTTTGCCTCTCCTTTCAGGATCGTGCCAATGTTAGTCGTTTTGTCTGAGGTGTCTCCGATCTGAACTTTCTCTATTCCACCTTCGGGCTGTGGGCGAAGTTCTTCTCGTCTCTGAATTCCACCAAGCTCAATTGTATGGAACTTTTCTCCTCTGTCTCTGAGGTTTAAACTTTCATTATAACAGCGGCGTGCCATATTTTGATATGCTTTTATTGTAGCTATCCCTTCTGGAGTTGGGAATTTCATACATAGATGTGGAGTTGAGACTATTGCGCCGAGTTAGTTTAGTGTTGTCCGGCCTATTAAGGCATTGTAGGCTGAACTCACGTCGACCACGATGTAGTCTATCTTGAGCGTTCTGGACTGATTCCCTTTTCCGAAGGTTGTGTGTAGTGACACGTATCCCAGTGGTTGTACTGGGGTATCTCCCAGTCTGAACAGGCTGTTCGGGTATGTTCTAAGCTCTTTTTCTTCTAGGCCGAGTTTGTCGAAAGCAGTTTTTAATAAGATGTCGGCAGAACTCCCTTGGTCTATTAATGTGCGGTGGAGATTGGCGTTTGCCAGTATGATGGTGATGACCATGGGATCGTCGTGTCCTGAGATGATACCGGATGGGTCTTCTTTGGTGAACATGATTGCAGGGATGTCGGGTGCTTCCTCCTTCCCTTCGACATGATATACTTCTTTGAGGTATCTTTTGCGGGATGATTTGGAGGTTCCACCTCCTGGAAATCCTCCGTGTATCATATGGACATGTCTTTCTGGCGTGCGAAGTGATCGCTCAGCTCGTCCGACGTCTTCATCTCTTCGTCTTTTTCTTTGTTCATCATCTCGGGTGGCTAGATACCGATTTAGTTTTCCTTCCCTTATTAATTTTTCTATGATGTTTTTTAAGTCGAAGCACTCGTTGGTGGAATGTCCTCGGACCCGATGATATTCACAGTACTCGTTCCGATTTCCTCCTCCTTTTTTGCCTTTGAGTGGTCGAGCTAGGGGTATATTTTCTGTGTTACAGACTTCTTTGTAGATATCCACAAGGGACACCCGAAGAGGGGTGTAATTATGATACTTTTTTATTTTTTTGCCCGTTCGATCTTCCTTCTTCTTGGATTCTTTATCTTTATCTCGATAGGTGAAACCAAATTTCGAGGCTTCTCCAAGTCGAGAATTTTCTTCCATGTTGATGTACTTCTCTGCCCACTCTTGTACCTCGTCTAGGGATGTGGGATATTTCTTTGATATAGATTGGCTGAAGGGTCCTTCTCGTAGGCCATTGATAAGGCCCATGACGGCAGCCTCTGTTGGTAAGCTTTGTATGTCTAGGCACGTTTTGTTGAATCTTTCCATGTAGTTGCGGAGACTTTCCCGCTCTCCTTGTTTGATACCTAGTAGACTGGGGGCATGCTTAGCCTTATCTTTTTGGATGGAGAATCTGGCCAGGAATTTTTTGGCTAGGTCGTCAAAATTGGAGATGGACTTTGGAGGTAGGTTGTCGAACCATCTAATTGCTGTCTTCATGAGAGTCGTTGGAAAAGCTTTGCAGCGAACGGCGTCTGGGGTGTCGGTGAGGTACATTCTGCTTCTGAAGTTGCTGAGGTGATGGTTGGGATCTGTAGTGCCATCATACAAAGTCATATCCGGAAGTTTGAAGTCCTTAGGGATTTTAGTCTTCATGATTTTCCTAGTGAATGGATCCTGATCTTTACGAGAGTTGTCTTCAGGGGTGGTCTGTGTAGTCTTTGCTTTGAGATCGGTTTCAAGTTGTAGAAGTTTATCTTCTAATTCTCGGCGTCGCCTTACCTCTCTCTGTAGATCCTTGCCAACTTCTTGCTGGTACTGACTTTCTTTTTCGAGTTGCTTTAGGCGATCTTGAAGGGCTTCTATTACTCCTGGATGTGATGAGTTTTTGTCTCCGTTAGATTCCGGAGTGTCCTTTGGTGTGGCACCCGTGTTTTTGTGCGGCGTTCTGTCCTCTAAATCTGAGTTGTGGTCATTATCCTGTTTGTCCGCCATGGTGATGGGATGACTTCCAGGTTCCCCGGCAACGGCGCCAATGTTCCGAGGGTAACCTGAAACTGTAGGTCGATCTCAGACGAGATCTTTTGTACTGGTCGGAGATGACGTGTCCGGCTGGTGGGTGGCGGCCGGAGCTGTCGTGTCCGACTTGTTGGACTGGCTAAGCTGCTGATCCTTTGTCACCGGAAGGTGGTGGTACCTGCAAGGGACTCCGATGCTTAAGTTAGCAAGGGTATTAACAGGTTTTTAGTAGAATCAGAGTATGATTTATACCTGGGTGCTCCAGTATATTTATAGTGGTGAGAAGTGACCTTCTTAGATAAGATAAGTTAGTTATCTTATCTTATCTTATCTTATCTTTGGGTGAGGTCAGCTTATTTTTAACGGAACCGCCCTTCTCTCTGTAGGCTTGAGCCGCCTTTGGATTTGGGCTGTGTTCCTTGAGTTGGGCCCTTTTTGGGCTTTCCTGTCGATTTGGCCGACCTCTTTTGGAGAGAGGTCGGATAGTTTGACCTGAAGAGGTCGGTCGCTTTATCTCCAATCATCCCAGGTCGGATAGCTTGACTCAGGGTATGAACATTAACCAAACTCTATTTTTAAATTAAAAATGTCAATTACTCAAATTAATATATATATATATATATAATTACTTATAAATTACTAAAATTATAGTTTCAATTACGTAAAATATTTTATCATAACAAAAATATATACAAGAATCTAAATTTAATCGATCTCAAATAGTTATAAATTTAATTTAATTACTTTTAATAAAATAATTTCTAAAATAAAGAACTCCAATTAATAAAACAAATTATAACTCATTTATATTTACATTTTTCAAAAATATGGATAGTTACAACTACCATCCACTACAAGATTTTTGTTTACTTGTGACAGTTTTTTCTCTTATTTGTGAAGGTTTATAACCCCTACCAAATGGTTTGTGGGGTTTCTAAAACTCCCAAAATTTGAGGTGCCACGGGGTCTTTTGTGGGGTTTTGTGTGTGTTTAGTGGGGGTTTTATATTAGACTTTTGTGGCAATTTTAAATCACTTTTGTGGCAGTTAAAAACCTCCACAAATTGATTTTTTAATTTAACAAAAATTAACTATTTTGTGAGATTTTCAAACCTCCACAAACTCTGTAATTATTTATTTATTTTTAATTTTAAATCATTCATTAATCTCATCTCATTTACATATTCTCAAATTAAAAATTTATTTTTTAATATCAAAATTTAAAAACTAAATCTTTTATAACATAATTTCTCAATATAAGACTTAAACTCTATATATAAAAAAATTCTCAATGTCAATAGTTCAAAATATAATTACATGTGGTATTGTTCTACATAACTATTATTGTTTTTCTTTAAAAAGTAAAATAAAATAACTTCAATATTTCAATATAATCTAATTACATAAAAGTCTCAAAATAAAAATATGAATGCAATTGAAAGAGCAAAACTGTCGGCTAAGAATTTCTTCTCGGTTAGAGGAAATAAATTCATTGCAAGTATAGTTCCCAACCGACAAGCAATACTCAATCAAAGTTTTAATGTTGGTTGTCACAAGTACAAACCCCAATGAAAATTAACCGAAGTATTTAAACCTCGGGTCGTCTCACAAGGAATTGCAATGAAGTGAATGATTATTGGCTATGAAGGAACACGGGGGGTTTGATTGGTAAAAGGGCAAGAAAATAAATGGCAAGAAAATAAAGTAGGCAATTAAAGAAAGCAAATAATAAGGAGAGACATTCATGACAAGGATTGAGAATATAAGCTTTCTATCCTAGTCACTAATCATAACAATGATTAACAAGAGTTTATCCTATTTTGTCATCTCCAACAATGGAAGAAGGTATAATGTTATCTTCACATAGGGAGAAAGTCAAATAAGACTGACGTGGCGGAAATTGGTGAGTTAAGAAATTATTATAAGAGATGCGTTGCAAGTATAGTTCTTAACCAACCAAAAATCCGCTTATCAATTTAGAAGGGTTGTCACAAAATTAGAAATAAAATACTGGGAGTATGAATCCCAGGTCGTCTCCTAACGAGTTACAGAAAGATATGCTATTTTATTAATCAGATGTTTTCCAAAAGGGGTTGAGTTTGCTAGATAGAAAATTAAATCAGAGAATTTGTGTAATTTAAATAAAAACCTTGACCGGGAGTAGATTAGTCAGAAGTCCTATCCTTGTTGGAGTTTTCCCAAGATAAAAGTGATAATTGAAGGTTGCCTGCTCAGTTATCCTTTATCAGATAAAGGAAAGTTAAGCAAGTCGGAAGTCAGTTTCTATTCACAAGTTCTAATCCTCTCCCTTGGGAAGGACTAGTGTCAGTGACTAGAGGGCGACCCAATGCTAAACCCAACTATAATTTTACTCTTGAGCATTCCAACTCAAGGTCCTCCTTTCAATCAACTCCCAATCAAGTTATGGAACTACTCGCTCATTATGAATATAAACTTCGCAAAATAAGAAAGGGAAGTAAAGAAAGACATGATAAATAATAATCAAAATGATCAATTAAAATAAAAATAGTTCTTGTATTAATAAATTCTAAAAATAATCCAATAGTAACTCTGAATAAATCAAGGATATGAAAGAGTAAGTGACAAGTAAGGAAACAAACTAGAATGACGAAGTCTTGACGGAGGTAATAACTCTTCTCAATATCCCAATCCAAAAAGCAATAAAATCAAAATCCTAAGAACTACGACTGTGTAGAGAGAAAACCTAGAGGAGGAGTAAAGTCAGATCTAAAACTAAAATTATGCGGAATGAATGTTGTTCTCAGTCTCTGCATGTTCCCTGACTCTAATATGCTTTTCTGGACCGAAAACTGGGTCAAAACAGGGCCCAAAATCGCCCCCAGCGAATTCTACAGATTCTGCAGATCGCGCACGTCACGCGATCGCGTCATCCAGGCATTCGCGTCATCCAGCGTTTTGCCTTGCCACGCGTGCGCGTCGTCCACGCATTCACATCACTTGTGCAGTTTCCAATCCATGCGTTCGCGTCAAGCATGCGAGCGCGTCACTGCAATTTCCTCTATTTCGCGCGGTCGCGTGAGCCATGCATCCGCGTCACTTCTCGCTGGTCATCTCCTCCATTTCTTGTGTTCCTTCCATTTTTGCAAGCCTCATTTCCAATCTCCAAGTCATTCATGCCCTATAAAGCCTGAAACACTTAACACACAGATCACGGCATCGAATGGAATAAAGGAGAATTAAAATACATAATTAAAAGTCTCTAGGAAGCATTTTTCAACCATGGAGTAATTTTGGGAAGGAATTGTAAATACATGCTAAATTAATGAATAAGTGGGTAAAGATTCGATAAAACCACACAATTAAACACAATATAAACCATAAAATAATGGTTTATCAACCTCCCCACACATAGACATTAGCATGTCCTCATGCTTAGTTGAAGGAGATAAAATAAATGAGTAGAAACATGTAAAACTCATGTTATGCAATGTAACCTATGCATATGAATGCAACTATATGATTCTTGTCCACTTGGTTAAAAGTAAATAAGCTCTTCAAGACAATCACAAATCAAATTCCACTAATTCAATTATTATATAGTAACAACAGATAAAAATGCAAGAAGGTAGCTCATGAAAGCAGGAAACAGAGAATTTAAACATTGAACCCTCACTGATGATGTATGTACACTCTAGTCTCTCTAGTGTATAGGGTAATCACTCTATCCTTCTCTAATCATGCTTTCTAATTTTTGTGCTTCTCCTAACCAATCAACAACATTTAATATACCAATTCAAACATCATGAGGTCTTTTCAAGGTTGTAATGGGACCAAGGTAAGGGTAAGGGTACATATATGGCTAAGTAAGCTTATAAATTGAATCTTTAATTAACCCAAGCTTTCACCTAACACACATATATATTCTATATAACTTAAATTTCAGACCTAGCTACCCAGAATTTTCTTCTCACATTCCATACTCATGTATCAACTTTTATTTTAATTTTATCATATATGCATTGATCCTTGAATTTTTAACTTAGCATTGGGGTAATTTTGTCCCCTTATTTATTTATTGAATATATTTTTTTTGGATTTTTTTTACATTAAAATAAACACAGCTTATCAATGCATATAGAATTTTTAATTTTTCTTTTATAGTTTCACATGAGTAGGTACCCAAATTCTCATTATATTATCATGGCACATTCCCTTATTATCTTTTGTTCCCACAATCTTTCCATACTCAATTAACACACAATTCTATCTCAAGCTAACCAAAGATTCAATTGGGATATATAATTGTTTTTTCGCTTAAGGCTAGTGATGTGGTAAAATAAAGAACAAATGGGATTTAAAGGCTCAAAGTGGCTAACAAAGGTAACTTAAGGGGTAGGCTTAATTTGGATAAGTGAGCTAAACAAATAATGGCCTCAATCATATGCAAGCATATAAATATATTAAACATTGGACATATAGGATGAAACAAAATATAGATTACAATCATAGAGAAGTAAACACACAAGAATAAAATATTTATGGTTAAATAATGTAACCATATGTTTAGGCTCAAAGTCTCACAGGTTGTGTGTTCTTTAGCTCAAAAACCATATTCCAAATACAACTTCAAGCAAATTTAACATAAAAGTTTTGATTAAAA
This sequence comes from Arachis ipaensis, assembly GCF_059453495.1. NCBI lineage: Eukaryota > Viridiplantae > Streptophyta > Magnoliopsida > Fabales > Fabaceae > Arachis > Arachis ipaensis. The sequence continues at coordinate 69,730,223 of NC_142438.1, forward strand.
TTAGTGAAATTTTGTTCTAAAAATAGGGTCTTAGAAGAAACTTATTATCTTTTCAATCAAGTAGAACATGCATGCAACTAACCTATTACTATGCAATTTATTCTATTCTACAAAAGAAAAACTAACTAAATATCCTATTTTATTGGTGTTAGGGAAAAGAAATTACCTCCGGAAGTCAGGTACTGACCGACCTCCCCACACTTAAGGCTTTGTACCATCCATGGTGCCATCTGTCAGGAACAAAGGTGGGCTGGTAGCAGTATCTCCATAGTCGGGACCGTCATGGCTCCCTGTGCTGGTAAACGAAGTGGAGTCTGGGGTGTCTGAGTCTCTGTATTTTTCTTTAAGTAGCTCCTTGAGGTATGTGAATCGGCGCTTGTTACGGCACTTTCTTAGCTTTGCTTTGTGTTCCTGCCGATCCAACCTTTTAAGTATCTGATGGAGCAGTTGATTTGTTGTTGGTGCTTGTGGTGATGAAGGAAGGATGTCTTCAGCCGGTTCAGTAGGCTGGCTTGTAGTGGCTGCTGGAGGTCTGATATATTTCCCGTTAGGGACATACTGATCATCCCGTGGGAGCATGGATTTGGTGTCTCCAGCTCTGTAGGAGACTCCGGCTGCTGAGACGAGATCTGAAACCAAGACGGAAAAAGGTAAGTTGCCCGTAATTTGTACGTGTCCTATAGCATTCCGGATGTGTCTTGGTAGGTTCAGAGGCTGGTCTGTAAGGATGCACCATAGTAGAACGGCCATGTCTGCAATGAAGGAGGACTCGTGGGTGCTCGAAAAGACGTAATGGGACATAATCTATGCCCATACGCGAGCCTCCAAGGTAAGTGCAGAAGCCAATATTCCCGTAGGTCGGGAACAATGGTATCCGTAGATCCATCTGCTGCCAGGTAGTGCGATAACTCTGAGAACAGCGTCCCAGTCAAATTGGTACGTCTGGCGCTTGAGTGAGGCTTCTTGAAATGCGTCCAGTCCTTCTGGAGTAGGGGGGAGATCTAGAGCTCGCTGAATGGCCTCTTTTGTAATGGGGACTTGTTTCTGACGGACATAGACAGACTACAGGGTTGGCAAGTGGAAATTAGAGTAGAACTCGACTACCCAGGAAAGATTAACCTGCCGTGGCTGTCTCCGTAGGAAACCCCATTGTCTTCGTTCAATTTGCGGCTCAACAAATTCAGCAATACGGGTCAGGAGGATAAGAAGGTATTTGTTGTTGTAACTCCTTTCTGCCAGTATGGGTAACATCTGCTCACAGTAGCGATTGATAAATCGTGCAGTGTCCTTTGCTGGGAAGGCTTTCTCTTTTTCATCAACCTTTATAATCCTCTTAATTCTTTTTGTTGAGGGCTTAACTACAGTTGAAGATGGCTCTGCCACTAATGCTCTTTTTGTTCCTCTTCTTGCGGGTGGTTTGGGAGTAGCTTTCTCCTTGCCTTTCTTGGTGGCCATCCTGAAAGGGGAAAAAGAAAGTAGCTTGAATCCAAAGGGATAGAGCAAGGAAGAGAACGGGAAAGGTGGTAATCATTGCACATTAAAAGATGAATGATGTAAGCACATGGTCATGACTACATGTGAAAAATCATCAATGAAAATATAGCAAGTGCATATGGGGACAAGTAAATGCAAGGTGTTTATTGGCATGCAGGCAAAGGCATGAGTAGCATAGATCAAGCATTCAATGTCCAGGTTAGATTACAAAGCCTTTCAAACTAATAACTTGTTTGTAATAACAATTATATTTAAATAATAAAATAAAAGAAGGGTTTTGTGAAAAACAAGCATTTTAGAGGAGTAGGATAAAAGATATTGAAAAATAGTGCACAATGCCATACGGACGTTTTCACAAACACATAGCATGCATGGTGAATAAGCTATTGAAAGTATTGAATTGAACATGCAAGCAACCCTTAAAAATTAATATATAATTGCCAAACAAGTCCTTAACAATCCACAAGCAAATCATAAGGAATAATAATGACCCTAATAAATTTCCAATACCAATTAAAAGAAAAAGAAAGAAAAAGAAAACATGGATAATGCAAGTAAAAAGAAAAGGAAAAGGAGAAGAAAACATAAAAATAAAAAGAAGAATAGAAAAGTAAGGAGGGAAGAAGAAAAGAAAAAAAACCTTGATAATGGTGGTGAGAGAGAGAGAAAGTAGAAAGTAAGAAAGAAGGAAGAAGAAAGAAGGAAGAAGGAAGAAATAAGGAGGGAAAAGAAAAAGTAGGAATTGGGAAAGAGAAAGATAAGATATTTTGGCAGATTAGGATAAGCTGTGAGGCGCAACCGATGCGGACGCGTGGGGTACGCGTTCGCGTGGAAGGCGCTTATAAGAATCGACGCAGTTGCGTCGGTCACGCGGACGCGTCACTCGTTCGGTGCTACTGGCGCGAGGGCAGCCTTGCGCTCGCACAACTCTCTGTTTGAAACGTATTGTTGCCAAATTCCATGGTGACGCGGTCGCATGGGTGGCCAATATTGGAATATGACGCGGACGCGTGGGGTACGCGTTCACGTGGTGAGGCTTGTGCGCCTAGCACCAGTCCAGCACCACTCCAGCACAACTTTCGGCCATGCACCCTTTCTTACGTCGATTTTCAGGTCACGCATTCGCGTGGGTGACGCGAATGCATGGGAGGCATTTTTCCCAAATGACGCGGACGCGTCAGTGACGCGGTCGCGTGGGGTGATTTGTGACAAAGGCACGCCTCCAGCCACGCTCTCGCGTGACTCTCTGTTCGATTTCTTTTTCTTCTTTACTCACATGTGACATGGGCGCGTCGGCGACGCTGTCGCGTCGCGTGCCCCCCCCTTTTATGCAATATGCAAATGAAGATGTAAACTATAGGCACTAGTACTGAGAAGAGTTATTGAGAAAGGAAATAAAGAAATAAAAGAAAGAAACGATCATACCATGGTGGGTTGTCTCCCACCCAACACTTTGCTTTAACGTCCTTAAGTTGGACGCTCCACTAGCTCAGTCTTCTACTGTGGGTGGATCCTCCAAGAGGAAGATCTCTAGCTCCTTGGTTTTTGTTGCCTTCTCACCATGATATAGCTTTAAGCGATGTCCATTAACTTTGATAAATTCAAAGCTTGAAGGATGACTCAGGTGGAAAACTCCGTGTGGCTCAGCCTTCTCTACTCTGTATGGGCCTTCCGATCTTGATCTCAGCTTGCCTGGCATGAGCCTCAGTCTAGAGTTGTAAAGGAGGATAAAGTTCCTAGGTTTGAACTCTCTCCTCTTGATGTGCTTATCATGCACAGCCTTCATCTTTTCCTTGTACAGCCTTGAGTTCTCATAAGCTTCTAGGCGTAGGCTCTCTAATTCTTGCAGTTGCAACTTCCTTTCAGTTCCGGCCTTCTCAAATTCCATATTGCACTCTTTTACTGCCCAAAAGGCTTTGTGCTCTACCTCAACTGGGAGGTGACAAGCTTTTCCATAAACTAAGCGGAAGGGACTCATCCCAATGGGTGTCTTGTAAGCCGTTCTGTATGCCCAGAGTGCATCTTGTAGCCTGGTGCTCCAGCCTCTTCTATTAGGTTTTACTATCTTCTGCAATATACTCTTTATCTCTCTGTTGGACACCTCAGCTTGCCCATTAGTCTGGGGATGGTAGGCTGTTGCCACTTTATGAACTATCCCATGCTTCTTCAGTAATCCTGTTAGTCTCCTGTTACAGAAATAGGTGCCTTGATCGCTCACGATTGCTCGTGGTGATCCAAAGCGACAAATAATGTGGTTTCTAACAAAGGAAACAACAGTGTTAGCATCATCAGTGCGGGTAGAAAATGCTTCCACCCATTTAGAAACGTAATCTACAGCTAATAATATATAAAAATAACCATTAGAATTTGGAAATAGACCCATGAAGTCAATGCCCCAAACATCAAAAATTTCACAGAAAAGTATAGTTTGTTGAGGCATCTCATCCCTCTTGGACATATTACCAAACCTTTGGCATGGGGAACAAGATTTACAAAATTCAGCAGCGTCTTTAAAAAGAGTAGGCCACCAGAATCCACAGTCTAAAATTTTTCTAGCTGTTCTTTGAGGGCCAAAATGTCCTCCACTCTCAAATGAGTGGCAGGCCTCTAAAATGGACTGGAATTTTGATTGAGGCACACACCGTCTAATTACCTGATCAGCGCCACATCTCTATAAATATGGGTCATCCCATATATAATATTTGGACTCGCTTTTCAGCTTGTCTCTTTGATGCTTAGTAAAGTTTGGAGGAAAAGTGCGGCTAACTAGATAATTAGCTACAGGTGCATACCAAGGGACTACTTCAGATACTGCTTGTAAGTTATCAAACGGGAAATTATCATTTATAGGAGTGGCGGTATCCGGAATGTGCTCAAGGCGACTCAAATGGTCTGCCACTATATTCTGGTTACCACTCCTGTCCTTAATTTCTAAATCAAATTCTTGTAGTAGCAGTATCCAACGTATAAGCCTTGGTTTGAACTCCTTTTTAGCTAATAAATACTTTAGAGCTGCGTGGTTTGAGTACACTACTACTTTATCACCAAGTAAATAGACTCAGAATTTATCCAGAGCAAAAACAATAGCAAGAAGCTCTTTCTCAGTAGTAGTGTAATTAGACTGAGCAGCGTCTAAAGTCTTAGACGCATAAGCAATTACAAAAGGATCCTTACCTTCATGCTGAGCCAGCGCTGCTCCTACTGCATGGTTGGAAGCATCGCACATGATTTCAAATGGCTGGCTCCAGTCTGGTCCTCTCATAATTGGAGATTGAGTCAGGGCGGTCTTCAGCTTATCAAACTGAACTCGAGCTCAATATCTTTCTGCAGTAGCCTGGATAAGGGTAGTGCTACCTTATAAAGTCCTTAATGAATCTCTGGTAAAAACCTGCATGGCCAAGGAACGAATGGACTTCCCTCACAGAGGAGGGGTAAGGTAAACTAGAAATAACATCCACCTTTGCTGGATCTACAGAGATGCTAGTATTAGATACAACATGTCCTAGTACAATCCCTTGTTTAACCATAAAGTGACATTTTTCAAAATTCAATACAAGGTTTGTACTGACACATCTATCTAATACTCTAGATAAACTATCCAAGCAAAGGCTAAATGAATCACCATAAATGCTAAAATCATCCATAAAAACCTCCATACATTTCTCAATAAGGTTAGAGAAAAGACTCATCATGCACCTTTGGAAAGTAGCTGGTGCATTGCATAAGCCAAATGGCATTCTCTTATAAGCATAAGTGCCAAAAGGGCATGTAAAAGTAGTCTTCTCCTGATCTTCAGGAGCTATATGGATTTGAAAATAGCCTGTATAACCATCTAAAAAACAATAATGGGATTTACCTAACAGGCGATCAAGCATCTGATCAATGAATGGCAAGGGGTAATGATCCTTACGAGTGGCTTGGTTGAGACGCCTATAGTCAATGCAAACTCTCCATGAATTCTGCACTCTAGTTGTCAGAAGCTCTCCATGCTCATTTCTTACTGTTGTGATTCCAGAATTCTTGGGCACCACTTGTACTGGACTGACCCATTCGCTATCTGAGATGGGGTAAATGATATCTACTTCAAGTAGCCTGGTCACTTCTTTCTTGACAACTTCTAAGATGGTGGGATTCAGTCTTCTCTGAGGTTGATGGACGGGCTTTTCTCCCTCTTCTAGGAATATTCTGTGCTCACAAACCTGAGGGTTGATGCCTACTATATCCGCTAGGCTCCATCCAATTGCTTTCTTGTGTTTTCTCAGCACACTGAGTAGCTGTTCTTCTTGTTGAGAAGTGAGTTCCCTTGCAATGATAACTGGAAACTTCTGCTTGTCCTCAAGGTAAGCATACTTGAGGTGTAGAGGAAGGGGCTTTAATTCTAATTTCTACTCATGGTCAGCCTCTGGATTATCTGGGGCTGGTGATAATGGCAAAGTGCCCTCATTGTCCTCTGAGAGTGTCCCCACACTTGGACCTTGTCCTATGTACTTCTCTTCTAATTCCTCCTGGTGAACTTCAGCCATGGTTTCATCTATAATGTCACACTGGGAGATAGAATGATCATCCGGAGGGTGCTCCATAGCTCCATTTAGACTGAATTTCACTATTCTACCATCTATTTCAAAAGAATAAGTTCCAGAAAATGCGTCCAGCTTGAACTTTGAAGTCTTCAGGAATGGTCTTCCAAGCAGGACTGATGATGGCCTTCCTGAGTCATTAGGGGACATCTCCAGGATATAGAAGTCAATGGGAAATGTGAGCCCCTTAATGCTCACTAACACATCTTCAGCAATTCCAACCACTGTAACAATGCTTTTATCTGCTAACACAAAACGAGCTGCCGACCTTTTTAAGGAAGGGAGCCTTAAAATATCATATATAGACAAAGGCATTATACTGACACACACTCCTAAATCACATATGCAGTCAGAAAATATCACACCACCAATAGTACAATTAACCATACATGGACCTGGATCACTACACTTTTCAGGTATACCTCCCATTAAAGCAGATATAGAACTACCTAAAGGAATAGTTTCTAATTCATTAATTTTGTCTTTATGTATACATAAATCTTTTAGAAACTTTGCGTATTTAGGTGCCTGCTGAATAACATCAAAAAGGGGAACAGTTACCTCAACCTTTTTGAATATTTCTACCATTTTCGGATCGAGTTCCATCTGCTTCCTGGGCTTCCTTGCAATTTGTGGAAATAGAATAGGAAGGACGTTTTCTGCAGCGTCTGCATCCTTTGGTGCTTCCTTCTGTGGTTGGGCTTCTTCTTCTTCAACCATGTCTTGTATGTCCTCTTCTTCTTCAGCATCCTCTACTTCCACCACCTCTTCAGCTGAGGCGTGTTCTGATGGGATTGGCTTCTCCTGATTCCTCTTTTGCAGTGTGGTTCCGGACCTTAGGGTGATGGCATTGATGCCACCCTTTAGATTGGGTAAGGATTGAGAAGAAATCCCACTGGAGCTTGTAGGTTGAGTATTTGAAGTATTGGGTGATGCCAGCTGAGAGATAAGAGCTTGTATAGCGGATGCTAGGCCATTAAGTGAACTTTCCATGTTCCTTTGTCCTTGTGCAATGGATTGAAGTGCCTCGTGACTCGGAGAGGAATTAGATTGAGTGATCTGCGGAACTTGTTGTTGGTTGTGCTGTGGTCCTTGGGATTGCCTCAAGTGAGGTGCTCTGTAAGGCTGGTTCTGGTTCTGCTGCCTGTTGTTGTTATTATTCCACTTCTAATATCCTTGATTGTCTTTGCCTCCTCTGTTATTGTTGTCCCTCCAACTCTGGTTAGAATTATCTCTCCAACCTTGGTTGGAATTGTCCTGTCATCCATGGTTGTAACTGCCACCTTGATTATATCCTGGATTGGGGCAGTCATAGAAGTTATGAGTGGCTGCCACAGTGTTGTCTTCCTGCTGGAGCTGCAGACATTCATCAGTGTAATGGCTATAATCAGCATAGATCCCGCACACTCTCTGTGGGACTAACTGTTGGCTTTGCTGCGCTTGTTGTTGATTCAACTGCATCTGCTTCAGTAAGTTGGTCATTTCACATATACTCTGAGTCAGAGCAGTAGTCTCCTTGCTAGAAGATACCTCTGCAACAGCTTTTGACCAGCCTTGTTTCTGTCTGTGATTCATAGTAGATTTAGCCAAGTCGCTGATCAATTGCCATGCCTCATCAGTGGTCTTGTACTTTTTCATAGACCCATTGCTAGCACTTTCCAATGTGGTCTTATCTTGGGGCCTCATGTCCTGTGTGACGTAGCTGAGCAACACTATCTTGTCAATCATATGGTGGGGACATGCTTCCAGAAGGTTGTTGAAGCGCTCCAGTATTCGTAGAGAGTCTTGGACTCGTCCTGGACAATCATGGAAATGTCTTTCCTCAATTTATCAGTAACTTCAGCTGGAAAGAATTTTTCCAAAAATTCTCTTCTAAGCGTATCCCAGTCAGAAACAGTTTTTGCGGGTTGAATGTAGTACCACTCTTTCGCCTTTCCCTCAAGAGAGAATGAAAAGGCTTTTAACAGAATAGAAGTTTCATCTGCACCATCACGCCTGACAGTAGAACAGGCTCCTTGGAAATCCCTAAGGTGCTTGATAGGCTTTTGAGCAGGTAAGCCATGAAACTTAGGCATCAAGTTGAGCAGTGCAGTCTTTATTTCAAAATCTGTAGCCACTGCTGGGTGATGCACTTGAAACGGTTGCATTGTAAAATCAGGGGCTCCAGCCTCCTGGATAGTAACTCTTCTAGGTGCTGCCATGTCACCTGCACGTAAATCAACTAAATCAGTAGAATGGAGGCTTATTTCTTCCTTACGTGACGTTTCAGATTCGCCCTCGGAGAGGACTAACCGACGCCGAGCTTGCCTTATACGTGAAATAATTCTTTCGATCTCAGGATCAAATACTGGCAAGCTTGGATCAGGAAGTGAACGCGTCATTTAACGAAAGAAACATGAAGCTCATAGTAGCAAAATAAAATAAAATGCAAATAAATAAATTCCAATCAATAACTTAGCACTCTATTGTAACTCCCCGGCAACGGCGCCAAAAATTGACATGGCGGAAATTGGCGAGTTAAAAAATTATTATAAGAGATGCGTTGCAAGTATAGTTCTTAACCAACCAAAAATCCGCTTATCAATTTAGAAGGGTTGTCACAAAATTAGAATTAAAATACTGGGAGTATGAATCTCAGGTCGTCTCCCAACGAGTTGCAGAAAGATATGCTATTTTATTAATCAGATGTTTTCCAAAAGGGGTTGAGTTTGCTAGACAGAAAATTAAATCAGAGAATTTGTGTAATTTAAATAAAAACCTTGACCGGGAGTAGATTAGTCGGAAGTCCTATCCTTGTTGGAGTTTTCCCAAGATAAAAGTGATAATTGAAGGTTGCCTGCTCAGTTATCCTTTACCAGATAAAGGAAAGTTCAGCAAGTCAGAAGTCAGTTTCTATTCACAAGTTCTAATCCTCTCCCTTGGGACGGACTAGTGTCAGTGACTAGAGGGCGACCCAACACTAAACCCAACTATAATTTTACTCTTGAGCATTCCAACTCAAGGTCCTCCTTTCAATCAACTCCCAATCAAGTTATAGAACTACTCGCTCATTATGAATATAAACTTCACAAAATAAGAAAGGGAAGTAAAGAAAGACATGATAAATAATAATCAAAAGGATCAATTAAAATAAAAATAGTTCTTGTATTAATAAATTCTAAAAATAATCCAATAGTAACTCTGAATAAATCAAGGATATGAAAGAGTAAGTGACAAGTAAGGAAACAAACTAGAATGATGAAGTCTTGACGGAGGTAATAACTCTTCTCAATATCCCAATCCAAAAAGCAATAAAATCAAAATCCTAAGAACTATGACTGTGTAGAGAGAAAACCTAGAGGAGGAGTAAAGTCAGATCTAAAACTAAAATTATGCAGAATGAATATTGTTCTCGGTCTCTGCATGTTTCCTGACTTTAATATGCTTTTGTGGGCCGAAAACTGGGTCAAAACAGAGCCCAAAATCGCCCCCAGCGAATTCTGCAGATCGCGCAAGTCATGCGATCGCGTCATCCAGGCGTTCGCGTCATCCAGCATTTTGCCTTGCCATGCGTGCGCGTCGTCCACGCATTCGCGTCACTTGTGCAGTTTCCAATCCATGCGTTCGCGTCAGACATGCGAGCGCATCACTGCAATTTCCTCTATTTCGCGCGATCGCGTGAGCCATCGTCCGCGTCACTTCTCGCTGGTCATCTCCTCCATTTCTTGTGTTCCTTCCATTTTTGCAAGTCTCCTTTCCAATCTCCAAGTCATTCATGCCCTATAAAGCCTGAAACACTTAACACACAGATCACGGCATCAAATGGAATAAAGGAGAATTAAAATACATAATTAAAAGTCTATAGGAAGAAGTTTTCAACCATGGAGTAATTTTGGGAAGGAATTGTATCTAAATTAATGAATAAGTGGGTAAAGATTCGATAAAACCACATAATTAAACACAATATAAACCATAAAATAATGGTTTATCAAAGACTAGCTTCTAAATCCAAAAGTCCTAATCAACTCACTAATTCAATTAGCAAGAGATTAGAGTCAATGGAAACAATACTAGCCAACAACTCTAGATCACCAACATAGGTTGGGTCTTAATGACTCAAGATTGTCTAATTCCTCTTTCCAAGTCAAGAATGCTAAAAAATCTACTCTAACATCCTTCCAAATATTTTGTCAAACACTTGGAATGCATAAAAAAAAGCAAGCTAAAATGACAACAAGAATAAAATCTAACAACTACCAATTGCAAGGAAACAATAACAACAACTCAATTAACAATAAAAGAACATCAAACATGAAATTACATTAAATGCAAACCAAATTCAACAAAGTTCTCATTAATGAAATCTACTACTACCCAATACATGAAATTAATAACAACAACTAAGGAAAGCACATTAAGCATGAAATACCTCAAAATTGCATTAAAGAGAATGGAAATTAACAAGAGTTCATGACATAAAAATAACCAAAATGAGAAACTAACAAGAGAAAAGAGAAGAATTAAGACAATACAACAAGGAATTGTATAGAAGACAAGATGAAAACAAGGAATTAAACCTAGATCTAAGAGAATTTGACCTAATCCTAACCTAATTCTAGAGAGAAGAGGGAGCTTCTCTCTCTAGAAACTAATTACATGCTTCCTAGTCTATAACTACTTGCTCCTCCTTGCTCAATCTTCAATTCTACATGAAATGCCCTCAGGAATCAGTTGGATTTGGGCCTGGGCAGCTCAGAAATTGCCCCCCAGCGTTTTCACTTTAATGAGGTCACGTGCGAGCTGCGACACGTACGCATGGGTCACGTGTACGCGTCGTCTGACATTTTCCTCTCACGTGTACGCGTCATGTCACGCGTACGCGTCGCCTGGACGACCTCATCTTCATGCGTGCGAGTATGTCACGCGTGCACGTCGATGTATACACTCCAAATCCTTGTTTTTCCATGAATTCTCCACTTTGTATGCTTTTCTCTTCACTTCTTTGATCCATTCCTAGCCTTCTCAACCTGAATTCACTAACAAACACATCAAGGCATCTAGTGGAATCAAAGGTGAATTAAAATTACCAATTTAAGGGCCTAAAAAGCATGTTTTCACACTTAAGCACAAATTTAGGGAGAATTATAAAACCATGCTATTTTATTGAATAAATGTGAGAAAAGGTGATAAAATCCCCTAAATTAAGCACAAGATAAACCACAAAATTGGGGTTTATCAAACCTCCCCACACTTAAACCAAGCATGTTCTCATGCTAAACTCAAGAAAGAAACAAAGGGTATCAACATTTATTCAATGCAAACTACCTACATGTAATCTACCTATATGCAATCTATCTAAATGAATGCAAGTACTTGGTCAAAATAAATTAATTCCCAAGAAAGCATATATGAACACAAGGGCTAAAGCAATAGCAATCAAATCAAACCCACAATTGAATTGAGTTATTGAAAAGATTTTACAAACTTGCAAGAAAAGATGATCATAGGTGAAAACATGTAATTGAGCAATCGAACTATCACCGGATGTGTATCCGCTCTAGTCACTCAAGTGTATGGGGTTGATTCATTCAATTCTCCCCTAATCATGCTTTCCAAGATTTGTTTTTTATCTAACAATTAACAATTATTTCATGCATGCATACAAATATCATGAGGACTTTCCCATAGGTTGTAATGGGGCTAAGGTCAAGGTAAGGGTGTATATTTGGTTAAGTGGGCTAGAATTTGAATCTTTGATCAATGTAAGCTTCCCACTTAACCTATATAGCAACCTATATAATTCAAAGCTAACCTAACTACCCATTCTTCACTTTTTAACACACTCATGCATTCTCTTTTTTATCACAACCCATATGCATTGATTTTTTTATTACTTTACTTTGGGGAATTTTGTCCCCTTTTTATTGCTTTTCTTTTTATTTCTTTTTCTATTTTTTCTTTTTAATATATATTTTTCTTTATTTTGTTTTTCTCGCTTTTTTTTTTCAAACTAAAATACACACAAAAGCATCAATGCATATGGTTTAAGCATAATTGATACATGAGTATGTACCCAATTCCCAAAATTTTCAATAAAAATACAAAAATACCCTTTTATCCCTACCAATGTTCCCAACTCTCCCAAACTTGAATGATAAACACTCACAAGCCTAAGCTAATCAAAGATCCAAACAAAGGACATTTATTGTTTTTCACTTAGGGCTTGTAATGTGATAAAATTAAGAACAAATGGGTTTAGTATAGGCTCAAAGTTGGTTAACAATGGACGATAAAAAGTAGGTTATTTGGGTAACTGAGCTATTTGAAACAATGGCCTCAATCATATAAGTGCATTCATATACAAAGTAAGGGACATATAGAATCAAACAAATCAAAGATTACAATCATAGAAAGAGAATAATACACACAAGAATGAAAATAAGTGGTTATATGATGTAACCACACAATTAGGCTCAAATCTCACATACTTGTGTTCTTAGCTCAAAAACATGATCCACAATGTGTGTAATTCAAGAAAGTTCTAAATTTTTTTTTCAATCAATTGGGGTGCCCTATAGATAAATTTCTTGAAAAATTTTATTATTTTGGCTAAGAATGAAATGCAAAAGTGTTGGAATTAGAAACTTGTCACCCAAAAATGCCGACTGGTCGGACGAGCTCCCCACACTTAAAAGTTTGCACCGTCCTCGGTGCATTCGGAGATGAGTGAGGGGGTACAGCGACTCTCCGGATTGCCACCTTCAGCTGGCGGATCAACCGGTGCTGCGTATTCTTTCTCTCGCTTCCATTTTTGCTTATGACAAATCATCCTGAGCGAAAGAAAACAGGATAGTAAGAAAAGTAAATGCAAAAGCAAGGAAGCATAGATTTTTGGAATGAGGTAAGAGTCACTAGAATTGAGTGAGCGAATTAGTATGACATTGATGAAAAATAGGTGTGGGAATTCTAAGATTGCGCGTGGTTTAGAACTCACACCCTAGTGTTTAAAAGCCATGTCACAATTACACAAAAGAAGCATGTACTTCACCCATTCTAATGTGCTTGAAATACTTTAAAAGACTTGTAGGTTAAGATACAGACAAGTAGTGAAGAAGTATAAAAGCATTCAAGCAACAATCAAGCAATTGTGAAATTGGATAATGCATGTGCATTGATTGATGTGCAAGAAAACTTAGTGAACAAAATGAAATATAGAGCTCACACATCAAACAATGACACATATTGAAGTTGTTGCAACACCTAAGTGACATAGAGGTGAAACACATGGGTGCTATGGAACTTAGAAAAAAGAGGATAGAAGTGAAAATCAATCACATAGCAAGCATGGTCTACAAAGCTTAGAAAGCTAAAAAATATGTCACTAGGTAAGTTTTCAATCTAATTCACAATTCCAAAATTTCAATGCATGAAATAGGTGATGTAAATACAGGTCAATCATAAACAAACATTGACGAACGGATTTTTGCTAGTAAAGAATTTCACAAAAGTAATCACGTTGTAAGTATAGTTTCTAAACCAACAAAGAATCCTTTCATACAAAAATTTGGTTGTCACCAAACAAACCCAATAAAAATAAGCCGAAGCATTTAAACCTCGGGTCATCTCTCAAGGAATTGCAGGGAGGTGTAGTTATTATTGGTTATGGAAAAGTATCTTTTTGGGGTTTTTGAATAAGGAACAAGAAAATAAAATGGCAAGAAATTAAATTAATAACTAAGAAAAACTCTTGGCAAGGTATGAAAATTAGATGTCCTATCCTAGTTATCCTTATCAATTGTGATGAGAATTGTCCATTACTCCCACTTAGTTAACCTCTAACTATGAAGGAAAGTCAAGTGGACTAATTAATTTGATTCCTCAAGTCCTAGTCAACTCCTAAGGAAAGACTAGCTTTAGAGGGATCCAAATCAACCAGAAACTTTCAATTGTCAATCAACAAAGGAGTTTGATAACTCAAGAGTCTCCAATTACTCAAAAAAAGCCAAGAATATAAGAATCTAACTTAAAACCCTCCCAAGCATTTTATCAAACACTTGGAAGGCATAACATAAAAACATAGAAAAGTAATAGGGAATGTAAAATCTAAAACCAACAATTGCAAGCATCAATGATGACAATCAAAGCAAGAAACAATAAACATGAAATACCTCAAATTGCATTAAATATAAAATCAAATCTAACATGAAAGTTCACAAAACTAAATTAGGAAAATAAATGAACCAACAAGAGAAATAGATAGACTAAAAGACTAGAACAAATAAGAGTAGAAGAGAACTTAATTAAAGAAAAGTAGAATTCTCAAATTAAGAAAAGCTAAACCTAAAATCCTAACCTAGAGAGAGGAGAGAGCCTCTCTCTCTAAAAACTACATCTAAAACCTAAAATTGTGAATAATTTTATGAATGAATGAATGATGTATGATTCCCCCATTCTACAGCCTCTATTCTGTGTTATCGGGCTTGGAATTGGGCCGAAAAGGAGCCCAAAAATCGCTCCCAGTGCTTTCTGCAAGTTTCTGCACGTGGCTCAAGTCACGCGTGCGCGTCGTTTGGCAAAATTCCTTGTCACGCATACGCGTCGCTGCTAGCTTCTCAAAACTTCATTTTCTCACGTTCCTTCCACTTTTGCACGTTTCCTTTCCATCCTCTAAGCCATTCCTGCCTTATAGAGCCTGAAAACACTTAACACATAGATTATGGCATTGAATGGTGATAAAGGTGATTAAATTTGACAGTTTAATGGTCTAGGAAACATGTTTTCAATTATATCATAGAATCAGGAAGGATTTGTAAAACCATGCAAATTATATGAATAAGTGAGTAAAGAATTGATAAAAACCACTCGAATTGGCACAAGATAAACCATAAAATAGTAGTTTATCAATCTCTCCACACTTAAACATTAGCATGTCCTCATGCTAAGCTCAAGAGAACCAAAAGAGTGAAGACAGAATGGTGGAACTTATGCAATGCAACCTATTTAAATGCAAGCTACCTACATGCATCATGCTATTCTATATATATATATATATATATAAGCATACATGTGGTCAAATTGAGTCAACTTTCCAAGAAATCATATATGCACAATTAAGGACTAAATCAATCATATCAAAACACATTCACAATTGAGTTGAGTTAATCAAAAGAGTTCACAAACTTGCAAGACAAGCAATAACCAAATATGGACATATGGAAATGAGCAATTGAACCCTCACTGGAATTGTATATACACTCTAATCACTCAGTGTTTGGGGTTAAAATACTCAAATCTCCCCTAATCATGCTTTTTAAAACTTTGTTCTTCATCTAACCAATCAACAATTATCAAGTGTACAAATGCAAACATCATGAGGTCTTTTCAAGGTTGTAATGGGGCTAAGGTAAGGGTGAGGATATATGTATGGCCAAGTGAGCTATAATATGAATCTTTGACTAACCTAAGTTCTCACCTAACATACACACACTCTATATAACTCTAAAATCATGCCTAGCTACCCAAAATTCCCACTTTTGCATCACATACTCATGTATCAGATTTTTCTTTAATTTCACCACATATGCATTGATCTTTTATTAACTTAACAGTGGGGTTATTTTATCCCCTTAATTAAAGTTTGATTTTATTTATTTTTATGCAATATACATAATGCAGATACTGATGCAGACATTATGAATGAGCACTAATAAAAATAGGATAAAATAAAACTAAGAATAATACAAAATAAAATAAATTCTTCACTCTCAATATGCCTTGGAGGTTGTGCAATATCCTCCTTAACATCACTTTCAAGTTCCATGGAAGAGGGCTCTTCAACTTGAGATTCCTCCTTGCATCCAACATCTCCTAAATCTTCAACCACTTCTATTGGTTCAATTATCTCTACCTCCTCCTCTTGTTGCACTTCCTGCTTTGACTCCTCCTCTTCACCTTGAAGCTTCAAGTCTATTCCCTCACTAAGCTCCTTAAGTACTTCTCCACAACAATGGGAGTGCCTTGATCGTATAAGCTTAGGCAGGAGGAAACCATGTTGCTAACGGCTTCCACCATGGTAGCAATCTTGGCTTCTATCTCCTTGAATTCCTTTTCCGTTTCCTCTTGTTGCCTTTGAATACGAGATCTAAGATCTCTTTGTTCTAGCATAAGGGCATGGAGACCTTTGTCCATTAGGGGCGGTGGTGGAAGAGAGGGTTCATTATTTGATAGAAGGGTATTGTAGTTGGAAGGTGGTTCATATTGGTAAAAGTCTTGAGGTGGTATATAGGGAAATTGTGGTTCTTGGGAGTATTGGTGTTAGAATGGTGGTGGCTCTAGATATGGTTCATATGGTGGTTGGTATGGTGGATATGGGTTAGGATCATATGGAGGTGAATAGTAGTATGAGGCTTGTGAGTATGAAGGACAACACTATTGAGGGTTTGGGTCATAATTATGTACATTGTGGGGTGGGTTGTAGCCATGAGAGATTAGAGGGGGTTGTTGCCATGAAGGTTGACCATAAGCATGTGGCTCCTCCCTAAATTGATATCCATTCCCACAATGTGGTTCCTCATTGATAAACTACTATTTTATGATTTATCTTGTGCTCAATTGAGTGTTTTTATCAAGTCTTCACCCACTTATTCATACTAATTGTATGGTTTTATATTTCCCTTCCTAGTTCACTCTACGGTTCAAAACTTGCTTTCTAGAGATATTTAATTTGTGTATTTTAATTCTCCTTTATACCATTCGATACCGTGATCCGTGTGTTAAGTGTTTCAGGCTACATAGGACAGGAATGGCTTAGAAATGGGAGAGGAAGCTTGCAAAAATGGAAGGAATACAAGAAACTAAGGAGATGACCAGCGAGCATCGATGCGCACGCATGGCTCACACGTGCACGCGACATGGAGAAAATTGTAGCGACGCGTGGGCGTGTTTGACTCGTACGCGTTGATTAGAGTCTGCACAAAAGACGCGCACGCATGGACGACGCATACGCGTGACAAGGAAATTCGCCAAATGACGCGCACGCGTGATTGACGCGTACGCATGACCTGCGCGATCTGCAGAATTAACAGAAAATGCTGGGGGCAATTTTGAGCCACATTTCAGCCCAAATCCAAGCCCAGAAACACAAAATAAGAGGCTGGAGAATGAGGGAATCAAGAGAGACGATTCATACAACATTCATATTCCCAATTTCAAGTTTTAGATGTAGTTTTCTAGAGAGAGAGGCTCTGTCCTCTCTCTTAGGTTTTAGGATTTAGGATTTCTCTTAGTTTATAGTTCATTCCTTCTCAATTCCAGGTTCAATGTTCCTTAATTTAGTTTCTTTTCTACTTTTAATTGTCTTAGTATTCTACTTTATCTATTTTCCCTTATTGATTACTTATGTTGCCAAATTGGTGTATGGATTCCTATATTTAATTTTATTTTCTATTTAATACAATTCGAGGTATTTCAGATTTATGATATTCTTAGCTTTAATTGATGAAAAGGCATTTTTATTCGAGTATATTTTTCCCTTTTTGGCTTTGGATAAGTAATTGGTGACACTTGAGTTGTCAAACTCAGCTGTTGATTGAAAATTAGAATTTGCTGATTAATTTGGATCCCTCTAAAGCTAGTCTTTTCATAGGAGTTGACAAGGACTTGAGGAATCAAGTTGATTAGTCCACTTGACTTTCTTTTATTTAGTAAGGGTTAACTAAGTGGGAGCAATAAACAATTCTCATCACACCTGATAAGGATAACTAGGACGGGATTTCCAGTTCTCATACCTTGCCAAGAGTTTTTCTAATTATTAATTTATTTTTCTTGCCATTTAAATTACTTGTTCCCTATTTCAAAAAACCCAATGATACTTTTCCATAACCAATAATAAATCATACTACCCTGCAATTCCTTGAGAGACGACCCGAGGTTTAAATACTTCGGTTATAAATTTTATTGGGTTTTGTTACTTGTGACAACCAAACTTTTGTACGAAAGGATTCTCTGCTGGTTTAGAAACTATACTTACAACGCGATTACTCTTATAAAATTCTTTACTAGCAAGAATCTAATCGTCAAAATGGCGCCGTTGCCGGGGAGTTGCAATTGTGTGCCTTATTATTGGTTATTGTAAATATTTTATTTTGCTTGTTTATTTGTTTCTATTTTTATTTTTATTTTTAATTTTTATTAGCTACTATGAGCTCTCATCCCCGTCGCTTTGAGTTTGGTTCTAATGTTGTTGTAAGGAATGGAAGCTACAATGGAAATATGCATCAAGGTCGAAACAATTAGAGATGGAAGGAGCCACGAGGATCTGATCAACCCTTTCGGCAACAACACTTTCCAAGGTACCAGGGACAATGACCATTCTCTGATGCATGCCCAGACAATAGTTATGGTGGACCCCTTCAGGACAAACCACATCCACCAAATTACTATGGTCAAGAGCCACTCCGAGGTGCATACCAAGTTGATAGATATGGTGGACCCCCTTGTAGTTACCAACAAGCCCTATCATATGCTTATAAACCACCTCCTCAACATAGCTTTGAACCACCATACTCACAAGCTAACCACAACCGTTTACCTCTATATGACCCTAATCCATATCCACCCCAATCCCAATCTAATTACTTCCAAGAACCACCACTCCCATATGCACCAAATCCATGTCCATTGAACCAAAAATCACAGGATCGTCTCAAGGACACAGTGAACCAATTTCGTGCAACCCTTCATCAATTGGAGCAAGCAATAAATTGATTAGCCCCCAGTACGAAGGAGACACTAGAAGCTCCGGTGGACAGTAAAAAGCATTACTTTGTACTGGAACAAGTAGCGGAAGCTACAATTATCGAAGAAGAAGAATTAATTGAAGACTTAGGAGACGCTGAACCTCCATTGGAATCAAGAGTTGTGGAGAATTCCACCCAGAAATTTGCAGTTGATGCTAAGGAGGATAGTGTGATGAGCGGATAATTTATACACTTTTTGGCATTATTTTTAGGTAGTTTTTAGTATAATTTAGTTAGTTTTTACTATGTTTTTATGAAAAATTCATATTTCTAGACTTTACCATGAGTTTGTGTGTTTTTCTGTGATTTTAGGTATTTTCTGGCTGAAATTGAGGGACCTGAGCAAAAATCTGATTCAGAGGCTGAAAAAGGACTGCAGATGCTGTTAGATTCTGACCTCCCTACACTTGAAGTGGATTTTCTAGAGCTACAGAAGCCCAAATGGTGCGCTCTCAATTGCATTGGAAAGTAGACATCCAGGGTTTTCTTGCAATATATAATAGTCCATACTTTTCCTGAGTTTTGACGACGCAAACTAGCGTTCAAACACCAACTTCCTGCCCTATTCTGAAGTTAAACGCCAGAAACATGTTACAAACCAGAGTTAAATGCCACAAACAGGCTGCAACCTGGCGTTTAACTCCAAGAGAAGTCTCTACATGTGTAAAGCTCAATGCTCATCCCAAGCACACACCAAGTGGGTCCCGAAAGTGGATTTCTGCACTATCTGCACTTAGTTACTTATTTTCTGTAACCCTAGCTACTAGTTTAGTATAAAAACTACTTTTAGTGATCTATTTTATATCTTTTGATCATTTTTGAGACTATCTTTGTATCACTTTTGATCTCTTGATCACGTTTAGGGGGCTGGCCATTCGGCCATGCCTGGACCTTCATCACTTATGTATTTTCAACGGTGGAGTTTCTATACCCCATAGATTAAGGTGTGGAGCTCTGCTGTTCTTCATGAATTAATGCAAAGTACTATTGTTTTTCTATTCAACTCAAGCTTATTCTTATTCTAAGATATTCACTGGAACTTCAACCTGTTGAATGTGATGATCCGTGACACTCATCATCATTCTCACCTATGAATGCGTGCCTGACAACCACTTCCGTTCTATCTGCAATAGCTTGAGTGTGTATCTCTTAGCCTCCTGGTTCACGATCAGAGTCTTCGTGGTATAGGCTAGAATTATTGGCGGCCATTCCTGAGATCTGGAAAGTCTAAACCTTGTCTGTGGTATTCCAAGTAGGATCTGGGAAGGGATGACTGTGACGAGCTTCAAACTCGCGAGTGTTGGGCTTAATGACAGACGCAAAAGGATCAATGGATCCTATTCCAACATGATCGAGAACCGACAGATGATTAGCCGTGTGGTGACAACGCATTTGGACCATTTTCACTGAGAGGACGGACGGTAGCCATTGACAACGATGATCCCCAAACATAAAGCTTGCCATGGAAAGGAGTATGAATGATTGAATGAAGACAGTAGGAAAGCAGAGATTCAGATGGAGCAAAGCATCTCCATACGCTTATCTGAAATTCTCACCAATGAATTACATAAGTATTTCTATATTATTTTATATTTTATTTATATTTTAATTATCAAAACCTCATAGCCATTTGAATCTGCCTGACTGAGATTTACAAGATGACCATAGCTTGCTTCAAGCCGACATTCTCCGTGGGATCGACCCTTACTCACGTAAGGTTTATTACTTGGACGACCCAGTGCACTTGCTGGTTAGTTGTGCGGAGTTGTGAAAAAATTTGAGATTAAGATCGTGCGCACCAAATTTTTGGCGCCATTGTTAGAGATCACAATTTCGTGCACCATAATGCACAACCCCCAAGGCATGTATCTTATGAAGAATTGGATGGAACAAATCGAGAAGCAATTTTCCTTGGTAATGATGACCATGAATCAAGTTCTCCTAATGATGACCTCGCAATCATAATTGAACTCTTTAAGCTAGAAGAATCTTCCCCGAGTGAATATGAGGATAATGTGGAGGTAGACTTTTCTCAACCTCCAATTTATGACTTGAGTGATGAGGAAGAAATTGAAGACATTGATCAAGACGAGGTTGCAATTGAAGAGGTCTATCAGGAAATGGAAGAATTCACAAAGGAGTACAAGGAAGTGGAGCTTGTAGAACCACCGGAAACACCTCTCCCAAAACCATTACAACCTAATACAAACTTCAAGTGGGTAAAATCCTTAGCCTTTATCTTTACCTTTCCACTTGAATATGGTTTGCTTGAAACCGATGGCCAGCTTAAAGCTCTTTGTGGCTTTAAGAGTAAGAGGGAGATGGTTAGTAATTGAAGTTGGCATCCAAAGTTCAATATGGTCCCACGCTCCAAATGGAAGTGCAAGGATTGGTACAGAGCTCGATTGAATGAATTTCGGAAGAAGTTTGGGAATCTCAGTGGAAATTCAGGTTGTGTACCGCCTGGTTGGAATAATGAAGATAGAAGTGAAGATGGGTACAAAAGCAAGGTTTGGGATCTTGGAATTTATCCTAACAATCAATACTCCTAGAGCCTGAAAACCTGCTTTAACTTGCTCAAAGGCTTTACGTGCCTAGTATGGGACCCTGGAGGCTATTGGAATTGTAAACGTTGGTAGAGATTCCTGGATGAGTTCAAGCACAAGCCACCATAACAGGAAGCTCTTCAAATGTCCAACTTAAGGCCTTTAACTAAAAGTGCTTGGTGGGAGACAACCCACCACGGTATGATCATTCCTTTTTCAATTTTAATTTTATTTTATTTTGTTTATTTTTAAGTTTCATTTTATTTTATTTTATCTTATTTTCCCTAGAATCATTCATAACATCTGCATCAGCATCTGCACCTTGCATTCTGCATATTCAAAAAAAAAAAAAATCACACCATGCGTGCGCATGGGCCACGTGTGGGCGTCGATTTCAAATCGACGTTGCCATCCAACGCCCAGAAAGTTGGGCGGGAATCGTGCGGCTGGTATGCGTTAGGCATAATTTGGGCCACACGTACGCGTTAACAACGCGTACGCGTCATTTTTATTTACACACACCATGCGTAAGCGTGGGCGACGCGTACGCATCGCGTGAAAATTTTGCCCCCTAATTGAAACAGAGAGTTGTGCCAAAACGACGCTGGAATTGTGCGTTTAGCACAATTCTAGTCGACGCGTACGTATGTCTCACGCGTACGCGTCATTTTCCTTATCCCTCATTCACGCGTTCGCGTCAATGACGCTTTCGCGTCGTTGCACTTCCGCCTCAGCCACGCTCTCGTGTGAACCATGCGTCCGCGTGGATTTGAAATCACTTAACCATCCCCCCTGACGCGGAAACCCTAACCCCAACGTCATCTTTCCCCCCCTCCCCAACGTTCCACCTCCATCTCTCTCTTCTCCCTCCAACCTCCCACTGCCACCGCCGCAGTGCCGCCGTCACCACCCCTCGCCGCACCGCCCTCACCCCCGCTTTCCCCCCTTCTCTTCCTCTTTTCTCCTTCTCCTTCCCCCTCTCGCACCACCACTGCCCCCTGCCCCGTCGCCAACCCAGCTCGCCGCACCGCCACCGCCACCGTCGACGAGCCCTGCCGCCGTACCACCCCCTTCCCCTCCTTCCTTTCCTACCTTCTCTTCCCCTTCCTCTTACACCCCCTGCCACCACCGTGGGACTCCCAGCGCCACCACACCACCACCCTCTCTCTTCATTCAATTTCTGTCACTGCGCACACCAGGTTCCACTGCACTCCAATTCCTTTCCCGTTCCAATTAGTTAGTTTGCATATTTTTCAATTCTGTTCAAATTAGGATAGTTAGAGATGCATGTTCGTAGTGTATTTTAGGTGGTTAGGTAGCTAGGATGTGGTTAGTGGATTTAGGTCTGATAATTGCATTGTTCTTGCTGCTTGCTTTATCTGTTTCGCAATTTTGAAATTGCTGTGCTGTTGATGCTGCTCATATGCTGTTCATTACTATTTAATGCTGATTTGATATTATTCCATTTAAATTGCAATTCTTACTGCAGATTGAATTTATTTTTTTCTAAATTCATGTGACTGGCTATTTGCTACTCTTTTCTGCACTACTTTAATGTCAAGTGAACTGAATTTTTGCTGCTGTTTATTACCCGGGAACATCCAATATATAGCCGGAATGCTGCCCGATTTTTCCGAAAATTGTTTCACTTAACTCCCATTCATAAATTGGCTTTGATACTTTTGAATTCTACACTAATTGGTTTCAACCAAGCCAATTCATGGATGAATGGGCTAGCATTCCTACTCATTCTGGTTCCCTTCTTAGTTAAATCGTATTATTGATGATTTTATTCATTTTGAACTTCTTTTATTTATTTGATTTATCATCATTAATCTGCATTCTCTGCTTGAATGTGAGTTTCTTGTTCTTTAAGTTTGTACAATTTTTGTTAATCAGGACCTACAATACCATTCCACTCACTTTAACTTCACTTTTTAACTCTTAACTGCATTAACTTTCTAACTTCTCTCTTAGTTTTCAACTAACTACTTTCATCCCATTTCAAGGCATGATTATTATTGTTCCTGATAATCAAGCATTCTGCATATCATAGATCTTGGACTGTAATTTTTATTTCAATTCTTTGACTTTTAGCTTGCATACAGTCCAAAATTCTACATCTATCTAACTCACTTCATGCTTATATTATTATTCTATTCCTCATTTGCCCCTTTATGCTTATATTGCTCAAATACTATTTGCTTACCTGTTTTTCTGCTTTAGTTTAATAAACTGTATCCTAGAACCTCTGCTTTTCAGGATGTCTGACCCAAAAGGCAAAGGAAAAGCCAAAACAGGCACAGGCAAAAGAAAAAGAGGAGATTCCTCTATGGCTATCCTGGATATACTGCATGATGATTCCTGGCGGGAGAAAAATTTTACTCCGCAGGAAAAAGATGATCAGTTAGTACCTGCAACCGACCCAGTCAAGTTTGCAAACCGATACTGTGAACTGAAGTATCCGGTCTTTGCAACTTCAAGGAACCTATATCTAGAAAAGACCCTCTGAACTCCAGCCAAATTACAACAGTACACCACAGAACAAATCAAACAGAGAGGCTGGTACTTTCTGGAGAGGAACATGACTGAGGTAAATGCATCCTGGGTCAGGGAATTTTACTGCAACTATTTTAAAATAACCCTGGATGCAGTGCAGCTCAGAGGGAAGCAGATTCTAGTTACTGAGAAGGCAATTGAAGATATCCTCCAACTCCAGCCTAAGTCTGATGAACCACATGGTTACCAGAAGGCTGAGAAAGATATGAGATTTATGAGGTTTGATTGGGAAGCAGTGAAGCGCACCATAGCTATTGACCCTGCTGTCCCATGGGTTATGGGTAAGTCAATAGTGACCCCAAAAGGCATCAAAATCATCTACCTGAATGATGAGGCTCGGCTATGGCAGCAAATTCTGAGCAACTATGTAATGCCGAGCACTCACGAGACTGAGGTGCCAGCTGCCATGATTAACCTTATCTGGTGCGTGATGGAGGGCAACGACCTGTACCTTCCCCGATTAATCTGGTACTCCATGGCCAGGGTCCATGTCTGAGGCACTCTGCCCTTCCCCTATTTGATTACTTAGCTGGGCCGCCGAGCTGAGGTACCCTGGGAGCTTGCGGATGAAAACCCACCAGCCGCCGATTGTAAGAAGATCATCCCACATGGCAGGAAGTTCATGGCTCTGGGCTATAGACTGCCCTTTCTCACTGCCTTCGCTGATGCAGCCACATCTTCTGCTGCCCCTTCAGCATCTACTGCCCCAGCCACCACCACAGCACCTTCACCTGCTCCCGAGCCCATTTACCACTTAGTGCACCGCCTCTTTGAGCGGCTCGACCAGATGGAGCGTCGCAACCAGCGACGATATGAGAGGTCTGAGCGTCGCAGCAAGCGATGCTATGAGCACTTAAAGTTGATGATCGGGCCACCATGACATCCCTTCCGAGCCTGACACACCATCAGAGCCATTTGAAGAGGAGGTGGATGACCAGGAAGAGGATGCACGAGCCGAGGTTATGCAGGCAGGACCCGAGCAGGCTGCGCCACATTATGAGGAGCCCCAACAGATACAGCCAGCTGATCCACATGTCCCTTTACAGATAGAGCCTTCGCTCCAGCAGGCAGATCCCCAGGCACTCACACCGACAGCAGCACCTCAGACCGCTATAGAGATACCAGCAGAGCACCCTTTCAGAGATGCCACTGCTTCACACCCAGCTTGATTGAGTATCGGAGACGATGCTATTATTTAAGTGTGGGGAGGTCGCCATCTCTGGCGAATTCTATTTTGGTGAACCACTTTCAGACTCTTTATCCTATTTTATTTCTTTTTCTGTATTTTATTTTATTTTATCTTATTTCCCTTTTCAGTACTTGCACATTTTCTTTTACTGTATTTTCGTTTATTCCTACTTTATTTCTACATTTTGCACTTTGGAATGTATATATATCTTAGATATTTAGCTTGATTTGTATTCTTAGCTTATTTAGTTGTGATATAGAAACATATGGATTATTTAGTTTAGTTTACCCTTTTAGCATATAATAATTTGGTTTAATTAAAAATAAAAGAGTAAACTAGAAATTTTAGTTTTTCAGAATCACAACAATCCACCCACTATATATATATAGCAATAAATGTTGGTAAATTGACAACATTTTTCATGGAATATACTTATTTTTATAAGAGCCATTCAAAGATCCACATTGAGTTGAATGGAAACTCTTGATTTCTACTTGCATGATATACATAACTGATATATGATTTTTGAGCCAAAGAACACACAACCCGTGAATTTTTGAGCTTAATTGCATGGTTACATTATTTAACCATAGTTTTCATTCTGTGTGTTTCGCCCTTCTTCACTATAATTGCAGACTTTACTTTGTTTCATTCTATATGTTCAATATTTAATGTATTTACATTCTTGCATATGATTGAGGCCATTACTTGTATTTGCTCACTTATCCCAAATAAGCCTACCCTTTTATGTCACCCTTGTTAGCCCCCTTGAGCCTTTTAATCCCTTCCTGTTCTATAACCACATCACTAGCCTTAAGCAGAAAAACAAATAAAAAATCCCAAATTGAATCTTTGGTTAGCTTAAGATAGAGATTGTGTATCCACTAAGTGTGGGGAAACTATGGGAACTTGGGTTGGTAGGAAGATATTAAATTGATAAATTATTTGAAATTTGGGTGCATGCTCATGTGAAACCAAAATAATTAAAATACCATGTGCATTGATATGTTGTGTTTATGTTTCAAAATATATATATATATATATATATATATATATATATATCCCTTTAAATAAGTAAATAAATAAGGGGACAAAATTACCCCAGTATTAAGTTTAATAGAAAAATCAATGCACATGTAATAAAATAAAAAATAATTTGGTGCATGAGTATGTGATACAAAAGTGGGAAAAATTAGATAGCTATGCAAATTTTAAAATTGTATAAAGTATATATGTTAGGTAAGATTTTAGACTAATCAAGGATTCAATTTATAGCTCACTTAGCCTTATATATATGCCTTCACCTTTACCTTAGCCCCATTACAACCTTGAAAAGACCTCATGATGTTTGCATGTGTACATTGAATATTTGTTTATTGGTTAGATGAAGAACAAAGTTTTAGAAAGTATGACTAGAGAAGAATAGAGTGATTAACCCCAAACACTGAGTGACTAGAGTGTATACACAAATCCAGTGAGGGTTCAATAGCTCATTTCCATATATCCATATTTAATTATTGATTGTCTTGCAAGTTTGTGAACTCTTTTAATTAACTCAACTCAATTGTGAATGTGTTTTAACATAATTTAGCCTTGGCTGTGCATATATGTTTCCTTGAAGAATTTGACTCAATTTAACCACATGTAAGCTTTATATATATATATGTGTGTGTGTGTGTGTGTGTGTGTGTGTGTGTGTGTGTGTGTGCGCGCGCGCGCGCGCATGGATTGGAGTCTACACAAAAGACGTGCACGCATGGATGACGCGTATGCGTGACAAGGAAATTCGCCAAATGACGCACATGCGTGACTGACGCGTACGCGTGACCTGCGCGATCTGTAGAATTAACAGAAAATGATGGGGGCAATTTCAAGCCACGTTTCAGCCCAAATCCAAGCCCAGAAATACAGAATAAAAGGATGGAGAATGAGGGAATCAAGAGAGACAATTCATACAACATTCATATTCACAATTTTAGGTTTTAGATGTAGTTTTCTAGAGAGAGAGGCTCTCTCCTCTCTCTTAGGTTTTAGGATTTAGGATTTCTCTTAGTTTATGGTTCATTCTTTCTCAATTCCAGGTTCAATGTTCCTTAATTTAGTTTCTTTTCTACTTTTAATTGTCTTAGTATTCTACTTTATCTATTTTCCCTTATTGATTACTTATGTTGCCAAATTGGTTTATGGATTCCTATGTTAAATTTTATTTTCTATTTAATACAATTCGAGGTATTTCAGATTTATGATATTCTTAGCTTTAATTGATGAAAAGGCATTTTTATTCGAGTAGATTTTTCCCCTTTTGGCTTTGGATAAGTAATTGGTGACACTTGAGTTGTCAAACTCAGCTGTTGATTGAAAATTGGACTTTGCTGATTAATTTGGATCCCTTTAAAGCTAGTCTTTCCATAGGATTTGACTAGGACTTGATGAATCAAGTTGATTATTCCACTTGACTTTCCTTTATTTAGTAAGGGTTAACTAAGTGGGAGCAATAAACAATTCTCATCACACTTGATAAGGATAACTAGGACAGGATTTTCAGTTCTCATACCTTGCCAAGAGTTTTTCTAATTATTAATTTATTTTTCTTGCCATTTAAATTACTTGTTCCCTATTTCAAAAAACCCAACGATACTTTTTCATAACCAATAATAAATCATACTACCTTGCAATTCCTTGAGAGACGACCCGAGGTTTAAATACTTCGGTAATAAATTTTATTGGGTTTTGTTACTTGTGACAACCAAATTTTTGTACGAAAGGATTCTCTGCTGGTTTAGAAACTATACTTACAACGCGATTACTCTTATAAAATTCTTTCCTAGCAAGAATCTAATCGTCACTCATTGAAGCTTTCATTCCCTACAACATAATTGTAACCAAACTCATAGCCAAAGTGATGAGAATTCATAGTGACAAAAGAAAATAAAAACAGAAGCTAACAAAAAACAAAGAAAGCAAAGTCCTACAACTAGCAATAACTAACAAAGAAGGAAAAGGCAAACATATTGATGAGCGGATAATTTATACGCTTTTTGACATTGTTTTTAGTATGTTTTTAGTATATTTTAGTTAGTTTTTATTATATTTTTATTAGTTTTTAAATAAAAATTACATTTCTGGACTTTACTATGAGTTTGTGTATTTTTCTATGATTTCAGGTATTTTCTGGCTGAAATTGAGGGACTTGAGCAAAAATCTGATTCAGAGGCTGAAAAAGGACTGCAGATGCTGTTGGATTCTGACCTCCCTGCACTCGAAGTGGATTTTCTGGAGCTACAGAGGCCCAATTGGCGCGCTCTCAATTGCGTTGGAAAGTAGACATCCTGGGCTTTCCAGCAATATATAATAGTCTATACTTTTTCCGAGATTTGATGGCCCAAACCAGCGTTCCAAATCAGCATAAAAATTCTGGCGTCAAAACGCCAGAACTGGCATAAAAGCTGGAGTTAAACGCCCAAACTGGCACAAAAGCTGGCGTTTAACTCCAATAAAAGTCTCTACATGTGAAAGCTTCAATGTTCAACCTAAGCACACACCAAGTAGGCCCGGAAGAAGATTTCTGCATTAATTACCTATTTCTGTAACCCTAGGCTACTAGTTTTCTATAAATAGGACCTTTTGCTATTGTATTTTCATACTTTTCATATACCTTTTTATCTCTATGTTCACTTTTGGGGGCTGGACATTCGGCCATGCCTAGACCCTTTTGTTCTTATGTATTTTCAACGATGAAGTTTCTACACACCATAGATTAAGGTGTGGAGCTCTGCTGTTCCTCATGAATTAATGCAAAGTACTATTGTTTTTCTATTCAATTCAAGCCTATTTCTTCTCTAAGATATACACTCATTCTTCAACTTGATGAATGTGATGATCCATGACACTCATCATCATTCTCACCTATGAACGTGTGCCTGACAACCACTTTCGTTCTACTTGCAATAGCTTGAGTGCGTATCTCTTAGCCTCCTGGTTCATGACGCATGGTTGCCTCGCCTGACAACCGAGCCTTCCATTCCGTGAGATCAAAGTCTTCGTGGTATAGGCTAGAATTATTGGCAGCATTCCTGAGATCCGAAAAGTCTAAACATTGTCTGTGGTATTCCGAGTAGGATCCGGGAAGTGATGATTATGACGAGCTTCAAACTCACGAGTGTTGGGTGTAGTGACAGACGCAAAAGGATCAATGGATCCTATTCCAACATGATCGAGAACCGACAGATGATTAGCCTTGCGGTGACAACGCATTTGGACCATTTTCACTGAGAGGACGGGAGGTAGCCATTGACAACGGTGAAACCCAACATAAGCTTGCCATGGAAAGGAGTATGAATGATTGGGAGGTTCAGAAGGAACAAAGCATCTTCATACGCTTATCTGAAATTTTCACCAATGAATTACACAAGTATCTCTATCTTATTTTATGTTTTATTCATATTTCAATTATCTTAAACTCCATAACCATTTGAATCTGCCTGACTAAGATTTACAAGATGACCATAGCTTGCTTCAAGTTGACAATCTCCATGGGATCGACCCTTACTCACATAAGGTTTATTACTTGGACGACCCAGTGCACTTGCTGGTTAGTTGTGCGGAGTTGTGACAAAGAGTTGAGATTACAATTGTGCGTACCAAGTTGTTGGCGCCATTGATGATCACAATTTCGTGCACCAAGTTTTTGGTGTCGTTGCTGGGGATTGTTCGAGTTTGGACAACTGACGGTTCATCTTGTTGCTTAGATTAGGTAATTTTATTTTATGTTTAAGCTTTTTACTTTTTATTTTTGAAAAAAAAAATTTCAAAAATACAAAAAAAAAAATTTTCTATTCTGTTCTTCAAAGTTTTTAAGAATGAATTCTAGAGTTTCATGATGATTTGTTGAAGTCTGGCTGGCTGTGAAGCCATGTCTAATCTTTTGAACCGAGGTTTCAACTTATCATCACAAGAGCTTGTTGATTTCTATCAATTTTGCTGTTGAAAGTAACGATCTGCTAAAGCTTGGCTGGCCATTGGCCATGTCTAAGACGAACATGCATATTCCTGGAATTCTTATTAAAAATTCCGGAAACTAACATTGCATGATTCCTGGAATCTTAAAAATTTAAATCTTAAATAAAAGTTTTGTTTGGTTAGTGGTGTAAGTCTTTAGTTGTCAATCGCATATCTTTATTCTTCTAATTTTCGAAAATTACATCATTGTCTTCAGTTATTCTTGATGATTCTCTTGCTCTGATCTTAAATTCTCTTGTTTGTGTCATTCTTTGTTTGTTCTTTTCATTATCTAGTTTCAAATTGTTCAGAAATTCAAAGTTCAGGCAGTTACAAAAGCTGGGCGTTCAAACGCCCAGTGAGGAAGGAAAACTGGCATTTAAACGCCAGCTAGGGCACCTGGCTGGGCATTAAATGCCCAAAAGGGTAGTATTTTGGGCGTTAAATGCCAGAATGGATACCATTCTGGGCGTTTAACGCCAGGATGGCACAGGAGGGAAGATTTTGTTTTTAAATCAAATCTTTTTCAAACTTTCATAATTTTTCAAAATCAATTTTTTTTCAAATCATATCTTTTCAATCATATCTTTTCAAAATCAATTTCTTTCCATTTTTTTATTTTCGAAAATCCTTGCTACAATTAATTATTTAATTCAAAATTTTCAAGTTGTTACTTGCCTATTAAGAAAGGATCAAATTTTAAATTCTAGAATCATATCTTCTAATTTCTTGTTAGTCAAGTAATCAACTTTAATTTTAAAACTTTCTTTTTTTTATTTGATTTTCAATCATATCTCCTCAATCAAATCTTTTTCAAAATAATTTTCAATCATATCTTTTTTATTTCTAATTTCAAAATCTTTTTCAAAATCAATTAACTATTACCTCAATTTCAATTTTCGAAAATCATCAACCATTTTTTATTATTTCAAAATCTCTTTAATTTGTTTTCAAAAATTCTTCCCCTCTTCTCACATCTCTCTATTTAAGGACTAACACTCCTCCACTATCAACAATTCAGACTCTCTCTCTATAAGTTCAAATTGTCTCATCTCTACCTCCTCCTTCTATTCTTCTTTTCCTCTGACACCTCAAGGAATCTCTATACTGTGACATAGAGGATTCCATACTTTCTTCTCCTCTCTTTCATATGAGCAAGAGCAAGGACAAAGGCATTCTTGTTGAAGCTAATCCTGAACCTGAAAGGACCTTGAAGAGAAAGCTAAGAGAAGCTAAAGTACAACTCTCTGTAGAAGACCTAACAGAAATTTTCAAACAAGAAGAAGCCACAGCAGCCGAAAACAACAACAATACCAACAATGCAAGGAAGGTGCTTGGTGACTTTACTGCACCTACTCCCGACTTCTATGGGAGAAGCATCTCTATCCCTACCATTGGAGCAAACAATTTTGAGCTTAAGCCTCAATTAGTTTCTCTAATGCAACAGAATTGCAAGTTTCATGGACTTCTATTAGAAGATCCTCATCAGTTCTTAGCTGAATTCTTGCAAATCTATGATACTGTTAAGACCAATGAGGTTGACCCCGAGGTCTACAGACTTATGCTCTTCCCTTTTGCTATAAGAGACAGAGCTAGGACATGGTTGGACTCACAACCTAAAGAAAGCCTGAACTCTTGGAAAAAGCTAGTCAATGCCTTTTTGGCAAAGTTCTTTCCACCTCAAAAATTGAGTAAGCTTAGAGTGGAAGTCCAAACCTTCAGACAGAAGGAAGGTGAATCCCTTTATGAAGCTTGGGAAAGATACAAGCAATTGATCAGAAGGTGACCTTCTGACATGCTTTCAGAATGGAGCATCATAGGTATCTTCTATGATGGTCTGTATGAACTGTCCAAGATGTCATTGGACAGCTTTGCTGAAGGATCTCTTCATCTGAAGAAGACGCCTGCAGAAGCTCAGGAACTCATTGAAATGGTTGCAAATAACCAATTCATGTACACTTCTGAAAGG
Organism: Arachis ipaensis; assembly: GCF_059453495.1. Taxonomy (NCBI): domain Eukaryota; kingdom Viridiplantae; phylum Streptophyta; class Magnoliopsida; order Fabales; family Fabaceae; genus Arachis; species Arachis ipaensis. The sequence continues at coordinate 69,762,331 of NC_142438.1, forward strand.
AATCCTATGAATAATGGGACAAATCAGAAGAAAAGGGTTCTTGAGGTTGATACTCTGAATATCGTATTAGCTCAGAACAAAATATTGACTTAGCAAATCAATATGATTTCTCAGAGTCTGTCTAGCATGCAAGCAGCAACAGGCAGTACCAAAGAAGCTTCATCTGAAGAAGAAGCTTATGATCCTGAGAACCCAGCAATGGAAGAGGTAAATTACATGGGAGAATCCTATGGAAATACCTATAATCCTTCATGGAGAAATCATCCAAATCTCTCATGGAAGGACCAACAGAGGCCCCAACAAGGCTTCAACAACAGTAATGGTAGAAGAAATAGGTTTAGCAATAGCAAGCCTTTTCCATCATCTTTTCAGCAACAGACAGAGAATTCTAAGCAGAGCCACTCTGACTTAGTAATTGTAGTCTCTGATCTAACTAAAACCACTCAAAGTTTCATAACTGAAACAAGGTCCTGTATTAGAAATTTAGAGGCACAAGTGGGTCAGCTGAGTAAGAAAGTTACTGAACTCTCTCCTAGTACTCTCCCAAGCAATATAGAAGAGAACCCAAAGAGAGAATGCAAGGCCATAAACACGTCCCACATGGCCGAATGCATAGAGGAGGGAAAGGCAGTGATTTCCACTGAGGAAGACCTCAATGGACGTCCACTGACCTCCAAGGAGTTCCCTAATGAGGAACCATGGAAATATGAGGCTCATACAGAGACCATAGAGATTCTATTGAATCTACTTCTGCCATTCATGAGCTCTGATGAGTATTCTTCCTCTGAAGAGGATGAAGATGTTACTGAAGAGCAAGTTGCTAAGTACCTTGGAGCAATCATGAAGTTAAATGCCAAGCTATTTAGTAATGAGACTTGGGAGGATGAACCCCCCTTACTCACCAAAGAACTGGATGACTTGACTAGGCAGAGATTACCTCAGAAGAGACAGGATCCTGGAAAGTTCTCAATACCTTGTACCATAGGCACCATGACCTTTGAGAAGGCTCTGTGTGACTGACGGAGCGGAACTCTCGCGCGATCTAGAATTTTCTAAAAATAAATTCCCGTTGTAAGTATAGCTTGTAGACCGACAAGAATTCCTTCCTTACAAACGTTTTGGTTGTCACAAGTAACAAACTCAATAAAATTTATAAACCGAAGTATTTAAACCTCGGGTCGTCTTCTCAAGGAATTGCAGGGAAGTATGATTTATTATTGGTTATGGAAAACAGTATTTTTGGGTTTTGAAAAGGTTTGAACAAGAGAAATAAATTGCAGAAATTAGTAAATCAATAACTAAGAAAATTCTTGGCAAGGTATGAAAACTGGAAGTCATATCCTAGTTATCCTTATCAATGGTGATGAGAATTATATTTTTCGCTTATACTAAGTCAACCTTTAACTATGAAGGTAAGTCAAGTGGATAAATCAATTTAACACCTAAAGTCCTAGTCAACTCCTGAGGAAAGACTAGAGTTATAGGAATCTAAATCAATCAGCAAAGATATCAATTATCAATCGCGATGAGTTTGACAACTCAAGAGTTACCAATTAATCAACCAAAGCCAAAAGGGAAAAATCTAAATTATTTATATAAATAAAGGAAATCAATCATAATTCTGAAATACCTCAAATTATATTAAATAGAAAATCAATCTAAACATGAAGAGTTCATAAACTAAATTGAGAAAACAAATAAAAGGAATATTAAACCTGGAAATTGACAAGAAGAAATCCTAATTCCTTTAAGAGGAATCTTAATCCTAAGAGAGAGGAGAGAACCTCTCTCTCTAAAAACTACATCTAAATTATGAAAAGTGAATAATCGAAGACTTGTTAATGGATGGATGCATTCCTCCACTTTATAGCCTCTAATCTGTGTTTTCTGGGCCAAAAACTGGGTTAGAAACAGCCCAAAAATTGCCCCCAGCAATTTCTGGTACGTACAGGTTGCGGGAAAGTGACGCGGAAGCGTCGTCCACGCGTTCGCGCAGATTGGGTTTTTGCCAGGTCACGCGTCCGCGTGATCCACGCGTTTGTGTCACCTGGCTTCGAGGAAGCTATGGTAAATTATATATCATTGCGAAGCCCTGGATGTTATCTTTCCAACGCAACTAGAACCATCTCATTTGGACTTTTGTAACTCAAGTTATGACCATTTGAGTGCGAAGAGGTCAGGCTGGACAGCTTAATAATTTCTTCAACTTCTTGTATTCCTTCCACTTTTGCATGCTTCCTTTCCATCCTCTGAGTCATTCCTTCCCTGTAATCTCTTGAATCACTTAACACACATATCAAGGCATCGAATGGTAATAAGAGAGGCTTAATATTAGCAAATATAAGTCCAAAGAAGCATGTTTTCAATCATAGCATAAAATCAAGAAGGAGAATGTAAAACATGCATTTTGTATGAACAAGTGTATGAAAGATTGATAAAATCCACTCAATTGAGCACAAGATAAACCATAAAATAGTGGTTTATCAACCTCCCCACACTTAAACAATAGCATTTCCTCATGCTAAGCTAAAGAGAAGCTATAAGGGAGTGAAGAGGAATGGTAGGATGTATGAAATGCAACCTATCTATATGAATACAACTACATGCTAAGATGTTTCTATCTACTTAGTTAAAAGTAAATAAGATCTTCAAGACAAACATAAATCAGATTTCACTAATTCAAATTATACAATAAAAGACAAGTAAACTTGTAAGAAGACAGCCCATGAAAGCAGGGAACATAGAATTAAGCATTGAACCCTCACTGGTAGTGTATATCACTCTAACTCTCAAGTGTCTAGGGTCAATCACTCTAGTCTTCTCTAGTAATGCTTTCTAAAACTTTGTTCTTCATCTAACCAATCAATAATTATTTAATGCACTAATACAAACATCATGAGGTCTTTTCAAGGTTGTAATGGGGCTAAGGTAAGGGTGAGGATATATGTATGGCCAAGTGAGCTATAATATGAATCTTTAATTAACCTAAGCTCTCACCTAACATACATACACTCTATATAACTATAGAATCACGCCTAGCTACCCATAATTTTCCCACTTTTGCATATTTTATATACTCATATATCAACTTTTCTCTTAACTTTATCACATATGCATTGATTTTTCATTAACTTAACATTGGGGTAATTTTGCCCCCTTATTTATTTACTTATTTATTGAATATATATATATATATATATATATATATATATATATATATATATATATTGGATTTTTTTCTTTTTTTTTCTTTTAATAGAAAAATAAACATAACTTATCAATGCACATGGATTTTTAATTTTTCTAGTCTCACATGAGTAGGTACCCAAATTCCCAATATTTTATCAAATTAAAAATATAACACATTCCCTTATTAACCCATGTTCCCATAGTTTTCCCACACTTAGTTGATACACAATCTTTATCTTAAGCTAACCAAAGATTCAATTGGGGTATTTAATTATTTTTCTGCTTAAGGCTAGTGATGTGGTAAAATATAGAATAAATGGGATTAAAAGGCTCAAAGTGGCTAACAAGTGTGACATAAAAGGGTAAGCTTATTTGGGAGAAGTGAGCTAAAACAAGTAATGGCCTCAATTATATGCAAGCATGTAAATACACTAAATAATGGACATATAAAATAGAACAAAATAAAGATTACAATCATAGGAAAGAAAACACACAAGAATAAAAATTTATGGTTAAACAATGTAACCATATAAATAAGCTCAAAATCTCACAGGTTGTGTGTTCTAAGCTTTTTAAACTATGTTCCAAATACAACTTCAAACAAGTTTAACACAAAAGTTTTGATTTAAATTAGTGAAATTTTTTTCAAAAATAATAGGGTCTTAAAAAAAAACTTGTTACTTTAACCAAGCAGTGGTAAATATATGCACAAAATTAAGAAAACATGCAATCAAATATGCAGATGCAACAATGAACAAACAAAGAAAATAAAATATTGGTGTTGAGAAGAAAATAACTAACCCATGGAGATCGGTATCGACCTCCCCACACTTAAAGATTGCACCGTCCTCGGTGCATGCTAAGATGTACAAGTGGACGGGTGGCTCCGCAGCTAGTGCTCTTTTTGTTCCTTTCCTTGCCGGTGATTTGGGAGTAGCTTTCTCTTTCCCCTTCTTGGTGGCCATCCTGAAAAGGGAAGAGGTAAGTACATGTAAAGCTAAGGGTTCGAGCAAGGGAGAGGATAGTACAAGTGATAATCAATGCACGGTAAAGAAGGATGTCGTTAACACATGGTCATGACTACAGGTGAAAAGTTCATCAATGGAAATATAACAAGTGCATGTGATGGCAATTAAATGCAAGATGTTTATTGGCATGCTGGCAAAGGCATGAGTAGCATAGATCAAGCATTAAATGCCTATTTAGATTATCAACTCTTTCAAACTAACAATCTGTTTGTATTGACAATTATATTTAATCAATAAAATATAAAAGGAGTTTTGTGAAAAACAGGCATTAAAGTCGTAGAATAGAATAATTTTTTTAAAATAATGCACAATGCCATACGGGCTTTTTCACAAACACATAGCATGCATGGTAAATATGTTGTGGAAAATATAAGATAGAACATGCAAGCAACCCTTTAAGGAAGTAATATTAATTGTCAAACAATATAAAAATCCACAAGTGGAATATAGAAATAAATAATGACCCAAATAAATTTCCAACACCAATTTAAAGGAATAAAAAGAAGGAAAGAGAAAATATGCATAATGAAAGTAATAAGAAAACATGAATAAAAGAAAAGGAATAATAATGAAGAAGTAGAGAGGGGAGAAGAAAAGAACCTTGATAATGGATGTAAAAAGAAAAGAAAAAGGGAAAAGTAAAAAGTGAGAAAGAATAGAGGAGGAAGAAGAGAGAAGAAAGAAATAATAATAGGGAAAAACAAAAATAAGGATTTGGGGAAGAAAAGATAAGGTATTTTGGCTGATTTGGATATTCTGTGCGCCGCATGCGACGCGGACACGTGGGTCACGCAGTCGCGTGGCATGTGAATTTGTCAAGTGACGCGGACGCGTGGGTCACGCAGTCACGTGGCTTGAATTGTGCGAATGGCGCGAGAGCAGCCTCGCGTTCGCGCAACTCTCTGTTCGAAACTCTTTTTGCCAAATTTTTGGGTGACGCGGTCACGTGGTTGACGCGATCGTGTGGATGGCCATTTTTGGAAAACGACGCAGTCGCATGGGGAACGCGCTCGCGTGGGAGGGCTTGGGCTTCCAGCACGAGTCCAGCCCCATTCCAGCCTAACTTGCTGCCATACACCCCTTTACGTCGATTTTACAGAGCCACGCGTTCGCGTGGGTGACGCGGATGCGTGGGAGGCTATTTCGCAAATGACGCGAATGCGTTAGTGATGCGGTCGCATGATCATATTTGTGCCTAAGGCACGCCTCCAGCCACGCTTTCGCGTGACTCTCTGTTCACTTTTCTTTTCTTCTTAATGCACCTGTGACACGGACGCGTCGCGTGCGTGTTTTTTTTTTATGTAAAAAAATGCAGAATGCAGAACGCAGAATGCAGATGCTTATGCAAAATTTATGACTGGACATTAATAAAATGAAAATAAAATAAAATAAAACTAAGAATAAAAATGAAAGATCATACCATGGTGGGTTGTCTCCCACCTAGCACTTTTAGTTATTGTCCTTAAGTTGGACATTTGGAGAGTCCTTTGTTATGGTGGCTTGTGCTTGAACTCATCCAGGAATCTCCACCAATGTTTGTAATTCCAATGGCCTCCGGGATCCCAAACTAGGCGCAAAAAGCCTTCAAGCAGGTTAAAATAAGTGACAAGGCCCCAAGAGTGTTGATTTCTAGACTGAATTCCGGGGTCCCAGACTTTGCTTTTACACCCGTCTTCTTGTTGATCATCATGATTCCATCCGGGTAGCAAGCAATCTGAATTCTCACTAAAGCAGCCAACTAACTTCCTAGACCCATTCAGTTGAGCTTTACACCAACCTTTGCATTTAAACTTTGAGCTTTCCACCATATTGAATCTTGCATGACGACTCCTACCACTAACCATCTCCCGCTTGCTCTTATAGCCACAAAGAGCTCTAAGCTGACTATCTGTCTCAAGCAAAGCATATTCAAGTGAGCTAATTAAGGTTAGAGATGAGAGATTTACCCACTTGAATGAAGGGATGGATGGTGATGGCTTTGGGAAGAGGTCTCCAGCAACCTTGGCAAGGTGATTTCCAGCTCCATTCCCTTGGGCTCTTCTTTGACAACTTCCACCTCTTTGCAAGCTTCTTCAATTTCAACCTCTTCCTCTTGGTAGATTTCTTCCAATTCAGTCGCTTCTTCATTACTTACCAAGGGCATAGGAGGTTGTGCTTTTTCTTCTTGAATCTCTATCTCAAGTCCAATGGGAGAGGATTAAATTGTAGATATGAATTCATTAATGATTGAATCCATCTCTTGATCATCCCCTTCAAAGTCTTCAACTATGATATGCTTTGGAGGTTGTACACCCTCCTCAACATCAATTTCAAACTCCTTAGAAGGGGGCTCTATGACTTGAGTTTCCCATGGAGGTTCCTCATCTCCCAAGTCTTCAACGACTTCTTCCTCTTCAACGATCACGGCTTCCTCCAATTGTTCCAATACAAAGTCGTGCTGCTCGCTATCCACCGGAATTTCTAGTGTCTCCTTCATGCTACGTTCTTCAGTAGATTCTCCACATGAAACCGTGGGGGTTCCTTGATTGTTCAGATATTGGGAAGCTAATTGATTTACTACCTCGGTTAAGGCAGTCACTAATTCTAGTACATTCCTTTTCATCTTCGCTTGCCCTTGAAGAAGACCACGAAAGATGTCATCCATTGGAGATTGGGTTGGATATGAGGGTTCATTATTTTGGAGAAAGGGTTCATAATAGGAAGGTGGTTCTTCTTGATAAGGATATGGAGATGGTGAATATTAAGTGGTGGTTCTGGGTGTGGTTCATATGGTGGTTGGTGTGGTGGATATAGGTTGGGGTCATATGGTGGTGTTTGGTGGTAAGGGGCTTGTGAGTATGGTGGTCCAGAGTTGTGTTGAGGAGATGGTTCATAAGCATATGGCGGGACTTGTTGGTAACTACAAGGGGGTCCACCATAGTCATCATTTTGGTATGCATCACAGAATGGTTGTTGGTTATAGTGCATTGGAGGGGGTTGTTGCCAAGAGGGTTGATCAAATCCTTGTGGCTCCTCCCATCTTTGATTCTTCCAACCTTGATGCCTATTTTCATTATAGTTTCCATTCCTTACAACAATATTGGAACCAAACTTAAAGCGATGGGAGTGAGAACTCATAACTAGCAAATAAAAATTAAAAACGAAAATAAAAACAAATTTAAATGAAAAGGTTATTGAAATTTAAATTTTGAATTTGAAAATTAAATTTTGAATTTTGAATTTTTAAATTTTGAATTTTGAATTTTTGAATTTTGAAATTTGAAATTTGAAATTTAAATATTGAAATTTGAAATTTGATTTTGAAATAAGATAAGGTTTTGAAAAAGATATGATTTTTGAAAAAGATTTGAATTTTGAAATTTAAAACTAAGATAAGATAAGATAAAAATTTTAAAATAGAAATCTGAAAATTTTTTTATGCAAATTTCGAAAATTCAATTAAAATAAAGAGAAAAGATATTTTTGAACTAAATGAGGAAAGAGAAAAACAATAAAATGACACCAAACTTAAAATTTTTAGATCAAAACGACGAAAACAACTAAGAACAACTTGAAGGTCAAGATGAACACGAAGAACAAATTTTTGAAAAATTTTTAATAACTAAATAAAAACCAATAACCTCTTAATTTATGAAAAAGCAAAAATAAAAACAAAAATAAAAACAAATAAACAAGCAAATATTTACAATAACCAATAATAAGGCACACGTTTGCAATTCCCCAGCAACGGCGCCATTTTGACAAGCGGGATTTCTTGTCGGTAAAGAAATTCACAAATATATGATCGCGTTGTAAGTATAGCTTCTAAACCAACAGAAAATCCTTTCGTACAAACGTTTTGGTTGTCACAAGTAACAAACCCAATAAAATTTATAAACCGAAGTATTTAAACCTCAGGTCGTCTTCTCAAGGAATTGCAGGGAAGTATGATTTATTATTGGTTGTGGAAAACAGTATTTTTGGGTTTTGAAAAGGTTTGAACAAGAGAAATAAATTGCAGGAATTAGTAAATCAATAACTAAGAAAACTCTTGGCAAGGTATGAAAACTGGAAGTCCTATCCTAGTTATCCTTATCAATGGTGATGAGAATTATATTTTTTGCTTACACTAAGTCAACCTCTAACTATGAAGGTAAGTCAAGTGGATAAATCAGTTTAACACCTAAAGTCCTAATCAACTCCTGAGGAAAGACTAGAGTTATAGGAATCTAAATCAATCAGCAAAGATATCAATTATCAATCGCGATGAGTTTGACAACTCAAGAGTTACCAATTAATCAACCAAAGCTAAAAGGGAAAAATCTAAATTATTTATATAAATAAAGGAAAGCAATCATAATTCTGAAATACCACAAATTATATTAAATAGAAAATCAATCTAAACATGAAGAGTTCATAAACTAAATTGAGAAAACAAATAAAAGGAATATTAAACCTGGAAATTGAGAAGAAGAAATCCTAATTCCTTTAAGAGGAATCTTAATCCTAAGAGAGAGGAGAGAACCTCTCTCTCTAAAAACTACATCTAAATTATGAAAAGTGAATAATCGAAGACTTGTTAATGAATGGATGCATTCCTCCACTTTATAGCCTCTAATCTGTGTTTGCTGGGCCGAAAACTGGGTTAGAAACAGCCCAGAAATCGCCCCCAGCAATTTCTGGTACGTACAGGTCGCGGGAAAGTGACACGGAAGCGTCGTCCACGCGTTCGCGCGGATTGGGTTTTTTCCAGGTCACGCGTCCGCGTGATCCACGCGTTCGCGTCGCCTGGCTTTAAAACAGCTATGGAAAATTATATATTGTTGCAAAGCCCTGGACGTTAGCTTTCCAACGCAACTGAAACCATCTCATTTGGACTTCTGTAGCTCAAGTTATGACCGTTTGAGTGCAAAGAGGTCAGGCTGGACAGCTTAACAATTTCTTCAACTTCTTGTATTCCTTCCACTTTTGCATGCTTCCTTTCCATCCTCTGAGTCATTCCTGCCTTGTAATCTCTGAAATCACTTAATAAACATATTAAGGCATCGAATGGCAATAAGAAAGGATTAATATTAGCAAATATAAGTCCAAAGAAGCATGTTTTCAATCATAGCACAAAATAAGGAAGGAGAATGTAAAACATGCATTTTGTATGAACAAGTGTATGAAAGATTGATAAAATCCACTCAATTGAGCACAAGATAAACCATAAAATAGTGGTTTATCAGTGACCTAGGGTCAAGTATAAACCTCATGCCACTCTCTGTGATGGAGAAGCTAGGGATCCTTGAGGTACAAGCTGCAAGAATCTCACTGGAGATGGCAGATAATTCAAAGAAACAGGCTTATGGACTTGTAGAGGATGTCTTGGTAAAAGTTGAAGGCCACTACATCCCTGCTGATTTCATAATCCTAGACACTGGGAAGTGTATTGATGAATCCATCATCCTTGGCAGACCCTTCCTAGCCACAGCAAAAGCTGTGATAGATGTTGACAGAGGAGAATTGGTCCTTCAAGTGAATGAGGACTCCCTTGTGTTTAAAGCTCAAGGATCTCCCTCTGTAGTCATGGAGATGAAGCATGAAAAGCTTCTCTCAATGCAGAGTCAAATAGAGCCCCCACATTCAAACTCTAAGTTTGGTGTTGGGAGGCCATCATCATGCTCTGATTATCTGTGAGGCTCCGTGAGAGCTCACTGTCAAGCTATTGACATTAAAGAAGCGCATGTTGGGAAGTAACCCAATATTATTTAATTATATCTATTTATTTTGCATTGTTATTTTATGTTTTCTGTCAGTTGATGATCATGTAAAGTCACAAAAACAACTAAAAAAGCAAAAACAGAATAAAAAACAGTATCAAAAATAGCACACCCTGGAGGAGAAGCTTACTGGCGTTTAAACGCCAGTAAGGGTAGCAGAATGGGCGTTAAACGCCCAGTCTGGCACCATTCTGGGCGTTTAACGCCAGAAAGGGGAACAGAACTGGCGTTTAACGCTAGAAATGGGCACAGAGCTGGTGTTAAACGCCAGAAAGGGGAGAAAAGCTGGCGTTAAACGCCAGAAATGGGCAGCAACCTGGCGTTTAACGCTAGGATTGGCACATGAAAGGGCGTTTACACGCCAATATGGTCCAGGGATGAGAAATCCTTGACACCTCAGGATCTGTGGACCCCACAAGATCCCCACCTACTTCATCTCTCTCTCTCTCTTCTTCACACCTTTCCATAACACTCTTCCCCAAATACCCTTCACCAATCACCTCAATACCTCTTCCCCAAATACCCCTCACCTATCAAATCCTACCCTCTTCTCCATAATCTCTTCACCAATCCACATCCATCCATCATAAAATCCCACCTACCTCACCATTCAAATTCAAACCACTTTCCCTCCCAAACACTACTCACCCTCCTTGGCCAAACCACTAAACCCCCCTCCATCTCCTCTATCTCCTCTTCTTCTACTCTTTTCTTTCTTCTTTTGTTCGAGGACGAGCAAACCTTCTAAGTTTAGTATGGTAAAAGCTAAAGCTTTTTGTTTTTCTATAATCATTTATGGCACCAAAGGCCGGAGAAACCTCTAGAAAGAGGAAAGGGAAGGCAAAAGCTTCCACCTCCGAGTCATGGGAGATGGAGAGATTCATCTCAAGAGTGCATCAAGACCACTTCTATGAATTTGTGGCCAAGAAGAAGGTGATCCCCGAGGTCCCTTTCAAACTCAAAAAGGGTGAATATCCGGAGATCCGACATGAGATTCAAAGAAGAGGATGGGAAATTCTCACCAGCCCCATTCAACAAGTCGGAATCTTAATGGTTCAAGAGTTCTATGCCAATGCATGGATCACCAAGAACCATGATCAAAGTGTAAACCCGGATCCAAAGAATTGGCTTACAATGGTCCGGGGGAAATGCTTAGATTTCAGTTCGGAAAATGTAAGGTTGGCATTCAACCTGCCTATGATGTAAGGAGATGCACACCCCTACACTAGAAGGGTCAACTTTGATCAAAGGTTGGACCAAGTCCTCATAGACATTTGTGAAGAGGGTGCTCAATGGAAGAGAGATTCAAGAGGGAAGTCGGTTCAACTAAGAAGGCATGACCTCAAGCCCGTGGCTAGGGGATGGTTGGAGTTCATCCAACGCTCAATCATCCCTACTAGTAACTGATCTGAAGTTACTATAGACCGGGCTATCATGATCCATAGCATCATGATTAGAGAGGAAGTAGAAGTTCATGAGGTTATATCCCTAGAACTCTACAAGATGGCAGATAAGTCCTCTACTTTGGCAAGGTTAGCCTTCCCTCATCTCATTTGTCACCTCTATAATTCGGCTGAAATTGAGATAGAGGAAGACATCCTCATTGATGAGGACAAGCCCATCACTAAGAAAAGGATGGAGCAAACAAGAGATCCCACTCATGGACAAGAGCATGAGAAAATTCCTCATCATGAAATCCCTGAGATGCCTCAAAGGATGCATTTTCCTCCACAAAACTATTGGGAGCAAATCAACACCTCCCTAGGAGAATTAAGTTCCAATATGGGACAACTAAGGGTGGAGCACCAAGAGCATTCCATCCTCCTCCATGAAATTAGAGAAGACCAAAGAGTCATGAGGGAGGAGCAACAAAGCAAGGAAGAGACATTGAGGAGCTCAAGCACTCCATAAGATCTTCAAGAGGAAGAACAAGCCGCCATCACTAGGTGGACCCGTTCTTAATTTTCTTGTTCTTTATTTTCTGTTTTTCGAATTTTTATGCTTTATGTTTATTTATGTTTGTGTCTTATTACATGATCATTAGTGTCTTAGTGTTTATGCCTTAAAGCTATGAATGTCCTATGCATCCATCATCTTTCTTAAATAAAAAGTGTTTTAATTGCAAAAAGAAAAAGAAGTACATTAGGAATTGCTTCCACCCATTTGGAAACATAATCCACAGCTAACAATATATAAAAATATCCATTAGAATTTGGAAATGGACCCATGAAGTCAATGCCCCAAACATCAAAAATTTCATAGAAAAGCATAATTTGTTGAGGCATCTCATCCCTCCTGGATATATTACCAAATTTCTGGCATGGGAGACAAGATTTACAGAACTCAGCAGCGTCTCTAAAAAGGGTAGGCCACCAGAATCCACAGTCTAAGATCTTTCTAGCTATCCTTTGAGGACCAAAATGTCCTCCACTCTCAGATGAGTGACAGGCCTCTAAAATGGACTGGAATTCTAATTGAGGCACACAACGTCTAATTACTTGATCAGCGCCACACCTCCATAAATATGGGTCATCCCATATATAATATTTAGACTCACTTTTCAGCTTGTCTCTTTGATGCTTAGAAAAATTTGGAGGAAATGTGCGGCTAACTAAATAATTAGCAATAGATGCATACCAAGGGACTACCTCAGATACTGCTTGCAGGTTATCAAAAGGAAAATTATCATCTATAGGAGTAGAATCATCCTTAATATGCTCAAGGCGACTCAAGTGGTCTGCCACTAAATTCTGATTACCACTCCTATCCTTTATTTCTAAATCAAATTCTTGTAACAGCAGTATCCAACGTATGAGTCTTGGTTTGGATTCCTTTTTAGCTAATAAATACTTTAAAGCTGCATGGTCCGAATACACTACTACTCTAGTACCAAGTAAATAAGCTCGGAATTTATCCAGAGCAAAAACAATAGCAAGAAGCTCTTTCTCAGTAGTAGTATAATTGGACTGGGCAGTGTCTAAAGTCTTAGACGCATAAGCAATAACGAAAGGATCCTTACCTTCACGCTGAGCCAGCGCTGCTCCTACTGCATGGTTGGAAGCATCGCACATGATTTCAAATGGCTGGCTCCAGTCCGGTCCTCTCACAATTGGAGCTTGAGTCAGAGCAGTCTTCAGCTTATCAAACGCTTTTTTGCAATCCTCACTGAACTCGAACTCAATATCCTTCTGCAGTAATCTGGATAAGGGTAGTGCGACCTTACTATAGTCCTTAATAAATCCCCTGTAAAAACCTGCATGGCCAAGGAACGAACAGACTTCCCTCACAGAAGAGGGGTAAGATAAACTAGAAATAACATTCACCTTTGCTGGGTCTACAGAAATGCCATTATTGGATACCACATGTCCTAATACAATTTCTTGTTTTACCATAAAGTGACATTTTTCAAAATTTAATACAAGGTTTGTATTAACACATCTATCTAATACTCTAGATAATCTATCTAAGCAAAGGCTAAAAGAATCACCATAAACGCTAAAATCATCCATAAAAACTTCCATACAGTCCTCAATAAGATCAGAGAAAAGACTCATCATGAACCTTTGGAAAGTAGCTGGTGCATTGCACAAGCCAAAGGGCATTCTCTTATAAGCATAAGTCCCAAAAGGACATGTAAAAGTAGTCTTTTCCTGATCCTCAGGAGCTATATGAATCTGGAAATAACCTGTGTATCCATCTAAAAAGCAATAATGTGATTTACCTGATAGGCGATCCAGCATTTGATCAATGAATGGAAGTGGGTAGTGATCCTTACGGGTAGCTTGGTTGAGACGCCTGTAATCAATGCAGACTCTCCAAGCATTCTGAACTGTAGTTGCTATGAGCTTTCCATGCTCATTCTTCACTGTAGTGACTCCAAACTTCTTGGGCACCACTTGTACTGGCCTTACCCATTCGCTGTCTGAAATGGGATATATGATATCGGCTTCCAATAGTCTGGTCATTTCCTTTTTGACAACTTCCAAGATGGTGGGATTCAATCTTCTTTGGGGTTGACGGACAGGTCTTGCTCCTTCTTCTAAAAATATTCTGTGCTCACATACTTGAGGGTTGATGCCTACTATATCTGCTAAGCTCCACCCAATTGCCTTCTTATGCTTTCTCAGCACATCAAGTAACTGCTCTTCTTGTTGAGAAGTAAGTTCCCTTGCAATAATAACTGGAAGCTTCTGCTCATCTTCAAGATAAGCATATTTGAGATGTGGAGGGAAGAGTTTAATTCTAACTTTTGATCATGGGCAGGCTTTGGATTATCTGGAGCTTGTGAAAATGACGAAGTGCCCTCATTATCAGTTAAGAGGGTCCCCACACTTGGACCTTGTCCAGTGTGCCTGTCTTCAAACTCTTCCTTGTGAACTTCAGCTACACTTTCATCTATGACATCACACTGAAAGATAGAATGATCTTCTGGGGGGTTGTCAATGACTCCATTCAGATTGAAGAGTACTATGCGGCCATCTATTTCAAAAGAGTATATTCCTGAAAAGGCATCCAATTTGAATTTTGATGTCTTTAGGAATGGTCTCCCAAGTAGGATTGATGATGGCTTATCTGAATCATTATGGGGCATCTCCAAGATATAAAAATCAGTGGGAAATGTAAGTCCTTTAATGTTCACCAAAACATCTTCAGCAACTCCAGCCACTGTAATAATGCTTTTATCTGCTAACACAAAACGAGCTGCCGACCTTTTTAAGGGAGGGAGCCTCAAAATATCATTTATAGATAAAGGCATTATACTGACACATGCTCCTAAATCACACATGCAATCATAAATTACTACACCACCAATAGTACAGCTAACTATACAAGGACCTGGATCACTACATTTTTCAGGTAATCCTCCCATTAAAGCAGATATAGAACTACCTAAAGGAATAGTTTCTAAATCATTAATTTTGTCTTTATGGATACACAAGTCTTTTAGAAACTTTTCATATTTAGGTACCTGCTGAATAACATCAAAAAGAGGAACAGTTACCTCAACCTTTTTGAATATTTCTACCATTTTGGGGTCGGGTTCCAGCTGCTTCTTGGGCTTCCTTGCAAGTTGTGGAAATGGAATTGGAGTAGTGTTCTCTGTGGTGTCTGCGCCTTTTGGTGCTTCCTCCTGTGGTTGAGCTATTTCTTCTTCAGCTATGTCCTGTATGTCCTCTTCCTCTTTAACATCTTCTATTTCTACTACCTCTTCAGCTGAGGTGTGTTCTGATGGGCTTGGTTCCTCCTGATTCCTCTCCTGCAGTGTGGTTCCAGACCTTAGGGTGATGGCATTAATGCCTCCCTTTGGATTGGGTAATAGTTGAGAGGGGATTCCAGTGGAGCTTGAAGGTTGGTTACTGGAATTTTGCGTTGATCCAATCTGTGACATAAGAGCTTGCAAAGTAGAGGTGAGACCATTCAGACTGGCGTTAATACTATCATGTTATTTTCCATGGTTTGTTGTCTTCGCTCAAAAGATTGTAGTAGCTCTTCATTAGGAGATAAAGAAGAATGAGTAAATTGAGATGTCTGCTGTTGATTGTTCTGTGGTCCTTGGTTTTGCCTCAGGTGAGGTGCTTTGTAAGGTTGATTCTGCTGCCTGTTGTTGTTATTATTCCACCTCTGATTTTCCTGATTATCTCTGCCTCCTCTGTTATTGTTGTCCCTCCAATTCTGGTTAGGATTGTCCTGCCATCCATGGTTATTATTTCCACTTTGATTGTACCCTTGGTTGGGGCGGTCATAGAAGTTATGAGTGGATGCCACCATGTTGTCTTCTTGTTGGAGCTGCGGGCATTCATCAGTGTAATGGCTATAATCAGCACAGATTCCATAAATTCTTTGTGGGACTAGTTGTTGGTTTTGCTGTGGCGGAGGAGGTTGAGCTTGCTGAGCTTGTTGTTGATTCAATTGCATCTGCTTCAGCAAGTTGGTCATCTCACATATACTCTAAGCTAGAGCAGCAGTCTCTCTGTTAGAGGATACTTCTGCAACGGATTTTGAACAGCCTTGCTTTTGCTTGTGATTCCTAGTAGATTCAGCTAAATTACTGATCAATTGCCAAGCCTCATCAGTGGTCTTGTACTTCTTCATAGACCCATTGCTAGCACTTTCCAATGTGGTCTTATCTTGGGGCCTCATGCCCTGTGTGACATAGCTAAGCAACACTATCTTGTCAATCCTGTGGTGGGGGCATGCTTCCAGAAGATTATTGAAGCGCTCTCAGTATTCAAAGAGAGTTTCATTGTCATCCTGAACACTTGTGGAAATATCCTTCCTCAGTTTATCAGTAACTTCAGATGGAAAGAATTTCTCCAAAAACTCCTTTCTGAGTATATCCCAGTTGGATACATTTGCCAGAGGTTGAGTGTAGTACCACTCTCTTGCTTTTCCCTCGAGAGAAAACGGGAAAGCTTTCAGCAAAATTGAAGTTTCATCAGTACCATCACGCCTGACAGTAGAACAGGCTGCCTGGAAATCTCTCAAGTGCTTGATAGGCTCTTGAGCAGGTAGGCCATGAAACTTGGGCATCAAGTTTAGCAGTGTGGTCTTTATTTCAAAATTTGTAGCCACCACTGGATGATGCGCTTGAAACGGTTGCATTGTAAAATCAAGGGCTCCTTCCTCCTGGATGGTAACTCTCCTAGCTGCCATGTCTTCTGCACGTAAAACAACCGAATCAGTAGAACGGGGGCTGGTTTCTTCCTCAAGTTCACTTTCAGATCCGCCCTCAGAGTGGACTAACCGACGCTGTTCTCGCCTTATTCGTGAAATAGTCCTTTCAATTTCATGATCGAATATTAGCAAGTGCGGATCAGGAAGTGAACGCGTCATTTGACGGAAGAAACATGCAGCTCATAGTAGCAAAATAAAATAAAATGCAAATAAATAAATTCTAATTAATAACTTTAGCACTCTATTGCAACTCCCCGGCAACGGCGCCAAAAATTGATGAGGGGCAGAAGTTGGTGAATTAAAAATTATTAAAATAGTTACGTTGCAAGTATAGTTCTTAACTCACCAAAAATCTGCCTATCAATTTAGAAATATGTCAGAGAGTTTAAATTAAAAATTACTGGGAGTTTAAGTCCCAGGTCGTCTCCCAACGAGTTGCAGAAAAGTGTGTTATTTTATTAATTAGATGTTCCAAGAAGCTGAGTTAAGTAGAGGGAAAATTAAAAAGGGGAAATTTAAATAATATGAATAAAAGCCTTGACTGGGAGTTGATTAGTTGGAATCTCTATTATTGATGGAATGATCTCAAGGTTAATTTGTAATTAATGGTTGTTCTGTTTAGTTATCCTTTACTAGGTAAGGGAAAGTCAAACAAGTTGGAATGCTAGATCTATTCACGAGTTGCAACCCACTTAGTTCAAAGGGATTGGTGTTAGTGATTAGATAACAATTCAACAGTTAACCTAATTACAATTTTTCTTTCAATCCTTCCAACTCAAGAGTTCCTTTCAATCAACTCCCCATCAAGTGAGGGAACTACTCACTCATTGCAAATAATAGATCCATAACACATGAAAGGGAATTAAAAGAAGACATGATTATTGGAATGGAGAAATAAATTAAAATGGAAGAAATAATCCTTGTATCAAATAATCATGAAAGTATTCAAATGACAAAATTGAACAAAGCAAAGAACATGGAAGAATAAAACCAAGTTAAGAGAACGAACTAGAATGACGAGGTCTTGATGAGGAAAAATAACTCTTCTCAATGTTCCAATGCTAAGATCAATTCCCAAAATTAAAATTCTAAAACCTATAGAGAAAAACCTAGAGGAGGAAAAACTAGCTCTAAAACTGTCAACTGTGTAGAATGCATGTTGTTGTTTGTTTCTGCATATTCTCTGGCTCTAGTCTGCTGTTCCTTGCCGAAAACTGGGTCGAAATAAGGTCCAAAATTGCCCCCAGCAAAGTCTGCAGATTATGCAGATCGCACATGTCACGCGATCGTGTCATCCATGCGGACGCGTCATTCGCGCTTTTCCTTGCCACGCATTCGCGTCGTCCACGCTACTGCGTCGCCTGAGCTTTTCCAATCCGCGCGGCCGCGTGAGCCATGCGGCCGCGTCATTGCGATTAGCTCTCCTTCGCGTGGTCGCATGAGCCATGCGACCGCGTCACTTCTCGCTGGTTATCTCCTCAAATTCTTGTGTTCCTTCCATTTTTGCTAGTTTTCTTTCCAATCTCCAACTCATTCATGCCCTATAAAGTTTGAAACACTCAACACACAGATCACAGCATCGAATGGAATAAAGGAGAATAAAAAAAATACATAATTAAAGTCTCTAGGAAGCAGTTTTCAAACATGTTATAAATTCAGGAAGGGATTATAATTTCATGCTAATTTAATGAATAAGTGGGTAAGGATCATGATAAAACCACACAATTAAACACAATATAAACCATAAAATAGTGGTTTATCAGAGGCCCAGAAATTTCCCCCAACGATTTCCATTGAGTGAGTCACGTGCTGGGACGTGTGCGTACGCACACATGCTGATTTCCTTCTTGTGCATACGCACAGGTTGTCGTGCGCTCGCACACATGGCTGTGTGGTTCTTGTGCATACGCATAGGGGGTTGTGTGCATGCACACTCTGTTGTGTGCTTCTCCTTTGTTTTCTTCATGCTTTCTCCCAATTCCATGCTCTTCTTCCACTCTTATCAAGCCATTCCAACCTATTATACCTGAAATCGCTCATTAAAACCATCAAGGCATCGAATGGGATAAAAGTTATTAAATTAAGCACAAAATAGCATGTTTTCACAATTAAGCTCAATTAAGGGAGAGAACACAAAAGTATGCTATTTGGATGAATAAATGTGGGTTTAAGTGATGAAATCCTCTCAAATCAAACCAAAATATATCATCAAATATGGACTTATCAATAGGCTTAGGTGGGAGGCCATGTTGTCAATGGCTTCCGCCATGGTGGCAACCATGACTTCTAGCTTCTTTAGCTCCTTTTGCCTCTCTTCTTGCCTTTGGATATAAGAGCTAATATCTCTTCGTTGTTCTAGCATGAAGGCATGGAGAGCTTCATCTATTGAAGGAGGTGGTGGAAGAGAAGGTTCGTTGTTTGGAGGAAGTGTGTCATAGTTGGAAGGTGGTTTGCATTAGTGAAAGTCTTGAGGTGGTGTATGAGAAAATGGTGGTTCTTAGGAGTATTGGTGTTGGAAATATGGTGACTTTAAGTGTGGTTCATATGGAGGTGTTTGGTGGTATGGGGCTTGTGAGTATGGTGGTTGAGGACTATATTGAGGAGGGGGTTCATAGGCATATGGTGGTGGTTGTTGATAATCACAAGGAGGTCCACCATAGCCATTAGATTGGTATGCATCTTGGAATGGCTCTTGCTCATAGCACAATTGGGAAGGTTGTTGCCAAAAAGGTTGATCAATTCCTTGAAGCTCTTCTCATCTTTGATTGTTCCATCCTTGATGCATGTTATCATTGTAATTTTCATCTCCTACAACAAAGTTGTAACCATACTCATAGCCAAAAGGATGAGAATTCATAATGGCAAATAAAAACAAAGGCTAACAAAAATAAGCAACAAAGTCCTAAACCTAACAAAAACTAACAAACAAGCAAAAGGTTAACATATTCACATATATACAATAGTCAATAACATAACACCATTGCAATTCCCCGGCAACGGCGCCAAAAACTTGAAAGAGGGTTATCGTTGGTTAGGAATTTTCACAAAATAATTTTGTTGCTAGTATAGTTCCCAACCAACAAACAACACTCAATCAAAGTTTTAATATTGGTTGTCACAAGTACAAACCCCAATAAAATAAACCGAAGTATTCAAACCTCGGGTCATCTCACAAGAAATTGCAATGAAGTTCTCAATTATTGGCTATAAAGGGGCAAGGGGGTTTGATTTGATAATTACAAGAAAAGTAAATAACAAGAATATAAATGACAATTAACTAATAAAGAGAATGAAAAGAACTCTTGGCTAAGGCATGGAAATTGAGATTACCATCCTTGTCTATAAACCATGTGTTGACAATTATGAGGGACCAACCCATCAAGTCTACTTCCATGCTTGAAGTATGTCAAATAGGCTTGATCAACATCAACCTATAAGTCCCAACCTAGCTACTAATTGACTTAGTAACAGGCTAGCGTTAATGGGTATCAAATTGACCACTGAGGGTTCTCAAATCACTAATTCAATGAGACCCAATGACTCAAAGTCACCCAATTCCCTTAGCCTAAGCCAAGAGTAAAGAAAACTACTCTAAACCTAGTGAAAGCATTTCATCAAACACCTAGAGTACAATAAAAGTAAACATCATAAATTGCAAGAATGAATGGAACACATAACTAACACAAACAAGAAATCAACAATAGCAATGAAGATAAACATAAAAAGACATGGAAACATAAAATTGCATTAAAAGGGAATTAAAATCTAATGAGGGTTCATCAAAATAAAAGAGAGCAAAATAAGAGATTAACAAGAGAAGTAGATAAACCAAGGTGCTAGAACAAATAAAAGTAAAGGAAAACTAAAATAAAACAAAAATTAAAAGTTGAATCTAAGAAAATTTAACCTAAACTACCCTAAATTCTAGAGAGAAGGGAGAGCTTCTCTCTCTAGAATTCTAATCTAAAACATGATGAAAAACTATACTATGACTACTCCCCCACATTTCCTTGCAATCTTTGGGTTCAAAAGCATCAGAGATGAGTTGGATTTGGGCCTCCTTGAGCTCAGAAATCGCCCCCAGCGTATTGCCTTTAGTGAGGTCACAAGCCGCTTGTCACACGTACGCCTGGGTCACGCATACGCGTCACTGGCAAAATTCCTCTTCACGCGTACGCGTGGGTGACGGAGGAAATTTTCGGTAAAGATTTTCACAAAAATGTCGCGTTGCAAGTATAGTTCTAAACCAACAAATTATCCTCGGTCAATGTTTAAATTGTTTGTCACAAATACAAACCCAATAAAATTAACCGAAGTATTCAAACCTCGGGTCGTCTCTCAAGGAATTGCAGGGAAGTGTAGTTTATTATTGGTTATGGGAAAGTATATTTTTAGGTTTTTTGAAATAAGGAACAAGAAAGTAAAATGGCAAGAAAATAAATTAATAACTAAGAAATCTCTTAGCAAGGAAAGAGAATTAGAAGCATAGTTATCAGAACCGAACCGGTAATTAACCCGGTCATATGATCGGGTCACTGGTTCAACTGGTGGGTCACTAATTCACCCGGTTAGCCTGGTCATAACTAAAAAAATATAAAATTATATTAATAAAATTGAAATAAAGTCTTAAAACTTAAAATGCGAGTCTTACAAACATTAATAATCAAATATCAAGTCTTAAACATAACTAATAATCTAAAAGAAGAGTTAATAAACTAGTTTCTAGTATAAAATATGTTCTCAATTTAAATCAACAAGAGCAAGTTAAAGATAACACAATCATTAAATCAAGTCCAAGGGGTGAGTTCAAAGTCGGCATCAACATCTTCATAGAGAAAATTAGGAGCTTGATCAACATTTCCCTCATTTTGATTTGTATCCATATCTTCCATAGCATTGTTACTTGGTCCATCATTATCTTAGTCATCTTCCAAATTTAATTGATCTACATTTGTGTATTTTTGACAAATCAATATCAAGAATAATTCGTAATAGCAACTGACAATTAAAATATTCAAGCAATTGAAGAATTTACCAAGATCATCCAAAGTTGGTTGAATGGACATATTTGCCAAATCATTTCGTAGAGCATCAACCTCTTCAGGAGTTAAAAACGGCAGTGAATCTTCCAATATCCAATCTGAATGGTCATCAAATGTATCAAGACAAATTGGATCATAGCTTTGCTTTCTCATTAGATTCCTATGTTATCAAGTTATGTAATTACTAAACTAAAGATTAAATTTTAATGAACAATACTTTTTAAAATTAGATAAATAATTATAGAAGATACATTTGTTGTAGCCTCAAGTTATAATGAACGAAAACAAGATCATTAAGCTTTTGATGTTCTAACCGATTCCTCTTCTTTGTGTGGATGTGTTCAAAAATACTCCAATTTCGCTCACAACCAGAAGAATTACAAGTTTGACTTAAAACACGAATGGCTAACTTTTGTAAATTTGGTGCTCCAGTTCCATAAGATTCCCACCATTGGTCTTAAAACCAAAAGAGGCAATGAATTACAATTAGCTTTTTTAAGTAAATAAACGAATAAAGAAAGATAAAACTAAATAAAATATTTACCTGGCATCACTGTGCTTCGTTTACGCAGTGCAGATTGTCTTCTAAAATCATCTTCAGCATTAGAATATATTCTCTTCTCACTTGTTAACTTAGTATTCAATTCTGGATCATCATATGAATATTTCTCAATTACATCTAGTAGGCCAGAAGTGGTTTGCTTATGTTTTTTCAAATTCAACAGCATTGAATCGAAAGCAGGGTTTAACCAATATCCAGCAGCATGGAGATTTTTTTAAGTTGTGAATCCCAACGAGTATCCAGAATCTTCAAGTAAGGCTCCATAATCTTCTTTCTTCGTCAAAACCTCTTCACCATCTCTTCTCTAGCCATATTAAAAGCTTGATAAATAAAACCCATTGCAGTTTTATCTTCACTATTCACAATACAAAGCACACGAACAAGTGGCTCAGTAAGCTTGACAACATCTGTACATTGATTCCAAAACTTAGAGTCTAAAACTTGATCCACAAATGTTTTAGCTTTAGCTTCTTTGGAGTAGGCTGAGATTGTCCATTCTTTAGAAGTTACCATAGCTCTTAATGCATTTTTTTGAGCCAGAATACTCTGTAAAGCTATGAAATTGGTAGCAAAGCGAGTTGGAGCTGGACGAAGTATTTCTCGTCCACCGGTAAACTTCCTCATAAGATACAGTGGATGACAAAGATTATATATGTATTTAGTAATCTTTGAAGCATGTGAAACTATCTCACTGAATTCATTCAACTTTCCAATATCTTGCAACATCAAATTAATACAATGCGCAGCACAAGGAGACCAATACAACTTAGGGAATTTAGCTTCCAACAACCTTCCAACAGCAACATAATTTGTAGCATTGTCCGTCACTATATGAACAACATTTTCAGGACCGACAAAGTTGACAACATCCTTAAAAAGCTTAAACAATAATTCAGCAGTCTTGGAGGCATGAGAAGCATCAACAGACTTTAGGAAGATAGTTCCTTTAGGACAATAAACCAAGAAGTTAAGTAAAGTGCGCCTACAATGATCAGTACATCCATCAGCCATGATACTACATCCAGTTCGCTTCTAAATTTCACGATACTGTTCAATCATCTTTTTCACATCCTCCACCAACTTACTCAACAAATACCCACGAACTCTACCAAAGTTTGGACCTTTATATCCTGCACCCATGTTTGCAATAACATCAATCATTGGTTGGTAATATGCTGAATTAACTGCATTAAATGGCACAGAAGCATCAACCATTTACTTTGTAATGGCAATGTCACATTTTTCTACAATTTCTTTACTTTGCAATACACTTTTATCGTTGGTTGGGCTTGGTGCACAAAACTGTGATCTCTAAAATGGTGCCAACAACTTGGTACGCACGAATATAATCTGAACTCTTTGTCATAACTCTGCACAACTAACCAGCAAGTGCACTGGGTCGTCCAAGTAATAAACCTTACGTGAGTAAGGGTCGATCCCACGGAGATTGTCGGCTTGAAGCAAGCTATGGTCATCTTGTAAATCTCAGTTAGGTGGATTCAAATGGTTATGAGGTTTTGATAATTAAAATATAATTAAAATATAAAATAAGATCGAGATACTTATGTAATTCATTGGTGAGAATTTCAGATAAGCGTATGGAGATGCTTGTTGCTTCTGAATCTCTGCTTTCCTACTGTCTTCATTCAATCATTCATACTCCTTTCCATGGCAAGCTGTATGTTGGGGGATCACCGTTGTCAATGGCTACCGTCCGTCCTCTCAGTGAAAATGGTCCAAATGCACTGTCACCGCACGGTTAATCATCTGTCGGTTCTCGATCATGTTGGAATAGGATCCATTGATCCTTTTGCGTCTATCACTACGCCCAACACTCGCGAGTTTGACGCTCGTCACAGTCATCCCTACCCAGATCCTACTCGGAATACCACAGACAAGGATTAGACTTTCTGGATCTCAGGAATGGCCGCCATTAATTCTAGCCTATACCATGAAGACTCCGATCTTTCGGAATGGAGGCTAAGAGATACATATTCAAGCTTGTTTTCATGTAGAATGGAAGTGGTTGTCAGGCACGCGTTCATGGGTGAGAATGGTGATGAGTGTCATATAATCATCACATTCATCATGTTTTTGGGTGCGAATGAATATCTTAGAATAAGAAGAAGCTTTAATTGAATAGAAAAACAATAGTACTTTGTATTAATTCATGAAGAACAGCAGAGCTCCACACCTTAATCTATGGGGTGTAGAAACTCCACCGTTGAAAATACATAAGTGATAATAGTGTTAATTGGCTTCGGTCCCAGAGGGGCAACCAGAATGACCAAGACCTAGGTCTGAGGACTAAACGTCCAAAGATGTAAAATAAATCACTAAAAGTAGTTTTTATACTAAACTAGTAACTAGGGTTATAGAAAATGAGTAAATGATGCAGAAATCCACTTCCGGGCCCACTTGGTGTGTGCTTGGGCTGAGCATTGAGCTTTACACGTGTAGAGACTTCTCTTGGAGTTAAACGCCAGGTTGCAGCCTGTTTGTGGCGTTTAACTCTGGTTTATAACCTGTTTCTGGCGTTTAACTTCAGAATAGGGCAGGAAGTTGGCGTTTGAATGCCAGTTTGCGTCGTCAAAACCCGGGCAAAGTATGAACTATTATATATTGCTGGAAATCCCTAGATGTCTAATTTTCAACGCAATTGAGAGCGCACCAATTGGGTTTCTGTAGCTCCAGAAAATCCACTTCGAGTGCAGGGAGGTCAGAATCCAACAGCTTCTGCAGTCCTTTTTCAGCCTCTGAATCAGATTTATGCTCAGGTCCCTCAATTTCAGCCAGAAAATGCCTGAAATCACAGAAAAACATAGAAACTCATAGTAAAGTCCAGAAATATGAATTTTTCTTGAAAACTAATAAAAACATAGTAAAAACTAACTAAATTATACTAAAAACTACCTAAAAATAATGCCAAAAAGCGTATAAATTATCCGCTCATCACAACACCAAACTTAAATTGTTGCTTATCCCTAAGCAACTGAAAATCAAATAGGATAAAAAGAATAGAATCTATAACAATATATAAAGCCAATACAATGAGTTGACCATGACTTTGGTGTCCAATTTTTTTGGACTATATTAACCCTACAATAAACTATTTAATAAAGCAAATTATAAGGACAAAATAGACATAAAATTTGTTTTGAAAAATATAATAACTTCCCACTAAAATGAAAACAGTTTTGTTAGTTCTATTAACTTCCCACTAAAATGAAAACAGTTTTGTTACTTCTATAACTATAACAACACATCTTCCATTGCCTTCATCCACTGCAGTTTGGATTTTACTTTTCTATATTTTTCTTGCTGTTCTGTTCTTCTCCTTTCTTCAACACTCTCTCCTCCATCCTCTTCCATTGCATTCATCCACTGCAGTTGCAAATTTCATTCAGTTACTACTTTTACGCATAACATTCACTTATATCTCTTCTTCTCTTTAGTTTACTTATCTAATCTATATTTTCAATCATTTCTCTGCTTTTTTAATTTATTCCCAACTTTTGACGTATGAAAACAGTAATAATTTTTTTTGTCTTATCAATTTGATGCAGAAAGAAAATAGTTTCTTTTTATTTGATATCTGTTTTTATTTTTTTATATGTCTTTGACTATCAATGATTGAAATCATTGAATGAAAAGTTTCATAAATATTTTATTAATTTTTTTAAATGCTTTGCAATAATTTTTTTTTAATTTTCTAAAATATTGATTATGTAGAGTATTATGTTCGAAATTTGAATACATAAATATTTACTTTGAAACTAAATTAAATTATTAATTTTGTCTACCACAATATTATTTTTTATTGATTATTAGTTCGACAGATAACACAATAAATGTAGCAATATAAGAACTTTGTTAATTGATTTTTCAAATAATTTGGCAACCTAAGATAAGAATTTTGTTAATTGATTTTATTAATTTCTTTTTTATTTTTAATCTATTTTACATTAGATAATATTATTTTTTATTAATTATTAGATTGACATATAACATTTAAATGTGGCAAGATAAGAATTATGTTATACATTTTTTATTATTTCAACCTTTATGATTATTTTCTTCTCTTTATTTTTCTATCTCATGAGCCATGTAAGTTTTAATTTATTATTTTTCTTATATATATATATATATATATATATATATATATATATATATATATATATATATGTATTATATATATTATACATCTAATAACAATATATAGAGCCAATACAGAGAGTTGACTATGATTTTGGTGTCCAATTTTTTGGACTATATTAATCCTACAATAAACTATTTTGGAAACTAAATTATAAGAACAAAATAGACATAAAATTTGTTTTGAAAAATACAATAACTTCCCACTAAAATGACAATTTTAAAAAATGTAAGACAGTCTGCAAATTGCTAATAAATAAAAAGAAAATGGACTGGTTTGAATATCAATATCTTCACATTCTTCATCATCTTCATGCTTTATTTAATTATATGTTAGTTTTAGTTTATATCGTTTGTTCTATCAATATATTCATGCTTTGTTTAATTCTATGTTAGTTTTAGTTTATATCGTTTGTTCTATCAATGTCTTCGCATTCTTTATCATGTTCATATTTTGTTTAATTTTATATTAATTTTAATTTATATCCTTTTGTTTTGAGTACGTTATCCTTTCAGTAGTTTAGTTTTTACTTTTCTGTATTTTTCTTGCTGTTCTGTTATTCTCCTTTCTTCAACACTCTCCCCTTCGTCTTCTTCCATTGCCTTCATCTGCAGTTGTTAATTTCATTCAGATTTACAGCAGTTACTACTTTCACATATAACATCCACTTATGTCTTTTCTTCTCTTTAGTTTACTTATCTAATCTATATTTTCATTCATTCCTATGCCTTTTTAATTTATTCGTATGAAAATACTACTATATCTTTTTTTTTATCAATTTAATGTAGAAAGAAAATTTTTTTTGTCTTATCAATTTGATACAGAAAGAAAACAATTTTTTTTTATTTGATATGTGTTTTATATTTTTTATTTGTCCTTACCTATCACTAATTGAATGAAAGAGTTCCATAAATATTTTGTTAACTTATTTTTTTTAAATTACTTTGTAATAATATTTTTCTTAATTTTTTAAAATATTGATTATGTAGAGTATTATGTTCAAAATTTGAATACATAAATATTTACTTTGAAAATAAATTAAATTATTAATTTTATCTATCACAATATTATTTATTTTGCATATTGGCTAAGTTATTTGATTTGCATATATATAGGACGCAAGAAAATTCTTACCCATCAAAGATTCGTTAAAAACATTAATATGTTAATTTCCTAAACTATCTAAGCTATTAATTATATAGAGTACTGGATTTGATATTTAATTATATAGAGTACTATGGTTGACATTTATTAATTTTCTAAATTGTATTGCAAAAAAATTAGTTAATTTTATATTATTTATTTGTCACATAATTAACATATAAAAGATAAAAAAAAAGCCTACACCTATCAATAGAATGAAAAATTCTCACACATATTTTGTTAACTTCTTTTTTTATTTGTAATTTATTTTACATTGGATAATATTATTTTTATTAATTATTAGTTCGACATATAACACAACAAATGTAGCAATATAAGAACTTTGTTAATTGATTTTTTAAATGATCTGGTGACTTAAGATAAGAATTTTGTTAATTGATTTTGTTAATCTCTTTTTTATTTTTAATCTATTTTACATTAGATAATATTATTTTTTATTAATTATTAGATTTACATATACCGTTTAAATGTGTCAAAATAAAAAATATGTTATACATTTTTTATTGTTTCAACCTTTATAATTATTTTCTTCTCTTTATTTTTCTAACTCATCAGCCATGTAAGTTTTAATTTATTATTTTTTCTATATATATATTCTATTTTTTAAACTATTTTATTTTAATAGATTTTTTAATTAATTTATTTTATTGTATTTTTCTTTTACTTTAAAAACTTTAGGGATCTAATGATCTTCCGTTTAAACAATTCCAATTATACGATCAAAAAGTAGTTCAAGAGAATAGGTTTAAATTTTGGTAATTTATTAAGTCTAATTTTTATACAAAAGGTTAAAAATATTCTGAACTTAAAAAACTATTTAATAATAAAATTGAGTTTGTTCAAAATCGTAGAGAGAGAAAGAAAAAGTTAAAATTTTTTAACTAATTACAAAAATTCACCACCATCAAAGCCATTAAATTTGAGTATATTAAGTGAGGATTAATAAGAAGCAAACCAGAACGATAAATCTAAAAGTTTTCTATCTCTTTTATATAGTGTTTTACTTTAAGTAACTATTTTAAATAGATAGTATTCAAATAACAAACAAAATAATAAAAAGATTCGCATTAGATTATGAAAGTTAATCTCATCCTTATAATACAATGGAATTATTTCAAAACATGTAAAATAAAATAATAAAGTACACTTAAATTAATGTGCATAATAAAATAAATGTAAAACTTAGATAGTAGTAGTCAAATATGAATAGTAATGGTTGCCTTTTGTCCCAATGTACTATATTAAATTGCGACTTAAATTTATAATTATTAGTTTAAAAACTTACAATTATGTATTTTTTTATTATTTTAGTTAAAAGTAATATATTTTGATATTATTTTTAGGATTATTGACATCAAATTTTGATAATTTGAAAAAAAAAATTAAATACTTTATGTCTTACTTCTTTTAACAAAACTTCAACAACTCATAAAAGTTAACAGAATAGATAGTTATAAATCAAAGTGATAGACAAGATTGAAAGTTGCAATAATAATACTTGGTGATAATTAATTACAGTCGGGTGAAGAGAAGCTGAAAGGAGAAGAAAAAAAATGAGAAAGGAGAACAAGGTAATATAATAATGGCGATGAGACCATGACAAGTATGTGTATAAAGAATAATAATAAGAAAAAAAGTGTTTGATATAGTAAAGGGATATAATAAAAATATAAATTAATAATTTTAAAAAAATAACAAAATTAAAGATAATTTAAAAAAATTAAATATAAAATTAAAAAGAAAATTAAAATATTTTTTATCAATTAGAATTATGCATGAAGATAAATAGTATTTTAAATATAAATTTTTATTTCGACTTCAAATTAAATACTATTAAAAATAAATAATTAAACTTAATAACGTTTATAAATAGTTAATTTGTAAATAATGCTTTTAAATTTTTATTTTGATTTTGTTACCTATAATAACAACATACTAAATTTGTTTAATATCTTATTTAATTTAAATTTATAAATTTTATACGTTCTAAAAGTTAATTTGATAATTTGGATAAAAATTTTAAATGCTTTATGTCTTACTTTTTTTAACGAAACTTCAACAACTCATAAAAGTTAATATATAATAGATGGTTATAAATCGAAGTGATAGACAAGATTAAAAGTTGCGATAATAATACTTGGTAATAATTAATTACGGTCGGGTGAAGAGAAGGTAGAAGGAGAAGGAAAAAATGAGAAAAGAAAACAAGGAAATATAATAATGGCGATAAGACAATGACAAGTATGTGTTTAGAGAAAGATAGTAAGAGAAAGAATAGTGTTTAATATAGTAAGGGGATATAATAAAAATATAAATTAAAAATTTTAAAAAAATAATGAGATTAAAAAAAATTAAAAATTAAATATAAAATTAAAAAAATAAAATATTTTTTAACAATTGGAATTATGCACGAAGATAAAGAGTCTTTTGAATATAAATTTTTATCTCGGTCTCAAATTAAATACTATTAAAAATAAATAATTAAACTTAATAACGTTTATAAATATTAAATTTGTAAATAATATTTTTAAATTTATATTTTGATTTTGTTACACATAATTTTTAATTGAATAATATTGAAGCGTTTATATAATTATTTTTATGGTCAATAAATCTAACAGTTTTTCAAAACTCAAAAAGTTATTGATAAGGAGATGTATGATGAATTATGAATGATTTTTTCTAAATACACAGTTTTTATACTCTCCTATTTTTTTATTAATTATTCTTACAGTTTGATATTTAAAACGAAAAAAATAAGCATTCACATTTCTTCTATCTTTCACAATTTATAAAAAAAATGAAGGCCTCTTCATATTCAGATTCATATTTTGACCTACCACTTAAAATATATGAAGACAAATATGAATATTCATGACATTTAAGTAAAAATTATTTTTTGTAAATAACTAACATATATTTTAATTTATGTATACTCTTTTTGAATTAGGATAATGTTATTATCATTTTTTAAATTATATTTTTTCTGATAATATATATATTTCTCTATTGCGAGCTTTTATAATTTAATATTTTAAAGATTTTTTATAGTAATATTAATTTAATAAAATATGATATACATAAGATCACGTGAATATTAAAATAAAAAAATACTTATCTAATAAATTTAAAGAGGGAATAATATATTAACAAATAAAATAAAATTAATTTCTTAAAAATAATAGAAAAGCGGCTGAACAGGCACGTAGTGCCTGTTGAGCCACTAGTATACTATAAATTCCAAATTATTAGTGAGACTTAGCTCCAATTAGATGAGCGGGACTAGTAGCTTTTTGCCTCTGAATAGTTTTGGCATCTCACTTTATCCTTTGAAGTTCAGAATGATTGGCATCTATAGGAACTCAGAATTCAGATATTGTTATTGATTCTCCTAGTTCAGTATGTTGATTCTTGAACACAGCTACTTTATGAGTCTTGGCCGTGGCCCTAAGCACTTTGTTTTCCAGTATTACCACCAGATACATAAATGCCACAGACACATAACTGGGTGAACCTTTTCAGATTGTGACTCGGCTTTGCTAGAGTCCCCAATTAGAGGTGTCCAGGGTTCTTAAGCACACTCTTTTTGCTTTGGATCACGACTTTAACTGCTCAGTCTCAAGCTTTTCACTTGACACCTTCACGCCACAAGCACATAGTTAGGGACAGCTTGGTTTAGCCGCTTAGGCCAGGGTTTTATTCCTTTGGGCCCTCCTATCCATTAATGCTCAAAGCCTTGGATCCTTTTTACCCTTGCCTTTTAGTTTAAAGGGTTACTGGCTTTTTGCTCTTGCCTTTTGGTTTTATTCCTTTTTTCTTTTTTTATTTTATTTTCGCCATTTTTTTCGCAAGCCTTGTTTTTCACTGCTTTTTCTTGCTTCAAGAATTAATTTTTTTATTTTTCAGATTATCAATAACATTTCTCCTTTTTCATCATTCTTTTAAGAGCCAACAATTTTAACATTCATAAACAACAAATTCAAAAGACATATGCACTGTTCAAGCATTCATTCAGAAAACAAAAAGTATTGTCACCACATCAAAATAATTAAACCAATTTCAAGGATGAATTCGAAATTCATGTACTTCTTGTTCTTTTGTAATTAAAACATTTTTCATTTAAGAAAGGTGATGGATTCATAGGAAATTCATAGCTTTAAGACATAGACACTAGATACTAATGATCATGTAGTAAAGACACAAACATAAATAAACATAAAGCATAGTAAACAAAAAACAGAAAAATAAATAAATAGACAAGGAGATTGATGAGCGGATATTTTATACGCTTTTTGGGGTTAATTTCATATGGTTTTGAGTATGTTCTAGTTAGTTTTTAGTTTATTTCCATTAGTTTTTAGGAAAAATTCATATTTCTGGACTTTACTATGAGTTATGTGTTTTTCTGTAATTTCAGGTATTTTTCTGGCTGAAATTGAAGGAGCTGAGCAAAAATCTGATTCAGGCTGAAAAAGGACTGCTGATGCTGTTGGATTCTGACCTCCCTGCACTCAAAGTGGATTTTCTGGAGCTACAGAACTCGAAATGGCATGCTTTCAATTGCGTTGAAAAGTAGACATCCAGGGCTTTCCAGAAATATATAATAGTTTATACTTTGCTCAAGGAAAGATGACGTAAACTGGCGTTCAACGCCAGTTCTCTGCCCAATTCTGGCGTCCAGCGCCAGAAAAGGATCAAAAGCTGGAGTTGAACGCCCAAACTGGCACAAAAACTGGCGTTCAACTCCACAAATGGCCTCTGCACGTGACTCACTTAAATCTCAGCCCCAGCACACACCAAGTGGGCCCCAGAAGTGGATCTCTGCATCATCCATCATAATCCACTCATATTTTGTAACCCTAGGCTACTAGTTTAGTATTTAAACAACTTTTAGAGACTTATTTTGTATCTCATGACATTTCAGATCTAAACTTTGTATTCTCTGACGGAATGAGTCTCTAAACCCCATTGTTGGGGGTGAGGAGCTCTGCTGTGTCTCGATGAATTAATGCAAGTATTTCTGTTTTCTATTCAAATACGCTTGTTCCTATCTAAGATGTTCATTCGCGCTTAACTGTGATAAAGGTGATGATCAGTGACATTCATCACCTTCCTCAAACCATGAACGTGTGCCTGACAACCACCTCCGTTCTATATCCGATTGAATGAGTATCTCTGAGATCTCTTAATCAGAATCTCCGTGGTATAAGCTAGAACTGATGGCGGCATTCATGAGAATCCGGAAAGTCTAAACCTTGTCTGTGGTATTCCGAGTAGGATTCAAGGATTGAGTGACTGTGACGAGCTTCAAACTCCTGAAGGCTGGGCGTTAGTGACAGATGCAAAAGGATAGTAAATCCTATTCCAACCGGATCGAGAACCAACCGGTGATTAGCCGTGCTGTGACAGAGCGCGTGAGCGTAGTTTTCACTGGAAGGATGGAAGGTAGCCATTGACAACGGTGATCCACCAACACACAGCTTGCCATAGGAGGACGTGTGTGCGTGAGTCAAAAGACAGAGGAAAGCAGAGATTCAGAAGACAAAGCATCTCCAAAACTCCAACATATTCTCCATTACTGCATAACAAGTAATCTTTAATTTATGCTCTCTCGGTTATTCACAATTCAACTGATAAACATAATTGACTTCCTGACTAAGAATTACAAGATAACTATAGATTGCTTCAAACCAACAATCTCCGTGGGATTCGACCCTTACTCACGTAAGGTATTACTTGGACGACCCAGTGCACTTGCTGGTTAGTGGTACGCGTTGTGAAAAGTGTGATTCACAATTCGTGCACCAAGTTTTTGGCGCCGTTGCCGGGGATTGTTCGTGTTTGGACAACTAACGGTTTATTTTGTTGCTTAGATTAGGAAAAATTTCTCTTTTTTTTTTTGGTTTAGAGTCTTTTATTATTTATCCCTTGTTAAAACACTTTAAACTTATAGCTCTGTTATTTAGAACGTGGTGTTTATGTTCATGGTAATTGGCTATCATATTTTTAAAACCTTTTTCAAAAATAATTTTTCTATTAAATCCTGTGCCAAACTTTAAGTTTGGTGTTTTCTTGTTGATTTCCCTTTGGTTTTCGAAAATTTTGGTTTGGTTTTCTAAAAATTTTAAGTTTGGTGTTCTTTCTTCATGTTCTTGTGTTCTTGTGAGTCTTCAAAGTGTTCTTGAGTTTTTCCTTGTGTCTTGATCTTAAAATTTTTAAGTTTGGTGTTCCTTGGTGTTTTCCCTCCAAAATTTTCAAAAACAAGGAGCATTAGATCTAAAAATTTTAAATCTTGTACTATCTTATTGTTTTTCTCTCTCCTCACTAAATTCAAAAATATCTTTTAAAAATATCTCTTCTAACTTCCTAACTTCTTATCTTTTCAAAATTTGTTTCAACTAACTAACTAACTCTTTGTTTGTTTCTTAACTTTTTCAAAACTACCTAACTAACTCTCTCTCTCTCTAATTTTCGAAAATATCTTCCCTCTTTTTCAAAAATTTCTTTTTTATTAACTAATTATTTTTATTTTTTATAAAAAAAAAAATTTTAAAATCTTTTCCAAATCATATCTTTTTCAAAACCTTCGAACCACTTTTTCTCTCCTCACTTTTTTGAAAATCATCATTTTTGTTATTTTTATTTTTGGTTAAGTTGTCCTCATTCCATAAAATAAAATAATTAAAAAGGTAAATCAATCCAAGTTATATCCCTTTGTCCATCATGGACATAAGTGAAAATGAACAGTCCAGGAGGACTCTGGGGTCATATTCTAACCCCTCTACTGCTTCATATGGGAGTAGCATATGCATACCCTCCATTGGAGTTAGTAGCTTTGAGTTGAATCCTCAACTCATTATCATGGTGCAGCAAAGTTGCCAGTATTCCGGTCTTCCACAGGAAGAACCTATAGAGTTTCTGGCACAATTTCTACAAATTGCTGACACAGTACATGATAAGGAAATAGATCAGGATGTCTACAGACTATTACTGTTTCCATTTGCTGTAAAAGATCAAGCTAAGAGGTGGTTAAATAACCAACCTAAGGCCAGCATAAGAACATGGAAACAGCTGACAGAAAAATTCCTGAATCAGTATTTTCCTCCAAAAAGGATGACACAGCTAAGGCTGGACATCCAAGGCTTTAAACAAGGAGATAATGAATCTCTTTATGATGCCTGGGAGAGATACAGAGAGATGCTACGAAAATGCCCCTCTGAAATGTTTTCAGAGTGGGTTCAGTTAGACATCTTCTACTATGGGCTTGTAGAAGGAGCTCAGATGTCTCTAGATTACTCAGCTGGTGGATCTATCCATATGAGAAAGACAATTGAAGAGGCTCAAGAGCTCATTGATACAGTTGCCAGGAATCAGCATCTGTATCTAAGCAGCAACCCTTCCATGAATGAAGAGGTTAAAACAGTAACTGCTGAATTCAGTACTGTAAAACACGCTGCTGAATTCAATCAGCAATTGGATTTTCTAACAAAGCAGCTAGCTGAATTCAAAGATAGATTACAAGAGACAAGGATGGCTAATATACATATGGAAGAACAGTTTAAGCAAACAAAGCAGCAGCTATCAAGGCAAATAGCAGAAGAATGCCAAGCAGTTCAATTAAGAAGTGGGAAAACATTAAATACCCCACCTCAAGGCATCAAAAATTCAAGAAATGAGCGACCCACCAAAGATTCACCTGAGGACAGTAAGAGCCCAGGGAAAAATAATTCTGGCACTAAAACGCCAGAAAATGGGTGGAAGGCTGGTGCTGAACGCCCAGACCATGCCCAAAACTGGCGTTCAGCGCCAGAAACAAGGCAGAATTGGCGTTCAACGCCAGAAATGGGCAAGAATCTGGCATTGAACGCCCAAATGGGGCAGAATCCAGCGTTGAACGCCCAAAATGGGCACATTTCTGGCGTTCAGGCGCCAGGAACAGACAGTGAGCTGGCGTCTAACGTCACTCCAGCTTCTGACTCTGGCACTCAATTGCCAGTGAGGGATCAGACACACACAAGTGCTGATAACAACCTCTCTAAAAAGGCTTCTTTAACCACTAAGGTTGAGGAATATAAAGCCAAGATACCTTATCCTCAAAAACTCCGGAAAGAGGAGCAGGATAAGCAATTTGCTCGCTTTGCATATTATCTAAGGACTCTTGAAATAAAGATCCCATTTGCAGAGGCACTTGAGCAAATACCTTCTTATGCCAAGTTCATGAAAGAGATCTTGAGTCATAAAAAGGAGTGGAGAGAAACAGAAAGAGTTCTCCTCACTGAAGAATGCAGTGCAGTCATTCTGAAAAGCTTTCCTGAAAAGCTTAAAGACCCTGGGAGTTTTCTGATACCATGCATATTAGAAGGTGATTGCACCAAGACAGCTTTATGCGATCTTGGGGCAAGCATCAACCTGATACCTGCATCCACTATCAGGAAGCTTGGCTTAACTGAAGAAGTTAAACCAACCCGGATATGTCTCCAACTTGCTGATGGTTCCACTAAATACCCATCAGGCGTGATTGAGGACATGATTGTCAGAGTTGGGCCATTCGCCTTTCCCACTGACTTTGTTGTGCTGGAAATGGAGGAGCACAAGAGTGCTACTCTCATTCTAGGAAGACCCTTCCTAGCAACTGGACGATCCCTCATTGACGTCCAACAGGGGGAAATAACCCTGAGAGTCAATGATGATGAGTTTAAGTTGAACGCTGTCAAAGCCATGCAGCATCCAGACACATCAACAGACTGCATGAAAGTTGATCTCATTGACTCTTTGGTAGAAGAGATCAACATGGCTGAGAGTCTCGAATCAGAGTTGGAAGACATCTTTAAAGATGTTCAGCCTGATTTGGAGGATTCAGAGGACATGAAAGAGCCTCTGAACTTTCTTCTGAAAGAGGAAAAACCTCCTAAACCCGAGCTCAAGCCACTACCACCATCCTTGAAATATGCATTTCTGGGAGAAGATGACACTTTTCCAGTGATCATAAGCTCTGCTTTAAATTCACAGGAAGAGGAAGCACTTATTCAAGTGCTAAGGACACACAAGACAGCTCTTGGGTGGTCCATAGGTGACCTTAAGGGCATAAGCCCAGCTAGATGCATGCACAAAATCCTATTGGAGGACAATGCCAAACCAGTGGTTCAACCACAGAGGCGGCTAAATCCAGCCATGAAGGAAGTGGTGCAGAAAGAGGTCACCAAGTTACTAGAGGCTGGGATTATTTATCCTATTTCTGATAGCCCCTGGGTGAGCCCTGTTCAAGTCGTCCCAAAAAAGGGAGGCATGACAGTGATTCATAATGAAAAAAATGAACTGGTTCCTACAAGAACAGTTACAGGGTGGCGCATGTGTATTGACTACAGAAGGCTCAATACAGCCACCAGAAAGGATCATTTTCCTTTACCATTCATAGACCAGATGCTAGAAAGACTAGCAGGTCATGATTATTACTGCTTTCTGGATGGCTACTCAGGCTACAACCAGATTGCAGTGGATCCCCAGGATCAAGATAAAACAGCATTCACATGTCCATCTGGAGTGTTTGCTTATAGAAGGATGCCATTTGGGCTATGTAATGCGCCTGCAACCTTCCAGAGATGCATGCTCTCTATTTTCTCTGACATGGTGGAAAAATTTCTGGAAGTCTTCATGGATGACTTCTTAGTATATGGAGACTCATTCAGCTCCTGTCTTGATCACTTGAAACTTGTTCTAAAAAGATGCCAAGAGACCAACCTAGTTTTAAACTGGGAAAAGTGTCACTTCATGGTGACTGAAGGAATTGTTCTTGGGCATAAAATCTCAAACAAGGGAATAGAGGTGGATCAAGCAAAAATAGAGGTAATTGAAAAATTACCACCACCTGCCAATGTTAAGGCAATCAGAAGCTTTCTAGGACATGCAGGATTCTATAGGAGGTTTATAAAGGATTTTTCAAAAATCGCAAAACCTCTAAGCAATCTGCTAGCTGCTGACACGCCATTTGTATTTGACACAGCATGCCTGCAGGCGTTTGAAACACTGAAAGCTAAGCTGGTCACAGCACCAGTTATTTCTGCACCAGACTGGACATTACCATTTGAGCTAATGTGTGATGCCAGTGATCATGCCATTGGTGCAGTATTGGGACAGAGGCATGACAAGCTTCTGCATGTCATTCATTATGCTAGTCGCATTTTAAATGATGCCCAGAAAAATTACACAACCACAGAAAAGGAATTACTTGCAGTGGTTTACGCCATTGACAAGTTCAGATCCTACTTAGTAGGATCAAAGGTGATTGTGTACACTGACCATGCTGCTCTTAAGTATCTACTCACAAAGCAGGATTCAAAACCCAGGCTCATCAGATGGGTATTGCTTCTGCAAGAGTTTGATATAGAAATAAGAGACAGAAAAGGGACAGAGAACCAAGTAGCTGATCATCTGTCCCGGATAGAGCCAGTGGAAGGGACGTCCCTCCCCTTTCTTGAGATCTCTGAGACGTTCCCTGATGAGCATCTATTTGCCATTCAGGAAGCACCATGGTTTGCCGATATTGCAAACTATAAAGCCGCAAGGTTCATACCCAAGGAGTACAATAGAATACAAAAGAAGAAATTAGTTACTGATGCAAAGTACTACTTGTGGGATGAACCCTATCTCTTTAAGAGATGTGCAGACGGAATTATCCGTAGGTGTGTCCCCAGAGAGGAAGCACAGAGAATCCTATGGCATTGCCACGGATCTCAATATGGAGGCCATTTCGGAGGTGAGCGAACAGCCACCAAGGTCCTCCAATGTGGCTTCTATTGGCCCACACTCTATAAAGATTCCCGAGAGTTTGTACGTAATTGTGACAGTTGCCAAAGAGCTGGTAATCTGCCTCATGGTTACGCCATGCCTCAACAAGAAATCTTGGAAATTGAGTTGTTTGACGTATGGGGAATTGACTTCATGGGACCTTTTCCACCATCATATTCAAACACTTATATTCTGGTGGCAGTTGACTATGTATCAAAATGGGTTGAGGCTATTGCCACACCCACCAATGATACTAAAACAGTGCTGAAGTTCCTCCAGAAACATATTTTTAGCAGGTTTGGTGTCCCTAGAGTACTAATCAGTGATGGGGGCACTCACTTCTACAATAAACAGCTTTACTCTGCCATGGTTCGGTATGGAATTCGCCACAAGGTGGCCACTCCATATCATCCACAAACCAATGGGCAGGCTGAAGTCTCTAATAGAGAATTAAAGAGAATCCTGGAACGGACAGTAAATACCCGTAGAAAGGATTGGGCAAGGAGCTTGGATGATGCTCTGTGGGCTTACAGAACAGCATTCAAGACCCCTATAGGGACCTCTCCATACCAACTGGTGTATGGTAAGGCATGTCACCTGCCCGTGGAACTGGAACATAAGGCCTACTGGGCAACCAGATTCCTAAACTTTGATGCCAAATTAGCAGGAGAAAAAAGATTGCTCCAGCTAAATGAGCTAGAGGAGTTCAGATTCACAGCTTTCGAAAATGCCAAGCTATATAAAGAAAAATAAAAAAAGTGGCATGACAGAAAGCTGTCATCTAGAATCTTTGAACCAGGACAGAAGGTTCTGTTGCTTAACTCTAGACTCAGGCTATTCCCCGGGAAACTGAAATCCCGGTGGAGGGGACCATACGTGATTACAAGTGTATCACCATATGGTTATGTAGAGCTTCAAGATATTGATTCTGATAAGAAGTTCATTGTCAATGGACAGAGAATCAAGCATTATCTAGAAGGCAACATTGAGCAAGAATGCTCAAGGCTGAAGCTAGATTAAAAGCTCAGCAAAGTCCAGCTAAGGACATTAAAGAAGCGCTTGTTGGGAGGCAACCCAATTTTTATTTACTTTCATGATTTCTCATGTTTTGTTAGGTTTATGATCATGTGGAGTCACAAAACAAATATTAAAAATTGAAAACGGAATCAAAAACAGCAGAAGAAAAATCACACCCTGGAGGAAGCACCTGTCTGGCGTTCAACGCCAGAACAGAGCATGGTTCTGGCGCTGAACGCCCAAAATGGGCAACATCCTGGCGCTGAATGCCTAGACCAAGCATGGTTCTGGCGTTCAACGCCAGAAGTGGCTAGTAAATGGGCGTTGAACGCCCAAAATGGGCACCAACCTGGCGCTGAACGCACAGAGTTGTGTGCAAGGGCATTTTGCATGCCCAAATTGGTGCAGGGATGTAAATGCCTTGACACCTCAAGATCTGTGGACCTCACAGGATCATTTCAAGATCTGTGGACCCCACAGGATCCCCACCTTCCCTCCTCATAATCCTAGTTTTTTTTCTTTCCACATCTTCTTTTTCATCTATTCCCTCTTCTTTTGCTCGAGGGCGAGCAACATTCTAAGTTTGGTGTGGTAAAACAATTATGTGAAGGATCTATAGCTCAGTGGTAGAACATGTGGCTGCAAATCAAGAGATACTTCAGGGGATGCACTTTCCTCCACATAATTATTGGAAGCAACTGAGGATAGAAATACCAAAAATCACTAGGAATCAAGCCACAAAGGCAAGGAAGAGACATAAAAGAGCTCAAGAACATCATTGGTGCCTCAAGAAGGAAATGCCATCATCACTAAGGTGGACTCGTTCCTTGTTCTTACTTTCTCTGTTTTTCGTTTTCTCTATGTTAAGTGCTTATCTATGTTTGTGTCTTCATTACATGATCATTAGTAGTAATTAGTGTCTAGTTTGATTTTATCCCCAATTAAGTTATAGTCTATTTTTCTCATCATCAGCAAACATGAATAAAATAGTAGATCTTTTGAATAAGAGGCAATAAAATTTCGAGTTTTTAATAAGAAAAATTCTAATTAGTAACATGTGGTGGCAACGCTTTCTGTCTTCTGAATGAATGCTTGAACAGTGCATATGTCTTTTGAATTTGTTGTTTAAGACTGTTAAATATGTTGGCTCTTGAAAGAATGATGAACATGAGACATGTTATTGATAATCTGAAAAATCATAAAAATGATTCTTGAAGCAAGAAAAAGCAGCAAAGAACAAAGCTTGCAGAAAAAAATATATATATGTATATTAAAATAGGCGAAAAAAAAATAGAAAGAAAAAGAAAAAGCAAGCAGAAAAAGCCAAAAGCTCTTAAAACCAAGAGGCAAGAGCAAAAAGCCAATAACCCTTAAAACCAAAAGGCAAGGGCAAATAAAAAGGATCCCAAGGCTTTGAGCATCAGTGGATAGGAGGGCCTAAAGGAATAAAATCCTGGTCTAAGCGGCTAAACCAAGCTGTCCCTAACCATGTGCTTGTGGCGTGAAGGTGTCAAGTGAAAACTTGAGACTGAGCGGTTAAAGTCAAGGTCCAAGGCAAAAAGAAGAGTGTGCCTAAGAACTCTGGACACCTCTAATTGGGGACTTTAGCAAAGCTGAGTCACAATCTAAAAGGTTCACCCAATTATGTGTCTGTGGCATTTATGTATCCGGTGGTAATACTGGAAAACAAAGTGCTTAGGGCCACGGCCAAGACTCATAAAATAGCTGTGTTCAAGAATCATCACACTGAAATAGGAGAATCAATAACACTATCTGAATTCTAAGTTCCTATAGATGCCAATCACTCTGAGCTTCAATGGATAAAGTGAGATGCCAAAACTGTTCAGAAGCAAAAAGCTACTAGTCCCGCTCATCTAATTAGAATCTGAGCTTCACTCAAAAAATCTGAGATATTATTGCTTCTCAACCTATTAGTCTTCTGTTTTATTTGTCTCGTTGCTTGAGGACAAGCAACAGTTTAAGTTTGGTGTTGTGATGAGCGGATATTTTATACGCTTTTTGGGGTTAATTTCATATGGTTTTGAGTATGTTCTAGTTAGTTTTTAGTTTATTTCCATTAGTTTTTAGGAAAAATTCATATTTCTGGACTTTACTATGAGTTGTGTGTTTTTCTATAATTTCAGGTATTTTTCTGGCTGAAATTGAAGGAGCTGAGCAAAAATCTGATTCAGGCTGAAAAAGGACTGCTGATGCTGTTGGATTCTGACCTCCCTGCACTCAAAGTGGATTTTCTGGAGCTACAGAACTCGAAATGGCATGCTTTCAATTGCGTTGGAAAGTAGATATCCAGGGCTTTCCAGAAATATATAATAGTCCATACTTTGCTCAAGGAAAGACGACGTAAACTGGCGTTCAACGCCAGTTCTCTGCCCAATTCTGGCGTCCAGCGCCAGAAAAGGATCAAAAGCTGGAGTTGAACGCCCAAACTGGCACAAAAACTGGCGTTCAACTCCACAAATGGCCTCTGCACGTGACTCACTTAAATCTCAGCCCCAGCACACACCAAGTGGGCCCCAGAAGTGGATCTCTGCATCATCCATCATAATCCACTCATATTTTGTAACCCTAGGCTACTAGTTTAGTATTTAAACAACTTTTAGAGACTTATTTTGTATCTCATGACATTTCAGATCTAAACTTTGTATTCTCTGACGGAATGAGTCTCTAAACCCCATTGTTGGGGGTGAGGAGCTCTGCTGTGTCTCGATGAATTAATGCAAGTATTTCTGTTTTCTATTCAAATACGCTTGTTCCTATCTAAGATGTTCATTCGCGCTTAACTGTGATAAAGGTGATGATCAGTGACATTCATCACCTTCCTCAAACCATGAACGTGTGCCTGACAACCACCTCCGTTCTATATCCGATTGAATGAGTATCTCTGAGATCTCTTAATCAGAATCTCCGTGGTATAAGCTAGAACTGATGGCGGCATTCATGAGAATCCGGAAAGTCTAAACCTTGTCTGTGGTATTCCGAGTAGGATTCAAGGATTGAGTGACTGTGACGAGCTTCAAACTCCTGAAGGCTGGGCGTTAGTGACAGATGCAAAAGGATAGTAAATCCTATTCCAACCGGATCGAGAACCAACCGGTGATTAGCCGTGCTGTGACAGAGCGCGTGAGCGTAGTTTTCACTGGAAGGATGGAAGGTAGCCATTGACAACGGTGATCCACCAACACACAGCTTGCCATAGGAGGATGTGCGTGCGTGAGTCAAAAGACAGAGGAAAGCAGAGATTCAGAAGACAAAGCATCTCCAAAACTCCAACATATTCTCCATTACTGCATAACAAGTAATCTTTAATTTATGCTCTCTCGGTTATTCACAATTCAACTGATAAACATAATTGACTTCCTGACTAAGAATTACAAGATAACCATAGATTGCTTCAAACCAACAATCTCTGTGGGATTCGACCCTTACTCACGTAAGGTATTACTTGGACGACCCAGTGCACTTGCTGGTTAGTGGTACGCGTTGTGAAAAGTGTGATTCACAATTCGTGCACCAGAGATTAAGGAACGGGTCCACCTTAGTGATGGCAGCTAGTTCTTCCTCTTGAAGATCTTATGGAGTGCTTTAGCTCCTTAATGTCTCTTCCTTGCCTTTGTTGCTCCTCCCTCATAGCTCTTTGATCTTCTCTAATTTCATGGAGG
This sequence comes from Arachis ipaensis, assembly GCF_059453495.1. Classification (NCBI taxonomy): domain Eukaryota; kingdom Viridiplantae; phylum Streptophyta; class Magnoliopsida; order Fabales; family Fabaceae; genus Arachis; species Arachis ipaensis. The sequence continues at coordinate 69,805,370 of NC_142438.1, forward strand.
AGGATGGAATGCTCTTGGTGCTCCACCCTTAATTGTCCCATGTTGGAGCTTAATTCTCCTAAGGAGGTGTTGATTTGCTCCCAATAGTTTTGTGGAAGGAAGTGCATCCCTTGAGGCATCTCAGGGATTCCATGATAAGGAATTTCCTCATGCTCTTGTTGAGGTCCATGAGTGGGCTCTCTTGTTTGCTCCATCCTTTTCTTAGTGATGGGCTTGTGAGATGAATCTCTCCATCTCCCATGACTCAGAGGTGAAAGCAATTGTCTTCTCTTTCCTCTTTCTAGAGGTTTCTCTGGCCTTAGGTGCCATAAATGGTTATGGAAAAACAAAAAGCATGCTTTTACCACACCAAACTTAAAATGTTTGCTCATCCTCGAGCAAAGAAGACAGAACGAAGGAGAAGAAGAAGAGAATGGAGGAGATGGAGTGGTGTGTGGTGTCGGCCAAGGGGGATGAGTGTGTTGAAAAGGTGTGAATAAAAGAGAGAGAGGTGGGGTAGGTGGGGATCCTGTGGGGTCCACAGATCCGGAGGGGTCAAGGACTTAGCATTCCTGCTCCATTTAGGCGTGTAAATGCCTTTAGAGTGCAATCATGGAGTTTAACGCTAGACTACTGCTTGTTTCTAGCGTTAAACCTTTTCTCCCTTTATTGGCATTTAACGCCAAGTTGGTGCTTGTTTCTGGCGTTAAACGCCAAGCTGTAGCCTGTTTCTGGCATTTAACGCCAGACTGTAGCCTGTTTCTGGCATTTAACACCAGCTTGATGCTTCTTTCTGGCGTTAAACGCCAGTCTGATACTTCTTATTGGCGTTTAAACGCCAGTAAGCTTATCCTCCAGGGTGTGCTATTTTTAATGCTATTTTTCATTCTGTTTTTTTTTATTTTTCAGTTGTTTTTGTGACTTCACATGATCATCAACCTACAGAAAACATAAAATAACAATGGAAAATAGATAGATATAGTTAAATAACATTGGGTTGCCTCCTAATAAGCGCTTTTTTAATGTCAATAGCTTGACAGTGAGCTCTCATGGAGCCTCACAGATAATTAGAGCAGGGTTGGGGCCTCTCAACACCAAACTTAGAGTTTGGTTATAGCCTCCCAACACCAAACTTAGAGTTTGGTTGTGGCCTCCCAACACCAAACTTAGAGTTTAAATGTGGGGGTTTTGTTTGACTCTGTATTGAGAGAAGCTTTTCATGCTTCCTCTCCATGGTTACAGAAGGAGAATCTTGAGTGTTGAATACAAGGTAGTCCTCATTCAGCTTAAGGACTAACTCTCCTCTGTCAACATCAATCACAGCTTTTGCTGTGGCTAGGAAGGGTCTGCCAAGGATGATGGATTCATCCTCATCCTTCCCAGTGTCTAGGATTATCAAATCAGCAGGGATGTAAAGGCCTTCAACCTTCACTAGCACATCCTCTACTAGTCTATAAGCCTGTTTTATTGATTTGTCTGCCATCTCTAGGAGATTCTTGCAGCTTGTACCTCAAAGATTCCCAGTTTCTCCATTACAGAGAGTGGCATGAGGTTTATCCCTGACCCCAGGTCACACAGAGCCCTCTCAAAGGTCATGGTGCCTATGGTACAAGGTATGAAGAATTTTCCGGGATCCGGTTTCTTCTGAGGTAATGTCTGCCTCATTAAGTCATTCAGTTCATTGGTGAGGAAGGGGGGTTCATCCTCCCAAGTCTCATTACCAAATAACTTGGCATTCAGCTTCATGATTGCTCCTAAATATTTAGCAACTTGCTCTTCAGTGATGTCTTCATCCTCTTCAGAGGAAGAATATTCATCAGAGCTCATGAATGGCAGAAGAAAGTTCAATGAAATCTCTATGGTCTCTGTATGAGCCTCAGATTCCTTTGGTTCCTCAAAGGGAAACTCCTTTCTGTCCAGAGGACGTCCCAGGAGGCTTTTTTCACTGGGACTCACGTCCTCCTCACTCTCTCCAGGTTCGGCCATGTTGGTCATGGTTATGGCCTTGCACTCTCTCTTGGGATTTTCTTCTGTATTGCTTGGGAGAGTACTGGGAGGAGTTTCAGTAATCTTCTTACTCAGCTAACCCACATGTGCCTCCAAATTTCTAATGGAGGACCTTGTTTCATTCATGAAACTTAGTATGGTCTTGGATAGATCAGAGACTATGGTTGCCAGGCCAGAATGGCTCTGTACAGAATTCTCTGTCTGTTGCTGAGAAGATGATGGAAAAGGTTTGCTATTGCCAAACCTGTTTTTTCCACCATTATTATTATTGAAGCCTTGATTAGGCTTCTGTTGATCCTTCCATGAGAGATTAGGATGATTCCTCCATGAAGGATTATAGGTGTTTCTATAGGGTTCTCCCATGTAATTCAGCTCGGCTATTGCAGGGTTCTTAGGATCATAAGCTTTTTCTTCAGAGGAAGCCTCCTTAGTACTGCCTGATGCAGCTTGCATTTCAGACAGACTCTGAGAAATCATATTGACTTGCTGAGTCAATATTTTATTCTGAGCCAATATGGCATTCAGAGTATCAACCTCAAGAACTCTTTTCTTCTGAGTTGTCCCATTATTCACAGGATTTTTTTCAGAAGTGTACATGAATTGGTTATTTGCAACCATTTCAATAAGTTCCTGGGCTTCTTTAGGCGTCTTCTTCAAATGAAGAGATCCACCAGCAGAGTTGTCCAGTGACATCTTGGACAGTTCAGACAGACCATCATAGAATATGCATATGATGCTTCATTCTGAAAGCATACCAGAAGGACACTTTCTGATCAATTGCTTGTATCTTTCCCAAGCTTCATAGAGGGATTTTCCTTCCTTCTGTCTGAAGGGTTGGACTTCTACTCTAAGCTTACTCAATTTTTGAGGTGGAAAGAACTTTGCCAGAAAGGCATTGACCAGCTTTTCCCAAGAGTTCAGGCTTTCTTTAGGTTGTGAGTCCAACCATGTCCTAGCTTTGTCTCTTACAGCAAAAGGGAAAAGCATAAGTTTGTAGATCTCAGGGTCAACCCCATGAGTCTTAACAGTGTCACAGATTTGCAAGAACTCAACTAAAAACTGATGAGGATCTTCCAATGGAAGTCCATAAAACTTGCAATTCTGTTGCATTAGAGAAACTAATTGAGGCTTAAGCTCAAAGTTGTTTGCTCCAATTGTAGGAATTGAGATGCTCCTTCCACAGAAGTCAGAAGAGGGTGCAATAAAGTCACCAAGCATCTTCCTTGCATCTCCACCATTATTGTTGGGTTCGGCCATGTCTCCTTCTTGTTCGAAAATTTCTGGCAGGTCCTCTCCAGAGGATTGTGCTTTAGCTTCTCTTAGTTTCCTCTTAAGAGTCCTTTCAGGTTCAGGATCAGCTTCAATAAAAATGTTCTTATCCTTGCTCCTGCTCATATGAAAAAGAAGAGAACAGAAAATATAGAATCCTCTATGTCACAGTATAGAGATTCCTTTATTTGAGTAGAAGAAGAGAAGAATAGAAGAAGGAGAAGAGAAAAATTCAAACACAGAGAAGAAGAGGGGGTTCGAATTATGAGTAGAAGAGAAGTGTTAGTAAATAAATAAACAAATAGAAGGAAATGAGAGAGAGGGAGAGAATTCGAAATTAATTTGAAAAGAAAAGGAAAATATTTTTTTTATTTTAAAATGTAGTTAGAATTCAAAAATTAAGAGAGGAAATAGAATTAAATTAAAATTTAAAACAAGTAGTTAATTAAATGATGTTTTGAAAAAGTGGTGAGGAGTTTTCAAAAATTAGAGAGAGAAAAGTAGTTAGATAGTTTTGAAAAAGATAAGAATTTTAAAATCAAACAAAAAGTCAAGTGGTTAATTGAAAAAGATTTTGAAAATTAATTTTGAAAAGATAAGTGGTTAGAAAAATATTTTGAAATTGATTTTGAAAAAGATGTGATTGAAAATCATTTTGAAAAAGATTTGAAAAAGAAATTTAAAAAGATTTGATTTTGAAATTAAAGTTAATTACTTAACTAACAAGAAACTAAAAGATATGATTCTAGAATTTAAAGATTGAACCTTTCTTAATTGGCAAGTAATAAACTTAAAATATTTGAATCAATCACATTAATTGTTAGTAAAGTTTTTGAAAATATGGAATAAAATTAAGAAAAATATTTTGAAAATCAATTTAAAAAATTTTTGAAAATATGAAAGAAAAATGAAAAAGATTTGAGTTTTGAAAAAGTTTTGAAAAGATAATATTTTTAAATTGAAAATTTGATTTGACTCATAAGAAACAACTAAATTTTAAAAAATTTTGAAAAAGTCAACTCAAATTTTCGAAATTTATGAGAAGAATAAGGGAAAGATAATATTTTTTATTTTTGAAATTTTTTATGAGGAGACAGAAAAACATCAAAATGACTCAAAACATGAAAATTCAAGATCAAAACACATGATGCATGCAAGAACACTTTGAATGTCAAGATGAACACCAAGAAAACTTTGAATGTCATGATGAACATCAAGAACATATTTTTGAAAATTTTTAAGAAAAGAAACACATGCAATACACCAAACTCAGAAATTTTTAATGTTTAGACACTAACAAATTGAAAATGCATATGAAAAACAAGAAAAGACACAAAACATGAAAATGCAAAGATCAAACAAAGAAAATTATAAAAAAACAACTTGAAGATTATGAAGGACACGTGCATGAATTTTCAAAAATTTTTAGGAAATTAAGAAGATGCAATTGGCACCAAACTTAAAAATTGAAACTAGACTCAAACAAGAAACACAAAATTCTTTTTGGTTTTATGATTTTATTAATTTTTTTTTTGGATTTTTTGAAAATTATTTGGAAAAAGAAAAATAAATAAATTCAAAATTTTTAATAGGAATTCCAGGAGTCATGCAATGTTAGTCTAAAGCTTTAGTCTAAAAAAAGATTAGACATGGCTAGCCAAGCTTCAGCAGGACATTACATACAACAGCCAATTTGATGGGAATCAACTAGCTCCTGTGATGATAAAAGCATCATCTGAAACTCTAGAATTCATTCTTAAAAATTCTGAAGAACATAGAATAATTTAAATTTTCTTTTTTTTTGAATATTTTTCGAAAATAAAAATAATAAAAACAAAAAAGCTTAAAATCAAAATAAAATTACCTAATCTGAGCAACAAGATGAACCGTCAATTGTCCAAACTCGAACAATCCCCGGCAACAGTGCCAAAAACTTGGTGTACGAAATTGTGATCTCTAAAACGGTGCCAACAACTTGGTACACACAAATATAATCTCAAAATAAAATTACCTAATCTGAGCAACAAGATGAACTGTCAGTTGTCCAAACTCGAACAATCGCCGGCAACAGCGCCAAAAACTTGGTGTACGAAATTGTGATCTCTAAAATGGTGCCAACAACTTGGTACACACGAATATAATCTCAACTCTTTGTCACAACTCCGCACAACTAACCAGCAAGTGCACTGGGTCGTCCAAGTAATAAACCTTACGTGAGTAAGGGTCGATCCCACGGAGATTGTCGGCTTGAAGCAAGCTGTGGTCATCTTGTAAATCTCAGTCAGGCGGATTCAAATGGTTATGAGGTTTTGATAATTAAAATATAATTAAAATATAAAATAAGATAGAGATACTTATGTAATTCATTGGTGAGAATTTCAGATAAGCGTATGGATATGCTTGTTGCTTCTGAATCTCTGCTTTCCTACTGTCTTCATTCAATCATTCATACTCCTTTCCATGGCAAGCTGTATGTTGGGGGATCACCGTTGTCAATGGCTACCGTCCGTCCTCTCAGTGAAAATGGTCCAAATGCACTGTCACCGCACGGCTAATCATCTATCGGTTCTCGATAATGTTGGAATAGGATCTATTGATCCTTTTGCATCTGTCACTACTCCCAACACTCGCGAGTTTGAAGCTCGTCACAGTCATCCCTTCCCAGATCCTACTCGGAATACCACAGACAAGGTTTAGATTTTCCGGATCTCAGGAATGGCCACCAATAATTCTAGCCTATCCACGAAGACTCCGATCTTTCGGAATGGAGGCTAAGAGATACATATTCAAGCTTGTTTTCATGTAGAATGGAAGTGGTTGTCAGGCACGCGTTCATGGGTGAGAATGGTGATGAGTGTCACATAATCATCACATTCATCATGTTTTTGGGTGCGAATGAATATCTTAGAATAAGAAGAAGCTTTAATTGAATAGAAAAACAATAGTACTTTGCATTAATTCATAAAGAACAACAGAGCTCCACACCTTAATCTATGAGGTGTAGAAACTCCACCGTTGAAAATACATAAGTGATAATAGTGTTTATTGGCTTTGGTCCCAGAGGGGGAACCAGAATGACCAAGACCTAGGTCTGAGGACTAAACGTCCAAAGATGTAAAATAAATCACTAAAAGTAGTTTTTATACTAAACTAGTAACTAGGGTTACAGAAAATGAGTAAATGATGTAGAAATCCACCTCCGAGCCCACTTGGTGTGTGCTTGGGCTGAGCATTGAGCTTTACACGTGTAGAGACTTCTCTTGGAGTTAAACGCCAGGTTGCAGCCTGTTTGTGGCATTTAACTCTGGTTTGTAACCTGTTTCTGGCGTTTAACTTCAGAATAGGGCAGGAAGTTTGTGTTTGAACGCCAGTTTGCGTCATTAAAACTCAGGCAAAGTATGGACTATTATATATTGCTGGAAAGCCTTGGATGTCTGCTTTCCAACGCAATTGAGAGCGCACCAATTGGGTTTCTGTAGGTCCAGAAAATCCACTTCGAGTGCAGGGAGGTCAGAATCCAACAGCATCTGCAGTCCTTTTGCAGCCTCTGAATCAGATTTATGCTCAGGTCCCTCAATTTCAGCCAGAAAATACCTGAAATCACAGAAAAACACACAAACTCATAGTAAAGTCCAGAAATGTGAATTTTTCTTGAAAACTAATAAAAACATAGTAAAAACTAACTAAATTATACTAAAAACTACCTAAAAATAATGCAAAAAAGCGTATAAATTATCCGCTCATCAGGGCTCCAGGTGTTGTTGAAGATGGAAAAAAAGTCTCTATTCCAGTAGTTTTTTTCCCTTCCCTAGCTGCAGGTGGTGACAACCTTGTCCTTGAATGTTGGAGTTGTTACTTTTGTGCTTCAAGCTCTTCCATTCTATCAAATTCTCTTTCACCATCATCACATGCTCCATAACTTTCTACATAATTTTCTTGAGTTTTCCTTTTCTTATTCATAAATTCTTCAATATTTTGCCCAAATTGATGAGCAATAGCAGGTGGAACCTTTTTGCACTTCTCAACATCTCTTTTTCCAGCCAAGTGATACTTAAATCGATTAAGCCCACCTCCCCTAACAGGTTTGTCACAATATATGCATAGCATAATAATTTTTCCTATTTTTCCACAATTTGTTTACAATGACCCCAAGCTGGATCAGTCTTTCCTCTATTATTATAAACTCTTTTAGTGGTAAGATCAGGGATAGGAGTTGCTGATGATGCTTGTTCTTGAGATGGTGGCATTTCTGATAGTGTTTGAGATGAAGCCATTTTAAAAATTCTAGCAAAGAAACCAAAAATATTTTCAGCAACAAAGGATTTGCTTAAATCAGTTTTTAAGCAACACAACAACCACCACCATTTCACCAAAGTTCCCTGATTCAACTAACAGCAACTCTAAACAAACCAGCAATAAATAACAACAGCTCTAAAAAAACCACAGTAAAATACAATGGCAGCAACCAGCAACCAGCAACCAGCAACTAAAAAACTATATACCAAATTACCAACACAGCAACCAGCAACAGCAGCAACCAGCAACAAATAGGGAAAATACAGCAACCAGCAACAATTTAACAGATTTTAACCAGCAACAATACAACAGATTTTAACTAATATACCAATCAGCAACTAGCAACAATACAATTCAAGAACAATTTTAACTAAAATTCGACCAGCTTCAACAACTACTCTAAAAAATCAAATTTATCAACAGATTCCATAACAATAGGTCAATAGCAGAGGCACTGACCTGAAGGAGCAGAGGCACTGAGACAGAAGATGAATGCTTTTTGAGCTTTCTGATGACCACCACTTCCACCGAAATCACCCGAGGGAACAGAGACTGAGAGTGACGGAAAGGTGAGGCCGCAGAAGCGTTATGAGCTTTCTGAGCTTTTTGATGAACACTTTCTGCCGCTGACGAGAACCACCCGAGACTGAGAGTGATGACGAGGTGAGGCCGAGATTGGGTGACGACAGAGTGACAACGGTGAGGCCGTGAGGGTGAGGGTGAGGGACTGCCGACGGAGAGACAAGGTTGGCTAGGGGGTATCGGCGGTGACTGGTGAGGGTTCGGCAATGACTAGTGAGGCCGATTGATGAACTCAGAGTCTCAGACTCTCAACTCTTAGGAGATCTGTCTCAGATGCCATTAGGAAGATGTGAGGCAATAGGGGAAAGGGGGATAGCCTAGGGTTTTATTTCAGTTTCAATGAAGGGGGGGAACGACGCCGTTTAGGATAAAAAAATTACACCACCCAGACCTGGTCAAATCACCTGGCCGGGTCACTGGTTTTCATCAAAACCCGTAGGGTTAAACTGGGTCCATTGCATGGCCGGTTCAACGTGTGGCTCGGCCCGGCCAGGTGACCGGGTGACCAGGTGACCGGGTTTCTAGTCGAACTGGCCGGGTTTGATAACTATGATCAGAAGTCCTATCCTCATTTAGTTAACCTCTAACCAATGGAGGAAGGTCAAGTGCATACAATCAACTTGAGTTCACAAGTCCTAGTCAACTCATAGTGAGAGACTAGCTTTGGTGAAGTTCAAGCTAACCGACAATCTCCAATTACCATTCAACAAAAGACTTTTGATAACTCAAGAGTCTCTAAATACTCAATCCAGGCTAAGAATACAAAAATCTAATTTAAAATCCAACCAAGAATTTTATCAAATACTTGGAAGGCATAAAATAAAAACATAGAAAACTAACAAGACATAGCAAAATCTAAGACTAACAATTGCAAGAGGAAGCAATAACAACAAATTAAAGAAAGCAATCATAAACATGGAAACATAAATTGCATTAATATGGATTAAAGGAAACAAGAAGAATTCATAAACTTAATTAGCAAAATAAAGGAATCAATAAGGGAAGTAGATAACTAAAGTGCTAGAACAAATAAAAGTAAGAGAAAACTAAATTAAAGGAAGATTGAAATCTGAATTTGAGAAGGAACAAGACTAAAAACCCTAAAACCTAGAGAGAGGAGTGAGCCTCTCTCTCTAGAAACCTATATCTAAAACCTAAAGTGTGAATGAATGAAAAATGAATGATTCCCACCTTCCTTCTCCACTCTGCAGCCTCTAATATGTAATTTTGGGCCTAAAACTGGGTCAAAAGCAGCCCAGAAATCGCCTCCGGCATTTTCTGTTTAATGTAGCAAGTGACGCTCTGTCACGCGTACGCGTCAGCCACACGTACGTGTCACTGGACATTTCACTGGCCACGCGTAGGCTTCAGCCACGCGTGCGTGTCATATGTCTGTTGCACCGGCCACACGTACGCGTCGTCCATGCGTACGCGTTGCTGCCATCTTCTCAAAACTTCAATTTCTTGTGTTCTTTCCACTTTTGCATGCTTCTTTTCCATCCTCTAAGCCATTCCTGCCCTGTAAACCCTGAAAACACTTACCAAACATATTACGACATCGATGGTAATAAAAGAGGATTAAAAATTAGCAAATTTAAGGCCAAAGAAGTATGTTTTCAATCATAGGACAAAATTAGGAAGGAAAATGTAAAACATGCGAAATATATGAATAAGTGTGAGAATAATGGATAAAATCTGCTCAATTCAATACAAAATAAACAGTAAAATAGTGGTTTATCAGTGGGTGACGCGTGCGCATCGATGGAGGAACACAAACGAGGTAGAGTGCCTTTCCACATCGAAGGAGTGTGCCTTTCCACCTTCTCCTAGAGGAATTACAAAGGAGAGTGTCTTTCCACATCGAAGGAGTGTACCTTTCCACCTTGCAACCAGAGAATGATATGAGGGAAAATAATACGAAGGAGGGTGTCTTTCCACCTTCCCCATATCCAAACCACGACATGGGAGGAAATCCTTGACGGAGGAAAAATATCGGTAAAGATTTTCACAAAAATTATCGGGTTGCAAGTATAGTTCTAAACCAACAAATTATCCTCAGTCAATGTTTAAATTGTTTGTCACAGTACAAACCCAATAAAATTAACCGAAGTATTCAAACCTCGAGTCGTCTCTCAAGGAATTACAGGGAAGTGTACTTATAATTGGTTATGGAATTGTATCTTTTTGGGTTTTGAGTTTAATAAGCAAAGAATGTAAATAACAAGAAAATAAACTAACAACTAATAAAAGTCCTCGCAAGGGTTGAGAATCAGAATTCCTATCCTCATTATCATTGACATTTGTGATGGTAATTGTAAATTACTCTCATTTAGTTAACCTCTAACAATTGAAGGTAAGTCAAGTGAGCAAATCAACTTGAGTTCACAAGTCCTAATCAAATACTAGAGTTAGTGAAGCTCAAGCCAACTAGCAACTTCCAATCACCAACCAACAAGAGACTTTGACAATTCAAGAGTCTCCAAATTACTCAATCCAAGTTAAGAATATAAAAATCTAATTTAAAAGCATGATAAAATTAATAAGGAATATTAAATCTAAACAACCAATTGCAAGCATCAATGACTAATAGTTAAAGAGAGTAACAATAAGCATGGAAAATATAAATTGCATTAACAGAAATCAAATGTGACAGGAGCTCATAAACATAAAAATGGTAGAAAAGGGAAATTAACAAGAGAAGAAGATGAACTAAAGTGCTTAAACAAATAAAAGTAAGACAAAAACTAAATTAAAGGAAGATTGAACCCGAACCTAAAGAGAAATTGAAAGAAGAAACCCTAAACCTAGAGAGAGGAGAGAGCCTCTCTCTAGAAAACTACATCTAAAACCTAACTAATGTGTGTAAAAGTGTGAATGATTGATTTTGCCCTCTTCCAGCTCCACTTTGCAGCCTCTAATCTTCACTTTCGGGCTTGAAACTAGGCTAAAAGCAGCCCAGAAATTGCCCCTAGCATTTTTTGTAAATTACAGCACGTGACGCTCATCATGCGTACGCGTCGCTTGAACAAATTCTTGGTGACGCATACGCGTCATCCACGCATACACGTCGCTTACCTGCTGCAGTTGTCACGCATACGTGTCGCCCATGCGTGCGCGTCGCTACCAGATTCTGAAAAACTTGATTTCTTGTGTTCCTTCCACTTTTGCATGCTTCCTTTCCATCCTTTAAGCCATTCCTACCCTGGGAAACCTGAAATTACTTAACACACATATCACGGCATGGAATGGTAATAAGAGAGGATTAGAAATTAGGAATTTAAGGCCAAAGAAGCATGTTTTCAATCATAGCACAAAATTAGGAAGGAAAATGTAAAACATGCGAATTATATGCATAAGTGTGAGAATAATGGATAAAATCCACTCAATTCAGCCTAAAATGTACCACAAAATAGTGGTGCATCAAATCTCCCCACACTTAAACAATAGCATGCCCTCATGCTAAGCTCAAGAGAAGCTATAAAGGAGTGAAGAGGAATGGTAGAATTTATGAAATTTAACCTATCTATATGAATGCAACTAAACGAAAAATGCTTTTACTTACTTCGTTAAAAGTAAATCAAATTCTCCAAGAACAAATATGAACTGGATTCCACTAATTCGAATCATAAAATGATGTACAAATAAACTTTCAAGAAGAAAGCTTGTGAAAGCCGGGAACAAAGAATCGAGCATCGAACCCTCACCAGAAGTGTATACACTCTAATCACTCAAGTATTTAAGGTTCGATTCTCTCAATTCTCTACTAACCTTGCTTTCTAAGGCTTGCTCTTCTTCTACCAATCAAAAAAAATTTAATGCACAAATACACATATCAAGAGGTCTTTTAAGGGTTGTAATGGGGTTAGGGTCAAGGTAGGAATGTATTTGGTCAAGCAGACTAAAATCTGAATCCTTGATTAACCTAAACTTCCCACCTAACCTAAGACAATCCATGTAATTAGAATACAAAACCCAACTATCCATTAACCATGTTTTCCACATATTCATGCATCCGAACTTGAATACAACTCATATGCATTGCTACCAACACTTACTTTGGGGCATTTTGTCCCCTTTTTATTGCTTGTTGTTTTTTTTTCTTTTTCTCTTTTTTTTCTTTTTTTTTCTCAATGCATATGAGTGAGGTATTGAATGCATGAACATGTTCTCAACATTCTTTTCATATTTTCACAAAAGAGTCTAACATACTTAATTCCTAAGCCAAATCTCTCGAAACCCAATTTTTCCACACTTAATTCATGAACACAGTCACTAGTCTAAGCTAACCAAGGATTCAAATGAAGGACATTATTATTTTCTGCTTAGAGTTAATGATGTGCTAAAGTAAAAAACAAATGAGGTTAAAAGGCTCAACATTGGTTTTGATAAGCGGATAATTTATACGCTTTTTGACATTGTTTTTAGTATGTTTTTAGTAGGATCTAGTTCCTTTTAGGGATGTTTTCATTAGTTTTTATGTTAAATTCACAATTCTGGACTTTAATATGAGTTTGTGTGTTTTTCTGTGATTTCAGGTATTTTCTGGCTGAAATTGAGGGACTTGAGCAGAAATCAGATTCAGAGGTTGAAGAAGGACTGCTGATGCTGTTGGATTCTGACCTCCCTGCACTCAAAGTGGATTTTCTGGAGCTACAGAACTCGAAATGGCGCTCTTCTAATTGCGTTGGAAAGTAGACATCCAGGGCTTTCCAGAAATATATAATAGTCCATACTTTGGCCAATAATGAATGATGTAACCTGGTGTTCAACGCCAGCTTTCTGCCCAAATCTGGCGTCCAGCGCCAGAAAAGGAGCCAAAACCAGAGTTGAACGCCCAAACTGGCACAAAAACTGGCGTTCAACTCCAAGAAGGACCTCTACACGTGCAATACTCAAGCTCAGCCCAAGCACACACCAAGTGGGCCCCGGAAGTGGATTTATGCATCAATTACTTACTCATGTAAACCCTAGTAGCTAGTTTATTATAAATAGGACCTTTCACTATTGTATTAGACGTCTTTTTGACCATCTTTGGACGTCTGGTTCTGAGATCAGAGGGGCTAGCCATTCGGCCATGCCTGGACCTTTCACTTATGTAATTTTAATGGTAGAGTTTCTACACTCCAGAGATTAAGGTGTGGAGCTTTGCTGTTCCTCAAAGATTAATGCAAAGTACTACTGTTTTCTATTCAATTCATCTTGTTTCGCTTCCAAGATATTCTTTCGTACTTCAATCTGAATGTGACGAACGTGACAATCATCATCATTCCCTATGAACGCGTGCCTGACAACCACTTCCGTTCTACCTTCGACTGAATGAGTATCTCTTAGATCTCCTAACCAAAATCTTCGTGGTGTAAGCTAGAATGATGGCGGCATTCAAGAGAATCCGGAAAGTCTAAACCTTGTCTGTGGTATTCCGAGTAGGATTCCATGAATGAATGACTGTGACGAGCGCCTAACTCGCGATTGCAGGGCGTTAGTGATAGACGCAAAAGGATAGTAAATCCTATTCCAGCATGATCGAGAACCGACAGATGAATAGCCGTGCCGTGACAAGGTGCGTTGACCATTTTCACTGAGAGGATAAGATGAAGCCATTGACAAGGGTGATGCCTCCAGACGATTAGCCGTGCCATGACAGGGCATTGGATCATTTTCCCGAGAGATGACCGAAAGTAGCCATTGACAGTGGTGATGTATCACATAAAGCCAGCCATGGAAAGGAGTAAGACTGATTGGATGAAGATAGCAGGAAAGCAGAGGTTCAGAGGAACGAAAGCATCTCCATTCGCTTATCTGAAATTCTCACCAATGAATTACATAAGTATTTCTATCCCTATTTTATTATATTATTTTCGAAAACTCCATAACCATTTGATATCCGCCTGACTGAGATTTACAAGGTGACCATAGCTTGCTTCATACTGACAATCTCCGTGGGATTCGACCCTTACTCACGTAAGGTATTACCTGGACGACCCAGTGCACTTGCTGGTTAGTTATGCGAAGTTGTGAAGATATGTTTAGACCATGGTTCTGTGCATCCGTTTTTGGTGTCATTGCCAGGGAATCAATTTCGAACAACAATTCACAACCTGAGTAGCAATTTCGCATACCAAGTTTTTGGCGCCGTTGCCGGGGATTGTTTGAGTATGGACAACTGACGGTTCATCCTGTTGCTCAGATTAGGTAATTTTCTTTTTGTTTTCTTTTCAAAAATTTTTCAAAAATATTTCAAAATTTCCTCACCTGTTTTCGAAAAAATTTTAGATTCAAAATTTTTAAGAATGAATTTTAGTGTTTCATGAAGCATGTGAAGCCTGGCTGGCTGTAAAGCCATGTCTAAATTTATTTGGACTGAGGCAGCAATTTGTTATCAAGAGCAAGCTAGTTGTTGTTAATCCACCTGCTACTGTTCCTGATTTACATGCTAAAGCTTGGCTGGCCATTGTCCATGTCTAGTGTTTTGGACCGGAGCTTTCATTGAAAGCTTGGCTGGCTAGTGAGCCATGTCTAATTCCTGGACTGAAGCTTTAGACTAACACTGGAAGATTCCTGGAATTCATATTGAAAATTTTGGAATCCTTATTTTCCTTTTTCAATTAATTTTCGAAAAATATAAAATAAAAATCCAAAAAAATTAGAAAATCATAAAAATCAAAAAAAATATATTTTGTGTTTTTTGTTTGAGTCATGAGTCATGTTATAAGTTTGGTGTCACTTGCATGTGCATCTTGCATTTTTCGAAAAATTTCATGCATTCATAGTGTTCTTCATGATCTTCAAGTTGTTCTTGGTAAGTCTTCTTTTTTTATCTTTGCATTTGCATGTTTTGTGTCTTTTCTTGTTTTTCATATGCATTCTTGAATTCTTAGTGTCTAAGCATTAAAGAATTCTAAGTTTGGTGTCTTGCATGTTTTCTTTGCATTAAAAATTTTTCAAAAATATGTTCTTGGTGTTCATCATGATCTTCATAGTGTTCTTGGTGTTCATCTTGACATTCATAGCATTCTTGCATGCATCACATGTTTTGATCTAAAATTCTCATGCATTGCATCATTTTTCTTGTTTCACTCTCTCATCATTAAAAATTCAAAAATCAAAAAAATATCTTTCCCTTTTTCTCCTCATCAAATTCGAAAATTTGAATTGAATTTTTCAAAAATTTTTAAAATTTGGTTGTTTTTATGAGTCAAATCAAATTTTCAATTTAAACATCTCATCTTTTTCAAAATCTTTTTTTCAAAAAATCAAATCTTTTTCAAATTTCTTAGTTATTTTCAAAAATTCCAAAAATATTTTTCAAAAATCTTTTTCTTATTTTTATCAAATAATTTTCGAAAATAACAATAACAATTAATGTTTTGATTCAAAAATTTCATGTTTGTTACTTGCTTGTTAAGAAAGATTCAAACTTTAAGTTCTAGAATCATATCTTGTGATTTCTTGTGAATCAAGTCATTAATTGAGATTTTAAAAATCAAATCTTTTTCAAAAACTAATTTCAATCATATCTTTTCAAAATATCTTCTTATCATATCTTTTTCAAAAATTTGATTTCAAAATATCTTTTCTAACTTCCTAACTTCTTATCTTTTCAAAATTTGTTTCAACTAACTAACTAACTTTTTATTTGTTTCCTAACTTTTTCAAAACTACCTAACTAACTCTCTCTCTCTATTTTCAAAAATATCTTCCCCCTTTTTCAAAAATTTATTTTTAATTAACTAATTATTTTATTTTTATCTTGAATTTTCGAAAAAACTACTAATCTTTTTCAAAAACTATTTTCAAAAATCACTAACTCTTTTTCAAAAATTATTTTAGAAAATTCTCCCTCTCCCATCTTATTCTATTTATTTATTCATCTACTAACATCTCATCTCACATCTATACCCTCCTCACAGTTGTGTCTCTTCCATTACATTACATTCTTTATCTCCCTCTTTTCACCCACTAACACAAGGATCCCTATACTGTGGTATAAAGGATCTCTATTATTATTATTTTTCTGTGCCCTCTTCTTTGTCATATGAGCAGGAGCAAGGACAAGAACATTCTTGTTGAAGCAGATCCAGAACCTAAAAGGACTCTGAAGAGAAAATTAAGAGAAGCTAAATTACAACAATCCAGAGATAACCTTTCAGAAATTTTCGAACAGGAAGAGGAGATGGCAGCCAAAAATAATAATAATGCAAGGAGGATGCTTGGTGACTTTACTGCACCTAATTCCAATTTACATGGAAGAAGCATCTCCATTCCTGCCATTGGAGCAAACAACTTTGAGCTGAAACCTCAATTAGTTTCTCTGATGCAGCAGAACTGCAAGTTTCATGGACTTCCATCTGAAGATCCTTTTCAGTTCTTAACTGAATTCTTGTAGATATGTGATACTGTTAAGACTAATGGAGTCGATCCTGAAGTCTACAGGCTCATGCTTTTCCCTTTTGCTGTAAGAGACAGAGCTAGAATATGGTTGGACTCTCAACCTAAAGATAGCCTGAACTCTTGGGATAAGCTGGTCACGGATTTCTTAGCCAAGTTCTTTCCTCCTCAAAAGCTGAGCAAGCTTAGAGTGGATGTTCAAACTTTCAAACAGAAAGAAGGTGAATCCCTCTATGAAGCTTGGGAAAGATACAAACAGTTGACCAAAAAGTGTCCTTCTGACATGCTTTCAGAATGGACCATCCTGGATATATTCTATGATGGTTTATCTGAGTTATCAAAGATGTCATTGGATACTTCTGCAGGTGGATCCATTCACCTAAAGAAAACGCCTACAGAAGCTCAAGAACTCATTGACATGGTTGCTAATAACCAGTTCATGTACACTTCTGAAAGGAATCCTGTGAATAATGGGACGCCTATGAAGAAGGGAGTTCTTGAGATTGACACTCTGAATGCCATATTGGCTCAGAACAAAATATTGACTCAGCAAGTCAATATGATTTCTCAGAGTCTGAATGGAATGCAAGCTGCATCCAACAGTACTCAAGAGGCTTCTTATGCAGAAGAAGCTTATGATCCTGAAAACCCTGCAATAGCAGAGGTGAATAACATAGGTGAACCTTATGGTAACACCTATAACTCATCATGGAGAAATCATCCAAATTTCTCATGGAAGGATCAAAAGCCTCAACAAGGCTTTAATAATGGTGGAAGAAACAGGTTTAACAATAATAAACCTTTTCCATCATCCACTAAG
Source organism: Arachis ipaensis (assembly GCF_059453495.1). NCBI lineage: Eukaryota > Viridiplantae > Streptophyta > Magnoliopsida > Fabales > Fabaceae > Arachis > Arachis ipaensis. Next base: position 69,822,711 of record NC_142438.1, read on the forward strand.
CAACAGACAGAGAACTCTTCACAAAATACTTCTAATTTGGCAAACTTAGTCTCTGATCTGTCTAAGGCCACTGTAAGTTTCATGAATGAAACAAGGTCTTCCATTAGAAAACTGGAAGCACAAGTGGGCCAGCTGAGTAAGAGGATCACTGAAATCCCTCCTAGTACTCTTCCAAGCAATACAGAAGAGAATCCAAAAGGAGAGTGCAAGGCCATTGACATAAGCAAAATGGCCGAACCCAATGAGGGAGAGGAGGATGTGAATCCCAAGGAGGAAGACCTCTTGGGACGTCCAGTGACCAATAAGGAGCTTCCCTCTGAGGAACCAAAGGAATCTGAGACTCATCTAGAGACCATAGAGATTCCATTGAACCTCCTTATGCCCTTCATGAGCTCTGATGAGTATTCCTCTTCTGAAGAGAATGAGGATGTTACTGAAGAGCAAACTGCCAAGTTCCTTGGTGTAATCATGAAGCTAAATGCCAAATTATTTGGCATTGATACTTGGGAAGTTGAACCTCCCTTGTTCATCAATGAACTAAGTGACCTGGATCAACTGACATTGCCTCAGAAGAGACAGGATCCTGGGAAGTTCATAATGCCTTGTACCATAGGCACCATGATCTTCAAGGCTCTGTGTGACCTTGGTTCAGGAATAAACCTCATGCCCCTCTCTGTAATAGAGAAACTGGGAATCTATGGGATGCAAGCTGCTAAAATTTCATTAGAGATGGCAGACAATTCAAGAAAACAGGCATATGGACAAGTAGAGGACGTATTAGTAAAGGTTGAAGGCCTTTACATCCCTGCTGATTTCATAGTCCTGGATACTGAAAAGGAAGAGGATGAATCCATCATCCTAGGAAGACCTTTCCTGGCCACAGCAAGAGCTGTGATTGATGTTGACAGAGGTGAAATAGTCCTTCAATGGAATGAGGACTCCCTTGTGTTTAAAACTCAAGGATCTCCCTCTGCAACCATGGAGAGGAAGCATGAAAAGCTTCTCTCAAAGCAGGGTCAAACAAAGCCCCCACAGTCAAACTCTAAGTTTGGTGTTGAACTCCCATATCCAAACTCTAAGTTTGGTGTTGGAGAGTTTCAACAATGCTCTGAACATCTGTGAGGCTCCATGAGAGCCCACTATCAAGCTATTGACATTAAAGAAGCGCTTGTTGGGAGGCAACCCAATTTTTATTTATCTAACTATATTTTTCTTAGTTATATGTCTTTATAGGTTCATGATCATGAGGAGTCACAAAATAAATATAAAATTAAAAACGGAATCAAAAACAGCAGAAGAAAAATCACACCCTGGAGGAGCATCTGCCTGGCGTTTAACGCCAGAACAGAGCATGGTTCTGGCGCTGAACGCCCAAAATGGGCAGCATTCTGGCGCTGAACGCCCAGAACAAGCATGGTTCTGGCGTTCAACACCAGAAATGGCTAGTAAATGGGCGTTGAACGCCCAAAATGGGCACCAACCTGGCGCTGAACGCCCAGAGTTGTGTGCAAAGGCATTTTACATGCCTAATTGGTGTAGGGATGCAAATCTTTGACACCCCAGGATCTGTGGACCCCACAGGATCACCTCAGAATCTGTGGACCCCACATGATCCCCACCTACCTCCACTCACTTTCACACAACCCCATAAACACTCTTCCCCAAAAACCCTTCACCAATCACCTCAATCTCTCTTCCCCATCACCTCTTCACCACTCACATCCATCCACTCTCCCCCATAAACCTACCTCATAAACCCCACCTACCTTCAAAATTCAAAACCAATTTCCCACCCAAACCCACCCATATGGCCGAAACCTTTCCCCCCTCCCTTCCCTATATAAAGCCCTCCATTCTTCACCAAATTCACACAACACACTCCTCTACACCCTTCTTGGCCGAAACACTTCCCACTCTCCCTCTCTTCCATTTCTTCTTCTTCTTCATCTATTCTTTCTTTTATTGCTTGAGGATGAGCAAAATTCTAAGTTTGGTGTGGTAAAAGCATAAGCTTTTTGTTTTTCCATTACCATTAATGGCACCTAAGACTGGAGAATCCTCTAGAAAAGGGAAAGGGAAGACAAAAGCTTCCACATCCGAGTCATGGGAGATGGAAAGGTTCATCTCCAAAGCCCATCAAGACCACTTCTATGATGTTGTGGCCAAGAAGAAGGTGATCCCTGAGGTCCCTTTCAAACTCAAAAGAAATGAATATCCGGAGATCCGACATGAAATTCAAAGAAGAGGTTGGGAAGTTCTAACAAATCCCATCCAACAAGTCGGCATCCTAATGGTTCAAGAGTTCTATGCTAATGCATGGATCACCAAGAACCATGATCAAAGTAAGAACCCGGATCCAAAGAACTATGTTACAATGGTTCGGGGGAAATACTTGGATTTTAGTCCGGAAAATGTAAGGTTGGCGTTCAACTTGCCAAACATGGAAGAGAACGCATGCCCCTACACAAGGAGAGTCAACTTTGATCAAAGGTTGGACCAAGTCCTTATGGACATATGTGTAGAAGGAGCTCAATGGAAGATTGACTCCAAAGGCAAGCCAGTTCAACTAAGAAGATTGGACCTCAAGCCTGTAGCTAGAGGATGGTTGGAGTTCATTCAATGCTCAATCATTCCCACTAGCAACCGGTCTGAAGTTACTATAGACCGGGCCATCATGATCCATAGCATCATGATTGGAGAAGAGGTGGAAGTTCATGAGATTATACCTCAAGAACTCTACAAGGTAGCTGACAAGTCCTCCACTATGGCGAGGTTAGCCTTTCCTCACCTCATTTGCCACCTATGCAATTCAGCTGGGATTGACATAGAGGGAGATATTCTCATTAAAGAGGACAAGCCCATCACTAAGAAAAAGATGGAGCAAGCAAGAGAGCCCATTCATGGAGCTCAAGAGGCGTATGAAGCTCATCACCATGAGATCCCGGAGATGCCTCAAATGCACTTTCCTCCACAAAACTATTGGGAGCAAATCAATACCTCCCTAGAAGAATTGAGTTCCAATATGGGACAACTAAGGGTGGAACATCAAGAGCACTCCATCATGCTTCATGAAATAAGAGAAGATCAAAAAGCAATGAGGGAGGAGCAACAAAGACAAGGAAGAGACATAGAAGAGCTCAAGGACATCATTGGTTCCTTAAGAAGGAAACGCCACCATCACTAAGGTGGATTCATTCCTTGTTCTTATTTCTTCTGTTTTTTGTTTTCTATGTTATGTGCTTATCTATGTTTGTGTCTTCATTACATGATCATTAGTAGTAGTAACTATGTCTTAAAATTATGAATGTCCTATAAATCCATCACCTCTCTTAAATGAAAAAAAATGTTTTAATTCAAAAGAACAAGAAGTACATGAGTTTCGAATTTATCCTTGAACTTAGTTTAATTATATTGATGTGGTGAGAATGCTTCTTGTTTTCTGAATGTATGCTTGAACAGTGCATATGTCTTTTGAAGTTGTTGTTTAAGAATGTTAAATATGTTGGCTCTTGAAAGAATGATGACTAGGAGACATGTTAATTGATAATCTGAAAAATCATAAAAATGATTCTTGAAGCAAGAAAAAGCAGCAAAGAGCAAAGCTTGCAGAAAAAAAAATAGGCGAAAAAAATAGAAAGAAAAAGAAAAAGCAAGCAGAAAAAGCCAAAAGCTCTTAAAACCAAAAGGCAAGGGCAAATAAAAAGGATCCCAAGGCTTTGAGCATCAGTGGATAGGAGGGCCTAAAGGAATAAAATCCCGGTCTAAGCGGCTAAACCAAGCTGTCCCTAACCATGTGCTTGTGGCGTGTAGGTGTCAAGTGAAAACTTGAGACTGAGCGGTTAAAGTCAAGGTCCAAAGCAAAAAAAAAAAAAGAGTGTGCTTAAGAACCCTGGACACCTCTAATTGGGGACTTTAGCAAAGCTAAGTCACAATCTGAAAAGGTTCACCCAATTATGTGTCTGTGGCATTTATGTATCCGGTGGTAATACTGGAAAACAAAGTGCTTAGGGCCACGGCCAAGACTCATAAAGAAGCTATGTTCAAGAATCATCATACTGAACTAGGAGAATCAATAACACTATCTGAACCCTGAGTTCCTATAGATGCCAATCATTCTGAACCTCAATGGATAGAGTGAGATGCCAAAACTATTCAAGAGGCAAAAAGCTATAAGTCCCGCTCATATGATTGAAGCCATGTTTCATTGATAGTTTGGAATTTATAGTATATTCTCTTCTTTTTATCCTAATTGATTTTCAGTTGCATGGGGAGAAGCAACAATTTAAGTTTGGTGTTGTGATGAGCGGATAATTTATACGCTTTTTGACATTGTTTTTAGTATGTTTTTAGTAGGATCTAGTTACTTTTAGGGATGTTTTCATTAGTTTTTATGTTAAATTCACATTTCTGGACTTTACTATGAGTTTGTGTGTTTTTCTGTGATTTCAGGTATTTTCTGGCTGAAATTGAGGGACTTGAGCAGAAATCAGATTCAGAGGTTGAAGAAGGACTGCTAATGCTGTTAGATTCTGACCTCCCTGCATTCAAAGTAGATTTTCTGGAGCTACAGAACTCGAAATGGCGCGCTTCCAATTGCGTTGGAAAGTAAACATCCAGGGCTTTCCAGCAATATATAATAGTCCATACTTTGGCCAAGAATAGACGATGTAAACTGGCGTTCAACGCCAGCTTTCTGCCCAAATCTGGCGTCCAGCGCCAGAAAAGGAGCCAAAACCAGAGTTGAACGCCCAAACTGGCACAAAAACTGGCACAAAAACTGGCGTTCAACTCCAAGAAGGACCTCTACACGTGCAACACTCAAGCTCAGCCCAAGCACACACCAAGTGGGCCCCGGAAGTGGATTTATGCATTAATTACTTACTCATGTAAACCCTAGTAGCTAGTTTATTATAAATAGGACCTTTCACTATTGTATTAGCATCTTTTTGACCATCTTTGGATGCCTGGTTCTGAGATTAGAGGGGCTGGCCATTCGGCCATGCCTGGACCTTTCACTTATGTAATTTTAACGGTAGAGTTTCTACACTCCATAGATTAAGGTGTGGAGCTCTACTGTTCCTCAAAGATTAATGCATAGTACTACTGTTTTCTATTCAATTCATTTTGTTTCGCTTCCAAGATATTCATTCGTACTTCAATCTGAATGTGGTGAACATGACAATCATCATCATTCCCTATGAACGCGTGCCTGACAACCACTTCCGTTCTACCTTCGACTGAATGAATATCTCTTAGATCTCCTAACCAGAATCTTCGTGGTGTAAGCTAGAATGATGGCGGCATTCAAGAGAATCCAGAAAGTCTAAACCTTGTCTGTGGTATTCCGAGTAGGATTCAATGAATGAATGACTGTGACAAGCTCCTAACTCGCGATTGCAGGGCGTTAGTGACAGACGCAAAAGGATAGTAAATCCTATTCCAGCATGATCGAGAACCGACAGATGAATAGCCGTGCCGTGACAGGGTGCGTTGACCATTTTCACTGAGAGGATAAAATGAAGCCATTGACAAGGGTGATGCGTCCAGACGATTAGCCGTGCCGTGACAGGGCATTGGATCATTTTCCCGAGAGATGACCGAAAGTAGCCATTGACAGTGGTGATGTATCACATAAAGCCAGCCATGGAAAGGAGTAAGACTGATTGGATGAAGACAGCAGGAAAGCAGAGGTTCAGAGGAACGAAAGCATCTCCATTCGCTTATCTGAAATTCTCACCAATGAATTACATAAGTATTTCTATCCCTATTTTATTATATTATTTTCGAAAACTCCATAACCATTTGATATCCGCCTGACTGAGATTTACAAGGTGACCATAGCTTGCTTCATACCGACAATCTCCGTAGGATTCGACCCTTACTCACGTAAGGTATTACTTGGACGACCCAGTGCACTTGCTGGTTAGTTATGCGAAGTTGTGAAGATATGTTTAGACCATGGTTCTGTGCATCCATTTTTGGTGCCATTGCCAGGGAATCAATTTCGAACAACAATTCACAACCTGAGTAGCAATTTCGCATACCAAGTTTTTGGCGCCGTTGCTGGGGATTGTTTGAGTATGGACAACTGACGGTTCATCCTGTTGCTCAGATTAGGTAATTTTCTTTTTGTTTTCTTTTCAAAAATTTTTCAAAAATATTTCAAAATTTCCTCACCTGTTTTCGAAAAAATTTTAGATTCAAAATTTTTAAGAATGAATTCTAGTGTTTCATGAAGCATGTGAAGCCTGGCTAGCTGTAAAGCCATGTCTAAATTTATTTGGACTGAGGCAGCAATTTGTTATCAAGAGCAAGCTAGTTGTTGTTAATCCACCTGCTACTGTTCCTGATTTACATGCTAAAGCTTGGCTGGCCATTGGCCATGTCTAGTGTTTTGGACCGGAGCTTTCATTAAAAGCTTGGCTGGCTAGTGAGCCATGTCTAATTCCTAGACTGAAGCTTTAGACTAACACTGCAAGATTCCTGGAATTCATATTAAAAATTTTGGAATCCTTATTTTCCTTTTTCAATTAATTTTCGAAAAATATAAAATAAAAATCCAAAAAAATTAGAAAATCATAAAAATAAAAAAAAATATATTTTGTGTTTTTTGTTTGAGTCTGAGTCATGTTATAAGTTTGGTGTCACTTGCATGTGCATCTTGCATTTTTCGAAAATTTTCATGCATTCATAGTGTTCTTCATAAGACAATCAAGCAATTACATTTAATAAAACAATCAAGCAAGCAATTACATTTATTCAAAGCAACTCAGTTCAATCCATAAGACTTACAAAATCATTAAAAATATATTTTTCATATTAATATCCACTTGTAACAATTCTTGAAAGTAAAATGAGTTTAAGAAAATGCCATACCTCGAATAGTTGAAACCCAAAATCTATAAAACTTGTAAAACACCTTTTTACCGTACTGCAGCAGCGACAGCCACAACCACAGCTTTGTCTTACTTTTGCAGCAACAGCGGCAGCTTTAATCATAACATGCAATGATCAAAAGTCGACCCTATATTACCAAAACCTCAGAATCACTAACCAAACATATAAGAATACTAATTTTCAAGGGTTCCAGAACAAAACATTTTAGTGTAACTAAGGAGGAACAACTGAACCAGACAGCAGCAGCTCCGACGGTGACTCTGGCGGCCGCAACACCGTTTCCGGCAGCCACAGACATGACGACAACCATCGAACAACTCGCAGAAACCCATCCTCCTCCTTCGGCAGTGACATCTGTAGCAGTAACATCCAGGTTCTCTATGCCATCGGTGCTCCTCTCCACGGCCACGACGAACCCAACAACGATAACAGCGTCGGGACGATGATGACACTCTACAGACGGCAACGATGAGCACGATGGAACGATGATGTTGAGCACACAGAACGGCGACGATGCGTGAAGACAACCCCTCCAACTCGTGCGATCTCCTTCTCTATCCTCTGGCTCCTCCTGTGACGATGGCGTCTCCCCTCTCTTTCTAGCTAGCTAAACGACGACGGTGACAGCGAAGATCCCTCAACGGAAGCTCTGGCTCAATGGCGATGCTTCTCTCTCCGTGATACTCTGATGAGTGGATATTTTATACCCTTTTTGGTACTATTTTCTTAGTGTTTTTAGTTATATTTTGTTAAGTTTTATTATGTTTTAGTGCAAAAATCATATTTTGGATGCTACTTTGAGTTTTTGTGTTTTTCTTATGATTTTAGGTGATTTTTGGGTGAAAATGGCAAGTTTTGGCAAAGTCTGATTCAGAGGCAAAGAAAGGATAGCAGATGCTGTCAATTATGAGCGGCTAAACCTCCTAGGTTAAGGATAGGAGCTCTGCTCATTCCTATGGATTAATATCATTACTCTTCTACTTTAATACATGTTTGATTTCATTCTATGATATATTGTCGTTCTTCATCTCTATGAATCTGGGGTCGAACGAAAGTATGACTCCTTATTCTACATGAGTTCTTTACGAGTCCTGACCTGGATAGTATTGAGCTACAGCTTGAGAGTACATCACAGGTTCCAACAAGTTATTTGGGCTGATTGAGATACGTGACATGAAATCTCGTTAGTCATGGGTAACTGAGGTCCCTATGGCGCTAAGGCTAGAACACTGAGCATCATTCTCCGATCCGGAAGATTTGACATTGTCTGTGGCGTTTTGAGTAGGATCAACAGAGATTGATTTGCGTGAGTGATGAGCGGATAATTTATACCCTTTTTGGCATTGTTTTTACATAGTTTTTAGTATGTTTTAGTTACTTTTTATTATATTTTTATTAGTTTTTATTCAAAAATCACATTTCTGGACTTTACTATGAGTTTGTGTGTTTTTCTGTGATTTCAGGTATTCTCTGGCTGAAATCAAGGGACCTGAGCAAAAATCTGATTCAGAGGCTGAAAAAGGACTGCAGATGCTATTGGATTCTGACCTCCCTGCACTCGAAATGGATTTTCTGGAGTTACAGAATCCCAATTGGCACGCTTTTAATTGCGTTGGAAAATATACATCCTTGGTTTTCGAGAAATATATAATAGTTCATACTTTTCCCGAGATTTGATGGCCCAAACTGACGTTCAAAGTCAGCCTAAAATATCTTGGCGTAAAACGCCCAAACTGGCACCAGAATTGGAGTTAAACTCCCAAACTGGCACCAAAGCCGGCGTTTAACTCTAGAAATAGCCTATGCACGAAAAAGCCTCAATGCTCCATCCAAGCAAACACCAAGTGGGTCCCGGAAGTGAATTTCTGCACTATCTACACTTAGTTACCCATTTTCTGTAACCCTAGGTTACTAGTTTAGTATAAAAACTACTTTTAGTGATTTATTTTACATCTTTGGACGTCTAGTCCTTAGACCTCATCTTATGTTCCTATTTTGATTATTGTACTCATTTGGAGGCTGGTCTCACGGCCATGCCTAGACCTTTCACTTATGTATTTTCTACGGTGGAGTTTCTACACCCCATAGATTAAGGTGTGGAGCTCTGCTGTTCTTCATGAATTAATGTAATTCATGCCTACTTCTTCTCTAAGATATACTCTCGTACTTAATTTAGTTAGTCAGAATGAATGGGTGACCCATGACAATCACCCAATCTTCGTTACTCGCTTAGCCAAGATCGCGTGCCTGACAACCACAAAGCGATCTACACGATGTTTAACGTAGTCATTGGACGACAGCTGGAGTATATTCTTCTGGGTTTCTAATCTAAGATTAGAACCTTCGTGGTTTAGGTTAGAATTATTGGCAGCCATTCCTGGGATCCGGAAAGTCTAAACCTTGTCTGTGGTATTCTGAGTAGGATCCAGGATCCGGAAAGTCTAAACCTTGTCTGTGGTATTCCGAGTAGGATCTGGGAAGGGATGACTGTGACGAGCTTCAAACCTGCGAATGTGGGGCACAAGTGACAGTGTGCAAAAGGACAATGGTCTTATTCTGACGCTAACGGGAACCGATAGATGATTAGCCGTGCGGTGACAGCGCATATGGATTTGTTTTCATCCGAGAGGATCATACAGCTTGCCATGGAAGGAGGTAACGCATGGTTGGAAGGAGGCATTAGGAAAGCAGAAGTTCAGAAGTAACAAAGCATCTCCAGATGCTTATCTGAAATTCCCACCAATGAATTACATAAGTATCTCTATCTTATATTATATTTTATTTATATTTTAATTATCAAAACCACATAACTATTTGAATTTTCCTGACTGAGATTTACAAGGATGACCATAGCTTGCTTTAAGCCAACAATCTCCGTGGGATCGACCCTTACTCACGTAAGGTTTATTACTTGGATGACCCAGTGCACTTGCTGGTTCGTTGTGGGAGTTGCGAAAAAGAGTTGAGATTACGATCGTGCGTACCAAGCTGTTGGCGCAGTTGAGATCACAATTTCATGCATCAAGTTTCTAGCGCCGTTGCCGGGGATTGTTCGAGTTTGGACAACTGACGGTTCATCTTGTTGCTCAGATTAGGTAATTTTTTTTAATTTTAAGCTTTTTGTTTTTATTCTTCTTATTTTCGAAAAAATTTCAAAAAAAAAATAATATATAATTTGTATTTGTTCTTTAGAATTTTTAAGAATGAATTCTAGAGTTTCAGATGATGCTTTTATCATCACAGGAGCTAATTGATTCCAATCAATTTGGCTGTTGTATGTAATGTCCTGCTGAAGCTTGGCTAGCCATGTCTAATCTTTTTAGACTGAAGCTTTAGACTAACATTGCATGATTCCTGGAATTCTTATTAAAAATTTTGAAATCCTTATTTTTCATTTTCCAAATAATTTTTGAAAAATACAAAAAAAAAAAATTCATAAAATCATAAAAACCAAAAATATTTTGTGTTTCTTGCCTGAGTCTTGTGTCAAGTTTTAAGTTTGGTGTCAATTTCATCTTTTTAATTCTCTTAAAAATTTTCGAAAAAATTCATGCATTATGTTCTTCATTGATCTTCATGTTGTTCTTGATCATTCTCTTTGTTTGATCTTTAAATTTTCTTATTTGGTGTCTTTTCTTGTTTTTCATATGCATTCTTGAATTATTAGTGTCTAAAGAATAAAAATTTTTAAGTTTGGTGTCTTGCATGTCTTTCTTTTCTTAAAAATTTTCAAAAATATGTTCTTGATGTTCATCATGATCTTCAAAGTGTTCTTGGTGTTCATCTTGACATTCAAAGTGTTCTCGCATATTTTTCTTGTTTTGATTCATAATTTTTATGTCATATTTTATTTTGTAGTTGAGATGTTTAGATTTTTATTTAATATCTTTCCCGGTTTCTGCATATTAGATTTTGCTGATTGATTGAGTCATAGTATTGATGTTTTTGTTGAGGGGGGCAGTGGTCGGATTGGATTGGGGCCTTGGTTCTTTTTAGTGCAAGGTCAATTTGGCTTTTCAAATTTTATGTTGGCAAATTTAGAATATGATTTTCGAATTTCTTTTTCTTATTATTGATTTCAAATTTTGATTAATGGTTGACTGTTGGGATTTTGATGCAAAATTTTAAGTGGGGGTGGCCTTATAGGGGTTGGGGGGTAGGCAAGTGGTAGTTCTGGTGCATGCATAGTTTGTAGTGTTACATTGCGGGTTGGAGAGGGATGAATTCGGTAGAATTCGGTTGGAATTTTCGATTTAGGGCTTGTAGTGCAAGGTATCTTCGAGATCAATTTTCAAATCTTTTACTTTCTTAATCTTTTAAATTTCTATTCAATCTTTTTCAAATTAATTTACAATCTTTTACTTGATTTTAAAAGTTTACTTTTTAATCTTATAATTCTTACTTTTCATACCTAACTACTTATCCTCTTCTTCAATTTTCGAAAATCACTAACACTTTTTCAAAATTCTTTTTAATTAACTAATTGTTTTAAATTTTAATTTAATTTTGTTCCTTTTATAATTTTCAAATTATGACTAATATTTAAAATAAAAACAAAATATTTCCTTTTATTTTAATTTAAAATTTGAATTCTCTCTCTCTCTCTCTCATCTCTTTCTATTTAATTATTTATTTACTAACACTTCTCTTCTTCTTAAAAATTCGAACTCTCTCCCTCTCTCTGTGTTCAAATTCTTTATCTTCTCTCTTCTTCATTTTACTCTTCTATTCTTCTACTCACATAAAGGAATCTCTATAATGTGACATAGAGGATTCCTATTCTTTTCTGTTCTCTTCTTTTTCATATGAGCAGGAGCAAGGATAAGAACATTCTTGTCGAAGCTGATCCGAACCCGAAAGGACTCTAAAGAGGAAGCTAAGAGAAGCTAAAGCACAACACACTGGAGAGGACCTGACAAAATTTTTCGAAAAAGAAGAAGAGATGGCCGAACTCAACAACAATGGTGGGGATGCAAGGAAGATGCTTGGTGACTTTATTGCACCCTCTTCTGACTTCTGTGAAAGAAGCATCTCAATTCCTGCAATTGGAGCAAACAACTTTGAGCTTAAGCCTCAATTAGTTTCTCTAATGCAGCAGAATTGCAAGTTTCATGGACTTTCATTGGAAGATCCTCATCAATTTTTAGCTGAATTATTACAAATCTGTGACACTGTTAAGACCAATGGGGTTAATCCTGAGGTCTACAGACTTATGCTTTTCTCCTTTGCTGTAAGAGACAGAGCTAGGACATGGTTGGACTCACAACCTAAAGATAGCCTGAACTCTTGGAAAAAGTTAGTCAATGCTTTCTTGGCTAAATTTTTTCCACCTCAAAAGTTGAGCAAGCTTAAAGTGGAAGTCCAAACCTTCAGATAGAAGGAAGGTGAATCCCTCTATGAAGCTTGGGAAAGATACAAGCAACTGATCAGAAGGTGTCCTTCTGACATGTTTTCAGAATGGAGCATCATATGTATATTCTATGATGGTCTGTCTAAATTGTCCAAGATGTCATTGGACCACTCTGCTGAAGGATCTCTTCATCTGAAGAAGACGCCTGTAAAAGCCCAGGAACTCATTGAAATGGTTGCAAATAACCAGTTCATGTACACTTCTGAAAGGAATCCTGTAAATAATGGGACAACTCAGAAAAAAGGAGTTATTGAGATTGATACTCTGAATGCCATATTGGCTCAGAACAAAATATTGACACAGCAAGTCAATATGATCTCTCAGAGTCTGTCTAGAATATAAGCTGCAACAGGCAGTACTAAGGAAGCTTCCTCTGAGGAAGAAGCTTATGATCCTAAGAATCCTGGAATGGAAGAGGTGAATTACATGGGAGAATCCTATGGAAATACCTATAATCCTTCATGGAGGAATCATCCTAATCTCATGGAAGGATCAACAGAAGCCTAATCAAGGCTTCAATAATAATAATGGTTGGAGAGCACGGTTTGGCAATAGCAAACTTTTTCCATCATCATCTCAGTAACAGACAGAGAATTCTAAGCAGAGCCTCTCTGACTTAGCTACTGTAGTCTCTGATCTATATAAGACCACTCTCAGTTTCATGACTGAATCAAGGTCCTTCATTAGAAATTTGGAGGCACAAGTAGGTCAGCTGAGTAAAAGAGTTACTGAACTCCCTCCTAGTACTCTCGCAAGCAATACAGAAGAGAATCCAAAAAGAGAGTACAAGGCCATCAATATATATCCCACACGGCCGAACCTGGAGAGGAAGAAAAGGCAGTGATTTCCAGTAAGGAATACCTCAATGGACGTCCACTGGCCTCCAAGGAGTTCCCTAATGAGGAACTAAAGGAATCTGAGGCTCATATAGAGACCATAGAGATTCCACTGAACTCACTATTACCATTCATGAGCTCTGATGAGTATTATTCATCTGAAGAGGATGAAGATATTATTGAAGAGCAAGTTGCTCAATATCTGGGAGCAATCATGAAGCTAAATGCCAAGTTAATTGGTAATGAGACATGGGAGGATGAACCTCCATTGCTCATCAATGAACTAAGTGATCTGGTTCAACTGAAATTACCTCAGAAGAAATAGGATCCTGGAAAGTTCTTAATACCTTGTACCATAGGCACCATGACCTTTAAGAAGGCTCTGTGTGACCTTGGGTCAAGTATAAACCTCATACCCCTCTCTGTAATGGAGAAACTAGGGATCTTTGAGGTGCAAGCTGCAAGAATCTCACTAGAGATGGCAGACAATTCAAGGAAACAGGCTTATGGACTTGTAGAGGATGTCTTGGTGAAGGTTGAAGGCCTGTACATCCCTGCTGATTTCATAATCCTAGACACTGGGAAGGATGAGGATGAATCCATCATTCTAGGAAGACCCTTCCTAGCCACAGCAAGAGCTGTGATTGATGTGGACAGAGGAGAGTTAGTCCTGCAATTGAATGAGGACTACCTTGTGTTTAAGGCTCAAGGATCTTCTTCTGTAACCATGGAGAGGAAGCATGAAAAGCTTCTCTCAACACAGAGTCAAATAGAGCTCCCACACTCAACTTCTAAGTTTGGTGTTGGGAGGCCATCATCAAGCTCTGAATCTTTGTGAAGCTCTCTAAGCGCTTCACTGTCAAGCTATTGACATTAAAGAAGCACTTGTTGGGAGGCAACCCAATGTTATTTAATTATATTTATTTATTTTCCATTGTTATTTTATGTTTTCTTTAGGTTGATGATCATGTGAAGTCCCAAAAACAACTGAAATATCAAAAACAGAATGAAAAATAGCATTAAAAATAGCACACCTTGGAGGACAGGCTTACTGGCATTTAAACGCCAGTAAGGATAGCAGAATGGGTGTTTAACGCCTAGCCTGGCAGCATTCTGGGCATTAAACGCCAGAATGGGCAGCACTCTGGGCGTTTAACGCCAGAAAGGGCTGTCTGGCACAGGCTGGCGTTAAACGCCAGAAATGGGCATCTGGCTGGTGCTTAACGCCAGAAATGGGCAACAGAGTGGCATTTAACGCCAGAAAAGGTAACAGAGCTGGCATTAAATGTCAGATTTGGCACAGAATGGGCGTTTGAACGCCAGAATGGTGCAGGGACTCAAATTCCTTGACACCTCAGGATCTGTGGACCCCACAGGATCCCCACCTACCCCACTTCTTCTTCTCTCCTCTTCACACCTTTCCATAACACTCTTCCCCAAACACCATTGACCAATCACCTCAATACCTCTTTCCCAAATACCCTTCACCTATCAAATCCTACCCTCTTCCCCACAACCTCTTCACCACTCACGTCCATCCATCATTAAACCCCACCTACTTCACCATTTAAATTCAAACCATTTCCCTCCTAAACCCACCCACACATGGCCGAATACCCTCTCTCCCTTACCTTATAAATACCCCTTCTTACCACCTTCATTTCCACACATCATACACACTCCACACACCTTGGCCGAACCTACACTCCCCCTCTATCTCCTCTGTTTCTTCTTCTTCTTCTCTTTTCTTTCCTCTTTTGCTCGAGGACGAGCAAATCTTCTAAGTTTGGTGTGGGAAAAGCTTAAGATTTTTGTTTTTCCATAACCATTAATGGCACCTAAGGCCGGAGAAACCTCTAGAAAGAGGAAAGGGAAGGCAATTGCTTCCACCTCCGAGTCATGGGAGATGGAGAGATTCATCTCAAAAATGCATCAAGACCACTTCTATGAAGTTGTGGCCAAGAAAAAGGTGATCCCTGAGGTCCCCTTTAAGCTCAAAAAGAGTGAGTATCCTGAGATCCGACATGAAGTTCGAAGAAGAGGTTAGGAAATCCTCACCAACCCCATTCAACAAGTCAGGATCTTAATGGTTCAAGAGTTCTATGCTAATGCATGGATCACTAAGAACCATGACCAAAGTGTGAACCCGAACCCAAAGAATTGGCTCACAATGGTTCGGAGGAATTACTTGGATTTCAGTCCGAAAAATGTGAGGTTGGCATTTAACTTGCCAATGATGCAAGGAGATCCTCACCCTTTCACTAGAAGGGTCAACTTTGACCAAAGGTTGGACCAAGTCCTTAGGGACATTTGTGTGGAATGCGCTCAATATAAGAGAGATGCAAGAGGCAAGTCGGTTCAACTAAGAAGGCTTGACCTCAAACCCGTGGCTAGGGGATGGTTGGAGTTTATCCAATGCTCTATAATTCCTACTAGCAACCGGTCTGAAGTTACTGTAGACCGGGCTATCATGATCCATAGCATCATGAATGGAGAGGAAGTAGAAGTTCATGAGATCATATCCCTAGAACTCTACAAGGTGGCAGACAAGCCCTCCACTTTGGCAAGGTTAGCCTTCCCTTATCTTATTTGTCTCCTATGCAATTCAGCTGGAATTGTCATAGAGGAAGACACCTTCATTGAAGAGGACAAGTCCATCACTAAGAAAAGGATGGAGCAAACAAGAGAGCCCACTCATGGACCTCAACAAGAGCATGAGGAAATTTCTCATCATGAAATCCCTGAGATGCCTCAAGAGATGCATTTTCCTCCACATAACTATTGGGAGCAAATCAACACCTCCTTAGGAGAATTAAGTTCCAACATGGGACAACTAAGGGTGGAGCACCAAGAGTATTCCATCCTCCTCTATGAAATTAGAGAAAACCAAAGAGCCATGAGGGAGGAGCAACAAAAGCAAGGAAGAGACATAGAGGAGCTAAAGCACTCCATAAGATCTTCAAGAGGAAGAACTAGCCGCCATCACTAAGGTGGACCCGTTCTTTAATTTCCTTGTTCTCTATTTTCTGTTTTTCGTTTCTTATGCTTTATGTTTTGCCTATGTTTGTGTCTTTATTACATGATCATTAGTGTCTAGTGTCTATGCCTTAAAGCTATGAATGTCCTATGAATCCATCACCTTTCTTAAATGAAAAATTGTTTTAATTGCAAAAGAACAAGAAGTACATGATTTCGAATTATATCTTGGAATTAGTTTAATTATTTTGATGTGGTGGCAATACTTTTTGTTTTCTAAATGAATGCTTGAACAATGCATATTTTTGAATTCGCTGTTTATGAATGTTAAAATTGTTGGCTCTTGAAAGAATGATGAAAAAGGAGAAATGTTATTTGATAATCTGAGAAATCATATAATTGATTCTTGAAGCAAGAAAAAGTAGTGAACACAAAGCTTGCGAAAAAAAATGGCAAAAAAAATAATAAAGAAAAAAAAGAGAAGAAAGAAAAAGAAAAAGCAAGCAGAAAAAGCCAGTAACCCTTTAAACTAAAAGGCAAGGGTAAAATAAAAAGGATCCAAGACTTTGAGCATTAATGGATAGGAGGGCCCACAGGAATAAAATCCTGGCCTAAGCGGCTAAACCAAGCTGTCCCTAACCATGTGCTTGTGGCGTGAAGGTGTCAAGTGAAAAGCTTGAGACTAAGCGATTAAAGTCGTGGTCCGAAGCAAAAAGAGTGTGCTTAAGAGCTCTGGACACCTCTAACTGGGGACTCTAGCAAAGCTGAGTCACAATCTGAAAAGGTTCACCCAGTTATGTGCCTGTGGCATTTATGTATCCGGTGGTAATACTGGAAAACAAAATGCTTAGGGTCGTGGCCAAGACTCATAAAGTAGCTGTGTTAAAAGAATCAACATACTGATCTAAGAGAATCAATAAGACTATCTGAATTCTGAGTTCCTATGGATGCCAATCATTCTGAACTTCAAAGGATAAAGTGAGATGCCAAAACTGTTCAGAAGCAAAAAGGCTACAAGTCCCGCTCATTTAATTGGAACTAAGTTCATTGATAAGTTTGGAATTCATTGTATATTCTCTTCTTTTTATCCTAATTTATTTTTAGTTGCTTGGGAACAAGCAACAATTTAAGTTTGGTGTTGTGATGAGCGGATAATTTATACCCTTTTTGGCATTGTTTTTACATAGTTTTTAGTACGTTTTAGTTACTTTTTATTATATTTTTATTAGTTTTTATTCAAAAATCACATTTCTAGACTTTACTATGAGTTTGTGTGTTTTTCTGTGATTTCAGGTATTTTCTGGCTGAAATTGAGGGACCTGAGCAAAAATCTGATTCAGAGGCTGAAAAAGGACTGCAGATGCTGTTAGATTCTGACCTCCCTGCACTCGAAATGGATTTTCTGGAGTTACAGAATCCTAATTGGTGCGCTCTCAATTGAGTTGGAAAGTAGACATCCTGGGCTTTCTAGAAATATATAATGGTCTATACTTTGCCGGAGTTTTGATGGCCCAAAAGGGCGTTCAAAGTCAGCCTAAAATATCATGGTGTAAAACGCCCAAACTGGCACCAGAATTGGAGTTAAACGCCCAAACTGGCACCAAAGCTGGCGTTTAACTCCAGGAATAGCCTATGCACGAAAAAGCTTCAATGCTCAGACCAAGCACACACCAAGTGGGCCCCAGAAGTGGATTTCTGCACTATCTGCACTTAGTTACTCATTTTCTGTAACCCTAGGTTACTAGTTTAGTATGAAAACTACTTACTCATTTTCTGTAACCCTAGGTTACTAGTTTAGTATGAAAACTACTTTTAGTGATTTATTTTACATCTTTGGACGTCTAGTACTTAGACCTCATCTTATGTTCCTATTTTGATTATTGTACTCATTTGGAGGCTGGTCTTACGGCCATGCCTAGACCTTTTACTTATGTATTTTCTACGGTGGAGTTTCTACACCCCATAGATTAAGGTGTGGAGCTTTGTTATTCTTCATGAATTAATGCAATTACTACTGTTTTCTATTCAATTCACGCCTACTTCTTCTCCAAGATATACTCTCGTACTTAATTTAGTTAAGTCAAAATGAAGGGGTGACCCGTGACAATCACCCAATCTTCGTTACTCGCTTAGCCAAGGTCGCGTGCTTGACAACCACAAAGCGATCTACATGATGTTCAACGTAGTCATTGGATGACAGCTGGAGTATATTTTCTTGGGTTTCTAATCTAAGTTAGAACCTTCGTGGTATAGGCTAGAATTATTGGCAGCCATTCTTGGGATCCGGAAAGTCTAAACCTTGTCTGTGGTATTCCGAGTAGGATCTGGGAAGGGATGGCTGTGACTTGCTTCAAACCTGCGAATGTGGGGGCACAAGTGACAGTGTGCAAAAGGACAATGGTCCTATTCTGACGCTAGCGGGAACCGACAGATGATTAGCGGTGCGGTGATAGCGCATATGGATTTGTTTTCATCCGAGAGGATCATACAGCTTGCCATGGAAGACGGTAACGCATGGTTGGAAGGAGGCAGTAGGAAAGCAGAAGTTCAAAAGTAACAAAGCATCTCCAAACGCTTATCTGAAATTCCCACCAATGAATTACATAAGTATCTCTATCTTATTTTATATTTTATTTATATTTTAATTATCAAAACCTCATAACCATTTGAATCTGCCTGACTGAGATTTACAAGGATGACCATAGCTTGTGTAACAACCCCGGTTTTCGAGAACGCGAAATCTTTTCTGAAAGTACGGATTTCTCCGGAAGATTAGTAAGGGGAAAACCTTTGATATATCATCAAGTATCTCAATCCTCATTGTCATTATGTCATCTTTAAGTTAGAACCTTTTCCGAGACAAGCTCGATAACGCGGTCACGAAGAACCTAGTTTTTGAACCATATCGGTTAGAAGTTTTGATTTGGTTTTTTTGTAAATAGTCTCAGTTTGACGAACTGGACTCGATTTATGAGAGAAGAGAGATAATATGATGATATTATCATTATATTAGTATTAGAAGCTTCTTGAATAATATTATAAGGTTACTTGGTCAGTTTTAGTTAAAAACAGAAAATCGGTTTAACTGGGTTTACGGTTTACTGGTGCAGCTTAGCACCAACACTCTCTGATGAATTTAGCAATGCTAAGGCCTCATTATACATGTACTATTCTCATAACAAATATGTTACTAGTGTCATTTATGCTAGTAGCTCAGAAAATAATTTTTAGAGATGTTTTTACGAGTGTTTCGATACACCTAGTTTTAGTAGTTGTACACCAGAGATATTTTAATATTATTTTAATCCACCACCAAGCCAACCAATCACAACTCACCTTACACCCCCAAAACCTCCAAGGATGTCTCATTTCATCATTTTGGCCAAAAATAACAACAGAGAAAAGAGAGAAACTTTCATAAACACTTAATCTTCATAGCTTGATTTCTTCTGAACTAAAACTCAAATCAAAACTCCGATTTCACCAAAATGATCCTCTCTTCTTCCTCTACATAACCATGTAACTTATCAAGGATGGAAATAAGGTGAGATAGCTGTCTCCCTCCCATTTCAATTCGGTTTTCAAGGAAACATGCTTAAACATGTGTTTTCTTGATGTTCTTCCTTAGGATTTATGGTTAACTTGACTTGAGGGCCAAGAAACGTGAATTTCCAGCAAGTCTAAGGTGAGATATCTCTTCCTAACATACTGAGTGAGATTTGGTCAGTTGAGAGTTTTTGGATTTAAAGTTGTTCTTGATGTGATTTAGGAGGAAAAAGTGCATAAGGTCCACCTGAAAGTTTAACCGAATTAGGAGCAGCAAAACCAGGTAGGGTGTCACGAAATTAATCTTGATTATTTGTGTTTGAGTTGTGTGAATGTTGTATAAATTGGCTGTGCTAAAAATTGGTTGCTTATATGATTGATTCTTGGTGAAAATTTGGTGAAATTTTGATGAAATTTGATGAAATTCAAGCTTTAAAGTTCATGTTCTTGAGGCAGCTGGAAAAACGAAACCCTAAGCTTAAATTGAGGTTCAATTTGTGTTGAAATCATGTAGAAAAGATGGGGTTTTAGTGGCTGCTAATTTATTATGAATTATAGTAAAAATCAGTTGCTGAAAAGACTGAAAAACGGGTAAAACCAGAGAAGGAATCTGAAGAATTTATGAAGACCATGAAGAACACTTTGAGTATGATGAAGAACAATGAAGAACACCTTTTTGATTCATAAAAGGGCAAGGAAGTAATTAATTTGGTGTTTGGGGGGTTATTTAGTAATTTCTGAAAGTTAGGGTGGTAAAAGTAGAAATATTAAAAGTTACGGGTGGTAAAAAGTGAATTTTAAAGGTTAAAAGTAAAAGTAAGTTAATTTTCGAAAATTTAATGATAAAATAATAAAAAATAATAAAATATTAAATAATAATATTTAATTAAAAATAATATTTTAATAAAAATAATAAAATAATGCAGAAAAGGCAGTTTTCTGTAAAAGCTTTAGAAAGACAACTTTAAGCACAGAATCTCATAATTACTTTCATAAAACACTTAGGGAGTGGTAAAAACATATTAGTGAGGCAAAGATAAAAAAAAGATAAAAATTTGAAGAAAAGATAAAAATCGAAAAAAAAGTCTGTAAAGTTTTAATGACAGAAAAACAGACAGAGACTAGTGAACGAACTAGGACAACATAGTTAGTCCTGGAATTGCGAATAAGGTTAGGTATTATATGAAAAGTTAAACTGTTTCATTATAGACTTAATGAACCTATACTTGGGACAGACTAACTATTCATACCGAAATTTACATAAGCTTTAAATACATACGTTAAACAGAAAAATCAGAGCAGTGTAAAGAAACACAGAGAACAGAGTAACTAGAGCAGAATAAAGGGATACAGAGAAAAGAGTAATCAGAGCAAAGTAAAAAGACAAAGAGAAAAGAGTAATGTGATAAAGAGAAATGGTTTGAATTAAGATGTTGTAAAAGAGAAAGACGTAAAGTTTGTACAGTATGATTGAACAGAGAAAGAAAGAGGTGCTGCATAAAAATGTGAAAATGATGATGAATAATGAGAATGATGATGAATGATGATAATGAGAATGATTATGTGATTATTTGTTTCTTGAGGCAACCCAAGAGATATTTATTTGTTACTTGAGGCAACCCAAGAGATGTGTTTTTTCATTTGTTGCGTTAAGGCAACTCCAGATATACTTGTATGATCATCTGCTGCAGTGAGGCAGTCAGATAGATAATGGTGTGATCACTGAGAACGCTTTCCTACGGTACAGATCCATATTTTATTTCTGTAAGGCAGAGGGGTTATTTCCTGCTACAGAAGTACCGTGACCACCTGTTCCATTTCTGTAGTGGCAGAGTGGTTATTTCCTATATACAGAAGGTGTGTCAGCGTACATCCCTGCAGTGGCAGATGTGTTATTTCCTGCGTGCAGTGGACCCTGTGGGGGCAGAGGGGTTATTTCCTGTACACAGGGGTATAGCCAATAGGAAAGCCTTATCCAGACAGAGGTTGCTGGATAACGTCGGGAGCGGGTTTGTAACCGATAGATGAGCTCATTACCTGCACTAGGGCTAGACATGCATCATACTGGTTGCGCATTTCCTTCGTTATGTTTGTGGTATGAATGTATGCTTTCCTTGTTTGTATTCCATTATCTGCGCTTGTGATATTTTCTTGTATTCTTCTGTTTGTGTTCTGCTATCTGTTTTCTCTATCTTCTCTACTTATCTGTGTTTTCTAATTACTGCTTCCTTGTATTATGCTAATAGTCTGCTAAACAACATAGAATTAATGAACGTAACTAATAACCTCGACCCTACTAAGAACTCCCCAGTTCTTACCCCTTCTCTCTCCCTTCCCCCTTCAGATGGAAGTAAGAGTACCTTACCATAGTTCGCTGATGACCGTTCACAAGAAGAGGATTCTGCTCTAGATAGTCTTCTGAGTCTACGGTGAATATCGTTCTCTGATTATATGTAAATACTGTGAGACCAACCAACGTTTGCACCCCTTCGTATGCGCATTTTAACCTAAATCCTGTGTACGAGATTCCTATTTTGTGGATACTTCATGAAGTACCAGAGAGACGTCCTGTGGAAAAGTCTGATCGTGTAGAAGAGTAGCAGATGATGTTCTATCTTTTGATGACGTTCCACCTGACTTGAGTTGTGAAGACTTAGAACGTACTTTCCCTCGCTTTAGTAGTTTAGAGGGACTAGGTAAGTATAGAGTCTAGGCTAGCCTAGGTGCCAGCTTAGGGACCTCTTGAACAGGTCAGGACCTGGGATGTTGTATGTATGTATGTATATGTATATAGTTATTATCTAGCTATACCTAGAGGTGTTCTAACTAAAGGTCTATACTCTAATAAAGGCTGGATAACTGAATGTTGCTAGCTACTTGTGATGTATTTATGTGTGGTTGCTTATAACTGTTTTATCTGTTATCAGCTATGAGTTGATTATGAATGATTCCGTCTATTAATCCAAACGTTTTCAAAAAAAAAAAGTACCTCGCTAACTAACTACGCTTTTAACAACGAATCAGGCTCATATAATAAATAATAGATAATATATAGGATGACAAATTGGTAGCACTCAGTTTCTGGTATGTCCTAGGCGTACTGAAAATTGGGTCATTACAATTTGGTATCAGAGCAGTTCGTTCCCAGTAGAGCCTGGGGAGTGGACTGACTATGCTTCATTGCATACTCTGCTTGTGTGTCTCACGCCATTAGGGTATCTTTAAGATACATTTGGCATGAATGTCTATGAGTGCTCATTTTGGGAATGTTCGTGCCTTACTTGAAATATTAAGACTTATCACCTTAATGTTGATTGTTTGGTGCGGATAGGACCTTAATAACTGCGAATAGACATAGTTTAATTGAGTTCCAAATGACGAATCGATGCGAGGCACAGCTATCCTCATAGCTGTTATGATCTCCATGGTTATGGTTATGTTATATTTGGATGCTGTAAGGAACGAACGCTTATTTTACTTGTGAGGAATCTGGACACACAGCTAGGATGTACCCAAGAAAGTTTTTTCGGAATCTAGTGCGAACCCAGCAACAAGGTCGAGTGTTTGCCATGACTGCTGATGATGCTATGCAATCAGACGCCCTGATCCAAGGTCAGTGTATTGTTAAAGATCGATTTCTAACTGTACTGTATGACTCGGGTGCATCGCATTCCTTTGTTTCTTTAACTGTTGCTCGTGAGTTGGGACTAGATTTCTCTGAGTTGAACTTTGATCTGATTGTCCATACACCTGCATCCCAAAATGCTTTGACTAGTTTAGTGTGCCTGCAACTACCATTCACTATTAGGAACAGAACTTTTATACATGATCTAATCTGTTTGCCTCTATGTGGTTTAGAAGTTATTCTAGGGTTAGATTGGTTATCTAAGTATCATGTTTTCCTTGATTGCTATGAAAGAACTGTTGTTATTCCGTCTGATAGTTTAGATATTAAACCATTTCTGTCTCATACTTTATATCGGAATTCTGTAAGAGTTGCATTAGACGGGAGTGATTGTGAGGGGTACGTTCTGTTAGCGACTAGCTCGAATGATAGTGAACTAAGCTTAAAACGAATCCAAGTGGTGAAGGAATTTCCTGATATTTTCCCGGACGACATACCTGAGTTTCCTCCTCAGCGAGAGATAGAATTCAGCATTGAACTTGTACCTGGAACCGGACCGATTTCCATAGCACCGTACCAGATGTCACCACTAGAACTTGCAGAGTTGAAGAAGCAGTTGGATGAGCTACTTGGAAAAAAAATTTATTCGTTCCAGCGCATCACCTTGGGGAGCTCCGGTGTTGCTAGTAAAAAAGAAGGATGGTGGAATGTGACTTTGTGTAGATTACCGACAGTTAAATAAAGTCACTATCAAGAACAAGTACCCACTTCCATGAATAGATGATTTGATGGATCAGTTAAAAGGTGCAACTGTGTTTTCGAAGATTGATTTGCGATCGGGCTATCACTAGATTCGAGTGAAAGAGTCAGATATACCGAAGACTGCATTTAGAACTCGATATGGTCACTATGAGTATACGGTTATGTCATTTGGACTAACTAATGCTCCTGCAATTTTCATGGATTACATGAATCGTATTTTCCATCCGTACCTTGATCAATTCATAGTAGTCTTCATAGACGATATTCTCATCTATTCGAAGACAGAAAGAGAGCATGAAGAGCATCTAAGGACTGTATTGCAGATACTAAGGACTCGGAAGTTATATGCTAAACTATCAAAGTGCGAGTTCTGGACAGAGAAGGTGGCATTTTTGGGACATGTTATATCACAGGGAGGAATTGCAGTGGATCCTTCAAAAATTGAAGCAGTAGTGCAATGGGAACCACCTACGACCGTTACAGAAGTTCGGAGTTTTCTCAGACTTGCTGGATATTACAGGAGGTTTATTAAAGGGTTTTCACAGATAGCCTTACCTCTGACTTACCTTACATGAAAGGAAGTTCTGTTCGTTTGGACGGCTGAGTGTGAGAGAAGTTTCAAGATGCTTAAGGAGAAGTTAACAACTGCACCTGTATTAGTACTACCCGACCCGCAGAAACCTTTTGAAGTATACTGTGACGCCTCTCATAAAGGACTTGGATGTGTGCTGATCCAAGACAAAAATGTGGTGGCTTATGCTTCCCGGCAGCTGAGACCTCATGAACGAAATTATCCGATGCATGACTTGGAGTTGGCTGCAGTAGTGTTTGCTCTGAAGATCTGGAGACACTATTTGTATGGCGCTCAACTAGAAGTTTTCTCTGACCACAAAAGTTTAAAGTATATCTTTGACCAGAAGGATCTTAATATGCGACAGCGAAGGTGGATGGAGTTCCTGAAGGACTATGATTTTAAGTTAAGTTATCACCCAGGAAAAGCGAACGTGGTGGCAGACGCTTTGAGCAGGAAGAATTTGAATATCTCTTGGATGATGATAAAGGAAGAAAAGTTACTCGCGGAATTTGAGGACCTTAAGTTGGCTATGACTGAGACGTCAAGTGGAGTCCGTTTGGCCCAATTGCATATAACACCAGATTTTAAGATTAGGATTCAGCAAGCACAAGCACAGGATTCAGAAATGAAGATGATGCTGAGACGGATGAAAGTAGAGGAACCGGAAGCTGTAAGACTAGATCGTAGCAACCTCTGGAGATATAAGAACAGAATTTGTGTGCCTAGCTCTGGAGATTTGCGGCAAAGGATTCTTGCAGAAGCTCATCAAAGTATATTTTCTATGCATCCTGGAGTAACAAAGATGTATCAAGGATTTGAAACAAATGTTCTGGTAGCCGGGCTTGAAGAAAGAGGTAGCTGATTATGTCTCAAAATGTTTAACCTGCTAGAAGGTGAAGGTGGAACACCAGAAACCGTCAGGAACCCTGCAACCCTTGGAAATACCATAATGGAAGTAGGAGCAGATCACTATGGATTTTGTCACGGGATTGCCAAGGACCTCAATAGGACACGATGCTATTTGGGTGATTGTGGACAGGTTAACAGAATCAACACATTCTCTTCCGATTCGAGTTGACTATACTTTAGAAAGGCTAGCACGGCTATATATTCAAGAAATCGTACAATTGCACGGGATACCTTCGTCAATTGTTTCAGATCGAGATCCGAGGTTTACTTCCAGATTCTGGGGAGTTTTCCAGAAATCTTTAGGAACAGAATTGCATATGAGTACAGCATACCATCCTCAGATAGACAGACAATCAAAGCGAACAATCCAGACATTGGAAGACATGTTAAGATCTTGTGTGATGGATAACCAGGGCAGTTGGGATAGGTATTTGCCATTGGTCGAGTTCGTCTACAACAACAGTTACCAACAAAGTATCGGGATGGCACCATATGAAGCTCTCTATGGAATGAGATGTCAGACACCATTGTGTTGGAATGATGACGGAGAAGCTAGTGTCTTAGGTCCAGACTTAGTGCAAGAAACTACTGAGAAGATAAAGGGGATTCGCCAGAAGATCCAGACCGCACAGAGCCGTCAAAAGAGCTATGCCGATAATAGACGTAGACCCTTAGAGTTTAGTGAGGGAGATCATGTCTTTCTAGAAGTAACTTCGATTACTGGAATAGGTAGAGCCCTTAAGACTAAGAAGCTTAACCCACGATATATAGAACCTTTCCAAATACTTAAAAAAGTCGGTCTAGTAGCTTATCAAATAGCCCTTCTTCCTTATTTATCAAACCTTCATGATGGTTTTTTTTTTATGTTTCGCAACTTAAGAAATATGTTCTCGATGATAGTCACGTTTCACAACTAGAAACAGTACAGTTATAAAATGATTTGACATATCAAGCATCACCAGTTTAGATCGTAGAAAGAAGTGATAAGCAGCTAAGAGGCAAGACTGTTCGCTTAGTCAAAGTAGCATAGGAACCAAGAGGAGAAGAAGAGCACACTTAGGAATTGGAAGATAAGATGAGAGCTGATTACTCACATCTATTCTTAAGTAACTGAAATTTTGAGGGCAAAATTTTCTTTTAGGAGGGTAGAATGTAACAACCCCGGTTTTCGAGAACGCGAAATCTTTTCTGAAAGTACGAATTTCTCCGGAAGATCAGTAAGGGGAAAACCTTTGATATATCATCAAGTATCTCAATCCTCATTGTCATTATGTCATCTTTAAGTTAGAACCTTTTCCGAGACAAGCTCGATAATGCGGTCACGAAGAACCTGGTTTTTGAACCGTATCGGTTAGAAGTTTTGATTTGGTTTTTTTTGTAAATAGTCTCAGTTTGACGAACCGGACTCGATTTATGAGATAAGAGAGATAATACGATGATATTATCATTATATTAGTATTAGAAGCTTCTTGAATAATATTATAAGGTTACCTGGTCAGTTTTAGTTAAAAACAGAAAATCAGTTTAACCGGGTTTACGGTTTACTGGTGCAGCTTAGCACCAACACTCTCTGATGAATTTTGCAATGCTAAGGCCTCATTATACATGTACTATTCTCATAATAAATATGTTACTAGTGTCATTTATGCTAGTAGCTCAGAAAATAATTTTTAGAGATGTTTTTATGAGTGTTCCGATACACCTAGTTTTAGTAGTTGTACACGAGAGATATTTTAATATTATTTTAATCCACCTCCAAGCCAACAAATCACAAATCACCTTACACCCCCAAGACCTCCAAGGCTGTCTCATTTCATCATTTTGGCCGAAAATAATAAGAGAGAAAAGAGAGAAACTTTCATGAACACTTAATCTTCAAAGCTTGATTTCTTCTGAACTAAAACTCAAATCAAAACTCCGATTTCACCAAAATGATCCTCTCTTCTTCCTCTACATAACCATGTAACTTATCAAGGATGAAAATAAGGTGATATAGCTGTCTCCCTCCCATTTCAATTTGGTTTTGAAGGAAACATGCTTAAACATGTGTTTTCTTGATGTTTTTCCTTAGGAATCATGCTTAACTTGACTTGAGGGCCAAGAAACGTGAATTTCCAGCAAGTCTAAGGTGAGATATCTCTTCCTAACATTCTGAGTGAGATTTGGTCAGTTGAGAGTTTTTGGAATTAAAGTTGTTCTTGATGTGATTTAGGAGGAAAAAGTGCTTAAGGACCACCTGAAAGTTTAACCGAATTAGGAGCAGCAAAACTAGGTAGGGTGTCACGAAATTAATCTTGATTATTTTTGTTTGAGTTGTGTGAATGTTGTATAAATTGGCTGTGCTAAAAATTGGTTGCTTATATGATTGATTCTTGGTGAAAATTTGGTGAAATTTTGATGAAATTTGATGAAATTCAAGCTTTAAAGTTCATGTTCTTGGGGCAGCTGGAAAAACGAAACCCTAATCTTAAATTGAGGTTCAATTTGTGTTGAAATCATGTAGAAAATATGGGGTTTTAGTGGCTGCTAATTTATTATGAATTATAGTAAAAATCGGTTGCTGAAAAGACTGAAAAACGGGTAAAAACAGAGAAGGAATCTGAAGAATTTATGAAGAACATGAAGAACACTTTGAGTATGATGAAGAAAAATGAAGAACACCTTTTTGATTCATAAAAGGGCAAGGAAGTAATTAATTTGGTGTTTGGGGGGTTATTTAGTAATTTCTGAAAGTTAGGGTGGTAAAAGTAGAAATATTAAAAGTTACAGGTGGTAAAAAGTGAATTTTAAAGGTTAAAAGTAAAAGTAAGTTAATTTTCGAAAATTTAATGATAAAATAATAAAAAATAATAAAATAATAAATAATAATATTTAATTAAAAATAATATTTTAATAAAAATAATAAAATAATGCAGAAAAGGCAGTTTTCTGTAAAAGTTTTAGAAAGACAACTTTAAGCACAGAATCTCATAATTACTTTCATAAAACACTTAGGGAGTGGTAAAAACATATTAGTGAGGCAAAGATAAATAAAAGATAAAAAGTTGAAGAAAAGATAAAAATCGAAGAAAAAGTCTGTAAAGTTTTAATGACAGAAAAACAGACAGAGACTAGTGAACGAACTAGGGCAACATAGTTAGTCCTGGAATTGCGAATAGGGTTAGGTATTATATGAAAAGTTAAACTGTTTCAGTATAGACTTAATGAACCTATACTTGGGACAGACTAACTATTCATACCGAAATTTACATAAGCTTTAAATACATACGTTAAACAGAGAAATCAGAGCAGAATAAAGAAACACAGAGAACAGAGTAACCAGAGCAGAATAAAGGGATACAGAGAAAAGAGTAATCAGAGCAAAGTAAAAAGACAAAGAGAAAAGAGTAACGTGATTAAGAGAAATGGTTTGAATTAAGATGTTGTAAAAGTGAAAGATGTAAAGTTTGTACAGTATGATTGAACAGAGAAAGAAAGAGGTGCTGCATAAAAATGTGAAAATGATGATGAATAATGAGAATGATGATGAATAATGATAATGAGAATGATTATGTGATGATTTGTTGCTTGAGGCAACCCAAGAGATATTTATTTGTTGCTTGAGGCAACCCAAGAGATGTGTTTATTCATTTGTTGCGTTAAGGCAACTCCAGATATACTTGTATGATCATCTGCTGCAGTGAGGCAGTCAGATAGATAATGGTGTGATCACTGAGAACGCTTTCCTATGGTACAGATCCATATTTTATTTCTGTAAGGCAGAGGGGTTATTTCCTGCTACAGAAGTACCGTGACCACCTGTTCCATTTCTGTAGTGGCAGAGGGGTTATTTCCTATATACAGAAAGTGTGTCGGCGTACATCCCTGCAGTGGCAGATGTGTTATTTCCTGCGTGCAGTGGACCCTGTGGTGGCAGAGGGGTTATTTCCTGTACACAGGGGTATAGCAAATAGGAAAGCCTTATCCAGACAGAGGTTGCTGGATAACGTCGGGAGCGGGTTAGTAACCAACAGATGAGCTCATTACCTGCACTAGGGCTAGACATGCATCATACTTGGTTGTGCATTTCCTTTGTTATGTTTGTGGTATGAATGTATGCTTTCCTTGTTTGTATTCCATTCTCTGTGCTTGTGATATTTTCTTGTATTCTTCTGTTTGTGTTCTGCTATCTGTTTTCTCTATCTTCTCTACTTATCTGTATTTTCTAATTACTGCTTCCTTGTATTCTGCTAATAGTCTGCTAAACAACATAGAATTAATGAACGTAACTAATAACCCCGACCCTACTAAGAACTCCCCAGTTCTTACCCCTTCTCTCTCCCTTCCCCCTTCAGATGGAAGTAAGAGTACCTTACCATAGTTCGCTGATGACCGTTCGCAAGAAGAGGATTCTGCTATAGATAGTCTTCTGAGTCTAGGGTGAATATCGTTCTCTGATTATATGTAAATACTGTGAGACCAGCCAACGTCTGCACCCCTTCGTATGCGCACTTTAACCTAAATCCTGTGTACGAGATTCCTATTTTGTGGATACTTCATGAGGTACCAGAGAGACGTCCTGTGGAAAAGTCTGATCCTGTAGAAGAGTAGAAGATGATGTTCTATCTTTTGATGACGTTCCACCTGACTTGAGTTGTGAAGACTTAGAACGTACTTTCCCTCGCTTTAGTAGTTTAGAGGGACTAGGTGAGTATAGAGTCTAGGCTAGCCTAGGTGCCAGCTTAGGGACCTCTTGAACAGGTCAGGACCTGGGATGTTGTATATATGTATGTATATGTATATAGTTATTATCTAGCTATACCTAGAGGTGTTCTAACTAAAGGTCTATACTCTAATAAAGGCTGGATAACTGAATGTTGCTAGCTACTTGTGATGTATTTATGTGTGGTTGCTTATAACTGTTTTATCTGTTATCAGCTATGAGTTGATTATGAATGATTCCGTCTATTAATCCAAATGTTTTCAAAAAAAAAAAAGTACCTCACTAACTAACTACGCTTTTAACAACGAATCAGGCTCATATAATAAATAATAGTTAATATATAGGATGACAAATTGGTAGCACTCAGTTTCTGGTATGTCCTAGGCGTACTGAAAATTGGGTCGTTACAGCTTGCTTCAAGCCGACAATCTCCGTGGGATCGACCCTTACTCACGTAAGGTTTATTACTTGGACGACCCAGTGCACTTGCTGGTCAGTTGTGCGCAGCTGTGAAAAAGAGTTGAGATTACGATCGTGTGTACCAAGCTGTTGGCGCAGTTGAGATCACAATTTCATGCATCAGTGAGCTTTACCCTCGTCTAGATTGAATGATCAGCATCTTGGTATTTGGTTTGGACTATGGAGATTAATGACCACGAGCCATGGCTTAATCACTTACAGCCTTGCCGTTGAATGAATCACTCATTGTTAAAGTAGTCAGCAAGAAGTGTTAATCCAGAAGAACAAGCATCTCCAGGGCCTAAACTGATTTCTTACCATTGTTTTTACGTCTTTTTGTTATCGTTTTGTTTATGTGCCTACAACAACAACAACCAACTTTCTATTCGCCTGACTAAGATCTGTAGGATAACCACAGCTTGCTCAATTCGGCAATCCTCGTAGGATTCGACCCTCACTCACCTGAGGTATTACTTGGACGACCCGGTGCACTTGCCAGTTCAGTTGTGCGAGTTATATTTTCGTGCACCAAGTTTTTGGCGCTGTTGCTGGGGATTCTTCGAGATTGACAAACTACCGGTTGTCTTGCTCCTTAGATCAGGTACTTTTTACTGTTTTTCTTTTAATTGTGTTTCTTATTTTCTTTTTCAAAATTTTTCAAGAAAATTTTCATCTTTTTCTTTTGTTTGAGTCTTGTGTCAAATATTAAGTTTGGTGTCCCTTTGGTTTTCGTTTCTTTTCTTGAGTTTTTGAAAATTGTTCTTGTTGGCTTTCTTTGTGTTCGAATTTTTCTTAGTATTTTCTCTTATTTGATTTCATAATTTTTACGTATGGTGTCTCTTGGTGTTTTCTATCTCTATTTTCAAAATTAGTGTCATTTAATTTCAAACTTTTTTAAGTTTGGTATCTTTTAGTGTTTTTCTTTTAGATTTTCGAAAATTAGTGTGATTTGATTTCAAAATTTTTAAGTTTAGTGTTTTCTTTTTCTTTATTTTTCTTTTTGAATTTCAAAAAATTTTAAAATCCTTTCTTTTAAATTTTTGAAATTTCAAAATAAAATCTTGAATCTTTATCTTATCTTTATTTAAATTCAAATTTTAAGTTTGGTGTTTCTTGTTAGTGAATTTTAAATTTTCAAATCATATCTTATCTTTCTTGATTTTTGATCTTTATCTTGTTTATCTTTTGATTTTCAATTCTCACTTTAGTTATCTTATTTTTAATTTCAAAATTTTAAGTTTGCTATTTTCTCTTTATTTCCTTTTAAACTTTTAAAGTTTGGTATCCTGTTAGTAATCTTTTTATTTAAATTTAATTTTCTTGCTTATCTTTTCTTCTTTGATCTTTATCTTATCTTTTTCTTTGATTTTAAAATTTTGTTATCTTATCTTCCTTTTAAATTCAAATTTTAAAAGTTTAGTATTTTGTTAGTTTTTCTCTTTTTCAATTTTGAATTTCAAAATCTCTCTTTAACTTTTTCTTTCCAATTTTCAAAATTTTTCAAAATTAAATCTCTTGCCTTAATTTTCAAATCTTGTCCTATCTTAGCTTGTTTCTTTCTTTTGACTTTTTCAAATTTTAAATCTCATATCTTAATTTTAAATCTTCTTTCAAATTTGAATATCAAAATCTTTAATTTTTAAATCTTATCTTATCTTGTTTGTCTTTTTCTTTCCAAATTTAAATTTTAAAATCTTTGATTGACTCTTTCTTTTTAATTTAAAAATTTTCAAAATCAAACCTTTTATTTTATTTTCAAATCTTGTTTGTTAATTATTTGTTTTTATCTTGTTTTAATTTTAAAGTTAGGTGTTTCTTTGGTCTTTCTTTCTTGAATTTCAAATTCTTTAAATTTTAAAATCTTATTTTATGTTGTTTCTTTCTCTTGACTTTTTCTTTCCAATTTTTGAAATTCAAAATCTTTAATTGACTTTTCTTTTTTCTTTTTTTTTTTTTGAAATTTTAATTATTACTTTTTTTATTTACTTATTTATTTTCGAATTTTAAAAAAAATTTCTTTTGCGTATCTCACTGGGAGTTCTCTAGACTTTGACATAGAGACTCCCCACCTTTCCTTGTTTCTTGACTGTGCAGGAACACTAGAATCACTATGTATCTAGATGGAGGTGCACAACCCAGAAGAACCCTGGGGTCTTATACAGCCTCCACTCCTGACTTCTATGGAAGGAGTATTTGTATATCACCTATTGGAGCAGCCAATTTTGAGCTCAACCCACAGTTGATTACTTTAGTGCAGCAAAGCTGCTAGTATCATGGACTTCCACAAGAAGAACCCACAGAATTCCTTGCAAACTTTCTGTAGATTTTTGACATAGTACGAGCCGATGGAGTAGACTGGGATGTCTACAGGCTGCTACTCTTTCCGTTTGCTGTAAAAGGGCAAGCAAAGAGGTGGTTGGATACTCAACCCAAATCGAGCTTGAAAACATGGGATAAATTAGTGGACAAGTTCTTGAACCAATACTTTTCCCCCAAGGAAGCTAACCCAGCTAAGGTTGGATATTCAAGGCTTCAGACAAGAAGTGAATGAGTCTCTTCATGATTCTTGGGGGAGATACAGAATGATGCTATGGAAATACCCATGGAAATATTTTCAGAATGGGTAAAGCTGGATGACAAACCCCAATTTTATGGTTTATCTTGTGCTTAATTTAGGGGATTTTATCAACTTATCTCACATTTATTTAGTGAAATAGCATGGTTCATGAATTTCTCCTAATTGTGCTTAATGGTTAAAAACATTCTTTTTGGGCCTTTAATTTACAAATTTTAATTTACTTTAATTTCATTCGATGTCTTGATATATTTGTTGAGTGATTTCAAGCTTATAAGGCATGGATTGGATGGAAGAAATGAAGAGAAAAGCATGCAAAGTGGAGAATTCATGAAGAAATAAGCATCTGGAGGATTCAAGGCCACACACACACGTCATCCACGCGTACGCGTGAGGAGGACATTCATAGCCACACGCACGCGCAATCCACGCGTACGCGTGAGGGAGAAATTTGCCAGCGATGCGCACGTGTGACGCTGATCACGTGACCTCAATAAAGTGAATACGCTGGGGGCGATTTCTGAGCTTTCCAGACCCAAATCCAAGTCATTTTCCTAAAGCTAATTGATGCAGAATTCAAGATTGGACAAGGGGGAGCAATTAGTTAGTGTAGGAATCATGCCTTAGGTTAGTTCTAGAGAGAGAAGCTCCCTCTTCTCTCTAGAAATTAGGGTTCTAAGTTTAATTTCATCTTAGATTTAGGTTTAATTATTTGTTTTGATTTAGTTTCCTTTACTTTTCTTTGTTTATTTGCTTTAATTTCCTTAGTCCCTCTTGTTAATTTCTCTTTTATGCCTCTTTTTAGTTTATGAACACTTTTGTTGATTTTAATTTTATTTAATGCAATTTGAGGTTTTACGTTCTTTTCTTGCTTCTTTGAGTTGTTATTGTTAATTTCTTGCATTGGGTAGTGGTAGAATTTATTATTCCTTGCAATTTACTATGTTTTCCTTTTATGCCTACCAAGTGTTTGACAAAATGCTTGGCTTAGGTTTAGAGTATATTTTAAGCATTTATGGCTTGGAAAGAGAAATTAGGCAATCTTGAGTCATTAATACCCAACTCATGTTGGTGATCTAGAGTTGTTAGTTAATATTATTTCCATTGACTCTAATCTCTTACTAATTCAATTAGTAAGTTGATTAGGATTTTTGGATTGAGATTAACTAGTCCTGTTTGACTTTTTTCCTATGTTGAAGATAACATTATACCTTCTTTCGATGTTGAAGATGACTAAATAAGATTAGCTCTGGTTAATTGTTGTATGATCATTAATGACTAGGATAGAAAGCCTAGGTTCTCAATCCTTGCCATGAATGCCTCTTTTTATTAGTTGTTATATTTAGTTGTTTGATTTATATTTCTTGCCTTTTTAATTTCTTGTTTTATCAACCCAACCCTCTTTAATCTCAGAACCAATAATTGAGCACTCGATTGTGATTCCTAGGGAGAATGACCCGGGACTAATACTCTCGGTTATTTTTATTGGGTTGGACTTGTGACAACAAAAAATTAAACTTTGATTTGAGGATCGATTGTCGGTTTGGGCTATGCTTACAACGAAATTATTTTGTTAAATTTTGAACCAGTACAAAACCTCATATCACTGGATATTTTCTATTACAGACTCACAGACGTAGCTAAGATGTCCCTAGATCATTCTGCTGTGGTTCAATACACATGAAAAAGACAATTGACAAAGCTCAAGAACTCATTGAGACAGTCGCCAGCAACCAGCATCTATACTCATCTTGTGAGACTTCAATGAAAGGAGAGGTCAAGACAGTGTTGATTCACGGGAATTTGCCTCTCAACAAATTTCCTTCCGGCAAGTGCACCAGATTGTCATCAAGTAAAAACTCACTGTAGAGTGAGGTCGAATCCCACAGGGATTGGTAGATTGAGCAATGTTAATTGGAGAATTATGCTGGTTGAGCGAAATTGGAATTGAATTGGGAATTGCAGAAAGTAAAAATTGGCCGGCGGGAAAAATAAATTGTAAGAAATTAAATGACAGAAAATTAAATTGCTGGAAATAAAGAACAGGAACTTAAATTGCAAGAAATTAAAAGGGATTAGGGATTTAACATGAAATTAAAGAAGCAGAATATAAATAGAATGGGTAGATCAGAGATGGGAGAATCATTGGGTTTAGGAGATGTATAATTCTCCGGATCAAATTCATTTTCATCTCTTCCGTAATCAATGTATTCATTGATCTCCTTGGAAATCTTAATTGATTGGATCCCAATTCCTTGGCTCACCAATATCTCTAAACATGAACAATTGCCCAATTCCTTGATTTAACTGCTAATGGGAAGAGATAAAGTTTGGTCACTGATTATACCACACAAATTCATAGATCAAAGTGTTGGTAGGATTACATGTCACTATATCCATCCAAACTCCAACCTAATCCAATATGAGAAAGCATTTCTATCATGATCTCCTTATTCCTCTTCCAAGGTTTCGAGGAGATCCAATTATGAATAGCTTCTTTCCAAGGATAACTATCCAATTGGATGAAGAACAAAAGCTTTCTAGCAAAATCAAGAGAAAAGAAAGAAGAAGATGAATGAAAATTACTATTGATCCATTGAATTACACAGAGCTCCCTAACCCAATGAAAGGGGTTTAGTTGTTCATAGCTCTCAAAATGGAAATTACAATTGGAAGATGCATTCTGGAAATTAAAGAATTGCAAAAAGCTAAAATGGTACTGAAAAGTGAAAAGTTCCAAGAAAAGTTTTATATAACTTAAATTCTAAGCTATTTATATACTTTCTTCCATTGATCTTCAATCTCTGAATTGGGCTTTTGGCCTTGATCGAATTGGGTTGACGTTGCTCCAATTGGTTTCCCTTGCTGTTGAGAAGAGATCTGTTTGAATTGTGAATTCTGATGCCTCACGTTGGAGTCAACATTTGATGGCCAACGTTGACTCAAACACCATTCGGAAGAAAACCAAAAAAATCATATACGTTGCTGTCATTGGCGTTTGACTCAATGTTGGAGGGCCAACGTTCTGCTTTCCCACGCGTACGCGTGCTTCACGCTTAAGCGTGAAGTCTGTGATTTTGCTGATTCACGCATATGCATGCACCACACTCACGCGTGAATTGCCCTTTTTTCCCATCCACGCGTACGCGTCACTGATGCATACGCGTCGATTCAAGTTTTTCAAATCCAAATCCTGGGTTCTTTATCACGGACGTTGGAGGCTAGCGTTTGAGGTAACGTTGGACTCCAACGTTCGTGTAATGATGCATACGCGTGACCCACGCGTACGCGTGGATGGTCAATTTTTCCATTCCACGCTTGCGCGTGACTCACGCTTGGGTGCGGATACAGAGATTTTGCTTTTTCACGCGTACGCGTCGTAGACGCGTACGCGTCACTCAAAATTCATTTAGCTCCAGGATTGAATTCTTTTATTACCACGTTGGGGGTAACGTTGGATGTCCAACGCTCCCTCCAACGTGAGCATCACTTATTCATGCAGAGTCTTGCTCTGCTTCTCTTCCAACATTGGAGGCAACGTTGGTGGTCCAACGTGGCCACCAACGTTACTTCTTCTTCATCCTTCCTCCATGCTTTCTTTCACCTATCATCAACCAATACATGCATCACAGCCTAGCTAAAGTCATGAGAATTCTCATCATTCTTAGCACACAAGTAATTATAACAGAATTCTCATGGAATTGCATTAAATTAATCACAATTGGATGAATCTAAGTATGCATGAATTTGTACCCAATTTGCTTACTTATAACTCAAGAAAGTGCATAAAACCTATTAAAAACAAGGAAAAAGGATAGTGAAACTAGCCTAAAATGCCCTAGCATCAAGTGTTCACTGAATCTATCCCTCAGAAACAAAATGAATCGTTAACCCAACAGCTGCACCTTCTCACATAACAAATCCTAAGCTTGCAAGAAGTATTGCAGGAAACCTAAGCCTCCAGCCAGTGTATGGAGGCACGGTTGAACCAGGCTGAACAACATTTATCTAAAAGGATAAGAGAAGAGTGCCAAGCCATCCAATTGAGCAGTGAAAGGGCATTAGATATCCAGCCTCAGAAAAATAGAGTGCAAGGTGAAGAGAAAACACCAGAGAGTGAAAACACAGCAACCCAGGGGACTACCAAGGGCGCTGAACGCCTAGAGGGGAGCAACACTAGCGTTCAACGCCCAGTAGGGGTCACCAAGGGCGTTCAACGCCTAGAAAGGTAAGGAGGCATAAACGCCAATTCAGAGGACATCCTCCCTAGACATCCTAACAATCCCTTTCCAGTGACTCTGGCCACTCATCCTGCACTACCTAAAGCCCTAGAGTACAAGGCCAAGTTGCCATATCCTCAGAGACTTCAGAGGACAGAAAAGGATAAGCAATTCACCAAGTTCTTAATTTCTTGTTATATTTTGTTGTTTGATTTACATTTCTTGCCTTTTTAATTTCTTGTATTATCAATCCAACCCCCTTTAATCTCATAACCAATAATTGAGCACTCGATTGTGATTTCTTGGGAGAACAACCCGGGACTAATACTCTCGGTTATTTTTATTGGGTTGGACTTTTGACAACCAAAAATTAAACTTTGATTGTGGACTGTTTGTTGGTTGGGAACTATACTAGCAACGGAATTATTTTGTGAAAATTCCTAACTGAAGATAATCTCACATCAAGT
Source organism: Arachis ipaensis (assembly GCF_059453495.1). Classification (NCBI taxonomy): domain Eukaryota; kingdom Viridiplantae; phylum Streptophyta; class Magnoliopsida; order Fabales; family Fabaceae; genus Arachis; species Arachis ipaensis. The sequence goes on from NC_142438.1 coordinate 69,860,669, forward strand.
TTTTGGGGCCGTTGTCAGAGAATTGCAATGGTGTTATATTATTGGTTATTGTGAATATGTGAATATAGTGAATATGTTTGCCTTTTTCTTGTTTGTTAGTTTTTGTTAGGTTTAGGACTTTGTTGCTTATTTTCGTTAGCTTTTGTTTTTAGTTGCCCCTATAAATTCTCACCCTTTTAGCTATGAGTGTGGTTACAACTATTGGTGCACGAATTTGTTACATGTCAATGTCAATATTACTATTTTTCACAAATTCGCACAACTAACCAGCAAGTGCACTGGGTCGTCCAAGTAATACCTTACGTGAGTAAGGGTCGAATCCCACGGAGATTGTTGGCTTGAAGCAATCTATGGTTACCTTGTAGCTCTTAGTCAGGAAAATAATTCACTTATCAAATTGGATTGCGAGGAATAAAAGAGTATGAAATAAATACTTATTATGCAGTAATGGAGAATATGTTGGAGTTTTGGAGATGCTTTGTCTTTTGAATTTCTGCTTTCTCCCTGTCTTCTTCTTCACGCACGCACGTCCATCCTATGGCAAGCTGTGTGTTGGTGGATCACCGTAGTCAATGGCTACCATCCTTCCTCTCAGTGAAAATAGTCCAGGTGCGCTGTCACCGCATGACTAATCATCTGTAGGTTCTCGATCACACCGGAATAGGATTTACTATCCTTTTGCGTCTGTCACTATGCCCAGCACTCGCGAGTTTGAAGCTCGTCACAGTCATCCAATCCCAGAATCCTACTCGGAATACCACAGACAAGGTTTAGACTTTCCGGATTCTCAAGGATGCCGCCAATAGATTCTAGCTTATACCACGGAGATTCTGATTAAGGAATCTAAGAGATACTCATTCAATCTAATGTAGAACGGAAGTGGTTATCATGTACACGTTAATAGGTTGAGAATGGTGATGAGTGTCATGGATCATCACATTCATCATAATGAAGCACGAATGAACATCTTAGATAGGAACAAGCGTGTTTGAATAGAAAACAGAAGTAATTGCATTAATTCATCGAAACACAGCAGAGCTCCTCACCCCCAACAATGGAGTTTAGAGACTCATGCCATCAAAAAGTACAAAGTTCAGATCAAAAAATGTCATGAGATACAAAATAAATCTCTAAAAGTTATTTAAATACTAAACTAGTAACCTAGGTTTACAGAAAATGAGTAAACTATGATAGATAGTGCAGAAATCTACTTCTGGGGCCCACTTGGTGTGTGCTGGGGCTGAGACTAAAGCTTCTCATGTGCCTGGGCTGTTTTGGGTGTTCAACGCCAGGTTGTAACCTGTTTCTGGCGTTGAACTCCAACTTGTAACCTGTTTCTGGCGATGGACGCCAGACTGCAACATGGAACTGGCGTTAAACGCCAGTTTACGTCGTCTATCCTTGAGCAAAGTATGGATTATTATGTATTGCTGGAAAGCCCTGGATGTCTACTTTCCAACGCAATTGGAAGCGCGCTAATTGGACTTCTGTAGCTCCAGAAAATCCATTCCGAGTGCACAGAGGTCAGAATCCAACAGCATCAGCAATCCTTTTTCAGCCCGAATCAGATTTTTGCTCAGCTCCCTCAATTTCAGTCAAAAAATACCTAAAATTATAGAAAAGCACACAAACTCATAGTAAAGTCCAGAAATATGAATTTTTCCTAGAAACTAATGAAAATATATTAAAAACTTAACTAAAACATCCTAAAAACTACATGAAATTAACCCCAAAAAGCGTATAAAATATCCGCTCATCACAACACCAAACTTAAACTGTTGCTTGTCCCCAAGCAACTAGACAAATAAAATAGAATACAAATAAGTCACGAAGCAATAATATCTCAGAGTTTTTGAGTGAAGCTCAGATTCTAATTAAATGAGCGGGACTAGTAGCTTTTTGCTTCCGAACAGTTTTGGCATCTCACTTTATCCATTGAAGCTCAGAATGATTGGCATCTATAGGAACTTAGAATTCAGATAGTGTTATTGATTCTCCTAGTTCAGTACGTTGATTCTTGAACACAGCTACTTTTATGAGTCTTGGCCGTGGCCCTAAGCACTTTGTTTTCCAGTATTACCACCGGATACATAAATGCCACAGACACATAATTGGGTGAACCTTTTCAGATTGTGACTCAGCTTTGCTAAAGTCCCCAATTAGAGGTGTCCAGGGTTCTTAAGCACACTCTTTTTTTTTTTTGCTTTGGACCTTGACTTTAACCGCTCAGTCTCAAGTTTTCACTTGACACCTACACGCCACAAGCACATGGTTAGGGACAGCTTGGTTTAGCCGCTTAGACCAGGATTTGATTCCCTTAGGCCCTCCTATCCACTGATGCTCAAAGTCTTGGATCCTTTTTATTACCCTTGCCTTTTGGTTTTAAGGGCTATTGGCTTTTTCTGCTTGCTTTTTTTTTTTTTTTTGCAAGCTTTGTATTCACTGCTTTTTCTTGCTTCAAGAATCATTTTTATGATTTTTCAGATTATCAATAACATGTCTCATGTTCATTATTCTTTCAAGAGCCAACATATTTAACATTCAAGAACATCAAATTCCAAAGACATATGCTTTGTTCAGGCATTCATTCAGAAGGCAGAAAGCATTGCCACCACATGTAAACAATTAGAATTTGTTTTATTAAAAATTTGAAAAATATTGCCTCCTTATTCTAAAGGAAATCTTCTATTTTATTCATGTTTAATGATGATGAGAAAAATAAATTATAGCTTAATTGGAGATAAAATAACTACTAATTACTACTATAACTTCGGTGCACGAAATTGTGATCTCTGGTAATGGCTCCAAAAACTTGGTGCTCTAATCTCAGTTCATAAATTATCACAACTTCGATACAACTAACCAGCAAGTGCACTGGGTCGTCCAAGTAATAAACCTTACGTGAGTAAGGGTCGATCCCACGGAGATTGTTGGTATGAAGCAAGCTATGGCCACCTTGTAAATCTCAGTCAGGCGGATGATAATTGATTATGGAGTTTTTGAAAATAATACTAATTAAACAGAAAATAAGGATAGGAACACTTATGTAATTCATTGGTGAGAGTTTCAGATAAGCGTATAGAGATGCGTTCGTTCCTCTGAATCTCTGCTTTCCCACTGTCTTCATCCAATCAGTCTTACTCCTTTCTATGGCTGGCTTTATGTAAGGGCATCACCGTTGTCAATGGTTACATCCCCTCCTCTTGTGAAAATGGTCCAAATGCTCTGTCACAGCACGGCTAATCATCTGAGGTTCCCGATCATGCTGGAATAGGATTCACCCTCCTTTTGCGTCTGTCACTACACCCAGCAATCGCGAGTTTGAAGCTCGTCACAGTCATTCAATCCCAGAATCCTACTCGGAATACCACAGACAAGGTTTAGACTTTCCGGATTCTCATGAATGCTGCCATCAATCTAGCTTACACCACGAAGATTCTGATTAAGAGATCCAAGAGATAATCATTCAATCAAAGGTAGAACGGAAGTGGTTGTCAGGCACGCGTTCATGGGGAATGATGATGATTGTCACGTTCATCACATTCAGGTTGAAGTGTGAATGAATATCTTAGAAGCGGAATAAGTTGAGTTGAATAGAAAAACAGTAGTACTTTGCATTAATCTTTGAGGAACAGCAGAGCTCCACACCTTAATCTATGGAGTGTAGAAACTCTACCGTTGAAAATACATAAGTGATAATGGAGTTCATTGGTCTCGGCCCCAGAGGGGAACCAGAGTAACCAAAGACTATGAATACAATGATAAAAAGTTCTATTTATAATAAACTAGTCACTAGGGTTTACAGAAGTAAGTAATTGATGCATAAATCCACTTCCAAGGCCCACCTGATGTGTGCTTGGGCTGAGCTTGAAGTCTACACGTGGAAAGGTCATTCTTGGAGTTGAACGCCAGCTTTTGTGCCAGTTTGGGCGTTGAACTCCACTTTGCAACTTGTTTCTGGCGCTGGACACCAGAATTGGGCAGAGAACTGGCGTTGAACGCCAGTTTGCATCGTCTAAACTTAGGCAAAGTATGGACTATTATATATTTCTGGAAAGCCTTGGATGTCTACTTTCCAACGCAATTGGAAGCGCACCATTTCGAGTTCTGTAGCTCCAGAAAATCCATTTTGAGTGCAGGGAGGTCAGAATCCAACAACATCAGCAGTCCTTCTTCAACCTCTGAATCTGATTTTTGCTCAAGTCCCTCAATTTCAGCCAGAAAATACCTGAAATCACAGAAAAACACACAAACTCATAGTAAAGTCCAGAAATGTGAATTTAACATAAAAACTAATGAAAACATCCCTAAAAGTAACTAGATTCTACTAAAAACATACTAAAAACAATGCCAAAAAGCGTATAAATTATCCGCTCATCACAATACCAAACTTAAATTGTTGCTTGTCTCCAAGCAACTGAAAATCAAATAGGATAAAAAGAAGAGAATATACTATAAATTCCAAACTATCAATGAAACATAGCTCCAATCAAATGAGCGGGACTTATAGCTTTTTGCCTCTTGAATAGTTTTGGCATCTCACTTTATCCATGGAGGTTCAGAATGATTGGCATCTATAGGAACTCAGAGTTCAGATAGTGTTATTGATTCTCCTAGTTCAGTATGATGATTCTTGAACACAACTTCTTTATGAGTCTTGGCCGTGGCCCTAAGCACTTTGTTTTCCAGTATTACCACCGGATACATAAATGCCACAGACACATAATTGGGTGAACCTTTTCAGATTGTGACTCAGCTTTGCTAAAGTCCCCAATTAGAGGTGTCCAGGGTTCTTAAGCACACTCTTTTTTTTTTGCTTTGGACCTTGACTTTAACCGCTCAGTCTCAAGTTTTCACTTGACACCTACACGCCACAAGCACATGGTTAGGGACAGCTTGGTTTAGCCGCTTAGACCAGGATTTTATTCCTTTAGGCCATCCTATCCACTGATGCTCAAAGCCTTGGGATCCTTTTTATTTGCCCTTGCCTTTTGGTTTTAAGGGTTATTGGCTTTTTGCTCTTGCCTCTTAGTTTTAAGAGCTTTGGCTTTTTCTGCTTGCTTTTTCTCTTTCTTTCTATTTTTTTTTCGCCCCCATTTTTTTTCTGCAAGCTTTGTTCTTTGCTGCTTTTTCTTACTTCAAGAATCATTTTTATGATTTTTCAGATTATCAAATAACATGTTTCCTAGTCATCATTCTTTCAAGAGCCAACATATTTAACATTCTTAAACAACAACTTCAAAAGACATATGCACTGTTCAAGCATACATTCAGAAAACAAGAAGCATTGTTACCACATCAATATAATTAAACTAAGTTCAAGGATAAATTCAAAACTCATGTACTTCTTGTTCTTTTGAATTAAAACATTTTTCATTTAAGAGAGGTGATGGATTCATAGGACATTCATAACTTTAAGACAAAGTTATTAACTACTAATGATCATGTAATGAAGACACAAACATAGATAAGCACTTAACATAGAGAAAACAAAAAACAGAGAAAGTAAGAACAAGGAATGAGTCCACCTTAGTGATGGTGGCGTTTCCTTCTTGAGGAACCAATGATGTCCTTGAGCTCTTCTATGTCTCTTCCTTGTCTTTGTTGCTCCTCCCTCATTGCTTTTTGATCTTCTCTTATTTCATGAAGGATGATGGAGTGCTCTTGATGTTCTACCCTTAGTTGTCCCATGTTAGAACTTAATTCTCCTAGGGAGGTGTTGATTTGCTCCCAATAGTTTTGTGGAGGAAAATGCGTATGAGGCATCTCCGGGATCTCATGGTGATGAGCTTCCTGCGCCTCTTGAGCTCCATGAATGGGCTCTCTTGCTTGCTCCATCTTTTTCTTAGTGATGGGCTTCTCTTCCTCAATGTGAATGTCTCCTTCTATGGAAGCTCCAGCTGAGTAATATAGATGGCAGATAAGATGAGGAAAAGCTAGCCTTGCCCCAGGAGAGGGCTTTTCGGCTATTTTGTAGAGTTCAAGGGAGATGACTTCATGAACCTCTACTTCTTCTCCAATCATGATGCTATGGATCATGATTGCCCGATCCACAGTAACTTCAGATCGGTTGCTAATGGGGATGATGGAGCGTTGGATGAACTCCAACCATCCTCTAGCCACAGGCTTGAGGTCCAATCTTCTTAGTTGAACCAGCTTGGCTTTGGAGTCAATCTTCCATTGAGTTCCTTCCACACATATGTCCATGAGGACTTGGTCCAACCTTTGATTAAAGTTAACCCTTCTAGTGTAGGGGCGTTCATCTCCTTGCATCATAGGCAAGTTAAACGCCAACCTCACATTTTCTGGACTAAAATCCAAGTATTTCCCCCGAACCATTGTAACATAGTTCTTTGGATCCGGGTTCTTACTTTGATCATGGTTCTTGGTGATCCATGCATTGGCATAGAACTCTTGAACCATTAGGATGCCGACTTGTTGGATGGGATTGATTAGAACTTCCCAACCTCTTCTTTGAATTTCATGTCGGATCTCCGGATACTCATTTCTTTTGAGTTTGAAAGGGACCTCGGGGATCACCTTCTTCTTGGCCACAACATCATAGAAGTGGTCTTGATGAGCTTTGGAGATGAATCTTTCCATCTCCCATGACTCGGAGGTGGAAGTTTTTGTCTTCCCTTTCCCTTTTCTAGAGGATTCTCCGGTCTTAGGTGCCATCAATGGTAATGGAAAATAAAAAGCTTATGCTTTTACCACACCAAACTTAGAATATTGCTCGCCCTCAAGCAAGAAAATAAAGAATTAGATGAAGAAGAAGAAGAAAAGATGGAGAAGAGGGGGAGGTGTGTTTCGGCCAAGAAGAGAAGAGATGGTTGTGTTGTGTGAAAATGAGGAAGAAAGGGAGGCTTTATATAGGGAAGGGAGGGGGGGTTAAGGTTCGGCCATATGGGTGGGTTTGGGTGGGAAATTGATTTGAATTTTGAAGGTAGGTGGAGTTTATTGGGTAGGTTTATGGGGAAGAGTGGGTGGATGTGAGTGGTGAAGGGTTCTGGGGAAGAGTGTTTATTGGGAATAGAGGATGATTGAGAAGAGAGAAGAGAGGGAGTGGAGGTAGGTGGGGATCCTGTGGGGTCCATAGATCCTGAGATGATCCTGTGGGGTCCACAGATCCTGAGGTGTTCAAGGATTTACAACCTTGCACCAAATTAGGCATGTAAAATGCCCTTGCACACAACTCTGGGCGTTCAGTGCCAGGTTGGTGCCCATTTTGGGCGTTCAACGCCCATTTGTTGCCCATTTCTGGCGTTGAACGCCAGAACCATGCTTGTTCTGGGCGTTCAGCGCCAGCTCTTCTCCAGGGTACAATTCTGGCGTTCAGTGCCCAGATGCTGCCCATTTTGGGCGTTCAGCGCCCAGATACTACCCATTTTGGGCGTTCAGCGCCAGAACCATGCTCTGTTCTGGCGTTGAACGCCAGACAGGTGCTTCCTCCAGGGTGTGATTTTTCTTCCGCTGCTTTTGATTCTGTTTCTAAATTTTTCGTTTATTTTGTGACTCCACATGATCATGAACCTAAGAAAACATGAAAAACAAAAATAAAATTAGATAAATAAACATTGGGTTGCCTGCCAACAAGCGCTTCTTTAATGTCAATAGCTTGACAGTGGGCTCTCATGGAGCCTCACAGATGTGCAGAGCTTTGTTGAGACCTCCCAACACCAAACTTAGAGTTTGGATATGGGGGTTTGACACCAAACTTAGAGTTTGGTTGTGGCCTCTCAAAACCAAACTTAGAGTTTGACTGTGGGGGCTTTGGTTGACTCTGCTTTGAAAGAAGCTTTTTCTGCTTCCTCTCCATGGATGCAGAGAGAGATCCTTGAGTTGTAAACACAAGGTTGTCCTTATTTAATTGAAGGATCAATTCTCCTCTGTCCACATCAATCACAGCTCTTGCTGTGGTTAGGAAAGGTCTTCCTAGGATGATGGATTCATCCTCTTCCTTTCCAGTATCCAGGACTATGAAATCAGCAGGGATGTAAAGGCCTTCAACCTTTACTAACACGTCCTCTACTTGTCCATAAGCTTGTTTTCTTGAATTGTCTGCCATCTCTAATGAGATTCTAGCAGCTTGCACCCCATAGATTCCCAGTTTCTCTATTACAGAGAGGGGCATGAGGTTTATTCCTGAACCAAGGTCACACAGAGCCTTAAAGATCATGGTGCCTATGGTACAAGGTATTAAGAACTTTCAAGGATCCTGTTTCTTCTGAGGCAATGTCAGTTGATCCAGATCACTTAGTTCATTGGTGAACAAGGGAGGTTCATCTTCCCAAGTTTCAATGCCAAATAATTTGGCATTCAGCTTCATGATTGCACCAAGAAACTTGGCAGTTTGCTCTTCAGTAACATCCTCATTCTCTTCAGAAGAGGAATACTCATCAGAGCTCATGAATGGCATAAGGAGGTTCAATGGAATCTCTATGGTCTCTAGATGAGTCTCTGATTCCTTTGGTTCCTCAGAGGGAAGCTCCTTATTGATCACTGGACGTCCCAAGAGATCTTCCTCACTGGGATTCACGTCCTCTCCTTCCTTCACAGGTTCGGCCATGGTGATTAATTCAATGGCCTTGTACTCTCCTTTTAGATTTTCTTCTGTATTGCTTGGGAGAGTACTAGGAGGGATTTCAGTGATCCTCTTACTCAGCTGGCCCACTTGTGCTTCCAAATTTCTAATGGAAGACCTTGTTTCATTCATGAAACTCATAGTGGCCTTAGATAGATCAGAGACTAAGTTTGCTAAATTAGAGGTATTTTGTTCAGAGTTCTCTGTCTGTTGCTGAGTGGATGATGGAAAAGGTTTACAGTTGTTAAACCTGTTTCTTCCACCATTATTAAAGCCTTGTTGAGGCTTTTGATCCTTCCATGAGAAATTTGGATGATTTCTCCATGATGGGTTATAGGTGTTTCCATAAGGTTCACCCATATAATTTACCTCTGCTATTGCAGGGTTTTCAGGATCATAAGAAGATGCCTCTTGGGTACTGTTGGATGCAGCTTGCATTCCATTCAGACTCTGAGAAATCATATTGACTTGCTGAGTCAATATTTTGTTCTGAGCCAATATGGCATTCAGAGTATCAATTTCAAGAACTCCCTTCTTCATAGGCGTCCCATTATTCACAGGATTCATTTCAGAAGTGTACATGAACTGGTTATTAGCAACCATATCAATGAGTTCTTGAGCTTCTGCAGGCATTTTCTTTAGGTGAATGGATCCACCTGTAGAAGTATCCAATGACATCTTAGCTAATTCAGACAGACCATCATAGAATATATCCAAGATGGTCCATTCTGAAAGCATGTCAGAAGGACACTTTTTGGTCAGTCTTTTGTATCTCTCCTAAGCTTCATAGAGGGATTCACCTTCTTTCGGTCTGAAGGTTTGAACATCCACTCTAAGCTTACTCAGCTTTTGAGGAGGAAAGAACTTGGCTAAGAAAGCCTTGACCAGCTTATCCCAAGAGTTCAGGCTATCTTTAGGTTGAGAGTCCAACCATATTCTAGCTCTGTCTCTTACAGCAAAAGGGAAAAGCATGAGCCTGTAGACTTCAGGATTTACTCCATTAGTCTTAACAGTATCACAGATCTGCAAGAATTCAGTTAAGAACTGAAAAGGATCTTCAGATGGAAGTCCATGAAACTTGCAGTTCTGCTGCATCAGAGAAACTAGCTGAGGTTTCAGCTCAAAGTTGTTTGCTCCAATGGCAGGAATGGAGATGCTTCTTCCATGTAAATTGGAATTTGGTGCAGTAAAGTCACCAAGCATCCTCCTTGCATTATTATTATTTTCGGCTGCCATCTCCTCTTCCTGTTCGAAAATTTCTGAAAGGTTATCTCTGGATTGTTGTAATTTAGCTTCTCTTAGTTTCCTCTTCAGAGTCCTTTCAGGTTCTGGATCTGCTTCAACAAGAATATTCTTGTCTTTGCTCCTGCTCATATGAAAAAGAGGGATAGAAAAATAATAATAATAGGGATCCTTTTTACCACAGTATAGAGGTCCCTGTGTGAATAGAAGAAAAGAAGAAGAGAAAATCTGAACTCAGAGAGAGAGAGGAAGTTCGGATTTTTGGTGAGTGATGTGAGGAAGAGATGTTAGTAGATGAATAAATAAATAGAATAAGATGAGAGAGGGAAAATTTCGAAAATAATTTTTGAAAAAGAGTTAGTGATTTTCGAAAATAGTTTTTGAAAAAGGTTAGTAATTTTCGAAAATAAAAAATCAAAAATTAAAATAATTAGTTAATTAAAAAGAATTTTTGAAAAAGAGGGAAGATATTTTCGAAAATTAGAGAAAGAGAGAGAGTTAGTTAGGTAGTTTTGAAAAAGATAAGAAACAAACAAAAAGTTAGTTAGTTAGTTGAAACAAATTTGAAAATCAATTTTGAAAAAATAAGAAGATAAGGAGTTAGAAAAGATATTTTTGAAAAGATATGATTGAAATTAGTTTTTGAAAAAGATTTGTTTTTTTTTAAAATCACAATTAATGACTTGATTCACAAGAGATCACAAGATATGATTCTAGAACTTAAAGTTTGAATCTTTCTTAACAAGTAAGTAACAAACTTGAAATTTTTGAATCAAAACATTAATTGATGATGTTATTTTCGAAAATTTGATATAAAAATAAGAAAAAGATTTTTGAAAAATATTTTTAAAATTTTCGAAAATAACTAAGAAAAATGAAAAAGATTTGATTTTGAAAAAGATTTTGAAAAAGATAAGATTTTTAAATTGAAAATTTGATTTGACTCATAAAAACAACTAGATTTTAAAAATTTTTGAAAAAGTCAAATCTAATTTTCGAATTTATGAGAGAAAAGAGGGAAAGATATTTTTTTGATTTTTTTGAATTTTTATGATGAGAGAGAAAAACACTAAAAATGCTCAATGCATGGAAATTTTAGATCAAAACAATGAATGCATGCAAGAATGCTATGAATGTCAAGATGAACACCAAGAACACCTTGAATGTCAAGATGAACACCAAGAACATATTTTTGAAAATTTTTATATGCAAAGAAAACATGCAAGACACCAAACTTAGAAATCTTTCATGTTTAGACTCTATGGATGCAAAAATGCACATGAAAAACAAGAAAATATGCAAAACAAGAAAACATCAAGATCAAACAAGAAGACTTACCAAGAACAACTTGAAGATCATGAAGAACACTATGAATGCATGAATTTTTGAAAAATGCAAAATGAATATGCAATTGACACCAAACTTATAACATGACACATGACTCAAACAAGAAACACAAAAAATATTTTTGATTTTTATGATTTTATGATTTTTTGTATTTTTTTTTTTTTGAAAATCATTTTGGAAAAGAAAAATAAGGATTCCAAAATTTTTAATATGAATTCCAGGAATCTTATGTTCTTTAGTCTAAAGCTCCAACCAAAGGGTCAGGCATGGCTTAATAGCCAGCCAAGCTTTAGAAAAAATATGAGTGTAATTCATTCAATTTTAAGCCAAAACCTCTGTCCAAAAGAATTTAGACATGGTTTTATAGCCAGCATGCTTCAACATGCTTCATAAAACTCTAGAATTCATTCTTAAAAATTCTGAAGAAAAATATATTTTTGAAAACATTTTTATTTTAAAAATAATTTTTTTTTTGAAAACAAAGGAGAAATTTTTGAAAGATTTTTTTGAAAAATTTTTCAAAAATTTTTGAAAAGAAAACGAAAAGAAAGTTACCCAATCTGAGCAACAAGATGAACCGTCAGTTGTCCAAACTCGAACAATCCCCGGCAACGGTGCCAAAAACTTGGTGCACGAAATTGTGATCTCTGGTAATGGCTCCAAAAACTTGGTGCTCTAATCTCAATTCATAAATTGTCACAACTTCGATACAACTAACCAGCAAGTGCACTGGGTCGTCCAAGTAATAAACCTTACGTGAGTAAGGGTCGATCCCACGGAGATTGTTGGTATGAAGCAAGCTATGGTCACCTTGTAAATCTCAGTCAGGCGGATGATAATTGATTATGGAGTTTTCGAAAATAATACTAATTAAATAGAAAATAAGGATAGGAACACTTATGTAATTCATTGGTGAGAGTTTCAGATAAGCGTATAGAGATGCGTTCGTTCCTCTGAATCTCTGCTTTCCCGCTGTCTTCATCCAATCAGTCTTACTCCTTTCTATGGCTGGCTTTATGTAAGGGCATCACCGTTGTCAATGGTTACATCCCCTCCTCTTGTGAAAATGGTCCAAATGCTCTATCACAGCACAGCTAATCATCTGAGGTTCCCGATCATGCTGGAATAGGATTCACCCTCCTTTTGTGTCTGTCACTACGCCCAGCAATCGCGAGTTTGAAGCTCGTCACAGTCATTCAATCCCAGAATCCTACTCGGAATACCACAGACAAGGTTTAGACTTTCCAGATTCTCATGAATACCGCCTTCAATCTAGCTTACACCACGAAGATTCTGATTAAGAGATCCAAGAGATAATCATTCAATCGATGGTAAAATAGAAGTGGTTGTCAGGCACGCGTTCATGGGGAATGATGATGATTGTCACGTTCATCACATTCAGGTTGAAGTGCGAATGAATATCTTAGAAGCGGAATAAGTTGAGTTGAATAGAAAAACAGTAGTACTTTGCATTAATCTTTGAAGAACAGCAGAGCTCCACACCTTAATCTATGGAGTGTAGAAACTCTACCGTTGAAAATACATAAGTGATAATGGAGTTCATTGGTCTCGGCCCCAGAGGGGAACCAGAGTAACCAAAGACTATGAATACAATGATAAAAAGTTCTATTTATAATAAACTAGTCACTAGGGTTTACAGAAGTAAGTAATTGATGCATAAATCCACTTCCGGGGCCCACTTGGTGTGTGCTTGGGCTGAGCTTGAAGTCTACACGTGGAAAGGTCATTCTTGGAGTTGAACGCCAGCTTTTGTGCCAGTTTGGGCGTTGAACTCCACTTTGCAACTTGTTTCTGGCGCTGGACGCCAGAATTGGGCAGAGAGCTGGCGTTGAACGCCAGTTTGCGTCGTCTAAACTTGCGCAAAGTATGAACTATTATATATTGATGGAAATCCCTGGATGTCTACTTTCCAACGCAACTAGAAGCGCACCATGTCGAGTTCTGTAGCTCCAGAAAATCCATTTTGAGTGCAGGGAGGTCAGAATCCAACAGCATCAGCAGTCCTTCTTCAACCTCTGATCTGATTTTTGCTCAAGTCCCTCAATTTCAGCCAGAAAATACCTGAAATCACAGAAAAACACACAAACTCATAGTAAAGTCCAGAAATGTGAATTTAACATAAAAACTAATGAAAACATCCCTAAAAGTAACTAGATTCTACTAAAAATATACTAAAAACAATGCCAAAAAGCGTATAAATTATCCGCTCATCAAACTTCTAAGGTAAAACTCAAATAAGAACAATTATCACAGAGTTGAGGTTAATATTAGAGCTCAACAACCTTGAGTTTGGGATGCGGATGTTCCTCTAGTCTGTGGAGTGCTTGTTCTTCAAGAGATAACTTCTGACGCTTCAGTTCCTTTAAGTCACGCCCTTGCTCTTCTTGTTCCCTGAGCAGTTTGCAGAGCATACTGTTTTGATTTTGCTGTTCTTCCTTTATTTGGTCCATAGATTCTTGTAACTTGGTGACAGATGCTTCAAGCTGTTCCCAATATTCAAATTGAGGGACTTCCGGTAGGAATTCTTGCGCCCTCCTCTTGATGGAGTCATCCTGTATTTGTTGTTTTTTCATTGTGGCTTTAGTGATTGGTTGCTCCACTGAGATGTACTCCGTTATTCCCATTCTTACTCCAGCATCTTTGCAGAGCATAGAGATTAGGCTTGGATAAGCCAACCTGGCATCTTTGGAGTTCTTGTTTGCAAGTATGTAAAATTCAGATGGAATCAGTTGATGAACTTCCACTTCTTTCTCCAACATAATGCAATGGATCATCACTGCTCTTTTGACGGTGACTTCAGAACGGTTGCTAGTGGGCAATATAGAACGCCCAATGAAGTCCAGCCATCCTCTGGCGATTGGTTTGAGATCTTCTCTCTTGAGTTGATTTGGGACACCCTTGCTGGTGGTGGTCCACCTGGCTCCAGGGATGCATATATCCTCTAGAATCTTATCCAGGCCCTTGTTTGTTCTCATCATTCTCCTATTGAAGGAGTCTGGATCATCTTTCAGCTGAGGTAGCTTAAAGATCTCCCTGATTTTGTCAGGGTGGATGTGAACAATCTTTCCTCTGACCATTGTCCGATAGTCATAGAGGGCAGTTCCAGATATTCTCTGCCTATCTGTTTGCCACAGATTAGCGTAGAACTCCTGAACCATATTCCTTCCCACTTTTGTTTCAGGATTAGCTAGGACTTCCCAGTTCTTGTTTCGAATCTGCTCTTGGATCTCCGGATATTCATCTTCCTTCAGATCGAACTTGACTTCTGGGATCACTGATCTTATACCCATTATTTTGTAGTAATGGTCTGAATGTTCTTTGGTTAAGAACTTCCCTTGATTCCAAAGTGGTTTTGGAATACTCTCTTTCTTGCCTCTTGGAGTGGTTTGTTTTCCTTTAGGAGCCATGATCTTAGTGGGTATAATTTAGTGATCACGGATAAACACACCAAACTTAGAGGTTTGCTTGTCCTCAAGCAAAAGAAAAGAAAGGAGAGGGATAGAAGGAGAGCTAGTGTCGAATGGTGGATGAGAGGAGGGAGGCCGAATGTGGATTTAAAAGAGAGGGGGGTGGGTTTTCGAAAATTTTAAAAAAGATAAGATAGAGGATATGATTTATAAAAAAATAAGTATGATATGAAAAGATGTGATTTAAAATTGAAAGGATATGAAAGATATTTGAACGCCCAGAAGATGCTTCTTTCTGGCGTTTAACGCCCAGTGGCTGCTTCTTTTGGGCGTTGAACGCCCAAAACAGACTTTTACTGGCGTTTTCTTGCCAGTGAGCTCTCTTTCTCTGTTTTGTGTGCTGAATCCTTCTGTAACCCTGTGAACTTATACGATTGACAAGAATAGGGCAAAATAACAGAAAAAGTCTTCCCAATGGCTGGGTTGCCTCCCAGCAAGCGCTTCTTTATTGTCTTTAGCCGGACCTTGCTGAGCTTTTAATCTAGCTTTAGTCTTGAGCACTCTTGCTCAACATTGCCTTCAAGATAGGCTTGATTCTCTGTCCATTAACAATGAACTTCTTATCAGAATCAATGTCTTGAAGCTCCACATAACCATATGGTGATACACTTGTAATCATATATGGTCCCCTCCACCGGGATTTCAGTTTCCCGGGGAATAGCATGAGCCTAGAGTTAAACAACAGAACCTTTTGTCCTGGTTCAAAGATTCTAGATGACAGCTTTCTGTCATGCCACCTTTTAGATTTCTCTTTATAAAGCTTGGCATTTTCGAAAGCAGTGAATCTGAATTCCTCTAGCTCATTCAGCTGGAGCAATCTTTTTTCTCCAGCTAGTTTGGCATCA
This sequence comes from Arachis ipaensis, assembly GCF_059453495.1. Taxonomy (NCBI): domain Eukaryota; kingdom Viridiplantae; phylum Streptophyta; class Magnoliopsida; order Fabales; family Fabaceae; genus Arachis; species Arachis ipaensis. The sequence goes on from NC_142438.1 coordinate 69,876,175, forward strand.
AAGTTTAGGAATCTGGTTGCCCAGTAGGCCTTATGTTCCAGTTCCACGGGCAGGTGACAAGCCTTACCATACACAAGATGGTACGGAGAGGTCCCTATAGGAGTCTTGAATGCTGTTCTGTAAGCCCATAGAGCATCATCCAAGCTTCGTGCCCAATCCTTTCTACGGGTACTTACAGTCCGTTCCAGGATTCTTTTTAGTTCTCTGTTAGAAACTTCAGCTTGCCCATTTGTCTGTGGATGATATGGAGTCGCCACCTTGTGGCGAATCCCATACCAGACCATGGCAGAGTAAAGCTGTTTGTTGCAGAAGTGAGTGCCCCCATCACTGATTAGTACCCTAGGGACACCAAACCTGCTGAATATATGTTTCTAGAGGAACTTCAGCACTATTTTAGTATCATTGGTGGGTGTGGCAATGGCCTCTACCCATTTTGATACATAGCCAACTTCCACCAGAATATAAGTGTTTGAGTATGATAGTGGGAAAGGCCCCATGAAATCAATTCCCCATACATCAAACAACTCAATCTCCAAGATTCCTTGTTGAGGCATGGCGTAACTATGAGGAAAATTACCAGCTCTCTGGCAACTGTCACAGTTACGTACAAACTCTCGAAAATCTCTGTAGAGTGTAGGCCGGTAGAAACCATATTGGAGGACCTTGGTGGCTGTTCGCTCACCTCCGAAATGACCTCCATATTGTGACCCATGGCAATGCCATAAGATGCTCTGTGCTTCTTCTCTAGGCACACACCTACGGATTATTCCGTCTGCACATCTCTTAAAGAGATAGGGTTCATCCCACAAGTAGTACCTTGCATCAGAAATTAATTTTTTCTTTTGTTGCCTGCTGTACGCCTTGGGTATGAACCTTGCAGCTTTATAGTTTGCAATGTCTGCAAACCATGGTGTTTCCTTAATGGCGAACAAATGCTCATCCGAAAAGGTTTCAGAGATCTCAATAGAGGGAGAGGGCGCCCCTTCTACTGGCTCTATTCGGGACAGATGATCAGCCACTTGGTTTTCTGTCTATTTTCTGTCTCTTATTTCTATATCAAACTCTTGCAGAAGCAATACCCATCTTATAAGCCTGGGTTTTGAATCCTGCTTTGTAAGTAGATATTTAAGAGCAGCATGGTCAGTGTACACAATCACTTTTGATCCTACTAAGTATGATCTAAACTTGTCAATGGCATAGACCACTGCAAGCAACTCCTTTTCTGTGGTGGTGTAATTTTTCTAGGCATCATTTAAAACATGGCTAGCATAATAAATGACATACAGAAGTTTGTCATGCCTCTGCCCCAGTACTGCACCAATGGCGTGATCACTGGCATCACACATTAATTCGAATGGTAATGTCCAGTCTGGTGTAGAGATAACTGGTGCTGTGACCAGCTTAGCTTTCAGAGTTTTAAACGCCTGCAGGCACTCTGTGTCAAACAAAAATGGCGTGTCAGCAGCTAGCAGGTTGCTTAGAGGTTTTGCAATTTTTGAAAAATCCTTTATAAACCTCCTATAGAATCCTGCATGTCCCAGAAAGCTTCTGATTGCCTTAACATTGGCAGGTGGTGGTAATTTTTCAATTACCTCTATTTTAGCTTGAACCACCTCTATTCCCTTGTTTGAAATTTTATGCCCAAGGACAATCCCTTCAGTCACCATAAAGTGACATTTTTCCCAGTTTAAAACCAGGTTGGTCTCTTGGCATCTTTTCAAAACCAGTGTCAGGTGATCAAGACAGGAGCTGAATGAGTCTCCGTATACTGAGAAGTCATCCATGAAGACTTCCAGAAATTTTTTCACCATATCAGAGAAAATAGAGAGCATGCATCTCTGAAAGGTTGCAGGTGCATTACACAGCCCAAATGGCATCCTTCTGTAAGCAAATACTCCAGATGGACATGTGAATGCTGTTTTCTCTTGATCCTGGGGATCTATTGCAATTTGGTTGTAGCCTGAATAGCCATCCAAAAAGCAGTAATAATCATGACCTGCTAGTCTCTCTAGCATCTGGTCTATGAATGGTAAAGGAAAATGATCCTTCCTGGTGGCTGTACTGAGTCTTCTGTAGTCAATACATATGCACCACCCTGTAACTGTTCTTGTAGGAACCAGTTCATTTTTTTCATTATGAACCACTGTCATGCCTCCCTTTTTGGGGACAACTTGAACAGGGCTCACCCAGGGGCTATCAAAAATAGGATAAATAATTCCAGCCTCTAGTAATTTGGTGACCTCTTTCTGCACCACTTCCTTCATTACAGGATTTAGCTGCCTCTGTGGTTGAACCACTGGCTTAGCGTTGTCCTCCAATAAGATCTTGTGCATGCATCTAGCTGGGCTTATGCCCTTAAGGTCACTTGTGGACCACCCAAGAGCTGTCTTGTGTGTCCTTAGCACTTGAATTAGTGCTTCCTCTTCCTGTGGATTTAAAGCAGAGCTTATGATCACTGGAAAAGTATCACCTTCTCCCAGAAATGCATATTTCAGGGATGGTGGTAATGGTTGGAGCTTGGGGTTAGGAGGTTTTTCCTCTTCCTGAGGAAATTTCAGAGACTCTTTCAATTCCTCTGAATCCTCTAGATCAGGTGGAACATCTTTAAAGATGTTTTCCAGCTATGATTCGAGACTCTCAGCCATGTTGATCTCCTCCACCAAAGAGTCAATAAGATCAACTTTCATACAGTCTTTTGGTGTGTCTGGATGCTGCATAGCATTGACAGCATTCAACTTAAACTCATCCTCATTGACTCTCAGGGTGACTTCCCCCTTTTGGACATCAATGAGAGTTCGTCCAGTTGCTAGGAAAGATCTTCCTAGAATGAGAGTAGCACTCTTGTGCTCCTCCATCTCCAGCACTACGAAGTCAGTGGGAAAGGCGAATGGCCCAACCCTGACAATCATGTCCTCAATCACGCCTGATGGGTATTTAATGGAGCCATCAGCAAGTTGGAGACATATCCGGGTTGGTTTAACTTCTTCAGTTAAACCAAGCTTTCTGATAGTGGATGCAGGTATTAGGTTGATGCTTGCCCCAAGATCACATAAGGCTGTCTTGGTGCAATTACCCTCTAATATGCATGGTATCAGAAAGCTTCTGGGATCTTTAAGCTTTTCAGGAAAGCTTTTCAGAATGACTGCACTGCATTCTTCAGTGAGGAGAACTTTTTCAGTTTCTCTCCAATCCTTCTTATGACTTAAGATCTCTTTCATGAACTTGGCATAAGAAGGTATTTGCTCAAGTGCTTCTGCAAACGGAATCTTTATTTCAAGAGTCCTGAGATAATCTGCAAAGCAAACAAATTGCTTATTCTGCTCCTCTTGGCAGAGTTTTTGAGGATAAGGTATCTTGGCTTTATATTTCTCAACTGTTGTTGCTGCAGGTTTATTTCCTACAGAAGTGGTTGAAGAAGCCCTTTTAGAGGGGTTGTCATCAGCACTTGTGTGTGTCTGATCCCTCACTGGCAATTGAGTGCCAGGGTTGGAAGCTGGAGTGACGTTAGACGCCAACTCCTCATCTGTTCCTGGCGTCTGAACGCCAGAACTGTGCTTCCTTTGGGCGTTCAACGCCAGTTCCTTGCTTGTTTCTGGCGTTAAATGTCAGTCCTGAGCATGGTTTGGGCGTTCAGCGCCAGCCTTCCACCCAATTTCTGGCGTTTTAGCGCCAGAATTATTTTTCCCCGGGCTCTTACAGTCCTCAGATGGAATTTGGGTAGTTTGCTCATTTCTTGGCTTCCTACTACCTTGAGGTGGGGTATTTAATGTTTTCCAACTTCTTAATTGAACTGCTTGGCATTCTTCTGTTATTTGTTTTGACAGCTGCTGCTTTGTTTGCTTTAATTGTTCTTCCATATTTATATTAGCCATCCTTGTCTCTTGTAGTCTCTCCTTGAATTCGACTAACTGTTTTGTTAGAAAATCCAATTGCTGATTGAATTTAGTAGCTTGTTCAGCAGGACTGAGTTCAGCAGTCACTGTTTTAGCCTCTTCTTTCATGGAAGGTTCGCTGCTTAAGTACAGATGCTGATTTCTGGCAACTGTATCAATGAGCTCTTGAGCTTCTTCAATTGTCTTTCTCATGTGGATAGATCCACCAGCTGAGTAATCTAGAGACATCTGAGATTTTTCTGTAAGCCCATAATAGAAGATGTCTAGCTAAACCCACTCTGAAAACATTTCAGAGGGGCATTTTCTTAGCATCTCTTTGTATCTCTCCCAGACATCATAAAGAGATTCATTATCTCCTTGTTTAAAGCCTTGGATGTCCAGCCTTAGCTCTGTCATCCGTTTTGGAGGAAAGTATTGATTCAGGAATTTTTCTGTCAGCTGTTTCCATGACTTTATGCTAGCCTTAGGTTGGTTATTTAACCACCTCTTAGCTTGGCCTTTTACAACAAATGGGAATAGTAATAATCTGTAGACATCCTGATCTACTTCCTTATCATGTACTGTGTCAGTAATTTGTAAAAACTGTGCCAGAAACTCTGTAGGTTCTTCCTGTAGAAGACCAGAATACTGGCAACTTTGCTGCATCATGATAATGAGCTGAGGATTCAACTCAAAGCTACTGACTCCAATGGAGGGTATACTGATACTACTCCCATATAAAGCAGTGGTGGGGTTAGCATATGACCCCAGAGTCCTTCTGGACTGTTCATTTCCACTTAGATCCATGATGGAGAAAGGGAGATGATGTAAAATAGAGAAAAAAAATATTTTTATTTATTTATTTATTTATTTCAAAAATAAAATAAATTAAAATAAAATAAATAAAAATGGGTGAAGATTTTCGAAAAATGAAGAGAGAGAGAAAGAAGAAAAATGGTTAGGATATTTTGAAAAAGATATGTTTTTTTTTTTAAAACTTGACAACTAAGATATAATAAGATAAAATTTTTGAAATTGAAATCTGAATTTTTATGAAGAATTTCGAAATATTAGCTTAAAAATAGTTAGAAAAGATATTTTTTTGAATTTAATAAGGAAAGAGAAAAACAATAAAATAGCACAAGATTTAAAATTTTTTTAGATCTAATGCTCCTTGTTTTCGAAAATTTTGGAGGGAAAACACCAAGGAACACCAAACTTAAAAATTTTAAGATCAAGACACAAGGAAAACTCAAGAACACTTTGAAGAATCACAAGAACCACAAGAACATGAAGGTAGAACACCAAACTTAAAACTTTTAGCAAACCAAACTAAAATTTTCGAAAATTATAGAAAGATTAACAAGAAAACACCAAACTTGAAGTTTGGCACAAGATTTAATCAAAGAAAAATTATTTTTTAAAAAAAAATTTAACAAGAAGATACCCAATTACTAAGAACATAGACCAACGCTCTAGCCAATTGGGCAGTAAATGTAACACTTGTTTTGAAGAAGTATTTTTAATAACTAAGAAAAAATTTTGAAAAATTTAAAAAAAGAAAATAAGGATTTTAAAAAGAAAATTTCAACCAAAAAGAAAAATTTTTCCTAATCTAAGCAACAAAATAAACCGTCAGTTGTCCAAACTCGAACAATCCACGGCAACGGCGCCAAAAACTTGGTGCACGAATTTGTTACATGTCAATGTCAATATTACTATTTTTCACAAATTCGCACAACTAACCAGCAAGTGCACTGGGTCGTCCAAGTAATACCTTACGTGAGTAAGGGTCGAATCCCATGGAGATTGTTGGCTTGAAGCAATCTATGGTTACCTTGTAGCTCTTAGTCAGGAAAACATTTTACTTATCAAATTGGATTGTGAGGAATAAAAGAGTATGAAATAAATACTTATTATGCAGTATTGGAGAATATGTTGGAGTTTTGGAGATGCTTTGTCTTTTGAATTTCTGCTTTCTCCCTGTCTTCTTCTTCTTCACGCACGCACGTCCATCCTATGGCAAGCTATGTGTTGGTGGATCACCGTTGTCAATGGCTACCATCCTTCCTCTCAGTGAAAATGGTCCAGGTGCGCTGTCACCGCACGGCTAATCATCTGTAGGTTCTCGATCATACCGGAATAGGATTTACTATCCTTTTGCGTCTGTCACTATGCCCAGCACTCGCGAGTTTGAAGCTCGTCACAGTCATCCAATCCCAGAATCCTACTCGGAATACCACATAAAAGGTTTAGACTTTCTGGATTCACAAGGATACCGCCAATAGATTCTAGCTTATACCACGGAGATTCTAATTAAGGAATCTAAGAGATACTCATTCAATCTAATGTAGAACGGAAGTGGTTATCATGCACACGTTCATAGGTTGAGAATGGTGATGAGTGTCACGGATCATCACATTCATCATAATGAAGCACGAATGAACATCTTAGATAGGAACAAGCGTGTTTGAATAGAAAACAGAAGTAATTGCATTAATTCATCGAAACATAGCAGAGCTCCTCACCCCCAACAATGGAGTTTAGAGACTCATGCCATCAAAAAATACAAAGTTTAGATAAAAAAATGTCATGAGATACAAAATAAATCTCTAAAAGTTGTTTAAATACTAAACTAGTAACCTAGGTTTACAGAAAATGAGTAAACTATGATAGATAGTGCAGAAATCCACTTCTGGGGCCCACTTGGTGTGTGCTGGGGCTGAGACTAAAGCTTCTCACGTGCCTGGGCTATTTTGGGCGTTCAACGCCAGGTTGTAACCTGTTTCTGGCGTTGAACTCCAACTTGTAACCTGTTTCTGGCGCTGGACGCCAGACTGCAACATGGAACTGGCGTTGAACGCCAGTTTACGTCATCTATCCTTGAGCAAAGTATGGACTATTATATATTGCTGGAAAGCTCTAGATGTCTACTTTCCAACGCAATTGAAAGCAGCGCGCCAATTGAACTCCTGTAGCTCCAGAAAATCCATTCCGAGTGCAGAGAGGTCAGAATTCAACAGCATCAGTAATCCTTTTTCAGGCCGAATCAGATTTTTGCTCAGCTCCCTCAATTTCAGTCAGAAAATATCTGAAATTACAGAAAAGCACACAAACACATAGTAAAGTCTAAAAATATGAATTTTTCCTAGAAACTAATGAAAATATACTAAAAACTTAACTAAAACATCCTAAAAACTACATGAAATTAACCCCAAAAAATGTATAAAATATCCGCTCATCAACTATGTTGTAGGAGATGGAAACTACAATGACAACATGAATCAAGGATGGAAAAATCAAAGATGGGAGGAGTCTCAAGGAATTGATCAACCTTCTTGGCAACAACCTTCCCAAATGTACTGTGAGCAAGGGCCATTCCATGATGCATACCAAGACAACGGATATGGTGGACCTCCTTGTGATTACCAACAACCACCACCATATGCCTATGGACCCCCTCCTCAATATAGCCCTCAACCACCATACTCACAAGCCTCATACCACCAAACACCTCCATATGACCCTAACCCTTATCCACTATACCAAAAACCATATGAGTCATACACACCACACATAAAACCACAACAATTCTAACCTCAATACCTCCAAGAACCACCTCCAATGTATGAGAATTTCCAACCACATAATGAATTCCTCTTTCTACTACAACCCTCCATGGAAGAATATCCATATCCATTGGTCCAAGAGCAACATAATCCTACTTATGTTAGTCAGGAGGAACAAGAGCCAAGGGATCATCTCAAGGAAGCAATAGATCGACTTCAAGCAATCACCATTCAAAAGGAGCAATAGGAAGCCCAAAGGATGAACGAAGTTATCAAGGCTAACCTTGCCAAAATTAAAGCCAACTTGGACTCATGGGATTCATACCATAGACAAAGCATCTCCACGGATGAATGTGAGAAATCAACCGAAGAGTGGAGCATAAAGGAGATTTTAGAATCCCAACATGAGGACAAGGAGATGGGGTATGTCTTGCAACAAGTGGAGGAGGAAGAGATCGTTGAAGAAGAAGTGGTTGAAGACCTAGGTGAAGTTGTACATAAGGTGGATTTCAAGCTTGAGAACACTTCCACACCAAGTGATGTTGTTGATGATTTTGTGGAAGTTGTTGAACCTTCTTCCATTGAACTTGAAGATGATGTTGAGGAGGATAATGTATAACCTCCTAGGCATATTGTGGATGATGAAAGATTGGAAGAAGTTGAGCGAGCAAGCTCCACCATTTAAGATGATTCCACACCAACCAATGTGTCTTTTGAAATTGATGAACCTCCCTCATTGTGTTATAAAATTGATGTCAAGGAGGACCGTGTATAACCTCCGACACATGGCTTGACCAATGAGGGATGTATAGAAGGAGTTGGTGAACAAGGAATTAAAATTGAAGATGCTTGCCAAGAAGTAGAGGTAGTCAAAGAAGAGCACAAGGGAGTGGAACATACAAGATCATTGGGACCACCCCTTCCTAAGTCACGGTCATCCATCCTTTCATTCAAGTGGGTAAATTTCTTATCCCTAAACTTTACTTTCCCAGTTGAATATGGTTTGCTTGAAATAGATGGTCAACTTAGAGCTCTTTGTGGATTGAGGAGTAAGGGAGGGTTGTGTAGTGGTTGGCAAAATGATGTTAGGCTCATTAAGGTTGAACCCCCAAGGCTTAGGCCCCAAGGTTGGAAAATTCCTAAATTGGATAGGTCTAGGAAGATGCTTTGGTGTTTACTTGAGAATTCGAATCACTTGCCACCCAAATGGAATTGTCTTGATCAACTTGATGATGGGTGTAGAAATAATATTTGGGATCCGGGAATATATGAAGATCGATTTTGGGCGCCTTTAGCTTGTGTGGAACTTCATCAAAGCTTGGTGCTATTGATTTTGAATTTAGAGCTCATTGGAAGTCCAAGCCTTGGTGGAAGTTCAAGGAAGAGTACAAGCACAAGCCACCTTGACAATGAGAGCTCCCTATAAGTCCAACTTAAGGACAATAAATAAAAGGGCTAGGTCGGAGACACCCCACCATGGTAAACTCTTTCCATTCTCTTATAGATATAATCAATGGATGAATTGAGTTGCCATTATAGGTAGTTTTTTATTCTCTATACTCTTGTACATATTGCTTTGATTGTTAGGTTGCTTATTAGATTCATGTTTTGATTAGAGTAGGTGTTTTTGAATTGCATTTTGCTTGAAGTGCAAGTTTTGTTTGCATTGTCTTTGAAAAAAACTTTTCAAAAACTAAAATATTTTTAGTTAGATTTGAATTTTAGTTAGTTTAGAGTGTTTACAGGTTAGGAGAGTGTTTAATTCTTTTTTTAGGCTTCTTTAAAAAAATTTAAAAAAAAGGGCTGCTTCACGCTTGTGCGCGGACGACGCAGACGCGTCAAATTCATTGCCGCAACTACTGGTACAAAAACCAAAGAGTTGTGATGGAACTGTGCGGGTGGGGTGCAAGGAACACAATCTGTCCCACGCGTCCCCGTAGGTGAGGCGTACGCGTCACTGTTTTTTTCGCACATCCACGCGTGAGCGTGGACGACGCGCATGTGTCATAGGCTTATGTTGGAACTTCTTGTACAAAAACCAGAGAGTTGTGTAAGACCCAAAACCTTTGAAAAAGGGCTATCATTAGCTAATTTCAAATTCAGTGTTTCTATAGCTTTAATTTCAGAAATTTCTTTATTAAAGAAAATTAAAGCAAGTTTTGATTTGTTGAATTTGAGATAAGTTATGATTATTATCCAATTTGATAATTATTGGATTATTTTCTATAATTATATTATAAAGTTAGTAGTTGTAAAATAATAAGGATTTTTATATGATTTGGATTAAATACTTAATTTTTTAAATGTTAATACTGTTACTTTGGAAAATAAAGGGTTTAATTATATTATTTCCAATTATTTTGATTTGGGTATTTTATTAAAATTAATTTGTGAAATTGATGAGCAAATAGTATTTTCTATATATAAATAGTGTTGGATTTAATTTAGGTTTCAACTACTATATTATTCCCAACTTTATGTGAAATTACTAAAATGCCCTTAACCCTAATTTTCAAAATAATGAAATCCCTAATCCCCAACCCAGCCGCCGCATCCTATCTGTTTCCTTTCCTTCTCTCAGTAACGCAACACACACAGCAACAACCGCTGCAAAACGATGCAGAGGAAAGAAAGGGGTAGGAGGAAAACGGGAAAGAAGAGAGGGGAGAGGGGAGGAACGGCGCCGGCGAGGAGCCGCTATTGCCGCAGCCGCACCGCCGCAGCAGTCCATGCTGCCAGGGTCACCTTCGCACCACCACGTTGCCACCAATTTGCAGCCGTCGAAGTTTCCTGCGTCGCCACTGTTCGCGCAGAAGAGGGTTTGAGGGGGAGCAGCTGTCGCGCGCGAGCTGGAGAAGCTCGTCCTCGCCGATCTGCCGTCGTTGGGGTCGCGCACAGAGGACGCGCGAGAAGGAGTCGTCGTGGACCCTGCCGCCGCCGTCACTGTAACCACGCCGTCGCCGTTCCCTGAAGCCCGTGTCGCCATCGAGCCCAGATGAGAGGAGAGACCGGGACTGAACCTCGACGAGCTGGGAAGAACCGGCGCCGCCGCTGTGCCGTCGTCGTGGACACCACCGCCTCCGTCAGAACGGCCGTCACCACTGCCACCATCTGAGCTCGCCGTTGCTGGTGATGGCAAGCTGAACCGCAGTCAGAAGAAGGTTCAGACCACCGCAGGTGTCGCTGCAGGAGAAGGTAGCTGCGCCTCTATTACTGACCACCAGGAGTGGTTCTATTACTTCCGAGACCACCACCAGAACTTCGAGCCGAACCTCTGTCGCTGATAAACCTCGCTGCCGTCGCCGGAGAACTCTTCCGGTAAGGGTTTTATTTGAGGTTTCTGCCTTTTGCATTTCGAAAAGGTTTTAACGCTGCGCAGTCTTTATAGTTGATCTACCGGAGCTTCTGGCCGCCGCCGGAGCTGTTGCGGGGCCTGTTCGAAATCGCAGTTGCTTCGTTTCGCTAGTTCAGTAAGTATTTTTGTTTCAAAAAACCTCGCGTTAGTATTCTGTTGTGTTCGGTTAATGAATGAGTTTTGATAACGTGGGGTCGAGTCCTAATTATTGTATGTTGCGATTAGTGTTGCTATGGTTATTGCGAACGTGACTGGGAGCTGAGGTTTTGGTTGCCGTCAGTTCGGGTTGAGGCGGAAAGGACTTTGTGAGATGTTTGGATTATGGATTTGCGTTTTGAGGTAGGGGCGCTTTCCAAAAACTATATTCTTATATATTGAAATTATTACATTTGTTGATTGTATCAGTCCTTTGTATTGTTTGGCTGTTTTGTATGATTATGGGTGTTTGTTTGACCCGACTGTTGTGTGGCTTTGTGAAACGAAATGCTTTTGAAATTAATTCTTTTAAAGCTTTGAGATCGAGTTGAATCCGTTGGAAATTGATTTGAATTGAATGGATTTTCTTGAGAATGTGTAAAATAGAATACACTCTTGATTTCAGCCTGGCTGGCTTTAAATGATCTGGTTTTTGATAAATGATTGTTGCTGAACCGTTTCTTTAAAGCTTTAGAAATGAGTTTATTCGGCTGATAATGAGTTGATTTTGAAACGGTTTTCTGGAAATATGTATTGAGGTTGACTATTGAATTTTGGCTTGCCTTTGAATTGATTTTGGATTTTGGGTTGTTGGAAAAGGATTGTGGAATGGTTTAGTTGGGACCCGAACCGGGTGGCAAAAGTCCAAGTTTTAGGGGGGGTGCTGCCGAAATTTCTACAAAATCCTAGTCTTGTTTGAAAAGTTATTTAAAAAGGATTGGATTTGAGAAGCTGTATTATTTGATTTATTAAGAGAATATTTATATTTTCAAGCTTAATTTATTTAGTGAACCTTATGCCTTGAGTTTGACTTATTTAGAAATGAACTATTTTTAACGTTTGAATCACTGAAGGAAAGAATGATGCTCTAATATTGATTTCAATATAAAAAGAAGCTTTTAGTGATTTCAAAGGAATCTAGACTTTTGATTGAGTAATTAAGTTTGAGGCATTTTGGAAGAGTTAGAAAAATGGGTTCCAAAAAGAAAACCTGAAAGTGGTTTGATTCAAATGAACCGGTTCCTTTTCAAATGAGTTGATTTTTGGACCGGGTTGGAACTTGTGATTTTGTATGGTCGGTTTCATAATAAATTTAGTTTTATTTACTTGAACCGAGAATCCATGATTTTAAGAGTTTCAATGAATTTTAAGGAATTGATATAGGTTGACCTTTCCTAAAGACTTGGGACTCTGCCGAGAAGCTTTTATTATAAAATCCCATTGTTGGATGGGTGGTTTTGAATACTTTGAAATAAATCCTTAACTTGCCATGGTTTTGGAAGTTTTGGAAAGAGAATGCCGAGAGTGGCTTTGTTTTAGACAGGGAACTCACTTTGAGTAAATTTGGCTTATGAGCCTGAGATGATTTGAGAAATGAGATCTTTAAAGCCAAGGCTGAAAAGAGTTGAAATTTGATTTCAAAGTGAAATGGCTTGAGAAAAGTGATTTGAGGCTTAAATGCCGGTTTTATGAATTTGATGATGTTGAATGGTAGAAGTGCTGTTTTGTTATGGGCCGGAATGGCTGTGTATGATTATGAATATTGGCTGGTTCTAGATTGAACCGTGAGCTGGAATGACTGTGTATGATATTGATTTATGGCTGATTGCTGAATGAGTTATGGGTCGTATGGCTGACTATGAATTATGAACTTAAGCCGGATGGCTGAGATGGATGTTGATCCATGGCTGGGACTGAATGAATATATGCTTGAGATACCTGGGTAGTAGCAAGGGTTATGGTTCGTCCCACTTGCTCCAGGTCAGAGACTGTGACGCCTGGGTAGTAGCGGTGGTAGTGGTGATTCCACTCGCTCCAGGTTGAGCTTTTAAACACCCGCCTGGGTAGTAGCCGCAGTAGTGGTTATTCCACTGGCTCTGGGTTGAGCGGGTAGTAGCAATGGGGTTGTAGCTCAAACCTACTTGCTCCGCGATGGGTGTTTCTGTCCATGGTTAGCTACCAGGACGTGTCGGGTTGGCTATATAACCGACAGATGATATCATCAGCCGCTAGGGACAGGCATGCATCATATGCATCTATGTGACATTGTTTGGGTGTGCATATTATACTTGGTGTGCCTATGTGATTAATTGCTAATTGTTCTACTTGCAATAACTATTTGTTTGTGCTTGCATCTTCCTATTTGTGTTTGCTACTGGGACTCTGTTGGACTGTGGTGATTGGTTGATGGTTGGATTGTTTGGGCCTAGGGCCGTGGTTGAAATGAGATGAACCGATGGTTGATTTCGGTTTTGTGTTTCTGGTTTGGAATAAAATATGAAAGGCTGTTTTGGTTCAGCATAGATAAACAGTTTTGAAAGGCTTTTGAGTTTTTGAGAATCGAATGGTTCCTCTTTCAGAAAATATTTCCGACTTTACTTTTATTGTAAACCGTTGTTTTTGAAAAGAGGCATAAGACGGTTATTAATCACTGGTACGGTTTATCTTCATGTATCCTATTATAGTAATTCCCAAAAAAACCCTCTACTGAGAACCCTTTCGAGGATGATGTTCTCACTCCCCTACATTTTTCCCCTTTCAGGATATGGGCGCAGAAGTTACGAAGAGTTTATTTAGTTGTTGAGATGCTTTGTATTGCCTTAGATTATTTATTGTACCCTCGCCTTTATCTTGATATATTCTGTAAGAGGGATAGGGATTGTATTGGTTAATGCTTGTAATAATATTTATATATTTGTATGTATATATATGGATGTACTCTTTATGAGTTTCTGTAAGTTGTATGGTATGTATGGATGTATGTTGTATAGCAAATGTATTTGTGGGAGCAGTTTTGCAGTTTAAAGTTTTAAACAGGCTGATATTTTAGTATTAAATAATATAAAAGTCGTCGTAATGTCCGAGCTATCAGAGTGGCACAGCCGGAAGCGTGAGCTTTGGTAGTTAGGGTGTTACATTATGGTATCAGAGCAGTCCTTCCTGTAGAGCCTGAAGAATGGACTAACTATGCTTCAGTTGCATACTCTGAGTATTTGTCATGTAATAGGTCTTGTCGAATGACGAGAATTAGAGCTTTATGCACATGACGATCTATTGATTGACGCCGTTAGTCTTGCATTGCATAATTCTTGGTATTAAGTTTGGCCGGCTTAATACTAGTGAATTATGTATATGAGAGCACTAATGGGTTATCATAGATGATATACGAGTTTTGAGTAAAGCGAATCGTGGGTTTTCGGAACGTTAGAAACTATTTCTCGAGGCTATTCAGTTGTGTCTTGAATTCTATTCGAATCGACCTGTTCTTTCATATCCTAACATGAAGTTCTTGTTTGCTAATCCTTTTGAAAAGTAGTTTGATTATTCCTCTATTCATATGCATTCTTGTTTGATTTTAATTGCATATGCTTGTTTGGAATCCTTGTTGCGTCTATCTTTCTCTGCTTGAGTTCTTCTTGATTTAAATATTCTTTGCTATATCTTTGAACTTGACTTAATGCGCTATGCCTTTTTAATTCCGGGTTCCAAGTCCATTCTTTGAGAAATTGTTGATTCAGTTTTTCTCTTATTTGACAGTGATTACAGCCAATTTTGAGATTTTTATGAAAATTGCTGATGAATAGATATATACTTATCTATAGGTGAAACTTTGAAGATTTCTTACACAGTTTAACAACTACTTATTTCTAACACTTCGCCCGTGCTTTTACTGGTTTGCAAAACTGTATTTACTTTAAATACAAATTGCCTTCCTAGTAATTCTACTATAGCCCCAATGCACATCTTCATTGGATTATGTATTTGGGTATTTTTTTCAAAATTCCGGAAGGAAGGGATTTTTTGTTTTTATTCCAGTTGAGTTTCATTTGATAAACTTTACTTAATTCATTTTGATTTGAGTTTGATTTAGCATACTACATGGTTTATGCCATTGTTGTTCTTTTGAAAATGTTGGACTCATGGCTTTCTTATGAGCGAACTCGTTCCTTCTTAAGCTTTTTATCTCTATGAATGTCATACGTGACTCTGTTTTTAATTATACATCTACCTTTTGGGAACACTACAATCAATCTCAACTTTCCTTTCTCTGGTGAATCTCATTCTTATATGAGTTAGTTTGATTCGTTTCAAAAATAGTGCATCATTTATCCTCTCATTGTCTTTACAAGAGTTTTTAGTCAAAGATTTCTCCTTGGGAAATTACTAATGATTGGGTTGCCTTTTCCTATGACTTTTGTATTCTTTTGGATCAATTGAAAGCTTGTTTGATGTCTTATATCTAGTGGATCTTGTTTGAACTATTTTGATTTAAGATCCTTTCTAGTATGGCTTGACTCCTTTTTAGTACGTCTTAAACTTCTTGAATGTTCTTCTGAGACGGTGATTTCAAGAACACTTTTGGAGTCTTTTTTTGAACTTTTTAAAGAAGTTTTGAATTCTCTTTGAAGAAATATTAAACGGAATTTATTTTATGTTGCTTGATTGAGATTGAAAACATTGTTCAATTTTGACGAAGTTAATTTAAAGTTGGCATGCGCTATTTTAAGTGAAGTTTTGAAAAGCTTCCTTGTTTAGTGGAAACCGGTTTGTTTGTAACGCACCACTTATTTCCTTTACCAATTTGTAAGCAAACTTTTACCTCGGATTTTCTTTTCCAAATAGAGTTTAATTTTCTCTTTCGCCCTTGCTATGAATGTTATACACGCTTGTTTGAATATGAACTTTGAGGATTTTTGAACAAGCATTTGATTACTTCCGAGTTTTTATGAACTGCTTTTGGTTAAGTTGTACATCTAATTATCTTTCTAAAATATTTGAGGAAATATTTTAGCTTTTAGCCAAAGTTGTGTGCATTTGTTTTTGGAACTCTACAAAATCTACTTCAACATGAAATTGTATTGAAGTAAAGCCACGTTTATGCTTTTGTTACTCTTTTGAAGGATGTTTGTTGTTTAACTTCTCTTTCAGACTGCGAAGTGATTTTTTTTGCAAGTTTTCGATTCTTTTAAGAACAATGTATTCGGAAGTATTTTAATTATGCTCTTGAGTTCTGTGAGCTTTGTCTTGGGTCTGAGATATTCTTTTCTGTAAACCTCATACTTCTTCGACTCAGCTTGGAATTGTTTCAAACTAATGCGCTGATTTTCTGCTTATTGGTCCTATTGAATTTCTATGATCCAAGGGTTATTTTTGGAGTTGTCAATCGATTTATTTCTAGCAAACTTCTTTGCTTGAACACCCTCGTTTATCTGGAATTGGATACATTCTCTCAAATCTATGAGTACTATCTTTGACATTTGACTCTCCTTTCTAGAATCTTGTATCCTTCTAAGTAGACTCGAGAATCGTTTGATATCACGTGCGACTTGTAGACATAGTAACACGATGCGTTAGTTCTTTAAGACGTGATATGTGTATACGGAAGTTGAAGCGGTAGTTGTGCAACGTTATGAGTTGTGGGTGTTTTGTTCCTTGCGAACGGATTTGCGATTGTCAGGCTTATGATCGAATATGGGCATTGTTAAGTGATTGATGAATTTGGGAAGTCGAAACTTTGAGGTTGGTACGAGATTAGTGTGTGGGTGTTGAGCACGTCGTTGTAACCTCATCCTATTTTATAGCCTTCAATGCCTTGCCTTGCTATCACATGTTTGACCCATGTCATCTTTTGCATTGAGCCTACCTTGTAACGTTTGCTTTGCAATCACACCCCTACCTTTGCATCCTTATGCATATGACAATTAAAGTATTTGAAAATCGTATATATGTTTATATGATGAGATATTTTTGCTTCTTTCTTAAATGTGTTTAAGGATGAACTGTTATGAAATTTCCTTCATTTTGTATCAATTTTTGAGGGCGAAAATTTTTATAAGGTGGGTAGAATTTAAGACCCAAAACCTTTGAAAAAGGACTATCATTAGCTAATTTCAAATTCAGTGTTTCTATAGCTTTAATTTCAGAAATTTTTTTATTAAAGAAAATTAAAGCAAGTTTTGATTTGTTAAATTTGAGATAAGTTATGATTATTATCCAATTTGATAATTATTGGACTATTTTCTATAATTATATTATAAAGTTGGTAGTTGTGAAATAATAAGGATTTTTATATGATTTGGATTAAATACTTAATATTTTAAATATTAATACTGTTACTTTGGAAAATAAAGGGTTTAATTATATTATTTCCAATTATTTTGATTTGGGTATTTTATTGAAAATAATTTGTGAAATTGATGAGCAAATAATATTTTCTATATATACATAGTGTTGGATTTAATTTGGGTTTCAATTACTATATTATTCCCAATTTTATGTGAAATTACTAAAATGCCCTTAACCCTAATTTTCAAAATAATGAAAACCCTAATCCCCAACCCAGCTGCCGCATCCTATTTGTTTCCCTTCCTTCTCTCAGTAACGCAACACACACAGCAGCAACCGCTGCAAAACGATGCAGAGGAAAGAAAGGGGTAGGAGGAAAACGGGAAAGAAGAGAGGGGAGAGGGGAGGAACGGCGCCGGCGAGGAGCCGCTATTGCCGCAGCCGCACCGCCGCAGCAGTCCATGCTACCAGGGTCCCCTTCGCACCACCACGTTGCCACCGATTTGCCGCCGTCAAAGTTTCCTACGTCTCCACTGTTCGCGCAGAAGAGGGTTTGAGGGGGAGCAGCTGTTGCGCGCGAGCCAGAGAAGCTCGTTCTCGTTGATCTGCCGTCGTTGGGGTCGCGCACAGAGGAAGCGCGAGAAGGAGTCGTCGTGGAGCCCGCCGCCGCCGTCACTGTAACCGCGCCGTCGCCGTTCCCTGAAGCCCGTGTCGCCATCGAGCCCAGATGAGAGGAGAGACCGGGCCTGAACCTCGACGAGCTGGGAAGAACCGGCGCCGCCGCTGTGCCGTCATCGTGGACACCACCGCCTCTGTCGGAATGGCCGTCGCCACTGCCACCATCTGAGCTCGCCGTTGCTGGTGATGGCAAGCTAAACCGCAGTCAGAAGAGGGTTCAGACCACCGCAGGTGTCGCTGCTGGAGAAGGGAGCTGCGCCTCTGTTTCTGACCACCGGGAGTGGTTCTGTTACTTTCGAGACCACTGCCGAAACTTCGGGCCGAACCTGTGTCGCCGGTAAACCTTGCTGCCGTCGCCAGAGAACTCTTCCGGTAAGGGTTTTTTTTGAGGTTTCTGCCTTTTGCATTTCGAGAAGGTTTTAACGCTGCGCAGTCTTTATAGTTGATCTACCGGAGCTTCTGGCCGCCGCCGGAGCTGTTGCGGGGCCTGTTCGAAATCGCAGCTGCTTCGTTTCTCTAGTTCAGTAAGTATTTGTGTTTTGGAAAACCTCGCGTTAGTATTCTGTTGTGTTTGGTTAATGAATGAGTTTTGATAACGTGGGGTCGAGTCCTGATTATTGTATGTTGCGATTAGTGTTGCTATGGTTATTGCGAACGTGACTGGGAGCTGAGGTTTTGGTTGCCGTCAGTTCGGGTTGAGGCGGAAAGGACTCTGTGAGACGTTTGGATTATGGATTTGCGTTTTGAGGTAGGGGCGCTTTCCAAAAACTATATTCTTATATATTGGAATTATTACATATGGGTACTAATGTGAGGATGTGTATTTGGTGATTGTATCAGTCCTATGTATTGTTTGGCTGTTTTGCATGATTATAGGTGTTTGTTTGTCCCGACTGTTGTGTGGCTTTGTGAAACGAAATGCTTTTGAAATTGATTCTTTTAAAGCTTTGAGATCGAGTTGAATCCGTTGGAAATTGATTTGAATTGAATGGATTTTCTTGAGAATGTGTAAAATAGAATACACTTTTGAATTCAACCTAGCTAGCTTTAAATGATCTGGTTTTTAATAAATGATTGTTGCTGAACCGTTTCTTTAAAGCTTTAGAAATGAGTTTATTCGGCTGATAATGAGTTGATTTTGAAACGGTTTTCTGGAAATATGGTATTGAGGTTGACTGTTGAACTTTGGCTTGCCTTTGAATTGATTTTGGATTTTGGGCTGTTGGAAAAGGATTGTGGAATGGTTTAGTTGGGACCCGAACTGGGTGGCAAAAGTCCAAGTTTTAGGGGGGGTGCTGCCGAAATTTCTACAAAATCCTAGTCTTGTTTGAAAAGTTATTTAAAAAGGATTGGATTTGAGAAGCTGTATTATTTGATTTATTAAGAGAATATTTATATTTTCAAGCTTAATTTATTTAGTGAACCTTATGCCTTGAGTTTGACTTATTTAGAAATGAACTATTTTTAACGTTTGAATCACTGAAGGAAAGAATGATGCTCTAATATTGATTTCAATATAAAAAGGAGCTTTTAGTGATTTCAAAGGAATCTAGACTTTTGATTGAGTAATTAAGTTTGAGGCATTTTGGAAGAGTTAGAAAAATGGGTTCCAAAAAGAAAACCTGAAAGTGGTTTGATTCAAATGAACCGGTTCCTTTTCAAATGAGTTGATTTTTGGACCGGGTTGGAACTTGTGATTTTGTATGGTCGGTTTCATAATAAATTTAGTTTTATTTACTTGAACTGAGAATCCATGATTTTAAGAGTTTCAATGAATTTTAAGGAATTGATATAGGTTGACCTTCCCTAAAGACTTGGGACTCTGCCGAGAAGCTTTTATTATAAAATCCCATTGTTGGATGGGTGGTTTTGAATACTTTGAAATAAATCCTTAACTTGCCATGGTTTTAGAAGTTTTGGAAAGAGAATGCCGAGAGTGGCTTTGTTTTAGACATGGAACTCACTTTGAGTAAATTTGGCTTATGAGCCTGAGATGATTTGAGAAATGAGATCTTTAAAGCCAAGGCTGAAAAGAGTTGAAATTTGATTTCAAAGTGAAATGGCTTGAGAAAAGTGATTTGAGGCTTAAATGCCGGTTTTATGAATTTGATGATGTTGAATGGTAGAAGTGCTATTTTGTTATGGGCCATAATGGCTGTGTATGATTATGAATATTGGCTGGTTCTGGATTGAACCGTGAGCCGGAATAGCTGTATATGATATTGATTTATGGCTGATTGCTGAATGAGTTATGGGCCGTATGGCTGACTATGAATTATGAACTTAAGCCGGATGGCTGAGATGGATGTTGATCCATGGCTGGGACTGAATGAATATATGCTTGAGATACCTGGGTAGTAGCAAGGGTTATGGTTCGTCCCACTTTCTCCAGGCCAGAGACTGTGACGCCTGGGTAGTAGCGGTGGTAGTGGTGATTCCACTCGCTCCAGGTTGAGCTTTTAAACACCCGCCTGGGTAGTAGCCGCAGTAGTGGTTATTTCACTGGCTCTGGGTTGAGCGGGTAGTAGCAATGTGGGGCAATTTCTGAGCTTTCCAGGCCCAAAAGCAACTCATTTCTGAGTCTATTTGATGCAAAATTCAAGTTTGGACAAGGGGGGAGCAATTAGTTAGTGTAGGAAGCATGCCTTAGGTTAGATTTAGCGAGAGAAGCTCCCTCTTTTCTCTAGAAATTAGGGTTCTTAGTTTAGTTTCATCTTAGATTTAGGTTTAATTATCTGTTCTGATTTAATTTCCTTTATTTTTCATTGTTGATTTGCTTTAATTTCCTTAGTCCCTTTTGTTAATTTCTCTTTTATGCCTCTTTTTAGTTTATGAACACTTTTGTTGATTTTAATTTCATTTAATGCAATTTGAGGTTTTACATTCTTTTCTTGCTTCTTTGAGTTGTTATTGTTAATTTCTTGCATTAGGTAGTGGTAGAATTTATTATTCCTTGCAATTTACTATGTTTTCCTTTTATGCCTAGTAAGTGTTTGACAAAATGCTTGGCTTAGGTTTAGCGTAGTTTTTGAGCATTCTTGGCTTGGAAAGAGAAATTAGGCAATCTTGAGTCATTAATACCCAACTCATGTTGGTGATCTAGAGTTATTAGTTAATATTGTTTCCATTGACTCTAATCTCTTGCTAAATCAATTAGTAAGTTGATTAGGACTTTTCGATTGAGATTAACTAGTCCTATTTGACTTTATTCCTATGTTGAAGATAACATTGTATCTTTTTCCGATGTTGAAGATGACTAAATAGGATTAGCTCTTGTTAATTATTGTATGATCATTAATGACTAGGATAGAAAGCCCAGGTTCTCAATCCTTACCATGAATTCCTCTTTTTATTAGTTGTTATATTTAGTTGTTTGATTTACATTTCTTGCCGTTTTAATTTCTTGTTTTATCAACCCAACCCCCTTTAATCTTATAACCAATAATTGAGCACTCGATTGTGATTCCTAGGGAGAACGACCCGGGACTAATACTCTCGATTATTTTTATTGGGTTGGACTTGTGACAACCAGAAATAAAACTTTGATTTGAGGATCGATTGTCGGTTTGGGCTATGCTTACAACAAAATTATTTTATTAAATTTTGAACTGGTACAAAACCTCATATCATTGGACATTTTCTATTACGGACTCACAGACATAGCTAAGATGTTCCTAGATCATTCTGCAGGTGGTTCAATACACATGAAAAAGACAATTGACAAAGCTCAAGAACTCATTCAGATAGTTGCCAGCAACTAGCACCTATACTCATCTGGTGAGACTCCAATGAAAGGAGAGGTCAAGACAGTGTTTACTAAATCTATCCCTCCGAAACAAAGTGAATCATTAACCCAACAGCCACACCTTCTCACACAACAAATGCTAAGCTTGCAAGAAGTATTGTAGGAAACCCAAGCCTCCAACCAGAGTATGGAGGCACGGTTGAATCAGGCTGAATAGCATTTATCTGAACGGATAAGAGAAGAGTGCCAAGCTATCTAATTGAGCAGTGAAAGGGCATTGGATATCTAGCCTCAGAAAAATAGAGCGCAAGGTAAAGAGGAAACACCAGAGAGTGAAAACATAGCAACCCAGGGCACTACCAAGTGCGCTGAATGCCCAGAGAGGAGCAACACTAGCGTTCAACGCCCAGCAGGGGTCACCAAGGGCGTTCAACACCCAGAAAGGCGAGGAGGCATAAATGCCAATTCAGAGGACGTCCTCCCTAGACATCCTGACAATCCCTTTCTAGTGACTCTGGCCACTTATTCTGCAGTACCTAAAGCCCTGGAGTACAAGTCCAAGTTGCCATATCCTCAGAGACTTCAGAGGGCAGAAAAGGATAAGCAATTCGCCAAGTTCTTAGAAGTTTTTAAGAAGCTGGAGATCCAAATCCCCTTTGCAGAGGCTCTTGAACAAATGCCTTCATATGCTAAGTTCATGAAGGAAATACTGAATAACAAGAGGGATTGGAAGGCAGTAGAGACAATGGTGCTTCCTAAGGAGTGTAGTGCAGTCATTCAGAGGAATCCTCCAGAGAAACTGTAGAGACCTCTCACTCTTTCCAGTGACATAGTGCCTACCCCAAGCATAGAGTGCAAGGCCATCATAATGGATCCTGAATTCGTACCAAAGGAAGAAGTACAAGTTGCTAAAGGGTCAGAGGAGAAAGAAGCCACAGAAAAGACTAAGGTTACACAGTCACATACCACCTCTATGACACCCATTCAAGAGTTTGAAGCACCACACCCTCAGAAGCCCTAAAAGGAGACCAAGGATGAGCACTACTCACAATTCCTGGAAGTCTTTAAGAAGCTGCAAATCAATATTCCTTTTGCTGAGGTTTTGGAGCAAAAGCCTCTCTCTACTGGAAGAAACTTCATTGATGCTAAGAGAGGCAAATTGGTGCTGAGGTTACATAAGGATTGGATGGTTTTCAAGGTCTTTAAACCTCCACTACCCCCTGATAAAGGAGATGCTTGCATGCAGAGTACAATGCTGAAACTTCCTCCCTTGGTGGAAACTCATACAGTTTCCCCAACCATCAAACCAAAGTTTGGTGTTGGGTGTGCACTATCAACCAAGGAGGAAGGTCCTAAGAGAAGGATGCCTAGGGAATCGAAAAACAACAATATCTCTACTGAAGGCTTCTCACCAGGGACGGGGGTAGTATTCCCTGCAAGCCCAATCCTACCTCATGCAATGAACAAGATCCTATCTCTTTAGCATATTAAGCTGATCCATGAGAGCACAAGAAGGAAGCTCCCAGTGAGGAGTGAGGATTTATTCCTTTATGACTATCTTCCTCCTTGAAGAAACTGACCGTCAAGCTAGTGACGGCAAAGAAGCGCTTGTTGGGAGGAAACCCAACCATGAGTAGAGTACTATTATTTTTATTTCTTTTGTTTATCTCCATTTACTTTCATTTTAATTAATTTCCCTAAGTTTCCTGATGCGCATAAACTAGTTATGCTACGATTTAGGAAATTGCACGATCGGCAAAATTCCTTCCGGCAAGTGCACCGGTTATCGTCAAGTAAAAACTCACAATAGAGTGAGGTCGAATCCCACAAGGATTGGTTGAGTGAGCAATTCGGATTAGAAGTGTGTTCTAGTTGAGCAGAATCAAGATTTAGATGAGAATTGCGGAATGTAAAATTGGCGGGAAACGTAAATGACAAGAAATTTAAATGGCGGAATCTTAAATTGCATGAAGTAAAGAGCAGAAGCTAAATTGCTGAAATTAAAGGGAATGGGGGTGATTGCATGAATTTAATTGCAGAATGTAAAGAGAAAGTGGAAATCAGAAATGGGGAATTCATTGGGTTATAGGAGATATTGAGATCTCCGAATCAAAACATGTTTATCTCTTCCTCAACCAATGCGTTCATTGAATTTTGCTTGGCAATCTTATATGATTGGATCCCAATCCCTTGGCTCACCAATTCTCTCTAAAAACGAACAAATTCCCAATCCCTTGGTTTAAATGTTC
Source organism: Arachis ipaensis (assembly GCF_059453495.1). Classification (NCBI taxonomy): domain Eukaryota; kingdom Viridiplantae; phylum Streptophyta; class Magnoliopsida; order Fabales; family Fabaceae; genus Arachis; species Arachis ipaensis. Next base: position 69,899,904 of record NC_142438.1, read on the forward strand.
ATAAGAAGAGATGATGCTCGATCACTGATTATACCACACAGTTTCATGAACCACAATTTGGTAGGATTACATGTCACAATATCCATCCAAACCCCAATCCAATTCACTGTGAGAAAGCTTCTCTAGCATGAATCCTCCATTCCTTTCCCAAGGTTCCGAAGGATTCCAATTATGGGTAGTTTCTTTCCCAAGACAACTACCCAATGGAATTAGATCGAGAAGCTTTCTAACAAAATTCAAGAGAAAAGATTGAAGAAGAAGATAAACTATTATTGATTCATTGAATTACAATAGAGCTCCCTAACCCAATGAAAGGGGGTTTAGTGAGTCATAGCTCTGAATTCAATTACAAAGATATGAAAACTAGCCAAATGAAAAAGTAAAGGTCCTCCTAACTTAAATTCTATCCTATTTATACACTTTCTATATTGAGCTTCTGTTGTGTTTCTTGGGCTTTGAGGCCTCTCCCTGCTTTCCTTTTGCCTTGGGTTTATGATCCATAATCTTGATGAGGCTGTTGATCCAAAATCTGTAACATTCATTGAGCCAACTTAGTGATAATCAAATAATGACACATGACTCAATAAATTGAAATTTCAGACTCATCAATCCTTCAGGCCCAATCCCATAAACCATGATATTCAATTGGGTTTCATACCAGAGTAAGTTTAAGTTAATGTTTGTGCTCAAATACTAACTTAAACCGCAATATTGTTGGCCCAGAAACCTTTTCCAAGAGTGGCGTTTAAGTTGCAGTTTAAGCTTAAACTGTAGCTTAAACGCCAGACACTTCCAGTGATGCCTTTTGTGGAAGCACGTTTAAGCTTCAGTTTAAGGTTAAACTGAAGCTTAAACGTGGAAATGGAAGAAGGCAGCCCTGGAGGGTAACTTAGTCGAACACGTTTAAGCTTCAGTTTAAGGTTAAACTGAAGCTTAAACGTGGAGATAGAAAAGGCAGCCCTGGAGGTCGAACACGTTTAAGCTCCAGTTTAAGGTTAAACTGGAGCTTAAACGTGGAAATGGAAGAAGGCATCCTGGAGGTCGAACACGTTTAAGCTCCAGTTTAAGGTTAAACTGGAGCTTAAACGTGGACGCTGAGAAAGGTAGCCCTGGAGGTGTCGAACACGTTTAAGCTCCAGTTTAAGGTTAAACTGGAGCTTAAACGTGGAAATGGAGAAAGCAACCCTGGAGGAGAAAACTTGGTCGAACACGTTTAAGCTCCAGTTTAAGGTCAAACTGGAGCTTAAACGTGGAAATGGCTCCCTGGTGCACTTCCCATTTCTGGCGTTTAACCTCCAGTTTAAGGTTAAACTGGAGGTTAAACGTGGAAATGCTTCCTGATTGGCATTCTCATTCTGGCGTTTAACCTCCAGTTTAAGGTTAAACTGGAGGTTAAACGTGGAATGCTTCTTTGGTGAGACTTTCATTCTGGCGTTTAACCTCCAGTTTAAGGTTAAACTGGAGGTTAAACTTCAGTTTCAGCATTTCTTAGCCTTCATGATTCTGGCGTTTAAGCTCCAGTTTAGGCTTAAACTGGAACTTAAACTCCACATGTGATATTCAAGCTTCCTTTATTGACTTTGTTGCTTCCTTGCCTAGCCTCTTCTTCCCTGAAATCATCCAAACAATTGCATCAAAGTCTTGCAAAATTTCATGAGAAATCTTCCATTCATAGCATTCAAGTAATATAACTAAAAACTCATGGAATTTGCATCAAAATCATACTGTTTGGATGGTTCATTGCTTTGTTCTTCTTTTAACCATTCTTGGTTACTTTAAGCTCAAGAAAATGCATAAAACATCTAAAACTATCAAAAAAATGCTAGTGAAACTAGCCTAAGATGCCTTGGCATCACAACACCAAACTTAATACTTGTTTGTCCCTAAGCAAGTCCTGAGTTATTTGAGAAGAAAGTATGAAACAGAAAGCAATTACATTGGCTATATTAGCAAGCATTTGAAGTTCATCAGAAGGGTTTTATGCAGAAAGTTGCAGCATCACTTTTCCATACTTATCAAGTAAGATCATCACTTTTTCATTGCATCCATCAAACACTGCTATGGCCTCTTGTTATTCTTATGTCCTTGGCACTTTTCTCTTCTTTGTTTTTCTTTTCTTTTTCTTAGAGCTCCTTTGCTCCTTGTTTGCTTGGTGTCATGTGTTGCACAAGCCTTTGGCATTTTCTTTTTCTTATCAGTGCACTACACATATCCACTTCAGGCATTTTAGTTCACATTTCTTCTTGAGACATTGGTGCCCAGCACCTCTTTGTGTGACTAAATGTTTTGTATTTAGGTTGCTCTTGATAATGGACTTTTGGTTGATAATCCCGGGTTAGTTAACCCAAGTTACCAAGTGTTGAAACACTCCTCAGAACCTATTCATCCAAGCATATCCTTAATACATGAACACCACAGGCATTTGTCTCAGAAGTTCAAACCATTGGTGCCTAGCTTATTTTCTCAAATTTTTTTCTTTTTGGTTGCCCTTTTTCAGTGGCTTTTTCTTCTTCTTTTTCTTTCTTTTTCATGGCCAAAGACATTTATTCATCAAGATCCATAGACAGTTTTCAATTTCTACATAAAAAATGATAATTCTACACTCTATTTCCAGTGATCTGACTGAACAATCAAGCATGCATACCACCACTTAATTCTACTTGATTTGTCACTAATTTAGCCAAGTTACTTTTGTTCAAACTTTTCTTTTATTTTTGGAAACAGAACAAGCATGGCAAGCACTTGTTTAAGAAGGTGAAGTTATATCCAAACATCTAGGCATTCACTTTATTCAAAGCAATAACAGACACTCATACTAAAAAAAAAACTCCACATAAAACTTAAATGACTTATGATGAAAGAAAGCTCATAAAGACAATTCACCAATTATCATTTGATTATTAAGGAACGAGACCACCTCTTATTTATTGCTTGGTTCTTCTTAATTCTTGGGATCCTGCTTCTTCTTGCTTCCTGCCTCTTTTTGACCACTTGTGCTTCCTTTGTCTTTTCTTATGAGCTTTTTCCAGAATCCAGCCTTTTTCATTGTTTCTTCCACTCCTTTTTCAAGGATCATTGCCTTGTTTATTTCTCCTTCTTTCCTCCCTTTGAAATACTCATCAAAAGCTGGGAATGCTGGGTCCATCTTGTGTAGATGTTCCCCTATGTAGTTAAGCTTGATTTGCGAACTGATGTTGTAATCAGCTTGGACTGAGTATCTTGCATTCTGTAAAGTGGTGGCTTCCTTGATTGCCAAGACATTGGCATCTTGGTGTTGGCATATGTGGCTGAAGGATTCCTGTAAGTGTAAATTCTGTTCCCTTTGCAGATCTAAGAATCTTGATTCAAAGTTCCTTTGCATATCCATCATTTTTAGGTGAAAGTCCTCTTGTCTCTCCTGAGACCTCATGTATTGTTGAGACATTCCTTCCATGATTTCCTGCATTCTGCTCATATCCATGGGGTCTCTGGGAATTCGTTGTCTTCTTTCTGGGATTGCTTGCTCTTCTTGCTCTTCTTCTCTGTCTTCTCCTTCCTGTCCTTCTTGTTCTGCTTCTTGCTCTGCTTCCGCTTGTTGCCCTTCTTCATTTCTTCTTCTTGTGTGTCTTGGAGCAGTTGGGCCAAGAGTCATTCTGTACGCAGTTATGGCCAATCCAGGATATATCCAATTAGGTCTTTCATCTTCAAGTGGTACTTGGGCATCGATGCATAGTCTAATGATGGTGCTAGGGAAGTGAAGCCAGGATTCAGGGTCACTTTTCTCACTAAACTCTTGTATCTGTTCAGCAATGAGTTTATGAACTTTGATCTCCCCTCCCACCATAATGCAATGAAGCAAGATGGCTCTTTTAGGGACTATTTCTGAAGAGTTTGCAGTGGGTAGGATGGATCTCCTAACTATTGCATACCACCCTTTAGCTTCAGGTGTTAGGTCTCCCCTTCTCAAGACTCTTGGAGCCCCTCTTGTTTTTCTCACCCATTCAGCTCTGATGGCACAAAGATCTTCAGCAATAGTCGTGTAGTCAGGTTCTCCTATCATCCTTTCCTCATAACTTGCTTGGCTGAAATGTATGTTTTTCAGGCCAAGAGTTTTCATGATTGCCTTGGGGCTGAAGTCAACTTCCACCCCTCTCACATAGCTTTTGTATGTGGGTTTCTTGGTTGAGTCTTCCCTCACTGCATTTGCATAGAACTCCTTCACCAAGTTGATGTTGATTTTAGTGATTGGCTTAGTCAGGAGCTCCCACTTCCTCTTTTTGATCTTCTCCCAAACACCTGGGAACTCATCCTTTTCAAGGTCAAAGGGAACCTCAGCTAGTACCCTTTTAGGTCTCATCCATTCGGCTTGAATCTCATGGAAAACTGATTTGTATCTCCTTGCATCGAATTCCCTGTTCTCCTCCATTGGTTGCTTGTCTTTTCTTCTTTTGTGGCTAGATGAAGCTGCCATTGGTTCTTTAGTTTTGGGGTAAGTGACAAGCTAAAGTTGACAAGGTGAAGCAAGAAGTGTTGTTGGAAATGTGGGGAGGTTGTTTTCGGCAAGAGATAGTTTATGCTATGATGAAGAAAATGTGCATGAAGGAGATTTGGTGGTGTTGAACTCGTTCCCCAAGTGGTTCTTTATAGGGCCCTTAAGTGAAAAATGGACGGCTAGGGTGGTTTGTGAAGGGTGGCTTGATGGTAAATATATGAATTAGGGAGAAGGACGAATTGCTTTTCATTTTCTTGGAAGTATTCTGGGTGCATTAGGTTGTACATGTAGCAATCTTTTCTTGCAGAACTTCCTTTTCCCATGTGTTAGCTTCAAAGACTTGTGAACTTTCTTTTTGACCAAGCACCGTACCTCCCTTTGTCTTTTTCCTCCATTTTTGTCTTTTCTTTTGTACCTGCACAAACAAACAAGTTTGCTATCATTTTTCGGTCCATGTGAATGATGAATAGTACTTGCACATGTAAATCAATGATTGACTCCATGAGCTTATAGCCGTGACTTTTGTATGTATGCACACTTATTATTGGACACCAAACTTAGTGTTTGGTAAAGTCTCCTGATGACATGAAATCCATATTGGTTGTCCTTAATGAATGTGCATAATTCTAATAAATCATAGTCACTTTGGCTCTTTGATTCTAAACAAAGTTACTACCCTAAGTAATTGAAACCAAAGTATTAAAACATGCGAATGGTCTACTTGTCATGAATTTCGAAATCCAGAGGAACTTCTTGCTTTTCATGAACCGTGTTCAAAGAGGAACACCAAACTTAATGTTTGGTTGTGCTCTTTGCATGAAAAATTGAATGCATTTTGAATAAAGTTTGGGGTGCCCTTAGGCACACCAAACTTAGAGACAAATTGTATTTTATATGCAATGTTTAGTGCACTCTTTCAGCAGTTGTCCTGAGGATTCAAGTTCATGCATAAGAAACCATGCTTTATTAGATGCAAAACAACACAAAAAAGAGTAAGGATATTAAAAACATGGGTTGCCTCCCATGAAGCGCTTCTTTAACGTCACTAGCTTGACGGTTGTCCCTTGTTAGGGTGGATTGTAGTGCTTGACGTCTTCTCCTCTCACTATGCAAACGTCTCCACTTGATTCCTTCATGACCTCTAAATGTTCCATAGAAAGAACTTTCCTGATTGTGAACACTTGAGGGAGCTGGGAAGGAATGGTTTTGAGGCCAGGTGGGATTGGCAGATAATGACTTGATATCACTTTATCTCCCGGAGAAAAACCTTCAGTGGGAATTTTCTTGTTTCTCCACCCTCTTGGCAATTTCCCTATCATTCTTCCCTTTCTCTTGAGGATTTCTTCATTGACCCTTATGCTAGGAGGATCCTTCTGATCTGTTTCCATTGATTCTTGTGGCTTTAACTCTTGCAACTCCTGTTTGCCTTCAAAAGACTGTTTTAGAGTTTCAGCTGCTGGATTACTTTCCTCCAAACACAGATGACTACTATCATCCTTAGGCTTTTCAGGTTCTGGTTCAGGCTCAGATGCAGGTTTGAAAACTTTGAAAATGAGCTGTTCATCATGTATTCTCAGAATTAGCTCTCCTTGTTCTACATCTATGAGCGCTCTAGTAGTGGCTAGAAAAGGTCTTCCCAGAATGATAGGGTGTAGGTAGCTTTCCTCCATGTCCAAAATGACAAAGTCTGTGGGGAAGTAATAATCTCCCACTTTCACCAGCACATTCTCAACCACCCCTTCAGCTTGCTTCTGAGTTTTGTCAGCCAGTTGTATGATTACATCAGTGGATCTCACCTCATTCAGTTGTAGCCTCTTCATAAGAGTTAGAGGCATCACATTTATGCTAGCTCCTAGATCACAGAATCCTCTGTCAATTTTTGTTTCTCCTATGATGCAAGGAATATGAAAACTTCCTGGGTCTGTTTTCTTAGAGACTGTGTCCTTCTTGATGAGGGCACTGCATTCTTTGTTCATTGTTACCGTTTGTCCTCCCTTCAAAACTCTTTTCTTGCTCAACAATTCCTTTAAATACTTGATGTGTGTAGGCATTTGATGGAGAATCTGAAGAAAGGGAATATTGATATGGAGAGACTTAAATGTCTCTAAAAACCTTGAATAGGTTTTCCCTTTTTCACCTTCTCCTAACCTCTGAGGAAATGGTGCTTTTGGTTGGTATGTTTCCATCGTGCCTTTTTGCAGTTCCTTGGCTTGCTCAGTTTCACTTTCCTGCTTAGCTTCCTCCACACCTTCCTTCAAGATTTCTGGCTCCTGTTCTGAGGATCTGATTCCTTCTTCTTCTGAGACTTCTTTCAATATGGTGATGGCTTTGCATTCTTCCCATCTCACTCCCTTTTGTTCCCCTTTAGGATTCTTTTCTGTGTCACTAGGGAACACTGCAGTTGATTTGGGGGCCTGTTGAGATAGCTCTCCTACTTGAGACTCCATCCTCTTGAGTTTTTCACCATGGTTTCTTAAGGTAGTTCTCACATCATCCCTGAAGCTTTTCAATTCAATTATGTCCTGACCCATGTGTGCCAGCACTCCTTCTATCCTGTTTAATTGATCTTGAAATTGTTGGTTCGGGTTAGGTTGGGTAGGTTGATTATTTTGGCCATGATATGGTGGTTGAGAGTAAGTGTTTTGTGTGGCTTGGTATGATCTTTGGTTGGAGTTTTGGTATGTGGACTTGTTATGTTGGTTTTGCTGGTTTCCCCACCCAAAGTTTGGGTGGTTTTTCCAGCCTGGGTTGTAAGTGTTGGAATGTGGATCATATGGTTGCCTTTGTTGATTTCCTACATAATTGGCCTCTTCCCAATCACCTCCTTCAGTGCTTTCTTCCTCTTGCTCTTGTGTGTGTATTGCAGCCACTTGTTTTGTTTCTAATTTCCTGGTGAGCTCTGCTAGTTGCTTGGTAAACACCTTGTTTTGGGCTAGAATTGTATCAACATGGTTCAGCTCCATGACTCCCTTAGTGTTGTGTCTCTCTGATGCATAGTAGTACTCGTTCTCAGCCACTGTCTCAATCACTTCAATGGCTTCTTCCACAGTCTTTTTCCTGTTCAATGAACCTCCTGATGAATGGTCTACAGCCTTCCTTGATTCATAAGACAGTCCATCATAGAAAATATGCAATTGCACCCAGTCATGGAACATGTCTGGTGGGCATTTCCTTGTCAAATCTTTGAATCTCTCCCATGCCTCGTAGAGAGTTTCACCATCTTGTTGTCTAAACGTCTGAACCTCAGATCGAAGCCTATTGACCTTTTGTGGGGGGTAGAAACGTGCCAGAAACTTGCTTTCCACCTCATCCCAGGTTGTTAGGCTCCCCCTTGGGAATGATTCCAGCCACTTAGCTGCCTTGTCCCTAAGTGAAAATGGGAACAAAAGCAGTTTATATGCATCTTCCTGGACTCCATTGGACTTCACAGTGTCACAAATTCTCAGAAATTTTGTGAGATGTTGGTTTGGGTCTTCATTAGCACTTCCACCAAATGAACAATGATTCTCCACAAGTGATATTAGCTGTGGTTTGAGCTCAAAATTGTTGGCCTGAATGGGTGGTTTCTGGATGCTGCTACCACAATTCCCAGAGGTTGGGTTTATGTATGAACTAATAACCCTCCTCTCAGGAATGGCATTGTTTCCATCAGCTCTCTCATGGTTGTGAACTTCTCTATCCATGTTGAGATCTAAAGCTTCCTCAAAATTGTCCTCAGATTCTCCTTCAGATTCCTCTTCTCCCAGTACTCTCTTCCCTCTTGCTTCCCTTCTCAGTCTATGAAGGGTCCTCTCTAGTTCGGTATATGGAGGAGTTGATGTCTCTCCTCTCCTACCTGTCATACAAGAACACAGCACAGGCAACAAACAAGTGAAATACTCTTGGTTAATGGAAGAGTATGGTTAGAGCAGTTGAGGAATTAATTCAAACAGTTAGTGAGTCAGTGAGTTAGTTGCTTGAATTTAAAGGCATAAAGAAAGAAAGCATGTAACAGAGTGCAGAAATTAAAATTCAACAAGTAACTTGTACTGAATTAATCAAAACAAAAAAAAATGCTCAATCTAGTTAACTTCCAATTTGAGAATTGTCAATCGAAAACCAATCCCCGGCAACGGCGCCATAAACTTGATGCGCATAAACTAGTTATGCTACGATTTAGGAAATTGCACGATCGGCAAAATTCCTTCCGGCAAGTGCACCGGTTATCGTCAAGTAAAAACTCACAATAGAGTGAGGTCGAATCCCACAAGGATTGGTTGAGTGAGCAATTTAGATTAGAAGTGTGTTCTAGTTGAGCGGAATCAAGATTTAGATGAGAATTGCGGAATGTAAAATTGGCGGGAAACGTAAATGACAAGAAATTTAAATGGCGGAATCTTAAATTGCATGAAGTAAAGAGCAGAAGCTAAATTGCTGAAATTAAAGGGAATGGGGGTGATTGCATGAATTTAATTGCAGAATGTAAAGAGAAAGTGGAAATCAGAAATGGGGAATTCATTGGGTTATAGGAGATATTGAGATCTCCGAATCAAAACATGTTTATCTCTTCCTCAACCAATGCGTTCATTGAATTTTGCTTGGCAATCTTATATGATTGGATCCCAATCCCTTGGCTCACCAATTCTCTCTAAAAACGAACAAATTCCCAATCCCTTGGTTTAAATGTTCATAAGAAGAGATGATGCTCGATCACTGATTATACCACACAGTTTCATGAACCACAATTTGGTAGGATTACATGTCACAATATCCATCCAAACCCCAATCCAATTCACTGTGAGAAAGCTTCTCTAGCATGAATCCTCCATTCCTTTCCCAAGGTTCCGAAGGATTCCAATTATGGGTAGTTTCTTTCCCAAGACAACTACCCAATGGAATTAGATCGAGAAGCTTTCTAACAAAATTCAAGAGAAAAGATTGAAGAAGAAGATAAACTATTATTGATTCATTGAATTACAATAGAGCTCCCTAACCCAATGAAAGGGGGTTTAGTGAGTCATAGCTCTGAATTCAATTACAAAGATATGAAAACTAGCCAAATGAAAAAGTAAAGGTCCTCCTAACTTAAATTCTATCCTATTTATACACTTTCTATATTGAGCTTCTGTTGTGTTTCTTGGGCTTTGAGGCCTCTCCCTGCTTTCCTTTTGCCTTGGGTTTATGATCCATAATCTTGATGAGGCTGTTGATCCAAAATCTGTAACATTCATTGAGCCAACTTAGTGATAATCAAATAATGACACATGACTCAATAAATTGAAATTTCAGACTCATCAATCCTTCAGGCCCAATCCCATAAACCATGATATTCAATTGGGTTTCATACCAGAGTAAGTTTAAGTTAATGTTTGTGCTCAAATACTAACTTAAACCGCAATATTGTTGGCCCAGAAACCTTTTCCAAGAGTGGCGTTTAAGTTGCAGTTTAAGCTTAAACTGTAGCTTAAACGCCAGACACTTCCAGTGATGCCTTTTGTGGAAGCACGTTTAAGCTTCAGTTTAAGGTTAAACTGAAGCTTAAACGTGGAAATGGAAGAAGGCAGCCCTGGAGGGTAACTTAGTCGAACACGTTTAAGCTTCAGTTTAAGGTTAAACTGAAGCTTAAACGTGGAGATAGAAAAGGCAGCCCTGGAGGTCGAACACGTTTAAGCTCCAGTTTAAGGTTAAACTGGAGCTTAAACGTGGAAATGGAAGAAGGCATCTTGGAGGTCGAACACGTTTAAGCTCCAGTTTAAGGTTAAACTGGAGCTTAAACGTGGACGCTGAGAAAGGTAGCCCTGGAGGTGTCGAACACGTTTAAGCTCCAGTTTAAGGTTAAACTGGAGCTTAAACGTGGAAATGGAGAAAGCAACCCTGGAGGAGAAAACTTGGTCGAACACGTTTAAGCTCCAGTTTAAGGTCAAACTGGAGCTTAAACGTGGAAATGGCTCCCTGGTGCACTTCCCATTTCTGGCGTTTAACCTCCAGTTTAAGGTTAAACTGGAGGTTAAACGTGGAAATGCTTCCTGATTGGCATTCTCATTCTGGCGTTTAACCTCCAGTTTAAGGTTAAACTGGAGGTTAAACGTGGAATGCTTCTTTGGTGAGACTTTCATTCTGGCATTTAACCTCCAGTTTAAGGTTAAACTGGAGGTTAAACTTCAGTTTCAGCATTTCTTAGCCTTCATGATTCTGGCGTTTAAGCTCCAGTTTAGGCTTAAACTGGAACTTAAACTCCACATGTGATATTCAAGCTTCCTTTATTGACTTTGTTGCTTCCTTGCCTAGCCTCTTCTTCCCTGAAATCATCCAAACAATTGCATCAAAGTCTTGCAAAATTTCATGAGAAATCTTCCATTCATAGCATTCAAGTAATATAACTAAAAACTCATGGAATTTGCATCAAAATCATACTGTTTGGATGGTTCATTGCTTTGTTCTTCTTTTAACCATTCTTGGTTACTTTAAGCTCAAGAAAATGCATAAAACATCTAAAACTATCAAAAAAATGCTAGTGAAACTAGCCTAAGATGCCTTGGCATCATTTCCCTTGCTTTTTAACATTTGTGATCATATGTAGCACTTGGAGCTGAAATAGGAACATGTAGGAGAGAAACAGAACACCCTGGAGGGTTCCCCTTACTGGCATCCAATGCCAGAAATGGGAAGAAAGCTTGGGTGTTCAAAGCCCATAAGGGAATAGCAAGGACCAAGTTTTCTTTGCTTGGAGAGAAGCAAACTTTTTATGTTTGGTGTTGCAGAGCGAGCTCCAGGTGTATACTATCATCAATGGCACCAAAAGGAGATGAATCATCTTCACAGTAGAGCATAGCCTGGGCAACCATAAGCACTGATATGGTTGAGTTTCATTCCCCTTTTCTTTCTATTTTTCAGTATTTCATTCTATTTTCTATTTTCTATTCTAGCTTTTACATGATCAATATTAATGTTTCCTTTGACTTTTAGTCTAGTAGTTTAAATTTTCAAATTTTTTTTAGGTTTAAGATATCTTCTATATCCCACAACAAGCTTAAAAGAAAATTTTTTAAAAAAGAAGTGGTAAAATACACAAGGATTTGAGTATATCGTAAGTTATTCCAATTACTTTGATGTGGTGGCCTTGCCTTTACTTTCTGAATGTGTGAATTAACTGTGCATACTTGACGTTGAAGTTAAGCGTGTTGGCTCTTGAAGAACAGTGAATTTAGAAAAGTATTATTGATTCTCTGAAAAATAAAAAAATATTGATTATTGAAGTAAGAAAAAGCAGCAAAAAGAAAAAAAATAAAAGAAAAAAAAAGAATATAAAAAGCTCAAAAGAAAAAAGAAAAGAGCAAAGATCTAAGGCTTTGAGCATCAATGGTTAGGAGGGTTAAAAAGTAGCCTAAAAAGCTCAAATGAGTTGCTATCCCTAACTATATGCTTGTGGTATGAAGGTGTCAAATGAAAAGTTTAAGACTGAGCAGTTAAAGTCGTGATCCCAAAGCTAAAGAGTACGCTTAAGAACTCTGGGCACCACTGTCTGGAAATTTAAGCAAAGCTAAATTCGAATCCAAAGGGTTCCTCTAGTCAAGTGTCTGTGGAGTTTATGTATCCGGTGGTAATACGAGAAAACAAAACGATTAGAGTCACAACTAGGCTCAAAAGGTGCAAAGCACCAAAAGAAGCTGTGTTCAAGAATCAAGAAGAGCTAAAAGAACAGAATCAATAATATCATCCGGATTCTAGTTCCAAGGGATGCTAATACTTCTAAGCTTCATAGGAAAGTAAGATGCCAAAACTGTTCAGAAGTAAAGAGCTAATAGCCCCATTTAATATTTGGAACTGAGCTTCATTGACAACTCTGAGACCTATTGTATTTTTCTCTTCCATTTGCCCTATTTTCTTTTTGGTTGCTTGAGGACAAGCAACAGTTTAAGTTTGGTGTTCTGATGAGTGGATATTTTATATCCTTTTTGGTACTATTTTCTTAGTGTCTTTAGTTATATTTTGTTAAATTTTATTATGTTTTAGTAGGTTTTAGTGCAAAAATCACATTTTGTAAGCTAATTTAAGTTTTTATATTTTCTTATGATTTTAGGTGATTTTTGGGTGAAAATGGCAAGTTTTAGCAAAGTCTGATTCAGAGACAAAGAAAGGATAACAGATGCTGTCAAATCCTGACCTTCATGCATTCAAACGAGCATTTCTAGAGCTACATAGGTCCAATTGATGCGCTCTTAATGGCGTCGGAAAGCTAACCTCTAGGGCTTTCCAGAAATATAATAGTTTATACTTTTCTTTGGAAAGAACCGCCCAAAACGGGCGTTGAACGCACAACTTAACCCTTTTCTGGCGTTCAACGCCCAAACCGGCGTTCAACGCCAGCCAGGGAGAAGAAACCAAAGTTGAACGCCCAAAACTCAAGTTAGACGCCAGGCATCAGCCCAATCACTCACCAAGTAGGCCCCAAAGTAGATTTTAGCACTTCTTAGCTTATTTTATTTTCTTTTGTAATTTTTAATTAAAAATAATATCTTTTAGGTTTAGTCTTAGAGTTTTTATTATAAATAAGGGACTTCCTTCCTCCTAAGGATGATGCTTCCCAGGAGGGGAAACGTACATAGAAATTTTCTCTGTAAATTATGAGCGGCTAAACCTCCTAGGTTAAGGATTGGAGCTCTGCTCATTCCTATGGATTAATATCATTACTCTTTTACTTTAATACATATTTGATTTTATTCTATGATGTATTGTCGTTCTTCATCTCTATGAATCTGGGGTGGAACAAAAGTATGACACATTATTCTTCATGAGTTCTTTACGAGTCCTAACCCGGATAGTATTGAGCTACAACTTGAGAGTACATCACAAGTTCCAACGAGTTAGTTGGGCTAATTGAGATACGTGACATGAAATCTCGTTAGTTATGGGTAATTGAGGTCCCTGTTGCGCTAAGGCTAGAACACTGAGCATCATTCTCTGATCCAGAAGATCCGACCTTGTCTGTGGCGTTTTGAGTAGGATCAACAGAGATTGATTTGCATGAGCTTCACCTTCGTCCAGATTGAATGATCAGCATCCTGATATTTAGTTTGGACCATGGAGATTAATGACCACGACCCATGGCTTAATCACTTACAGCCTTGCCATTGAATGAATCACTCATTATTAAAGTAGTCAGTAAGAAGTGTTAATCTGAAAGAACAAGCATTTCCGAGGCCTAAATTGATTTCTCACCATTGTTTTTACGTCTTTTTGTTATTGTTTTGTTTATGTGCCTACAACAACAACAATCAACTTTCTATTCGCCTGAGTAAGATCTACAGGATAACCATAGCTTGCTCAATCCGGCAATCCTCGTGGGATTCGACCCTCACTCACCTGAGCTATTACCTAGACGACCCGGTGCACTTGCCAGTTCAGTTGTGCGAGTTACATTTTTGCGCACCATACTCTCACCCTCATGTGCATCCTTCTTTTCCCGGTGACACAGCAGCGACGACGTTGGCAGTGATGCCCACCGGCGCTGTTTCCATTTTCGTCTCTTCCCTCTTCTTCCCCGATCCCCCCTCATCTCTGTTTTCCCTTTCTTTATTTTCTCTTTTCTTGTGGATGGCGGCTGGAGGAAGGGGAGTTAAGGTTAAGGTTTTTGGTAGGTATAAGGACGGTTTTTTAATTTCTAATAAAAATAGGGTAAAATAGTAATTAAAAACTAATTTTAATCAAACAATAAATATATATAAAAATATCATTTATTCATCAACTTGTAAATTATTTTTCAAAGAGTATTTTAATTCAAGAATTAAAGATAATTAAATTAATTATATTGTTTATTCATAAACTAAGGTTAAAATTTTAAATACTCAAATTAAGGCATATAAAGTTCTCCTTATCTTTCAATTTCTAAAGCTTTAAATCATAAATAATAAATTACTCAAATAATATAAAAATCTTTGAAAAAAAATCTTGATTAGATATTGTTCTTGCGTCACTGGCCGACTCCAAGGTATAGTTCGTCCTGCTCAATGCTTGAACTCGTCTCTCCTTGGATTGGGTGAGATATACGTCTACTCTTCCAAGAACGGTGGCGGTGGGCACCTGCAAAGGCACTCCAACGCTCAAGTTAGTAAGATTAAAAGATAAATATCAAATTACTCAGAATGAATAACGTACCTGTGACCTAGTGAGTCACTTATATTTATAAAGTTGTGTTTAGGACGGTTATAAGTATTTCCAAAACTGCTTTGCGGAGATTTTGCTAATTATCTCGTAACTGTGTTTTAGTGACCTTGTTTAGAGAGATTTGTGGAGAGATTCCTGTGCCCATCTGGGTTGGCACGTAGTTGTTTGATTTTATAGGATAAGTCCGTTAGAAGAGAAAAACACGTACTCTCCACGTACTCCTGATATAGCACGTGTGTATTTAGTTTTAACCAGATTCCAATTCTGATTTATAGTTTTACGAAGTATAGCCAACGGACGGATTATAGCCCCCAAGCTTGACCTGTGAAAGTTTTCAATTAAATAGGTTGAGCTTCTGACCTATAAATTGGAATTGTGATTATAGTAGCCCCAAGCTCAACTTGTTAGATTGAAAAGAAAAAAAAGAAAAAATTGGTAGTGAAAAAATCATATTGAAAGATTGTGAACGATCGAACAGATGAAATAGATAAACAAGTAAACAAAGATGAATAAAAAAATTAGAAAGTGAGATAGTTATGTCTATCTATAAATGGGCTATGCAATGAGTGGTAGCCCACAAACTTAGTCAGTTAGTCAGACATTTATTCAAAAACAATTGAATGGTAAAAGTTGTTTGATCAATATAATTATGTGGGGATACTTTTCTACTTGAGAACAATTTTTCATGGATGACATATAGTATTTGATTGATGCAAACTGAAAAGTTCGAAAATATGTATTTGTTGACTGAATCGACTGAATCGATTTTATGATCTGAGTATATAATGATCAATTGTCTTGAGAATTATTTCAACCTACAACTGATTGACGAATTTCCTCCTCAAAGCAATTATTTATTGAATATTGAGTGAATAATAAAGATTTGTAGCATAAATAAATTGGGTTGAAGGTAAGCATGCATAAAATATTGTAAAATAGAAAAATAAAAAGGATGAACCAATCACCATATGTAACACCCCAACTTTCGACACGTCATGACCAATGCCAAATGTCCAGGTGTTACTCGTCGTGCAGCCTACTAAGCTCTAGACTCAGATTTTTATAAATTAATATCAATAAAAGCCTTTATCGGTTTAATCGTGAACAGATTACTACTCGTGGAATAGCGTTTAGTTGCTCGCAAGGTTAGTTTCTTCAGAGTTGTCGTGTAAGAAAACACAAGGCAACGGAAAATAACATATATAAACATATATATAATATACACATGAGTTAAGTTCAAGGATACGTGTCATCCATCAAAGCCGAGTATCACACCAAGTTATATGTACATATACAAAAGAAGAAATCAGTTCCAACCCTCACACGGGTTTTCTAAGCTGGAACCGAACTACTAAGACGTCCTACCCCTCTAAAAGTACTACAAAAGTGAGGGTAAACTGATACTAAGATCATCAAACAGGAGCGAAAGATCCACTGCGACTAACTTTGGAGTGATCTCCGAACATTGTGCAAGAAAGAGGTCCAAAACGTGCTCCATATGAAGACTCCGCCGCGCGCCGGATCCTCATAGCTCAACGGTTAGAACGAAACTCACAGGGCTCCTCTGCCGGACCCGTCTGGGGAGGGGGAAAAGAAAGAAAGAAGGGTGAGAACCTAGAGTTCTCAGTAAGGAAAAAGGGGAACATAGGGTCTTTATCTCTAAGTTGTTGCGAAACAGAAAAAGAACAAACACAGAGACTCAAGGCACAAACATATCTATAACAAGTAAGTAACATGAACAAGAAAGAAATGGCAGTAAATAATTCACAAGAAGTTCATATGCGCAAACAAGATGATGCATGCCTGTTCCTAGCGCAGGCCATGAGCTCATGCGTCGGTTGTCTACCCGCAACCCGATGTTACTCAGAGTGAACCCCGAGTATGGTCCCTTTACTGTGTCAATTAGACACCTTGGCATCACGGTTACCCGTGTCAATTAGGCCTCATTATAATAACATTTCAATGTGTATCACAGTAAGGAACAGTACTATCAGTTAGGCGAACATTCCCGCATTAGCAATCTCAAGCTATCCGTTAGGCGGGCACTTTCGCATTAGCAGTTTGGTATAAAGCCCATTCAACATACACTTTTCATAATTTACTTATTCATTTCAATTATCTCTTTCAAACATGATTTTTCATTTACTTTCTCTTTATCATGCCTCCGCATCACCAACACTGTAAAACATACCTCCGCATCACCGCTTAACTATACATACCTCCGCACCACCGTCTAATTATACATACCTCCACATCACCCATTAACCTTAAACCTTCTTGGAGACAACTTACACACTTACATTTAACTAAATTCCTGAACTTTTATAGAAATTCGGACATAATCTCCTCTAAAATAGCACTAAAACCACCCTCATGGGTTCCCTCAGCTTTAACAATGTTCAAACTTTCTTTAACAATTTACCAAGTAAACATTCTTAATTGGTCATTATACTCTCTTTTATCCCTTTAGTTATTGTAAAAACATGGGTTTAGAAAACAAAACTTGGTTCGGGGGCATTCCTACCATAATTGAAATTTGTACAAATCTTTCAAAAATTCTACTATCATTGCAGAAAAACAGCAGCGAGTAGTAAATTTGTTAAATTCACTAAAAATCCAATTCTCACCCATTGCCTTTCAAAATTCATGTACTTAAACAAGACTCTTCCAGATTTCTAGAAAACTAAATTTTAGACTATTACCATGTCACATGTAAAAGTTATGAGGTTAGGAACACAGCCCTGCCTTATACAAATCTGTTTTCAAAATTCAGCAAGCAACTCACACTTTTTGCAACATATCTAATTGTTTAAAAAGAGTTTTGACACGAAATTTAAACTGAATATTTTAGACACATAAATTTTGAGACTGCCGTTGATTTCAGCCCAAATACTCATCAGAATTATAAATTAAGTGAATTGGAAGTTGGTACTTCTGCAGTAAAGAAACAGAATTTTCTGCTGAAACCATCATTCTTCAAAAATTCATTTCTTCCAATCCACTTATCAATTAATTCTGAAATTTTTACGAGATGTTAAAAATACATTAAAGTTTCATAGAAAAATAATTTCATAAAAAATTATGATCTGGAATGCTCCCAGAAATTCGTTCATTTTGCTGCCAATTATGCAGAAATTGCAGAAATTCTGCATAATGCACTTCCAACAACTTCACATGCCAAATCTTATGTTCAAGCCTAAAATTCATCTAAAACCATAGTTTTACCTTTCTTTTGACTAACTAAAGTTTCTAGCATGGTCAGCATAGCTCTAAGAGGTTATACTCATTAATTTACCCTTTTTTTACAAATACACATTCATAACTCAAATTCACTTTTCTGCATTTTTATCAAACATAACAATTCATATAACCTAACCATCATTCAAACACATACTAGAGCATCATTTATCATCAATCAAGCATATAATAGTTTATCTATTCTCATCACAGGTACAACCACAAGAATAGTAATCTAATTGTCCTAACCCTTACTTTGTGATGTCGAAAATTGATATGTCTTGCTCCTAAGCTCACCTTCTTAGCTACAACACCTCCTTAAACTAGGCAGTTCGGTGGTTCAGAGAGGTTAAGAAAATGCTATTGAGCTACACAAATTGAAAGGAAAGACAAGGTTGGGCTGTTGGGTAATGGTGAAAACCGAATTGAATAGAGGGGAAGGAACCGAAGCTAGCTTACCTAGTGAAGAGTTTCAAAACAGCAAGGATTGATAGAGAAAGGTGAGAGCTAACTTGTTTCAAGCTCCTATGGAAGTTGAAAGGGTTGGAGAAGGTTGCATGCAAACCGAGCTCTCTGTTGGGGTTGCCTTCGGTCTTCTCTCCTTCTCCCTTCTTTGAATCAGGTTATTGTGTTTTGAGTAATTGAATAAGGAAAGGGTGGGATAGGTGTAAGCTGATATATATGTTTTGTAGCTCTTGTAGGAGAATAAAGTAACACCTGTACCCAGCACTAATGACTAAGCATACACTAACTAATTAACTAAGTGGTGTAACTATGGTTTGAGGGTGATGTCCGTGGGGATTAAAGGAAGAAGAGGGTAGAGATTTTTTTTTCTTTTCATTCTTAGCCATGGTTAACATTGATGGGTTAGAGTGAACTAATTGTTTAATTTAGGGTTAATTAAAGATTTTTTACAAGGATAGTTAAAGTCTTAATTTGGCTTAACATATAGCAAGGAAATTTTGGTTTGATAATAAAAATTATGATCTTGTATTAATTGACTGACGATGTATCTACGGTTGTTTCTCTGCTAATTTATTATTGAGTGAACTTAATAAACTAATAAAATAAAGAAAATTTGATTGTAGCGGTAATTAATTAATTACCCAAAACTTATCATTTGGAAAAACTAAAAAGTTTTAGCGCCACGGATTATAATTTTAACTTACTACCTATGCCGCATATATATTTAAACATATGCGTGTCGGCGAACGTCATGAGGAATGAGAAATCTCAGGCCTCATGGGGTATGGTGGTTACATTCTACCCCCCTAAAAACAATTTTGCCCTCAAAATTTCGTTACCTCGAGGGAAGAGATCGGTTTCGGTAGTTTTTCCTGCATCTACGACAAACACCCTCCCTGGATGTTGCTGTCCTGGAGAAACAAGTTCGGCCCTTCGTCGCGTACATTCTTTGGCTATATGTCCAGGCTTACCGCAGTTATAGCAAACCTCAGACTTCAGCAAGCAGGGTTTTCCCCCATGATTCCTTCCACACACAGTGCATATCAGTCTTGGCTGGGTCGATTGCGGTTGTTTACCTAGATCTGACTATCGAGTTACTTTAAAGTTTCTTCCTTGAGGGGCGAGGTTACGATGGAAGTCCCTTGATGAAAGGTTCTTTTGGTTAGCTTGGGCTGCCACCAGCTTCCTTATGCATTCTTCCGTCAGTTGACTCTTGTTAACTAATTCTGCAAAATTCTGTATTTCCATCGGGCCCACATGAGCTAACAGTTCTTCTCTAAGTCCTCCTTCGAACTTGATGCACTTCCATTTCTCGAATGCAGCTGGTGCTCCTTGACAAACGTTCGAGAACCGGCATAACTCTTCAAACTTGCGAGTGTACTCACTGACTGTCATGTTTCCCAGTTTCAACTGAAGCAACTCCAATTCCTTAGCGGTGCGAGAACACTCAGGAAAATACTTCTTATAAAATTCAACTGAAAATTTCTCCCAGGAGATGTCAATAGCTTCTCTTCCTAGTAGTTGGAGTATTCCCTGCCACCAATGCTGTGCGTCATTCCTCAACATATAAGCAGCAAATTCCACTCGCTGTCCTTCAGGGACTTGTTGGGCTCGCATTGCTCGTCCTATTTCTTTAAACCAATCATCAGCTCGTGTAACACTAGTGTTCCCATGGAATTGAGGCGGATTTATCTTCAAGAAAGTGGCTAGAGTCATGGGCCGGTTACGTAGTCCACCTTCACCTTCTTCGCCATTTTCATTTTCTTGTCTGGGCTCATGGTTATTTTCAACTCCATTCTGACGATCAAGACGTTCAGCTACTCGGTTAGTAGCAGCTACTGATTCACGTACAGCAGCGGCTATAGCGTTTACAAATTCGAGAATAGCCGCTGCATCAAGAAAAGTTCCCTCATTTGTTCCTCCCAGTCGAGGGCGTCCTCGCCTATTCGCAGTCATTTGAGTCCTATCAATACCCAATAATCAATATTAAGGTGATCAGTCTTAATATATCAAAATCAAGTATTAATATTACTACAATGGATGTTCACAAACCTTCATGCAGAATATATTACCAAAATATCCTAACTGCATGGTATAAAAAGATTCAGAGTATGCAAGAAAGCATAGACAGTCCATCCCAAGGCTCAAAGGACGAACTGCTCTGATACCAACTGTAACACCCCAACTTTCGACACGTCATGACCAATGCCAAATGTCCAGGTGTTACTCGTCGTGCAGCCTACTAAGCTCCAGACTCAGATTTTTATAAATTAATATCAATAAAAGCCTTTATCGATTTAATCGTGAATAGATTACTACTCGTGGAATAGCGTTTAGTTGCTCGCAAGGTTAGTTTCTTCAAAGTTGTCGTGTAAGAAAACACAAGGCAACAGAAAATAACATATATAAACATATATATAATATACACATGAGTTAAGTTCAAGGATACGTGTCATCCATCAAAGCCGAGTATCACACCAAGTTATATGTACATATACAAAAGAAGAAATCAGTCCCAACCCTCACACGGGTTTCCTAAGCTGGAACCGAACTACTAAGACGTCCTACCCCTATAAAAGTACTACAAAAGTGAGGGTAAAGTGATACTAAGATCATCAAACAGGAGTGAAAGATCCACTGCGACTAACTCTGGAGTGATCTCCGAACATTGTGCAAGAAAGAGGTCCAAAATGTGCTCCAAATGAAGACTCCGCCGCGCGCCGGATCCTCATAGCTCAGCGGTTAGAACGAAACTCACAGGGCTCCTCTGCCGGACCCATCTGGGGAGGGGAAAAGAAAGAAAGAATGGCGAGAACCTAGAGTTCTCAGTAAGGAAAAAGGGGAACCTAGGGTCTTTATCTCTAAGTTGTCGCGAAACAGAAAAAGAACAAACACAGAGACTCAAGGCACAAACATAGCTATAACAAGTAAGTAACATGAACAAGAAAGAAATGGCAGTAAATAATTCACAAGAAGTTCATATGCGCAAACAAAATGATGCATGCCTGTTCCTAGCGCAGGCCATGAGCTCATGCGTCGGTTGTCTACCCACAACCCGACGTTACTCAGAGTGAACCCCGAGTATGGTCCCTTTACTGTGTCAATTAGACACCTTGGCATCACGGTTACCCGTGTCAATTAGGCCTCATTATAATAACATTTGAATGTGTATCACAGTAAGAAACAGTGCTATCAGTTAGGCGAACATTCCCGCATCAGCAATCTCAAGCTATCCGTTAGGCGGGCACTTTCGCATTAGCAGTTTGGTATAAAGCCCATTCAACATACACTTTTCATAATTTACTTATTCATTTAAATTATCTCTTTCAAACATGATTTTTCATTTACTTTCTCTTTATCATGCCTCCGCATCATCAACACTGTAAAACATACCTCCGCATCACCGCTTAACTATACATACCTCCGCACCACCGTCTAATTATACATACCTCCACATCACCCATTAACCTTAAACCTTCTTGGAGACAACTTACACACTTACATTTAACTAAATTCCTGAACTTTTATAGAAATTCGGACATAATCTCCTCTAAAAAAGCACTAAAACCACCCTCACGGGTTCCCTCAGCTTTAACAATGTTCAAACTTTCCTTAACAATTTACCAAGTAAATATTCTTAATTGGTCATTATACTCTCTTTAATCCCTTTAGTTATTGTAAAAACATGGGTTTAGAAAACAAAACTTGGTTCGGGGGCATTCCTACCATAATTGAAATTTGTACAAATCTTTCAAAAATTCTACTATCATTGCAGAAAAAACAGCAGCGAGTAGTAAATTTGTTAAATTCACTAAAAATCCAATTCTCACCCATTGCCTTTCAAAATTCATGTACTTAAACAAGACTCTTCCCTCTTTCTAGAAAACTAAATTTTAGACTATTACCATGTCACATGTAAAAGTTATGAGGTTAGAAACACAGCCCTGCCTTATACAAATCTGTTTTCAAAATTCAGCAAGCAACTCACACTTTTTGCAACATATCTAATTGGTTAAAAAGAGTTTTGACACGAAATTTAAACTGAATATTTTAGACACATAAATCTTGAGACTGCCGTTGGTTTCAGCCCAAATACTCATCAGAATTATAAATTAAGTGAAATGGAAGTTGGTGCTTCTGCAGTAAAGAAACAGAATTTTCTGCTGAAACCATCAATCTTCAAAAATTCATTTCTCCCAATCCACTTATCAATTAATTCTGAAATTTTTACGAGATATTAAACACACATTAAAGTTTCATAGAAAAATAATTTCATCAAAAATTACGATCTGGAATGCTCCCAGAAATTCGTTCATTCTGCTGCCAATTATGCAGAAATTGCAGAAATTCTGCATAATGCACTTCCAACAACTTCACATGCCAAATCTTATGTTCAAGCCTAAAATTCATCTAAAACCATAGTTTTACCTTTCTTTTGACTAACTAAAGTTTCTAGCATGGTTAGCATAGCTCTAAGAGGTTATACTCATTAATTTACCCTTTTTTTACAAATACACATTCATAACTCAAATTCACTTTTCTGCATTTTTATCAAACATAACAATTCATATAACCTAACCATCATTCAAACACATACTAGAGCATCATTTATCATCAATCAAGCATATAATAGTTTATCTATTCTCATCGCAGGTACAGCCACAAGAATAGTAATCTAATTGTCCTAACCCTTACTTGGTGATGTCGAAAATTGATATGTCTTGCTCCTAAGCTCACCTTCTCAGCTACAACACCTCCTTAAACTAGGCAGTTCGGTGGTTCAGAGAGGTTAAGAAAATGCTATTGAGCTACATAAATTGAAAGGAAAGACAAGGTTGGGCTGTTGGGTAATGGTGAAAACCGAATTGAATAGAGGGGAAGGAACCGAAGCTAGCTTACCTAGTGAAGAGTTTCAAAACAGGAAGGATTGATAGAGAAAGGTGAGAGCTACCTTGTTTCAAGCTCCTATGGAAGTTGAAAGGGTTAGAGAAGGTTGCATGCAAACCGAGCTCTCTGTTGGGGTTGCCTTCGGTCTTCTCTCCTTCTCCCTTCTTTGAATCAGGTTATTGTGTTTTGAGTAATTGAATAAGGAAAGGGTGGGATAGGTGTAAGCTGATATATATATGTTTTGTAGCTCTTGTAGGAGGATAAAGTAACACTTGTACCCAGCACTAATGACTAAGCATACACTAACTAATTAACTAAGTGGTGTAACTATGGTTTGAGGGTGATGTCCGTGGGGATTAAAGGAAGAAGAGGGTAGAGGTTTCTTTTCTTTTCATTCTTAGCCATGGTTAATATTGATGGGTTAGAGTGAACTAATTGTTTAATTTAGGGTTAATTAAAGGTTTTATACAAGGATAGTTAAAGTCTTAATTTGGCTTAACATATAGCAAGGAGATTTTGGTTTGATAATAAAAATTATGATCATGTATTAATTGACTGACGATGTATCTACGGTTGTTTCTCTGCTAATTTATTATTCAGTGAACTTAATAAACTAATAAAATAAAGAAAATTTGATTGTAGTGGTAATTAATTAATTACCCAAAACTTATCGTTTGGAAAAACTAAAAAGTTTTAGCGCCACGGATTATAATTTTAACTTACTACCTATGCCGTATATATATTTAAACATATACGTGTCGGCGAACGTCATGAGGAATGAGAAATCTCAGGCCTCGTGGGGTATGGTGGTTACACCATATATCAAGTAATGATAATTACTAATTGAGATAAATGCTAATTGAGTTTTTTTTTATTGGTAAAAAGTCTTTTTTTTTCGGGATTGATTAATAGCCATTTTGTTTTCCGATGGATTGATTGATTGATTTTGATATGTGAAATGATAAGATACATACATAATGCGAAGTAATTTGAATATATAGAGTAGTAGATACCTCGTAAGAAGCTATGATGTATTGAAAGTTGACATAAAAGATTTATATGAGAAAATTAGATTATACATATACATAATTTTACCGAAGTAGAAATGTCAACCGCGACTTATAGTTAAGGTTCATAAGTTATAACTCGGTCTGAGTTAGTGGAGGAGGAGGTGAAATTTGCTCACGAGCTATGATCGAGCTCCATTCTCTTAAGTTGAAGGTGAAAAATTGAAGACACATTAAACATGTCCTGTTCCAATCACCAATATATTAAGAAGAAATTTTGTTAAATACATATTCTGAATTTATTGGCTAAGGTTAAAATTAAGCTCCATCATTCCGAATAATTGAAAAAACATGAATAAGACAGCATGAACATTGAGTAATTAGTTGAAGAACAAGCATTAATTGCTAATAATAATAATATAAACAACAAATAGAGAAGTTTTCAATAATACATGAATACAATTGAGAAAGAATAAGAAAAAATGTAGCTTATTAACGTGTCAATAGGAATAAGTAGTTATGTATTATGCTGTTTTGCTAAAAATCAATAAGAAAGTGTCATTACCATGGTAAGTTGCTTAAAATTTTTATTGTCGGAAAAATAAGAAGAAAAAAGAAGAATCAGCATAAGAAAAAATATTGTGAATAGAGCATAGCAATGTAAAATAAGGAATAAAACAAATACACATTTACAAGTAATACGTGAATTTAAAATGAACATAAAAAAGATTCACTATCAATAAAAGGATAAAATAAATGATAAGTTTGTAAAAATTTAATAAAAAATATTGTAAAAGATTGTTAAATTTGGTTAAAAAACCCGAATATAATTTCAATTTTATGAACTTCGGTGGAGCAGAAATTAGTTTATTCGCCCCTTTCTTGTTTCTCTCATTTTTGCTCCCGTTGGTCCTATCAGTTAGAAGATCGGCCATTTTCTTTGCCTCTACTTGGAGAGTGATGTTCATTGCCACCAGTTCATCATGAGTAGGTGGGGAAACAACATAATCAGCCATGGACCTGCAAAAATAATAACAAAAGATTGTCGTGGGGTTATTTAATTTCAGCCCCACGGTGGGTGCCAAATGTTCTTGCGTGAGTGGCCGACTCCAAGGTATAGTTCGTCTTGCTCAATGCTTGAACTCATCTATCCTTGGATTAGGTGAGATATACGTCGGATCTTCCAAGAACGGCGGTGGTGGGCACCTGAAAAGGAACTCCAATGCTCAAGTTAGTTAGAGTAGAAGATAAATATCAAATTACTCAGAATGAATAACGTACCTGTGACCTAGTGAGTCACTTGTATTTATAAAGTTATGTTTAGGATGATTATAAGTATTTCCAAAACTGCTTTGCGGAGCTTTTGCTAATTATCTCGTAACTGTGTTTTAGTGACCTTGTTTAGAGAGATTTGTGGAGAGATTCCTGTGCCCATCTGGGTTGGCACGTAGTTATTTGATTTTATAGAATAAGTCCGTTAGAAGAGCAAAACACATACTCTCCACGTACTCCTGATATAGCACGTGTGTATTTAGTTTTAACCAGATTCCGATTCCGATTTATAGTTTTACGAAGTATAGCCAACGGGACGGATTAGATATAATAAATCGTAAATAACTTATTATTTAACTTTCAAAAATCTAGGGTCTTACCTCCTATCCCACTTATAAAACTTTTCATCCTCGAAAATTGATACAAAACAAAAGAGATTAACTTTATCTTCACTTCTGAACACATTAGGAAAAGCAAAAAGTTTAAGCATATAAATGTATATAATTTTAAATACCGAAAAAATCATACGACGTAACATATAAGGAAGAAGCAATAAAGTCTCTCAATATATATATATATATACACACACACATACACACACATACATATATAGTTTTCAAATCCCAGGATATTCATATGTCATAAAATATAGGGGAAAGAGTGTGGTACAAAGCAGAAAATACAAAATAGGCTCGATGCAAAAAGGTTACAAGGCAGACTGGTATTAAAACGCCGAGTATATCGTTTGTACACTAAACTCGTACCAACATCAGAGCTTTAACTTCCTAGACTTCAACTTCTAACATTTCCCAAACCCCGTGATATGCGTAACTTATTAGTACTATTTCGCCTACAGTAATCTGTTAGTGCTCTCATATACATAAACCATCGACGTTAAGCTGGTCAAACTTAATACCGTGATGCATGCAATGGTAAACTAACGGCGTTAATCAATAGGCAGTCATGTGCATAAAGCTCTAACTCTTGTAATCCGAATAAGACCTACTACATGATAGACCCTCAGAGTATGTAATTGAAGCATAGTCAATTCATTTCCTCAGGCTCTACAAGAAAGACTACTCTGATATCATAATGTAACACCCTTACTATCAGAATGTCACGCTTCTAACTGCGCCACTCTGATAGTGAGAATATTACGACGAATTCCATATATTTAATAATAAGATATGAGCTTTTAACTCGAAACCGTATAGCTGTTTTCTTTGAGAAACCGGAAATACTTTTTCTTGAAAATAAACAAGCATATACATATATACAAAACTTCTTATACAACTAACTTACAAATATACACACATACATATCATTACAACTCCTATATCTCTTACAAATATAGTAAAAAAAAGGCAAGGAAAAACTATAACTGTATTTACAATAATATAGAATACAATTAGATGCTTGAAAGAAACTCCTTAAACTCTTCGTCCGTCTTGAAAAGGAAAATCTGTAAGGGGTGAGAACATCGTCCTCGCTGGTTCTCAAGAGATGGTTTTTAAGAATTGATAAGAAGATATTTTAAAAAAACTATTTTCAATTGCAGTGATCGTCCATTCATTATCCAAATTTAAAACTCAAACTTTTCTTATAAAAATTTCATGCAAAATAACATTCCATACACTTCACCGCTTACTAAAAAATCACTTTAACCAAAACTTACCACTGATCCAAATCAACTCGACCTTCGGGGCAAATTAAATCAACTCAACCTCCAGCCTAAATAATATCAAGTCGGTCTCTGACCCAATTCCAAACAAATCACCATCAAAACTCAATTTCAAAATAGAATCAATCACAGGCAAAAACAATGCAAGGCAAACACATTTTAAGAACAGTTACATCATGTATCATGGTTACTAGTTAACCAGAATTTATCAGATATGCAAACCAAAACACTTAAGCACACCCAAACAAAGCAAACAAATGCAACATGATGCCAGCTTGCCCTACTGGCTATGAGCTCATGTGTCGGTTAAACTACCAGAACCCAACAGTAGCTAACTCGGACAATGTCTCTTGGTTGCGCATTCGGAGGAGGAACACAAACGAAGGAGAGTGCCTTTCCACATCGAATGAGTGTGACTTTCCACCTTCTCCTGGAGGAATTAGGAAGGAGACTGCCTTTCCACATCGAAAGAGTGTGCCTTTCTACCTTGCAACCAGAGAAATATTTGGGTGAAAACAATACGAAAGAGGGTGCCTTTCCACATTCCACACATCCAAATCACGACAGGAGAAGGAATTATTCATCCTCAACTTCCCAAATCCGTGAGAGGGACAAAAACATCGTCCTCGCAACATCAACCACACTCACATTTCAATCTCAAACACGCAAGCGGGATAAGACCACTGTCCTTGCCATTCATATTTCAATAATATTCATAATCATAATCAAATTCCTCGAGATAACTTCAAAACCATTTTCAAATTTAAACTCTTTTCAAAATGTTCAAGAAATCATGTAACAGACTTCAATAATCCGTTCTTTTAGATTCATTTAAAATCTCCGAGAACATAACTTTTAAATTAGATTTAATTGAATAAAAGTCATTTTCGTTTTAAAACGAGTTTTCAAAAGCTATTTCTCAAAAGATTTAAAACCATTATAGATTCACAATTTTAAATTCTAATTGAAACATAATTGCTTATTCTTCAATACTCCGTAAAAATTTGCTAAAACACCTC
The DNA here is from genome assembly GCF_059453495.1 of Arachis ipaensis. Taxonomy (NCBI): domain Eukaryota; kingdom Viridiplantae; phylum Streptophyta; class Magnoliopsida; order Fabales; family Fabaceae; genus Arachis; species Arachis ipaensis. The sequence goes on from NC_142438.1 coordinate 69,928,086, forward strand.
AAAACCTACTCCTTCCTTTAGTAAAATCAAAATCAAATCAAATAGTTCTTTAATCAATTTAACCAAAACAGAACTTCCAATTTTTCATAAAATTTTGGCAATATCTCCTCTAAAACTAGGACTTTTGCCACCCTTCAAGGGTCCCAACCAAACCATTTCTCAACACTTTCTAACGGGTTCAAAACCCAACCATTTCCAAATATCAAATCATTTTTCAAAATCAAATCATTCTCTAAATCTCAAATTATTTCTCAATAAAACATACAAATCAGATTTCTAAATCAATCTTTCATTCACTACCACAATGCCAACTCAATAATTAGAAACAGCCATAATCCAATCATCATCATAACAACCTTAAACCAAGTACAAATCCAACTAAATATCTTCAATCATTCAATAAACCAAGCAAGCAATTACATTTATTCAAAGCAACTCAGTTTAATCCGTAAGAGTTACTAAATCATTAAAAAATATATTTTTCATATTAATATCCACTTGTAACAATTCTTGAAAGTAAAATGAGTTTAAGAAAATGCCCTACCTCGAATAGTCGAAACCCAAAAGCTATAAAATGTGCAAAACACCTTTTTACTGGCCCGCAGTAACGGCAGCCGCAAGCACATCTCTGTCTTACTTCTGCAGCAACAGTGGCAGCATTAATCACAACATGCAATGATTGAAACTTGACCCTACATTACCAAAACTTCAAAATCTCTAACCAAACATAAAAAATACTGATTTTCAAGAGTTTTCAAACAAAATCGCTTATTGTAACTATGGAGGAACAACTGAACCGGATAGCAGCAGCTCTGGTGGTGACTCTAGCGGCAGCAGCACCATTCCCGGTGGCCATAAACACGGTGGCAACCTTCAAGCAACTTGCAGAAACCCCTCCTCCTCCTTCGGTAGTGACTCCCACAGCAGCAACATCCAGGTTCTTTCTCCTATCAGTGCTCCTCTCCATGGCAACGGCAGACCCAACAATGGTAACAGCAACGGGACGATGATGACACTCCACAGATGGCGATGATGAGCACAATGGAACGGCGATGATGAGCACGACGGAACAGCAACGGTGCACGAAGACAACCCCTCCAACTCGCACGAGCTCCTTCTCCCTTATCTGGCTTCTTCCGCAACGGCGGCGTCTCCCCTCTCTTCCTAGCTAAATGACGATGGTGACGGAGAAGATCCCCCAGTGGCAGCCTTGGATCAACGGCGACGCTTCCCTCTCTGCGATACTCTCACCCTCACGTGCATCCCTCTCCTCCCGATGACATAGTAGCGGTGATGGTGGCAGTGATGCCCACCAGCGCTGTCTTTGTTTCTCTCTCTTCCCTCTTTTTCCACGATCACCCCTCATCTTTCTTTTCCCTTTCTTTATTTTTTGTTTTCTCGTAGGTGGTGGTTGAAGGGTAGGAAGGGGAGTTAGGGTTAGGATTTTTAGTAGGTATAAGGATGGTTTTGTAATTTCTAATAGAAATAGGGTAAAGTAGTAATCAAAAACCAATTTTAATTAAACAATAAATATATATGAAAATATTATTTTTTAATCAACAAATTATTTTTCAAATAGTATTATAATTCAAGAATTAAAGATAATTATATTAATTAACTTTTTTATTGGTAAAGTAAGGTTAAAAATCTAAATAATCAAATTAAGGCATATAAACTCCTCCTTATCATTCAATTTCTAAAGCTTTAAATCATAAATAATAAATTACTTAAATAATATAAAAATCTCTAAAAAAAGAATAATCTTGATTAGATATAATAAATCGTAAATAACTTATTATTTAACTTTCAAAAATCCAGGGTCTTACGTCCTACCCCGCTTATAAAAATTTTTGTCCTTAAAAATTGATATAAAACAAAAGCGATTCACTTTATCTTCACTTCTGAACACATTAGGAAAAGCAAAAAGTTTTGGCATATATATATATATATAATTTTAAATACCAAAAAAATCATTAGACGTAACATATATGGAAGAAGAAATAAGGTGTCAACATGTATATATATACACACACATACATATATAGTTTTCAAATCCCAGGATAGTCATATGTCATAAAATATAGGAGAAAGAGTGTGGTACAAAGCAGAAGATACTGAATAGGCTTGATGCAAAAAGGTTACAAGGTAGGCTGGTATTAAAACGACAGGTATATTGTTTGTACACTAAACACGTGCTAACTTCAGAGCTTTAACTTTCCAGATTTCAACTTCTAACGTTTCCCAAACCCCACAATATGCGTTACCTATTAGTGTTATTTCACCTACAGTAACCTGTTAGTGCTCTCATATACATAAACCATCAATGTTAAGCAGGTGAAACTCAATACCATGATGCATGTAATGGTACACTAACAGCATTAATCAATAGGCAGCATGTGCATAAAGATCTAACTCTTGTTCGAACAAGACCTACTACATGATAGACACTCAGAGTATGCAATTGAAGCATAGTCAGTCCATTTCCTCAGGCTCTACAAGAAAGACTGCTCTGATACCATAATGTAACACCCTCACTATCAGAATGTCACGCTTTCGGCTGTGCCACTCTGATTGTGACAATATTACAATGACTTCCATATATTTAATAATAAGATATGAGCCTTTAACTCGAAACTGTATCACTATTTTCTTTGAAAAATTAGAAATACTTTTTCTTGAAAACAAACAAGCATATACATATATACAAAACTTCTTATACAAATAACTTACAAATATATGTACATACATATCATTATAACTCCTATCCCTCTTACAAATATAATAAAAAAAGGCAAGAGAAAACTATAACTGTATATACAATAATATGGAATACAATCAGATGCTCGAAAAATACTCCTTAAACTCTTTGCTGAAGAATCAACCAATGTCTTCTCTTAGCCAAGGGAAGAATACAATACCATAAGAGGAGAAGTGCTTAGCAAGGAGGATGAAGACCAAACGGTAGGTGCAAATGAGGACTTAGAAAAACAAGAAAAAGAGGCACCCGTACTAAGTGAAATTCCAATGAAGAAGGAGGTTGTGGAAGTTTACAAGCATAGGATTCTATATCCACAGAGGCTACTTAAGGTGACAAAGCAACATGCAAACTCACTCCCAAAAGAATCAAAGCAAAATTTTGTAAAAGAAAAGGAGGATGTCAATTAAAAGAGTCCACACTCCAATGAAACAGAGAGTTGCATAGAAGGTGAGTTCATTGAACCACCAATTCAAGAAACTCTTGGTTAAGGAAACACTCCAACCATCACACAATACCCAAGTCTTGATATCAAAGAAGTGAAGGCAATCAACAAAAGCACTAAAAAGAGGATTGTGACCAAGATACGAAGGACAATATCCATGAAGAAGAAAAAGTCAACCAAAAGCAATCCAACCCCTGCTCCAACAATCAAGTTCACTCAAGCTAACAACAAAAGAAAGCTTGCTGGGAGACACTCAAAACAGGGGATATAAAACTTCTTCTTTTCCTCCCTGAAGTCATTTCTCTTAACCAATTGAAAGAAGAGGAAGAAAGTTAAGAACAAAATGTCAAGCTAATAACATTAAAAGAGCACTTGTTAGGAGGCAACCCAATCCGTAGGTAACATTGTCTTTCTTTGTTTAGTTTAATTTTATATAATTTGGCATAAGATTACATGAAATAAGTTTGGTGTTGCCATGTAACAATTTGAGTTCTAAACCTTCACTGTGTACTTGCATCATTCTAAAATGAAAGTGTTACACTAAATTTAGTGTTGCCACTTATCTTTCATGCAAAAGTACCATGCACAACCCACTTATTAATGCAATCACATTGTCTCTGTTTTCTTTCTTGTGCCTTTATTATATTCTTAATTTTACTTGCTTAAACACATGCATTAACCACATCTCTTGTTTTGAGACATTTATGATCCATCATAAATTCCATCACCACTATTTTATTTGTTGCTTGAGGACAAGCAATCATTCTAAGTTTGGTGTGGAAAAGGAAAGAATAGGAGAAAAATGACAACAACAATGAAGATAAACTACAAGGTGGTAAAGTTCCTATTCCTCTCATTTATTTCCTGTACATTCAATTGCATGATTGTCTTCTATTTTCTTTGTATGCATGTGTGATTACTCCTTGTGAATAAGCATAATTTGATTCTTGAATTGGAACATGTTGTTGTGACATTATAACTACCATCTTGAATTTTGTAAGTCAAAGTGATTAAGTATCATGATCATAAACAAAGAAGGTAATTAAAGAAGAAGCTAGTATGAGTATATGAGTAATGGGAAGCTAGCATGACTATTATTTCTCAATTGCATTTGAATTTGTTTAATTGAAGTTTTCATCTAGGATATTTTATGAAATTTTTGAAATCTTGAAAACCTTGAAAAAGCAAATCAATTAATGATCAAGAAAGAAAAAGGTAAAGAATGAGAAAGACGAAGGCTCTAAGTACCAATGACAAATCATTTGTCAAGTACTTGTGGTGTTTATGTATCAAGAAAAAATCTTGAAAACAAAATATTTAGAGTTAAAGGCTAGGCTCAAGTGCAAAGCACTCCCTCAAAGATCAAGGCTCTGAGCATCAATGATTAGAGAGTAAAGAAAAGAAACAAATGAGCTTAAAAAGTTCTCTAATTAAAAGCTTGTGGTGCTTATGTATCAAGTGGTAATACTTGAAAATAAAGCATTTAGAGTCAAAGCTTTTAACTCATGGTGCAAAGCACCCAAGAAGCTAAGCTAAAAAGATGAAAAGCTTGTTTCAAGGAAGGGATATAAAGAAAAGATTTCATAAAGTGAGCTAGATAGAAACATCAATCATTTAAATTTCTTTGTGATTTTTGCATACATAGAAAACTAGCCAACCATGAGCATCAAATTGCTATTCTTCTCACATTGGATTGTCAAACTCTATTACATGATTCTTTATTTGCTTGAGGACAAGCAAAGTTTAAGTTTGGTGTTGTGATGCATGGGCATCATGTTATGTTTTACAATGTTTTTCCATGACAAAAACTAGTTCATAATGCTTAATTATTGAGTATTTTTGTGCTTAAGTCATATATTACTTTCATCTCTTTGATTTGATTTATTGTGTAGAAAATGGTGGAAAAGGAAGTAAAAAGCACAAATCAAGCATTCTTATGAAGATTGGCGCTGCCCTGGGAGAAGTGGTGCTTGAACCAACGCTCACTTGCACACTCTCAACACCAAGGTGGTAACGCGTACAGGAGAACCCAGCCTAGCGCTCGTGTCAGTGCTTTCGTTCACGCTCGTTGCTGAGCGCCTTCAACAAGGATCATGCGTACGCGTGACAAGGGAAATCAACGCTATGCTTTTGTGCACGCTCACTTCCAAGAGCGCCAGAATCAAGGGTCACGCGTACGCATGACAAGGGAAAAATGCCCAGCGCTCTCAACCACACTCCCACTCACGCTCACATAAGCAAGCGCCAAGGACCCCTGGAGCTAGGCCTGGCGCTCTCCCTCAAAACTCTTACTCACGCTCACCATCAAGAGAGCCAGCTTGGAGAATGTCTCAACACTCACTCCTCACGCTCTCATGCACGCTTGCTGGTGCAAGTGCCAGCATCAGAGAGCCTCAGCTCGCTCCCAGCGCTCATGGGCAAGTGCCAGTGCTCTCCTGGAGTATGCACGCTCATAGCCACGCTCGCCCTCACTCTCTCTCTCTCACGATCGCTTCCAAGAGCACTAGCATCAAGGGTCACGCGTACGCGTGGGGGACGTGTATGCGTGACAAGGGAAATCAGCGCTCTCTTGCACGCTTTCCCAAAGGAGTGCAAATACACACCAAGTGACCCCTGGAGCTGCGTCTTAGCTCAATTAATTTCACTCCTAGTCTACTTAAATTCCAAGCAAGCAAGCCCACAATTGTCAACCAATCAAGGCCACAAGAAGCATCTAGAATAGTTAATTTTTATTTGATTGTAATTTGCTTTCAATTTCATCTGAGTTTGTAATTTAGGAGAGCCTATAAATAGGCCTTAGTTTTATCATTGAGGACACACCACTACTGGGAGGGGTCTTCAGACTCTCCCTTCACACACTCTTCTTCTCCTCCATTTTCTTTCTTACTTGTAAATATTTTAGTTATGAATTACTAACTCTTTCTATTGGGAGAGAGAGCTCTATTGCAATTTAATGGATTAATTTATTTTTATTCTTTTTCTTCTCTTCATCTCTCTTTGATTTACTAGAAAGATTTTCGTTCTTCATTCAAGAACTCAATTATCTTGGGAAAGAGGCTGAGCTCATATGGATTCTATGTGAGCCTTGGGAAAGGGATCATAGAATCATGCTTGAAAATCTTTCTCACACTTAAATAGATTTGAGTTTAGGTTGCATATTGTGATATGTAATCTTCCCAATGCTTGGATTTAGGAGAGTGTGTGGTATAATCAGGGACCATTCTTCATCTCTTCTCATGAGCAATTAGATCAAGAAATTGGCATTTGATCATGGTTTGAGAGATTGAATCAGCAAGGGATTGGGTTTGAATCACTCATGATTGCCAAGAGATCAATATGTTACATGATTGAAGATGATATGAAAAACAATTGATCCGGAGAATTCAATATCTCTTGATCCCAATGTTCATTTTATCCTTAGTTCTTATATTTACTTTATAGTCATTTACTTTCTTACACTTTACTTTCCCATACTTTACTTTTCTTGTCATTTACTTTCTTGTACTTTATTGCTTTCTTTAATTTCAAGCCATTTACATTTCCTGTAGCTCATCATCCAATTATGATTGTCTAACTAGAATAATCAATTAACTATTGATTGCTTAATCCTTTAATCCTCGTGGGATCGACCTCACTCTTGTGAGTTTTATTACTTGATATGACCCAGTGCACTTGCTGGTAGTTATTGCGGATTAATTTTTCCATATCAATGCCACGACTCGTCGTTTAGCACCCAAGGCTACCTAACACATTGTTGGACTCGAGAGACCTGGCACTAAACGCCCAACCTCCGGCGTTTAGCGCCTAAACCCTTTTCTCTCGAGTAAAGTTCACTACCTGGATGGCGCCAAATACCCAGATCCTGGCGTTTAGCGCCGAGTACGAGAATCTAAGTGGGGACCATGTTTGTAACTAATCAATAAGGATTTAGGAAGATTTGATTTTGTAAATCACAAGACCATTAGAAAAGTTATTTTAGGGTTTTATTTAAATTTTAAATTTTTTTAATTAGGACTATAAATATTATTTAGATGAGCCCACACGTGGACTTCTCTTCTCCTAATTTTCATTCTAGACATTCATAATTTTTCTCTGCTAGGGTTTTCTACACTGTGAGTAACTAAACCTACATAGTTAGGGTTAGGAGCTCTATTTACTTGAATGGATGAATAATTAATTTCTTTTCTAATATTGATTTATACCTTGATTATTGTTTAAGGACTGGTTTTGCTCTTCATCTTAGGAATTACTGATTATTGGGAAATAAAGCTAATCTACTTGAATTCTATTTGAATCTTGGAAAAGTTATATCATTAGAATTACAGCTTGAAACCAAATTCTCACAATTTCTAATTATCTGGACTTAGTGTGATACGTGACATATAACTACACTCTGATTTGGGATTCTTAGGGTTGTGTAGCGTGTAAACCAGAATTTGAACTTAAACCTCTAATACAAATGAGTGATCAAGAAATTGACGGTCAGTTGGATTAGAGGAGATTAGATTTCTTAGGAATAGGAATTTAATCAACTGGAGTTTTCTATGAACATAATCATTGTATGATCAAGGTGGTTAACAATTGTTATTAATCCAGACATTTAAATATCTCCAGAATCTTAACTTTATTCTCATACCATTTTCTCAACCGTCTGTTGTTAGTTTTCTTAATTCATTGCTTTTTATGCCATTCAAACATCACCCCTTTATTTCAACTTGTCTAACTAGATTAGCTAATCAACCATTGCTTGCTTAGTTCGTTATTCCTAATGGGATTGACACTCACTCACCGTGAGCTATTACTTGGTACGACCCGGTGCACTTGTCGGTAAGTTGTTGTATTCAAAATTTTGCACCAAGTTTTTGGCACCGTTGCCGGGAAATAACCATGACTAACAACTACCAATTGATTAGTTGCCTAGATTAGATCTTTTTGTTATTTCAATTTTAGTTTAGTTGCTATTTTATTTCATTTTATTTTCGCTTCAACCTTAAATTTTAATCCCTTTAATTTTCGTTTCTTTTAATTTAATTTTCTTTTAAAATTTTCCCCTTTCTTTCTTAAGTTATTTTTAGTTCTTTTCTCTTCCACTTTGGTGTATCTAATTGGGATTCTCTTCACTGTGACGTTGAGAATCCCACTTCTCCCTTGTTCGAATTGTTTATACAGAGGAACAAGGACAAAGAGCCTCTTCTATATAATCTTGTGATTGAGAGGACTCTTCGGAAGCAAGCTAGAGCGCTGGAAGTTCAAGAAATCTCAGGGGACAAACCTGAAGAGGAAGCTGACCTCAGCATGGCTGCGAATAATGATAATCTCGTGGTCAATAATCCGAACAACATCCTGCCTGCTAGAAGAACATTGGGGTCTTATACTAACCCCAATTCCGGGAGCTGTGTAGGATGTATTGTACCACCATTTGTGCATGAAAATGATTTTGAGTTGAATCCTCAACTCATATCTCTAGTGCAACAAAATTGTTAGTTCAGTGGAAGCCCGCAAGAGGACCCAAATCTTTTCATATCCAATTTTCTAAGGATATGTGATACAGTCAAGACCAATGGGGTTCCTGCTGAGGTGTACAGGTTGATGTTATTCCCTTTTGCTATTAGGGACCGAGCTAGTTAGTGGCTCGAGATACAACCTAAGGAGAGTATAGCAATCTGGGTGGATTTGGTTAGTAAGTTTTTGACCAAATTCTTTCTGTCCCTGAGGTTAACTAAGTTAAGGACTGACATGCAGACATTCAGGCAGCTTGAAGGGGAGTCTCTCTATGAAGCTTGGGAGAGATACAAGGCCATGATCAGGAAGTGCCCTTCGGATATGTTTGCGGATTGGGTACAGTTATAGATTTTCTATGATGGTATCACTCAGGCTTCCAAGCTCTCACTGCATAATTCTGCAGGAGGTTCTTTGCATATTGTAAGATTCAGAATTTTTGCAAAATCTTATTATGAGTTAATTTCAATTTATTTATTCAATAGAGATTTTATTTTCAAAAATTATTTTATTAAAAGTAATTAAATCCAGTTTTGATAATTAAATTAGAAATTTTACATAATCTTATAATATTGAAAATTTTTCTATATTTAAATTATAAAACTTAACAGTTGTAAAAGAATAAGAATTTTATATGATTTAGTTTAAAAATTGATATTTTGGAATTTAATACTTTAATTTTTATAAACAAAGAAAATTAATTATGATATCTCTAATTTTAAATTAGAATACTTGATTAAAAGCCAATCAGCAAATTGATAATTAAGTAATATTTTTAAAATAAGTTTAAGGGATTAAATTATATTTTAAATTTATACATTATACCCTAACTTCATTAAAATGACCCTAATCTATTAACTCTAAATTCCCAAATTGGATCCCACTAACCCTAACTTTTTGCCGCCACTCATACTCACTCACCTCACTCACCTCCTTTGAAACCCAACTCCCCCTTTCCTCACTCTCTCTCAATGGAAGCACACTAAACATACACAAACAGCCACCGAAAAGGAAAGAAAGAAAGGGAACAATGGAAGGAAAGCTGTGCTGCGAGCTGAGGAAGAAGAGAGAAGAGAGGGTGCGCACGTGAGGGAAGGGTGGCGTTGCTGTCGTCGCCGTCGTTGGGCTGCCGCTGTCGAAGCCAAGTACCATGCCCAGCTGCCGTCGAGCTGTCCCGATGATGCCGCCAACGCCGACAATAAAAGAGAGATCGGGCAGAGAGAGAGAGAGAGAGAGAGAGAGAGCTCGCCAAGGAGCTATCCGACAGAGGAGACGTGAAGAGGGAGAAGGGTTTGCGTCGCTACCCGTGCCGTCACCACTGCAGGAGGAATTGCTGCTATTCGTGCCTCCCGTCACCGTCAGCTTTGCACCAAGCTTCTGTCATCAGGTTTGCCATCTGGTCACCGAGTATTGCGCGAGTGTAGCCGTAATCACTGTCGGAGCTGCCGCCGCTTCGTTCTTAGTTCCTTTCTTTCTGCGGTGAGTTATTTTGCTCCGAAAGCTCTTTGTTGCTATTTTGATATATGTCGCTGAGGTTTTGTGGTGTTAATTGCTATAAGATTGAGTTTTGGTTATTATATGTTGCGATTAGAGTTGCTATGGTTGCTGTGAAAGTTGTTTGAAGCTGTGGTTGCGGCTGTCATAGTTGCGAGCCAAGAGAAAATGAGTTTGTGACTCGTTTTAGAGTTTTCGAGCTTTGACTATCGAGGTATATTTTGCCCCTACAAAAATATATTTATAGTGATTATGTGAGTCTTATGGATTGAATTGAGTTGCTCTGGATAATTGTGAATATTTGTCTGGTGAAATTGTTGACTGTTTAATTAAGTTGAATAGTTTGAGTGATTGACTTTATTAAAGTGGCAGTTGCCGGATTGATCTTCTTGAGGTTTTGGAAACGTTTCATTATTGAAAATGATTTAATTTTAGAAAGTATTTAATATTGAAATTTGGTTTAAAACAAACTTGAAAAGGATTTGATATTTGAAAATAATTTAGTTTTGAATAAGTTTCTATGAGATATGAAAGTGAAATGAATTTGTGGAATCAGCTTGATTTTGAACTGATTTGGTTTTAAACCCATTGGAAAGAGTTGTGAATGGTTTTGGTTGGGACCCGAAAAGAGTGGCAAAGTCCAAGTTTTAGGGAAGGTGCTGCCAAAAGTTCTATAAAATTTAAGTGTTTGTTTGAAATATTATTTAGAATTATGTTATTTTACTTGAATTATTTAAGGAGGTTGGAATGAGAAATGAGTATATTGAGTTGTGATTTTGCTTCTGATATTGAATATGCTTGATCTTGAGTATGTTAAAGATGAGTGATGTGAGGATTTATACCGGTTCGGAATTTAACAAAATAATTTCTTTGTGAGCATAGCCCAAACCGACAATCGATCCTCAAATTAAAGTTTAATTTTTAGTTGTCACAAGTCCAACCCAATAAAAATATCCGAGAGTATTAGTCCCGGGTCGTTCTGCCTAGGAATTACAATCGAGTGCCCAATTATTGGTTATGAGGTTCAAGGGGGTTGGGTTGATAAAAGGGAAAGAAAGTAAAAGGGCAACAAAAGTAAATCAAGCAACTAAATATAACAACTAATAAAGAGAGGAATTCATGGCAAGGATTGAGAATATAGGCTTTCTATCCTAAGCATTAATTATCATACAATTATTAACAAGAGTTAATCATATTTCGTCATCTCTAACATCGAAAGAAGGTACAATGCTATCTTCAATATAGGGAAAAAGTCAAATAAGACTAGTTAATCTCAATCCAAAAGTCCTAATTAACTTACCAATTGAATTAGCAAGAGATTAGAGTCAATGGAAAAAATATTAACAAACAACCCTAGATTACCAACATGAGTTGGGTATTAATGACTCAAGATTGCCAAATTTATCCTTCCAAGCCTAGAATGCTCAAAAGCTACCATAACATCCAACCAAGCATTTTGTCAAACACTTCGAAGGCATAAAATAAAAGCATGGTAAAATTTCAAGAATAATAAATCTACAACTAGCAATTGCAAGGAAACAATAATAACAACTCAATTAAACAATAAAGGAACATAAAACATAAATTGCATTAAATGAAAATCAAAGTGACAAGAGTTCATCAACATAAAAAGAGGCATAAAAAAAGGAAATTAACAAGAGAGCTGAGAAGAACAAAGATGTAGGAACAAGAAATTGCAAAGAAAACTAGATGAAAATAAGAATTAAAGACTAAACCTAGAAGAGATCTACCCTAAATCTACCCTAATTCTAGAGAGAAGAGAGAGCTTCTCTCTCTAGAAACTACCTAAAGCATGATCCTAAGCTAATCAAATTGCTCCCCCTTTGTCCAATCTTGAATTCTGCATCAAAGAGCCTCAGAAATGAGTTGGATTTGGGCATGAAAAGCTCAGAAATCACCCCCAGTGTCTTCACTTTAATGAGGTCACATGACAAGCGTCACGCGTGCGCGTCGCTAGCAAATTTCCCCATCACGCGTATGCGTGGGTGACGTGTGCGCGTGGTGTAACACCCTAACTTTTAGCTCGTTATGATCGTACCCAAAGTAAAGTGTTACGAACCTGATTTCCTTTATTATAAATTTACTATTGAGCCTTTACGTCGATATCACGTTTCAGTTTTTGAGAAAATTCCAGAAAATTGTTTATAGTATTTAAAATCACATATCAAAGATATTCAAATAATAATAATCACATAGTTATTAATAATAATAAATGCTATACAAATAAATTCATTATGAAACTCGAATACAATTCTTATTCCTCTGTATAAAATAAAATCTAAAATACCAAAGGCGAGGAAATTCTATGAAAGCAACTCAACTCATAACTTATCTCAAATAAAACTAATAACTGTCCGCAGCTTCAAGCTTAGTCTTCGAACCTGTGTCATTGAAAGGGTGGAAGATTTTGGGGTGAGAACAAACCGCACGTTCTCAGTAGGGAATGGGAATGCCGTAAAAGTAATGAAATAAAGTGCAAATAATTAACTTTACTCAATAAAACTATATTTTTATCAAATCCTTTGAAAATACTCTTGGTTCTAATTTAGCTAACTAATTACCTCTTTTTAAAATCTCTGAACTCAAAACAAATTTTAAATATAAAACTAGTCACATTACCTGTCTTTCAGCTACATAGTTAATCCTCAGTCAAATGTCAATTCGTAATCACTTTAATACATTCACAAACAAAATGTACAAGCAAGAGATTCAATTTAATGTACAAGCAAGTCACAACAAGACAAACAACACAATCATAAAGAAATAAGACAAGCAAGCACAATCAAATGCAAATGTGCAAACAACATGATGCATGTCTATCCCTAACGCAGGCCATGAGCTCATGTGTCAGTTGCCTACCCGCTCCCGACATTGCCCAGGCACAAGCCCTAGATATGGCTTTCCAGATGCATACAGTGTGCTTATAAGTTGTATGGCTAGGCCGCATACAGTGTGACTTTAAGTCGTACGGCTAGGCCGCATACAGTGTGACTTCCCAAATCAATAAGCGTACATCTGGAAAACACTTCTCAGTATGTAGGCGTCTGATAAACCACTATTTTATGGTTTATCTTGTGCTCAATTGAGTGATTTTTATCAACTCCTTACCCACTTATTCATACTATTTGCATGGTTTTACGTTTTCCTTCCTAATTTTGTGCTATGATTGAAAACATGTTTCCTGGGCCTTTAAATTGCTAATATTAATCCTCTCTTATTACCATTAGATGCCTTGATATGTGTGTTAAGTGATTTCAGAGTTTATAGGGCAGGAATAGCTTAGAGGATGGAAAGGAAGCATGCAAAAATGGAAGGAATACAAGAAGTTGAAGAAATTGCTAAGTTGTCCAACCTGACCTCTTCGCACTCAAACGGTCATAACTTGAGCTACAGAGATTCAAATGAGATGGTTTCAATTGCGTTGGAAAGCTAACATCTGGGGCTTCACAACGATATATAATTTGCCAAAGCTGCCCCAAAGCCAGGCAACGCGAACGCGTGGATTACGCGGATGCGTGACCTGGTAGAAACACAATCCACGCAAACGCGTGGACGACGCCTCCGAGTCACTTTGCCGCGACCTGAACGTAACAGAAATCGCTGGGAGTGATTTCTGGGCCATTTTTGACCCAGTTTTTAGCCCAGAAAACACAGATTAGAGGCTAAAAAGTGGGGGAATGCATCCATTCATTAAAATGTTTTTCCATTATTCACTTTTCATAGTTTAGATGTAGTTTTTAGAGAGAGAGGTTCTCTCATCTCTCTTAGGATTTAGTTTTAGGATTTAGGATTATTCCTTCTTCATCACAGGTTCAATGTTCTTTTAATTTAGTTTCTCTTCTACTTTTATTTATTCTACTACTTTGGTTTCCTTATTTTTCTTATTGATTCTCTTCTTTTCCAATTTGGCTTATGAACCCTTCATGTTAGGATTTTCTTAATTAATAATTTGAGGTATTTCAGATTTATGATTCTTATTTAGCTTTTTTATATTCTTGGCTTTAATTGATTAACTGGAAGCTCTTGAGTTATCAAATATCCGTGATTGGTTGTTATGTCGGCTAAATTGACTGGTATTCCACTAACTCTAGTCTTTCCTTAGGAGTTGGCTAGGACTTGGGAATCTAACTAATTAGTTCACTTGACTTTCCCTTGCTTTCATGAGGGTTAACTAAGTGGGATTAACTTCCATTCTCATAGGAGTAACTAGTGTAAGACCCAAAACTTTTGAAAAAGGGCTATCATTAGCTAATTTCGAATTCAGTATTTCTGTAGCTTTAATTTCAAAAATTATCTTATTAAGATAATTAGAGCAAGTTTTGATTTATTGAATTTGAGGCAAGTTATGATTATTATCCAATTATATAATTATTGGATTATTTTCTGTATTTAAATTATAAATTTAGCAGTTGTGAAATAATAAGGATTTTATATGATTTAGACTAAATAATTAATATTTTAAAATAGTAATACTGCTGTTTTGGGAAAATAATAGATTTAATTATATTATTTCCAATTATTGGATTTGAATATTTTATTGAAAATAATTTGTGAAGTTGATGAACAAATAGTATTTTATACATTATTATTGTTGGATTAGAATTTATTTCTAATTACTATATTATCCCTACTTTTAAGTGAAATTACTAAAGTGTCCCTAACCCTAAGTTTCAAAAATAAAACCCTAATCCTAGTGACCCAGCAGCCGCACCCTATCCCTCCTCCTTACTCTCAACAGCAGCGCACAAACCACCCATAAGCAGCAGCAACACTGCAATGAAGAAGGAAAAGCAAAGCAGAATGGGATTAGGGGAAGGAGGCCGCGTTGCTGCTTCTATCCAATCCGTGCTGCCATGGCCGTCCCATCCACGGCGCCATGAGCCGCGCCTTGCCGTCGGACTGCCTTGGATCTGCCACACGCGTTATCACCATAGAGAGAGGGAGCAACGCGATTGAAGAGAGAATGAAGGAGATTCGTGCGCCGTCGGAGCCGCTTCGTCACCGCCGTGAGTCGTGACCAAAGGGGAGCAAGAGACCAGGAAGAGGGGTTGAGTCCCGTGCGACTGCTGTTCGAAGGGCTGAGCTTGGTCGCCGTTGGGGGAGCCACTGCCGCCGAATCCTAATCGTCCCTGCTGTCAGAAGGACGAGGCCATTCTCGCACCGTCCTGCTCCGCCGCCGCTGCTGTCTGAGCAACCATCATCCCCTCTGTTCTACTGTTTTGGTCCGTCGCTGCCACTGCTGGGGATCAGCCCGATCTGGTCTGAAGGGAAAGGAAGAGGTTCTGGCCGCCGGGAGTGGTTTTGTGACTTCCGGGACCACTGCCGAAGCTCCGGGATGAGCCTCTGCTGCCAGAAATGCCTCGGCTGCCACCGAGTTCCGCCACCGGTAAGAGTTTAAGTTTGGTTTCAGTTCTTTTGGAATTTCGAGAAGGTTTAATGCTGCGCGGTTTTTATAGTTGATCAACCGGAGCTTCTGGCCGCCGCCGGAGCTGTTGCCGGGGCCGGTTCAAAATCGCAGCTACTTTGTGTTGTTATTCCGGTAAGAAAGTATGTTTCAAAAGCCCTACGTTAGTGTCCCGTACGTGTATTAAAGCCTTTTCGGTATAAACGTTCCTAGAGTTTAGTAATTGAGGTTGCTTGTTGTAATCTAGAGCTGTCTATGCTGCTGCGAAAATGTGTGGGGTTGTGCATTGAAGCTGCTTTTGATTTCGAGTAGAGGCGGAAAGGACGCTGTGAGGCGTTGGGCTGTGGTTCTGCGTTTTGAGGTAGGGGCGCTTTCCAAAAACTATGTTTTATGTATTGGAATTATTACATATGGATACTGATGTGAGATATTGTGTATTTGGTGATTGTAATTGCCTTATGTATTATTTGATTGGCTCGAATGATTATGGATGTTGGTTTGGCTGAATTGTTGTGCGGCTTTATGAAATGTAATGTTTTAAAGTTGATTCTTTAAAGATTTGAAATATGAGTATAAACCGTTGAGGATTGGTTTGAATTGAGTCAATTATTTCAATGATGTGAAAAGTCGAATGCACTTTTGAATTCAGCCTGGTTTACTTTAATTAACTTGGTTAAGGACAAATGATTTATTGCCGAACTGATTCTTTAAAGCTTTGGAAATGAGTTAAATCGATTGATATTGAGTTGATTTTGAAATGGTATCCTTGAGGTACGCCACTGAGGCGATTGTTGGATTTAGCCTGCTTTGAATTGATTTCTGGTTTTGTGTTGTTTTAAAGGAAAGAGGAACGGTTTAGTTGGGACCCGAACCGGGTGGTAAAAGTTCAAGTTTTAGGGGAGGTGCTGCCGAAATTTCTATAAACTCTTAGTCTTGTTTGAAAGGTTATTTAAAAAGGGTTGGATTTGAGAGATTGTATTATTTGATTTATTAAGAGGATATTTATGTTTTCAAGCTTAATTTATTTGATGAACCTTATACGTTGAGTTCGGCTTATTTAGAACTGAACTATTTTTACCGTTTGAATCACTGAAGGAAAGAATGATGCTCTAATATTGATTTCAATATAAAAAGGAGTTTTTAGTGATTTTTAAAGGAACCTAGATTTTTGATTGAGTAATCAAGTATGAGGCATTTTAGAAGAGTTGGAAAAATGGGTTCCAAAAAGAAATCTGAAAACGGTTTGATTCAAATGAACTGGTTCCATTTCAAATGAGTTGATTTTTGGACCGGGTTGGAACTGGTGATTTTGTATGGTTCAGTTTCATAATAAATTCAGTTTTATTTACTTGAACCGAGAATCTATGATTTTAAGAGTTTCAATGAATTTTAAAGAATTGATGTAAGATGACCTTCCCTAAAGACTTGGGACTCTGCCGAGAAGCTTTTGTTATAAAATCCCATTGTTGGATGAGTGATTTTGAATACTTTGAAATAAATCCTTAACTTGCCATGGTTTTGGAAGTTTTGGAAAGAGAATGCCGAGAGTGGCTTTGTTTTCAAAAGGAGACTCACTTTGAGTAAATTTGGCTTATGAGCCTGAGATGATTTGAGAAAATGAGATCTTTAAAGCCAAGACTGAAAAGAGTTGAAATTTGATTTCAGAGTGAAATGGCTTGAGAAAAGTAATTTATGGCTTAAATTCCGGTTTTATGAATTTAATGATGTTGAACGGTGGAAGTGCTGTTTTGTTATGGGCCGGAATGGCTGTGTATGATTATGAATATTGGCTAGTTTTGGATTGAACCGTGAGCCGGAAAGGCTGTGTATGATATTGATTTATGGCTGATTGCCGAATGAGTTATGGGCTGTATGGCTGGCTATGAATTTTGAATTTAAGCCGGATGGCTGAAATGGATGTTGATCCATGGCTGGAACTGAATGAATATATATTTTAGATACCTGGGTAGTAGCAAGGGTTGTGGTTCGTCCCACTTGCTCCAGGTCAGAGACTGTGACGCCTGGGTAGTAGCGGTAGTAGTGGTGATTCCACTCGCTCCAGGTTGAGCTTTTAAACACCTGCCTGGGTAGTTGCCGCAGTAGTGGTTATTCCACTGGCTCTGGGTTGAGCGGGTAGTAGCAATGGGGTTGTAGCTCAAACCTACTTGCTCCGCGATGGGTGTTTCTGTCCATGGTTAGCTACCAGGACGTGTCGGGTTGGCTATATAACCGACAGATGATATCATCAGCCACTAGGGACAGGCATGCATCATATGCATCTATGTGACATTGTTTGGGTGTGCATATTGTACTTGGTTTGCCTTTGTGATTAACTGCTAATTGTTTTACTTGCTATAACTGTTTGTTTGTGCTTGAACTTCCTATCTGTGTTTGCAATTGGGACTCTGTTGGATTGTGGTGATTTGGTTGATGGTTGGATTGTTTGGGCCTAGGGCCGCGGTTGGATTGTTTGGGCCTAGGGCCGTGGTTGGATTGAGATGGACTGATGGTTGGTTTCGGTTTTGTGTTTCTGATTTGGAAAAATATGAAAGGCTATTTTGGTTCAGCATAGATAAACCTTTT
The DNA here is from genome assembly GCF_059453495.1 of Arachis ipaensis. Taxonomy (NCBI): domain Eukaryota; kingdom Viridiplantae; phylum Streptophyta; class Magnoliopsida; order Fabales; family Fabaceae; genus Arachis; species Arachis ipaensis. The sequence goes on from NC_142438.1 coordinate 69,946,287, forward strand.
TGAAAGGCTTTTGATGTTTTTGAGAATTGAACGGTTCCTCTTTCAGAAAAGATTTCCGACTTTACCTTATTGAAAACTGTTGTTGTTGAAAAGAGGCATAAGACAGTTATTAATCACTGGTGCGGTTATCTTCATGTATCCTATTACAGTAATTCCCAAAAACCCTCTACTGAGAACCCTTTTGAGGATGATGTTCTCACCCCCCTACATTTTTTCCCCTTTCAGGATATGGGCGCAGAAGTTACGAAGAGTTTATTTAATTGTTGTTGTGATGCTCTGTATTGTTTTAGTTATGGTTTATTGTACCCTCGCCTTTATCTTGATATATTCTGTAAGAGGGATAGGAATTGTATTTGGTTAATGCTTGTAATATTATATATATATATATATATATATATATATATATATATATATATATATATATATATATATATATATATATATATATATATATATATATACATGGATGTACTCTTTATGAGTTTCTGTAAGTTGTATGGTATGTACGGATGTATGTCATATAATGGAAGTATTTTTGGGAGCGGTTTTGCGGTTTAAAGTTTCAAACAGGCTCATATTTTAGTATTAAATAGTATAAAAGTCGTCGTAATGTCCGAGCTATCAGAGTCGCGCAGCCGGAAGTGTGAGCTTTGGTAGTTAGGGTGTTACATTATGGTATCAGAGCAATTTTTCCTGTAGAGCCTGAGGAATGGACTGACTATGCTTCAATTGCATACTCTGAGTGTTTGTCATGTATTAGGTCTTGTCGAATGACGAGAATTAGAGCTTTATGCACATGACGATCTATTGATTTAACGCTGTTAGTCTTGCAATGCATAATTCCTGATATTAAGTTTGGCCGGCTTAATACTATTGAATTATGTATATGAAAGCACTGATGGGTTATCATAGATGATATACGAGTTTTGAGTAAAGCAAATCGCGGGTTTTGGGAACGTTGGAAACTATTTCTCGAGGCTATTCAGTTGTGTCTTGATTTCTGTTCGAGTTGACCTGTTCTTTTGTATCCTAACTTGAGGTTCTTGTTTGCTAGTCCTTTTGAAAAGTAGTTTGATTTTTCAACTCTATTCCTCTATCCATATGCATTCTTGTTTGATCTCAATTGCATATGCTTGTTTGGGATCCTTGTTGCATCTGTCTTTCTCTGTTTGAGTTCTTGCTGATTCCCATATTCCTTGATATAGCTTTGAACCTGTCTTAATGTGCTGTGACTTTTAACTCCGGGTTCTGAGTCCATTCTTTGAGAAATTGTTGATTCAGTTTTTCTCTTACTTGACAGTGATCACATCCAATTTTGAGGTTTTATAAAAAAATTGCTGTTGATTAGATATATACTTATCTATATATGAAACTTTGAGATTTCTTATGCAGTTTAACAACTATTTATCTCTAATACCTCGCCTGTACTTTTACTGGTTTACGGAATTGCGCTTACTTTAAAAGTAAATTGGCATTCTAGTAATTTTACTATAGTTCCAATGCACATCTTCATTTGATTATGTATTTGGATATTTTTCAAAATTTTGAAAAGAAAGGATTTACCACTTTGGTCTCGGTTGAGTTTCGTTTGATAAGCTTTACTTAATTATTTTGAATTGAGTTTGATTTAGCATGCTATATGATTCACGCCATTGTTGTTCTTTTGAAAATGTTGGACTCATAGCTTTCTTCTTATGAACGGACTCGTTCCTTCTTAAGCTTTTCACCTCTATGAATGTCATACGTGATTCTATTTTTAACTAATATTTTACATCTTGTGAACACTACCATTTATCTTGGTTTGTCCTCTCTTGTGAATCTCATCCTTATGAGGGTCAGTTTAATTCGTTTCAAGTTAGTGCATTGTTTATTTTCCCATTATCTCTACAAGAGTTTTTAGTCAAAGATTTATCATTGAGAAATTACAAATGATCGAGTTGTCTTTTTCTATGACTTTTGTATTCTTTTGGATCAATTTAAATCTTGTTTGATGTTTCATGTCCAGTGGATCTTGTTTGAACTACTTTAATTTAAGATCCTTTCTTGCAAGGCTGAATTCCTTTTTAGTGCATCCTAAACTTCTTGAATGTTCTTCTAAGATGGTGATTTCAATAACACTTTTGGAGTCTTGTTTTGAACTTTAAAAGAAGTTTTGAATTCCCTTTGGAAGAATACTAAACGGAATTTATTTTTGTTGTTTGATTTAGATTGAAACCATTGTTCAATTTTGACGAAGTTAATTTAAATTTGGCATATGCTGCTTTAAATGAAGTTTTGAAAAGCTTCCTTGTTTAGTGGAAACCGGTTTGTTTGTGACGTACCACTTATTTCCTTTACCAAATTGCAAGCAAGTTTTTACCTTGGAATTTCTTTTCTAAAAAGAGTTTAACTTCCTCTTTCACCCTTGCTATGAATGTTATACACGCTTGTTTGAATATGAATTTTGGGAATTTTTGAACAAGCATTTGATTTCTCTTCCGAGTTTTATGATTGCTTTTGGTTGAGTTGTGCACCTAATTATCTTTCTAAAATATTTGAGGAAATATTTTAGCTCCTAGCCAAACTCGTGTGCATTTTGTTTTTTTAAAACTCTACATGGTTTACTTCGACATGAAATTGTATTGGAGTAAAGCCACATTTATGCTTTTGGCTACTCTCTTGAAGAATGGTTGTTGCTTAACTTTTCTTTTAAATTGCAAAGTGATTTTTCCGCAAGTTTTCGATTCTTTTGTGAACAATGCATTCGAAAGTATTTTTAACTATGCTCTTGAGTTCATGAGCTTTGTCTTGGGTCTGAGATATCCTTTTCTGTAAACCTCATACTTCCTCAACTCAGCTCGAGTTTGTTTCAAACTGATGCGCTGGTTTTCTTCCTATTGATCTTGTTGAACTTCTTTGATCCAAGGGTTATCTTTGAGGTGGTCAATTGATTTATTTCTAGCAAACTTCATTGCTTGCGTGTCTTTGTTTGTCTGGAAATTGGATACATTCCCCTAAATCTATGAGTATTACCCTTGACAATTGTCTTTCCGTTCTAAATCCAGTATCCTTCTGAGTAGACTCGAGAATTATTTTGATATCACGTGCGACTTGTAGACGTAGTAACGCGATACGTTAGTTCTTTAAGACGTGATGTGTATACGGAAGTTGAAGCGGTAGGTGTGCAACGTATGAGTTGTGGGCGTTTTGTTCCTTGCGAACGAGTTTGTGGTTGTCAGGCTTGTGATCAAATTTGGGGTTTGTAAAGTGCTTGATGGAGTTAGAAAGTTGAAACTTTGAGGTTGATATGAGATTAGTGTGCGGAGGTCGAGCACGTCGTTTTAACTCCATCCTGTTCGATAGCCTTTGATGCCTTGCCCTTCTACCACATGATTGACCCATGTTATCTTTTGCATTGAGCCTACCTTGTAACGTTTGCTTTGCAATCACACTCCTACCTTTACGTCCTTATGCTTATGACAATCAAAGTATTTGAAAATCGTATATATGAGTATATTTTGAGATATTTTTGCTTCTTCCTTTAATGTGTTCAAAGGTGAACTGTTATGGAATTTCTTTCATTTTGTATCAATTTTCGAGGGCGAAAATTTTTATAAGGTGGGTAGAATGTAAGACCCAAAACCTTTGAAAAAGGGCTATCATTAGCTAATTTCGAATTCAGTATTTCTGTAGCTTTAATTTCAAAAATTATCTTATTAAGATAATTAGAGCAAGTTTTGATTTATTGAATTTGAGGCAAGTTATGATTATTATCCAATTATATAATTATTGGATTATTTTCTGTATTTAAATTATAAATTTAGCAGTTGTGAAATAATAAGGATTTTATAAGATTTAGACTAAATAATTAATATTTTAAAATAGTAATACTGCTGTTTTGGGAAAATAATAGATTTAATTATATTATTTCCAATTATTGGATTTGAATATTTTATTGAAAATAATTTGTGAAGTTGATGAACAAATAGTATTTTATACATTATTATTGTTGGATTAGAATTTATTTCTAATTACTATATTATCCCTACTTTTAAGTGAAATTACTAAAGTGTCCCTAACCCTAAGTTTCAAAAATAAAACCCTAATCCTAGTGACCCAGCAGCCGCACCCTATCCCTCCTCCTTACTCTCAACAACAGCGCACAAACCACCCATAAGCAGCAGCAACACTGCAATGAAGAAGGAAAAGCGAAGCAGAATGGGATTAGGGGAAGGAGGCCGCGTTGCTGCTTCTATCCAATCCGTGCTGCCATGGCCATCCCATCCACGGCGCCATGAGCCGCGCCTTGCCGTCGGACTGCCTTGGATCTGCCACACGCGTTATCACCATAGAGAGAGGGAGCAACGCGATTGAAGAGAGAATGAAGGAGATTCGTGCGCCGTCGGAGCCGCTTCGTCACCGCCATGAGTCGTGACCAGAGGGGAGCAAGAGACCAGGAAGAGGGGTTGAGTCCCGCGCGACTGCTGTTCGAAGGGCTGAGCTTGGTCGCCGTTGGGGGAGCCACTGCCGCCGAATCCTAATCGTCCCTGCTGTCAGAAGGACGAGGCCATTCTCGCACCGTCCTGCTCCGCCGCCGCTGCTGTCTGAGCAACCATCATCCCCTCTGTTCTACTGTTTTGGTCCGTCGCGGCCACTGCTGGGGATCAGCCCGATCTGGTCTGAAGGGAAAGGAAGAGGTTCTGGCCGCCGGGAGTGGTTTTGTGACTTTCGGGACCACTGCCGAAGCTCCGGGATGAGCCTCTGCTGCCAGAAATGCCTCGGCTGCCACCGAGTTCCGCCACCGGTAAGAGTTTAAGTTTGGTTTCAGTTCTTTTGGAATTTCGAGAAGGTTTAATGCTGCGCGGTTTTTATAGTTGATCCACCGGAGCTTCTGGCTGCCGCCGGAGCTGTTGCCGGGGCCGGTTCAAAATCGCAGCTGCTTTGTGTTGTTATTCCGGTAAGAAAGTATGTTTCAAAAGCCATACGTTAGTGTCCCGTACGTGTATTAAAGCCTTTTCGGTATAAACGTTCCTAGAGTTTAGTAATTGAGGTTGCTTGTTGTAATCTAGAGCTGTCTATGCTGCTGCGAAAATGTGTGGGGTTGTGCGTTGAAGGTGCTTTTGATTTCGAGTAGAGGCGGAAAGGACGCTGTGAGGCGTTGGGCTGTGGTTCTGCGTTTTGAGGTAGGGGCGCTTTCCAAAAACTATGTTTTATGTATTGGAATTATTACATATGGATACTGATGTGAGATATTGTGTATTTGGTGATTGTAATTGCCTTATGTATTATTTGATTGGCTCGAATGATTATGGATGCTGGTTTGGCTGAATTGTTGTGCGGCTTTATGAAATGTAATGTTTTAAAGTTGATTCTTTAAAGATTTGAAATATGAGTATAAACCGTTGAGGATTGGTTTGAATTGAGTCAATTATTTCAATGATGTGAAAAGTCGAATGCACTTTTGAATTCAGCTTGGTTTACTTTAATTAACTTGGTTAAGGACAAATGATTTATTGCCGAACTGATTCTTTAAAGCTTTGGAAATGAGTTAAATCGATTGATATTGAGTTGATTTTGAAATGGTATCCTTGAGGTACGCCACTGAGGCGATTGTTGGATTTAGCCTGCTTTGAATTGATTTCTGGTTTTGTGTTGTTTTAAAGGAAAGAGGAACGGTTTAGTTGGGACCCGAACCGGGTGGCAAAAGTTCAAGTTTTAGGGGAGGTGCTGCCGAAATTTCTATAAACTCTTAGTCTTGTTTGAAAGGTTATTTAAAAAGGGTTGGATTTGAGAGATTGTATTATTTGATTTATTAAGAGGATATTTATGTTTTCAAGCTTAATTTATTTGATGAACCTTATACGTTGAGTTCGGCTTATTTAGAACTGAACTATTTTTACCGTTTGAATCACTGAAGGAAAGAATGATGCTCTAATATTGATTTCAATATAAAAAGGAGTTTTTAGTGATTTTTAAAGGAACCTAGATTTTTGATTGAGTAATCAAGTATGAGGCATTTTAGAAGAGTTGGAAAAATGGGTTCCAAAAAGAAATCTGAAAACGGTTTGATTCAAATGAACTGGTTCCGTTTCAAATGAGTTGATTTTTGGACCGGGTTGGAACTGGTGATTTTGTATGGTTCAGTTTCATAATAAATTCAGTTTTATTTACTTGAACCGAGAATCTATGATTTTAAGAGTTTCAATGAATTTTAAAGAATTGATGTAAGATGACCTTCCCTAAAGACTTGGGACTCTGCCGAGAAGCTTTTGTTATAAAATCCCATTGTTGGATGAGTGATTTTGAATACTTTGAAATAAATCCTTAACTTGCCATGGTTTTGGAAGTTTTGGAAAGAGAATGCCGAGAGTGGCTTTGTTTTCAAAAGGAGACTCACTTTGAGTAAATTTGGCTTATGAGCCTGAGATGATTTGAGAAAATGAGATCTTTAAAGCCAAGACTGAAAAGAGTTGAAATTTGATTTCAGAGTGAAATGGCTTGAGAAAAGTAATTTATGGCTTAAATTCCGGTTTTATGAATTTAATGATGTTGAACGGTGGAAGTGCTGTTTTGTTATGGGCCGGAATGGCTGTGTATGATTATGAATATTGGCTAGTTTTGGATTGAACTGTGAGCCGGAAAGGCTGTGTATGATATTGATTTATGGCTGATTGCCGAATGAGTTATGGGCCGTATGGCTGGCTATGAATTTTGAATTTAAGCCGGATGGCTGAGATGGATGTTGATCCATGGCTGGAACTGAATGAATATATGTTTCAGATACCTGGGTAGTAGCAAGGGTTGTGGTTCGTCCCACTTGCTCCAGGTTAGAGACTGTGACGCCTGGGTAGTAGCGGTAGTAGTGGTGATTCCACTCGCTCCAGGTTGAGCTTTTAAACACCCGCCTGGGTAGTAGCCGCAGTAGTGGTTATTCCACTGGCTCTGGGTTGAGTGGGTAGTAGCAATGGGGTTGTAGCTCAAACCTACTTGCTCCGCGATGGGTGTTTCTGTCCATGGTTAGCTACCAGGACGTGTCGGGTTGGCTATATAACCGACAGATGATATCATCAACCACTAGGGACAGGCATGCATCATATGCATCTATGTGACATTGTTTGGGTGTGCATATTGTACTTGGTTTGCCTTTGTGATTAACTGCTAATTGTTCTACTTGCTGTAACTGTTTGTTTGTGCTTGAACTTCCTATCTGTGTTTGCAATTGGGACTCTGTTGGATTGTGGTGATTTGGTTGATGGTTGGATTGTTTGGTCCTAGGGACGCGGTTGGATTGTTTGGGCCTAGGGCCGTGGTTGGATTGAGATGGACTGATGGTTGGTTTCGGTTTTGTGTTTCTGATTTGGAAAAATATGAAAGGCTATTTTGGTTCAGCATAGATAAACCTTTTTGAAAGGCTTTTGATGTTTTTGAGAATTGAACGGTTCCTCTTTCAGAAAAGATTTCCGACTTTACCTTATTGAAAATTGTTGTTGTTGAAAAGAGGCATAAGACAGTTATTAATCACTGGTGCGGTTATCTTCATGTATCCTATTACAGTAATTCCCAAAAACCCTCTACTGAGAACCCTTTCGAGGATGATGTTCTCACCCCCTACATTTTTCCCCTTTCAGGATATGGGCGCAGAAGTTACGAAGAGTTTATTTAATTGTTGTTGTGATGCTCTGTATTGTTTTAGTTATGGTATATTGTACCCTCGCCTTTATCTTGATATATTCTGTAAGAGGGATAGGAATTGTATTTGGTTAATGCTTGTAATATTATATATATATATATACATGGATGTACTCTTTATGAGTTTCTGTAAGTTGTATGGTATGTACGGATGTATGTCGTATAATGGAAGTATTTTTGGGAGCGGTTTTGCGGTTTAAAGTTTCAAACAGGCTCATATTTTAGTATTAAATAGTATAAAAGTCGTCGTAATGTCCGAGCTATCAGAGTCGCGCAGCCGGAAGTGTGAGCTTTGGTAGTTAGGGTGTTACAACTAGGATAGGACTTCCGAATTTTCATACCTTGCCAAGAGCTTATTTTACAGTTATTTATTTATTTTATTTGTCTTTTAAATTACTTGTTCCTTACTTTCAAAACCCCCAATTTACAAAACTCATAACCAATAATAAGAACACCTCCCTGCAGTTCTTTGAGAAGACGACCCGAGGTTTAAATACTTTGGTTATCAATTTTAAAGGGGTTTGTTACTTGTGACAACCAAAACTTTTGTAAGAAAGGAATTCTTGTCGGTCTAGAAGCTATACTTACAACGGGAATTTATTTGCGAAAATTCTAGATCGTGCGAGAGTTTCGTTCTTCAGCTTCCCTACTTTACATTTGGCACTAAGGCCCAAACAATGTCACATCTGCTCTCCTGTGGCAGACAATCTCTTTAAGTTAAAATATTCTTTAAATCCTTGTTCTCTACTCTCCTGTGGCAGACAATCTCTTTAAGTCAAAATATTCTTTAAATCCTTGTTCTCTGCTCTCCTGTGAAAGAGATTCCTTTTCTTAAAAAAAAACGAACTCAAAACAACACTTAAAAACAAAATCTCTCCTTACAAAATTGGATTTAAAAACATTATACTTTTCTTAATAAATCGAATTCAAAATAGAATAAATCTTTTCTTAACTAAATAAATCTCAAATAATTTAATTTTCCAAAACCAAATCTTTTTAAAATAGAATTTCAAACAAAATCCCAATTAATTTAATAAAAATTTCGGTAGCATTTCCTCTAAAATTCAGACTATGCCACCCTTCCAGGGTCCCAACCAAATTATTTTCGATTTTCAAAGATCATCCTTGATAAATCAAACATTCCAATTCCAATGCCAAATCATTTTATAAGTCTAAAAGCTAACCAGGTTCAATTTCAAAATCATTTCTCAAATAAGCCTGTAAATCAGATTTTTAATACAAAGTTTGCTTCTTAATGTAAATACATATTTAAATCAGGTTTCAAAACAAAATCACTTTTTCATATACTTTTACAAAAACTCAGATAAAATATTCTCTTAAAAAAATCAGACTTCAACACCCCCTGGGCTCCCTTATTTTTTCAATAATTAACCTACTTTATTTCAGTTTAGTAACCAACGGTTCACTTTAAAAATTCAATACAACAATATCCAATCAAGCTAGTATACTTAATTACCAATAATTCCCAAACTAGCTTGCAACAGAGCCCACTATCATCAAATAAATCTCAGATAAAGAACCAAACCAAGAAATTAACATAACTAAAAATTTCAGCAACAAACACAATCTCAATCCAAACTCAATTCATGTTTCAGTTTGACAAACAACACCAATTAAACACCATTCACAACCATAAATCAACCAATCCTCATCAATTAGTAATACAACACACTTGTGATTATTTGCAATTATTTAATAAGCTTTCTAGGCATTCTTAAATTAAAGTATTTAATTTTAAAAACAAACCTCTACCTTTGTATGAAATCAAAATCAACGAAAGGTCCGAAAAAACTTTTTGACTGAGCTGCTGAAGAGGAAAGCGTCAGAAATCGTCTGTGCCTTCTAGAACTCCAATTAGCTGAACTCAAGGAGAAGAGAAGCTATATCACCGTTAGTTTCTATCGAACAAAAATAATGCTAACGTGTAAAGGAGGAGGATACGAACACTTTTATCGGATTAAATTTTTTTATTGGAATTACGAATCGCAAGAAATTGTGAAAGAAAGCTTCACGGTTCCATGGCCTTACGTTTCAGTCTCTCTTGACTTCTCTTTCTATTATTCTTTCGGTGATGCATGAAGTAAAATGAAAATATCAAGGCTAGTGGTGATTTGTGATGCTAAGCATTTATTAGGTGTCATACTTAAGGTAATCCACGGTTTCTTTCTTTCCTTGTGGCATTCGGTTCTTTCTTCTTTTTTTTTTCAATGCCTTCCGTGAATGAAATGAATAGATAAGTAAATGAAGTGAATATAGTGATAATTATCATTAATAAATATGGCGAGGTGTCAAGTTTTGGTGTAATTGAATCGGCGGTTCAAGTTATAAATATCTTAAACAGATAATTATGAAAATTGGATATATTAAAACACAAGTAATAATATATATGAGTTACTAATATAAATGACATTAGCAACATAACAATAAAAGATATACGGTAAAGCATTAGCAAAGCTACGTTCACCGAGAAGTACCGATATTTACTCATATCGACAAATATCGAACTCGATAAAAATATTATTAACTAAATTTTGTTTTTAAATTAAAAATACCAATTTCTTAAATTAAAATATATATATATATATATAATTTTCATTATTTAAAAATTAATAAAATTATAATTTTAATTATGTAAAATATTTCATCATAACAAGAATATATATAAGAATATGAATTTCATTGAATTCAAATAGTTATAAAATTAATTTAATTGCTTATAATAAAATAATTTCTAAAAAATCAGGAACTCCAATTTATAAAATAAATTATAACTTGTTTATATTTATATTTCAAAAAAAATCTGAGTCTTTACACGTGGCTATTAATGTCCTCCTCACGCGTACACGTGAATGACGCGTGCGCGTGGCCTTGAGTCCTCCAAATGCTCATTTCTTCATGAATTCTCCATTTTGCATGCTTTTGTCTTCACTTCTCCCATCCAATACTTGCCTTATGAATCTGAAATCACTCAACAAACATATCAAGGCATCAAATGGGATTAAAGTGAATTAAAATTAGTAATGTAAAGGCGCAAAAAGCATGTTTTCACTCTTAAGCACAAATTTAGGGAGAATTACAAAAGTATGCTATCTCATTGAATAAATGTGAGATAAGTTGATAAAACCCACCAAATTCAACACAAGATAAACCACAAAATTGGGGTTTATTAAACCTCCCCACACTTAAACTAAGCATGTCCTCATGCTAAACTCAAGAAAGAGACAAAGGGTATTAACATTTATTCAATGCAAGTAAACTATCTATATGCAATCTATCTACATGCAATCCATCTAAATGCATGCACTACTTGGTCAAAATAAATCAATTCCCAAGAATACATATATAAACATAAGGGCTAAGGTATTAACAACCAGATTAAATCCACAATTGAATTGAGTTATTGAAAAGAATTTACAAACTTGCAAGAAAGGAGATGATCATAGGTGAAAACATGTAATTGAGCAATCGAACCCTTATCGGATGTGTATCCGCTCTAGTCGCTCAAGTGTATAGGGTTGATTCACTAAATTCTCCCCTAATCATGCTTTCTAAGATTTTTTTTTCATCTAACAATCAACAATTATTCAATGCATGCATACAAATATCATGAGGACTTATCCAAATGTTGTAATGGGGCTAGGGTCAAGGTAAGATTGCATTTGGTCAAGTGAGCTTGAAATTTGAATCTTTGATTAACCTAAGCTTTCCACCTAACCTATGACAACCTATACAATTCTAATACAAACCTAACTACCCATTCTTCACTTTTTTCCACACACTCATGCATTCTCTTTAATTCACATTCCATATGCATTGGTATTATTACTTTACTTTGGGGCATTTTGTCCCCTTTTATTTTTTGCTTTTCTTTTTCTTTCTTTTTCTTTTTCTATTTTCTACATTTTTTCTTTTATTTTTCTTTTTCTTTTCTCTTCTTCTTTTTGATGAATTATATACAAAGGTATCAATGCATATGGTTTAAACATTTAATGCATGAGTATGTACCGAATTCTAAAGATTTTTAATAAAAATACAAAAACATACTTTTATCCCAACCAATGTTCCCAAGTTACCCTTATTAATGATACAAACTCTCACTAGCCTAAGCTAATCAAAGATCCAAACAAGGGATATTTATTGTTTTTCACTTAGGGGTAGTGATGTGCTAAAATTAAGAACAAAAGGGTATTAACATAGGCTCAAAATTGGCTAACAATGGAAGATAAAAGGTAGGCTATTTGGATAAGTGAGCTTTTTGAAATGAAGGCCTCAATCATATAAATGCATTCATACACAAAATAATGGACATAAAGAATCAAACAAATCAAAGATTACAATCATAGAAAGTGAATAAAATACACACAAGAATGGAAAATAGTGGTTATATGATATAACCACACAATTAGGCTCAAAACTCACATGCTTATGTATTCTTAGCTCAAAAACATGTTCCACAATATATAATTCGAGCAAGTTTCAAGAAAAAAAAATTTTCTCAATCAATTGGAGTGCCCTATAGATAAATTTCTTGAAAAATTTTATTATTTTGACTAAGCTTATATATATATATATATATATATATATATATATATATATATATATATATATATATATATGCAAACTTAAGGAAATGCAACTAAAAATACTAAAAGACCTAAAAATTGAAATGCGAAAGTGTTGGGATTAGAAATTGTCACCCAAAAATGCCGATTGGTCAGACGACCTCCGCACACTTAAAAGTTTGCACCGTCCTCGGTGCATTCAAAGATGAGCAAGGGGGTACGGCGACTTTTCGGGTTGCCACCTTCAGCTGGTGGATCAACCGATTGCTGCATGTTCTTTCTTCTGCTTCCGTTTTTGCTTATGATTACTCATCCATGAAAAATAGAAAATAGCACCGTAAGATGAGAAAATGCAAAAGCAAGGAAGCATAAATTATTGGGATGAGGTGAATCACTAGAATGAAGTGAGTGAATTAGTGTGACATTAAGGAGAATAATGTGTGAGTTCTAAGTTTGCGCGCGATTTAGAACACACACACTAATATAGAAGCTATGTCACGATTACACAAAGAAAGTATGCACCTCACTCATTTTAGTGTGCTTGAAATACTTCAAAGAAACTTGTAGGTTAAGACAACCAAACAAGCAATAAAGAAGCATAAAAGCATTCAAGCAAATAATCAAGCAATTGTGAATTGGATAATGAATAGACATTGATTGATATGCAAGGAATTTTAATGAACCAAATGGAATATAAAACTTACACATCAATCAATGACACACTTTGAATTTTATTTGCAATACCTAATTGACATAGAAGTGGAAGACATGGGTGCTTATGGAACTTAGGAAAAAGAAGATAGAAATTAAAATCAATCACATAGCAAGCATGGTCCACAAAGCTTTAAAAAGCTCAAAAATATGTCACTAGGTAAGCTTTCGATCCAATTTCACAATTCCAAAATCTCAATGCATGAAATAGGTAATGTGAAGAAGGGTCAATCATAAACAAGCATCACCTAACAAAAAATGTATTGATAATATACAATTGCCTTATCATAGAGAATGAAATCAAATCACATGCAGGCTAGCTGCAACATGCAATTCAAAGGATGTAGATTGCTTTGAAGGCAATGACATACACTTGGTATCCAAAAACATTAAGCATTAAGAACTCAAAATCAAGTAACAAATTGTAACCTCAACAAAGAGTCAAACAATGAATAATTTCAGCATCAAGAAATAGCAAATCAAATCAATAATCCAACACTTACTACAACAAATAAGGATTTTCACAATGGTCAAAAACCGTTGTCGTAGATTGAAAAACCGTTCCCAAAACTTTAGGCAATGCTTTGGCAACGGTTTTTGACCTGTGGTATATGCGGCCGTTACCATTGCTCAAAGGTAATGGTTTTTACCTAAGACAACGGTAACAGAAAATTGTTGCCACAGTTAGTGGCATAGACAACGGTTTTGACGGAAAATTTTAAGCAACGGTTTTGATCCGTTACCCGATAAGCAACGGTTTAGAGCCGTTCCTATTAATATGACAACGGTTTAATACCGTAACAGGATAGGCAACGATTTTAAACTGTTGTGGTTTTATTATTCATATAGCCAACGGTTTTAAACTGTTACCGTTGGTGCCAGGTTTCGGCAATGGTTTTAAAACCAATGCCAGTTTATAGCCATCTAGGACAACGGTTTTAAAGCGTTACCGTTGATGTCATTTTTCGACAACGGTTTTAATACCATTGCCATTTTATAGTCATCTAAGAAAACCGTTTTAAAGCGTTACCGTTGAAGTCGTATTTTGGCAACGATTTTATTATGTAGTCATCTTTGACAACGGTTTTAACACCATTGTCTTTTGTAACTATTGACAACGATTTTTTTGTAATATATAATTTTTTATTTACAATAGTTTTCTCGTGAATGAAATTAATTTCAGTTTTTTTAATTATTTAGTGTCAATAAATAATCTAAACTATTTGAATCAAGTCACTAAAGAAAAATAATTGAACATTTCCCATCAAATTTAACTTATAAAAATTGTTGTAAGATCCACAATATCATCTAAGTTTGCCAAAAATATAATAACAAAAGAGAGTTGAAATAGCTAAGTAGCAAATAGTCATCATGTCCACAAGTTCATGACTTGTACTCTATAACATTTGCTTTTAAAAATTTGACCTTAATCAAGTTCGATTTCCCCTTCAACATAGTTTTCCTGTAAACAAAAAAAAATCAAATATAAAACTACACATCTTTAATACTAATAATGTTAAATAAAAATGTTTGAGAGAGAGAGAGGACAAACATATATATCATAACATTCTTCTATTTAGATACACAAAACAATTGAATCAACATCATCATAGTCAACCATTATTTAAGATATGATAACATATAGAAACTTTAATAACAAATAATACCGCTTCATGCGCATCATTGTTCGGATTGCCTAAAGTGCTTCCTAATTGAGCAGCTAACATGTCAAGGTCCACTCCTGAGCTTTTTTGTTGCAACATCATCTTAACAAGCGATTTTAGTTCATCTACTTCTTTTTGCATCACATCAACCTTATTCTCTAATGTTGCTTTCTCAGTTGCATGTTGCTGCTTAAGGGTGGCAATGTCTTCATTTTTCTTCAACAAAGTTGGTGTGGTAACTCTTCCGTAACATCGCACTCTCTCTGCCTTCTCTTTCCCAAATATGGATTGGAAAGCTCTAATTGCTGATTCTTTAGACTTTTCATTCTCAGCTTGCAAGTGTGCCTGTAACAACCCTAATTTTTGAAAATCAAATAATTAGTTATTTGTGATTTATTTTAAGAAAATTATTTTACTAAAGGTAATTAAATAGAATTTCATAATAATTGGAGTTTAAATTAATTAGAATTTTTGTATAATCTTTATTAGATATTTGGTATGATTGAAATTATAATTTTGATAATTGAAAAATAAGAAGAATTGTATAATTTAATTTAAATAAATTTTATTTTGAATGAATTATGTTATTAATTTGAAATCCTAAAAATTATTTTATTAGAAATGATTAGATTAATATTTATAAATACTTTAAGTTTAAGTCAATTAATATTTATGTACCATTTTTATTATAATTAATTATTTTATAAATTGAAATTAAAGTTTCAGAGATAGAAAAATAATAGAGATTTGTATGATTTAATCTAGAAAATTGATATTTGAATTTAAATTGTACTTTACAGAATATAATTAATTTGTTCATTTTATAATGTAAATTAGAAATAATTGATTGAACTTAGCAATAGGATGATAAATAATGTTCCTAAATATTTTTAATAGAGTACACTTGATTTTAAAATTGTTCTACTCTCCAATTTTATCAAAATATCTATTCATATCTATCCATATTTCTTTATAAAATCCTAATTTCTAACCCTAATTCCCAAATCAAACCCAAAAACCATAATTTCCTACAACAGCCACCACCCTCCAAACCCTAGCATACCACCCACTACCGTTACCCTCACCACATGACACATGCACAGACTCACCTCTCTCACTCTCAGCCTCACCAACGCACTCACACTCATTTACTCACTATACACACGCACGCACACATATGGAGAAGACAGGAAGAGAGAGCGCCAGCGAAGAAGGGGGAGGAGCAACACTGCCACCGCACTCCGTCACACCCAGCCGCGTCTTGCTCGCCGTCCTGCTATCCACCCACGCCGAGAAGGAAGAGAGAAACAGAGGAGAGTGGCATCGCGTCTGCTGCGAGCTCGCCGCCGAGGAAAGCCACCGTGTCGTCGCCATCGTCGTCCTCATCATGACCTGTCACCGTCGCTGGAGCCAGCCGCTTTCGTCGCCGTTCATCCTGGTCGTCACCATCGCCGCTGGTCTGCCTTCGAGCTGCCGTTGAGGAAGGGAGCTCGAACGTCGTCGCTGGGAAGGAGGCTTGGCCGTCGTCGAACAGAACGCAATGGTACTGAGAGGCATCACCGTTGATGACGCCAAAGCTCGACAAGGGCTGTAGCGCCGTCACCGAACCACCGCGTCGCCGTAG
Source organism: Arachis ipaensis (assembly GCF_059453495.1). NCBI lineage: Eukaryota > Viridiplantae > Streptophyta > Magnoliopsida > Fabales > Fabaceae > Arachis > Arachis ipaensis. Next base: position 69,962,537 of record NC_142438.1, read on the forward strand.
CTGTCGCCGGGAAGGTTGTTGGAGCTTACCGAGGATATGGTTCTGATTCTAAAGCTATTTATCCATGTCACTACTCATCTTTATCCCCTGTTCTGCCTCTGCCTCTGAATTCTACAAGTTGCCGGAACCCTCTGTCACCGGGAAACCAACATTCAAGCTGCCCAGGAAACCACCCTTAGAACCACTACTGTTTTGGTGAGCTCTATCCCCTGTTTTTGCTTCCTTGTCCTACCAATTTGTTTCTACTTTGAAGCTTGTCCCTGAACTGTTTGTATTGTATAAAGAGATTATTGTAAATTACCTTGCCGCCGCCATTACTGGAGGTAGCTGCCGGCTCTATTTGGAAACTGCTGCTAAGTCACCACCGAAGCTAAGAATAGGTGCTGGGATTTGATGGAGCACCGCTGCTGCTGTGGATTCGTAATATTGGGTTTACCGCGTTTAAATTCTTCAATTACGGCTAATTGAGGTAGGGGATTTTTTTCAAAATTAACAGTTTTAACTATGAATGCCAATGAGGTTTAGTAAGTAATTCCAAATAATTCACAAATATGATTAATTGATAGGAATAAGCTTGGTTTGAGGTTGTGGAATTTGGATTAAGTTTGATATTGAGATGATATTCTGGTGTTTCAATTAGTTTATTGAGTTTAGGTTATGTCGGAGAATGTCACTGGGTTTTGTTATCGTGAGTAATTAACTTGACAAGATTAATTTTGGTTAATGCTGTGACTGATATTGGTTTTCTAATTTTGATGGATTTGTTGGAAATTCTGATCTTATGTGATATTGCTGAATTGGTTGAAATCTGGTTGTGAATTTTATTTTGAATTATTTGATATTAGATTGGAATTTTAATATATTAGAATGACTGTGAAATGAACTTATGATGGGTTGGAATTGGTTGAAATGTGGCTGTAAGTGATGATTCATTTAATATTACTTATTAAATTGAAATATGCTGAGCTAATTATTGAAAAGCTGTCGAATGGATAATTGATGAATTGAGTTTGGATTGTTGCTGTGAATGTATGGTTTCGTTATGAGAGATTGGTTGGTGGAATTAAGTTTGGAATGAGGTTGTGGGAGTAAGATTGGTGTGGTATTAAAACTAATTTTGATTTGAGGCTGTGAATTGTAATTTGTGAGCCATTATTGAATTGTTTGAAAGTGACTAATTATTCGAATTCCTGGTTATGCTGATTTCTTGATTTAGTTGTGAAATTAAAATGTAATTGATGATGGTGGATATTGTTGCAAGCTTGTTTGAGAAATTATTGGTTACTGGATATGTTAATTTGACTGGATAATATTGTACTGAGTATTGAACTGATTCAAGCTTGTGCTTGGTTTGGAATTGTTGTGATAATGGTTTAATTGTGACTGCCTTTTGATTATTTCAGAGTTATTGGAAATTTAGATTTTAGTTGATTATGTTGAGTTGGTTGTTATTGTTGATTTAAGGTTAACTAGAGTTGATTTTGAGAATGGTTAAAGGATTGAAGGTTGATTACTAAAGTATTTTCTTAAAGTATGATCTTTAGAATAAATTGGTAACTTTGCTAATAACTATATAACTTTTAAAATAACTAGAAATATGAAAGGATGGTGTTTGGAATATTAGTTATGAATTCTGGAGGCTGGACTGATCTACCTTTAAAGGACGATTTATGGAAACTCTGATTTTAATTATTGTTAGGATGTCGATTGTTAAACTGATTTATGATGAAATGATTACTGAGATTCCGTTGTTGTGAAAACTACTGATAAAAGGGCTGGTGATTTGTTGAGAAAGAGGGAACCCGTAAGGGTGGCTAAGTCCGAGTTTTAGGGGAGGTGCTGCCGAAATTTTATAAAATCTGAGATTGTATTTGAGAAGTTATTTTAGAAGATTTGAACTTCGATAATCATATTATTTGAGTTTTATTTAGTTAAGAAAAGAATTATAATATTTTGAATTTGAATTACCAAGGAAGGGTTTATGTTTTGAACTTGAATTATTTAAGAAAGAAATTATGTTTTGAATTTGATTCAATATAGAAAGAGTTATGTTTTGGGCTTAAAATAAAGGACTACCTTTTTAAAAATTTGGTGAAATAATAATATTTGAATTTGAATAGAAAGAGAGATGATTTTTGAATCCTTGTGAAGTTGGTAAACTTGAGAAAGAGTTTTATTTGATTACTTCTAATGAAAGGTTATGTTTTGAAAAGTGTTTAATGAATTTAAAAAATAAATGATTTTCTTGAGTCTTTGATAGAGAACTAAAATGAAAGATAGTTTTAAAGTTGGCTTGACTCAAGATTGCCATAGCAGAGATTATGAACTGAATTGATGATTGAGATTTTTATGAACGAATGGTAAAGAGAAATGGCTTGAGCCAAGATATTGCAAAAGTGAAAGATGTAAAGTTTATACAGTATGATTGAATAGAGAAAGAAAAAGGTACTGCATAAGAATGTGAAAGTAATGATGAATAATGAGAACGATAATGAATGATGAGAAAAAGAATGATTATGTAATGATCTGCTGCGTGAAGGCAGCCAGATAGATGGTGGTACGACCACTAAGAGCGCTTCCCTGGGATACTTAGCTATAATGCTATTCTGTAAGTCAGAGGACTCTTACAGAGGTATCGAGAAAATACATAACTGGCGTATGCTCCTGTAAGTCAAAGGACTCTTACAGTAAGTGTATGTGAGTGTGCTCCTGTAAGTCAAAGGACTCTTACAGTGAGTGTGTTGGGCAGACTAGCTCTGCCCTGTAAGTCAAAGGACTCTTGCAGTGGGTTGTTAGTGCCGCCATGCAATTCAAAGGACTCTTGCGATGGGTGTTGCCAACAGGGAAGCCTTACCTGATCAAAGGACTTCGGGTAACGTCGGGAGCGGGTATGTAACCGACAAATGAGCTCATTACCTGCACTAGGGCTAGACATGCATCATCCTTGTTTGCACATTTGCATTTGATTGGGTTTGCTCATTGTACTTCCCTGTGATTGTGCTGTTTGTCTTCCTGTGACTTGTTTGTATGTTGAACTGAATCTCTGGCTTGTACTATTAGTTTCTTGAATGTATTAAATTGGTTAAGAATTGATGTTTTAATTGAGAATTAATTATGTGACTGATAGATGGATAATGTGACTAGTTTCATAATTAGAATTTGTTTGAGTTTAGAGATTTTGAAGAGGTAATTAATTAGCTAAAGTAAAACCAAAAGTATTTTCAAAAAGGTTTGATAAAAATATAGTTTCCTTGAGCATGTTAATTATTTGCATGTTAATCATTACTTTTACGGCATTCTCATTCCCTACTGAGAACGTGTGGTTTGTTCTCACCCCAAAATCTTCCACCCTTTCAGTGACACAGGTTCGAAGACTCCGTTTAAAGCTGCGAGCGATTATGGAACTTATTTATGAGTTAATTTTATGACTTGAGTTTCTTTCATAGAATTCCCTCGCCTTTGTAGCTTTAGTTTTTATTTTATGCAGAGGGATAGGAGTTGTACCTGAATTTTATTTGTACAATATTTATTATTAATAATAATTATGTGATTATTATTGCTTGTTGATTCTTCGACATGATTTTAATGAATAAAAACAAAATTTTTCTGGAATTTTCCATAAAACTTAATCGCGATATCGAACTAAAGGCTCAATAGTAAATAGTTAATAAAGGAAAGCAGGTTGGTAACGCCTTACTTTCGGTATGATCATGACGTTCTGGAAGTTGCGTCGTTACAGGGGCTATATTAATGTGAAGAAAAATAATAGTAATAAAATAAGAGTAAATACACAATTGGACTAAAAGCATATATCATTTGACAACATCGAAACAAATAATAGAGATTAAGAATAATGTCAAGATTCTTTAACTCAACGCAAGCATAAAAGTAACCACAAGTGATGGACAAATTGCCAAGACACAAGAAATCCATAACCTATTTTAACCAAATTAACTCCTAATACTTACAATAACATCCAGAGTGTTTTCATCCAATGATTTTCCCTTTGTGCTTTGGCGAGTCTCAACAAATATTTCTGCTTGAGTAGGTAGTTCATTATTTTCCTTAGAAGCAGCCTATAAGTCCAATTCAAATAGCATTTATATAGAGTTAAAAGGCACACCACACATACACATACAAATTCACAAAGAATTAAAAATTGTACCAATCTTGCACGTATTCTTGCAAAATTTATTGGTCTCTTTCGATGCCTAAATTTCTGTTGTGCCCTATTTTTCTTATTCTGCGCAAACATTTTCTACATAACAAGAGACAAGTATTATCGAAAAATCATCCTACTTCACTCATATGTGTATATAATATAATTGCATAAACAATTACACTAAGTATCACATGTCTTACCTTAACTTTCTCAGTTCTCCAATAAGCAATTAACTTGCGAAAATGACTCTCAAGTATGCTCTTATGACGATTTTTCAGCATCTTATTAACACATTTGTATGGCAGAAAATGAGTTTGCTTTATTGTGGTCTTATACCTTCTCCAGTTGTCATTGATACGAGCAAGGACCATTCTCTTTCCTTCAATTGGAATAATGAATTTAGCCTATAAAACACAAATATTATTTGCTAGTAAGAATAAAATACATGTGTACATTTCCAGATACTTTCTAAAAGAAACAAGATTAAAGTTCTCACTTGAACATATTTCCAAATGGCTTTTTTATCTTTAATCCACTTTCAATTTGTGTAAATTAATGGACAAAAATCTGAATTCCTTGCCACTGTGCCCAAAAATTTGCTCAAGTTGTTTACAGCTTCATCAGTAGGACCGATTGCCTCTCCTTCAATATCTAGAGTAATTTCTTCTCTATCTTCCTTGCATGAATCTTCAAGCATTGTGTAGGTCCTCGTGTTTTCTTCACTGTTGTCTCTATACAAAGATACTAATTATATACCATCCCTCTTATTGATTTATAAGATATTTAATTGAAAAAAAAAGAACAAATTAAGTAACCTATTGAGTTAAATTTGGTCACGAAACAAAACTAAAGTAACAAATTACCAAATTCAATTCACAAATTGGAATTCAATTAACACAAATTTTTATAAATTTTGGCAGCATTCTGATAGTAAATAGGACATTTTTTAATTTAAACAAACAGCAAACTCAACCCATATGAACTCACTAAAATCAAATCAGCACTAATCAGCACTAAAATCAAACGGCAGCAAGCGAAAATGGCAATCAGCAGCAATATAAAAATTAGCATAATAAGGCCATCATCATCATCGCTCAATCAAAACAAGGCATGAAATCAGCCATTAACAAGGATAAAACAGCACTATACAATTTGAAACTGTTCATTCCAGGCATCAGCAGCAACCAAAAAGTTCAACCTAAATCCACTACAAATCAGATATAACTTCCTAACCACCTATAATCCACTAAGCATGCATAACTAAACTGACTAATTTAACAAAAACTGAACAAACTAATTAAACTAAGAAAATGTAAACAGGGAAAAAAATTGAGAACCTGCAGAAGAAGCAGAAACAGAAAATGGCAAGGGGAGGGAGAATAGAGGCAGAGCAGTGTCAACCCAGATGCGGCTACGGGTGGCGCACGGTGGAGGATGAGCGCAGAAACAGGGGAACAGTGGCGTTTTTGTTCTGGTTGCAAAGACAGGGGAGAGCAAAAATGGAAGAAGAAGAAAAGAGGAGAAAGGGAAAGAAGGAGGTATTTTCTTCACTGTTGTCTCTATATAAAGATACTAATTATATACCATCCCTCTTATTGATTTAATTTATAAGATATTTAATTGAAAAAAAAGAACAAATTAAAGTAACCTTTTGAGTTGAATTTGGTCACGAAACAAAACTAAAGTAACAAATTACCAAATTCAATTCACAAATTGGAATTCAATTAACACACAAATTTTTAGAAATTTTGACAGTACTCTGGCAGTAAATAGGACGTTTCTGAATTTAAACAAACAGCAAAATCAATCCATATGAACTCACTAAAATCAAATTAACACTAATCAGGATCAATTTATATGAATTAAACGGCAGTAAGCGAAAATGGCAATCAGCAGCAATATAAAAATTAGCATAATAAGGCCATCATCATCATTGCTCAATCAAAACAAGGCATGAAATCAGCCATTAACAAGGATAAAACAGCACTATACAATTTGAAACCGTTCATTTCAAGGATCAGCAGCAACCAAAAAGTTCAACCTAAATCCACTACAAATCAGATATAACTTCCTAACCACCTATAATTGACGATTGGGACTTCTGCCAGTAAAGAAATTTATGAAATTAATTGCGTTGTAAGTATAGTTTCTAAACCAACAAAGAATCCTTTCGTACAAAAACTTTGGTTGTCACAAGTAACAAACCCAATAAAATTTATAACCGAAGTATTTAAACCTCGGGTCGTCTTCTCAAGGAATTGCAGGGAAGTATGATGTATTATTGGTTATGGAAAATGTAGAATTTTGGGTTTTTGAAATATGAAACAAGGAGAATAAATTAGCAATGAAGTAAATTAATTACTAGAAAAATTCTTGGCAAAGTATGAGAACTGAAAATCCCATCCTAGTTATCCTTATCAGGTGTGATGAGAATTGGATTTTGCTCCCACTTAGTTAACCCTTACTAAATAAAGGAAAGTCAAGTAGACTAATCAATTTGATTCTTCATGTCCTAGTCAACTCCTAAGGAAAGACTAGCTTTAGAGGGATCCAAACCAATCAGCAAATTCCAATTATCAATCACAAAGGAGTTTGATAACTCAAGTGTCACCAATTACTCAACCAAAGCCAAAAGGGGAAAAATCTAAATTATTTATATCATAAACAGAAGGAAACAATCATAAATCTGAAATACCTCAATTTATATTAAATAGAAAATCAAATTAAACATAGGAATCTATAGACCAAATTGGCAACATCAAGTAATCAACTAAAGTAATAGAATGAATAAAGTAGAAGAGAATATAAAGTATAGGAACATTGAACCTGGAATGAAGAAATAACCATAAACAAAGAGGAATCCTAATTCTAAAATCTAAGAGAGATGAGAGAGCCTCTCTCTCTAGAGAACTACATCTAAAACCTAAAATTGTGAATTATGAATGTTGTTTCTATGTTGTTGTGTCAATGGATGCATTCTCCCACTTTATAGCCTCTAATTTGTGTTATCTGGGCCAAAAACTGGGTAAAAAATAGCCCAGAAATCGCCCCCAGCGATTTCTGGTACGTACAGGTCGCTGCAAAGTCATGCGTCCACGTGATCCACGCGTTCGCGTCGCCTGGCTTCGGGGAAGCTATGGCAAATTATATATCGTTGCGAAGCCCCAGACGTTAGCTTTCCAAAGCAACTGGAACCACGTCATTTGGACTCTGTAGCTCAAGTTATGCTGGATTTAGTACCAGGAGGTCAGGCTAGACAGCATTAGCAATTCCTTCAGTTTCTTGTATTCCTTCCACTTTTGCATGCTTCTTTTCTATCCTCTAAGCCATTCCTGCCCTGTAATCTCTGAAAATACTTAACACACATATCACGGCATCGAATGGTATAAAGGGGAATTAATTTTTGGTAATTTAAAGGCTTGGGAAGCAAGTTTCCAATTATAGAACAAAATTAGGAAGGAAAATGTAAAACCATGCAATTAGTATGAATAAGTGTGCAAAGACTTGATAAAAACCACTCAAATGAGCACAAGATAAACCATAAAATAGTGGTTTATCAATCTCCCCACACTTAAACATTAGCATGTCCTCATGCTAAGCTCAAGAGAAGCTATAAAAGAGTGAAGAGGAATGGTAAAATGTATGAAATGCAACCTATCTATATGAATGCAACTACATACAAAATATTTCTACCTACTTGGTTAAAAATAAACAAATCTTTTAAGAACAAATATGAACTGGATTTCACTAATTCAAATCACAAAATAAAGTACAAGTGAACTTGCAAAAGAAAATAGCTCATGAAAGCCGGGAACAAGGAATCGAGCATCGAACCCTCAGTAGAAGTGTATGCACTCTAATCGGTCAGGTGTTTAAGGTTCAATTCTCTCAATTCTCTACTAATCTTGCTTTCTAAGGCTTGCTTTTCTTCTACCAATCAACAAAAATTTAATGCATAAATACACATATCAAGAGGTCTTTTAAGGGTTGTAATGGGGTTAAGGTCAAGGTAGGACTGTATTTGGCCAAATGGACTAAAATCTGAATCCTTAATTAACTTAAACTTTCCACCTAACTTTAGACAATCCATGTACAACATCTAGCTATCCATTAGCCATGTTTTTCACATATTCATGCTTCCTGATTTGAGTACAGTACATATGCATTGCTATCACCATTTACTTTGGGGCATTTTGTCCCCATTTATTATTTGCTCTTTTTCTTTTCTTTTTTTCTCTTTTTTTTATTTTTTTATTTTTTTTATTTCTCTTTTCTTAATAAATTTTTTTTCTTTTGTTTTGTTTTTTTTTTTCAATGCATATGATTAAATTATTGAATGCATGAACATGTCTTAAACATTTCTTTCACATTTTAGATATATAACACCCAATTCTTAAACCAAACGTTTCCAAACCCACTTTCTCCACACTTAATTCATGAGCACTCTCACTAGTCTAAGCTAACCAAGGATTCAAATTAAGGACATTATTGTTTTCCGCTTAGAGTTAGTGATGAGCTAAAGTAAAGAATAAAGGGGTAAAATAGGCTCAAAATTGGTTTGCAAGGGATAATGAAAGGTAAGGCCATATGGGTATGTAAGCTTAGTGAAACAAAGGCCTCAATCATATAAGCGCATGCATACATCAAACCATGGAAATATAGAATTAGACAAGACAAATATCACAATTTTAGAGAGAAAAACACACACCAAAAAAATAAAATATTGGTTGATAAGATGCAACCAATCAATTAGGCTCAAAATCTCACTGGTTTTGTGTGTTCGATCTCTAAACCATGTTCCAATATAATATTTCTTCAAACAAGTTCAATAAAAATTTTGATTCAAATTAGTGAAATGCTATAAAAAGTTTCTTGAAAAGAAATATCACTTTAACCAAGTGGTGGTAAAATATGCACAAAATCAAGCAAATATGCAATCAAACATGCAAATGCAACAATGAACTAGCAAAGAAAATAAAACATTCAAAACCTTGGTATTGAGAAGAAAATAACTAACCCACAGAAGTCGGTATTGATCTCCCCACACTTAAAAATTACACCGTCCTCGGTGCATGCTAAGATGTACAAGTGGACAGGTAGCTCCGCAGCTAGTGCTCTTTTTGTTCCTTTCCTTGCCAGTGGTTTGGGAGTAGCTTTCTCTTTACCCTTCTTGGTGGCCATCCTGAAAAAGGAAAAAGAAAGTAACATGTAAAGCTAAGAGTTTGAGCAAGGAAGAGGGTGGTATAGGTGATAATCAATGCACGGTAAAGAAGGATGTCGTTAACACATGGTCATGACTACATGTGAAAAGTTCATCAATGGAAATATAGCAAGTGCATATGATGGCAAGTAGATGCAAGATGTTTATTGGCATGCCGGCAAAGCATGAGTAGCATAGATCAAGCATTAAATGCCCAATTTGATTATCAACTTTTTTAAACTAACAATCTGTTTGTATTGACAATTATATTTAATCAATAAAATGTGAAAAGGGGTTTTGTGAAAAACAGGCATTAGAGTAGTAGAATAGAGTAATATAAAGATAATGCACAATGCCATACGGGCTTTTTCACAAACACATAGCATCCATGGTGAATATGTTATTGAAAGTATTAAATTGAACATGCAAGCAACCCTTCAAGAAGTAATATTAATTGTCAAATAATTCCACAATAATTCACAAGAAAAATATAGAAGAAAATAATTACCTAATTAAGTTTCTAACACCAATTAAAATAAAGTAAAAAGAAAAAGACAGAAAAGGAAACATAGATAATGAAAGTAAAAAGAAAAAAAGAAAATATAAATAAAAATAATAAAGGAAAAGTAAAAAGTAAATAAAGAAAGAAAAGAACCTTGATAATGGTTGTGAAAAATAAGGAAGGGGAAAGTAAAAAGTGAGAAAGAATAAAGAGGGAAGAAGAGGGAAGAAAGAAATAAGAAGGAAAAGAAGAGATTTATATTTGGGAGGAAAATATAAGATATCTTGGCTGATCTGGATAAGCTGTGCGTCGCTTGTGATGTGGATGCATGGGTCACGCGGTCGCGTGGTGTGTGATAATTTCAGGTGACGCGGACGCGTGGGTCACGCGATCGCGTGGCCTGATTTGTGCTATTGGCGCGAGTGCAACCGTGCATTCGTGCAACTCTCTGTTTTAAATGCATTGTGCCAAAACTCTGGGTGACGCGTGCGCGTGGGTGACGCGATCGCGTGAATGGCCATCTTTTGAAAATGACGCGGACACGTGGGGCACGCGGTCGCGTGGTAGGGCTTGTGTTTCCAGCATCATTCCAGCCCTACTCCACCATAACTTGCTGCCATACACCCCTTTTACGTCGATTTTTAGGGGCACGCAGTCCCATGGTTGACGCGGACGCGTGGGAGGATATTCTTCAAAACGACACGGACGCGTGAGTGACACGGTCGCATGGGCATGTTTGTGCCTAAGGCACGCCTCCAGCCACGCTTTCGCATAACTTTCTGTTCAATTCTCTTTTCTTCCTAACGCAACTATGACGCGGACGTGTCAGCGACTGATAAACCCATATTTTATGATATATTTTGTGCCTAATTTAAGTGATTTATTCAGTCCTTCACTCACTTATTCATGTTAATTGCATGGTTTTACTTTCCCTTCCTTATTATGTGATGTATGTAAAAAAAAAAACATGTTTCCTATGCTTTAAAAGTAATTATTTTAATTACCCTTTATTTCCATTCGATGCCGTGATTCATGTGTTGAGTAGTTTTAGATCCTCTAAGGCAGGAATGACTTAAAGGATGGAAAGGAAATATACAAAAATGGAAGGAAAGCACAAAATGGAGTTTTTGAAGAAACTGGAAGCGACGCGATCGCATGGACAACGCGGCCGCATGCCAGCGCGAAATGGCAGTGACACGACCACGCGCCTTAAGCGAAACGCATATGACGCGGACGCATGACTGAAGCGACCGCGTGATAAGGAAAACTCCAGATGACGCGACCACGTGACCCACGCGGACACGTGACAGAGGCCACGCACCAGAAATTATAGAAAACGCTCCTAGCGATTTCTGAAGCCCTTTTTGGCCCAAATCCAAGTCCAGAAGGCACAGATCAGAGGTTATGAGGTGGGGGAATGCATCCATTCAGAGAGAGTCTCCAATTAGTTACTTTTCATGATTTAGATGTATTTTTTAGGGAGAGGTTCTCTCCTCTCTCTTTTAGGATTTAGAATTAGGATTTCTTTTGCTTTCAGGATTATCTCTTTTTATCAGGTTCAATATTCCTTTTTAATTACTTATTTTCTCAATTTAATTTATGAATTCTTCTATGTTACAGATTATTCTTTGAATTAATATTATTTGAGGTATTTCAGTTTATGATTGCTTTCTTTTATTTATATTACTGTTGCTTCCAATCTGAAGACATTTTTATTCAAGTAGATTTACTTTTTCCCTTTTAGTCTTGGTTAAGAAATCAGTAACTCAGGAGTTATCAAACTCAACATGATTGATGATTGTTATCTTTGCTAATTGAATTGAACTTCAATAATCCCAATCTTTCCTTAGGGATTAACTAGGATTTGAAGATCAAATTAATTAGTCATTTGACCTTTCTTTGCTTTAAGTAAAGGCTAATTAAGTGGAATTAAGATTCAATCTTCATCATCATTGATAAGGATAACTAGGATAGGACTTCCGATTTCTCATACCTTGCCAAAAGTTTATTTTACAGTTATTTATTTATTTTACCTGCCATTTAAATTATTTGTTCCCCATCTTCAAAACCCCAATTTACAATCTTCATAACCAATAATAAGAACATACTTCCCTGCAGTTTCTTGAGAAAACGACCCGAGGTTTAAATACTCGGTTATCAATTTTAAAGGGGTTTGTTACTTGTGACAACCAACACGTTTGTAAGAAAGGTTGATTGCTTGGTTTAGTAACTATACTTGCAACGAGAGTTTACTATAACTTCTAAACCATCAATCTTCAGTCTCTTCAAAATGGCGTCGTTGCCGGGGAGTTGCAAACGTGTGCCTTATTATTGGTTATTGTAAATATTTCTCTTTTACTTGTTTATTTGTTCTTATTTTCTTCTTTTAATTTTTATTAGCTACTATGAATTCTCACCCCCCTCGCTTTGAGTTTGGTTTTAATATTGTTGAAAGGAGTAAAAGTTATAACAGGAACATGCATCAAGGTCAGAGCAATCAAAGATGGATGGAGCCAAGAGGATCTGATCAACCCTTTAGGCAACAACACCCTCCAAGATATCATGGACAAAGACCATTCTACAATGCATACCAAGCCAATAGACATGGTGGACAACCTTGTAGTTACCAACAAGCCCCACCCTGTGCTTATAGGCCATCCTTTCAACATAACTTCGAACCACCACACTCACAAGCTCCTTTTCACCATTCACCACCATATGATCCTCATTTACCCCAATTCCAATCCAATTACACCCAAATACCACCACTTCCCCATGTACCACGTCCAAATCCATCACCCCGAGAATCAGAGGTTCGCCTCAAGGAAACAGTAGATCAACTTCAAACAACTCTTCATCAACTGGAGCAAGCAGTAAGTCAATTATCTTCTAGACGTTCGAACGTTCAAGGATCTCCCACAGCCCCATGTGGACAATCTAATGAAGAACGTAGTATGAAGGAGATACTAGAAACTCCAGTGGACAGAACAGGGCATGACTTCGTACTGGAACAAGTAGAGGAAGCTGTCATTGTAAAAGAAGAAGAGTTGGTTGAAGACTTAGGAGAAGCTGAACTTCCATGGGAATCCAGAATTGTGGAAAATTCTGTCAAGGATGTTACAATTGATGCTAAAGAGGATAGTGCACAACTCCCAAAGCAAGTCTTTTATGAAGAACTAGACGGAATAATCCAAGAAGCAAGTTTCCTTGATAATGATAATCTCAAGTCAAGTTCTCCTAGTAATGAACTTACATCCGCAAGTGAATTCTCTGAGATCGAAGAATCTTCCCCAAGTGAATACGAAGATGATGTGGAGGTGGATTTCTCTCAACCTCCCGTTTATGACTTAAGTAACGAGGAAGACATAGAAGGCTTTGATCAGGACATGGATGCATTTGAAGAAGTCTACAAGGAAGTGAAGAAATTCACTGAAGAGCACAAGGGAGTAAAACTTACAGAACCACTGGAAACACCTATCCCAAGGCCATTACCACCCAATACAAGCTTCAAGTGGGTACAATCCTTAACCTTTAGCTTTATTTTTCCACTTGAATATGGGTTGCTTGAAACATATGGCCAGCTTAGAGCTCTCTGTGGCTTTAAGAGTAAGAGGGAAATGGCTCATACTCAGAGCTGGTGCATGATGAGCGGATAATTTATACGCTTTTTGGCATTGTTTTTAGTATGTTTTTAGTAGGATCTAGTTACTTTTAGTGATATTTTTATTAGTTTTTATGTTAAATTCACATTTCAGGAATTTACTATGAGTTTGTGTGTTTTTCTATGATTTCAGGTATTTTCTGGCTGAAATTGAGGGACTTGAGCAAAAATCAGATTCAGAGGTTGAAGAAGGACTGCTTATGCTGTTAGATTCTGACCTCCCATCACTCAAAGTGGATTTTCTGGAGCTACAGAACTCCAAATGGCGCGCTCTCAACGGCGTTAGAAAGTAGACATCCAGGGCTTTCTAGCAATATGTAATAGTCCATACTTTGTCCAAGTTTAGACGACGTAAAAGGGCGTTGAACGCCAGTTTTACGCTGCAGTCTGGAGTTAAACGCCAGAATCACGTCACAAACCAGAGTTGAACGCCAAAAACACGTTACAACTTGGCGTTCAACTCCAAAAGAAGCCTCTGCATGTGTAAACTTCAAGCTCAGCCCAAGCACACACCAAGTGGGGAAGAGTTTCTGCACTCCATAGATTAAGGTGTGGAGCTCTGCTGTTCCTCATGATTTAATGCAAAGTATTACTGTTTTATATTCAATTCAGCTTATTCCGCTTCTAAGATATCCATTCGCACCCAAGAACATGATGAATGTGATGATTATGTGATGCTCATCATCATTCTCACTTATGAACGCGTGCCTGACAAATACTTCCGTTCTACATGCAAACAAGCTAGAATGAGTATCTCTTAGATATCTAATACAGAGGACCAAGTCCGAGATATTAGAATCTTCGTGGTATAAGTTAGAACCCATGGATGGCCATTCCTGAGATCCGGAAAGTCTAAACCTTGTCTGTGGTATTCCGAGTAGGATTTGGGAAGGGATGGTTGTGACGAACTTCAAACTCGCGAGTGCTGGGCGTAGTGACAGACGCAAAAGGAGGGTGAATCCTATTCCAGTATGATCGAGAACCTCAGATGATTAGCCGTGCTGTGACAGAGCATTTGGACCATTTTCACAAGAGGATAGGATGCAGCCATTGACCACGGTGATGCCTCCAGATGATTAGCCATGCAGTGACAGCGCATCGGACCATTTTCCAGAGAGGATCAAAAGTAGCCATTGACAAAGGTGATGTCCTTACATAAAGCCAGCCATGGAAAAGAGTAAGACTGATTGGATGAAGACAGCAGGAAAGCAGAGGTTCAGAGGAATGAAAGCATCTCTATACACTTATCTGAAATTCTCACCAATGATATACATAAGTGTTTCTATCCTTATTTTCTATCTATTTATTATTTATGTTCGAAAACTCCATAACTATTTTATATCCGCCTGACTGAGATTTACAAGGTGACCATAGCTTGCTTCATATCAACAATCTCCGTGGGATCGACCCTTACTCGCGTAAGGTTTATTACTTGGACGACCCAGTGCACTTGCTGGTTAGTTGTATCGAAGTTGTGAATGAAAAACAATTTATTAAGACGTGCGTACAGAGTTTTTGACGCCGTTGTCTGAGATCACAATTTCGTGCACCAGTGGGATAGCAATTGACAAGAATTTAAATAGCAAAAAAGTAAAGTAAATAACTAAAGGAATATAAATGCTAAAACGACACTCTTAGCAAGGAATGAGAATCAAGGTTTTCTATTCTTGTCATTAATCTAAACACAATAATTATCAAGAATAATCCTATTATGTTATTTCTAACATCGGGAAAAGGTCAAGTAGGCATAATTGATTTTAATTCACAAATCATAACCACTTTACTAATTGAGCTTAGTAAGCAGTTAACGTTAGTGAATACAAGATCAACTAATAACTTTAGATTATCAATCCAATTAAATTAGACATTAATGACTCAAGATTATCTAATTTCTAAAATACAAGCCAATAATACAAAAGTCTACTCTAAAACTAATTCAACCATTTTAGTAAACATAAAGCATGGTAAATTGCAAGAATAGTAAAATCTAAGACTATCAAGTGCAAGAAATCAATAACAATAATTGAAAAAAGCAACAATAAACATGAAAACAAAAATGGCATTAAAGAAAATTAAAATCAACAAGAGTTCATAAACATGAAAGTGACAAAATAAAGGGAATAACAAATAAAACTACAAGAATTAAGATGCTAGAACAAGAAACTACAAGGAGAATTATACTAAAATAATGATTAAAACCTAAATCTAAGGAGATATTAACCTAAGAACCCTAAATTCTAGAGAGAAGAGGTTTCTCTGGAAAAAAAACCCTAAAACTTGTTCCTAAACTGCCCTAATTGCTCCTCCCTTGTTGCTTCTTCAATTTGGCATGAGATACTTCAGAAACGAGTTGGATTAGACCCAAGAAAGCCTTAAAATTGCAACCCACGTGTTCATTTAAGTGAATCACATGCTAACAGTCATGCGTAGGCATGAGGCATGCGTACGCGCAACATGAAATTCATGCATATGCATAAGGCATGCGTACACATGACCATGCAATTCTCCAAACTCCATTTCTTCATGAATTTTCCACTTTCGCATGCTTTTTCCTCACTTCTTCAATCCATCCTTACCTTGTAAGCCTGAAATCACTCAATAAACACATCAAGGCATCAAATGAAATTAAAGTAAATTAATTTAGCATTTTAAGAGCCTAAAAAGTATGTTTTTACTCTTAAGCACAATTTAGGAAGAAATCACGAAATCATGCTATTTCAGTGAATAAGTGCAAGATAAGTTGATAAAATCCACTCATTTCAATACAAGATAAACCATAAAATTATGGTTTATCAACCTCTCCACACTTAAACAAAGCATGTCCTCATGCTAAACATCAAGAAAGATACAAGAAAGGGGTATCAACATTTATTCAATGCAAACTATATCCATATGCAATCTATCTAAATGCATACAACTACTCTACCTAATACTATCTAATTCCATATATGTATCCACTTAGTCAAAATAAATCAATTTCTAAGAATACATATATAAACATAAGGGCTAAAGCAATAGTGACCAAGTCAAATCCATAATTGAATTGATTCATAGAAAATAATTACAAACTTGCAAGATAAGAGATAATCATAGGTGAAAACATAGAATTGAGTAATCGAACCCCTCACCGGATGTGTATACGCTCTAATGGTTCAAGTGTATAGGGTTGATTCACTCAATTCTCCTCTAATCACGCTTTCTAAGATTTGTTCTTCATCTAACAATCAACAATAATTCAATGTATGCATATAATTATCATGAGGACTTTTTCAAAGGTTATAATGGGGCTAGGATTAAGGTAAGGATGCATATGGTCAAGTGATATAGAATTTGAATTTTGATTAACTTAAGTTCTCACCAAACATATAACAACTTATACAATTCTAAAATACAACCTAGCTACCCATTATTTCATTTTTCACATACTCATTCATTCTTTTCAATTTACATCCCCTATGCATTGTTATTATTACTTTTTATTGGGGCATTTGTCCCCTTTTTATTGCTTTCTTTTTTTTCTTTTTTTTTTCAAAGAGAAGCATATACACAAGTGTCAATGCATATGGTTTACACAATTAATACATGAGTATGTACCCAATTTCTAAGATTTTCAATAAAACTACAAAACACACTTTTATCAACCAATGTTCCCAATTTTCCCACACTTAGATATTACACACTCTCACTAGCCAAAGCTAATCAAAGATCCAAATTAAGGATATTTATTATTTTTTTCACTTAAGGCTAGTAATGTGCTAAAATTGAGAACAAAAGGGAATTAATAAAACTCAAAGTGGGCAAACAAAGGTAGATAAAAGGGTAAGGCTATTTGGGTGAGTGAGCTAATTGAAATAATGGCCTCAATCACATAAATGCATATATACACAAAATAATGGACATAAAGAATCAAACAAATCAAAGATTATAATCATAGAAAGAGAATAACACACACAAGAATGAAATAGTGGTTAATATGATGTAACCACATATTAAGGCTCAAAACTCACATAGTTGTGTGTTCTAGTTCAAAGACTATGTTCTACAATATATAGTTTAAGCATGTTTCCATGAAAAATTTCAACTCAAATCAATTTTGGAATGCCTGATGATCGGAAGATTGATGGTTTAGAATTCACAATAAATTCTCGTTGCAAGTATAGTTTCTAAACTAAGCAATAATCCTTTCATAGAAAAACTTGTTTGTCACTTAAGCAAACCCAATAAAATTGATAACCGAAGTATTGAAACTTCGGGTCGTCTCTCAAGAAATTGCAGGGAGGTATGATTTATTATTGGTTATGGAAAAAGTATATTTTGTTTTGGATTTTTTAAAATAAGGAACAAGTAATTTAAATGACAAGAAAAATAAATTAATAATTAGAAAATCTCTTGGCAAGGTATAAGAACTGAAAATTCTATCCTAGTTATCCTTATCAGGTGTGATGAGAATTGTTTGTTGCTCCCATTTAGTTAACCTTTACTAAATAAAGGAAAGTCAAGTGGACTAATTAATTTGATCCTCAAGTCCTAGTCAACTCCTGTGGAAAGACTAGCTTTAGAGCGATCCAAATCAATCAGCAATTCCCAAATCTCAATCAACTGCTGAGTTTGACAACTCAAGTGTTACCAATTACTTAACCAAAACCAAAAGGAGAAAAATCTAAATTAAATTAAAAGCATTAATAGCATAAATTTGAAGAAAGCAATCTTAAATATGAAATACCTCAATATGCATTAAATAGAATATTCAAATCTAACATGAGAAGGTTCATAAGCCAATTTTGCAACATAAGTCAAATACAAGTAAAAGCATTAGAATAAATAAAAGTGGAAGAGAAATATTAATTAAAGGAATATTGAACCTGTAATAGAAGAGAAGTAGCCTAATCATAATAGAAATCCTAAATCCTAAAATCCTAAGAGAGAGGAGAGAGCCTCTCTCTCTCTCTCTCTCTCTAAAAACTACATCTAAAACCTAAAATTGTGAATTATCAATGTTCTCTCCATCATCCTCTTCGATTCCCCCATTCTCTGGCTTCTATTCCGTGTTTCTGGGCTTGGATCTGGGCCGAAAGGGGCCCAGAAATCGCTGAGGGTGTTTTCTGCAGATTCTTGTACGTGGCGTCCGTCACGCATACGCGTGGGTCACGCGTTCGCGTCGTTTGGAGTTTTTTTCTGGTCACGCGTCCGTGTCGTCCACGCGTACGCGTCGCTACCATTTTGCGCTAGGCACGCGTCCGCGTCGTCTACGCATGCGCGTCGCTGGCTTTTCTTCAAAACTCCATTTTTGTGCTTTCCCTCCATTCTTGTATGTTTCCTTTCTGTCTTCTAAGGCATTTCTGCCCTATCAAGACTGAAAATACTTAACACACAGATCACGACATCGAATGGTAATAAAGGATAATTAAAATTAATATTTTTAAAGCATAGGAAATATGTTTTCACATATATTATAAAATAAGGAAGGGAAAGTAAAACCATGCAATTCATATGAATAAGTGGGTGAAGAATTGATAAAAATACTCAATTTGAGCACAAGATGAATCATAAAATAGAGGTTTATCAACCTCCCCACACTTAAACAATAGCATGTCCTCATGCTAAATCTAAGAGAAAAAAAAGTGAAGGTAGAATGGTGAAATCTTATGCAATGCAATCTATTCTAAATGCAAGCTACCTAAATGAATCATGCAATTCCAATTATCATCCACCTATATATACAGAGCTTACATGTGGTTAATTTGATTCATATTTTCAAGGAATCACATATGCATAGCCAAGCCTAAATCATGTTAAAGCACTTTCAACATTGAGTTGAGTCAAAGGAATTCACAAACTTGCATGACAATTAACAATTAAACAGGGATATATGGAGATGAGCTATTGAACCCTCACTGGATTTTGTGTTTACTCTCTAGTCACTCAGTGTTTGGGGTTAATCACTCTATTCCTTTCTCTTCATGCTTTCTAAAACTTTGTTCTTCATCTAACCAATCAACAAATATCTAATGCATACATACAAACATCATGAGGTCTTTTTGAAGGTTGTAATGGGGCCAAGGTAAAGGTGAGGATATATATAAGGCTAAGTGAGCTATAAGTTGAATCCCTGATTAGTCTAAGATCTCACCTAACATATACATTCTCTATAAAAATTTAAAATTATCCTGGTCTTCCCAATTTTCCCACTTTCTTATTACATACTCATGCACCAACTTTATTTTGATTTTACCTTCATGTGCATTGACTTCTTCACTAAACTCATTATTGGGGTAATTTTGTCCCCTTATTTATTTATTTAATTAAAAGGGATTTTTTTTATTTTTTTTAAACATAACATATATCAATGCACATGGTATTTTACTTTTTCTTGGTTTCACATGAGCATGCTCCCAAATTTCTGATTATTCTTATTAATTTAATCCTTTCCTATCAACCCATGTTCCCACGTTTCTCCACATTTAGTAGATACACAATCTCTATCTTAAGCTAACCAAGGATTCAACTTGGGATTTTTAATTTGTTTTTCTGCTTAAGGCTAGTGATGTGGTTATAGAACAAAAGGGGATTAATAGGCTCAAGGGAGCTAACAAGAGTGATGTAGGAGGTAGGCTTTATTTGGGATAAGTGAGAAAAACAAGCAATGGCCTCAATAACATGCATGTATGTATCTACATTCTATATTGGACATATAGATGGAAACAAAGTTAAGATTACAAGCATAGAAAAGAAGTGTGAAACACACAGGAATGAAATTTATGGTTGAGTATAACCATACAATTAAGCTCAAAAACTCACGGGTTGTGTGTTCTTTGGCTCAAAAATCATATATCAGTTATGTATGTCATGCAAGTAGAAATCAAGAGTTTCCATTCAACTCAATGTGAATCTTAGAATGGCTTTTATAAAATTTAGTATTTTTCTTGAAAAATGTTGTCAATTAACCAACATTTATTGCTATATATATATATAAGGTGTGTGGATTGTTGTGATTCTGTTATACTAAAGTTTCTAGTTTACTCTTTTTATTTTCAATTAAACCAAATTATCATATGCTAAAAGGGTAAACTAAACTAGTTAATCCATATTTTCTATATCACAACTTAATAAGCTAAAAGTGCAAACTAAACTAAATATCTAAGATATATATATATAAACCAAAGTGCAAAATGCAGAAATAAAGTAAAAATACAGCAAAAGAAAAAATGTGCAAGTACTGAAAGATAAATAAGATAGGATAAAATAAAAATAAAAATACAGAAAATAAACAAAATAGGATAAAAGAGAGTTTGAAAAGTGGTTCACCAAAATAAAGTTCGCCAGAGATGGCGACCTTCCCACACTTAAATAATAGCATCGTCCTCGATGCTCAATCAAGCTAGGTGTGAAGAAGGGTCATCTCCGGACGGATGTGCAGTAGGTGTCTCTGTGGTGATCTGAGGCTCTGCAGTCTGTATGAGTGTCGGAGGGTCTGGCTGCTGAAGCGGAGGCTCTGTCCGTAGAGGGATCTCTGGATCAGCCGGCTGTATCTGATAAGGCTCCTCATGATGTGGCACAGCCTGCTCAGGTCCTGCCTGCTCATCCTCTGCACGTGCCTCCTCCTCGTGATCGTCCGCCTCCTCCTCAGATGGCTCAGAAGGGGGTGTCAGGCTCGGAGGGAATGTCACTGTCGGATCGGATCGTCAACTTTAAGTGCTCATAGCGTCGCTTGCTGCGACGCTCAAATCTCTCATATCGCCGCTGGTTGCGGCGCTTTATCTGGTCAAACCGGTCAAATAGGCGATGCACGAGGTGGTAGATGGGCTCTGAGGCAGGTGAGGATGCAGTAGTGGTGGCTGGGGCAGTAGGTGCTGAAGGAGCAGCAGAAGATGTGGCTGCCTCAGTAGAGTCAGTGAGAAAAGGAGGTCGGTAGCCCAAGGCCTGGAACTTCCTGCTGTGAGGGATAATCTTCTTGCAGTCTGTGGCGGTTGGCTTTTCATCAGCAATCTCCCAGGGCACCTCAGCTCGGCGGCCCAACTGAGTGATCAAATATGAAAAAGGGAGGGTGCCTCTGACATGGACTCTGGCTATGTAATACCGGATGAAGCGGGGAAGATATAAGTCCTTTCCCTCCATCACACACCAGATGAGGGTGATCATGGCAACTGGCACCTCCGTCTCATAAGTGCTCGGCATCACGTAGTTACTCAAAATCTTTTGCCAAAGCCGAGCCTCATCATTCAGATAAATGAGCTTAATTCCTTTTGGGGCCACTGTGGACTTGCTCATGACCCGTGGGACAGTAGGATCAAGAGCTATAGTCCTCTTGACTGTGTCCCAGTCAAATCTCATGAATCTCATATCCTCCTCAACCTTTTGGTAACCGTCTGGCTGATCTAACTTAGGCTGAAGTTGGAGGATTTCTTCAATGGCTTCCTCAGTAATCAGAATTTGCTTTCCTCTAAGCTGTACTGCATCCTGGGACATTTTGAAGTAGTTACAGTAGAATTCTCTGACCCAGAATGAGTTGACTTCAGTCAAGTTTCTTTCCAAGAAGAACCAGCCTCTCTGTTTAATTTGTTCTGAAGTTTATTGTTTGAGTTCTTCTGGAATTTTGAAGGTCCTTTCCAGGTATAGGTTTCTGGAAGTGGCAAAAATTGGATACTTTATCTCACAGTATCTGTTGGCAAACTTGACAGGGTCTGTGGCAGTCACCAACTGATCAGCCTTTTCTTGCGGGGTAAAGTTCTTTTTCCGCCAGGAATCGTCATGGAGGATATCCTAAATAGAGGTAGAGGATTCTCCTCTTTTCCTTTTTCCTGTGGTTGCCTTGCCCTTTCCTTTACTTTTAGGGTCATACAACCTGAAAAGCAGAAATTCCAGGATACAGTTTAAGAACTAAAGCAGGAAAACAGGTAAGCAAATAGGATTTTATCAATATAAGCATAGAGTGGCAAAAGATGCATAAAGTAGCAATAGAAGTATGAATTGAGTTAAATAGATGTAAAATTTTGAATTGTATTCAAATGAAAAGTTTGAGAATGAAAATCACAATCCAAAATCTATTATATGCAAAATTCTTGTTAATAAGGAAAAATAGTAATCATGCCTTGAAGTGGTTTAAAAGTGGTTAGTTGAAAACTAATAGAAAAGTTAGAAAGTTAAAGTAGTTAAGAGTTAAAAATGAAGTTAAAGTAAGTGGCATGGTGTTTTGGTTCCCAATTAATTAAAATTGCACAAATTTGAATAACAAGTAACTCAAATTCAAGTAAATATTGCAGATTATTGATGCAAAATTAAAGTGAAATCATCAATAATGTTGTTTAATGAATAAGGGAATCAGAAAGAATAAGAAAGCTAGCCCGTGCATTCATGAATTGTTTTGGTTGAAATGGATTAGTGCAAACTTAAAATTTCCAAAACTAATTCATGAATGGGAGTTGATTGAAACATGTTGCTGAAAAAAATTGGGCAGTATTTTGGCTAAAAATTGAACATTCCCGGTTAATAAACAACAGCAGAAACGGTTCATATGGTAATAAGGTAGTGCAGAAAAGAGTAACAAATAGTAATTCACATGAATTCAAAATAAACAAACTCAATCTGCATCAAAGAATAGTAAAGAGCAGCATATGAACAGCATTATCATCACAACAAATTCAAATTGCGAAACAGATGAAACAATTAACAAGAATGGTGCAATTATTAGGCCTAAATCCACTAACCACATCCTAGATACCTAACCACCTAAAATCCACTACGATCATGCATCTCTAACTATCCTAATTTGAACATAATTTGAAAAACTAACTAACTATGGAAAGAGGAATCGCTGTTTGGCGGAACCTGGTGTGCAGAGGAACAAGAATTGGGCTCAAGGAGATGGTGGTGGTGTGGTAGTAGCGGTGGTGACGCGGCGGCGCTGGAAGGAGAAGTGGCAGCAGTCCGTGGTGGAGGTAGGGCGGCAGTTCTGAGTGGTTGGGGGAGAAAGGGGGATATGGAGGGAAGGTTGAAGGGGGCGAGGATGGTGAGGGTTATGGGGGGGTGGTGGTTGGCCGGAGGTCCTCAGTGGTGGCGGTGGTACTGTGGTTGGGGTCGTGGAGGGAGGAGGGGAGATGGGAAGGGAGAGGGAAGAAGAAGGGGAGGGAGGAGGGGGTGCTGTGAGGACGACGCGGTGGTAGGGGCACAGCGCGGCGGGGCTGGGTGGTGGTTGCTTGATCGGTGGTGGCAAAGGGAAGAGGGAGAGTGCAGAGGGGTAGGGGGTGGGTTTTGGGACGCGAAAGGGGTTAGGGTTTTGCGTGGGTTGGGGGTTAGTGTATTTGAATCCACGCGGACGCGTGGGTCACGCGAACGCGCGGTTAGGGTGGAAGGGCAATGACGCGAACGCATCAATGACACGATCGCGTAATTGAGAGATAATGAAAGTGACGTGTACGCGTGGGGCACGCGTACGCGTCACTCAGAATTGTGCTAAATGAACAATTCCAGCGTCGTTTTGGCGCAACTCTCTATTTCCTTTTGGGGGGGCAATAATATTCACGCGACGCGTACGCGTCACTCACGCTTTCGCGTGGTGTGTGTGAAGTGAAGGTGACACGTTCGCGTCACTAATGCGAACGCGTGGCCCAATTTGTGACTAACGCATACCAGCCACACGATTCCAGCCTAACTTTCTGGGCGTTGGATTGTTACGTCGATTTGCAATCGACGCCCACACGTGATTGATGAGCGGATAATTTATACATTTTTTGGCGTTGTTTTTACATAGTTTTCAGTATAATTTAGTTAGTTTTTAGTACATTTTTGTTAGTTTTTAAATAAAAATCACATTTTTGGACTTTACTATGAGTTTGTGTGTTTTTCTACGATTTCAGGTATTTTCTGGCTGAAATTGAGGGACTTGAGCAAAAATCAGATTCAGAGGTTGAAGAAGGACTGTAGATGCTGCTGGATTCTGACCTCCCTGCACTCAAAGTGGATTTTCTGGAGCTACAGAACTCCAAATGGTGCGCTCTTAATTGTGTTGGAAAGTAGACATCCAGGGATTTCCAGCAATATATAATAGTCCATACTTTTCTCGAGTTTAGATGATGCAAAATGGCGTTCAACGCCAGTTCCATGCTGTATTCTGGAGTTAAACGCCAGAAACAGGTTGCAAAGTGGAGTTAAACGCCAGAAACAGGTTACAAACTGGCGTTCAACTCCAAGAGAAGCCTCTACACATGTAAAGCTCAATGCTCAGCCCAAGCACACACCAAGTAGGCCCCGGAAGTGGATTTCTACATCATTTACTCATTTCTGTAAACCCTAGTAACTAGTTTAGCATAAATAGGACTTTTTACTATTGTATTTACATCTTTGGAACATCTTCAGTTTCATCTTTAGATCACGTTTGGGGGCTGGCCATTCGGCCATGCCTGAACCTTCATCACTTATGTATTTTCAACGGTAGAGTTTCTACACACCATAGATTAAGGTGTGGAGCTCTGCTGTTCCTCATGAATTAATATAAAGTACTATCGTTTTTCTATTCAATTCAATCTTATTCCGATTCTAAGATATTCATTCGCACCTCAATATGAATGTGATGATCGTGACAGTCATCATCATTCCCAAATATGAACGCGTGCCTGACAACCACTTCCGTTTTACCTTAGATTGAATGAATATCTCTGGGATTCCTTAATCAGAGTCTTTGTGGTATAAGTTAGAATCCATGGACGGCCATTCTTGAGATCCGGAAAGTCTAAACCTTGTCTGTGGTATTCCGAGTAGGATCTAGGAAGGGATGGCTGCGACGAGCTTCAAACTTGCGAGTGCTGGGCATAGTGACAGACGCAAAAGGATCAATGGATCCTATTCCAGTATGATCGAGAACCGACAGATGATTAGCCATGCAGTGACAGCGCATTGGACCATTTTCACTGAGAGGACAGGATGTAGCCATTGACAACGGTGATGCCTAACATACAGCTTGCCATAGAAAGGAGTATGAATGATTGGATGAAGATAATAGGAAAGCAGAGGTTCAGGAGGAAAGAATGCATCTCTATACGCTTATCTGAAATTCTCACCAATGAATTACATAAGTAGCACTATCTTTATTTTATATTTTATTTATCTTTTAATTATTAAATCTCTATAATCAATTGAATCCACCTGACTGAGATTTACAAGGTGACCATAGCTTGCTTCAAGCCGACAATCTCCGTGGGATCGACCCTTACTCACGTAAGGTTTATTACTTGGACGACCCAGTGCACTTGCTGGTTAGTTGTGCGAAGTTGTGACAAAGAATTAACATTATGAACGTGCGTATTGAGTTTTTAGCGCCGTTATCAAGGAATGGAACCGTCACGATTTCCGCACGCCAAGTTTTTGGCGCCGTTGCCGGGGATTGTTCGAGTTTGGACAACTGACGGTTCATCTTGTTGTTCAGATTAGGTAATTTTATTTTATTTTTAAGCTTTTTTTATTTCTTATTTTCGAAAATAATACAAAAAAAAAATTTTCTTTTTCGTTTTTCCCAAAATAATTTTCGAAAAAAACCAAAAAAATTTAATAAAATCATAAAAACCAAAAATTTGATGTTTCTTGTTTGAGTCTAGTGTCAATTTTTAAGTTTGGTGTCAATTGCATCTTTTTAATTTTTCTTGAAAATTTTCGAAAAATTCATGCATGGTGTTCTTCATGATCTTCAAGTTTTTCTTGATAAGTCTTCTTGTTTGATCTTTAAAATTTCTTGTTTTGTGTCTTTTCTTATTTTTCATATGCATTCTTGAACTCTTAGTGTCTAAATATTAAAAATTTCTAAGTTTGGTGTCTTGCATGTTTTCTTTTATCAAAAATTTTTCAAAAATACATACTTGATGTTCATCATGATCTTCAAAGTGTTCTTGGTGTTCATCTTTGCATTCAAAGTGTTCTTGCATGTTTCCTTTGTTTTGATCCAAAATTTTTATGTCTTGAGTCTTTTTAATATTTTTCTCTTTCCTTATTAAAATTCAAAAAAATAAAAAAATATCTTTCCCTTATTCTCTCATAAATTTTCGAAAATTTGAGTTGACTTTTTTAAAACTTTTTAAAATTTAGTTGTTTCTTATGAGTCAAATCAAATTTTTAATTTAAAAATTCTATCTTTTTCAAATCTTTTTCAAAAAAATCAAATCTTTTTCAATTTCCTTCTTAATATTTTCGAAAAATTTCAAAAATTATTTTCAAAATCTTTTTCTTATTTTTATTTCATATTTTCGAAATTAATGCTAACAATTAATGTGATTGATTCAAAATTTTTAAGTTTGTTACTTGCCTAGTAAGAAAGGTTCAATCTTTAAACTCTAGAATCATATCTTTTTAGTTTCTTATTAGTCAAGTAATCAACTTTGATTTCAAAAATCAAATCTTTTCAAATTTCTTTTTCAAATCCTTTTCAAATTAAGTTTCAATCATATCTTTTTCAAAATCAATTTCAAAATCTTTTCTAACTTCTTATCTTTTCAAAATTAATTTTCAAATCTTTTTTTAACTAATCCTATCCTTTTGTTTCAATCATATCTTTTTCAAAACTACCTAACTAATTCTATCTCTAATTTTCGAAAATTACCTTCACCTTTTTCAAAATTCCTTTTTGAATTAACTAATTGTTTTAAATTTAATTTAATTTGATTTAATTTTCCTTGCTTAATTTTCGAATTTTTAATTTTAATTTCTAATTTTTAATTTAAAAACAAAAATACTTTTATTTTATTTTATCTAATTTTCAAAAATTCTTCTCCCTCACCTCCTTCTATTTATTTATTTACTAACACTCCTCTTCATCTAAGAATTCGAACCTACTCCTCACCCTTGTGTTTGGATTCTCCATCTTCTATTCATATCTTCTTCTACTCACATAAAGAAATCTCTATACTGTGACATAGAGGATTCCATATTTTCTTTTCTATTTTCTTCTTTTTCATATGAGCAGGAACAAGGATAAGAAAATTCTTGTTGAAGCTGATCCTGAACCTGAAAGGACTCTGAAGAGGAAGCTAAGGGAAGCTAAAGCACAACTCTCTGGAGAAAATCTGACTGAAAATTTCGAAAAAGAAGGAGACATGGCCGAAAATAATAACAATGCAAGGAAGATGCTTGGTGACTTTACTGCACCTAATTCTAATTAACATGGAAGAAGCATCTCAATCCCTGCCATTGGAGCAAACAACTTTGAGCTGAAACCTCAATTAGTTTCTCTGATGCAACAGAACTGCAAGTTTTAGGGACTTCCATCAGAAGATCCTTTTCAGTTCTTCACTGAATTCTTGCAGATCTGTGATACTGTTAAGACCAATGGGGTTGATCCTGAGGTCTACAGGCTCATGCTTTTCCCGTTTGCTGTAAGAGACAGAGCTAGAATATGGTTGGACTCTCAACCTAAGGATAGCCTGAACTCTTGGGATAAGCTGGTCACGGCTTTCTTAGCCAAGTTCTTTCTTCCTCAAAAGCTTAGTAAGCTTAGAGTGGATGTTCAAACCTTCAGACAAAAGGAAGGTGAATCCCTCTATGAAGCTTGGGAGAGATACAAGGAACTGACCAAAAAGTGTCCTTCTGACATGCTTTCAGAATGGACCATCCTGGATATATTCTATGATGGTCTGTCTGAATTATCAAAGATGTCATTGGACCATTCTGTAGGTGGATCCATTCACCTAAAGAAAACGCCTGCAGAAGCTCAGGAACTCATTGACATGGTTGCAAATAACCAGTTCATGTACACTTCTGAAAGGAATCCTGTGAGTAATGGGACGCCTCAGAGGAAAGGAGTTCTTGAAATTGATACTCTGAATGCCATATTGGCTCAGAACAAAATATTGACTCAGCAAGTCAATATAATTTCTCAGAGTCTGAATGGATTGAAGGAATCATCCAACAGTACTATAGAGGCATCTTCTGTAGAAGAAGCCTACGATCCTGAGAACCCTGCAATAGTAGAGGTGAATTACATGGGTGAACCCTATGGAAACACCTATAATCCCTCATGGAGAAATCATCCAAATTTCTCATGGAAGGATCAACCAAAGCCTCAACAAGGCTTTAATAATGGTGGAAGAAACAGGTTTAGCAATAGCAAGCCTTTTCCATCATCCACTCAGCAACAGACAGATAATTCTGAGCAGAATCCATCTAGCTTAGCAAATATAGTCTCTGATCTATCTAAGGCCACTGTAAGTTTTATGAATGAAACAAGGTCCTCCATTAGAAATTTGGAGGCACAAGTGGGCCAGCTGAGTAAGAGAGTCACTGAAATCCCTCCAAGTACTCTCCCAAGCAATACAGAAGAAAATCCAAAAAGAGAGTGCAAGGCCATAGCCTTACATGGTGTGGCCGAACCCAAAGAGGAAGAGGAGGACGTGAATCCTAGTGAGGAAGACCTCCTGGGACGTTCAGTGACCAATAAGGAGTATCCCTTTGAGGAACCAAAGGAATCTGAGGCTCATCTAGAGACCATAGAGATTCTATTGAACCTCCTTCCGCCCTTCATGAGCTCTGATGAGTATTCTTCCTCTGAAGAGGATGAAGACATTACTGAAGAGCAAGTTTCTAAGTACCTTGGTGCAATCATGAAGCTGAATGCCAAATTATTTGGTAATGAGACTTGGGAAGACGAACCTCCCTTGCTCACCAATGAACTGAATGCATTGGATAGGCAGAAATTACCTCAAAAGAAACAGAATCCTGACAAATTCCTAATTCCCGGCAAAATAGGCACCATGACCTTTGAGAAAGCTCTGTGTGACCTGGGGTCAGGAATAAACTTAATACCACTATCTGTAATGGAGAAACTTGGGATCTTTGAGGTGCAAGCTGCCAGAATCTCATTAGAGATGGCAGACAACTCAAGAAAACAGGCTTATGGACAAGTAGAGGACGTGTTAGTAAAGGTTGAAGGCCCTTACATCCCTGCTGATTTCATAATCCTAGACACTGGAAAGGAAGAGGATGAATCCATCATCCTTGGAAGACCCTTCCTAGCCACAGCAAGAGCTGTGATTGATGTGGACAGAGGAGAATTGGTCCTTCAACTGAATGACGACAACCTTGTATTTAAAACTTAAGGATCTCCTTCTGTAACCATAGAGAGGAAGCATGAAAAGCTTCTCTCACTACAGAGTCAACCAAAGCCCCCACAGTCAAACTCTAAGTTTGGTGTTGGGAGGCCACAACCAAACTCTAAGTTTGGTGTTGAATCCCCACATTCAAACTCTAAGTTTAGTGTTGGGAGGTCCCAACAATGCTCTGATTATCTGTGAGGCTCCATGAAAGCTCACTGTCAAGCTACTGACATTAAAGAAGCGCTTGTTGGGAGGCAACCCAATGTTATTTAATCATATCTATTTTATTTTCTCTTTATTTCGTGTTTTATTAGGTTGATGATCATGTGGAGTCACAAAAACTACTGAAAAATCAAAAATAGAATGAAAAACAGCATTAAAAATAGCACACCCTGGAGGATAGCAGTCTGGCGTTTAAACGCCAGAAACAAGCATCTTTCTAGCGTTTAACGCCAGAAACAGGCACCAAGCTGGCGTTTATCGCCAGAAACAAGCATCTACCTAGCGTTAAATGCCAGAAACAAGCTACATTTGGGCGTTTAACGCCAGAAACAGGCAGCAGTCTGGCATTAAACGCCAGGATTGCACAACAAGGGCGTTTTACACGCCTAATTGGAGCAGGGATGTTAAGTCCTTGACCCCACTTGATCTGTGGACCCCATAGGATCCTCACCACTTCTTCTCTCCTCTTTACACCTTTTCATAAATCTCTTCCCCAAATACCCTTCACCAATCAACTCAATCACTCTTCCCCATCACCTCTTCACCACTCACATCTATCCTCTCTTCCCCAAAAACCCCACCTACCTTCAAATTCAAACTATTTTCCCTCCCAAACCCAACCCTAATGGCCGAACCCTAACCCTCCCCCCACTCCTATATAAACCCCTCATTCTTTCTTCATTTTCACACAACACAACCCTCTCTTCTTCCCCTTGGCCGAAACTACCTCTCTCTCCCTCCCTCCATTTCTCTTCTTCTTCTTCTTCTTCTTTTGCTCGGGGACAAGCAAACATTTTAAGTTTGGTGTTTTAAAAGCATAGCTTTTTGTTTTTTCATAACCATATATGGCACCTAAGGCCAGAGAAACCTCTAGAAAGAGGAAAGGGAAGGCAATTGCTTCCACCTCTGAGCCATGGGAGATGGAGAGATTCATCTCAAAGGTCTATCAAGACCACTGCTATGAAGTTGTGGCCAAGAAGAAAGTGATCCCTGAGGTTCCTTTCAAGCTCAAAAAGAATGAGTATCTAGAGATCCGACTTGAGATCCAATGAAGAGGTTGGGAAGTTCTCACCAACCCCATTTAACAAGTCAGGATCACTAGGAACCATGATCAAAGTGTGAACCCGAATCCAAAGCATTGGCTTACCATAGTTCGGGGGAAATACTTAGATTTCAGTCCGAAAAATGTAAGGCTGGCGTTCAACTTGCCAATGATGGAAGAGAACGCACGCCCCTACACAAGAAGGGTCAACTTTGATCAAAGGTTGGACCAAGTCCTCATAGACATATGTGAGGAAGGAGCTCAATGAAAAATTGACTCAAGAGGCAAGCCTGTTCAACTAAGAAGGCATGACCTCAAAACAGTGGCTAGGGGATGGTTAGAGTTCATTCAACGCTCAATCATTCCTACTAGTAACCGGTCTGAAGTTACTATAGACCGGGCCATCATGATCCATAGTATCATGATTGGAGAGGAGGTGGAAGTTCATGAGATTATACCTCAAGAACTTTACAAGGTGGCTGACAAGTCCTCTACTTGGACAAGGTTAGCCTTTCCTCACCTCATATGCCACCTCTGCAATTCGGCTGGAATTGACATAGAGGGAGACATCCTCATTGAAGAGGACAAGCCCATCACTAAGAAAAGGATAGAGCAAACAAGAGATCATGGACCTCAGCAAGAGCATGAGGAAATTCCCCACCATGAAATCCCTGAGATGCCTTATGGGATGCATTTTCCTCCACAAAACTATTGGGAGCAAATCAACCCCTCCCTAGGAGAACTAAGTTCCAACATGGGACAACTAAGGGTGGAGCACCAAGAGCACTCCATCATCCTTCATGAGATTAGAGAAGATCAAAGAGCTATGAGAGAGGAGCAACAAAGGCAAGGAAGAGATATAGAGGAGCTCAAAAGCACCATTGGTTCTTCAAGAAGAGGAAGACGCCACCCTCACTAAGGTGGACTCATTCCTTAATCTCCTTGTCTATTTATTTTATTGTTTTTTTTTTTATTTTTGAGCTTTATGTTTTATTTATGTTTGTGTCTTTACTATATGATCACTAGTGTCTAAGTGTCTATGCCTTAAAGTTATGAATATGAATCCATCACCTCTCTTAAATGAAAAAATGTTCTAAAAACAAAAGAACAAGAAGTACATGGTTTCGAATTCATCCTTGAAACTAGTTTAATTATTTTGATGTGGTGATAATACTTTTTGTTTTCTGAATGAATGCTTGAACAGTGCATATGTCTTTTGAAGTTGATGTTTATGAATGTTAAATATGTTGGCTCTTGAAAGAATAATGAAAAAGGAGACATGTTATTTGATAATCTGAAAAATCCTAAAATTGATTCTTGAAGCAAGAAAAAGCAGTGAATACAAAAGCTTGCAAAAAAAAAGAAAAAAAAATATAGCAAAAAAAAAAGAGAGAAAGAAAAAGAAAAAGCAAGCAGAAAAAGCCAAAAGATCTTTAAACCAAAAGGCAAGAGCAAAAAGCCAATAGCCCTTAAAACCAAAAGGCAAGGATAATAAGAAGGATCCAAGGCTTTGAGCATCAGTGGATAGGAGGGCCTAAAGGAATAAAATCCTGGCCTAAGCGGCTAAACCAAGCTGTCCCTAACCATGTGCTTGTGGCGTGAAGGTGTCAAGTGAAAACTTGAGACTGAGCGGTTAAAGTCAAGGTCCAAAGCAAAAAAAGAGTGTGCTTAAGAACCCTGGACACCTCTAATTGGGGACTTTAGCAAAGCTGAGTCACAATCTTAAAAGGTTCACCCAGTTATGTGTCTGTGGCATTTATGTATCCGGTGATAATACTGGAAAACAAAGTGCTTAGGGCCACGGCCAAGACTCATAAAGTAGCTGTGTTCAAGAATCAACATACTGAACTAGGAGAATCAATAACACTATCTGAATTCTGAGTTCCTATAGATGCCAATCATTCTGAACTTCAATGGATGAAGTGAGATGCCAAAACTATTCAAGAGGCAAAAAGCTACAAGTCCTGCTCATCTGATTGGAGCTAAGTTTCATTGATATTTTGGAATTTATAGTATATTCTCTTCTTTTTATCCTATTTGATTTTCAGTTTCTTGGGGACAAGCAACAATTTAAGTTTGGTGTTGTGATGAGCGGATAATTTATACGCTTTTTGGCATTGTTTTTACATAGTTTTCAATATAATTTAGTTAGTTTTTAGTACATTTTTATTAGTTTTTAAATAAAAATCACATTTCTGGACTTTACTATGAGTTTGTGTGTTTTTCTGTGATTTCAGATATTTTCTTGCTAAAATTGAGGGACTTGAGCAAAAATCAGATTCAGAGGTTGAAGAAGGACTGCAGATGCTGTTGGATTCTGACCTCCCTGCACTCAAATTGGATTTTCTGGAGCTACAGAACTCCAAATGGCGCGCTCTCAATTGCGTTGGAAAGTAGATATCCAGGGCTTTCCAGAAATAT
Source organism: Arachis ipaensis (assembly GCF_059453495.1). Taxonomy (NCBI): domain Eukaryota; kingdom Viridiplantae; phylum Streptophyta; class Magnoliopsida; order Fabales; family Fabaceae; genus Arachis; species Arachis ipaensis. The sequence continues at coordinate 69,995,817 of NC_142438.1, forward strand.
ATAATAGTTCATACTTTGCCCAAGTTTAGATGATGCAAACTGGCGTTCAACGCCAGTTCCATGCTGCATTCTGGAGTTAAACGCCAGAAATAGGTTGCAAAGTGGAGTTAAACGCCAGAAACAGGTTACAAACTGGCGTTCAACTCCAAGAGAAGCCTCTACACATGTAAAGCTCAATGCTCAGCCCAAGCACACACCAAGTGGGCCCCAGAAGTAGATTTCTGCATCATTTACTCATTTCTGTAAACCCTAGTAACTAGTTTAGCATAAATAGGACTTTTTACTATTGTATTTACATCTTTGGAACATCTTCAGTTTTATCTTTAGATCACGTTTGGGGGCTGGCCATTCGGCCATGCCTGAACCTTCATCACTTATGTATTTTCAACGGTAGAGTTTCTACACACCATAGATTAAGGTGTGGAGCTCTACTGTTCCTCATGAATTAATACAAAGTACTATCGTTTTTCTATTCAATTCAATCTTATTCCGATCCTAAGATATTCATTCACACCTCAATATGAATGTGATGATCGTGACAGTCATCATCATTCCCAACTATGAACGCGTGCCTGACAACCACTTCCGTTCTACCTTAGATTGAATGAATATCTCCTTCATGCTACGTTCTTCATTAGATTGTCCACATGAAGCCATGGGGGTTCCTTGAGTGTCCGAACGTTGGGAAGGTAATCGATTGATTGCTTGATCCAGTTTGTTAAGGGTTGCATGAAATTTTTTCACTGTTTCCTTGAGACGCTCCCGTGATTCTTGGGTCGATGGATATGGACATGGTGCATAGGGAAGTGGTGGTTCTTGGGAGTAATTAGATTGGAATTGGGGTGGATATGTGTTAGGGTCATATGGAGGTGAGTGTTGGTAGGTGGCTTGTGAGTGTGGTGGTTCATAGCTATGTTGAGGAGGTGGTTCATAGGTATATGATGGGGCTTGTTGGTAACTATAAGGGGGTCCACCATATCTATCATCTTGGTACGCACCTCGGAATGGCTCTTGACCGTAGTAATTTGGTGGGTGATGGTTGTCACGAAGGGGTCCACCATAACTATTGTCTCGACATGCATTGTTGAATGGTCGTCGTCCATGGTACCTTGGAAGGTGTTGTTGCCTAAAGGGTTGATCAGATTCTCGTGGTTCCATCCATCTTTGATTGGTTTGACCTTGATGCGTGTTCCTGTTATAGCTTCCATTCCTTGCAACAATATTAGAACCAAACTTAAAGCGACGGAGGTGAGAACTCATAGTAATTAATAAAAATTAAAAAAAAAAACAAAAACAAATAAACAAGCAAAATAAAATATTTACAATAACCAATAATAAGGCACACAGTTGCAATTCCCCGGCAACGGCGCCATTTTGATGATCGGAAGATTGATGGTTTAGAATTCACAATAAATTCTCATTGCAAGTATAGTTTCTAAACCAAGCAATAATCCTTTCATACAAAAACTTGTTTGTCACTTAAGCAAACCCAATAAAATTGATAACTGAAGTATTGAAACCTCGGGTCGTCTCTCAAGGAATTGCAGGGAGGTATGATTTATTATTGGTTATGGAAAAAGTATATTTGGTTTTGAGTTTTTTAAAATAAGGAACAAGTAATTTAAATGACAAGAAAAATAAATTAATAATTAGAAAATCTCTTGGCAAAGTATAAGAACTGAAAATTCTATCCTAGTTATCCTTATCAGGTGTGATGAGAATTGTTTGTTGCTCCCACTTAGTTAACCCTTACTAAATAAAGGAAAGTCAAGTGGACTAATTAATTTGATCCTCAAGTCCTAGTCAACTCCTGTGGAAAGACTAGCTTTAGAGCAATCCAAATCAATCAGCAATTCCCAAATCTCAATCAACTGCTGAGTTTGACAACTCAAGTGTTACCAATTACTTAACCAAAACCAAAAGGAGAAAAATCTAAATTAAATTAAAAGCATTAATAGCATAAATTTGAAGAAAGCAATCTTAAATCTGAAATACCTCAATATGCATTAAATAGAATATTCAAATCTAACATGAGAAGGTTCATAAGTCAATTTGGCAAAATAAGTCAAATACAAGTAAAAGCATTAGAATAAATAAAAGTAGAAGAGAAACATTAATTAAAGGAACATTGAACCTGTGATTGAATAGAAGTAGCCTAATCATAATAGAAATCCTAAATCCTAAAAACCTAAGAGAGAGGAGAGAGCCTCTCTCTCTCTCTCTAAAAACTACATCTAAAACCTAAAATTGTGAATTATCAATGTTCTCTCCATCATCCTCTTCGATTCTCCCATTCTCTGGCTTATATTCCGTATTTCTGGGCTTGGATCTGGGCCGAAAGGGGCCCAGAAATCGCTGAGGATATTTTCTGCAGATTCTTGTACGTGGCGTCTGTCACGCGTTCGCGTCTTTTGGAGTTTTTTTCTGGTCACGCGTACGCGTCAGTCACGCGTATGCGTCACTTGCGTTCTGCTCAAAGCACGCGTCCGCGTTGTCCACGCGTACGCGTCGCTACCATTTTGCGCTAGGGACGCGTCTACGTCGTCCACGCATGCGCGTCGCTGCCTTTTCTTCAAAACTCCATTTTTGTGCTTTTCCTCCATTCTTGTATGTTTCCTTTCTGTCTTCTAAGTCATTCCTGCCCTATGAAGCTTGAAAATACTTAAACACACAGATCACGGCATCGAATGGTAATAAAGGATAATTAAAATTAATATTTTTAAAGCATAGGAAACATGTTTTCACATATATTATAAAATAAGGAAGGGAAAGTAAAACCATGCAATTCATATGAATAAGTGGGTGAAGAATTGATAAAAACACTCAATTTGAGAACAAGATGAATCATAAAATAGGGATTTATCAATGCTCTATAAAGAATTTTTCTCGAAAATTTCATTATTTTGGCTAAACTTATTCTTTATATATGTATATATAATGTGATTGGATAGAATTCATAAAAAATCCTAAGTTCATTTCCTAATTTCAATCAAACCAAATCATCAAGTGTATAGAAAATTGAATTAGGTGCAATCATCATATTATCGAATCATAATATATAACTAAAGACTAAAAGCATATATACAGGCCAAAATAAAAGTGCATCAAACTATAAAGATACTAGTTACGTACAAACAAAACTAACAAAAGCAATAAACTAAAATATATCCAAAATAACAAAATGCTAACAAAATATCTAAAAAGCTAAAAGCATAATAAAAACTAAAACTGAAATGTTCAGAATGGAAGAATTGTCACCCAAAATTCACCGATCAGTCGGACGACCTCCCCACACTTAAAATCTAGCACCGTCCTTGGTGCTCATGAAGTCATGCAGAGTGGAATGAATCGTCATTGTCATCTCCACTGTCATCTGCTAGGGTCTGCTCCTCCTACTCCCTGGGTTCAGAAAGAGTGTCAGGTTCCTCCGATGGGAAGTTAGTGTAGCCAGATATCCTCTTCAGGTAATCAAAACGTCGCTTATTGCGATGTTCCATCTGATAAATCCGCTGGAAGAGGCTCTGTAGAAGGTGGTAAATTGGCTATGATGATGCTGATGGTGCTGGTGGTGCTATAGGTATTGATGATGATGGGGCTACTAATGTTGAGGGTCTAGGCAGAATTCCCAGTCAAACTTCATCTGCTTCCTCTCACCTTCTTCCTTTTCATAAGCATCTTTGCCACTGGGTCTAGGCAGAAGGTGGAGGATATGCTCTATAGTCTCCTCAGCCACTGAAATCTTTTGACTTCTGAGGTGAACTACGTCGAGGGCTGCGTTGTAGTAGTTGACATAAAACTCCCAGACTCACGACGTGTTCACAGCCACATGATCCCTTTCTAGGAACCCCCATCCCATATCATAAATCAGTTTCAGTTTACTTTTTCATATCTTCGAGAATCTCGAGTTTTTTTCCATTTGTAGATTGCGCTCTCTAAAAGTCGGGAACTTTAGCTCGGAGTAAAGGTTGTTGAACTTGTATAGATCTGTGGGAGGTAAACTCTGATCAACTTGTCTCTCTCAACGATATGTTTTGTAGACTGTAGCCCATCATCTGCTGTTGTAGCGGGCTGTGTCGTTCACTTTCGTTTACCTGAGCTAGATGCCCTTGCTTTGCCCTTTCCATTCTTATCCGTCATCCTAAAAAAGAATAGAGAAAATAGGTATGTAAAATATATTTGAAAGGCAAGTAAAGCAAAATAATTATGAAAAGCAGGCAAGGAGAGACTGAGATAAGGAACAACAAAACTATGAAGTGAATGGATTAAAGTAGAATTAACTTGGAATGTGAGCCCAAAGATCAAGAAAAGACCTCCTTACATGTCCATTTGGAGTTTTTGCCTACAGGAGGATGCCCTTTGGGCTATGCAATGCCCCAGCCACATTTCAAAGGTGTATGCTTTCCATTTTCTCTGACATGGTGGAAAATTTTTTAAAGGTCTTCATGGATGATTTTTCTGTCTTTGGCAATTCATTTAACACTTGTCTGCATCATTTAACTCTTGTTTTAAAAAGATGCCAAGAAACTAACCTGGTATTAAATTGGGAGAAATGCCATTTTATGGTTCCTGAAGAGATAGTTCTTGGGCATAAAGTGTCATGCAAAGGTATAGAAGTTGATAAAGCTAAAATAGAAATTATTGAAAAACTTCCTATACCTGTTAATGTGAAAGCAGTAAGGAGCTTTCTTGGGCATGCTGGCTTTTACAGGAGGTTCATCAAAGATTTTTCAAAAATAGCAAAACTTTTGAGTAATTTGTTAATGCTTGACAGCCCTTTCATCTTTGATGACATTTGCAAACATGCCTTTGAAACCTTAAAGGGAAAGCTCATTACAGCACCAATTATCACACCCCCTGATTGGAAACTACCTTTTGAACTTATGTGTGATGCAAGTGACCTTGCTATTGGTGCTATGTTAGGACAAAAGAAAGACAAGCTGCACCATGTCATATATTATGCCAGCAAAGTGTTAAATGAAACACAGAAGAATTATACCACCACCGAGAAAGAACTTTTGGCAATTGTTTATGCATTTGATAAGTTTAGACAGTACTTGATTGGTTCAAAGTTATAGTATATACTGACCATGCTGCCCTCAAGTATTTAATGTCTAAACAGGATTCAAAACCAAGGCTTATTAGGTGGGTGTTGTTGCTGCAAGAGTTCGACATTGAAGTAAGAGATAGAAAGGAAAGTGAGAATCAAGTAGCAGATCATTTATCAAGAGTGCCACAAGAAGCCAATCAGGATAGACCACAGCAAGTGAATAAAAATTTCCCTGATGAGCACCTTTTTCAAGTTCAGCAATCACCTTGGTTTACCGACATAGCAAACTACAAAGTGGAAAGGAAGATACCTCAAGAATTCTCCAAGCAACAAGTGAAGAAACTAATTAATGAAGCAAGAAGGTTCCTGTGGGATGAACCTTTCTTATTCAAGAGATGCTCTAATGGAGTAATTAGGAGGTGTATCCCTGAAAACGAAATGAGAGATATATTGTGGCATTGCCATGGTTCAGCCTATGGTGGACACTTTGGACCAGAAAGAACAGCTGCAAAGATACTGCAGAGCGGCTTTTATTGGCTGACTATCTTCAAGGATACCAGAGAGTTTGTTCACCAGTGCAATGAATGCCAAAGAGCTGGAGGATTTACAAGAAGGAATGAGATGCCTCAAAATTTTATTCTGGAAGTGGAGCTGTTTGATCTATGGGGGACTGATTTCATGGGACCCTTTCCCCCTTCCTACTCTTTCAGATATATTTTGGTGGCAGTGGAGTATGTTTCAAAGTGGGTAGAAGCCATAGCCACAACCACCTGTGATGCACAGATTGTCCTTCAATTCCTTAAGAAGCACATTTTCACTAGATATGGGGTACCCAAGGGTCTTGTTAGTGATGGTCGTGGCCATTTCTGCAACAAATAGATGGAGAAACTCCTCCACAAATATGGAGTAATTCATAAAGTAGCCACTCCATACCATCCTCAGACTAATGGCTAGGCTGAATTAGCAAATAGGAAGTTGAAGAAGATCTTAGAGAAGACAGTGGGAATCAAAAGAAATGACTGGGCTAGGAAGCTAGAAGATGCACTCTGGGCATACAAGACAGCTTTCAAGACTCCCATTGGAAAGTCCCCCTTTCAGCTATTGTATGGCAAGTCTTGCCATCTCCCTGTAGAACTTGAACACAAAGCTTTTTGGGCTACTAAACTCCTTAACCTTGATTCTCAGGCAGCAGGGGAGAAAAGGTTATTACAACTAAATAAGTTGGATGAATTTAGGCTAGAAGCCTATGAAAATGCTAAGATATACAAGGAAAAAGCCAAGAGGTGGCATGACAGGAAGATCTTAAAGAAGGAGTTCAAACCTGGACAGCAAGTGCTCTTGTATAATCAAGGCTCAAGATTTTCCCTGGCAAACTTAGGTCTAAGTGGACTGGTCCATACTTGGTGACAAAGGTCTTTCCTTATGGAAGTCTTGAATTACTAGATAAAGCAACAAAGAGTCATTTCACATCAAATGGTCACAAAGCAAAGCCTTACTTAGGAGGGCAATGGGACAAGGAAAAGAAAGTGCAAAATCTAAATTAAGCAAGCAGGAAGGATGTCAAGCTAATGACAATAAAAGAGCGCTTGTTGGGAGGCAACCCAACCTGAGGTAGTTTTCTTTTCATAGCTGTTTTAATAAAAAGGTTAATTAGTATTATCTATATTGCAAGAAGCTAAGTTTGGTGTTACACACCAAAATAATCTAAGGGAGAATGAAGGATTCTAAGTTTGGTGTTCCACCAAAAACCTCATCATATAACACATTTTCACTTTATACATAATGCTAGCTTCAAGCAATCAGATAAACTGGTTAACCAATTTGTTGTTTTCTAGTTTTTAGTTCTATAACCTTTAGCAAGGCCAAAAGAGTTCATAATTAGTTAACTTGTTACATCAGAAAAGCAGTGGCAAGGGACTAAGTTTGGTGTTCACACGCCAAAGTAAGTTCAAAAGCCCATAAATAAGCTTTGCATACTAACCAGCTGCCTTAAGAGCTTGAGAAGCAAGCAACTTTTGAGACTCATACAGAAAAATGGTCAATATTCGAAAATAATCTGCAGTGGGACCCAAAAGAGACACAACAAAAGGAAGAATGAAAAGCTGCAACCCAACATGTTGTATTTGCACTTGATTCTTGTTGTTGAGAAAGGTTTTAAATGTTGGGAATTTCTATATAACCTGCTAAAATATTCATTTAGTTGCAAGCGAAATTGTTTGTCAAGAATGCTGATTTGCATAATAATTGGCATCCTTCATCACCTTGAATTTTGCTTTGTCTCCCCTGTGCCTTTTTAATTCAATAAAAGAGAAATATTTGAATTAAGAAGTAAATATCCAATGTTGCAAAAGTTTGAATGAAAGTCAGTGGCAGTATTTGTTGGTTTAATGCATGGTTCATAAAATAAATGCTGCATAATGATATGTTCTTTAAAGTGTGAACTGGTTTGTTGTTATGAAGGCTTGTACCATTTAGGATCCCTTGAGAATGAAATAACAAAAAGAAAAAGGAAGAGAAAAAGCCAAAAGTGGCAAAGAAAATAAACAATAAGGCTAGGCACCAATAGCTTGGACCATAGGACACATGCCTGTGGTGTTTTTGTACTAGGATATGCTTGGACATGTAAGTTCTGAGGAGTATTTCAAAACTTGGCCACTTAGATCAACTAATTTGGGATTGCCCACTGAAAGTCCACAATAAAGAGCAACCTAACTACAAAACACTTAGTTATCCAAAGAGATGCTGGGCATCAATGATCCTAGGGAGAAAAGGGTGAGCCATGTGTCTATGGTGAAGGAATGTTGAGCAAAAAAAAATTAAGCCAAAGGCCGCTGCAACATTTGCCACCAAGCCTTCAAAGAATAATAAGCTCTCTGAGCAAAACAAAGAAGAAAAAGTTAGCAAGGGAACAAGCCAAAGTAAAGCCTTATAGCAGCAAACTTAGTAAACCTTTGAGGAAACATCTCTTATGTAACAGCAAGCAATAAATGAACCACCATTGTCTGCATAAAAATCCCATGAACTGAATTCAACTATATGCTCAATAAGGATATGCACACTTCTCTGTTTCATGTCATTCTCTCTTATGTTTGATGCTTGCTTGGGGACAAGCAAGATTTAAGTTTGGTGTTGTGATGCCAAGGCATCTTAGCCTAGTTTTACTAGTCTTTTTCCTTTGTTTTCAATAGGTTTTATACACTTTCTTGGGTTACAAGTAAGCCATTTGGGTGGAAATTCATGTGCATTTGGATTCAATCAACCAGGAGTAAATTGATGCATTTTCATGAGATTTTGTGCTATAATTGCTTATATGTCAATGATGATAAGAAGTCTCATGATTTTAGCATAGCTTTGATGCATTTGTTGATTGATGACAGGTGACCAAAAGGCTTGGAGGAAGGTTGAAGAAAGGGGATGGCAGTAATGGAAATGAAGGCAGCAAAACCATCCTGGGAAGAGCTCAAGTTTGTGCCAATGTTTGCCTCAAACTTGAGGTCAAACGTTGGATTAAGAACAAGCCCTGGAGAAGCCAACGTTTGCACCAACGTTTGCCTCAAACTTGAGGTCAAACGTTGGTTCAAAATTATACTCTGGAGAAGCCAAAGTTTGCACCAACGTTTGCCTCAAACTTGAGGTCAAACGTTGGCTCAAAAACTAACCCTGGGAAAAGCAACGTTTGCGCCAACATTTGCCTCAAACTTGAGGTCAAACGTTGGCTTACAAATACACCAGGGGAGGCTTAATGTTTGCGCCAATGTTTGCCTCAAACTTGAGGTCAAACGTTGGCACAATTACTATACCAGGGGGACTTAAAGTTTGCGCCAACGTTTGCCTCAAACTTGAGATCAAATGTTGGCTGCAACATGGCCTTAGAGGGAGCACGTTTGAGCTCACATTTGACCTTAAACGTGAACTCAAACGTGAGTGACAGAAAGAGCACCGTTCTGCATAATTTTTAACATTCCAACATTTGAGTTAAAGTTTGCCTCAAATTTTGACTCAAACTTAAAGGCTCCAAAGTCTAAATTGCAAACAGATTTCTTCTCAAGTCCAAGAGCAACCAACTGAGGCTATCTTCAATCCAATTCCATCAAGGCCAAGGCCCAAATTCAAGGCTTAAAGACCATTAGAAGAAAGTGTATAAATAGAAGTTAGTTTGATTTAGGAGGGAGCTGAACTTTTACTTTTGAACTTTTTACCTCTGTTAAAATTTGATTTGTAATTTGGAGAACTTTGATTTTGGATCTGGGAAGAGAATTCTTTGGGTTTCTTGTTTTCTTTTCTGCAAAGCTTTACTTGAGTCTTGGGTGTTGAGAATTGAGGAAATTCTGTCTCAATCTCACCTTGAGATCTCTCTTTGTTTCTTTCACTGCACCATTGGAGAAATTGAGGTTTGAATTTGCTTCTTCTACTGTTTGATTTTTTTACTTCACTTGCAATTGTTCTTTGAATTGGATCAAGAAAAGTGGTGAGATCTAGACTTGGTTTTCTAGTCTCTCGACCCCTGAGATCTTCAACTTTCATTTAGTTACTGCAATCAAGCTACATTTCACTTTCTGTTTGTCTTCTCAAGCGATTATTCTTCTCTTGTTTAGATCTGTTGCAATTAAATTCATCATTTACTTCTCTGTTTAATGCAAGTTACTTTTCTTCGTTTAATTTCTACACTCCCAATTCCCAATTCCTTTTATAATTCAAGCAATTTACATTTCTTGCACTTTAAGTTTCAGTCATTTACATTTCTTGCAATCTAATTTTCTGCAATTTACATTACTTGCACTCTAAGATTCAGCTCTTTTAATTTCTCTGCATTTTAAATTCTTGTCAATTATCCCTCTCCCTTTAAAATTCATGCAATTTAGCTTCTGTCAAATACAAATCACTCAAATCAACTCTTGTTCGCTTGACTAAATCAACCACTAAACTAAAATTGCTCAATCCTTCAATCCCTGTGGGATCGACCTCACTCACATGAGTTATTATTATTACTTGATGCGACCCGGTACACTTGCCGGTGAGTTTTGTGTTGGATCGTTTTCCACACATCACCCCCAATCCTAATTCTCTCTTGTTCTTTTATCCTTTTATTCTTATTTCATCATAATAATTGTTTTTCTTTGTTTTAAGTTCTTCTTTGCTTGAGGACAAGCAAACCTTTAAGTTTGGTGTTGTCGCTATGCTTATGGTTTTTCTGCTTATTTTAATAGCACCAAAGGGAGATGAATGTTCTTCATGGAGGAATGAGATGGCCACTAGCATAACTGAGGTGGTTAAGTTCCTTTCATTCTATTTCTCTTCCGTTCTTATCTTGTTGTTTTCTGTTGCTTTGATTGCCTGCATGGTCTTTAGTACTTTCAGTTCTTAGAATTAGTTTCATTCTGTTATTTGTCTCATGTACCACTCACTGAACTTGAATCTAAAAAGAAAAAAAGGAAGTGATGTATTGCATGAGAAATTGAATTTATATTGAAGAGTAGTCTTATTCACTTAAATGTGGTGGTATTTTCTGTGACTTTGAATGCATGACATGAACAGTGCATATTTAAATTTGAATCAAAGAATGTTGATGTACAAGGAACAGGAATTTAGAGAATTATTATGACTTCTCTGAAATAAACAAAAACTTAATCCTTGAAGCAAAAGAGACAGCAAAAAAAAAAAAGAGATATAAAAGCAAGGTCCAAGGCTCTGAGCATCAATGACTAGGGAGGTCAGACATGATTAAAAGCTCAAAGAGTTGTTTCCCTAGTTACATGCTTGTGGTGTTCTTGTATCAAGTAATCCTTGAGACAAAACATTTAGAGTTGAGATCAATTGCAATTAGCAGAGTATGCCAGAGGATTTGAGCACCTCTGTCTAGGAGTAACTGAAAGAAAAATCAGAACTTAAAGAGAGTTCTCCAGTTAAGTGCTTGTGGTGTTTCTGTGTCAAGTGAATCTTGAGACAAAACATTTAAAGTCACGGCTAGGCTCAAGGTGCAAAGCACCAAAGAAAAGAAAAATTGCTGTGTTCAAGGGTTAAATTGAGTTACAAAAGATCAGAGAATTCATAATATTATCCGGATTCTAATTCTGAATAACAGTGACATCCCTCTGATTCAAAGGAGAGTGAGATGCCAAAACTATTCAAGATTTGCAGCTGTAAACCCCACTATAAGAAGAGACACGAGCTTAATCGAACTCTCCTTCTCATGCAAATTCACATTCTAAGCTTATATTAATTTGGTTGCTTGAGGACAATCAAAAATTCAAGTTTGGTGTTGTGATGCGTGAGCATCTTTCCTATCTTTTCCTAGTGAATTTGCATTTAAATTATTGAATTTAATCAAGAATTAATTATCTTTTAGCCATTATGGATGCTACTTTGAGTCTTGTGCGATTCTGTTTATTTTATGTAGCATTTGGTTAGATTTGATGGAGCTTCCACAAAAAAAGAGAAGAATGCTATATAGGGCAGAAATGCTTAGAGGATGGAGAGGAAGCTTGCACAAATGGAAGGAGCACAAGAATTAAAGGAGATGACAGCGAGGAGCGACGCGTGCGCGTACCTGATGCATGCGCGTGATTTGGAGCTTTCCATGGCGACCCGTGCGCGTACCTGACGCGTACGCGTGGATTGAAGATTTGCACAGTGACGCGTGCACGTACCTGACGCGTACGCTGACACGCGAAGAAGACCATCGACGCGTACGCGTGACTGACGCGTACGCGTGACAAGCGTGAAGTGCAGAAAATGCTGATTAATTAATTCTGATTTAAAAGTTTATTTTTATTTTAAAATAGAAAAAGATATTATTTTTGTCTTAGAAGATAGATTTTAAATTAATTAGGATTAGATATTAAAGGGGATTGGAATTATTCCACAGGGGATTCCACCTCTACCAAAATACATTTTATCAGAATCATTATTTTTCTCTCTGAACCATGAGCAACTAAACCTCCACTGTTAAGGTTAGGAGCTCTGTCTATTGTATGAATTGATACTATTAGTTTTTTATTTTAATTTATGTACTGATTTATAATTCAAGAATTGTTTTCGTTATTTATCTTATGAATTTAGGTGGAACGGAAGTATGACCCTCTTTCTAATTGAGTTCTTGTATAACTTGGAAAAGCTCTTTACTTGAACAATAGATTGAAAACAATTTCTCCTAAATTCTAATTATCTGGCCTTAACGGGATACGTGACATATAATCCTTTTATATTTGGATAATTAGGATTTTTGTGGCATAATAACTAGAATTAAACTTCACCCTCTAATTGGAATTAATTGACCAAGGAATTGGCAGTTGATGAGAATTAGAGGAGACTAGAAAGGTCTAAGGAATTAGGGTCTAGTCACATATAGTTTGCCATGAATTAAATCTTGCATGATTAAAATAAATTACTAAGAAAAATCAATCCGGAAAAATAGATAACTCTGAAGCCTTAACTGCCTTCTCCATACTTTATTCCCAACTTATTTATTCGCTTGTCTTTAATTTAATGCTTTTTGAACTTTCAAACACTATTTTCTATTTGTCTAACTAAGCTAATCACTCAATCATTGTTGCTTGATCCATCAATCCTCGTGGGATCGGTCCTCACTCACCTGAGGTATTACTTGGTACGACCCGGTGTACTTGCCGATTAGTTTGTGGTTATAAATTTCGCACTAGCAGGCTGCAGGCCAAACTCAGGCCAATTAACTATATGACAGGCCAGGCTTCTTAAGAGTAAAGCCTGGCCTATTTTCATCCCTAATCACACTTACACGATCTGCCAGGTATATGAAAATCGAGTTTGCCGTCAAACCATTTTAGTTATTAATATTTAAAATTATAAATATATATATATATATATATATATATATATATATATATATATTAAAGATATATAATTGTATTGCTTTGTAAAAAAGAAATATAGTGTTTATTATAGGGATAAAGACAAAAGAAAAAATTTTCTACTTTGATAAATGCTAAATACTAGCAAAGGGAAAAGTAAAAAAGAGATTGAGGATTCACAAAGAAAGGTGCTCTATAACTTGAGTCATTCTTTGTTAGATCTTCTTTGCAATTACACAATTACGGTTGCCGCTAGCTTCTCACCTTCAAAGACCTCGAAATTTCTCACTTTCCATAACGCCTAACACAGAGATGCAAGGAAGGCCATAGAAGATTGTCCTCTTCCAATGCTTTTACTTGCCGTTGCCACCAAATTGTAAACTCTATGGTTTCATTTTACACTAGTAGTTCAAATTTATTCCTAAGCTAATAAGTTCACATAATTATTTTATGAGTCAGCTCGAATTAATTCAAATTAATTCCTAAACTAATAACAATAATAATTTTGTTTACATTATATAATCTTTTAGTTAGTTGTTAGGATTTTTATTTTAAATTCAAAAAAAAGTCAATTAGGTTTCAGAAAATCTTAGGTATGAGCCAACTATAAAAGTATGAATTAGAGATGCATATCACACCTCCCTTGCTTAGTATAATTAATTACTTCTTTTAAAATTTTTCTATCTTTTAACAACGGCGGTCCGTATTCATAAAATTGCTGAGATCAATCCTACAACTGATAATTTGTGGGTACGTATATGAGTGATAAAGTTATGGACACTATCGAATAACAGTGGTAATATAATGTAGTTTCTTTTTAAATCTAAGGATACATTAATTTTTTTTATAATATAAGATAATTGATGTATCACATCTCTAATAATTATAGGGACAACTACATCTAATTCAAATTTACTAACCAAAGAATTAGAAACAGTGTGCATAGCTGAAAAGAAAAGACATCTAAGACAAAGAAAATCATTATTGAAAGAATTGGCTATAAATCTTGCAAGAATTTTTGAAGAAGTTGAGGATATTACTAAAAACACGACTGTAGTAAATAATTATGTGCAAATTGAATACCCAGCTATATTCGATGTTACTGAGAATATAGATAATTTAAGAAGTAGCAATATCAACACTTTATTATTTACTATTGTTTTGCTTTTTATAAACAAAAAATTATCGATTAGTGTACACTACAACATTTTCAGGTTGAGGCAACATTTAAAAAGTGTTGCCTAAAAGCCGACAAAAGGTTGCTTTTGATCTATGGCAACACTTTTAGATCTAAGGCAACATTTTTGGGCGGCGTTGCATATGCAGCCGTTGCCTTAGATCAAGGCAACACTTTTTTGTTTCAAAAGCAACGCTTTTGAGAGCAACACTTGGTAAGTGTTGTCTTTGGTTGAAAAACAACACTTCAAAGGTGTGTTTGAGACAACACTTTTGCAGTGTTGTCTCTTCTCTCGTATTTTGGTCACTACTAAAAAGTGTTGCCTATTTGCAATAAAATGCAACTCTTTTACGTGTTGCTTATAAATTGGAATTTGCAATCTTTTGAAATGTTGCCTATTAGTTTTGAATATGCAACCATTTAAAGTATTGCCTTTTCATTTGGATATGCAACCTGTACAAGTGTTACTTTTTCTTTTGAATATGCAACCATACAAGTGTTGTCTAATATTCAAAATATGCGACTAATAAAAGGGTTGCCTTTTTTATAAAAATAAAAATTAATTTTGTAATAAAAATACAAAAAATAAAATTTACAATAAAATTTTTTGTTCATACATGTGTAATTATTTTAATTAATAAATAAATTTGTGCACAATAGAAAAAAAATTATAAAAGAGACAAGATAACTAATAATAAAATTCTAATTAAAATAGATATAAAAAGTTCAATTAGTATTTCAAATACATGTTTATCAATAATTCTCAACAAAATAATAAAATTATTGTCTAACAATAATTGTCATAACAAAATAGTGATTAATATTTATCAAAAAAATATCAATCTACTTGCATATTTTATATCCATGCTTGACTTGTCCCATATGCTAAATCTGCAAATAATACACAATAAAAAATAAGCAACTTACCATTAAAACTGAAAAATTATAATAAAATTTTTTTTATGATATTAATTACTATAGATATAAAAGCAATAAATAGATCTAAAAACTCCTTCTAAACAACAAGAGTGAAGGGCATAGTTATCAGAACCGAACCGGTGATCGAACCGGTCAAGTTACTGGGTCACTGGATTACCGGTGAGTCACTGGTCGAACCGGTCAACTCGGTATAATTAAATAATTATATAAAATTTAATTATTTTTTATTATAACTTTATAAGTACTTTTATTTTGTTTTTAAATTTTAATATTTTATTAATTAGTTTATATTTATTTTATTATTATGTTATTATAGGTAAAAACTCACATACAATTGTTTTCATGTAAAGTTGATATTTAAGAATCGTTAGATGATTTGACAAGTTTGACTAAATATCATCTAACGATTTTCAATTATCAACTTCATATGAAAACAACTGCATGTGAGTCTTTACCTATTATTATATAATTTATTAAAAAAATGATATTAATAAATATCATATAATCATGAAAAGAAAAAATAAATTGTGATTAATAAAAAAATTTTATTTATCTTCTTTTTAATTTGTATATATTTAATAAAATTTATAGTTAAATAAAATATAATTGATTTAAAAATAAGTGATTTTATAATGAAAATAAATTGAATATAAATAAAATAAAAAAAATGCTATATGTATTATAATTTGTATATAATTTAATAAGAAACACAGCAGTTTGAGTGGTACAAGTTTTCATGTTCTATTCAAAACTGCAGGGGTTCGAACCCCATCTTTGTCATTTTGAAAAATTTTCCAAACTTCCCAATCCTTGACACTTGGCAAGACATGGAGTATATGGAGCACGGTGGAACGCAGGTGCGCCGACGCATCATAGGTTTCCCTCAACTGTGACCCGAGCGGTTTGAGTTCGAACCGGATCGGTTTTCACCGGTTTATTTAGGATTTAACCGGTTCGTTTCGGTTCTTTGCCTTAAGCGGTCCTCAACCTGGACCGGACCGATATTGGGTTCGGTTCACCAGGTTTTCGATCGAATCGGCCGGTCCGGTCCAGTTTTTACAACTATGGTGAAGGGTAACAGGACCTCATAACAAATATATATATTCATGAGCAATGCTTTTTGTAGTTTTTCTAATAGAATATTTGTTAAAGCAAAATTAGCAAGTCACCATCTTAATTCTTATAAATACATGATTTCTTATCATTCAGGACCAAATCCGGCAACTTTTCTTGCTACCTCATTAAAAAGTGGTTTTAGAAGTTCTCTGAAATTTGTTATCGAAATTGCATGAAACTTTGAAATAGATACTTGAATCACTTTAATCCAACAACAAAAATTGTAATTTCTTCTTTGTAAACTACCACTTCTACTAACTTCGCTGGTAGCCTAGCTAGCAAAAAACAAGAGGAACTCCTAATCTAGTAGCATTGAATCCAAAGGAAAATACATTTATTGAAAGAAACTGGGAATCTTAATATTGAATTTTGTGCTTGATCTCTAATAAGTAGAATGAGTGTTTTTGTTAGCAGAATCTATGACAAACACAAAGCTCTTGAACAATTGATTCTATCATATTCAGCATATATTAATCAAATCAATAGCATATATTAATCAAATCAATTTATTCTATCATATACCTCAAAAATACACATATATATGACATAGCCAAGGAAAAAAGCTAGATGCAGATCTTGCAAATTTATATTAGATCAGAGTCCAAACAGAACAGTTCTATTCTTATCATTCAAAACTACAACTAAGTAGAGTCATCTTTTTAAATAAAAAACTAAGGCAATAGATCAAATTCTCAAGTAACTCAAATTCTTATCCTATGGAAAGTGCTTGGATTGTGTAAAGAGAGATCATAGAGATGGAGACAAAGTGATATAGCAATTGAGATAATGACACACAAAAATAGTTTCTGCAAAAGTCTAGTGAAGGCCATCATGATTTGTCTAAGAACAAAATTTTCAAAAGTAGAAACAAGCAAGCAACATAGCTAAGCTAAGAAATTGAACTGGCATACCAAATCAATAACAACTGAATATATTTATTTATATCTACAATAATCTTTTTGTAATTTTAATGCCACAGGTTAATTACTTTTATGTAAGTAAGATTAAAACACTGAAGATAGAAAACTAACTTTGACGCAATGGCGAACATATTAATCGGTGAGATCTGTTCACCAAACAATCAGAAGTAGAAATGAAATATATCAAATTTCACAATAACTTTTTCTAATAATAAAAAATTATAAATATATTTATTTATATCTTAACAACTCCAGAGAAATGTGACAAACCAATTAAATTAATTTGCAAATTTAGATCTAGCTGAATATATCTTAACATCTCATAAGATTAAATAAGAGAGGAACCTGAATCAACTCCTGCCACTCTTCTTTTGGTAAGAGATGAATGGCGAGTAGAAACTAGAGAAGCTTGAAACATCAACATTATTACCAAAAATGCTACAATAGCAACAACAATATTATTAAAATTAGGATTCAAGGCACGAAAATGGAAAAGAAAAAAGAATAGGCAGAATCATAGGTACCTGTGAAATAGTAACCGGTGGTGATAAAAGCAACAAAAAAAGATATACTATATTACCTTTATCATCATATCATTTTCATCTAATTACCTTTGTTTAATTTTTACTTATTTGCATTAACTAGTCACAAGTAGTACCAAAATTAATAAATCAATTTACTCCTTAAAATGATAATAAAAGGAAAAACAAAATAAGAAATTACTCACAGGTATTGGAGTCTATCTAATTGGCCGAGAGTGGAAGGAATCACCCCAGAGAATCAATTATTGGAAAGTTCCAATGTCTGAAGCTTTGGAAGGGTTCCAAACTCTGGCAGAATTTGACCTGAGATATTGTTGTTCTACAGTAACCTACCCATAACGTGGAGAATTATGCTTAGGTTTCTCAGAAGGTGATACAAACTCCAATACTACAGACATGAAACCAGTAATTGTAATAACCAAAACAAGAAGAAAAATAAGATAAACATTATTACATGCTGGGATCACATCACATGTATGAGAAAATGATGCATTGACACTATTGTTTTTCAAATCCACCAAAGTCCCCCTTTTCCTTTTAGTGTTGACTTTTAGTTCAATATTTTCAATCAAACGCTTGTTTTATTACTTACAAACCAAGTTGGTCAAGAAAAGATTAGTGTCTAACCACTGTGCTGAAGAGAACAACAGAAATGGTACTAGTGATCATGATGGCATTCTCACGCAACGTAGTGTGGCCTAGCCTTGTAAACTGCATGTCAAAGATTCAGTTTATTTCTAAACCAGACACAGATTTAGTTAGTATTGAAAGCTAGCCATGAAGTTTGATTACTTCACCTGGTTGTAAGCAAGTGCTATAGAAACAGCACCTCGCATGAGACCAGACCACCAAATTGTGACCTATGAAACAAGATCATAGGAGACAGGAGTCATGTACCAAGGAAGGCTCTGAAAAGAAATTGAAACAGGGAAAGAAAACACATACTTGTTGCTTCATGTCAATTTTCACATGTGGGGATTTCTGGAGCAAATTGGATAAGAATGAGAGAGGGAAAACAAATGTTGCTCTTCCAACTAGGATAAGTCCTAGAAGCACTGAACTGATCCCAACTGATTTTCCAGGACTAATGAATCAAGAGACCAAAAATGTTAATTAAAATTTTCACGTTTTACAAAGTTTATTAATCTAGAAATGTTAGTATTACCTTTGGCTTATGAATCGCCACTTCTCTATATCCAGTGCATCTATCCCAACATAAAGGAATATAAATATCTCAGCAATGAATGACAATGTTGCAAAAACATGCCCGCAATAGGTTAATTCAGATCAGCAATCTCATAATAAATCAAACATGTTGAAATTTTTGACGTACTTGGTTGTGACTCTTGAAAATAAAATTATTAGTATTGGAATTAATTGCATCAGTAATGAATAGACATGGAAAAATACCTCCATTAAAATTAAAAGGAGATTCTCACCTCAACAAGCATGTATGAAAGGTAAGCCATCAGTATCATAAGAGCAACCCTAACCTGAGACATGATTAGACGATAAACACATTCCTCAATTTCCCCAATCTGAGAATAGAATTAGCTTCCTAAGTTTATGGAGGAGAAAAAAAACCTAACCTGAGACATGATTGCAGCGAGCAGTGAGGATTACAGCAGAGACGGCTCAAGCAGAGTTAAATTTCTGAAAGAGCGGCGGCAGCCTCCAACAACTCAAAACAGAACCAAAAAGAGCGGCGGCAGCCTCCAAGAACTCCGGTGAGCTTCCTCAACGACAGTGGTGGCAGGAGCTTCGGCGGTGCTAACCGAGGCTTGACGGCGGCAGGAACGGCGGCGGTCGAAGCTCAGTAGCAACGAAGACCAGGCGCGCGGCGACTCCACACGCGACGGTGACAACGACGGCTTCACCTCCTCCGCGCGCGCTCTTTCTTCTCCGTCTGTGGCTATGGTTCGCGCTCCCTTCCGTTCGCAGTTCTGTTTCTGACGCGGCTCAAGAACGATCGGCGGCGACGACCAGATCTCCAGCGATGGCAAGAGGATGCACGACGGTGCCTTCTCCCTCCCAGTCCTGGCTTGCGCTCGTCACTCTCTCCCATGGCTCCCTCCGCGAATGCTCTCTCTCTCTCTCCACGGTTCGACGACGACGCGACGGCGGCGGTGAGACCCAGCGACGCGGTCTTCTTCTCCACTCTCCTCTGCTTTCCCCAGATCTCTCTCTCTCTCCGGTGATGGTGGTGCGGCGGCAAGACGCAGCACGGTCCCTCCTCCCTTCCCGATCTCCCTTCTCCCTCGGACTCCCCCCTTTCTTCTTTCTTCGTTACTAATTGTTGGAGTTAGGGTTTCAGTAAATCAGTAAATAACTAAATAATATATAAATTATAAAGATGTATTTTGTGTTAAGTTAAAAGAAGAAAAAAGTATTTTTTGTTAAAATATTTGAAAGAAAGGTTAAAATTTTCAAAGAAAAATTTTAATTTATTTTTGGCAACATTTATAGTGAGAAGTTTATTAAAAATTTAAGAATAACACTTATAAAGTGTAATATATAAATATCACAAATGTTGCTTATTTAATTTATAAAAGCAACACTTTTTATTTGTACTTTTAATTGATCAAAAGGAACATTTATGGTCTGATGTTAAAAAAGAGTTGCAATAACTTTATTTTGATGTAACAAATATTAAGTGTTGTCTTTAATTAGTTTAGACAACACTTTTTGAGTGTTATTTGCAATATATGTTGCAATAACTAAGAAATGTTGTAGTGGTACAAATTTTTAAAATTCTGACAAAGATATGGTTATATATTATATTTTTTGTATTTGAACATTGATTTATTGTAATTCTTATTATTTGATTACTGTGCATATAAAACTTAAACCTTGATCTTGGTACAATAAAATCGTATTATATAATCTCATCTTTTTAATTTATAGATTGCAGTCATTGATGGGAAAATTTGTGGAAAACTGAATCTTCCAAAATACCCAAAACTAACCGGCAAGTGCACCGGGTCGCATCAAGTAATAAAAACTCACGGGAGTGAGGTCGATCCCACAGGGATTGAAGGATTGAGCAATTTTAGTTTAGTGGTTGATTTAGTCAAGCGAATCAAGTTTTGGTTGGGTGATTTGTGATTTGCAGAAATTAAATTGCATGGAAATAAAGAGAACAGGGAATTAAAGTGCTGAATCTTAAAGAACAAGAAATTAAATAGCAAAAACTTAGAATGCAAGAAATGTAAATTGCGGAATCTTAAAGTGCAAGAAATGTAAACGGCTGGAATTATAAAGGGAATTGGGGAATGGATTTGCAGAATTTAAACAAGGAGAAGTTGAATTGCATTAAACAGAAGAGTAAAAGGGAATTGGGATTGAAGCGGATCTTGAAGCAGTAAAGTAAATGAACATTAAAAGCAAGAAACAAAATTTAAATTGGGAATTTAGATCTCAGGGCCCAGAGACTAGAAAACCAAGTCTAGATCTCAATGCCTTCTTAGATCCAACAAGAACAATTTCAAGGGAATTGTAAATTGCAAGGAAAGTAGATGAGAAGTAAGTAACAGAGACAGAAATTTAAATTCAGTAAATAAGCAGAGAGATCCAAGGATGAGATTGAAACAAAATTTCTTCAAATCTCCAACCCAAGATCCAAGACAAGTGTAATTGAAATTGAAAGCAATAAAACTAAGAGGAAGAGGAATGAATTCTCCTTCCCCAAGACAAAGAAATTAAAGATCACTCCAAGTAGCTCAAAACCAAAAGCTCTCTCCCAAAATCACTCAGTAAAAACTCAAAAGGAAAAAGCTCTCTAAAAACTTCAAATCCTAAGCTATTTATACACTTTCTTCCAATGATCATTAAGCATTCAATTGGGCCTTTAGTCTTGATGGAATTCGGTTGATAGTAGCCTCCGTTGATTGCTCTTGGTGTTGGGAAGAAATCCATTAGTGAACCGGGCCATGAGTCATTCACGTTTGAGCCAACGTTTGAGTCAAACGTTGACTCAAACGTTACTTGAGTGAAATTATGCAGCATAGGCCATTTGCTGTCATCCACGTTTGAGCTAACGTTTGAGGTCAAACGTGAGCTCAAACGTGGTTCTTCCCTCTTGCATGCTTCTTGGGGCTACTTTGTCCTCTTGTTGTGTTGCCAATTTTTGTGTCCAATAGAGACTATTATATATGGTTGGAAAGCTCTGAATGTCAGCTTTCTAACCCACTTGGAATCACCTCAATTGGACATCTACAACTCAAGTTATTCTTGTTTGAAGTGTGCCCCCTTCATGCTGTTTGGCGCCAACGTTTGACCTCACGTTTGAGTCAAACGTTGGCTCAAACGTTGCTGCCTCCAGGGATGCCATCTCTTCTCTTTGGCGCCAACGTTTGACCTCACGTTTGAGGCAAACGTTGGCGCAAACGTTGCCTTCCCAGGAGCTTCAATTCTCTTCTCTTTTGGAGCCAACGTTTGACCTCACGTTTGAGGCAAACGTTGGCTCAAACGTTGCCTTCCATGAGCTTCATTCTTCAGCCAACATTTGACCTCAACGTTTGAGGCAAACGTTGGCGCAAACGTTGGCTTTCCCCAGGGTGTTCTTCAACTGCTACTCACGTTTGAGTTGACGTTTGACTCAAACGTTAGCTCAAACGTGAATTCCATTTTCTTAAACCCATTCTTGCAACCTTCTTCCATAATGTTGGCACATCTTTTGTTTCCTTTCTTCACCTACAAGTAATCAAAACAACCAATCAAAGTATCACAAAATTCACAAGGTTTATAAATCAATTAATTATCAACTAAAGTTGGCTTGAACCTCATGATTTTGTATCAATTAAAAGGTGGTTGATTGATTTAAGGAAACCATGCAATTCCAATTCAAATGGTTGATTTATAATACAAGAAAGTGCATAAAACTAAATGAAAACAAAAGAAAAAGACTAGTGAAACTAGGCTAAAATGACTTGTCATCACAACACCAAACTTAAAGCTTGCTTGTCCCCAAGCAAGAAAAGAATTATTATGAAGAAAAGATGAAATGGAAGAGGATGTTCATGCTAGCAGAGTATTATTGATAGTTCATGGGGTTTTGTGTGGATATGCAAATACTCACTTCTTATTAACTCCTAGGCCTAGAAAGTCTCCTTCAAGCTTCAAGTGACATACTGCTATGACCTCTCATTATTCCTTTATCCTTGGCTATTACTTTGTTCATAAGCTTTATTTGAGTGTCATGTGTAGCAAGTCCATTTTCTTTTCTTTATACTTGACACATTATTCACCATAGACACTTGGCTCACATTCCTTCTTAAAACATTGATGCCCAGCACCTCTTTGGGTTACTAAATGCCTTGTAGATAGGTTGCTCTTGATAGTGGACTTTCAGCTGATGATCCCGGATTAGTTAGTCACCGAGTGTTGATGCACTCCTAAGAGCTTACTAATCCAAGCAGATCCTAGTACAAAGACATCACAGGCATATATTTTACAGTTCAAGCTATTGGTGTCCAGCTTTGTTTCTTTTTGTTCTGCCACTTTTTGGCTATCTTTTTTCTTTTTTTTCTCCTTTTGTTTTTCTTTCTAACCAAGGAATTTAATTCAATTGAGATTCATAGACAGTAGGCCACTCTTTACTTAGAAGGAGATATCCTGGCTCTTTATTCATCAAAAGTGAGCTATTATACAATCACACACATACCACCACTTACTTTTATCCTACTTTTATCTAACAGAGAATATCTTGCTTCATATTCAAACTGTTCTTTTATTGAAATTAAAGATGCAGGGGACAACACATGCTTTTTGCTAAGTGAACGTAAACACACAAGCACACACATAAGCTAGTTTACTTATTTTAAAAGAAACAAACATAATGCAAAGACTTTTAAAGGACTACTTAAAAATGCAAAGACAATTTAGAACAGATAGAATGCATGCTTTTTTTTTTTTGTGATGAACAAGGAGCAAGTCCACCTTTCATTTGTCATGCCTTTTCTTTCTCCTTTCATACACTTGGCTGCTAGTGTTCTCACCATCCTTGTTTGGTGCCTGTTGATCTTGCCAAAAGCCAGTCTTATTCATAGCCTCCTCCACTCTATCTTCAAGTCTCATAGGCCTACTTACTTCTACCTCACTTCTCTTTTTGAAGAATTCATCAAAAGTTGGGAACGCTGGATCCATGTTGTGCAAATGTTCTCCAATATAGTTCAGTTTGATTTGGCTATTGATGTTGTAATCGGCTTGTACTTCATACCTTGCATCTTGGAGTGTTGTGAACTCTTTAAAAGCCTTCAAATTTTCAGCTTGCATTTGTTCCAACTTCCCAAAAGATTCATGAGATTGAAAGGCATGTTCTTCTTGCATCACAAGAAATCTTGACTCGAATTCATTTTGTTTGTTCATTATTCTTAGCTCCCTTTCTTCTTGTGCTTGTTGGTTTTTCATGTACAGAGAATGGTATTCCTCTTGCCTGTCTTGGATTCTCGTGTACTGTTGAGACAATCTCCCTATTGCTTCTTGCATTTGAGTCATATCCATATTGCCATGTGGGAAAAAGTGTGGATGTTCCTCCTCCTCTTGTGGCTCTTCTTCTATGTGTGGCTCATCTTCTTCCATTGGTTCTTCTCTTCCTCTTCTTCTTGGTATTCTTCGGCTTTGCTGTGCTTCAGTAACAACCATCATTCTTTCAACGGTTATAGGCATTCCCGGGTGCAACCATGTTGGGTTTGCCTCCTCCATTGGCACTTTGGCTCTCATGCATAGACGCATAATGGTGCTCGGGTAGTGCAGCCACCCTTCGGCCGAATTTTTCTCTGCTAACCTTTGGATGTCATTTGCAATGATTTCATGGACTTTCACTTCATCTCCCATGATTATGCAGTATAACATGATAGCTCTCTTCTTATTGACCTCCGAGTTGTTTATTGTGCCTAGGATTGATCTCTTCATTAGCTCGTACCAACACTTTGCTTCAGGGGTGAGATCTCCCCTTCTCAAGTACTTGTACTTGTTTTTAGTGGTACCTACCCATTCTGTGTTGACTACGCTAATCTCGCTGGCAATCTCATCATAGTCCTGTTCTTCATTTAACCTTTGATGATATCCTGGCTTATCAAAATGAGTTGCCCTTAGTTTTAATACTTTCATGATAGTATTTGGGCTAAAATCTACTTCAGTTCCCCGCACATAACTCTTGTAAGTTGGAGGTTGATCCATTTCGGTTCTTGGGGTGTTGGCATAAAATTCCCATATAATGTTCGCATTAATCTTGGTAATTGGTGAAATGAGCTCCTCCCACCTCCTCTTCCTAATCTTGGCTTTCATTTTTTGACACTCATCGTCTAGCAATAGGAGTGGAACCTCTGGATGTATTTTCTTCTGCCTCATCCATTCAAGTTGTAGTTGATGGTACCAAGATCTAAATTTCCATCGATCAAATTCATGGGTGCTTTCCTCAATCATAGGCTCTTTTCCTCTCTTTCGTTTGGTTCTTGAGGACGAGGCCATGATTGTTTAATTTGCTGATCTTTTTGAGGGTGGAGGAAGTGTGAAGAAAGTTGGAGAGTTTGATGTATGTTTGGAGCAATAAGAAATTGAGACCGAACTTGCTATGATAAGAAATGATGAAGAGAAGTTTAAATGGTTAGAGTTTAGAGTAAGAGAAATGTCGCACAAAGTTTGTTATGTTGAGGAGTGATGAAGGGAATGAAGTTTCTAAGGTTGGAGTGATTCGGTCATGTGCATGGCTTGAAGGTGGTATGTTTTTAAATGAGCAATGAAGGGCTAGGATGCAATTAGACACTATGGAGATCAAAGGTATGCATGTAAGGATGAATGAAGACAAAGTTTGCTCCTTCCCTTGCCTTTGCCGTGATCATTCTCAAGGAGTGGCAGATTTCTTTCTTGAAGCATGTGATGGGATTTTGTCTTTATGCTATGCTTTCCTTTGTCTTGTCTTTTTCATTGAAGATTCTTTGACTTCCTAGTCATCACAACAAGACAACATACATTAGTCTTATCCAACCGTAGCAAGAGTGTTCTTTTTAGTAATACTATGTGAACCATCAATTCTTATCTCATTTGAACCGTGACACTCTTTTTGGAGGACACCAAACTTAATGTTTGGTAATGTATAAAGAAAATGAGTCTCTTCCTCCAATTAGTGAAGTTCAAATGTCAAATGTTCATAAGAATTGTTTTCATTACACTTTCTTTTTATCTCTTTTTTTTCATGAAGGATCAATTGTATCCTTAAATCGGTGCATCAAAGTTTGATGAACACCAAACTTGTTTCTTGTCAAAGGGTACATCACAATTAATGCCTTCATTGCCGAATAAGAATTTTTCTATTTATCAGGTTTTGGAAAATAACATTTGTATGATTATTGATGCATGAGTTTCAAATTTTCATGAAGCTATGTGGACACCAAACTTAGTGTTTGGCCATATGCTTTATCAAGACATTTTAAGCATGTGAAACGAAATTCTTTGTAACATTGGTTTAGTGTGCTTGGAGGTACACCAAACTTAGTATATGTTTCATAACAGTGCATGCAGTCAATGGACATGTTCATGAAAAGAGAAAAGAATTCATGCTCAAATGATCATAACTTATTTAATTTAAAATGACATGAATCTTAAAGCATGGGTTGCCTCCCATGGAGCGCTCTTTTATTGTCACTAGCTTGACATTGAGGCTTTCTTTTATGGTGGTTGGTGTTTGTAGGGCCTCAATTTGTCTCCTCTGACCGTGATCCTCTTCTTTGTTCTCTGGTGTTCAATTTCAGCATGCTCTAATGATAGTATGTTGCTGACAGTATAGTAATCCTCGGTTTGTTGATTTGCCCCCAGCTGTTGATATATCAGTTGCACTTTATCACCTTTGGAAAGCCCCTCTGTTGGAATCTTTCTGTTCTTCCAACCCCTTTTTGCTTTGTTTCTGCGTTTCATCTTTCCTTTTGTTGTTCTTTCTTTTCTGGCCGTAGATTTTCCTTGGGG
Organism: Arachis ipaensis; assembly: GCF_059453495.1. Lineage (NCBI taxonomy): Eukaryota > Viridiplantae > Streptophyta > Magnoliopsida > Fabales > Fabaceae > Arachis > Arachis ipaensis. Next base: position 70,022,345 of record NC_142438.1, read on the forward strand.
ACCTCTCTTCTCAGTGGCCAATACTCTAACATCCTCTTGGGCTTTTTCATCAGTCTGCACAATCCTTAGCATTGGGATGTTGCTGTGACTTTCCTGGTCATTTTTCATATAGTCTTTCTTCTCCTTGCTAAATTGTGCCTCTGGTAATACCTTCAGAGTGACACTCTGGTCATGCATCCTGAGAGTTAATTCCCCTTCCTCTACGTCTATGATAGCTCTAGCAGTGGCCAAGAATGGCCTTCCCAGTATAACAGAGTCACCATCATCATCGTTTGATTCTAGAACAACAAAATCAGCAGGGTATATAAAACTGTCCACCTTGACCAAAAGATTTTCAATTATACCCCTGGGATATACCATTGACTTGTCTACCAGTTCCAGAGACATTTGTATTGGTTTGACCTCCTCTATATGCAGCTTTTTCACCAAGGAGGATGGTATTAAGTTAATACTTGCTCCGAGATCGCACATTGCTTTAGTGATGGTCAATTCCCCAATGGTGCAAGGCAGCAAGAAGCTTCCTGGGTCCTCAAGCTTGGGAGGAAGCCCCTTTTGAATCAAGGCCCTGCATTCCTCAGTAATCATTATGGTTTCTTTCTCATCCCAGCTTCTTTTCTTGTTGATAAGATCCTTTAGAAACTTGGAATATAGAGGCATTTGCTCAAGTGTTTCAGCCAAGGGAATATTGATTTCCAACTTCTTAAAAATCTCAAGGAATTTGTGAAAATGCTGGTCTTTAACCTCTTTGTTAAACCTCTGGGGATATGGCAGTGGAGGTGTGATGCTCTTTCCTATTTGCTGCTGTCCCTGAGCTACTTCCTTTGAGCTATGTGGCTGGTTGTCCCTCTCTTTAAGTTTCTCAGTGTCTTTGTTTGGCATCACAATTTGCTCCTTGGCCTCATCTGCCTTTGTTTGATTCTCATCCTCCGTTGGTTCTTTGATGTTCTCTGCTTGCTTCCTTGTAGTGTCATTGTTGCTTATTAATGTGCTCCCACTCCTTAATTGTATTGCCTTGCATTCCTCCTTGGGATTTGGAATTGTGTCGCTGGGCAGTGAGTTTGAAGGTCTCTCAACAGATACTTGCTTGGAGAGTTGCCCCATCTGTCTCTCTAGGCTCTTTAGGGAGGCTTCCTGATTCTTGGTTACCATTTCCTGGTGTTTCAACATTTTGTCTATCATGGCCTCCAAGTGAGTGATTCTTTGGGCTTCAGGTGATACTTGAGGTGGGTTATGAGATGTGGGTGGTGGATGGTAGGCATTTTGGTTGGTGGGTTGGTTATTAGATTGGTATTGGTTGAGGTTGGGGTAGTTGTTTTGAGGTTTTCTGTAGGGGTTTTGGTTAGTTTGCTGCTGGTTGTGGTTTTGGTTGCTTCTTGGGTTGTGTTGGCTTGAGTTCCTCTGCCATGGTTGTTGGTTTTGGGTATGGTTATCCCCCCATCTGAGGTTTGGGTGGTTCTTCCAGGATGGATTGTATGTGTCTCCATACACTTCATTCTGTCCAGAGTTTTGGTTGTGCATGTACTGGACTTGTTCTTGCTGCTGCTCTTCTTGAGTCTCTTCATTTTGCACCTATGTGGATGATGGTTGGCTTGTGTTGACTGCAGCAACTTGGAGGCTATCAATCCTTTTGGCCATTTGCTCAAATTGTTGTTGAATTTGCTGCTGCATCATCTTGTTTTGAGCCAAGATTGAGTCTACTCCTTCTAGCTCCATTACTCCTTTCCTTTGTGATGGTTGGCGGTTTCTTTGATGAGCAAAGAAATATTGATTGTTGGCCACCATGTCCACAAGATTCTGAGCTTCCTCAGCAGTTTTCATCAGTTGTAGTGAACCTCCAGCAGAGTGATCTAATGCCTCCTGAGATTTCAATGTCAGGCCTTCATAGAAATTTTGCAGCACGTCCCATTCATTGAACATCTCTGGGGGACACTTTCTGATTAAGGCTTTGTACCTCTCCCATGCTTCATACAAGGATTCGGCATCTAATTGTGTGAATGTCTGCACCTCGGTTTTCAGCCTGATGACTCTTTGGGGTGGATAGAATTTGGCTAAAAATTTAGTCACCAAATCATCCCAACTAGTGATACTTCCTTGGGGAAAAGTTTCAAGCCATTGTGCGGCCTTATCCCTTAATGAGAACGGGAACAGCAGAAGCTTGTAGGTTTCAGGATTCACGCCATTGGATTTGATAGTGTCACAGATCCTTAAGAAGGTAGATAGATGTTGATTTGGATCCTCCAATGGTCCTCCCCCAAATGAGCAGTTGTTCTGGACCAATGTGATGAGTTGTGGCTTCAGTTCAAAGTTATTTGCATTGACATTAGGGGTGAGAATGCTGCTTCCACAATGTCTAGCATTTGCAAAGGTGTAGGAAGCCAATACTCTCCTCTGTTGTGGTTGATTATTAACTCCTCCTCCTGGGTTAGATGTATCTCCTTCCATCTCGTGGTATTCTTCCTCAGATTCTTCTTCTCCAACAATATTTTTCCCTCTTTCGGCTCTTCTTATCCTTCTAAGAGTTCTCTGATCAGCTTCAGATAAAACAGGAACGGATCTCCTTGTACCTGACATACAAACAAAACAAAAGAAACACCAGTAAGATCACTTCAATCTATTGCTAGAATGAAGTTTAGTTTAAGGAAAAATTCAAACAGTTAGTGGGTTAGTCCAAGATTAAAGAATCAGAGAAGAAAAAGTGCTTGATCTAGATCTCCACTTCACGTAATCATTGTCAATCTAATCAATCCCCGGCAACGGCGCCAAAAACTTGATGGGAAAATTTGTGGAAAACTGAATCTTCCAAAATACCCAAAACTAACCGGCAAGTGCACCGGGTCGCATCAAGTAATAAAAACTCACGGGAGTGAGGTCGATCCCACAGGGATTGAAGGATTGAGCAATTTTAGTTTAGTGGTTGATTTAGTCAAGTGAATCAAGTTTTGGTTGGGTGATTTGTGATTTGCAGAAATTAAATTGCATGGAAATAAAGAGAACAGGGAATTAAAGTGCTGAATCTTAAAGAACAAGAAATTAAATAGCAGAAACTTAGAATGCAAGAAATGTAAATTGCGGAATCTTAAAGTGCAAGAAATGTAAACGGCTGGAATTATAAAGGGAATTGGGGAATGGATTTGCAGAATTTAAACAAGGAGAAGTTGAATTGCATTAAACAGAAGAGTAAAAGGGAATTGGGATTGAAGCGGATCTTGAAGCAGTAAAGTAAATGAACATTAAAAGCAAGAAACAAAATGTAAATTGGGAATTTAGATCTCAGGGCCCAGAGACTAGAAAACCAAGTCTAGATCTCAATGCCTTCCTAGATCCAACAAGAACAATTTCAAGGGAATTTTAAATTGCAAGGAAAGTAGATGAGAAGTAAGTAACAGAGACAGAAATTTAAATTCAGTAAATAAGCAGAGAGATCCAAGGATGAGATTGAAACAGAATTTCTTCAAATCTCCAACCCAAGATCCAAGACAAGTGTAATTGAAATTGAAAGCAATAAAACTAAGAGGAAGAGGAATGAATTCTCCTTCCCCAAGACAAAGAAATTAAAGATCACTCCAAGTAGCTCAAAACCAAAAGCTCTCTCCCAAAATCACTCAGTAAAAACTCAAAAGGAAAAAGCTCTCTAAAAACTTCAAATCCTAAGCTATTTATACACTTTCTTCCAATGATCATTAAGCATTCAATTGGGCCTTTAGTCTTGATGGAATTGGGTTTATAGTAGCCTCCGTTGATTGCTCTTGGTGTTGGGAAGAAATCCATTAGTGAACCGGGCCATGAGTCATTCACGTTTGAGCCAACGTTTGAGTCAAACGTTGACTCAAACGTTACTTGAGTGAAATTATGCAGCATAGGCCATTTGCTGTCATCCACGTTTGAGCTAACGTTTGAGGTCAAACGTGAGCTCAAACGTGGTTCTTCCCTCTTGCATGCTTCTTGGGGCTACTTTGTCCTCTTGTTGTGTTGCCAATTTTTGTGCCCAATAGAGACTATTATATATGGTTGGAAAGCTCTGAATGTCAGCTTTCTAACCCACTTGGAATCACCTCAATTGGACATCTACAACTCAAGTTATTCTTGTTTGAAGTGTGCCCCCTTCATGCTGTTTGGCGCCAACGTTTGACCTCACGTTTGAGTCAAACGTTGGCTCAAACGTTGCTGCCTCCAGGGATGCCATCTCTTCTCTTTGGCGCCAACGTTTGACCTCACGTTTGAGGCAAACGTTGGCGCAAACGTTGCCTTCCCAGGAGCTTCAATTCTCTTCTCTTTTGGAGCCAACGTTTGACCTCACGTTTGAGGCAAACGTTGGCTCAAACGTTGCCTTCCATGAGCTTCATTCTTCAGCCAACGTTTGACCTCAACGTTTGAGGCAAACGTTGGCGCAAACGTTGGCTTTCCCCAGGGTGTTCTTCAACTGCTACTCACGTTTGAGTTGACGTTTGACTCAAACGTTAGCTCAAACGTGAATTCCATTTTCTTAAACCCATTCTTGCAACCTTCTTCCATAATGTTGGCACATCTTTTGTTTCCTTTCTTCACCTACAAGTAATCAAAACAACCAATCAAAGTATCACAAATTCACAAGGTTTATAAATCAATTAATTATCAACTAAAGTTGGCTTGAACCTCATGATTTTGTATCAATTAAAAGGTGGTTGATTGATTTAAGGAAACCATGCAATTCCAATTCAAATGGTTGATTTATAATACAAGAAAGTGCATAAAACTAAATGAAAACAAAAGAAAAAGACTAGTGAAACTATGCTAAAATGACTTGTCATCAGTCATCGATAATTTTTTGTAGATATTATTTTTATACTTCATATGGTGAAGGAAAAGTATATTTTTATATAAAGTATTTGTTACAAATATAACTGAAACAGAATTTACTAGCTTGGTGATTATTATTAGATGTGATAGATATTGGTGATCCAGAATTTTTTTGTCGGCATTGTGATGCTATGATGTGGTATGAGGAGAGATCAGAGAAATCCAAAACAGGATCCAATATTGAGTTCTCAATATGTTGTATGCGAGGAAAGATACAACTGCTATTTTTGCAACATCCACCACAACTCTTACAAGATTTAATATTTGGAGCAGACCAAAGAATACAAGAAAGAAGTGTCGAGTATGTAACCATTACCAATGGTGAAAGTCTATTTCAACAATCTTGGTTAATTGCTTTTTCATGATTAAAGCACAAAGATTGACATACTATCGAAACAACCAAGACAAAGTGAGAAGTGATATATACAAAGAGATTCAAGATGTTTAATAATTGTCAAGATGCTATGAGAATTGGTAAGAAATATGGATATCCAGACCTCTTCATCACAATGAGATGTAACTTGAGTTGGCAAGAGATTTGCAGAATTAATAATCCAAGAAACTTAAAGGTTAAAGACCGACCAGATATATCGTGTATTAGGACAGTTAATGACTTAATGGTACATGTGATATTTACTATATGAGAATTTTATTAACTGTTCAAAGAGGTTGCACAACATATGAGTCTATTAGAACAGTTAATGAGATTACATATTCTAACTTCTAAGATGTTTGCTATTCCATGGGACTACTGTGTGACGATAGAAAATTTATTGCACCTATTAATGAGGTAGCAGAACTTGCATTTGGTCATCCATTGAGAAAAGTATTTTTTGATGCTACTGATATTTAATAGCATTAGCAAACCAGATCGTGTTTAGAATGCAATTGGGACATTATTTTCTGACGGGGCACTATATGAGAGGAGAAAAGCATTGAAAAATCAAGGTATTTCACTATGTCTTTTTTTTATATCAAGATTGTATTCTCTTACTACTTTTATTTTTATTAATAATATTAATAAATTTTATTTTGGAATTACTTATTAAATATTCATAAAATCATCGTATGCTTTTGCTAGGACATGACTGATGACGAATCAAAAAACCTTTGTCTTATTGAGATTGAGAAGATACTCAACAGCAATGCGAGATCTTTAAGAGACTATCAATCAATGCCATATTCTGAGGTGTCTGATGTTTTCTTTTTTCAGAATAAGCTAATAGAGGAGGAGTTAACATATGACACAAATGAGTTGACTCATACAAACTTATATACAGAACAAAAGATGACTCATGAGCAAATGTTAGTATTCGATGAGATACTCAATGCTGTTATTGCAGACTTGGTGGTTTTTACTTCGTTTATGCGTATGGTAGGTGTGATAAGACATTTATTTGGAATGAACTTTCTTCTACTATTCAGTCTAAAAGAAAGATTATTTTAAATTTTGAATCCAGTAGAATTGCATTTTTACTCCTACCTGGTGGTAGAACAGCTCATTCTAAATTTTCAATACCCATTACAATCACTGATAAATCTACTTGCAACATCAAGCATGGCAGTTTGAAGGCTGAGTTGCTCATCCAAAATAGCTTAATAATTTGGGATGAAGTTCCAATGCTCAATAAAATGTGCTTTGAAGCACTTGACCGGACGCTCAGGGATCTTATGTCAGTTGCTGATCAACATAAGACACATCAACCATTTGGTGGAAAGGTTGTGGTTTTAGGAGGTGATTTCAGACAGATACTTCCGAATTCTGATGATTCTGAAAGAGAGTAGACATGATATATTGTCATCATCTATTAACTCATCCCATCTGTGGTTGTTCTGTAAGGTTCTTAAGCTGCATACGAACATGAGACTTTTAATGTCTTCTTCGGGTCAACAAAATGGTGAAATGAAGAGATTTGCTAATTAGATACTTGATATTGGAAATGGAAATATTGGTTTTGCTGTTGGTGATGAGTCAGAAGTTGAAATTCTAGGTAATCTACTAATTATAATTACTGATGACCCTCTCTCTCATTTGATAGACTTTGCATATCCAAATTTGTTGTAAAACATGCATATTACATGTATTTTTAGAGTAGGGCCATTTTTGCACCACGCTTGAGAGTGTCGAGAAGGTAAATGATTTCGTCTTGACAATCTTTCTAGAAATAGAAAATGAGTATTTAAGTTCTGGCACAAGATGTCAAGCTGATGAGAATGAAGATGTACAATAAGAGTGGTTCACATCAGAGTTCCTAAATGATATCAAATATTTGGGACTACCTAACCACAAGTTTACTTTGAAGGTAGGAGTCGCTGTAATGCTACTACGAAATATAGACTTGACTTCAAGTTTATGCAACGAGACAAGGCTAATAATTAACAAACTTGACAAAAACGTAATTAGAGCGACAATTGTGACCGGTAGAGATATTGGCGAGAAAGTGTACATTTCAAGAATGAATTTGATCCATTCAGATTTAGGATTGCCATTTAAGTTCCAACAGAGACAATTTCCATTAATAGTGTACTTTACAATGACCATCAACAAGAGTCAGGGTCAATCATTATCACATGTAGCGTTTTACTTGCTAAAATCAGTGTTCACTCATGGACAACTTTACGTTGCTTTGTCAAGAGTTAAGAATCGTAGTGGCCTCAAGGTTCTAATTCTAGACAACAATGACGGCAATCCAAAGTCATCAACAACAAATGTTGTGTTCAAAATTTTTTTTAATAAAATTCAGGTAAAAAATAGTATTTTCATTTTAATAACATGTTATGATTACACTTTTGTACAAATATTTACTGTAGATATAACTAATTTATCTAGAACTCTACTTTCAGAGTTGAAATGAAATTTGTAACAGGGAGCACAACATCATATGTGAGGTTAGTAAAATATTAAGTTGTCGATAAATTTTCATTAGCCTTTTGATATAAAGTTTAGTGTAAAACTGACATGTTACTATTACAGTTATATATGTTCTTATTTTTTCAGGTCTCTTTCCTTATGGTTCAAGAATATTATAGAATTCAAAATGTTCTATTTGCATTTTACTTTGAATAGAGATAAAACAACATATTCAGTATGTTTATTATATAATGATGATGATCAGTGACGGATCCAGAAAATTTTAGAAGTGGAGACAAAAATATATACACAAAAATAAAAATTGTTGAACATTATTAATTATATAGAGATATAAAAATTAAAAAAGTTAGTGAACACTTTTATTTTTAAAATATTATTCATTATATATAATTTATAAAAAAATATTTTTTTTATTTTTAAAACTTGAACTTAAAATATTTTAATTAAATTATAAAAAATTGTTATTCTAACTTATTTTTTATACATATTAGATAATAAAAGACTGAATCAATTAGCACATTAGCAACTAATGATACACTAGTATTTATAATTTGAAACTAGAATTATTAATGAATACTAGAAAAATTAAATTTGTATATAAAGAATATGTTTATATAAAATAATAGAAACATAATTTATAATTTTTTTCTTTCTTTTCAAAATAATTAAATTTGTTATATATTTTTTAATTAATTTAATTTTGATATAATGTTAGATGAAAGATTTTATATGTAATATAGGTACATATAATAGAACAAAAGATATAAAATAAGTAATAAGAATGAATAAATTGAGAATAAAATAAAATATATAAAGTCATGAAGAAAATAAAATATTAGATTAATATTTAAACTATAATTGCTTGAATTAAAATTTGCAATTAAAAATTTTAAAAAGAAAAACAATGAAATTGGAAGATATATAGAGTCATAGAGAGCTATATAAAAAATATATAGAATTTAAAATTTATTTTTTGATAAAGAGAAGATGACCACTAGATAAAGAATAGAAAAAGAATGTTAAAAATATAAAAATAAGAAGAGGATTTAAATAAATAAAAGAGTGATGACCCAAAAACTAAATTTGATTAGGTTAAATAATAGTTAAAATGATAAAAAAATAAAAAAATAAATTTGAGATTTTGACCAATTGAATTTAATTTATTTGTAATGGAGTCATTTAAAATTTAAAATAAAAATATATTATATATAACTATTTCTTTTTTTAAAAAAAGAAAATACAGTGGGGGCAAGTGCCCCTTCATGCTCCAAGCTGGGTCAGTGCCTGACGATGATAGTATTATACTAAACTCGAAAAATTTATGATTATAAAATATTATTTTTGATTTAACATGTCAAATTAAAATGTAACGCACGGCTTTAATACTAGTATAGTAATACAAATGGGGAGTTCATATGCTGACGTAGCACTCATACGCTGAGTTTGTGAATTTATTTGCTTAGGTGTCATCACTAGAAATTTTTAAAATTATATTTATAAATTATAAATTATTATTTGCTTAGGTTGTTACTTTTAAATTTTAAATTATTTGCTTAGGTTGTTTTACATAAGTTGTTGTTTTTTAAATTTTAAGTTGTTTTGCTTAGGTAGTTATTTTTTAAATTTTAAGTTATTTGTTTAGGTTGTTATATTTTAAATTTGAAGTTATTTACAAATTACTCTTTTAAATCATAAATTATTATTTACTTAAGTTGTTATTTTTTAATTTTAAATTATTTGTTCATAAATTAAATTTTTTGAAAAATTAATTTAAATTTATTAAACTAAATAAAGATGTTATTTAATTATTTAAATTTTGCCAAGATAAATTTTATTTATAAATTAAGTAACAACTTTTGTCGCATAAGATCTCTTCTATGTTTAATACGCCTCAGGTATAGTTAAGAAGGCACCTTTTTAAAAATCTGTTGATTCTTTTTATTTGAATGCTATGTTTAAAACTTTGAATATTTATATTTCTTAGGATTTATATTTTAAATATATTTATATATTTATTTTATCTGTAAATTTAATTCAAATTTAAATTAAAGACAATCAAATATAGAGAATTCTAGCTGTGGTCAACTATAAAAGTATAAGTTATGAGACATGTATAGCACAACAATTCAAAGTACATTAATTCCTTCCTTTACATATATCCAAAATTTAAATTTTTTCTACTTTTTCCAATGGCTGGTATTCACAAAATTACAGAAATCAATGCTATAGTTGACAATTTGTGTGTATGTATATGAGTGATAAGGTTATAGATAGTACCAAGATACGAAAATTCTCCATTACTATACTCAATTGAGATGGTTCGGCTTGATGAAGACGTGAGTTTCTTACTAATTTCTTAAATAATATTAAATTTATATTATTCATATTTTAAATTTGTTTGTTTATCCCTATTTAATTGTTCTTTGATTTTTGTTTATCAATTCTAGAGAGGAAAAATACATGTCTCAGTTAAGAAGACTCTTGTGTCTCGATTCGCTAATTTGCTAAGAGATAGAATATCTTATTAAATAAGATATTTTGGTGTTGGACTCAATGTGGGTAACTTCAAGACTACACATTATAAGTATGTGGTTAATTTAAACCAACATACCGATGTGCACATACTTCCAGAATCATCAAGTATCCCACGATATGAATTTAATTTTGTGAGTTTTGACACTCTCAATGCTCCTGGGTTCGATTGCACATATTTGGTTGGTAAGTTTATTGTTTTAGAAAAAGTATAATTCAGGGATAAAATCATTTATTTTATTGATAATTTCGGTGTATTTTTTTCTTAACAAACTTATTAACAACAAACTTTTTTATTATATTTTAATTCATTCGAGATGTTATTGGATATCTTGCTGGAATTTAGAGTGAGAGGATTATTGAAAAGAAAGGCAAGTCTACCAAGTACAATGTTATTGAATTAAAGATCGATGATGTGTACACTACAACATTTTTAGGTTGAGACAACATTTAAAAAGTGTTGCCTAAAGGCTGACAAAAGGTTGCTTTTGATCTATGGCAATACTTTTGGACCTAAGGCAACGTTTTTAGGGGGCGTTGCAGATGCAGACGTTGCTTTAGATCAAGGCAACACTTTTTTGCTTCAAAAGCAACGCTTTTGAGGGCAACACCTGGTAAGTGTTGCCTTTGGTTGATAAATAACAACATTTCAAAGGTGTGTTTGAGACAACACTTTTGCAGTGTTGTCTCTTCTCTCGTATTTTGGTCACTACTAAAAAGTGTTGCCTATTTTCAATAAAATGTAACTCTTTTACGTGTTGCTTATAAGTTGGAATTTGTAATCCTTTGAAGTGTTGCCTATTAGTTTTGAATATGCAACCCTTTAAAGCATTGCCTTTTCTTTTAGATATGCAACTTATACAAGTGTTGCCTTTTCTTTTGGATATGCAACTTATACAAGTGTTGCTTTTTCTTTTCAATATGCAACCATATAAGTGTTGTCTAATATTCAAAATATGCAACTAATAAAAGGGTTGCCTTTTTGACAAAAATAAAAGTTACTTTTGTAATAAAAATACAAAAAAAAAATAAAATTTTTTGTTCATACATATATAATTATTTTAATTAATAAATAAATTTGTGCACAATAGAAAAAATTTATAAAAGAGACAAAATAACTAATAATAAAATTCTAATTAAAATAGATATTAAAAGGTTCAATTAGTATTTCAAATACATATTCATCAATAATTCTCAACAAAACAATAAAATTCTTGTCTAACAATAATTGTCATAACAAAATAGTAATTAATATTTGTCAAAAAATGTCAATCTACTTGCGTATCACTACAACATTTTCAGGTTGAGGCAACATTTAAAAAGTGTTGCCTAAATGCTGACAAAACGTTGCTTTTGATCTATGGTAACACTTTTGGACCTAAGGCAACGTTTTTGGGCAGCGTTGCATATGCAGTCGTTGCCTTAGATCAAGGCAACACTTTTTTGTTTCAAAAACAATGCTTTTGAGAGCAACACTTGGTAAGTGTTACCTTTGGTTGAAAAATAACAACACTTCAAAGGTGTGTTTGAGACAACACTTTTGCAATGTTGTCTTTTCTCATATTTTGACCACTACTAAAAAATGTTGCCTATTTGCAATAAAATTCAACCTTTTTATGTGTTGCTTATAAGTTCGAATTTGCAATACTTTAAAGTGTTGCCTATTAGTTTTGAATATGCAACCTTTTAAAGCATTGCCTTTTCTTTTGAATATGCAACCTATACAAGTGTTGCTTTTTCTTTTGGATATGCAACCATACAAGTGTTGTCTAATGTTCAAAATATGCAACTAATAAAAGGGTTGCCTTTTTGATAAAAATAAAAATTACTTTTGTAATAAAAATAAAAAAATAAAATTTACAATAAAATTTTTTGTTCATACATGTGTAATTATTTTAATTAATAAATAAATTTGTGCACAATAGAAAAAAATTATAAAAGAGACAAAATAACTAATAATAAAATTTCTAATTAAAATAGATATTAAAAAGTTCAATTAGTATTTTAAATACATGTTTATCAATAATTCTCAACAAAATAATAAAATTCTTGTCTAACGATAATTGTCATGACAAAATAGTAATTAATATTGATAATAAAGATGTCAATCTGCTTGCATATTTTGTATCCATGCTTGACTTGTCCCATATGCTAAATCTGCAAATAATATACAACAAAAAATAAGCAACTTATCATTAAAACTGAAAAATTATAATAATAGAATTTTTTTATGATATTAAATACATAAATATAAAAGCAATAAATAGGTCTAAACAACTCCTTCTAATATTCCTGACAACAAATATCATGAGAGTGAATGAATAGATAGATTGAATGGGTCTGGGTCTTCTCATGAAAGAAAATTTAATCCCATGTATATAACTGCATTTCCATTGGATGAACTTTTAATATGTTCAAATATTCTCGTTAGTAACTTTTTACAAGGAAACTAGTCAAGGCATCAACCAATTTATGATTAAAACCATAACATATCTAACAAATAACAGTCAGCATTAGGCATTAAATTCAATCTAAATGGGAATAAGAAAACAGTTTGAAATTTCCTTAAAAGATAACAGTCCAACAGTAATGCCAATAATTCATAAAATTAAAATTGAAAGTCAGCCAAGGACATGGCCAATCCTAACCTCTGGAAAATTACAACTGTGATGTGTTATTAACTATGATGGCAGGCCTAGTGTCACACATTATTATCACAAAAAAACTTAATTAGAAGCATTAAGTCATGGCAAAGTTTGTCACATAAAAACTTTCGCTTTTTTGTTCATGTCTAGGAATTTCATAGGTTAATTACTAGTTAATATTAAGTTCATGTCGCAGGATAATTGCCTAAGACTTTTAGAGTCTTTCATCAGCTGTAATCATCCAAGTATGTGAGAACTACTGTACTAGATTCACAAGCTAGTTAGCAACATATATAAAAGTTAAATTAATGTTTCTTGGTCAGTGTATCCCCCTTCATACACTTCAAGAACTAAAACAAAACAAGACAGAACTGGGGGAAGAATCAAGGTATAATAGACTGGTTTGTTGATTAAGCTCAAAATTAAAGAGTAAAATTAATTACTTACAGAACTGAGTCCCCAACAAAGGCCATTGATTTCCCTTTGACCATCTTCAAGAACTGAGTAGCATCAAAGAGAGGAAGCTAACACTCATTAGGTTTCCATCTCCATTGAAGAAACTCCCTGTCAGGTCTTCCATGCAGAAGGCAATTCTGCTTGTCAAATATGAAAGGGCATGTCCCATTGCTGTAGTACGGTCCCTTCAGATAAGGAGTCTAGTTCCCAGAGAAAACATTGCAACTAGTCCTTCTTGTTTCTTCTTTAGATTCAAAGCTTGTGGCAAATATCTTAGAAGCTGATAGATTCAAAGTTCTGAGGAGAGAAAAGAAGAGCATTATCACAACAAGAGTGAAGGGTAACAGGACCACACCTCTAGAGATGTTTCTTGCTGTATAGTTGCACTTCAAAATCTCAGTACCCTCTAACTTCATGACACATAACCAACCTCAGCTTTCTTCTTAGATTCAACTCTTCTCTGTTGGACACTTACTAGTTACTATTTTTTTATTTTGCAGTGTAGATCTCTGGTTTCTTGTTTTTAGGAAACTGCGCTGAAATGGAAACTATAATAGATGATAATTGTAATAAACAAAAATAAACATAGAAATATATTATTGATAAGGTTTGGACTTTGGTCTGTACATGTTACTTGTATTTTGCCTTGGAAGCTGCTACTTTACCAATAAACAATGATCAATGATCAATAAACAATGATCGAAAGCATAGGTAAATTCTGTGTTGAACAATCTATGTTGTACTCACTGTGTCTCTCGCTCAAAGGATTAAAGACTTAAAAGTAAACAAAATGGGAAAGAGGAGCAATTAGGGTTGGGCAATGAGAAATTTAGATTTGATTGAGAAAATTCATAGAGAAGAACAATGAGTTAATGTATGTACTACATTAACAGCAAGTTATCAAATTGAACAGAAAAGCTAGTGATAAAGTGAAATCAAAATTGAAAATTGAAAATTGACCAAAGATAGAGCTAGGGATTCATTCTGAATCGAAATAGCTAGAGAGTGAAAAGAGGCAGGGGACAGAACGTACCATATTTGTGTGAGATAAAGTAATGACAATGTTCCAGATATGGTATATTAAACTATTAATTGATGATCTGAGAAAACAACACTTCACCACCAAATTTAGAGTATAGTTGCGAAATTGTAAAATAACTTATAACCAATAGCTACAATAATCAGAAATTTGCAGCAATTTTTGTGCAACTTATTTTAAATTCAGCTACAATAATCAACCATAAGCTTCATGTATTCTTATCATTCAAAGCTACAACTAAGTAGAGTCATTTTTTTAAATAAAAAATTTAACCGAAAAATCAAATACAAAAATGAGTTACATGTGACTCCATTGCCACAACATGCTATTCTGCAAGTAGTACTACAGTGATATATCAGAAGAAACAATTCCAGAATAGTAGCTCTTATGCCAAAGGCATCACATCACTAACTAGCAACTGAAATAGCACTACTACAACAAATCATTTTTCAATCTATTGTACACGAAAACCAGTCAATAATCTATGAAGACCAAAATGGCAAAGCATTAACTACCTTATGATTGAGTTGTTCTTCTAAGGAGAACAACCGTCCATGCTCCCAATTCTAGCAATAAAACTGCTTATAATAAGCATACTAATGTAGCCTGAGAAAATCGAAGAAAACAAAAATGCATGTACCTTTCTCGTGTGAGAGATGTGGCCAATATCTAATAAACCACAGAAAAACACAACTAGTAAGTACATAATTATTGATCAAAGTTTCATAAATACTTCAGTTTTACTCACTTATGTACCAGATGTGCATTGTATAGTATTCGATACTCATATTTATATTCGTGCAACATAAACCATAAAGAGAGAAGTGTCATTACTTGCCTGTGATAGAGGCATTTCCCTCAAGCTGGTCATATAGAAACTCCACAAAGTCTTTGTAGAATAAAATAACACCTGCAGTAACACAACAAACCAAAAAGTTATATGAATATTTGTTTAAAAAAGAAAAAAAGGGGAAAACATAAGCAAACAAATAATGGAAGTCATACCTGGGTTCCCAGGCACAAGGAGAACATGCATAATTGGAGCAATATCGGGAATCTCCAATATTTCAGATTTGTAACTAAACAATATATATATATATATATATATAACACATCACCACATGAATTATAAAATAACTTAATTAATTAAAATATTATTATCTAACAGGTAAGAAATTCACATACCCTTGTAGCAAATTATTGTCTCTTGAAAGGAAAAAAAAATTACCTGCCTATACATATAACAAATTATTGTCTCTTGAAAACTTTACAATGACGAGACACAGAAAAAAGAAAGTAAAAACACAATAAAATTTAGTTTCATCTACTGATTTTTGCCAAGACTAAAGATTTAAGATGAACAGATTGATAATTAAAATATAGGAAACAAAAAGACAATTAGTAGAAAGAGAAAAAATCTTAGTGGAAAAAAAACTTATTTTTTAAAATTTACCTGTGATTTCGTATATGTATCATTAGTGATGTTGTAGAATTCCTGCACTTCAAGGGTTGATTTTCTCATAATTCCTGAACATTGAGAAGTGAAAAAGCAATAATTAATTAATTAATCAATTTATTAGAATTATGAAGTTTGATAAGATATATCATAAAGAAAGGCGTTGAATGAATGCCTACGATGCAATGAGCATGGAGAAACACCGATAAACTGAAACATCGAGCATGGAGAAGTAAAGTTTATAGATAGGAATTTATCAATGTTAAAAATGGAGAGAAAAAGAATTTCTACTACACACAACACATCATTAATTGCTTTATTTTCATGAAAGTTCTAAGTATAACAGTTTTGACCACTAACATGAATTCAAGTATACTGAGAGTTGAAGAACTAGTCAAGAAACTCTCTTGAACTTTGCTGAATCTATCAACCTCTTCCTCCTCCCTGAAGAAGTAAGTTCAGTTAAGCAGAGAAAAAGAAAAAGTGAAGATAATTGGAAGCATTGTGAAAAACCTGGCAGCAAATTGATTGAACCGGAAGCATTCTCAGCCAACTCCAACACCTACAACAACTATGAATCTAATGTTAAGTTCCCTAAATTGAGATTCCACCAACAATAATTAAATTCCAAGCCCTAAAATTAACATCATTTAGTGATTAAAGCACAAGCCGGCAAATACACAATAACAATAAAATATTGCAGTGATTTAATAGGATCATAATTAATTAAACAGTAATTTCTCATCAATGAAGAAAAATTATCATTACCAGAATTTCTCATCAACTTCAGCCATAACAAAGCTGAGTAAAGCAAGGAGCCTATCTGTGATAGAAAGAGCACGAGCACCACGGGGGAGCAGAGCATATTAGCACCCAGCCAGGGGTCAAGAAAAACGTCGCAAGTAGAAGAAGGCGAGCAAATTGGAATCGAGCAGAGCAAAATTTAGAAGCTCAAAATGCAGAGCGACGAGCACGAAGGTGCACGAGCAGCAACAAGCATGACGGCGCGCGAGCAGAGACGAGCACGATGGCAACGCGAGCAGCGAGTAACACAACTTCAGAAGCAATGATGAGGAAATGCAGAGCAGCGACGAACACGACGACGATGCGAGCAGCGAATGAGCACAACGGTGCACGAACAGCGACAAGCGTGACGGCGACACGAGTAGAGAGGAACACAACTTCACAAGCAACGATGAGAAAATCGAACAAACAAGGGTAAATTGCGCATCAATAAAATTTGAAATGGTTGGGGTTAGGATTTCTAATTGAAAATAGGGCTTGGAATTTTGTTTTGAACTCTAAAGATTTGAATCAGTAAATAATATATAAACTATAAAGATGTATTTTGTGCTAAGTTAAAAGAAGAAAAAAGTACCTTTTTGTAAAAATATTTGGAGAGAAGGTCAAAATTTTAGAAGAAAAATTTTAATTTATTTTTGACAACATTTACAATGAGAAGCTTATTAAAAATTTAAGAACAACACTTATAAAGTGTAATATATAAATATAACAAATGTTGCTTGTTTAATTTACAAAAGCAACACTTTTTACTTGTACTTTAATTGATCAAAAAGGAATATTTATGGTGTGTTGTTAAAAAAGAGTTGCAACAGCTTTATTTTTATGTAACAAATATTAAGTGTTGTCTTTAGTTAGTTTAGATAACACTTTTTGAGTGTTATTTGCAGTATATATTACAATAGCTAAAAAATGTTGTAGTGATATTTTATATCCATGCTTGACTTGTCCCATATGCTAAATCTGCAAATAATACACAACAAAAAATAAGCAACTTATCATTAAAACTAAAAAATTATAATAATAGAAATTTCTTGATGATATTAAATACTATAGATATAAAAATAATAAATAGATCTAAAAAAAATTCTTCTAATGTGGCCATGGTATAGGACAATAGGATTCGATTGTAACAAGAGATATATTCAGAGACACAATCAATGCAAAAAATGGAAGCTTAGTTAATGTCATAAAGCCACAGTCCAAAATTTAATTAATTTATATATGTTCCTAACAACATATAAATGTCATGAAAGCAAATGAATGGATAGATTGAATGGGTATGGGTCTTCTCATAAAAGCTATTTTAACTAGGGTTAAGATTTTGGGTGGAAGCTGCAAATTCAAATGCAAATGCAATTTCTTATTCTAGTGACAGTCATTCCTTTGATCCAGACCTCCACTCAGTGCTTGAACTTGCCACTGAGTCAGAGTTGTGTGAGATTGAATCAATTCTTTTTGGCCCCAGGTGAGGTTAACTTCCTTTATTCTAATATTGCAAATCCATTGCTTTAGAAGGTGGAGACAGACAAACACAATGCACACAAAGTATATCCAAATCCAAAGCTACACCTATATATGTATTATTAAAAGTTATACTTGGTCATCATTTTGGAACACGAGTTGATGAGGAAGGACTATCGTTACCATTCGGACATTGCATATTATTTATATCATGTGTTGATTCCTTGGCTCGTAATAAAGACAGTGCTTCATCAATATTTGTGCTAAGAGAACTCCGTTGCAAGAGAAGTTTCACAAGATCCTCCAAACTTTGGACTTTGTCTTTTGTCTCATGAAGTTCAATTTTCATTGAACTTGTAGTCTCTGCATGTTGTTACTTAATTTTAGCAATCTCCCATTCTTTCTGCAGAGATGTTTTTGTGATTGTCCTCCCATAACATCGAACTCTTCCTGGTTGTTCTTTGCCAAATACTGCAGTAAATGCTTTCTTGGGAGTGTCTCTGGCTTTTTGATGGCCCTTAAGTTTATCCTATTAAAAAAAACATAACAAATTCACTAAGATATAATGAACACATACTAAAAGTATTCTCAATAATGATTTTATTAAATTTAAAATCATCTTAGAGTAGAGTTAAACGCCTTGAATTTTAGCTCAAGCATTTTGGCTCTACCTTCAAACAGAGGATTCTTTTTTCTAGCATTTAAATAAATATTTTTTTTTCTTTTTGGATTTTTCAGGCTGTGTAAAGTGTCCAGTATTTAGATATCCGTCATTAAAGCATGTTCCAAGTTTAGTTATTGACTATGTAGTATTTTTTCGATCCTTTCTGAGAAATCTGTATTATTCACTATACACACACACACACACACACAAGGTTTTTCGTTGCATCTTACTATGATTACATTTTCTATTTATCAGAAAAGGGAAAGAAAAAGCCACTTAATAAGTAAAAATTTCATTTAAGAGAAAGAATCTACTTCCCTAAAGAGACCTCAAAGGCCTGAATTGGAGGTATATATAAATATTTGGAAAAAGTAAAAGCAAAATAAATCAAATAATTCTCGGCATCCAAGCAACAAATTTAAGGTAGTTCTACTTCAAATTATTATGACTTACAATAACAGCTTGTGTTCCTGAATCAAGCTCTTTTCCTTTTCGTCCAGTTCGAGTTGCAACAAACACATCAACTTGTGATGGGTCTTCTTTGTTCTCATTCATTTCACGCTACAAGTAAGGGGAAGAGTATTAAAAATATCCAAAAATAATATTTATCTAGTTTTAAGATGGTCATTATGCAACAAGAAAAAACTTATAAAAAATCAAAATTATTTCCATTTTATTACGCACTCTTGCAAAACTGATAGGTCCCATTCGATGTTGATGTTGTTGCTTTTTACGATTTTCAGAATTTACACGAGATAGAGCTTATATCCAACAAAATTAAAGGGAATTATATGTAATAAACCAAAAGTATAAAAAAGACAAAGAAATAGAAATATTTATTCTACAACTCACCTTAACAGAAGGAATACTCCAATATGCAATTAACTTTTGAAATTGGACTTCTGGAATATCTGAAGGGAGATTTTTCAACATATCTATAATGTTGTTATATATCTCAAAATGCTTTTTCTTGATTCTTGTTTTGTAACCTTTCCAAGCTTCTCGAACACGAGTCATCACCCACTCTTTTCCCTCTTTTGGAAGAATGAACTTTGACTACGAAAAAGTACAAAACAAAAATTGTAAATGACAATTCAAGATAAAAGTATAAAACATGTCTCTAACTTCCATTAAAATCTTCAATAAAAAGTTAAAAAATTCAAGGATATTGATTTCAAGATATTGTAAGGCTGTTAAATAAAAATGTTAGTATAATATTTAAATTTTTGTCAATAGGACTAATTCTCCTCTTTAAATTTCTTAAATCTTATATTCAACTAATAGGATGTGATAATTTGAAAATTCTGGAACATAAAACAGCAGTTATATATTTTCACTAGGGGTGTTCATAAAAAAACCAAAATGTGGTTAACCGGTTAAAAAACCATAACCACATTTTGGTTAACCAGTTTAATGAAACAATTTAAAAATCATATCCATATTTTTTAGAATTGGTTAACCAAAACCAAATTAAAAGAAACCGGTTTTTAACCGGTTAACCAAAACCAAAACCAAATTAAAATCAAAACTTAATTTCAAAACCAAATTACATACTCTTTCTCTCTCTCTCTCACTCTCTCTCTCTCTCTCTCCCTCTCCCTTTCTCTCTCCCTCCCTCTCCCCCTTACTCCCTCTTTCTCTCTCTCCCTCCCTTCTTTCTCTCTCTCTCTCTCTCTCTCTCTCTCTCTCTCCTCTCTCCTCCTATCTCTCTTTTTCCTTACTCTCCCTCCTCTCTCTCTCTCTCATTTTCCTCTTTCTCCTCCTCTCCTTTTCTCTCTCCCTATCCTCTCTCTCTCTCTCTCTATTCTCTATCCCCTTCTCTCTCTCTTCTTTTCTCCCTATTTCTCTCCCTTTTCCCTCTCTCTCCCCTTTCCTTCCCCCCTCTCTCCCTTCTCTCTCTAATTCATTTTTCTCTTTATCTCCTCTCTCCTTTCCTTCTCTCTCCGCTTCTCTCTCTCTCTCTCTCTCTCTCTCTCCTTTTTTTCTCTTTCTCTCCTCCTCTCTCTCCCCTATCTCTCTCTTTCCCTATCTTCCTCTCTTTCTCTCTCTCTCTCTCTCTCCCCTCTTCCTCCTCTCTCTCTCCCCTCCCTCTCTCTCTCTCTCTCTCTCTTTCTCTCTCTCTCCACCTCGTCTTTCTTTCTCTCCCTTGTCTCTCTATCCTTCTCTCCCTCTCTCTCCCCTTCCCTCTTTCTCTCTCTCCCTCTATTTTTCTCTCCTTCTCTCTCTATCTCTCTCTCCTTCTCTCCGCTCTATCACTTCCTCTCTCTCTCTTTCTTTGCCCTCTTTCTCCCCCTCCGTTTTCTCTCTTCCTCTCTCCTCCCCTTTCTCTCTCTAATCATCTCTCCCCTCCTCTCTCTCTCTCTCTCTCCTCTCCTCTCCTTCTCTCTCTCTCTCTCTCTCTCTCCCATATCTCTCTACTTTCTCCTCTCTTTTCTCTTCTCTCTCTCTTTCTCTCTCTTTCTCTCTCTCTCCCCTCTCCTTCCTCTCTCTCTCTTTTTTCTTTTCTCTCTTTCTCTCTCTCGCTCATCTCTCTTTCCTTTTCTTCTTTCTCTCTCTCCTCCTCTTCCTCTCTTCATTTTCTCCCCTTCTCCTCTTTCTTTTCTTACTCTCTCTTTTCTCTTTCTCTCTCAACCTTCTCTCAATCTCTATCCCTCTTCTATCTCTTTTCTCCTCTTCTCTCTAAAGCGAGAGAGAAGAGAGAGAGGAGGCGAAGATAGAGGAGGAGAAAGAAAAAAAGGAGAGAGATAAGAAGAGAGAAGAAGGATAAGAGAGAGAAGCAGAGAGAGAAAGAGAGAGGGGAGAGAGAGAGGATGGGGAGAGAGAAGGAGAGAGAGACAGAAAAAGAGAAGGAGAGAGAGAAAAGAGAAGAGGGGAGAGAGAAGAAGAGAGGGAGAGGAGGGGAGAGAGAAGAGGGAGGGGGAGAGAGAGGGAGAGAAGGATAGAGAGAACGAAAGGGGAGGGGGAGAAAGAGGGGGAAGGGGAAGGGGAGAGAGAGAGAGAGAGAGATAGATAGAGAGGAGGGGGAGAGAGAGAAGAGAAAGAGAGGAAGAGAGAGAAAAATGGGAGAGAGAGAGAGAGAAAAGAAAGAGAAGAGGAGAGAGAGAGAAAGAGAAAAAATTATTTATAGAAAATATTGAAAAGAGATAAGAAAGAAAAAGGAACGAAAGCAATGGAAGGGACTTCATTATTTACAAATGTTACTCGTATCATTTAGAAAGAAAAAAATTAGATTAAAAAAATTCAATTAAAAAAAGGTTTAAAATTTTGGGTTTTTGTATGTAAAAATATTAATTTTTGTGTAAAAATCTATTTTTACATGTAAAAACCTATTTTTACATGTAAAAACCAATTTTATGGTATAAAAACCAATTTTTTAGTACAAAAACCGGTTTTTGGGACAAAAACCGGTTTTTTGTGTAAAAATTTGGGTTTTATATGTAAAAATATTAATTTTTGTGTAAAAATATATTTTTACATGTAAAAACCAATTTTATGGTACACAAAAACCGGTTTTTTGGTACAAAAACCGGTTTTTTGGTACAAAAACCGGTTTTTTTATATAAAAACTGGTTATTTTTTTAAAAACCGGTTTTTATTTTAATAACCGGTTAAAAACCGGTTTTGAAATTTACTAACCGGTTAATAACCGGTTTCATCATGTAAAACCAATTTGGTTAATTAACCAATACTATATTTTTGGTTAACCAAAAAACTGGTTTGGTTTTTGGATTAACCAAACCATGAACACCCCTAATTTTCACAAAACTGCAGCTAAGTCATACGAAATTGAAAAATTTTAGATCATAAAAAATAGATGAGAAATAAAACACTTACCTTAATATATTTCTATATGCGCTTTTTGACTTTGAGGGGCACATCTTTTTAATTAGTGTACATCAAGGTTATGAAATCACTATTCCTTCCCATTGTTCCAGTAAAGTAAGTTAAGTCCTTCACTCTTCTTGGAGTTGGTCCCACTGCTTGTCCTCCATAAAAAGTCACCTCTTCTCTTTCTTCCCAACTTCTTGCATAGATTTTAGCACACCTTGTTTTTTCTCGTGTCCTTCTAGTCTTTGGAGTATCTATAAATATGTGCAATTTAACCATTTAAACGAATTATATAGCTATACAGGCCAATGAATAAGTAAAATAATAATTATGTATAAAGTACAATACCTTCAACATTGTTAGTTTCCATAAGGTAATTGTCATCACCATGAAGAACTGCATCTTCATATTCACCAACATAGTCCTCATCATCCAAGAAATCATCATCATCATCATCTCCAACTTCATTAGCATTTGCTCCACTATGTTCTTCCTCTCCTTCCACATGAATCCCATTTGTCTCCAAAAATGTATCAAGTGTCATGGTTTGACAACTTGATTTTGTATTTATCTTCTTAAGATTTTGTTGCTTTTCCTGAATAGATTTTTCGTTTTTAGCACTTCGTTCAAAATTGTCATCTTCTCTTTCCAAATGAATCCCATGTGTCTCCAAAAATTTATCCATACCCATGGTTGGATGCTTTTTAAGATTTTATGGTTCTTCTTCACTAGCTCTAATTTTCTGGTTCGGCTTACTTTTCGTTCTTTTGGAAATTAGAATGTCTTTTTGAGTGCTTTGTTTAGAAGGCATAGGAGTCACTCTCTTTTGTCCATGACCACCAGCCACTGGTGTACGAAATTGACTCTGCAAACTTTTGCACAGATGAACCGGTAAGTGCATCGGGTCGTCCAAGTAATACCTCAGGTGAGTGAGGATCGAATCCCATAGAGATTATCGGATTGAGCAAGCAATGGCCATCTTGTGGATCTCAGTCAGGCGATTAGAAAGGATGGTTGGTTGGTTAAAAACACATAAAATAGAATAAGAAAAGAGTTACCGGATTGGTGTTAAATCAATGATAAGAGAGCGGTTGAGGCTTCGGAGATGCTTTCTCTTTCTGGATTAACTTTTCTCACTGTCTACTTCAACAATGGATGATTCATTCCATGGTAAGTTGTAAGTGATTAACGCCGAGGCTAGTGGTCATTAATCTCCTCTGCTTCAGATCAAACACCGGTGCTAATGGTCATCCAATTTGAATGAGGGTGAAGCTCTAGCAATTCAGTCCCTTGAAGATCATACTCGAAACGCCACAGATAAGGTTGGATCCTCCGAATCAGAGAATGAAGCTTTATGATCCTAGCTTATACCACAAAGGCCCTAATCGTCCCGTACCTCGGCTGAACAGATGTTCCCATGTCCCCAACAAAGTCGTGGATTAGCCATCTAAGACATGTATAATCAAGCTTATGGTTCAATACTATCCTGGTAAGGACTCGCAAGAACCCATGTAGAAAACGGGTTATACACTCGTTCCACCTAGTTTCATTTGATTGAAGAACGAAGATACATCTTAGAATGGAATCAAACACAGATTGAAATAGAAACAGTAATATTATTAATCCATGAGAATCAACAGAGCTCCTAACCTTAACCTAGGAGGTTTAGTTGCTCATGATTTATAGAGAAACAATAGTGAATTCGAAAATATGGCAAAAAAGTCCTAAACAAGGGTGATCCTTGTTCTATATATACTAATCTAGTAACTAAAGATTACAGAAATAAGACAGACTAGACTCTTGGTGTGAAAATCCACTTCTTGGGCCCATTTGGTACGTCTTTGGGCTGAGCTTTGAGTGAATCCACGTGCTGACACTCCCTTTGGGGCGTTGGATACTAGCCTTGCTCCCTTTTGGGCGTCCAACTCCAGGCTTGCTCTTTTTTGGGCGTTCAACTCCAGACAGGAGGCGTAAGATGGGCATTCCACGCCCATTTTAGACCATCATTTCTAGAGCAAAGTATAAAATATTATATATTTCTGGAAAGCCCTAGAAGTTAACTTTTCAAAGCTGTTGAGAATGCTATATTTGGAGCTCTATAGCTCTAGATATGCTCGTTTGAATGCTCAGAGGTCAGAATCTAACAACATATGCAGTCCTTTCTCAGCCTCTGAATCAGACTTTTCCAAAAATTGCCAGAATCACCTAAAAATCACATAAAATCATAGAAAAATCACAAAAACTCAAAGTAGCATCCAAAAAGTGATTTTTGTACTAAAACCTACTAAAACTTAATAAAACTTAACTAAACATACTGAAAACAATGAGAAAATGGTACTAACAAGTGTATAAAATATTTGCTCATCAGAACATCAAACTTAAACTGTTGCTTGTTGATAAATCCATATTTCATGAAATTTATTTGCTCTAATTGGGTGGATTTTATCAACTTTTCCTACACTTATTCAATGAAATAGCATGGTTTTGTAAATTCTCCCTAAATTATTCTTAAAAGTGAAAACATGCTTTTTAGGCCCTTATTTACAAAATTTTATTCACTTTAATTTCATTTGATGCCTTGATGTGTTTGTTGAGTGATTTCAGGCTTGTAAGGCAAAGATTGGATTGAAGGAATGAAGAAAAGGCATGTAAAAGTGGAGAATTCATGAAGAAATGGAGTTTGGAGCTTTTCAGCAAATGTGCATACGCACAGGTGGAAGCGTGCAGTTATGTGTACGCACAAATGGAAAAATCAGAAAGTTTGCGTACGCACACATCTATGCGTACACACAGGTGTCAACATGTGACCTCATTAATGCAATTTGCTGGCAGCGAAATTTTGGGCCTCAAGAACCCAATCCAACTCATTTCTAAAGCTATTTCAACCCTAATTCAAGAGGAGGCATGGGAGAGCAATTAGGTTTTAGTTTTTGTCATGTTGTAGGTCATTTTCTAGAGAGAGAAGCTCCCCCTTCTCTCTAGAATTAGTTTAGGTTTAGTTAATTTTCTCTTAGATTGATGCTTTAATTCTTGTCTTGATTTTGTTTCTTTACTGTTTTCTTCTTCTAGCTTCTTACTTCTTTTAGTTTTACTTGTTATTTCTTTTATTTGGTTATTTTATTATAAGGAACTCTTGTTAATTTGAATTTCTATTAATGCAATTTAATGTTTCTTTGTTTATTGTTATTTAATTGAGCTGTTATTATTATTTTCTTGCATTTGGTAGCCTTAGATTTTATTATTATGGCAATTTAATATGATTTTATTTTCATGCACACCAAGTGTTTGATAAAATGCTTGGTTATTTTTTGCCTAGTTTTTCTTCACTCTTTGCTTGGAATTGAGGACTTTGGTGACCCTTGAGTCATTGATGTCAATTCTTAATAGATATATTAGAGTAGTTAGTTGATTTAGTTTCCACTAACTCTATGTCTTCCATTAATAGAGTTGGCTAGGACTTGTGGATTGAATTCAATTATGCCTATTTGACTTATCCTCGATGTTAGGGTTGACTAAGTAGGATTAACTCTTCATAATCATCATATGTTTGTGGTCAATGGCTAGGATAGGTAACCTTGACTCTCAATCCTTGCCAAAAGGTTTCTTAGCATTTGAATTTCCCTTTTCTTGCTTTAATCATTTTCCATTTAATTTCTTACATGTTTGTTTACTTTCTTGCTATTTATATTTTTTGTCTCTTGCAATCTCAAAATCCCGTTTCCTCCATAGCCAATAATAGAATATTTCATTTGTAACTTGTAGGGAAGACGACCCGGGATTTAAAACTCCCAGTTAATTTTGTGTTGATTGTGACATCTTTAATTTAAACATTGATATTGGTCAATTGTTGGGCTTAGTACTATACTTGCAACGGAATTTAATTTGTGATTTTTGAATCGGCATAAATCCTCTTCATCAAGTTTTTGGTACCGTTGCCGGGGATTGCAATGTGTGCTTATTGTTGGCTATTGTAAATATGTTAATATATAAATAGCTTGCCTTTTGGTTATCTTTTGTTTTTGTTGATGGTTAGGATTGGGATCCCGGAGGACATTGAAAATTCAAGCATTGGTGGGGAGGTCAAGCACAAGCCACCAAAGCAAGGGCTCTCCCAATTGTCTAACTTAAAGACAATAAATAAAAGTGCTAGGTGCGAGACACCCTACCATGGTAATATCCTTCTAACCCTTTCTCTCTTTTTGATGTTGTTTCTTGAATATTTTCTTATCTTGCTTAGTTTAGTTTTGTTGCATTTTGATGTTAATTTAGTGTTTTTAATGGAATAATGTGTTTTTGAGATTTTAAAATATTTTGGGGTTGGAAATCTATTTTGGATGACATGTTTGATGCCTTAGAACTCTAAATATTTTTTGAAAAAACAGAGCATGTGCGTGCGTACCCACCTGTGCGTACGCATACCTCCCCAAAAATTTGCATCTTGAGCATATGCACCCACCTATGTGTACGCACACTCATTAACACCCCCTCTATTCGGAGCGCTCGCACACCTTGTGCGTTCGCGTCCCCCTCTTTTTGCCTCTCGTGCGCACAGATGGCGAATTGGGTGTTAAATTTTGACGTTTCATATTCTCTAAAAAAAGAGAAAAAAAGAGCTTTCTATGCGTGCACACAGCCCTGTACGTACGCACACTCCTTATCACCCCTTCTACCCAGGGCGCTCGCACTAACTTGTGTGAGTGCCCTCTACCCTTTTTCCCATCTGTGCGTACGTACACCTTTGTACGCGCGCACAGCTCACTCTTAAAAGAAAAAAAAAATCCTAGTGTCCGCACGCACAACCGATTTTCACCTACTGCACAGAGCGCTCACACACGCTTGTGCATGCGCACACCCCCATTTTACACCTTTTGTGTGTGTGTACGACACGCTGTGCATACGCACTACTCTGTTTTTACACCACCCTACTTCTTTTCTCCTCTTCTCTCTATTTCTTCTCTTCTTCTCTCTTCTCCCCTCTTCTTTCCACTACAAGGAAGGCGGGAATTGGCGGCGGTTTTTTTATGAATTAGCGGCGGTTTTAAACCGCCGCAAAATCATTTTTCGGCGGTTAACCGGACCGCCACGAATATGGGTGTCGGGATTGGATTTGGCGGCGGTTTCCAGAAACCGCTGGCATAACCGCTGCTAAATCAAAATTTCGCAACACAACAATAGAAAACTGTTGCCGAATTCCACTGACACGATTTCCCTCATATTTACCGGCTGTTTCTTAACCGCCACAATTTTTTTCGATATGTATGACTGGCCGCATATTTAGCGGCGGTTTTAAAACGGCCGCTAAATGCTAATGTAGTTTCTGTCAGAGATGCCTGTGGTTACAAACTGCCGCCAGATATAATAGTTTCTACAATCATTGAACCAAAATAGAGGCGGTTTAAAACCGCCGCTATGTTAACAAAAATTAAAAAAAAATGAAAATTTGGGTCTTTCAAATTTACATGCCAAATTGGTTTAAAATATTATTCAATGATTTTTTTATATTTCTTCTTATATTTTTTATTATTTTAAAGATTGAATATTTTCAACCTTAGAATCTAAACTTGTATCAAAAACAAAATCGAGATATAAGCAAAACAAGAAATATATATGTCCATCAAAATACGAACAAAAAAAAACTCTTTCAAAGAGTTGCTCAGTCTAATTCAATAAAATGTTTGCTTCAATGCAACATATCTCCAATCCTAATATTCTAGTATTCACTCTATCATTCCACAAAACGCATCCCTACAGTGATGTCTAGTGGCAGCTCCTCACCCTGCCGTTGAAACAGATAAATCAGAGAACTTTCCATCGCCTTCATCTTTTTCTTCTCTGCTGTTGCCTCATCCTCCATCGCCTTCCTACTCTTCAACTTCTCCCCTTCCAGCTCTGCCTGCAGTTCAAGCAGCTTCCTCTGAGTCTCCTTTAATTGGACTCTATTGCCAGGCCCATGTGAATTTGGACCGAAGAATTGACTAGGAGTCGGTCCAAAACCCATACCACGTACTCTACCCGGTTTCTCTTTTCCAAAAACCTGAGAAATGAAATCATTTTGAGATAACACCCTAGATGACTCATCCTGTTGCTCAATCTCCTCAATTCGTTCCTACAGACATAAATTAGCAAATACAACAATTTTGTTGATAGGTCCATCTCATGTCAAGAACACACCAAATGATAACATAGGATGCCAACCACTATAACTAGTTGTAACGGATAAATGAAAATCAATCATTCAAATTCTATCCCAACTGTTTCCAAATTACGTCGAAGTTCAAAAAGTCTAGAAACATAACAGGTAAATTAGCAATAACAATTAAAGTAAGCTGGAATATGAATTGTAAAAGTCTCTTGGTCCATTTTAACATAGAGTATCAAACCATTCATCAAACAGGAACAAAAACAAAATAACATAGAAAAGTAGACTATTACCTTATTTGAGGTCATAACTTTATCGATCAATTATAAATAGTGGTACTTACACCGATTGCTCTTGCTTCATCATTCATATAGGAGCCGTCCTTTTTTTTTTGTTCATTGTGATCCATAGCTCCCCTCTTCCGACTATTCTCCCTTGTTGTTCCGACTGTATCAACAAATTTTATGCCATTACCGTTTTCCACACAATCAAAGCAACCTCAAGTCACGGAAATAGTCCAAAGAGTGAACAAAAAAAGTAAAGTACCTCTTCTTCGATCTGTCGTGCAAAGCTTTTCGAACCGCCAGTGTGGGTATATTGTTGTTTTGATCGATTCTTCGTATTTTTCTTGCACTTCTCCTATTGGTCCAGTAGAGACAAAAGGCAATTATAAGATGATTTAAAAAGACTCAATGCAACAATAATTTACATAAAAGTTGTGTACCAATGATATACTAGATTACCTTCATTTCAGGTTTGGCGCGATAGTCAAGGAACCATCTCCAATGCTCTCGATCGATTCCCGGTGGACGGTTCTCAATATCTTGTTCAGTCGTGCACGTTGGCTCGAAATAAGCATTATACAACCTCAGCCTTGTCTCCTTCCAAGACTTCCCCATACTTTTCAAGATATTTTTCTTGATAGTTCCTTCGCTATCTTCATCAATGTGGAAAATTTGCTATACAGATAACCAAAAATTTGTCACAAATTATAAAAATAAGCAGATGTATTTCAAAGGGGATATAAACTTTTACCTTCACACATTCGTTATAAACTTTGTCCTTAGTTGTAATCTTACGCCAGCATTCCTCACAGATAGGAAACTTTCCAAAGTCAGATCCTAGCAGACCAAGCACGCCACTCAACAGTCCAGCTTCGTTTCCAATGGCTTGCTTTGCATTGTTGAACCTGAGGACGATCTTTCTACCGTTAGGCTGTTCCATGGCCTCCCTCACGCTTAGTCTTGCCGGCTTGATTGTGCCATCGGAATCTATAAGCCAAACATAATACCTTATGTTTATCCGTAGTGGACAGCATGCGAGAATAATAAAACTTAACAAGAGTCTAAATCATGTTGAACACATCAAATTTATTAGCTAAATTACCGATTATCCTGACTTCCCAAAACTCTGTAGTCTTGCGTCCTTTGCGATTCTGAGCTCTAGAATTAACAAAGGACTCATCAGCTGCTTGATCAACAGAATCTACATCATTAGCATTATCTGCCGAGTTTACATGGCTTGACTCCGAGTTCTGAATGTTAGTTGTGCTCATTTGTGGAGCCGGCCTTGGTACACTACGCGGCGGAAGGAATGGACGTGAAGTTGGAGGGACACTATCACCACTCTTCTGGAGAACTTTAGAGTCATCACGGTGGGAAGCCGAGGCCGGAGGCGGGACCGGAGGTGGAGCCGTTTGTGGTTGCTGACATCCTGGTCCTATTTTCAGTTTTCTTGTGAAACGACCTTTTCTAGCCATCTTAAAAGGTATAGGGCGCCTATTTTAACCAAAAAAGAAATTAGAATCAAGAAGAGTCAAAGCACATTCATGCTATTTTGGTAAATTTGTTACAACCAAAATTGAAATATAACTCATTGACTAATTCATATAGAAAACACAAGTCTAAATATGGATATAATATTACATACATGTGGAGATATAATTTCTACCCAGGAATCTAAGATACTCCCAACCATTTCACGGGAAAAGATCCACATACATTCAAGAGTGTAGCACATGCAAACGGCAACTCCAAATTTGATACCGTGTTCCATATATAGCTTTGGGCTTCAAATATCACATACACTATATGCAATAATAATATAATTTTATTCAATCTCTCCTTTTAATGCCATGAACAGTCTAACGGTAATAAATGGTGTAGGTTAATATATTTATTTAAGGCTAAGTGACTAAATAATTTATATGAACATGTTGCACCAATCACACAGGGAATAGTTGAAATATATATAATGCAATGCGTATAGGTAGGTATCACCAAACTATTAACGCTATTGTAGACAACACTAATAAAGAACACCAAGCACAATTCAAAATTACATCCAAGTGGTTAATATATATGTGCCTTTTCAGGTACAGGTTTAAACAAGGAAGAGCCTATAAATTACTCATCCCCTCCCCCAATTTAATTAGCTCCTTGCATTAATTATTTCATGCATGTCCTCAAGTGTGAGCTATAATCATTGCAACGAGTATATGATACCAAAAAGGATGTTATTTTATAATAATTATCGAATGATGATCAAATTTGAACAGTAAGACAATAAGAAAACTATGATGCTCTGAGGATTACATATAAATATTAAGGATGAGATAAAGTAGGAAAGAAACAAACAATTGTATTGTAAATCTATGGAATTATGTAATTAAGCATGACAGCACATCAGCAAGCTAAGAATGTATTGAATCTTACTAAGTTTTGGGTGAAAATAAGACAAAACTATGCTAAACGGCCACGCTGGTGACTGCAAACGGGGGTAACATCTAATTAGAAGCTCTCATAAGTTCCTGAATTAGTCAATGCATTTTTAATACCAAGTCAAGTATACTTCTAAAAGATTGGTGCATTTTAAACTACCAAATCTAAAACCTGTATCCCCCTCCGATACACAAACTCCTAAGTCCCACTCCTCCGTTCCCAACTTTACATTGGATATACCTCTTTATAACATTTCTACTTCTACATCAAATTAATCCTTTTCAAGTGATGTTTGCATTTCAGTGGTACAAATTAGACAACCCAAATTAGCAAATACATAAAGCGGACATCAAGCTATGAATTTTAAATCAGGGAACTACAGAGCAGGTTATAATAGTGTAGCCTCAAGTCAGCAACAAACTGAATCAAAATAAATTCTCTTAATTCATTAAAATTCATAAGTCCTTATTGTATTACGAGGACTATACACCTTCATATTAACATTCTATTGTGTTCACCTCTTACCTAGAAGAAAATAGGCTTACGGTGAAAGGAACAAAACAAATTTCAATCATATTAAGAGTACCCACTGAAATCAACAATTTTAACATCACACATTTTATTGTTAGAAAGAGGGAGGGTTACCGTAGCAGAGACGTTGGGCCAACAGTAACTCGACCGGAAGATATCCACACGGGCGGAGAGACTTGAGCGACCGACAGCTTCTCGAAACTTAGGATCCGACGCGAGTTAGAATGATTTCTCATTGGAGCGCGAGATCTCAGAGCTTCTATGGGCTGGGGGTGCCTTCATTAAATGTTTTTGAGTTAGGGCTGGGTGTATAAGGATTGGGGAGCAGATGATATGACTGCCGCAGAGGCTGGGGTATGAAAATTTCAATCAAAGGAGTTCAATTAATTTGGTGGGTCTTTGAATTTGCCTAAAACCCAAATCCCTAACTTCTGACTTTTAAAGCAAATTTATTAATAAGATAAAATAAAGCATTAGTAACAAAATGCAATTGAAAAATGGACTATGTTAGCGATGACGCAAAATTGTTGGGTCGATATAATAATAATAATAATAATAATAATAATAATAATAATAATAATAATAATAATAATAATAATAATAATAATAATAATAATAATAATAATAATAATAATATTAGCACTTTTTTTAAACTGGCGTCTTCTGGATGTGCAGCTCATATCATCATCACGACCACTTCCTTCAATTATATCAGTTTTAGAGTGGGAAAAATTAGTTCCATTTCCATCTATTATGATAATCTTCCGAGTTAGAAGCACTTGATTAATATCGGGCAAAATGCAACTACGCTATTAGGAAGACGTAGAATGCTCACTAAGCTCAAGTTAACAACACTTACTCTTCTCAACCTCCATATTCTCATGATAAGGATTAAACACAAGACTAGCCGTAGATTAAAAACTTTAAACACCAGCGAATGAAATATGTATAAAAGTAGACTCGATGGCCTTCATTATGGCATAGAATAGTGGTAAATCCAATTCATTAATTAATCGACTCTAAAAAATAATAACTGTACCAATCTTGACTAAATATCGAATTTCCCAAGTTCTCTAACATGATAATACTGTCCAACAAGAACAATCTCAATATAACAATCTGAGAAGTTATAAAGTCACGACAAAACCAACGAACAAGGTTCGACTTTTCTAAATAACCTTAATTGAAAATCTTCAAATAACCTAAAGCATTGTCCTCACGGATTCAAGTACCATGTTGCCCAATTAGCCAAGTGCAATGCATTCTTCTTTCCAGGAGACATTCTACTGTAAGGATATCATTCTCATCTGGCGTTTTGTTGAGGTTATATGACAACATGGAGCAATTTTGTCCTGCAGAAGTGGCCTCATCAGACCCATCAGAGGAGACAACATCCTCTTTCTCTATCAAATCTGGAACCACCTCTCCTGGTTCTTCGAATGCCTCTTGGATCTTTGGTCGAGATAACCCTGAGAGTCCAGCATCATATCCAAACATAAAGGAACAATTAATACATTAGAGTGTGACATACAATCCTATTATATTACCATTGCATATATAATGTATTTCTTACTATCCCATAGTCGTTCAAGGCCATGTTCTATGAGCTTGAATTTCTCCCGTGATGCAACATCCAGTTCAATGACCAAAGTATTTCATAGCGTGTCTGTACAAAGTATTTATTATTAATACTATAAATAAGAAGCAGAAGAAAAAGGAAAGCACACAGAGACCAATTATCAATCAAAAAGATAATAAGGACAATAAGATCTTGCTCATAATTCTTATCACTGGCATCAACAAAAAATTCTGATCTTATTCAAAATCCACCATAAACTCTCTCTCAAGTCTTAAATTCTTATCACAAGCTTCAAGCAATGAAAGAAGACCACGAGTTTTTTTTATGAGAAATAAGACCATGCATTGGTCTTAACTTACCCGAATCCCATTTTTATAGGTTCCAACTTGCAAGTGGCTCTCTGTAGTGAATCGTGCACCTAAACTCCATAAAGAAATACAAATATAGATTGGTGGCAAATGGGTGTCTCCGAATTTGTAGTCCAATAATTCTTTCCTCTACCACTATAATTATTTTATCAACTACACTTTTCAAAGGCTGGCCTCTTAAACAACTCAATCTTAAGAAAGCATTCTTAAATGGGGTTTTTAACTGAGATTGTATTATGATCCAAGTATC
This sequence comes from Arachis ipaensis, assembly GCF_059453495.1. Lineage (NCBI taxonomy): Eukaryota > Viridiplantae > Streptophyta > Magnoliopsida > Fabales > Fabaceae > Arachis > Arachis ipaensis. The sequence goes on from NC_142438.1 coordinate 70,056,525, forward strand.
CATCCACCTGGATTTATCCGAAGGGCTAGTTTGTTAAAATAATATCTTGACATTGAAGACATTTTGTTTTAGATATGCTTCTAAGAAAGTCGTATTATAGTTTCCATATCCTGTCATCTACCGTGTAAGTGCAAATAATTGGTCCAGTGAAAAAGAGCATAAAAACTAGGATTAAAAAAGGCAGGCCTATGAGTGCAATAGTTTTTTTACCTAGAAAAAAAAAAGAGGAGAGACGAACATGAAAATTTAAACTCTGAAATATGTATTCTGGAAGATTTCTATAATTCTATCTTGTATCTTTAATCCAAACCATAGTTATCATTTTGAGGATTTAGTATTTTGTTTCACTAACTGAATCAAATCTTAAATAGTATTGTGTCTACTCATACCCTAATTTGAATAATGTTTTCTGATTTGTAATATATTATCATGCAAAAGAGCCAATGAGCTTGTTTATATGAAGTCTGATATCATATTAACTTAAGCTTGTTTAAGTGAAGTTCATATTTTATTTAATGAAAAATATTAAATGAATCATGCATAATATTTTGTAACTAAATTAGAATGATGCAATGACTACATCATAAGTACCTACATCAATTATCATTCTTCACCTACTAAGATAGCACCCATGAAGAGTTCCAAAACTATAAGCAACAAGCTACTTGAATGATAAAATAAAATAAAATCATCAAATATAATATTTTTGGCAACTGAGATGAAATTGTGACAAATCAGCAACTAAAATAATAATTAAAAAAAAAGAGGGGGTGGAGGAGAGAATATCATTTAGTAATTGTTATAGAATGTATATTAGCCGTTCAATTGTTGAATTATATATTAATATTTTGACTATTATATTCATTTTCTGTTAAAGAAAAGAAAGTATGGACGTTGCTAAAATATTATGCAATTAACTTTGATTTTTTTTATCTAATTTTTGAAATACCTTGTTGGATTGAACTATTGAATTATTGCAAAATGTTTAAATGCAATCTATATCATATTACTTTTTTTTAATTAAATAGTGTTTTTTTTTGTGAAAAATAAAAAATATTGAATTTCAATTAAGATTGAAATGTGTTATAATTAACCTCTAAGCCAATTAATTTCGAATTAATGATCTTATTTGGCTTATGACAAAATTGCACTATTGAAATTTCCAAGCAATATGAGTTCTTTAATTCAATCCCAATCAAATATCATAATTTAGAAACAACAATGCAAAAAACATCATTATTATTGTCTCCTATACCACCTAATTGCTTCCAATGCAATCAATGGCATAGAGCACTAAAAATGTAACAAAAGATTAAAAAAAAAGCATAGCTTTACCAATAAATTTTGTTGATCTTTTTTTGTTTCTCCCCTTAGCATAGTGAGTCACTCATGCAAACAAAACCACGTGTACTTGTTTTATATGCTAAGCATGCATAGTAGAGCAAATCATGAGGCTACCAACAGTGCATCAGAGTTTTAGTCTTGCCAACTTCTTTTTCCATGTTCACATTAGGTATTTTCATTACATCTACACCTCTCTAAGTTCTAAATCTTTCTAATAAAATGAGACATCTTATTATTATAGTTTATATCAGTCGCAATCCCTTCTTATTATTTTTCCTTTTCCTTGCTACAGAATGATCAATTCTAATCCTCAGTAAGGCTAAAGAGGAATAGTACAATAATAATAAATCAAGATCAACATATACATATATAATAAGATAGTTTCAAGAAAAATAACCTTGTTTGGATTGTGCTCTGGAAGCTTCTCTGCTGCAAATAAACCAAATTTTCTGATATAGAGCAAGTGTAATGAATGAGCCTTCACAAAATCAATGATTCAGACACAATAAACCAAATTTTTTGATAATGCAGCCATCTCAGGAACTAGGCAGCAAGGATAATTGTAAATTGTACAATGACATGTATATGCTTCAAAGAGATTCAACTAAGCAAGCAGGTACAAAATTGAGTACTGATAAAAAATAAGGGCTTATTAAGGGTTGTTAGGGATTTATTTATTTAGTTAGTAGTTAGTAATATATAAGGGCATTAGTGAACTAACAGATTATGAATTCTATGAATTCCTATGGAGTTGGCTTGGTACTTGACTCAAAAATGTTGTATCACTCTGATCGTGCTGGTATTAATATCAACAAGATTTGACTAGCACTGATGTAATCTAGTAGGACAAAACTTTGATGTTGATTTTTGATGGCTATAGTCTCCATTGAATTTATTTCAATAAGATTGATTTGAATGAGTGCACCATTGGAGATTAATGATATGTAGCTCTGGTATTTTTGAACTGTGAAGTTATCTATCTAAAATAATTTCTGCTCATGGTTGTAGATTTGATGAGTTCTGAAATTTACAATTTTATTAATGTGACAACTTAGAAGTTATAATATATATATATATTATAATAGTTATATATATACATTGCTAGTTACAACTGAGTGGAATTCTATTACATTTAGCACCTCTAACTTTAACTTGGCATGCAGTGCACATTCTGTGGCAGGGATGGTATAATGGCAATGATTGAAGGAAGATGCCAACCTCTTACTCATTTACAAAGTCAGTCAGGGAAGTATGTAAACTAACTATTATAGTTCAGTCTTGCTGATGTATAATCTAACTACTATAATTAGCTCATATAGCTTCTCTCTAACATGGTAAAATTAAACATTATCAGGTTTTATGTTTACTATTGAAAACTAGATATACATTATCCCTTATGCTTGAAAATTACTTAAGAACTCAAAACTTGCATGAATATTAATTTTTGTGCTGAAACAGGGTTAATATTAACTCAAATTTTTCCATGTTTAGGTTCTAATTAAGTGATGTTAATATTAACTTGACCTTTTTCCATGTTTAGGTTCTAATTAAACAAGGCATGCTCTGTTAGGGAGACAAGGTTGCATTACAATCTGCTAATTCATCTAACTCAATTAACTATCTAGCCATTCAACACTCACGTGTTCAATTGGTTAAAATTATGATAGAAGCGGAATCTTTGATTAGCCAGCTAAGCTTGCTCTTATGGGACCAAGTCACATGAATCAAATCCCTAACCCTAAACAGCAGCAGTTAACCCCAATTAATAGAAGATATGGACCAATTCCTGTTCAAAATTCCAAACTAAGAGTGAAAACACTAAGGAAAGCTCAAATTGTTAGAACTAACAAGGGACAAGGAGAGGCCGCGATAGCTCAAGATGGCGAACGGTGGAGGGTGGCTCAACAGTGTCATGCACGACCAAGGTGATGGGAGAAGCGTGTATGGGAGCTGCGCGACTCCACAACCCAGACAGAGGCGCAGGGTGTTGCAGATCTTATGGATTTCGCACACCCTGGACAAGGGAGTATGGGTTTCCAGAACTGTGGCTGAGGCAAAAGCTCGATGGCGGCCAGAGGACCCAGGATTAGCAGCAGTGGCACAGTGGATCAGCGACGGCAGTGTTCGCGTACTTCCAAGGAGGTTTTGCGGGGTTCTGCTTGACTTGGGGAAGATTCAATTAGAATTTATAGGATAAATTAAAAAGGGGGGTAAAACAGAATTTGAGTTAAGAGATCCTTACCTACCGGCGTTTAACTACGGAATCGCCGCTGTTGTGGCGGCACACGAAGAGAGCATTCATCCGCACCACTGCTTTGCGGTGGCAAGGTGAAACGCCGCCAATTATTTGCCGCTATGTTCCGTTCCTGGTGTAGTGTTCTCTTCTTCAATCATCACCCACCACTATCATTCGTCACCCACCATACTCTCCTTTAGTTAGTTAGTTAGTTGGTTATTTAGTTAGTTAGTTATTTACTATTTTGGTGCTAAGTGTTGGATGATTGAGTTAATTTGTTGATTCTGTTGAGACATTGCTGCTGAATTATTGATATTTTTATTGCTATTTATTATTGGATATCTTCGTTGAGGTCATACTTTGTTGCTTGGTATTGAGTTTTGAATATTGAATATTTGCACATACTAAGTACTTATGACATTGCCTTCATGAATATTTTTGGATTTCTAAATTGCATGTTGTAGCTAGCCACCATGTAATTCGATTCCATTATATATCATTAGGCAATTTGTTTTTAGTTGATACATTTTTTGATAGGTGATACTTGTTATGATTGATTTTTATTTAAGTCACCTAGTTGATGCATTGAAATTAAGGAATTGTGAAATTGGATCATAAGCTTACCTAGTGACATTTTTTGAGCTTTTTAAGCTCTGTGGACTAGGCTTGCCATGTTTTTTCACTTCATGTCATTTAGGTGTTGCAAACAAACTTTCCTCTATCATCTATTTCACAATTGCTTGATTCTTGCTTGAATGCTCTTGTGCTTCTTCATTACTTGTTTGTTTATGTTAACCTACAAGCTTTCTTTAAAGTATTTCAAGCACACTAGAATGAGTGAAGTGCATGTTTCTTTTGTGTAATTGTGACATAACTTTTTATGCTAGTGTGTGTGTTCTAAATCGCGCAACTTAGAATTCACACACTTGTTTCCTTCATGTCATAAATGTATTCACTCACTTCATTTTAGTGATTCTCACCTCATTCCAACAATCTTTGCTTCCTTGCTTTTGCATCCACTCATCTTACTATCCTATTTTCTATTTTTCATGGATGAGTCACCATAAGCAACAAGGAAAGCGGGAGAAAGAACACGCAGTAGCCGATTGATCCACCAGCTGAAGGTGGCAATCTGAAGTCGCCATACCCCCCTTGCTCACCGTTGAATGCATGGAGGACCGTGCAACCCTTTAAGTGTGGGGAGGTCGTCACTGATCAGCAATCTTGGGTGACAAATTCTAATTCCAAATACTTGCATATTTTATTTTTCTTAGTTTGTATATACTTTAGATCTTTAATTGTATTTTTTTCTTAGTTTATTGCATTTCGTTAATAAGCTTAGTTAAAATAATGAAATTCTCCAAGAAAAACATTCTTAGTAGGGCACTGATATACTAATTGTTTTGAGTTGGTATTTGTTTTTATTGAAACTTGCTTGAAATATATTATGGAACACATTTTTGGGCTAAGAACACATAAGCATGTGAGTTTTGAGCCTAATTGTGTGGTTACTTCATATAACCACTATTTTCATTCTTGTGTGTATTATTCTCTTTTTATGATTGCAATCTTTGATTTTTTTGATTCTTTATGTCCATTGTTTGATATATAAATATGATTGAGGCCATCACTTTATTTAGCTCACTTACCCAAATAGCCTACCCTTTTATCTTCCTTTGTTAACCAACTTTGAGCCTATTTTAATCCCCTTTTGTTCTTAATTTTAGCACATCATTAACCCTAAGTGAAAAACAATAAATATTCCTTATTTGGATCTTTGATTAGCTTAGGCTAGTGAGAGTGTGTATCATCTAAGTGTGGAAAAGTTTGGGAACTTTGGTTGAGGTAAAAGTAGATGTTTGTACTTTTGTTGAAAATCTTCGAGATTGGGTACATACTCATGCATCAAATGCTTAAACCATATGCATTGATACTTTTGTATATATTTTAGTTTGAAGAAAAAATAATGAAATGAAAATGAGAAAAAAAATAGAAAAAGAAAGCAATAAAAAGGGGGACAAAATGCCCCAAAGTAGAATAATAATAATAATGCATATGGAATGTGAATTGAAGAGAATGCATGAGTGTGTAAGAAAAGTGAGGAATGGGTCATTAGGTTTACTTTGAGTTGTATAGGTTGTTATATATGTTAGTGAGAGCTTAGACTAATCAAAGAGGCAAATTTCAAGCTCACTTGACCATATGCATCCTTACCTTTACCATAACCCCATTACAACCATGAAAAGTCCTCATGATACTTGTATTCATGCATTGAATAATTGTTGATTGTTAGATAAAAAACAAATCTTAGAAAGCTTGATTAGAAGAGAATTGAGTGAATCAACCCTAAACACTTGAGCGATTAGAGTGTATACACATCCGGTGAGGGGTTCGATTGCTCAAATTCTATGTTTCCACTTATTATTATTGCTTATCTTGCAAGTTGTTAAACTCTTTTCAATAACTCAATTCAATTGTGGATTTGACTTGATTGAAATTGCTTTAGCCCTTATGTTTATATATGTATTATTGGAAATTGATTCATTTTGACTAAGTAGTTGCATTCATTTAGATAGACTGCATATAGGTAGTTTTCTTGCATTGAATAAATGTAATACCCCTTGTTTCTTTCTTGAGTTTAGCATGAGGACATGCTATTTTTTAAGTGTGGGGATGTGATAAATCCACATTTTATGGTATTAATTTGCTCTAATTAGGTGGATTTTATCAACTTTTCCTATACTATTCAATGAAATAGCATAGTTTTGTAAATTCTTCCTAAATTATGTTTAAAGTGAAAACATACTTTTTAGGCCCTTATTTGCTAAATTTTATTCACTTTAATTCTATTTGATGCCTTGATGTGTTTGTTGAGTGATTTTAGGCTTGTAAGGCAAATATTCGATTGAAGGAATGAAGAAAAAGCATGTAAAAGTGGAGAATTTATGAAGAAATAGAGTTTGGAGCTTTTCAACAAGTGTGCGAACGCACAACCCTTTGTGCGTACACACAAATGGAAAAATCAGAAAGTGTGCGTACTGATGAGCAGATATTACATACGCTTTTTGGGGATATTTTCGTATAATTTTTAGTAGAATCTAGCTACTTTTTAGTATATTTTTATTAGTTTTTATGCAAAAATCACATTTCTGGACTTTACTATGAGTTTGTGTGTTTTTTTGTGATTTCAGGTATTTTCTGGCTGAAATTGAGGGACCTGAGCAAAAATCTAATTCACAGGCTGAAAAAGGACTGCAGATGCTGTTGGATTTTGACCTCCCTGCACTTGAAATGGATTTTCTGGAGCTACAGAAGCTTAATTGGCGCGCTCTCAATTGCGTTGGAAAGCAGACATCCAGGGCTTTCCAGCAATATATAATAGTCCATACTTTGCCCAAGTTTTGACGATGCAAATTGGCGTTTAACGCTAAGTCTTTAGCCTATTCTGGCGTTACACGCCAGAAACATGTTGCAAACCAGAGTTAAACGCCAAAAACAGGATACAACCTAGTGTTTAACTCCAAAAAAAGTCTCTACACATGAAAGCTTCAATGCTTAGCCTAAGCACACACCAAGTGGGCCCCGGAAGTGGATTTCTGCACTATCTATCTTAGTTTACTCAATTTCTGTAAACCTAGGTCACTAGCTTAATATAAAAACTACTTTTAGAGATTTATTTGGCATCTCATGACATTTTTCATGTTTTACATTGTATCTCTACACTATGAGTCTCTAAACTCCATGATTGGGGGTGAAGAGCTCTGCTGTGTCTCGATGAATTAATGCAATTACTTCTATTTTCTATTCAACACGCTTGTTTCTGTTCTAAGATATTCACTCGTACCTAACCATGAAGAATGTGATGATCCGTGACACTCATCATCATTCTCAACCTATGAACGCGTGCCTAACAACCACTTACGTTCTATCTGTAATAGCTTGAGTGTATATCTCTTGGGCTCCTGGTTCAGGAGTTTGATTGCCTCTCCTGACAACAAAGCGTTCAAACCCTTAATCCAGAGTCTTCGTGGTAAAAGCTAGAATCAATTGGCAGCATCCCTGAGATCCGGAACGTCTAAACCTTGTCTGTGGTATTCTGAGTAGGATCCAAGAAGGGATGACTGTGACGAGCTTCAAACTCACAAGTATTGGGCGTAGTTACATACGCAAAAGGATCAATGGATCTTATTCCAACACAAGTGAGAACCGACAGATGATTAGCCATATACATGGACCCTTTTCACTGAGAGGACAGATGGTAGCCACTGACAACGGTGATCCACCAACACACAGCTTGTCATGGAAGGAGCCTTGCGTGTGTGAAGAAGAAGATGGGAGGAAAGCAAGGATCCAGAAGACGAAGCATCTCCAAAACCTCAATCTGTTCTCAATTACTGCATAACAAGTATTTATTTGATGCTTTTTTACTTTTTACTATTGAAATTAAGAATTACTATTGATATCCTGACTAAGTGTTACAAGATAACCATAGCTTGCTTCAAGCCGACAATCTCCGTGGGATCGACCCTTACTCATGTAAGGTATTACTTGGACGACCCAGTGCACTTGTTGGTTAGTGGTACGAGTTGTGAAAAGTGTGATTTGCAATTCGTGCACCAAGTTTTTGGCGTCGTTGCCGGGGATTGTTCGAGATTGGACAACTGACGGTTTATTTTGTTGCCTAGATTAGGAAAAATTTTTCTTTTTGGTTTAGAGTCTTCTATTATTGTTTTTTGTTGAATTTCTTTTCAAAAAAATCCTTATTTTTGTTTTCAAATTTTTTCAAAAATTAAAAAAAAAACTAATAACTGAGTTTTTCTGTTTGAGTTTAGTTTCTTATTTTAAGTTTGGTGTCCTTTGTGTTTCTATTTTCTTAAAAATTTTTCAAAAGTTGTTCTTAGCGTTCATTGTGATATTCAAAGTTTTCCTGTTTGTTTCCTTTGTTTTGATCTAAAAATTGAAGTTTGGTGTTATTTTTACTGTTTTTCTCTTTCTTCATTAAATTCAAAAATATATTTTCTCTTTATTTTACCTAATTTTTGAATTTTCCTTTAAAAATTCATATTTTTATTTTAAAACTTTTTATTCTATCTTATCTTAGTTTTGAAATTTCAAATTTCAAAATCTTTTTCAAAAATCATATCCAAAGTTTTTCAAATCTTCTTAATTAAGTAATTATTTTCGTTTTCAAATTTATTTTCTCTTAGTTTTCGAAATTTATATTTTAATTTCTAATTATTTTATTTTATCCTGTTATTTTTATTTATTTTTAATTATTCGGTTTTTTCTACTAAAATAAAATAAAAACAAAAATATATTTTAATTGGAATTCATATCAATTCCCTTTTATCCATCATGGACCAAAGTGGAAATGAACAGTCCAGAAGGACTCTGGGTTTATATGCTAACCCCATTACTGCTGCATATGGGAGTAGCATTTGTATACCTCCCATCAGAGCAAGCAGTTTTGAGCTAAATCCTCAGCTCATTGTCATGGTGCAGCAAAATTGCCAGTATTCCGGTCTTCCACAAGAAGAACCTACTGAGTTTCTGGCACAGTTCTTGCAAATTTCTGACACAGTGCATGACAAGGAGGTAGATCAGAACATATACAGGCTGTTACTATTTCTGTTTGCTGTAAAAGATCAAGCTAAGAGGTGGTTAAATAACCAACCCACAGCAAGCATAAGAACATGGAAACAGTTATCAGACAAATTTCTGAATCAATATTTCCCTCCAAAAAGGATGACATAGCTAAGGTTGGACATCCAAAGCTTTAAACAAGAGGATGATGAATCCCTTTATAACGCCTGGGAGAGGTACAGAGGGATGCTAAGGAAATGCCCCTCTGAAATGTTTTCAGAGTGGGTGCAATTAGACATCTTCTACTATGGGCTTACAGAAAAAGCTCAGATATCTATAGACCACTCAGCTGGCGGATCTATACACATGAGAAAGACTATTGAAGAGGCTCAAGAGCTTATTGATATAGTTGCTAGAAATCAGCATCTGTACATAAGTAATGAGTCCCCCATGAAAGAAGAAGCTAAGGCAGTCTCAACTGACTTTAGTCCTCAGGAACAAGTTGCTGAACTCAATCAGCAACTATCTTCTATAACAAGGCAGTTAGCAGAATTTAAGGAGATGCTACAAGAAACCAAAATTGCTAACAAGGATATGGAATCATAATTAAATCAGACAAAACAGTAGTTATCAAAATAGATAACAGAGGAGTGCCAAGCAGTTCAATTAAGAAGTGGAAAAACGTTAAATACCTCAACTCAAAGCAGCAGAAAGCCAAGAAAAGAACAGCTGACAGGGGATGAGCAACATGCTATCCAAAATCCCACTGAGGACAGTAAGAGCCCAGAGAGGAACAAGTCTGGCGTTCAAACGCCGGAAAAGGGTGAAAAACCGGCGTTAAACGCCCAATCCATGTTCAGTTCTGGCGTTCAAACGCCAGAAAAGGATAGGAATATAGCGTTAAACACCCAATCCTGGCGTTCAAATGCCAGTGAGGGATCAGACACCTGCAAGTGCTGATAATAACTCCCTCAAGAAGGCTTCTCAACCTGCCTCTGTAGGAAATAAACCTGCAGCAACTAAGGTTAAAGAATATAAAACCAAAATGCCTTATCCTCAGAAACTCCGCCAAGTAGAACAGGATAAACAATTTGCCCACTTTGCAGACTATCTTAGGACTCTTGAAATAAAGATTCCGTTTGCAGAGGCACTTGAGCAAATACCCTCTTTGATGGGAAAATTTGTGGAAAACTGAATCTTCTAAAATACCCAAAACTAACCGGCAAGTGCACCGGGTCGCATCAAGTAATAAAAACTCACGGGAGTGAGGTCGATCCCACAGGGATTGAAGGATTGAGCAATTTTAGTTTAGTGGTTGATTTAGTCAAGCGAATCAAGTTTTGGTTGGGTGATTTGTGATTTGCAGAAATTAAATTGCATGGAAATAAAGAGAACAGGGAATTAAAGTGCTGAATCTTAAAGAACAAGAAATTAAATAGCAGAAACTTAGAATGCAAGAAATGTAAATTGCGGAATCTTAAAGTGCAAGAAATGTAAACGGCTGGAATTATAAAGGGAATTGGGGAATGGATTTGCAGAATTTAAACAAGGAGAAGTTGAATTGCATTAAACAGAAGAGTAAAAGGGAATTGGGATTGAAGCGGATCTTGAAGCAGTAAAGTAAATGAACATTAAAAGCAAGAAACAAAATGTAAATTGGGAATTTAGATCTCAGGGCCCAGAGACTAGAAAACCAAGTCTAGATCTCAATGCCTTCCTAGATCCAACAAGAACAATTTCAAGGGAATTGTAAATTGCAAGGAAAGTAGATGAGAAGTAAGTAACAGAGACAGAAATTTAAATTCAGTAAATAAGCAGAGAGATCCAAGGATGAGATTGAAACAGAATTTCTTCAAATCTCCAACCCAAGATCCAAGACAAGTGTAATTGAAATTGAAAGCAATAAAACTAAGAGGAAGAGGAATGAATTCTCCTTCCCCAAGACAAAGAAATTAAAGATCACTCCAAGTAGCTCAAAACCAAAAGCTCTCTCCCAAAATCACTCAGTAAAAACTCAAAAGGAAAAAGCTCCCTAAAAACTTCAAATCCTAAGCTATTTATACACTTTCTTCCAATGATCATTAAGCATTGAATTGGGCCTTTAGTCTTGATGGAATTGGGTTGATAGTAGCCTCCGTTGATTGCTCTTGGTGTTGGGAAGAAATCCATTAGTGAACCGGGCCATGAGTCATTCACGTTTGAGCCAACGTTTGAGTCAAACGTTGACTCAAATGTTACTTGAGTGAAATTATGCAGCATAGGCCATTTGCTGTCATCCACGTTTGAGCTAACGTTTGAGGTCAAACGTGAGCTCAAACGTGGTTCTTCCCTCTTGCATGCTTCTTGGGGCTACTTTGTCCTCTTGTTGTGTTGCCAATTTTTGTGCCCAATAGAGACTATTATATATGGTTGGAAAGCTCTGAATGTCAGCTTTCTAACCCACTTGGAATCACCTCAATTGGACATCTACAACTCAAGTTATTCTTGTTTGAAGTGTGCCCCCTTCATGCTGTTTGGCGCCAACGTTTGACCTCACGTTTGAGTCAAACGTTGGCTCAAACGTTGCTGCCTCCAGGGATGCCATTTCTCTTCTCTTTGGCGCCAACGTTTGACCTCACGTTTGAGGCAAACGTTGGCGCAAACGTTGCCTTCCCAGGAGCTTCAATTCTCTTCTCTTTTGGAGCCAACGTTTGACCTCACGTTTGAGGCAAACGTTGGCTCAAACGTTGCCTTCCATGAGCTTCATTCTTCAGCCAACGTTTGACCTCAACGTTTGAGGCAAACGTTGGCGCAAACGTTGGCTTTCCCCAGGGTGTTCTTCAACTGCTACTCACGTTTGAGTTGACGTTTGACTCAAACGTTAGCTCAAACGTGAATTCCATTTTCTTAAACCCATTCTTGCAACCTTCTTCCATAATGTTGGCACATCTTTTGTTTCCTTTCTTCACCTACAAGTAATCAAAACAACCAATCAAAGTGTCACAAAATTCACAAGGTTTATAAATCAATTAGTTATCAACTAAAGTTGGCTTGAATCTCATGATTTTGTATCAATTAAGAGGTGGTTGATTGATTTAAGGAAACCATGCAATTCCAATTCAAATGGTTAATTTATAATACAAGAAAGTGCATAAAACTAAATGAAAACAAAAGAAAAAGACTAGTGAAACTAGGCTAAAATGACTTGTCATCACTCTTATGCTAAGTTCATGAAAGAGATCTTAAGTCATAAGAAGGATTGGAGAGAAACAGAAAAAGTTTTTCTCACTGAAGAATGCAGTGCAGTCATCCTAACAAGCTTACCAGAAAAGCTTAAGGATCCCGGAAGCTTTATGATACCATGCACATTAGAGTGTACTTGTACCAAGACAGCCCTATGTGACCTTGGGGCAAGTATTAATCTAATCCCTGTATCCACTATCAGAAAGCTTGGCTTGACTGAAGAGGTCAAACCAACCCGGATATGTCTTCAACTTGCTGATGGCTCCATTAAATACCCATCAGGCATAAATGAGGACCTAATTGTCAAGGTTGGGCCATTTGCCTTTCCCACTGACTTTGTAGTACTGGAGATGGAGGAGCACAAGAGTGCAACTCTCATTCTAGGAAGACCCTTCCTAGCAACTGGACGAACCCTCATTGATGTCCAAAAAGGGGAAGTGACCTTGAGAGTCAATGAGGATGAGTTCAGGCTGAATGTTGTTGAGGCAATGAAGCATCCAGACACATCAAAAGACTGCATGCGTGTTGATATTATTGACTCCCTGGTAGAGGAGATCAACATGGCTAAGAGTCTTGAATCAGAGCTAGAAGACATCTTTAAAGATGTTCAGCCTGATCTGGAGGAATCAGAGGAAATAAAAGGGCCTCTGAAAATTCTTCAAGAAGAGGAGAAACCTCCTAAACCCGAGCTCAAACCACTACCACCATCCCTGAAATATGCATTTCTGGGAGAAGGTGACACTTTTTCGATGATTATAAGCTCTGCTTTAAATCCACAGGAAGAGAAAGCACTACTTCAAGTGCTAAGGACATACAAGACAGCTCTTGGGTGGTCCATAAGTAATCTTAAGGGCATCAGCCCAGCAAGATGCATGCACAAAATCCTATTGGAGGACGATGCTAAGCCAGTGGTTCAACCACAAAGGCGGCTAAATCCAGCCATGAAGGAGGTGGTGCAGAAAGAGGTTACCAAGTTACTGGAGGCTGGGATTATTTATCCTATTTCTGATAATCCCTGGGTAAGCCCTATTCAAGTTGTCCCCAAGAAGGGAGGCATGACAGTGGTTCATAATGAAAAGAATGAACTGGTTCCTACAAGAATAGTTACAGGGTGGCGTATGTGTATTGATTACAGAAGGCTTAATACAGCCACCAGGAAGGATCACTTTCCTTTACCATTCATAGACCAGATGCTAGAGAGACTAGCATGTCATGAATATTATTGCTTTTTGGATGGCTATTCAGGTTACAACCAAATTGCAGTAGATCCTCAGGACCAAGAGAAAATAGCATTCACATGTCCTTCTGGAGTGTTTGCCTATAGAAGGATGCCTTTTGGTCTGTGCAATGCACCTGCAACCTTTTAGACGTGCATGCTCTCTATCTTCTCTGATATGGTAGAAAAATTTTTGGAAGTCTTCATGGATGACTTCTCAGTATTTGGAGACTCATTCAGCTCCTGCCTTAACCATTTAGCACTTGTTCTGAGAAGATGCCAAGAGACCAACCTAGTTTTAAACTGGGAAAAATGTCACTTTATGGTGACTGAAGGAATTGTCCTTGGACATAAAATTTCAAACAAAGGAATAGAGGTGGATCAAGCTAAAGTGGAAGTAATTGAAAAATTACCACCACCTGCCAATGTTAAGGCAATCAGAAGCTTTCTGGGGCATGCAAGATTCTATAGGAGGTTTATAAAGGATTTTTCAAAAATTTCAAAACCTCTGAGCAATCTACTAGCTGCTGACACGCTATTTATATTTGACACAGAGTGTCAGCAGGCGTTTGAAACTCTGAAAGCTAAGTTGGTCACAGCACCAGTTATTTCTGCACCAGACTACACATTACCATTCAAACTAATGTGTGATGCCAGTGACCATGCCATTGGTGTAGTATTGGGACAGAGGCATAACAAGCTTCTGCATGTCATTTATAATGCTAGCTGTGTTTTAAATAATGCCCAGAAAAATTACACAACCACAGAAAAAGAATTGCTTGCAGTGGTTTATGCCATTGACAAGTTTAGATCATACTTAGTAGGATCAAAAGTGATTGCGTACACTAACCATGCTGCTCTTAAATATCTACTCACAAAGTAGGATTCTAAACCCAGGCTCATAAGATGGGTGTTGCTTCTACAAGAGTTTGATATAGAAATAAGAGACAGAAATGGGACAGAGAACCAAGTGGCTGATCATCTGTCCCGGATAGAACCAGTAGAAGGGGCGTCCTTTCCTTCTATTGACATCTCTGAATCCTTTTCGAATGAGCAATTGTTTGCCATTCAGAAAACACCATGGTTTGCAGACATTGCAAACTATAAAGCTGCAAGATTCATACCCAAGGAATACAGCAGGCAACAAACAAAAAAATTAATTACTGATGCTAAGTACTACTTGTGGGATGAACCATATCTCTTTAAGAGATGTGCAGACGGAATAATCCATAGATGTGTGCCTAGAGAAAAAGCACAGAAGATCTTATGGCATTGCCATGGATCACAATATGGAGGACATTTCGGAAGTGAGCGAACAGCCACCAAGGTTCTCCAATGTGGCTTCTACTGGTCTACTCTCTATAGAGACTCCCGAGAGTTCGTACGTAACTGTGACAGTTGCCAGAGAGCTGGTAATCTGCCTCATGGTTACGCCATGCCTCAGCAAGGGATCTTAGAGATTGAGTTGTTTGATGTATGGGGTATTAACTTCATGGGGCCCTTCCCACTATCATACTCAAACACCCACTAATGATATTAAGACAGTGCTGAAGTTCCTCCATAAACATATCTTCAGCAGGTTTGGTGTCCATAGAGCACTAATCAGTGATGGGGGCACTCACTTCTGTAATAAACAGCTTTACTTTGCTATGGTTAGATATGGAATTAGCCACAAAGTAGCAACTCCGTATCATCCACAGACAAATGGGCAGGCTAAAGTCTCTAATAGAGAACTAAAAAAAATCCTGGAATGGACTGTAATTACCCGTAGAAGGGATTGGGCAAGAAGCTTGGATGAGGCTCTGTGGGCATACAGAATAGCATTCAAGACTCCTATAGGGACCTCTCCATACCAGCTTGTGTATGGTAAGGCCTGTCATTTGCCCGTGGAACTGGAACACAAGGCCTACTGGGCAACCAGATTCCTAAATCTTGATGCCAAGTTAGCTGGAGAAAAAAGATTGCTCCAGCTAAATGAGCTAGAGGAATTCAGGCTTAATGCTTTCGAAAATGCTAAGATTTACAAAGAGAAAGCAAAAAGGTGGCATGATAAGAAATTGTCACCCAGAGTCTTTGAACCAGGACAAAAGGTTCTGCTGTTCAACTCTAGGCTCAGATTATTTCCCGAGAAACTGAAATCCCGGTAGAAAGGACCATATGTAATTACAAGTGTATCACTATATAGCTTTGTGGAGCTTCAAGACATTGATTCTAATAAAAAGTTCATTGTTAATGGACAGTGAATCAAGCATTATCTTGAAGGCAATATTGAGCAAGAATGCTCAAAGCTAAGGCTAGATTAAAAGCTCAGCAAGGTCCAGCTAAAGACAATAAAGAAGCGCTTGCTGGGAGGCAACCCAGCCATTAGCAATGTTTATTTTGAAAATAATAATTATATGAGTTTTATATAAACTATCTTTAAGAATGATTAACAATTACAGGCGTTCACAGAGTTACAGAAGAATTCAGAGCATAAAGCAGAGAAAGGGAGCTCATTGGCACAAAAACGCCAGTAAAGGGAAGTTTGGGCGTTAAACACCCAAAAGAAGCATCTACTGGGCGTTTAACGCCAATAAAGATACCTTTCTGGGTGTTAAACGCCAGAATGGGCACTATTCTGGGCGTTTAGCGCCAGAATTGCAGCATCCCGGGCGTTTAGAAAAAAAGCCCAGTGACAAAGGATTTCTGGTGTTTAACGCCAGCCAGGGTACCTGGCTGGGCATTAAACGCCCAAAACAAGCAACAAATGGGCATTAAACGCCCAAAACAAGCAACAACTGGGCGTTTAACGCCAGAAGTGTGGAGGGGAGGAAGTTTGTTTTTCACTTCAATTTTTCTCAAATTTTCATATTTCCATCCATGATTTCTTGCATGAACATGTTACAAATTCTCATTTTTTAATTTCAATTTCAAATTATTTCAAGCCTAAAAATCTTTCCTCATTCTTTTTCAACTTCTTTTCAAATCTTTTTCAAAACTCATCTATC
This sequence comes from Arachis ipaensis, assembly GCF_059453495.1. Classification (NCBI taxonomy): domain Eukaryota; kingdom Viridiplantae; phylum Streptophyta; class Magnoliopsida; order Fabales; family Fabaceae; genus Arachis; species Arachis ipaensis. The sequence goes on from NC_142438.1 coordinate 70,073,113, forward strand.
TTTTTAAATTCTTTTTAAATCTTTTTCAAATCATCATACTATCTTTTCAAAAAGTAGATTTATCTTTTTCAAATCTCTCTCCTATCTTTTCAATTTTGAAACTATATCTTTTGCAAATCATAATTATCTTTTTACGAATCATATCTTATAGCATATCTTTTTCAAAATTTTCACATTCGGCCACCCCCTCTCCGCCACAATTCGAATTTGTCTCTCCTTCTATTCCTCTCATTTCCTTTCTTTTGCTTGAGGACAAGCAAACCTCTAAGTTTGGTGTGCTTTTCGTGATCACTGAGCTAAGACTCACTAAGATCATGGCTCCTAAAGGAAAACAAACCACTTCAAGAGGCAAGAAAGAGAATATTCCAAAACCACTTTGGAATCAAGAGAGGTTCTTAACCAAAGAACATGCAGACTATTACTATAGAATAATGGGTCTAAAATCAGTGATCCCGAAAGTTAAATTCGAACTGAAAGAAGACGAATATCCAGAGATCCAAGAGCTGATTCAAAACAGAGGCTGGAAAATTCTGGCTAATCCCGAGACAAAGGTGGGTAGAAACATGGTTCAGGAATTCTACATAAATCGGTGGCAAACAGATAAGCAGAGAATTTCTATACCTTTCGAACCTTGGTCAGAGGGAAAATTATGTACTTCTACCAGGACAAAATAAGAGAGGTCTTCAAGCTGCCTTAACTACAAGATGATCCAGAATCCTTTAATAGAAGAATGGTGAGATTTGATAAGTGCTTAGACCATGTTCTAGAGGACATATGCGTCCCTGGAACCAAGTGGATAACCAATACAAAAGGTGTTCCAAATCAACTCAAGAGAGGAGATCTCAAACCAATTGCTAGGGGCTGGCTGGACTTCATTGGGTGATCTATATTGCCCACCAGTAACCGCTCTAAAGTCACTGTCAAAAGAGCAGTGATGATCCACTGCATTATGCTGGGAAACGAAGTGGAGATCCATCATCAGATTTCTTGTGAACTTTACACAATTGCAAACAAGAACTCCACTGACGCCAAATTGGCTTACCCAAACCTAATATCTCTGCTATGTAAAGATGCTGGGGTGAAGATGGGAGTGGATGAGTATATCCCAGTCGAGCAACCAATCACCAAAAAGTTAATGGAAGGACAACAAGTGCAGGATAACTCCATCAAAAGGAGGGCACAGGAGTTCCTCCCAGAAATCCCTCAGATTGATTACTGGACCCGCCTAGAAGCATCTGTCACCAAATTACAAGAAGCTATGGATCAACTGAAGGAAGAACAGCAGGTTCAAAATAGCATGCTCTGCAAACTGCTGAAGGAACAAGAGGAGCAGGGGCGTGAGTTACAGGAGCTGAAGTGCCAGAAGCTGTCTCTTGAAGGGCCAAGCACCCCACAGACTAAAGGAGCATCCATCTCCCAAAATAAAAGTTGTTGAGTCCTAATCTTAGTCTTAACTCGATGATAACTTTTACTATTAGAAATCTACCTTAGAAGTTATATGAGTAGTAGTAATTAGTATCTTTATTTTTATTTTTATTCCCCAAATAAGTTATAATTCATCTTTCTTATCATCATTGAACATGAATAAAATAGCAGATTTTTAGAATAAGAAGGCAATTTTATTTTCGAGTTCTTAATAAGAAAAATTCAAATTATTTATATGTGGTGGCAATACTTTTTGTTTTCTGAATGAATGCTTGAACAGTGCATATGTCTTTTGAATTTGTTGTTTATAAATGTTAAAATTGTTGGCTCTTGAAGAATGATGAAAAAGAGAAATGTTATTGATAATCTAAAAAATCATGAAATTGATTCTTGAAGCAAGAAAAAGTAGTGAAAAAAAAAAGGAGAAAAAAGAGAGAAAGCAGAAAAAGCTAGTAACCCTTTAAACCAAAAGGCAAGGGTAATGAAAAAGGGATCCAAGGCTTTGAGCATTAATGGATCGGAGGGCCCAAAGGAATAAAATCCTTGCCTAAGCGGCTAAACCAAGCTGTCCCTAACCGTGTGCTTGTGGCGTGAAGGTGTCAAGTGAAAAACTTGAGACTGAGCGGTTAAAGTCGTGGACCAAAGCAAAAAGAGTGTGCTTAAGAACTCTGGACACCTCTAACTGGGGACTTTAGCAAAGCTAAGTCACAATCTGAAAAGGTTCACCAAGTTATGTGTCTGTGGCATTTATGTATCTGGTGGTAATACTGGAAAACAAAGTGCTTAGGGCCACGGCCAAGACTCATAAAGTAGCTATGTTCTAGAATCAACATACTAAACTAGGAGAATCAATAACACTATCTGAATTCTGAGTTCCAATAGATGTCAATCATTCTGAACTTCAAAGGATAAAGGGAGGTGCCAAAACTGTTCGGAAGCAAAAAGCTACTAGCCCCGCTCATCTAATGAGAATTTGAGCTTCATATGAAACACTGAGATGTTATTGCCTCTTGATTTTCTTTCTATCCTGTTTTATTTATCTAGTTGCTTGAGGACAAGCAACAGTTTAAGTTTGGTGTTGTGATGAGCGGATATTTTATATACTTTTTGGGGATATTTTCATATAGTTTTTAGTACAATCTAGCTACTTTTTAGTATATTTTTATTAGTTTTTATGAAAAAATCACATTTCTAGATTTTAATCTGAGTTTGTATATTTTTCTGTGATTTAAGATATTTTCTGGCTGAAATTGAGGGACCTGAGCAAAAATCTGATTCAGAGGCTGAAAAAGAACTGCAGATGCTGTTGGATTCTGACCTCCCTACACTCGAAATGGATTTTTTTCTGGAGCTACAGAAGCCGAATTGACGCGCTCTCAATTGCGTTGGAAAGTATACATCCAAGGCTTTCCAGCAATATATAATAGTCCATACTTTGCCCAAGTTTTGACGATGCAAATTGGCGTTTAACGCCAAGTCTTTACCCTATTCTGGCGTTAAACACCAGAAACATGTTGCAAACCAGAATTAAACGCCAGAAACAGGCTACAACCTGGCGTTTAACTCCAAAAAAAAGTCGCTACACATGAAAGCTTCAATGCTCAGCCCAAGCACACACCAAGTGGGCCCCGAAAGTGGATTTCTACACTATCTATCTTAGTTTACTCAATTTCTGTAAACCTAGGTCACTAGCTTAGTATAAAAACTACTTTTAGAGATTTATTTGGCATCTCATGACATTTTTCACGTTTTACATTGTATGTCTACAGTATGAGTCTCTAAACTCCATGATTGGGGGTGAGGAGCTCTGCTGTGTCTCGATGAATTAATGCAATTACTTCTATTTTCTATTCAACACGCTTGTTTCTGTTCTAATATATTCACTCGTACCTAACCGTGAAGAATGTGATGATCCGTGACACTCATCATCATTCTAAACCTATGAAAGTGTTCCTGACAACCACTTACGTTCTATCTGTAATAGCTTGAGTGTATATCTCCTGGGCTCCTGGTTCAGGAGTTTGATTGCCTCTCCTGACAACAGAGCATTCAAACCCTTAATCCAGAGTCTTCGTGGTAAAAGCTAGAATCAATTGGCAGCATCCCTGAGATCCGGAGCGTCTAAACCTTGTCTGTGATATTTTGAGTAGGATTCAGGAAAGGATGATTGTGACGAGCTTCAAACTCACAAGTATTGGGCGTAGTGACAGACACAAAAGGATCAATGGATCTTATTCCAACACAAGTGAGAACCGACAGATGATTAGCCATGTACATGGACTCTTTTCACTGAGAGGACGGATGGTAGCCATTGACAACGGTGATCCACCAACATACAGCTTTCCATGGAAGGAGCCTTGCGTGTGTGAAGAAGAAGATGGGAGGAAAGCAGGGATCCAGAAGACGAAGCATCTCCAAAACCTCAATCTGTTCTCAATTACTGCATAACAAGTATTTATTTGATGCTTTTTTACTTTTTACTATTGAAATTAAGAATTACTATTGATATCCTGACTAAGTGTTACAAGATAACCATAGCTTGCTTTAAGCCGACAATCTCCGTGGGATCGACCCTTACTCACGTAAGTTATTACTTGGACGACCCAGTGCACTTGTTGGTTAGTGGTACGAGTTGTTAAACGTGTGATTTGCAATTCGTGCACCACGTACGCATACATCTGTGCATACGTACAGGTGCCAGCACGTGACCTCATTAATCCAATTCGCTGGCAGCAAATTTTGGGCCTCCAAAACCCAATCCAACACATTTCTAAAGCTCTTTAACCCTAATTCAAGAGGAGGCAAGGGGGGAGCAATTAGGTTTTAGGTTTTGCCATGTTGTAGGTTATTTTCTAGAGAGAGAAGCTCCCCCTTCTCTCTAGAATTAGGTTAGGTTTAGTTAATTTTCTCTTAGATTGATGCTTTAATTCTTGTCTTGATTTTGTTTCTTTACTACTTTCTTCTTCTAGCTTCTTACTTCTTTTAGTTTTACTTGTTATTTCTTTTATTTGGTTATTTTATTGTAATGAACTCTTGTTAATTTGAATTTCTATTAATGCAATTTAATGTTTCTTTGTTTATTGTTATTTAATTGAGCTGTTATTATTATTTTCTTGTATTTGGTAGCCTTAGATTTTATTATTATTGCAATTTAATATGATTTTATTTTCATGCACATCAAGTGTTTGATAAAATGTTTGGCTTAGTTTTTACCTAGTTTTCTTCACTCTTGGCTTGGAATTGAGGACTTTGGTGACCCTTGAGTCATTGATGTCCATTCTTGATTGATATATTAGAGTAGTTAGTTGATTTGGTTTCCACTAACTCTAAGTCTTCCATTAATAGAGTTGGCTAGGACTTGTGGATTGAAATCAATTATGCCTATTTGACTTATCCTCGATGTTAGGGTTGACTAAGTAGGATTAACTCTTCAAAATCATCATATGCTTGTAGTCAATGGCTAGGATAGGTAACCTTGACTCTCAATCCTTTCCAAGAGGTTTTTTAGCATTTGAATTTCCCTTTTCTTGCTTTAATCATTTCCCGTTTAATTTCTTACATGTTTGTTTGCTTTCTTGCTATTTGCATTTTTTGTCTCTTGCAATCTCAAAACCCCGTTTCCTCCATAGCCAATAATAGAACATTTCATTTGCAACTCCTAGGGAAGACGACTCGGGATTTAAAACTCCCGGTAAATTTTGTGTTGATTGTGACATCTTTGATTTAAACTTTGATGTTGGTCAATTGTTGGGTTTGGTACTATACTTGCAACGCCAATTCTATTTTGAGAAAAATTATTAACCCACTTTGGGCCATCATCACTTGTTCCCAAGTAACCAAAAACAAAATAAGATAAAGAAGAGCGGATTACAATGACTCTCAGAGCTCTCAATGAAGCTTAGCTCCGCTTATTTGAATGGGGCAATTAGCTTCTTGATTTCTGAAAAGGTTTGGAATCTCACTTTCCTTTGAAGGTCAGAAATATTGTCATCTCTTGGAATTGGAATTCGGATGATATTATTGATTCTCCTAGTTGAGTTTTTCTTGATTCTTGACCCACAGCTTCTTTTGGTGCTTTGCACCTTTGAGCCTAGCCGTGACCCTAACCGTTTTATTTTCCAGTATTACCACCGGATACATAAACGCCACAGGCACTTAACTGGGTGAACCCAATTGGATTGTAATTCAGCTTTGCTAGAATTCCCAGACAGTGGTACCCAGGGTTCTTAGGTATACTCTTTGCTTTCTTTTGCATTGGATCACGACTTTAATCGCTCAGTCTCAAACTTTTCACTTGACACCTTCACGCCACAAGCATATAGTCAGGGAAAGCAGTTCATTTGAACTTTTAGGCCTTTTTATTGTGAAGCCTTCCTAACCATTGATGCTCAAAGCCTTAGATCCGAGCTCTCCTTTTCCTTCATTTTGAGCTTTATTGGATTTTTCTCTTACTTTTTCTTTTGGCTTTTTCTTTTGATTTTTCTTTTTCTCTTCTCTTTTTTTTCTTTTTGCTTTGCCTTTTTCTGCTGTTTCTTTTGCTCCAAGAATAAACTATTTTTTATTTTTCAGAGAATCAATAATACTTCTCTAAATCTACTATTCTTCAAGAGCCAATACACTAAACTTCACTATCAAATATGCACAGTTAATTCATACATTCAGAAAATTAATGCAAAGCCACCACATCAAAATAATTAGAACATAGTCATGATGTACTTGAAAATCATGCATTCACCACTTCTTAAAAAAATTTTCTTTTAAATTTGGTGAGGGATACATTGGATATCTTATAACCGTGAAGTACTTGAAAATAAATAACTAAAGCAAAATCCTAAGAGTGATTATGCAAAAGCTAGAATAGAAATAAAAAAAATGGAATGAAATACTGAAAAATAGAAAGAAAGGGGAATGAAACTCAACCACCTTAGTATTGATGGTTGCTTAGGCTATGCATCTGTGAAGATGATTCAGCTTCCCTTGGTGCCGTTGATAATAATAAAAACCTAGAGCTCACTCTGCAACACCAAACTTAAAAAATTTGCTTGTCCTCAAGCAAAGAAAACTGAAAACATAAGGTAAGAGTGTTAGAGAGGGATGAAGAATTCTAGCGTTCAACGCCAAGAATGGGCATTGAACGCCCAAAGGGGACCGAAAATTGGTCCAGAGCTCCTTCTGAATGGGCGTTAGACGCCCCAGTTGCTCCTATTTTTGCGTTCAATACCAATAAGTACTTCTCAGTGGACGTTGAACGCCCAGTTTCCTCCTTGTCTGGCGTTCGTTCAACGCTAGCAAGGGGCTCTCCCTAGGGTGTTCTGTTTTCCATCTCAAGCGTCTCTGTCTCTGTTCTAAGTGTCTACTCTTGGTTGGGTTGCCTCCCAATAAGCGCTTCCTTAATGTCATTAGCTGAACTTTACTGTACTCATGTTAGCAGCAGGGTAGATCTCTCTTGCTCAACCTCACCATCCAAGTAGTGTTTCACTCTCTGGCCATTAACTGTGAATCTTTCATCGGAATATCTGCTTTGAAGTTCTACATGACCATAAGGTGACACTGCAGTGACCACAAAAGGTCCTGTCCAACATGACTTGAGCTTCCCTGGGAAGAGATTGAGTCTAGAATTGAAGAGTAAAATTTTCTGGCCAAGTTCAAAGACTCTGGAAGATATCTTCCTGTCATGCCACTTTTTGGCTCTTTCCTTATAGAATTTTGCATTCTCGAATGTAGCATGCCGGAATTCATCCAACTCATTCAGCTGGAGCAACCTTTTCTCTCCTACTGCTTTAGCATCAAAGCTGAGAAATCTGGTTGCCTAGTAGTCCCTATGTTCTAGTTCCACTGGTAAATGACATGCTTTCCCACAAACCAATTGGTATGGTGACATGTCTTGTATGCCCATAGAGCATCATCGAGCTTTCTTGCCCAATCTTTTCTAGAGGTGTTCACTGTTCTTTCTAGGATTATTTTTAGTTCCCTGTTGGAGATCTCAGCTTGCCCATTTATATGTTGATGATATGGAGTTACTACTCTGTGGTGAACACTATAACGGTGTAGTAAGGAGTCAAGCTGTCTGTTACAGAAATGACAGCCTCCATCACTAATCAGTGTCCTTAGGACACCAAACCTGCTGAAGATGTGTTTCTAAAGAAACTTCATCACTACTCGAGTATTATTAGTGGGTGATGCAACTGCCTCAACCCATTTAAACATGTAATCCACTGCCACAAGGATGTAGGTGTTTGAATATGAAGGTGGGAAAGGTCCTATGAAGTCTATACCCCATACATCAAACAGCTCAACCTCTAGGATCCCTTGCTAGGGCATGTCATGACTATGAGGGAGATTGCCAGCCCTTTGGCAATTATCACAGTCACGCACAAACTTTCGGGCATCCTTGAAGAGTGTTGGCCAGTAGAAGCCACTTTGAAGGACTTTGGCGACTATCCGCTCACCTCCGAAGTGTCCTCCATAGTCTGAGCCATGGTAATGCCATAAGATCTTCTGTGCTTCTTCTTCATATACACAACGGCGGATCATTCCGTCTGAGCATCTCTTGAAAAGATATGGTTCATCCCACAAGTAGTACTTTGCATCGTGCATGAGCTTCCGAGCTTGTTGTCTACTGTATTATTTGGGGATTAGCCTTATGGCCTTGTAATTTTGCAATGTCTGCAAACCAAGGTGTTGTCCGAATTGCAAAGAGTTGCTCATCAGGAAAGGTTTCGGATACCTCAGTAGAGGGAGGTGATATCCCTGCTACTGGTTCAATCCGAGACAAGTGGTCAGCCACTTGATTTTCTGATCCTTTTTTGTCTCTGATTTCTATATCAAACTCTTATAGGAGTAGCACCCGTCTTATCAGCCTTGGCTTAGAATCCTGCTTGGTGAGGAGATATTTGAGAGCAGCATGGTCAGTGTAGATAATGACCTTAGATCCTATCAAATAAGATATGAACTTGTCAATGGCATAGACCACTGCAAGTAATTCCTTCTCTGTGGTGGTGTAATTCCTCTGTGCGTTATTTAAAACATGACTGGCATAATAAATGACATGCAGGAGCTTATCATATCTCTATCCCAGGACTACGCCAATGGCATGGTCACTGGCATCACACATCAGTTCGAATGGCAAGTCCCAATTGGGTGCAGAAATGATGGGTGTAGTGATAAGCTTGGCTTTTAGAGTTTCAAAGGCATGCAGGCACTTTTTGTTAAAGACAAAAGGAGTATCAGTGGCTAGGAGATTGCACAGGGGCTTTGCAATTTTAGAAGAATCATTTATAAACCTCCTGTAAAATTCCACATGTCCCAGGAAACTTCTGATTGCCTTAACATTAGTTGGTGGTGGTAATCTTTCAATTACTTCCACCTTAGTTTGATCCACCTCTATCCCTTTATTTGAAATCCGATATCCAAGAACAATTCCTTCAGTCACCATGAAGTGGCATTTTTTCCAGTTTAAAACCAGATTTGTTTCTTGGCATCGTTTCAGAACTAAGGCCAGATGGTTAAGGCAAGCATCAAAGGAATCACCGAAGACAGAAAAGTCATCTATGAATACTTCAAGGAATTTCTCAACCATATCGGAGAAATGGAGATCATAAACCTTTGAAAGGTTGCAAGTGCATTGCACAAGCCAAATGGCATTCTTCTGTAAGCAAACACCCCATATGGGCAAGTGTATGTTATCTTTTTTTAGTTTTGAGGGTCTACTGCAATTTGATTGTAGCCTGAATAACCATCCAGGAAGCAGTAGAATGCATGCCCTGCCAGTCTCTCCATCATCTGATCTATGAATGGTAAAGGAAAATGATCCTTTCTTGTGGCATTGTTAAGTCTCCTATAGTCAATGCACATACGCCACCCTGTAACTGTTCTTGTGAGAATCAGTTCGTTTTTTTCAACCACTGTCATTCCTCCCTTCTTGGGTACAACTTGAACAGGGCCCACCTAGGGGCAGTCTGAAATAGGATAGATAATCCCAGCCTCTCAGATTTTTTATGACTTCTTTTTGCACTACTTCCTTCATGGATAGATTTAGTCGCCTTTGTGGTTGCTGACTGATGCGTACGCATCAGTGGTCGACGCTCCTAGAATAGCTGAGCAAGTGTACTGGGTTATCCAAGTACTACCTGATCGAGTCAGGGTCGATCCCACGAGGATTGTGGTTTGAAGCAAGCTATAGTTATCTTGCAGATCTTAGTCAGGTGAGTAGGAGTTGTTGGTATGTTGTTTAATTGCATAAAAGAAATAATGAGATCTGAACTAGGTTGACCTGTTTACAATGATAAGAAGATGGTTAAGGCTTGGAGATGCTTTGCCCTTCTGGATTAACTCTGGTCTTATTGTCTTCTTCAATTGTGAATAATTTCTTCTATGGCAGGCTGTATGTGATTATCACCGGTTGAGAGGTCGCCACTGCTCCTCCAGATCTGAACCCCAGGATTAGTGTGGATCCATTCTGATTGAGAGTGAAGCTCCTGCAGTCCATTCTCCTTAATGATCCTACTCAAAACGCCACAGATAAGGTCGGATCTTCCGGATCAGAGAATGCTGCGCCTTTGGGTTCTAGCCTCTACCACAGAGACCCTAATCTTCCCATACCTCATCTAAACTGGTGTCTCGAGAAGTCCCCAACGATGTCATAGATTAGCCGTCTAAGAGATGTATAATCAAGCTAGTGGTTCGATGCTTTCCAATTACGTATTCACACAAACCCAAGAAGAACACGGGTGGTTGTCTGGAACGCAGTCTTAGTATGAAGAATGAAGATGATTGTCACGGGTCATCCCATTCATCAAGTTAAAGAACGAAGATACATCTTAAAATTGAATCAAACATGGATTGAAAAGAAACAGTAATACTTTTATTGATCCATAAAACTCAGCAGGACTCCTCTCCTCAACCTAGGAGGTTTAGAAACTTATACTGATAGAAAATACAATGTGTAAAATGAAATATGGCTGATCTTTCCTTTTGAGGATCGTGTAAAAGTCTTTAAATACTAAACTAATGACTAAAGATTACATAAGAAAGGGTAAAAGAGTCTTTTAGTGCTAAAATCCACTTCTAGGGCCCACTCAGTGAGTGTTTGGGCTGAGCTTTAATAAGATCCATGTGCTAGGAGGCCTCTAGGGCGTTGAACGCTGCCTAGGGGGTCCTCTTTGGGCGTTTGGACGCTGGTCTCCTCCTTTTGGGCGCCGGATGCCTGGACTGGGCAATGAGGTTGGCGTTGAACGCCAGTTTTGGGCCTTCAATTCTGAATCAAAGTATGAACTATTATACATTGCTAGAAATCTCTGGAAGTCGGCTTTCCATAGCCAATGAGAACGCTCTATTTGGACTTCTGTAGCTCCAAAAAAGATCTTTCGAGTGCAAGGAGGTCAGATTTGGACAGCATCTGCAGTGCTTTCTCTGTCTCTGAATCAGACTTTTGCTCTAGCTCCTCAATTTTTGCCAAAAATTATCTGAAATTGCATAAAAACACACAAACTCAACGTAGAATCCAAAAGTGTGAATTTTACAGTAAAACCTATGAAAACTTAATAAAACTTAAACAAAACATGCTAAAAATTATATGAAAATGATGCCAAAAAGCATATAAAATATCCGCTCATCACAACACCAAACTTAAACTATTGCTTGTCCCCAAGCAACTAAAAATATAGTAAGATAAAAAGAAGAGTAAGATATAATAAATCTCATAGTTTCCAATGAAGCTCAGTTTCAATTAGATGAGCGGGACTTAGTAGCTTTTTGCTTCTGAACAGTTTTAGCATCTCACTATCCACTGAAACTCAGAAATGTTGGTCTCTTTAGGAACTTAGAATCCAGATGATATTATTGACTCTCCTAGTTCAGTTCTTTTTTATTCTTGAACACAGCTTTTAGAGTCTTGGGCATGACCCTAAGCACTTTGTTTTCCAGTATTACCACTTGATACATAAATGCCACAGACACTTTAAGTGGGTGAACCCTTTTGGATTGTGATTTAGCTTTGCTAGAATCCCCAGATAGAGGTGTCTAGAGTTCTTAAGCACACTCTTAGGATCTTTGGATCCTTTTTACCCTTGCCTTTTAGTTTAAAGGGTTACTGGCTTTTTGCTCTTGCCTTTTGGTTTAAAGAGCTATTGGCTTTTTCTGCTTCTTTCTTTTTTTATTTATTTTTTCTTTTTTTTTGCAATTTTATTATTTTTTGCATGCATATATTATTTTTTTTTCTTTTGCAACATGCTTTTTCTTTTTCTTTTTGCTGCATTTTCTTGCTTCAAGAATCAATTTTTGGATTTTTTAGATTACCAATAATACTTTTCCTTTTTCATCATTCTTTCAAGAGCCAACATTTTAAAATTTCAACTTCAAATATGCACTGTTATTCATACATTCAGAAAATAAAAGCAATGCCACCACATCAAAATAATTGAACTATTCTTATTTTATAACTTGAAATTCATGTATCTATCAATTCTTTTCAATTAAAAATTTCCTTTAAGCAAAGTGAGAGACATATGGAACATTTTATAAATTTAAGACATAGATAAAAGTGATCATGCAATAAGAACAAGAGAACAGACAATACAACATAACAGAAACAGAAAAAAATGACATAAGGAGAGGGGATTAAGAGAACGAATCCACCTTAATAGTGGTGGCTAGTGCTCCTCTTTGAGGATCCAATGTAGTGTTGATCTCTTCAATGTCACTCTTTTGTCTTTATTGTTCTTCCTTCATAGCCCTTTGGTCTTCTCTAATTTCATTGAGAATGGTGGAATGCTCTTGATGCTCCATCCTCAACTGATTCATGTTAGAGCTTAATTCTCCCATAGAAGTATGCCATTAATCCCAATAGCTTTGAGGAGGAAAATACATCCCTTGAGGCATCTCAGAGATCTCATGCTGAGACAGTTGCACAGGCTCATGTGCATGCTCTCTAGTTTGCTCCATCCTCTTCTTAGTGATGGGCTTGTCCTCCTCAATGGAGATATCTCCCTCTATGACAATTCCAGCTAAATTGCATAGATGACAGATGAGGTATGGGAATGCCAAACTTGCTTTGGTGGAAGGCTTCTCAGCTATCTTGTATAATTTTTGAGGAATCACCTCATGTACTTCTACCTCACTTCCAATCATGATGCAATGGATCATGATGGCTCTTTCAAGGGTCACTTCTGACCGGTTGCTAGTGGGGTTGATAGATCGTTGGATGAATTCCACCCATCCTCTAGCTATGGGCTTGAGGTCAAGCCTTCTTAGTTAAATGGGCTTGCCTTGGGAATCCCTTTTCCACTGTGCTCGTTCCACACAAATGTCTGAGAGCACTTGATCCAGTCTTTGATCAAAGTTGACTCTTCTAGTATAAGGATGTGGGTCTCCTTGCATTAGAGGCAAGTTGAACGCCAACCTCACACTTTCCGAGTTGAAATATAAGATTCTTGATGAATCCATATTTGATGATGATTTTTGGTTATAATTGAATGGATTTTCATCACATAAACTCACACTTATTCCCTTGAATAGCATGCTTTTGATCTCTCCTCTCCATTTGTGCTTGATCATGAAAATATGCTCTTTTATACTTAATTTAATCTATTTTATTCCATTTGCCTTCCATTCGATGCCCTGATGTTGTTGGTGAGTTCTTTCAGCTATATAAGGTAGGAATGAATCGGAGAAAATGGAAGAAGAGCATGCAAAGAGGAGGAAGCAAGAGAAATCAAAGGAGTGAGCTCAGAGATGTGTGCGTGCGCACAGCTACCTGTGCATATGCACAGCCACCCAAGTAGAGCGCGTGGATTGCATCGAGCGCGTCGCGCGTCTAGCCAAGCATCGCATAGTGTGCGTACGCACGGCTGCTTGTGCGTACGCACAGGCCTGGATTTCTCGCGAAGTGTGCGGACGCACGTGTCTATGCGTCCGCACAGGTGTCCGCACATGACTTCATTAAAATATCATGTGCCTCGCAATTTGAGGGCTTTGGAGGCCCATTTATGAAGACTTCTAGCTCATATTGGAGGGGGAAATGAACACATGGGAGAGCATATCATTAAGTATAGTTTAGGAGTAGTAGTAGGATATTTTAGTTTAGTTTTTCTCTAAGTTTTTCATCATCTCTATTAGGGTTTATATTAGGGTTTTACATTCAAGTGCCATTTCCATTTTTTATCTTGGATTTTGCAAGCTTTCATTGTAAGTATTTCCTTGTTATTACTCTTTATAGTTACATTGTCATTACTCTTTCTTCTAATTCAAGTTATAGTTCAATTTTGCTTTTCTCTTGCAATTTCAATTTCTTGTTGATGAATTTGATGTTGGATGTTGATTATATACTCTCTTGTGTTATCTTTGTTGATTGAGATTAATTGTTGCTTTTAGTTTCAAGTCTTTACTCATTTTTCTCATGTTTAAGCTTTTTGCCCACCAAGTGTTTGACAAAAGGTCAAACATGGTTCTAGGGTAAATTTTTGGTTCTTGGCTTGCGTAAAGTAAGCAATTGGGTTCCTAGAGTTGGAATGTCCAATATTTAGTTTAAATTCTTGGGTTGTTAATTGTTCTTGTTCCCACTAACGCTAATTTGTTGCTAAGGTAATTAGCAAGCAAGTTAGGATTTGTGGGTTAAGGACACTTATGCTCATTTAACTTACTTTCCGATGTGAGAGTTGATCAAGTGAGACTAATCCATTATAATTGTCATAGTTGTGGTTCTAACAAGGAAAGGACCCTTAGCTCATTCCAAGCCAAGACTCTTTTTGATGCTTTCAATCTTTTATACCTTTATATGTTGATTTCTTTTATACTTTACTTGTTTATATTACATAGTCGGTTCTTTAATTTATTGATTAGTTCAATCATTGCAATTTTGCATGTTCTTTTATTGCTTTATATGTTTATTTCTTCATTCACAAACCATTGATCACTACAACTGGAATTGCACACTCGTTGTTCTAAAGTGCTCCTAGGGAGACGACTCGGGAGTCTAATACTCTCAGTTTTAATTTGGTTTTGCTTGTGACATATCTTGTGAATTTCTAATTTGATCCGAGGGGCCAATTCGTCTGGTTGGAACTATACTTGCAACGTTAAATCCGTTTTCTTTGGATAACCGAGTTCCTAACCCACATGCAAATTGATCCTAGCCCCTCCATCAAATTTTGGCGCCGTTGCCGGGGAGTTCACTTTATGTGCAATGAGTGCTACTATTTTGGTTGTTGTAAATATGTGAATATTGTGAATACTTGATTTTGGTTTGCTACTTGGCTTTAATTATAGATACCATATTCCTCTTTAGTTAACTTTAGTAGTCTTTGATTGTTAAGTTGGTTCTTGTTTACTTGTCTATTTTTGTTTTGCCCTTCATAATTGCATGGTTTTATTGCCTCCTCAGTTGAATGACACGGTCACTTCCAGACCCGAGCTTGGCCACTTTTGATCCGAAAATTGAAAGAACTTTAACTCGTTTAAGGTAAGCTCGGCGCCGGCTAGCTTTTGTGGATAGTGAATCGAGTTCCCTTGAGGAGCACTCCCATTCACTATCACCAACCATCCGTGACCATCATTTTCCAATCAACGGGGAGACTCTATATTCATCTATGGGGAGTACTGAATTCTCTTTGAGTGACTCAGGTGATACTGATATGGCAGACCCGCCTAGAAGAATCACCTTGAAAGAGGCTGGAGCTCCTGATCTTAACTTACAACCACTTCAAATCTTGTATCCGGCCTTAGATCTAAATTTTGAGCTCAAGTTTGGCACGATAAACTTGCTCCCTAAATACAATGGGTTGCCTGGAGATGATCTCTTGAAGAATCTCAAGGATTTCCAAGTTGCTTGTGCAATCGCAAGAAGACATGAGGCCGATGAAGCTGCAGTGTTGGTCTTTGCCTTTTCTTTCTCTTTGGAAGAAAAAGTGAAGGAGTGATTTTATACTCAGACGGGTGAAATTAGATCCAACTGGGACTTGTTGCGTAAAGAGTTTTTAGAAAAGTTCTACCCTCCCTAGAAAATAGACAAGTTGCGAAGAGAGATTTCTTGCATTGTGCAACGGGATGGGGAAACTTTGTATGAGTATTGGGAGAGATTGAAGAAGTTGCTAGAGTCTTGCCCTCACCATCGGATTGATGAGTTGGTTCTTATCAGTTATTTCTGTCAAGGAATGCATCACCAAGACAAGCTTCTCCCTAACGCCGCGAGTGAAGGTTCATTGACTAAGAACAAGACCGCTGCGGAGGCATGGAAAGTTATATCAGACTTGGCGGACTCCACTCTGCACTCAAGGGGGAGGAGCCCACAACCGAAAGCTATGAATGAAATTTCTCCCTCCGGAGATGCTATTTTAACCAAGACCCTTGGTGAAATGACAATTATGTTGCAACAACTCACCCAAGGACAACAAATTCCTCAAGCTTTGATAAGTGCTCAACCTCAACCTCAAAGGATCGAAGGACCACCAAGGGTATGTGGTATGTGTGCGTGTAACACTCATTACACCGATGAGTGTCCTCAGCTCCAAGAGGACACTACATTGCTGGTAGCTAACTCTTACCCACAAAAACCAAATTACACCCAAGGATCCAACCAACATGGAGGAAACCAAAACCAAGGGTGGAGGGATAACTCAAACCAAAGGTAGAACCAAGTTCCTCAAGCTCATCCCAACCAAAACGCCCAAGTCTACTACTATCAACAACCCCAAGGCCAACCACAATACCAACAAACATACCAACAACCCCCACAATCTCAACCTCAAGGGAAGTACCAACACCCACATAGTAGGCCTAGCCCTCTTCAAGTTAACCAAGCCCTTCCCTCCAACCAACCTCACATGAATGACACAATTCACACCTTCATGCAAGAACAACGAGAGTTCCACAAGAAACAAGAAGCATATATGGCTACAATAGCCGATGCCCTCTCCTGTTTGACTCTCCCTCCTCAAACCGCACAAAACACCCAACAAGCTTCAACCTCAAGTAGTTTGCCCTCCCAACCCCAACCCAATCCGAAGGGTAGTATCAATGCCATTACCCTTAGGAGCGGCACTAAATTGGATAAGAATGTTGCTATACCTACAAAGTTGAGTGAGGAGACAAACAATGAAGATGTGGAAGATGAAGTGGAGGTCATGAGGGATGAGGATGAAGGTGTTGATAAAAGCAAGGAAGAGCCACCCAAGGTCAAGGAGCCAAAGAGAAAGACTTTGCTTGAAGAGCCTTTGCCCATTCCATTACCAACTTTAGCCAAGAAGGCCAAGAAACAAGAAGAGATTGACCTCACTATGGTAGAAGTTTTCAAGAAGGTTGAAGTCACCGTCCCTCTCTTCCAAGCAATTCAACAAGTGTTGAGATATAACAAATTCCTTAAAGATGTTTGCACTCACAAAGAGAAGCTTGGAAACCTCAACACAAGGCCGGTAGATGATTCTATTTCCTCTTTACTTCCTGAAAAATGCAATGATTCCGGCCCATGTATGGTCACTTATTTGACTGGCGGGAAAAAATTCATGGACTGTATGTGTGATCTAGGGGCGTGTGTGAGCATTATGCTACTCCCCATTTATGAAAGATTGAATTTGTCACCCCTAAAGAGGTCCGGGGCGAGGTTTGTACTAGCCGACAAGAGTATTGTGTCCGTTGTTGGGATCGCCGAAAATGTCCTAGTCAATATTCAAGGATTGCTCTTTC
This sequence comes from Arachis ipaensis, assembly GCF_059453495.1. Classification (NCBI taxonomy): domain Eukaryota; kingdom Viridiplantae; phylum Streptophyta; class Magnoliopsida; order Fabales; family Fabaceae; genus Arachis; species Arachis ipaensis. The sequence continues at coordinate 70,090,213 of NC_142438.1, forward strand.
CAGTTGATTTTAACATTTTGGAGACACCCCCATTGACTCAAACAAGCCATCATCCATACTCCTTGGAAGGCCATTCTTAAAGACAGCCCGTTGATGTGAGAACTTTTGTCGATATAGAATTTCCTCAATTGAATGAATTCTCGTTGCAAGTATAGTTCTACACCAACAAAGAATCCTCACATGCAAAAATTTGGTTGTCACAAGTACAAACCCCAAATAAGAATTAAACGAAGTATTTAGACTCCGGGTCGTCTCACAAGAAATTGCAATGAAGTGTCTTCAAGCTTGAAATCCACCTCTTGTTCAATGTCGCCTAGCTCTTTAACCACTTCTTCCGGCTCAGTTATCTTAACTTCCTCCCCTTGTGCCAATTCTTGCTTCAACTCCTCTTCTTCACCTTGAAGCTCTAAACTCACTCCCTCACTATGCTCCTTGATTGCTTCTCCATATTCAACAATGGGAGAGCCTTGATCATATAGGCTTAGGCGGGATGAGACCATATGGCTAACGGCTTCCGCTAGGATAGCCATCTTGGCTCCTAGCTCCTTAAACTCCTTTTCCATCCCCTCTTGTTGCCTTTGCATATGAGAGTCAAGATCTCTTAATTCTAGCATAAGGGCTTCATCGGGGGGCGGTGGTGGAAGAGAGAGTTCATTGTTTGAGAGGAAAGTTTCATGATTGGAAGTTGGTTCACCTTGGTAAGGGTATGGAGTTGGTGTATATTGAGGTGGTTCTTGAGAGTAGTTGTGTTGGAATTGTGGTGGTTCTATGTATAGTTCATATGGCTCATAAGGTGGTTGGTAGGGTGGATAAGGATTAGGGCCATATGGAGGTGTTTGGTGAAAAGGGGCTTGTGAGTAAGGTGGTTCAAAATTATGTTGAGGGGGTGGTTCATAGGCATATGGTGGTGGTTGTTGACAATCACAATAAGGGTCACCACATCCATTAGATTGATATGTATTAGGATGAGAGTTATACCCATAAGAATTCGGAGGTTGTTGTTGCCAAGAAGGGTGATCAATCCCTTGAGGCTCTTCCCACCTTTGATTATTCCATCCTTGATGTATATTGTCATTAAAGTTTCCATTTCCTACAACATAATTTGAGTCAAACTCATAGCCAAAGGGATGAGAATTCATATAGCAAATAAAAACAAAAGCTAACAAAAATAAGCAACAAAGTCCTAAGCCTAACAAAAAGTAACAAATAAGCAAAAGGCAAACATATTCACATATTCACAATAGCCAATAACATAACACCATTGCAACTCCCCGGCAACGGCGCCATTTTGATGTGAGAACTTTTGTCGATATAGAATTTCCTCAATTGAATGAATTCTCGTTGCAAGTATAGTTCTACACCAACAAAGAATCCTCACATGCAAAAATTTGGTTGTCACAAGTACAAACCCCAAATAAGAATTAACTGAAGTATTTAGACTCCGGGTCGTCTCACAAGGAATTGCAATGAAGTGCTCAATTATTAGCTATGAGGATGCAATGGGTTTGATTTTATATTTTTGCAAGAAAGTAAAGGGGCAAGAATTAAATGACAAGAAGAATAAATCAAGCAAGTAACTAAAGAAAGCAAGTAATAAAGAGAGACATTCATGACAAGGATTGAGATCATAGGCTTTCCATCCTAGTCACTAATAACAATAATTAACAAGAATTTATCTTATTACGTCATCCCCAATGATGGAAGAAGATATAGGTTATCTTCCATGAGAGAAAGTCTAATAAGACTAGCTAATCTCAATCTAAAAGTCCTAATCACCTTCTAATTGAATTAGCAAGAGATTAGAGTCAATGGAAATCATGCTAGCCAACAACTCTAGATCACCAATATAAGTTGGGTTTTCATGACTCAAGATTACCTAATTACTCTTTCCAAGCCAAGAATGCTCAAAATCTACTCTAAATCCCAACCAAGCATTTTGTCAAACACTTGGTGGGTACAAATGGAAAGTATGGTAAAAGTGCAAGAATAATAAATCTACCAACTACCAATTGCAAGAAAAGTAAATCAACAACTCAAATCATCAATTAAAAGAACATCAAACATTAAATTTCATTAAAAGAGATCTAAATCCAACATAAGCATCCATGAACATAAAAGAGAGCATAAAAGGGAAATTAACATCATAAACTAAGAGAATGGAAGTGTAGAAGCAAGAAATCATAAAGGAAACAAGATGAAAAGATGAGCTTGAACCTAGATCTAGGAGAGATTAACCTAACCTAATTCTAGAGAGAAGATAGAGCTTCTCTCTCTAAAAACTAACCTACATGATGCCAAAACTACAAACAATTGCTCCCCCCTTTCCCAAGCTTGAATTCTGCATGAAATAGCATCAGAAATGGGTTGGATTGGGTCCAAAATGAGCTAGAAATCACCCCTAACGAGTTGCCCAAAGTGGACCCACGCTGCTCTATCGGCGTGCACGCATACAGTGCATGTGCGCATCCCTAGACGTTAGGCAACTATGAAAAATTTTATATCATTTTGAAGCCCCGGATGTTAGCTTTCCAACACAACTAGAACCATCTCATTTGGACCTCTGTAGCTCATGTTATGGTCGATTGAGTGCGAAGAGGTCAGGCTTGACAGCTTTACGGTTCCTTCATTTCTTCATGAGTTCTCCCACTTTGCATGCTTTTCTCCTCACTTCTTCCATCCAATACTTGCCTTATGAACCTGAAATCACTCAACAAACACATCAAGGCATAGAATGGAATTAAAGTGAATTGAATTTAGCTATTTTAAGGCCTAAAAATCATGTTTTTACATTTAAGCACAAATCAAAGGAGAATGGCAAAACCATGCTATTTCATTGAATAAATGTGAGAAAAGGTGATAAAATCCCCCAAATTAAGCACAAGATAAACCACAAAATTGGGGTTTATTACCCGTTTCAAGCTAGATGCACATTCGGGGGTCTATTCTTTTAAGGCGGATGGCAAGTTAGTCAATTTCACCTTGGAGGAATCCAACAAGCCCGTTCTTGAGGCGTATTCTATTTTTGGCTGTGATGTAGTTAAAGAGCAAGTCATTGAGGGTGGCAAGGAGCAAAAAGAAGAGGATGTTCCTTCAAAGGATCATACTCATCACACTCAACCCAAAAATTCCAAGGAGTTGGAGATCTTCCTCCTTGGTGAAGTTCCCAAGTGAACAATGAAGCCATGCAAGTCCAACTTAGGACTCTAAACCAAAGTGCTTGGTGGGAGACACCCCACCATGGTGACATTATTCCAACTCTATCTCTTGTTTATAGTCTTTTGCCTTATTTGCTTTTTTTGTGATATAATGGATAGTTTAGGTTTGATTTGATGAATTTTGAGTTGCTCAAGTTGTATTGCTTATGGACTGTGAATTTGTGCTTATTTGAATGGTTTGGGGTTGGTATGTTGATGTGCTAAGGGTAGGAACCTAAGTTTTGAAGAGAAAAAAAAATTTTCTGAAACAGGGCATCTATGCGTCTGCACCCACCTGTGCGTCCGCACAACCCTGAATTTTTCGCCATCTGTGCGAACGCACCAGCCTGTGCGCCCGCACGAGCTTTGCTTTGCCCTCTGGTCGCAGCTCCAGCACAGCCTGTGCATGCGTGCTACCAGTTTTCCTTACCCTCAGCGAGCGCTCATCCGCGTGCGCCCGCACGCACTCCCTTTCATGCTCCATCTGTGCGGCCGCACAGACGTGTGCATCCGCACACAACTTGAGAGCCCCTCTGTTGGCAGCGAGGGAACAGCTTGTGCATGGGCACAACCCGCCCCATTCCCAACCTCTGTGCGTGCGCACGAACCTGTGTGCGGATGCACGCGAGCCTTTGTCCTCAAGCTAAAAAAAAACTCTCTGTGCGGTCGCACGTCTTTGTGCATCCGCACGTCCTTTTACAACCCCTCTGGTCGCAGCGATCGCACGCTGTGTGCGTTCGCACCCTTCTAAGTTTTCATCTCTGTGCGTCTGCACAGGACGCGTTCTGGGCAATATCAAGGCAACCTGCCCTGTTGAGAGGCAGCCTTCTCTTTTCTTTTTCTCTTCATAGCTGCCCTCTCTCCCACTTCTCTGCCCAGCCTCGCCGGTCTTGGCTGCCGTCGTCGCCGGCGCTGCCAGTCCACCACCGGCGACCACACTCTCCTTTTCTTTTCCTTCTTCCTTTCCTTCTCTTTTCTAAACACATCCGGTGAGTTCCCTCTTTCAGTGTTGCTTTCTTTTTTCGGCGAACCCAACCGCTGTGATTTTGCAGTGGCTATAAGAAGTGTCATTGTTTCCCACCTCATTCTTGTCTTCTCAACCTCTATATCTAAGGTTCTTGTTTTCTTTTTCTCTTTATATTAAATATTTTTGTGATTGTTTCCATTCCTTTCTTATTGTTTAGATTTAATTAGTTGCTTTCTTTCTTGTTTCCTTGATTTGCAAAGTGTTGTTGTTTGATTTTTGGGATAGGTTATGATTGAATCTGAGCTTAATTATGATGAACTTGCACATTGCATACCACATGTTCGATAAAATGCCTCAATGAACACTTTGTTTGATTCATATGACTTGGCCATCATATGTCTTCAATTTATCTCTTGTTAGGCATATTGTATGAATTGTGCAACTTCTATTATGACTTTTGATGGTTATTAAGTAAACCCACCAATGTATTCCTTCGTTTGTTCATGTGCAATTCGTGGTTACAAATGCATTGTGTATATGAATTCATTTGTCGTTGTTCATCAAAATTTTTGATTCGGTAATCACTATACAATGGCTCAACCTTAGTTGATGTCTTGATTAAACATCTTTTGCACTCAAATTAAGACCATTGTATGTGGGATTACCACTTCTTGAGAATGAACAATTGCTAATTCCCTTTTGGTGCTTGCTTAAGGCTTCAGTTGTTAATTGTTTAAGGGTGTGATTGCAGTGATGGCCAGCCGGTGTGTATATTCCAACCGCACGCATTATTGGAATATATACACCGTGTTTTTGTAAATCACACCATTTGTATAAGCTTCTTTTAAAGTTATTAGTGCTTCCTCAATGATTTTTACTTTAATGTTGCCCTATGATCTCGAAATTCCTTTGTTTGTATTTTCAGGATGCGAAAGAAGGGTAAGGCACCGGTTTCTGCGCCGGTTGAGCAAACTACCGCTCACTCTCCTGATATATGGTGGAATCGCCACGGTGATAAACTGGATACCTTGGTGAACCGAAGAGCCGACTCTCAATACGAGGCTATTGAGGAACGAAAAATCCATTGGGAGCGGCCGTTGAAGGTTCCTGATCAATATAAGGCGATTATTCACCAAAAGATCGCCTCATTTTATTGAGAGTTTCTCGAGCGAGAACCCATTGAAATCAATGAGACTATGGTGTGGGAATTCTATGCAAACTACCAAGCTTGGGAAACTAGGTCAGTCTTCCTCTGGGATAGGATGTTGGATACCTCCAATCAAGCACTGGAAGCTATCCTGAACATCCCCCACATTCCATTTGAGAAAGACGAATACTCCAAGATAAAAGAGGATGTCGTCGAAGGAAGAATATCTCTGACTCCCATTCTTGAGAAAATAGGCTGTTGATGAGCGGATAATTTATACGCTTTTTGGCATTGTTTTTAGTATGTTTTTAGTAGAATCTGGTTACTTTTAGGGATGTTTTCATTAGTTTTTATGCTAAATTTACATTTCTAGAATTTACTATGAGTTTGTGTGTTTTTCTATGATTTCAGGTATTTTCTGGCTGAAATTGAGGGACTTGAGCAAAAATCAGATTCAGAGGTAGAAGAAGGACTGCTGATGTTGTTGGATTCTGACCTCCCTGCACTCAAAGTGGATTTTCTGGAGCTACAGAATTCAAAATGGCTCTCTTTTAATTGCGTTAGAAAGTAGACATTCAGGGCTTTCCATCAATATATAATAGTCCATACTTTGAACGAGTTTAGATGACGTAAAAAGGCGTTGAACGCCAGTTCTATGCTGTTGTCTGGAGTTAAACGCCAGAAACAAGTCACAAACCAGAGTTGAACGCCAGAAATACGTTACAACCTGGCGTTCAACTCCAGAAAGAGCCTCTGCACGTGTAACATTCAAGCTCAGCCAAAGCACACACCAAGTGGGCCCCGGAAGTGGATTTATGCATCAATTACTTACTTCTGTAAACCCTAGTAGCTAGTTTATTATAAATAGGACTTTTTACTATTGTATTAGACATCTTTGGATCATCTTTGATCACCTTTGGACGCTTGGTTCTTAGATCATGGGGGCTGGCCATTCGGCCATGACTGGACCTTTCACTTATGTATTTTCAACGGTAGAGTTTCTACACTCCATAGATTAAGGTGTGGAGCTCTGCTGTTCCTCAAAGATTAATGCAAAGTACTACTGTTTTTCTATTCAATTCAACTTATTCCGCTTCTAAGATATTCATTCGCACTTCAACCTGAATGTGATGAACGTGAAAATCATCATCATTCCCTATGAACGCGTGCCTGACAACCACTTCCGTTCTACTTTAGATTGAATGAGTATCTTTTGGATCTCTTAATCAGAATCTTCGTGGTATAAGCTAGATTGATGGCGGCATTCATGAGAGTCCGGAAAGTTTAAACCTTGTCTGTGGTATTCCGAGTAGGACTCTGGGATTGAATGACTGTGATGGACTTCAAACTCGTGAGTGTTGGGCGTAGTGATAGACGCAAAAGGAGGGTGAATCCTATTCCAGTACGATCGAGAACCTCAGATGATTAGCCGTGCTGTGACAGAGCATTTGGACCATTTTCACAAGAGGATAGGATGCAGCCATTGACAAGGGTGATGCCTCCAGACGATTAGCCATGCAGTGACAGCGCATCGGACCATTTTCCAGAGAGGATTAAAAGTAGCCATTGACAACGGTGATGTCCTTACATAAAGCCAGCCATGGAAAGGAGTAAGACTGATTGGATGAAGACAGCAGGAAAGCAGAGGTTCAGAGGAACGAAAGCATCTCTATACACTTATCTGAAATTCTCACCAATGAATTACATAAGTGTTTCTATCCTTATTTTCTATCTATTTATTATTTATGTTCGAAAACTCCATAACCTTTTGATATCCGCCTGACTGAGATTTACAAGGTGACCATAGCTTGCTTCAAGCCGACAATCTCCGTGGGATCGACCCTTACTCACGTAAGGTTTATTACTTGGACGACCCAGTGCACTTACTGGTTAGTTGTATTGAAGTTGTGAATGAAAAACAATTTATTAAGACGTGCGTACAGAGTTTCTGGCACCGTTGCCTGAGATCACAATTTCGTGCACCAAGTTTTTAGCGCCGTTGCCGGGGATTGTTCAAGTTTGGACAACTGACGGTTCATCTTGTTGTTTAGATTGGGTGATTTTCTTCTTATTTTCAAAAAAGTTTTTAAAAAAAAAAAATTTTTTTCAAAAACCTTTCAAAAATTTCTCATCTGTTTTCGAAAAAAAAAATGTTTTCAAAAAAATATATTTTTCTTCAGAATTTTTAAGAATGAATTCTAGTGTTTCATGAAGCATGTTGAAGCCTGGCTGGCTGTAAAGCCATGTCTAATTCTTTTGGATAGGGAATGTCAGGCGTGTCATGTCTGAGTTACATACTAAAGCTTGGCTGGCTATTAAGCCATGCCTGACCCTTTGATTGGAGCTTTAGACTAAAGAGCATAAGATTCCTGAAATTCATATTAAAAATTTTGGAATCCTTATTTTTATTTTTCAAAATGATTTTTGAAAAAATTAAAAGAAAATACAAAAAAATCATAAAATCATAAAAATAAAAAATATTTCATGTTTCTTGTTTGAGTCTTGAGTCAAGTTGAAAGTTTGGTGTCAATTGCATACTCATCTTGCATTTTTTGAAAATTGCATTCATGCATTCATAGTGTTCTTCATGATCTTCAAGTTGTTCTTGATAAGTCTTCTTGTTTGATCTTGATGTTTTCTTGTGTTGTGTCTTTTCTTGTTTTTCATATGCATTCTTGCATTCATAGTGTCTATACATGAAAAATTTTTAAGTTTGGTGTCTTGCATATTTTCTTTGCATTAAAAATTTTTCAAAAATAAGTTCTTGATGTTCATCTTGACATTCAAAGTGTTCTTGCTGTTCATCTTGACATTCATAGCATTCTTGCATGCATTCATTGTTTTGATCTAAAAATTTCCATGCATTGAGCATTTTCATTGTTTTTCTCTCTCATCATTAAAAAAATTCAAAAATAAAAAAAAATATCTTCCCTCTTTTCTCTCATAAAATTTCGAAAATTAGATTTGACTTTTTCAAAAATTTTTAAAATCTAGTTGTTTTTATGAGTCAAATCAAATTTTCAATTTAAAAATCTTATCTTTTTCAAAATCTTTTTCAAAAATCAAATCTTTTTCATTTTTCTTAGTTATTTTCGAAAATTTTAAAAATATTTTTCAAAAATCTTTTTCTTATCTTTATCTCCTAATTTTCGAAAATAACATCATCAATTAATGTTTTGATTCAAAAATTTCAAGTTTGTTACTTGCTTGCTAAGAAAGATTCAAACTTTGAGTTCTAGAATCATATCTTGTGATTTCTTGTGAATCAAGTCATTAATTGTGATTTTAAAAATCAAATCTTTTTCAAAACTAATTTCAATCATATCTTTTCAAAAATATCTTCTAATCTTATCTTTTTCAAAAATTGATTTTAAAATATCCTTTCTAACTTCTTATCTTCTTATCTTTTCAAAATTGATTTTCAAATTGGTTTCAACTAACTAACTAACTTTTTGTTTGTTGCTTATCTTTTTCAAAACTACCTAACTAACTCCCTCTCTCTCCAATTTTCGAAAATATCTTCCCTCTTTTTCAAAATTTTTTTTAATTAACTAATTATTTTAACTTTTGATTTTAAAATTTCAAAAATTACTAACCTTTTTCAAAAACTATTTTCGAAAACCACTAACTCTTTTTCAAAAATTATTTTCGAAAATTCACTCCCCCCTCTCATCTTCTTCTATTTGTTTATTTATTTACTAACATCTCTTCCTCACTCACCAAAAATCCGAACCCCCTCTCTCTCTCTGAGCTCATATTTTCTCTTCTTCTTTTCTTCTATTCACACAGGGACCTCTATACTGTGGTAAAAAGGATTCCTATTATTATTATTATTTTTCTGTCCCTCTTTTTCATATGAGCAGGAGCAAAGACAAGAATATTCTTGTTGAAGCAGATCCAGAACCTGAAAGGACTCTGAAAAGGAAACTAAGAGAAGCTAAAATACAACAGTCCAGAGACAACCTTTCAGAAATTTTCGAACAAGAAGAGGAGATGGCAGCCGAAAATAATAATAATGCAAGGAGGATGCTTGGTGACTTTACTGCACCTAATTCCAATTTACATGGAAGAAGCATCTCCATTCCTGCCATTGGAGCAAACAATTTTGAGTTGAAACCTCAATTAGTTTCTCTGATGCAGCAGTACTGCAAGTTTCATGGACTTTCATCTGAAGATCCTTTTCAGTTCTTAACTGAATTCTTGCAGATATGTGATACTGTTAAGACTAATGGAGTAGATCCTGAAGTCTACAGGCTCATGTTTTTCCCTTTTGCTGTGAGAGACAGAGCTAGAATATGGTTTGACTCTCAACCTAAGGATAGCCTGAACTCTTGGGATAAGCTGGTCAAGGCTTTCTTAGCCAAGTTCTTTCCTCCTCAAAAGCTGAGTAAGCTTAGAGTGGATGTTCAGACTTCAGACAGAAAGAAGGTGAATCCCTCTATGAAGCTTGGGAGAGATACAAAGGACTGACCAAAAAGTGTCCTTCTGACATGCTTTCAGAATGGACCATCCTGGATATATTCTATGATGGTCTGTCTGAATTAGCTAAGATGTCATTGGATACTTCTGCAGGTGGATCCATTCACCTAAAGAAAATGCCTGCAGAAGCTCAAGAACTCATTGACATGGTTGCTAATAACCAGTTCATGTACACTTCTGAAAGGAATCCTGTGAATAATGAGACGCCTATGAAGAAGGGAGTTCTTGAAATTGATACTCTGAATGCTATATTGGCTCAGAATAAAATATTGACTCAGCAAGTCAATATGATTTCTCAAAGTCTGAATGGAATGCAAGCTGCATCCAACTGTACTCAAGAGGCATCTTCTGAAGAAGAAGCTTATGATCCTGAAAATCCTGCAATAGCAGAGGTAAATTATATGGGTGAACCTTATGGAAACATATATAATCCATCATGGAGAAATCACCCAAATCTCTCATGGAACGATCAACAAAAGCCTCAACAAGGCTTTAATAATGGTGGAAGAAATAGGTTTAACAATAGTAAACCTTTTCCATCATCCACTCAGCAATAGACAGAGAACTCTGGACAAAATACCTCTAATTTAGCAAACTTAGTCTCTGATCTATCCAAGGCCACTGTAAGTTTCATGAATGAAACAAGGTCTTCCATTAGAAATTTAGAAGCACAAGTGGGCCAGCTGAGTAAAAGGATCACTGAAATCCCTCCTAGTACTCTCCCAAGCAATACAGAAGAAAATCCAAAAGGAGAGTGCAAGGCCATTGACATAACCACCATGGCCGAACCTGTAAGGGAGGTTGAGGACGTGAATCCCAGTGAGGAAGACCTCCTGGGATGTCCAGTGATCAATAAGGAGTTTCCCTCTGAGGAACCAAAGGAATCTGAGACTCATCTAGAGACCATAGAGATTCCATTGAACCTCCTTATGCCATTCATGAGCTCTGATGAGTATTCCTCTTCTGAAGAAAAGGAGGATGTTACTGAAGAGCAAACTGCCAAGTTTCTTAGTGCAATCATGAAGCTGAATGCCAAATTATTTGGTATTGAGACTTGGGAAGATGAACCTCCCTTGTTCACTAATGAACTGAGTGATCTGGATCAACTGACATTGCCTCAGAAGAAACAGGATCCTGGAAAGTTCTTAATACCTTGTACCATTGGTACCATGACCTTTGAGAAGGCTCTATGTGACCTTGGGTCAGGGATAAACCTCATGCCCCTCTCTGTAATAGAGAAACTGGGAATCTATGGGGTGCAAGCTGCTAAAATCTCAGTAGAGATGGCAGACAATTCAAGAAAACAGGCTTATGGACAAGTAGAGGACGTGTTAGTAAAGGTTGAAGGCCTTTACATCCCTGCTGATTTCATAGTCCTAGATACTGGGAAGGATGAGGATGAATCCATCATCCTTGGAAGACCCTTCTTAGCCACAGCAAGAGCTGTGATTGATGTTGACAGAGGTAAACTAGTCCTTCAATTGAATGAGGACTCCGTTGTGTTTAGAACTCGAGGTCATCCTTCTGTAAACATGGAGAGGAAGCACAGTAAGCTTCTCTCAAAACAGAGTCAACCAGAGCCCCCACAGTCAAACTCTAAGTTTGGTGTTGGGAGGCCACAACCAAACTCTAAGTTTGGTGTTGAAATCCCATATCCAAACTCTAAGTTTGGTGTTGGGAAGTCTCAACAATGCTCTAAACATCTGTGAGGCTCCATGAGAGCCCACTGTCAAGCTATCGACATTAAAGAAGCGCTTGTTGGGAGGCAACCCAATTTTTATTTATCTAAATCTAATTTTATTGTTCTTTCATGTTTTATTAGGTTCATGATCATGTGGAGTCACAAAATAAGTATAAAAGTTGAAAATGAAATAAAAAACAGCAGAAGAAAAATCACACCCTGGAGGAGGACCTTACTGGCATTTAAACGCCAGTAAGAAGCATCTGGCTGGCGTTCAACGCCAGAACAGAGCATGGTTTTGGTGCTGAACGCCCAAAATGGGCAGCATCTGGGTGTTTGAACACCAGAATTACACCCTGGAGAAGAGCTGGCGCTGAACGCCCAAAACAAGCATGGTTCTGGTGTTCAACGCCAGAAATGGGTAACAAATGGGCATTCAACGCCCAGAACAAGCACCAATCTGGCGCTGAACGCCCAGAGTTGTGTGCAAGGGCATTTTGCATGCCCAATTTGGTGAAAGGTTGTAAATTCTGGAACACCTCAGGATCTGTGGACCCCACAGGATCACCTCAGGATCTGTGGACCCCACAGGATCCTCACCTACCTCCACTCACTTCTTCTCACCCCTCTTTCACACAATCCCATAAACACACTTCCACAAAACTCTTCACCAATCACCTCAATCTCTCTTCCCTATCACCACTTCACCACTCACATCCATCCACTTTTCCCGATAAACCTACCTCATAAACTCCACCTACCTTCAAAATTCAAAATCAATTTCCCACCCAAACCCACCCTATATGGCCGAACCTTAACCCCCCTCCCTTCCCTATATATAGCCCTCCATTCTTCCACATTTTCACACAACACAACCCTCTCTTCCCCTTCTTGACCGAAACACATCTCTCTCTCCCTCACCTCCATTTCTTCTTCTTCTTCATCTCTTCTTTCTTCTCTTGCTCGAGGGAGAGCAATAATCTAAGTTTGGTGTGGTAAAAGCATAAGCTTTTTGTTTTTCCATTACCATTGATGGAACCTAAGACTGGAGAATCCTCTAGAAAAGGGAAAGGGAAGACAAAAGCTTCCACCTCCGAGTCATGGGAGATGGAAAGGTTCATCTCCAAAGCTCATCAAGACCACTTCTATGATGTTATGGCCAAGAAGAAGGTGATCCCTGAGGTCCCTTTCAAACTCAAGAGAAATGAGTATCCGGAGATCTGACATGAAATCCAAAGAAGAGGTTGGGAAGTTCTAACAAACCCCATCCAACAAGTCGGCATCCTAATGGTTCAAGAGTTCTATGCCAATGCATGGATCACAAGGAACCATGATCAAAGTAAGAACCCGAACCCAAAGAATTATCTCACTATGGTTCGGGGGAAATACTTAGATTTTAGTCCGGAAAACGTGAGGTTGGCGTTCAACTTGCCTATGATGCAAGGAGATGCACGCCCCTACACTAGAAGGGTCAACTTTAATCAAAGGTTGGACCAAGTCCTCATGGACATATGTGTGGAAGGAGCTCAATGGAAGATTGACTCCAAAGGCAAGCCAGTTTAATTAAGAAGACTGGACCTCAAGCCTGTGGCTAGAGGATGGTTGGAGTTCATCCAACGCTCCATCATCCCCACTAGCAACCGATCTGAAGTTACTGTGGATCGGGCCATCATGATCCATGGCATCATGATTGGAGAAGAAGTAGAAGTTCATGAAGTCATCTCCCTTGAATTCTACAAAATAGCCGAAAAGCCCTCTCCTGGGGCAAGGCTAGCTTTTCCTCATCTTATTTGCCATCTATGTTACTCAGCTGGAGCTTTCATAGAAGGAGACATTCCCATTGAGGAAGAGAAGCCCATCACCAAGAAAAGGATGGAGCAAGCAAGAGAGCCCATTCATGGATCTCAAGAGACGCATGAAGCTCATCACCATAAGATCCCGGAAATGCCTCAAATGCATTTTCCTCCACAAAACTATTGGGAGCAAATCAACACCTCCCTAGGAGAATTAAGTTCCAACATGGGACAATTAAGGGTGGAACATCAAGAGCACTCCATCATCCTTCATGAAATTAGAGAAGATCAAAAAGCAATGAGGGAGGAGCAACAAAGACAAGGAAGAGACATAGAAGAGCTCAAGGACATCATTGGTTCCTCAAGAAGGAAACGCCACCATCACTAAGGTGGACTCATTCCTTGTTCTTACTTTCTCTGTTTTTCATTTTCTATGTTAAGTGCTTATCTATGTTTGTGTCTTCATTACATGATCATTAGTATTTAGTAACTTTGCCTTAAAGTTATGAATGTCCTATGAATCCATCACCTCTATTAAATGAAAAATGTTTTAATTCAAAAGAACAAGAAGTACATGAGTTTCGAATTTATCCTTGAACTTAGTTTAATTATATTGATGTGGTGACAATACTTTTTGTTTTCTGAATGAATGCTTGAACAGTGCATATGTCTTTTGAAGTTGTTGTTTAAGAATGTTAAATATGTTGGCTCTTGAAAGAATGATGATAAGGAGACATGTTATCTGGTAATCTGAAAAATCATAAAAATGATTCTTGAAGCAAGAAAAAGCAGCAAAGAACAAAGCTTGCAGAAAAAAAAATAGCGAAAAAAAATAGAAAGAAAAAGAAAAAGCAAGCAGAAAAAGCCAAAGCTCTTAAAACCAAGAGGCAAGAGCAAAAATCCAGTAACCGTTAAAACCAAAAGGCAAGGGTAAATAAAAAGGATCCCAAGGCTTTGAGCATCAGTGGATAGGAGGGCCTAAAGGAATAAAATCCTGGCCTAAGCGGCTAAACCAAGCTGTCCCTAACCATGTGCTTGTGGCGTGAAGGTGTCAAGTGAAAACTTGAGACTGAGCGGTTAAAGTCAAGGTCCAAAGCAAAAAAAGAGTGTACTTAAGAACCCTGGACACCTCTAATTGGGGACTTTAGCAAAGCTGAGTCACAATCTGAAAAGGTTCACCCAATTATGTGTATGTGGCATTTATGTATCCGGTGGTAATGCTGGAAAATAAAGTGCTTAGGGCCACGGCCAAGACTCATAAAATAGCTGTGTTCAAGAATCATCATACTGAACTAGGAGAATCAATAACACTATCTGAACTCTGAGTTCCTATAGATGCCAATCATTCTGAACTTCAATGGATAAAGTGAGATGCCAAAACTATTCAAGAGGCAAAAAGCTACAAGTCCCGCTCATCTGATTGGAGCTATGTTTCATTGATAGTTTGGAATTTATAGTATATTCTCTTCTTTTTATCCTATTTGATTTTCAGTTGCTTGGGGACAAGCAACAATTTAAGTTTGGTGTTGTGATGAGCGGATAATTTATACGCTTTTTGGCATTGTTTTTAGTATGTTTTTAGTAGAATCTGGTTACTTTTAGGGATGTTTTCATTAGTTTTTATGCTAAATTCACATTTCTGGACTTTACTATGAGTTTGTGTGTTTTTCTGTGATTTCAGGTATTTTCTGGCTGAAATTGAGGGACTTGAGCAAAAATCAGATTCAGAGGTAGAAGAAGGACTGCTGATGCTGTTGGATTCTGACCTCCCTGCACTCAAAGTGGATTTTCCGGAGCCATAGAACTCAAAATGGCGCGCTTCTAATTGCATTTGAAAGTAGACATCCAGGGCTTTCCAGAAATATATAATAGTCCATACTTTAAACGAGTTTAGATGACGTAAAAGGGCGTTGAACGCCAGTTCTATGCTGCTGTCTGGAGTTAAACGCCAAAAACAAGTCACAAACCAGAGTTGAACGCCAGAAATACGTTACAACCTGGCGTTCAACTCCAGAAAGAGCCTCTGCACGTGTAACATTCAAGCTCAGCCCAAGCACACACCAAGTGGGCCCCGGAAGTGGATTTATGCATCAATTACTTACTTTTGTAAACCCTAGTAGCTAGTTTATTATAAATAGGACTTTTTACTATTGTATTAGACATCTTTGGATCATCTTTGATCATCTTTGGATGCTTGGTTCTTAGATCATGGGGGCTGGCCATTCGGCCATGCCTGGACCTTTCACTTATGTATTTTCAATGGTAGAGTTTCTACACTCCATAGATTAAGGTGTGGAGCTCTGCTGTTCCTCAAAGATTAATGCAAAGTACTACTGTTTTTCTATTCAATTCAACTTATTCCGCTTCTAAGGTATTTATTCACACTTCAACCTGAATGTGATGAACGTGACAATCATCATCATTCCCTATGAACGCGTGCCTGACAACCACTTCCGTTCTACTTTAGATTGAATGAGTATTTCTTGGATCTCTTAATCAGAATCTTCGTGGTATAAGCTAGATTGATGGCGGCATTCATGAGAGTCCGGAAAGTCTAAACCTTGTCTGTGGTATTCCGAGTAGGACTCTGGGATTGAATGACTGTGATGGACTTCAAACTCACGAGTGCTGGGCATAATGACAGACGCAAAAGGAGGGTGAATCCTATTCCAGTACGATCGAGAACCTCAGATGATTAGCCGTGCTGTGACAGAGCATTTGGACCATTTTCACAAGAGGATAGGATGCAGCCATTGACAAGGGTGATGCCTCCAGACGATTAGCCATGTAGTGATAGCGCATCGGACCATTTTCCAGAGAGGATTAAAAGTAGCCATTGACAACGGTGATGTCCTTACATAAAGCCAGCCATGGAAAGGAGTAAGACTGATTGGATGAAGACAGCAGGAAAGCAGAGGTTCAGAGGAACGAAAGCATCTCTATACACTTATCTAAAATTCTCACCAATGAATTACATAAGTGTTTCTATCCTTATTTTCTATCTATTTATTATTTATGTTCGAAAACTCCATAACCTTTTGATATCCGCCTGACTGAGATTTACAAGGTGACCATAGCTTGCTTCAAGCCGACAATCTCCGTGGGATCGACCCTTACTCACGTAAGGTTTATTACTTGGACAACCCAATGCACTTGCTGGTTAGTTGTATCGAAGTTGTGAATGAAAAACGATTTATTAAGACGTGCGTACAGAGTTTCTGGCACCGTTGTCTGAGATCACAATTTCGTGCACCAGCTGTCCTGGTGCATCTTCGGAGTATAGCAAAGGGAAGAATTCTGTTCCCACTAGTATTGCATACTCTGATTTGAATGCTGAAGCTCGTATATGGCATCAAATTATGGCGGACTACATCATCCCAAGCACCCACACTACCCATGTGAGATTTAGAATTGCTTTGCTAGTTTAGGCTATTATGCAAGGGAAGCATATAACCATCTTGCCCTTATTGCGCAAATCAATTTGGAAATTGCTTAAGAAGAAGAATGTCAGCATTCCATTTCCATCGATGGTGATGCGTTTAACAAATGCACCGGGGGTAGAGAGGCGACCAATGGATATAATGCTTGAGTTTTCTAGAGGCAACAAGTTCATTCCAAGGGGAAATTTGGAAAGATCAACAAAAACAACCCCCTCCAAGAGGAAGACACCCACAGCACCACCATCAAGTCTACCACCTTCATCAACTGCTTTACCTTTTTTCCGTCCTCTTTTGAATCTATTCTGCGATATCTTGCACGATATCTACTACATGGAGCATTTGGAACACAAACGTTTTGAGTGGATAGTGGCAAGGCTAGAAGGAAGGGACCCCGGCCCGATTCCTACAGCTTCATCCGAGCTAGCTGGGGAGGAGCTTGATGCAGTTGACCATCCCATTTCTGAGCCCACCAGCTAAAGGTGGCCCCCTTTTCATTCTCCCCGGATCGTGAGTATGCACGGAGGACCGTGCACAATCTAAGTGTGGGGGAGGATCGATGACTTCAAGGGAGGTAAAAATTTCTTTCTTAAAGACACTTTGCAATGTTTCATGTAGTACTTTTTCTTTATTTTGAGTAGTTTTTTCTATTGCATCTTGTTTGATTTGTTGTGAATATTTCTTTATCATTTATGGATATTTAGTAGCTAATATTTGCATTTTGCATGATATGATGAATAAAGTGGTGAAACACCAAGGAATTCTCATGAAATCCTTTTCTAAGGGCATACCATTGATTGAATTGAGGAAAAATTGTTTTACCAACTTGCTTGAAGTATTTTGTTTGTAGAACAAGGAAAAAGGAGCTTGAACAACATACCTTGTGAGATTTGAGCTTTAATAGATGGTTGCATTTTTTAACCATAATGTTGTTCTTGTGTGCGATTGTACTCCTTTTTTATTGTGATAATTGATTTGCATGATTCTTTATGTCCTGTATTTGTGTTTGGATGCATTTAGCATGATTGAGGCCATCTTTGATGATAAACTAACTAACCTATATGGCCAACCCTTGCATTCACCTTTGTGAACCCCTTTGAGCCTATGAATCCCCTCTTGTTCTGATGATAGCACATTACTCCCCTTAAGCAGAAAACCATTGATATCATTGAATTACTCTTTGATTAGATTGGGTGGATTAGTGTGTAAATTCTAAGTGTGGGGAAAATTTAGTAGGCATCGGTGATAAAGGCATGAATTCTTTGTGAAAAATCTTTTGGGCAATTAGGTAATGCTCATGCATTTCATTAATTGAAACATAAAAAAAAAACCTTGTGCACAACAAAGTATGAATAAAAAGAGTAAATAAAGGATGCATATGCCATGGTTGAAAAGAAAATGCATGAGTAAGATGAGATATAAAAAGGAAATGGGCGGGAAGGTTGCATTGTTATGTGTATATAGGTGATGTAGGATTAGGTGGATGCTCAAGCTAATCAAAGAACTAATTCCTTAAGTCCACTTGACCATAAATCATCCTACCTAAACCCTAGCCCCATTACATCCCTCTAAAGACCTCATGATACTTGTTATTCATGCATTAAATACTAGTTGAATGTTAGATGAATTGCAAATCTTTAAAAAGCATGATAAAAGGAGAATTGAGTGGTTAAACCCTAAACACTGAGCTAATTGAGTAAAAACACATCTGGTGAGGGGTTTGATTGCTCGATTCCATATTTTTACACCTCATATTGCGTCTTCTTGTAAGTTGTTTGATTGGATAGTTTTAACAACGTCAATTCAATTCTTTGGACATCAATCTTAATGTATGAACTCTTTGCATTGGCCCTCAAGCTTTCTTGTGATGGAACGGAATTTCCTGGTTTGCTTCTAACCACTCTCATCGTAGTACATATTAGTAATTAGCCTTAGGATAGTTGCATGCATTTAAGTAGTATATAACATAAGTCATTTTCCCTTTCATCTATTATCTCCTTTGTGTGTTTAGCATGAGGACATGCTAGTGTTTAAGTATGGGGGAATTGATGAATCCATATTTGATGATGATTTTTTGTTAGAATTGAATGGATTTTCAATACATAAACTCACACTTATTCCATTGAATAGCATGCTTTTGATCTCTCCTCCCCATTTGTGCTTGATAATGAAAATATGCTCTTTTATACTTAATTTAATCTATTTTATTCCATTTGCCTTTCATTCGATGCCTTGATGTTGTTGGTGAGTGCTTTCAGGTATATAAGGTAGGAATAGATCGGAGAAAATAGAAGAAGAGCATGCAAAGAGAAAGAAGCAAGAGAAAGCAAAGGAGTGAGCTCAGAGACGTGTGCATGCGCACAGCTACCTGTGCTGACGCATAGCCACCCAAGCAGAGCGCGTGGATTGCATCGAGCGCATCGCGCGTCCAGCCAAGCATCGCGTAGTGTGCATACGCACGGTTGCTTGTGCGTACGCACAGGCCTGGATTTCTCGCGAAGTGTGCGGACGCACGCGTCTGTGCATCCGCACAGGTGTCCGCACATGACTTCATTAAAATATCATGTGCCTCATGATTTGAAGGCTTTGGAGGCCCATTTCTGAAGTCTTCTAGCTCATATTGGAGGGGGAAATGAAGACATGGGAGAGCATATCATTTAGTATAGTTTAGGAGTAGTAGTAGGAAGTTTTAGTTTAGTTTTTCCCTAAGTTTTTCATCATCTCTATTAGGGTTTATATTAGAATTTTACATTCAAGTTCCATTTCCATTTTTGATCTTGGATTTTACAACCTTTCATTGTAAGTATTTCCTTGTTATTACTTTTTATAGTTACATTGTCATTACTCTTTCTTCTAATTCAAGTTATAGTTCAATTTTGGTTTTCTCTTGCAATTTCAATTTCTTGTTGATGAATTTGATGTTGGATGTTGATTATATGCTCTCTTGTGTTATCTTTGTTGATTGAGATCAATTGTTGCTTTTAGTTTCAAGTCTTACTCATTTTTCTCATTTTAAGCTTTTTGCCCACCAAGTGTTTGACAAAATGTCAAACATGGTGCTAGGCTAAATTTTTGGTTCTTGGCTTGGGTAAAGTGAGCAATTGGGTTCCTAGAGTTGGAATGTCCAATATTTAGTTTCAATTATTGGGTTGTTAATTATTCTTGTTCCCACTAATGCTAATTTGTTGCTAAGGTAATTAGCAATCAAGTTAGGATTTGTGGGTTAAGGACACTTATGCTCATTTAACTTACTTTCCGATGTGAGGGTTGATCAAGTGAGACTAATCCATTATAATTGTCATAGTTTTGGTTCCAACAAGGAAAGGACCCTTAGCTCACTCAAGTTAGGATTTGTGGGTTAAAGACCCTTATGCTCTTTTTGATGCTTTCAATCTTTTATACCTTTATATGTTGATTTCTTTTATACTTTACTTGTTTATATTACATAGTCGGTTCTTTAATTTCTTGATTAGTTCAATCATTGCAATTTTGCATGTTCTTTTATTGCTTTATATGTTCATTTCTTCATTCACAAACCGTTTATCACTACAACTAGAATTGCACACTCGTTGTTCTAAAGTGCTCCTAGGGAGACGACTCGGGAGTCTAATACTCTCGGTTTTAATTTGGTTTTGCTTGTGACATCTTGTGAATTTCCAATTTGATCCGAGGGGCCAATTCGTCGGGTTGGGACTATACTTGCAACGTTAAATCCGTTTTCTTTGGATAACCGAGTTCTTAACCTACATGTGAATTGATCCTAGCCCCTCCATCAATTCTCCCTCGGACCATGGTGCTCCAATTCTTGGGATTTGGATTCATACTAATGTCATAATTTTTTGTGACCCATGCATTAGCATAGAACTCTTACACCATTAAGATCCCAATCTCTTGGATGGGATTGATTAGGACTTCCCAACCTCTTCTCCGGATCTCTCTTCGGATTTCTGGATACTCATTCTTCTTGAGCTTGAAAGGGACCTCAGGGATTACCTTCTTCTCTGCCACTACTTCATAGAAATGGTCTTGGTGGGCTTTGGTGATGAAAGACAACTTTAAGCGCAGAATCTCATAATTACCTTCATAAACACTTAGGGAGTGGTAAGAACAAATTAGTGAGGCAAATATAAAAGAAAGATAAAAAGTGGAAGAAAAGATAAAAGTCGAAGAAAAGTCTGTAAAGTTTTAATGACAGAAAAATAGATAGAGACTAGTGAACGAACTAGGGCAACTTAGCTAGTACTTGAGTTGCGACTAGGGTTAGGTATTATATGAAAAGTTAAACTGTTTCAGTATAGACTTAATGAACCTATACTTGGGACAAGCTAACTATTCATACCAAAATTTACATAAGCTTTAAATATATACGTTAAGCAGAGAAATCAGAGCAGAATAGAGAAATACAAAGAACAGAGTAATCAGAGTAGAGTAAAGAGATAAGAGAAGAAGGGTAACATAGATATAAAGGAATGAGTAATCAGAGAAAAGTAAAGAGATACAGAGAACAGAGTAACCAGAGCAGAGTAAAGAGATACAGAGAAAAGAGAAACCAGAACAGAGTAAAGAGATATAAAGAGAAGAGTAATATATATATATATATATATATATATATATATATATATATATATATATTAGTTGCTTGATGCAACCCAGAGTTTCTGTAGGGATACTAAGTTACCTACAGCCATTTTCCGATTCCCCAGAGCAGAGCAGAGTTTCCTGTGTTAAGCAGAGGCCGTCTCAAATGAGCGGCTATTACTATCCTTTAGGAACGGAAAATCGTATCTGGGAAATCGGGATTACTCATGACCAGATAAATGTCGGGATTGCGAGCAGCCAACCGACACATGAGCTCATAGCCTGCACTAGGGCTAGACATGCATCATTCTTGTCTGCGCATCATTCTCTGTTGCATTCTTTTTTGTGTGTGATCTATTTCCTTATGTTTGTTTGCTTGTATGCTATTTCTGTGTTACATTTTCTTGTATTCTTTTGTTTGTGTTCTACTTTCTGTTGTTCCTACTTTCTCTTTCTATCTTTATCTTCTGTTTACTGCTTCGCTATATTCTGTTATTCGTTTACTAATCGACACCGTGTAAATGAACGTAACTAATAACCCCGGCCCTACTAATAACTCCCCAGTTCTTACCCCCTTCTCTCCCTTCCTCCCCTTCAGATGGAAACGGGTGTGATATTCTATGAAGTCGAAGACCTATATATTTACGAGGATCCAGTGTACTATGGTTACTACATTTTGAGTGCGGAGACTCGTATGAGATGTTACGCATTACAAAACCATCCCTTCTAACATCCTCTGTCTAGCCCGTATTTTGACCCCGATGCTCCTTACGACTTTCCCTTATCCTGATTACACCCTAACGCACCTGGGCATCCTTTTCCCGATGGTCCCGGACACCCTATACTAGCTCAACCTTTGAATGTGGTGGAACCTGAGCCTATCATTCCTAGTGAGCCCGAGTTAGCTGGTGACTACGTACCTGTGATACCACCAGAGTGGGACTTTCCCCCCTGAGCCGATCCCTGACTTTCCACAACCTGATGAGCCGACACTACCAGACAATGAGGTAGCTCCTATTTACGCGAACGGACCTGTGCTCACGAATGGTTTTGTACATAGTGACAGTAGTATTTCTGGTGGATCTGAGCATATAGCTGTAGCCGCAGACAATGAGGAGGAGGAGGATCCCTGAGATAGAGATATAGCAGAATGAGGAGATGGGCGAGCCTCATGACGATCTTCTGAACGGCCACGTGTAGATATAGTTTGACAGCCATAGGGGTACTCTTTTGATGACACTCTAGTCTGACATTATCTATTAGTTAGTCTCTCACTTGTGTTAGTACACCCGAGAGCTAGGAGCTATATAGTGGTTAGGCTAGCCTGGGCGCCAGTTTAGCAGCTTTTTGTATAGGCCAGGCCTTGGGAGTGTCGTGTATATATTAGCTACATAGGATGACGAGGATGTAAACTGACTTGATCTTTCGTGAACGCTACATGTTTTGTTATAGTGTACATGATGTATAGTATCAGCTGTTTCTATGTTTCTTTATGCTTCCTTATTATTTCTATCAGTGTGTGCTTATTTATTTTACTCCCTCGCTCGCAACGATATAATTTAAAAAAAAGTTACTCGTAAAATTGGCAACGTTCTAACAAGGAACAGGCTCATATATTAAATAATAGTTAATAATGAAGAAGGACAAGTTAGTAACACTTAGCTTCTTGTATGACCATGGCATACTGGAAGTTGGGTCGTTATAGATATGGGCTCAGAATTTTGCCCCTTACAGTGAACTTTCTTCCTCTCTTTTTATGAATAAGCTCCACATGCTCTAGAGACAGGACACGACTCACTGTATGTGGTATGACTGGCTTCTTAGTGAAGACAACTCCCATGCCAGGGGAGAGGCCTGCAGTTGGGACTTTCTTATCCCTCCAGCCTTTAGGTACTTTCTTCCGAGTACCTTTGTTCTCAGTGCTTGTTAATGACTGCCCAACACCAAACTTAGAATTGATGTTTGGGAGCTTAGTAAAGCTCTGCACTGAAAGAGATAGTTGGAACACTAGGTGTTGCACCATTGTCTCTTACTTATCAGAGGGAGAATTGGGATTGGACATCTTGAACAAGATGTAGTCCTCTCCTAGTTGGAAAACCATTTCTCCCTTTGCCACATTAATCATGGCTTTTGCAGTGGCTAGGAAAGGTCTTCCGAGAATGATAGAGTCATCCTCATCCTCTCCAATATCCAAGACTATGAAGTTTGCATGATGTAGTGGTCTTCAACCTTTACCAAGATATCCTTTACTAAGCTATATGGCTTCTTTATTGACTTGTCTGCCATCTCTAGTGAGATATTTGCAACTTGTACCTCAAAGATTCCCATCTTCTCCATTACAAAGAGTGGCATGCGGTTTATGCTTGACCCTAGTAATACCTTAGCGAGTCAGTGTCGATCCCATGAGGATTGTGGTTTGAAGCAAGCTATGGTTATCTTGCAGATCTTAGTCAGGTGAGTAAGATATGTTGGTATGTTGTTTAATTGCATAAAAGAAATAATGAGATCTGAACTAGGTTGACCTGTTTACAATGATAAGAAGATGGTTAAGGCCTGGAGATGCTTTGTTTTTCTGGATTTACTATAGTCTTACTGTCTTCTTCAATTGTGAATGATTTCTTCTATGGCAGGCTGTATGTGATTATCGCTAGTTGAGAGGTCACCAATGCTCCTCCAGATCTGATCCCTAGGGTTAGTTTGGATCCATTCTGATTGAGGGTGAAGCTCCTACAGTCTATTCTCCTTAATGATCCTACTCAAAATGCCACAGACAAGGTCGGATCTTCCGGATCAGAGAATGCTGCACTTTTGGGTTCTAGCCTCAACCACAGAGACCGTAATCTCCCCATACCTCGGCTGAACTGGTGTCTCGAGAAGTCCCCAATTTAGTCGTGGATTAGCCATCTAAGAGATGTATAATCAAGTTGGTGGTTCGATACTTTCTAGTTACGTATTCACACGAATCCAAGAAGAACACGGGTCGTTGTCAGGAATGTAGTCTTAGTATGAAGAATGAAGATGATTGTCACGGGTCATCCCATTCATCAAGTTGAAGAACAAAGATACATCTTAGAATTGATACAAACACGGATTGAAAAGAAATAGTAATACTTTTATTAATCCATAAAACTCAGCAGGGCTCTTCCCCTCAACTTAGGAGGTTTCGAAACTCATACTGATAGAAAATACAATGTGTAAAATGAAATATGGCAGATCTCTCCTTTTGAGGATCGTGTAAAAGTATTTAAATACTAAACTAATGACTAAGGATTACATAAGAAAGGGTAAAACAGTCTTTTAGTGCTAAAATCCACTTCTGGGGCTCACCTGGTGAGTGTTTGGGCTGAGCTTTGATGAGATCCACGTGGTAGGAGGCCTCTACGTCATTAAACACTGGCTAGGGGGTCTTCTTTAGGCGTTTAGACGCTGGTCTCCTCCTTTGGGCGCTGGACGCCTGGACTGGGGCAGTAGGCTGACGTTGAATGCCAGTTTTGGGCCTTTAATTCTAAAGCAAACTATAGACTATTATACATTGCTGGAAATCTCTGGAAGTCGGCTTTCCATAGCCAATGAGAACGCTCTATTTGGACTTCCGTAGCTCCAGAAAAGATCTTTCGAGTGCAAGGAGGTCAGATTTGGACAGCATCTGCAGTGCTTTCTCTGTCTCTGAATCAGACTTTTGCTCCAGCTCCTCAATTTCTGCCAGAAATTATCTGAAATTGCATAAAAACACACAGACTCAACGTAGAATCCAAAAGTTTGAATTTTACACTAAAACCTATGAAAACTTAATAAAACTTAAACAAAACATGCTAAAATCTATATGAAAATGATGCCAAAAAGCGTATAAAATATTCGCTCATCACAAGGCCAAACTTAAACTGTTGCTTGTCCCCAAGCAACTAAAAACATAGTAGGAGAGTTTCCAATGAAGCTCAGTTTCAATTAGATGAGCGGGACTTAGTAGCTTTTTGCTTCTGAACAGTTTTGGCATCTCACTATCCACTGAAACTCAGAAATGTTGGTCTCTTTAGGAACTTAGAATCCAGATGATATTATTGACTCTCCTAGTTCAGTTCATTTTTATTCTTGAACATAGCTTTTAGAATCTTGGTCGTGACCTTAAGCACTTTGTTTTTCAGTATTACCACTGGATACATAAATGCCATAGACACTTTAACTGGGTGAACCCTTTTGGATTGTGATTCAGCTTTGCTAAAATCTCCAGATAGAGGTGTCTAGAGTTCTTAAGCACACTCTTAGGATCTTTGGATCCTTTTACCCTTGCCTTTTGGTTTAAAGGGTTACTGGCTTTTTCTGCTTTTTTCTTTTTTCATTTTTTTTGCCATTTTATTATTTTTTGAATGCATATATTATTTTTTTTTCTTTTGCAACATGCTTTTTCTTTTCTTTTTTTTTTGCTGTATTTTCTTACTTCAAGAATCAATTTTTGAATTTTTCAGATTACCAATAATACTTTTCCTTTTTCATCATTCTTTCAAGAGCCACCATTTTAAAATTCCAACTTCAAATATGCACTGTTTATTCATACATTCAGAAAACAAAAGCAATGCCACCACATCAAACTAATTGAACTATTCTTATTTTATAACTTAAAATTCATGTATCTATCAATTCTTTTCAATTAAAATTTTCTTTTAAGCAAAGAAAGAGACATATGGAACATTTTATAACTTTAAGACATAGATAAAAGTGATCATGCAATAAGAACAAGAGAACAGACAAAACAACATAACAGAAAATGGAAAAAAATTACATAAGGAGAGGGGATTAAGAGAACAAATTCACCTTAATGGTGGTGGCTAGTGCTCCTCCTTGAGGATCCAATGTAGTGTTGATCTCTTTAATGTCACTCCTTTGTCTTTGTTGTTCTTCCTTCATAGCCTTTTGGTCTTCTCTAATTTCATTGAGGATGGTGGAATGCTCTTGATGCTCCATCCTCAACTGATTCATGTTAGAGCTTAATTCTCCCATAGAAGTATGCCATTAATCCCAATAGCTTTGAGAAGGAAAATACATCTCTTGAGGCATCTCAGAGATCTCATGCTGAGGCAGTTGCACAGGCTCATGTGCATGCTCTCTAGTTTTCTCCATCCTCTTCTTAGTGATGGGCTTGTCTTCCTCAATGGAGATATTTCCCTCTATGAGAATTCCAGCTGAATTGCATAGATGACAAATGAGGTGTGGGAATGCTAATCTTGCTTTGGTGGAAGGCTTCTCTGCTATCTTGTACAATTTTTGAGGAATCACCTCATGTACTTCCACCTCACTTCCAATCATGATGCAATGGATCATGATGGCTCTTTCAAGGGTCACTTCTGACCGGTTGCTAGTGGGGTTGATAGAGCGTTGGATGAATTCCACCCATCCTCTAGCTTTGGACTTGAGGTCAAGCCTTCTTAGTTGAATGCACTTGGCTTGGGAATCCCTTTTCCACTGTGCTCCTTCCACACAGATGTCTGAGAGCACTTGATCCAGTCTTTGATCAAAGTTGACTCTTCTAGTATAAGGATGTGGGTCTCCTTGCATCAGAGGCAAGTTGAATGCTAACCTCACACTTTCCGAGTTGAAATATAAGATTCTCCCTTGGACCATGGTGCTCAAATTCTTGGGATTTAGATTCACACTAATGTCATGATTTTTTGTGACCCATGCATTAGCATAGAACTCTTACACCATTAAGGTCTCAACCTCTTGGATGGGATTGGTTAGGACTTCCCAACCTCTTCTCCGGATCTCTCTTCGGATTTTCGGATACTCATTCTTCTTGAGCTAGAAAGGGACCTCAGTGATTACCTTCTTCTCTGCCACTACTTCATAGAAGTGGTCTTGGTGGGCTATGGTGATGAATCTCTCTATCTCCCAAGATTTGGAGGTGCCGGCTACTGCCTTTACTTTCCTCTTTCTAGAGGATTCTCCAACCTTGGGTGCCATTAGTGGTAATAGAAAGCAAAAAGCAATGCTTTTCCCACACCAAACTTAAAAGCTTTGCTCGTCCTCGAGCAAAAATAAAGAAACGAGAAGAATGGAGTAGAAGAAGAAGAAAATAGAAGGAGATAGGGGAAGAAGGAAATCTGCCAAGGGGGTTTGGATGTGTGTGAGAGGTGTGTGTATGAAGGGTTATAATGAGGGGTATTTATAGGAGTGAGCTAGGGTTAGGTTCGGCCATGGGTGGGGTAAATAGGAGGAAAATTTGATTTTGAAGTGGGTGGGGGTTGGTGGGAGTTATGAAAGAAAGAAGGAAGAAGTGGGGTAGGTAAAGATGCTTTGAGACCCACTATTCCTGAGATGCTAGGAAATTCAAAATCCCTGCCCTCTGCATTGGCGTTGAACGCCTAGGGTCTGCTCCCTGGCTGGCGTTCAACGCCAGCAACACTCCATCTAGAGTGTTCTATTTTTATTGTTGAATTTTTTTCTATCTATGTTCTGACAGCTGCATATGATCATGAACCTAAATAAATAAATTAAAGGAAAACAAAATTAAGGAAAATAAAAATAATTAATTAAGGTTGGGTTGCCTCCCAACAAGCACTCTTTTAATGTCACTAGCTTGACGGTTAGCTCCTTACAGAGATTGATATGGGCTCAGAATTTCACCCCTTACAGTGAACTTTCTTCCTCTCTTTTCATGAATGAGTTCTGCATGCTGATGAGCGGATAATTTATACACTTTTTGCCATTGTTTTTACATGATTTTTAGTATGATTTAGTTAGTTTTTAGTATATTTTTATTAGTTTTTAAATAAAAATCACATTTCTAGACTTTACTATGAGTTTGTGTGTTTATCTATGATTTCAAGTATTTTCTGGCTGAAATTGAGGGACTTGAGCAAAAATCAGATTCAGAGGTTGAAGAATGACTGCAGATGCTGCTGGATTCTGACCTCCCTGCACTCAAAATAGATTTTCTGGAGCTACAGAACTCCAAATGGCGCATTCTCAATTGCGTTGGAAAGTAGACATCCAGAGATTTCCAGCAATATATAATAGTTCATACTTTGCCTGAGTTTAAATGATGCAAACTGGCGTTCAACGCCAGTTCCATGCTACATTCTGGAGTTAAATGCTAGAAACAGGTTGCAAAGTGGAGTTAAACGCCAGAAACAGGTTACAAACTGGCGTTCAACTCCAAGAGAAGCCTCTACATGTGTAAAGCTCAATGCTCAGCCCAAGCACACACCAAGTGGGCCCCAAAAGTGGATTTCTGCATCATTTACTCATTTCTGTAAACCCTAGTAACTAGTTTAGCATAAATATGACTTTTTACTATTGTATTTAGAGATCTTTTGGAACATCTTTAGTTTTATCTTTAGATCACGTTTAGGGGCTGGCCATTTGGCCATGCCTGAACCTTCATCACTTATGTATTTTCAACGGTAGAGTTTCTTCACACCATAGATTAAGGTGTGGAGCTCTGCTGTTCCTCATGAATTAATACAAAGTACTATTATTTTTCTATTCAATTCAAACTTATTCCGATTCTAAGATATTCATTCACACCTCAATATGAATGTGATGATCGTGACAGTCATCATCATTCCCAACCCATGAACGCGTGCCTGACAACCACTTCCGTTCTACATTAGATTGAATGAGTATCTCTGGGATTCCTTAATCAGAATCTTCGTGGTATAAGTTAGAATCCATGGACGGCCATTCTTGAGATCCGGAAAGTCTAAACCTTGTCTGTGGTATTCCGAGTAGGATCAGGGAAGGGATGGCTGCGACGAGCTTCAAACTCGCGAGTGCTGGGCGTAGTGACAGACGCAAAAGGATCAATGGATCCTATTCCAGTATGATCGAGAACCGACATATGATTAGCCATGCAATGACAGCGCATTGGACCACTTTTACTGAGAGGATAGGATGTAGCCATTGACAACGGTGATGCCTAACATACAGCTTGCCATAGAGAGGAGTATGAATGATTGGATGAAGACAATAGGAAAGCAGAGGTTCAGGAGGAACGAACGCATCTCTATACGCTTATCTGAAATTCTCACCAATGAATTACATAAGTATCACTATCTTTATTTTACGTTTTATTTATCTTTTTAATTATTAAATCTCCATAATCAATTGAATCCGCCTGACTGAGATTTACAAGGTGATCATAGCTGGTTTCAAGTCGACAATCTCCGTGGGATCGACCCTTACTCACGTAAGGTTTATTACTTGGACGACCCAGTACACTTGCTGGTTAGTTGTGTGAAGTTGTGACAAAGAACTAAGATTATGAACGTGCGTATTGAGTTTTTAGCGCCGTTACCAAGGAATGGAACCATCACGATTTCTGCGCACCACATGCTCTAGAGATAGGACACGACTCACTGTATGTGGTATGACTGGCTTCTTGGTGAAGACAACTCTCATGCCTGGAGAGAGGCCTTCAGTTGGGACTTTCTTATCCCTCCAGCCTTTAGGTACTTTCTTCCGAGTACCTTTGTTCTCAGTGCTTATTAATGACTGCCCAACACCAAACTTAGAATTGATGTTTGGGAGCTTAGTAAAGCTCTGCACTGAAAGAGATGGTTGGAACACTAGGTGTTGCACCATTGTCTCTTGCTTATCAAAGGGAGAATTGGGATTGGACATCTTGAACAAGATGTAGTCCTCTCCTAGTTGGAAAACCATTTCTCCCTTTGCCACATTAATCATGGCTTTTGTAGTGGCTAAGAAAGGTCTTCAGAGAATGATAGAGTCATCCTCATCCTCTCCAATATCCAAGACTATGAAGTTTGGATGATGGAGTTGTCTTCAACCTTTACTAAGATATCCTTTACTAAGCTATATGGCTTCTTTATTGACTTGTCTGCCATCTCTAGTGAGATGTTTGCAACTTGTTCCTCAAAGATTCCCAGCTTCTCTATTACAAAGAGTGGCATGAGGTTTATGCTTGACCCTAGTAATACCTTAGCGAGTCAATGTCGATCCCATGAGGATTGTGGTTTGAAGCAAGCTATGGTTATCTTGCAGATCTTAGTCAGGTGAGTAGGATATGTTGTTATGTTGTTTAATTACATAAAAGAAATAATGAGATCTGAACTAGATTGACCTGTTTACAATGATAAAAAGATGGTTAAGGCCTGGAGATGCTTTGTCTTTCTGGATTAACTCTAGTCTTACTGTCTTCTTCAATTGTGAATGATTTCTTCTATGGCAAACTGTATGTGATTGTCGCTGGTTGAGAGGTGATAAACCCCTATTTTATGATGTATCTTGTGCTCAAATTGAGTGTTTTTATCAATTCTTCACCCACTTATTCATATGAATTGCATGGTTTTACTTTCCCATCCTTATTTTATAATATATGTGAAAATCTGTTTCCTATGCTTTAAAAATATTAAAATTAATTATCCTTTATTACCATTCGATGCTGTGATCTGTGTTTTAAGTATTTTCAGGCTTCATAGGGCAGGAATGGCTTAGAAGCCAGAAAGGAAACATACAAAAATGGAAGGAAAGCACAAAAATGGAGTTTTGAAGAAAATAGTAGTGACGCGTACGCATGGATGACGCGGACACGTGCCTTGAGCATAACACAAATGACGCGTACGTGTGACCGATGTGTACGCATAACAAGAAAAAACTCCAGACCACGCGAACGCGTGACCCACGCGCACGCGTGACGGACGCCACATGCAGGAATCTGCAGAAAACGCCCTCAGCGATTTTTGGACCCTTTTTCGGCCCAAATCCAAGCCAGAAACATAGAATATAAGCCAGAGAATGGGGGAATCAAAAGAAGAACGTTAGAGAACAAGTAGAACAATCATCATAGAACATTCAATATACACAATTTTAGGTTTAAATGTAGTTTTTAGAGAGAGAGGCTCTCTCCTCTCTCTTAGGATTTAGGATTAGGATTAGGATTTATGTTATGATTAGGCTACTTCTCTTCAATCACAGGTTCAATGTACCTTTAATTTATTTTCTACTTTTATTTATTTTATTACTTTAATTGTTATTTATCTTTCCAATTTGGTTTATGAACTCCATGTTAGGATTGATTTTCTTAATTAATACATATTGAGGTATTTTAGATTAATGATTGTTTTACTCTATTTATGATGCTTTCAATTTAATTTAGACTTATTTTCTTCTTTTGGCTTTGGTTAAGTAATTGGTAACACTTGAGTTGTTAAACTCAGCAGTTGATTGAGATTTGGGAATTGCTGATTGATTTGGATCCCTCTAAAGCTAGTCTTTCCATAGTAGTTGACTAGGACTTGAGGAATCAAGTTAATTAGTCCACTTGACTTTCCTTTATTTAGTAAGGGTTAACTAAGTGGGAGCCAAATCCAATTCTCATCACACCTGATAAGGATAACTAGGATAGAATTTCCAGTTCTTATACCTTGCCAAGAGATTTTCTAATTATTAATTTATTTTTCTTGTCATTTAAATTACTTGTTCCTTATTTTAAAAACCCAAAACAAAATATACTTTTTCCATAATCAATAATAAATCATACCTCCCTGCAATTCCTTGAGAAGACGACCCGAGGTTTGAATACTTCGGTTATAAATTTTATTGGGTTTTGTTACTTGTGACAACCAAAATTTTTGTACGAAAGGATTCTCTGTTGGTTTAGAAACTATACTTGCAACGCGATTATATTTTTATAAAAATTCTTTACTAGCAGAAATTAGTTCGTAAAAAATAGCGCCGTTGCCGGGGAATTACAACTTTGTGCCTTATTATTGGTTATTGTAAAAATTTTATTTTGCTTTTTAATTTGTTTTTATTTTTGTTTTTAATTTTTATTAGTTATTATGAGTTCTCACCCCCGTCGCTTTGAGTTTGGTTCAAATATTGTTGAAAGGAATGGAAGCTATAACAGGAACATGCATCAAGGTCAAAACAATCAGAGATGGACGGAGCCACGAGGATCTGATCAAACCTTTAGGCAACAACACCCTCCAAAGTACCATGGACGACGACCATTCAATAATACATGTCGAGACAATAGTTATGGTGGACCCCTTCGTGACAACCATCACCCACCAAATTACTACGGTCAAGAGCCATTCCGAGGTGCGTACCAAGATGATAGATATGGTGGACCCCCTTGTAGTTACCAACAAGCCCCATCATACGCCTACAAGCCACCTCATCAGAACCACCACACTCACAAGCCACCTACCAACACTCACTTCCATATGACCCTAACCCATATTCACACCAGTTCCAATCCAATTACTCCCAAGAACCACCACTTTTCTATGCACCATGTCCATATCCATCGACCCAAGAATCACGGGAGCGTCTCAAGGAAACAGTGGAAAAATTTCATGCAACCCTTCACCAACTGGATCAAGCAATCAATCGATTACCTTTCCGATATTCGGACACTCAAGGAACCCCATGGCTTCATGTGGACAATCTAATGAAGAACGTAGCATGAAGGAGATACTGGAAACTCCAATGGACAGTAAGGAGCATGACTTTGTATTGGAACAAGTGGAGGAAGCTGAAATTATCGAAGAAGAAGAATTGGTTGAAGACTTAGGAGATGCTGAATCTCCATGGGAATCCAGAATTGTGGAGAATTCCGTCAAGGAATTTGCAATTGATGCTAAAGAGGATAGTGCACAGCCCCCAAAGCAGGTATCTTATGAAGAACTGGACGGAACAACTCAAGAAGCGAATTTCCTTGATAATAATAATCACGAGTCAAGTTCTCATAGTAATGAACTTGTATCCGCAAGTGAATTATTTGAGACTGAAGAATCTTCCCCAAGTGAATACGAAGATGATGCGGAGGTAGACTTCTCTCAACCTCCAAATTATGACTTGAGTAATGAGGAAGATATCGAAGACTTTGATCAAGACGTGGTTGCAGTTGAAGAAGTTTGCAAGAAAGTGGAGCAATTCACAGAAGAATACAAGGGAGTAGAGCTTGCGAAACCCCTGGAAACACCTTTTCCAAGGCCATTACCATCCAATACAAACTTCAAGTGGGTAAAATCCTTAGCCTTTATCTTTACTTTTCCACTTGAATATGGTTTGCTTGAAACAGATGGCCAGCTTAGAGCTCTTTGCGGCTTTATGAGTAAAAGAGAAATGGTTCGCACTCAGAGCTGGTATGCAAGATTCCATGAAGTTCCACACTTCAATTTGAGGTGCAAGGATTGGTTTCGAGTTCGATTGCATGGGTCTCGAAAGATGTTTGGTCATCTTAGTGAGAATTCAAATCACGTACCGCCCGGCTGGAAAAATATAGATCAAGACAAAGACGGTTACAAAAGCAAGGTTTGGGATCCTGGAATCTATTCTGACATCCAGCACCCCGGGAACCTGAAAACCTGTTTGAACTTACTCAAGGGTTTTACGTGCCTTGTTTGGGAGCCCGGAGGCTGTTGGCATTCCAAACAGTGGTGGAGATTTTTAGATGAATTCAAGCACAAGCCACCATAACAGGGAGCTTAGCAAATGTCCAACTTAAGGACTTTAACCAAAAGTTCTAGGTGGGAGACAACCCACCATGGTATGATCGTTCCCTTTTCAATTTTTATTTTATTTCGTTTTGTTTGTTTTTATAAGTTTTATTTTATTCTATTTTTATTGAACCTGGAATTATTCATAACATCCATACCTGCATTTGCATTTGCATACTGCATATATATAATAACAAAAAAAAGAGCACCCCACGCGTGCGCATGGGCCACGCGTGGGCGTCGATTGCAAATCAGCGTCAAACATCTAATTCCCAGAAAGTTGGGCTGGAATCGTGCGGCATTGGGCCACGCAAACGCGTCAACGATGCGGTCGCGTCACTTTCGCTTCACACACCATGCGAAAGCGTGGGCGACGCGTACGCATAGCGTGGAAATCTTAGCCCCCTAATTGGAAACAGAGAGTTGCGCCAAAACAACACTGGAATTGTGCATTTAGCACAATTCTGAGCGACGTGTACGCGTGCACCCCACGTGTGCGAATGGGCCACGCGTGGGCGTCGATTGCAAATCAGCGTCAAACATCCAACGCCCAGAAAGTTGGGCTGGAATTGTGCGGCTATTGTGCGTTAGGCACAAATTGGGCCACGCGAACGCGTCAACGACGCGGTCGCGTCACTTTCACCTCACACACACCATGCGAAAGCGTGGGCGACGCGTACGCGTCACGTGGAAATCTTAGCCCTCTAATTGGAAATAGAGAGTTGCGCCAAAACGATGCTGGAATTGTGCGTTTAGCACAATTCTGAGTGACGCGTACGCGTGCCCCATGCGTACGTGTTACTTTCATTATCTCTCAATCACGCGATCGCGTCAATAACACGTTCGCGTCATTGCCTTTTCGCCTCAATCACGCGATCGCGTGACCCACGCGTTCGCGTGGATTTGAATCCACTAACCCAACCCACACGAAACCCTAACCCATTTCGCGTCACTTTCCCTCCAATCCCCCTTTGCACTCTCTCTTCTCCTCTCCCCAACCACCACCTCACCACCGCCCCACCCTCACCGAGCCGCAACCACCACCACCCTCATACCACTCACCTCCCTCGCCCCCTCCCTCTCTTTCCCATCCAGAACCCCCTTTCACCCTAAACCACCACACCGCCACCCTACCCCGCCACCGAACCGCCGCCGTGACCGCCTCCCCGCACCACCGCGTCACCACCACCGTATTCTCTCTGATTCCATATTCTATACCTATACAAACCAAGTTCCGCCAAACGCCGATTCCGTTCCCAGTTTTTAGTTAATTCCGCAAATTTTTTTCAGATTATGTTTGAATTAGGATAGTTAGAGATGCATGATCATAGTGGATTTTAGGTGGTTAGGTAGCTAGGATGTGGTTAGTGGATTTATGCCTGGTAATTGCACCGTTCTTGTTAATTATTTTATCTATTTCGCAATTTTGAATATGCTGTGATGATGATGTTGTTCATATGCTGTTCTTTACTATTCTTTGATGCAGATTGAGTTTGTTTATTTTGAATTCATGTGAATTACTATTTGTTACTCTTTTCTGCACTATTTTATTATCATATGAACTGTTTTTGCTATTGTTTATTACCTGGGAATGTCCAATTTTTAGACGAAATGCTGCCCAATTTTTTTTAAGCAAATTATTTCACTCAAATACCATTCATGAATTAGTTTTAGAAATTTTTAAGTTTGCACTAATTCATTTCAACCAAAAAAATTCATTAATGCACGGGCTAGCTTTCTTATTTTTCTGATTCCCTTATTCATTATATTGCCATATTGATGATTTTACTTTAATTTTGCAAATCTTTTCTATAACTAATCATCAATAATTTACAATTTTTACTTGAATTTGAGTTACTTGTTTTCAAATTTGTGCAATTTTAGTTAATTGGGAACCAAAACACCATGCCACTTACTTTAACTTCAATTTTACTCTTAACTACTTTAACTTTCTAACTTTTCTATCAGCTTTCAACTAACCACTTTCAAACCACTTCAAGGCATGATTACTGTTTTTCCTGATTAACAAGAATTCTGCATATAATAAATTTTGTATTGTGATTTTCATTTCACTTGAATACAATTCAAAATTTTACATCTATTTAACTCAATTCATGCTTATATTGATACTTTATTCCTCTTTTGCCACTCTATGCTTAAATTGATAAATTCCTATTTGCTTACCTATTTTCCTGCATTAGTTCTTAAACTGTATCCTGGAATTTCTGCTTTTCGAGATGTCTGACCCTAAAAGCAAAGGAAAGGGCAAAGCAACCACTGGCAAAAGAAAAAGAGGGGAATCCTCTACCTCTATTTTGGATATCCTCCATGACGATTCCTAGCGGGAAAAGAACTTTACCCCGCAGGAAAAAGCTGATCAGCTACTGCCTGCCATAGACCCTGTCAAGTTTGCCAACAGATCCTGTGAGCTAAAGTATCCAGTTTTTGCCACTTCCAGGAACCTATACCTGGAACGGACCCTCAAAATTCCAGAAGAACTCAAACAATACACTTCAGAACAAATTAAACAGAGAGGCTGGTTCTCCTTGAAAAGAAACTTGACTGAAGTCAACTCATCCTGGGTCAGAGAATTCTACTGTAACTACTTCAAAATGTCCATGGATGCAGTACAGCTCAAAGAAAAGCAAATTCTGATTACTGAGGAAGCCATTGAAGAAATCCTCCAACTTCAGACTAAGTCAGATCAGCCAGACGGTTACCAAAAGGCTGAGGAGGATATGAGATTCATGAGATTTGACTGGGATGCAGTCAAGAGGACTATAGCTCTTGATCCTACTGTCCCATGGGTCATGAGCAAGTCCACAGTGGCCCCAAAGGGAATTAAGCTCATTTATCTGAATGATGAGACTCGGCTTTGGCAGCAGATTTTGAGTAACTACGTGATGCCGAGCACTCATGAGACTGAGGTGCCAGCTGCCATGATTACCCTCATCTGGTGTGCGATGGAGGGCAAAGACCTATATCTTCCCCGCTTTATCCGGTATTACATGGACATGGTCCATGTTAGAGGCACTATCCCCATTCCCTACTTGATTACTCAGTTAGGCCGCCGAGCTAAGGTGCCCTGGGAGATTGCTGATGAAAAGCCAATCGCCACAGATTGCAAGAAGATTATCCCTCACAGCAGGAAGTTCTAGGCCTTGGGCTACCGACCTCCTTTTCTCACTGACTCTGCTGAGGCAGCCACATCTTCTACTGCTCCTTTAGCACCTACTGCCCCAGCCACCACTACTGCACCCTCACCTACCTCAAAGCCCATCTACCACCTCGTGCATTGCCTATTTGACCGGTTGGACCAGATGGAGTGCCGCAACCAGCGGCGATATGAGAGATCTGAATGTCGTAGCAAGCGACGCTATGAGCACTTAAAGTTGATAATCCGATCCAGCAGTGACATCCCCTCTGAGCCTGACACCCCTTCTGAGCCATCTGAGGAGGAGGCGGATGATCATGAGGAGGAGACACGTGCAGAGGCTAAGTAGGCAGGACCTGAGCAGGCTGCGCCACATCATGAGGAGCCCATCAAATACAATTGGCTGATCCAGAGATCCCTCTACGGACAGGGCCTCCGCTTCAGTAGGCAGATCCTCCGACACTCATACAGACTGTAGAGCCTCAGATCACCACAGAGACACCTACTGCACATCCGTCCGGAGATGACCCTTCTTCACACCCAGCTTGATTGAGCATCGAGGACGATGCTTTTAGTTAAGTGTGGGGAGGTCACCATCTCTGGCAAACTTTATTTTTGGTGAACCACTTTTCAGAATCTCTTTTATCCTATTTTGTTTATTTTCTGCATTTTTATTTTTATTTTTATTTTATCTTATCTTATTTATCTTTCAGTACTTGCACATTTTTCTTTTGCTGTATTTTTACTTTATTTCTGCATTTTACACTTTGGTTTATATATATATCTTAGATATTTAGTTTAGTTTAGTTTGCACTTTTAGCTTATTAAGTTATGATATAGAAAATATGGATTAATTAGCTTAGTTTACCCTTTTAGTATAAGATAACTATGTTTAATTGAAAATAAAAAGAGTAAACTAGAAACTTTTAGTTTAACAGAATCACAACAGTCCACACACACTATATATATAGCAATAAATGTTGGTTAATTGACAACATTTTTCAAGGAAAATACTAAATTTTATAAAAGCCATTCTAAGATTCACATTGAATTGAATGAAAACTCTTGATTTCTACTTGCATGACATACATAACTGATATATAGTTTTTGAGCTAAAGAACACACAACCCGTGAGTTTTTGAGCTTAATTGTATGGTTACATTCAACCATAAATTTCATTCTTGTGTGTTTTGCACTTCTTTTCTATGCTTGTAATCTTAACTTTGTTTCAATCTATATGTCCAATATAGAATGTAGATACATACCCGCATATGATTGAGGCCATCATTTGAATTTTTCCTCACTTATCCCAAATAAGCCTACCTCCTACATGATCTCAAACAGCCTACCTCCTACCTCCTAGATGCGTCACACATGATCTCAAACAGCCTACTCCAACTTGGCCCTCTCACAATAGGAGCTTGGGTTAAGGCAATCTTCAGCTTGTCAAATGCTTCCATACAATCTTCACCCAAGTCAAACTCTACATCTTTTTGTAACAGTCGGGAAAGGGGTAGTACAACCTTACTGAAGTCCTTGATGAAATGCCGGTAGAAACCTGCATGATTAAGAAAAGAACGGACTTCCCTCACAGAAGAGGGGTAAGGTAAACCAGAAATAATATCAGCCTTTGCAGGATCAACAGATACACCAGTATTAGAGACAACATGACCTAGAACAATACCTTACTTTACCATAAAGTGACATTTTTCAAAATTAATCACAAGGTTTGAACTAGTACATGTTTCTAATACTCTAGCAAGATTATCCAAACAAAGGTAAAAAGAATCACCATAAATACTTCCATACAGTGATAAAAAAGATCCGAAAAGATGCTCATCATGCACCTTTGAAACGTAGCCGGTGCATTACATAAACCAAAAGGCATTTTTTTGTATACATACGTTCCAAAGGGGAATGTGAAAGTGGTTTTCTCTTAGTCTTCTGGAGCAATATGGATCTGGAAAAAACCAGTATAGCCATCTAAAAAGCAATAATGTGATTTACCTAACAGACAATCAAGCATTTGATCGATGAACAGTAGTGGATAGTGATCCTTGCGAGTGGCCAAGTTCAAGCGCCTGTAGTCGAAGCAAACTCTCCATGAATTCTACACTCTTGTGGCCATGAGTTCCCCATTCTCATTCTTGACTATGGTGATGCCGGACTTCTTCGGAACCACTTGTACCGGGCTAACCCACTCATTATCCGAGATTGGATAGATAATATTGGCTTCAAGTAGTCGGGTCACTTCTTTCTTCACAACTTCTAGAATTATGGGGTTCAACTACCTTTGAGGTTCACGGATAGGCTTGGCTCCCTCCTCTAGAAAAATGTGATGCTCACAAACTTGAGGGCTTATACCAACTATGTCTGCCAAACTTCACCCAATAGCCTTCTTATTTCTTCTCAGTACATTAAACAATCGCTCCTCTTGATGGAAGGTAAGCTCCTTTGCAATAATCACCGGGTGCTTTTGATTTTCTTCAAGATAAGCATACTTAAGGTGGGGGTGAAAGTGGCTTCAATTCCACATTTAGCTCAAGGCTTGGCATTTGATTATCCGGTAGCACTGAAGGTGGCAAGGTGTCTTCATCATATTCAGGGAGTTTCTCCACACTTGCACCTTGAACCATGTTCTTCTCATCAACTATATCATGGTGGACTTCGGCCACAATATCATCAATTATATCACACTAGAAGATAGAATGGTCTTCTGGTGGGTGCTTCATAGCATCATCAAGGTTAAAACTGACTGCTCTTCCATCAATTTCGAAGGAGTAGGTACTCGAAAAAGCATCCAATTTAAACTGAGAGTTTTCAAGAATGGCCTCCCTCGCAAGATAGATGATGGTCTTCCGGGGTCATTAGGAGGCATCTCAAGAATATAAAAGTCAATTGGAAAAGTCAACCACTTAATGCTCACTAAGACATCTTCCGCAATGCCAACTACCGAGATTATGCTTTTATCCGCCAAAACAAAACGGGTTGCCGACCTTTTCAACGGTAGAATCTTCAATACATCATAAATAGATAATGGCATAATGCTAACACAAGCACCTAGGTCACACATGCAGTCAACAAATTGTATACCACCTATAGTGCAAGTAACTAAACAAGGACCGGGATCACCACATTTCTCCGGTATAGCACTCATCAAAGTAGAAATTGAGCTACCCAAAGGAATAGTTTCTAAATCATGAATCTTTTCCTTATTCATGCATAAATCCTTTAGAAACTTAGCATACTTAGGAACTTGGCAAATAGCATAAAAAAGGGGAATAGTTACCTCGACCTTTTTGAATATATCTACCATCTTGGGATCTAGCTCCACTTTCTTTTTAGTCCTCCTAGCTAAGGTGGGAAAAAGGAATTGGAATAGCCTCTTTCAAAATATTTCTTCCTTAGAAACTCTATCCTTCGATTGAGCAACTTCTTCTTCGACCGCCTCTTGTACCTCATCCTCGTCTTCAACATCTTCTACCTCAACAACATCTTCATCATGAGTGGCTTCTCTTGAGCTTGGCTCTTTGGGACTCCTCTCTTGCAATATAGTGCCGGACCTCAAGGTGATGGCATTAATTCCACCCTTGGGGTTAGGTAAGGATTGAGAGGGAAGTGCACTAGAGCTTAAAGGTTGAGAATTGGAGGTAGAAGGTGGGTCCATACAGGATAGAAGGGCTTAGATGGTAGAGGTGAGACCGGTGATGCTAGAGGCAACTAAGGCTTAAAGCTCTTTTTGCTCTTGAATAAGAGAGCGAAGCGTCTCATCTTGGTTGGAGGAAGAAGGGGGATAGGTAATTTGGGGGCTTATGGTTGGGTGAGTTGAGGTACTTGAGCTTGCCTTTGGTAAGGTGGTTGGTATCTTTGACCTTGGTTTTGTTGTTGGTAAGGAGGGTTTTGTTGATACTAGTTTTGTTGGTAATTGTTGTTCCACCTTTGGTTTCCACCATTGTCTATTCCTCCTTAGTTGTAGTTGTCTCTCCATCCTTGATTGGGGTTATCTTGCCAACCTTGGTTGTAGTTACCACCTTGATTATAGTTACCACCTTATTGATAGTATCCTTGATTTGGACGGTTGCAATAAGCATTGGTAGCTGCCAAGGTGTTGTCCTCTTGGAGTTATGGACATTCATCGGTATAGCGAGAATAGCAAGCATAAATCCCACATACTCTCTGAGGAACTAGTTGTTGACATTGTTGTTATGGAGGAGGTAGAGGTTGTTGTTGATTGAGTTAGAGTTGCTTGAGGATATTGGTTATCTCTCCTAAAGTCTTGGTGAAGGCGGACTCAGTACTAGAGGAAACTTCCGCAATAGCCTTGGGATGATTATTCATGTGCTTTGCATGTTGGGTAAACTAGACTAAATCAGTGATAAATTGCCATGCTTCTGCTGCCATTTTGTACTTTGTCAAAGAGCCATTACTCAAAGCATCCAAAAGGATCTTATCCTGAGGCTTCATGCCTTGGGAAAAGTAACTAATAAGCACCAACTCGTCAATCATATGATGGGCGCACAAATCAAGGAGCTTCCAAAAATGTTCTCAATACTCATAGAGAGTCTTTGATTCACCTTGAATGATGCAAGAGATTTCCTTTCTCAATCTATCCATGACCTCCGGTGGGAAGAATTTATCCAAAAATTCCCTTCTCAGCAAATCTCAATTCGTGACAACATTCTCGGGTTGAGCGTAGAACCACTCCTTTGCCCTTCCCTCAAGAGAAAATGGGAAGGCATATAACCAAATGGCAACCTCATCCGCAACATCCCGCCTAGCAGTTGAACAAGCCATTTGAAAGTCTCTATGGTGCTTGATGGGATCTTGAGCGGGTTGACCATGGAACTTAGGAAGTAGATTAATCAATGAGGTCTTTAGCTCAAAATCGGCATTCAAATTCGGATAATGCACTTGAAATGGTTGGAGAGTGAAATCCAGAGCTCCTGCCTCCTTGAGAGTGATTCTTCTAGGAATGACCATAGTATCGGTACATAAATCAATGGAAGAGACATCAATAGATTTAGTGGGAGAGGAGTTAGTTTTTTCCTCAAATGATGCTTCGGATTCAACCTCGGGTAAGTGATAAACTCCAATTTTGTGGTTTATCTTTTGTTGAATTTAGGGGATTTTATCAACTTATCTCACATTTATTCAATGAAATAGCATGGTTTTGTGAATTTCTCTTAATTTGTGCTTAAGAGTGAAAAC
This sequence comes from Arachis ipaensis, assembly GCF_059453495.1. Lineage (NCBI taxonomy): Eukaryota > Viridiplantae > Streptophyta > Magnoliopsida > Fabales > Fabaceae > Arachis > Arachis ipaensis. The sequence continues at coordinate 70,132,312 of NC_142438.1, forward strand.
ATGCTTTTTAGGCCTTAAAACTGCTAAATTTAATTCACTATAATTCCATTTGATGCCTAGATATGTTTGTTAGGTGATTTGAGGTTTAGAAGGCAAATATTGGGTTGAAGAAATGAAGAAAAAGCATGCAAAAATGGAGAATTCATGAGGAAATAAGGATTTGCTGAACTGAAGGCCACACGCACGCGTCACCCACGCATACTGATGAGCGGATAATTTATACGCTTTTTGGCATTGTTTTTAGTATGTTTTTAGTATGTTTTAGTTAGTTTTTATTATATTTTTATTAGTTCTTAAATAAAAATCACATTTCTGGACTTTACTATGAGTTTGTGTGTTTTTCTGTGATTTCAGGTATTTTCTGGCTAAAATTTAGGGACCTGAGCAAAAATCTGATTAAGAGGCTGAAAAAGGACTGCAAATGCTGTTAGATTCTGACCTCCCTGCACTCAAACTAGATTTTCTGGAGCTACAAAAGCCCAATTGGCGCGCTCTCAATTGAGTTAGAAAGTAGACATCCTGGGCTTTCCAGCAATATATAATTGTTCATACTTTGCCCGAGATTTGATGGCCCAAACCGGCGTTTCAAGTCAGCATAAAAATTCTGGCGTCAAAACGCCAGAACTGGCATAAAAGCTGGAGTTAAACGCCCAAACTGGCACAAAAGCTGGCGTTTAACCCCAAGAAAAGTCTCTACACGTGAAAGCTTCAATGCTCAGCCCAAGCACACCCCAAGTGGGCCTGGAAGAAGATTTCTGCATTAATTACTTATTTCTGTAAACCCTAGGCTACTAGTTTTCTATAAATAGGACCTTTTACTATTGTATTTTCATCTTTGGACGTTTAGTCCTTAGAACTTTGAGGCTGGCCATTCGGCCATGCTTAGACTATTTTTACTTATGTATTTTCAACGGTGGAGTTTCTACACACCATAGATTAAGGTGTGGAGTTCTGCTGTTCCTCATGAATTAATGCAAAGTACTATTGTTTTTCTATTCAACTCAAGCCTATTTCTGTTCTAAGATATCCATTCGTTCTTCAACATGATGAATGTGATGATCCGTGACACTCATCACCATTCTCACCTATGAACGTATTTCTGACAACCACTTCCGTTTTACATGCAATCAAGCTTGAATGTGTATCTTTTGGGTTTCTAATCTAAGATTAGAACCTTCGTGGTATAGGCTAGAATCATTGGCGGTCATTCTTGAGATCCGGAAAGTCTAAACCTTGTCTGTGGTATTCCGAGTAGGATCTGGGAAGGGATGACTGTGACGAGCTTCAAACTCGCAAGTGTTGGGCGTAGTGACAGACTCAAAAGGATCAATGGATCCTATTCCAACATGATCGAGAACCAACAGCTGATTAGCCGTGCGGTGACAGCGCATTTGGAACATTTTCACTGAGAGGACGAGAAGTAGCCATTGACAACGGTGATGCCCAACATAAAGCTTGCCATGGAAAGGAGTATGAATGATTGGAAGAAGGCAATAGGAAAGCAGAGGTTCAGAAGGAACAAAGCATCTCCATACGCTTATCTGAAATTCCTACCAATGAATTGCATAAGTATCTCTATCCTATTTTATGTTTTATTCATATTTTAATTATCAATTCTCCATAACCATTTAAATCCGCCTGACTGAGATTTACAAGATGACCATAGCTTGCTTCAAGCCGACAATCTCCGTGGGATCGACCCTTACTCAAGTAAGGTTTATTACTTGGACGACCCAGTACACTTGCTGGTTAGTTGTGCGGAGTTGTGATAAAGAGTTGAGATTACAATTGTGCGTACCAAGTTGTTGGTGCCACTGATGATCACAATTTTGTGCATCAAGTTTTTAGCGCCGTTGCCAGGGATTGTTCGAGTTTGGACAACTGACGGTTCATCTTGTTGCTTAGATTAGGTAATTTTATTTTATGTTCAAGCTTTTTACTTTTTATTTTCGAAAAATATTTAAAAAAAAATATATTTCTATTCTATTCTTCAGAGTTTTTAAGAATTAATTCTAGAGTTTCATGATGATCTGTTGAAGTCTAGCTGGCTGTGAAGCCATGTCTAATCTTTTGGACCGAGGTTTCAACTTATCATCACAATGGCTTGTTGAGTTCTATCAATTTTGCTGTTGAGAGTAATGATCTGCTAAAGCTTGGCTGGCCATTGGCCATGTCTAGTATTTTGGACCGAAGCTTTCACTGAAAGCTTGGCTGGCTAGTAAGCCGTGTCTAATTCCTGGACCGGAGTTTTAGACTAACATTGCATGATTCCTGAAATTCTCATTAGGAATTTTGAAGTCCTTTTTTCTCTTTTTCCACTTAATTTTCGAAAAATCACAAAAAAAAAAATTTATAAAATCTTAAAACAAAAAAAAATATATTTCTTGTTTGAGTCTAGTGTCTCTAATATGAAAATTTCTAAGTTTGATGTCTTTCATGCATTGTTGATTTAATCTTAGTTTTTCATGATTAGTTGCATTTTTGATTATATCTCATCATTATAAAAAAATTCAAAAAAATTTTCAAAATTATGTCTTTTCAAGTCAATAATACAGAGAATTGAAGATTCAGAACATGCAGCAGAGAAATTACATAGAAAAAAACTGGGCGTTTTGAGGAAAACTGGCGTTTAAACGCCAGCCAGAGTACCTGGCTGGGCGTTAAACGCCCAAAAAGGTAGCATTTTGGGCGTTAAATGCCAGAATGGATACCATTCTGGGCGTTTAACGCCAGGAGGACACTAGAGGAAAGATTTTGTTTTTAATTCAAATCTTTTTCAAATCATATCTCTTCAATCATATCTTTTCAAAATCAATTTCCTTCCGATTTTTTAAATTATTATTATTTTCGAAATTCCTTGCTACAATTAATGATTTAAGTTGTTACTTGCCTATTAAGAAAGGATCAAATTTTAATTCTAGAATCATATTTTTAATTTCCTGTTAGTCAAGTAATCAACTTTAATTTAAAAAAAAATTTCTCTTTTTAATTTGATTTTCGATCACATCTTTTTCAAAATTAATTTTCAATCATATCTTTTTGATTTCTAAGTTTAAAATTTTTTCCAAAAATCACTTAATTTCTTTCCCAATCTTAGTTTTCGAAAATCATTTACCAAATTTTCAAAATTTCTTTTAATTATTTCAAAATCTTTTACTTTAATTTCGAAAATTCTTCCCCTCTTCTCAAATTCTTCTATTTAAAGGACTAACACTTCTACATTATCAGCAATTCGAACTCTATCCCTCTTGATAAGTTCGAATTCTCTCTTCTCTACCTCATCCTTCTATTCTTCTTTTCCTCTGACATCTCAAGGAATCTCTATACTGTGACATAGAGGATTCCATATTTTCTTCTTCTCTCTTTTCATATGAGCAGGAGCAAGGACAAGGGCATTCTTGTTGAAGCTGATCCTGAACCTGAAAGGACCTTGAAGAGAAAGCTAAGAGAAGCTATAGTACAACTCTCTGTAGAGGACCTAACAGAGCTTTTCAAACAAGAAGAAGCCATGGCAGCCGAAAACAACAATAATGCCAACAATGCAAGGAAGGTGCTTGGTGACTTTACTGCACCTACTCCCGACTTCTATGGGAGAAGCATCTCAATCCCTGCCATTGGAGCAAACAACTTTGAGCTTAAGCCTCAATTAGTTTCTCTAATGCATCAGAATTGCAAGTTTCATGGACTTCCATTAGAAGATCCTCATCAGTTCTTAGCTGAATTCTTGCAAATCTGTGATACTATTAAGACCAATGGGGTTGACCCTGAGGTCTACAGACTTACGCTCTTCCCTTTTGTTGTAAGAGACAGAGCTAGGATATGGTTGGATTCACAACCTAAGGAAAGCCTGAACTCTTGGAAAAAGCTAGTCAATGTCTTCTTGGCAAAGTTCTTTCCACCTCAAAAATTGAGTAAGCTTAGAGTGGAAGTCCAAACCTTTAGACAGAAGGAAGGTGAATCCCTCTATGAAGCTTGGGAAAGATACAAGCAATTGATCAGAAGGTGTCCTTCTGACATGCTTTCAGAATGGAGCATCATAGGTATCTTCTATGATGGTCTATCTAAACTGTCCAAGATGTCATTGGACAGCTCTGCTGGAGGATCTCTTCATCTGAAGAAGATGCCTGCAGAAGCTCAGGAACTCATTAAAATGGTTGCAAATAACCAATTCATGTATACCTATGAAAGGAATCCTGTGAATAATGGGACAAGTCAGAAGAAAGGAGTTCTTGAGATTGATACTCTGAATGTCATATTGGCTCAGAACAAAATATTGACTCAGCAAGTCAATATGATTTCTCAGAGTTTGTCTGGAATGCAAGCAGCAACAGGCAGTACCAAAGAAGCTTCATCTGAAGAAGAAGCTTATGATCCTGAAAACCCAGCAATGGAAGAGGTGAATTACATAGGAGAACCCTATGGAAACACCTATAATCCTTCATGGAGAAATCACCCAAACCTCTCATGGAAGGATCAACAGAGGCCTCAACAAGGCTTCAACAACAATAATGGTAGAAGAAATAGGTTTAGCAATGGAAAACCTTTTCCATCATCTTCTCAGCAACAAACAGAGAATTCCAAGCAGAACCACTCTGAATTAGCAACTGTAGTCTCTGATTTAATTAAAACCACTTAAAGTTTCATGACTGAAACAAGGTCCTCCATTAGAAATTTGGAGGCACAAGTGGGTTAGCTGAGTAAAAAAGTTACTGAACTCCCTCCTAGTACTTTTCCAAGCAATACAGAAGAGAATCCAAAAGGAGAGTGCAAGGCCATCAACATAACCCACATGGCCGAACCTGGAGAGGAGGAAGAGGCAGTGATCTCCACTGAGGAAGACCTCAATGGACGTCTACTGGCCTCCAAGGAGTTCCCTAATGAGGAACCATGGGAATCTGAGGCTCACACTAAGACCATAGAGATTCCATTGAATTTACTTTTGCCATTCATGAGCACGGATGAGTATTCTTCCTCTGAAGAGGATGAAGATGTTACTGAAGAACAAGTTGCTAAATACCTTGGAGCAATCATGAAGCTAAATGCCAAGCTATTTGGTAATGAGACTTGGGAGGATGAACCCCCCTTGCTCACCAAAGAACTGGATGACTTGACTAGGCAGAAATTACCTCTGAAGAGACAAGATCCTGGAAAGTTCTCAATACCTTGTACCATAGGCACTATGACCTTTGAGAAGGCTCTGTGTGACCTAGGGTCAAGCATAAACTTCATGCCTCTCTCTGTAATGGAGAAGCTAGGGATCCTTGAGGTACAAGCTGTAAGAATCTCACTAGAGATGGCAGACAATTCAAGGAAACAAGCTTATGGACTTGTAGAGGATGTCTTGGTAAAGGTTGAAGACCACTACATCCCTGCTGATTGCATAATCCTAGATACTGGGAAGTGTATGGATGAATCCATCATCCTTGGCAGACCCTTCCTAGCCACAGCAAAAGCTGTGATTGATGTTGACAGAGGGGAGTTGGTCCTTCAGTTGAATGAGGACTCCCTTGTGTTTAACGCTCAAGGATCTCCCTTTGTAACCATGGAGAAGAAGCATGAAAAGCTTCTCTCAATACAGAGTCAAACAAAACCCCCACATTCAAACTCTAAGTTTGGTGTTGGGAGGCCATAACCAAACTCTAAGTTTGGTGTTAAGAGGCCATCATCATGCTCTGAGTATCTGTGAGGCTCCATTAGAGTCCACTGTCAAGCTACTGACATTAAAGAAGCGCTTGTTGGGAGGCAACCCAATTTTACTTATCTATGTTAAATTTCTATTTTCCATTGTTATTTTATGTTTTCTGTAGGTTGATGATCATGTGAAGTCACAAAAAAATTAAAAAAGCAAAAACAAACTGAAAAACATAATGAAAAATAGCACACCCTGGAGGAGAAGCCTACTGGTGTTTAAACACCAGTATGGGCACCAGACTGGCATTTAACGCCAAAAAAGAGCAAGAAGCTGGCGTTAACCACCAGAAATGGGCAGCAACCTGGCGTTTAATGCCAGGATTGGCAGCAAAGGGCATTTTGCAAGCCTAATTGGTGCAGGGATGAGAAATCCTTGACACCTCAGGATCTGTAGACTCCACAGGATCCCCACCAACCTCAACTCACTCTCTCTCTTCTTCACACCTTTTCATAATACTCTTCCCCAAAAACCCCTTACCTATCAAATCCTACCCTCTTCTCCATAAACCCTTCACCAATCCACATCCATCCATCATAAACCCCATCTACCTCACCATTCAAATTCAAACCACTTTCCCTCCCAAACCTACCCATACATGGCCGAACCTTACCCTCTCCCCACTCCTATATAAACCCATCTTCACCCCTTCATTTTTACACATCTTAAACACTACTTCTTTCCCTTGGCTGAAATACTAACCCCCCTCCATCTCCTCTATTTCTTCTTCCTTCTTCTTTTGCTCGAGGACGAGCAAACCTTCTAAGTTTGGTGTGGTAAAAGCATTGCTTTTTGTTTTTCCATAACCATTTATGGCACCTAAGGCCGGAGAAACCTCTAGAAAGAGAAAAGGGAAGGCAAAAGCTTCCACCTCTAAGTCATGGGAGATGGAGAGATTCATCTCAAGGGTGCATCAAGACCACTTCTATGAAGTTGTGGGTAAGAGGAAGGTGATCCCCGAGGTCCCTTTCAAGCTCAAAAAGGGTGAATACCCGGAGATCCGATATGAGATTCGAAGAAGAGGTTGGGAAGTTCTCACCAATCCCATTCAACAAGTTGAAATCTTAATGGTTCAAGAGTTCTATGCCAATGCATGGATCTTCAAGAACCATGGTCAAAGTGTGAACCCGGACCCAAAGAATTGGCTCACAATGGTTCGGAGGAAATACTTAGATTTCAGTCCGGAAAATGTAAGGTTGGCATTCAACTTGCCCATGATGCAAGGAGATGCACACCCCTACACTAGAAGGGTCAACTTTGATCAAAGGTTGGACCAAGTCCTCATAGACATTTGTGAAGAGGGCGCTCAATGGAAGAGAGATTCAAGAGGGAAGCCGGTTCAACTAAGAAGGCATGACTTCAAGCCTGTGGCTAGGAGATGGTTGGAGTTCATCCAACGCTCAATCATTCCCACTAGCAACCGGTCTGAAGTTACTATAGACCGGGCCATCATGATCCATAGCATCATGATTGGAGAGGAAGTAGAAGTTCATGAAGTTATATCTCTAGAACTCTACAAGGTAGCGGACAAGTCCTCTACTTTGGCAAGGTTAGCCTTCCCTCATCTCATTTGTCATCTCTGTAATTCAGCTGGAATTGACATAGACGAAGACATCCTCATTGATGAGGACAAGTCCATCACTAAGAAAAGGATAGAGCAAACAAGAGATCCCACTCATGGACAAGAGCATGAGGAAATTCCACATCATGAGATCTCTGAGATGCCTCAAGGGATGCATTTTCCTCCACAAAATTATTGGGAGCAAATCAACACCTCCTTAGGAGAATTGAGTTCCAATATGGGACAACTAAGGGTGGAGCACCAAGAGCATTCTATCCTCCTCCATGAAATTAGAGAAGACCAAAGAGTTATGAGAGAGGAGCAACAAAGGCAACGAAGAGATATTGAGGAGCTCAAACACTCCATAAGATCTTCAAGAGGAAGAACAAGCTGCCATCACTAAGGTGGACCCGTTCTTTAATTTCCTTGTTCTTATTTTTCTGTTTTTCGAAATTATGCTTTATGTTTTATTTATGTTTGTGTCTTATTACATGATCACTAGTGTCTTAGTGTCTATGCCTTAAAGTTATGAATGTCCTATGAATCCATCACCTTTCTTAAATGAAAAATATTTTTAATTGAAAAAGAACAAGAAGTACATGAATTTTGAATTTTAAAACAGTTTAATTATTTTGATGTGGTGGCAATACATTTTTTTTGTTTTTCTGAATGAATGCTTGAACAGTGCATATTTTTGAATTTGTTGTTTATGAATGTTAAAATTGTTGGCTCTTGAAAGAATGATGGAAAAGGAGAAATGTTATTGATAATCTAAAAAATTATAAAAATTATTCTTGAAGTAAGAAAAAGCAGTGAATAGCAAAGCTTGCAGAAAAAAAAAAGAAAAAAATGGCGAAAAAAAAGAAAAAGAAAGAAAAAGAAAAACCAAGTAGAAAAAGCCAATAGCCCTTTAAACCAAAAGGCAAGGGTAAAATAAAAAGGATCCAAGGCTTCGAGCATCAGTGGATAGGAGGGCCCACAGGAATAAAATCATGGCCTAAGTGGCTAAACCAAGCTGTCCCTAACCATGTACTTGTGGCGTGAAGGTGTCAAGTGAAAACTTGAGACTGAGCGGTTAAAGTCGTGGTACAAAGCAAAAAGAGTGTGCTTAAGAGCTCTAGACACCTCTAATTGGGGACTCTAGCAAAGCTGAGTCACAATCTGAAAAGGTTCACCTAGTTATGTGTCTGTGGCATTTATGTATCCGGGGGTAATACTGGAAAACAAAATGCTTAGGGTCACGGCCAAGACTCATAAAGTAACTGTTTTCAAGAATCAACATATTGAACTAGGAGAATCAATAACACTATCTGAATTCTGAGTTCCTATAGATGCCAATCATTCTGAACTTCAAGGGATAAAGTGAGATGCCAAAACTGTTCAGAAGAAAAAAAAAGCTAATAGTCCCGCTCATCTAATTAAGATTGATCTTCATAGATGTTTTTGGAATTCATTTTATATTCTTTTCTTTTTATCCTATTTGATTTTTAGTTGCTTGGGGACAAGCAACAATTTAAGTTTGGTGTTGTGATGAGCGGATAATTTATGCGCTTTTTGGCATTGTTTTTAGTATGTTTTAGTTAGTTTTTATTATATTTTTATTAGTTTTTAAATAAAAATCACATTTTTAGACTTTACTATGAGTTTGTGTGTTTTTCTGTGATTTCAGGTATTTTCTGGCTGAAATTGAGGGACCTGAGAAAAAATCTGATTCAGAGGCTGAAAAAGGACTGCAGATGCTGTTGGATTCTGACCTCCCAGCACTCAAAGTGGATTTTCTGGAGCTACAGATACCCAATTGGTGCACTCTCAATTGCGTTGGAAAGTAGACATCCTGGGCTTTCCAGCAATATATAATAATCCATACTTTTTTTGAGATTTGATGGCCCAAACCGGCATTCCATGTCAGCATAAAAATTCTGGCGTCAAAACGCCAGAACTAGCATAAAAGCTGGAGTTAAACGCCCAAACTGGCACAAAAGCTGGCATTTAACTCCAAGAAAAGTCTCTACACGTGAAAGCTTCAATGCTCAGCCCAAGCACACACCAAGTGGGCCCGGAAGAAGATTTCTGCATTAATTACTTATTTCTGTAAACCCTAGGCTACTAGTTTTCTATAAATAGGACCTTTTACTATTGTATTTTCATCTTTGGATGTTTAGTCCTTAGACCTTTGAGGCTGGCCATTCGGCCATGCTTAGACTATTTTCACTTATGTATTTTCAACGGTGGAGTTTCTGCACACCATAGATTAAGGTGTGGAGCTCTGCTGTTCCTCATGAATTAATGCAAAGTACTATTATTTTTCTATTCAACTCAAGCCTATTTCTGTTCTAAGATATCCATTCGTTCTTCAACATGATGAATGTGATGATCCGTGACACTCATCACCATTCTCACCTATGAACGCGTGCCTGACAACCACTTCCGTTCTACATGCAATCAAGCTTGAATGTATATCTCTTGGGTTTCTAATCTAAGATTAGAACCTTCGTGGTATAGGCTAGAATCATTGGCGGTCATTCTTGAGATCCGGAAAGTCTAAACATTGTTTGTGGTATTCCGAGTAGGATCTGGGAAGGGATGACTGTGACGAGCTTCAAACTCGTGAGTGTTGGGCGTAGTGACAGACGCAAAAGGATCAATAGATCCTATTCCAACATGATCGAGAACCAACAGCTGATTAGCTGTGCGGTGACAGCGCATTTGGAACATTTTCACTGAGAGGACGGGAAGTAGCCATTGACAACGGTGATGCCCAATATAAAGCTTGTCATGGAAAGGAGTATGAATGATTGGAAGAAGGCAATAGGAAAGCAGAGGTTCAGAAGGAACAAAGCATCTCCATACGCTTATCTGAAATTCCTACCAATGAATTGCATAAGTATCTCTATCCTATATTATGTTTTATTCATATTTTAATTATCAATTCTCCATAACCATTTGAATCTGCCTGACTGAGATTTACAAGATGACCATAGTTTGCTTCAAGCCGACAATCTCTGTGGGATCGACCCTTACTCACGTAAGGTTTATTACTTGGACGACCCAGTACACTTGCTGGTTAGTTGTGCGAAGTTATGATAAAGAGTTGAGATTACAATTGTGCGTACCAAGTTGTTGACGCCATTGAATCACAATTTCGTGCATCACATATGCATGAGGAGGAGATTTACCAGTGATGCGCACGCGTCATCCACACCTACGTGTGAAGAGACATTTGCAAGGTGAATGCTTACGTGTTGACCATGCACATGCGTGATGCTGGGGGTGATTTCTGAGCTTTTCAAGCCCAAATCCAACTCATTTCTGAGGCTATTTGATGCAGAATTCAAGATTGAACAAAGGGGGAGCAATTAGATTAGCTTAGGATCATGCTTTAAGTAGTTTTCTAGAGAGAGAAGCTCCCTCTTCTCTCTAGAATTAGGGTAGAATTAGGTCAAAGTCTCTTAGATTTAGGTTTTAATTCTTGTTTTCATCTAGTTTTCTTTGCAATTTCTTGTTTCTACATCCTTGTTCTCTTAATTTTACTTGTTAATTTTCCTTTTATGTCACTTTTATGTTTATGAGCACTCTTGTTACTTTGATTTTCATTTAATGCAATTTATGTTTTATGTTTTTTTATTGTTTAATTGAGTTGTTATTATTGTTTCCTTGCAATTAGTAGTTGTTAGATTTTATAGTTCTTGTTATTTTACCATGCTTTCCTTTGATGCCTTCCAAGTGTTTGACAAAATGCTTGGTTGGATGTTAGAGTAGCTTTTTGAGTATTCTTGGCTTGGAAAGAGAAATTAGGCAATCTTGAGTCATTAATACCCAACTCATGTTGGAGATCTAGAGTTATTAGTTAATATTGTTTCCATTGACTCTAATCTCTTGCTAATTCAATTAGTAAGTTGATAAGGACTTTTGGATTGAGATTAACTAGTCTTATTTGACTTTCTCCCTATGTTGAAGATAACGTTATACCTTCTTCCTATGTTGGAGATGACGAAATAGGATTAGCTCTTGTTAATTGTTGCATGATCATTAATGACTAGGATAGAAAGCCTAGATTCTCAATCCTTGCCATGAATGCCTCTTTTTAGTAGTTGTTATCTTTAATTGTTTGCTTTATTTTCTTACCATTTTATCAACCCAACCCGTGAAACTCATAACCAATAATTGAGCACTCGATTGCGATTCCTAGGGAAAACGACCCGAGACTAATACTCTCGGTTATCTTTATTGGGTTGGACTTGTGACAACTAAAAAAATTAAACTTTAATTGAGCATTACTTGTCGGTTTGAAACTATACTTGCAACGAAGTTATTTCTCTTTTACCGAGAAGAAATTCTAAGCCGACGAGTTCTGCTCTATCAAGTTTTTGGTGTCGTTGCTAGGGAATTGGAATGTGTGCTTGTTATTGGTTATTGTATATATGTGAATATTGTGAATATGTTTGCCTTTTGCTTGTTGTTGCTAGTTTTAGGAGTTTATTTTCATCAATTCTTGTTAGCATTTGTTTTTATTTTCTCTTGTCACTATGAATTCTCACCCTTTGGATATGAGTTTGGCTCAAACTATGTTGTAGCAAATGGAGCTTCAATGAGGATGTTGATGAGCGGATATTTTATACACTTTTTGGCATCATTTTTATATAGTTTTTAGCATGTTTTGTTTAAGTTTTTATAGGTTTTAGTGTAAAATTCATATTTTTGGATTCTACTTTGAGTTTTTGTGTTTTTATGCAATTTTAGGTATTTTCTGGCTGAAATTAAGGAGCTGGAGCAAAAGTCTAATTCAGAGACAGAGAAAGCACTGCAGATGCTATTCGGATCTGACCTCCTTACACTCTAAAGAGATTTTCTGGAGCTACAGAAGTCCAAATGGAGTATTCTCAACGGCTATAGAAAGCTGACTTCCAGAGCTTTCTAGCAATGTATATGCTTTGCTTCAGAATTGAAGGCCCAAAACTAGCGTCCAATGCCAGCCTCCTGCCCCAGTCCAGGCGTCCAGCGCCCAAAGGAGGAGACCAGCATCTAAACGCCCAAAGAGGATCCCCTAGCCAGTGTTCAACACCCTAGAGGCCTCCTAGCACATGGATCTCATCAAAGCTCAGCCCAAATACTCACCAAGTGGGCCCCAGAAGTGGATTTTAGCACTAAAAGACAGTTTTACCATTTCTTATGTAATCTTTAGTCATTAGCTTAGTATTTAAAGAACTTTTACACAATCTTCAGATGGAGATCAGCCATATTTCGTTTTTCACATTGTATTTTCTATCAGTATGAGTTTCTAAACCTCCTAGGTTGAGGGGAGGAGCCCTGCTGAGTTTTATGGATTAATAAAAGTATTACTGTTTCTCTTCAATCCGTGTTTGATTCAATTCTAAGATGTATCTTCGTTCTTCAACTTGATGAATGGGATGACCCATGACAATCAGCTTCGTTCTTCATACTAAGACCGTGTGCCTGACAACCACCCGTTTTCTTCTTGGGTTCGTGTGAATACATAACTGGAAAGCATCGAACCACTAGCTTGATTATACATCTCTTAGACGGCTAATCCACGATTTTGTTAGGGACTTCTCGAGACACCAGTTCAGTCGAGGTATGGGGAGATTAGGGTCTCTGTGGTAGAGGCTAGAACCCAAAGGTGCAGCATTCTCTGATCCAGAAGATCCGACCTTATCTGTGGCATTTTGAGTATGATCATTAAGGAGAATGGACTGCAGGAGCTTCACCCTCAATCAGAATGGATCCATACTAACCCTGGGGTTCAGATCTGGAGGAGCATTGGCGACCTCTCAACCGGTGCCAATCACATACAGCCTGCCATAGAAGAAATCATTCACAATTGAAGAAGATAGTAAGACCACAGTTGATCCAGAAGGACAAAGCATCTCCAAGCCTTAACCACCTTCTTATCATAGTTTATACAACTTCTGAGTTCTGAGTAACCTTTTCTCTTTATTTTCTTTTATGCAATTAAATAACATACCAACATATCTTAATCACCTGACTAAGATCTGCAAGATAACCATAGCTTGCTTTAAACCATAATCCTCGTGGGATTGACCCTGACTCGCTTAGGTATTACTTGGATGACCTAATACACTTGCTGGTTCAGTTGTACAAAGTGTGGGGATTCGTGCACCATATGTGCATCAAGGATTTAGGAATCAAAGGTGGGAGGAGTCTCAAGCATATAGACAACCTTCATGGCATAACCTCCTCCGGTTTCTTATGGATACAATCCAACTCCTAATGCATATCAACCTAATGGATGTGGTGACCCTCATTGTGGTTGTCAACCATAATTACCATATGCATATGACCCTTTCCCTCAATATAGCCCTTATCAACCTCACTCACAAGCCTCATACCATCATTCACCTCCATATGATCCTAATCCATACCGACCATACCAACAACCATGTGAACCATACTTAAATCCACCACCATTCCAAAATCAATACTCCCAAGAACCACTATTTTCTTATACACCTCCTGAAGACTTTCACCAATATGAACCACCTTCCAACTATGATTCCTCTCTTCCAAATAATGAACCATCTCTTCCACCACCACCTCCATTGGAGGAATCTCTCCAAACCCTAATGTAAGAACAACAAGAACTTCTAACTCGCTGCTAAAAGAAAGGGGAGGTCGAGGCTAGCTTAACCGAAGTGATGAGCCAGTTGGCCTCATTATGCACAACTATCCAAGACACCCTCATTGTTAAATGTAGAGGATTAATTGAGGAGCACGATGAGAATGAGAATTTGGAGCTTCAAGGTGAATAAGAGGAGTTGAAGCAAGAATTACAAGAAGAGGAGGAAGTAGAGACAATTGAACCGAAGAAAGTGGTTGAAGATTTAGAAGATGTTGAATGCAAAGAGGAATCTCAAGTTGAAAAGCCTTCTTTCATGGAGTTTGAAAGTGATGTTAAGGAGGATTGTGCACAACCTCCAAGGCACAATGTGATTGAAGAATTGGAAGAAGTGGTACAAACAACAAGTCTTCCTACCAATGATGATTCCGCATCAACATATGATCCTTTGGGATTGATGAATCCTTCCCCATTGAACTTGGAGTTGATGTTGAGGTAGATTTCACTCAACCTCCTATTTATGATTTGAGTGATGGGAAAGAGCTAGAAGAAGTTGGTGAAGAAGAAGCATGTGAACTTGAGGAAGCTTGGCAAGAAGCATTTGAGCTTGAAGAATCTTGTCAAGTGGTGGAAGCCTTTAAAAGAGGATAGACGGGAGTGGAATATGCTTTATCAAGGTCATTGGAAACTTCTCTACCTAGGCTACCATCTAATCCTTCATTTGAGTGGGTAAAACTTATTACTCTTAGCTTTATTATCCCACTTGAATTTGGTTTGCTTGAAACGGATGGACAACTTAGGGCGCTTTGTGGAATGAAGTGTAAGAGAAGGATGTTTAGTGGTTGGCATTGTAAATCTAGGCTCATTATGGTTAAAGCTTCAAGGATTGGATGCAAAGGTTGGACTAGTGCTCAAATGGATGGGTCTAGGATGATCGTTTGGTACCAAAATAAGAATCCCAAGGCTAAACCACCCGGAGGAAATTACCATAATCAACTTGAAGACGGGTGTGAAAACAAAGTGTGGGATCCCAGATCACAGAAAGTGGATCAATTTTGGGAGCTCATGGTTTGTGAAGAATCCCATCAAAGCTTGATTCAAATGACATGGAATGATGGAGCTTATTGGAGATTTAATCTTCCGTAATAACTACCGAAAAGTGCACTGGGTCGTATCAAGTAATAAAATTCACAAGAGTGAGGTCGATCCCACGAGGATTAACGGATTAAGCAAGCAATAGTTGATTAATTATTCTAGTTAGATGATTCAATTTTGAGTGATAAGCAAACAAGGAATGTAAATGACTTGAAATTAAATGAAAGCAATAAAGAACAAGAAAGTAAATGACAAGAATCTAAAGTGCTAAAAATTAAAGTGCAAGAATGTAAATTGCAAGGAATGAAAAGTTCAAGAAAGTAAAGTGCAAGAAAGTAAATAACTAGAAAGTAAAACCAAGTGAAGCATTTCTACAAACACTTGGAAGGCACAAATGTGTAAAAGTAAATAAAGCCATAAATGTGCATAAGTAAATGACAAAAATTAAAGACAAGAAGTAAATAACAAGAAATAAGAATGAAATTAACATTGGGATCAAGAGATATTGCATTCTTAGGATCAATAGTTTTCATCTCCTCTTCAATCATGCAACTCATTGACCTTTTGGCAATCATGAGTGATTGAATCCCAATGTCTTGGTAACTCAATCTCCCCAATCTTGATCAATAGCCAATTCTTTGGTCTAATTGCTCAAGAGAAGAGATGAAGAATGGTCCCTAATTATACCACACACTTTCTTAGACCCAAATAATGGATAGATTAAATGTCACAATATCCCATCCATACCTAAATCTACTAAAGTGTGAGAAGGATTTTCAAGCATCATTCTCAAGGTTCTGAAAACCGGTTCAGATCGGCGGGTCGAACCGGTTGAACCATGAACCGTACAGGAAAACGATTTGGATAACAGAAAAACCGTAGAATTTGAAAACCGGAATTGAACCGGTGAACCGACCGGTAACCGGTCGGTCGAACCGAACCGTGACCCGGCCAATTTTTTGGCTGGCTAGCAAAACGTTGCCGTTTCAGCCTCTGGAGCCCTAAATCCCTAATTCGATCCTGATTCCTAAGTGTATCCCCCTTCTCTTTGAGCTTCAGAAACTGAGAACTGAGAGTGAGAACTGGGAACGCCTCTCTGACTCTCACATGACTTCTCATCGAGCTCGTCGTCCCTCACCTCTGTCCAGCCACCGCGTCGTGCCGCATCCGTCATTCATTCGAACAGCCACCTAATCGCGCAGCAACCGTTGTTCGTTCACCAAGCCACCTCCATCGTGCAGCAGCCATCATTCCTTCGAAGGTGCTCCACCACTGCTTGGTCACTCGGCGTCGCTGTCTCCCACTCTCTCTATTGAATGTTCTATTGAAGGCGCCTTCGAGCTTCCAGAGTTCCAGGTAATTTTTTTAATTTCTTTTTTCAGTTTAGCATGTCTCTGTCTCCCTGATGAGTTTGATTGAGTAGTTATTTGATTTTGTGAAGCTCTGTGAAGTGTGAACTGAAGTCACTGCAGTGTGACATGATGAACTCTAAAACTGTGAACTCTGAAACTGTGAACTCTGTCTCCCTATTTTATTTTTCTTTGAACTGTGTAGTGTGAACTGATTTAACTGATCTTGCTAAACTGAACTGTGAACTTTGGTTAATAATTGTTGTTTACTGATTATTGAACTGATTTTGCTTTGTTTACTAAATTGGATTTTCTTGTTTGTTGAGTAATTATGAATAATTTTTAATAATTTTGGATGTTATTTGTTGTGAACTTGAGAGTTGAGATTATTGGGTTGGATTGCTGGTAATGTTTAGGTATGGATGAAAGTATCAACTATGAACTACCTAGGAATGATAATGCTGAAAATAATTCTGCTTCGAATGAACCTTCTCTTCCTCCCGCAACTATAATGGAGCCTCTGTTTGATTTTGATTCTGATTTTTTTTATTCTGAACTTTTTTATTCTGATTTATTTTTATTTTTCCGTTGTCCTCCTTATTGTTGATTCTGATTTGTTCTTTGGTTGGGTTGTTTTTTATTCTTTGGTTGGGTTGTTAATTCTATTTTTTTTACTTTAAATTTTTTGTTCTCTTTTTTTTATTAGTTGCCAAATCAGAAGGTATAATTTAGTACTATCATAATTTCTAATCGTACTTGATTTATGATCTACTTTATTTGCAATTGTCTCTAAGCGTACTTGATTCTCTGGATTTAGAGTTATTTTTTATTGAATTTCTGGATTTGAATTTTGAATTTGTACTTGATCTACAATTTCTGTTTAATTCTTCTTATTGTTGATGTGGTTGAAATTCAAAATTGAAATCTGATTCCTCTTCTTCGTCGATTTCATATTCCAGACTCAGTTGATTTGTGAACTGATCTTGTGAAATTGAATTTGTGATCTGTTGTTGGATTTGTTGCTAAATTTCTTGTTGAATCTGAATTTGCATCAATTTCGGCCTCTCTTTTTTCTTGAATTTCTGTTGATGCTGCTGCGAGTCTTGTTCTGTTGATAGCTGAGATTTGGTTGCTTCTTGATCGATTTGTGGTGGTTGCTGTTGTTGCCTTAGTCTAGCTTTAATCTCTTTCCACTCAATTTTCCATTTTGCAACTTCATTCTAGCGAAATTCTGGCAAATGATAGAACACAATTTTGAATGTTTCCAAATTGGCAAATGGATTGAGCGCCTTCCTTAACTAAAACCATCTTAGAGCTTTCTCTTTTAAATTTGGATGATATTTTAAAGTTTATATTAAATTATAATTATGTTTTAATGTGTTTATTTATATTTTATTCATTATTTTATTACAAAACAGTTTTTTCGGTTCAACCACGGTCGAATCGGTTGAACCTATGAACCAGTGAACCAGTAACTAGAGCGGTTCGATGACCAGTTTAGTTTTCAGAACCTTGTTCATTCTATGATTCGTTTCCCAAGGTTCACATAGAATTCATGTACATTCAATCTCTTTCTCAAGATAATTAAATGCTTAAATGAAGAATGAAAATCCTTCAAGTAAATCAAAGAGAGATAAAGAGAAGAAGAAGAATAAAAACATATTAATCCATCAAATAGCAATAGAGCTCTCTTTCCCAAAGTTGGAAATTAGAAGCTTATAACTAAATATTTATAAAAGTGTGTATGAAAGAAATGGAAGAAGAGAAGAGAATGAGAGTGAGAGGGAAGTGGAGTCACCTCCACCCCTCCATGGTATGTATAAAATGATGAATCTAAGGCCTTATTTATAAGCTACCTAAATTACAAATTCAAATGAAATTACAATCAAATGTAAATTTCCTAATTACTTCTAGATGATTCTGTGGCCTTGATTGATTGTTAATTTTGGCTTGACTTAGGCTTGTGAACTTTTAATTCTCTTCATGGAAGCTTAAAATATTGAAGAATAAATGAAGGAATTGGAGGATTTGGAAGTGGCCCAATGTGGAGTGTCATTGAAGTGGCATTTTGGGCTTGTGAAGGTTTGGAAAACCTTACTCGCTGAATATTGATCTGTTTGGGTCCCCAAATTAAATGCTCATTATAGACTATTATATACCATTGGAAAGCCCTGGATCTCATCTTTCTAACGCCGCTAGAAGCATGCCATTTGGACTTCTCTAGCCCAAGTTATGATCTTTTGAAGGTGAAGAGGTCAGTCTGGCATGTTTGCTGGAATTTTGGCCCAGCGTGCCACGCCGAGGTTTGGCGTGCCACGCCGAGTGGGGAAATCGTGATTCACACTTTTCACATCTCCTCACAACTAACCAGCAAGTGCACTGGGTCATCCAATTAATAAACCTTACGTGAGTAAGGGTCGATCCCACGGAGATTGTCGGCTTAAAGCAAGCTATGGTCTTCCTTGTAAATCTCAGTCAGGCGGATTCAAATGGTTATGAGTTTTGATAATTAAAAGATAAATAAAACATAAAATAAAATAAAGTTACTTATGTAATTCATTGGTGGGAATTTTAGATAAGCGTCTGGAGATGCGTTGTTGCTTCTGAACCTCTGCTTTCCTACTGCCTTCTTCCAATCATGCGTGCTCCCTTCCATGGCAAGCTGTAAGATCCTCTCAGTAAAAATGGTCCTCTACGGTTTCTGCACGGCTAATCAACTGTCGGTTCCCGCTAGCGTAAGAATAGAATCCATTGATCCTTTTGCACACTGTCACTGCGCCCAACATTCACA
Source organism: Arachis ipaensis (assembly GCF_059453495.1). NCBI lineage: Eukaryota > Viridiplantae > Streptophyta > Magnoliopsida > Fabales > Fabaceae > Arachis > Arachis ipaensis. Next base: position 70,151,392 of record NC_142438.1, read on the forward strand.
AGTTTGAAGCTCGTCACAGTCATCCCTTCCCGGATTCTACTCAGAATACCACAGACAAGGTTTAGACTTTCCGAATCCCAGGAATGCTGCCAATGATTCTAGCCTATACCACGAAGATACTAATCTCACGTACTCGGTCCGTGTATTAGATATCCAAGAGAATATACTCCAGCTGTCATCCAATGACTACGTTGAACATCATGTAGACCGCTTTGTAGTTGTCAGGCACGCGAATCTTGGCTAAGTGAGTAACGAAGATTGGGTGATTGTCACGGGTCACCCCTTCATTCTGACTTAACTTAATTAAGTACGAGAGTATATCTTGGAGAAGAAGTAGGCGTGAATTGAAAGAAAAACAATAGTACTTGCATTAATTCATGAAGAACAGCAGAGCTCCACACCTTAATCTATGGGGTGTAGAAACTCCACCGTAGAAAATACATAAGTGAAAATAGTCTAGGCATGGCCGAATGGCCAGCCTCTCAAAACGTGAACAATGGTCCCAAAAGATCAAAGTGATCAAAATATTAACCAAAGATGTAAGATAAATCTCTAAAAGTAGTTTTTATATTAAACTAGTAACTTAGGTTACAGAAAATGAGTAACTAAGTGCAGATAGTGCAGAAATCCACTTCTGGGGCCTATTTGGTGTGTGCTTGGGCTGAGCATTGAGCTTTACACGTGCCTAGGCTGTTCCTGGAGTTACACGCCAGCTTGGGTGCCAGTTTGGGCGTTTAACTCCAATTCTAGTGCCAGTTTGGGCGTTTTACGCCAGAAAGTTTTAGGCTGGCTTTGGGCGCCAGTTTGGACCATCAAATCTCGGACAAAGTATGGACTATTATATATTTCTGAAAAGCCCGGGATGTCTACTTTCCAACTCAATTAAGAAAGCGTCAACTCAGCTTCTGTAGCTCCAGAAAATCTACGTCGAGTGCAGGAGGGTCAAAATCCAACAACATCTGTAGTCCTTTTTCAGCCTCTGAATCAGATTTTTGCTCAGGTCCCTAAATTTCAGCCAGAAAATACCCTTAAATCACAGAAAAACACACAAACTCATAGTAAAATTTAGAAAGGTAATTTTTGCATAAAAACTAATAAAAATATAATAAAAAGTAACTAAAACATACTAAAAACTATGTAAAAACAATGCCAAAAAGGGTATAAATTATCCGCTCATCACAATACCAAACTTAAATTGTTGCTTGTCCCCAAGCAACTAAAAACAAAATTGGATAAAAAGAAGAGAAAATACAATAAATTCCAAACTTATCAATGAACTTAGTTCCAATTAGATGAGCGGGGCTAGTAGCCTTTTTGCTTCTGAATACTTTTGGCATCTCATTTTATCTTTTGAAGTTCAGAATGATTGGCTTCCATAGGAACTCAGAATTTAGATAGTGTTGTTGATTCCCCTAGTTCAGTATATTGATTCTTGAACACAGCTACTTTATGAGTCTTGGCCGTGACCCTAAGCATTTTGTTTTCCAGTATTACCACCGGATACATAAATGCCACAGACACATAACTGGGTGAACCTTTTCAGATTGTGACTCAGCTTTGCTAGAGTCCCCAGTTAGAGGTGCCCAGAGCTCTTAAGCACACTCTTTTTGCTTTAGACCATGACTTTAACCGCTCAGTCTCAAGCTTTTCACTTGACACCTTCATGCCACAAGCACATGGTTAGGGACAGCTTGATTTAGCCGCTTAGGCCAGGATTTTATTCCTTTGGGCCCTCCTATCCATTAATGCTCAAAGCCTTGGATCCCTTTTACCCTTGCCTTTTGGTTTAAAGAGCTATTGGCTTTTTTTGCTTGCTTTTTCTTTTTCTTTCTTCTTTTTTTTGCCACTTTTTTTTTTCTTCTGTTTTTTTTTCTGCAAGCTTTTCACTGCTTTTTCTTGCTTCAAGAATCAAATTTATGATTTTTTAGATTATCAATAACATTTCTCTTTTTTCATTATTCTTTCAAGAGCTAACAATTTTAACATTCATAAACAACAATATCAAAAATATGGACTGTTCAAGCATTCATTCAGAAAACAAAAAGTATTGCCACCACATCAAAATAATTAAGCTAATTTCAACATAAAATTCGAGATTCATGCACTTCTTGTTCTTTTGCATTTAAAAGCATTTTTCATTTAAGAAAAGTGATGGATTCATAGGACATTCATAGCTTTAAGACATAGACACTAGACACTAATGATCATGTAATAAAGACAGAAACATAGACAAAACATAAAGCACCAAAACCAAAAAATAGAAAAATAAGAACAAGGAAATTAAAGAACGGGTCCACCTTAGTGATGGCGGCTAGTTCTTCCTCTTGAAGATCTTATGGAGTGCTTGAGCTCCTCTATGTCTCTTCCTTGTCTTTGTTGCTCCTCCCTCATGGCTCTTTGGTCCTCTCTGATTTCATTGAGGATAATGGAGTGCTCTTGGTGCTCCATCCTTAGTTGCCCCATGTTGGAACTCAATTCTCCTAAGGAGGTGTTGATTTGCTCCCAATAGTTTTGTGGAGGAAAGTGCATCCCTTGAAGCATCTCAGGGATTTCATGATGAGGAACTTTCTCATGCTCTTGTTGAGGTCCATGAGTGGGCTCTCTTGTTTGCTCCATCCTCTTCTTAGTGATGGGCTTGTCCTCTTCAATGAGGGTGTCTTCCTCTATGACAACTTCAGCTGAATTACATAGGTGATAGATGAGATGAGGGAAGGCTAACCTTGCAAAAGTAGAGGGCTTATCCGCCACCTTGTAGAGTTCTAGGGATATGATCTCATGAACTTCTACTTTTTCTCCATTCATGATGCTATAGATCATGATAGCCCAGTCTATTGTAACTTCAGACCGGTTGTTAGTAGAGATGATAGAGCGTTGGATGAACTCCCTAGCCACGGGTTTGAGGTCAAGCCTTCTTAGTTGAACCGACTTGCCTCTTGAGTCTCTCTTTCATTGAGCTCCTTCCACACAAATGTCCCTAAGGACTTGGTCCAACCTTTGATCAAAGTTGACCCTTCTAGTGAAAGGGTGAGGATCTCCTTGCATCATTGGCAAGTTGAATGCTAACCTTACATTTTCCGGACTGAAATCCAAGTAATTCCCTCGAACCATTGTTAGCCAATTCTTTGGGTTCGGGTTCATACTTTGATCATGGTTCTTAGTGATCCATGTATTGGCATAGAACTCTTGAACCATTAAGATTCTGACTTGTTGGATTGGGTTGGTGAGACCTTTCCAACATCTTCTTTGAATCTCACGTCGGATCTTCGGATATTCACCCTTTTTGAGTTTGAAAGGGACTTTGGGAATCACTTTTTTCTTGGCCACAATTTTGTAGAAGTGGTCTTGATGGACCTTTGAGATGAATCTCTCCATCTCCCATGACTCGGAGGTGGAAGCAATTGCCTTCTCTTTCCTCTTTCTAGAGGTTTCTCCGGCCTTAGGTGCCATTGATGGTTATGCAAAAACAAAAAGCAAGGCTTTTTCCACACCAAACTTAAAAGGTTTGCTCATCCTCGAGCAAAAGAAGAAAGGAGTAGAAGAAGAACAAATGGAGGAGGTGGAGGGTAGTAGTAGTTTCGACCAAGGAAGGTAGTAGTGTGTATAATGTGTGAAATTAGAGGTAGTGAGGAGGGGTATTTATAGGGTAGGAGAGAGAGAGAATTCGGTCATGAAGGGGTGGGTTTGGAAGGGAAATGGTTTAAATTTGAATGGTGAGGTTGGTGGGGTTTATGATGGATGGATGTGAGTGGTGAAGAGAATATGGGGAAGAGGGTAGGATTTAATAGTGAAGGGTATTCGGGGAAGAGTGTTATGGAAAGGTGTGAAGAGGAGAGAAGAAGAGGTGGGGTAGGTGGGGATCTTGTGGGTCCACAGATCCTGAGGTGTCAAAGAATTCTGCTCCCTGCACCATTCTGGCATTCAAACACCCTCTGTGTGCCAATTCTGGTGTTAAACGCCAGCTCTGCTACCTTTCCTGGCGTTAAACGCCAGTCTGCTGCTCTGGTATGCGAAATTGTTACTCAGAGGTTGTAAAATTTGTTGCTCGTTCTCTCCCTGGCAATGGCGTCAATAACTGGTGTACAATACCATGGTTTAAACATAACTTCACAACTTTGCACAACTAACTAGCAAGTGCACTGGGTCGTCCAAGTAATAAAACCTTACGTGAGTAAGGGTCGATCCCACGGAGATTGTTGGTATGAAGCAAGCTATGGTCACCTTGTAAATCTCAGTCAGGCGGATATCAAATGGTTATGGAGTTTTCGAATAAGGGGTTAGTGATTTTCGAAAATTAGGAATGAAGTCAAATTAAAATTGAAAATTGAAATAACTATTTAATTAAAAAGAATTTTTGAAAAAGAGGGAAGAGATTTTCAAAAATTAGAGAGAGAGAGTTAGTTAGGTAGTTTTGAAAAAGATAAGAAACAAACAAAAAGTCAATTAGTTAGTTGAAAAAGATTTGAAAATCAATTTTGAAAAGATAAGAAGATAAGAAGTTAGAAAAGATATTTGGAAGTCAAATTTTTTAAAAAGATAAGATTATTAAAAAAAAGATATGATAGGAAGATATGATTAGAATTAGTTTTGAAAAAGATTTGATTTTTAAAATCATAATTAATGACTTGACTCACAAGAAATCACAAGATATGATTCTAGAATTTAAAGTTTGAATCTTTCTTAACAAGTAAGTAACAAACTCGAAATTTTTGAATCAAAACATTAATTGATGATGTGATTTTCGAAAATATGATATAAAAATAAGAAAAAGATTTTGAAAATATTTTGAAAAAGATTTTTGAAATTTTCGAAAATAAATAAAAAAATTGGAAAAGATATGATTTTTGAAAAAGATTTGAAAAAGATAAGATTTTTAAATTGAAAATTTGATTTGACTCATAAGAAACAACTAAGTTTTAAAAAGTTTTGAAAAAGTCAATCCAAATTTTCGAAATTTTAAGAGAGAAAAAGGGAAAGATATTTTTTTGATTTTTTGAATTTTTAATGATGAAAGAGAAAAACATGAAAAAGACTCAATGCATGAGAATTTTTTGATCAAAACAATGAATGCATGCAAGAACACTATGAATGTCAAGATGAACACCAAGAACACTTTGAAGATCATGATGAACATTAAGAACTTATTTTTTAAAATTTTATATGCAAAGAAAACATGCAAGATACCAAACTTAGAAATCTTTAATGCTTAGACACCATGAATGCAAAAATGCACATGAAAAACAACAAAAGATACAAAACAAGAAAACATCAAGATCAAACAAGAAGACTTACCAAGAACAACTTGAAGATCATGAAGAACACTATCAATGCATGAATTTTTTCGAAAATTTTATGCAAACTTTAAAACATGAAATTGACACTAAACTTAAAACTGACTCAAGACTCAAACAAGAAACACAAAAATATTATATATTGCTGGAAAGTATGGACTATTATATTTTGCGTCGTCTAAACTTGGCTAAAGTATGGACTATTATATATTGCTGGAAAGCCCTAAATGTCTACTTTCCAACGCAATTGGAAGCGCGCCATTTTGAGTTCTGTAGCTCTAGAAAATCCACTTTGAGTGGAGGGAGGTCAGAATCCAACAGCATCAGCAGTCCTTCTTCTACCTCTGAATTTGATTTTTGCTCAAGTCCCTCAATTTCAGCCAGAAAATACTTGAAATCAGAGAAAAACACACAAACTCATAGTAAAGTCCAGAAATGTGAATTTAACATAAAAACTAATGAAAACATCCCTGAAAGTAACTAGATCCTACTAAAAACATACTAAAAACAATGCCAAAAAGCGTATAAATTATCCGCTCATCACAACACCAAACTTAAATTGTTGCTTGTCCCCAAGCAACTGAAAATCAAATAGGATAAAAAGAAGAGAATATACTATAAATTCCAAACTATCAATGAAACATAGCTCCAATCAGATGAGCGGGACTTGTAGCTTTTTGCCTCTTGAATAGTTTTGGCATCCCACTTTATCCATTGAGGTTCAGAATGATTGGCATCTATAGGAACTCAGAGTTCAGATAGTGTTATTGATTCTCCTAGTTCAGTATGTTGATTCTTGAACACAGCTACTTTATGATTCTTGGCCATGGCCCTAAGCACTTTGTTTTCCAGTATTACCACTGGATACATAAATGCCACAGACACATAACTGGGTGAACCTTTTCAGATTGTGACTCAGCTTTGCTAAAGTCCCCAATTAGAGGTGTCCAGGGTTCTTAAGCACACTCTTCTTTTGCTTTGGACCTTGACTTTAACCGCTCAGTCTCAAGTTTTCACTTGACACCTTCACGCCACAAGCACATGGTTAGGGACAGCTTGGTTTAGCCGCTTAGGCCAGGATTTTATTCCTTTAGGCCCTCCTATCCACTGATGCTCAAAGCCTTGGGATCCTTTTTATTTACCCTTGCCTTTTGGTTTTAAGGGTTATTGGCTTTTTGCTCTTGCCTTTTGGTTTTAAGAGTTTGGCTTTTTCTGCTTGCTTTTTCTCTTTTTTATTTATTTTTTTTTTCGCCATTTTTTTTCTTTTTTTTTCTGCAAGCTTTAGTATTCACTGCTTTTTCTTGCTTCAAGAATCAATTTTATGATTTTTCAAATTATCAAATAACATGTCTCCTTGTCATCATTCTTTCAAGAGCCAACATATTTAACATTCTTAAAGAACAACTTCAAAAGACATATGCACTGTTCAAGCATTCATTCAGAAAATAAAAAGTATTGTCTCCACATCAAAATAAATAAACTAAGTTCAAGGATAAATTCGAAACTCATGTACTTCTTGTTCTTTTGTAATTAAAATATTTTTCCATTTAAGAGAGTTGATGGATTCATATTTACTACTTTAGGGCATAGACACTTAGACACTAATGATCATGTAATAAAGACACAAACATAGATAAACATTTAACATAAGAAAATGAAAAATAGAAAGTTTAAGAACAAGGAATGAGTCCACCTTAGTGATGGTGGCGTTTTCTCCTTGAGGAACCAATGATGTCCTTGAGCTCTTCTATGTCTCTTCCTTGTCTTTGTTGCTCCTCCCTCATAGCTCTTTGATCTTCTCTAATTTCATGGAGTATGATGGAGTGCTCTTGATGTTTCACACTTAGTTGTCCCCAGTAATTGTGTGGAGGAAAATGTATCCTCTGAGGTACCTCAGGGATCTCTTGATTTGCAGTCAAATGTTCTACCACTGAGCTATAGACCCTTGATGGAAGATTTTGTCTTCCCTTTCCTCTTTCTAGAGGTTTCTCTGGCCTTAGGTGCCATCAATGGTTATGGAAAAACAAAAAAGCAATGCTTTTTCCACACCAAACTTAGAATGTTTGCTCGTCCTTGAGCAAAAAGAAGAAAGGAATAGAAGAAGAAGAAGATGGGGAAGAATCTAGGATTATGAGGAGGGAAGGTGGGGATCCTGTGGGGTCCACAGATCCTGAGATGATCCTGTGAGGTCCACAGATCTTGAGGTGTCAAGGATTTACATCCCTGCACCAATTAGGCATGTAAAATGCCTTTGCATGCAATTCTGGCGTTTAAACGCCGAACTGATGCTTGTTCTGGGCGTTCAACGCCTAGATGCAGCATGTTTCTGGCGTTGAACGCCAGTTCTATGCTTGTTTCTGGCGTTCAGCGCCAGATCTATGCTCGGTTCTGGCGTTGAACGCCAGCCAGATGCTCCGTACTGGCGTTTAAACGCCAGTAAGCCCTTCCTCCAGGGTGTGATTTTTCTTCTGCTGTTTTTGATCCTGTTTTTGATTTTTCTATTTATTTTGTGACTCCATATGATCATGAACCTAATAAAACATGAAAAAACAATAAAATAAAAATAAAATTGGATAAATAAAAATTGGGTTGCCTCCCAACAAGCGCTTCTTTAATGTTAATAGCTTGACAGTGGGCTCTCATGGAGCCACACAGGTGATCAGGTCAATTTTATAGACTCCCAACACCAAACTTAGAGTTTGGATATGGGAGTTCAACACCAAACTTAGAGTTTGGCTGAGGCCTCCCAACACCAAACTTAGAGTTTGACTGTGGGGGCTTTAGTTGACTATGTACTGAGAGAAGCTTACTGTGCCTCTTTTCTATGTTTACAGAAGGATGTTCTTCAGTTTTAAACACAAGGGAGTCCTCATTCAATTGAAGTACTAGTTCACCTCTATCAACATCAATCACAGCTCTTGTTGTGGCTAGGAAGGGTCTTCCAAGGATGATGGATTCATCCTCATCCTTCCCAGTATCTAGGATTATGAAATCAGCAGGGATGTAAAGGCCTTCAACCTTTACTAATATGTCCTCTACTTGTCCATAAGCCTATTTTCTAGAATTGTCTGCCATCTCTAATGAGATTCTAGCAGCTTGCACCTCAAAGATTCCCAGTTTCTCCATTACAGAGAGTGGCATGAGGTTTATTCCTGACCCAAGGTCACATAGAGCCTTCTCAAAGGTCATGGTGCCTATGGTACAAGGTATTAGGAACTTTCCAGGATTCTGTTTCTTCTGAGGCAATCTCAGTTGATCCAATGCATTTAGTTCATTGGTGAACAGGGGAGGTTCATCTCCCCAAGTCTCTTTACCAAATAAATTGGTATTCAGCTTCATGATTGCACCAAGGAACTTGACAACTTGCTCTTCAGTAACATCCTCATTCTTTTCTGAAGAGGAATACTCATCAGAGCTCATGAAGGGCGTAAGGAGGTTCAATGGAATCTCTATGGTCTCTAGATGAGCCTCAGAGTCCTTTGGTTCCTCAGAGGAAAACTCCTTATTGATCACTAGACGTCCCATGAGGTCTTCCTCCTTGGGATTCACGTCCTTCCCTTCTCTTGTGGGTTCGGCCATGATGGTCAATTCAATGGCCTTGCACTCTCCTTTTGGATTCTCTTCTGTATTGCTTGGGAGAGCACTAGGAGGGGTTTTAGTGATCTTCTTACTCAGCTGGCCCACTTGTGCTTCCAAATTTCTAATGGAAGACCTTGTTTCATTCATGAAACTCATAGTGGCCTTAGATAGATCAGAGACTAAGTTTGCTAAATTAGAGGTATTTTGTTCAGAGTTCTCTATCTGTTGCTGAGTGGATGATGGAAAAAGCTTGCTATTGCTAAACCTGTTTCTTCCACCATTATTAAAGCCTTGTTGAGGCTTTTGTTGATCCTTCCATGAGAGATTTGGGTGATTTCTCCATGAGGGATTATAGGTGTTTCCATATGGTTCACCCATGTAATTCACCTCTGCTATTGCAGGGTTTTCAGGATCATAAGCTTCTTCTTCAGCAAATGCCTCTTGAGTACTGTTGGATGCAGCTTGCATTCCATTCAGACTCTGAGAAATCATATTGACTTGCTGAGTCAATATTTTATTCTGAGCCAATATGGCATTCAGAGTATCAATTTCAAGAACTCTCTTCTTCTGAGGCGTCCCATTACTCACAGGATTTCTCTCAGAAGTGTACATGAACTGGTTATTAGCAACCATGTCAATGAGTTCTTGAGCTTCTGCAGGCATTTTCTTTAGGTGAATGGATCCACCTGCAGAAGTATCCAATGACATCTTAGCTAATTCAGACAGACCATCATAGAATATGTCCAGGATGGTCCATTCTGAAAGCATGTCAGAAGGACACTTTTTGGTAAGTTCCTTGTATCTCTCCCAAGCTTCATAGAGGAATTCACCTTCTTTCTGTGTGAAGGTTTGAACATCCACTCTAAGCTTACTCAGCTTTTGAGGAGGAAAGAACTTGGCTAAGAAAGCCTTGACCAGCTATTCTCAAGAGTTCAGGCTATCTTTAGGTTGAAAATCCAACCATATTCTAGCTCTGTCTCTTACAGCAAAAGGGAAAAGCATGAGCCTGTAGACTTCAGGATCTACTCCATTAGTCTTAACAGTGTCACATATCTGCAAGAATTCAGTTAAGAACTGAAGAGGATCTTCAGATGAAAGTCCATGAAACTTGCAGTTTTATTGCATCAGAGAAACTAATTGAGGTTTAAGCTCAAAATTGTTTGCTCCAATGGTAGGGATGGAGATGCTTCTTCCATGTAAATTGGAATTAGGTGCAGTAAATTCACCAAGCATCCTCCTTGCATTATTATTATTTTCGGCTGCCATCTCCTCTTCCTGTTCGAAAATTTCTGTAAGGTTATCTCTGGATTGTTGTATTTTAGATTCTCTTAGTTTCCTCTTCAGAGTCCTTTCAGGTTCAGGGTCTGCTTCAACAAGAATGTTCTTGTCCTTGCTCCTGCTCATATGAAAAAGAGGAAACAGAATAATAATAATAATAGGGATCCTTTTTACCCAGGTATAGAGGTTCCCCTGTGTGAGTAGAAGAAGAAAAGAATGTAATGTAAAGAAGGGAAGAAGAGAAAATTCGAACACAGATGGAAGAGGGGGTTCGAATTTGGGTGAGATGAAGTGTTAGTAGATGAATAAATAAATAGAAGGAGATGAGAGAGAGGGAAGATTTTTGAAAATAAAATTTTGAAAAGGGGTTAGTGATTTTCGAAAATTAGGAATGAAGTCAAATTAAAATTGAAAATTGAAATAACTATTTAATTAAAAAGAATTTTTGAAAAAGAGGGAAGAGATTTTCAAAAATTAGAGAGAGAGAGTTAGTTAGGTAGTTTTGAAAAAGATAAGAAACAAACAAAAAGTCAATTAGTTAGTTGAAAAAGATTTGAAAATCAATTTTGAAAAGATAAGAAGATAAGAAGTTGGAAAAGATATTTGGAAGTCAAATTTTTTAAAAAGATAAGATTATTAAAGAAAAAGATATGATAGGAAGATATGATTAGAATTAGTTTTGAAAAAGATTTGATTTTTAAAATCATAATTAATGACTTGACTCACAAGAAATCACAAGATATGATTCTAGAATTTAAAGTTTGAATCTTTCTTAACAAGTAAGTAACAAACTCGAAATTTTTGAATCAAAACATTAATTGATGATGTGATTTTCGAAAATATGATATAAAAATAAGAAAAAGATTTTGAAAATATTTTGAAAAAGATTTTTGAAATTTTCGAAAATAAATAAAAAAATTGGAAAAGATATGATTTTTGAAAAAGATTTGAAAAAGATAAGATTTTTAAATTGAAAATTTGATTTGACTCATAAGAAACAACTAAGTTTTAAAAAGTTTTGAAAAAGTCAATCCAAATTTTCGAAATTTTAAGAGAGAAAAAGGGAAAGATATTTTTTTGATTTTTTGAATTTTTAATGATGAAAGAGAAAAACATGAAAAAGACTCAATGCATGAGAATTTTTTGATCAAAACAATGAATGCATGCAAGAACACTATGAATGTCAAGATGAACACCAAGAACACTTTGAAGATCATGATGAACATTAAGAACTTATTTTTTAAAATTTTATATGCAAAGAAAACATGCAAGATACCAAACTTAGAAATCTTTAATGCTTAGACACCATGAATGCAAAAATGCACATGAAAAACAACAAAAGATACAAAACAAGAAAACATCAAGATCAAACAAGAAGACTTACCAAGAACAACTTGAAGATCATGAAGAACACTATCAATGCATGAATTTTTTCGAAAATTTTATGCAAACTTTAAAACATGAAATTGACACTAAACTTAAAACTGACTCAAGACTCAAACAAGAAACACAAAAATATTTTTGATTTTATGATTTTCTAATTTTTTTTTTTGGATTTTTCGAAAATTAATGTGAAAAAGAAAAATAAGGATTCCAAAATTTCTAATATGAATTCCAGGAATCTTGCACTGTTAGTCTAAAGCTCCAGTCCAGGAATTAGACATGGCTCACTAGCCAGCCAAGCTTTTAGTGAAAGCTTCGGTCCAAAACACTAGACATGGCCAATGGCCAGCCAAGCTTCAGCATGTAAATCAGACATTCATCCTTAAAAATTCTGAAGAACAATATATTTTTGAAAAGATTTATAATTTTTTTTCGAAATTTTTTTTTTGAAAACAAAATAAGAAGAAAATTACCTAATCTGAGCAACACGATGAACCGTCAGTTGTCCAAACTCGAACAATCCCCGGCAACGGCGCCAAAAACTTGATACATGCGAAATTGTTACTCAGAGGTTGTAAAATTTGTTGCTCGTTCTCTCCCTGGCAATGGCGTCAATAACTGGTGCACAATACCATGGTCTAAACATAACTTCACAACTTCGCACAACTAACCAGCAAGTGCACTGGGTTGTCCCAGTAATAAAACCTTACGTGAGTAAGGGTCGATCCCACGGAGATTGTTGGTATGAAGTAAGCTATGGTCACCTTGTAAATCTCAGTCAGGCGGATATCAAATGGTTTTGGAGTTTTCGAATAATAATAATAAATAAATAGAAAATAAAGATAGAAATACTTATGTAATTCATTGATGAGAATTTCAGATAAGCGTATAGAGATGCTTTCGTTCCTCTGAATCTCTGCTTTCCCGCTGTCTTCATCCAATCAGTCTTACTCCTTTCCATGGCAAACTTTATGTAAGGGCATCACCGTCGTCAATGGCTACATCTCATCCTCTCTGTGAAAATGGTCTGATGCGCTGTCACTGCATGGCTAATCATCTGGAGGCATCACCGTTGTAAATGGCTACATCCCATCCTCTTTGTGAAAATGGTCCGATGTGCTGTCACTGCATGGCTAATCATCTGGAGGTTCTCGATCATACTGGAATAGGATTTACTATCCTTTTGCGTCTGTCACTACGCCCAGCACTCGCGAGTTTGAAGTTCGTCACAGTCATTCAATCCCTGAATCCTACTCGGAATACCACAGACAAGGTTTAGACTTTCCGGATTCTCATGAATGCCGCCATCAATCTAGCTTATACCACGAAGATTCTAATTAAGAGATCCAAGAGATAATCATCCAATCTAAGGTGGAACGGAAGTGTTTGTCAGGCACGCATTCGTATGGGAATGATGATGATTGTCACGTTCATCACATTCATATTGAAATGCGAATGAATATCTTGGAAGCGGAATAAGTTGAATTGAATAGAGAAACAGTAGTACTTTGCATTAATTCGTGAGGAACAGCAGAGCTCCACACCTTAATCTATGGTGTGTAGAAACTCTACCGTTGAAAATACATAAGTGATAAGGTCCAGGCATGGCCGAATGGTCAGCCCCCAAACGTGATCAATATGATTCTAAGATGAACTAAAAATCATAAGATGATCCGAAGATGTAACTCAGGATGTCAATACAATAGTAAAAAGTCCTATTTATACTAAACTAGCTACTAGGGTTTACAGAAGTAAGTAATTGATGCATAAATCTACTTCCGGGGCCCACTTGGTGTGTGCTTGGGCTGAGCTTGAAGTTTACACGTGCAGAGGCTTCTTCTGGAGTTGAACGCCAAGTTGTAACGTGTTTTTGGCGTTCAACTCTGGTTCGTGACGTGTTTCTGGCGTTTAACTCCAGACTGCAGTGTAGAACTGGCGTTCAACGCCCTTTTGCATCGTCTAAACTCGGCTAAAGTATGGACTATTATATATTGCTGGAAAGCCCTGAATGTCTACTTTCCAACGCAATTGCAAGCGCGCCATTTTGAGTTCTGTAACTCCAGAAAATCCACTTTGAGTGTAGGGAGGTCAGAATCCAACAGCATCAGCAGTCCTTCTTCTACCTCTGAATTTGATTTTTGCTCAAGTCCCTCAATTTCAGCCAGAAAATACCTGAAATCACAGAAAAACACACAAACTCATAGTAAAGTCCAGAAATGTGAATTTAACATAAAAACTAATGAAAACATCCCTAAAAGTAACTAGATCCTACTAAAAACATACTAAAAACAATGCCAAAAAGCGTATAAATTATCCGCTCATTATGCTCCTTTCTGGCGTTTAAAGCCAGCCAGACACCTTTTTCTGGCGTTAAACACCAATCTATCTGCCATTTTTGGCGTTTAATGCCAGCCAAACGCCAGACACCCCCTTTCTAGCGTTAAACGCCCATAGTGCTGCCCATTCTAGCGTTTAAAGCCCAGAATGCTACCAGGATCGGCATTAAACGCCCATTCTGCTATCCTTACTGGCGTTTAAACGCCAGTATGCCTGTCCTTCAGGGTGTGCTATTTTTAATGCTGTTTTTCATTTTGCTTTAATTCTGCAGTTGTTTTTATGACTTCACATGATCATCAACCTAAAGAAAACATAAAATGACAATGGAATATAAATAAATATAGTTAAATAACATTGGGTTGCCTCCCATCAAGCACTTCTTTAATGTCAATAGCTTGACAGTGAGCTCTTAAAGAGCTTCACAGAGACTCAGAGCTTAATGGTGGCCCCCCAACACCAAACTTAGAAGTTGAGTGTAGGGGCTCTGTTTGACTCTCTATTGAGAGAAGCCTTTTGATGGGTTTGGAACCGAAATTCCAACACCAAAACTCACTGGCAAGTGTACCGGGTCACATCAAGTAGTAAAACTCACTTAGAGTGAGGTCGATTCCACAGGGATTGATGGATCAAGCAACTTTAGTGGGTGATTAGTTTAGTCAAGCTAACATTGAAGTGAAATTGGATGAGATGTAGCAAACAGAAAGTAAATAGCAAGGAAAATTAAAGTGCAAAAAGTAAAGTGACTAAAACTTAAAGAACAAGGAATGTAAATTGACAGAATCTTAAATGACAAGAAATGTAAATTGCAGTGAATGTAAAGGGGGCTGGGTGCTGGAAATTAAAGGAAGCAATAATTCAAGCAATTGGAAATCTAAATTGCAGGAAGAATAAAAGGATTGTGGGAGCTGGGATTCAATAAATCAAACAAGGAAGTGTAAATAGCAATCAACAGAGAAGTAAAAGATGCAGCAGATTCAAACAGATTTGGAAAATCACTTGAAAAATCAAAACAGAAAGTAGCTTGGCTCAATTGCAAAATCTAAATGAGAGGTTGAAGATCTCAGGAGCTCAATGAGACTAGAAAACAAGTCTAGATCTCAATCCCTTCCTTGATCCAACAGCAAATAGAATGAAGAAGAAATAGAGATGAAAGCAATAAAGAGAGCTTTGATTCAAATCACAATTCACTGAAATTATGCAGACAAGCAAACAGAGAGAATTCTCAAGGTGAGATTGAAACAGAATTTCTTCAATTCTCAACCTAAGATTCAAAACAAAAATGAAAATTAAGAGAGAGCTCTCTAATCCTAATGCTCCCTAGTGGAGCCAGCCTCCTTAACAGAGATGAAAATGATGCCTTATATAGGCTTTACAAAATGAAAATGAAAATGAAACTTAAATTAAAGACAAATTACAATTAAATGAAATTCCTATTTTATCTATCTCTTGTGCCTTTGAGTGATGATAATGGGCTTTGATTGCTTTGGATTTGGGTTGAAGATGGCCCTAATTGATCACTCTTGGTCTTGATGAGAAATCTGTGTGCAAATTGGATTGTTGGTGCTTCACGTTTGAGTCAACGTTTGGGTCAAACGTTGACTCAAACGTCTTTGTGTAAGTTATGCAGAACCAGCCAGCTACTGTCATTGGTGTTTGACCTCACATTTGAGTTCAAACGTGAGCGCAAACGTTGAAGCTTCTCCAAGGCAATCTTCAGCCAACGTTTGACCTCACGTTTGAGGCAAACGTTGGCGCAAACGTGGCTCCTCCTCCAGGGTGTTCTTAAGCCAACGTTTGACCTCACGTTTGAGGCAAACGTTGGCGCAAATGTTGAGCTCCTCCAAGCCTTTTTTCCTTGTCACATTGTAGCGCTCGGTTCATGAAACGCTTGCTGCCTTTGCTTTCATTGGCTTAGCTTTAATGCATGCTTTCATTAATTAAATGCATTACGTTAAAGCATGATGGCTTTAGTGGCATTGATAATGAAATGCATGCTTTAATAACCCAATGGCATTAGTGGAATGAAAATGCATGCTGTGCTTTCATTCAATTCATTCTAAATATGATGCAAGCCTTGGTTATTAATTCATGCATCCATATTAATAATTAAATGCATGCTTTCATTAATGCCTTGTCAAAGGATTGATGTAATATTACTTGCATGCATTCTTCGGCCTTATTAGCCAATTGGTGAACGCTAGTGTTCATTCATGCAACGCCATGCATGCATAAGGCATTAATACATGCCATGGTTTCATGGTCATGGGCCATGCTTTTAAAAGCGTGGCCTAAGGCTCCAAAGCGTGCTCAACTTCAAAGTGTTCCCAAAATTCCTCTTTTCTTCTTTTTAGCTTATTTTGTGCTCTTTTGCTTCTTTTTCTTCTTATTTCCTACAAAATTTATCAAATCAAAAGATCAAGGAAATATACTATTTAAGCACAAAAGAATGCAATATTTAAGCACTAATTATCAATTTCTTGTATGAAAAAGCATAGAAAAACATGACATGGTGACATGTCATCACAACACCAAACTTAAACCTTGCTTGTCCCCAAGCAAGAAAAGAATCATGCAATAAAAATTGACAATCCAAGGTAAGAAGAATAGCAACTCAATGTTCATGGTGAGCTAGTTTTCAATGCAAGCTACAATCACAAAAGAAATGTAAATGATTGATGCTCCTATCTAGCTTAATTTATGAAATCTTTTTCTTATAATTTTTTCTTGAAACAAGCTTTTGATTTTCTTATTAGCTTCTCCTTTTGGGTGCTTTGCCCCATGAGTTGATAACAAAGCTACGACTTCTAAATGCTTTGTTTTCAAGTATTACCACTTGATACATAAGCATCACAAGTATTTAATTAGAGGACTTCATTAAGCTCATTTGTTTCTTTTCTTGACTCTCTAATCATTGATTCTCAGAGCTTTGAGCTTTGAGGGAGTACTTTTGCACTTGAGCCTAGCCTTGGCTTCTAAGTGTTTTGTTTTCAACCATTTTACTTGATACATAAACACCACAAATACTTAACATATTGTCATTGGTACTTAGAGCCTTCAGCTTTCTCATTCTTTCCCTTTTACTTTTCTTGCCTTTAATTGCATTTGCTTCTTCAAGGTTTTCATGATTTCAAAAGATTTCACAAAACGTCCTAGATGAAAACTTCAATTAAATAAAATCCAATGCAATTGAGCAACAATTAATCATACTAGCTTTCCAATACTTGTATGCACATGCTAAGTTCTTCTTTAATGCCTTGTTTGTTTATGATCATGATGCTTTATTGCTTTGAACTCACAGAAGTCAAGTTGGTAGTCATAATGCCACAGCAAGATGTTACAAATCAAGATTCAAGCTATGCTTATTCATACTACACATGCATACAGAGAAGATAAAGACAATCATGCAAATTATAGTGCTGGAAACAAATGAGAGGAAAAGGAACTTTACAACCTTGCAATTCATCTTCTATATTGTTGTCCTTTTCCTTCTATTCTTCCTTCTTCCCATACCAATACTCAGAATGCTTGCTCATCCTCAAGCAACAATTTAGAACAATGGCTACGGGCTAAGATGGATCATAAATGTCTTACACAATGAAATGTTAGTAATACATGTGTTTTAAGCAAGCAAAATTTAAAGATTAACCATCAAGGCACAGAGAAATAGAAACATTGTGATTGTAAGCATAAGAAGGTGTGCACAATACTTTGCATAAAGAATAGGTGGCACACCAAACTTAGTGTGACACTTTCACTTGGAATTGATGCAAGTATCTAGTAGATATTGGACCCAAATTTTTGTTGCATACTAACACCAAACTTAGAATGCAATCACATGTCAATTTATTTGAATTAAAACTAAACGAAAAAAAAAGAAAAATTGTTATATGTTAAATACAATCACCAAGTGAAGAATCTATCATGAATAAGGATGTCTTGGTGAAGTATTAACAAGAACAGTTAAAGAGCAACATGACTGAAAGCATTAAAAACAAAAAATGACTAAAACAAAGAGAATAATAAACAAATTCAAACTAAAAGAAAGATGCTACTGTAAAGGCATTATGATTATGCAAACAAGTGGTGTTGCTGGATTCTTGCATAGAGAATTAAGTGGCACACCAAACTTAGAATCTTAGTGTGACACTTCCATGTAGAATTGATGCAATCATCCATGAAGATGGAAAATAGTTTGTTGCTGGACAACACCAAACTTAGAATGTAACTATATGCCAATTTATTGAATTTAAACAAAGCACAGAAAGAAAACAAAGCAGAGAAGAAATGTTACCTACGGTTGGGTTACCTCCCAACAAGTGCTCTTTTAGTGTCATTAGCTTGACATGTTGTTCTTCACTTTCTTCCTCTTCTTCCAATTTGTTAAGAGGAATGACCTCAAAGGGGGTAAAGATTCAGCTAGTGTCCCTTGTCTTGGCCTTTCCTCAGCAAGCTTCCTTTTGTAAATAGCTTGATTGAGCTTGCTTGCTGGATTAGGGACAGAATTGGTGCTCTTACTAGTTGCCTTCACTTCTTTGATTTCAAGACATGGTTGCTGTGTGATTATTAGAGTTTTATATTCATCCAGAACCTTTTGAATTGGTGGTTCCCATGAGCTTTTCCTCTATGTACTTCTCTGCTTCACTTGAGTTTGAAATTCTTTGGTTGTCTTCCTCACTTTCTTGCTCTTCCACTTCCTCCCTTGCACTCAACATTTGACTTAATAGCTTTTTCATGGAGGAGGTTTGTTGATTTTCCCAACATTTCTTCATCTCCTCTTCATATCTTTTAATCTCAGATTCAATTGTTGAGACTTTTTGGTCCAGGGGAGTTTGAGGAGGTTGTGAGTGTTCAGGTTCTCTTGTCATCTCAAGTGCAGTTTCAGGTTCCAATACTTTCACCACCTCTTCCTTTTTTGCAATTTCACTTGACACAGGGACCTTGTGTTCTTGTTTTTCCATTTCCTCCTTCCTTGTATTCAACAATTGGCCTAACTGCACTTCCATATTTTTAAGGGAGTTCTCTTGTTCTTTCCAAACTTTTGTTGTTTTCTCTTCATATCTTTTGAGCATGGACTCAAGCTTTGAGAGCCTTGAGTGGTTCATGGAAGTTTGTATGGGTAGTGAGTTTTGAAAGGGGCTTTCTGCTGAAGCATGGTCAAGTGATGATATCTTTGGATGAATATCATATGGAGCATTAGAATTCCCTTCCTAGCCACCACTAGAATCAAGACTTGCATCATTTTATGGTGGAGGAAAATATCCCATATGGTTTTCTTGCTTATCTTGTGTCTCTGAAGCAAATCTCCATGGATTGGAGTGCTTAGAATTTGTATTTTCTTGGTGATATTCCCAGCCACCATTAGAGATTGATGATGGTGGGTAATATCCCATAAAATTTTGTTTGACCATAAGATGAGTTGAACTCCATTTGTATTTTGTAAAATGCAACATCAATGAAAATTAAAATTCATGTCACAGAGAAAGAATTTCTTAGTGAGGCAATAGCTCAAACACCTTGCTAGAAACTTAAAACAAAGAACAAAAACAAAGAAAATGCTTGATCTAGACTTCTCACCCACTTAATCATTGTTGATCTAAATCAATCCCCGGCAACGGCGCCAAAAACTTGATGGGTTTGGAACCGAAATTCCAACACCAAAACTCACCGGCAAATGTACTGGGTCGCATCAAGTAGTAAAACTCACTTAGAGTGAGGTTGATCCCACAGGGATTCAGGGATCAAGCAACTTTAGTGGGTGATTAGTTTAGTCAAGCTAACATTGAAGTGAAATTGGATGAGATGTAGCCAACAGAAAGTAAATAGCGAGGAAAATTAAAGTGCAGAAAGTAAAGTGACTGAAACTTAAAGAACAAGGAATGTAAATTGACAGAATCTTAAATGACAAGAAATATAAATTGCAGTGAATGTAAAGGGGGCTGGGTGCTGGAAATTAAAGGAAGCAATAATTCAAGCAACTGGAAATCTAAATTGCAGGAAGAATAAAAGGATTGTGGGAGCTAGGATTCAAGAAATCAAACAAGGAAGTGTAAATAGCAATCAACAGAGAAGTAAAAGATGCAGCAGATTCAAACAGATTTGGAAAATCACTTGAAAAATCAAAACAGAAAGCAGCTTGGCTCAATTGCAAAATCTAAATGAGAGGTTGAAGATCTCAGGAGCTCAATGAGACTAGAAAACAAGTCTAGATCTCAATCCCTTCCTTGATCCAACAGCAAATAGATTGAAGAAGAAATAGAGATGAAAGCAGTAAAGAGAGCTTTGATTCAAATCATAATTCACTGAAATTATGCAGACAAGCAAACAGAGAGAATTTTCAAGGTGAGATTGAAACATAATTTCTTCAATTCTCAACCCAAGATTCAAAACAAAAATGAAAATTAAGAGAGAGCTCTCTAATCCTAATTCTCCCTAGTGGAGCCAGCCTCCTTAACAGAGATGAAAATGATGCCTTATATAGGCTTTACAAAATGAAAATGAAAATAAAAGTGAAATTAAAGACAAATTACAATTAAATGAAATTCCTATTTTATCTATCTCTTGTGCCTTTGAGTGATGATAATGGGCTTTGCTTGCTTTGGATTTGGGTTGAAGATGGCCCTAATTGATCACTCTTGGTCTTGAGGAGAAATTTGTGTGCAAATTAGATTGTTGGTGCTTCACGTTTGAGTCAACGTTTGGGTCAAACGTTGACTCAAACATCTTTGTATAAGTTATGCAGAACCAGCCAGCTGCTGTCATTGGCGTTTGACCTCACGTTTGAGGTCAAACGTGAGCGCAAACGTTGAAGCTTCTCCAAGGCAATCTTCAGCCAACGTTTGACCTCACGTTTGAGGCAAACGTTGGCACAAACGTGGCTCCTCCTCCAGGGTGTTCTTAAGCCAACGTTTGACCTCACGTTGGAGGCAAACGTTGGTGCAAATGTTGAGCTCCTCCAAGCCTTTTTTCCTTGTCACATTGTAACGCTCGTTTCATGAAACTCTTGCTGCCTTTTCTTTCATTAAAGGCATTACGTTAAAGCATGATGGCTTTAGTGGCATTAATATTGAAATGCATGCTTTAATTAATAATTAAATGCATGGCTTTAGTGGCATTAATAATGAAATGCATGGCTTTAGTTGCATCCATATTAATAATTAAATGCATGCTTTCATTAATGCCTTGTCAAAGGATTGATGTAATATTACTTGCATGCATTCTTCGGCCTTATTAGCCAATTGGTGAACGCTAGTGTTCATTCATGCAACGCCATGCATGCATAAGGCATTAATACATGCCATGGTTTCATGGTCATGGGCCACGCTTTTAAAAGCGTGGCCTAAGGCTCCAAAGCGTGCTCAACTTCAAAGTGTGCCCAAAATTCCTCTTTTCTTCTTTTTAGCTTATTTTGTGCTCTTTTGCTTCTTTTTCTTCTTATTTCCTACAAAATTTATCAAATCAAAAGATCAAGGAAATATACCATTTAAGCACAAAAGAATGCAATATTTAAACACTAATTATCAATTTCTTGTATAAAAAAGCGTAGAAAAATATGACATGGTGACATGTCATCACCTCTCATGCTTCCTCTCCATGGTTACAGAAGAAGATCCTAGAGCCTTAAACACAAGGTAGTCCTCATTCAATTGAAGGACTACCTCTCCTCTGTCTACATCAATCACAGCTCTTGCTGTGGCTAGGAAGGGTCTTCCAAGGATGATGGATTCATCCTCATCCTTCCCAATGTCTAGGATTATAAAATCAGCAGGGATGTAAAAGCCTCCAACCTTCACTAAGATATCCTCTACAAGTCCATAAGCCTGTTTCCTTGAATTGTCTGCCATCTCTAGTGAGATCTTGCAGCTTGTGCCTCAAAGATCCCTAGTTTCTCCATTACAGAGAGTGGCATGAGGTTTATACTTGAACAAAGGTCACACAGAGCCTTCTTAAAGGTCATGGTGCCTATGATGCAAGGTATTAAGAAATTTCCGAGATCCAGTTTCTTCTGAGGTAATTTCTGTTGAACTAAGGTATTCAGTTCATTGATTGCTCCTAGATAACTTGGCATTCAGTTTCATGATTGCTCCTAGATATTGAGCAACTTGCTCTTCAATAATATCTTTATCCTCTTCAGAGGAAGAATACTCATCAGAGCTCATGAATGGCAACAGTAAGTTCAATGGATCTATATGGTCTCTGTATGAACCTCAGATTTCTTTGGTTCCTCAATAAGGAACTCCTTAGTGGCCAGTGGACGTCCATTGAGGTCTTCCTCAGTGGAAATCACTGCCTTTCCCTCCTCTACAGGTTCAGCCATGTTGGACGTGTTAATGGTCTTGCACTCTCTTTTTGGATTCTCTTCTGTATTGGTTAGGAGAGTACTAGGAGGGATTTCAGTAACTCTTTTACTTAGCTGACCCACTTGTGCCTCCAAATTTCTAATGGAGGACCTTGTTTCAGTCATGAAACTGTGAGTGGTCTTACTTAGATCAGAGATTATGGTTGCTAAGTCAGAGAGGCTCTGCTTAGAATTCTCTGTCTGTTGCTCAGAAGATGATGGAAAAGGCTTGCTATTGCCAAACCTATTTCTCCCACCATTATTATTATTGAAGCCTTGATTAGGCTTCTGCTGATCCTTCCATGAGAAATTAGGATGATTCCTCCATGAAGGATTATAGGTGTTTTCAAAGGATTCTCCCATGTAATTCACCTCTTCCATTGCAGGATTTTTAGGGTCATAAGCTTCTTCTTCAGAGGAAGCTTCCTTAGTACTGACGGATGCAGCTTGCGTTCCAGTCAGACTCTGAAAAATCATATTGACTTGCTGAGTCAATATTTTATTTTGAGCCAATATTGCATTCAGAGTATCAATCTCAAGAACTCCTTTCTTCTGAGTCATCCCATTATTCACAGGATTTCTTTCAGAAGTGTACATGAACTTGTTATTTGCAACCATTTCAATGAGTTCCTGGGCTTCTGCAGGCGTCTTCTTTAGATGAAGAGATCCACCAGCAGAGTGATCCAATGACAGCTTGGACAATTCAGACAGACCATCATAGAATATACATAAGATGCTCCATTCTGAAAGCATGTCAGAAGGACACCTTCTGATCAATTGCTTGTATCTTTCCCAAGCTTCATAGAAGGATTCACCTTCCTTCTGTCTGAAGGTCTGGACTTCCACTCTAAGCTTGCTCGACTTTTGAGGTGGAAAGAATTTGGCCAAGAAAGCATTGACTAACTTTTCCCAAGAGTTCAGGCTTTCTTTAGGTTGTGAGTCCAACCATGTCCTAGCTCTGTCTCTTACAGCAAAGGGGAAAAGCATAAGTCTGTAGACCTCAGGATTAACCCCATTGGTCTTAACAGTGTCACTGATTTGCAAGAATTCAGCTAGAAACTGATAAGGATCTTCCAATGGAAGTCCATGAAATTTACAATTCTGCTGCATTAGAGAAACTAATTGAGGCTTAAGCTCAAAGTTGTTTGCTCCAATTTCAGGAATTGAGATGCTTCTTTCATAGAAGTCAGAAGTGGGTGCAGTAAAGTCACCAAGCATCTTCCTTGCATCTCCACCATTGTTGTTATTTTCGGCTGCCATAACTACTTCTTTTTCAAAAATTTTTGTTAGGTCCTCTCCAGAGTGTTGTGTTTTAGCTTCTCTTAGCTTCCTCTTCAGAGTCCTTTCAGGTTCAAGATCAGCTTCAACAAGAATGTTCTTATCCTTGTTCCTGCTCATGAAAAAAAAGAGAATAGAAAAGAATAGAAATCCTCTATGTCACAGTATAGAGATTCCTTTATGTGAGAAGAAGAATAGAAGAAATAGAATGAAGAAGGGGGAAGAAGAATTCGAACACAGAGAGAGGGAAAGGGTTTGAATTATAAGAAGAAGAGAAGTGTTAGTAAATAAATAAATAAATAGAAAGAGATGAGAGAGAGAGTATTCGAAAATTAATTCAAAAGAGAAGAAAAATATTTTTATTTTTATTTTAATTATTGGTTAGAATTCGAATTTAAGAAGGAAAATAAAATAAAATTAGAATTTAAAATAATTAGTTAATTAAAAAGAATTTTGAAAAAGTGGTTAGTGATTTTCGAAAATTAGAGAGACAGAAAAGTAGTTAGGTGGTTTTGAAAAAGATAAGAAATAGTAAAACAAACAAAAGAGTTAAGTGGTTAATTGAAAAAGATTTGAAAATCAATTTTGAAAAGATATGATTGAAAATCATTTTGAATTAATGGAGAGAGAGAAAAACAAACAAATGAAACAAGACATAAGAAATTAAGATCAAAACAAATAATGCATGCAAGAACACTTTGAATGTCAAGATGAACACCAAGAACACTTTGAAGATGATGATGAACATCAAGAACATATTTTTGAAAATTTTTAAGAAAAGAAACACATGCAAGACAATAAACTTAAAAATTTTTAATGTTTAGACACTATGAATTCGAAAATGCACAAGAAAAACAAGAAAAGACACAAAACAAGAAAAATTAAAGATCAAACAAGGAAAATCTTCAAGAACAACTTGAAGATCAAAGAAGAACACAATGCATGAATTTTCAAAAATTTAAGAAAGATTTAAACATGAAATTGACACCAAACTTAAAATTTGACACTAGACTTAAACAAGAAACACAAAATTTTTGGTTTTTATGATTTTCTTAATTTTTTTGTATTTTTCGAAAATTATTTTGGAAAAAGAAAATAAAGAGATACAAAATTTTTAATAGGAATTCTAGGAATCATGCAATGTTAGTCTAAAGCTTCGGTCCAAAAGAATTAGACATGGCCAGATGGCCAGCCAAGCTTTAGCAGGTCATTACATACAACAGCCAAATTGATAGAAATCCAAAGGCTCTTGCAAAGATAAGTAAAAACCTCGGTCCAAAAAATTAGACATGGCTTAACAGCCAGCCAGGCTTCAACATATCTTATGAAACTCTAGAATTCATTCTTAAAAATTCTGAAGAACACATTTTTTTTGAATTTTTTTGAAATTTATCGAAAATTAAATTAAAAGCTTAAACATAAAATAAAATTACCTAATCTAAGCAACAAGATGAACCGTCAGTTGTCCAAACTCGAACAATCCCCGGCAACGGCGCCAAAAACTTGGTGTGGGGAAATCGTGATTCACACTTTTCACATCTCCGCACAACTAACCAGCAAGTGCACTGGGTCGTCCAAGTAATAAACCTTACGTGAGTAAGGGTCGATCCCACGAAGATTGTCGGCTTGAAGCAAGCTATGGTCTTCCTTGTAAATCTCAGTCAGGCGGATTCAAATGGTTATGAATTTTGATAATTAAAAGATAAATAAAACATAAAATAAAATAAAGTTACTTATGTAATTCATTAGTGGGAATTTCAGATAAGCGTCTGGAGATGCTTTGTTGCTTCTGAACCTCTGCTTTCCTACTGCCTTCTTCCAATCATGCGTGCTCCCTTCCATGGCAAGCTGTAAGATCCTCTCAGTGAAAATGGTCCTCTACGGTTTCTGCATGGCTAATCAACTATCGAATTTCTTGTCTCGGATAAAAAATACCAGGTACAGCTACCGCATGGCCATCATCTGTCGGTTTGATGCACACGGAAAACTTGTCTCTAAACAATTTTCCTTCGGCAAGTATACCGAATTGTCGTCAAGTAATAACTCACAAAAGAGTGAGGTCAAATCCCATAGAGATTAATGGATTAAGCAATCAATGGTTAATTGATTATTCTAGTTAGACGAATCATATTGGGGTGATAAGTAACAAGGAAATGTAAATGGCATAAAAGTAAAGAAAGCAATAAAGTGCAGAAAAGTATAATGGCAAGAAGAGTAAATGTAAGAACTAAAAATAAAATGAACATTGGGATCAAGAGATATTGCAATCCTTCGGATCAAGTTCATTCTCATCTCTTCCTCAATCAATGTATTCATTGATCTCCTTGGCAATCTTAAGTGATCAAATTACAATTCCTTGTAATTCAATCTCTCAAATCTTGATCAATAGCCAATTCCTTGGTCAATTGCTCATGAGAAGAGATGAAGTATGGTCACTGATTATACCACATGCATTCCCAAATCAAGTGTTGGTAGAATTATAGTCACCATATCCTTCCAACCCCAATTTGGTCCAACATGAGAAAGTATTTCTAGCATGATCTCTTCATTCCTCTTCCAAGGTTCAGAAGAGATCCAAGTATGAATAGCTTCTTTTCCAAGATAACTATCCAATTGGATGAAGATTGAAAGCTCTCTAGTAAAATCAAGAGAAAAGAAAGAAGAAGAAGAATAAGAACTACAATTGATCCATTGAATCACAATAGAGCTCTCTAACC
This sequence comes from Arachis ipaensis, assembly GCF_059453495.1. Taxonomy (NCBI): domain Eukaryota; kingdom Viridiplantae; phylum Streptophyta; class Magnoliopsida; order Fabales; family Fabaceae; genus Arachis; species Arachis ipaensis. The sequence goes on from NC_142438.1 coordinate 70,177,587, forward strand.
CAATTAAAAGAGTTAGTTGATCATTGCTCTACAAAAATAGAAAAGAAAGAAAGTGCAAAAAAATAAAGAGGAAGATTAAAATTGGAATTGAAACTTCAAAATTTATAAATGAAAAGTACAAAGAAAACAAAACTACTCCTAAGGAAGAAAAGAAGAGAAAAGGAAGAAGAGTGTGGGAGGGGAGGGGTCCGAAGACCCACTCCCCTTGGAGTGTGCCAATTCACAGAAGTTCGAATTGGTCTTCACTCTCTCCCCGTTCCTTCAATTCTCCGTTTCAATCTCTCCCTTGAATGTAAAAACTAAGGTCTTTATATAGGATCTCCTAAATTACAAAATGAAATTAAAAGCAAATTACAATTAAATGAAAATTCCTATTCTAGATGCTTCTTGTGGCCTTGATTGGTTGACACTTGTGGGCTTGCTTGCTTGAGCTTTGAAGTGGACTTGAAAGAGAAGTGAATCAAATTGAGTTCCAAGATGACTTGGTGTTGTTGCTGCCGTTAGCCATACTAACGCTATAAGTGTGGTGTTAGTGCTAAAGTTAATGTGGCTAACGTCACACTTGCCACCCAGTTGGTGTTTTGGGGCTTAAAAGATACCGCTGGTTTGTGCTACAATTTCATGCCCACTATAAAGTATTATATATCGTTAGAAAGCTCTGAATGTGAGCTTTCTAACGCAACTGAAATCACCTCAATTGGACCTCTGTAACTCAAGTTATGCTCCTTTGAAGGAGACAGGGTTGCTGGCATAGTGGCTGGCGTTATTGGCAAACGTGAATGCCAATAACGTCCGCGATCAGGGGCTGAAAATTGCCAGTTTCTGATGCTCAAGTTAATATCCACCCCATACTATTATATATTGTTGGAAAGCCCTGGATGTCTACTTTCCAACGCATTTGGAAGTGCATCATTTGGAGCTCTACAACTCGAGTTATACTTCTTGGAAGGTGAAGAGGTCAGCTGGCCTTACTACAGGTTGATACCATGTTCATCTTTACACTTTCGGGGCAGGTTTTCTCCCTTAAATTTAGTTTCCACCATGTAGTGCCATATATGCTTGGAAAGCTCTGGAATCCTACTTTCCAATGCCACTGGAATCACCTCATTTGGAGCTTTGTGGCTCAAGTTATTCTTGTTTGAAGAAGGCATGGTCAGGCTGCCAGGTGAGACTTTTGCCCACGTTAACTACCACATTAATGTAGTTAACGTGGAAGCTAACGTGGGTCTTTCTTTGCTTCACCAACGTTAGTGGAGATCACCTTTTCCACTAACTTTGGCCTCTCCCTTTCCTTCCACGTTAGTTCCCACGTTAATGTAACTAACGTAGAAGCTAACGTGGGTCTTCTAGCCTTCGCAAACGTTAGTGGCACTCACCTTTTCCACTAACGTTGGCGTTTCCCTTTCCTTCTTTAAAGTTAATTCCATTAACTTTCTCACTAACGTTGGGGCTTCTCTTTTCTTCCACGTTAGTGCCCACGTTAGTGAAGCTAATGGGGTCGCTAACGTGGGTCTTCTTGCCTTTTGCTAACGTTAGTGGCGTTAACGTTCTCACTAGCTTTCCAAGCTTTCCTTCCTTCCACTTTAATGGCCACGTTAGTGGCGCTAACGTAGCTACTAACGTGGATCTTCTCTGCTTCTTTTGGTCTGAAATCAAGCAAACAAAGTGTATCAAAGTAACATACAAGATAAACTTTACTATACTAAGTATGCTAATAATGCTCAAAATCATACTTTCACTTAGTGTGATCTATTTCATCATATTTACCATGTATATTAACTAAAATTTACCTATGCTTGAGATTTTGTTTCATGCAGAGATTTTTCATGCTTTTGCTCCTTTATTAGCAGAAATTGTATGAAAACTGAATTAAAATCTACTGAAAAAGCATAGAAAAACAAGCCATGATGCCCTAGCATCACAACACCAAACTTAAATCTTGCTTGTCCCCAAGCAAGAAGAGAATCATGCAATAAGGTTTGACATCCAAGGTAAGAAGAGTAGCAGTGTAATGTTCATGGTTAGCTAGCTTTCTATGCATGCAACAATCACAAAAGAAATTCAGATGATTGATGCCTCTATCTAGCTCATTTTATGAAATCTTTTCTGTATGTTTCTTCCTTGAACAAGCTTGTCATTCTCTTTTTATCTTATCTTCTTAGGTGCTTTGCACCATGATTTAAAAGCTACGACTCTAAATGCTTTATTTTCAAGTATTACCACTTAATACATAAGCACCACAAGCATTTAATCAGAGGACTGTTTTAGCTCATTTTGTTTTCTTGTCTTCTTGACTCTCAAATCGTTGATGCTCAGAGCCTTGAGCTTTGAGGGAGTGCTTTTGCACTTGAGCCTAGCCTTGACTCTAAATGTTTTGTTTTCAAGCTTTTTGCTTGATACATAAACACCACAAGCACTTAACAATTAAATTGTCATTGGTACTCAGAGCCTTCAGCTTTCTCATTCTCTCCCTTTTCTTTTCTTGCCTTATTTGTAATTGCTTTTTCAAGGTTTTCATGATTTCAAAGATTTCATAAAATGTCCTAGATGAAAACTTCAATTAAATAAATTCAAATGCAATTGAGCAACAATAGTCATGCTAGCTTCCCAATACTTATATGCTTATGCTAACTTCTTCTTAAATGACCTTGTTTGTTTATGATCATGAGACTACATTGCTTTGGACTCACAAAAATTCAAGATGGCAATCATAATGTCACAGCAACATATTGTAATTCAAAAATCAAACTATGCTTATTCATGAGGAGCAAGCACACATACATACAAAGAAATTAGAAGACAATCATGCAATTGAATGTACTGGAAATAAGTAAGAGGAAAAAGGAACTTTACCACCTTGTAGTTCATCTTCATTGTTGTTGCCCTTTTTCTCCTACTTTTCTCCCTTCCCACACCAATTTAGACTAATTGCTTGTCATCAAGCAGTAAATAAAACAGTGGTGGTGGGGTCTATGATGGGTCATGAACGTCTTACATACTGAAATGTAAGTGATGTATGTGGTTAAGCAAGCAAAAATTAAGGATAACACTGCAAGCCAAAGAAGCACAGACATTATGATTGTATAAACAAGTGGTGTTGCTGGATACATTGCATAGAAAAATAAGTGGCACACCAAACTTAGTGTGACACTTTCTCTTGGAATTGATGCAAGTATCCAGAAAGATTGAAAACAGATTGTTGCAGGGCAACACCAAACTTAGAATGTGATCATATGCGAATTTTATTTGGAAAGAAGCTGAGTAAAAGAATTGTTGTATTAATAACAAAATCACCAAGAGCCAGAGCTGTCACGAACAGGGGCTTCTTGGTGAGGTATTAACACAAACAGTTAGAGGGCATAGAAATTAAAGAACTAAAGCAATTACATGAATAAAGCAAAACAAAAAGAAAATGTCTAATCTAGGTAATCAACCAACTGGTAGTTTGTTAATCACAATTAATCCCCGGCAATGGCGCCATAAACTTGATGCACACGGAAAACTTGTCTCTCAACAATTTTCCTTCGGCAAGTATACCGAATTGTCGTCAAGTAATAACTCACAAAAGAGTGAGGTCGAATCCCACAGAGATTAACGGATTAAGCAATCAATAGTTAATTGATTATTCTAGTTAGACGAATCATATTAGGGTGATAAGTAACAAGGAAATGTAAATGGCATAAAAGTAAAGAAAGCAATAAAGTGCAGAAAAGTATAATGGCAAGAAGAGTAAATGTAAGAACTAAAAATAAAATGAACATTGGGATCAAGAGATATTGCAATCCTTCGGATCAAGTTCATTCTCATCTCTTCCTCAATCAATGTATTCATTGATCTCCTTGGCAATCTTAAGTGATCAAATTACAATTCCTTGTAATTCAATCTCTCAAATCTTGATCAATAGCCAATTCTTTGGTCAATTGCTCATGAGAAGAGATGAAGTATGGTCACTGATTATACCACATGCATTCCCAAATCAAGTGTTGGTAGAATTATAGTCACCATATCCTTCCAACCCCAATTTGGTCTAACATGAGAAAGCATTTCTAGCATGATCTCTTCATTCCTCTTCCAAGGTTCAGAAGAGATCCAAGTATGAATAGCTTCTTTTCCAAGACAACTATCCAATTGGATGAAGATCAAAAACTCTCTAGTAAAATCAAGAGAAAAGAAAGAAGAAGAAGAATAAGAACTACAATTGATCCATTGAATCACAATAGAGCTCTCTAACCCAATTAAAAGAGTTAGTTGATCATTGCTCTACAAAAATAGAAAAGAAAGAAAGTGCAGAAAAGTAAAGAGGAAGATTAAAATTGGAATTGAAACTTCAAAATTCATAAATGAAATTTACAAAGAAAATGAAACTACTCCTAAGGAAGAAAAGAAGAGAAAAGGAAGAAGAGTGTGGGAGGGGAGGGGTCCGAAGACCCACTCCCCTTGGAGTGTGCCAATTCACAGAAGTTCGAATTGGTCTTCACTCTCTCCCCCTTCCTTCAATTCTCCGTTTCAATCTCTCCCTTGAATGTAAAAACTAAGGCCGCTATATAGGCTCTCCTAAATTACAAAATAAAATTAAAAGCAAATTACAATTAAATGAAAATTCCTATTCTAGATGCTTCTTGTGGCCTTGATTGGTTGACACTTGTGGGCTTACTTGCTTGAGCTTTGAAGTGGACTTGAAATAGAAGTGAATCAAATTGAGGTCCAAGATGACTTGGTGTTGTTGCTGCCGTTAGCCATACTAACGCTACAAGTGTGGCGTTAGTGCTAAAGTTAATGTGGCTAACGTCACACTTGCCACCCAGTTGGTGTTTTAGGGCTTAAAAGATGCCTCTGGTTTGTGCTCCAATTTCATTTCCACTATAAAGTATTATATATCGTTGGAAAGCTCTGAATGTAAGCTTTCTAACGCAACTAGAATCACCTCAATTGGACCTCTGTAACTCAAGTTATGCTCCTTTGAAGGGGACAGGGTTGCTGGCATAGTGGCTGGCGTTATTGGCAAACGTGAGTGCCAATAACGTCCGCGATCAAGGGATGAAAATTGCTAGTTTCTGAAGCTCAAGTTAATGTCCACCCCATACTATTATATATTGTTGGAAAGCCCTGGATGTCTACTTTCCAACGCATTTGGAAGCGCATCATTTGGAGCTCTACAACTCGAGTTATACTTCTTGGAAGGTGAAGAGGTCAGCTGGCCTTACTACAGGTTGATACCATGTTCATCTTTGCACTTTCGGGGCAGGCTTTCTCCCACAAATTTAGTTTTCACCATGTAATGCCATATATTCTTGGAAAGCTCTGGAATCCTACTTTCTAATGCCACTGGAATCACCTCATTTGGAGCTTTGTGGCTCAAGTTATTCTTGTTTGAAGAAGGCATGGTCAGGCTACCAGGTGAGACTTTTGCCCACGTTAACTACCACGTTAATGTAGTTAACGTGGAAGCTAACGTGGGTCTTTCTTTGCTTCGCCAACGTTAGTGGAGATCACCTTTTCCACTAACTTTGGCCTCTCCCTTTCCTTCCACGTTAGTTCCCATGTTAATGTAACTAAGGTGGAAGCTAACGTGGGTCTTCTAGCCTTCGCAAACGTTAGTGGCACTCACCTTTTCCACTAACGTTGGCGTTTCCCTTTCCTTCTTCAAAGTTAATGCCATTAACTTTCTCACTAACGTTGGGGCTTCTCTTTTCTTCCACATTAGTGCCCACGTTAGTGAAGCTAACGGGGTCGCTAACGTGGGTCTTCTTGCCTTTTGCTAACGTTAGTGGTGTTAACGTTCTCACTAGCTTTCCAAGCTTTCCTTCCTTCCACTTTAATGGCCACGTTAGTGGCACTAATGTAGCTACTAACGTGGCTCTTTTCTGCTTCTTTTGGTCTGAAATTAAGCAAACAAAGTGTATCAAAGTAACATACAAGATAAACTTTACTATACTAAGTGTGCTAATAATGCTCAAAATCATACTTTCACTTAGTGTGATCTATTTCATCATATTTACCATGTATATTAACTAAAATTCACCTATGCTTGAGATTTTGTTTCATGCAGAGATTTTTCATGCTTTTGCTCCTTTATCAGCAGAAATTGTTTGAAAACTGAATTAAAATCTACTGAAAAAGCATAGAAAAACAGGCCATGATGCCCTGGCATCACGGTTCCCGCTAGCGTCGGAATAGAATCCATTGATCCTTTTGTACACTGTCACTGCGCCCAACATTCGTAGGTTTGAAGCTCGTCACAGTCATCCCTTCCCGGATCCTACTCGGAATACCACAGACAAGGTTTATACTTTCCGGATCCCAAGAATGTTGCCAATGATTCTAGCCTATACCACGAAGATACTAACCTCATGGACTCGGTCCGTGTATTAGATATCCAAGAGAATATACTCCAGCTGTCATCCAATGACTACGTTGAACATCATGTAGACCGCTTTGTGGTTGTCAGGCACGCGGATCTTGGCTAAGCGAGTAACGAAGATTGGGTGATTGTCACGGGTCACCCCTTCATTCTGACTTAACTGAATTAAGTACGAGAGTATATCTTGGAGAAGAAGTAGGCGTGAATTGAAAGAAAAACAATAGTACTTGCATTAATTCATGAAGAACAGCAGAGCACCACGCCTTAATCTATGGGGTGTAGAAACTCCACCTTAGAAAATACATAAGTGAAAATAGTCTAGGCATGGCCGAATGGCCAGCCTCTCAAAACGTGAACAATGGTTCCAAAAGATCAAAGTGATCAAAAGATTAACCAAAGATGTAAAATAAATCTCTAAAAGTAGTTTTTATACTAAACTAGTAACTTAGGTTTAAAGAAAATGAGTAACTAAGTGCAGATAGTGCAGAAATCCACTTCCGGGGCCCATTTGGTGTGTGCTTGGGCTGAGCATTGAGCTTTACACGTGCATAGACTGTTCCTGGAGTTAAACGCCAGCTTGGGTGCCAATTTGGGCGTTTAACTCCGATTCTGGTGCCAGTTTGGGCATTTTACGCCAGAAAGTTTTAGGCTGGCTTTGAGCGCCAGTTTGGACCATCAAATCTCGGACAAAGTATGAAATATTATATATTGATGGAAAGCCCAGGATGTCTACTTTCCAACGCAATTGAGAGCGCATCAATTCGGCTTCTGTAGATCCATAAAATCCACTTCGAGTGCAGGAGGCTCAGAATCCAACAGCATCTGCAGTCCATTTTCAGCCTCTGAATCAGATTTTTGCTCAGGTCCCTCAATTTCAGCCAGAAAATACCTGAAATCACAGAAAAACACACAAACTCATAGTAAAGTCTAGAAATGTGATTTTTGCATAAAAACTAATAAAAATATAATAAAAAGTAACTAAAACATACTAAAAACTATGTGAAAACAATGCCAAAAGGGTATAAATTATCCGCTCATCATGTCACGCCTAGGTTTGGCGTGCCACGCCGAGTACGTAGTACCAAAAGACTTGAAATTTTCATCCTCAAATCTAGTGTCCATTATAGAGTGTTATATATGGTTATAAAGCTCTGGAAGTCTACTTTCCAATGGCACTGAGATCATCTCGTTTGGAGCTTTGTAGCTCGAGTTATTCTTGTTGGAGTGTAAAGAGGTCAGGGTTGCAAATCCTCTTTGCTCCTCTTTGAGTTTGTTTCCAACTCTTTTGCCACCATGAGAGTGTGCTTCCCTTATTAGTGATTTTATTGCTTCTTTTTCTATCATTTCCTACAAAATTCATTAACTCAAGCAATCAAAGCAATATTCAACTTAAGCACAATAAATACTCAATAATTGGGCATTATAAACTAATTATTGATATGAAAAAGCATAGAAAAAGATAGCATGATGTGCAGGCATCAAGCCATCTTGATGAAGAGCTCCCCAAAAGTCCAAGTTAAGGACAATAAATAAAAGTGCTAGGTGGGAGACACCCCACCATGGTAAACTCTTTTCATTTTTCTCTTTTGTAAATATTGGTAAAATAAGTTTAATTTCATGTTTAATTTTGTTTGTTTGGTTTATTTAGTAGTCTAGTATGTTAAATAAGGTTTTATGGTATTTTGGTAGTTGTTTGGAGGTTTGGAATCCTTGGTTTGGTGCTAGAAATTGGAAAATTTTGAAAAATAGAGCACCCAGCCACGCATCCCCGACGCGTACGCGTGACCTCCAAGTTTCCAACCCCCCCACGCGTACGCATGACTGATGACAAGTCATCCTAGCCCACTTTAGCCAGTCTTTTTCTTTAGTTTTCATTAGAATTATGCACTTTCTTGAGCTACAAGCAAGCTAATTGAGTAGAATTTCATGTTTCCCTTGATTGAACCAACCATATGTGAATTCATGCCATTTCATGAGGTTTTAAGCTATAATTGTTGCATATTGTGGAAGATTGAATACCTCATGATTTTGAGCAAAACTTTGATTAGTTTGGTTGATCAATGATAGGTGAAGAAGGCTTGGAGAAAGGGTGAAGCAAAGAGGAATGGCTAGGAGTGAAGAGAGGACAATGGAATAAGTGAAAATTGAACCGGGTTGCATGAAGTTAGCCCCAACGTTAGCCCCCTAACTTGGAGGCTAACGTTGGGCATGTGAATCACTCTTTGGAAGTAGCCAACGTTAGCTCCAACGTTAGCCCCCTAACTTGGAGGCTAACGTTGGAACTTGAGAGTTTCTCCCTGGGCTACCAACGTTTGCGCCAACGTTAGCCCCCTAACTTGGAGGCTAACGTTGGCACTTAAATCACAAAGGGGGAAGGCCAACGTTTGCGCCAACGTTAGACCCCTAACTTGGAGGCTAACGTTGGCGCCACTCACACCAAGCATTGCCAACGTTAGGGTCAAAGTTAGACCCCTAACGTTGGCGCCAACGTCCATACCAGAAGGATGTGGTTTGCTGATATGAAAAGTTAGGGTCAAAGTTAGACCCCTAACTTTGACCCTAACGTTGAAGACCAACGTTGGCTAACTCCATTTCCGGTTCAATTGGTTCACTTCGGTTCTTCTTCAATCTTCAAGAGCAATCAACCAAGGCCTCTTTCAACCCAATTCCACCAAGAACAAAGGCCCAACTCAAGGCTTGAAGATCATTTTGGAAAGTGTATAAATAGGATAGAATTCAATTTGTTTGGAGAGCTTTTCTGGAGAGTTTTCCTTTAGAGTTTTCCTTTTAGAATTTTCAATATAGTTTTCGGAGAGCTTTTGAACTTGAGTGAACTTTAATTTCTTGCTTTCATTGCTTTCAATTTCATTTTACCTTTGTCTTGGATCTTGGATTTGAGAATTGAAGAAATTCTGTTTCAATCTCAATCTTGGATCTCTCTGCTTTATTTACTGAATTTCATTTCCGGTTTATTGTTCTTCATCTCTTTTCTTTGCAATTTACAATTTCCTTGCTATTGTTCTTGTTGGATCTAGGAAGGCATTGAGATCTAGACTTGGTTTTCTAGTCTCTGGGTCCTGAGATCTAAATTCTCATTTCAATTCTCTGTTTACTGCCTCTTATGTTCATTTACTTTACTGCTTTGTTTCCGGTTCAATCCCAATTCCCCTTTTTCTCTTCTATTTGATGCAATTTAGTTTTTCCTTGTTTAAATTCTGCAAATCCTCATCCCAATCCCCTTTACTTTTCAAGCCATTTACATTTCTTGCGCTTTAAGATTCTGCAATTTACATTTCTTGCACTTTAAGTTTCTGCTATTTAATTTCTTGTTCTTTAAGTTTCAGCAATTTACTTTCCCGCTCTCTTTGATTTCATGCAATTTACATTCTGCAAATCACAAATCACCCAACCAACACTTGATTCGCTTGACTAAATCAACTACTAAGCTAAAATTGCTCAATCCTTCAATCCCTGTGGGATCGACCTCACTCCCGTGAGTTTTTATTACTTGATACGACCCGGTGCACTTGCCGGTTAGATTTGTGTGTTTTGGGAGAAATTTATTTTTCACCAAAATATCTCATCAAGTTTTTGGCGCCGTTGCCGGGGATTGATTAGATTGACAATGATTAAGTGAGGTGGTGATCTAGATCAAGCACTTTTTCTTTAATTTTTGACTAACCCACTAACTGTTTGAATTTTTGCTTAAACTAAACTTCATTCTAGCAGTAGATTGAAGTGATCTTGCTGGGGTTTCTTTTGTATTGTTTGTATGTCAGGTACAGGAAGATCCGCTCCTGTGTTATCTGAAGCTGATCAGAGAACTCTTAGAAGGATAAGAAGAGCCGAAAGAGGAAAAAATATTGTTGGAGAAGAAGAATCTGAGGAAGAATACCACGAGATGGAAGGAGATACATCTAATCCAGGAGAAGGAGTTAATAATCCACCACAACAGAGGAGAGTATTGGCTTCCTATACTTTTGCAAATGCTAGACATTGTGGAAGCAGCATTCTCACCCCTAATGTCAATGCAAATAACTTTGAACTGAAGCCACAACTCATTACATTGGTCCAGAACAACTGCTCATTTGGAGGAGGACCATTGGAGGATCCAAATCAACATCTATCTACTTTCTTGAGGATCTATGACACTGTCAAATCCAATGGTGTGAATCCTGAAACTTACAAGCTTCTGCTGTTCCCGTTCTCATTAAGGGATAAGGCTGCACAATGGCTTGAAACTTTTCCCCAAGCAAGTATCACTAGTTGGGATGACTTGGTGACTAAATTTCTAGCCAAATTCTATCCACCCCAGAGAGTCATCAGGCTGAAAACTGAGGTGCAGACATTCACACAATTAGATGCTGAATCCTTGTATGAAGCATGGGAGAGGTACAAAGCCTTAATCAGAAAGTGCCCTCCAGAGATGTTCAATGAATGGGATGTGCTGCAAAATTTCTATGAAGGTCTGACATTGAAATCTCAGGAGGCATTAGATCATTCTGCTGGAGGTTCACTACAACTAATGAAAACTGCTGAGGAAGCTCAGAATCTTGTGGACATGGTGGCCAACAATCAATATTTCTTTGCTCATCAAAGAAGCCGCCAACCATCACAAAGAAGAGGAGTAATGGAACTAGACGGAGTGGATTCAATCCTAGCTCAAAACAAGATGATGCAGCAGCAATTTCAACAACAATTTGAGCAGATGGCTAAGAGGATTGATAGTCTCCAAGTTGCAGCGGTCAACATTAGCCAGCCATCAACCACATGGGGACAGAGTGAAGAGACTCAAGAGGAGCAACAGCAAGAACAAGTCCAGTACATGCACAACCAAAATTCTGGGCCAAATGAAGTATATGGTGACACTTACAACCCTTCTTGGAAGAACCACCCAAACCTTAGGTGGGGAGACAATCACAACCAAAATCAACAACCATGGCAGAGAAACTCAAACCAAAACACTTTAAGAAACAACCAAAACCACAACCAGCAGCAAACCAACCAAAACCCCTACAGAAAACCTCAAAACAACTACTCCAACCCCAACCATTACCAATCTAATAACCAACCCACCAACCAAAATGCCTACCATCCACCATCCATATTTCACAACCCACCACAAGCATCACCTGAAACTCAAAGACTCACCAACTTGGAAACCTTGATAGACAAAATGTGGAAACACCAAGAAATGACAACCAAGAACCATGAAGCCTCCATGAAGAGCCTAGAGAGGCAAATTGGGCAAATCTCCAAACAGATTTCTGTTGAGAAATCTTCAAGCTCACTGCCAAGTGACACAATCCCAAATCCTAAGGAAGAATGCAAGGCAATACAACTGAGGAGTGGAAGAGTCTTGGTGAAAAATGAAGAAGCAACCAAGAAGCCAAAGGAAAGTGACAAGAAACAAGCTGAAGAAGAGAAAGTCAATGACAAGAAGGAGGCAGCAAGCAAGCCAACTCAGAATCAAGTTCAAGAAAAAGAAGATCAGCCACAAAAATCAAGAAAGGGAAAGGAAGTAATTGAAGGGCCAACTGAGGACCAAAGGCAGGGAAATAACTTCACTCCTCCCTTGCCATATCCTCAAAGGTTTAACAAGGAAACTAAGGACCAACAATTCCCAAAATTTCTTGAAATCTTCAAGAAGTTAGAGATCAATATTCCCTTAACTGAAGCACTTGAGCAAATGCCCCTGTACGCAAAGTTCTTGAAGGAACTTATCAACAAGAAGAGGAGTTGGCAAGTTAATGAAACTGTACTGCTCACTGAGGAATGCAGAACACTAATCCAGAAGGGACTTCCTCCCAAACTTGAGGACCCTGGGAGTTTCTTTCTACCCTGCGCCATTGGCAGTATGACTATCAAGAAGGCGATGTGTGACTTGGGAGCTAGTATCAATCTGATGCCTGCCTCTCTAGTGAAAAAGTTAGGCATAAAAGAGGTAAAACCAGTACAGATGTCTCTAGAATTGGTGGACAAATCAGTGATATGCCCCAGTGGTATAATTGAGAACCTTCTAGTCAAGGTAGATAGATTCATCTTCCCTGCAGATTTTGTGATCCTGGATTCGAATCAGGATGAGGGCGACTCCATTATACTGGGAAGACCGTTCTTAGCCACTGCTAGGGCCATCATAGACATAGAGCAAGGAGAATTAACCCTCAGGATGCATAATGAAAGTATCACTCTGAGTGTACTACCAGAAACACAGAACAGTAATGAAAAGAAGGATGGTACAGAAACAGACAAGGAGAATCTGCAGTGGAGGGAGGAAATCAACAAGACAAACAACAACTGCCCTCCCAAGAAAAAGATAGATGATACAGCAGGCCAAAAAGAGAAAGAGACTGTGCAAAGTAATGAAGAAGCTCAAGGGAACATTGTAGTATTGGCAACTAAGAAAAGGAATTTCAAAAGGGAGCCTGTTTTCAAAGAAGAAGAATTAACAAAAGGAAGGAAGAAAAACAAAAACAGAATCAAAAAGGGGTGGAAGAACAAAAAAATCCCAACAGAAGGGCTCTCCAAAGGTGACAAAGTACAGTTAGTCTATCAACAACTGGGAACAGACCAACAGACTAACGATTACTACACTGTGAGCAAAATATTATCACTAGAACATGCTGAGATAGAGCACCAAGGAACAAAGAAGAAGCTCACGATCAGAGGGGACAAGTTGAGGCACTACAGTCATCAACCACCATAAAAGAAAGCTTCAATGTCAAGCTAGTGACAATAAAAGAGCGCTCCATGGGAGGCAACCCATGCTTTAAGATTCTTGTCATTTTACATTCAATAAACTATGGTCACCTGATGCATGAACTCTTTTCTCTTTTCATGAACATGTCCATTTATTGCATGCACTATTTTGAAACATATGCTAAGTTGATATGTCTTTAAGCACACTTAACCAATATCATAAAGAATTTTGTTTCACATGCTTAAAATGTCTTGATAGAGCATATAGCCGAACACTAAGTTTGGTGTCCACATAGCTTCATGAGAATCTGAAATTCATGCATCAATAATCATACATTTGTCATTTTTCAAAACCTTATAAATAGAATTTTCTTTTTGATGAAGGTATTAATTGTAATGAACCCTTTGACAAGAAGCAAGTTTGGTGTTCATCAAACCTTGATGCACCAGGATACAATTAATCCTTCATGAAAAAAAAAAAGAGAAAAAGAAAGTATGATGAAAACAATTCTTATGAACATTTAAACTTCACTTATTGGAGGAATAAACTCATTTTCTTTATATATTACCAAACATCAAGTTTGGTGTCCCCCATAGGAAGTGTCACGGCTCACATGAGATAAGAATTGATAGTTCACATATTTTTACTAAAAAGAATAATATTGTTACGGTGGGATAAGACTAATGCATGTGTCTTGTTGTGATGACTAGGAGGTCAAAGAATCTTCAATGAAAAGAAGGACAAGACAAAAGAAAGCTTAGCATAAGGACAAAATCATATCACATGCTTCAAGGAAGAAATCTGCCCCTCATTGAAAATGATCACGGCAAAGGCTAGGGAAGGAGCAAATTTTGTCTTCATTCATCCATACATGCACACCCTTGATCCCCATGGTGCTTAATTGCATCCTAGCCCTCTATTTCTCATATAAAAGCATACCACCTTCAAGCCATGCACATGACCGAATCACTCCTCAACATTACAAGTCTTGTGCAACTTTTTCTTTTACTTTAAACTCCAAACACTCAATCTTCTCTTCATAATTCCCTAGCAAGTTCGGTCCGAATCTCTTTTTCCTCCAACCACACATCAAAACTCTCCAACACTCCCCACATTCCCTCTCAACCAACCAAGTGATTATGGCATCCTCCTCAAGAACCAAACGACGAAAAGGAAAAGATCCAATAGTAGAGGAAGAAACACATGAGTATGACCAATGGAAGTTCAAGTCTTGGTCTCATCAAATGCAAATTCAATGGATGAACGAGAAAAAAATTTATCCTGAGATTCCATTCATGTTGCCGGATGATGGGTGTCAAGAAATAAAGAACAAAATCCGGAAGAGAAGATGGGAGGAACTTACATCACCAATCTCTCGAATTAATACCAATATTATAAGAGAGTTTTATGCAAATGCCCCAAGGATTGACATGCGTGGACCCCCAACGTACAAGAGCTATGTGCGTGGGGTGGAAGTAGACTTTGGCCCAGATGCAATCAAGAAAGTTTTGAAACTAAAGTCAGTGCGCTTTGATGAACCGGGATACCAACAAAGATTGACTGAGGATCAAAATTATGAAGAGATTGCAAGAGACATTTGTTTTGAGAACTCAAGATGGGAGGGAGATGACAAGAACAGATACAAGTTCTTGAAGAGATGTAACCTCATTCCGGAGGCAAAAGGATGGTATGAGCTGATGAAAAGGTCAATTCTGGGGACAGTGAACACCTCAGAAGTTAACAGGGAGAGAGCCTTAATGCTGCATTGTATCATGGTGGGTGGAGAGATAAGAGTTCATGAGATCCTTGCAAGAGACATCCTAAAGATAGCTGAAAAAAATTCGGCCGGATCTTGGTTGTACTATCCAAGCACCATTTGGAAGTTGTGTGCAAAGGCCAAAGTTCCATTGGAAGAGGAGAATCCAATGTGGCTAAGCCAAGGCATGCCCATAACTATTGAACGAATGATGATGCCCCTTGAAGCACACCAAGGCCGAAGGCCACATGGAGGAAGGGAAAGAGAAGAGCAAATGGAAGAAGATGAGCCCCACATGGAAGAAGAGCCACAAGAGGAGGAGGAACAGCCACACTTTTTCTCACAAGGCAATATGGACATGACTCAAATGCAAGAAGCAATAGGGAGGTTATCTCAGCAATACACAAGAATCCAAGCAAGGCAAGAGGAATATCATTCTCTGTACATGCAAAACCAACAAGCACAAGAAGAAAGAGAGCTGAGAATAATCAACAAACAAAATGAATTCGAGTCAAGATTTCTTGCGATGCAAGAAGAACATGCCTTTCAATCTCATGAATCTTTTGGGAAGTTGGAACAAATGCAAGCTGAAAGTTTGAAGGCCTTCAAGGAGTTCACAACACTCCAAGAAGCAAGGTATGAAGTGCAAGCCGATTACAATGTCAATAGCCAAATCAAACTAAACTATATTGGAGAACATTTGCATCACATGGATCTGGCATTCCCAACTTTTGATGAATTTTTCAAAATGAGAAGTGAGATGGAAGTGAACAGGGCTATGAGACTTGAAGATAGAGTGGAGGAGGCTATAAACAAGGCTGGCTTTTGGCAAGATCAAGAACCACCAAACAAAGATGGTGGGAACACTAGCAGCCAAGTATATGAAAGGAGAAAGAAAAGGCATGACAAATAAAAGGTGGATTTGCTCCTTGATCATCACAACATGCATTCTATCTGTTCCAATCTGTTTTTGCATTTTTTTTGTAGTCATTTAAAAGTCTTTGCATTGTGTTGGTTATTTCAAAATAAGTAAGCTAGTTCATGTGTTGGCTTGTGTGTTCATTTTCACTCGACAAGAAGCATGTGTTGTCCCCTGCATCTTTAAATTTAATAAAAGAACAGTTTGAATGTGAAGTGAAATGGTCTCTGTTAGTTAGAAGTGAAATAAAAGTAAGTGGTGGTGTGTGTGTGATTGCATTATAACTCACTTTTAGTGAATAAAAAGCTAAGATATCTCCTTCTAAGTAGAGAGTGGCCTATTGTCTATGAATCTCAATTGAATAGAATTCCTTGGTTAGAAAGAAAAACAAAAAAAGAAAGAAAGAACAAAGAAAGCTAAAAGGTGGCAAAACAAAAGAAAAACAAAAAGAAACAAAGCTGGACACCAATAGCTTGAACTCTGAAATATATGCCTGTGATGTTTTTGTACTAGGATCTGCTTGGATTAGTAAGCTCTTAGGAGTGCCTCAACACTTGATGACTTGGGTTAACTAACCCGGGATCATCAGCTGAAAATCCACTATCAAGAGCAACCTAACTACAAAGCATTTAGTAGCCCAAAGAGGTGCTGGGCATCAATGTTTTAAGAAGGAATGTGAGCCAAGTGTCTATAGTGAATAATGTGTCAAGTAGAAAGAAAAGAAAATGAACTTGCTACACATGACACTCAAATAAAGCTTGAGAATAAAGTAAAAGCCAAGGATAAAGGAATAATGAGAGGTCATAGCAGTATGTCACTTGAAGCTTGAAGGAGACTTTCTAAGCCTAGGAGTCAATAAGAAGTGAGCATTTGCATATCCACATAAAACCCCATGAACTATCAATAACACTTTGCTAGCATGAACTTCCTCTTCCATTTCATTCTTTCTTCTTAATAATTCATTTCTTGCTTGGGGACAAGCAAGCTTTAAGTTTGGTGTTGTGATGACAAGTCATCCTAGCCCACTTTAGCCAGTCTTTTTCTTTAGTTTTCATTAGAATTATGCACTTTCTTGAGCTACAAGCAAGCTAATTGAGTAGAATTTCATGTTTCCCTTGATTGAACCAACCATATGTGAATTCATGCCATTTCATGAGGTTTTAAGCTATAATTGTTGCATATTGTGGAAGATTGAATACCTCATGATTTTGAGCAAAACTTTGATTAGTTTGGTTGATCAATGATAGGTGAAGAAGGCTTGGAGAAAGGGTGAAGCAAAGAGGAATGGCTAGGAGTGAAGAGAGGACAATGGAATAAGTGAAAATTGAACCGGGTTGCATGAAGTTAGCCCCAACGTTAGCCCCCTAACTTGGAGGCTAACGTTGGGCATGTGAATCACTCTTTGGAAGTAGCCAATGTTAGCTCCAATGTTAGCCCCCTAACTTGGAGGCTAACGTTGGAACTTGAGAGTTTCTCCCTGGGCTACCAACGTTTGCGCCAACGTTAGCCCCCTAACTTGGAGGCTAACGTTGGCACTTAAATCACAAAGGGGGAAGGCCAACGTTTGCGCCAACGTTAGACCCCTAACTTGGAGGCTAACGTTGGCGCCACTCACACCAAGCATTGCCAACGTTAGGGTCAAAGTTAGACCCCTAACGTTGGCGCCAACGTCCATACCAGAAGGATGTGGTTTGCTGATATGAAAAGTTAGGGTCAAAGTTAGACCCCTAACTTTGACCCTAACGTTGAAGACCAACGTTGGCTAACTCCATTTCCGGTTCAATTGGTTCACTTCGGTTCTTCTTCAATCTTCAAGAGCAATCAACCAAGGCCTCTTTCAACCCAATTCCACCAAGAACAAAGGCCCAACTCAAGGCTTGAAGATCATTTTGGAAAGTGTATAAATAGGATAGAATTCAATTTGTTTGGAGAGCTTTTCTGGAGAGTTTTCCTTTAGAGTTTTCCTTTTAGAATTTTCAATATAGTTTTCGGAGAGCTTTTGAACTTGAGTGAACTTTAATTTCTTGCTTTCATTGCTTTCAATTTCATTTTACCTTTGTCTTGGATCTTGGATTTGAGAATTGAAGAAATTCTGTTTCAATCTCAATCTTGGATCTCTCTGCTTTATTTACTGAATTTCATTTCCGGTTTATTGTTCTTCATCTCTTTTCTTTGCAATTTACAATTTCCTTGCTATTGTTCTTGTTGGATCTAGGAAGGCATTGAGATCTAGACTTGGTTTTCTAGTCTCTGGGTCCTGAGATCTAAATTCTCATTTCAATTCTCTGTTTACTGCCTCTTATGTTCATTTACTTTACTGCTTTGTTTCCGGTTCAATCCCAATTCCCCTTTTTCTCTTCTATTTGATGCAATTTAGTTTTTCCTTGTTTAAATTCTGCAAATCCTCATCCCAATCCCCTTTACTTTTCAAGCCATTTACATTTCTTGCGCTTTAAGATTCTGCAATTTACATTTCTTGCACTTTAAGTTTCTGCTATTTAATTTCTTGTTCTTTAAGTTTCAGCAATTTACTTTCCCGCTCTCTTTGATTTCATGCAATTTACATTCTGCAAATCACAAATCACCCAACCAACACTTGATTCGCTTGACTAAATCAACTACTAAGCTAAAATTGCTCAATCCTTCAATCCCTGTGGGATCGACCTCACTCCCGTGAGTTTTTATTACTTGATACGACCCGGTGCACTTGCCGGTTAGATTTGTGTGTTTTGGGAGAAATTTATTTTTCACCAAAATATCTCATCAATGACCCATACGTACGTGTCACTTATCTCTCTTTTCACTCACGCATACGCATCAACAATGCGTACGCGTCGCACCTCACTGCTGCCACTTACGAGTACGCATGACCTGACTCGTACGCGTGACACCTGCCTTGTTTCACCCACCTTCTTTTCTTCTCTTGTTTCTATTTCTTTCCATTTTCTCTCTTCTCCTCTTTTTTTTCCACCCTTCAACCATCATCCAACACTACAATTCATCATCTACCATTATTTTCTTTACTTTTTTAGTTGTTAGTAGTTAGTTAGTTAGTTAGTTAGTTAGCATAATTTTTGTTTTAGGTGGTAAGTGTTGGATTATTGATTTGCTTTGCTGTTTCTTGATGCTGAAATTTTCATTGTTGGATTTCTTTATTGAGGTTACACGTTGTTATTTGGTTTTGAATTTTTCATGCTTAACATTTTTTGAATGTCAAGTACATATGATATTGCCTTCTAGCTTTCTAAATCTTTTGAATTGCATATTTTGGCGAGCATGTAATTTGATTTCATTCACCATGATGAGGCAATTACTTTTCTTCGATGCATTTTTTTATTAGGTGATGCTTGTTGTTGATTGATTTTTGTTTATGTCACCTATTTCATGCATTGAGATTTTGGAATTGTGGAATTGGATTGTAAACTTATCTAGTGACATATTTTTGAGCTTGGTAAAGCTTTGTGGACCATACTTGCTATGTGATTGAGTCTAATTTCTATCTTCTTTTTCCAAGTTCCATAGCACTCATGTGTTCCACCTCTATGTCACTTAGGTGTTGCAAACAAACTTCAATATGTGTCTTTGTTTAATGTGTGAGCTCTATATTTCATTTGGTTCACTAAGTTTACTTGTACATCAATCAATGTCCATTCATTATCCAATTCACAATTGATTGATTTTTGCTTGAATGCTTTTATGCTTCTTTATTGCTTGTTTGGTTGTCTTAACCTATGTTACGTGCTCAAGAAGGCAGTTTCGTAATGTTAGAGGCAATGAGCAGAATGGTAATCTTGTCATATTCAAGGATCTGAATACTAGAAGAATTATACCATGCCGATCTTGGACATCAAGGAGATCAAGAGTTCGTCTCAAAAATAGTGGTGCTGAAACGGCGGCAGCTCATAAGGCTCATTAGGCTAAGTCAGGACAACAAGAAGCCTAATAATGCTTTCCAAATTCAGTGGGAGGCATAATTTATCATTAAATTTCGAATTTTTAGACTTTTGTTTTAGTTTGTTATGAAGTCAAAGTTTGTTAGAAGATTTATTTTAATTCTGATTTGCTTAGTAGTATTTTTAGGGATTTTAAATTTAAATCAAATCTGATCTAATCTAATAAGATCAAATTTGATTTAAATTATTTATCATATTTTTAGGATTTTAAATTTAAATCAAATATAATCTAATCCAATAAGATCAAATCTGATTTAAATTAAGTTAGCTTATCTTATCTTTTAGCTAGTTTGTTAGGGGCCTATTTAAACACCTTTGGTGAGATAATTTACACAACTTTTGATGAATAAAATTTTCTTAGTGCTTTATGAACGTTTTTTTAGTGTAATTAAGTGAGGTGAGTGATTTGCTTCGCTTCGCTTGTTGTATGGAGAAGATTGAGTGATTCAATTTTCATCCCTCTGATCTAGGTTGTCAAGGACAGGTTCTTTGAAGGTCTAGTAGGGAAAACTCTTCCGGTGACCTAGGTTACTAAGAACAAGTTTCTTAGAGGTCTAGTAGAAAAACCCTTCCAATGACCTAGGTTGCTAAGAATAAGTTTCTTAGAGGTCTAGTAGGAAAAAAACCCATTTATCTATCCTTTTATGTTTCCGCTGTGTCTTTGGGTATGCCCTTTATTGAATAATCCTTATCTATTGTGATATAACCCCTAATCCCCAATCTATTTCTTATCAACCTACAAATTTTCTTTGAAGTATTTCAAGCACACTAGAATGAGTGAATTACATGCTTCTTTTGTGTAATTGTGACATAGATTTCTATGCTAGTGTGTTCTAAACCGCATGCAATCTTAGAACACACGCACACCTATTTTTCATCAATGTCACACTAATTCACTCACTTCATTCTAGTGATTCTTCCCTCATTCCAATAATTTATGCTTCCTTACTTTTTTATTTTCTCATCTTACAGTGTTATTTTCTATTTTTCATGGGTGAGTCATCATAAGCAAAAACAGAAGTAGGAGAAAGAACATGCAGCAACCGGTTGATCCACCAGCTGAGGGTGGCAACCCGTGAAGTCGCTGTACCCACTTGCTCATCTTTGAATGCACCGAGGACGGTTCAAACTTTTAAGTGTGGGGAGGTCGTCCGACCGATCGGCCATTTTTGGGTAACAAATTTCTAATCCTAACACTTTCGCATTTCATTTTTAGGTCATTTAGAAATTTTTGTTGCATTTTCTTATTTTGCATATATGTATAATAAGCTTAGTCAAAATAATAAAATTTTCCAAGAAATTTATCTATAGGGCACCCAATTGAGTTGAGAAAAAAAAATTTTTTTATTGAACTTGCTTGACTTATATATTGTGGAACATGTTTTTTAGCTAAGAACACATAAGCATGTGAGTTTTGAGCCTAATTGTGTGGTTACATCATATAATCACTATTTTCCTTTTGTGTATTGATAAACCACTATTTTATGGTTTATATTGTGCTCAATTGAGTGGTTTTTATCAGTTCTTTGCACACTTATTCATACAAATTGCTTGGTTTTACAAATCCTTCCCAATTTTATTCTATGATTGAAAACTTGCTTCCTAAGCCTTTAAATTGTCAATTTTTAATGTCTTTTTATACCATTTGATGCCGTGATCTGTGTGTTAAATGTTTGCAGGCTATATAGAGCAGGAATGGCTTAGAGGATGGAGAGGAAGCTTGCAAAAATGGAAGAAACATGAGAAACAAAGGAGATGACCAGCGAGGATCGATGCGCACGCATGGCTCACGCGTGCGCATGACTTGAAGCTTTTCACAGCGACGCGTATGCGTGACTGATGCGTATGCGTTATCAGCGAAGTCGCACTGCGATGCGTATGCGTGACTGATGCGTACGCATGACACGCGCAGAAGACCATCGACGCGTACGCGTGACGTGCGCCACGTGCTAAAATTGCAGAAGACACTGGGGGCGATTTTGGGCTGGTTTTTGACCCAGTTTTCGGCCCAGAAACACAGACTAGAGCCAAGGGACAAGCAGAGACTCAACACACATTCACATTTACACAGTTTTAGTTTTTAGTTTTGAATCTTAGAGAGAAAACACTACTTCCTCTAGGGTTCCTCACATTCATAGATTTTTACTTTTTATGCTTTTGAATTGGATCTTGAGAGAGTTACTACCTTTGATTGAAGTCTCTATCATTACAGTTTGCTTTCGTATTTCCTTACTCTTTTACTTTCCATTCAGTATGTTCAGAGTTACATATGGATATCTTTGATTTTGGGAATCATTAATGCAAGATCTATTTTTACATTTAATTTCATTATTTGTTTGATCATCTCCAATTAATTTATTAGCTCAAAAAATTGCTTTTACTAAATTAATTTTAATTACCATGTCTCCTTTCTACTCTCTCTACATGTTTGCGAAGGTGGCATCCATGTCCATGGAGTAGGCTCCCAACTTGACTTTGGAGTTGATTAATAGGAGATCCTTGAGTTGGAATACTCAACTGTTAATTTGTAATTGGAAGTTGTTGGCTAACTCTCTAGTCTTTAACTCTAATCCTCCCCTAGGAAGGGATTAGGACTTGTGAATCAGAGTTGGTTAGTTACTTGACTTTCCTTTATTAGGTAAGGGATAACTAAGTAGAACAACAACCTCTTACTATTATACTTGGGAAAATTCAACAAGGATAGAAATTCCGATTAATCTTCTCCTAGTCAAGGCTTTTATTTTAATTATATAAAAATCTCTTGTTAATTTTTATTTCTTTAATTAATAGTCATTTATTTCCCTATTCCTCAACTCTAAAAATTTCTCAAAAAATTCCTGACCAATAAATTGCACTCTTTTGTCAACTCGTTTGGAGACGACCTGGGAATTCTACTCCCAGTATTTTATTCTTAAATTGTGACAACTCTTTTTAAATTGATAAGCGGAATTTTCGTCGGTTAAGAACTATACTTGCAATGTTGTTTTCATTATAATTTCTTAATCGGCAATTTTCCGCCCGTCAATTTTTGGCGCCGTTGCCGGGGGAGTTACAACAGTGTGCTAAATTATTGGTTGGTGTAAATATTTTTATATTTGCATCTTTGCATTTTTTATTCTATTTTTAGTTTAATTTTTCTTAATATATTTTATTTTATTATCATGAGCTGTATGTTTCTTTCATTGAATGACGCGTTCACTACCGGATCCAAGCTTAGCTGCATTTGATCCTAGGATCGAGAAAACTATTTCACGTATTAGGCGAGCCCGGCGTCGGTTAGCCTCTGAAGGTGGTGAAGTGGTTTCTACCAATTTACCAGTCTTATTTGAAGGCGAATCTGAAACATTATTTGAGGAAGAAACAAGCTCCTCTTCTACTGATTCTGTTGATTTACGCGCAGGTAATATGGTGGATCCCGGAAGGATTACTCTCTAGGAAGCAGGAGCTTCGGACTTTACACTGCAACCGAATCAAGCGCGTCATCCAAACTTAGCTGCGGATTTTGAACTGAAGTTTGCACTAATCAATCTACTGCCTAAGTTTCATGGCTTACCTGCTCAAGAGCCTATCAAGCACCTTAGGGATTTTCAGACAACCTGCTCAACTACTAGGCGTCATGGTGCAGATGAGGCTACTATTTGGTTATATGCCTTCCTATTTTCTCTTGAGGGAAAGGCAAGAGAGTGGTTCTATACTCATCCTGAAGAAGTTGTTACTAATTGGGATCTGCCCAGAAGGGAATTCCTGGACAAATTCTTTCTGGCTGAAGTTACAGATAGACTGAGGAAAGAAATCTCCTGCATTATCCAAGGTGAATCAGAGACTCTTCACGAGTATTAGGAATACTTCAGGAATCTCTTAGACTTATGTCCCCATCACAAGATTGACCAGTTGGTGTTGATTAGCTATTTTTGCCAAGGCGTGAAGTCTCAAGATAAGACTATATTAGATGCTGCGAGTAATGGCTCTCTGTCTAAGTACAAGACAGCGACAGAAGCGTGGCAGCTGATCACCGATCTAGCTGAGTCTACCCGGAACGCCAGGCACAGGAACAACCATCCGAAGGTTATTGCGGAGATTTCCTCTAGTAATGAGACTGCTGCTTTCACAAAGACTCTGGAAGAGATGACCAATATATTGAAGCAGCTCCAGCTGAATTAACAACAACCTCAGCCTCTTCCACAACAACAGTGTCAACTGTTGGTTCCTCAGAGAGTGTGTGGAATATGTGCCTGCTATTCCCATTACACTGATGAATGTCCACAACTCCAACAACAAGAAGACAACACCTTGGCGGCTACCAATAACTATTACAACCGTCCGAATCAAGGGTATTATCAACAAGGCGGTAATTATAACCAAGGTGGGAACTACAATCAAGGTTGGCAAGACAACTCTAACCAAGGATGGAGAGAAATCCAACCAAGGGTGGAGAGATAATTCCAACCAAGGATGGAGGGACAACTACAACCAAGGAGGCAGAGACAACGGTGGAAATCAGAGATGGAACAACAACAACAACTATCAGCAAAACTGGTATCAACAGAATCCGCCATACCAACAGCAGAACCAAGGCCAGACTTACCGAGCACCTCACCAAAGGCAAGCCCAAGCGCCTCTGAACAACCAACCACAAGCCCCTCAGATTACTTAGCCACCTCCCTCCTCTAATGATGAGATGCTTCGCTCTATTGTACAAGGACAAAAAGGCCTTCAGAATACACTTACCTCTAGCATCACTGGTCTTACCTCAACTTTACAAGCTCTCATCTCCCGGATGGAACCACCTTCTACTCCCAACAATCAACCTTCAAGCTCCAATGCACTTCCCTCTCAACCCTTACCTAACCCCAAAAGTGGAATCAATGCCATCACTTTGAGGTCCGAAACCACACTGCAAGAGAGGAGTCCTGAGGAGCCAAGCTCACATGAAGATAACCATGTTGAAGACATTGTTGATGTGGAAGATGTTGAAGAAGAAGAGGAAGCACAAGATGCAGTTGAAGAAGAAGCGGTTCAACCAAGGAATGGAGCACTTAAGGAAGATGACGCTGTGAGAGACGCCATTCTCATTCCCTTTCCACACCTTGCTAGGAAACCCAGAAAGCAAATGGAGCTAGACCCCAAGATGGTGGAGATCTTCAAAAAGGTTGAGGTAACTATTCTCCTTTTTGATGCTGTTTGCCAGGTACCTAAGTATGCTAAGTTTCTAAAAGATTTATGCATGAATAAAGATAAAATACATGATTTAGAAACTATTCCACTAGGTAGCTCTATTTCTGCTTTAATGGGTGCTATACCGGAAAAATATGGTGATCCCGGTCCATGCATGGTTACTATTACTATAGAGGGTGTACACTTTTTTCATTGCATGTGTGATTTAGGTGCATGTGTTAGTATTATGCCATTATCTGTATATGATGTCTTGAGGCTCCCTCCCTTAAAAAGGTCGGCAGCATGTTTTGTTTTGGCAAATAAGAGCATAATCTCAGTGGTTGGAATTGCTGAAGATGTGCTGGTGAGCATTAAGGGGTTGACATTTCCTATTGACTTCTACATTTTGGAGATGTCCCCTAATGACTCAGGAAGACCATCATCCATCCTGCTTGGAAGGCTATTTCTGAAGACTTCGAGGTTCAAATTGGATGCCTTCTCAGGAACTTACTCTTTCGAGATAGATGGCAGAGCAGTGAGCTTCAACCTAGATGAAACTATGAAGCACCCTCCGGAAGATCACTCCATCTTCTAGTACGACATCATTGATGAGACAGTGGCTGAAGTTCACCAAGAAGAAGTAGAAAAGACGCACATGGAGCAAGGTGCAAGTGTGGGGACACCTCTGAGCTTACTGAAGATACCTTGCCACCATCATTGGCTCCAGATGATCAAGTGCCCAGCCATTAGCTAAAAATAGAGTTGAAGCCCCTTCCATCCCACCTCAAGTATGTTTACCTTGAGGATAGTCAGAAGCTCCCAGTTATTATTGCAAGGAAATTCACTTCCCAACAAGTGGAGCAGTTGCTTAGTGTGCTGAGGAGACATAAGAAAGCCATTGGGTGGAGCTTGGCGGATATAGTAGGCATCAGCCCTCAAGTCTATGAGCACCACATATTTTTAGAAGAGGGAGTAAGGCCTGTCCGTCAACCTCAAAGGCGATTGAACCCCACCATTTTAGAAGTTGTCAAGAAGGAAGTGACCAGATTGCTTGAAGCTGACATCATCTATCCAATCTCGGATAGTGAATGGGTTAGCCCAGTACAGGTGGTACCAAAGAAGTCTGGAGTCACTACAGTGAAGAATGAGCACGGGGAACTCATGGCAACTAGAGTACAAAACTCCTGGAGGGTGTGCATTGATTATAAGCGCCTCAATCAGGCTACTCGCAAGGATCACTACTAGTTACCGTTCATCGATCAAATGCTTGATCGCCTGTCAGGTAAATCACACTACTATTTTCTAGATGGTTACATTGGCTATTTTTAAATTCGTATAGCTCCTGAAGATCAGGAGAAAACTACTTTTACATGTCTCTTTGGAACGTATGCATATAAGAGAATGCCTTTCGGCTTGTGTAATGCACCGGCTACGTTTCAAAGATGCATGATGAGTATTTTCTCAGATTTTCTTGAGAACTGTATGGAAGTTTTTATGGATGAATTTAGTGTGTATGGTGATTCGTTTGACCTTTGTCTGGATAGTTTAGCTAGAGTATTAGAAAGGTGTGTTAGTTCAAACCTTGTATTAAATTTTGAAAAATGTCATTTTATGGTAAAACAAAGTATTGTTCTAGGACATGTTGTTTCTAATACGGGTATTTCAGTTGATCCAGCAAAGGTAGATCTTATTTCTGGTTTACCTTACCCCCCCTCCGTGAGGGAAATCTATTCATTTCTTGGGCATACAGGTTTCTACCGGCAATTTATCAAAGACTTTAGTAAGGTAGCATTGCCTTTATCCCGACTGCTACAGAAGGACGTTGAGTTCGAGCTGAGTGAGGATTGCATGGAAGCGTTTGATAAGATGAAGATTGCCTTGACTCAAGCTCTGATTGTGAGAGGGCCCGACTAGAGTTAGCCATTTGAGATAATGTGTGACGCCTCCAATTATGCGGTAGGAGCGGCGCTGGCTCAGCGCGAAGGTAAGGACCCTTATATAATTGCTTATGCTTCTAAGACTTTAGACGCTGCTTAGTCTAATTACACTACCACTGAGAAAGAGCTTTTAGCTATTGTTTTTGCTCTGGATAAATTCCAAGCCTACTTACTTGGTACTAAGGTGGTAGTATACTCAGACCATGCAGCTCTAAAATATTTGTTAGCTAAAAAAGAGTCCAAACCAAGGTTAATCCGTTGGATATTGTTGCTGCAAGAATTTGATTTAGAAATCAAAGACATGAGTAGTTCTCAAAATTCAGTGGCGAACCACTTGAGTCGCCTAGAGCACACTAAAAGTGACTCCACTCCTATCAATGATGCTTTTCCATTTGATAGCTTGCACGCAATATCTGAGGGGGTTCCTTGGTATGCACCTATAGCTAGGGGTGCACATGGGGCCAGGTGAAGCCGAGTTCACCGTGACCCGAATCCGACCCTAAATAATGACCGGGTCTGTTTATGAGACCCTTACCTGGCCCTAGACCCGATGAAATCGTGTTACTTTCGGGCCACACTTAAGCCGGGTCTAGACCGGGTGAAGCCCGGGTCTTGATCAACTTTATCACGACATCACAAAAAATTAGATTCTACATCTTTTGAACCTTTAAATTTTAGAAAATAATTATTCCATAACATTGTAACATTCACATAATAATAATTTAGAATCTAATAATAATAATTTAAAGTTTCATAATAATAATTATGTCAATTACACACTAAACATTCAAAGTTCAAAAGACAATCAAAACAAAGTTAACAACCAACACAAGATTAACATCATAATAATAATAATTTATAGTGTCATACCAACCAATAACAACAAATTATTAAGTAGCAAATAACTATAGAATAAAATTCATTTGATTTGTAGCTTGCTCTCAAGGTTGTGAACTTGATTCTTGTTGTGTGGATGTGTTAGTAACATCTGCAAAACATAAAAATTAGTCTCTCAAGATTATCATATGAATTAAATTAAATAATAAAAAAAAGTAAAGACATCATAAAGTAAATATACCATTAACAATCTTGTCACTACTGTCAAATTGATCAAACTCAAGTTCTTCAAATATCTGCTTAGAAGGATACAACCAACTTTGAGTGCAGATTAAAGCTTCTGCCATTTTTGGTGACAAAGAGCTACGGTAAAGATCAACCATACACCCACCGGTACTAAAGCATGATTCAGATGCAACAGTTGAAACTGGAATACCAAAGACATCACGAGCTACGGGAGAAAGAATTCTATATTTTGATCCATTTAACTTCCACCAAGCCAATATATCAAAATTCTCATCTTCGACGTCCACAGGATCTTCGGCCAAATATTTCTCAACATCAGATTTGCTATCTGCATTAGCTTTTTCCTTTTTTGTTTTTTCCACAAATTCACTCTATTTGCAGCAATACACCTAGCACTAGACTGACTATATAGCTTCTCTTGAGCTTAGCATGAGGACATGCTAATGTTTAAGTGTGGGGAAGTTGATAAACCACTATTTCATGGTTTATCTTGTGCTCAATTGTGTGGTTTTTTATCAACTCTTTACCCATTTATTCATACTAATCGCATGCTTTATGTCTTCCTTCCTGATTTTGTGCTATGATTGAAAACATGCTTCTTTGGCCTTTATATTGCTAATATTAATCCTCTCTTATCACCATTAGATGCCTTGATATATGTGTTAAGTGATTTCAGAGATTACCGGGCAGGAATGGCTCAGAGGATAGAAAGGAATCATGCAAAAGTGGAAGGAATACAAGAAGTTGGAGAAACTGCTAAGCTGTCCAGCCTGACCTCTTCGCACTCAAACGGCTATAACTTTAGCTACAAAGGTCCAAACGACGCGGTTCCAGTTGCGTTGGAAAGCTAATGTCCGGTGCTTCGATTTGATATATAATTTGCCATAGCTGCCCCAAAGTTAGGCGACGCAAACGCGTGAATGACGCGCCCGCGTCGCATCTGCGAACTTCAATCCGCGCGGACGCATGGACGACGCCTCCGTGTCACTTGCCCGCGACCTGAACGTAACAGAAATCGCAGGGAGCGATTTCTGGGCTATTTTTGACCCAGTTTTCGGCCCAGAAAATACATATTAGAGGCTATAAAGTGGGGGAATGCATCCATTCATAATCATGCTTTCATATTCACAATTTTAGGATTAGATGTAGTTTTAGAGAGAGAGGTTCCCTCCTCTCTCTTAGAATTTAGTTTTAGGATTTAGGATTATTTCTTCTTCATCACAGGTTCAATATTCCTTTTTATTTATTTTCTCAATTTAATTTATGAATTCTTCTATGTTACAGATTATTCTTTTGGTTAATGTTATTTGAGGTATTTCAGTTTATTATTGCTCTCTTTTATTTATATTATTGTTGCTTCCAATCTAAAGACATTTTTATTCCAGTAGATTTACTTTTCCCTTTTGGTCTTGGTTAAGAAATCAGTAACTCAGGAGTTATCAAACTCAACATGATTGATAATCGTTATCTTTGCTAATTGAATTGAACTTCAATAATCCCAATCTTTCCTTAGGGATTAACTAGGATTTGAGGATCTAACAAATTAGTCACTTAACCTTCCCTTGCTCTAGCAAAGGTTAACTAAGTGGTATTAAGGTTCAATTTTCATCATCATTGATAAGGATAACTAGGATAGGACTTCCAATTTCTCACACCTTACCAAAAGTATGTTTTTACAGTTATTTATTTATTTTACAGTCTTTTACCTATTTTAATTGCAATTTAAATTACTTGTTCCTCATCTTCACAACCCCAATTTACAATCTTCATAACCAATAATAAGAACATACTTCCTTGCAGTTCCTTGAGAAGACGATCCGAGGTTTGAATACTTCCGTTATCAATTTTTAAGGGGTTTGTTACTTGTGACAACCAAAACGTTTGTAAGAAAGGTTAATTGCTTGGTTTAGTAACAATACTTGCAACGAGAGTTTACTATAACTTCTAAACCATCAATCTTCCAGTTCTTTCACTATTTTATATTTTCTGTAAGTTGATGATCATGTGAAGTCACAAAAACTACTAAAAAATCAAAAACAGAATGAAAAACAGCATTAAAAATAGCTCACCCTGGAGGAAGAGCTTACTGGCGTTTAAACGTCAGTAAGAAGCATCAAACTGGCGTTTAACGCCAGAAAGAGGCATAAAGCTGGCGTTAAACGCCAGAAATAAGCATCAGACTGGCGTTTAACGCCAGAACAGAGCATGGAATTGGCGTTTAACGCCAAGAATGGGAGAAAAGCTGGCGTTAAACGCCAGAAACAAGCAGCAAGCTGGCGTTTAACGCCAAACATGCATTCTAAGGGCGTTTTGCACGCCTACTTGGAGCAGGGATGCTAAGTCCTTGACCCCTCAGGATCTGTGGACCTCACAGAATCCCCATCTACCACACCTCTTCTTCTCTCCTCTTCACACCTTCTCATAACACTCTTTCCCAAATACCCTTCACCAATCACCTTATTACCTCTTCCCCAAATACCCTTCACCAATCACCTTATTACCTCTTCCCTATAAACCCCACCTACCTCCAAATTCAAATTCCTTTCCCTCCCAAACCCAACCCTAATGGCCAAAATCTAACATTCCCCCCACCCCTATATAAACCCCTTAACACTACTTCATTTTCACACATCACAACCACTACTTCTCCCCCTTGGCCGAATACACTCTCTCACTCCATCTCCTCCATTTTCTTCTTCTTCTACTACTTTCTTTCTTCTTTTTCTCGAGAACGAGCAAACCTTTTTAGTTTGGTGTGGTAAAAGCATTGCTTTTTATTTTTCCATAACCATCAATGGCACCTAAGGCCAGAGAAACCTTAAGAAAGAGGAAAGGGAAGGCAAATGCTTCCACCTCTGAGTCATGGGAGATGGAGAGATTCATCTCAAAGGTCCATCAAGACCACTTCTATGAAGTTGTGGCCAAGAAGAAGGTGATCCCTGAGGTCCCTTTTAAGCTCAAAAAGAGCGAGTATCCAGAGATCCGACAAGAGATTAGAAGAAGAGGATGGGAAGTTCTCTCTAATCCTATTCAACAAGTCAAAATCTTAATGGTTCAAGAGTTCTATGCAAATGCATGGATCACTAGGAACCATGATCAAAGTATGAACCCAAACCCAAAGAACTGGCTTACAATGGTTCGGGGAAAATACTTAGATTTCAGTCTGGAAAATGTAAGGTTAGCGTTCAACTTGCCAATGATGCAAGAAAATGCATGCCCCTACACTAGAAGGGTCAACTTTGATCAAAGGTTGGACCAAGTCCTCATGGACATATGTGTGGAAGGAGCTCAATGGAATGTTGACTCAAGAGGCAAGCCGGTTCAATTGAGAAGATCGGACCTTAAGCCTGTAGCTAGAGGATGGTTGGAGTTCATCCAACGCTTAATTATTCCTACTAACAACCGGTCTGAAGTTACTGTAGACCAGGCCATCATGATCCATAGTATCATGATTAGGGAGGAAGTGGAAGTTCATAAGATTATACCTCAAGAACTCTACAAGGTAGCTGACAAGTCCCCCACTTTGGCAAGGTTAGCCTTTTCTCACCTCATTTGCCACCTCTATAATTCGGTTGGAATTGACATAGAGGGAGTTATCCTCATTGATGAGGACAAGCCCATCACTAAGAAAAGGATGGAGCAAACAAGAGATCATGGACCTCAACAAGAGCATGAGGAAATTCCTCACCATGAAATCCCTGAGATGCCTCAAGGGATGCACTTCCCTCCACAAAACTATTGGAAGCAAATCAACACCTCCCTAGGAGAATTAAGTTCCAACATGGGACAACTAAGGATGGAACACCAAGAGCACTCCATCATTCTCCATGAGATTAGAGAAGACCAAAGAGCTATGAGGGAGGAGCAACAAAGACAAGGAAGAGACATAGAGGAGCTCAAGAGCACCATTGGTTCTTCAAGAAGAGGAAGACGCCACGCTCACTAAGGTGGACCCATTCCTTAATCTCCTTGTTCTTATTTTCCTGTTTTTCGGTTCTTGAGCCTTATGTTTTATTTATGTTTGTGTCTTTACTATATGATCATTAGTGTTTAAGTGTCTATGTATTAAACACTAATTTAATCACAAAAGAACAAGAAGTACATGATTTCGAATTTATCCTTGAAACTAGTTTAATTATTTTGATGTGGTGACAATACTTTTTATTTTCTGAATGAATGCTTGAATAGTGCATATGTCTTTTGAATTTGTTGTTTATGAATGTTAAAATTTTTTGCTCTTGAAAGAATGATTAAAAATGAGAAATGTTATTTGATGATCTGAAAAATCATAAAAATGATTCTTGAAGCAAGAAAAAACAGTGAATAGAGCAAAGCTAGCGAAAAAAAAGAGAAAGAAAAAGAAAAAAAGCAAGCAGAAAAAGCCAATAGCCCATAAAACCAAAAGGCAAGGGTAAAAGGGATCCAAAGCTTTGGCATCAGTGGATAGGAGGGCCCAAAGGAATAAAATCATGGCCTAAGCGGCTAAACCAAGTTGTCCCTAACCATGTGCTTGTGGCGTGAAGGTGTCAAGCCAAAAGCTTGAGACTAAGCGGTTAAAGTCGAGGTCCAAAGCAAAAACAGAGTGTGCTTAAGAACCCTGGACACCTCTAATTGGAGACTTTAGCAAAGCTGAGTCACAATCTGAAAAGGTTCACCCAATTATGTGTCTGTGGCATTTATGTATCCGGTGGTAATACTGGAAAATAAAGTGCTTAGGGCCACGGCCAAGACTCATAAAGTAGCTGTGTTCAAGAATCAACATACTGAACTAGGAGAATCAATAACACTATCTGAATTCTGAGTTCCTATAGATGCCAATCATTCTGAATTTCAAAGGATAAAGTGAGATGCCAAAACTATTCAGAGGCAAAAAGCTACTAGTCCCGCTCATCTGATTGGAGCTAAGTTTTATTGATATTTTGGGATTTATAGTATATTCTCTTCTTTTTATCCTATTTGATTTTCAGTTGCTTGGGGACAAGCAACAATTTAAGTTTGGTGTTGTGATGAGCGAATAATTTATACGCTTTTTGGCATTGTTTTTACATAGTTTTTAGTATGATTTAGTTAGTTTTTAATATAATTTTATTAGTTTTTAAAGAAAAATCACATTTCTGGACTTTACTAGGAGTTTGTGTGTTTTTCTATGATTTCAGATAATTTCTGGCTGAAATTGAGGGACTTGAGCAAAAATCTTATTCAGAGGCTGAAGAAGGACTACAGATGCTGTTGGATTCTGACCTCCCTGCACTCGAAGTGGATTTTCTGGAGCTACAGAAACCCAATTGGAACGCTCTCAATTGCGTTGGAAAGTAGACATCCAGGGCTTTCCAGCAATATATAATAGTCCATCTTTTGCCCAAGTTTTGATGACGCAAACTGGCGTTCAAACGCCAACTTTCTGCCCTATTCTGGAGTTAAACGCCAGAAACAGGTTGCAAATCAGAGTTAAACGCCAGAAACATGCTACAACCTGGTGTTTAACTCCAAAAAGAGTCTCTATACATGAAAGCTCAATGCTCAGCCCAAGCACACACCAAGTGGGCCCGGAAGTGGATTTCTACATCATTTACTTATCTTATGTAACCCTAGCTACTAGTTTAGTATAAAAACTACTTTAGTGATTTATTTTACATCTTTTGATCATCCTTGATCAGGGATCGGTCTTTTTCCCTATTTTTGAATTCATATGCCATTTGGGGAGGCTGGCCATTCGGCCATGCCTAGACCTTGTTCTTATGTATTTTCAACGTTAGAGTTTCTACACACCATAGATTAAGGTGTGGAGCTCTGCTGTTCCTCATGAATTAATGCAAAGTACTATTGTTTTTCTATTCAACTCAAGCCTATTTCTTCTCTAAGATATTCATTCGCACACAAGAACATGATGAATGTGATGATTATGTGACGCTCATCACCATTCTCACTTATGAATGCGTGCCTGACAAACACTTCCGTTCTACATGAAAGTAAGCTTGAATGCATATCTCTTAGCCTCCTGATTTACGATCAGAGTCTTCGTGGTATAGGCTAGAATTATTGGCAGCTATTCTTGAGATTCGAAAAGTCTAAACCTTATCTGTGGTATTCCGGGTACGATCTGGGAAGGGATGGTTGTGACGAGCTTCAAACTCACGAGTGCTGGGCGTAGTGACAGACGCAAAAGGATCACTGGATCCTATTCTAGCGTGATCGAGAACCGACAGATGATTAGCCATGCGGTGACAGCGCATTTGGACCATTTTCACTGAGAGGATGGGATGTAGCCATTGACAACAGTGATGCCCAACATACAGCTTGCCATGGAAAGGAGTATGAGTGATTGGATGAAAGCTGTGGGAAAGCAGAGGTTTAGAAGGAACAAAAGCATCTCCATACGCTTATCTGAAACTCTCACCAATGAATTGCATAAGTATCTCTATCCTATTTTATATTTTAGTTATATTTTAACTATCAATTCACCATAACCATTTGAATCCGCCTGACTGAGATTTGCAAGATGACCATAGCTTGCTTCAAGCCAACAATCTCCGTGGGATCGACCCTTACTCACGTAAGGTTTATTACTTGGATGACCCAGTGCACTTGCTGGTTAGTTGTGCGAAGTTGTGAAAAAGAACTAAGATTATGAACGTGCGTATTAAGTTTTTTTGGCGCCGTTACCAAGGAATGAATAATCACGATTTCGTGCACCAGCGCTAATGCAATCTTTTGATATGTCTGGATGCTGCATAGCTTTGACAGCATTCATCTTAAACTCATCCTCATTAACTCTCAGGGTTATCTCCCCTTTTTGGACGTCAACGAGGGTTCGTCCAGTTGCTAGGAATGGTCTTCCTAAAATGAGAGTTGCACTCTTGTGCTCCTCCATTTCCAGCACTACAAAGTCGGTGGAAAAGGTGAATGGCCCAACCATGACAATCATGTCCTCAATTATGCCTGATGGAATTTTAATGGAGCCATCAGTAAGTTGGAGGCATATCCAGGTTGGTTTAACTTCATCAGTCAAACCAAGCCTTTTGATAGTGGATGCAGGTACTAGATTGATACTTGCCCCAAGATCACATAGAGCTGTCTTGGTACAAGCACCCTCTAATGTGCATGGTATCATAAAGTTTTCGGGATCCTTAAGCTTCTCTAGTAAGCTTTTCATAATGACTGCACTGCATTCTTCAGTGAGAAAAACTTTTTCAGTTTCTCTCCAATCCTTCTTATGACTTAAGATCTCTTTCATGAACTTAGCATAAGAGGGTATTTGCTCAAGTACCTCTACAAACGGAATCTTTATTTCAAGAGTCCTGAGATAGTCTGCAAAGCGGGCAAATTGTTTATCTTGTTCCGCTTGGCGGAGTTTCTAAGGATAAGGCATCTTGGCTTTATATTCTTCAACCTTAGTTGCTGCAGGTTTACTTCCTACAGAAGTGGTTGGAGAAGCCTGCCTAAGGGGGTTATCATCAGCACTTGCAGGTGTCTGATCCCTTATTGGCGTTTGAACGCCAGAATTGGGTGCTGCATGGGCGTTTAACGCCAGATTGCCACCCTTTTCTGGCGTTTGGACGCCAGAGTTGGCTGTCCAACGCCAGATTGCCACCCTTTTCTGGCGTTTGGACGCCAGAGTTGGCTATCCATTGGGCGTTTAACGCCACTTTTCCACCCTTTTCTAGCATTTGAACATCAGAATCATTCCTCTTTGGGCTCTTACTGTCCTCAGAGGGATTTTGGGCAGCGAATTAGTCATTCTCTGTCAGTTGTTCCTTTCTTGGCTTTTTGCTGCCTTGAGTTGATACATTCAGTGTTTTTCCACTCCTTAAATGAACAGCTTGGCACTCTTCTGTTATCTATTTAGATAGCTGTTGTCTTGTCTGATCCAATTGTGCTTCCATATTCTTGTTAGCATTTTTAGTGTCTTGTAGCATCTCTTTAAATTCTGCTAACTGTCTTATTATAAGAAGCAATTGCTGATTGAATTCAACGTGTTCTGGAGGACTAAGTTCAGTGGATACTGCTTTAGCCTCTTCTTTCATGGAGGACTCACTGCTTAAGTACAGATGTTGATTTCTAGCAACTGTATCAATGAGCTCTTGAGCCTCTTCAATTGTCTTTCTCATGTGTATAGATCCACCAGCTAAGTGGTCTAGGGACATCTGGGCCTTTTCTATAAGCCCGTAGTAGAAGATGTCTAACTGCACCCATTCTGAAAATATTTCAGAGGGGCATTTTCTTAGCATCTCTCTGTACCTCTCCCAGGCATTATAAAGGGATTCATTATCCTCTTGTTTAAAGCCTTGGATGTCCAGCCTTAACTGTGTCATCCTTTTTGGAGGGAAATATTGATTCAGAAATTTGTCTGATAACTGTTTCCATGTTCTTATACTTGCTGTGGGTTGTTTATTTAACCACCTCTTAGCTTGATCTTTTACAGCAAATGGAAACAGTAATAATCTATAGACATCCTGATCTACTTCTTTATCATGTACTGTGTCAGCAATTTGTAAGAATTGTGCCAGAAAATCAGTAGGTTCTTCCTGTGGAAGACTGGAATACTGGCAATTTTGCTGCACCATGTTAATGAGCTGAGGATTTAACTCAAAATTGCTAGCTCTGATGGGGGGTATATAGATGCTACTCCCATATGAAGCAATAGTGGGGTTAGCATATGACCCCAGAGTCCTTCTGGACTGTTCATTTCCACTTAGGTCCATAATGGAGAAAGGGAGATGATGTGGATTGTAAATAAAAAATTTTATTCTCCCCCTTTTTTTTCGAAAAATAAATAAAAAAGAAATAAAAAAATATTTTTGTTTTTATTTTATTTAATTAGGGATAAACCGAATTTAAAATAAAATAAAATAAAATAATTAGAGAATAGAATATAAGTTTCGAAAACTAAAAGAAAAAGATAATATAATTCGAATACTAAGATGATTAATTAATTAAAAAGATTTAAAAAATTTTGGATATGATTTTCGAAAAAAGAAGAGAGAGAAAGTCGTTAGTAAGTTTTGAAAAATATATGTCTTAAAATTAAATATACTTGTAAGAAAATAAATAAGAGAAAAGATTTGAAAAAAATTTGATTTTAAGATTTGAGATTAGAAAAGATAAGATAAGTTAGGTAAGAGAAGATAAGTTTTTAAATTAAAAAGTTTTGAAATTTAAATTTGAATTTGAAAATTAAATTATGAACTTTTTTTTAAATTTTTGAAATTTGAAATTTGAAATAAGATAAGATAAGATTTTGAAAAAGATATGATTTTTGAAAAAGATTTGAATTTTGAAATTTAAAACTAAGATAAGATAAGATAAAAATTTTAAAATAAAAATCTGAAATTTTTTATGTAAATTTCGAAAAAATCAATTAAAATAAAGAGAAAAGATATTTTTTAATTTAATAAGGAAAGAAAAAAACAATAAAATGACACCAAACTTAAAATTTTTAGATCAAAACAAAGAAAACAACCAAGAACAACTTGAAGGTCAAGATGAACACCAAGAACAACTTGAAGATCAAGATGAACACCAAGAACAAATTTTTGAAAATTTTTAAGGAATTAAAAACACAAAGGACACCAAACCTAAAATTTTTTATACTTTGGACACTAATAATTCGAAAATGCACAAGAAAAATAAGGAAAAACACAAAACAAGAAAAACTAAAGATCAAACAAGGAAAATAAACAAGAACAACTTGAAGATCAAGAAAGAACAAGGAACATAAAACTCGAAAATATGAAGAATAATAAGAAAACACAATTCGAAAAATTGAAGGAAAATAAAAACATGCAATTGACACCAAACTTAAAACATGAAACTAAACTCAAACAGAAGACTCAATTATGAGGTTATTGATTTTTATTTAGTTATTAAAAATTTTCGAAAAAAAATCTAGAAAAAGAAAACAAGAATTTTAAAATGTTAACAAAAACAATAATAAAAGACTCAAAGAAAAATTAAAGATTAATAAAGAAAAATAAGATTTTTGAAAGATTTTTGAAAAGAAAATAAAAGACTCAAATTTAGTGACTCTAAACCAAAAAGATAAATTTATCCTAATCTAAGCAACAAGATGAACCGTCAGTTGTCCAAACTCGAACAATCCCCAGCAACGGTGCTAAAAACTTGGTGCACGAAATTGTGATCACACTTTTCACAACTCCGCACAACTAACCAGCAAGTGCACTGGGTCGTCCAAGTAATACCTTACGTGAGTAGGGGTCGATCCCACGGGGATTGCCGGCTTGAAGCAAGCTATGGTTATTTTGTAAATCTTAGTCAGGAGATTAATGATAAAAATGATTTTGTTTATGAAAAATAAATAACATGAAATAAAAGGTACTTGTGATTCAGTAATGAGGAACAGGTTGAGGTTCCAGAGATGCTCTGTCGTCTGAATCTCTGCTTTCTTACTATCTTCTTCTCCAAACACGCATGGCTTCCTTCAATGGCAAGCTGTATGATCCTCTCGGATGAAAAATACCAGGCACAGTTTCTGCACAGCTAATCAACTGTCGGATTGCTCGTCTCGGATGAAAAATACCAGGTACATCTACCGCACGGCTAATCATCTGTCAGTTCCCACTACTGTCGGAATAGGATCTCTCTATCCTTTTGCACACTGTCACTGCGCCCAACATTCGTGAGTTTGAAGCTCGTCACAGTCATCCCTTTCCAGATCCTACTCGGAATACCACAGACACGGTTTAGACTTTCTAGATCCCAGGAATGCTGCCAATTGGTTCTAGCCTCTACCACGAAGGTTCTAATCTCACGGACTCAGTCCGTGGATCAGAAACCCAAGAGATACACACTCAAGCTGTCGTCCAATGACTACGTTGAGCTCAGATAGAACGGGAGTGGTTGTCAGGCACGCGTTCATAGATTTGAGAATGATGATGAGTGTCATGGATCATCATATTCTTCCTATTGAAGTACGAGTGAGTATCTTAGAACAGAATCAAGCGTGATTGAATAGAAAACAGTAGTAATTGCATTAATCCATTGAGACACAGCAGAGCTCCTCACCCCCACCTATGGGGTTTAGAGACTCATGCCGTCAAAGATATAATATGAGATGTAAAAATGTCATGAGTTGCTAAATGAATCTCTAAAAGTAGTTTTTATACTAAACTAGTAACTTAGGTTTACAGAAAATTAGTAAATAAGTGCAGATAGTGTAGAAATCCACTTTCGGTGCCCACTTGGTGAGTGTTTGGGCTGAGCTTTCAAGCTTTCACGTGCATATGCCTCAAATTGGAGTTAAACACCACCCTGGGCGCCAAAATGGGCGTTTAACGCCAAGAAGTGTGCCAGTTCTGGTGTTTTACGCCAGAAAATTTCCAGCTGGCGTTTAATGCCAGTTTGGGCCATCAAATCTCAGGCAAAGTATGGACTATTATTTATTGATGGAAAGCCCAATATGTCTACGTTCCAACGCAATTGAGAGCGCGCCAATTGGGCTTCTGTAGCTCCAGAAAATCCACTTCGAGTGCAGGAGGGTCAGAATCCAACTGCA
This sequence comes from Arachis ipaensis, assembly GCF_059453495.1. NCBI lineage: Eukaryota > Viridiplantae > Streptophyta > Magnoliopsida > Fabales > Fabaceae > Arachis > Arachis ipaensis. The sequence goes on from NC_142438.1 coordinate 70,216,962, forward strand.
TCTACAGTCCTTTCTTAGCCTCTGAATCAGATTTTTGCTCAGGTCCCTCAATTTCAGCCAGAAAATACCTGAAATTACAGAAAAATACACAAACTCGTAGTAAAGTCCAGAATTGTGATTTTTGCATAAAAACTAATAAAAATATAATAAAAAATAATTAAAATATACTAAAAACTATGTAAAAACAATGCCAAAAAGGGTATAAAATATCCGCTCATCAGTTATGTATGGGGTATCTTTTATATCTTTGGGTTTGATATTCACATAGGGGAGGGTTTGGCTCGTTGTAGTATGGGGGAGGTGATTGCCATGAGTGTTGCTCATACGCAAATGATTCCTCCCTAAATTGATTCTCCCACTCCATGAAGCAATCCCAACTTGAATTCATTATACCCTACAAAAAATACTCGCAACCAAGCTCCAAGCAACAAGGGTTATAGCTTCATAGAGAATGCAGAAAATAAAAGCAAAAGACATTAATAAAAAAGAAAAATAAACACCTAAATATTAACAAAAACAACCAAATAACCAAAAAGTAAGCTATTTACATCATTGACATATTTACAACAACCTAAGATATAACACCAATTGCCTTCCCTGGTAACGGTGCCAAAAACTTGATGAGTAGCCTAAAGCGGGTTAGGAATTTTATCACAAAATAAGATTTGGCATTGCAAGTATAGTCCCAACCCGACAATCAACCATCAATCAAAGTTTAATCTTTTCCAATACAAAACAATTAACCGAGAGTAGTTAAAACTCGGGTCGTTCTCCCTAGGAATGCAATTGAAGTGTTATGCTTTCGGTTGTGAGGACAAAGGGTTTTTGAAATCAAAGAACGAAAGATAAGAGATGATCAAAATTGGAATTAATGCAATCAAAATGGAAGCAAGGTCAAAACTAGTGAAAATGATATAATGCATAAAAGAGTTTTGACTTGGGAATAAGAGGATCCAAGGAATCCTATCATCGTCATAACCACAACTATGGCAACTATGATGAGTCAATCTTGCTTAGTCAACCCCTAGCATCGAGGAGTAAGTTAAGCAAGTATAATTGACCTTAATCCATAAATCCTAGCTAACTTACCAAATTAATTGGTAAAAAGCTAGCGTCAATGGAAACAAGAGTCAACTAACTACCCAAAAATTGCCATTAGATGTTGGACATTATGACTCTAGTGTCCTAGGAACTCAAATCCCAAGTCAAGGTGTGAAAATCTACTCAAAATTACTAAGTGGCATTTTCACAAACACTTGGTGGGAATAAAACCAAAACATGAAAAATTGTAAAGAAAAAATGAAAACTATAACCAACTATTCACAATATCAACAATAAACATGCAATCAAGCAAATATAAACCATAAGAGACAAAATTCATCAATCAAAACTTCAAGAACTCAAAATTGCAAATATTAACAAAGTACTTAAACCAAAGGAAAATGAAAGTAAAGATGATGTAATTAAAGAGGAAATTAAGAGTACTTACAATAAAGATGAGTAAAATCCAAAATCAAAGCTTGCTTTCAAATGTTACAATAAAAATTTAGTAAACCCTAAGAGAGAATTTCTACCCTACTCCTACTCCTATGAAAGCTTCCTACACTAATGAAAAAAACAAAACTCAAACCTAATGTAACCTAATAATAACTAATACCTTCATATGTGTTGATATCCCCTTCATATAGCACTCCCATTCAGCATCAAGTTTTCCCAAATTGGGCCAAAAGCCTCCAAAAATCGTGAATCACGTGTTTTATTAATGAATTAATGTGCAGGGGCGTGTGCGTATGCACAGATGTGTGCGTACACACAAATGTGTGCATACGCACACTTCGCTGAATGTTCACCTGTGCATATGCACAGAGGGTTGTGCATACGCACACTAGCTGGTTTTCTTCCTGTGCGCACGCACACTTGACTGTTTGCTTCCTCCTTGTTTTCTTCATGTGTTCTCCCTTTGTACATGCTTTCTTCCACTTTTGCATAGTCATTCATGCCTAATTGACCTAAAATCACTCACAAAACACATCACGGCATCGAATGGAATAAAAGTGGGATTAAATTGCTCAATTTAAGCACAAAAATATATGTTTTCACATTTAGGTTCAATTTAGGGATCAAACACCAAAGTATGCTATTTTGGAGATTAAGTGTGAGTTTGTATGATGAAATCCATTCAAATCAAGCCAAAATATTTCATCAAATGTGGACTCATCAAAACTCAACAAGTTTCTTAGAAACTTAGTATACATTAGTGCATTATTTATTATGAATTGGTTCCTCCAGGAAATAAAATTATAGCTCTTCTGGAACCTTCTATCATATTGCCTGAGCCAATAATTGTGTTAACACATTCTTCTTTTTGTACAAGATGAGTAAAATATATATTACTTTTGAGAATGGTATACAAACTTGCACAATCTGTAAGGCAAACATCTTGATATATGTCCTTAACATTTTTTTCAAAGACAAATAATAATAACAATAATAATAATAATAATAATAATAATAATAATAATATAACATAAAATAAGTAAAAATACATGCACGGTAAAATTATATTTCTGAATGGGACTATTTGTCTAAGTAACACTATATATAAAAGTAATATCATATACTAGAGATTTACTATTATTATTGTTGTTGTTATTATTTTAGAACTTGACGTATTCAGTGATTTTGAAATTCTTAATCATAAATAATAATATTTTATTCAACAGTATTTATATATATTATATTTGAAATTTAAGTGTATAAAAAATAAAACTTAATAAGAAATTCTTTACATTATTATTAACATCAGTACTTAACGAACCTAAATATTAAACTTTTACATCATTGATTAAATGACCAATATTTCCTTCAGGATTTTTAAAGAAATCAAATACTTCATAATGAGTGGTATAATTATCAGCAACATCCTTTGAAACAAAATTTGTCTCTTTTCTTTGTTATTTTTTTTTCAAGGATGCTTGGTGGAAATCCACTAAGTGCCTTAAGGTACGACACGTACGTTATCAATGGCCCTTTCCACCACAATAAAAATATTTATTATCTGTTGATTTATTTTGCCCATTATTTCTTTTTTTATCACACTTCTGGTGAGATCCTTTCTTGTGAAAATAATTTCTTTCTTCCATAATTTTTCTTCTTACTAAAGTCTTGCCATTTACCTCTTTTGGGGTTATAATTTATCGCATTTACTTCAGGAAATGGGGCAGTGCCAGTTGGGCGCGCTTCATGATTTCTTAAATGAAATTCGTTGTTATGTTCAGCAACACGAAGGAAAGAAATTAGCTCAAAATATTTTTTTTCAATTCTTTTACTCGATATTGCTATTGCAGGAGCACATTTGAGGCATGGAAGGTCGAAAAAATTTTCTCTAACATGTCATTATTAGTTATCTTTTCCTCCCATAATTTTATTCATGAGATAATTCGAAACATTGCTAAATTATATTCATTTATGAATTTAAAATCCTGTAGACGCAAGTGTGTCCACTCATATCGGGTTTGAGGAAGTATCACTGTCTTTTGATTGTTATACCTTTATTCAAGATTCTTCCACAGATCTATAGGATCTTTTAGTATGAGATATTCATTTTTCAACCTTTTCCCAAGATGACGACTAAGGAAGATGATGGCGATGGCTTTGGCTTTATCCTTTTGGGATGCTTTATTTTCAACCTTAATGGTATCTCCAAGATCCATTGAATCAAGATGAATTTCGGCATCTAATATCCATGATAAGTAGTTATTTTCAGATATATCAAGAGCATTAAATTCAAAATGAGAGACCTTTAACATAATTTAAATTTATTACCTGAGTCTTCCTAAATTTTGATCAGAGCCTCGTGTTGATAATGTGTTGTAAAATAAATAAATAAAGAAGAGAGAATAAATATAAAATAAAGAAGTATAAATAGAGAACTCTAATATTAATATTCACCAATATTATTATCTTAATATAATAGAGATGATTCATATATATATTCACTAATGTTATATATTGCAGCGTACATATATATAAAGAGAGAGAGGAGTATTTTATATATTATTGTTGTGTATTTGTAAGTTCTTTGCGTCATACCACGCTTCTATTTATATACGTACAAAAGTTATACTTTTAAACTTCATTAACTTCAGTTTGTCTTAAGGAACTAAACTTCACTATTGAAAAAGGCCCAAGTCATTAAATAGGCATCCATCCATAGCACAATTATATATCAGTAATAAAAGTAAAGTTTAATTTTGATTCACTCATAATGTAAAGTATTTTATACAGTCGTGCGATCACATCTATTTTTTTATGGCCATTTAAACGAGCAATGTAAAAGTAGTTATTTTTACTAATGTGATGTACATAATAGAATGCACATGTAAAATACTTTACACTAACAGTGTATTAAAATTAAATTCAATAAAAATAATAATAAAAATATAAAAAATTTAAAAGAATAATAAGAGAATAAAATGTGTACATAAAGTATTATTTATTGACAAAAATATTCTATTATTCACAACTTTGATGGTACTCCCTAATTCACCATATTTTGTCCGTAGCCTCTAACATGAATTGGGTTTATTTCCATTTTTTATTCTTCCAATTTTAAAATTCCACGTCGGTAACCCAAATACGTAAACCATTACAATTAGCAGCGGATTAGCTATATTCTTTTTTCCTAGTAATCCGCTATATAACGGTTTTCATATACATCTTCCTTCATAAATAGCGGTAATGTACTGCGGTTTATGGCCACTCTTTGTTGATCCTAAGGGTGTGCATGGTCCGATCTGACCCAAAGACTCGATTCGGTTTTAAACACTTTAGAGATTAATTTGGTGTGATTTTTTCAGGTTTAAGATTGGATAAGGATTTCAAAAATAGACCTGATCATTATTTCGAGTCGGATCCGGGCCATAGTTCGGATCACTCAAACCCGATCCGGTCATCATACACAATTAATATTTTGTTATTAATGATGGATGATGGCTATTCTTATCTGGAATTTAAGTATTGTAAACTTTAATATTGTGTTATTAGTTATTATAAGACTATAAGTTAATGTTTTATGTTTAAAATGCATAAAATTTTAGACTAATGCATCATATTGTGTTATTTGTATTGATTTAAATATTTTGTGTTATTAGACAATATTAGTATTGATTATGGTTATGCTTTAATTTCAGAGAAGAGTTGGTTCTTGTTATATTTTTCTAAGTGAATTTTACCATGTCAAATAATGGTTGGAGTTTTGGAAATTTAGATATTTTCACATGCTAACTTATAAGAAGGTATCAAGATAATGTAATATTAACGGTCCAGTTTTCACCCGGTTTTTACCCGATATAATCGTGACCCGAAAGTGTATAAGTTTCATCGGATCTAAGGCCGGGTTCGGGTCTAAAAAATAGGCCCAGTATATATTTCAGATCGGGTCTAAATCACATCAAATCTAATTTCACCCGACTCATGCACACTCCTAATTGATCCACAATAAAATAATAATATAATAAGAATAGGAACAACACTACAACCATAATACATATTTATATTCTTTATTAACTTTCCAAATAAAGAGAAAATAAAGATTTTTAACATAACTCCATATTGCTTATAAACTTCACTTAAGAACTATATCATATTATATATCATGTCTTATATAAACTTAAATCTACTAATTTTCTTAATTATTAAGACATTTTTAATTAACTCCAACTAATATCTTTACAAGATTTTAATATAGCAAGTTGGCAACTTGTTTTACTAGTTGATAAACATGCTAATATATGATAACATAATTGTGATACACTTTAGTCAAAAAGTTTGACTATTCTTTTTGTAATTTAATCAATTTTGACTTGTCAAACTTGATACAATTTTTATAATCTTATTTTTATCAACATTGATGAATTCAATTTATATATATATTTTTTTTGTTGTACACTTGAATAAGTTGGCATATTAAAACTCCTATAATCTTCTAATAATTTGATTATTAGTAATGGATAAATTTAGTTTAATTTTCAAAAAATGTGTTTCACAAACACAGCAACACTATAGGAAAAGAAAAATCTGAACAAATGTGTGGCTAATTTTGAGATAACAAATCTACATTCATGATGGGTAGTAACTACTTGGCCTTATCAAAAAATTGAGTTTGGTTAACTTGTGCTACATATACAAAATAAGAGTTTTTATTAAAAATATAAAAAAGTGAAGTTTTTAACATATTTATTTTGTATTTATGTTAGGAAAAAAATTATTATCACTTAGGAAAAAATAATTTGTTTTAAGTAAATAAATATAAGATAATATTATTATTAACTTATGATGCCAGATTCAATATATTAGGGGAAGCTTCTAATTCACTAGCAAAGAAGCAGTTTTTATTCAAAATTTGAATTAAGCCTGAATTATAAGACGTGCTATATGTAGGAGCAGTTATCAACATGGAGCGTTAAAATTTGAGTAAAACAGCTATCTATTTAACTTTTGAAATTCACAAGAGGTGCGGGAACAGTTACAAGAAATTCAAATTTTCCGCAAGTGGTGTACAAATGGTAACTGTTAGCTGACATTAAGTTAGTCTATAAATAGAGCTTTAGAAAAATATTGTAATCAGTTCAGTTCTTCTTGGAAAACGCTTAGAAACCCAAAAAATGCTCTCAGCCCCTTGGCATCACAGAGTAAAATTGGGAATCTTAAGTAATTCCTCTGAACTCAAACACTTGTACTTTGCTTTTTTCCAATTTTTATTAATAAAATTCCTCTACTTTTACGTCTTTTTCTTTTTTACGTTCATGTTTCTTCCTTCATTTTCTTTTTAATTTCCTGTTTGCTTTAATTTCTGCATTTTACTTTGCCTCCGGCACCTTGCATATTTTCTTTTCATTTTTAATTTTACTTTCGAAACTACAATTGAGACCTTGAGACATCCACAAAAGGAGTCGTTTCCGCTCCTTAAATTAAGATTGTGAAACAAAGCTCGAAAATTGTTGATTTATTTGTTGTTAACAATGGAACAAAAATTTGAATAAAAAAAATTAGCACGCCCGGTGGGACATTGTCAATAGATTGTAGTTTGTCAAAAGAAAAATCAGGAGTTTTGAATTTGTATGTGGTTGCGCAGTGGTAAGTTCGTGTGTCCAGAGCCAAGAAAATCAGTGTCAGTTGACATGTCAAATACTTCTGCAGCATCTTCTTCTACTTCTAGTGATGAGATTAGAGGAAATAAATCCGAAAATTCTCCTGTGGTTTCAAACGCATAGCCTACCTTGATATCAGTGAGGCATGATGGCGTTGGCCATGCCCATACAGGGTTAAATGCAACTCACATAAATACCGTGGGGTGGCCGCCATATGGCTTGCCACCGGGGTATGTCCCCTCCATGGTGACACAAGGATTGCCTGTGCCTCTCTACTCAACTTTTCAATTATCAAAATCTATGTGGCATGTCAAATGTACCTATTTTTGGGGCGTCAGGTTCACACGTATCACAACAAAATTTTTCACATTCTATTAATACAGGAAATAACAGTGCATCTAATTCTACTACATCCACTGTCACTAGGGTAGAAAATTCCAGACCTGTATTTCCTGACATGTCAAGAGCAATGCCTGTTAATCAACCTAGTCAAACCGTGGGATCTTTAGCAAATATTAGGCAACAGATGGATGAAAGCCACCATGATCTAGTAAACATGTTAACTCATCAGATGGTGACAGTTTTAAATCCTCTTTTAGAAAATATAAACACTAGAATTGAACAATTAAATAGGCAAGTTAATAGGATTGCTACTGTGGTAAATTTAGAAGAAAATGACAACCAAGGTTTAAGATTTGATAATGTCAATCAGAACGGTGGAGCAATTCCTAATTATGATGTTCATATGCCTAGACATGGTCAAAATGCTGATGATATGTTAGAAAGACTTAGGCAAAACAACTTAGGGGGCATTATAATCTAGCAAGAAATGTTGAACAAGTTTTAAACCGTTTGAAATTTAATGTTGGTTGCTTAAATAGGCCATATTTTGTGTCTGCTTTTCCTGAATGTGTCCAACAAGCAGAGCTCCCAAGGGGTTGGAAAATTCCAAAATCCCTTGCAAAATTTTCTGGAAAAGAAAATGAGTCTACAGTAGAGCATATTGCTCGATATACTATTGAAATTGGGAAAGCAGTTTCTAATGAATATCTCAAGATGAGATACTTCCTTCTTCTTTAACAAAAAATGCATTTACATGGTTCTCCAACTTGAGACCAAATTCTATTCATTCTTGGGCGCAGTTAGAAAGAAATTTTCATGATCAGTTTTTCCGAGGTGAATTGAAAGTTAGTCTTACGGATTTATTCTCTGTCAAACGTGCAAAAGGAGAATCCATTGATACTTATTTGGCGCGATTTAGAAACATGAGAAATAAGTGTTTTACTCCGATTCCGAAAACTGAAGTTGTCAAAATGGCTACTAATGGGTTAGAATTTGGAGTTAGGAAGAAACTTGTCAATCAACATACTTTAGATCTTTCCCAGTTAGCTGAAAGAGTAAGACAAATAGAACAAATTAAAAAAAAAGAAAATTTCAAAAAAGATTCTAAAAAAGTTGCATATGTGGATTGTTTTTCCGATAGTAGTGATTCAGATGAGAAAGAGGTTTATATTGCTGAATTGCGTGGGGGTCCTCCTTATGTATGCAAATCTTTGAAGCCTGTTAAAGGAAAAGAAAAGGTTTCTTTATATTCCAAAACTGAAAATAAGACTTATTCTTTTGATATTTCTAAGGCAGATCAAATATTTGAAGTTTTATTAAAAGATAAGTAGCTTATTTTACCAGAAGGAAAAAAGATGCCTTCAGCTGATGAAATAAAGAATAAAAAATTTTGTAAGTTTCATCAGGTATTTTCGCATACCACTAATAATTGCGTCCGTTTCAGGGACTTGATACAAAAAGCAATTGAGGAGGGAAGATTGAAGTTTGAGGATAAACTACTATGAAGGTGGACACTGAACCATTTGCTGCTGACTCAAATTATGTCGAGCCATTCAATTTGTCAGTCAACATGGTAGAAGTTGATGCCACAATGGTTAGTGCTAAAAATGAAAATAAGGACTTGAGAATCTTTGAGCAAGATAAGAAGCCAGTTTATCCTCGTCCTGGTGAGGATCTGTTAGATTTTTTGTTGAGAATTAAAGAATCTCACAGCACCATCGCCATGTGCCCAAAGTGCAATGCTGTTTTTGACAAGGAAGCTACAAAAGAGTTTGAAAAGTACAAAGATGAAGAGAAAGAAAAGACTGAGTTGAGAAAGAAGATTGCTGAAAAAGAAAATGAAACTAACGAGCTAAAGCGAAAAATAGCCGAGGAAAAACAAAAGTTGGGCGGTCAAACTCCTTTGAACAAGTGCGTCAACAATACTGGGGTACAACCCGTCAACCAGAAGATGAAGACTGTGGTCATGATTGATGGAAAACCTTATGGATTTTCTCAAAAGACAAGAGTTTCTCCCACCAAAATTTCAAACAATAAATGGGTCCAGAATGTGAGAAATGTGCAGAATCAACCTACTGCTTTTGCAAGAGGAAAAAACAAATGGGTGAAGCCTAAACCTTTTAAGCCCAGGTACTATGAGTCTCAGTTATGGAACATGAATCATGTACAAGACGGAGGTAGTATATATATTCCAAAAAATGTGCCTATTCCCTCAAAGCCAATTTATTCTTGTTATAATCCTAACATGTAACAGGTTCCTAATTATTCTCCTTGGCCAAATTGTCAAAATATTTTAAAATATTCTCCTTTTACAACTTTTGAGCAGAAAGAGAATATACCTGAGTATGTTTCTTTGGATCCATACAAGGGACACGGAGTAGATTTGCCTCCTTTGTCAACCATGGCCAAGTCTACAGAAACAGGCAATTCTTCTAATCACCCTACATGCAATAAAAATGTCAAGAAGAATCTTGCTGGAAAGAGGGTAATGGTTGAAAACAAGGGAGAAAAGAATGAAGATTTAATTACTGATAATTTTGACACTAGTTTTGATGACAGCTTAGAAGCAATATTTGGTGTTAAGCAACCTATAGCTGTGGTGTCAATACTGCCTGAGGAGTATAGTCAAGTTCAGGAAGTAGAGTCATTAGAAGATGATTATTATGATGTTTTTCCTGGAAGCAAATGCTTATTGCTAGATGACAATATGTGTGGTGGAGGATTATTTGAGAAGCCTACTGAAAATGATAAGGAACACTTGCGTCCACTGCATATCAAGGCTCGTGTTGATGGAAGGATAGTCAATAAGATTTTGGTTGACGGGGGAGCTGCTGTTAATCTCATGTCTGAAAAAATGATGGAAAAGTTTGGAAAGACTGAAAAAGATCTGATTAAAAGTAGCATTGAGGTAACAGATTTTAATGGAAGGACTTCTTCTGTTAGAGGTGTGGTTCTACTATCAATTGAGGTTGGTTCTATCAATAGGCCAACTCTATTTGTTGTGGTTCCTTCAAAGGCTGGTTTTAACTTGCTTTTGGGACGTGATTGGATTCATGGAATGGGTGCTATTCCATCCACTTTACATCAAAAATTGATTTTCTGGAATGAAGATGGAGGAGTGGAAGAAGTTCCTACTGATAATAGTACATGTTACTATGATGAGATGCATGTGGAGTTCAGGATGTATAATCCTAGAGTCAAGCCACTGACAGTTGACACCAAGGTATTTAATCCTGAAAGTATTGAGATGTGTAAAATAGATATGAATGGTTTTATTTTAAAAAAATGCATCAAGTTTAAAATCTTGGACAAAAATAATTTCTCATTGACATTTGGGTATGTACTTCATAAATACCAAAGCCTAATTGACTTAGAAATTCTGTTGAGTCTCTTAGCGCTTGGAGTCAAAACTATTAGAATGTTAGTGTGGATATTTTATAGGATTAGAAATTTTATCAAATTTAATTGACACCTGAAGTTTAACATATGAAAGAAACGACTTCACGAAGTTAAGATTTTGTTACTTCTGAAGTTAGGCAAATTGTGTCAATTAAAACAATGAAAGTGTGTGTCAAAAAACTCTTAATTGAAATATTAAAGGTCAAAACAAAGGTCAATTGATACACATTTAATGTGCCGAAATTAGAACAGATATCATTTGACACACTTAAAAATTTCATACAAAAGAATAGACCCCATCGACAGTTCAACTATTAATGTAAAAAATTTTATAGACTTTGAAATTCTGTTAAGTCTATTACTAGTAGGCATTTAATCTGTCAAACGGATGTGTCTAAAATGTCAATTGACTCTCAATATCAAAAATAAGAAAAATGTCAATAAACAACTAAATTTTCTCACTTTCAATCATTGCATATCTTCAAGTGAGAAATTTTGGAGGCATCTTGTTAGGCAAAAAATTATTATCACTTAGGAAAAAATAATTTGTTTTAAGTAAATAAATATAAGATAATATTATTATTAACTTATGAAGCCAGATTCAATATATTAGGGGAAGCTTCTAATTCACTAGCAAAGAAGCAGTTTTTATTCAAAATTTGAATTAAGCCTGAATTATAGGACGTGCTATATGCAGGAGCAGTTATCAACATGGAGCGTTAAAATTTGAGTAAAACAGCTATCTATTTAACTTTTGAAATTCACAAGAGATGCGGGAACAGTTACAAGAAATTCAAATTTTCCGCAAGTGGTGTACAAATGGTAACTGTTAGCTGACATTAAGTTAGTCTATAAATAGAGCTTTAGAAAAATATTGTAATCAGTTCAGTTCTTCTTGGAAAACGCTTAGAAACCCAAAAAACGCTCTCAACCCCTTGACATCACAGAGTAAAATTGAGAATCTTAAGTAATTCCTCTGAACTCAAACACTTGTACTTTGCTTTTTTCCAGTTTTTATTAATAAAATTCCTCTACTTTTACGTCTTTTTCTTTTTTACGTTCATGTTTCTTCCTTCATTTTCTTTTTAATTTCCTATTTGCTTTAATTTCTGCATTTTACTTTGCCTTCGGCACCTTGCTATTTTCTTTTTATTTTTAATTTTACTTTCGAAGCTACAATTGAGACCTTGAGACATCCACAAAAGGAGTCGTTTCCGCTCCTTAAATTAAGATTGCGAAACAAAGCTCGAAAATTGTTGATTTATTTGTTGTTAATAATTGAACAAAAATTTGAGTAAAACAATTTAATAAAAAAATTAAATTTTTTATTAATAGTAATCTTAATATATACTCTAGCAAAATTCTAAAGGATTTTCGGAAATTAATTCTTTCAATTGGAGATCATAGAATTTATGTTGGTTCATTAAAAACGTTTGGTTCATAGAATTCTTACAAGTGTTTGAAAACGTTTGGTTCATTAAAAACGGGATCTCATTTTAAATTTTATTCTAAACGTAAAATGTTTTGTATCAAACTATCTATTAATACTGAAAGGAACAAAGATATAAGCATAAAATCACGAAAAGATAAAGTAAGCTAAAAAGTTTTAACATCTATCAAGAAAACTAGTCCCCACGGCCACGAGGCTCAACCCTCGCCATGTTCAGAACATAAGCTACGCCGATAGCTGAATACATGGCGACACAAGCGAGGGTCATGCCCACTCCCGTGTCGATTCATACATTAAAATGCTTCATATTCGGTATGCCCCCTTCCATTTCCTCCATCAGACTACGTCTTAATCCATTTCTGATTTTACACCACATAAATCCACCGAATTCTTTCTTTCTATCCAGTATTGGCATGTTACTAAATAACACGAAGAACATTTTCACATTATTAACACTTATAATATTATAATATACATTGCAACGTGGTAAGTTTCTATTTTGTAATGTTCCCCACACATCAAACATGCTTAGCATATCGAGTGAGAACGAAAAAACTTCGCATAACGCACAAAACTCCAGCTTGTATACGTTTTTGGCGTAAGATTAGACATCTTACTTCTCCCAATTCCAAGTAAAAAAGGTAGACATCAGAATGCAGAAAACAAGTCCTTGTTACATTCATCTAACCAAACGAATTTACATCAATAACCTTCCCCTACCATTATATCTATACTAACAATTAACGACAACAAAACATTAAAAAAAAACGCCAGAAAAATATTTAACTATCCCTAACAAACCAAGCCACTTTTTCACTTTCACTTCTTAGTCTTCTTCGCCGCTGCTTTCTTCGCTGGAGACTTCACGCTTTTCGGCTTTTTAACTGGCGTCTTCTTCACCGGCTTGGCAGCAACCTTCTTCGCCGGAGCCTTCGCTTTTGTCTTCCGCTTCGGCTTTGCAGAAGTAGGGGCAGTTTTGGCTTTAGGTTTGGCAGCGGCCTTCTTCGTAATGGCAGCTGGTTTGGCTTTAGGTTTGGATGCAGGCTTGGGACCAGGCTTGGAAGCCGCCGCCGCTTTAGGCTTGGCGGCGGCAACAGAAGAAGCCTTCGCTGGAGCCTTCACTGGAGCGGGAGGAGAAGCAGCTTTCGGCGCAAGCTTGAATGAATTCTTCACTTTCACGAGCTTTCCAGCAGCGACGGATTTCTTGAGGTTGTGGAGAAGAAGCTTCCGGAAGGTTGGTGGAAGATTCTTGTGCTTCTCTTCGATGAACTTCGTTATCGCATATTGACTTGAACCAGTTCTCTCTTTCAAACTCGAAATCGCGTCCGTTATCATCTAGAAAATAATAACACATCGAATTAGAATTCACAAATCATCATTTATAATTCACAATTTTCGAATTTAAATTTAAATTTTGAATGGACTATGAATAATTTTTGTGCATACCTCGGCGAAGGTGGGGTGAGAAGGAAGCTTCTTGGACGAAGCCGTTTTCTTGGTCTTGGGCTGTGCTGCGGCGGTAGACATGGCTGAAACTGAACCACAAAATTTAAACCAGAGAGGTTGCAATAACCGTTTTCGAGAGAGAGAGAGAGAGAGAGAGAGAGAGAGTGCTTTATGTGATGAAGAGTTGGGTATGATACAGGCTTATGACGAAGAGATAGACGGTAGAGGGGAATTTATATAGAAGGTGGTGAGAGGGAAATGGCGAGTTCTGATTGGTTGGGATGGGGTTCACACGGATCGGGAACCTTTGTGGAGTTTTGAACTTGAACCGTTGGATGAGTGTTTATCTACGGTGGAGATCGCGAGTCAGCGGAAGCACTTGGATTGTGGATGGACGCTAACTAAGGTTGCATTGGGGTTTCGGGGTTGCGGATTAGAGCTTTGTTTTATTTTGTTTCCTTTTGGTTACTTTTCTACCTTCTTTTTTTTTTGGGTGTGTTTCTAGGGTGATTTAATTTCGGAATAATATTTGATTTAATCCATGGTTTTTAATCAAGTTTGGTGTTCTTCTCGGTCTGCTTCTCCGGATTTTAGACACTCTTTTTTGGCCTATTTGCTTCATCAGATTGAGGGAAATTTTCTTTACAACTTCCCTTGTGTTTTCCAGTATGAAATGTGATTTTTTTACTTTATTTTTGGTATTCAAGTTATGAATCCAAATCAATGTGATTTTGTGCTTGGTTGGGATCCATAATCAAATGGTACACCAATCCTAGGGTACAAAACTTGGGTTGGGATCCAAAAGGTTGTGTTTGTTTATTATTTCAAATTAATGAATATCTAGATACAAAGGCATATACGCAAATAAGATAAAGATAGAGAAAAATACATATATATTCTTACTTTAAAATTGATTACACATCTGTTTTAAATATTTTTATATTTTTATATAAATCGAATTAAATTAGTGATGGCAACGGGTCTTTATGGACCCCCTGTCCCCGCTTCCGATAACATTCCCCATCTCTGTTTTGTTCTCGCAACGGGTAACGGGAACTCCGTACCCACCGGAGAATCAGATATCCGCAAATTAAAAAAAAAAAGAAAAGTATGAGAAGTCAATGGAATATTTGTACAATGTGTACATTGGAAGTTTAGGGAGTATTAGAGATATAACCATTAGTGTTACCTTTTTCCCATCAGCTGAAACTTTTGGGATGAGTGGTATCATGACATGGTATTAGAGCGCTAGGTCCGAAAGGTCAAGAGTTCGATCATTGGTGAACTCCAAAATCAGTTTAAACATTGTACAAATAGTTCATTGTCTCCCTAGCGGGATCCTTAAAAAAAATATTAAAAAACGAAAAAAAAATTTTAAAAAAAAATTTTTAAAAATCAAGATAATCTTTAATTGCCATTACAAACATAATTTCATTAGGCTTCAAAGATTCAAATAGCAATAACCGATAAAATATATTCATGAAAACATAATTTATCACTCCAAAACTAAACACTGCTACTCTAATTTATGAGAATAAAATACTATTACAACATCCACCAATAATGGTGGTAATATGGTATAATTGACAAGAGCAACCATATTTAAGTGATTAGTATCCACCTTCAAAACTTGTGAAAATGATAAATATATGCGTTGTTCTTTCTACAAACATATATATATAGTGAGAATCTGGATCTTTCAAAATAAAATTTGGAGGAAGTAAACCCTTTTCAATTAGAGGGATAGAATCTAAATATGATTTTTTTTTTTTTTTATAAACTAGTACTCTCAGACTTTTGAAATCCCGGTCTGGCTGTAGGAATATAGAAAATGTGTGCATAAGAAGAGCACCAAACCAAATCTCCACAACTATAATCTATAGGCATTTAACAACAAGAATTCATATGTATATATACTTCATATATAATTCATCAAAGGCAAATTTGTTTGAATCCTATTCCTATATCGATAAGAACAATTAAAAGTTAAAATCAAAATCGTATAATAAATCAACAATAATATGAAAAAATAGTGTATTGTATATAGTTTACTTACGGCTGTGTTTGGTTTATGTCTTAAAATGATGAAGACATAGACACAAATACACAAGAGTACATAGACATAAGAAGATATTAATTTTGTATTCTGTTTGATAATTAAGACATGAACAGAACACACAACTCACAATTTTATTAAAAAGTCAATTTTACCTTATTCATTTCAGTATCACCATCACCACTTCTATCTTTTCATTTTTCATACTCTTTCAAAATCATCACAATTTACCATGGCATCACATCTTCAAGACCAACACAGATTTTTTCTTAATTTTTTGTAATTCTTCATCCAAAATAAAATCAACCTCATAAGCATAAAAAATTTACCCAAAATTACTAAAAATTAGCATAACAAACATAAATCTCCATCAATCTAAATACAGAATAAGTTATCACTTCATCTATGGCAAAGAACACCAATAAAGCTTAATCCAAAAAAAAATTTAAAACAAATACAAATTAAATCTGAGGCGGAACAAGGCAACAGAGTAAATGAAAAAGAAAAAAGAAAAAATGGAGAAGAATGAAAAGAAGATGAAAATAAGAAAAAATGGAAGAAGGACAGGACCGACTAGAAAATATCATTTCTGTAACGAGATTTGTGGTTGCTTCCACTATAGATCTACAGTTGCTCTCGCTGCCAAAGAGAAGAAGAACAAAATGTGAATGGGGAGAGCGTCTTCGTCGTTACGACAATCGTTGTTTGCTGTGACGCTACCTGCAAGGAGAAGACAGAAGACAAACAACACCACCAAAGAGAGGATGGAAGCAACGCCATTGAAGCCCAAATTAGGCAACAACAATGAGCAGAGAGTATGGAGGATGAGAGGGGAAATGAAGAATGGTTGAAGAAAAAAATTAGGTTGAAGGGATAAAATGGTAAAAATTATCAGTGTCTCAACTTAAAAATTAGTGTCTCAGCTAATTGGAAAGACACAAAATACATATTTTTTGTGGGTATCTCTGTGTCACAGTGTCTCTCTTAGTTTGTGTCTCACATGCCAAACAAAGAACACGTTCCACCGTGTCTCTGTCTTTGGCATACACAGACATCAACCAAACGGTGCCTACATGAACATATCCTTCAGAGAGACACATATTTAGCAGAATCACAAAAATGCTTCAAGGTAAATCCCAGAAATCACATAAATCACTACAATCATAGAAAATCAAAAGACATCACATAAATTATAGAAATCACAACAATCATAACAAATCAGAAGAAATCACAAATTCACAGAAATTAACACAATCACAGAAAATCAGAAGAAATCACAGATTCATAGAAATCACAGAAATCACAACAATCACAGAATAATTGAAGGAAGGAAGAGCAACGAAGGTTACTGGCTTACTGCGAGAGTTGTTGCGAGGATGATGACAACTGCGACACTAACTATTGCAACAAAGGTGGGGCTATTAAATCAAAAAATAACACATTCTCTTATTTTATTATTTCAATCATGAGAGAAATTTGCTTACTATTTCAAAAATTCCAATTAAAAATAAAATCCTAAATCCTAAATAATAATAATAATAATAATAATAATAATAATAATAATAATAATAATAATAATAATAATAATAATAATAAATGGTTAGATAAGAGATGTTGATTATGAGAGAGAATAAGGGAGGGACTCATTAAGGCCATGGCTTTAGTTCGCTTCAAAGAAAAAAATCGTAAAACTCTCGATGATGATGTGGACTAGCTGTTAGTTCAGTTCAACCAAAAAATAGAGGAACCCAAAAAATGTGACATCAAAGAATGAAAAAGAGAACAGAGAGAAAACGTAACGAAATCAATGTTACCAGCGTTTAAGTGACGCCCCTCCGAGATGATGAGATCTGGTACGCGGAATCGTGATTACACTTTAATTATGTAAAATTCATTGCTCTTTCTTTCCCTGGAAATGGCGCCAAAAACTTGATGCCAAGACCATGGTTCACAACTCCGTGTAACTGACCAGCAAGTGCACTGGGTCGTCCAAGTAATACCTTACGTGAGTAAGGGTCGAATCCCACGGAGATTGTTGGTATGAAGCAAGCTATGGTCACCTTGCAAATCTCAGTCAGGCAGATATAAATTGATAGTGGTGTTTTCGAATAATAATTAATAGAATAGGGATAGAGGTACTTATGTAAATCATTGGTAGGAATTTCAGATGAGCGAATGGAGATGCTTTTCGTTCCTCTGAACCTCTGCTTTCCTGCTATCTTCATCCAATCAGTCTTACTCCTTTCCATGGCTGGCTTTATGCAAGGGCATCACCGTTGTCAGTGTCTACATCCCCTCCTCTCAGTGAAAAATATGCTCACATGCTCTGTCACAGCACGGCTAATCATCTGTCGGTTCTCGATCATGCTGGAATAGGATTCACCCTCCTTTTGCGTCTGTCACTAACGCCCAGCACTCGCGAGTTTGAAGCTCGTCACAGTCATTCAATCATTGAATCATACTCGGAATGCCACAGACAAGGTTTAGACTTTCCGGATTCTCTTGAATGCCGCCATCATTCTAGCTTACGCCACGAAGATTCCGGTTAAGAGATCTAAGAGATATTCATTCTAGCTTATTTCATGTAGAACGGAAGTGTTTGTCAGGCACGTGTTCATAGGGGAGAATGGTGATGAGCGTCACACATAATCATCACCTTCATCACGTTCTTGGGTGCGAATGGATATCTTATAAGCGAAATAAGATGAATTGAATAGAAAACAGTAGTACTTTGCATTAATCTTTGAGGAACAGCAGAGCTCCACACCTTAATCTATGGAGTGTAGAAACTCTACTGTTAAAAATACATAAGTGAAAGGTCCAGGCATGGCCGAATGGCCAGCCCCTCTGATCTAAGAACCAGGCATCCAAAGATGATCAAAAGATTCAAAGATGGTTCAAAAGATGCCTAATACAATAGTAAAAGGTCCTATTTATAATAAACTAGCTACTAGGGTTTACATGAGTAAGTAATTGATGCATAAATCCACTTCCGGGGCCCACTTGGTGTGTGTTTGGGCTGAGCTTGAGTGTTGCACGTGTAGAGGTCTTTCTTGGAGTTGAACGCCAGCTTTTGTGCCAGTTTGGGCGTTCAACTCTGGTTTTGGCTCCTTTTCTGGCGCTGGACGCCAGATTTGGGCAGAAAGCTGGCGTTGAACGCCAGTTTATGTCATCTATTCTTGGTCAAAGTATGGACTATTATATATTGCTGGAAAGCCCTGGATGTCTACTTTCCAACGCAATTGGAAGCGCGCTATTTCAAGTTCTGTAGCTCCAGAAAATTTACTTTGAGTGCAGGGAGGTCAGAATCCAACAACATCAGCAGTCCTTCTTCAACCTCTGAATCTGATTTCTGCTCAAGTCCCTCAATTTCAGCCAGAAAATACCTGAAATCACAGAAAAACACACAAACTCATAGTAAAGTCCAGAAATGTGAATTTAACATAAAAACTAATGAAAACATCCCTAAAAGTAACTAGATCCTACTAAAAACATACTAAAAACAATGTCAAAAAGCGTATAAATTATCCGCTCATCAAAATCCAAAACTATTACAAAGTGATAGGCGGCAAGGCCAAGTAGCCAACTTTATTAGGATTTTGTGGCAGGTAATCTTAGGCCAAGTAGCCAAATTTATGATTAACTTTATTAGGACAGGTAATCTCAGGCGAGTGATGAGCCGACAAGTGCTGTGGTGACCTTGAGAGTGACACGAGGAAGTGGTGAGTAGGGTTTGGGGAATGGCGGAGTGGCGGCGGAGGTGAGTAGGGGTTGGGTTCGGTAAGGATCTGAGGGAAGGATTGAAGGAGAAATCACCGAAGGAGAAATCAGGAATGGAGGAGGCTAAGGTTTTCCAAACATATATATATGTGAAGGGTATTTTAGTCTTTTCGATATAGCGGGGATTAAACGAGTACCCACGGGGCAGGGACCTCTATCCCCGTTTATTATACGGGTCCCCACCCCCCGTCCCCGCGGGGAAAAAATACTTTCCAAACCTGTTCCCCGGCAGGTAATTCCCCGCGGATATTCGCTCCATTGGAGGAAATTGCCATCCCTAAATCAAATTGACTTAATTTATGCTATTTATATATAAATTGAATTAGTTTAATTTAATTTATTATTTATACAAATTATTTATTTTTCATTAATTTTAAAACATAAAAGTTAATAAAAAAATATTTTTTTAAATTTAAATAAAATATTAAAAAATCAAAACAAATAAAAATAGAAATTCGAATTTTATGTTTTTAGTTCAAATTACAAAAAAATTACATTTTTACAAGCTTATGAATTTAACACGAAATAATAAACAATTTCTACTTTATGATAGATTTATAATATTTATTTATGATTTTATTTTCAAAAAATTATCTTACAAAAAGGTAATTAAAGCCAAGTTGTGTGGTTTTAAGTTTAAAATCAATTAAAACTCATGATTTTCATAGTAATTAGGTATTTTCTTATTTTTAATTTAAAGCTTTAATAATTGAAAACCAATGAAAATTTTATATGCTTTAATTTGAATATTGAGCTTTTAAACCTTATTTTATGAATAAAAAAATTTAATTTGATTATCTCTAATTTTTTAATTAGAATACTTATTTGAAAATAATTTATAAGTTGATAGATACATAGTATTTTTATAAATAATTATTGTTGGATCAAATTTAGTTTCAATTACTACTTACCCTTATTTTTATTAAAAATACCTAATCAAAACCCTAGTCCCCAAACCTACACTTTCCTAACCTTAATTTTGACCTAAATGACACACTCCCTCACCCTTTTGACTAAAAACAGCCGCCACCCCTTACCCTTTTCTTCCCAACGAATACATACCACACACACAAACACACCCAGGCAGAAGAAGAAAAGTGAAGGGGGAGAAAGACCATGCTGGCGACGTTGGGGCTCGTCGCCACTATCGTGTCGCCGTCGGGAGTCAGAGCTCGAGGGAGAGAGGGCATGCCAGCTAATGCCGTGCGCAAAAGGGGAAGAAGACGCCGCCATTGCAGCCAGCTCCGTCACGCCTAGTTGCCGCTGAGCTCACCATCGTCATCACAGCTGTGGGCTAGGGCTTCGAAAGGAGTGAACACGAGGATGAGGAAGGAGCTATTGAGTATTGTCGTTGTGCATTTATCGTGATTCCACCATCGCTGTCGCAGAGATGGGAGATGCGCGAGGGGAGAAGGTCACAGAGGAGGAGGAACCGGTGGGTGCCAGAGGGCGCCGTCGCCGCTGTTTGGGTCACGGTGGTCAAAGCCGCTACTAATGGAGTTCGCCAGAGTTGCTCAAAGGTTTCCTCCACTCCTTTTGATTTTGTTCTAGCTATGCCGCCGTGCCTGATTGCTGGGAGCAGCACTGACATTGCCAGAGTCAGCCACTGGAACTACAACTGCTCTGTTCTTGGTTCACTACAAGAAAAAAGCTCTATGGCCATGCTTTTTTCTTGCCACGCTTTAAAAGCGTGGCAAAAAGTGGTCAATGGCCACGCTTTTATGAGGGTGACGACTGATTAGAGATTTGGCCACATTTTTTCTTGCTACGCTTAAAAAGCGTGGCGAAAGGGGTCTATGGCCACGCTTTTATGAGGGTGGCAATTGATTCAAGATTTGGCCACGATTTTTTTGCCACGTTTCAAAAGCGTGGCCATAGAGAGAAACAGGGATGCTTTTAAAGCGTGGCGACATGTTTTCGTTACCGTGACATTTTAAAAGCGTGGCCATTTCCTTTAACTATTTTGGCACACTTAAAAAATGTGGTCAAAAGGTATAAGGAAAAAAGAAAGCTTTTATTCAAAAAACAGTTTCGAAACTCTTTCCCATTTACATGAAACCATTTTGGCCGTTCCCTAAACACTGAAACACTAGCACATAACCCTAAACACCAGTGACGGCAAAGAATCCCAGCACTCCGAAGAACATCGCTGTCGCTCCCTCTTCTGGCACTCCCACCATCCCTGGTCCCTTTGTCGGCACTCCCTCTCCTCGTTGGTGACTCCCTTTGGCGGTGACTCTGACTGTCCCTCGCAAACCCTCCATCGATGCCCCTCCGATGCCGCTCCCTTCCGTCGCCACTCCCTTCCATCACAATGCCCCATCGGCGCTCTCTCTTCCGACACTCCCACAATCGCTGCTCCGATCCCACCATAACTCTCTCACCAAACTCTCTCTCTCTCTGGAGCAGCATCAGTAACACCTTAGTACCTTACGCATCATCCAGTTTAGTTTCCCAGGTTCTATTCCTCAACTTCCACTTCTACATCCAGCAGAGGCTTTTCTTGGTGAGTTCAGCTCCTTTCTAGTTCTTTTTTTCCTTTTCCCTCAATTTTTTCGTGGATTTTGGTGGTCGAGATTGCTCGTTTGGGGGATTAGAGTTTGGCAAGCTTGGAATTTAAAGATTTTAATGAAATTCCCAGTTTTATTTGTTTGTATTGTTATGTTATGGTATTATAGATTTGTTCTAGCTTGTCGTTGCTATTGTTGCTAGGGTTTCTCTGTTTTGTTTATTATTATTATTATCAATTAATTATTAATACTATGATATTTTGTGACGTGGATTGCATAATGGTGATTGACTTTAGTGGTTTAGTTGTTGCAGATTTGGTAACTTAGGGTATTATTATTGGAAGTGAGCGAGTGTGAAATGTAGAGGGCAACTGAGGACACAAAAAGCATGGAGAAGAGGTCACTTGAGGGTGGAGAAGATGACCAGCTTGAATGAAAGAGGCTTGTTCTTGCCAGGTGCTTCTTTCAACAGGTTTCTAAATTTTGCGAATAAAAACCAGCAGATAAGTTAAATTTTTCCTCTCAAATTTATTTAATCTGTTAAAGAAAACAAAATCTTAATCTTCTCCAACAGAATATCCTAATTTTTGTTACTTAGATTTCTGTTTTCTTTTCTACCATGAATTTTTCCTTGTAATATATAATATATAGTAACTATATACAATTTTGAAAATTAACATTGTCTAAGTCTATTATTCTTAACATGTAACTAATAAATTTGAAATATGATTGATCAGAAACCTTGATGTATATAATATCAACTGAAATTGAATTTTGTTCAGCCATAAGTCCTGATTTCCTATCATCAATATGATGGAATTTTTTTCAGCTAACAATTTTCCTTTTCCTTTAAGTTTGTGAGTTCTATCCATCAATGGATACGCATAAGAGAGGGAAGAACTTCATGGAAACCAGCATTAACAAATCCAAGGAGCTTTTGAAAAGCATGGACCGTGGCCATGTTTCAGATATCGGTATGACAGAAGTTAACAAAGATCTTGTGGCATCAATTAAGGAAAAACTCGAAGTGATTTCATCTTTGAAATCCATCTTCAGGGTCCTTGTGAAGCTTCTACAAGCAAACCAGAAGGTATACGTCCCTACTAAAGTGTCAGAAAGTAAAGATTTTCCCTCAATTGCATATTGTTACTTTGTTGCTGAATTAAATATCAGATTAGTAGGTAGATCCACTGAAATGACCCAAAATGAATAAGTTCTTTTCAGCTGGAAGGCAAAATTCTAATTTAAGTCCTGACAAACAAATTCTTAGTTTGTTTTTATTGTTTTATTTTTGGAAGAATTTGTGTGTGTATTGATTGTATTGAGTTAAGTGTGTAATTGATCGCAATGTAACTTGGCTATAGCATTGTTTGATTTGTATAGTTAACCTCGGCTAATATTTTGATTTTTGTGCTTTATGTGTGTGCAGGTCAGCTTCACCGGTTCGATGGAGGTAGGCCGTGAAATAATGCATACTGCAGCTAGCAGCAACTTGAAACAAGTTTCACTTGAATTAGTAGGAAAGTCACCTCTTCTAATCTTTGATGATGCTGATGTAGATAAAGCTGCTAGCCTTGCTCTCTTGTGCATAGTATATAACAAGGTCAAATTTCTCTTAAGTGAATTAATAATGAAGAAACTCAAGTTACACATTATAATGATACTCTTTAACATTTTGTTCTTGTTTTGATTTCAGGGTGAGATATGTGTTGAAAGTTCACAGTGTGTTTGTTCAGGAAGGGAATGTGCTGAATAATTATATTAAAAGATGGATTTAGGCATTCTTTTCTTCATCTTTCACACCCTGCAGGTTTTGACAGCTACTAAAATTAGATATTGGAGGTTTTGTTCAATTAGATGCTAGGTTTTGACAAGTCCCTATGAGATGTAATGGCAAAAGAGAATTGATAGGCACACAGTTTCTTCTTGTTATCATGCTATATAAAAAACATGTCTCAGTTGTGGTGGTTTGGTTTTGTTTTTGTTGTTTTCCATTGCAGGAATGCTATTGATTCCTCTTTATTCAAGCAATGGTTGCATAACTTGCAAAGTGAGATTGGGATTCTAGCTGATGGCACCTTGGCTCTGAGACAAGTTCTAATTCAAGTAATTGCATCATCAGTGTTTAAAAAGTGGATATGATTTCTGATAATTAGGCCTTGTTAAGTGGTAATTAGGCCATATGTCTTACTTTATCTTTTATAACTTAAACATGTTTTTTGTTCCCTTGTTGATTTTGCTATTTCAGGGAAGCTGTGAAACATTTTGGTCCTGGTTCTGGTGTTCCTCACAGCCATACCAAGCCTTATGTACGATCTAAAGGAAGGAAGTTTGAGAGGGCTAGAGGAAGAAAGAACAACAAAGGACTTAGTGTTTAAGTTGTATTGTTTCTGTATTTTTCTACCGTTTTTAGTTTTGGAATTTGAACTCGAGATTTATTTTGTATTTGAATATTAGTTTATTAATGTATAAAATAATTATAGCAAAAATTATGTCACTAATTACTGTTTGATTTGTCTTGCAATAAAAATTTCATACTATATTTATAGGTTTGGTAATAAAAAAGGATTGAAAATTTATATTGTGTAGTAATTAAGATCAAGTAAGGAAAAGAATTTTTTTTTTTAATTTAACAAGGCTTTCGCCACGCTTTTAAAGCATGGCCGTATATCTCCCTATCGCCACGCTTTAAAAGCGTGGCCGTATCTCTCCCTATCGCCACGCTTCAAAAGTGTGGCCGTATCTTACCTATCGCCACGCTTCAAAAGCGTGGCCATATCTCCCAAAAGCGTGGCCCTATCTCCCACATACGGCCACGCTTTAACGGGTGGCCAGTTGTAAAAAGCGTGGCAAAAGAAAAAGCGTGGTGATAGGTCACCAAAAGCGTGGCGGTAGCTCAAAAAGCGTGGCAATAGACGTGTTTTCTTGTAGTGGTTCCTTTTGATACAGTAAGTTGTTTTTGCTTCGAAAACCCTTTTAGTCGTTGTTATGTTATATGTTACTAAAGTTTTTGCGATGTTAATATCTTAGGATTTATTTAAATGATTATAATTAAAATGTTATGATTTAAGGATTTCAATGAACTTAAAGTAATGAGGTTATTCAAGATTAAACAAGAATGGGTTCTATGATTTTTGTGAATTTGAGAAATTGGTTTATGATTTTAACTCATTTAATTTACAGATGATAGTGAAGACCCTGAGAATACTGATAAACCATAATTTTATGATTTATCTTGTGTTGAATTGCATGAATTTTATCAACTTTTCCTACATTTATTCATTGAAATAGCATGGTTTTGTGAATTATTCCTAAATTGTGCTTAAAAGTAAAAAACATGCTTTTTAGACCCTTAATTTGCTAAATTTTATTTATTTTAATTCCATTCGAGGCCTTGATGTGTTTGTTGAGTGATTTCAGGCTTACAAGACAAGTATGGATTGAAGAAGTGGGGAAAAAGCATACAAAAGTGGAGAATTTATGAAGAAATGGAGTTTGGAGCTCTTCAAGGTTGTGCGTACGCATGGTCAGTCCTGCGTACGCATGATTGCAAGCACGTGAGTTCGCTTAAGTGAACATGTGGGTCGTGATTTTAAGGCTTTCCAATCCCAATCCAACTCATTTTCGAAACTATTTGAAGCCAAATTCAAGAAGGATGAAGGGGGAAGCAATTAGGGTAGCTTAGGAACATATTTTAGAGTAGTTTTCTAGAGAGAGAAGTTCCCTCTTCTCTTTAGAATTTAGGATTTTTAGTTCTAATTTTCTATTTTGATCTTGTTCTAGTGTAGTTTTCTTTATATTTTCTTATTTTAGTGTCTTAATTTCCCTACTCTTGTTAATTTCTTATTTTTGTCACTTTTAATTTATGAACTCTCTTGTTAATTTCAGTTTCCTTTAATTGAATTTGATATTTTATGTTTTCTTTTAGGATTACTCTTGATAATTGTTATGTTTAGATTAATGACAAGGATAGATTTTCTTGATTCTCAATTCTAGCCAAGATGTCTTTTTAGCATTTGTTAGCTTTACTTTCTTGCAATTTAGTTCATGCCTTTTTGCCATAAAAAACACCTTATTCTCATGATCGATAATACGCACACCTCACTGCAACTCCTTTGAGGGATGACCCAAGATCTAATACTCTCGGTTTTTATTGGTTTGTGTTGTGACCAACAAAATTAAACTCTGATTGTGGGTCGAATGTTGGTTTGGAACTATATTATCGACGAAGCAATTCTTTTTTTTTTTTTGAGAAATTATTTGGAACCGACATTTGTCCCTCCATCAAGTTTTTGGTGCCGTTGCATGGGAGCTACAATGTGTGCTTGTTATTGGTTATTGTTCATATGTGAATATTGTGAATAGTTTGCTTTTTGTTGTTTGCTAGATTTTAGTTTAGGAGTTTATTTTCTTTGTTTTTTTTAGCTTTTTTTTATTTACTTTTTTCTCTATGAATTCTCACCATTTTGGCTATGAGTTTGGTTCTAACTATATTACAGGAAATGGAAGTTTTAATGATGGGTCGCATCATAGATCATGAAATCAATTGAGTGAGGAGCCGTATGCTTATAGACAACCTTTTTGGCAACAACCCCCTCTGATTTCTTATGGTTACAATCCACACCATAATGCACACAAATATGAACTAACTCCTCAACATTATCATCAACCTTACTCACAAGCCACATCTTATCACTAAACCCCCTCCTATAACTCATACCCACCATACCAACAATCATATGAGCCATATGACCCATAATTAGAGCCACCACCCTTCCAACACCAATACTCCCAAGAACCACCACTTCTATATATACCACCTCAATACTCTCTCCAATATAAACCAGCTTTCAACTATGACACCTTTCTTCCAAACAATGAGCCCTCTTTTTTACCGCATCCTTCACTGAACGAAGTTCTCTAACCCTTAATACAAGAACAAAGAACTCTTCACTCTTTGCTCCAAAAGCAAGAAGAAGAGCAAAAGATGCAAGAGAAATTCGTGGCTACCTTAGCCGAAGTGGTAAATCACTTAGTCTCATTGCGCTCTTGTCATTAAGACACTCTCATTGACGAATATGGAGACTCAAAGGAGAGTAGTGGGAAAGAGAACTTAGAGCTTCAAAGAGAAGAAGAGAAAAAGAGGCATGAATTGTCACAAGTGGAGGAAGTTGAAATAATTGAACCGGAAGAAGTGGTTGAAAAATTTAGAAAAATTGATCAGGAAGTGGATTCCATCATCAATGATTTTTTGTCCATACTTACCAATCCCCTTGATGATCTTATTAAACCTTCCCGCGTTGAATTCGAAATGGGTGTTGATGTAGATTTTACGCAAGCTCCGAGGTATGACTTGAGTGAAGGAGAAGAGCTAGAAGAAGTTGATGAGGAAGTAATTGAATATGAGGAACCTTGTCGAGCAGTGGAAATGGAAAACACTCGCCAAGAGGTGGAGGTAATCAAAGAAGAGTACAAGGGAGTGGAACTTGCAAGAGCGTTGGAAACACCTCTTCCTAAGTCACCATCATCTATTAAATCATTTAAGTGGGTAAAATTCATATCCTTTAGCTTTCTTATTCCACCTGAATATGGGTTGCTTGAGACAGATGGTCAACTTAGAGCTCTTTGTGAATTCAAGAACAAAAGAGGGATGGTTGGTGGTTGGAAACACCATTATTGGGTCATTAAGGTTGCATCTTTGACGAACGAAACTCTCGGGCGATCTAGAATTTTCACAAATAAATTTCCGTTGTAAGTATAGTTTCTAGACCGACAAGAATTCATTTCGTACAAAAGTTTTGTTTGTCATAAGTAACAAAACTTAGTAAAATTTATAACTGAAGTATTTAAACCTCGGGTCGTCTCTTAAGGAATTGCAGAGAAGTATGATTTATTATTGGTTATGAAAAAAGGTATATTTTTGGGTTTTTGGAATAAGGAACAAGTAATTTAAATGGCAAGAAAAATTAAATTAATAATTAGAAAAACTCTTGGCAAGGTATGAGAACTGGAAATTCCATCCTAGTTATCCTTATCAGGTGTGATGAGAATTGTTTATTGCTCCCACTTAGTTAACCCTTACTAAATAAAGGAAAGTCAAGTGGACTAATCAACTTGATTCCTCAAGTCCTAGTCAACTCCTGTGGAAAGACTAGTTTTAGAGGGATCCAAATCAATCAGCAATTTCCAATTTTCAATCAACTGCTGAGTTTGATAACTCAAGTGTCACTAATTACTTAATCAAAGTCAAAAGGGAAAAAATCTAAATTATTTGTATCATAAATAGAGGAAAGCAATCATAAATATGAAATACCTCAAATTGCATTTAAACATAAATTTAAATCTAACATGAAGAGTTCATAAGCCAATTTGGCAACATAAGTAATTAACAAGTAAAAGTATTAGAATAAATAAAAGTAAAAGAGACATAAAGTAAAGGAATGTTGAACCTGGAATGAAGAAAATAAACATACTCTAAAAGAAATCCTAATTCTAAAATCTAAGAGAGAGGAGAGAGCCTCTCTCTCTCTCTAAAACTACATCTCAAACCTCAAATTCTTAATAATGAATGTTGTATGAATGTGTCTCTTTGATTCCCCCATTCTCTAGCCTCTATACTGTGTTTCTGGGCTTGGATTTGGGCCAAAAAAGGGCCCAAAAATCGCTGGGAGCGTTTTCTGCAATTTTCTGCATGTGGCGTCCGTCACGTGTGTGCGTGGGTCACGCGTGTGCGTCATTTGGAGATTTTCCTTGTCACGCGCGTCATTTGCGTTTTGCGCTAGGCACGTGTCCGCGTCGTCCATGCGTGCGCGTCACTGCCATTTTCTCCAAAACTCTATTTTGTGCGTTCCTTCCATTTTTGCGTGTTTCCTTTCTGTCCTCTAAGCCATTCCTGCCCTATAAAGCCTGAAAATACTTAACACACAGATCACGGCATCGAATGGTAATAAAGGATAATTAAAATTAACATTTTTAAGGCATAGGAAACATGTTTTCTCATATATCATAGAATAAGGAAGGAATTGTAAAACCATGCAATTCTTATGAATAAGTGGGTGAAGAATTCACAAAAACACTCAATTAAGCACAAGATAAATCATAAAATAGTGGTTTATCAACCTCCCACACTTAAACAATAGCATGTCATCATGCTAAATCCAAGAGAAAAGAGTGAAGGTAGAATGGTGGAATCTTATGCAATGCAATCTATTCTAAATGCAAGCTACCTAAATGAATCATGCAATTCTAATTATTATCCACTTATATATATAAAGCTTACATGTGGTAAAATTGATTCATATTTTCAAGGAATCATAAATATACAACCAAGGCCAAATCATATTAAAACACGTTCACAATTGAGTTGAGTTAATCAAAAGATTTCACAAACTTGCAAGGCAATCAATAATTAAATATGGATATATGAAAATGAGCTATTGAACCCTCACTGGATTTGTGTATACACTCTAGTCACTCAGTGTTCACTTTATTCTTCTCTAGTCATGCTTTCTAAAACTTTGTTCTTCATATAACTAATCAACAAATATTCAATGTACACATGCAAACATCATGAGGTCTGTTTTAAGGTTGTAATGGGGCTAAGGTAAAGGTGAGGGTATATGTATAAGGCTAAGTGAGCTATAAATTGAATTCTTGATTAGTCTAAGATCTCACCTAACATATACATACTTTCTACAATTTTAAAATTATGCCTAGCTACCCAATTTTTTTCACTTTTGTATCACATACTCATGCACCAAGTTATTTTATTTTTTATTTTTTTAATTTTTTTTAAAGAAAACATAACATTATCAATGCACATGGATTCTTTTAATTATTTAAGTTTCACATGAGTATGCTCCCAATTTCTAACTATTTTATCCATTTAATCCTTTCCTATCAACCCAAGTTCCCACAGTTTCCCCACACTTAGTGGATACACAATCTCTATCTTAAGCTAACCAAAGATTCAATTTGGGATTTTTAATTTATTTTTCTGCTTAAGGCAAGTGATGTGGTTATAGAACAGAAGGGGATAAAAAGGCTCAAGGTGGCTAACAAGGGTGACATAAAATGGTAGGTTTATTTGGGATAAGTGAGCAAATACAAGTAATGGCCTCAATCATATGCAAGAATGTAAATACATTGAATATTGGACATATAGAATGAAACAAAGTAAAGTCTGCAATTATAGTGAAGAAGGGCGAAACACACAGGAATGAAAATTATGGTTAAATAATGTAACCATGTAATTAAGCTCAAAAACTCACAGGTTATGTGTTCTTTGGCTCAGAAACCATATATCAGTTATGTATATCATGCAAGTAGAAATCAAGAGTTTCCATTCAACTCAATGTGAATCCTTGAATGGCTCTTATAAAAATAAGTATTTTCTTTGAAAAATATTGTCAATTTACCAACATTTATTGCTATATATATATGGTGGGTGGATTGTTGTGATTCTGAAAAACTAAAATTTCTAGTTTACTCTTTTTTTTTCAATTAAACCAAATTCTCATATGCTAAAAGGGTAAACTAAACTAAATAATCCATATTTTCTATATCACAACTAATAAGCTAAGAATGCAAATTAAGCTAAATATCTAAGATATATATATAGCCCAAAGTGCAAAATGTAGAAATAGAGTAGAAATAAATAGAAATACAGCAAAAGAAAATGTGCAAGTACTGAAAGGAAAAATAAGATAAAATAAAATAAAAATAAAATATAGAAGAAGAAATAAAATAGGATAAAGAGTCTGAAAGTAGTTCACCAAAATAAAGTTCGCCAGAGATGGCGACCTCCCCACACTTGAATAATAGCATCGTCCCCGATGCTCAATCAAGCATGGTGTGAATAAGTGGCATCTCCGGAAGGGTGCTCTGCTGGTGTCTCTATGGCGGCCTGAGGTGCTGCAGTTTGTATGGGTGCCTGAGGATCTGCCTGCTGAAGCGGGGGCTCTGTCTGTAAAGGGACATGTGGATCGGCTGGCTGTATCTGCTGGGGCTCCTCATGATGTGGCGTAGCCTGCTCGGGTCCTGCCTGCGCAGCCTCGGCTCGTGCATCCTCCTCCTGGTCATCCACCTCATCCTCAGATGCCTCTGATGGTGTCAGGCTCGGAGGGGATGTCATGGTGGCCCGATCGGATCATCAACTTTAAATGCTCATAGCGTCACTTGCTGCGATGCTCAGATCTCTCATATCGCCGCTGGTTGTGGCGTTCCATCTGGTCGAGCCGCTCAAAGAGGCAGTGCACAAGGTGGTAAATGGGCTCTGATGTAGGTGAGGGTGCTGTGGTGGTGGTTGGTGCAGCAGGTGCAGAAGGAGCAGCAGAAGATGTGGATGCATCAGCGGAGGTAGTGAGAAAGGGCGGTCTATAGCCCAAAGCCTGGAACTTCCTGCCATGTGGGATAATCTTCTTGCAGTCAGCGGCAGGTGACTTCTCATCCGCAAGCTCCCAGGATACCTCAGCTCGGCGGCCCAGCTGAGTAATCAAGTAGGGAAAAGGCAGAGTGCCTCGGACATGGACCCTGGACATATAGTACCGGATAAATCTGAGAAGGTACAGGTCCTTGCCCTCCATCACGCACCAGATAAGGGTAATCATGGTAGCTGGCACCTCAGTCTCATGAGTGCTCAGCATCACATAATTGCTAAGAATTTGCTGCCATAGCCGAGCCTCGTCATTCAGGTAGATGATTTTGATGCCTTTTGGGGTCACTATTGACTTACCCATGACCCATGGGACAGTAGGGTCAATAGCTATGGTGCGCTTTACTGCTTCCCAGTTAAATCTCATAAACTTCATATCTTCTTCAGCCTTCTGGTAACCATCTGGCTGATCGGATTTAGGCTGGAGTTGGAGGATGTCTTCAATTGCCTCCTTAGTAACTAGAATTTGTTTGCCTCTGAGCTACATGGCATCCAGGGTCGTTTTAAAGTAGTTGCAGTAAAATTCTCTGACCCAGAATGCATTTACCTCAGTCAAGTTTCTCTCCAGAAAGTACCAGCCTCTTTGTTTGATTTGGTTTGTGGTGTACTCTAGTAATTCGACTAGAATTTGGAGGGTCTTTTCTAGATATAGGTTCCTTGAAGTTGCAAAAACTAGATACTTGAGTTCGCAGTATCGGTTGGCAAACTTGACTGGGCCAGTTACAGGCACTAGCTGATCAGCCTTTTCCTGTGGGGTAAAATTCTTCTCCCGCCAGGAATCATCATGCAGTATATCCAGGATAGTGGTAGATGATTCACCTCTCTTTCTTTTGCCTGTGCCTGTTTTGGCTTTTCCTTTTCTTTTTGGGTCAGACATCCTGAAAAGCAGAAGTTCTAGGATACAGTTTATTAAACTAAAGCAGGAAAACAGGTAAGCAAATAGTAGTTGAGCAGTATAAGTATAGAGGGGCAAAAGAGGAATAAAATAGCAAAAGAAGCATGAAGTGAGTTAGATAGATGTAGGATGTTAGACTGTATGCAAGCTAAATGTCAAAGAATAAAAATCACAATCCAAGATCTATGATATACGGAATGCTTGATTCTCAGGGACAACAACAATCATGCCTTGAAATGGGTTGAAAGTAGTTAGTTGAAAACTAAGAGAGAAGTTAGAAAGTTAATGCAGTTAAGAGTTAAAAAGTGAAGTTAAAGTAAGTGGCATGGTATTGTAGTTCCTAATTAACAAAAAATACACAAACTTGAAGAACAAGCAACTCACATTCAAGCAGAGAATGTGGAGTAATGATGATTAATCATATAAATAAAAGAAGTGCAAAATGAATTAATTCATCAATAATGTGCTTTAACTAATAAAGGAACCAGAATGAGTAGGAATGCTAGCCCATTCATTCATGAATTGGCCTGGTTGAAACCAATTAGTGTAGAATTCAAAAGTACCAAAGCCAATTTATGAATGGGAGTTAAGTGAAACAATTTTCGGAAAAATCGGGCAGCATTCCAGCTATATATTGGATGTTCCCGGAAAATCAACAGCAGCATAAATTTAGTTCATATGACGTTTAAAAGTAGTGCAGAAAAGAGTAACAAATAGCAAGTCACATGAATTCAGAATAAACAAACTCAATCTGCAGCAGGAGATGCAATTCAGGTTGAATAATATGAAAATAGCATTAAACAGTAAGGAACAGTATATGAGCAGCATTATGAGCACAGCAATTTCAAAATTGCGAAACAGATAAAGCAAGCAGTAAGAACAGCACAATTATCAGACCTAAATCTACTAACCACATCCTAGCTACCTAACCACCTAAAATCCACTACGAACATGCATCTCTAACTATCCTAATTTGAACAGAATTGAAAAATATGCAAACTAACTAACTGGAATGGGAATGGGATCGGAGCGCAGTGGAACCTGGTGTGCGCAGTAGCAGTAATTGAACGCAGAGAGAGGGTGGTGGTGTGGTGATGCTGGTGGGCAGCGCGGCGGCGATGGGAGGCGGCACGGCAGCGATGGGAGTACGGGCGGTGGTTCGGGTGGGGGCAGGGGATGAAAGAGGGAGAAAAGAGAAGGGAGGGGGGGCGAGGAGGGGTGGCGTTAGGGGGTGGTGGCCGGCAAAAGGGTGGTGGCGGCGGGGCTGATTCGTCCGCGTGGAGGCAGGGGCGGGGGAAGGGTGAAAGGGGAAGAAGAGGAAGGAGAAGAAGAGAAGAAGGAGGGGTGAGGGTGGTTCGGCGAGGGGTGGCGACGGCGGCGCTGCGGAGGTTGGTTCGGCGGTGGTGGTTGGGTGGTTGGGGTAAGAGAGAGTGGACATGGAACGTTTATAGGGAGGGGGGAAGGGGGCGATGCTGGGTTAGGGTTTCCGCGTTGGAGGGTTAAGTGAATTCAAATCCACGCGGACGTGTGGATCATGCAAAAACGTGGCTGAGGTGGAAGTGCAACGATGCAAAAGCGTCATTGACACGGATGCGTGAATGGTGGATAAGGGAAATGACGCGTACGCGTGGAGCACGCGTACGTGTCGACTAGAATTTGTGCTAAACGCACAAATCCAGCGTTGTTTCGGCGCAACTCTCTGTTTCAAATGGCGGTGGAGGGGGGAATATTTTTCACGCGACGCGTACGCGTCGTCCACGCTTACGCGTGGTTTTTGTTAATGAAAATGACGCGTACGCATCGTTGACGCGTACACGTGGCCCAAATTATGCCTAATGCATACCAGTCGCACGATTCCAGCCCAACTTTCTGGGCGTTGGATTGTGACGTTGATTTGGAGTCACAATAAAATACAATTAAAAACAAACAAAACAAAATAAAATTAAAGTTTGAAAAAGAACGATCATACCATGGTGGGTTGTCTCCCACCAAGCATTTTTAGTTAAAGTCCTTAAGTTGGACATTTGAAGAGCTTCCTGTTATGGTGGCTTGTGCTTGAACTCATCCAGGAATCTCCACCAACGTTTGCAATTCCAATAGCCTCCGGGGTCCCATACTAGGCACGTAAAGCCTTTGAGCAAGTTAAAGCAGGTTTGCAGGCTCCAGGAGTATTGATTGTCAGGATAAATTCCAGAATCCCAAACCTTGCTTTTGTACCCGTCTTCGTTATTATCTTCATTTTTCCAACCGGGCAGTACACAACCTGAATTTCCACTGAGATACCCAAATGTCTTCCGAAATTCATTCAATCGAGCTCTATACCAATCCTTGCACTTCTATTTGAAGCGTGGAACTGTATTGAACCTTGGGTGCCAATTTCTATTGCTAACCATATCCATTTTACTCTTAAAGCCACAAAGAGCTCTAAGCTGGCCATCGGTTTCAAGCAAACCATATTCAAGTGGAAAGATAAAGATAAAGGCTAAGGATTTTATCCACTTGAAGTTTGTATTAGGTGGTAATGACCTTGGGAGAGGTGTTTCCGGTGGTTCTGCAAGCTCCACTTCCTTGTACTCCTCTGTGAATTTTTCCATTTCCTGACAAACCTCTTCAATTGCAACCTCGTCTTGATCAAAGTTTTCAATTTCTTCCTCATCACTCAAGTCATAAGTTGGAGGTTGAGAAAAGTCTACCTCCACATCATCCTCATATTCACTTGGGGAAGATTCTTCTAGCTCAAAGAGTTCAATTGTGACTGCGAGGTCATCATTAGGAGAACTTGATTCATGATCATCATTACCAAGAAAAATTGCTTCTTGATCTGTTCCGTCCAGTTCTTCAGAAGATACATGCCTCGGGGGTTGTGCACTATCCTCCTTAGCATCAACTGCAAATTTCTGGGTGGAATTCTCCACAACTCTTGATTCCCATGGAGGTTCAGCGTCTCCTAAGTCTTCAACAAATTCTTCTTCTTCGATAATTGTAGCTCCCTCTACTTGTTCCAGTACAAAGTCATGTTCTTTACTATCCACCGGAGTTTCTAGTGTCTCCTTCGTACTGGGGGCTAATCGATTTATCGCTTGCTCCAATTGATGAAGGGTTGCATGAAAGTGGTTCACTGTGTCCTTGAGGTGAGCCTGTGATTCTTGGGTCGATGGATATGGACATAGTATATATGGAAGTGGTGGTTCTTGGGAACAATTGGATTGGAATTTGGGTGGATAAAGGTTAGGGTTATATGGTGGTGAATGGTTGTGTTTGGCTTGTGAGTATGGTGGTTCGAAGCTATGTTAAGGAGGTGGTTTATAGGCACATGATGGAGCTTGTTGGTAACCATAATGGGGTCCACCATATCTATCATCTTAGCACGCACCTCGGAATGGCTCTTGACCATAGTAATTTGGTGGAGGTGGTTTGTCACGAGGGGGTCCACCATAACTATTGTCTGGGCATGCATCGTAGAATGGTCGTTGTCCCTGGTACTTTGGAAAGTGTTGCTATTGAAAGGGTTGATCAGATCCTCGTGGCTCCTTTTATCTGTGATTGTTTCGACCTTGACGTATGTTCCTGGTATAGCTTCCATTCCTTTCAACAACATTAGAACCAAACTCAAAGCGACAGGGGTGAGAACTCATAGTAACTAATAAAAAATAAAAACAAAAATAAAAACAGAAACAAATAAACAAGCAAAATAAAATATTTACAATAACCAATAATAAGGCACACATTTGCAAATCCCCGGCAACGGCGCCATTTTGATGAACGAAACTCTTGCACGATCTAGAATTTTCACAAATAAATTCCCGTTGTAAGTATAGTTTTTAGACCGACAAGAATTCCTTTCGTACAAAAGTTTTGGTTGTCACAAGTAATAAAACCCAATAAAATTTATAACCGAAGTATTTAAACCTCGGGTCGTCTCTCAAAGAATTGCAGGGAAGTATGATTTATTATTGGTTATGGAAAAAGGTATATTTTTGGGTTTTTGGAATAAAGAACAAGTAATTTAAATGGCAAGAAAAATTAAATTAATAATTAGAAAAACTCTTGGCAAGGTATGAGAACTGGAAATCCCATCCTAGTTATCCTTATCAGGTGTGATGAGAATTGTTTATTGCTCCCACTTAGTTAACCCTTACTAAATAAAGGAAAGTCAAGTGGACTAATCAACTTGATTCCTCAAGTCCTAGTCAACTCCTGTGAAAAGACTAGCTTTAGAGGGATCCAAATCAATCAGCAATTTCCAATTTTCAATCAACTGCTGAGTTTGATAACTCAAGTGTCACCAATTACTTAACCAAAGCCAAAAGGGGAAAAATCTAAATTATTTGTATCATAAATAGAGGAAAGTAATCATAAATCTGAAATACCTCAAATTGCATTTAAACATAAATTCAAATCTAACATGAAGAGTTCATAAGCCAATTTGGCAACATAAATAATTAACAAGTAAAAGCATTAGAATAAATAAAAGTAGAAGAGACATAAAGTAAAGGAATATTGAACCTGGAATGAAGAAAATAAACATACTCTAAAAGAAATCCTAATTCTAAAACCTAAGAGAGAGGAGAGAGCCTCTCTCTCTAAAACTACATCTCAAACCTCAAATTCTCAATAATGAATGTTGTATGAATGTGTTTCTTTGATTTCCCCATTCTCCAGCCTCTATACTGTGTTTCTGGGCTTGGATTTGGGTCGAAAAAGGGCTCAAAAATCACTGGGAGCATTTTTCTGCAATTTCATGCATGTGGCGTCTGTCACGCGTGCGCGTGGGTCACGCGTGCGCGTCTTTTGGAGATTTTCCTTGTCACGCGTACGCGTCAGTCACGCGTACGTGTCGCTTGTGCTCTGCGCTAAGCACGCGTCCGCATCGTTCATGCGTGCGCGTCGTTTGCGTTTTGTGCTAGGCACGCGTCCGTGTCGTCCATGCGTGCGCGTCAATGCCATTTTCTCCAAAACTCCATTTTGTGCATTCCTTCCATTTTTGCGTGTTTCCTTTCTATCCTCTAGCCATTCCTGCCCTATGAAGCCTGAAAATACTTAACACACAGATCACGGCATCGAATGGTAATAAAGGATAATTAAAATTAACATTTTTAAGGCATAGGAAACATGTTTTCACATATATCATAGAATAAGGAAGGAATTGTAAAACCATGCAATTATTATGAATTAGTGGGTGAAGAATTGATAAAAACACTCAATTGAGCACAAGATAAATAATAAAATAGTGGTTTATCAATCTTCAAGGTTTAAGTGGAAGGGTTGGTACAGTGCTCAATTGATTGGGTCTACATGGAGAGTTTGGTGCTTAAATGAGAATTTGGATTGCTTACCACTCGGATGGAATTATGATGATCAATTAGAAGACAGGTGTAAAAACAAAGTTTGGGATCCCGGCATACATGAAGATCAATTTTGGGAGTTCCTAGCTTGTTTGGAACTTCATCAAAGCTTGGTGCAATTAACTTGGAACTTTAGAGCATATTGGAAGTCCAAGCTTTGGTGGAAGTTCAAGGAGGAGTTCAAGCATAAGTCGCCATGACTCGGAGCTCGTCAAAAGGTCCAACTTAAGGACTATAACTAAAAGTGATAGGTGGGAGACACATACCATGGTAAACTCTTTCTATTTTCTCTTTTATATATAGTTGATGAATAAAGTGAATTTCCATTGTTAGGTAGTTTTGTTAGTTTTTCTTAGTAGTTTGGTATGTTTACTAAGGTTTGACTTTATTTTGGTATCTTTTTAGAAGTCTTAGTATGCTCGCATACGCAACCTAATTCTTGCAAATGCAACCTTATTTTTGTTCCAAAGTCGCGTACATAGTCTTGTCCCACGTACGCGACTGATGAGCGGATATTTTATACGCTTTTTGGCATCATTTTCATATAGTTTTAGTATGTTTTGTTTAAGTTTTATTAAGTTTCTATAGATTTTAGTGTAAAATTTACATTTTTGGATTCTACTTTGAGTTTTTGTATTTTTATGCAATTTTAGGTATTATCTGGCTGAAATTGAGAAGCTGGAGCAAAAGTCTGATTCAGAGGCAGAGAAAGCACTGTAGATGCTGTCTGGATCTGACCTCCTTGCATTCAAAAGAGCTTTTCTGGAGCTACAAAAGTCCAAATGGAGCGTTCTCAACAGCTATGGAAAGCTAACATCCAAAACTTTCCAAAAATATATAATAGTCCATACTTTGCTTCAGAATTGAAGGCCCAAAACTGGTGTTCAACGCCAGGCTCCTGCCCTATTCTGGCGTCCAGCGCCCAAAAGAGAAGAGACCAGCGTCCAACGCCCATAAAGGACCCCCTAGCCACTGTTCAATGCCCTAGAGGCCTCCTAGCACGTGGATCTCAATCAAACTCAGCCTAAACACTCACCACGTGGACCCCAGAAGTGGATTTTAGCACTAAATGTTTTACCATTTTTATATAATCCTTAGTCATTAGCTTAGTATTTATTTGAGAACTTTTATAGTTTTATGGGAGGACCTGTCATATTTCGTTTGACCCATTCTATTTTCTATCAGTATGAGTTTCTAAACCTCCTAGGTTGAGGGGAGGAGCTCTGCTGAGTTTTATGGATTAATAAAGTACTACTGTTCTATTTCAATTCGTGTTTGATTCTCTATTCTAAGATGTATCTTCGTTCTTCATCAATATGAATGCGTTGAACCTACACAAGGTTATCTCATTTTACTTGGGTTCAGAGTGAGCCTTTCATCGGACAATGATGAACCACTAGCTTGATTATACATCTCTTAGATGGCTAATCCACGACTTCGTTGGGGACTTCTTGAAACACCAGTTCAGTCGAAGTATGGGGAGATTAGAGTTTTTGTGGTAGAGGCTAGAACCAAAGGCGCAGCATCCTCTGATCCGGAAGATTCGACCTTGTCTGTGGCATTTTGAGTAGGATCACCAAGGAGAATGAACTGCAGGAGCTTCACCTTCAATCAGACTGGATCCGCACTAACCCTGGGATTCAGATCTGGAGGAGTATTAGCGATCTCTTAAAAAAGACGTTAATCATATACAGCTTGCCATATGAGAAATCATCCACAGTTGAAAAAGACAGTAAAACTGGATTGATCTAGAAGAACAAAGCATCTCCAAGCCTTAACCATCTTCTTATCATTGCAAACACATCAACCTAGTAACGTTTTATCTATTTTCCATTTATGTGAATTAAACAAATAAACAACTCTTCTATCCGCCTGACTAAGATCTACAAGATAACCATAGCTTGCTTCAAATCACAATTCTCGTAGAATTGACCCTGACTCACTCAGGTATTACTTGGACAACCCAGTGCACTTGTTGGTTCAGTTGTACGAAGTGTGGAAATTCGTGCACCAGCAACCTGAGAAGGCAGTCAATTTTGCTCACATCACGCGTTCAAGTTTCGTACATGTATTGAAAAAAAAAGAAACCGTTGTACGTACACATGCCCATTTATACATACACACAACCTCAATTCTTGCCAAAGTCGTGTACGCAACCATGTTATGCGTACACGACACAAGTGGACAGTGGATTTGGCTCACATACGCACCATCCCAAAATTTCCCTAACCATGCGTACGCATGGTCGTTCGTGTTACGCACGAATTTGAAAATTCCAACCCTTTTGTGCAAAGCCCTAGCCATTTTCGCATAAAATTCCACCCTCAACATTCCTTTCTCTTCCATCAACATCTCTTCCCTTCCATCACTCAAACCCCATCGTTGACCACCCTCCAACCACCAACGTCTCACCTCCAACCACCACAGTCCACCACCAGCGACCCACGCAGCCGCCACCAACCCCCTTCTTTTCCTTTCTTCCCCCATTTCCCTCCCTCTTCTCCTTTTCCCTCCACTTGCGTCTTCCTCTTCACCCACTGCCACTGCCGCCAGTGCCACCATCACAACCACCCATACCACCCCCTTCTTCCACTTACAACCTCGCATAGCTTCACACGTCTTCCTCCTTCTTCCATTTCTCTTCCCCCCTCCTGCGCGAACAAGGTAATCCCCTGCTAGTGCCACCACCTCCGTCAACTGCCGCCAGTACCGCCTCCCTTGGCCGGCCACCACTGCCGCGGCTCCACCTCCGATGTCCCTTTCCTTCCTGTGTTCTTACATTACTCAGCTTTCTGGTTAGTTTAATTTCAATTTTCGTTAGTTTGATTATATATTCTTATTTTAATTATTTGTTCAATTAGTTAATTTTGTTAGTTAGATTATGCATGTTTTAGTGGATTTTAGGTGGTTAGGTAGGTTTGTACTTAGTATGTAGTGGATTTTAGGTCTGGTTAATTTTTGTTGATTGTGTTTGTGTTTGGATTATCCTGTGATTTGAAATTTGTTGAATGATGATGATTTTCTTATTTTCTGGATTGAATTATGAATTGCTGCTCACTCAAGTTTGTTTATTTGCTTAATTCGTATGAATTAATATGTGAATTGTGTTTATTTGTTTGTTGTATTCATATGGAAACTTGTGAATTGAGTGAATCTGGGAAACATGTTAGTTCACTGCTGAATTGCTACCAAAAATTATTTGGCTTGGTTTAACTGTTCATTCTTAATGCAATTGAGTAATTGAGTTTGGTATTATGCCACTTCTGTTTTGAAATATCGCAAAACTCAATTAGTCAATCATTCGGCTGTTTGTTTTACTGTTTTGTTGCTGAAAGCTGAGATTTTTTATTATTCTATTTTATTGAGATGTGCCCTGTGATTTAGTGCAACAAGATTCTTATTGACGATTTTCTATGTCAATAAGACCTTGCTTTGCAATTGATTTTCCCAATTGCTCAAAGTTCTTTTCAATGAACCAACTTTGGTCCATACTTTAACTTCAACGCTTGTTTCCATTTTAATTCATTTCTATACATTGAAATGGGCTGAATTGGTTTCTATTCAACCAAAATTTGTGAAAGTTGATTGATTGAGGTTTCCTTTACAAAATTCTACAAGTTTGAAACATATATATCTTATGTAACTCACCACTTTGTTTTCTTTATGCATTGACTTGGTCTGAGTTATCTTAAGCATTACATTCACTTTTTGACACCAAACTTGTGAATTTAATATTGGAAAGCCTTTTGGTGTTTGAAATACTATACTTGCTTTTTTTTTAACATTATTCTTCACTATTTCATCGCCAATGGCTATGCTATGCTTTAATGATATGATGAACCTCAATTGTGGAATATGTGCTCTACACATACATTTGCACCACTCACTCTAGCATATTGCATTGTTATGAAGTGAATGTGAGCTTGCTTGTCTGTTGGAATTTTTTGAAAACCTTCATAGCTTAAGAACCATGCTTGCTATGCAAATGACATTTAACTTTTTTTTTTCTTCTCTAACTTTTATTTTCCAACAGACTCTTTTACCTTTTCTTTTCAATTTTTTTCAACTAATTCTTTTTCTCTTTTCTTTAATGCATAGCAACATTGTTTCTTACCTTGTTCTGTTAAACGGGCAAGTGACCTAACTTTCATTGAATAAAATTGTTTGGAATGTGAATTCTAACTGACTTTGATTCCTATTTTCATTCACATTCCAAGTCAATTCTACTTTTATCCTCTCACTTCACAGGTATGCTATTATTACCTCAGTTTTCTGCTTCTCGCCTGCTTGTCACATTATTTTGCTCTGTGTGCCTTATATCACATATCACATGCCTATTTCCTCTTTTATTTTTCAGGATGTCTGACAGAAAAGGAAAGGATAAGGCCACAGAGTCCGGTAAAAAGAAGCGAATACAACAAACTGCTGAAACAGCAAATACAATATTTTATTGGGACAAGGTATTGGCTGTGATTACCAAGCCTGGGAGTTTGTGGATGCTTGGAGCTGATAAGACAACTCCCCAGGGGATCTCAGTTCACGCTCTGACTGATGAGGCTTGTATTTGGCAGAAGATCATGGCCAATTGCGTGATGTCGAACACCTACGAGACCAAAATCATTGCTGGCATGGCGGTCTTGGTCTGGTGTGTCTTGGAAAGTAAATAGATGCACCTTCCAAGGCATATCAAACGAAACATGGGGCGGACTCACTATATTGGCAACCTGGCCTTCCCGTGTATGATCACTGAGTTAGCTACGGAGGCCGAGGTTGTCTGGCTGACCACAGATGAGAGGCTGATCATCGCAGGCAGCAAGAAGATAATCCCTCATGGCAATTGGTTCGGACCTCAGCCGACCTCCAGATGACGAGGTAGACGGCAGACAGTACCTTCTTCCGGGCAAGACCTTCAGCACCCTCAGCATCATCATCATCATCATCATAGACACTCTACCGTCTGATCCACCGGTTGGTCGAGAACGTAGCTCGTTTGGAGCGCCGCTCCAAACGACGCTATGAGAACATTAGGAGACAGCTTCCGGCTTGGGACTCAGCGATAGAAGAGTCGGACACTTCCTTCGAGCACAGTGAGGAGGAGGAGGAGGAACGGGACGCACCAGCTCATAATAGCAACGAGAACTCCTTCCACTTCGCTTGGTTTCAGGAGCACCGAGGACGGTGCTAAATCTTAAGTGTGGGGAGGTCGTCCGACTCATCTGCGATGTATTTTGGGTGACAAGTTCCATTTCGAATACTTTTAGTTTAGTTTTTGTTATTATTATGCTTTTTAGATACTTTGTATATATTTTTTCATTTTGAACACTTTTTGCTTAGTTTATTGCACTTTCTTAATTTATTGCACTGTTTATCTTTGTTTGTACATAACCTGGTTTTCTATTGTAGTGATGCATACATTTATACTTTCTTTTATTTTGGCTTGTATATATATGCTTTTTAGTCTTTAGTTGTGTTTGTGATTGGATAATGTGATGACTGCACCTAGTTTAGTTTCCTATACATTTCATGATTTGGTTTGATTGAAATTAGGAAGTAAACTTAGGATTTTTTAATTTCCATCCAATGATCTCACATCATATATATATAGAATAAGTATAGTCAATTTAATGAAATTTCCAAGAAAACTTCTTTATATAGCGCATTGACACTCCAATTGATTTGAGTTGAGATTTTTCTCATTGAAACTTGCTTAAATAATACATTATGGAATATGGTTTTCGAGCTAAGAATATACAACCTTGTGAGTTTTGAGCCTCAAGGTGTGGTTACATTATATTAACCACTATTTGTATTCTTGTGTGTCATTCTCTTTCTATGATTGTAATCTTCAATTTGTTTGATTCTT
Organism: Arachis ipaensis; assembly: GCF_059453495.1. NCBI lineage: Eukaryota > Viridiplantae > Streptophyta > Magnoliopsida > Fabales > Fabaceae > Arachis > Arachis ipaensis. The sequence goes on from NC_142438.1 coordinate 70,260,632, forward strand.
TATATCCATTATTTAGTATATCTATGCATTTATGTGATTAAGGCCTTCATTTCAATTAGCTCACTTAACCCAAATAGCCTTATCCTTTTATCTTCCTTTGTTGCCCCACTTTGAGCCTTATTAATTCCCTTTTTGTTCTTAATTTAGCACATTACTAGCTTTAAGAGAAAAATCAATGAATGTCCTTAATTTGGATCTTTGATTAGTTTAGGCTAATGAGATTGTGTAATGTTTAAGTGTGAAAAAAATTGGGAACATTGGTTGATAAAGGTATGTTTTGTATTTGTATTGAACATCTTGAAAATTGGGGACATACTTATGCATTAATTATGTGAACCATATGCATTGACAACTGTGTATATTTTTCTACTTAAAAAAAGGAGACAAATGCCCCAAAGAAAAGTAAGAATAATAATGCATATGGATGCGAATTGAATTGAATGAATACTTGAGTATGTGTGAAAAGTGAGAGAATCAGTAGCTGGCTTGGATGCCAAGCTCAACCCAAACACTCACCAAGTGGGCCCAAAAGTGGATTTTCGAACCTTTAGCCTAGTTTAGTTTATTTTTCTAATTTCTAAATCTTTTAAAGAATCAACTTCAAAACATTACATTTCACAAAGCCGCACAATAATTCAACCAAACCAACATCCATAATCACTCGAGTCAATCAAATAACACATAAGGCAGATACAATCACCAAATACACAATACCTCACAACAGTATCCATATGTAATAATTCTAATATATAAGAATATAGTTTTTGGAAAGCGCCCCTACCTCAAAACGCAAATCCATAACCCAAAAGTCTCACAGAGTCCTTTCCACCTCAACTCGAACTGACGGCAACCAAAACCTCAGCTCCAAGTCACATTCGCAATAACCATAGCAAAACTAATGGCAATATACAATAATCAGGACTCGACCCCACGTTATCAAAAATCATATTCATTAACCGAACACAACAGAATACTAACGCGAGACTTTCCGAAACATAAATATCTACTGGGATGACAAAACGAGGCAGCTGCAGCTTCGAGCACAGAATGCAAGCACGAATCCACAACCCTATGATGGACAACATCGCAATGCCTCAGCATAAGCTTACAGAGTAGCGAAAAAAGGCCTTTCAACTCGGAAATTCTTACCAAAGCAGGGGACTTGGTGGCTGTTTTCGGCGACAGAGGCGGCGCAACCAAGAAGGAGTGACTGAGCCCAGTGACGGTATCTACGGCGGTGTTTCTAGCGGCCACAAGACCGCTCCTGGCGGCCAGAACAGTGGCACGACTTCTTTCTCCTTCGGCAGCAACAACAATGGTGTCTTCCGGCAACCACCGACCTCCACCATTAGCAACAGAAGCTCCAGCTAGGCACCACAGAGCAATAGATCGGCAGCACCGTCGGCCAAGGTGTGGTGGTGGAGACGCCCTCAACCACGGTGAAACGCGGCGGCTGTGGAAGCTCGGCGGCGGCTGGCTCTGTGATGAGGATGACGGCGCGGTGACGGCGCGTCAGCGGTGATGCGACAAGCTGGTCGGCGACGAGGAGAACGGCGAAGGCCCACGCTCGGCGACGGTGACAGGCGGTGATGGCTTCCCCGCGGTGGCTCCCTTTCCCGTATCTTCTCTCTCTCTGCGCGCGAGTTCGGCGGTGGCGAGGCAGTGAGGCGCGACGGTCTTCTCCCTCGGTCAGGCGACGGCGCGATGGCGGCAGTGAAGCCCGCATGCCGGTGCGAGTCTTTTTCTCCTCTTTCTCCTTCCTCGACCCTCACAGATCTCTCCCCTCCTTGTCAATAGCAGCGGCGACGGTGGCAGTGGCGTCCACTGCGCCGTCTTTCCTCCTCTCTCAATCTGCTTCCCCAAATCCCTCCCCTGTTTCCCCCTTCTCCCTTCGTTTCCCTGTTTAACGTTGCAGTCGCTGCTGCTGTAGTATTAGGGAGTATTTGTGTGTGCTGGGTTGTGGGGGAAGAAACGGGTTACCGGGTTAGGGTTTTAGGGTTAGGGTTTCTCTTTCAAAAATTAGGGTTAGGGGCATTTTAGTAATTTCAAATAAAAATAAGGATATTATAGTAATTAGAAATAAATTCTAATCCATTAATAATAATGTATAAAAATACTATTTGCTCATCAATTTCATAAATTATTTTCAATAAAATGTCCCAACCAAATAATTAGAAATAATATACTTAATTTCTTCATTTTCCAAAATAGCAATATTAATATTTAAAATATTAATTATCTAATCCAAATTATATAAAATCCTTATTATTTCATAACTATCAATTTTATAATTTAAATATAGAAAATAATCCAATAATTATAAAATTGGATAATAATCATAACATATCTCAAATTCAATAAATCAAAACTTGCCTTAATTACCTTTAATAATATAATCTCTGAAATTAAGGCTATAAATAACTATATGATTTGAGACTTGATCATAATAAGACTTTTCAAAAGTTTTGAGTCTTACAACGAAGACTCTGATCATGAACCAAGAGGCTAAGAGATGCACTCTCAAGCTAGTGCAGATAGAACGGAGGTGGTTGTCAGGCACACGTTCATAGGTGAGAATGATGATGAGTGTCATGGATCATCACATTCATCAGGATGAAGTGCGAGTGAGTATCTTAGAATAGAAACAAGCGTGATTGAATGAAAAACAGTAGTAATTGCATTAATTCATCGAAACACAGCAGAGCTCCTCATCGCCAATCATGGGGTTTAGAGACTCATGCCGTCAGAAATACAATGTGAAGTGTAAAAATGTCATGAGGTACAAAATAAATCTCTAAAAGTAGTTTTTATACTAAACTAGTAACTAGGGTTTACAGAAATGAGTAAATGATGCAGAAATCTACTTCCGGGCCCACTTGGTGTGTGCTTGGGCTGAGTATTGAGCTTTACACGTGTAGAGACTTCTCTTGGAGTTAAACGCCAGGTTGCAGCCTATTTTTGGCGTTTAACTCTGGTTTGCAACCTGTTTCTGGCGTTTAACGCCATAATAGGGTAAAGACTTGGCATTAAACGCCAATTTGCATCGTCAAAGCTTGGGCAAAGTATAGACTATTATATATTGTTTGAAAGCCCTGGATGTCTACTTTCCAACGCAATTGAGAGCGTCCCAATTGGCTTCTGTAGCTCCAGAAAATCCATTTCGAGTGAAGGGAGGTCAAAATCCAACAACATCTGCAATCCTTTTCAGCCTCTGAATCAGAATTTTGCTCAGGTCCCTCAGTTTCAGCTAGAAAATACCTGAAATCATAGAAAAACACACAAACTCATAGTAAAGTCCAGAAATGTGATTTTTATTTAAAAACTAATAAAAATATAATAAAAACTAACTAAAACATACTAAAAACTATGTAAAAACAATGCCAAAAAGGGTATAAATTATCCGCTCATCACCCACTATCTTCGTTACTCGCTTAGCCAAGATCCGCGTGCCTGACAACCACAAGCGGTCTACATGATGTTCAACGTAGTCATTGGGCGACAGCCAGAGTATAGTCTCTTGGGTCTCTGATCCACAGATTTGACTTCCCTCTCCTGACAACAGAGCATTCGAATCCATGAGATTAGAACCTTCGTGGTAGATGCTAGAACCAATTGGCAGCATTCCTGAGATCCGGGAAGTCTAAACCTTGTCTGTGGTATTTCGAGTAGGATCTGGGATGGGATGACTGTGACGAGATTCAAACTCACGAATGTTGGGCGCAGTGACAGTGTGCAAAAGGATAGAGAGATCCTATTCCGATACAAGTGAGAACCGACAGATGATTAGCCGTGCGGTAGCTGTGCCTGGTATTTTTCATCCGAGACGAGAGATCCGATAGTTGATTAGCCGTACAGAAATTGTACCTGGATCATTTTTACTAAGAGGACGGATGGTAGCCATTGACAACGGTGATCCACCAACATACAGCTTGCCATGGAAGGGAGCACGCATGATTGGATGAAGACAATAGGAAAGCAGAGGTTCATAAGCAACAAAGCATCTCCAAACGCTTATCTGAAATTCCCACCAATGAATTACATAAGTATCTTTATTTTAATTTATGTTTTATTTATCTTTCAATTATCAAAAATCATAACCAATTGAATCCGCCTGACTAAGATTTACAGGATGACCATAGCTTGCTTCAAGCCGGCAATCTCCGTCGGATCGACCCTTACTCGCGTAAGGTTTTATTTCTTGGATGACCCAGTACACTTGCTTGTTAGTTGTACCGGAGTTGTGAAAAGTGTGATCACAATTTTGTGCACCAAGTTTTTAGCGCCGTTGCCGGGGATTGTTCGAGTTTGGACAACTGACGGTTCATCTTGTTGCTTAGATTAGATAACCTTCTTTCTTGTTTCAACCTTTATTTTCTTTTCAAAAAGTTTTTGAAAATATTTGAAAATTTTTTTTTCTTTTTTGTTTTTCCAAATTTATTTTCGAAAAAAATTTATATAAAATAAAAAAAATTTTTGAAAAAAATATTCTTCAGAATTTTTAAGAATGAATTCCACCTTAGAGTTTCAAGATGATATGTTGAAGCTTGGCTGGCTATTAAGCTATGTCTAATTCTTTTGGACTGAAGCTTCCACTTATCATTGCAGCTATTGAAGGAGCCTTTGGATTCTCATTTATAATTCTGTGCTAAAGTTTGGCTGCCCATTTGGCCATGTCTAATTCTTTTGTACCGAAGCTTTAGGCTAACATTGCATGAATCCTGGAATTCTTATTAAAAATTTTGAATTTCTTTTTTTTTTCCAAAATAATTTTGAAAAAAAATACAAAAAAATTTAATAAAATCATAAAAACCAAAAAATTTTGTGTTTCTTGTTTGAGTCTTGTGTCAAATTTTAAGTTTGGTGTCAATTGCATTTTTTTTATTTTCTTAAAATTTTCAAAAATTCATGCATTATGTTCTTCATGATCTTCAAGTTGTTCTTGATGATTTTCTTTGTTTGATCTTTACATCTTCTTGTTTTGTGTCTTTTCTTATTTTTCATATGCATTTTCAAATTGTTAGTGTCCCTAGTACAAAAGTTCTTAAGTTTGGTGTCTTGAATGTCTTTCTTTTCTTAAAAATTTTCAAAAAAATATGTTCTTGATGTTCATCATGATCTTCAAAGTGTTCTTGGTGTTCATCTTGACATTCAAAGTGTTCTTGCATGTATTATTTGTTTTGATCTTAAATTTTTATGTTTTGTTTTATTTTGTTGTTTTTCTCTCATTAAAAATTCAAAAGTTAAAAAATATCTTTTTCTTATTCTTCTCATAATTTTCGAAATTTTGAGTTGACTTGGTCAAAAAATTTTAAAATTTAGTTGTTTCTTGTTAGTCAACTCAAAATTTCAATTTAAAAACTTTATCTTTTCAAATCTTTTTCAAAATCAATTCTCTTTCATTTTTTATGATTTTCGAATTTCATTATTAAAATTTTTCAAAATCTTTTTCATTTTTCTTTTAATGTTTTCGAAAATTTTAAAACTAGTTTTTCAAAATCTTTTTCTTAATTTTATTTCATATTTTCAAAAATCCTTGCTAACAATTAATGTTTTGATTCAAAAATTTCAAGTTTGTTACTTTCTTGTTAAGAAAGGTTCAATCTTTAAATTCTAGAATCATATCTTTTAGTTTCTTATTAGTCAAGTCATCAACTTTAATTTTAAAAATCAAATCTTTTTAATTTATTTTTCAAAATAAATTTCAATCATATCTTTTTAAAATTTTAATTTCAAAATCTTTTTCTTACTTCTTATCTTTTCAAAATTTATTTTCAAATCTTTTTCAACTAACTACTTGACTTGTTTGTTTTAATTTTAAAAAGTTTACTATTTCTTATCTTTTTCAAAACCACCTAACTACTTTTCCACTTCTAATTTTCGAAAATCACTAACCACTTTTTCAAAAATCTTTTTAATTAACTAATTGTTTTAGTTTTTAATTTTCTCGTATTTCTTTTTCAAATTTTCGAAACTAACTTAATTAATTAAATAAAAATAAAAATATTTTTCTTTTCCCTCTTCTTAAAATTCGAATACTCTCTCTCTCATCTCTTTCTATTTATTCTATTTATTTACTAACATTTTTCTTCTACTCATCTAATAATTCGAACCCTCTCCCTCTCTCTGTGTTCGAATTCTTCTTATTCTCTCTCTACCTCATTCTTCTATTCTTCTTTTCCTCTGACACATAAAGGAATCTCTATACTGTGACATAGAGGATTCCACTACTCTCTTTGTTCTCTTCTTTTTCATATGAGCAGGAATAAGGATAAGGACATTCTTGTTGAAGCTGATCCTGAATCTGAAAGGACTCTGAAGAGGAAGCTAAAGCACAACACTCCGGAGAAGACCTTACAGAAAATTTTGAAAAGGAAGCAGACATGGTAGCCGAACCTGAGAACAATGGTGGAGATGCAAGGAAGGTGCTTGGTGACTTTACTGCACCAACTTCCAACTTCTATGGAAGAAGCATCTCAATTCCTGCCATTGGAGCAAACAACTTTGAGCTTAAGCCTCAATTAGTTTCTCTAATGCAGCAGAATTGCAAGTTTCATGGACTTCCATTGGAAGATCCTCACAGTTCTTAGCTGAATTCTTGCAAATCTGTGACACTGTTAAGACCAATGGGGTTGATCCCGAGGTCTACAGACTTATGCTTTTCCCCTTTGCTGTAAGAGACAGAGCTAGGATATGGTTGGACTCACAACCTAGAGAAAGCTTGAACTCTTGGGAAAAGTTGGTCAATGCTTTCTTGGCCAAATTCTTTCCACCTTAAAAGATGAGCAAGCTTAGAGTGGAAGTCCAAACCTTCAGACAGAAGGAAGGTGAATCCCTCTATGAAGCTTGGGAAAGATACAAGCAATTGATCAGAAGGTATCCTTCTGACATGCTTTCAGAATGGAGCATCTTAGGTATATTCTATGATGGTCTGTCTGAATTGTCCAAGATGTCATTGGACCACTCTACTAGTGGATCTCTTCATCTGAAGAAAACACCTGCAGAAGCCCAGAACTCATTGACATGGTTGCAAATAACCAATTCATGTATACTTCTGAAAGAAATCCTGTGAATAATGGGATGACTCAGAAGAAAGGAGTTCTTGAGATTGACACTCTGAATGCCATATTAGCTCAGAACAAGATATTGACTCAGTAACTCAATATGATTTCTCAGAATCTGACTGGATTGCAAGCTGCATCCGGCAGTGCTAAAGAAGCCTCCCATGAAGGAGAGGTTTATGATCCTGAGAATCCTGGAATAGAAAAGGTGAATTACATGGGAGAATCCCATGGAAACACCTATAATCCTTCATGGAGAAATCATCCAAATTTCTCATGGAAGGATCAACAGAAGCCTCAACAAGGCTTCAATAATAATAATGGTGGGAGAAATAGGTTTGGAAATAGCAAGCCTTTTCCATCATCTTCTCAGCAATAGATAGAGAATTCTAAGCAGAGCCTCTCTGACTTAGCAACCATAGTCTCTAATCTAACTAAGACCACTCACAGTTTTATGACTGAAACAAGGTCCTCTATTAGAAATCTGGAGGTACAAGTGGGTCAGCTGAGTAAAAGAGTTACTGAAACTCCTCCTAGTACTCTCCCAAGCAGTGCAGAAGAGAATCCCAAAAGAGAGTACAAAGCCATAACTATATCCAAAGTGGCCGAACCTGGAGAGAGTAAAAAGACAGTGATTTCTAGTGAGGAAGACCTTGCTGGACGTTCACTGACCAATAAGAAGTTCCCTATTGAGGAACTAAAGGAATCTGAGGCTCATATAGAGACCATAGAGATTCCATGGAACTTAATGCTGCATTTCATGAGCTCTGATGAAGATTCTTCCTCTGATGAGGATAAAGATCTTGTTGAAGAGCAAGTTGCTCAGTATCTTGGAGCAATCATGAAGCTGAATGCCAAGCTATTTGGTAACGAGACTTGGGAGGATGGACCTCTATTGCTCATTAAGGAACTGAATACCTTGGTTCAGCAGAAATTACCTCAAAAGAAACCGGATCCCTGAAGGTTCTTAATTCCTTGCACCATAGGCACCATGACCTTTGAGAAGGCTCTGTGTGACCTTGGTTCAAGTATTAACCTCATACCACTCCCTATAATGGAGAAACTGCAGATCTTTGAGGTACAAGCTGCAAGAATCTCACTAGAGATGGCAGACAAATCAATGAAACAGGCTTATGGACTTGTAGAGGATGTATTATTGAAGGTTGAAGGCCTTTACATCCCTGCTGACTTCATAATCCTAGACACTGGGAAGGATGAGGATGAATGCATCATCCTTGGAAGGCCCTTCCTAACCACAGCAAGAGCTGTGATTGATGTGGACAGAAGAGAGTTAGTCCTGCAACTGAATGAGGACTACCTTGTGTTTAAGGCTCAAGGATCTTCCTCTGTAACCATGGAGAGGAAGCATGAAAAGCTTCTCTCAATACAGAGTTAAGCAGAGCCCCCACATTCAAACTCTAAGTTTGGTGTTGGGAGGCCACCATCATGCTCTGAGTGTTTGTGAAGCTCTATAAGAGCTCATTGTCAAGCTATTGACATTAAAGAAGCACTTATTGGGAGGCAACCAATCTTATTTATCTATGTTAATTATTATTTCATTTCATTTTCCATTGTTAGTTTATGTTTTCTTTAGGTTGATCACATGGAGTCACAAAAACAGTTGCAGAATTAAAGCAGAATCAAAAACAGCATCAAAAATAGCACACCTTGGAGGACAGGCTTACTGGCATTTAAACGCCAGTAAGGATAGCAGAATGGGCGTTTAACGCCCAGTCTGGTAGCATTCTGGGCGTTAAACGCCAGAATTGGCAGACAGACTGGCGTTTAACGCCAGAAAAGGGTGTCTGGCTGGCGTTAAACGCCAGAAAGGGGCATCAGCCTGGCGTTTAACACCAGGAAAGGCAGCAGAGCTGGCGTTAAATGCCAGAAATGGAACATAGAGGGCGTTTAAACGCTAGAAAGGTGCAAGGACCAGAATTTCTTGACACCTCAGGATCTGTGAACCCCACAGGATCCCCACCTATCCCAACTCACTCTCTTTCCTTTTCACACCTTTCCATAACACTCTTCCCCAAAATAACCTCCACCAATCTCCTCTATTTCTCCTCCAAAACCATCATACAACCTACCTACCCCCACCCATTCAAATTCAAACCATCTCCCTACCAAACCCAACCCCTATTAAAAGAATTCCCTCTCCACTCCACTCCTATATAAGCCCCTCATCACTCCTTCATTTTCACACATCATAACCACCTAAAACCTCCCTTGGCCGAACCATTCACACACCTCCATCTCCTCCATTTCTTCTTCCTTTAACCCTTTCTTTCTTCTTTTGCTCGAGGACGAGCAAACCTTTTAAGTTTGGTGTGGAAAAAAGCTCTGCTTTTTGTTTTTCTATAACCATTAAATGGCACCTAAGGCCGGAGAAATCTCTAGGAAGAGGAAAGGGAAGGCAGTTGCTTCCAACTCCGAGTCATGGGAGATGGAGAGATTCATCTCAAAAACCCATCACTAGAAAGAGGATGGAGCAAACAAGAGAGCCCACTCATGGACCTCAACAAGAGCATGAGGAAGTCCCTCATCAAGAAATCCCTGAGATGCCTCAAGGGATGCATTTCCCTCCACACAACTATTGGGAGCAACTCAACACCTCTTTAGGAGAATTGAGTTCTAACATGGAGCAACTAAGAGTGGAGCACCAAGAGCACTCCATCATCCTCCATGAAATCAGAGAGGACCAAAAGGCCATGAGAGAGGAGCAACAATGGCAAGGAAAAGACATAGAGGAGCTCAAGAACTCCATTGGTTCTTCAAGAGGAAGAAGAAGCCACCATCACTAAGGTGGACCCGTTCTTTAATCTCCTTGTTTATTTTCTTTTCTGTTTTCGATTTTTATGCTTTATGTTTTGACTATGTTTGTGTCTTCATTACATGATCATTAGTGTTTAGTGTCTATATCTTAAAGCTATGAATGTTTCATGAATCTTTCACCTTTCTTAAATGAAAAATGTTTTCTGAAAAAGAAAAAGAAATACATGAATTTCGAATTCTATCTTGAAAATAGTTTAATTATTTTGATGTGGTGACAATACTTTTTGTTTTCTGAATGAATGCTTGAACAATGCATATTTTTGATAGTGAAGTTTATGAATGTTAAAATTGTTGGCTCTTGAAAGAATAATGAAAAAAGAGAAATGTTATTGATAAACTGAAAAATCATAAAATTGATTCTTGAAGCAAGAAAAAGCAGTGAAAAACACAAAGCTGGCAAAAAAAAAGGCAAAAAATAAAGAAAAAGAAAGAAAAAGAAAAAGCAAGCAGAAAAAGATAATGGCTCTTTAAACCAAAAGGCAAGGGTAAAAAGGATCCAAGGCTTTGAGCATTAATGGATAGGAGAACCCAAAGGAATAAAATCCTGGCCTAAGCGGCTAAATCAAGCTGTCCCTAACCATGTGCTTGTGTCATGAAGGTCCAAGTGAAAAGCTTGAGACTGAGTGGTAAAAGTTGTAATCCAAAGTAAAAAGAGTGTGCTTAAGAACTCTGGGTACCTCTAACTGGGGACTCTAGCAAAGCTGATGCACAATCTGAAAAGGTTCACCCAATTATGTGTCCGTGGCATTTATGTATCCGGTGGTAATACTGGAAAACAAAATGCCAAGGGTCACGGCCAAGACTCATAAAGTAGCTGTGTTCAAGAATCAACATACTAAACTAGGAGAATCAATAACACTATCTGAATTCTGAGTTCCTATGGATGCCAATCATTCTGAACTTCAAAGAATAAAGTGAGATGCCAAAACTATTCAGAAGCAAAAAGCTACTAGTCCCGCTCATCTAATTGGAACTAAGCTTCATTGATATTTTGAAGTTTATTGTATTTCTCTTCTTTTTATCCTATTTTTTTAGTTGCTTGGGGACAAGCAACAATTTAAGTTTGGTGTTGTGATGAGCGGATAATTTATACGCTTTTTGGCATTATTTTTAGGTAGTTTTTAGCATGTTTTAGTTACTTTTTATTATATTTTTATTAGTTTTTATGCAAAAATTATATTTCTAGACTTTACTATGAGTTTGTGTGTTTTTCAGTAATTTCAGGTATTTTCTGGCTGAAATTAAGGGACCTGAGCAAAAATCTGATTCAGAGGCTGAGAAAGGACTGCAGATGTTGTTGGATTCTGACCTCCATGCACTCAAACGCATTTTTTTAGAGCTAGAGATATCCAATTGGCGCGTTCTCAATTGGGCTGGAAAGCTAACATCTTGAGCTTTCCATCAATATATAATAGTTTATACTTTGCCCGAGATTTGATGGCCCAAACTGGAGTTCAACACCAGCCAGAGACCTTTTTCTGGGGTAAAATGCCAGAACTGGCACCAGAACTGGAGTTAAATGCCCAAACTGGCATCCAAGCTGGCGTTTAACTCTAGAAAAGGCCTATGCACATGTAAAGCTCAATGATCAGCCCAAGCACACACCAAGTGGGCCCCGGAAGTGGATTTCTGCACTATCTGCACTTAATTACTCAATTTCTGTAATCCTTAGTAACTAGTTTAGTATAAATACAAGTCTTTCCTATTCTATTGAGACTTTTATCATCTTATGCCATTTTTCACATTGGGAGGCTGGCCATTCGGCCATGCTTAGACCTTTTTCTCTTATGTATTTTCCAACGGTGGAGTTTCTACACCTCATAGATTAAGGTGCGGAGCTCTGCTGTTCTTCATGAATTAATGCAAGTACTATTGTTTCTCTTTCAATTCACGCTTACTTCTTCTCCAAGATATACTCTCGTACTTAATTCAATTAAGTCAGAATGAAGGGGTGACCCATGACAATCACCCACTATCTTCGTTACTTGCTTAGCCAAGATCCGCATGCCTGACAACAGAGCATTCGAATCCGTGAGATTAGAACCTTCGTGGTAGAGGCTAGAACCAATTGGCAACATTCCTGGGATTCGAAAAGTCTAAACCTTGTCTGTGGTATTCCGAGAAGGATCTAGGACGGGATGACTGTGACGAGCTTCAAACTCACGAATGTTGGGCGCAGTGACAGTGTGCAAAAGGATAGAGAGATCCTATTCCGACACAAGTGAGAACCGACAGATGATTAGCCGTGCGGTAGCTGTGCCTGGTATTTGTCATCCGAGATGAAAGATCCGACAGTTGATTAGCCATACAGAAACCGTACCTGGAGCATTTTCACTGAGAGGACGGATGGTAGCCATTGACAACGGTGATCCACCAATATACAGCTTGCCATGAAAGGGAGCACGCATGATTGGATGAAGACAATAGAAAAGCAGAGGTTCAGAAGCAACAAAGCATCTCCAAATGCTTATCTGAAATTCCCACCAATGAATTACATAAGTATCTTTATTTTAATTTACGTTTTATTTATCTTTCAATTATCAAAACTCATAACCAATTGAATCCGCCTGAATAAGATTTACAGGATGACCATAGCTTGCTTCAAGCCGGCAATCTCCGTGGGATTGACCCTTACTCGCGTAAGGTTTTATTACTTGGACGACCCAGTGCACTTGCTGGTTAGTTGTACCGGAGTTGTAAAAAGTGTGATCACAATTCCGTGCAAACCTCCACCTTGGGAAAGAACAAGTATCCCACACGGGAAAGGTACATCAAGAAATCTGCCACCACTGCGGATTCATTCAGAGATCCACCCACCCGAAGATAAAGAACTTCCTCATCCCACAGAGATACTGGGACTCGTACACGGGCATTGTGATCGATTATAACAACTTGAGCAAAAAGCTGAACGATAGCGAGAAGCTGAAAGGAAATTAAGAAAAGAGGTGCGACGACAAACAGAGTTGGAGAAAAAGCTCTCGATAATAGAGGCCGACATTAGAATTCGGAAAAATCAGCCCGAAAGAGAGGAAAGTCCTCTTAGAGGAGAGGACCCATTCATTGAAGAAATCATGCGAGCATGGGTTCCCAGGAACTTTAAAATTCTTGACTTGGATCTCTATGACGGAACGACCAACCTAAGACATCACCTTAGCAATTTCAAAAGTCAATTGTACCTCGTTGATGCATCCGATGCAACTCGTTGCAAGGCCTTCCCGATAATGCTGACCAAAGTAGCGATGAAATGGTTTGATAACATACCACCCAGGTCAGTGATTTGCTTTGCTGACCTGACAAGAAAGTTTCTGACCTGGTTTTCAATTCAGAAGGATAAAGTCAAACGTGCTCCAAGTCTCTTAAGGGTAAAATAAGAGGTCGGTAAAACACTCTGTGATTATGTGGAAAGATTCAACAAAGCTTGTTTGAAAATACAAAACTTATCTCCTGAGGCAGTGATAATAGGGTTGGTTAATGGCATTAGAGAAGGGTGACGGAGGAAAAATATCGGTAAAGATTTTCACAAAAATTCGCGTTACAAGTATAGCTCTAAACCGACAACTAAACCTCAGTCAATGTTTAAATTGTTTGTCACTTAAGCAAACCCAATAAAATTAACCGAAGTATTTAAACCTCGGGTCGTCTCTCAAGGAATTGCAGGGAAGTGTATTTATAATTGGTTATGGAAAAGTATTTTTGGGGTTTTTGTGATAAGGGACAAGTAATGTAAATAACAACGAAATAAAATAACAACTAAGAAAAGTCCCAGCAAGGATTGAGAATTGAAATTCCTATCCTCATTATCATCATCAATTGTGGTGGTAATTGCCTTTTACTTTCACTTAGTTAACCTCTAACAATGAAGGAAAGTCAAATGAGAAAAGTCAACTTAAGTTCATAAGTCCTAACCAAAGACTAGATTTAGTGAAGCCTAAGCCAACCAGCAAGTCTCAATCACCAATCAACAAAAAATTTTTGATAACTTAAGAGTCTCTAATTGATCAATCCAAGTTAAGAACATAAAAATCTAATTTAAAATCCAACCAAGCATTTTATCAAATACTTAGAAGGCATAAAATAAAAACATAGAAAATTGACAAGACATAGAAAATTCTAAGACTAACCAAAGCAAAGAAATAACCATAACAAAGCAATTGAACAATAATAAACAAACAACAACAAAGCCTTATCCCACTAAGTGGGGTCGGTTACATGAATCAAACGACTCCATTGTGCTCTGTCATGTATCATGTCTACAAAGAGACCGTTTACATGTAGATCTCATTTGACCACCTCATGGATGGTCTTCTTAGGTCTTCCTCTGCCTTTCGCCCTTTGTCCATCTTCCATCTCATCCACCCTCCTGACTGGATGTTCTATCGGTCTTCTTCTCACATGTTCAAACCACCTGAGATGCGATTCAACCATCTTTTCCACAATGGGTGCTACTCCAACTCTCTCCCTTATATCTTCATTCCTTATTTTATCCAATCGCGTATGACCACTCATCCATCTCAACATCTTCATCTCTTCCACACTCAGTTTATGTTCGTGCTCCCCTTTAGCCGTCCAACACTCTGTACCATAAAGCATAGCCGGTCTTATAGCGATGCGATAGAATTTACCTTTAAGTTTTAAAGGCACTTTTTTGTCGCATATAAAACCAGATGCACTCCGCCATTTTGACCAACCTGCTTGGATCCTATGATTTACATCCTGTTCAATCTCTCCATTATCTTGTATGATGCACCCAAGATACTTAAAACTTTTAACTTTTCGTAGGATGTTTTCTCTAATCTTCACCTCTATATTGGGGTTTTCCATTCTCAGACTGAACTTACATTCCATATATTCCGTCTTGCTACAGCTTATGCGCAGACCATACACTTCTAGAGCTTCTTTCTATAACTCCAACTTCTTATTTAGGTCTTCCCTTGACTCTCCCATAAGGACGATATCATCGGCAAAAAGCATGCACCATGGCACAGGCTCTTGGATGTACTCTGTGAGTACTTCCAAGACTAATGTGAAAAGGTATGGACATAAGGATGATCCCTGGTGTAATCCTATACCAATAGGGAATTCCTCTGTCACACCACCTTGAGTCTTCACACTAGTTGTGGCCCCATCATACATGTCTTTAATTGCCTGAATATATGCGATCCTTACTCTACTCTTTTCTAAAACCTTCCATAAGACCTCCCTTGGTACCCTATCATACGCTTTTCCCAAATCAAAAAACACCATATGTAGATCCCTTTTATTACTACGATACCTCTCCATCATCCTTCTTAATAGGTATATCGCTTCAGTGGTAGATCTGCCTGGCATAAATCCAAATTGGTTCTCTGTTACTTGTGTCTCTTTTCTCAACCTCCGTTCTATCACCCTCTCCCATAGTTTCATAGTATTACTCATAAGCTTAATCCCTCTATAGTTTTCGCAACTTTGTATATCCCCCTTATTCTTGTAGATAGGTACCAAGGTGCTCTTTGTCCACTCATTAGGCATCTTCTTTGACCTTAAAATCTCATTAAAAAGTTTGGTTAACCAGTTGATGCCTTTTTCTCCAAGACCCTTCCAAACCTCAATCGGGATATTATCAGGTCCTACTGCCCTGCCATTTTTCATCTGGTTTAGAGCCTCTTTTACCTCGAAGTCTCGAATCCTTCGATAGTAGTCAAAGTTTTGATCTTCTTCCCTTGTGCATAATCGACCAACGCTCGGAAGAGTCTTCTGTCCCTCATTAAATAACTCGTAGAAGTAGCTCTTCCACCTTTCATTAATCTTCTCCTCTTGAGCCAACACCTCTCCATCCTTATCCTTTATGCACTTAACCTGATCCAAATCTCTCGTTCTTCTTTCCCGACTCTTTGCAATTATATATATACATTTTTCTCCTTCTTTCGTGCCCAAAGACTGGTAGAGACCCTCATATGCTCTTGTTCTTGCTTCACTTACAGCCACTTTTGTCTCTTTCTTAGCCGCCTTATATTTTTTCCAGTTATCTGCATTGCGGCATAAAGACCACTCTTTAAAGCACTCCCTTTTTATCTTTATCTTTTCTTGTATACTCGCATTCCACCACCAGGACTCATTGTCTCTTGGTCCTATTCCTTTAGATTCACCAAAACTTTCTTTTGCTATTCTTCTAATAACTTCTGCCATCTTCCTCCACATCTCTTCCGCACTTCCGTTCCCATCCCACTTTGCCTCTTCTCCTACCCGTCTTAGGAAGCTTCTTTGTTCCTCACCTTTCATCTGCCACCACCTCGTCCTTGGGTTCTTCGTATGATGTCTTTTTCTCAACTTTTGCTCAACGCAAAAATCCATGACGAGCACCCTATGTTGTGTTGTCAAACTCTCTCCCGGGATAATTTTACAGTTAATGCAAAATTTTCGGTCGACTCTCCTCAACAAGAAGAAGTCGATTTGAGAACTTGTCATGCCACTCTTATAGGTTATAAGATGTTCGTCTCTCTTTTTAAAACATGTATTTGCGATGAGAAGATCAAAGGTTGAGAAAAAGTCCAAAATAGTTTTACCCTCGGTATTGATCACCCCGAAACCATGGCCTCCGTGAATGCTCCCATATCCAGTCACTCCTCTCCCAAAATGGCCATTTAAATCTCCTCCTAAGAAAATATTATCTCCCAAAGGTATGCCTTGAACCAAACTCTCTAGATCCTCCCAAAACCTTATCTTGTGTTGTTCGTCCGAACCCACTTGCGGTGCATAGGCGCTAATCACATGGAAAGTACCTTTCTCCACCACAAGTTTTATAGAGATGATCCGATCTCTCACCCTCTTGACATCCACTACGTCCTTCTTCCACTGCTTATCCACAATTATTCCAACCCCATTCCTATTCTTCACCTTTCCTGTATACCAAAGTTTAAAACCAGAAGTATCCAACTCCCTAGCCTTTGCACCAACCCATTTTGTTTCCTGTAGGCACATAATGTTAATCTTCCTCCTTGTCATGGTGTTTACCACCTCCATGGACTTTTCTGTTAGAGTGCCTATGTTCCATGTCCCAAATCTCAACCTTCTGTCGCTTCGACCCTTACCTTTTACTTTGTGAACTAGCTTATTTACCCTCGTCCGTTCACAAAAACACGAGAACCCTTGCTCATTTAACACTACATCCGGACACCGATGCAGTGGCTCTTGCTTTGACACTGTACTCGAGCCATACAGCGCGTTGCTTTTGGGCAACGACCTAGCTTTAGTGCAATAATGTCTTTGATTCATGTCATGGGGGTTCGACTATATTTTTATGTTGGTTGTCGAAGACCTAACACAACCCTCCTCCTTTATCCGGGCTTGGGACCGGCTATGTACCGCAAGTGTAACATAGGCGGAGTTAATTGAACAATAATAAACATGAAATATAAATTGCATTAATGAAAATTGAGAGTAACACATGAACTCTTAAATTAAGAAAGCAAAATAAAGGAATCAATGAGAGAAGTAAATAACCAAAGTACTAGAACAAATAAAAGTAAGAGAAAACTAAATTAAAGGAAGATTGAACCTGAACCTAAGGAGAAATTGGAAGAAGAAACCCTAAACCTAGAGAGAGGAGAGAACCTATCCCTCTAGAAAACTACATCTAAAACCTAAAATTGTGTGAATGAAAGTGTGAATGATTCAATGACCCCTTCCAGCTTCACTCTGCAGCCTCTAATCAGTATTTTCGGGCCTGAAACAGGGTCCAAAGCAGCCCAGAAATTGCCCCAGCATTTTCTGTAATTGCAGCACATGACGCTCGTCACACGTACGTGTCCGCCACGCGTACACGTCGCTGAACAAATCCCTGGTCACGCGTACGCTTCATCCACGCGTACGCGTCATCCACGCGTATGCGTCATCTACGCGTACGCGTCGCTTGCCTGATGCGCTGATCACGTGTACGCGTCGCTGCCAGCTTCTCCAAAATTCAATTTCTTGTGTTCCATCCACTTTTGCGTGCTTCCTTTCCATCCTCTAAGCCATTCCTGCCCTAGAAAACTTGAAATCACTTAACACATATATCACGACATCAAATGTTAATAAGAGAGGATTAAAGATTAGTAATTTTAAGGCCAAAGAAGCATGTTTTCAATCATAGTACAAAATTAGGAAGGAAAATGTAAAACATGCGAATTATATGCATAAGTGTAAGAATAATGGATAAAATCCACTCAATTCAATACAAAATAAACCATAAAATAGTAGTTTATCAATCTCCCCACACTTAAACATTAGCATGTCCTCATGCTAAGCTCAAGAGAAGCTATAAAGGAGTGAAGAGGAATGGTAGAATTTATGAAATGCAGCCTATCTATATGAATGAAACTAAATGAAAAATGCTTTTACCTACTTGGTTAAAAATAAATCAAATTCTCCAAGAACAAATATGAACTGGATTCCACTAGTTCGAATCATAGAATGAAGTACAAATAAACTTGCAAGAAGAAAGCTCGTGAAAGCCGGGAACAAAGAATTGAGCAACGAACCCTCATCGGAAGTGTATACACTCTAATCGCTCAGGTGTTTAAGGTTCGATTCTCTCAATTCTCTACTAACTTTGCTTTCTAAGGCTTGCTCTTCTTATACCAATCAACAAAAATTTAATGCACAAATACACATATCAAGAGGTCTTTTAAGGGTTGTAATGGGGTTAGGGTCAAGGTAGGAATGTATTTGGTCAAGTGGACTAAAATCTGAATCCTTGATTAACCTAAACTTCTCACCTAACCTAAGACATTCCAAGTCATTACAATGCAAAACCTACTACCCATTGATTATTTTTGTCACAAGTTCATGCACCTTAATGTCTTTTGAATACAAATTATATGCATTAATTTAATTATTTCACTTGGGGGCATTTTGTCCCCTTTTTATATTTTTTTTCTTTTTTTTCATTTTTTTTCATGCATATGATTAAGGTGTTGAATGCAAGAATATATGCTCAACTATTTTTTTTCACATTTTTACTAGAATATACAACATCCAATTCCCAAACCAAACGTTTCCAAACCCAATTTTCCCACACTTAAATCATGAACACTCTCACTACTCTAAGCTAACCAAGGATTCAAATGAAGGACATTATTGTTTTTCGCTTCGAGTTAGTGATGAGCTAGAGTGAAAAATAAATGGGATAAAATAGGCTTAAGATTGGTTTGCAAAGGATGATAAAAAGGTTAATGCCATATGGGTATGTGAGCTATAGTGAACAAAGGCCTCAATCACATAAGTGCATGCATACATCAAAAAATGGAAATATAGAATCAAGCAAGACAAAGATCATAATTTTAGAGAGAACAACATACACCAAAACAAAGTATTGGTTGGTGAAATGCAACCAATCAAATAGGTTCAAAATCTTACTGGGTTTTGTGTGTTCGAGCTCTAAAACATATTCCAAAATGAATTCTTCAAACAAGTTTAACAAAAAGTTTAATTCGAATTAGTGAAATGCTATAAAATAGTTTCTTGGAAAAGAAAATATTACTTCAACCAAGTAGTAGCTAAATACAAGCAACTAACGGACCATGCAATCTATCATGCAATGCAACAACTCAGTAACAAAGAAAACTAAACATTGGTGTTGAAAAGAAAGTAACTAACCTACAAAAGTCGGTATCGACTCCCCACACTTAAAGATTGCACCGTCCTCGGTGCATGCAAAGATATGCAAGTGGACGGGTGATGGAGGAAAAATGTCGGTAAAGATTTTCACAAAAATGTCGCGTTGCAAGTATAGTTCTAAACCGACAATTAAACCTCAATCAATATTTAAATTTCTTGTCACTCAAGCAAACCCAATAAAATTAACCGAGGTATTTAGACCTCGGGTCGTCTCTCAAGGAATTGCAGGGAAGTGTATTTATTATTGGTTATGAAAAAGCATATTTTTGGGGTTTTGGAATAAGAGACAAGAAATGTAAATAACAAGGAAGTAAACTAACAATTAAGAAAAGTCCTAGCAAGGATTGATAATTGGAATTCCTATCCCCATTATCATAGTCACTTGTGATGGTAATTGCCTTTTGCTCTCACTTAGTTAACCTCTAACAATTGAAGGTACGTCAAGTGAGCAATTCAATTTGAGTTCACAAGTTCTAATCAAAGACTAGAGTTATTGAAGCTCAAGCCAACTAGCAACTTTTAATCACCAACCAACAAGAGGCTTTGACAATTCAAGAGTCCCCAATTTACTCAATCTAAGCTAAGAACATAAAAATCTAATTTAAAATCCAACCAAGCATTTTATCAAACACTTGAAAGGCATAAAATAAAAATATGGAACTAACAAGACATAGCAAAATCTAAAACTAACCAAAGCAAGAGGAAACAATAACAAATTAAAGAAAACAAATATAAACATGAAAACATAAATTGCATTATATGAAAATTGAATCTAACATGAAGAGTTCATAAACTAAATTGGAAAAAATAGAGAAATCAACAAGTGGAGATAAACTAAGATGCTAGAATAATAGAATGTAGAAGAGAAACTAAATTAAAGCAAGATCAAATTCTGAATTGAAAAAGGAATAAAACAAAGACCCTAAAACCTAGAGAGAGGAGAGAGCCTCTCTCTCGCTAGAAAACTACATCTAAAACCAAATATTATGTGAATGAATGTTGAATGATTGATTCCCCCATCCAACTCCACTCTACAGCTTCTAATCAGTATTTTCGGGCCTGAAGCTGAGTCCAAAGTAGCCCAGAAATTGTCCCCAGCATTTTTTGTAAATTGCAGCACGTGACGCTCGTCACGCGTACGTTTCGGCCACGCGTACGCGCCGTTTGAACAAATTCCTGGTCACGCGTATGCATTGTCCACGCGTGCGCATCGTTGGTCTTTTTCATTGTCCACACGTAGGCGTCAGCCACGCGTGCGCGTCATATGTTTTCTGCACAAGTCACGCGTACGCGTCATCCACGCGTGCGCGTCGCAACCAGCTTCTCAAAACTTTAATTTCTTGTATTCCTTCCACTTTTGCATGCTTCTTTCTCATCCACTAAGTCATTCCTACCCTAGAAAACCTGAAATCACTTAAAAAACGTATCACAGCATCGAATGGTAATAATAGAGGATTAAAATTAGCAAATGTAAGGCCAAAGAAGCATGTTTTCAATCATAGTATAAAATTAGAAAGGAAAATGTAAAACATGCGAATTATATGAATAAGTGTGAGAATAATGGATAAAATTCACTCAATTCAATACAAAATAAATCATAAAATAGCGGTTTATCAATCTCCCACACTTAAACATTAGCATGTCCTCATGCTAAGCTCAAAAGAAGTTATAAAGGAGTGAAGAGGAATGGTAGAATTTATGAAATGCAGCCTATCTATATGAATGCAATTAAATGAAAAATGCTTTTACCTACTTCGTTAAAAGTAAATCAAATTCTCCAAGAACAAATATGAACTAGATTCCACTAATTCGAATCATAGAATGAAGTACAAATAAACTTGCAAGAAGAAAGCTCGTGAAAGCCGGGAACAAAAAATTGAGCATCGAACCATCACCGGAAGTGTATACACTCTAATCACTCAAGTGTTTATGGTTCGATTCTCTCAATTCTCTACTAACCCTACTTTCTAAGGCTTGCTCTTTGATGAATCCATATTTGATGATGATTTTTGGTTGAAATTGAATGGATTTCATCATTTATACTTGCACTTATTCCCTTAAATAGCATGCTTTTGAACTTTCCTCCTAATTTGTGCTTGATTATGAAAACATGGCCTTTTGTGCCTAATTTGATTAATTTTATCCCATTTGTCTTCCATTCGATGCCTTGATATTTTTTGTGAGTAATTTCAGATGTATAAGGTAGGAATGGCTTGGAGAGAATGGAAGAGGAGCATGCAAAGTGGAGGAAGCATGAAGAATCAAAGGAGAAGAGCATAGCGATGTGTGTACGCACAGACTTTGTGTATACGCACAACCATCAGAGCAGAGCCACGCGTGCGCGTGAGCCGCATCGTGCGCATCGCGCGTCCATTCAAGCATCGCCTAGTGTGCGTGCGCACACGTCTGTGCGTACGCACAGGTGTCCGCACATTCCTTCATTAAAATTGCACGTGACTCGTGATTTTGGTGTATTGGAGGCCCATTTCTGAAGCCATTTAGCTCATAATGAAGGAAAAATGAAGAGAATAGCATAGCATAACATTAGGGTAGCTTAGGAGTAGTAATAGGAAGCTTTAGTATAGTTTTTCTTTAAGTTTTTCATCATCTTTATTAGGGTTTATACTAGGGTTTTTACATTCAAGTGCCATTTCCATTTTTGATCTTGGATTTTACTAGCTTCCATTGTAAGTATCTCTTTGTTACTACTTTTTATAGCTACATTGTTCATACTCTTTGTTATATTTCAAGTTATAGTTCAATTTTACTTCTCTTTTGCAATTTCAATTTCTTGTTGATGAATTTGATGATTGATGATTGTTATATGTTTTCTTGAGTTGTTATTGTTGATTGAGATCATTTGTTGCTTTTAGTTTCAAGCATTTTCTCATTTTTTCCCATGTTTAGTGTTTTTGTCCACCAAGTGCTTGACAAAATGTCAATTATAAGTTTGGGCTAGTTTCCTATCTCTTGGCTTGGGGAAAGTGAGCAATTGGGTTCCTAGAGTTGGAATGTCCAACATTTAGTTTCAATTCTTAGATTGTTAATTGTTCTTGTTCCCACTAACACTAATTTGTTGCTAAGGCAATTAGCAAGCAATTTAGGATTTGTGGGTTAAGAACACTTATGCTCATTTAACTTACTCTCCGATGTGAGGGTTAATCAAGTGAGATTAATCCATTCTATTTGACATAGTTGTGGTTCCAACAAGGAAAGGACCCTTAGCTCATTACAAGCCAAGATACCTTTTATGATTTAATTCTTTCATACACATTTACATTAATCCCTTTTATACCTTACTTGTCTATATTGCATAGTTAGTTTGTTAATTCCTTTATTAGTTCATTTATCACAATTTTGCATGTTCTTTTATTGTTTTATATGTTTATCTCTTCATTGAAACCCCCATGAGCATCATAACCAGAATTATACACTCATTGGTCTCAAGTGTCCTTGGGAGACGACCCGGGAACTAAATACTCCCAGAATTGAATTGGTTTTTAATAGTGACATCTCTTTAAATTCAAAGTTTGGTGTTGGTTGATTGTGGGTTGGGAACTATACTTGCAACGGAGAAAATTCTATTTTTTTGAGAGAAATTCCTAACCCACTTTTGGCCGCGCACCAAGTTTTTGGCGCCATTGCCGGGAATCCAGTTTAAGTGCAATGAGTGCTATAATTTTGGTTGTTGTAAATATGTGAATAGTATGAATATTTGGTTTTTCTTTGCTACTTGGCACTAATTGATGGATGGCGCCTCTATCTAAGTAGTGGTAGTAACTAACATTCTTCTTTGTTTAGTTCTAGGTAAATAGATATAATTAGAGTATATATTCAATTGTCTATTACTTCTATTAATATTGTTGCATTTTATCTTTCCTTTTCATCATGAGTTATCACCCTTTTAGCTTGGAGTCTAGTTGCTATCATGTTGTAGGGGGTAGCAATTCCAACATTGGTTCACATCGAGGTATGGGAGGCCAATTCGAGGGAGGGTCACACTCAAGTAATTCTTGGCAACGAGGACCTTTGCAAGGACCCTATGATTCTAATGTCTATCAACCTCTCACACCAAGTGGAACACATCATCCTTACAATTTTTCCCATCCATATTTTCATACTCCATGCCCCCTACATGAGACACAACCATTATACTCTCAAGCCCCTTTACCATTCCTACCACCAACTTCTTCTCAACCAACCTACCCACCACCATATTTTGGACAACCTAGCTTTCATCACCATCCCACTCACATCAACCTCCCTTATGAAGAGCATAACTTTCAAGCCCTCATCCAAGAACAGCGGAAATTTCAAAGAAAACAAGATAATTGCATGGAAACTCTTGCCGAGGTCTTGTCCCGTCTAACACCTCCTCACTCTACCCCTAGAAACCTTGCTCCTCCACAACTTGGGACGCCTAGTGATCCACCCTTGCCGCCTCCATCAACTTTAAAGTCTAGCATTGATGCTATAACCCCAAAGGGAGGCGAGCCAGTTGAAGAGATAAACTCTCAACCCACTCTTTCTATGGAGGGATCCATTGATGGGGGTGAGAACTTTTTTGAGAGCAGAAGAGAGGATGAACTCAAGGTAGGCAACCGCCATGAGCTCCAAAAAAGTCCAATTGATGAAGAAAGTTCAAAAGAGGGAGAACTTGAGGATGTAGAAGATAAAAGTACCTCACTAATTTCCCAAGACCAAGAGGATAGGCTACCACACCAAGAAGCAAGGGAAGATTTGAAACTGCTTCCACCCCATGTTAAATATGCATTCCTTGATAAGGAGCACAAATTTCCGGTGATAGTGTCAACCGATCTTTCCAATCAGGAGGAGCAACAACTCCTTGAGGTTATCCGAAAGTATAAGAAGGTGATTGGATGGAGCCTAAGTGACATTGTGGGAATAAGCCCTCAAGTGTGACTTCATAGGATTTTCTTAGAAGAAGGTGCTAAGCCGGCCCGGCAACCACAAAGACGGCTAAACCTCACAATCCTTGATGTAGTCAAGAAAGAAGTAACTCGCCTCTTGGAAGTGGACATCATTTATCCCATTTCAGACAGTGAGTGGGTAAGTCCGGTCCAAGTAGTGCCGAAGAAATCCGGAGTAACCATGGTGAAAACGGAAAGTGGAGAGCTCGTTGCAACCCGGATTCAAAATACTTGGCGAGTGTGCATTGATTACCGCCGGCTGAATCAAGCAATGCGGAAGGACCATTATCCGTTTCCGTTCATTGACCAAATGTTAGACCGCTTGGCAGGTAAATCCCATTACTGCTTTTTAGATGGATATACGGGGTACTTCCAAATTCATATAGCTCTTGAGGATCAGGAGAAAACTACCTTTACTTACCCCTTTGGAACGTTTGCATATAAAAGAATGCCGTTTGGCTTATGCAATGCATCGGCAACGTTTCAAAGGTGCATGACAAGTGTTTTCTCAGATCTTTTGGAGGATTGCATGGAAGTCTTCATGGACAATTTTAGTGTTTATGGTAGCTCCTTTGATGCATGTTTAGGGAACTTAGCTCGGGTACTAGAACGATGCACCAATACTAACCTTGTATTGAACTTTGAAAAATGTCACTTTATGGTGAAACAAGGTATAGTGTTGGGTCATATTGTATCTAAAGACGGAATCTCCGTTGGCTCGGCTAAGATCGATGTCATTTCAAGTTTATCTTACCCCTCATCGGTGAGGGAGATCCATTCCTTTCTTGGTCATACATGTTTTTACCACCGCTTTATCAAGGATTTTAGCAAAGTTGCTTTACCCCTCTCTCGCCTACTTCAAAAGGATGTGGAATTTCATTTTGATGAGGATTGAAAAAAGGCTTTTGACAAACTGAAGGAAGCATTGACCACAGCTCCTATTGTGCAAGGCCCAAATTGGAATCAACCTTTTGAGATCATGTGTGACACCTCGAATCACGCCGTAGGTGAGCGCTAGCACAGCACGATGGTAACGCTCCTTACACTATAGCATATGCTTCAAAAACCTTAGATTTGGCCTAGTCGAATTACACCACCACCGAAAAAGATCTCTTAGCTATTGTTTTTGCACTAGATAAGTTTCGACCTTATTTTCTAGGCTCTAAAGTAGTGGTGTATTCGGACCATGCCGCTTTTAAATATTTGCCAAAGAAGAAAGAGTCAAAGCCTAGGCTCATTAGGTGGATTTTACTTTTGCAAGAATTTGACTTGGAGATCAGGGATAGAAGTGGGTCCCAAAACTTGGTAGCTGACCATTTGAGTCGGCTTCAACATTTAACCCCAGATCCCACTCCTATCAATAACTCATTTTCCTTAGATACCTTGCAAGCAATATCCCAAAGTACCCCTTGGTTTGCCCCGATTACTAATTACTTGGTCGCTCCGTTTTCCCCCCACAATTTTTAAAGCATTAAAAAGATAAATTGAGAAGCGATGCTAAGTATTATCTTTGGGACGATCCACATCTATGGAGGCGTGGGGCAGATCAAGTAATTAAAAAATGTGTGCCGGAATCTGAGTTTCATTCTATCCTTCATATTTGCCATTCATCTGAGAGTGGGGGTCACTTCGGCCCACAACGAATAGCAAGGAAGGTTCTAGACTGTGGATTCTGGTGGCCTACTTTATTTAGGGATGCCAACCAATTTCGCAAATTCTATCATCAATGCCAGAAATCTGGAAATACCTGGCAAAGGGATGAGATGCCCCAACAACCGATGATTTTTTGTGATATTTTTGATGTTTGGGGCATAGACTTCATGGGGCCATTTTCAAATTCCAATTAGTTTGTGTACATTTTGTTAGCCATGGATTATGTCTCAAAATGGGTGGAAGCAACTCCTACCCATTGCGATGACGCTAATACCATTGCTTCATTTTTGAAAAATAACATTATTTGTAGAGTTGGGTCGCCACGAGCAATCGTGAGCGACCAAGGAACACATTTTTGCAACAGGAAAATTAAGGCGTTGATGAAAAAGTACGGGGTCATTCACAAAGTTTTCATAGCCTATCATCCTCAAACCAACAGGCAAGCGGAAGTGTCAAACAGGGAGATCAAGAGAATCTTAGAGAAAGTGGTTAACCCACAAAGAAAGGACTGGAGTTCCAGATTGGGAGATGAATTATGGGCATATAGGACCGCTTACAAAACTCCAATCGGAATGAGTGATTTTTGTATTGTTTTTGGGAAGCCTTGTCATCTTCCAGTTGAGATCCAACATAGAGCCTATTAGGCGGTGAAGAATTGCAATCTGGACTTAAAAGGAGCGGGAATGGAACGTAAACTCCAATTGGAGGAATTAGAATGTCTTAGGTTAGAAGCATATGAGAATGCTCAGTTCTACAAGGAAAAAGCTAAGACATTACATGACCAAAACATTAGGAGGAAGAGTTTTAAGATAGGTGATGAAGTGCTTGTGTACAATTCGAGGTTGCGATTGATGCCCGGGAAATTAAGATCTAGGTGGGACGGTCCATTTAAGGTGGTGGATGTCAAGCCTTATGGAGTAGTGGAAGTGATTCACCCTATCAATGGGATCAAGCTCAAAATCAATGATCACAGGGTGAAACTCTATCGCACTCAACCCAAGAATGCCAAAGAGTTGGAGATTTTCCTCCTTAGAGAAGTCTCAAATTGATCAATGAAGCCATGCAAAGTCCAACTTAGGACTTTAAAGCAAAGTACTTGGTGGGAGACACCCCACCATGGTAACATTGTTCCAACTATATCCTTTGTTTATAGCTTTTTGAATTAGTTGCCTTCTTGTGATATGATGATTAGCTTAGGTTTCGTTTGATATTTTTTTTGAGTTAAATAAGTTGAATTGCTTGTGGATCATGAATTTGTGAATGTTTGTACGATTTGGGGTTGATATGTTGATGCACTAAGGGTTGGTACCTTAGTTTTGAAAAGAAAATTTTTGTAAAACAAGGCATCTGTGCGTACGCACCCTGCTGTGCGTGCACACACAACTGTGTTTTTCACCATCTGTGCGTGTGCACGAGCTTGTGCGTCCGCATACCCCTTGCAGTGCCCTTTGGTCGCAGTGCCAGCACAGTGTAACGACCCAGCTTCCAGAACGTCATGATCGTACCAAAAGTAAGGCGTTACTAACCTGCTTTCCTTTATTAACTATTTACTATTGAGCCTTTAGTTCGATATCGCGACTTAGTTTCATATAAAATTCCAGAAAAATTTTGCTTTTATTAATTAAAATCATATAGCAAACATCACCCAGTAATAATAATCACATAATTATTAATAATAATAAATATTATACAAAAGAATTTAAATAAAATTCAGGTACAACTCCTATCCCTCTGCATAAAATAAAAACTAAAGCTACAAAGACGAGGGAATTCTATGAAAGAAACTCAAGTCATAAACTTAACTCATAAATAAGTTCTATAATCGCCCGCAGCTTCAAAATGAGTCTTCGAACCTGTGTCACTGAAAGGGTGGAAGATTTTGGGGTGAGAACAAACCACACATTCTCAGTAGGAAATGGGAATGCCGTAAAAGTAATGATTAACATGCAAATAATTAACATACTCAAGGAAACTATATTTTTATCAAACCTTTTTGAAAATACTTTTGGTTTTACCTAAACTCAAACAAATTCTAAATATGAAACTAGTCACATTAACCATCTATCAGTCACATAATTAATTCTCAATCAAAATATCAATTCTTAATCAATTTAATACATTCACAAACTAATAGTACAAGCAAGAGATTCAGTTCAACATACAAACAAGTCACAGCAAGACAAACAGCACAATCACAGGGAAGTACAATGAGCAAACCCAATCAAATGCAAATGCGCAAACAAGGATGATGCATGTCTAGCCCTAGTGCAGGTAATGAGCTCATTTGTCGGTTTCTACCCTTTCCCGACGTAACCCGAAGCAGTTGAAACGGCTATGGCTTTCCAATTGGCTATACCCCTGTGTACAGGAAATAACCCTTCTGCCACCACAGGGTCCACTGCACGCAGGAAATAACACATCTGTCACTGCAGGGATGTATGCCGACACACCTTCTGTATACAGGAAATAACCCCTCTGCCACTACAGAAATGGAACAGGTGGTCACGGTACTTCTGTAGCAGGAAATAACTCCTCTGCCTTACAGAAATAAAATATGGATCTGTACCGCAGGAAAGCGTTCTCAGTGGTCGCACCACTATCTATCTGACTGCCTTCATGCAGTAGATCATCATACAAGTATATCCGGCGTTGCCTTAACGCAACAAATGAATAAACACATCTCTTGGGTTGCCTCAAGCAACAAATGACCTTTCAACAGGTCCTCTGCTTTTTATTCTCTTTTATAATCATAAATACGTAAGCGGGACAAAACCCACATCCTTGCCAACAATTCCATAAACTGAATACCTTTCCTCAAGAGAATCAGTGTAATTATCATCATAAGTTATCATTCTCGTTATTCATCTCTAGTTACATATTCTTATACAATATCTCTCTCTTTCTTTATTCAATCATGTTGTACAAACTTTACGACTTCCACTTTTGCAACCTCTTAACTCGAACCAATTTTAAAATATTTTCTAGTATAATTTTCTTTCAAAAGACTCAAGAAAATCATTTATTTTAAATTCATTAAACACTTTTGAAAACATAACCTCTCATTAGAAGTAATCAAATAAAACTCTTTCTCAAGTTTACTAACTTCCCAAAGACTCAAAAATAATCTCTCTTTACTATTCAAATTCAAATATTATTATTTCACCAAACTTCTAAAAAGATAATCCTTTATTTCAAACCTAAAACATAACTCCTTTCATATTAAATCAAACTCGAAACATAATTATTTCTATTCTTAATAAATCAACTCAAAATGGAATCCTTTTCGTATAAATCCAGCTTAAACATAATATTTTTTTCTCAATGAATAAAACTGAAAAACATAATTCATTTCTTTTCTTAGTAAATCAAAAACAAATAATATAATCTTCCAAATTCAAATCTTTTAAAATAACATTTCAGACAAGGCCTCAATTTTTATAAAATTTCGGTAGCACCTCCCCTAAAACTCAGATTTAACCACCCTTACGGGTTCCCTCTTTCTCAACAATTTCTCTACCTTTTCTCAACAAGTATCAAATTAAAGGTTCTTAATCAATCAGAAAATCCACAATTCGCAATTCCCACATAATCCATCAATCCAACTTCAAACTCATCAATTCATAAATTATGTTAACCAAAAGACTAATAGTTCCTCATTCCCAAATATTCAAACACATTATCACCCAACTTAACCAGAATTTTAGCAACGTTGACACCAAAACACACAAAAATATGTATTATTCACAAAATCTTGGTTCTCCTATAATCAACTATTATGTTCACCCAAGAATTCAGCTTCATATAGTTTCCAATCATTACAAATTATCTTTATACTTTTTTTAAAATAACTGCATAAGTTACAATTTATATTTTAAGGAATTAATTTAACAATTGATTTACGTTCTCTTTACAATTCACAAGTTCAAACCTAGCTTATCAAAAATCAATTCAACATCCAATGTATTGCCTACAAGCAAAATCAGAATCTCCAGCAAATGTTCACCAAGCAATCCTCAATTCACATATTGCTATAATCAAAACACAAACATAACGTACTCATAGCTAGCCCAACTAATCAGGATTAAGTAAAATAATCAAACTACTGATCATTATCATAACAACCACAAAAGTAGTCACAGTTCACAGCCACAACCAGAATCAATAAATCATAACACAGAAAATTAGTCCAGCCTTTACAGAATTATTTATATACCCTTAAAGTTACTATATTATTTCAGAAAATCAGGTTCTCAAGACAGTTTAATCCTTTAAGTTCTAATCCTTCAATAACCACCAAAATAAATTTTAGCCAGTCACAAGTCAATTTCACAGCCATTCCAATACATTAGATAACTAAAATCAATAGCAAGCACTTATTCTCAATAATCAGAATATAGCCACAACTTAACCAATTTAGAATAATCACATAAAATTAGAATTTTCAATAATTACATCAAAATCAAAAAACCAATACCAATCACAGCCTCAACCAGAATTAATCTTATCAATTAATCAATTAATCAATCACTCACAACAAGAACACCCAATGATATTCACAGCCACACTCTAAAATCAATAAATTAATTGAAATACTAGAAAATCATCTCAATACTAAACTTAATCCAAATTTCACAACCTCAAATCAATAAAGCTTATTCCTATCAATTAATCATAATTATGAATTATTTGCAATTACTCACTAAACCTCATTGGCATTCATAAGTTAAAACTGTTAATTTTGAAATAAATCCCCTACCTCAAAGTTGAAACTCGCAAAAATCACTAAACGCAGCTGCTCCATTAGCAGTTTCCAGCACCTATTTCCATGGTAGCAACAATGACAAGGTTAAACGCCTCTTCTCCTCTCCGATCTGGGATTCCAGAAGTAGCTGCCATTTTCAAATAGAGCCAGCAGCAACGTGAGGTGGTCACGACAGCAATCAAAAACGGTGAATTCAAAACAGATAAAAGGAATAATTATGGAAATTCAGGGCTAACTGAAATTAAGATAATAGCAAGAGTGTCTTACAACAATTAGAAGGTAATAACAGAACAAAAAAGCTGCGGCAGCGGTATGGGCAACTGCAACAGCAAGCTCGGATGGTGGCAAAGCAACTCCCTCCTCCATCACGTAATAGCGACGGTGGCAGAACAGCAACCCAGCAGCAGCGGCTCCTCCCGTGCGTCCTCTTCTTCCATCACTCAGCAATGGCGATACGTCTCCATGGAACGGCAGCGACGACGGAACACGAACGGCGACGGTGACGGGAGGCACAGCGACGCCTTCTTCCTTCCGCTCTAGGCTCGATCTCGTCTTCCTCCCCTCGTTCCTTCCGCGATGGTGTGGCTTTCCTCCGCGGCGAGCTCGCAGAAAACGCGATGCAACTCTCCTCTGTTTCTCTCTTCCTTCTTGGCGTGGGTGGATGGCACGACGGCGACGCTCCTCGCGGCTCCACAAACGGCAACGATGACTCTGATGGTGACGGAACGCGCGGCAGCGCAAACGGAGTTGAACGGTGGCAGTGCGACGATCACGGCAGCGGCGGGGCAGCAGCTCTTCCCTCTTTCTTTCCTCTCTGTTTCGCTGCTGCGTGAGTGTTACGTTGAAGGAAGGTGAGGGTGAGGTTGCAGCTGTGTGGTGTAGAGGAGGGGATTAGGGTTTCTTAATTTAGGAATTTAGGGTTTCTGAGTTTGATTTGGGAATTTAGGTTTAGGAATTAGGGATTTTATAAAGTAATATGGATAGATATGAATAGATATTTTGATAAAATTGGAGGGTAGAGTAATTTTAAAATCAAATATACTCTATTAAAAATATTTAAGAACATTATTTATCAACATATTGCTAAGTTCAATAAATTATTTCTAATTTACATTATAAAATGAACAAGTTAATTATATTTTGTAAAGTACAATTTAAATTCAAATATCAATTTTCTAGATTAAATCATACAAATCTCTATTATTTTTCTATCTCGAAAACTTTAATTTCAATTTATAAAATAACTAATAATAAAAATTGTACAAAAATATTAATTGACTTAAACTTAAAGTATTTATAAATATCAATCTAATCATTTTTAATAAAATCATTTTCTAGGAGTTCAAATTAATAACATAATTCATTTAAAATAGAATTTATTTAAATTAAATTATACAATTCTTCTTATTTTTCAATTATTAAAATTATAATTTTAATTATACCAAATATCCAATAATGATTATATAAAAATTCTAATTAATTTAAACTTCAATTATCATGAAACTCCATTTAATTACCTTTAGCAAAATAATTTTCTTAAAATAAATCACAAAGGCACGCCTCCAGCCACGCTTTCACGTGACTCTCTGTTCACTTTTCTTTTCTTCCTAATACACCTGTGACGCGGACGCGTCAGCGACGCTTACGCGTCGCGTGCGTGTTTTTTTTAAGGTAAAAAATGTAGAATGCAGATGCTTATGCAAAATTTATGAATGACCACTAATAAAAATGAAAATAAAATAAAACTAAGAATAAAAATGAAAGATCATACCATGGTGGGTTGTCTCCCACCTAGCATTTTTAGTTATTGTCCTTAAGTTGGACATTTGGAGAGTCCTTTGTTATGATGGCTTGTGCTTGAACTCATCCAGGAATCTCCACCAATGTTTGTGATTCTAATGGCCTCCGGGGTCCCAAACTTGGCGCAGAATGCCTTCAAGCAGGTTAAAGCAACTGACGAGGCCCCAAGAGTGTTGATTTCTAGACTGAATTCCGGGGTCCCAAACCTTGCTTTTGCACCCATCTTCTTGTTGATCATTAGTGTTCCAACCGGGTGGCAGGCAATCTAAATTCTCACTAAAGCAGCCAAACAACTTCCTAGACCCATTCAGTTGAGCTTTACACCAACCTTTGCATTTAAACTCTGAGCTTTCCACCATATTGAATCTTGCATGACGACTCCTACCACTAACCATCTCCCTCTTACTCTTAAAGCCACAAAGAGCTCTAAGCTGACCATCTGTTTCAAGCAAAGCATATTCAAGTGAGCTAATTAAGCTTAGAGATGAGAGATTTACCCACTTGAATGAAGGGATGGATGGTGATGGCTTTGGGGAAGAGGTCTCCAGCAACCTTGGCAAGGTGATTTCCAGCTTCATTTCCTTGGGCTCTTCTTTGACAACTTCCACCTCTTTGCAAGCTTCTTCAATTTCAATCTCTTCCTCTTGGTAGATTTCTTCCAATTCACTCTCTTCTTCATTACTTACCAAGGGCATAGGAGGTTGTGCTTCTTCTTCTTGAATCTCCATCTCAAGTCCAATAGGAGAGGATTCAATTGTAGATAAGAATTCATTAATGATTGAATCCATCTCTTGATCATCCCCTTCAAAGTCTTCAACTATGATATGCTTTGGAGGTTGTACACCCTCCTCAACATCAATTTAAAACTCCTTAGAAGGGGGCTCTATGACTTGAGTTTCCCATGGAGGTTCCGCATCTCCCGAGTCTTCAACTACTTCTTCCTCTTCAACGATCACGGCTTCCTCCAATTGTTCCAATACAAAGTCGTGCTGCTCACTGTCCACCGGAGTTTCTAGTGTCTCCTTCATGCTACGTTCTTCAGTAGATTCTCCACATGAAACCGTGGGGGTTTCTTGAGTGTTCAGATGTTGGGAAGCTAATTGATTTACTACATCAGTTAAGGCAGTCACTAATTCCAGTACATTCCTTTTCATCTTCACTTGCCCTTGAAAAAGACCACGAAGGATATCATCCATTAGAGATTGGGGTGGATATGAGGGTTCATTATTTTGGAGAAAGGGTTCATAATAGGAAGGTGGTTCTTCTTGATAAGGATATGGAGATGGTGAATATTGAGGTGGTGGTTCTGGGTGTGGTTCATATGGTGGTTGGTATGGTGGATACAGGTTAGGGTCATATGGTGGTGTTTGGTGGTAAGGGGCTTGTGAGTATGGTGGTTCAAAGTTGTGTTGAGGAGATGGTTCATAAGCATATGGCGGGGCTTGTTGGTAACTACAAGGGGGTCCACCATAGTCATCATTTTGGTATGCATCACAGAATGGTTGTTGGTTATAGTGCATTGGAGGGGGTTGTTGCCAAGAGGGTTGATCAAATCCTTGTGGCTCCTCCCATCTTTGATTCTTCCAACCTTGATACCTATTTTCATTATAGTTTCCATTCCTTACAATAACATTGGAACCAAACTTAAAGCGATGGGGGTGAGAACTCATAATAGCAAATAAAAATTAAAAACAAAAATAAAAACAAATTTAAATTAAAAGGTTATTGAAATTTAAATTTTTGAATTTGAAAATTAAAATTTGAATTTTGAATTTTAAATTTTGAATTTTGATTTTTGAATTTTAAATTTTGAATTTTGAATTTTGAAAAAGTCAACAATATAAGATAAAGATTTGAAAAAGATTTAAATTTTGAAAAGGTTTGATTTTTAAAATTTTAAATTTAAATTTTGAAATTTGAATTTTGAATTTTGGAATTTTAATTGAAATTTGAAATTTGAATTTGAAATAAGATAAGATAAGATTTTGAAAAAGATATGATTTTTGAAAAAAAGATTTGAATTTTGAAATTTAAAACTAAGATAAGATAAGATAAAAAAAATTTAAAATAAAAATCTAAAATTTTTTTTATAACTAAATAAAAACCAATAACCTCTTAATTTACGAAAAAGCAAAAATAAGAACAAAAATAAAAACAAATCAAAAAGCAAATATTTACAATAACCAATAATAAGGCACACGTTTGCAATTCCCCGGCAACGGCGCCATTTTGAGGAACAAAACTCTTGCGCGATCTAGAGTTTTCACAATAAATTCGCGTTGTAAGTATAGCTACTAGACCGACAAGAATTCCTTTCTTACAAAAGTTTTGTTTGTCACTTAAGCAAACCCAACAAAATTGATAACTGAGTATTTAAACCTCGGGTCGTCTTCTCAAGGAATTACAGGGAAGTATGACTTATTATTAGCTATGGAAAAGGTAGAATTTTGGGTTTTTAAAAGGTTGAACAAGTAATTTAATTGACAAGAAAAATAAATTAATAATTAATAAAACTCTTGGCAAGGTATGAGAATTTGGAATTTCTATCCTAGTTATCCTTATCAGATGTGATGAGAATTGGGTTTTAATCCCACTTAGTTAAGTCAAGTGGACTAATTAGCTTGATCCTCAAGTCCTAGTCAATCCTTGTGGGAAGACTAGCTTTAGAGCAATCTAGATCAATTAGTAATCTGTTAATTTCAACCACTGCTGAGTTTGACAACTCAAGTGTTACCAATTACTTAACCAAAGCCAAAAGGGAGAAAATATCTAAATTAAATTAAAAGCATTCATATAAATAAAGCAAAGCAAAGTCAAATCTGAAATACCTCAATTTATATTAAATAAAATATTCAAATCTAAATACGAAGAATTCATAAGCCAAATTGGTAACATGAGTCAGATACGAATAAAAGCATTAGAATAAATAAAAGTATAAAAGGAACATTGAACCTGAGAAGAAGTTGAAATCCTAAATCCTAATATAAATCCTAATCCTAATCCTAAGAGAGAGGAGAGAACCTCTCTCTCTAAAAACTACATCTAATCCTAAAACTATGTGAATATGAATGTATATGAGCTGATTTGTTCCCCCCCGATGAATGGATATATTCCCCCACTTTATAGCCTCTAATCTGTGTTTTCTGGGTCGAGAACTGGGTCAAAAATAGCCCAAAATTCGCTGGTTTCGAATTCAAACACGCTGATTTTCGCAGAAGTGACGCGTCCGCGTACATCACGCGGACGCATCACTTATTCTCAGGGAAACTATGGCAAATTATATAGCATTTCGAAGCCCCGAATGTTAGCTTTCCAATGCAACTAGAACCGCATCATTTGGACCTCTGTAGCTCAAGTTATGACCATTTTAGTGCGAGAGGGTCAGGCTAACAGCTTTGCAGTTCCTTCAACTTCTTGTATTCCTTCCACTTTTGCATGCTTCCTTTCCATTCTCCAAGCCATTCCTGCCCTATAAACTCTGAAATCACTTAACACACATATCAAGGCATCGAATGGTAATAAGATAAGATTAATATGCATAAAATCAGGAAGGAAAACGTAAAACATGCGAATTGTATGAATAAATGTATGAAAGATTGATAAAATCCACTCAATTGAGCACAAGATAAATGGTGCACGAATTGTAAATCACACTTTTCACAACTCGTACCACTAACCAGCAAGTGCACTGGGTCGTCCAAGTAATGCCTTACGTAAGTAAGGGTCGAATCCCACGGAGATTGTTGGCTTGAAGCAATCTATGGTTATCTTGTAATTCTTAGTCAGGATATCAATTATAATTATCAGTTTGGATTGCGAAAAATAAAAGAGCATGAATTAAATACTTGTTATGCAGTAATGGAGAATATGTTGGAGTTTTGGAGATGCTTTGTCTTCTGAATCTCTGCTTTCCCCTTGTCTTCTTCTTCACGCACGCAAGGTTCCTCCTATGGAAAGCTGTGTGTTGGTGGATCACCGTTGTCAATGGCTGCCATCCGTCCTCTCAGTGAAAATGGTCCAGGTGTGCTGTCACCGCACGGCTAATCATCTGTCGGTTCTCACTCATGCTGGAATAGGATCCATTGATCCTTTTGCGTCTGTCACTACGCCCAACCCTTGTGAGTTTGAAGCTCGTCATAGTCATTCAATCCCTGAATCCAACTCGGAATACCACAGACAAGGTTTAGACTTTCCGGATTCTCAAGAATGCTGCCAATGGATTCTAGCTTATACCACGAAGATTCTGATTAAGGAATCCAAGAGATACTCATTCAATTGAAGGTAGAACGGAGGTGGTTGTCATTCACACGTTCATAGGTTGAGAATGGTGATGAATGTCACGGATCATCACATCCATCATATTGAAGTGCGAATGAACATCTTAGATAGAAACAAGCGTGTTTGAATAGAAAACAGAAATAATTGCATTAATTCATCGAGACACAGCAGAGCTCCTCACCCGCAACAATGGAGTTTAGAGACTCATGCCGTCAAAGAGTACAAAGTTCAGATCTAAAATGTCATGAGGTACAGAATAGATCTCTAAAAGTTGTTTAAATACTAAACTAGTAACCTAGGTTTACAGAAAATGAGTAAACTATGATAGATAATGTAGAAATCTACTTCCGGGGCTCACTTGGTGTGTGCTGGGGCTGAGACGTAAGCTTTACACGTGCCTAGGCTGTTTCTGGAGTTAAACGCCAGGTTGTAACCTGTTTTGGGCGTTTAACTCCAACTTGTAATCTGTTTCTGGCGTTGAACGCCAGTTTGTGTCATCTAAACTCGGGCAAAGTATGGATTATTATACATTGCTGGAAAGCCGTGGATGTCTACTTTCCAACGCAATTAAGAGCACGCCATTTGGACTCTTGTAGCTCCAGAAAATCCACTTTGAGTATAGGGAGGTCAGAATCTAACAGCATCTGCAGTCCTTTTTCAGCCTCTAAATCAGATTTTTGCTCAGGTCCCTCAATTTCAGCTAGAAAATACCTGAAATCATAGAAAAACACATAAACTCATAGTAAAATCTAGAAATGTGATTTTTATTTAAAAACTAATAAAAATATACTAAAAACTAATCAAATCATACTAAAAACTATGTAAAAATAATGGCAAAAAGCGTATAAATTATCCGCTCATCACAACACCAAACTTATATTGTTGCTTGTCCCCAAGCAATTAAATACAAAGTAGGATAAAAAGAATAAAATATATAACGAATTCCAAAAACATATATGAAGATCAGTCTTAATTAGATGAGCAGGGCTATTAGCTTTTTGCTTCTGAACAATTTTGGCATCTCACTTTATCTATTGAAGTTCAGAATGATTGGCATCTATAGGAACTTAGAATTCAGATAGTGTTATTAATTCTCCTAGTTTAGTATGTTCATTCTTGAACGCAGCTACTTTATGAGTTTTGGCCGTGTCCCTAAGCACTTTGTCTTCCGGTATTACCACCGGATACATAAATGCCACAGACACATAATTGGGTGAACCTTTTTAGATTGTGACTCAGCTTTGCTAGAGTCCCCAATTAGAGGTGTCCAGGGTTCTTAAGCACACTCTGTTTTTGCTTTGGACCTCGACTTTAACCGCTCAATCTCAAGTTTTCACTTGACATCTTCACGCCACAAGCACATGGTTAGGGACAGCTTGGTTTAGCTGCTTAGGCCAGGATTTTATTCCTTTAGGCCCTCCTATCCACTGATGCTCAAAGCCTTGGATCATTTTTACCCTTGCCTTTTGGTTTTAAGGGCTATTGGCTTTTTGCTCTTGCCTTTTGGTTTAAAGATCTCTTCGCTTTTTCTGCTTGCTTTTTCTTTTTCTTTCTCTCTTTTTTTCGCCATTTTTCTTTTTTTTTTTCACAAGCTTTTGTATTCACTGCTTTTTCTTGCTTCAAGAATCAATTTTATGATTTTTTAGATTATCAACAACATTTCTCCTTTTCATCATTCTTTCAAGAGCCAATATATTTAACATTCATAAACAACAATATCAAAAGACATATGCACTGTTCAAGCATTCATTCAGAAAACAAAAAGTATTGCCACCACATCAAAATAATTAAACTATTTAAAATTTGAAATTCATGTACTTCTTTTTCTTTTTCAGAAAACATTTTTTATTTAAGAAAGGTGATGGATTCATAGGACATTCATATCTTTAAGACATAGACACTAGACACTAATGATCATGTAATAAAGACACAAACATAAATAAAGCATAGAGAATGAAAACAGAAAAAATAAATAGACAAGGAGATTAAGGAACGGGTCCACCTTACTGAGGGTGGCATCTTCTTCCTTTTAAAGAACCAATAGTGCTCTTGAACTCCTCTATGTCTCTTCCTTGCCTTTGTTGCTCCTCCCTCATAGCTCTTTGATCTTCTCTAATTTCATGGAGGAGGATGGAATGCTCTTGGTGCTCCACCCTTAGTTGTCCCATGTTGGAACTTAATTCTCCTAGGGAGGTGTTAATCTGCTCCCAATAGTTTTGTGGAGGAAAGTGCATCCCTTGAGGCATTAGTGGTTATGGAAAAACAAAAAAAAGCAATGCTTTTTCCACACCAAACTTAAAATGTTTGCTCGTCCTCGAGCAAAAGAAGGAGGAAAGGAGGAGATGGAGATGTGTGGTGGGTTCTGCCACAGGTGGGGGAAGTGTGTATGAAAAGGTGTGGCAGGTGGGGATCCTGTGGGGTCCACAGATCCTGAGGGGTCAAGGACTTATCATCCTTGCTCCATTGAGGCGTGCAAAAATGCCCTAAGTGTGCAATCCTGGCGTTTAACGCCAGATTGCTGCTTGTTTCTAGTGTTAAACACCAGCTTTTCTCCCTTTCTTGGCATTAAACGCCAACTTGATGCTCTGTTCTAGCGTTAAACGCCAGTCTGGTGCTTGTTTCTGGCGTTTAACACCAGCTTGATGCATCTTTCTGGCGTTAAATGCCAGTCTGATGCTTCTTGCTGGCGTTCAAACGCCAATAAGCTCTTCCTCCAAGGTGAGCTATTTTTAATGCTATTTTTCATTCTGTTTTTTTATTTTTCAGTTATTTTTGTGACTTCACATGATCATCAACCTAAAGAAAACGTAAAATAGCAATGGAAAATAAATAGATATAATTAAATAACATTGGGTTGCCTCCTAATAAGCGCTTCTTTATTGTCTTTAGCTGGACCTTGTTGAGCTTTTAATCTAGTCTCAGCTTTGAGCATTCTTGCTCAAGATTGCCTTCAAGATAATGCTTGACTCTCTGTCCATTAACAATGAACTTCTTATTAGAATCAATGTCTTGAAGCTCCACATAGCCATATGGTGACACACTTGTAATCACATATGGTCCCCTCCACCGGGATTTCAGTTTCTCAGGGAATAATCTGAGCCTAGAGTTAAACAGCAGAACCTTCTGTCCTGGTTCAAAGAATCTAGATGACAGCTTTCTGTCATGCCACCTTTTTGCTTTCTCTTTGTAAAGCTTGGCCTTTTCGAAAGCAGTGAGTCTGAATTCCTCTAGCTCATTTAGCTGGAGCAATCTTTTTTCTCCAGCTAATCTGGCATAAAAGTTTAGGAATCTGGTTGCCCAGTAGGCCTTATGTTCCAGTTCCATGGGCAGATGGCAGGCCTTACCATATACAAGCTGGTATGGAGAGGTCCCTATAGGAGTCTTGAATGCTGTTCTGTAAGCCCACAGAGCATCATCCAAGCTTCTCGCCCAATCCTGTCTACGGGTACTTACAGTCCGTTTTAAGATTCTTTTTAGTTCTCTATTAGAGACTTCAGCTTGCCCGTTTGTCTGTGGATGATATGGAGTTGCCACCTTGTGACTAATTCCATACCGGACCATAGCAGAGTAAAGCTGTTTGTTGCATAAGTGAGTGCCCCCATCACTAATTAGTGCTCTAGGGACACCAAACCTGCTGAAGATATGTTTCTGGAGGAACTTCAGCACTGTCTTAGTATCATTAGTGGGTGTGGCAATGGCCTCTACCCATTTGGATACATAGTCGACTGCAACCAGAATATAAGTGTTTAAGTATGATGGTGGGAAAGGCCCCATGAAGTCAATACCCCATACATCAAACAACTCAATCTCCAAGATTTCTTGTTGAGGCATGGCGTAACCAT
The DNA here is from genome assembly GCF_059453495.1 of Arachis ipaensis. Classification (NCBI taxonomy): domain Eukaryota; kingdom Viridiplantae; phylum Streptophyta; class Magnoliopsida; order Fabales; family Fabaceae; genus Arachis; species Arachis ipaensis. The sequence goes on from NC_142438.1 coordinate 70,301,427, forward strand.
GAGGCAGATTACCAGATCTCTGGCAACTGTCACAGTTACGTACAAACTCTCGGGAATCTCTATAGAGGGTAGGCCAGTAGAAGCCACATTGGAGGACCTTGGTGGCTGTTCGCTCACCTCCGAAATGACCTCCATATTGTGACCCATGGCAATGCCATAAGATCTTCTGTGCTTCTTCTCTAGGCACACACCTACGGATTATTCCGTTTGCAAATCTCTTAAAGAGATAGGGTTCATCCCACAAGTAGTACTTTGCATCAGTAATTAATTTTTTCTTTTGTTGCCTGCTGTACTCCTTGGGTATGAACCTTGCAGCTTTATAGTTTGCAATGTCTGCAAACCATGGTGTTTTCTGAATGGCGAACAAATGCTCATCCGAAAAGGTTTCAGAGATCTCAATAGAGGGAAATGATGCCCCTTCTACTGGTTCTATCCGGGAAAGATGATCAGCCACTTGGTTTTCTGTCCCTTTTCTGTCTCTTATTTCTATATCAAACTCTTGCAGAAGCAACACCCATCTTATGAGCCTGGGTTTTGAATCCTACTTTGTAAGTAGATATTTAAGAGCAGCATGGTCAGTGTACATAATCACTTTTGATCCTATAAGTATGATCTAAACTTGTCAATGGCATAAACCACTGCAAGCAATTCTTTTTCTGTGGTTGTGTAATTTTTCTGGGCATCATTTAAAACACGACTAGCATAATAAATGACATGCAGAAGCTTGTCATGCCTCTGCCCCAATACTGCACCAATGGCATGGTCACTGGCATCACACATTAGTTCGAATGGTAATGTCCAGTCTGGTGCAGAAATAACTGGTGCTATGACCAGCTTAGCTTTCAGAGTTTCAAATGCCTACAGACACTCTGTGTCAAACACAAATGGTGTGTCAGTAGCTAGCAGGTTGCTCAGAGGTTTTGCAATTTTTGAAAAATCCTTTATAAACCTCCTATAGAATCCTGCATGCCCCAGAAAGCTTCTGATTGCCTTAACATTGGCAGGTGGTGGTAATTTTTCAATTACCTCTACCTTAGCTTGATCCACCTCTATTCTCTTGTTCGAAATCTTGTGCCCAAGGACAATCCCTTCAGTTACCATAAAGTGACATTTTTCCCAGTTTAAAACCAGGTTAGTCTCTTGGCATCTTTCAAGAACCAGTGTCAGGTGATCAAGATAGGAGCTGAATGAGTCTCCATATACTGAGAAGTCATCTATGAAGACTTCCAGAAATTTTCCACCATATCAGAGAAAATAGAGAGCATGCATCTCTGAAAGATTGCAGGTGCATTACACAGCCAAAACGGCATCCTTCTATAGGCAAATACTCCAGATGGACATGTCAATGCTGTTTTCTCTTGATCCTGGGGATCTACTGCAATTTGGTTGTAGCCTGAATAGCCATCCAAAAAGCAGTAATAATCATGACCTGCTAATCTTTCTAGCATCTGGTCTATGAATGGTAAAGGAAAATGATCCTTTTTGGTGGCTGTATTGAGCCTTCTGTAGTCAATACACATGCGCCACCCTGTAATTGTTCTTGTAGGAACCAGTTCCTTTTTTTCATTATGAACCACTGTCATGCCTCCCTTTTTGGGGACAACTTGGACAGGACTTACCCAGGGGCTATCAGAAATAGGATAAATAATCCCAGCCTCCAGTAACTTGGAGACCTCTTTCTGCATCACTTCCTTCATGGCTGGATTTAGCCACCTCTGTGGTTGAACCACTGGCTTAGCATCGTCCTCCAATAGGATATTGTGCATGCATCTTGCTAGACTGATGCCCTTAAGATCACTTATGGACCACCCAAGAGCTGTCTTGTGTGTCCTTAGCACTTGAAGTAGTGCTTCTTCTTCCAGGGGATTTAAAGCAGAGCTTATGATCACTGGAAAAGTGTCACCTTCTCCCAGAAATGCATATTTCAGGGATGGTGGTAATAGTTTGAGCTCGGGTTTAGGAAGTTTTTCCTTTTCCTAAGGAAGTTTCAGAGGCTCTTTCAATTCCTCTGAATCCTCCGGATCAGGCTGAACATCTTTAAAGATGTCTTCCAGGTCTGATTCGAGACTCTCAGCCATGTTGATCTCCTCTACCAAAGAGTCAATAAGATCAACTTTCATGCAGTCTTTTGGTGTGTCTGGATGCTGCATGGCTTTAACAGTATTCAACTTAAACTCATCCTCATTGACTCTCAGGGTTACTTCCCCCTTTTGGACATCAATGAGAGTTCGTCCAGTTGCTAGGAAAGGTCTTCCTAGAATGAGAGTAGCACTCTTGTGCTCCTCCATTTCCAGCACTACAAAGTCAGTGGGGAAGGCGAATGGCCCACCCTGACAATCATGTCTTCAATCACGCCTGATGGGTATTTAATAGAGCCATCAGCAAGTTGGAGACATATCCGGGTTAGTTTGACTTCTTCAGTTAAACCAAGCTTTCTAATAGTGGATGCAGGTATTAGGTTGATGCTTGCCCCAAGATCACATAAAGCTGTCTTGGTGCAATTATCCTCTAATATGCATGGTATCATAAAGCTTCCGGGATCTTTAAGCTTTTCTGGGAAGCTTTTCATAATGACTGCACTGCATTCTTCAGTGAGGAGAACTCTTTCAGTTTCTCTCCAATCCTTCTTATGACTCAAGATCTCTTTCATGAACTTGGCATAAGAGGGTATTTGCTCAAGTGCCTCTGCAAACAGAATCTTTATTTCAAGAGTCCTGAGATAGTCTGCAAAGCGAGCAAATTGCTTATCCTGCTCCTCTTGGTAGAGTTTTTGAGGATAAGGCATCTTGGCTTTGTATTCCTCAACCTTGGTTGCTGCAGGTTTATTTCCTACAAAGGTGGTTGGAGAAGCCTTTTTAGAGGGTTATTATCAGCACTTGGGTGTGTCTGATGCCTCACTGGCATTTGGATGCCAGGGTTAGAAGCTTGATTGGCGTTGGACGCCAGCTTCTTACCTATTTCTGGCGTTTGAACGCCAGAACTAAGCTTCCATTGGGCATTTGACACCAGCTCCTTGCCTGTTTCTGGCGTTTGAACGCCAGAATTGTTTCTCTCTGGGCTCTTACTGTCCTCAGAGGGATTTTGGATAATATTTTGCTCATCCTCTGTCAGTTGTTCTTTCCTTGGCTTTCTGCTGCTCTGAAGTGAGGTATTTAATATTTTTTCACTTCTTAATTGAATTGCCTGGCACTCTTCTGTTATCTGCTTTGATAACTGCTGTTTTGTTAGAAAATACAATTGTTGATTGAGTTCAGCAACTTGTTCTGGAGAACCAAGTTCAGTAGACACTGCTTTGGCTTCTTCTTTTATGGAGGACCCACTACTTATGTACAGATGTTGATTTCTAGCAACTATATCAATAAGCTCTTGAGCCTCTTCAATAGTATAGATCCACCAGCTGAGTGGTCTAGAGATATCTGAGCTCTTTCTATAAGCCCATAGTAGAAGATGTCTAATTGCACCCACTCTGAAAATATTTTAAAGGGACATTTCCTTAGCATCCCTCTGTACCTCTCCCAGGCATTATAAAGGGATTCATCATCCTCTTGTTTAAAGCCTTGGATGTCCAGCCTTAGCTGTGTCATCCTTTTCGGAGGAAAATATTGATTCAGGAATTTGTCTGATAACTTTTTCCATGTCCTTATACTTGTTGTGGGATGGTTATTTAACCACCTATTAGCTTGATCTTTTACAGCAAATGGAAATAGTAACAGCCTGTATATGTCCTGATCTACCTCCTTGTCATGCACTGTATCAGTAATTTGCAAGAACTGCGCCAGAAACTCAGTAGGTTCTTCCTGTGGAAGACCGAAATACTGGCAATTTTGCTGCACCATGACAATGAGTTGAGGATTTAGCTCAAAACTGCTTGCTTTGATGGGAGGTATACAGATGCTACTCCCATATACAGTAGTAGTGGGGTTAGCATATGACCCCAGAGTCCTTCTGGACTGTTCATTTCCACTTATGTCCATGATGGAGAAAGGGAGATGATGCGGATTGCAAATAATTTTTTTTTTGAAAACCGAAATTAAAATAAAATAAAATAAAATAAAATAAATAAAAAATTGACTATAATTTCGAAAATTTGAAGAAAAAGAAATAAAAGAAAATTGAAAACTAAATTAATTAATTAAAAAGATTTGAAAAAGATGTGGGTGAGGATTTTCGAAAAAAATGAAGAGAGAGAAATTTGTTAGGAAGTTTTGAAAAAGATATGTCTTAAAATTAAAAATACTGTAAGAAAAAAAAAGAAAAGATATGAAAAATATTTGATTTAAAGATTTGAGATTAGAAAAGATAAGATAAGCTAGGTAAGAGAAGATAAGGAATTTAAATTAAAAAGTTTTGAAATTTGAAATTTGAAATTTGAAAATTGAATTTTGAATTTTTGAAAAAGTCAACAATATAAGATAAGAATTTGAAAAAGATTTAAATTTTGGAAAGATTTGAAAATTGAAATTTGAAAATTAAATTTTGAATTTTAAATTTTGAAATTTGAATTTTAAAATTTGAATTTTGAAATTTGAATTTTGAATTTTGGAAGTTGAAATTTGAAATTTGAAATAAGATAAGATAAGATTTTGAAAAAGATATGATTTTTTTAAAAAAGATTTGAATTTTGAAATTTTAAAACTAAGATAAGATAAAATAAAAAATTTTAAAATAAAATCTGAATTTTTAAAAGAAAAATTTGAAAAATCAATTAAAATAAAGGAAAAAGATATTTTTGAATTCAATGAGGAAAGAGAAAAACAATAAAAGGACACAAAACTTAAAATTTTTAGATCTAATACTCCTTATTTTCGAAAATTTGGAGGAAAAACACCAAGGAGCACCAAACATAAAAATTTTAAGATAAAAATGCAAGAAAGACTCAAGAACACCTTGAAGATTCACAAGAACATGAAGAACAAAAATTCAAAGACCCAAAGGACTCAAGAACATAAAAAAGAACACCAAACTTAAAATTTTTAGAAAACCAAAAATAAATTTTCAAAAATTAAATAAAAACTAACAAGGAAACACCAAACTTAAAACTTGACACAAGATTTAATCAAAGAAAAATTATTTTTGAAAAGATTTTAGAAAGAAAATAGCCAATTACCAAGAACATAAGCACAATACTCTAGCCAATTGAGCTATAAATTTAACATGTTTTAATAAGGTATTTAATAAATAAAATTTTTTTTGAAAACTAAAAATTTGAAAAAGTACAAGAAAAACAAGAAAAGACACAACTTGAGGATCAAGGATGAACAAAGAACATGCAATTCGAAAATTGAAAGACAAAGAAAAGCATGCAATTGACACCAAACTTAGAACATGACACTAAACTCACAGAAAAACTAAAAATGAATAAAGAAAAATAAAATTTTTGAAAAATTTTTGAAAAGAAAATAAAAGACTCTGACCCAAAAGACAAAATTTTCCTAATCTAAGCAACAAGATTCACCGTCAGTTGTTTAAACTCAAACAATCCCCGGCAACGGTGCCAAAAACTTCGTGCACGAATTGTAAATCACACTTTTCACAACTCGTACCACTAACCAGCAAGTGCACTGGGTCGTCAAAGTAATACCTTACGTGAGTAAGGGTCGAATCCCACGGAGATTGTTGGCTTGAAGCAATCTATGGTTATCTTGTAATTCTTAGTCAGGATATCAATTATAATTATCAGTTTGGATTGCGAAAAATAAAAGAGCATGAATTAAATACTTGTTATGCAGTAATGGAGAATATGTTGGAGTTTTGGAGATGCTTTGTCTTCAGAATCTCTGCTTTCCCCCTGTCTTCTTCTTCACGCACGCAAGGTTCCTCCTATGGCAAGCTGTGTGTTGGTGGATCACCGTTGTCAATGGCTACCATCCATCCTCTCAGTGAAAATGGTCCAGGTGCTCTGTCACCGCACTGGAATAGGATCCATTGATCCTTTTGCGTCTGTCACTATCCCCAACCCTTGTGAGTTTGAAGCTCATCATAGTCATTCAATTCCTGAATCCTACTCGGAATACCACAGACAAGGTTTAGACTTTCCGGATTCTCAAGAATGCTGCCAATGGATTCTAGCTTATACCACGAAGATTCTGATTAAGGAATCCAAGAGATACTCATTCATTCGAAGGTAGAACCCAGGTGGTTGTCAGTCATGCATTCATAGGTTGAGAATGATGATGAATGTCACGGATCATCACATCCATCATATTGAAGTGCGAATGAACATCTTAGATAGAAACAAGCGTGTTTGAATAGAAAACAGAAATAATTGCATTAATTCATCGAGACACAGCAGAGCTCCTCACCCCCAACAATGGAGTTTAGAGACTCATGCCGTCAAAGAGTACAAAGTTCAGATCTAAAATGTCATGAGGTACAGAATAGATCTCTAAAAGTTGTTTAAATACTAAACTAGTAACCTAGGTTTACAGAAAATGAGTAAACTATGATAGATAATGCAGAAATCCACTTCCGGGGCCCACTTGGTGTGTGCTGGGGCTGAGATGTAAGCTTTACACATGCCTAGGCTGTTTCTGGAGTTAAACGCCAGGTTGTAACCTGTTTTGGGTGTTTAACTCCAACTTGTAACCTGTTTCTGGCGTTTAACGCCAGAATAGGGCAGAGAACTGGCGTTGAACGGCAGTTTGCGTCGTCTAAACTCGGGCAAAGTATGGCCTATTATATATTGCTGGAAAGCCCTGGATGTCTACTTTCCAACGCAATTAAGAGCGTGCCATTTGGACTCTTGTAGCTCCAGAAAATCCACTTTGAGTACAGGGAGGTTATAATCCAACAACATCTGCAGTCCTTTTTCAGCCTCTGAATCAGATTTTTGCTCAGGTCCCTCAATTTCAGCCAAAAAATACCTGAAATCACAGAAAAACACATAAACTCATAGTAAAGTCTAGAAATGTGATTTTTATTTAAAAACTAATAAAAATATACTAAAAACTAATCAAATCATACTAAAAACTATGTAAAAACAATGCCAAAAAGCGTATAAATTATCCGCTCATCAATAAACCATAAAATAGTGGTTTTGTCAAGTATATGACTTCATACACGGCTGGAATGCCACCACCTGTAAGACAGAGTCTGCTTACAGAGGATATGACGCATATGTCGGTTAGTGAGAACTGTACCTATGCTGACTGGAAAACCATACCCGTTTCAGCTGCTTTGGGTTACGTCGGGAGCGGGTAGAAACCGACAAATGAGCTCATTACCTGCACTAGGGCTAAACATGCATCATACTTAGTTACGCATTTCCTCTGTTGCGATTGTTGTTTAAATGTATGCCTACTTTATTTGTATTCTATTCACCGTGTTTGTGTTTTGTTTTCTGGTATCCTTTTGTTTGTGTTTTACTTTCTGTTTTCTCTATTTTCTCTATTTATCTATTTCTTCTATTTACTGCTTCTCGGTATTCTACTATTTATCTGCTAAACAACACAGATTAATGAACTAAACTAATAACCCTGGCCCTACTAAGAACTCTCCAGTTCTTACCCCTTCTCTCTCCCTTCACCCTTCAGATGGAAGTAAGAGTACCTTACCGTAGTTCGTTGATGATGGTTCTGCAAAGAGGATTCCGCTCTAGATAGTCTTCTGAGTCTAGGGTGAATCTCGTTCTCTATGTATATGTATACACTGTGAGACCAGCCAATGTCTGCACCCCGTTTGTACGTGAACTTTAACCTAAATCCTATGTACGAGACTCCTGTTGTGTGGCTACTTGATGAGGTACCAGAGAGACGTGCTATAGCAATGTCTGATCGTGTAGAGGAGTATCAGATGATGTTCTACCTTTTGATGATGTTTCACCTGACTTGAGTTTTGAAGACTTAGAACGTACTTTCCCTCGCTTTAGTAGTTTAGAGGGACTAGGTGAGTATAGAGTCTAGGCCAGCCTAGGTGCTAGCTTAAGGACCTCTTGAACAGGTCAGGGCCTGAGATGTTGTATGTATATATATGTATATAGTCATTATTTAGCTATATCTAGGGGTGTTCTAACTAAAAGTCTATACTCTAATAAAGGATGGATCACTGAATGTTGTTAGCTACTTGTGATGTAGTTATGTGTGGTTGTTTATAACTGTTTTATCTGTTATCAGTTGTGAGTTGATTATGAATGATTCTGTCTATTAATCCAAACATTTTAAAAAAAATATACCTCGTAAATTAACTATGCTTTTAACAACGAATCAGGCTCATATGATAAATAATAGATAATAATTAGGAAGACAAATTGGTAGCACTCAGTTTCCGGTATGATCTAGACATATTAAAAATTGGGTCGTTACATGAAGCAGAGGAGATTAATAACCACTGACCTGGCGTTAGTCACTTACAAACTGCCATGGAATGAATCAATCAGAAGTTAGAGTAGACAGTGAGAAAAGTTGATCTAAAAGGAGGAAGCATCTCCGAAGCCTCAGCCATTCTCTCATCACTGATTTCGCACCAATTAAGTAATTATGTTTTTATGCGTTTTTCGTGACAAACTATATTTTCTATCTGCCTGATTAAGATATGCAAGATAGCCATTGCTTGCTCAAACCAACAATCTCTGTGGAACCGACCCTCACTCACCTGAGGTATTACTTGGACGATCCGGTGCAATTGCCGGTCTATTTGTGCGAAAGTTGCGGAGTCAATTTCGTGCACCAGGAAGCCATTTTCGGTTTTTGTTACTGTTGAGAGCAGTACGAGTTTCTTTATGTTTTTCTTTATTGAAGATAATCCGGTTACTGTTGCTCGCTCGTAGTAGCTTTTTACATGTTTAGTTGTTTTTTCTTTTATAGGCATTCTTTATATATGTCAATCTGTAGTTCAAATCATGTCTTCCAACATACCGAAGGAATTAGATTGGGTAAATACCATTGTTTTAGGGGAAGTGTTGGTAATGGATAGCAAAATCTTAAAGAATTTCTGACTTAAGTACCTAATAGGCAGGATGATGAGGAAAACTATACCCTAGAGGCCCCTGACACTGAAGAGCGGATCTACTATGCTCGCTTTAATAAGTCAGAAGACCACTTTCTTTTCATGTATGAGTGTCTCTTTACCTGGTTAGGGGTTAGGTTTCTATTTACCGACTTTGAGCAGGACATACGTTGGCCTCCCGAGTTGGTCCCACTCAATTGCACCCGAACTCGTGGAGTTTTATGAAAATCTTTCAACTTGTTTGTCAGACCTTGGAGCTCCCAATTTCTTTGAAGGTTATTTTCTAATTCTTTCTTCCAATAAAACCCTTTAATAGCAAGAAACAATGATGGGATTCCTTCCGAGCTGTTGATCGCATGAAATTAGATGTCAATAGTTAACTCATCGGCAAGTGCACCAAGTCGCATCAAGTAATACCACGGTGAGTAGGTTATCGTTCCTACGAGGATTAATGGATTAAGCAAGCAATGATTAATTGATTACTCTAGTCAGACAATTCTTATTTGGATGATGATTAATCAAGAAAAATAAACTGGAATTGATTTAACTTGATAAGGAAGCAAATGAAAGCAATAAATGACTTGAATATAAATGACGGAAAATGTAAATGACATAAATTAAAGTAATTAAAGGCAATAAAAGAACAGAAACAAAGAATTAGATAACGTAGCAATAAAGTAAATGAACTAGCAATGTATTAATTAGAAACAGAGATGAAATAACAGTAAAGCTCATAAAGGAAATAAGAAGTAAACGATGGATTAAGTGCAAGAAATAATGAACAAATTAAGGAAATAAGATGAGAGAGAATATTAAGGATTGGAGATATTAAATCCTTTGGATAAATGAATTTCACCTCTAGGTCAATTATGCAATTATAGATCTTAGGCAATCTTAGGTAATTGAATCCCAATTCCTTGGTAATTTAATTTCTCTTAACCTAATCCATCACTAATTCCTTGATCAAATGTTCATGAGAAGAGATGAAGTACGTCCTTCGATTTAGAGCCACATACTTCTCAAGATTTAGATAAGATTTAATTCAATGTCACTTATCAAATTCAAATATAAGATTATAAGAATTGAGAGGAAGAGTTTTCAAGCTTGATTTCTATGGTTCACTCTTCCAAGTGATCATGAAATCTAAATTAGATTCAAACTATCATCTGATAGATTTGGATCCTTGTGATGAAGAAAAAAACTCTTCCTGAAGAAACAACAAAGCATGAATTAAAGATAGAGATGAAAAACAATCAATCCAATAGAAGTAATAGAGCTCCTCTCCTTAACAAAGAAAGATTTAGCTACTCATAGCTCAGAGATTCCCAATTGGGTATGAAAAGTAAGAGAAGAAAAAAATGAAGTGATCAAAATTAAAATGTTACTGACCCCCTCTAATGTCTTTCTTTGGGGTTTTTACACTTTAGCTATCCTCAAATTCAACTTCAAAATGCAATTTAAATTACAAACAAATCCAACTTTCTAACTAGCCTCACTAATGATCTTCCTTGCTTCAATTGGATCCCGAGCCTTGTGAGTTGTGGGCTTGATTGTTGGGCTTGATGAGCATTAGATGTAGCCAATGATTTGTCACTTTAAGCATCAAAATGTAGCATTCCATAAGCTTTACTAGAGACCAAAATGAAGCTCAAAAGTGTGATTTTAGAACTGTGCCTTAAGGATGGAGTTGAAGACGCCACATATGGAGTTGGAGATGCCAACTTCATGCCTTGTATCACCTTACAACCTCGAAGGCATTTGTGATTGAAAAAGCTTCACAAAATGGTTCCCTTGTGGCGTTAGAGATGCCACTCATAGCCAAGAATTGTGAGCAAAAATTAAACCCCTGGAGGTGCCTTGAAAGAGCGTTGGAGATGCCACCATGAAGAAGAAAAAATGGCATTGGAGACAGCATAAATATGCATGAAATGATCCTCCAGGGAGTGGCGTTGGAGACGCCACAATTGGGGAAGGAGAATGGCATTAGAGATGCCACAAATATGGCATTGGAGACACCACAATCAAGCTTGAAATTCAAGTCCTGGGGAATGCACCAATTGGCATTGGAGATGCCACAAACATGGCATTGGAGATGCCATTATGTGCACCAAAATAGAGGCCCTAAAAGCTATCATTCTTGGCGTTGGAGATACCACAACTATGGTGTTGGAGACACCACAAATATGCCCAAAATTGAAGTCCTAGGAAACTAACATCAGGCATAGGAGATGCCACAACTATGGCGTTGGAGACGCCACAAATGTCTCCCAAGATGAAGTCCCTTGAGGTGCAAACACATGGCTTGTTTAACTCCCAAAAGAGGCTTAGCACAACTCCATCTTGTCTCTAGAAATGTTGCTCTAGAAGTGTTGCTTGAGTGCTTCTTCTCTTAGTGATTTTGATGCTTCTCTTTCTAACATTTCTTGCACAAAAATCATGAACTCAAAGCAATCAAAGTAATATTCAAATTAAGCATTAAAACACTTCATAATTGAGCATATTGACTTTCTATATGACATAACCAAGAAAACAACTCATGATGCACATGCATCACAACACCAAACTTAAAACTTTGCTTGTCCTCAAGCAATTGAAAAATCATGTATATTAACCTTAAGGGTTAAATATTGACAATCCAGGGTGTGAAGATTAGCAATTCTTAATGTTCATGGTTAGCTGCTTTACTTAAGCATGCATCACTCACAAAAGAATTCTAAATGTCAAGGTTTCTATCTTGATCACATTATGAAATCCTTTCTAATGTTCTCACCTTGAAGCAAGCTTATTATCTTTCTCTTTTCTTTTTTAGCTTAGCTTATTGGGTGCTTTGCACCATGAGTTTACCTTTGACTCTAAGTACTTTGTTTTTAAGTATTACCACTTGATACATAAGCACCACAAGCATGTGACTAGAGGACTCTTTGAGTCTTATATTTGTTTCTTTCTTTTCTTTCTAGTCATTGATGCTTAGAGTCTTCGGCTTGAGGGAGTGCTTAGTACTTTTGAGCCTAGCCTTGACTCTAAGTGTTTTGTTTTCAAGTTTTTACTTGATACATAAACACCACAAGTACTTGACTAATGGTTAGTCATTGGTACTGAGAGCCTTTAGCTTCTCTTTTTTTCCCCTTCTTATTTAATCATTGATTAGTGACTTTTGCTTCTTCAAGGTTCTAAACAATTTGTAAAGATTTCATAAAGTTTCTCTTGACTAAAACCTCAAACAATCAGGTTCAAATGTTTTGAGCAAAGCAGTTAGTTTAGCCTCCCAAAACTCATATGCTCATGCTAGTTTCTTCTTTATTTAACCCCTGTTTGGTTTTATTTATGTTCATGATTTCTACTCGCATTGACTAACAAGTTTCAGTACAGTAGTTATGATAAAATAGCAACATGATGCAACTCACAATAAGACTTTCTAATATGCTTTTACTAGCAAGGAAAAACCACACACATGCATACACTAGAATTATAAAACACATGCATAGACTAGAAATAGAAACACACTCATGCATGAAGTTGAAAAGAAAGAAGGTATTCTAGAATAACAAGAACTTGACTACCTTGCTTCAATCATCACATCCTCTTCATTATTGGGCTTAGTGTTCCTTGGTTCCCAGACATTTGGTGCATTTGTATTGGGAGTGTAGGTCCTTGACTCCCAAAATCCTTGCTCCTTCATTCTTTTTGGCACTCTCTCTTCATGAATGAGTTGAACCTCTCTCATTTCATGAACAAGATTCTTTGCTATTCGTGGGTATAGTGGTAAATTTAGATGCACTTCCTTAAATCTTGTACATAAGTAGCCCAGCTTTGCTTGAACATTCATCTCACCTCTACTTGGTTCCTATATCTGCATTCCTCTAAAGCTCTAAGCTCCCTAAACTCTCTATGTTGTTAATTCTATAACTCAAGCAACTGTTGGATTTGTGCTTGTTGGTCCCTTTGGTATTCGAGTTGTTGTTCTTAGAATTTCATTCATTGATCTCTTAGAATTTCATTCGTTGCTCTCACATGCCTTGCAAAGCTCTTTGAATTTGGCTCCAATCGAATTGACTCCTGTAACAACCCTAATTATTTGAAAATCAAATAATTAGTTATTTGTGATTTATTTCATTTGTTGATAATTTTATTTTAAGAAAATTATTTTACTAAAGGTAATTAAATAGAGTTTCATGATAATTGAAGTTTAAATTAATTAGAATTTTTATATAATCTTTATTAGATATTTGGTATAATTGAAATTATAATTTTGATAATTGAAAAATAAGAAGAATTGTATAATTTAATTTAAATAAATTCTATTTTGAATGAATTATGTTATTAATTTGGACTCCTAGAAATGATTTTCTTAAAAATGATTAGATTGATATTTATAAATATTTTAAGTTTAAGTCAATTAATATTTTTGTACAAATTTTATTATTAGTTATTTTATAATTTGAAATTAATATTCCGGTGATAGAAAAATAATGAAAAATTATACCATTTAATTTGAATAATTAATATTGAGTTTAAATTATATATTATAAAAATGTGATTAATATGTTCATTTTATATTTTAAATTAGAAATAATTAATTGAACTTAGCAATATGTTGATAAATAATGTTCCTAAATAATTTTAATAGAGTATATTTGATTTTAAAATTACTCTACCCTCCAATTTTATCAACATATCTATTCATATCTATCCATATTCCATTATAAAATCCCTAATTTCTAACCCTAATTCCCAAATTGAATCAGAAATCCTAATTTCCAAATTAATTGGGAAACCCTAACCCTTTTCACCCTAACAGCTGCACCCCACTACCCCTCTTTACCCTAATGGAACACATCCACACTTACAGCAAGAAAGAAAAAGAGAAGGTAGAGGCAGGGGACTGCCCGTCGGCACTGCCGCCGTCGACGCCGTTGTAGAGAGGAAGACGAGGTACCGCCGTGCTCTTTGCCGCCACTATCGAGCAGACCCGTTCGAGAGGAGAGAGCGCCGCGAGCAAGGGACGACACGAAGAAGAAGGGGAGCCGTCCCGCTCTGCCCTACCACCTCCGTCGCGTCCTGCGCCACTGAGGGTCCCGTTCCTGTCAGATCCGTTACCGTCTAGCCATTACTGTGAGCTCGCTGCCGTCGAGTACGCGGGAAAGAGGGAAGATGTCGTCACTGTGCGAAGCTATCGCTGCTGCTGTCGCACTTTGCTACTGCTGTGTCTCCCCAAGCCGCCATTGGAGGAGGAAGGCTCGCCAGTTCTACCTCTGCTTCTAGTTTTTGGATTCTGAGAAAATGCCACTGCCGTTGCTGTTTGTTGGGTTCAAGATCGCTACTACTGTTCTTACTCTGTTTTGCCTCTACTTCTAGTTTCATAGTTGCTGGAGCCTTTGCTGCTGGGAACCAATCTTGGAGCTGCCCTTAATGATTCTGATGCTGCTACCTAGGTTCCGAGCTGCTGTGTTGTTGCCAGAGGAAGGGAACTCATCGGAAAAACGTCATCCAGGCTACTGTTTGTATTGATTGCATTATTAATGCGACACTGAGGTAGGGAATTTATTTTTAAAGTTAAATATTTTTAATTTAGAATTTCTACATAGTTATTTGGATAAGTGTAAATGGTTAACAATGGGTAAGAATTTCTTAATTGACATGAAGGTTGATTACTGAAGTATTTTCTTGAAGTATGATCTTCAGAATAAAATGGTAACTTTGCTAATAACTAAAGAACTTTAAAAATAACTAGAAATATGAAAGGATGGTGTTTGGAATATTAGTTATGAATTCTTAAAGCTGGACTGGTTTACTTTCAAAGAATGGTTTATGAAAACTCTGATTTTAATTGATGTTAGAATGTCGATTGTTAAACTTATTTATGATGAAATGATTATTCTGTTGTTGTGATAACTGCTGATAAAAAGGCTGGTAATTTGTTGAGAAAGAGGGAACCCGTAAGGGTGGCTAAGTCCGAGTTTTAGAGGAGGTGCTGCCGAAATTTTATAAAATTTGAGATTTTATTTGAAAAGTTATTTTAGAAGATTTGGATTTGGAAAATTATATTACTTGAGTTTTATTTAGTTAAGAAAATAATTATAATATTTTGTGTTCAATTTACCAAAGAAAGGTCTATGTTTCGTATTTGAATTATTTAAGAAAGAAATTATGTTTTGAGTTTGATTCAATATAGAAAGAGCTATGATTTAAGCTTCAAGTAAAGGATTACCTTTTAGAGATTTGTGAATTTATATTATAACATTTGAGTTGGAATAGTAAAGAGAAAGATGATTTTCTTGAGTCTTTTGATAGAGAATTAATCTGGAAAATAGTTTTAAAGTTGATTTGAGTTAAGATTGCTAAAGTAGAAATTATGAAATAATTTGATGATTAAGATTTTTATAATGCCTGAGGAAGTTAAGAAAGGTTTAAGGAAATATGTTAAGAATTCAAAGGGAAAAGAGAATAGAGAACTGATAATTGGTTAAATATAGGAAGTACCCACGAACTGAATGATCATTGGTCTCGGGAAAACCTACGAACTGTTAACTATTTTATATACAGGAAAAACCCACGAATTGATAATCATTGATTACGGGTATAACCCACGAACTGAGGAAGGTTGCTTACTGTGTATTGATCTTGGGTATAACCCATAAACCGAGGATCTCTGTTTTGTTGTAAGTTGATCTCGGGGAAACCCACGAACTGAGGATCTCTGTTTTATTTGTGTGTTAATCTCGGGGACGCCCACGAACTGAGGATCACTGTTTCTCCTTGTGCGTATATCATGGGGTCGAGCTTTGTGCCGACTGCCGGTAGTCACGAAGGAGTGGTATTCTTATCGCCGATACATATGCACTAAGGACACAAAGGGAAACCATATCTGGGACTTGTTCCTAGGTAATGTCGGGCTGCAGGGTATAAACTAACATGTGAGGTTATAGCCTGCTTAGGACAGACATGCATCATATTGTTTGTGCATTTGCATTTGGTTGTGTTTGCTTGTATTGCTTCTCTGTGATTGTGTTGTTTGTGTTGTTGTGACTTGCTGGTATGTTAAACTGAATCTCTTGTTTGTACTATTAGTTTGTGAATGTATTAAACTGATTAAGAATTGACGTTTTGACTGAGAATTAAATATGTGGCTGAGAGATGGTTAATGTGACCAGTTTTATATTTATAATTTGTTTTGAGTTTAGAGATTTTGAAAGAGGTAATTAATTAGCTAAAGTAAAACCAAGAGTATTTTCAAAAAGATTTGATAAAAATATAGTTTCCTTGAGTATGTTAATTATTTGCATGTTAATCATTACTTTTACGGCATTCCCATTCCCTACTGAGAACGTGTAGTTTGTTCTCACCCCAAAATCTTCCACCCTTTCAGTGACATAGGTTCAAAGATTTAGTTTGAAGCTGCGGACGCTTATTAGCCTATATTTATGAGTTAAGTTATTTTCATAGAGTTCCCTCGCCCTTGTTGATTAAGATTTTATTTGATAAAGAGGGATAGGAATTGTATATAAGTTTCATTTTATTTATTTTGTATTACATTTATTATTATTAATAATTATGTGATTATTATTACTTGAAAATGTTTGATATATGATTTTGATAATCAAAAACAAAAATTTCCAGCATTTTCTTAAAAAAATTGAAACGCAATATCGAACTAAAGGATCAATATTAAATCATTAATAAGAGAAATAGGTCAGTAACACCTTACTTTTGGTACGATCATGACGTGCTAGAAGTCGGGTCGTTACAAGTCCCATCTTGAACTTGTTGTTGTTGTGGTAAATGGTCTTGACTTGTTCCTTCTTGATGTGGAGGTGAAGCTTGTGGTTCTTCTTGACGTGGAGGTGAAGCTTGTGGTTCTTATGGGACTTTTGTAATTACCCTCCTTTGAGGTCTTCTCTGGACTTGTCTCAACATCTCTTTTTCTATATTTTCTAGAGTGATTGGTTTGGTTACTTGCACCATGGTGTCATCCTCATCTTCAAAACAACCCTTGCTTGTTGGTAGCGACGATGAATGAGGCTTAGATATCCAAGCATTGTGTCTTTTGTCACATTCATTGCTATTCTTTGAATGTTTGAATGTATGATCTCTTCAACTTCCACCACCTCTCCTATCATAATAGCATGAACTAAAATGGCTCTCTCTATAGTTACTTTGAAACCATTGGAGGTGGGCCAAATTGACCTCCTCACAAACTCAAACCATCCTCTAGTTGCTAGAATGAGATCACCTCTCTTGAGTTGGTTTGGGTTTCCATGATGATGACGTATGCATGAAGTACCCAGTACGCAAATGTCATTCATGATCTGGTCATACTTAGGATTGGTGGTTAATCTCATATCCAAAGTTGTCTTAGAGGAGGAGGGAGGATGAGTTCTTAGCTTGAGGGCCCTTTGGATTGCACTTGGTCTAAAGCCCACTGGTTTACCTCTTACAAAACTCATATAGGTGGGTTCTTTTTTACCTTCCCTGGTAATGTTAGTGTAGAACTCTTGAATTTGCAAGAGTCTCACTTTTGTGAATGGATCATAGAAGAGCCTCCACCCTTTTCTTATAATCTCACTTTGGATTGTGGTATAGATGCCTGGTGCAAGTTCAAACACCACTTCCACTATTTCTTTCTTGTTGGATATCCAACCAAAGAACTGAATTTGATGGAAGTGAGATTTAAATCTTGTTTCATCATATTGGTATTGAGGCTCCTCCTCTTCCTCCATATGTTTCTCACCTTTCCTTTTCTTATTAGATGATGATGCATGAGCTTTTAGAGCCATTGACTGATTGATGATGAAGTAAAATGGCTACATGCACTAAACTTAGAAAATAAGCTTGTACCCAAGTAATAAAAAGAAGAAATAAGAAATGGAAGAAAAAACTACGGTTATGCAAGGAAGGAAATGAAGTGGTGCATGAGAATATGAGAATATGAGATGTTGTGAATGTGTTATGAAAAGAGCATGCATTTATAGAAGAAAAGAGAAGTGTAACGTGTGGAGGGAATGTACTAAGATAATCCAATGATGCATATGCAAGAAGATAAAGTTGAGAAGATAACAAAGAGAAAAAGTGACACATGACAAAAGATGATTGACCAAAGCATGTGCCAATGACAAGAGTGGGGGCCATGCAATTCATAAAAGTGGGAATGTACTTTAGACTAGGTTCTTGATAGTCATATAGATACACATTGGCATGATAAGTACAATGACTAAGTGAATCACATGTGAACAATACATAAAGAGAAAAAGTGGTAGTACTTATTCTTGAAACCATGCATGCATGTGATATGGAGAAAGGCAATCTAATAAACAAACAAAATAATGTACACTAAGTATTAATGTGGTATGCATGCAAAAAGGACAAAACATGTAAAAGACATCAAAAGGTAAGTACAAAAGAAATAAAAGACCACAAATCAATATTTGTTGCCCTTTTTATATGATATTTAAAAGAATAAAGGACAATCTATGGTACTAACTTCATTAAGCTAACTAGAAGTATTTACAAAACTAATTCACTATGCATGCATGACTATGAATGTGTGGTACCAACCTTGGTGTGTGACACCAAACTTAGTTATTGGTGTATTCCTTGTTTATGCCTTGTTTAAATATTTGGTGAATTACCTTGAATAATGCATGCAACGATGTCAGTGCCATATGAAATTAGCATCATGTAGTACATGTGAGAGAAAAATGAAATGAATGCATGCACACTATCGTCTATGTAAATGCCTTCAAGAATACAAAAAACAGAGCAAATGACCAAGAGATTTATGCATGCATGAGAAAATATGAACACCATACCTAATGAAAGCTATAGTTGTATGCATGAAAGTTCAAGAATCAAGTGTGTTGCATGGAGATGCATGAGCATATTCAATGAGCAAAGAGTAAAAAGTGATTAGTAAAGCAACAAAATTTGATATAACTAAAAATTATCCAAATGAAAACAACAGAAGCATTAAGCACCTGTGGTTGTTTGGAATAATAGGGGCACCCATGAAACACTTTGTAATGGTATAATGTGACTATACTAAGTTTTGTAGGGCAAACACTAATCCTAATATAGTGCATTCACCTTAGAATTGTGTGTCCCACTCAAATATTAGTGTGCAACACCAAACTTATTCCATACAATACACACTAAGCTTAATTGACACTTATTAGAGAAAAGTAAGAAAGAGTTACCAAAGGTTGGAGTACCTCCCAACAAGCGCTTCTTTAACATCACTAGCTTGATAGTGCATCTCTTCTTAGTTGAGGTTGTGATTGATTCTTTGGTGATCTAATTCTTCTCCCAAGTAATGTTTACGACTGTGACCATTGACTATGAATGTCCTTTGTGAGTTTTCTTCCTTCAATTCAACATGACCGTAAGGCGAGACTTTGGTCATTAGCAATGGTCTAGACCATCTAGATTTGAGATTTCCAAGCAAAAATTTTAATCTAGAGTTGAACAAGAGAACTTGATGAGGGAAAAATGATTCCACACAAACTCACCGGCAAGTGTACCGGGTCGCATCAAGTAGTAATAACTCACAAGAGTGAGGTCGATCCCACAGGGATTGATGGATCAAGCAACTTTAGTGAGGTGATTAGTTTAGTCAAGATAACAGTGGTGAATTGTGTGAGAATTGATCAACAGAAAGTAAATTGCAGGAATTTAAATTGTAAAAAGTTAATTGACAGAATCTTAAAGAGCAAGAAATGTAAATTGCATCAAATGTAAAGGGAATTGGGTGCAGGGAAATTAAAGAAAGCTTTAAATCAGAACTCAGAACAATTGAAGAAGAATTAAATTGCATGAAAAGTAAATTCAGATCACAGCAAACTCAAATGTAAAGTTCCAGAAAGTAAATTTGCATAAGAGAATTGCAGAAATTGAATATTGCATAAGCCAAATTGACAATTGCAGAAAGATAAAAGTGTATCAAACTATGCTAAGCTCTCTGGAGTCTCTAATCCTCCAAGAGAGATCTGGAGTCTCTAATCCTCCAGCCTAATCCTTCTATCCTACTCCTACTCCTACTGTGCGTCTTCCTTCTAAAATGAAACTAATGCCTTTATATAGGCTTTACAAAATGAAAATGAAATTGAAATTGAAACAAATTATAATTCAAATGAAATTCCTATTCTAACTGTTTCTTGTGCCTTTGAGTGATGAAAATGAGCTCTACTTGCTTTGAATTTCACTTGGGCTTGGAATCAGATAAATTGAGCAGAAGTGATGCTTCCAGGAGAGCGTAGTGTTCATTTAGAGAACGGAGCGTTCGGGCACCCACGCATACGCGTCCTTCACGCGTACGCGTGCTTTGCAACGTTTTCTTAATGAGCGCTACGTTTGCTTAATGAATGCTGCCCCACGCGTGTGCATCATGTATGCGTGCGCGTGGGTAGCAAAAAATCTCAATTCCATGCTTCAGTGCCAATCAAGCATGTGCGTGCTTCATCCCAGGTTCTCCATCGACGCGTGCACGTCAAGCACGCGTGCATGTCGTTTGCAAAACTTTGCCTCCAAATTTTAACTTGCCCGAAAACGCTGGCTTAGTGAACGTAGCATTCTCTGTGCAAATGAACGCCTGTCATTTCCACGCGTACGCGTGGTTCTTCAAAATTCCTTGCCCGATGCGTGCGCGTCCTGTACGCGTGCGCGTCGTGATGTTTTCACGCCAAGAGCCTTTTCTTTGTTTAAATCATGGGCCACGCTTTTAAAAGCGTGGCCTAAGACTCCAAAGTGTGCCCAAGCTCCAAAATGTGCCTCTGAATTCCTCTTTTCTCCTTTTTAGCTTATTTTGTGCGTTTTGCTTCTTTTTCCACTTATTTTCTACAAAGTTTATAAAATTAAAAGATCAAAGAAATATACCATTTAAGCACAAAAGCATTCAATATTTAAGCACTAATCATCAATTTCTTGTATGAAAAAGCATAGAAAAACATGCCATGTTGACATGTCATCACAACACCAAACTTAAACCTTGCTTGTCCCCAAGCAAGAAAAGAATCATGCAGTAAATTTTGACAAACCAAGATGAGAAGAATAGGAATTTGATGTTCATAGTTGGCTAGTTTTCTATGCATGCTACAATCACAAAAGAAATTTAAATGATTGATGCTTCTATCTAGCTCATTTTATGAAATCTTTTCCTTATATTTCTTCCTTGAAACAAGCTTTTCATTTTCTTATTAGCTTATCCTTTTGGGTGTTTTGCCCTATGAGTTGATAACAAAGCTACGACTTCTAAATGCTTTGTTTTCAAGTATTATCACTTGATACATAAGCACCATAAGCATTTAATTAGATGACTTCTTTTAAGCTCATTTGTTTTTTTTCTTGACTCTCTAATCATTGATGCTCAGAGCCTTGAGCTTTGAAGGAGTGCATTTGCACTTGAGCCTAGCCTTGACTCTAAGTATTTTGTTTTCAAGCTTCTTGCCTGATACATAAACACCACAAGTACTTAGCAAACGAATTGTCATTGGTACTCAGAGCCTTCAGCTTTCTCATTCTTTCCCTTTTTCTTTTCTTGCCTTAACTGTATTTTCTTCTTCAAGGTTTTCATGATTTCAAAAATTTCATAAAATGTCCTAGATGAAAACTTCAATTAAATAAGATCTAATGCAATTGAGCAACAATTAATCATACTAGTCTTCCAATACTTGTATGCTCATGCTAAATTCTTCTTTGATAACCTTGTTTGTTTATGATCATGATACTTTATTGCTTAGAACTTACAAAATTCAAGATGGTACTCATAATGTCACAGCAAGATGTTAAAAATCAGTAATCAAACTATGCTTATTCATAACATACATGCATACAGAGAAGATAAAGACAATCATGTAATTTACAGTACTGGAAGTAAGTAGGAGGAGAAAGGAGCGTTACAACCTTGTAGTTCATCTTCCTTGTTGTTGTCCTTTTCCTTCTATTCTTCCACTTCCCATGCCAAACCCAGAATGCTTGCTCCTCCTCAAGCAACAATTAGAACAATAGTGATAGGGTCTAAAATGGACCATAAATGTCTTACACAATAAAAATGTTAGTAGTACATGTGTTTAAGCAAGCAAAAGTGAAAAATAACAGTGAAGGCATAGGAAATAGAGACATTGCGATTGCAAAAATAAGAAGGGTGTGCATGATACATTGCATAAAAGATAAGTGGCACACCAAACTTAGTGTGACACTTTTACTTGGAATTGATGCAAGTATCCAATAAAAATTAGAAATAAATTTTGTTGCATAGCAACACCAAACTTAGAATGCAATCACATGTCCATTTATTTGAACTAAAACTAGGCAAATGAAACTGTTATATGTTAAATACAATCACCAAGCCAAGAATCTATCATGAATAAGGATTTCTTGGTGAGGTATTAACAAAAACAGTTAAGGAGCAAAATAAATGAAAGCATTAAAAACAAAGAAATTACTAAAGTAAATAGAATGAAAAAGTATCAAACCAAAAGAAAAGTAACACTGCAAAGGCATTATGATTATGCAGACAAGTGGTGTTGCTGGATTTATTTGCACAGAAAATTAAGTGGCACACCAAACTTAGAAACTTAGTGTGAAACTTCCATTGAGAATTGATGCAATCATCTAGAGGGATTGAAAATAAATTATTGCAGGGCAACACCAAACTTAGAATGTAATCATATGCCAATTTATTAAATTTAAAGAGAGCAAAGAGATAAAACAAACAAAGCAGAGAAATAAAATGTTACCTAAGATTGGGTTGCCTCCCAACAAGCGCTCTTTTAGTGTCATTAGCTTGACATGTTATTCTTCACTTTCTTCCTCTTCTTCTAGTTTTTTAAGAGAAGAGAAAAGCCATTCATTGTCCCCTTTGTTGGTCTCTCCTCAGCAAGCTTCCTTTTGTTATTTGCTGGATTGAACTTGCTTGCTGGATCAGGGGTAGGATTGTTTGCACTTGACCTTTTCTTGAATGTTGTCCTTGGTATCTTGGTCACAATCCTCTCTTCGGTGTTCTTGTTGGTTGCCTTCACGCCTTGGATATCAAGACATGGTTGTTGTGTGATTGTTGGAGCTTTATCTTCATCAAAAGCCTTTTGAATTGGTGGTTCAATGAGCCCTTCTTCTATGCAACTTTCTGACTCACTTGGGTATGTACTTTCTTGATTTTCTTCCTCACTTTCTTGTTCTTCCACTTCCTTCTTTGCACTCAACATTTGATTTAATAGCACTTTTATGGAGGAGGTTTGTTGATCTTCCCAATATTTTTTCATCTCCTCTTCATACCTTTCAATCACAGATTCAAGTGCTGAGAATCTTTGGTTCAGGAAAGTTTGTGAGGGTTGTGAGTTTTCATGTTCTTTTGTCATCTCAAGTGGCTTCTGTAGATATGCAATCTCAAGTTCAAATACCTCCACTACCTCATTCTTCATTGAAATTTTTCTTGACACAGGTTCCTCTTTTTCTTGCTCTTCCACCTCCTCCTTCACATCCAACAATTGGTCTTCATCTTCCTTGCTCAGCAGTTCTAAGTTTCTCCTCATTTGCTTTAAGTGCCTATCCTTCTTGAAGAGGATTTCTTGCTCTTTCCAGGATTGTTCTTGTCTTTCTAAGGATTCTCTAGTTCTCTCCCTAGAGTCTATGGCACTTTGCAGGCATTGTTCTGCTTGTAGCAAGAGAGAAGTAGATTGGGGTGGATTTTATGGGCTTGTGGGTATTGTGGTGAAGTTGTGTTGAGGGATATGAAATGAATTTTATGAGTAATCAGGTGTGTCTTGTGGTTGGTGAAATGAATTGTATGGATCTTGGAGGAAGCTTTGTGTTGAGGTATAGTCAAGTGATGGAAAATTTTGACATGAGAAATCAGGAGGTGGGGTTTTACTTAGTTCAGGAGCCTCTTCATTTTGCTCTTCCACCTCCTCCCTTGCACTTAACATTTGGTTTACCAACACTTCCATGTTTTTGAGGGAGTTCTCTTGTTCATTCCAGGATATCTGTGCCTCCCCCTCATATCTTTCAAGCATGGTCTCAAGCTTGAGAGGCTTTGGTTCATGGAAGTTTGTGTGGACTGTGAGTTTTGGAAGAGATTTTGTGTCGAGGGATAGTTAAGTGATAAAGAATTTTCATATGAAAAACTGGGATGTGAGGTTTGACAACTTTCCATGAATGAATTGAAGGTTTGCTATTGATAAGTGGAGTACGAACTGTCAAATGCTTTCTGGTTTTGATCCTCCCAAGCATAGCTTGAAGAATTGTTGAATTCATCACAATATGGATCATCTTGTGACATTGAGGAATAATCGTGCATGAATTCATTGAAAGCATAATTAGGTGATAATGTCTTTGAATGATTAGAATGTGAATCATTGCAATTCCCTTCCTAGCCATCATTTGTGTGCGTGTCATAACAGTATGAGTCACTTTGTGGCTCTGGGAAGTAGTTCATTTTACTTGATTGTTCATACTCTCTTATTCCTTGTTGATATTCCCAGCCACCATTAGGATAATGAATTGAATCACATTGAGATGGTGGGCGATATCCCATATGATTCTCCTGCTCATCTTGTGGCTCTGAAGCATATCTCATTTGATTGGAGTGCTCAGAATCTGTGATTTCTTGGTGATATTCCCATCCACCATTAGAATAGTCATTTGGTGATGGTGGGTAATATCCCATGAAATTTGTTTGATCATAAGATGAGTTGAACTCCATTTGAATTTTGTAAAACACATCACCAATGAAAATTGAAATTCATGTCACAGAGAAGAATTTCTTAGTGAGGCAATAACTCAAACACCTTGGTATCAGTTTAAAACAGAAAACTAAAAGAACAAAAACAAAGAAAATGCTTAATCTAAACTTCGCACCTACTTAATCATTGTCGATCTAAATCAATCCCCGGCAACGGCGCCAAAAACTTGATGAGGGAAAAATGATTCCACACAAACTCACCGACAAGTGTACGTGGTCGCATCAAGTAGTAATAACTCACAAGTGTGAGGTCGATCCCACAGGGATTGATGGATTAAGCAACTTTAGTGAGGTGATTAGTTTAGTCAAGCTAACAGTGGGGAATTGAGTGAGAATTGATCAACAGAAAGTAAATTGCAGGGAATTTAAATTGCAGAAAGTATATTAACAAAATCTTACAGAGCAAGAAATGTAAATTGCATCAAATGTAAAGGGAATTGGGTGCAGGAAAATTAAAGAAAGCATTAAATCAAAACTCAGAACAATTGAAAAAGAATTAAATTGCATGAAAAGTAAATTCAGATCACAGCAAACTCAAATGTAAAGTTTCAGAAAGTAAATTTGCAAAGAGAATTGCAGAAATTGAAAATTGCATAAGCCAAATT
Source organism: Arachis ipaensis (assembly GCF_059453495.1). Lineage (NCBI taxonomy): Eukaryota > Viridiplantae > Streptophyta > Magnoliopsida > Fabales > Fabaceae > Arachis > Arachis ipaensis. The sequence continues at coordinate 70,326,702 of NC_142438.1, forward strand.
GACAATTGCAGAAAGATAAAAGTGTATCAAACTATGCTAAGCTCTCTGGAGTCTCTAATCCTCCAACAGAGATCTGGAGTCTCTAATCCTCCAGCCTGAGCCTTCTATCATACTCCTACTCCTACTATGTGTCCTCCTTCTAAAATGAAACTGATGCCTTTGTATAGGCTTTACAAAATGAAAATGAAATTGAAATTGAAACAAATTACAATTCAAATGAAATTCTTATTCTAACTGTTTTTTGTGCCTTTGAGTGATGAAAATGGGCTCTGCTTGCTTTGAATTTCACTTGGGCTTGGAATCAGATAAATTGAGCAGAAGTGATGCTTCCAAAAGAGTGTAGCGTTCATTTAGAGAACGGAGCGTTCGGGCACCCACGCATACATGTCCTTCACGCTTGCGCGTGCTTTTGCATTTTCGCCCATCGACGCGTACGCGTCACCCACGCGTACGTATCCTTTGCAGTGTTCTCTTAAAGAGCGCTACTTTTGCTTAATGAATGCTGCCTCACGCGTGCGCGTCATGTACGCGTGCGCATGAGTAGCAAAAAATCTCAATTCAATGCTTCAGTGCCAGCCACGCGTGCACGTGCTTCATCCCTGGTTCTCCATCGACGCGTGCGCGTCGAGCACGCGTGCGCGTTGTTTGCAAAACTTTGCCTCTAAATCTTAACTTTCCCGAAAATGCTGGCTTAGTGAATGTAGCGTTCTCTGTGCAAATGAACGGCATTCATTTCCACGGGTACGCGTCATGCACGCGTACGCGGGGTTCTTCAAAATACCTTGCCCGACGTGTGCGCGTCCTGTACGTGTGTCTTTGTTTAAATCATGGGCCACACTTTTAAAAGCGTGGCCTAAGGCTCCAAAGTGTGCCCAAGCTCCAAAATGTGCCCCAGAATTCCTCTTTTCTCCTTTTTAGCTTATTTTGTGCTTTTTGCTTCTTTTTCCACTTATTTCCTACAAAGTTTATAAAATTAAAAGATAAAAAAAATATACCATTTAAGCACAAAAGCATTCAATATTTAAGCACTAATCATCAATTTCTTGTGTGAAAAAGCATAGAAAAACATGACATGATGACATGTCATCAGAACTCTCTGGCTAGCTTCAAAGGTTCTGTCATATCATGCCACCTTTTAGCTCTCTCCTTGTACAACTTAGAACTTTCATAAGCTTCTGAGCTGAATTCCTCCAATTTATTTAACTGCAAAAGTCTCTTCTCCCCTGCTGCTTGTTGGTCAAAGTTCAAGAATTTGGTAGCCCAATATGCCTTGTGTTCAGGCTCCACAGGTAGGTGGCATGTATTTCCATACACAAGTTGGTAAGGTGACCTACCAATTGGTGTTTTGAAGACAGTCCTATAGGCCCACAAGGTATCGTACAACTTCTTTGACCAATCTTTCTTTGAAGCTCTTACTGTTTTCTCCAAAATTCTTTTGAGCTCCCTATTTGAGATTTCAACTTATCCACTCGTTTGAGGATGGTAAGGTATTGTGATGCACGAAAATCTGTCTCTCAACAAAATTTCCTCGGCAAGTATACCAAATTGTCGTCAATTAAAAACTCACAATAGAGTGAGGTCGAATCCCACAGGGATTGATTGGTTGAGCAACTTTAATTAGAGGAGTATTCTAGTTGAACTAAGCGAAATTGGATTAAGAATTGCAGAATTTAAATGGCGGGAAACATAAACAGCAAGGAATGTAAATAACTAAAAATAAATTGCAGAATGTAAGGAGCAAAAATTAAATTGCAGAAACTTAAATAGGAATGGGGATGATTGAGCATAAATGTAAACAGTAGAAATTAAAGAATGGGAGAGATCAAAATGGGGAGGTTCATTGGGCTTAGGAGATATTGCATTTTCAGAATCAAGTTCATTCTCATCTCTTCCTCAATCAATGCATTCATTGATCTTCTTGGCAATCTTAGGTGATTGGATCCCAATATCTTGGCAGTTCAATCTCTCTAAGCTTGAATAATTGCCCAATGTCTTGATCTAATTTCTCATGGGAAGAGATGAAGTACGATCACTAATTATACCACATGTTTTTCTAGATCAAAGTATTGGTAGGATTACATGTCACTATATCCATCCAACCCCCAACCCAGTCCAACTTGAGAAATCATTTCTAGCATGATTTCCTCATTCCTTGATGCCAAGGCATCTTAGGCTAGTTTCACAAGCCTTTTTCTTTTGTTTTCATTAGGTTTTATGCACTTTCTTGAGCTATAAGTAAGCATTTGGATAAGAATTTCATGCATCCCTTGATTCAATTAAACTTGGTTATTTATGTGCTTTCCTCAAGATTTTATACAATTTTGGCTTGATGAGTGAATGATGTAAATATCTTGTGATTATAGCAAACTTTGATTCAAATGTTTGACTGATGATAGGTGAAAAGGAAGCTAAGGAAGGGAGAGCAAACAAGCAACAAAAGGGCCATGGAAGGAAGCAAAAGGAAGCAACATTGGAGCCAAAGTTGATGCTCTAACATTGCCTCAAACATTGATGAAGAAGAGGGGAGACCAACGTTGGAGCCAAAGTTGGTGCTCCAACGCTAGGTCCAACATCCATATTCAAAGAGGTGTAAAGTTGGAGCTAAAGTTAGCCTCCAACTTTACCTCAAATTTTGCCCAAGAAAGGTGCCTAGTTGGAGCCAAAGTTAGACTCCAACTATGCCTCAAACTATAAGCAAGAAGGCAACGTTTGAGCTCAAAGTTGGACCTCAAACTTTGACCAAAAAGGGTGCAAAGTTGGAGCTAAAGTTGGACTCCAACTAAGCCTGCAACTTCAATTCAAGAGACCATAGTTGGAGCCAAAGTTGGACTCCAACTATGGGTCCAACGTTGAGGTAGAAAAGGTGCCAACGTTGGAGGCAACGTTGGGGTCCAACGTTACCTCCAACATGCGCGATAGATTTCAAGTTTTGGAGATTGGGAAAATGTGCAACGACGCGTACGCATGGGTTACGCCGCATGGGTGTGCATTTTGGCCAATCGACGCGCACGCGTAGGTCACGCGTACGCGTGGATTGGAAGACATTGGTGGCCCAACGTTGGGTCCAATGTTGAGTCCAACGTGCTCGACAACTTCCAAGAAAAATTGCGAAGGGACGCATACGCGTGGTCACGCGTATGTGTGGACGAGCAATTTTGCAAATCGGCGCGTACGCGTATGGCACACGTACGCGTAGATGAGCAAATATTGAACTCCAACGTGAGGTCCAACATTGGGTCAAACTCCAGGGCCAACGTCCCAGCCTCACATGGCAAAGTTTGACCCAATGTTTGAGCTTAAACATTGAACTCCAACGTAAACTCCTATGTCAACCCAATCTCAATACAAAAAGGCACCCAAGAAGAGTATGAACGTTAATTTTTAAACGTCCTCATCAAGGCCACTAAAAGCCACTTCCAACTAGCTTCAATAGAGGCCAAAGGGCTCAGTCCAAGTACTTGAAGACTGAAAGAAGAAAGTGTATAAATAGATTAGAGCTTTAGTTAGAAAAGTGGGGTTACACACAGAGTACTGAAACTCTGCCCAATTTTACTTTCTCTGCACTTTTATATTTTGCAATGTACTTTTCCATTTCATTTTCCATTTTTGAAGCTATAAACAACTAAACCCATTTCATTGGGTTAGGGAGCTCTGTTGTAATTCAATGGATCAATATTAGTTTTCATTTTTCTTCTTCTGTCTTTTCTCTTGATCTGCCTAGAAAGAATTCGTTCTTCATTTAATCATTCAATTGTCTTATGAAAGAAATTGAATATAATTAGGTTCTGTGATAGGCTTGGAAGAGAAATCACAGAATCATGCTTGAATTCTTTCTCACATTAGGATTAGGTTGGGGTTTGGATGGATATCGTGACATGTAATCCTACCAACACTTTGATCTATGAATGTGTGTGGTATAATCAGTGACCATACTTCATCTCTTTCCATGAGCACTTAAATCAAGGAATTGGACAATTGTTCATGCTTAGAGAGATTGGATTGCCAAGGAATTGGGATCCACTCACCTAATATTTCCAAGGAGATCAATGAATGCATTAATTAAGGAAGAGATGAAAATAAACTTGATCCGGAGGATTATAACATCTCCTGACCCCAATGAGCTTCCCCTTTTCTGATCTACCCATTCTTTTACATTCTACCTTTTAATTTGATGCTCAATTTCCCCATTCCCATTTAATTTCTGGCAATTAAAGTTTCTGTTATGTACATTCTGCAATTTACATTCAGTCATTTACATTTCTTGCTCTTTAAGTTTCCCGCCAATTTACTTTCGGCAATCCCAATTTCAAATCTGATTTAGTTCAACTAGAACAATTCTCCAATTAACGTTGATCAACCAACCAATCCCTGTGGGATTCGACTTCACTCTATAGTAAGTTTTTACTTGACGACAATCCGGTGCACTTGCCGGTGGAAATTTGTTGAGAGACAAGTTTTCGTGACATCAAGTTTTTGGCGTTGTTGCCGGGGATCAATTGTGATTAACAAACTACCGGTTTGTTGATTACCTAGATTAGACATTTTTTTTTGTTTTGGCTTGTTCATTTAATTGCTTTTGTTCTTTGTTTTCTATGCTTTTTAACTATTTGTGTTAATGCCTCACTAAGAAGCCCCTGTTTGTGACACCTCTGGCTCTTCGTGATTGTGTTATTAACACATAGAATAGTTACTTTTACTTAGTTTTCTTCCAAATAAAATTGGCACTTGGTTACATTCTAAGTTTGATGTTGCTCTGCAACAATCTACTTTTAATCTTTCTGATACTTGCATCAATTCTAAGAGGAAGTGTCACACTAAGTTTGGTGTGCCACTTATTTTTCTATGTAATGTATCTAGCAACACCACTTGTTTGTATAATCATAATGCCTTTGCTTCTTAGGCCTGCAGTGTTATCTTAAATTTTTGCTTGCTTAACCACATGCATCACTCACATTTTAGTGTGTAAGACATTCATGACCCATCATGGACCTCATTACCACTATTTTATTCGTTGCTTGAAGACAAGTAATCATCTTAAATTGGTGTGGGAAGGGGAAGAATAGGAGGAAAAGGACAACAACAATGAAAATGAACTACAAGGTGGTAAAATTTCTTTTCCTCTTATTTATTTCCAGTATTTTCAATTGCATAATTGTCTTCTATTTTTTTTGTATGTATGTGTGATTGCCCTTGTGAATAAGCATAGTTTGATGCTTGAATTGTAGCATGTTGCTGTGACATTATGATTGCTATCTTGAATTTTGTGAGTCCAAAGCAAGTTAGTTTCATTACCATAAACAAATAAGGTCATTAAAGAAGAAGTGAGCATGAGCTTATAAGTATTGGGAAGCTATCATGACTATTGTTACTCAATTGTATTTGAATTTTATTTAATTGAAGTTTTCATCTAGGACATTTTATGAAATTTTTGAAATCATGAAAAACCTTGGAAAAGCAAATGCAATTAAGGCAAGAAAATAAAAAGGGAAAGAATGAGAAAGCTGAAGGCTCTGAGTACCAATGACAATTCAATTGTTAAGTACTTGTGTTGTTTATGTATCAAGCAAAAGGCTTGAAAACAAAACACTTGGAGTCAAAGCTAGGCTCAAATGCAAAGGCACTCCCTCAAAGTTCAAGGCTCTGAGCATCAATGATTAGAGAGTCAGGAAAAGAAACAAATGAGCATAAAGAAGTCCTCTGATTAAATTCTTGTGGTGCTTATGTATGAAGTGGTAATACTTGAAAACAAAGCATTTAGAGTCGTAGTTTTACTTTTAACTCATGGTGCAAAGCACCCAAGAAACTAAGAAAAATGAAAAGATTGTTCAAGGAAGAAACTTAAAGAAAAAGATTTCATAAAATGAGCTAGATAGAGGCATCAATCATGTGAATCTCTTTTGTGATTGTTGCATGTATAGAAAACTAGCTAACCATGAACATCACACTGCTATTCTTCTTGCCTTGGATTGTCAAACTTTATCTCATGATTCTCTTCTTGCTTGGGGACAAGCAAGATTTAAGTTTGGTGTTGTGATACTAGGGCATCATAGCCTATTTTTCCTATGCTTTTTCACTAGATTTTGGTTTAGTTTTCATACAAGTTTTATTGATAAAGGAGCAAAAGCATGAATAATTTCTGCATGAAAGAAAATCTCAAGCATAAGTGAATTTTAGTTAATATACAGGGTAAATATGATGAAATAGATCACACTAAGTGAAGTTATGATTTTGAGCATTATTAGCACACTTAGCATAGTAAAGATTATCTTGTATGTTACTTTGATACACTTATTTGTTTGATGATAGGCAAAAGAGAAGCAGAGAAGGGGGCAAGGAAGAAGCAAGAAAGCAATGTTAGACCCAAAGTCGGACCTCAAACGCTACCTCAAACGTTGCCCAAGAGAAAGGTGCATAGTTGGAGGCAAAGTTGGACTCCAACTATGCCTCAAACTTCAATTCAAGAGACCATAGTTGGAGCCAAAGTTGGACTCCAACCATGGTTCCAACGTTGGGGGTAGAGAGATGCCAACGTTGGAGGGAACGTTGGTGGTCCAACGTTACCTCCAACGTGCTCGACAAAATGCATGGAAAAATTGGCACCCACGCGTACGCATCGCCCACGTGTACGTGTGAGTGTGAAAAAATTGGTAATCTACGCGTACGCGTCGCCCATGCGTACGCGTCGCCCATGCGTACGCGTGGGAAGAACGTTGGTGCACCAACGATGAGTCCAACTTTGCTCCTGACAGCCTAAATGGGTCTACTTCAAACAAGAATAACTTGAGCTACAAAGCTCCAAATGATGTGATTCCAAAGGCATTGGAAAGTAGGAATCCAGAGCTTTCCAGGCATATATGAAACTACATGGTGTACACTAAACTTGAGGAAGAGAACTGCCCCGAAAGGTGCATAGACAAACATGGTACCAACCCGTAGTAAGGCCAGCTGACCTATGCACCTTCGATGGAGTATAACTCGATCTGTAGAGCTCCAAATGATGCGCTTCTAATGGCATTGTAAAGTAGACATTCATGACTTTTCAACAATATATAATAGTATGGGGTGGGCAATAAGTTTGAGCTTCAGAATCGGACGTTGTTTTCAATGCTGGTGCACCAATGTTTGGGTCCAACTTTGGGTTAAACGTTGAAGTGAACCTGGGAGCATTTCTCAACATCTGTGACACAAAAAATGGCCCCAATAAATGCGAATACACCTCTGGATCATGCAGGCAAGCTAAAGCCCATCAACATCACTCAATCCAAGGCACAAGAAGCATCTAGATTAGGAATTTTCATTTGTAATTTGTATTTTCATTTTCAGTTTGTAAGCCTATATATAGGCATTAGTTGGATTGGAGAACTCATTCTAGATTGGAGGGGAGTCCAGAATCATGCACCCACGTTCTCTGACACACACCTTTCATACATTCTTTTTCCTTTTCTTTTCTTTTTCTTCCTTAGTAGTAGTTCGGTTTTGATTTGTACTTTTCAATTATGAACTTTGAATTTTCATTTCCAGTTTTTAATTCTTAATCTTCTTTAGTTTTCTACACTTTCTTTCTTTTCTGTTCAAACAGAACAATGACTTCAACTAACTCTTTTCATTGGGTTAGAGAGCTCTATTGTTATTTAATGGATTAATTGTAGTTTTCATTCTTCTTCTTCTGTCTTTTCTCTTGATCTTGCTAGAATGATTTCGTTCCTCATTAAACCATTCGATTGTCTTGGGAAAGAAATTGAACGTAATTGGGTTTTTGTGATAGGCTTTGAAGAGAAATCATAAGAACCATGCTTGAAATCTTTCTCACATTGGATTAGGTTGGGGTTGGATGGATATTATGACATTTAATCCTACCAATACGTTGATCTATGAATGTGTGTGGTATAATCAGTGACCAAACTTCATCTCTTCCCATGAGCTCTTAGATCAAGGAATTGGGCAATTGTTCATGCTTAGAGAGATTGGATTGCCAAGAAATTGGGATCCAATCACCTAAGATTGCCAAGGAGATCAATAAATGCAATGATTGAGGAAGAGATGAGGATGAACTTGATCCGGAGAATTGCAATATCTCTTGATCCTAATGTTCATTTTATTTTTAGTTTTTACATTTACTTTCGGTCATTTACTTTCCCGTACTTTACTTTTCCTGTTATTTTACTTTTCTGCACTTAATTGCTTGCCTTTACTTTTCTGTTATTTACACTTCCTGCTGCTTATCACTCTAATATGCTCGTCTAACTAGGAAAATCAATCAACCATTGATTGCTTAATCCGTTAATCCTTGTGGGATCGACCTCACTCTTTAGTGAGTTTTATTACTTGATACGACCCAGTGCACTTGCCGATTGTTATTGCGCATAACTTATTTTTTGCACATCATTCCTCTTTCAAGGTTCTGAGAAAATCCAAGTATGAACAATTTCTCTTTCGAGACAATTTCTCAATTGGATGGAGATCCAAAGCTTTCAAGAAAAATCAAGAGAAAAGACAGAGGAAGAAAAATGAAAACTATTATTGATCCATTGAATTACAACAGAGCTCCCTAACCCAATGAAGAGGGGTTTAGTTGTTCATAACTTTGGGAATGGAATTTGAAATTGAAAAGTGCATTGCAAAAGTAAACTGAATTTACAGAGAGTGTTTACAATCTTGGATCCCTAGGTTCCCGATCCCCCTTTTCTAGCTCAAACTCTCTACTATTTATACACTTTCTTCCTTCAGTCTTCAAGTCTTTAGACTAGGCTTTGGCCTTTGTTGAAGCAGTTAAAGTGGCTCTTCAATGACGTTGAGAAGGGACGTTGGCAACTAACATTCATACTCTGCATGGGTGCCCAATTGTAATAGAGCTGGCATCAACGTTGGTGATCAACGTTTATAGGAAAACGTTGAGTCAAACATTCTTTTGAAAAAGGATTGAGCGTTGCCACTAACGTTTGACTCAATGTTGGTGCACCAACATTCGTTCATACACGCGTGCGCGTCACCCACGCGTATGCGTCAAAACAGCATTTTGAGGTAACGTTGGTAAGCCAACTTTGGCCATCAACGTTGCTTCCCTTACCTCTTCCTTGCCATTCCTTTGTTTCTTTCTACCTATCATCAACCAAACAAATGCATGAAAGTCTTGCTATAATCACAAGATTTTTGCATCATTCATATAATCAAGCAAATCTAGCATAAATCTCATGAAAATACATCAATTTAACCATGTTTGATTGAATCAAGACATGCATGAAATTTTAATCCAATTACTTACTTATTGCTCAAGAAAGTGTATGAAACCTAATGAAAACAGATGAAAAAGGCTTGTGAAACTAGCCTAAGATGCCTGGGCATCACAATACCAAACTTAAATCTTGCTTGTCCCCAAGCAAGCAGTAAAACATAAGATGAACGAGTGAAAACAGAGAGGAATATAAGTCCTTATTGGGAAGCAATAGATCTTGGTTCATGGGGTTTTATGCAGGATATATTTGCAGCTCAACTTTTATTAGTTTTCAGGTGTGAGATGTCCTTCTATGTGCTAACTAAGGTGCTGTTATGGAGGCTTGTTATTCATTGATCCATGGTGTTTGATTTTTTTGCTTTTCTTTTGCTTAGAAACTTATTCCTTATTTGCAGCTCAGTGTTCTGTGTTGAGGCAGCCTTTTAGATAAGTTTTCAGTCAACACTCCCAACCCAGTTGGCTCAAGGTGTTGGGTGATGAAGCACCCTTCAGGCACTTGGCTCACAATTCATCCTAAAGATATTGATGTCCAACACCTCTTTTGGTCACTAAATGCCTTGTAACTAGGTTGCTCTTGATAATGGACTTTTGGTTGATAATCCCAGGTTAGTTAACCCAAGTTACCAAGTGTTAAAATACTCCTTAGAACCTAATCATCCAAGTAGATCCTAGTATAGAAACATCACAGACATGTGTCTTAAGGTTCAAGCTATTGGTGCCTAGCTTATTTACTTATTTCTTTTCTTTTTGTTGCCAACGTTGGTGCTAGCCATTGGTGGCCCAACTTTGCCACCAACGTTGGGTTTTCTTCTTTTCTTTCTTGTTCTTTCTTTCTTCCAAGGAAAATTATTCACTAAGGCTTTACACACGGCAACTAAATTCATGCTTAAAAGGGACATTCTATCTTTCATCATTTTTAGTGAACTAGCTAAACAATCAAATATGTACCACCACTTAACCTTATTCTGTTTCCTACCAACTTGAACAATTACTCTTTCTGTGTCAAACATTTTCCTTTATTCAATCAAAAGGGGACAAGGCATACATTCAAGCAGGATGAAATTGAAACAGGCACTTAGGCTAGAACTCTTAAATGAAAATTAAAGAAGCAAATAACAGAATTCAAATGAAGGTAAGCTAATCAACACGGGCACATTTAACTTCCAATTAAAACTCTTCAAAGTAAAAATAGTTAAGTAACAACACAACCTCTTGGTATCTTCTTGATTAATTTTTCATCATCCTCCTTAACTGTTGCATTCTCCTTGATGGTGATGCACAGTCCTTCCCAGAAGCTGAATGACTTCCTGCAATGATATTGAAAGTTGTTTGCTCCCCAAGCACTTGGGAGATTGTTAGCATGCATGTATGTTTGTAGGCTTCTGAACTTAGATTGGTGTGTGAACACCAAACTTAGTTCCTTGCCTTATGCATCAAATTGAGTAAATACAGAAACTTCAAGTGCTTTTATTAAGAAAATAAACTATGAATCTAGAAATTAATAGTTGTTAAGTAGTCTCTCTGATTTTTTGGAGCTAGTGAATGATCATGTTGAGGGTTGCAATGTGTTTTTAATGAAATCTTTGGTGGAACACCAAACTTAGCATCCCACATTCACCCTTGAATTATTTTAGTGTGTAACACTAAACTTAGCTCTTTGCAATACAGAGAAATCTATTTAACTATTTTTTATTGAAACAACTCAAGAAAAGGAAATTATCTCTGGTTAGGTTCCCTCCTAACAAGCGCTCTTTTAATGTTACTAGCTTGGTAGTTATCTCATCAGTTGATCTTGTACTTCATCTTGGGGTTTTCACCTATATTGCCCAGATAGTGTTTGAGCCTTTGTCCATTCATAGTAAAGGTTTCCTGTGAACTTTCTTCCATAATTTCTATGTGTCCATAAGGTGAGACCTGGCAAGAAAGGGTCCTGACCACCTTGACTTTAGCTTTCCAGGAAAAAGCTTAAGCTTGGAGTTGTAAAGGAGTACTCTCTGTCCCTCTTCAAAGTTCCTTGGTGCCAAATTGAGGTCATGCTTTTTCTTTACCCTTTCTTGTAGTTGTAGGATCCTTCATTCACCAGCAGCATTGTTGTCAAAGTTCAGTAGCTTGAGAGCCCAGAATGCTTTGTGTTCCAACTCCACTGGTAGATGACAAGCCTTTCTATACACCAATTGGAACAGAGACTGACGAAGGGAATTATTTCATAGTTTGGAATCGATCAAAACAAGAACGGATTCATTGGTAGCAAAAATTAATTCCCAAGATCAAATATGAATCCAAAGGATGTCACAATACAAAACAAATTATAACTGAGAGTATTTAGCTCCCGGGTCGTCTTCCCTAGGAACTTCAATGAAGTGTATAATTATTGGCTATGAGAGAGCAAGGGGAATTGGGAATGAAAGCAAGAGAGAAAGCAATGTAAATAGCAAGAAAGTAAATGGAAATCAAGAAAGGCAAGAAATGTAAGTAGCAAGGAATTGAACACAAGCATGCCTGAAATTAAAGGAAAGCAATTAAAGGATTCTTGGTAAGAATTGGGAAGTTTAGGATTCCTATCCTAGTTATGGACCACAAACATGGCAATTGTGTGGAATCAATCCAAATCAATCAATCCTCCTTGAGAATTAGTCAAAAAGCCATAATTGATTTCAATCCATAAGTTCTAGTAAACTCACTAATTACTTAGTGAAAGACTAGCGTCAATGGAAACCAAACTAATTAATTATTCCCACAAAATGCGAAATGGATATCCACAACTCAATTCCACCCAAACATCTAATTTCTCAACCAAGAGTGTAAAAACTAAACATGTAGGAAATTAAACATCAAAGCAATAAAAGTCAAAAGCAATAAAAAGAAAGGAAAAGAAATGGCAAGAAAGTAAATTAACATGCAAGAAAGCAAATGAAAGTAAGCAAAAGTCAAGCAATTAAATGCAAAGCAAGGAAAATTAAAGTGCAAGAAACCTCTTGGCAAGTAAACTAAGGCTACCTATCCTAGCCATTGACCACAAACATGGCAATTGTGTGGAATCAATCTAAACTAATCAATCCTCCTTGAGAATTAGCAAAGGTGTAATTGATCTCAATCCATAAGTCCTAGTCAACTCACTAATTACTTAGTGAAAGACTAGCGTTAATAGAAACCAAATCAATTAACTGTCCTCACACAATGTGGAGTGGACATCAATGACTCAAGGATCACCAAAGTCAACAATCCCAAGCCAAGAGTGAAGAAAAACTAAATAAAAACTAAGCCAAGCATTTTATCAAACACTTGGTGTGCATGAAAATAAAATAATATTAAAATACATCAAAAATAAAGTCTAACTACCAAAAGCAAGAAAAGAGCAACAACAACTAAAGAAAGCCATAAATGAACATGAAACATAAATTGCATTAATTGTAAATTAAAAATAACAAGAGTGTTCATAAAATGGAAAATGACATAAAAGAGAAATTAAGAAGAAGAACTAAGGGAAGTAAGACAATAAAGTAAAGAAACATAAATGAAACTACATTAAAACAATAATTAAAGACAGAAATTTAAGAGAAATTAACTAAACCTAACCTAATTGTAGAGAGAGGGGGGAGCTTCTCTCTCTAGAGAACTAAATCAAAAACATAGAAAACCTAAACTTAATTGCCCTCCCTTGTTTCCACTTGAATTGGGGTTGAAATAGCTTCAGAAATGAGTTGGATTGGGTTTTGGAGGCCCAGAATTCGCCCCCAGTAATTTGCAATTAATGAGCTGACGTAATTCGAGTCACGCATATGCGTGGGTCACGCGTACGCGTCGTTTGTGCAAAATCCATCCACGCGTATGCGTGGGTCACGCGTACGCGTCGCTCGCAAACACCGTTTCTTCATGGTTTCTTCCCTTTTGCATGCCCTTTTTCTCACTTCTTCAACCCATACTTGCCTTGGAAACCTGAAATCACTTAGCAAACACATCAAGGCATCATATAGAATTAAAATGGATAAAATTTAGCAATTATAAGACCTAAAAATCATGTTTTCACTTTCAAGCACAATTTAGGAAGAAATCATGAAACTATGCTATTTCAATGGGTAAGTGTAGGAAAAGTTGATGAAATCCACCCAAATAGAGTAAATGAAGACCATGAAATGTGGATTCATCACATCCCCACACTTAAACAATAGCATTTCCTCATGCTATACTCAAGAAAGAAACAAGGGGTATTACATTTAGTCAAAATAAATTAATTTTCAAGAAAGCATATATGAACGTTAGGGCTAAAGCAATCTCAACCAAGTCAAATTCATAATTGATTCGAGTTATTGAAAAGCATAAATAACTTGCAAGATAAGCAATTAAGCATTCGTGAAAATATGTAGTTGAGCGATTGAACCCTCGCCGGATGCGTATCCGCTCTAATCACTCAAGTGTATAGGGTCAATTCACTCATTTCTCTTCTAATCATGCTTTCTAAGATTTGTCTTTCATCTAACAATCAACATTATTCAATGCATGCATGCAAGTATCATGAGGACTTTTCCATGGTTGTAATGGGGTTTGGGTAAAGGTAGGGTTGTATGTGGTCAAGTGAGCTTGATATTTGCATCTTTGATTAGCCTAAGCTCTTACCAAACCTACATAGCAATCTATACAACTCAAAGCAATCCTAACTACCCATGTCTCACTTTTCTTACACACTCATGCATTTTCTCTTTAATCACAACTCATATGCTTTTTTATTTCTCAAATTTTGGGGCATTTTGTCCCCTTTCTCCTCTCTCTCTCTCTCTTTTTTTTAAACATAAAATATATATACAAAAGTGACAATGCATATGGCTTAAGTATTAGATGCATGAGTATGTACCTAATTCCCAAGATTTCCAACAAAGTACAAAAATCCACTTTTACATCAACCAAAGTTCCCAACTTTCCCACACTTAGATGATACACACTCTCACTAGCCTAAGCTAATCAAAGATCCAAATAAAGGACATTTATTATTTTTCACTTTAAGGCTAGTAATGTGCTACTTTAAGAACAAAAAGGAATTGAAATAGGCTCAAAGTTGGTTAACAAAGGGGAGATAAAAGGGTAGACTATTTGGAACAAGTGAGCTTAATGAAAAGATGGCCTCAATCACATAAATGCATATATACATCAAATAATGGACATAAAGAATTAAACAAATCAAAGATTGCAATCATAAAAAGAGAATAACACACACAAGAATAAAAATAAGTGGTTATATGATGTAACCATACAATGAGGCTCAAAAACTCACAAGGTTGTGTGTTCATAACTCAAAAACATGTTCCACAATATATTTCAAGCAAGTTTCAATCAAATAAATACCAACTCAAATCATTAGGATGTGAATGCCCTATCAAGAATGTTTTTCTTGGAAAATTTTCATTAAATTAACTAAGCTTATTATATTTATGCAAAGACATGCAATAAAGTAACAAATATGCAATTAAAGCTCTAAAATATGTACGAACTAGGAGAAATACAACCAAGAATTCAAAAAGAATGTGCAAGTGTTAGGATTAGAGTATGTCACCCAAGATTGCCGATCAGAGACGACCTCCCCACACTTAAAGATTTGCACCGTCCGTAGTGCAACTAAAGGCAAGCAACAGGGGGGGGGATGGCGACTTCAGATTGCCACCTTCAGCTGGTGGATCAATCGGCTACTGCATGCTCGTCCTCCCGCTTTCCTTGTCAGTTATGGTGACTCATCCATGGAAAATAGAAAAGAGGATGGAAAGACAAGTCAATATAAGAACAAGGAAGCATGGAGTGTTAGAATGAGGTGATAAGCACTAGAATGAGTGAGTGAATAAGTGTGACATGAAGAAAACAAGTGTGTGAATTCTAAGTTATGCACGATTTAGAATACGCACACACTAGCATGGATAACTAGGTCACAAGTATACAAAATAGCATGCACTTAACTCATCCTAGTGTACTTGAAATACTTTAAAGAAACTTGTATGCTAAGATAAACAAACAAGTAATAAAGAAGCATGAAAGTATTCAAGCAAGAATGAAGGAATTGTGAATTGGGTAATGGAGCAACACCTAATTGACATGAAGTGAAAAACATGACAAGTATGGTCCACAAAGCTTAAAAACCTCTAAAAGTGTCATTAAGTAAGCTCATGAGCCAATTTCACAATTCTCAATGTTAATGCATCAAATAGGTGACTTAAATAAAAATCAGTTATAAACAAGCATCACCTAACAAAAATGCATCAACTAAGAATAAATTGCCTGTCTAAAGATAATGAAATCAAATTACATGGTGATCAAACATGCAATTTAGAAGTCCAGAGAAGTTCATGGAGGCAATGTTATAACTGGTTGGTGTATGCAAAATTAAACATGAATAACTCAACACCAAGCAACAATTTACAACCTCAAGAAATAGTAACAAAAATAATAATTCAGCAGCAATATCTCAACACAATCAATAAATTAACTCAATTATCCAACACTTAGCATAAAAAAAAAAATTAAACTAGCTAAGCAAATAACAACTAACTAACAAACAAAAAAACTAACTAACTAAAGGTGAGTGCGTGAGTAGCGAAGTAAGGTGGAAAATGGTGGTTGGAGGAGGGGAAGAAAAGGGGAAAAGAGAAAGGAAGAGAAGAAGTAGAGAAAGGAGAAGAAAAGAAGTAAACGGGGTGAAAACAGGGGCGTGCATACACACAAGGGGCTATGCGCACGCACGGAGGGTCACGTGTATGCGTCAAGGACGCGTGCGCGTGGTATTGCGAAAGGAGGAAATCGACACGTACGCGCGATGGACGCGTATTTTGCGTGGGCGAGGAAAAAGCAAGGTGACGCGTACGCGTCGATGGGAAAACTCAAAATGCTTGTGCATTTGCACTGTGCGAGCAAACACCGCCACCAGAGGGCATGGTTCGAGGTGTGCGTGGGCACAGGGCTGTGCCCACGCACAGAAGGCCGAAATTTTTTTTTTTTAAGACATGGAAAGGATCACGTATGCACGCGCACACAGGTCCATGCGCACGCTCAAGAGTATAAGGGACAGGGGTTCACATGCACAGGCTGTGCCAACGCTCACACCAGAGTGGTTGCAAGCTGGCGTGCGGATGCACACGTCTGTGCGGCTGCACAATAAGTGCGAAAAGGGTATTTGTGCGTACGCACGAGTAGGTGCGCACGCATGGGTCGCAGAAAGCAGGGGAATGTGCGCGCACAAAGCGTGCTGGCGCTGCGAACAAAAGGCAAAATGATACGTGTGCGTGCGCACAGGTCGATGCGCACGCACAGGAAGCAGAAAATAGCTGTTTTGTGCGCTCGCACAAGTACGTGCATACGCACAGATGCCCTGTTTTGCAAAAATTTTTTTCTTCAAAATTCTAAGGTACCAAGCCTTAGTTCAATCAAAACCAAACACCAAAACATGCAAGAACCCATAAATTCATGATCCAAACCAAAATTAACTTACAAATATCAAAATTAAACTAATTCTAAGCTAACCAACCAAATAAACATGCAATAAACCAAAATATATACAAAAAGAGAATAGTAGGAACAATGTTACCAAACACTTTTATTTAATGTCTTCAAGTTAGACAATTGGGAGAGCCTTTGCTATGGTGGCTTGTGCTTGACTTCCCCACCAATGCTAGAATGTCCAATGTCCTCTAAGATCCCAATCCTAACAAATGACAACCAAAAAGCAAGCTATTTACATATTAACATATTTACAATAGGCAAAAACATACACCATTGCAACTCCTCGGCAACGGCGCTGGTGCACGAAATTGTAATGTTAATGTTCACATTACTCTCTTACAACTTCGCACAACTAACCAGCAAGTGCACTGGGTCGTCCAAGTAATACCTTACGTGAGTAAGGGTCGATCCCACAGAGATTGTTGGCTTGAAGCAAGCTATGGTTATCTCGTAACTCTTAGTCATGATATAATATCAATAATAATTCTTAATTTGAATTGTAAAAAGTAAGAAGGGCAGAACACAAATTATACTTGTATGCTGTAATGGAGAATATGTTGGAGTTTTGGAGATGCTTTGTCTTCTGAAATTCTGCTTTCCTCTATTTCCTGATTCACGCACGCACGTCCTCCTATGGCAAGCTGTGTGTTGGTGGATCACCGTTGTCAATGGCTATCATCCATCCTTCCAGTGAAAAGGGTCCAGGTGCACTGTCACCGCACGGCTAATCATCTGCAGGTTCTCAATCGTACCGGAATGGGATTTACTATCCTTTTGCGTCTGTCACTATGCCCAGAACTCGCGAGTTTGAAGCTCGTCACAGTCATTCAATCCTTGAATCCTACTCGGAATACCACAGACAAGGTTTAGACTTTCCGGATTCTCTTGAATGCTGCCATCAATCTAGCTTATACCACGAAGATTCTGATTAAGAGATCCAAGAGATATTCATTCATTCTACGGTGAACGGAAGTGGTTGTCAGGCACGCGTTCGTGGGAGAATGATGATGATTGTCACGTTCATCACATTCATGTTGAAGTGCGAATGGATATCTTAGATAGGAACACGCATGTTTGAATAGAAAATAGAAATACTTGCATTAATTCATCGAGACACAGCAGAGCTCCTCACCCCCAACAATGGAGTTTAGAGACTCATTCTGTCAAAGAGTACAAAATTCAGATCTAAAAATGTCATGAGATACAAAATAAGTCTCTAAAAGTTGTTTAAATACTAAACTAGTAACCTAGGTTTACAGAAAATGAGTAAACTATGATAGATAGTGCAGAAATCTACTTCTGGGGCCCACTTGGTGTGTGCTGGGGCTGAGACTTAAGCTTCTCACATGCCTGGGCTGTTTTGGGCATTCAACGCCAGGCTGTAACCTGTTTCTGGCGTTGAACTCCAACTTGTAACGTGTTTCTGGCGCTGGACACCAGATTGCAACATGGAACTGGCGTTGAACGCTAGTTTACGTCGTCTATCCTTGAGCAAAGTATGAACTATTATATCTTGCTAGAAAGCCCTGGATGTCTACTTTCCAACGCAATTGGAAGCGCGTCAATTGGACTCTTGTAGCTCCAGAAACTCCATTCCGAGTGCAGAGAGGTCAGGATCCAACAGCATCAGCAGTCCTTTTTCAGCCTGAATCAGATTTTTGCTCAGCTCCCTCAATTTCAGCCAGAAAATACCTGAAATTATAGAAAAATACACAAACTCATAGTAAAGTCCAGAAATATGAATTTTTCCTAGAAACTAGAGAAAATAAACTAAAAACTAACTAAAACATACTAAAAACTATATGAAATTAACCCCAAAAAGCGTATAAAATATCCGCTCATCACAACACCAAACTTAAACTGTTGCTTGTCCTCAAGCAACTAGATAAATAAAATAGAATACAAATGAGTCAAGAAACAATAATATCTCATAGTTTTTGAGTGAAGCTCAGATTCTAATTAAATGAGCGGGGCTAGTAGCTTTTTGCTTCCGAACAGTTTTGGCATCTCACTTTATCCATTGAAGCTCAAAATGATTGGCATCTATAGGAACTTAAAATTCAGATAGTGTTATTGATTCTCTTATTTCAGTATGTTGATTCTTGAACACAGCTACTTTTATGAGTCTTGGCCGTGGCCCTAAGCACTTTGTTTTCCAGTATTACCACCGGATACATAAATGCTACAGACACATAATTGGGTGAACCTTTTTAGATTGTGACTCAGCTTTGTTAAAGCCCGCAATTATAGGTGTCCAGGGTTCTTAAGCACACTCTTCTCTTTGCTTCGGACTTTGACTTTAACCGCTCAGTCTCAAGTTTTCACTTGACACCTTCACGCCACAAGCACATGGTTAGGGACAACTTGGTTTAGCCGCTTAGACCAGGATTTGATTCCCTCAGGCCCTCCTATCCACTGATGCTCAAAGCCTTGGATCCTTTTTATTACCTTGCCTTTTGGTTTTAAGGGTTATTGGCTTTTTTTTTTGCAAGCTTTGTATTCATTGCTTTTTCTTGCTTCAAGAATCATTTTTATGATTTTTCAGATTACCAATAACATGTCTCATGTTTATCATTCTTTCAAGAGCCAACATATTTAACATTCAAGAACATCAAATTCCAAAGACATATGCACTGTTCAAGCATTCATTCAGAAGGCAGAAAGCATTGCCACCATATGTAAACAATTAGAATTTGTTTTATTAAAAACTCGAAAATTATTGCCTCCTTGTTCTAAAGAAAATCTTCTATTTTATTCATGTTTAATGATGATGAGAAAAATAAATTATAGCTTAATTGGGGATAAAATCAAAATATAAATACTAATTGCCATTATATGACTCCTAAGGTGAAACTCAAATAATAGAAAAAAAAGTTATCACAGGGTTAAGGTTAAGATCAGAACTCAACAACCTTGACTTTGGGAAACGGATGCCTCTTTAGTCTGTGGGGTGCTTGGCCCTTCAAGAGATAGTTTCTGACGCTTTAGTTCTCTTAATTCACGCCCTTGCACCTCTTGTTCTCTGAGCAGTTTACAAAGCATGCTGTTTTGATTTTGCTGTTCTTCCTTCAATTGGTCCATGGTTTCTTGCAACTTAGTGACAGATGCCTCAAGATGCTCCCAGTATTCAAATTGAGGGAATTCTGGTAGGAATTCTTGCGCCCTCCTCTTGATGGGGTCATCCTGCATTTGTTGTTTTTCCATTGTGATTTTAGTGATTGGTTGCTCCACTGAGATATACTCTGTTATTCCCATCTTTACTCCAGCATCTTTGCAGAGCATAGAGATTAGGCTTGGATAAGCTAACCTGGCATCCTTGGAGTTCTTGTTGGCAAGTATGTAGAATTCAGATGGGATCAGTTGATGAACTTCTACTTCTTTTCCCAACATAATGCAATGGATCATCACTGCTCTTCTAATATTGACTTCAGAACGGTTGCTGGTGGGCAATATAGAACGCCCAATGAAGTCCAGCCATCCTCTGGCGACTGGTTTGAGATCTTCTCTCTTGAGTTGACTTGGGGCACCCTTCGTGCTGGTGGTCCACCTGGCTCCAGGGATGCATATATCCTCTAGAATCTTATCCAGGCCCTTGTTTGTTCTCATCATTCTCCTATTGAAGGAGTCTGGGTCATCTTTCAGCTGAGGTAGCTTAAAGATCTCCCTGATTTTGTCAGGGTGGATGTGAACAATCTTTCCTCTGACCACAGTCTTGTAGTCATAGAGGGCAGCTCCAGATATTCTCTGCCTGTCTGTCTGCCACAGATTAGCATAGAATTCTTGAACCATATTCCTTCCCACTTTCGTTTCAGGATTAGCTAGGACTTCCCAGTTCCTGTTTCGAATCTACTCTTGGATCTCCAGATATTCATCTTCTTTCAGATCGAACTTGACTTCCGGGATCACAGATCTTAGACCCATTATTTTGTAGTAATGGTCTGAATGTTCTTTGGTTAAGAACCTCCCTTGATTCCAAAGTGGTTTTGGAACACTCTCTTTCTTGCCTCTTGGAGTGGGTTGTTTTCCTTTAGGAGCCATGATCTTAGTGGGTATGGTTTAGTGATCACGGATAAACACACCAAACTTAGAGGATTGCTTGTCCTCAAGCAAAAGAAAAGAAAGGAGAGGGATAGAAGGAGAGCTAGTGTTGAATGGTGGATGAGAGAAAGGAGGCCGAATGTGTTTTTAAAAGGGAGGGGGGTGTGTTTTCGAAAATAGGGAGAAAGATAAGATAGAAGATATGATTTAAAAAGAGATAAGTATGATAAGAAAAGATATAATTTAAAATTGAAAAGATATGAAAGATATTTGAAAAAGATAAATTTGGATTTTTTTGAAAAAGATAATATGGAGATTTGAAAAAGATATTGATTAGTTGTAAAGATTTTTGAATGAAAAGAGATAGATTTGTTTTGAAAATTTTGAAAAAGAGTTGAATTGGAAAAAAAAAAGATTTGTGCTTATGGATTAAGATACATTTGATATTTTTAAAGTGGGGTTTTTAGAAATTAGGGATTTTAGAAATTAGGGTTTGTAACATGTTTATGCAAGAAATCATGAATTGAAACATGAAAATTAAGATTAAAATGAAAAATATGAAAAAAAAAACGAATTTACCTCCTCTCCACCATCCTGGCGTTTGAACGCCCAAATGCTGCATGTTTTGGGCGTTCAACGCCCAACTGCTGCTTCTCCTGGGCGTTCAACGCCCAACTGTTGCTTCTTTCTGGCGTTGAACGCCAGGAACTCCTTTGTCACTGGGCATTTTTCTGAATGCCCAGGACGCTGTAAATCTGGCGTTTAACGCCCAGATGGCTATCCTTACTGGCGTTCAACGCCCAGTGGATGCTTCTTTTGGGCGTTGAGCGCCCAAAACAGACTTTTACTGGCGTTTTCTTGCCAGTGAGCTCTTTTTCTCTATTTTGTGTGCAGAATCCTTCTGTAACCCTGTAAACTTATACAATTGACTCTTTACCTTAGTATCAATGCACTTTATATAAACAAATAAAATCAAGAATAGGGCAAAATGCTTAGAGGAAGTGATGCCCCATGGCTGGGTTGCCTCCCAGCAAGCGCTTCTTTATTGTCTTTAGCTGGACCTTGCTGAGTTTTTAATCTAGCCTCAGCCTTGAGCACTCTTGCTCAACATTGCCTTCAAGATAGTGCTTGATTCTCTGTCCATTAACAATGAACTTCTTATCAGAATCAATATCTTGAAGCTCCACATAACCATATGGTGATACACTTGTAATCACATATGGTCCTCTCCACCGGGACTTCAGTTTCCCGGGAAATAGCCTGATCCTAGAGTTAAACAACAGAACCTTTTGTCCTGGTTCAAAGATTCTAGATGACAGCTTTCTGTCATGCCACCTTTTTGATTTCTCTTTGTAAAGCTTGGCATTTTCGAAAGCAGTGAATCTGAATTCCTCTAGCTCATTCAGCTGGAGCAATCTTTTCTCTCCAGCTAATTTGGCATCAAAATTAAGGAATCTGGTTGCCCAGTAGGCCTTATGTTCTAGTTCCACGTGCAGGTGACAAGCCTTACCATACACAAGTTGGTAAGGAGAGGTCCCTATGGGAGTCTTGAATGCTGTTCTGTAAGCCCACAGAGCATCATCCAAGCTTCGTGCCCAATCCTTTCTACGAGTACTTACAGTCCGTTCCAGGATTCTTTTTAGTTCTCTATTAGAGACTTCAGCTTGTCTATTTGTCTGTGGATGATATGGAGTTGCCACCTTATGGCGAATCCCATACCGGACCATGGCAGAGTGAAGCTATTTGTTGCAGAAGTGAGTGCCCCATCACTGATTAGTACCCTAGGGACACCAAATCTGCTGAATATGTGTTTCTGGAGGAACTTTAGTACTGTTTTAGTATCATTGGTGGGTGTGGCAATGGCCTCTACCCATTTTGATACATAGTCAACTGCCACCAGAATATAAGTGTTTGAGTATGATGGTGGGAAAGGCCCCATGAAATCAATTCCCCATACATCAAACAACTCAATCTCCAAGATTCCTTGTTGAGGCATGGCATAACTATGAGGCAAATTATCAGCTCTCTGGCAACTGTCACAGTTACGTACAAACTCTTAGGAATCTCTATAGAGTATAGGCCAGTAGAAACCACATTGGAGGACCTTGGTGGCTGTTCGCTCACCTCCAAAATGGCCTCCATATTGTGATCCATGGCAATGCAATAGGATCCTCTGCGCTTCTTCTCTAGGCACACACCTACGGATTATTCCGTCTGTACATCTCTTAAAGAGATAGGGTTCATCCCACAAGTAGTACTTTGCATCAGTAATTAATTTTTTCTTTTGTTGCCTGCTGTACTCCTTGGGAATGAACCTTGCAGCTTTGTAGTTTGCAATGTCTGCAAACCATGGTAATTTCTGAATTGCGAACAAATGCTCATCCGGAAAGGTTTCAGAGATCTCAATAGAGGGGGAGGACGCCCCTTCCACTGGTTCTATCCGGGACAGATGGTCAGCCACTTGGTTTTCTGTCCCTTTTCTGTCTCTTATTTCTATATCAAACTCTTGCAGAAGTAACACCCATCTTATAAGTCTGGGTTTTGAATCCTGCTTTGTGAGTAGATATTTAAGAGCAGCATGATCTGTGTACACAATCACTTTTGATCCTACTAAGTATGATCTAAACTTGTCAATGGCATAAACCACTGCAAGCAATTCTTTTTCTGTGGTTGTGTAATTTTTCTGGGCATCATTCAAAACACGGCTAGCATAATAAATGACATGCAGAAGCTTGTCATGCCTCTGCCCCAGTACTGCACCAATGGTGTGATCACTGGCATCACACATTAATTCGAACGGTAATGTCCAGTCTGGTGCAGAGATAACTGGTGCTGTGACCAGCTTAGCTTTCAGAGTTTCAAACGCCTGCAGACACTCTGTGTCAAACACAAATGGCGTGTCAACATCTAGCATGTTGCTTAGAGGTTTTGCAATTTTTGAAAAATCCTTTATAAACCTCCTATAAAATCCTACATGCCCCAGAAAGCTTCTGATTGCCTTAACATTGGCAGGTGGTGGTAATTTTTCAATTACCTCTATTTTAGCTTGATCCACCTCTATTCCCTTGTTTGAAATTTTATGCCCAAGGACAATCCCTTCAGTCACCATAAAGTGACATTTTTTCCAATTTAAAACCAGGTTGGTCTCTTGGCATCTTTTCAAAACCAGTGTCAGGTGATCAAGACAGGAGCTGAATGAGTCTCCATATACTGAGAAGTCATCCATGAAGACTTCCAGAAATTTTTCCACCATATCAGAGAAAATAGAGAGCATGCATCTCTGAAAGGTTGCAGGCGCATTACACAGCCCAAAAGGCATCCTTGTGTAAGCAAATACTCCAGATGGATATGTGAATGCTGTTTTCTCTTGATCCTGGGGATCTACTGCAATTTGGTTGTAGCCTGAATAGCCATCCAAAAAGCAGTAATAATTATGACCTGCTAGTCTTTCTAGCATCTGGTCTATGAATGGTAAAGGAAAATGATCCTTTCTGGTGGCTTATTGAGCCTTCTGTAATCAATACACATGCGCCACCCTGTAACTGTTCTTGTAGGAACCAGTTCATTTTTTTCATTATGAACCACTGTCATGCCTCCCTTTTTAGGGATAACTTGAACAGGACTCACCCAGGGGCTATCTGAAATAGGATAAATAATCTCAGCC
This sequence comes from Arachis ipaensis, assembly GCF_059453495.1. NCBI lineage: Eukaryota > Viridiplantae > Streptophyta > Magnoliopsida > Fabales > Fabaceae > Arachis > Arachis ipaensis. Next base: position 70,351,112 of record NC_142438.1, read on the forward strand.
TCCAGTAATTTAGTGACCTCTTTCTGCACCACTTCCTTCATGGTTGGATTTAGCCACCTCTGTGGTTGAACCACTGGCTTAGCATTGTCCTCCAATAAGATCTTGTGCATGCATCTAGCTGGGCTTTTGCCCTTAAGGTCACTTATGGACCACCCAAGAGCTGTCTTGTGTGTCCTTAGCACTTGAATTAGTGCTTCCTCTTCCTGTGGATTTAAGGCAGAGCTTATGATCACTGGAAAAGTATCACCTTCTCCCAGAAATGCATATTTTAGGGATGGTGGTAATGGTTTGAGCTCGGGTTTAGGAGGTTTTTCCTCTTCTTGAGGAAATTTCAGAGACTCTTTCAATTCCTCTGAATCCTCTAGATCAAGTGGAACATCTTTAAAGATGTTTTCCAGCTCTGATTCGAGACTCTCAGCCATGTTGATCTCTTCTACCAAAGAGTCAATAAGATCAACTTTCATGTAGTCTTTTGGTGTATCTGGATGCTGCATGGCATTGACAGCATTCAACTTAAACTCATCTTCATTGACTCTCAGGGTGACTTTCCCCTTTTGGACATCAATGAGAGTTCGTCCAGTTGCTAGGAAAGGTCTTCCTAGAATGAGAGTAGCACTCTTGTGCTCCTCCATCTCCAGCACTACGAAGTCATTGGGAAAGGCGAATGGCCCAACCCTGACAATCATGTCCTCAATCACACCGGATGGGTATTTAATGGAGCCATCAGCAAGTTGGAGACATATCCGGGTTGGTTTAACTTCTTCAGTTAAACCAAGCTTTCTGATAGTGGATGCAGGTATTAGGTTGATGCTTGCCCCAAGATCGCATAAAGCTGTCCTGGTGCAATTTCCCTCCAATGTGCATGGTATTAGAAAGCTTCCGGGATCTTTAAGCTTTTCAAGAAAGCTTTTCAGAATGACTGCATTGCATTCTTCAGTGAGGAAAACTCTTTCAGTTTCTCTCCAATCCTTCTTATGACTCAAGATCTCTTTCATGAACTTGGCATAAGAAGGTATTTGCTCAAGTGCCTCTGCAAACGGAATCTTAATTTCAAGAGTCCTGAGATAATCTGCAAAGCGAGCAAATTGCTTATCCTGCTCCTCTTGGCGGAGTTTTTGAGGATAAGGTATCTTGGCTTTATATTCCTCAACCTTGGTTGCTGTAGGTTTATTTCCTACAGAAATAGTTGAAGAAGCCTTTTTAGAGGGGTTGTCATCAGCACTTGTGTGTGTCTGATCCCTCTCTGGCATTTGAGTGCCAGAGTTAGAAGCTGGAGTGACGTTAGACACCAATTCCTCATCTGTTCCTGGCGTCTGAACGCCAGAACTGTGCTTCCTTTGGGCGTTCAACGCCAGTTCCTTGCTTGTTTCTGGCATTGAACGCCAGTCCTGAGCATGGTCTGGGCGTTCAGCGCCAGCCTTCCACCCAATTTCTAGCGTTTTAATGCCAGAATTATTTTTTCCTGGGCTCTTACTGTCCTCAGATGGATTTTGGGTGGTTTGCTCATTTCTTGGCTTCCTGCTGCCTTGAGGTTGGGTATTTAATGTTTTCTCACTTCTTAATTGAATTGCTTGGCATTCTTCTGTTATTTGTTTTGACAGCTGCTGTTTTGTTTGCTTCATTTGTTCTTCCATATTTATATTAGCCATCCTTGTCTCTTGTAGTCTATCTTTGAATTCGGCTAACTGTTGTGTTAGAAAGTCCAATTGCTGATTGAATTCAGCAGCTTGTTCTACAGGACTGAGTTCAGCAGTTACTGTTTTAACCTCTTCTTTCATGGAAGGGTCACTGCTTAGGTACAGATGCTGATTTCTGGCAACTGTATCAATGAGCTCTTGAGCTTCTTCAATTGTCTTTCTCATGTGGATAGATCCACCAGCTGAGTAATCTAGAGAGATCTGAGCTCTTTCTATAAGCCCATAATAGAAGATGTCTAATTGAACCCACTCTGAAAACATTTCAGAGGGGCATTTTCGTAGCATCTCTCTGTATCTCTCCCAGGCATCATAAAGAGATTTATTATCTCCTTGTTTAAAGCCTTGGATGTCCAACCTTAGCTGTGTCATCCGTTTTGGAGGAAAGTATTGATTCAGAAATTTTTCTGTCAGCTGTTTCCATGTCCTTATGCTAGCCTTAGGTTGGTTATTTAACCACCTCTTGGCTTGGTCTTTTACAGCAAATGGAAACAGTAATAATCTGTAAACATCCTGATCTACTTCCTTATCATGTACTGTGTCAGCAATTTATAAAAACTGTGCCAGAAACTCTGTAGGTTCTTCCTGTGGAAGACCGGAATACTGGCAGCTTTGCTGCACCATGATAATGAGCTGAGGATTCAACTCAAAGCTACTGACTCCAATGGAGGGTATGCAGATACTACTCCCATATGAAGCAGTAGAGGGGTTAGCATATGATCCCAGAGTCCTTCTGGACTGTTCATTTCCACTTAGATCCATGATGGAGAAAGGGAGATGATGTAATAAAAAAATTTTATTTTTATTTATTTATTTATTTATTTATTTATTTCGAAAATAAAATAAATTAAAATAAAATAAATAAAAATGGGTGAAGATTTTCGAAAAAATGAGGAGAGAGAAAGTGGTTAGGAAGTTTTGAAAAGGATATGATGATTTTTGAAAAAGGTTTTAAATTTTGAAATAAAAATCTGAATTTTAAAGGTAAATTTTGAAAATTTGCTTTAAAATAGAGAGAAAAGATATTTTTGAATTTAAAGAGGAGAGAGAAAAACAATAAGATAGCACAAGATTTAAAATTTTTAGATCTAATGCTCCTTGTTTTCAAAAATTTTAGAGGGAGAACACCAAGGAACACCAAACTTAAAAATTTTAAGATCAAGACAGAAGGAAAACTCAAGAACACTTTGAAGATTCACAAGAACACAAGAACATGAAGAAAGAATACCAAACTTAAAATTTTTAAAAAACCAAAATAAGATTTTTCGAAAACCAAAGAAAAATCAACAAGAAAACACCAAAACTTAAAGTTTGGCACAAGATTTAATGTAAAAATTATTTTTGAAAAAGAATTTTAAAAAGAAGGTACCCAATTTACCAAGAACACAGACCAACGCTCTAGCCAAATGGGCAGTAAATGTAACACTTGTTTTGAAAAATATTTTTAATAACTAAGAAAAAATATTATTTTTATCTTTATTTTATTTTGTTTTTATTTTTTTTGAAAAGAATATAAAAGACTCTGACCCAAAAGACAAAATTTTCCTAATCTAAGCAACAGGATTCACCGTCAGTTGTTCAAACTCAAACAATCCCCGGCAACGGCGCCAAAAACTTGGTGCACGAAATTGTAATGTTAATGTTCACATTACTCTCTTACAACTTCGCACAACTAACCAGCAAGTGCACTGGGTCGTCCAAGTAATACCTTATGTGAGTAAGGGTCGATCCCACGGAGATTGTTGGCTTGAAGCAAGCTATGGTTATCTCGTAACTCTTAGCAGGATATAATATCAATAATAATTCTTAATTTGAATTGTAAAAAGTAAGAAGGGCAGAACACAAATTATACTTGTATGCAGTAATGGAGAATATGTTGGAGTTTTGGAGATGCTTTGTCTTCTGAAATTCTGCTTTCCTCTGTTTCCTGATTCACGCACGCACGTCCTCCTATGGCAAGCTGTGTGTTGGTGGATCACCGTTGTCAATGGCTACCATCCATCCTTCCAGTGAAAAGGGTCCAGGTGCGCTGTCACCGCATGGCTAATCATCTGCAGGTTCTCAATCGTACCGGAATGGGATTTACTATCCTTTTGCGTCTGTCACTATGCCCAGAACTCGCGAGTTTGAAGCTCGTCACAGTCATTCAATTCTTGAATCCTACTCGGAATACCACAGACAAGGTTTAGACTTTCCGGATTCTCTTGAATGCTGCTATCAATCTAGCTTATACCACGAAGATTCTGATTAAGAGATCCAAGAGATATTCAATCATTCTATGGTGAACGAAAGTGGTTGTCAGGCACGCGTTCGTAGGAGAATGATGATGATTGTCACGTTCATCACATTCATGTTGAAGTGCGAATGGATATCTTAGATAGGAACACGCATGTTTGAATGAAAAACAGAAATACTTGCATTAATTCATCGAGACACAGCAGAGCTCCTCACCCCTAACAATGGAGTTTAGAGACTCATGCTGTCAAAGAGTACAAAATTCAGATCTAAAAATGTCATGAGATACAAAATAAGTCTCTAAAAGTTGTTTAAATACTAAACTAGTAACCTAGGTTTACAGAAAATGAGTAAACTATGATAGATAGTGCAGAAATCTACTTCTGGGGCCCACTTGGTGTGTGCTGGGGCTGAGACTAAAGCTTCTCACGTGTCTGGGCTGTTTTGGGCGTTCAACGCCATGCTGTAACCTGTTTCTGGCGTTAAACTCCAACTTGAAACGTGTTTCTGGCGCTGGACGCCAGATTGCAACATGGAACTGGCGTTGAACGCCAGTTTACGTCATCTATCCTTGAGAAAAGTATGGACTATTATATATTTCTGGAAAGCCCTGGATGTCTACTTTCCAACGCAATTGGAAGCGCGTCAATTAGACTTCTGTAGCTCCAGAAATTCCATTCCGAGTGCAGAGAGGTCAGGATCCAACAGCATCAGCAGTCCTTTTTCAGCCTGAATCAGATTTTTGCTCAGCTCCCTCAATTTCAGCCAGAAAATACCTGAAATTACAGAAAAATACACAAACTCATAGTAAAGTCCAGAAATATGAATTTTGCCTAGAAACTAATGAAAATAAACTAAAAACTAACTAAAACATACTAAAAACTATATGAAATTAACCGCAAAAAGCGTATAAAATATCCGCTCATCAGGCGCCAAATTTGACGACAAGAATTCGTGTGTAGTTTGGAATCAAGAATCAATTCGTTAGTAGTATAGTCCAAACCAACAACAAATTCTCATAATCAAATATTAATCTAAAGATGTCACAATACAAAACAAAATGTAAACCGAGAGTATTTAGCTCCTGGGTCGTTCTCCCCAGGAGTTGCAATGAAGTGTACAATTATTGGCTATGGGAAAGAGTAAGGGGAGTTGGGAATGAAAGCAAGAGAGCAAGTAATGTAAATAGCGAGAAATTAAATGGAAAGCAAGAAAGGCAAGAAATGTAAGTAGCAAGGAATTGAAACAAGCATGCATGAAATTAAAGGAAAACAATTAAAGGATTCTTGGTAAGAATTGGGGAGTTTAGAATTCCTATCCGAGTTATGGACCACAAACATGGCAATTGTGTAGAATCAATCCAAATCAATCAATCCTCCTTGAGAATTAGTCAAAAAGCCATAATTGATTTCAATCCATAAGTCCTAGTCAACTCACTAATTACTTAGTGAAAGACTAGCGTCAATGGAAACCAAACCAATTAATTATCCTCACACAATGCGGAATGGACATCAATGACTCAAGGATCACCAAAGTCAACAATCCCAAGCCAAGAGTGAAGAAAAACTAAATGAAAACTAAGCCAAGCATTTTATCAAACACTTGTTGTGCATGAAAATAAAATAATATTAAAATGCATCAAAAATAACGTCTAAGTACCAAATGCAAGAAAATAGCAACAACAACTAAAGAGAGGCATAAATGAACATAAAAAATAAATTCCATTAATTGTAAATTAAAAATAACAAGAGTGTTCATAAAATAGAAAATGACATAAAAGAGAAATTAAGAAGAAGAACTAAGGGAAGTAAGACAATAAAGTAAAGAAACATAAATGAAACTACATTAAAACAATAATTAAAGATAGAAATTTAAGAGAAATTAACTAAACCTAACCTAATTCTAGAGAGAGGGGGGAGCTTCTCTCTCTAGAGAACTAAATCAAAAACATAGAAAACCTAAACCTAATTGCCCCCCTTGTTTCCACTTGAATTGGGGTTGATATAGCTTCAGAAATGAGTTGGACTGGGTTTTGGAGGCCCAGAATTTGCCCCCATCGATTTACAATTAATGAACTGACGTAATTCGAGTCACGCGTACGCGTGGGTCATGCGTATGCGTGGGTCACGCGTATGTGTCGTCCACGCGTATGTGTCGTTTGCGCAAAATCCATCCACACGTACGCGTCGCTCGCAAATCCTCGTTGTGCGTACGCATGCACGCTTGTGCGTACGCACGCATGCTGAAACTTCCAAACTCCATTTCTTCATGGTTTTTTCCCTTTTGCATGCCTTTTTTCTCACTTCTTCAACCCATACTTGCCTTCGAAACCTGAAATCACTTAGCAAACACATTAAGGCATCATATGAAATTAAAGTGGATAAAATTTAGCAATTATAAGACCTAAAAAGCATGTTTTCACTTTCAGGCTCAATTTAGGAAGAAATCATGAAACTATGCTATTTCAATGGATAAGTGTAGGAAAAGTTGATGAAATCCACCCAAATAGAGTAAATGAATACCATGAAATATGGATTCATCAGAGACATTCCAATGGGTATCTTGAAGGCTGTCCTATATGCCCAAAGAGCATCATCCAACTTCTTTGACTAGTCTTTTCTTGAAGTTCCCACAACTTTTTCAAGAATTCTTTTGAGTTCTCTGTTGGATATCTCTGTCTGCTATCTTGTTTGGGGGTGACAAGGTGTGGCAACCTTATGCTTAACTACATATCTCAAGAGGAGAGTCTCTAGTGGTCTGTTACAAAAATGGCTGCCTCCGTCACTGATTAGATCTCTGGAAACTCCAAACCGGCTGAAGATATTCTTCCTGAGAAAGTTCATCACTACTTTGTTATCATTTGTTGGAGTTGCAATGGCCTCCATCCACTTGGATACATAGTCTATTGCTACCAAAATATACTTGTTTGAGTATGAGGTTGGGAATGGGCCCATGAAATCAATCCCCCATATGTCAAATAGTTCAAGCACTAGGATGAAGTGTTGTGGCATCTCATTTCTTTTGGGCAAGTTTCCAGCTCTCTGGCATTCATTACAAATCTTCACTAGTTCTTTTGCATCCTTAAAGATAGTGGTCTAAAAGAATCCACACTGCAACACTTTGGCTGCAGTCCTTTCTCCTCCAAAGTGTCCTCCATCGCAAGAACCATGACAATTCCATAAGACTTCCCGTCCTTCTTCCTCTGAGATGCATTTTCTAAGTATTCCATCTGAACATTTCTTGAAGAGGTATGGTTCATCCCAAATGAAATACATGGCATCATTGATGAGCCTTCTCTTCTGATGTTTGTTGATCTCCAAAGGGAACTCCCCAATGGCCTTGAAATTTGCAATGTTCGCAAACCAGGGTGCCTTTTGAACCAACATCAATTTTTTGTCAGTAAAGCATTCATTCACATACAGATCGTGTGTGTTGCCTTCTTCACAAGGGATTCTTGACAAATAGTCTGCTACCTTGTTCTCTACTCCCTTTTAATATTTAATCTCAATATTGAACTCCTGAAGCAGTAGTATCCACCTTATCAATCTTGGTTTCGACTCTTGTTTGGCAAGTAGATACTTCAGTGCTGCATGATCAGTAAAAATAATCACTTTAGAGCCAATGAAATATGATCTAAATTTATCAAAGGCAAACACTATTGCTAGTAATTCCTTTTCAGTGGTGGTGTAATTCCTTTAGGTCTCATTGAGGACCTTGATGGCATAGTATATAACATGCACCAAATTGTCTTTCCTTTGTCCTAACACTGCCCCAATAGCAAAATCTGATGCATCACACATCAGCTCGAAAGGTAAATCCTAATTAGGTGGGGCAATGATAGGTACCGAGGAAAGTTTTCTTTTTAGATTTTCAAAAGCCAGCAGGCATTCTTGATCAAACACAAAAGGTGCATCAGAGACGAGTAAGTTACTCAAAGGTTTGGCAATTTTTGAAAAATCTCTAATAAACCTTCTATAGAATCCAGCGTGTCCCAAGAAACACCTAATTGCTTTGACATTACTAGGTGGAGGTAATTTCTCAATTACTTCCACCTTAGCTCTGTCCACCTCTATGCCTTTATTAGAGATTTTGTGGCCAAGGACTATCCCTTCTGTTACCATAAAATGGAATTTCTCCCAGTTTAAGACTGGGTTAGTCTCTTGGCATCTCTTTAGCACCAAGGCAGGGTGATGCAAGCAATTTGGGAAGGAATCACCAAACACTGAAAAGTCATCCATAAAGACTTCAATAAAATTTTCAATCATGTTTGAGAAGATGGAGAACATGCATCTTTGGAAAGTGGCAGGTGCATTGCACCATCCAAAGGGCATGCGTCTATAAGCAAAGACCCCATATGGGCAAGTGAAAGATGTTTTCTTCTGGTCCTTTGGGTCAACTACAATCTGGTTGTAGCCTGAGTAGCCATCCAGGAAGCAGTAGTATGCATGCCCTGCAAGCCTCTCCAGCATCTGGTCCATGAAGGGTAGTGGAAAATAGTCATTTCTAGTGGCCTCATTGAGCTTTCTGTAATCAATACACATTCTCCATCCTGTGACATTTCTTGTAGGGATGAGTTCATTCCTTTCATTAGACACCACAGTGATGCCTCTTTTCTTGGGGACCACTTGGACAGGGCTCACCCATGGGCTATCTGAAATGGGGTAAATTACCCCTGCTTGCCATAGCTTCATGACCTCCTTTTATACCACTTATTTCATATCTAGATTCAACCTTCTTTGTGGTTTAATAGAGGGCTTGGCATTATCTTCCAACAGAATCTTATGCATACACATGGAGGAGCTTATCCTTTTTAAATCAGCAAGGATCCATCCAATGGCATTTTGGTGCATTTGCAGCACCTTGATTAGTTCATTCTCTTGTTCTTGACTGAGAGCAGAATTGATGATCACTGGGTAACTTTCATCACTTCCCAAGTATGTGTACTTGAGGGTGGGGGGAGTGCTTTCAGTTCAAGTTTTGGGGCTTCATTCCCTTCCCCTTTTTCCTCTGATGTGCTTGGAATGGGTACTTCAGTTAGTTGGATTGATGCAGCTTCATTGGTTGATAGAGGTTCTTCGTCAGGCACTTCCTCAAGTCCTTCTTCTTCAAGAGTTTCTTGTACCAAAGCCTCCACTGCATCCAACCTTATACATTCTCCCAATGATTCCTATGGGTAACTCATGGCTTTGAACACATTCAATACCATTTTTTCATCATGTAGTCTAAGAACCAGTTCCCCTTTTTGGACATCGATGATAGCTCCAGCTGTTGCTAGGAATGGTCTTCCCAGAATGATTGAAGCCTTGGTTTCTTCTTTCATATCCAACACCACAAAGTCTGCTGGGAAGATGAAGTCTCCCACCTTCACCAACAAATCTTCCACTATTCCATGAGGGAATTTGAATGATTGGTCTGCTAATTGAAGTGCCATTCTTGTTGGTTTGGCTTCCTCAATCTTCATTCTCTTCATCATTGCTAGGGACATCAAATTTATGCTAGCTCCCAAGTCACATAAGGCTTTTTCCACTGTGATTTCTCCTATGATACAGAGGATTTGGAAGCTCCTAGGGTCCTTCAGTTTTTGGGGTAGCTTGTGTTGAATGATAGCACTACACTCCTTGGTTAACACCACAGTTTTATCATTTCTCCAGCTCCTCTTCTTGGTCATTAACTCCTTCAAAAACTTGGCATAGAGTGGCATTTGTTCTAATACTTTTGCAAAAGGGATATTAATTTGGAGTCTATTGAAAACTTCCAAGAATCTGGAGAACTGGTTGTCCTTTTCATTCTTCTTTAATCGCTGAGGGTAAGAAGCTTTTGGAACATATGGCCTCAGGACTTCTTTTTCTTCTGGTGAATTGGAAGCAGGTGTTTGTGCTTCTTCCTTGTCACTTAGGCTTTCATCTACTTCCCTCCCTTGAGTTTTCCTTGAGGTCTCTTTCAGTTCCTTCCTACTCCTGAGTGTGATAGCCTTGCATTCCTCCCTTGAGTTTGTCTTGGTGGCATTATAGGGATTATGGCTAGGGACTTGCTTGGACAGGTATCCAATCTGTACTTCAAGTTTCTTGATGGCAGCATCTTGATTTTGCATATTGGATCTCACCTCCTCCTTGAAATCTTGCATGTCTTTAGACTCCTTGCAAAGTTCTCCAAGCATGGCCTCAATCCGGGATAGTCTATCCTCAAATGGTGGTGGTAGGTTGGAATTGGGAGGCTGAGAATGGCTATTTTGGGCTTGATATAGAGGCTGGAAAGAGTTGTTGTGTGGGGCTTGGTATGGTCTTTGGTTAGTTTATTGGTAGGTGGAGTTGTAAGGTCTATGATCTTAGTTCTGGGTTTGCTGGTTTCCCCACCCAAAATTTGGATGGTTCTTCCAACCAGGGTTATAAGTTTTGGAGTGTGGATCATAGGCTTGTCTTGATGAGTTTATGATGAGCGGATAATTTATACGCTTTTTGGCATTGTTTCTAGTATGTTTTTAGTAGAATCTAGTTACTTTTAGGGATGTTTTCATTAGTTTTTATGTTAAATTCATATTTCTAGACTTTAATATGAGTTTGTGTGTTTTTCTATGATTTCAGGTATTTTCTGGCTGAAATTGAGGGACTTAGCAAAAATCAGATTCAGAGGTTGAAGAAGGACTGTTGATGCTGTTGGATTCTGACCTCCCTGCACTCAAAGTGGATTTTCTGGAGCTACAGAACTCAAAATGGCGCGCTTCCAATTGCGTTGGAAAGTAGACATCCAGGGCTTTCCAGCAATGTATAATAGTCCATACTCTGGCCGAGTTTAGAGGACGTGAAAGGGCGTTGAACGCCAGTTCTACGCTGCTGTCTGGAGTTAAACGCCAAAAACAAGTCACAAACCAGAGTTGAACGCCAGAAATACGTTACAACCTGGCGTTCAACTCCAGAAAGAGCCTCTGCACGTGTAACATTCAAGCTCAGCCCAAGCACACACCAAGTGGGCCTCGGAAGTGGATTTATGCATCAATTACTTACTTCTGTAAACCCTAGTAACTAGTTTAGTATAAATAGGACTGTTTACTATTGTATTAGACATCTTATGATCTTCGGATCATCTTTGATCACGTTTTGGAGGCTGGCCTCTCAGCCATGCCTAAACCTTTCACTTATGTATTTTCAACGGTAGAGTTTCTACACTCCATAGATTAAGGTGTGGAGCTCTGCTGTTCCTCAAAGATTAATGCAAAGTACTACTGTTTTTCTATTCAATTCAACTTATTCCGCTTCTAAGATATTTATTCACACTTCAACCTGAATGTGATGAACGTGACAATCATCATCATTCCCTATGAACGCGTGCCTGACAACCACTTTCGTTCTACCTTAGATTGAATGAGTATCTCTTGGATCTCTTAATCAGAATCTTCGTGGTATAAGCTAGATTGATGGCGGCATTCAAGAGAGTCCGGAAAGTCTAAACCTTGTCTGTGGTATTCCGAGTAGGACTCTGGGATTGAATGACTGTGACGAACTTCAAACTCGCGAGTGCTGGGCGTAGTGACAGATGCAAAAGGAGGGTGAATCCTATTCCAGTATGATCGAGAACCTCAGATGATTAGCCGTGCTGTGACAGAGCATTTGGACCATTTTCACAAGAGGATGGGAAGTAGCCATTGACAACGGTGATGTCCTTACATAAAGCCAGCCATGGAAAGGAGTAAGACTGATTGGATGAAGACAGCGGGAAAGCAGAGATTCAGAGGAACAAAAGCATCTCTATACGCTTATCTGAAATTCTCACCAATGAATTACATAAGTGCTTCTATCCTTATTTTCTATCTATTTATTATTTATGTTCGAAAACTCCATAACTATTTTATATCCGCCTGACTGAGATTTACAAGGTGACCATAGCTTGCTTCATACCAACAATCTACGTGGGATCAACCCTTACTCACGTAAGGTTTATTACTTGGACGACCCAGTGCACTTGCTGGTTAGTTGTATCGAAGTTGTGAATGAAATATAATTTATTAAGACGTGCGTACAGGGTTTCTGGCGCCGTTGCCTGAGATGACAATTTCGTGCACCAAGTTTCCAACATAATTGAATTGCTCCCAATCACCTCCTTCCTCTGCATTGAACTCTTCTTGAGCTGGTGGTTGAGTATTGACTGTTGCAACTTGATTTCTCTCCATCTTCTTGGTGAGGTCTGCCAATTGCTTAGTGATTAACTTGTTTTGAGCTAGCAATGTATCCATGTGATTCAACTCCATCACCTCTCTATTGGTGCTTCTATTAGAGGCATAGAAGTATTCATTGTTGGCTACAGTTTCTATGACATCTATGGCCTCTTTAATTATCTTTTTCTTGTTGAGAGATCCTCCTAAAGAGTGATCTAAGGCCTTCTTTGATTCTTGTGACAATCCTTCATAGAAAATATGCAGTTGTACCCATTCATTGAATATGTCCGGAGGGCACTTTCTTGTCAATTCCTTGTATCTCTCCCATGCTTCATAGAGAGTTTCACCATCTTGTTGTCTAAATGTTTGTACCTCAGCCCTCAACCTGTTAACTCTTTGGAGAGGGTAAAATCTTGCCAAGAACTTATTCACCACATCTTCCCAAGTTGTAAAACTCTCCTTTGGAAAGGATTCTAGCCACTTTGATGCTTTATCCCAGAGAGAAAAGGGAAACAAAAGCAATCTGTAGGTGTCAGGATGAACACAATTGGACTTCACCGTATCACATATTCTCAAGAATGTGGTTAGATGTTGGTTGGGGTCTTCCTGGGCACTTCCTCCAAATGAGCAATTGTTTTGAACAAGGATGATGAGCTGTGGCTTTAACTTAAAGTTATTAGCATGAAGGGTTGGTTTGAGGATGCTGCTCCCACAATTCTCAGGGTTTGGGTTGATGTAAGAGCCTAGAACTTTTCTCTCCTGCCTAACATGGTTACCAGCACCTTCTCTAGCATGATTATGAACTTTATCCTCCATTGTAATGTCCAGATCTTCTTCCAACTCTTCTTCACCAACTATGACTTTAACTCTTGCTTCCCTCCTTAGTCTAAAGAAGGTCCTCTCTGGTTCACTGTCAAAAGAATCTGATGATCTTCCTCTTCTACCTGTCATACACTCAACAAACCACAAGCAAACAGCAAGTGGAGAAGTAACTTTTGTTGAGAGTTATGGTTAGAGTGGTGATGAGTCCATATTTCACGATATATTTTAGCTTAATTTGAGTGGATTTCATCACATAAACCTACACTTAAGCACCATAATAGCATGCTTTTGTGTTTTCTTCCTAAATTGAGCTTAATTGTGAAAACATGCTATTTTGTGCTTAATTTAACCAACTTTATTCCACTTTCATTCCATTGGGTGCCTTGATGTGTTTGATGAGTAATCTCAGGTCTACAAGGCTAATATGGATAGAAGAAGTGATGGAAAAGCATGCAAAAAGGGAGGAAGCATGAAGAAATGAAGTTTTAGAAGATTCAGCTTCCGTGCATGCGCACAGTGATGCGTGCGTACGCATATGCGCACAAGTTTGGCGACGCATACGCGTGACCCACGCATACGCGTGGGAGCACATTTCACCAAACGACTACGCGTGGGTCGATGCAATCACGTGACTTCATTAATGCAGCACGCTGAAGGCTTAGAGGCTGAAATTAAGTGCTATATGAAGGGAACTTCATGCCATATGAAAGAGATCTCACTTGTAGGGTAGAAACACAGAGTAGGAGTAGGAGTAGTGTAGATTAGGTAATTCTCTCTTAGGGTTTTGATTAGGATTTGTAGAATTTTATACTTCAAGTTTGATTTTGGATTCTAGAAATTGCATTGTAAGTATTTCTTTAATTTCTCTTTTAATTACATTACTTGTTCTACACTTTCATCTATTTCAATTTCTCTTGTCAATATATGCATAGTTTACAATTTTGGATTCCTAGTTGTTTAATTTAATGTTTGATGCTTATTTTATGTTTGTTGAGTTGCCTTTATTGATTTTGAGCATTTGTGGTTCATAACTTTCCTTAGTTTACCAATTTTGCCATGTTTTATGTTTATGCCCTCTATGGGTTTGATGAAATGCTAATTTTGATTATGGGGTAAATTACACCCCTTGGCTTAGGGAAAATGAGTTTATGGATTACTAGAGTCATAATGTCCAATATTTAGTGGTAATTCTTGGGGAGTTAGTTGATTCTTGTTTCCATTAAAGCTAGCCTTTTATCAACTAGTTTGGTAAGTTGGTTAGAACTTATGGATTAAGGTCAATTATGCTTACTTGATGGTACACGAAATCGTGATCACACACTTTTGACACAACTCCGTGCAGCTGACCAGCAAGTGCACTGGGTCGTCCAATTAATACCTTACGTGAGTAAAGGTCGATCCCACGGAGATTGTCGGCTTGAAGCAAGCTATGGTCATCCTTGTAAATCTCAGTCAGACGAATTCAAATAGTTATGAGGTTTTGATGATTAAAATCTAATTAAAACATAAAATAAGATAGAAATACTTATGTAATTCATTGGTAGGATTTTCAGATAAGCGTATGAAGATGCTTTGTTCCTTCTGAACCTCTGCTTTCCTATTGCCTTCATCCAATCATTCATACTCCTTTCCATGGTAAGTTGTATGTTGGGGATCACCGTTGCCAATGGCTACCGTCCGTCCTCTCAGTGAAAATGGTCCAAATGCACTGTCACCGCATGGTTAATCATCTGTCAGTTCTCACTCATGTTGGAATAAGATCCGTTGATCCTTTTGCGTCTGTCACTATGTCCAGCACTCATGAGTTTGAAGCTTGTCACAGTCATCCCATCCCAGATCCTACTCGAAATACCACAGACAAGGTTTAGACTTTTCGGATCTCAAGAATGCTGCCAATTGATTCTAGCTTATACCACGAAGACTCTGATTTCATGGAATGGAAGGCTTTGTTGTGAGGAGAGGAAAACATGCGTCGTGAACCAGGAGGCTAAGAGATACACACTCAAGCTATAGTAGATAGAACGGAAGTGGTTGTCAGGCACGCGTTCATAGGTGAGAATGATGATGAGTGTCACGGATCATCATATTCATCAGGTTGAAGTGCGAGTGAATATCTTAGAATAAGAATAAGCTTGAATTGAATAGAAAAACAATAGTACTTTGCATTAATTCATGAAGAACAGCAGAGCTCCACACCTTAATCTATGGGGTGTAGATACTCCACCGTTGAAAATACATAAGTAATGAAGGTCCAGGCATGGGCGAATGGCCAGCCCCCTAAACGTGATCAAGAGATTAAAATGATAAAAAGATAATCTCCAAAATGATCTAAAGATGAAAATACAATAGCAAAAGGTCCTATTTATAATGAACTAGTAACCTAGGGTTTACAGAAATGAGTAGTTGATGCAGAAATCCATTTCCGGGCCCATTTGGTGTGTGTTTGGGCTGAGCATTGAAGCTTTCACATGTAGAGACTTTTTCTTGGAGTTAAACGCCAGCTCTGGTGCCAGTTTGGGCATTTAACTCCAGCTTTTATGCCAGTTCTGGCATTTAACGCCAGAATAGGGTAGAAAGTTGGCGTTTAAATGCCAGTTTGTGTCATCAAAACTCAGAAAAGGTATGGACTATTATATATTGCTGGAAAGCCCAAGATGTCTACTTTCCAACGCAATTGAGAGCATGCTAATTGGGCTTCTGTAGCTCGAGAAAATCTATTTCGAATGCAGCAGGGTCAGAATCCAATAGCACCTGCAGTCCTTTTTCAGCCTCTGAATCAGATTTTTGCTCAGGTCCCTCAATTTCAGCCAGAAAATACCTGAAATCACAGAAAAACATAAAAACTCATAGTAAAGTCCAGAAATGTTATTTTTATTTAAAAACTAATAAAAATATACTAAAAAATAACTAAAACATACTAAAAACTACCTAAAAACAATGCCAAAAAGTGTATAAATTATCCGCTCATCACAACACCAAACTTAAATTGTTGCTTGTCCCCAAGCAACTAAAAACGAAGTAGGATAAAAAGAAGAGAGTATACAACAAATTCTGAAAACATCTGTGAAGATTAGTCTTAATTAGATGAACGGGGCTATTAGCTTTTTGCTTCTGAACAGTTTTGGCATCTCACTTTATCCTTTGAAGTTCAGAATGATTGGCATCTATTGGAACTCAGAATTCAGATAGTGTTATTGATTCTCCTAGTTCAATATGTTGATTCTTGAACACAGCTACTTTATGAGTATTGGTCGTGGCCCTAAGCATTTTGTTTTCCAATATTACCACCGGATACATAAATGCCACAGACACATAACTGGGTGAACCTTTTCAGATTGTGACTCAGCTTTGCTAGAATCCCCAATTAGAGGTGTCCAGAGCTCTTAAGCACACTCTTTTTGCTTTGGACCACGACTTTAACCGCTCAGTCTCAAGCTTTTCACTTGACACCTTCACGCCACAAGCACATGGTTTGGGACAGCTTGGTTTAGCCGCTTAGGCCAGGATTTTATTCCTTTGGGCCCTCCTATCCATTAATGCTCAAAGCCTTAGATCCTTTTTTTATTTTACCCTTGCCTTTTGGTTTAAAGGGTTATTGGCTTTTTCTGCTTGCTTTTTCTTTTTCTCTCTTTTTTTTCACAAGCTTTGTATTCACTGCTTTTTCTTGCTTCAAGAATCAATTTTATGATTTTTCAGATTATCAATAACATTTCTCCTTTTTCATTATTCTTTCAAGAGCCAACAAATTTAACATTCATAGACTTCACTATCAAAAATATGTGCTGTTCAAGAATTCATTCAGAAAACAAAAAGTATTGCCACCACATCAAAATAATTAAACTATTTTAAAATTCGAAATTCATGTACTTCTTTTTCTTTTTTCAGAAAATATTTTTTATTTAAGAAAGGTGAAGGATTCATAGGACATTCGTAGCTTTAAGGCATAGACACTTAGACACTAGTGATTATGTAATAAGACACAAACATAAATAACACATAAAGCATAATTTTCGAAAAACCAAAAAATAAGAACAAGGAAATTAAAGAACGGGTCCACCTTAGTGATGGCGGCTTGTTCTTCCTCTTGAAGATCTTATGGAGTGCTTGAGCTCCTCAATGTCTCTTCCTTGCCTTTGTTGCTCCTCCCTCATGACTCTTTGGTCTTCTCTAATTTCATGGAGGAGGATGGAATGCTCTTGGTGCTCCACCCTTAGTTGTCCCATGTTGGAACTTAATTCTCCTAGGGAGGTGTTAATTTGCTCCCAATAGTTTTGTGGAGGACAGTGCATCTCTTGAGGCATCTCAGGGATTTCATGATGAGGAATTTCCTCATGCTCTTGTTGAGGTCCATGTGTGGGCTCTCTTGTTTGCTCCATCCTTTTCTTAGTGATGGGCTTGTGAGATGAATCTCTCCATCTCCCATGACTCGGAGGTGGAAGCAATTGCCTTCCCTTTCCTCTTTCTAGAGGTTTTTCCGGCCTTTGGTGCCATTAGTGGTTATGGAAAAATAAAAAGCACAGCTTTTTCCACACCAAACGTAAAATGTTTGCTCGTCCTCGAGCAAAAGAAGAAAGAATGGAGGAGAAGAAGAAGAAATGGAGGAGATGAAAGAGTGTGTAAGGTTCGGCTAAGGGGGTAGTAACGTATGAGGGGTTAGGTTTGGGAGGGAAATTGTTTGAATTTGAATGGTGAGATAGGTGGGGTTTGATGATGGATGGATGTGAGTGGTGAAGGGTGTTTTGGGGAAGAGTTTTATGGAAAGGTGTAAAGAGGAGAGAAGAGGAGGTGGGGGTAGATGGGGATCCTGTGGGGTCTACAGATCCTGAGGTGTCAAGGATTTCTCATCCCTGCACCATGTTGGCGTGTAAACGCCCCTTTGAGTGTCAATCCTGGCGTTAAACGCCAGGTTGCTGCCCATTTCTGGCATTTAACGCCAGCTTTTCTTCCCTTTCTGGCGTTAAATGCCAACTTTTCTTCCCGTTCTGGCGTTAAACGCCAATCTGGTACCCTTTTCTGGCGTTAAACACCTAGAATGGTGCCAGACTGGGCGTTTAATGCCCATTCTACTACCCTTACTGGCGTTTAAACGCCAGTAAGCTCATCCTCCAGAGTGTGCTATTTTTATTGCTGTTTTCGAATTTGCTTTGATTTTTGCATTTGTTTTTGTGACTTCACATGATCATCAATCCTAAACAAAACATAAAATAACAATGGAAAATAGATAAATAAATAACATTGGGTTGCCTCCCAACAAGCGCTTCTTTAATGTCAATAGCTTGATAGTGGGCTCTCATGGAGCCTCACAGATACTCAGAGCATGATGATGGCCTCCCAACACCAAACTTAGAGTTTGAATGTGGGGATCTGTTTGACTCTACATTGAGAGAAGCTTTTCATGCTTCCTCTCCATGGTTACAGAGGAAGATCCTTGAGCCTTAAACACAAGGTAGTCCCCATTCACTTGAAGGACCAATTCTCCTCTGTCAACATCAATCACAGCTTTTGCTGTGGCTAGGAAGGGTCTGCCAAGGATGATAGATTCATCCATACTCTTCCCAGTGTCCAGGATTATGAAGTCAGCAGAGATGTAAAGGTCTTCAACCTTTACCAAGACATCCTCTACAAGTCCATAAGCCTACTTCCTTGAATTGTCTGCCATCTCTAGTGAGATTCTTGCAGCTTGCACCTTAAGGATTCCTAGTTTCTCCATTACAGAAGGGCATGAGGTTTATACTTGACCCTAGGTCACACAGAGCCTTCTCAAAGGTCATGGTGCCTATGGTACAAGGTATTAAGAATTTTTCGGGGTCTGGTTTCTTCTGAGGTAATTTCTGCCTAACCAAGGTACTCAGTTCATTGATGAGCAATGGAGGTTCATCCTCCCAAGTCTCATTACCAAATAACTTGGCATTCAGCTTCATGATTGCTCCAAGGTACTTAGCAACTTGCACTTCAGTAATATCTTCATCCTCTTCAGAGGAGGAATACTCATCAGAGCTCATGAATGGCAGAAGTAGGTTCAGTGGAATCTCTATGGTATCTATATGAGCCTCAGATTCCTTTGGTTCCTCATTAGGGAACTCCTTGGAGGCCAGTGGACGTTCATTGAGGTCTTCCTCAGTGAAAATCACTGCCTTTTCCTCCTCTATGCATTCGGCCATGTGGGACGTGTTTATGGCCTTGCACTCTCTCTTGGGGTTCTCTTCTGTATTGCTTGGGAGAGTACTAGGAGGGAGTTTAGTAAATTTCTTACTCAGCTGACCCACTTGTGCCTCCAAATGTCTAATGGAGGACCTTGTTTCAGTCATGAAACTTAGTGTGGTTTTAGATAGATCAGAGACTATAGTTGCTAAGCTAGAGAGACTCTGCTCAGAATTCTCTGTCTGTTGCTGCGAAGATGATGGAAAATGTTTGCTATTGCTAAACCTAATTCTTCCACCATTATTGTTGTTGAAGCCTTGTTGAGGCTTCTGTTGGTCCTTCCATGAGAGATTTGGATAATTTCTCCATGAAGGATTATAGGTGTTTCCATAGGGTTCTCCCATGTAATTCACCTCTTCCATTGCAGGATTCTCAGGATCATAAGCTTCTTCTTCAGAGGAAGCTTCCTTAGTACTGCCTGATGCAGCTTGCATTCCAAACAGACTCTGAGAAATCATATTGACTTGCAGAGTCAATATTTTATTCTGAGCCAATATGGCATTCAGAGTACCAATCTCAAGAACTCCTTTCTTCTGAGGCATCCCATTATTCACAGGATTCCTTTCAGAATGTACAGGAATTGGTTATTTGCAACCATTTCAATGAGTTCCTGGGCTTCTTCAGGTGTCTTCTTCAAATGAAGAGATCCACCAGCAGAGTTGTCCAATGACATTTTGGACAGTTCAGACAGATCATCATAGAATATGCATATGATGCTCCATTCTGAAAGCATGCCAGAAGGACACCTTCTGATCAGTTGCTTGTATCTTTCCCAAGCTTCATAGAGGAATTCGCCTTCCTTTTATCTGAAGGTCTGGACTTTCACTCTAAGCTTACTCAATTTTTGAGGTGGAAAGAACTTTGCCAAGAAGGCATTGACCATCTTTTCTCAAGAGTTCAGGCTTTCTTTAGGTTGGGAGTCCAACCATGTCCTAGCTCTGTCTCTTACAGCAAAAGGGAAGAGCATAAGTCTGTAGACCTCAAGGTCAATCCCATGGGTCTTGACAGTGTCACAGATTTGCAAGAATTCAGCTAAAAACTGATGAGGATCTTCCAATGGAAGTCCATGATACTTGCAATTCTGCTGCATTAGAGAAACCAATTGAGGCTTAAGCTCAAAGTTGTTTGCTCCAATTGCAGGAATTGAGATGCTCCTTCCACAGAAGTCAGAAGAAGGTGTAATGAAGTCACCAAGCATCTTCCTTGCATTGTTGGCATTGTTGTAATGAAGTCACCAAGCATCTTACAGTCCGTTCCAGGATTCTTTTTAGTTCTCTATTAGAGACTTCAGCTTGTCTATTTGTCTGTGGATGATATGGAGTTGCCACCTTATGGCGAATCCCATACCGGACCATGGCAGAGTGAAGCTGTTTGTTGCAGAAGTGAGTGCCCCATCACTGATTAGTACCCTAGGGACACCAAATCTGCTGAATATGTGTTTCTGGAGGAACTTTAGTACTGTTTTAGTATCATTGGTGGGTGTGGCAATGGCCTCTACCCATTTTGATACATAGTCAACTGCCACCAGAATATAAGTGTTTGAGTATGATGGTGGGAAAGGCCCCATGAAATCAATTCCCCATACATCAAACAACTCAATCTCCAAGATTCCTTGTTGAGGCATGGCATAACTATGAGGCAAATTATCAGCTCTCTGGCAACTGTCACAGTTACGTACAAACTCTTAGGAATCTCTATAGAGTATAGGCCAGTAGAAACCACATTGGAGGACCTTGGTGGCTGTTCGCTCACCTCCAAAATGGCCTCCATATTGTGATCCATGGCAATGCAATAGGATCCTCTGCGCTTCTTCTCTAGGCACACACCTACGGATTATTCCGTCTGTACATCTCTTAAAGAGATAGGGTTCATCCCACAAGTAGTACTTTGCATCAGTAATTAATTTTTTCTTTTGTTGCCTGCTGTACTCCTTGGGAATGAACCTTGCAGCTTTGTAGTTTGCAATGTCTGCAAACCATGGTAATTTCTGAATTGCGAACAAATGCTCATCCGGAAAGGTTTCAGAGATCTCAATAGAGGGGGAGGACGCCCCTTCCACTGGTTCTATCCGGGACAGATGGTCAGCCACTTGGTTTTCTGTCCCTTTTCTGTCTCTTATTTCTATATCAAACTCTTGCAGAAGTAACACCCATCTTATAAGTCTGGGTTTTGAATCCTGCTTTGTGAGTAGATATTTAAGAGCAGCATGATCTGTGTACACAATCACTTTTGATCCTACTAAGTATGATCTAAACTTGTCAATGGCATAAACCACTGCAAGCAATTCTTTTTCTGTGGTTGTGTAATTTTTCTGGGCATCATTCAAAACACGGCTAGCATAATAAATGACATGCAGAAGCTTGTCATGCCTCTGCCCCAGTACTGCACCAATGGTGTGATCACTGGCATCACACATTAATTCGAACGGTAATGTCCAGTCTGGTGCAGAGATAACTGGTGCTGTGACCAGCTTAGCTTTCAGAGTTTCAAACGCCTGCAGACACTCTGTGTCAAACACAAATGGCGTGTCAACATCTAGCATGTTGCTTAGAGGTTTTGCAATTTTTGAAAAATCCTTTATAAACCTCCTATAAAATCCTACATGCCCCAGAAAGCTTCTGATTGCCTTAACATTGGCAGGTGGTGGTAATTTTTCAATTACCTCTATTTTAGCTTGATCCACCTCTATTCCCTTGTTTGAAATTTTATGCCCAAGGACAATCCCTTCAGTCACCATAAAGTGACATTTTTTCCAGTTTAAAACCAGGTTGGTCTCTTGGCATCTTTTCAAAACCAGTGTCAGGTGATCAAGACAGGAGCTGAATGAGTCTCCATATACTGAGAAGTCATCCATGAAGACTTCCAGAAATTTTTCCACCATATCAGAGAAAATAGAGAGCATGCATCTCTGAAAGGTTGCAGGCGCATTACACAGCCCAAAAGGCATCCTTGTGTAAGCAAATACTCCAGATGGATATGTGAATGCTGTTTTCTCTTGATCCTGGGGATCTACTGCAATTTGGTTGTAGCCTGAATAGCCATCCAAAAAGCAGTAATAATTATGACCTGCTAGTCTTTCTAGCATCTGGTCTATGAATGGTAAAGGAAAATGATCCTTTCTGGTGGCTTATTGAGCCTTCTGTAATCAATACACATGCGCCACCCTGTAACTGTTCTTGTAGGAACCAGTTCATTTTTTTCATTATGAACCACTGTCATGCCTCCCTTTTTAGGGATAACTTGAACAGGACTCACCCAGGGGCTATCTGAAATAGGATAAATAATCTCAGCCTCCAGTAATTTAGTGACCTCTTTCTGCACCACTTCCTTCATGGTTGGATTTAGCCACCTCTGTGGTTGAACCACTGGCTTAGCATTGTCCTCCAATAAGATCTTGTGCATGCATCTAGCTGGGCTTTTGCCCTTAAGGTCACTTATGGACCACCCAAGAGCTGTCTTGTGTGTCCTTAGCACTTGAATTAGTGCTTCCTCTTCCTGTGGATTTAAGGCAGAGCTTATGATCACTGGAAAAGTATCACCTTCTCCCAGAAATGCATATTTTAGGGATGGTGGTAATGGTTTGAGCTCGGGTTTAGGAGGTTTTTCCTCTTCTTGAGGAAATTTCAGAGACTCTTTCAATTCCTCTGAATCCTCTAGATCAAGTGGAACATCTTTAAAGATGTTTTCCAGCTCTGATTCGAGACTCTCAGCCATGTTGATCTCTTCTACCAAAGAGTCAATAAGATCAACTTTCATGTAGTCTTTTGGTGTATCTGGATGCTGCATGGCATTGACAGCATTCAACTTAAACTCATCTTCATTGACTCTCAGGGTGACTTTCCCCTTTTGGACATCAATGAGAGTTCGTCCAGTTGCTAGGAAAGGTCTTCCTAGAATGAGAGTAGCACTCTTGTGCTCCTCCATCTCCAGCACTACGAAGTCATTGGGAAAGGCGAATGGCCCAACCCTGACAATCATGTCCTCAATCACACCGGATGGGTATTTAATGGAGCCATCAGCAAGTTGGAGACATATCCGGGTTGGTTTAACTTCTTCAGTTAAACCAAGCTTTCTGATAGTGGATGCAGGTATTAGGTTGATGCTTGCCCCAAGATCGCATAAAGCTGTCCTGGTGCAATTTCCCTCCAATGTGCATGGTATTAGAAAGCTTCCGGGATCTTTAAGCTTTTCAAGAAAGCTTTTCAGAATGACTGCATTGCATTCTTCAGTGAGGAAAACTCTTTCAGTTTCTCTCCAATCCTTCTTATGACTCAAGATCTCTTTCATGAACTTGGCATAAGAAGGTATTTGCTCAAGTGCCTCTGCAAACGGAATCTTAATTTCAAGAGTCCTGAGATAATCTGCAAAGCGAGCAAATTGCTTATCCTGCTCCTCTTGGCGGAGTTTTTGAGGATAAGGTATCTTGGCTTTATATTCCTCAACCTTGGTTGCTGTAGGTTTATTTCCTACAGAAATAGTTGAAGAAGCCTTTTTAGAGGGGTTGTCATCAGCACTTGTGTGTGTCTGATCCCTCTCTGGCATTTGAGTGCCAGAGTTAGAAGCTGGAGTGACGTTAGACACCAATTCCTCATCTGTTCCTGGCGTCTGAACGCCAGAACTGTGCTTCCTTTGGGCGTTCAACGCCAGTTCCTTGCTTGTTTCTGGCATTGAACGCCAGTCCTGAGCATGGTCTGGGCGTTCAGCGCCAGCCTTCCACCCAATTTCTAGCGTTTTAATGCCAGAATTATTTTTTCCTGGGCTCTTACTGTCCTCAGATGGATTTTGGGTGGTTTGCTCATTTCTTGGCTTCCTGCTGCCTTGAGGTTGGGTATTTAATGTTTTCTCACTTCTTAATTGAATTGCTTGGCATTCTTCTGTTATTTGTTTTGACAGCTGCTGTTTTGTTTGCTTCATTTGTTCTTCCATATTTATATTAGCCATCCTTGTCTCTTGTAGTCTATCTTTGAATTCGGCTAACTGTTGTGTTAGAAAGTCCAATTGCTGATTGAATTCAGCAGCTTGTTCTACAGGACTGAGTTCAGCAGTTACTGTTTTAACCTCTTCTTTCATGGAAGGGTCACTGCTTAGGTACAGATGCTGATTTCTGGCAACTGTATCAATGAGCTCTTGAGCTTCTTCAATTGTCTTTCTCATGTGGATAGATCCACCAGCTGAGTAATCTAGAGAGATCTGAGCTCTTTCTATAAGCCCATAATAGAAGATGTCTAATTGAACCCACTCTGAAAACATTTCAGAGGGGCATTTTCGTAGCATCTCTCTGTATCTCTCCCAGGCATCATAAAGAGATTTATTATCTCCTTGTTTAAAGCCTTGGATGTCCAACCTTAGCTGTGTCATCCGTTTTGGAGGAAAGTATTGATTCAGAAATTTTTCTGTCAGCTGTTTCCATGTCCTTATGCTAGCCTTAGGTTGGTTATTTAACCACCTCTTGGCTTGGTCTTTTACAGCAAATGGAAACAGTAATAATCTGTAAACATCCTGATCTACTTCCTTATCATGTACTGTGTCAGCAATTTATAAAAACTGTGCCAGAAACTCTGTAGGTTCTTCCTGTGGAAGACCGGAATACTGGCAGCTTTGCTGCACCATGATAATGAGCTGAGGATTCAACTCAAAGCTACTGACTCCAATGGAGGGTATGCAGATACTACTCCCATATGAAGCAGTAGAGGGGTTAGCATATGATCCCAGAGTCCTTCTGGACTGTTCATTTCCACTTAGATCCATGATGGAGAAAGGGAGATGATGTAATAAAAAAATTTTATTTTTATTTATTTATTTATTTATTTATTTATTTCGAAAATAAAATAAATTAAAATAAAATAAATAAAAATGGGTGAAGATTTTCGAAAAAATGAGGAGAGAGAAAGTGGTTAGGAAGTTTTGAAAAGGATATGATGATTTTTGAAAAAGGTTTTAAATTTTGAAATAAAAATCTGAATTTTAAAGGTAAATTTTGAAAATTTGCTTTAAAATAGAGAGAAAAGATATTTTTGAATTTAAAGAGGAGAGAGAAAAACAATAAGATAGCACAAGATTTAAAATTTTTAGATCTAATGCTCCTTGTTTTCAAAAATTTTAGAGGGAGAACACCAAGGAACACCAAACTTAAAAATTTTAAGATCAAGACAGAAGGAAAACTCAAGAACACTTTGAAGATTCACAAGAACACAAGAACATGAAGAAAGAATACCAAACTTAAAATTTTTAAAAAACCAAAATAAGATTTTTCGAAAACCAAAGAAAAATCAACAAGAAAACACCAAAACTTAAAGTTTGGCACAAGATTTAATGTAAAAATTATTTTTGAAAAAGAATTTTAAAAAGAAGGTACCCAATTTACCAAGAACACAGACCAACGCTCTAGCCAAATGGGCAGTAAATGTAACACTTGTTTTGAAAAATATTTTTAATAACTAAGAAAAAATATTATTTTTATCTTTATTTTATTTTGTTTTTATTTTTTTTGAAAAGAATATAAAAGACTCTGACCCAAAAGACAAAATTTTCCTAATCTAAGCAACAGGATTCACCGTCAGTTGTTCAAACTCAAACAATCCCCGGCAACGGCGCCAAAAACTTGGTGCACGAAATTGTAATGTTAATGTTCACATTACTCTCTTACAACTTCGCACAACTAACCAGCAAGTGCACTGGGTCGTCCAAGTAATACCTTATGTGAGTAAGGGTCGATCCCACGGAGATTGTTGGCTTGAAGCAAGCTATGGTTATCTCGTAACTCTTAGCAGGATATAATATCAATAATAATTCTTAATTTGAATTGTAAAAAGTAAGAAGGGCAGAACACAAATTATACTTGTATGCAGTAATGGAGAATATGTTGGAGTTTTGGAGATGCTTTGTCTTCTGAAATTCTGCTTTCCTCTGTTTCCTGATTCACGCACGCACGTCCTCCTATGGCAAGCTGTGTGTTGGTGGATCACCGTTGTCAATGGCTACCATCCATCCTTCCAGTGAAAAGGGTCCAGGTGCGCTGTCACCGCATGGCTAATCATCTGCAGGTTCTCAATCGTACCGGAATGGGATTTACTATCCTTTTGCGTCTGTCACTATGCCCAGAACTCGCGAGTTTGAAGCTCGTCACAGTCATTCAATTCTTGAATCCTACTCGGAATACCACAGACAAGGTTTAGACTTTCCGGATTCTCTTGAATGCTGCTATCAATCTAGCTTATACCACGAAGATTCTGATTAAGAGATCCAAGAGATATTCAATCATTCTATGGTGAACGAAAGTGGTTGTCAGGCACGCGTTCGTAGGAGAATGATGATGATTGTCACGTTCATCACATTCATGTTGAAGTGCGAATGGATATCTTAGATAGGAACACGCATGTTTGAATGAAAAACAGAAATACTTGCATTAATTCATCGAGACACAGCAGAGCTCCTCACCCCTAACAATGGAGTTTAGAGACTCATGCTGTCAAAGAGTACAAAATTCAGATCTAAAAATGTCATGAGATACAAAATAAGTCTCTAAAAGTTGTTTAAATACTAAACTAGTAACCTAGGTTTACAGAAAATGAGTAAACTATGATAGATAGTGCAGAAATCTACTTCTGGGGCCCACTTGGTGTGTGCTGGGGCTGAGACTAAAGCTTCTCACGTGTCTGGGCTGTTTTGGGCGTTCAACGCCATGCTGTAACCTGTTTCTGGCGTTAAACTCCAACTTGAAACGTGTTTCTGGCGCTGGACGCCAGATTGCAACATGGAACTGGCGTTGAACGCCAGTTTACGTCATCTATCCTTGAGCAAAGTATGGACTATTATATATTTCTGGAAAGCCCTGGATGTCTACTTTCCAACGCAATTGGAAGCGCGTCAATTAGACTTCTGTAGCTCCAGAAATTCCATTCCGAGTGCAGAGAGGTCAGGATCCAACAGCATCAGCAGTCCTTTTTCAGCCTGAATCAGATTTTTGCTCAGCTCCCTCAATTTCAGCCAGAAAATACCTGAAATTACAGAAAAATACACAAACTCATAGTAAAGTCCAGAAATATGAATTTTGCCTAGAAACTAATGAAAATAAACTAAAAACTAACTAAAACATACTAAAAACTATATGAAATTAACCGCAAAAAGCGTATAAAATATCCGCTCATCAGGCGCCAAATTTGACGACAAGAATTCGTGTGTAGTTTGGAATCAAGAATCAATTCGTTAGTAGTATAGTCCAAACCAACAACAAATTCTCATAATCAAATATTAATCTAAAGATGTCACAATACAAAACAAAATGTAAACCGAGAGTATTTAGCTCCTGGGTCGTTCTCCCCAGGAGTTGCAATGAAGTGTACAATTATTGGCTATGGGAAAGAGTAAGGGGAGTTGGGAATGAAAGCAAGAGAGCAAGTAATGTAAATAGCGAGAAATTAAATGGAAAGCAAGAAAGGCAAGAAATGTAAGTAGCAAGGAATTGAAACAAGCATGCATGAAATTAAAGGATTCTTGGTAAGAATTGGGGAGTTTAGAATTCCTATCCGAGTTATGGACCACAAACATGGCAATTGTGTAGAATCAATCCAAATCAATCAATCCTCCTTGAGAATTAGTCAAAAAGCCATAATTGATTTCAATCCATAAGTCCTAGTCAACTCACTAATTACTTAGTGAAAGACTAGCGTCAATGGAAACCAAACCAATTAATTATCCTCACACAATGCGGAATGGACATCAATGACTCAAGGATCACCAAAGTCAACAATCCCAAGCCAAGAGTGAAGAAAAACTAAATGAAAACTAAGCCAAGCATTTTATCAAACACTTGTTGTGCATGAAAATAAAATAATATTAAAATGCATCAAAAATAACGTCTAAGTACCAAATGCAAGAAAATAGCAACAACAACTAAAGAGAGGCATAAATGAACATAAAAAATAAATTCCATTAATTGTAAATTAAAAATAACAAGAGTGTTCATAAAATAGAAAATGACATAAAAGAGAAATTAAGAAGAAGAACTAAGGGAAGTAAGACAATAAAGTAAAGAAACATAAATGAAACTACATTAAAACAATAATTAAAGATAGAAATTTAAGAGAAATTAACTAAACCTAACCTAATTCTAGAGAGAGGGGGGAGCTTCTCTCTCTAGAGAACTAAATCAAAAACATAGAAAACCTAAACCTAATTGCCCCCCTTGTTTCCACTTGAATTGGGGTTGATATAGCTTCAGAAATGAGTTGGACTGGGTTTTGGAGGCCCAGAATTTGCCCCCATCGATTTACAATTAATGAACTGACGTAATTCGAGTCACGCGTACGCGTGGGTCATGCGTATGCGTGGGTCACGCGTATGTGTCGTCCACGCGTATGTGTCGTTTGCGCAAAATCCATCCACACGTACGCGTCGCTCGCAAATCCTCGTTGTGCGTACGCATGCACGCTTGTGCGTACGCACGCATGCTGAAACTTCCAAACTCCATTTCTTCATGGTTTTTTCCCTTTTGCATGCCTTTTTTCTCACTTCTTCAACCCATACTTGCCTTCGAAACCTGAAATCACTTAGCAAACACATTAAGGCATCATATGAAATTAAAGTGGATAAAATTTAGCAATTATAAGACCTAAAAAGCATGTTTTCACTTTCAGGCTCAATTTAGGAAGAAATCATGAAACTATGCTATTTCAATGGATAAGTGTAGGAAAAGTTGATGAAATCCACCCAAATAGAGTAAATGAATACCATGAAATATGGATTCATCAGAGACATTCCAATGGGTATCTTGAAGGCTGTCCTATATGCCCAAAGAGCATCATCCAACTTCTTTGACTAGTCTTTTCTTGAAGTTCCCACAACTTTTTCAAGAATTCTTTTGAGTTCTCTGTTGGATATCTCTGTCTGCTATCTTGTTTGGGGGTGACAAGGTGTGGCAACCTTATGCTTAACTACATATCTCAAGAGGAGAGTCTCTAGTGGTCTGTTACAAAAATGGCTGCCTCCGTCACTGATTAGATCTCTGGAAACTCCAAACCGGCTGAAGATATTCTTCCTGAGAAAGTTCATCACTACTTTGTTATCATTTGTTGGAGTTGCAATGGCCTCCATCCACTTGGATACATAGTCTATTGCTACCAAAATATACTTGTTTGAGTATGAGGTTGGGAATGGGCCCATGAAATCAATCCCCCATATGTCAAATAGTTCAAGCACTAGGATGAAGTGTTGTGGCATCTCATTTCTTTTGGGCAAGTTTCCAGCTCTCTGGCATTCATTACAAATCTTCACTAGTTCTTTTGCATCCTTAAAGATAGTGGTCTAAAAGAATCCACACTGCAACACTTTGGCTGCAGTCCTTTCTCCTCCAAAGTGTCCTCCATCGTAAGAACCATGACAATTCCATAAGACTTCCCGTCCTTCTTCCTCTGAGATGCATTTTCTAAGTATTCCATCTGAACATTTCTTGAAGAGGTATGGTTCATCCCAAATGAAATACATGGCATCATTGATGAGCCTTCTCTTCTGATGTTTGTTGATCTCCAAAGGGAACTCCCCAATGGCCTTGAAATTTGCAATGTTCGCAAACCAGGGTGCCTTTTGAACCAACATCAATTTTTTGTCAGTAAAGCATTCATTCACATACAGATCGTGTGTGTTGCCTTCTTCACAAGGGATTCTTGACAAATAGTCTGCTACCTTGTTCTCTACTCCCTTTTAATATTTAATCTCAATATTGAACTCCTGAAGCAGTAGTATCCACCTTATCAATCTTGGTTTCGACTCTTGTTTGGCAAGTAGATACTTCAGTGCTGCATGATCAGTAAAAATAATCACTTTAGAGCCAATGAAATATGATCTAAATTTATCAAAGGCAAACACTATTGCTAGTAATTCCTTTTCAGTGGTGGTGTAATTCCTTTAGGTCTCATTGAGGACCTTGATGGCATAGTATATAACATGCACCAAATTGTCTTTCCTTTGTCCTAACACTGCCCCAATAGCAAAATCTGATGCATCACACATCAGCTCGAAAGGTAAATCCTAATTAGGTGGGGCAATGATAGGTACCGAGGAAAGTTTTCTTTTTAGATTTTCAAAAGCCAGCAGGCATTCTTGATCAAACACAAAAGGTGCATCAGAGACGAGTAAGTTACTCAAAGGTTTGGCAATTTTTGAAAAATCTCTAATAAACCTTCTATAGAATCCAGCGTGTCCCAAGAAACACCTAATTGCTTTGACATTACTAGGTGGAGGTAATTTCTCAATTACTTCCACCTTAGCTCTGTCCACCTCTATGCCTTTATTAGAGATTTTGTGGCCAAGGACTATCCCTTCTGTTACCATAAAATGGAATTTCTCCCAGTTTAAGACTGGGTTAGTCTCTTGGCATCTCTTTAGCACCAAGGCAGGGTGATGCAAGCAATTTGGGAAGGAATCACCAAACACTGAAAAGTCATCCATAAAGACTTCAATAAAATTTTCAATCATGTTTGAGAAGATGGAGAACATGCATCTTTGGAAAGTGGCAGGTGCATTGCACCATCCAAAGGGCATGCGTCTATAAGCAAAGACCCCATATGGGCAAGTGAAAGATGTTTTCTTCTGGTCCTTTGGGTCAACTACAATCTGGTTGTAGCCTGAGTAGCCATCCAGGAAGCAGTAGTATGCATGCCCTGCAAGCCTCTCCAGCATCTGGTCCATGAAGGGTAGTGGAAAATAGTCATTTCTAGTGGCCTCATTGAGCTTTCTGTAATCAATACACATTCTCCATCCTGTGACATTTCTTGTAGGGATGAGTTCATTCCTTTCATTAGACACCACAGTGATGCCTCTTTTCTTGGGGACCACTTGGACAGGGCTCACCCATGGGCTATCTGAAATGGGGTAAATTACCCCTGCTTGCCATAGCTTCATGACCTCCTTTTATACCACTTATTTCATATCTAGATTCAACCTTCTTTGTGGTTTAATAGAGGGCTTGGCATTATCTTCCAACAGAATCTTATGCATACACATGGAGGAGCTTATCCTTTTTAAATCAGCAAGGATCCATCCAATGGCATTTTGGTGCATTTGCAGCACCTTGATTAGTTCATTCTCTTGTTCTTGACTGAGAGCAGAATTGATGATCACTGGGTAACTTTCATCACTTCCCAAGTATGTGTACTTGAGGGTGGGGGGAGTGCTTTCAGTTCAAGTTTTGGGGCTTCATTCCCTTCCCCTTTTTCCTCTGATGTGCTTGGAATGGGTACTTCAGTTAGTTGGATTGATGCAGCTTCATTGGTTGATAGAGGTTCTTCGTCAGGCACTTCCTCAAGTCCTTCTTCTTCAAGAGTTTCTTGTACCAAAGCCTCCACTGCATCCAACCTTATACATTCTCCCAATGATTCCTATGGGTAACTCATGGCTTTGAACACATTCAATACCATTTTTTCATCATGTAGTCTAAGAACCAGTTCCCCTTTTTGGACATCGATGATAGCTCCAGCTGTTGCTAGGAATGGTCTTCCCAGAATGATTGAAGCCTTGGTTTCTTCTTTCATATCCAACACCACAAAGTCTGCTGGGAAGATGAAGTCTCCCACCTTCACCAACAAATCTTCCACTATTCCATGAGGGAATTTGAATGATTGGTCTGCTAATTGAAGTGCCATTCTTGTTGGTTTGGCTTCCTCAATCTTCATTCTCTTCATCATTGCTAGGGACATCAAATTTATGCTAGCTCCCAAGTCACATAAGGCTTTTTCCACTGTGATTTCTCCTATGATACAGAGGATTTGGAAGCTCCTAGGGTCCTTCAGTTTTTGGGGTAGCTTGTGTTGAATGATAGCACTACACTCCTTGGTTAACACCACAGTTTTATCATTTCTCCAGCTCCTCTTCTTGGTCATTAACTCCTTCAAAAACTTGGCATAGAGTGGCATTTGTTCTAATACTTTTGCAAAAGGGATATTAATTTGGAGTCTATTGAAAACTTCCAAGAATCTGGAGAACTGGTTGTCCTTTTCATTCTTCTTTAATCGCTGAGGGTAAGAAGCTTTTGGAACATATGGCCTCAGGACTTCTTTTTCTTCTGGTGAATTGGAAGCAGGTGTTTGTGCTTCTTCCTTGTCACTTAGGCTTTCATCTACTTCCCTCCCTTGAGTTTTCCTTGAGGTCTCTTTCAGTTCCTTCCTACTCCTGAGTGTGATAGCCTTGCATTCCTCCCTTGAGTTTGTCTTGGTGGCATTATAGGGATTATGGCTAGGGACTTGCTTGGACAGGTATCCAATCTGTACTTCAAGTTTCTTGATGGCAGCATCTTGATTTTGCATATTGGATCTCACCTCCTCCTTGAAATCTTGCATGTCTTTAGACTCCTTGCAAAGTTCTCCAAGCATGGCCTCAATCCGGGATAGTCTATCCTCAAATGGTGGTGGTAGGTTGGAATTGGGAGGCTGAGAATGGCTATTTTGGGCTTGATATAGAGGCTGGAAAGAGTTGTTGTGTGGGGCTTGGTATGGTCTTTGGTTAGTTTATTGGTAGGTGGAGTTGTAAGGTCTATGATCTTAGTTCTGGGTTTGCTGGTTTCCCCACCCAAAATTTGGATGGTTCTTCCAACCAGGGTTATAAGTTTTGGAGTGTGGATCATAGGCTTGTCTTGATGAGTTTATGATGAGCGGATAATTTATACGCTTTTTGGCATTGTTTCTAGTATGTTTTTAGTAGAATCTAGTTACTTTTAGGGATGTTTTCATTAGTTTTTATGTTAAATTCATATTTCTAGACTTTAATATGAGTTTGTGTGTTTTTCTATGATTTCAGGTATTTTCTGGCTGAAATTGAGGGACTTAGCAAAAATCAGATTCAGAGGTTGAAGAAGGACTGTTGATGCTGTTGGATTCTGACCTCCCTGCACTCAAAGTGGATTTTCTGGAGCTACAGAACTCAAAATGGCGCGCTTCCAATTGCGTTGGAAAGTAGACATCCAGGGCTTTCCAGCAATGTATAATAGTCTATACTCTGGCCGAGTTTAGAGGACGTGAAAGGGCGTTGAACGCCAGTTCTACGCTGCTGTCTGGAGTTAAACGCCAAAAACAAGTCACAAACCAGAGTTGAACGCCAGAAATACGTTACAACCTGGCGTTCAACTCCAGAAAGAGCCTCTGCACGTGTAACATTCAAGCTCAGCCCAAGCACACACCAAGTGGGCCTCGGAAGTGGATTTATGCATCAATTACTTACTTCTGTAAACCCTAGTAACTAGTTTAGTATAAATAGGACTGTTTACTATTGTATTAGACATCTTATGATCTTCGGATCATCTTTGATCACGTTTTGGAGGCTGGCCTCTCGGCCATGCCTAAACCTTTCACTTATGTATTTTCAACGGTAGAGTTTCTACACTCCATAGATTAAGGTGTGGAGCTCTGCTGTTCCTCAAAGATTAATGCAAAGTACTACTGTTTTTCTATTCAATTCAACTTATTCCGCTTCTAAGATATTTATTCACACTTCAACCTGAATGTGATGAACGTGACAATCATCATCATTCCCTATGAACGCGTGCCTGACAACCACTTTCGTTCTACCTTAGATTGAATGAGTATCTCTTGGATCTCTTAATCAGAATCTTCGTGGTATAAGCTAGATTGATGGCGGCATTCAAGAGAGTCCGGAAAGTCTAAACCTTGTCTGTGGTATTCCGAGTAGGACTCTGGGATTGAATGACTGTGACGAACTTCAAACTCGCGAGTGCTGGGCGTAGTGACAGATGCAAAAGGAGGGTGAATCCTATTCCAGTATGATCGAGAACCTCAGATGATTAGCCGTGCTGTGACAGAGCATTTGGACCATTTTCACAAGAGGATGGGAAGTAGCCATTGACAACGGTGATGTCCTTACATAAAGCCAGCCATGGAAAGGAGTAAGACTGATTGGATGAAGACAGCGGGAAAGCAGAGATTCAGAGGAACAAAAGCATCTCTATACGCTTATCTGAAATTCTCACCAATGAATTACATAAGTGCTTCTATCCTTATTTTCTATCTATTTATTATTTATGTTCGAAAACTCCATAACTATTTTATATCCGCCTGACTGAGATTTACAAGGTGACCATAGCTTGCTTCATACCAACAATCTACGTGGGATCAACCCTTACTCACGTAAGGTTTATTACTTGGACGACCCAGTGCACTTGCTGGTTAGTTGTATCGAAGTTGTGAATGAAATATAATTTATTAAGACGTGCGTACAGGGTTTCTGGCGCCGTTGCCTGAGATGACAATTTCGTGCACCAAGTTTCCAACATAATTGAATTGCTCCCAATCACCTCCTTCCTCTGCATTGAACTCTTCTTGAGCTGGTGGTTGAGTATTGACTGTTGCAACTTGATTTCTCTCCATCTTCTTGGTGAGGTCTGCCAATTGCTTAGTGATTAACTTGTTTTGAGCTAGCAATGTATCCATGTGATTCAACTCCATCACCTCTCTATTGGTGCTTCTATTAGAGGCATAGAAGTATTCATTGTTGGCTACAGTTTCTATGACATCTATGGCCTCTTTAATTATCTTTTTCTTGTTGAGAGATCCTCCTAAAGAGTGATCTAAGGCCTTCTTTGATTCTTGTGACAATCCTTCATAGAAAATATGCAGTTGTACCCATTCATTGAATATGTCCGGAGGGCACTTTCTTGTCAATTCCTTGTATCTCTCCCATGCTTCATAGAGAGTTTCACCATCTTGTTGTCTAAATGTTTGTACCTCAGC
The DNA here is from genome assembly GCF_059453495.1 of Arachis ipaensis. Classification (NCBI taxonomy): domain Eukaryota; kingdom Viridiplantae; phylum Streptophyta; class Magnoliopsida; order Fabales; family Fabaceae; genus Arachis; species Arachis ipaensis. Next base: position 70,385,947 of record NC_142438.1, read on the forward strand.
CCTCAACCTGTTAACTCTTTGGAGAGGGTAAAATCTTGCCAAGAACTTATTCACCACATCTTCCCAAGTTGTAAAACTCTCCTTTGGAAAGGATTCTAGCCACTTTGATGCTTTATCCCAGAGAGAAAAGGGAAACAAAAGCAATCTGTAGGTGTCAGGATGAACACAATTGGACTTCACCGTATCACATATTCTCAAGAATGTGGTTAGATGTTGGTTGGGGTCTTCCTGGGCACTTCCTCCAAATGAGCAATTGTTTTGAACAAGGATGATGAGCTGTGGCTTTAACTTAAAGTTATTAGCATGAAGGGTTGGTTTGAGGATGCTGCTCCCACAATTCTCAGGGTTTGGGTTGATGTAAGAGCCTAGAACTTTTCTCTCCTGCCTAACATGGTTACCAGCACCTTCTCTAGCATGATTATGAACTTTATCCTCCATTGTAATGTCCAGATCTTCTTCCAACTCTTCTTCACCAACTATGACTTTAACTCTTGCTTCCCTCCTTAGTCTAAAGAAGGTCCTCTCTGGTTCACTGTCAAAAGAATCTGATGATCTTCCTCTTCTACCTGTCATACACTCAACAAACCACAAGCAAACAGCAAGTGGAGAAGTAACTTTTGTTGAGAGTTATGGTTAGAGTGGTGATGAGTCCATATTTCACGATATATTTTAGCTTAATTTGAGTGGATTTCATCACATAAACCTACACTTAAGCACCATAATAGCATGCTTTTGTGTTTTCTTCCTAAATTGAGCTTAATTGTGAAAACATGCTATTTTGTGCTTAATTTAACCAACTTTATTCCACTTTCATTCCATTGGGTGCCTTGATGTGTTTGATGAGTAATCTCAGGTCTACAAGGCTAATATGGATAGAAGAAGTGATGGAAAAGCATGCAAAAAGGGAGGAAGCATGAAGAAATGAAGTTTTAGAAGATTCAGCTTCCGTGCATGCGCACAGTGATGCGTGCGTACGCATATGCGCACAAGTTTGGCGACGCATACGCGTGACCCACGCATACGCGTGGGAGCACATTTCACCAAACGACTACGCGTGGGTCGATGCAATCACGTGACTTCATTAATGCAGCACGCTGAAGGCTTAGAGGCTGAAATTAAGTGCTATATGAAGGGAACTTCATGCCATATGAAAGAGATCTCACTTGTAGGGTAGAAACACAGAGTAGGAGTAGGAGTAGTGTAGATTAGGTAATTCTCTCTTAGGGTTTTGATTAGGATTTGTAGAATTTTATACTTCAAGTTTGATTTTGGATTCTAGAAATTGCATTGTAAGTATTTCTTTAATTTCTCTTTTAATTACATTACTTGTTCTACACTTTCATCTATTTCAATTTCTCTTGTCAATATATGCATAGTTTACAATTTTGGATTCCTAGTTGTTTAATTTAATGTTTGATGCTTATTTTATGTTTGTTGAGTTGCCTTTATTGATTTTGAGCATTTGTGGTTCATAACTTTCCTTAGTTTACCAATTTTGCCATGTTTTATGTTTATGCCCTCTATGGGTTTGATGAAATGCTAATTTTGATTATGGGGTAAATTACACCCCTTGGCTTAGGGAAAATGAGTTTATGGATTACTAGAGTCATAATGTCCAATATTTAGTGGTAATTCTTGGGGAGTTAGTTGATTCTTGTTTCCATTAAAGCTAGCCTTTTATCAACTAGTTTGGTAAGTTGGTTAGAACTTATGGATTAAGGTCAATTATGCTTACTTGATGGTACACGAAATCGTGATCACACACTTTTGACACAACTCCGTGCAGCTGACCAGCAAGTGCACTGGGTCGTCCAATTAATACCTTACGTGAGTAAAGGTCGATCCCACGGAGATTGTCGGCTTGAAGCAAGCTATGGTCATCCTTGTAAATCTCAGTCAGACGAATTCAAATAGTTATGAGGTTTTGATGATTAAAATCTAATTAAAACATAAAATAAGATAGAAATACTTATGTAATTCATTGGTAGGATTTTCAGATAAGCGTATGAAGATGCTTTGTTCCTTCTGAACCTCTGCTTTCCTATTGCCTTCATCCAATCATTCATACTCCTTTCCATGGTAAGTTGTATGTTGGGGATCACCGTTGCCAATGGCTACCGTCCGTCCTCTCAGTGAAAATGGTCCAAATGCACTGTCACCGCATGGTTAATCATCTGTCAGTTCTCACTCATGTTGGAATAAGATCCGTTGATCCTTTTGCGTCTGTCACTATGTCCAGCACTCATGAGTTTGAAGCTTGTCACAGTCATCCCATCCCAGATCCTACTCGAAATACCACAGACAAGGTTTAGACTTTTCGGATCTCAAGAATGCTGCCAATTGATTCTAGCTTATACCACGAAGACTCTGATTTCATGGAATGGAAGGCTTTGTTGTGAGGAGAGGAAAACATGCGTCGTGAACCAGGAGGCTAAGAGATACACACTCAAGCTATAGTAGATAGAACGGAAGTGGTTGTCAGGCACGCGTTCATAGGTGAGAATGATGATGAGTGTCACGGATCATCATATTCATCAGGTTGAAGTGCGAGTGAATATCTTAGAATAAGAATAAGCTTGAATTGAATAGAAAAACAATAGTACTTTGCATTAATTCATGAAGAACAGCAGAGCTCCACACCTTAATCTATGGGGTGTAGATACTCCACCGTTGAAAATACATAAGTAATGAAGGTCCAGGCATGGGCGAATGGCCAGCCCCCTAAACGTGATCAAGAGATTAAAATGATAAAAAGATAATCTCCAAAATGATCTAAAGATGAAAATACAATAGCAAAAGGTCCTATTTATAATGAACTAGTAACCTAGGGTTTACAGAAATGAGTAGTTGATGCAGAAATCCATTTCCGGGCCCATTTGGTGTGTGTTTGGGCTGAGCATTGAAGCTTTCACATGTAGAGACTTTTCTTGGAGTTAAACGCCAGCTCTGGTGCCAGTTTGGGCATTTAACTCCAGCTTTTATGCCAGTTCTGGCATTTAACGCCAGAATAGGGTAGAAAGTTGGCGTTTAAATGCCAGTTTGTGTCATCAAAACTCAGAAAAGGTATGGACTATTATATATTGCTGGAAAGCCCAAGATGTCTACTTTCCAACGCAATTGAGAGCATGCTAATTGGGCTTCTGTAGCTCGAGAAAATCTATTTCGAATGCAGCAGGGTCAGAATCCAATAGCACCTGCAGTCCTTTTTCAGCCTCTGAATCAGATTTTTGCTCAGGTCCCTCAATTTCAGCCAGAAAATACCTGAAATCACAGAAAAACATAAAAACTCATAGTAAAGTCCAGAAATGTTATTTTTATTTAAAAACTAATAAAAATATACTAAAAAATAACTAAAACATACTAAAAACTACCTAAAAACAATGCCAAAAAGTGTATAAATTATCCGCTCATCACAACACCAAACTTAAATTGTTGCTTGTCCCCAAGCAACTAAAAACGAAGTAGGATAAAAAGAAGAGAGTATACAACAAATTCTGAAAACATCTGTGAAGATTAGTCTTAATTAGATGAACGGGGCTATTAGCTTTTTGCTTCTGAACAGTTTTGGCATCTCACTTTATCCTTTGAAGTTCAGAATGATTGGCATCTATTGGAACTCAGAATTCAGATAGTGTTATTGATTCTCCTAGTTCAATATGTTGATTCTTGAACACAGCTACTTTATGAGTATTGGTCGTGGCCCTAAGCATTTTGTTTTCCAATATTACCACCGGATACATAAATGCCACAGACACATAACTGGGTGAACCTTTTCAGATTGTGACTCAGCTTTGCTAGAATCCCCAATTAGAGGTGTCCAGAGCTCTTAAGCACACTCTTTTTGCTTTGGACCACGACTTTAACCGCTCAGTCTCAAGCTTTTCACTTGACACCTTCACGCCACAAGCACATGGTTTGGGACAGCTTGGTTTAGCCGCTTAGGCCAGGATTTTATTCCTTTGGGCCCTCCTATCCATTAATGCTCAAAGCCTTAGATCCTTTTTTTATTTTACCCTTGCCTTTTGGTTTAAAGGGTTATTGGCTTTTTCTGCTTGCTTTTTCTTTTTCTCTCTTTTTTTCACAAGCTTTGTATTCACTGCTTTTTCTTGCTTCAAGAATCAATTTTATGATTTTTCAGATTATCAATAACATTTCTCCTTTTTCATTATTCTTTCAAGAGCCAACAAATTTAACATTCATAGACTTCACTATCAAAAATATGTGCTGTTCAAGAATTCATTCAGAAAACAAAAAGTATTGCCACCACATCAAAATAATTAAACTATTTTAAAATTCGAAATTCATGTACTTCTTTTTCTTTTTTCAGAAAATATTTTTTATTTAAGAAAGGTGAAGGATTCATAGGACATTCGTAGCTTTAAGGCATAGACACTTAGACACTAGTGATTATGTAATAAGACACAAACATAAATAACACATAAAGCATAATTTTCGAAAAACCAAAAAATAAGAACAAGGAAATTAAAGAACGGGTCCACCTTAGTGATGGCGGCTTGTTCTTCCTCTTGAAGATCTTATGGAGTGCTTGAGCTCCTCAATGTCTCTTCCTTGCCTTTGTTGCTCCTCCCTCATGACTCTTTGGTCTTCTCTAATTTCATGGAGGAGGATGGAATGCTCTTGGTGCTCCACCCTTAGTTGTCCCATGTTAGAACTTAATTCTCCTAGGGAGGTGTTAATTTGCTCCCAATAGTTTTGTGGAGGACAGTGCATCTCTTGAGGCATCTCAGGGATTTCATGATGAGGAATTTCCTCATGCTCTTGTTGAGGTCCATGTGTGGGCTCTCTTGTTTGCTCCATCCTTTTCTTAGTGATGGGCTTGTGAGATGAATCTCTCCATCTCCCATGACTCGGAGGTGGAAGCAATTGCCTTCCCTTTCCTCTTTCTAGAGGTTTTTCCGGCCTTTGGTGCCATTAGTGGTTATGGAAAAATAAAAATCACAGCTTTTTCCACACCAAACGTAAAATGTTTGCTCGTCCTCGAGCAAAAGAAGAAAGAATGGAGGAGAAGAAGAAGAAATGGAGGAGATGAAAGAGTGTGTAAGGTTCGGCTAAGGGGGTAGTAACGTATGAGGGGTTAGGTTTGGGAGGGAAATTGTTTGAATTTGAATGGTGAGATAGGTGGGGTTTGATGATGGATGGATGTGAGTGGTGAAGGGTGTTTTGGGGAAGAGTTTTATGGAAAGGTGTAAAGAGGAGAGAAGAGGAGGTGGGGGTAGATGGGGATCCTGTGGGGTCAACAGATCCTGAGGTGTCAAGGATTTCTCATCCCTGCACCATGTTGGCGTGTAAACGCCCCTTTGAGTGTCAATCCTGGCGTTAAACGCCAGGTTGCTGCCCATTTCTGGCATTTAACGCCAGCTTTTCTTCCCTTTCTGGCGTTAAATGCCAACTTTTCTTCCCGTTCTGGCGTTAAACGCCAATCTGGTACCCTTTTCTGGCGTTAAACACCTAGAATGGTGCCAGACTGGGCGTTTAATGCCCATTCTACTACCCTTACTGGCGTTTAAACGCCAGTAAGCTCATCCTCCAGAGTGTGCTATTTTTATTGCTGTTTTCGAATTTGCTTTGATTTTTGCATTTGTTTTTGTGACTTCACATGATCATCAATCCTAAACAAAACATAAAATAACAATGGAAAATAGATAAATAAATAACATTGGGTTGCCTCCCAACAAGCGCTTCTTTAATGTCAATAGCTTGATAGTGGGCTCTCATGGAGCCTCACAGATACTCAGAGCATGATGATGGCCTCCCAACACCAAACTTAGAGTTTGAATGTGGGGATCTGTTTGACTCTACATTGAGAGAAGCTTTTCATGCTTCCTCTCCATGGTTACAGAGGAAGATCCTTGAGCCTTAAACACAAGGTAGTCCCCATTCACTTGAAGGACCAATTCTCCTCTGTCAACATCAATCACATCTTTTGCTGTGGCTAGGAAGGGTCTGCCAAGGATGATAGATTCATCCATACTCTTCCCAGTGTCCAGGATTATGAAGTCAGCAGAGATGTAAAGGTCTTCAACCTTTACCAAGACATCCTCTACAAGTCCATAAGCCTACTTCCTTGAATTGTCTGCCATCTCTAGTGAGATTCTTGCAGCTTGCACCTTAAGGATTCCTAGTTTCTCCATTACAGAAGGGCATGAGGTTTATACTTGACCCTAGGTCACACAGAGCCTTCTCAAAGGTCATGGTGCCTATGGTACAAAGTATTAAGAATTTTTCGGGGTCTGGTTTCTTCTGAGGTAATTTCTGCCTAACCAAGGTACTCAGTTCATTGATGAGCAATGGAGGTTCATCCTCCCAAGTCTCATTACCAAATAACTTGGCATTCAGCTTCATGATTGCTCCAAGGTACTTAGCAACTTGCACTTCAGTAATATCTTCATCCTCTTCAGAGGAGGAATACTCATCAGAGCTCATGAATGGCAGAAGTAGGTTCAGTGGAATCTCTATGGTATCTATATGAGCCTCAGATTCCTTTGGTTCCTCATTAGGGAACTCCTTGGAGGCCAGTGGACGTTCATTGAGGTCTTCCTCAGTGAAAATCACTGCCTTTTCCTCCTCTATGCATTCGGCCATGTGGGACGTGTTTATGGCCTTGCACTCTCTCTTGGGGTTCTCTTCTGTATTGCTTGGGAGAGTACTAGGAGGGAGTTTAGTAAATTTCTTACTCAGCTGACCCACTTGTGCCTCCAAATGTCTAATGGAGGACCTTGTTTCAGTCATGAAACTTAGTGTGGTTTTAGATAGATCAGAGACTATAGTTGCTAAGCTAGAGAGACTCTGCTCAGAATTCTCTGTCTGTTGCTGCGAAGATGATGGAAAATGTTTGCTATTGCTAAACCTAATTCTTCCACCATTATTGTTGTTGAAGCCTTGTTGAGGCTTCTGTTGGTCCTTCCATGAGAGATTTGGATAATTTCTCCATGAAGGATTATAGGTGTTTCCATAGGGTTCTCCCATGTAATTCACCTCTTCCATTGCAGGATTCTCAGGATCATAAGCTTCTTCTTCAGAGGAAGCTTCCTTAGTACTGCCTGATGCAGCTTGCATTCCAAACAGACTCTGAGAAATCATATTGACTTTCAGAGTCAATATTTTATTCTGAGCCAATATGGCATTCAGAGTACCAATCTCAAGAACTCCTTTCTTCTGAGGCATCCCATTATTCACAGGATTCCTTTCAGAATGTACAGGAATTGGTTATTTGCAACCATTTCAATGAGTTCCTGGGCTTCTTCAGGTGTCTTCTTCAAATGAAGAGATCCACCAGCAGAGTTGTCCAATGACATTTTGGACAGTTCAGACAGATCATCATAGAATATGCATATGATGCTCCATTCTGAAAGCATGCCAGAAGGACACCTTCTGATCAGTTGCTTGTATCTTTCCCAAGCTTCATAGAGGAATTCGCCTTCCTTTTATCTGAAGGTCTGGACTTTCACTCTAAGCTTACTCAATTTTTGAGGTGGAAAGAACTTTGCCAAGAAGGCATTGACCATCTTTTCTCAAGAGTTCAGGCTTTCTTTAGGTTGGGAGTCCAACCATGTCCTAGCTCTGTCTCTTACAGCAAAAGGGAAGAGCATAAGTCTGTAGACCTCAAGGTCAATCCCATGGGTCTTGACAGTGTCACAGATTTGCAAGAATTCAGCTAAAAACTGATGAGGATCTTCCAATGGAAGTCCATGATACTTGCAATTCTGCTGCATTAGAGAAACCAATTGAGGCTTAAGCTCAAAGTTGTTTGCTCCAATTGCAGGAATTGAGATGCTCCTTCCACAGAAGTCAGAAGAAGGTGTAATGAAGTCACCAAGCATCTTCCTTGCATTGTTGGCATTGTTGTTATTTTCGGCTGCCATGTCTTCTTCTTTTTCGAAAATTTCTGTTAGGTCTTCTCCAAAGAGTTGTACTTGAGCTTCTCTTAGCTTTCTCTTCAAGGTCCTTTCAGGTTCAGGATCAGCTTCAACAAGAATGCCTTTGTCCTTGTTCCTGCTCATATGAAAGAGAAGAGAACAAAAAAGTATAGAATCCTCTATGTCACAGTGTAGAGATTCCTTGAGGTGTCAGAGGAAGAAAAGAATAGAAGAATGAGGTAGAAAGAATAATTCAAACTTATAGAGAGGGAGTGAGTCTGAATTGCTAAAAGAGGGGGAATGGTCCTTAAATAGAAAAAGGTGAGTGATGCACGGAAACTTGTCTCTCAACAGATTTCCCTCGGCAAGTATACCGAATTGTCGTCAAGTAAAAACTCACAATAGAGTGAGGTCGAATCCCACAGGGATTGATTGGTCAAGCAACTTTAATTGAATGAATGTTCTAGTTGAGCTAAGCAGAATTTGATTTGAGAATTGCAGGAAATTAAATGGCGGGAAAGTAAATGGCAGAAAATGTAAATACTGGAAATAAAGAACTGAATGTAAATGACGGAAAGTAAATTGCAGAATCTTAAATGGGGAATGGGGAAGATGAGCATAAAAGTAAATGGCAGAAAGTAAAGAGAATGGGTAAGATCAGAAATGGGGAGTTCATTGGGCTCAGAAGATGTTGTATTCTTCAGATCAAGTTCATTTTCATCTCTTCCTCAATCAATGCATTCATTGATCTCCTTGGCAATCTTAAGTGATTGAATTCCAATTCCTTGGTAATTCAATCTCTCAAATCTTGATCAATAGCCAATTCTTTGGTCTAATTATTCATGAGAAGAGATGAAGTATGGTCACTGATTATACCACATGTATTTCCAAATCAAAGTATTGGGAGAATTATATGTCATTATATCCGTCCAAACCCGAATTTGGTCCAACATGAGAAAGCATTTGTAGCATGATCTCTTCATTCCTCTTCCAAGGTTTCGAAGAGATCCAAGTATGAATAGCTTCTTTTCCAAGACAACTACCCAATTGGATGAAGATTGAAAACTTTCTAGTAAAATCAAGAGAAAAGAAAGAAGAAGAATAATGAAAACTATTATTCATCCATCAAATTACAACAGAGCTCCCTAACCCAATGAAAGGGGTTTAGTTGTTCATAGCTCTGGGAATGGAAAGCAACGATGGAAAATACATTCTGAAAGTAAAACTAGAAGTTGAAGAGAAAGTAAAATTATACAGAGAGTAGTTCTCCCAATGCCAAAAGCTCCCTCTCTAGTTCAAAACTACTCCTATATATACTACTCTTCTGATCTTCTAGTTGGCTCTTCAAGTCTTGGATATGGGCCTTTGGATCTCTTAGTTGAAGCAGTTATCATCTTCAGTGGGCTTAGCTTTGCTTGCAGAAAAAGTGTGAGTTAGGCATGGACGTTAGTTAGGACGTTAGTGGTGTTAACGTTAAGTGAAAATGTGGGTTCGAGAATGTTAGTGACGATCACCTTTTTCACTAACGTTCCTAACCCAAAATGGTCCACGTTAACTTCAACGTTAGTGGCACTAACGTGACCACTAACGTTGCCTCTTGGTCCTTCGCAAACGTTATTGGCATTCACCTTTTCCAATAACGTTTGCTTGTTGCCCTTCCTCCCTACGTTAGAGTCCACGTTAATGTAGCTAACGTGACCTTTAACGTGGGCATGCCTTAGCTTCGAGAGCGTTAGTGACACTTACCTTTGTCACTAATGCTCCAAACGCCCCTTCCCACGTTAGTGCCTCACGTTAATTGTATTAACGTGACCACTAATGTGGTGGTGATTGCCATCTCCAACGTTAGTGACAAAGGTGAGTGTCACTAACGTTGGCTCATCATTTCTTTCCTTCACGTTAGCTTCCACATTAATGTAATTAATGTGGCAAGTAACGTGGCTAATAGTGGCTTGGTCCAACGTTAGTGACAAAGGTGAGTGTCACTAACGTTGGCTCTTCCTTGCTCCTCCCACGTTAGAGTTCGCGTTAATGTAGTTAATGTGACTCTTAACGTGGCCAATTGTACCTTTTGGAACATTAGTGGTATTCACTTTTACCACTAACGTTGGGGCTTTCTTTTTCCTCCACGTTAGCTTCCACGTTAATGTAGTTAACGTGGACACTAACGTGGGCTATGATGGCTCACGAAGGCGTTATTGGTGTTCACTTTTCTTATTAACGTTGCAAGCTAGCCTCCATTCCACGTTAATGGTCACGTTAGTTAGACTAACGTGGCTATTAACGTGGCATCTTCCTTGCTTCCTTTGTCCTGAAATCTTGCAAGTAAAGTGCATCAAAGCTAGGTTCTAACTCATGAGATCATGCATCATCCATTTTATCATTCAATTCATGCATAATTCTCATAAAATCTTGTAAAATTCACAATGTTTGCTTGAATCAAAATGTAAGTGATTATCTACCCAAAACTTGCTTATTAACTAAGAAAATGCATGAAACTACCCTAAAATAGTAAAGAAAAGGTCAATGAAACTGACCAAAATGCCCTGGCATCACAACACCAAACTTAAAGCTTGCTTGTCCCTAAGCAAGTACTGAAACATGAGAATGATGAATGAAATGACAAGAGAAATGAGTCATTATTATGGAGGTCATGTCCTTGGTTTTATGGGGTTTCATGCATAGCAACTTAGGTTCATTCCTTCACTGGCTTTCAGACCTTTATCATGCCCTGGAATACTCACTTGATTGCACTTTTTGAGACTTTTATTCATTGATCCCTTTGTCTTTTCAAGGTTTTAATTGTGTTCTTAGACTAGGTGCTTTGTGAGGGGGCGACTCTTTAAGATAAGCTTTCAGCCAGCACTCCCGAACCAGTTGGTCCAAGGTGTTGGGTGTTAAGACACCCCTAAGGACTTACTCCCTCAAGTCTCTTTCCCCCATACATACACACCACAGGCACATGGTTTGTTATTTTTTTACTTGAGACCTTGGTGTCCAGCACCTCTTTGGGTTACTAAGTGTTCTGTAGCAAAGGTTACTCTTGATAGTGGACTTTTAGCTGATAATCCCGGGTTAGTTAACCCAAGTTACCAAGTGATAAGGCACCCCTGAGAGCTTATTCATCTAAGCATATCCTTTACACAGGAGTACCACAGACACATGTCTTAAGATTCAACCCTTGGTGCCTAGCCTCATTTCTTACTCTTTTTCTTTATTTCTCAACTTTCATTTTTCTTTCCCTTTTTCTTATTAGGATCTTGTTATTTAATTAGTCTCATGGGTTTGTTTCAAGTATAAGATTCAGGACAGATAGTTGCCTTCCTACCTTGTTGGTGAACTAACTTAGCTAAGTAATTACTACACCACAAGCTTAAGAACTTACTCCACAAATTGAACCTCACTCTGGTCTTTCATAACATTCTCTTTTTATTTGACTTAAAGAACAAGCATACAAGTAATCAAGGTGAAAATGTAGCAGTGACATTAGACTAGCAAGCATAGACCTAAGCAATGCAAACTTAAAGGCAGAATTGAAAATCCTAAACTACCATGGAAACATGTTCTATTTTATACATGATTTTCCTTATTTAAAACTTGAAAAAGATGGGACAATGAGGGAACTCCACCACCTTTTACTCATGGGGGTGCTCATGCTCTCCCTCTTGTTTGTCCTCTTTGTGTCCACTTGTGTTTCCTTGTATCCGTGCCAGTCTGGCTTTTTTCCAATCCTCAAGTGCCTTCCTTACTGATTCATGACTCTTTTCTACCCTCTCTCTTTCTTCTCGCGCTAATTCATCCTTCACTTCTTCATATCTTGTGATTCCCGGATGCAGTATAGGCAGTTGTCCAACTAAGTATCCGAGCCTGGCTTGAGTGTTCACATGATGTCCAGTCTCGTTCATGTAAACTCCTTCTGAGAACGCCCTGTATTCGTCGAAGAGTTCTGCCTGTTCTAATTATTTCCGATGCATTTCATGTATGTGTGCACCTTGATGTGCTTGGATGTTGATTAGCTTTTGGATGGCTTCTTGTTGTTGATCCTGCCTTTGTTCTAACCTGTGGAAGGATTCACCCCATTGTTTCCCTTGTTCCAGTTACTGCTCCATCATTTGCTTTTGCCACTCCCCCTGTTGATTCATCTATCTAGAGAGTGATTCTTCTTGATAGTCCATCAACTGTAGTTGAAGCTCTTTCTGTGCCCCTTGATTTTCCAAGTATTGTCTAGATAGGCCATCAATGGCTTCCTGTAGTTGGTGCATGTCCAAAGGGGCTTGCTCCATTAGGTTTTGTCCTTCTACCACTTGATGGGCTGGCCTCTTTCTTGGCTTTCGTTGAGGTAGGGGAGATGCAACAGCATGCATCCGTCGAACAGTAATTGGGATGCCCACCTTTATCCACTCGGGGTCCTCATCCTCAAACACCACACCAGCCCTGTCACACAGATGGAAAATAGTGCTGGGGTAGCCTAACCTTCCTCCAGAATCGCTTTTCTCAGCCATCTTCCTAATGCCTTGGGCTATGAGTTCATGAACCTTGATCTCTCCCCCTTTAAGTATACATTGCACCATTGTTGTTCTCTTAAGATTCACCTCTGAGTTATTCCCGGCAGGAAGGATGGATCTCCTTACAATTTCAAACCACCCCTTTGCTTCAGGGGTGAGGTCCCCTCTCTTGATGAGCTTGGGCTTTCTCTGGGGATCTCGTACCCAATCAGCCCCTTGTACGCAAATATCTTGCACAATCTGGTCATGATTGGGACTGCTATCTATTCTGGAGTGATAGCTTTCTTCTACAAATGGTATGGTTCGTAGCTTTAACGCCCTCATGATGCTCATGGGACTGAAATCCACGGTCACCCCTCTCACGAAGCTTATATAGGAGTCATCTGCCTTATCATACCTGACTGCATTTGCATAAAACTCTCTTACAAGAGTTGCGTTTACTTTTATGACTAGATCAGTAAGGAGCTCCCATCTTCTCTTTTCCATCTTCTCTGTGATTTCGGGGCACTCAGTTTTTTTGACTTGAAAGCCTAGCTCATATATGATCTCCTTATCAACCATCCACCCGAATTATAATGCATGGTGAAAGGTTCTAAATTTCTTCTCATTGAAAGGGCGTTGCTCCATAGGCTCCTTTCCCTTTCTTCTTTTAGAGCTCGATGATGCCATGAGTGACTTTTGCTATGTGAAGGTGTTGAGACTTATTGGTTAATGATGGACTTCGGCCGGTTAAGATGGGGTGTAGTGAAGGGAGTGAGTGAGAGTATTTTTTTTGGTGGGGTAAGAGGTGTTGGGTTCTGAAAGTGAGAAGTACAAAGAATGGGAATTGGAATGTGAAAGGGGGTATGGAATAAAAACCACTTATATAGAGAAGTGGTGAGTAAATGAAAGGTGTGGATTGATGGAGTAGGTGTATGATGAACGGATGGGGTTTAGCATGGGATGAGCACAAGGATCATCAACTCTATGATGGAGTTGGTTCAATTTCCAAGCGTGTCATTCTTTCAATATTGCATGGCAACATTTCCCAATGCATTCCCCTTGAAGACATGTGTATAGTCCCCTCCTTTTGAAGTGGCCGAAACCTCCTCCTTCAATTGTCCCATCAATTCTCCTACAAAATAAAAGAAATGTGATTAATAAATTTGTGGATAGTGGCGGCAAAATTTAAAGAGTGGGATAACTACTTTTTAAAGTTTTTGTTTCTAAATAGTAAGTGCTATTCATGAATACAAACCAACTGACTATTTAACTGTCCATGTATGCAACATTGGTGACACCAAACTTAGTTTGTGGCCATGTGGTATAAAAAGATTTGTTCAAGGTGCTAAGAGTGACATGATATTTATGTCCTCTTAGTGTGCCTTGAACACCAAACTTGTTCTTCACTATATGTTGCATAAAAAGGATTCATTCAAGTATATGTCAAAGTTGATTTGGAATTCATGAACCTTGCATTATTGACTACTTTAAAGACATATAAAACATGGGTTACCTCCCATGAAGCACTTCTTTAGCGTCACTAGCTTGACGTTCTGCCTTTGTCAGGGTGGTTGGTAATGTTTCAGATCTTCCCCCCGCAGTAAATATATCTCCATTTGCTTCATCAAGGTTCTCCACATGTTCTAGGGAGAGAATTCTGTTGATGGTGAAAACTTTAGGTAACTGAGATGAGATGGTGGGGAGATGAGGTGGGATAACTGGGAAATAAGCTGAGATCACTTTATCCCCTGGAGAGAAATCCTCTGTAGGGATCTTCTTGTTCCTCCATCTCCTTGGTGCCTTCTTCTTTGTTTCTTTTACTGTTGCCCTGCTCTTTGTGGTCTCTTTTCCCAGGGAGATTTTGTTGCTGGTCTCATATGACCCTGGTGGGTTTGGGTCCTCTTGGATTTCCTTTAGCTATGGTACCTTCTGACTGTTCTGCTCACCAGCCAAGGGGATTCCCAGGTGTACAGTTTATGTTCTTGTGCTTGGTTCTTTCACCAATGCCCTGTCGTGGTCTTCCTTTGGTTTCTTGTTTTCTTGATCTGCTTCTTGTAAAGGTTTGAAGACATTGAAGGTAAGTTGTTCATCATGTATCCTCAGTATTAGCTCTCTTCACTCTACATCTATAAGCGCTCTGGCTGTAGCTAGAAATGGTCTTCCTAATATGATTGGGTGAAGGTGACTCTCTTCTATTTCCAATATGACAAAGTCTGTGGGAATGAAGTAGTTCCCAACCTTTACCAACACGTTTTTAACCACTTCTAGTGCTTGTTTTTGAGTTTTGTCAGTCAACCTGATGACTGCGTCTGTGGGCATTAGCTCATTGATCTGCAGCTTCTTCATGAGAGATAGAGGCATTAAATTAATGCTTGCTCCCAGATCACAAAGTCCTTTGTCAATCAGTGTGTCTCCTATGGCACAGGAGATGTGAAAACTCCCTGGATCCTTCCTTTTTGTAGGCAACTCTGGTTGTATAAGAGCACTGCACTCCTTATTCATCACTATTGTTTGTCCTCTTTTGAGTGAGCTTTTCCTGGTCAGCAGCTCTTTCATACACTTAATGTATGAGGACATTTGTTGGAGAGCCTTGATGAATGGTATGTTCACATGAAGGGATGCAAACATGTCGAGGAACTTTGAGTATATTCTCTTTTCTACACCACCCTTGAGTCTTTGGGGAAAGGGTGCATAGAGGTTCAGAATCTCCTTCTGTGTAGTTTTGGTTCCTTGGTGAACCTCTTCTTATTTCTCTGCTGAGGTATCTCCAGGTTGTTCTAATGGTTTGTTCAACTCTTCCTCAGTCCCCTTATCACTTATAGTGACCATCTTGCAATCTTCCCATCTTACTTTCTTTGCTTCACCTCTCGGGTTTTTCTCTGTGTCACTTGGGAAGCTATCAGTAGGTTTGGGAATCTTCTCAGAGAGGTATCCCACTTGAAATTCCAGCGTTTTGATGGTGTCTCCCTGGTTCTTGATATTGGCTCGCACCTCCTCCTTGAACACCTTGTTATCTTGAATTTCCTTACATATGCCTTCAAGTAGATTCTCAATCCTTGAGAGTCTATCTTCGGATGATGGTGAATTGAGATTGGAGGGATTAGAAGGGCTATTTTGGTTTTGGTATGGATGTTGAGAGGTGTTGTTAGGTGGGTGCTCATATGATCTCTGTGTGGAATGTTGGTGAGCTGTATTGTTGTTAGGGTTGTGGCGTCTCTGATCTTGGCCTTGATCTTGTTGATTTCCCCACCCAAAGTTTGGGTGGTTCCTCCAACCAGGATTATAAGTTTTGGAGTATGGATCATGGGTCTGCCTAGGTGAATTTCCAATGTAGTTGGCTTGTTCCTGATCACCCTCTGCTTCTTCATTCACTCTTTCTTGAGCTGCTGCTGAGGTGGTGATTGCTGCTATTTGGTTCCTCTCCATCTTCTTGGTAAGGTCAGCCAATTGCTTGGTGATCATCTTGTTTTGAGCCAGCAATGCATCCATGTTGTTTAGCTCCATCACTCCTCTAGTCAAGTCCTTAAACCTCTCCCATACTTCATATAGAGTTTCACCATCTTGTTGCCTGAAGGTTTGTACCTCAGCTCTCAACCTGTTGATCCTTTGAGGAGGATAGAATCTCGCCAAGAATTTGTTTACCACATCTTCCCAGGTTATTAAACTCTCCTTCGAGAAGGATTCTAGCCATTTAGATGCTTTGTCCTTGAGTGAGAAGGGAAACAGAAGCAGTCTATAGGTGTCAGGATGAACGCCATTAGACTTCACAGTATCACATATCCTCAGGAAGGTGGTTAGATGTTGATTTGGATCTTCTTGGACACTTCCTCCGAATGAACAGTTGTTCTGAATGAGGGTGATGAGCTGTGGCTTTAGTTCAAAGTTATTGGCATGTATGGTTGGCTTTTGGATGCTACTTCCACAGTTTCCTGGGTTTGGATTTATGTAAGATCCCAGAACTCTTCTCTCTTGCCCAGCATGATGCACTGGACCTTCTCTGTCATGGTTGTGAGCTTCTTCTTCATGATGATTCTCCATATTCTCATCCATGTCTGGTTCAAAGTACTCTTCCTCTTCCTCAGCACCAACAACTCTCTTTCCTCTTGCTTCCCTCCTTAATCTAAGGAAGGTCCTCTCAGGTTCAGAATCAAAGGAAGTTGAAACCCCGCTTCTTCTACCTGTCATACAACCAACAAGACCAAAGCAAAAAGGGGGATAGAGAGTATTCTTGTAAAAAAAATGCTGTTAGTGTGAATGATGCAATATATCAAATAGTTAGTGGGTTAGTGAACTGAATTGTGACAATTAAGAGAATATCTCAAACGGGTAAAGGGTAAAGGGAAGAAAATAACTGAAACTGAAAGTAAATTACTCAAACAGAAATTAAATCAACAAAAGAAAGAAAAAGTGCTCAATCTAGATATCCACCAATTTAATCATTGTTGATACAAAATCAATCCCCGGCAACGGCGCCATAAACTTGATGCACGGAAACTTGTCTCTCAATAGATTTCCCTCGGCAAGTATACCGAATTGTCGTCAAGTAAAAACTCACAATAGAGTGAGGTCGAATCCCATAGGGATTGATTGGTCAAGCAACTTTAATTGGAGGAATGTTCTAGTTGAGCTAAGCAGAATTTGATTTGAGAATTGCAGGAAATTAAATGGCGGGAAAGTAAATGGCAGAAAATGTAAATGCTGGAAATAAAGAACTGAATGTAAATGACGGAAAGTAAATTGCAGAATCTTAAATGGGGAATGGGGAAGATGAGCATAAAAGTAAATGGCAGAAAGTAAAGAGAATGGGTAAGATCAGAAATGGGGAGTTCATTGGGCTCAGGAGATGTTGTATTCTTCGGATCAAGTTAATTTTCATCTCTTCCTCAATCAATGCATTCATTGATCTCCTTGGCAATTTTAAGTGATTGAATTCCAATTCCTTGGTAATTCAATCTCTCAAATCTTGATCAATAGCCAATTCCTTGGTCTAATTGCTCATGAGAAGAGATGAAGTATGGTCACTGATTATACCCCATGTATTTCCAAATCAAAGTATTGGGAGAATTATATGTCATTATATCCGTCCAAACCCCAATTTGGTCCAACATGAGAAAGCATTTGTAGCATGATCTCTTCATTCCTCTTCCAAGGTTCTGAAGAGATCCAAGTATGAATAGCTTCTTTTCCAAGACAACTACCCAATTAGATGAAGATTGAAAGCTTTCTAGTAAAATCAAGAGAAAAGAAAGAAGAAGAATAATGAAAACTATTATTCATCCATCAAATTACAACAGAGCTCCCTAACCCAATGAAAGGGGTTTAGTTGTTCATAGCTCTGGGAATGGAAAGCAAAGATGGAAAATACATTCTTAAAGTAAAACTAGAAGTTGCAGAGAAAGTAAAATTATACAGAGAGTAGTTCTCCCAATGCCAAAAGCTCCCTCTCTAGTTCAAAACTACTCCTATATATACTACTCTTCTGATCTTCTAGTTGGCTCTTCAAGTCTTGGATAGTTGGATATGGGCCTTTGGATCTTTGAGTTGAAGCAGTTATCATCTTTAGTGGGCTTAGCTTTGCTTGCAGAAAAAGTGTGAGTTAGGCATGGACGTTAGTTAGGACGTTAGTGGTGTTAACGTTAAGTGAAAATGTGGGTTCGAGAACGTTAGTGACAATCACCTTTTTCACTAACGTTCCTAACCCAAAATGGTCCACGTTAACTTCAACGTTAGTGGCACTAACGTGACCACTAACGTTGCCTCTTGGTGCTTCGCAAATGTTATTGGCATTTACCTTTTCCAATAATGTTTGCTTGTTGCCCTTCCTCCCTACGTTAGAGTCTACGTTAGTGTAGCTAACGTGACCCTTAACGTGGGCATGCCTCAGCTTTGAGAGCGTTAATGACACTTACCTTTGTCACTAACGCTCCAAACGCCCCTTTCCATGTTAGTGCCTCACATTAATTGTATTAACGTGACCACTAACGTGGTGGTGATTGCCATCTCCAACGTTAGTGACAAAGGTGAGTGTCACTAACGTTGGCGCTTCCTTGCTCCTCCCACGTTAGAGTTCGCGTTAATGTAGTTAACGTGACTCTTGACGTGGCCAATTGTACCTTTTAGAACGTTAGTGGTATTCACTTTTACCACTAACGTTGGGGCTTTCTTTTTCCTCCACGTTAGCTTCCACGTTAATGTAGTTAACGTGGACACTAACGTGGGCTATGATGGCTCACGAAAGCATTATCGGTGTTCACTTTTCTTATTAATGTTGCAAGCTAGCCTCCATTCCACGTTAATGGTCACGTTAGTTAGACTAACGTGGCTATTAACGTGGCATCTTCCTTGCTTCCTTTGTCTTGAAATCAAGCAAGTAAAGTGCATCAAGGCTAGGTTCTAACTCATGAGATCATGCATCATCCATTTTATCATTCAATTCATGGATAATTCTCATAAAATCATGTAAAATTCACAATGTTTGCTTGAATCAAGATGTAAGTAATTTTCTACCCAAAACTTGCTTATTAACTAAGAAAATGCATGAAACTACCCTAAAACAGTAAAGAAAAGGTCAGTGAAACTGACCAAAATGCCCTGGCATCAGTGAGGAGGGAGAAGAATTTTCGAAAACAAATTTTTAAATAAAACTAGAATTTTAAAATAATTAAAAAGAATTTTGAAAAAGTGGTTGACGGTTTTTTGAAAATCAAAAGTGAGAAAGTGGTTAGGTGATTTTGAAAAAGATTTTGAAATCAGTAATAAAAAAGATGTAATTGAAAATTACTTTGAAAAAGATGTGATTGAGAAGATATGATTGAAAAAAAAATTAAAAAGATTTGATTTTGAAAATTAAAGTTGATTACTTGACTAACAAGAAACCAAAATATATGATTTTAAAATTTAAAGATTGAACCTGTCTTAATAGGCAAGTAACAACTTGAGAGTTTTGAATCAATCACATTAAATATTAGCATTAATTTTGAAAATATGAAATAAAAATAAGAAAAAGAGATTTTGAAAATCAATTTGGAATTTTCGAAAATGTTAAAAAGAAAATTGAAAAAGATTTGATTTTTGAAAAAGATATGATTTGAAAAACATTTGAATTAAAAACTAACTTGCCTCCCTTGTGTTGTCCTGGCGTTAAACGCTCAAAATGGTGTCTATTCTGGCGTTTAACGCCCAAAATACTACCCTTTTGGGCGTTTAACGCCCAGCCAAGTACCCTGGCTGGCGTTTAAATGCCAGAATTCCTTCCTCATTGGGCGTTTTGAACGCCCAGCTTTTTCTCTGTAATTCCTCTGCTGTATATTCTGAATCTTCAATTCTCTGTATTATTGACTTGAAAAGACATAATTTTGGAATTTTTTTTTGAGTTTTTAATGATGAGAAACAACGAAATGAAACTAATCATGGAAAACTAAGATCAAATAAACAATTCATGTAAGACACCAAACTTAGAAATTTTTATATTAGAGACACTAACAAATTGAGAATGCACATGAAAAACAATAAAAGACACAAAACAAAAGAATTTAAAGATCAGACAAAGACAATCATCAAGAATATCTTGAAGATCAATGAAGAACATAATGCATATATTCGAAAAATGCACGAAAATTAAAAATATGCAAGACACCAAACTTAAAAATAGATACTAGACTCAAACAAGAAACACAAAATTTTTGTTTTTTTTATTTTATTAATTTTTTTTATATTTTTTTTTCAAAAATTAAAATAAGAATGCTTAAACATAAAATAAAATTACCTAATCTAAGCAACAAGATGAACCGTCGGTTGTCCAAACTCGAACAATCCCCGGCAACGGCGCCAAAAACTTGGTACACGAAATCGTGATCGCACACTTTTCACACAACTCCGTGCAGCTGACCAGCAAGTGCACTGGGTCGTCCAAGTAATACCTTACGTGAGTAAGGATCGATCCCACGGAGATTGTTGGCTTGAAGCAAGCTATGGTCATCCTTGTAAATCTCAGTCAGGTGAATTCAAATAGTTATCAGGTTTTGATGATTAAAATCTAATTAAAACAAAAAATAAGGTAGAAATACTTATGTAATTCATTGGTAGGAGTTTCAGATAAGCGTATGAAGATGCTTTTTTTCTTCTGAACCTCTGCTTTCCTATTGCCTTCATCCAATCACTCATACTCCTTTCCATGGCAAGCTGTATGTTGGGGGATCACCGTTGTCAATGGCTACCGTCCGTCTTCTCAGTTAAAATGGTCCAAATGCGCTGTCACCGCACAGCTAATCATCTGTCGGTTCTCACTCATGTTGGAATAGGATCCATTGATCCTTTTGCATCTGTCACTACGCCCATCACTCGCGAGTTTGAAGCTCGTCACAATCATCCCATCCCAGATCCTACTCGGAATACCACAGACAAGGTTTAGACTTTCCGGATCTCAAGAATGCTGCCAATTGATTCTAGCTTATACCACGAAGACTCTGATTTCACGGAATGGAAGGCTCTATTGTCAGGAGAGGCAACCATGCGTCGTGAACCAGGAGGCTAAGCGATACACACTCAAGCTATAGCAGATAAAACGGAAGTGGTTATCAGGCACGTGTTCATAGGTGAGAATGATGATGAGTGTCACGGATCATCACATTCTTCAGGTTGAAGTGTGAGTGAATATCTTAGAATAAGAATAAGCTTGAATTGAATAAAAAAACAATAGTACTTTGCATTAATTTATGAAGAACAGTAGGGCTCCACACCTTAATCTATGGGGTGTAGAAACTCCACCGTTGAAAATACATAAGTAATGAAGGTCCAGGCATGGCCGAATTGCCAGCCTCCTAAACATGATCAAGAGATCAAAATGATACAAAGATAATCTCCAAAATGATCTAAAGATGAAAATACAATAGCAAAAGGTCCTATTTATAATGAACTAGTAATCTAGGGTTTACAGAAATGAGTAGTTGATGCAGAAATCCACTTCTGGGCCCACTTAGTGTGTGTTTGGGCTGAGCATTGAAGTTTTCACATGTAGAGACATTTCTTGGAGTTAAAAGCCAGCTCTGGTGCCAGTTTGGGCGTTTAACTCCAGCTTTTATGCCAATTCTGGCGTTTAACGCCAGAATAGGGTAGAAAGTTGGCGTTTAAACGCCGGTTTGCATTATCAAAACTCGGGCAAAGTATGGACTATTATATATTTCTGGAAAGCCCAAGATGTCTAATTTCCAATGCAATTGAGAGCGCGCTAATTGGGCTTCTGTAGCTCGAGAAAATCCATTTCGAGTGCAGCAGGGTCAGAATCCAACAGCATCTGTAGTCCTTTTTCAGCCTCTGAATAAGATTTTTGCTCAGGTCCCTCAATTTCAGCCAGAAAATACCTGAAATCACAGAAAAACATACAAACTTATAGTAAAGTCCAGAAATGTGATTTTTATTTAAAAACTAATAAAAATATACTAAAAAGTAACAAAAACATACTAAAAACTACCTAAAAATAATGCCAAAAAGCGTATAAATTATCCGCTCATCACTTGACTTACTCCTCGATGTTAGGGGTTAACTAAGCAAGATTAACTCATGATAATTATCATAGTTGTGGTTATGGCAAGGAAGAGATTTCATAATTCATCCTAAGTCAAGGTTTCATTTATGTTTTAAACCACTTTTCAATCACTTTATAGTTTACTTGTTTATATTACATGCATAGTTCTTTTGTTCTTTCATTACTTCATTAATTGCAATTTGTCTTGTTCTTTTATCTCATTTGCTTCCTTATCATTGAAAACATCCATTGTTTCCCACAACCAACTTTATGCACTCATTAGCATTAGTTCCTAGGGAAGACGACCCGGGAGTCTAAATACTCTCGGTTTATATTTGATTTGAACTTTGACAATATCTTGAATTGAATTTTGATTGAGAGGATCCATTGCCAGTTTGGACTATACTCACAACGGAATTACTTTATCTAGTTTTCCAAATTGGCATAATTCTCTCTATCAAAATTCTGGCGCCGTTGTCGGGGAACTAGAATCATGAGTGCTATATTTTGGTTGTTGTAAATATGTGAATAGTGTGAATAGATACTTTTTGGGTTATTTGCTTTTTTTTTTGCTATTAATTAGGATTTTGTTTCTTTTGATACTTGATGTCTTTAGTCTTTACTTTCTATTTCCTCGATGAGCTATCACCCTTGTTGCTTGGAGCTTGGTTGAGATTGTTTTGTAGGGTATGATGAATTCAAGTTGGGATTGTATCAAGGAATGGGAGAAGCGATGGAGGGAGGAGGAATCTTCCCCATATTACAACGAGGCAAATCCTTCCCCAAGCCATCCCCTATATGAATATCAAATCCAAGGATATGAAGGATACCCCATACATAACCTCTAACCACCAACCCTTCAAGTACCATATCATACACCTCCATGGAATCAAAATATCTACACATCTTGCTACCAGCATTATGAACCATCACTCCCTTATACGCCACCTCAATACCCTCACCTACATGATACACCTTCCCACTATAAAACCTTTCTCCCACCCTTTGAACCTTCTCTTCCATCAAATTGTGAAATTCTCTAACCCTTGCCCCAAGAAGAACAAGACCTTCGCATTCTTTCAAGAGCAAAAAGGATTTCAAAGGAAACAAGGGAAGTTCATGGCTACCATAGCCGAAGCGGTGAACCGCTTAGCCTCACTACGCTCAAGCAATCAAGATATTCTCCTTGAGGAATGTGGAGGAGCAACGAAGGAGTGTAGAGAGGAGGAAAACATGAAGCCTCGAGGGAAAGAAGAAGAGCTAGGACTAGAATTGCAAAAAGAGGAGGGAGGTAGAACTAGTGAACCGGAAGAGGTAAATGGAGAGTTGAGGGCGTTTGATCAAGGAATGGATTGCATCACTAATGATTTTTTGTCCACCTTGGTCAACTCCCTCGATGATCTTGAGGAACCTTCCACTCTTGAATTTGAGAGAGAAAAGGAAGAGCTAGAAAAGAGTGGTGAGGAAAAAGTGATCACCCAAGAAGTGAAAGCATACATGCAAAAATTTACAAGAGTGATTCCAACCCAAAGGCAATTTGAGTGGGTAACAATTTCTTCAAAGAGCTTCATCGGTCCACATCAATTTGCTATCTTGGAGACGGACCACCAACTTAAGGTACTTCTTGGAGTGTTGAATGGTGAAAGATTGGGTATTGGTTGTCAAAGAAGTTCAAATCATAAGTGGTGCAAGGTCCAAATTGGAGAGTCCAAGATTCAAGTGGGTGCTCCCAAGGTGCTTCGGAAGGCTATTCATCCAAGGGTGCAAGTGAAAGTCAACAAGAGGATGATAGAGAAACCGAAGTGTGGAATCCGGGCATACAACTCTACAACAATCAATTTGGGATCCCAATCATTTGCTTGAGGTTGCTTAGGAGCTTGATGTACTTTGTGTGGGATCTTAGAGGATCTTTGAAGAGCAAGCATGGTTGGCAACTCAAGGATGGATGGAAGCACAAGCCTCCTTGATGTGAGCTTCAATCAAAAGTCCAACTTGAGGACTATAAACCAAAGTGCTAGGTGGGAGACACCCCACCATGGTAACATCTTTCTTACCCTTTCTCTTTGCTTATAGTTTCTGGTATATTGCACCTTGCTTCTTTTAGCTAGTTAGGAGTGGTTTAGTTTTGAGTTTAGATAGGTTGATTTTTGTATAGATCATGATTTTGTGATGTTTTGAATGTTTTGGGGTTGAAATGTTGATTGAGCAAGGGCATAACACCTTAGAAATGAAAGAAAAATTTTTGCAAAATAGGGCATCTGTGCGTACGCACGCTACTGTGCGTGCGCACACAACTATGAATTTCGCGACCTATGCGAGCGCACAAGCCTGTGCGCCTGCACACTCGTTGTATTGCCCTCTGCTTGCAGCGCCAGTACAGCGTGTGCGTGGGCGCTCCCCTGTTTTCCTTGGTCTGTGCGTGCGCACCACCATATGCGTACGCACGCATGTTCCTTATCGCACCCTCTGTGCTGCCGCACAGGCTTGTGCATCCGCATGACAACTTGCAACCACACAGGTGGGAGCGTTGGCACAGCCTGTGTGCGTGAACGCCTTTTTTTCACTCTTGTGCGAGCGCATAGACCTGTGTGCGCGCACACACATGATCCTTGGTAAAAAAAATCGTCTTTCTGTGCGTGGGCACAGCCCTGTGCCGACGCACACATCAAAATAAGGTCTCTGGTCGCGGCGTTAGCACGCACAGCGCGAATGCACAACTTTTTAATTTTTTCCCCATCGACGCGTACGCATACCTCACGCGCACGCGTCGCTCTGTTTTTTTTTTTGTTTCCACACGTACGCATCCATTACGCATACGCGTCGATCCCCTTTTTCATGCACACCACGTGCACGCATCTGCGATGCTTAAGCGTGGATCCCTCCCCTGTTTTAAACCATTTCTATCTTCTCTTTTCTCTACTTCTTTTCTTCTTTTCTTCTCTCCACCCCTCTCTTCTTCCCCTTTCACCCTATTTTATGCTCGTTCATGTTCATTTTGTTTGCATTTCATCTTTTATTTTAGTCATTATATTTTATTTACCTTAGTTGTTTATTAATTAAATAAGTTGCAAGTGTTTGATTATTGATTGATTGGGTTGTTTCTTAATTGAATTACACCAATGCACTTTTACTATGTTTTAATTTGCTAGTACCTAGTGGGTTTGAAAACTCATGTTTTGACTATACCACTAGGACAAATTATATAAGTGCATTGAATTATGTGAATTGAGTGGAAACTTAATTGTTCATCACGATTTCCATAGTAAATTCATCACATGACCGGTACTTGCTCATTGTTAATGCTTTGCATTTGTTTGAGTGACTTAACTTGATTTTTATCAAGCTTATCACTTTTTGTAACAAGTACCTTCACTATGTGACTTTTTCCTTATGTTTCATGATGAATAAGTGGTTTCCTTTCCATTAATGGATTGGTTGTTGTTTATTGTGCTATTCTATACCAATTTTGCGCTTTCACTTCACCTTTGTGGTTACATAGGGTTTCTTG
This sequence comes from Arachis ipaensis, assembly GCF_059453495.1. Classification (NCBI taxonomy): domain Eukaryota; kingdom Viridiplantae; phylum Streptophyta; class Magnoliopsida; order Fabales; family Fabaceae; genus Arachis; species Arachis ipaensis. Next base: position 70,411,342 of record NC_142438.1, read on the forward strand.
TACCTTAAGTTTTGCTTATTGTTTACTTGCAACCTAGGCGACTTAATTGAGGAACATATGCTATTTCTTTCAATTGTGTGGATACCGTTTTACCCGGCCAATGTGTGTGTTCTAATGTGTGCGCACACTTAGAATACACACATTGTCTTTTACTATACCACACTCATATGATCTTTTCCTCAATTATTGTTTACTTGTGTGTACAGCAACCCGAGCCCTCGCATCCGCCAACTGAAGGTGGAGCTCTTGAGAGACATTCCCCTCAGATCGTGTTCTTACACAGAAGACCATCTAACGCTTAAGTATGGGGGAGGATTCGTCATTTGGGGGTGTAAACTTTCTTTTTCCAAACACTTTGCACTTTATTTTTATCTCTTTTAGTAGGTTTCTTGTATATATTTGGAGTGTTTTGACTGTTGCATTGCATTTTTCTTTTGGTATATATATCATAGTTTATATCTAACTATTGCATGTTGGAATTTTGCATCTTTTTCTTAGTATATATTTTATAGATAGAAGTTGTGATTGGATGATGTGAATAGTATAGCACCTAGTTCAATTTTGTCCTAATTGTTCATGTTTATTTATTTTTTTTTGCAATGTTGAAAACTAGGAAGAGAACTAAGAAATTTTGAAAATTTCATCCATCACAACATACATATATATAGGAAATAATTTTGGTGAAAAACAACAAAGATTTTCCAAGAATTTTGTTTTAGGGCGTTCTATTCAATTGATTGAGAAATTGTTTTTAAACTTGCTTAAATGAATTTTTGTGGAATATAGAAGAGAGATAGAACAAAATACCTTGTGAGTTTTTGGGCTTTAATGAATGGTTACACATTATAACCACAATTTTTGTTCATTGTGTGCTATATCTCCTTCTATGATTGTAATCTTGATTTTGCTTGATTCTTTATTTCTGATGTTTGATGTCTTGAATGCATTTAGCATGATTGAGGCCATTTTTGAATTAAGCTTACTTCACCCATATTGCCTACCCTTTGCATCTACCTTTGTTAACCCCTTTGAGCTTTATTTACCCCCATTGTTCTTGATATTAGCACATCATAACCTTAAGAGAAAAACTATGATTTACCTTGGATTGCATCCTTGATTAGCTTAGGTTGAAGAAGTGTGTTTCATTTAAGTGTGGGAGAATTTTGGAAAACATTGGTAGTGAATAAAAATTTCTAATTTGGGCATTTTATTGAAAATTTTGGAAAATGGGAACATTCATGTATGAACTACTAAAACCATATGCATTTTACTTTAAAAAAAAACATCATCATAAGAAGAGGATGAAAGTTACCCCAAAGAAAAGAGAAATGAATAAGAAATGCATATGTGATGTGAATGATAAATCATACATGAGTGTTTGTGAGAAAAGAAATGATGTAAGGTTAGGATTGCATTTTATTTTGATTTGGTTGATATAGGATGAGTTGGATACTTAAAATAATCAAGGATTCAATCATTTTAGTCCACTTAACCATATCTATCCCACCTTAACCCTAACCCTATTACGACCATATGAAGTCCTCATAATAATTGCATTCATGCATCACTTGTTGTTGATTGTTAGATGAAAGGTAAATCCTTGAAAACATGATTAGAGGGAATTTGAGTGAATTGACCCTTAGACACCGAGTGATTAGAGTGTATACACACACCTAGTGAGGGTTTCAATTACTCAACTCTATGTTTTCATACCTCTTATCGTGTATTCTTGCAAGTTGCTTCATTTTGATGTCTTGAATCAATTCTTTAGATCTTGGTTGCATTGGATTATTTCCTTGCTTAGCCCTATATGTCTATATACTTGCATGGGAATTTGATTGTTTGTTTTCACCAATTTCATAGGATACTATAGATAGATAGATATGTATATATAGTATATACAAACTTGCATGCATTTAGGTAGTTACATTGAATAAGTTGCTTACCCTTTTATCCCTCTCCTTTGAGTGGTTGAGCATGAGGACATGCTATTGTTTAAGTGTGGAGGAATTAATGAGTCCATATTTCACGATATATTTTTAGCTTAATTTGAGTGGATTTCATCACATAAACCTTGTAACGTCCCGTCCAGCAAAATACCTTGCTTAAGTCAGGGTATTTCCACTAGAAAGAACATTACGTAACCTTCTCTAGTATTGACTACTTAATTATCGAGCCTTTGTATCGAGTTCGCGTTTCAGTTTTAAGAAAATTCCAGAAAATTTTGTTTTTTTATTCATTAAAGTCATAATTCAAACATTCACAAATAATAATAATCACATAAATATTATTGATAATAATTCTTATACAAAAGAGACAAAAAAAAACTCAAATACAATATACTAAACCTACCCCTCTATGTAAAATAAAATCTCAAAGGACAATAGCGAGGGGACTCTATGAAAGCAATTAAAACCATAAAGAAAGCCTACTGATCGCTCGCAGCTTCAAATTGCGTCTTCAAACCTGTCGCTAAAAGGGTGGAAAATTTGGGGGTGAGAACCAAACCACATGTTCTCAATAGAGGTCGAGAATGCCGTGAAAGTAAAGAATAAAGCGCAAATAGTTAACTGCATTCATAGACATCTAAAAGGAAACTAACTTTCTTTAAAGGCATTAGTTAATTACTCAATATTCTAAATCCATATTTTTCTTGTAAATCTTTTAAAAGTTTCCTAGACTGTATGAATGACCAACATGTCCCAATCATAGGTTCATTAAGTCTATGCTGAACCAGTTTGATTTTTCATACCTTACTAGACCATAACATAAAAGAAGTTACCTACGCGGTATAAATGATCATCCTGCTCCAAGCATAGGTTCATTAAGTCTATGCTGGATTAGTCAGATACTTTATACAAAACTAGACCTCAAACGTACCAGTCACGGCCTTAGGCCCAAACAACTCAATCAACACCCAATTTACCACAATCCAGCCAATCAGTTACAAACACAAGTAATGAGGTTCAAACACAATCAAGAGCAATTACATCAAGTATAGCAACTAGCAGTTAAACAGAATTATTCACTTAGGCAAACCATTTACAATATACACACCCAAACAATGTCACATAGATGCATATGATGCATGCCTGTCCTACTGGCCATGAGCTCACGCGTCGGTTATGTTGCCAGACCCGACTCGGATAAGCGGGATTAGACCACCATCCTTATTCGTAGGTTCCATAGACAAGCGGGAATTAAACCACCATCCTTGCCCGGAACACGCAAGCGGGATTAAACCACCGTCCTTGCCTCCACAGTAAGCGGGATTAAACCACCATCCTTACTGGGTACATAAAATAATACGCAAGCGGGATCACACCACCGTCCTTGCTGAACAATTTATCAATACGTGAGCGGGATAAAACCACCGTCCTCACTGTAGGCGGGACAAAACCACCATCCCTGCATAATGGTTTACGCACTGAGCAAGCGGGACTAGACCCACGCCCCTACCAACAATCTCATAAACCAAATATTCTTTTCTCAAAAGAACCATTGAAGTTATTATCATTAAATAAGCCTTAAATATTTATTTTGATCAAGTCCTTATATTTTTTTATAAAATTTGGACATAATCTCCTTTAAAAATAGGACTTATCCACCCTTACGAGTTCCTTCTTTCTCAACAATTCATCAGCCTCTTTCAGAATTTGCCACAGCAATATATTCTCAAAAACATTTGATAATAGAAAATCTATTTCTTAAATTCCATATCCAAAATAATTACCAACACAACTTGGTAGCCTGATTTCCATTTTGTTTTTAAAATATCAAATGAATTCGGAATTACGGAAACTTTAAATCCATGCGACCGTCTCGGGTTAAACTTTCTATTAAATCAAAAATCATAATTTTTTGTTGTCTCTAGCTTCGGGAATATAAGCAAAACCGTGACTGTTCTGCAGTATTTTAAATCCAAAAGACAGCAGCACCATACAACATTTGAAATTTCATATAAAATCCAAATTAAATCCAACCACCTTCAAAATTAATGTGGTTAAACATAACTCATCCAAATTTCTTTCTAAATCTGTTCCAGGATCATATCATTTTTAATGAAGGAGTTACATAGCTTAGAAGTTAGGTAAACCTCTTCCAAGTCCCATAACTCACTTATTAAAATATGGAAAACCCTGAAATTTGAATCATATATACTAAACATACTCAACTTTCACCTCCAATTGGTTGCATCTCAATGTCACTCCAGAGTTAAAAATTATAAAACCTCAAAGTTACTGACTTAGAAAACAAAGCCTGACTTTTACTGCATAAAACATCTTTCTTTGAAAATCCAAATCTTTAAAACCACAACTCTAACAATTCTAAATTTTTATGAAATTAAAGTAATAAGACTAAAGTTTCATTTAAAATTGGTTCCATTTCAAAATTCTAACTGCAGAATTTCCAATAGAGGAATCAAGTTGCTGCTGCGTTAAACGTTCTGCAGAAAAACCAGTTTTGACATCCTTGATTCAAAAATTCACCATAAATCATAAACTTAGTGAAAAAGTCTCAAATTCAGCAGTCCAGTTTCTTATATCCCCAAGCTCAATCCAGACTTGGTCACACGCAATTCTGATAATCACAGAAATAGTTATAGTTTTTCAAAGTTTCCGGCTTCCTTTAAAAATAATGCAGAAAATCAAGTTTTACATTTTAACTTTGAAAAATCATAACTAGTTCTATAGTTAATTCAAACTTCTCAAAATTGAGTCCCAACAACAACTTTTACTATACTTTACTCAGCCTTTGCTCTTATATCATTTCGATTATCGTTGAATAACGGATTCACTTCCAAAGTCACCTTTTAATTTCAAAAATCAGTTTTTCAGCAATCTATTTAGTATTCAAAATCCAACCCTTCAAAACCCCTCAAAACCAATTCCAAATCAACCACCAACCAAGTTCATTAACATTACAATATACCAAATAACCACTCAACGGCAATAAATCTAACATAACCCATTAAAATTCAGAAATTCTCAACAATTAGTCATCAAGCAATTCCCAATCCACATAATCAATCAATATCACTAATCAACAATTCCAAATAGCAATCTCAACCATTCCAATCACAATTTCAGCCACAATTCAATATTCACATAGTCAATCAATTACTCACAGATATTAAATCTATTTGCAGTTATTCAATAAACCTTGTAGGCATTCCTAAATTAAAATCATTTTAAACCCCCTACCTCAAAGTGTCGAAATCCATAGAAATTGGGAATGCTGCACTCATGAACAACAACCTTAATAGCAGCCATATCATCTCAAAGTAGTAGCAGCAACAGTTTGGCATCTCCGATCAACGGCAGCAGCATTATTTCCGATTCATTCTTCACTCTCGCAGTAGTAACCACGGTGGCAACAAAATAGAGTTCAAATTCAATGGAGTCGGAAATGGAAATGAGTTCAATAAAATTGGAACTACAGATAGCTTACAATAAATTATCGGAGCAGCAACAACAGGGTTTCCGGGCAGCTCCAGTGGTGGTGGAAAGCTTCAGCATCAGCCAAACAGCAGCAGTAACAATTCAGAGTAGAGCCAGAACAGGGCCACGCCAACAATAACAGTTCCAGCAGCGGCGATTGCGTCTTCTCAGATTCCAGAAACCAGAGGCAGAAGCAGAACTGGCTAGCTTCTCCATTCGGTCCTCCAGCGATGATGTCCGGCGATGCAACGGCTCGGCGACGGCGACGGTTACGAAGGGCACGAACGGCGACACTGGAATGACAGCGACGGAACCCTCGCAGTGGTGGTTGTGGGCTGGTGGCGACGGCGGCGTGGAGCATAACTCCTCTTCTTGGTGGCGACCCTGACCCGCGCTCGTTCTCTCTCTCTGCTGGCCCCTCAACGACGACGGCGGGCGAGCTCCAGGGCAACGGTGGTGACGGCGGGACAAGACGCGACGGCAGCTTCTCGACGGTGGCGAGCTCGCAGCAATGGCGACCATGGAGACGCGGCGGGACGAGGTTGAACGGTGACGTTGCAGTTCACGAGGATGACGACGATGGTGGCACGGGCTCCTTGCGGCTGCAGTTCGGTGGTCTTGGCGGCGCGGCAGCAGCTCTTCCCTCTCTCTTTGCTCTCTGTTTCCGTTTCTACGTTAGGTTTAGGAAGAAAAGGGGGTATGGTGCGGCTAAAGGGAGAAGAAAGTGGGTAGGTTAGGGTTTCTGATTAGGAACTTAGGGTTTTCAATTTGGGAAATTAGGGTTTTTTTGAGTTTGATTTGTGAATTAGGGTTAGAAATTAGGATTTTATAAAAGAATATGGATAGATATGAATAGATATTTTGATAAAATTGAATAGTAGAGTAATTTTAGAATCAAATATACTCTATTAAAAATATTTAGAAACATTATTTATCAACATATTGCTAAGTTCAATCAATTATTTCTAATTTAAATTATAAAATGAACAAGTTAATTATATTTTGTAAAGTACAATTTAAATTCAAATATCAATTTTCTAGATTAAATCATACAAATCTCTATTATTTTTCTATCTCCAAAACTTTAATTTCAATTTATAAAATAATTTACTATAATATAAATTGTACATAAATATTAATTGACTTAAACTTAAAGTATTTATAAATATGAATCTAATCATTTCTAATAAAATAATTTCTAGGAGTTCAAACTAATAAAATAAATCATAATTTATTCATAATATAAATTTCTTAAATTTAATTATATAACACCTTCATTACTGAATTCTAATTTGAAATTATATAAAATAACCAATTATAAGAATGTACACAAAAATATTAATTAACTTAACTCCAAATATTAATAAAACTAATTTAATTTCTCTTAATTGATTAATTTATAAAATAAGATATCAAACTAATAAAATAAATCATAACCTTTTCAAAATAAAAGTTACTTGAATTAAATTATACAATTCTTTCTTATTTTTCAATTTCTAAAATTATACAAAATATTCTATTATAATAAAATTACTTAAAAATATTAATTGATTCAAAATAAAACTATCTCCGAATCTATTTAATTATTTCTAATAAAATAATTTCTAAAATTATAAAGTTCAAACTCAATAAGGTAAAATCACAATTTATTTATATTTAGATTTTTCAAAAATGCGGGATGTTACATTTTATCCAACTTACAAAAATTTTCGCCCTCGAAAATTGATATAAGATGGAGAAAAGATTTATATTCACATCCCTTTTTGAATATTTTAAAGGCTCCAAAAAAATCATATCACATAAACATAGAAGAAAATATACTAGGTAATCCAAGAGTTGATAAAATAACTTAACACAAGAAAAATTTTAAAATCCAAAATCAAATAGGCACAATATTCGTTGATAACTTTTAACAAAGCATGATCACTTCCTCTTGTCGCCTCAAAACTCCATAACTCCTTATAACTTTGTATACTGACCAGATTCACTTTCCGTACGTACAAATCGTGTCCTTAAGAACTAGAGCATATAAGGAATACAAAACATGAGAAGAGAAAGGCAAACGGCACAAAAGGTTTATGCGAGAAATTAGAAGAATACTCAAATTTGCAATTACACGAGATGGTATTTCGCAAGGTTTTGAAGGAATACGTGAAATCATCAACAAACAAGGATATATATATAAGCAATGAAATGGAGCATAAAGGGAGTTAGTCCGAAGTTTAGGAAGCAATTTTAAATCGAACAGTTTCAATATGAACATCATTAGGGAAGATAGTACAACAATTTTGAATAACTTCATTTTGAAATAGAAGGAATTAGTTTATCTTTTTCAAAAGAATATATATAAATCTACTCGGAATACTACAGACAAGGTTTAGACCTTTCGGATTCTCTTGAATGCCGCCATCATTCTAGCTTACACCACGAAGATTCCGATTAAGAAATCTAAGAGATACTCATTCAATTCTAATGTAGAACGGAAGTGGTTGTCAGGCACGCGTTCATAGGGAATGATGATGATTGTCACGTTCATCACATTCAGGTTGAAGTGCGAATGAATATCTTAGAAGCGAAATAAGATGAATTGAATAGAAAACAGTAGTATTTTGCATTAATCCTTGAGGAACAGCAGAGCTCCACACCTTAATCTATGGAGTGTAGAAACTTTACCGTTGAAAATACATAAGTGACAATGGAGTTCATTGGTCTCGGCCCCAGAGGGGAACCGGAGTAACCAAGACTGCGAATACAATGATAAAAAGTTCTATTTATAATAAACTAGTCACTAGGGTTTACAAAAGTAAGTAATTGATGCATAAATCCACTTCTGGGGCCCACTTGGTGTGTGCTTGGGCTGATCTTGAGTGTTGCACGTGTAGAGGCCATTTGTGAAGTTGAACGCCAGGTTTTGATCCATTTCTGGCGTTCAACTCTGGTTTTGGATCCTTTTCTGGCGCTGGACGCCAGAATTGGACAGAGAGCTGGCGTTGAACGCCCGTTTGTGTCATCTATTCTTGGCCAAAGTATGGACTATTATATATTGCTGGAAAGCCCTGGATGTCTACTTTCCAACTCAATTGGAAGCGCGCCATTTCGAGTTCTGTAGCTCCAGAAATTCCACTTTTAGTGAAGGGAGGTCAGAATCCAACAGCATCAGCAGTCCTTCTTCAACCTCTGAATCTGATTTTTGCTCAAGTCCCTCAATTTCAGCCAGAAAATACCTGAAATCATAGAAAAACACACAAACTCATAGTAAAGTCCAGAAATGTGAATTTAACATAAAAACTAATGAAAACATCCCTAAAAGTAACTAGATCCTACTAAAAACATACTAAAAACAATGCCAAAAAGCGTATAAATTATCCGCTCATCATAACACCAAACTTAAATTGTTGCTTGTCCCCAAGCAACTGAAAATCAAATAGGATAAAAAGAAGAGAATATACTATAAATTCCAAACTATCAATGAAACATAGCTTCAATCAAATGAGCGGGACTTATAGCTTTTTGCCTCTTGAATAGTTCTGGCATCTCACTTTATCCATTGAGGTTCAGAATGATTGGCATCTATAGGAACTTAGAGTTCAGATAATGTTATTGATTCTCCTAGTTCAGTATGATGATTCTTGAACACAGCTATTTTATGGGTCTTGGCCGTGGCCCTAAGCACTTTGTTTTCCAATATTACCACCAGATACATAAATGCCACAGACACATAATTGGGTGAATCTTTTCAGATTGTGACTCAGCTTTGCTAAAGTCCCTAATTAGAGGTGTCCAGGGTTCTTAAGCACACTCTTTTTTTGCTTTGGACCTTGACTTTAACCGCTCAGTCTCAAGTTTTCACTTGACACCTACACGCCACAAGCACATGGTTAGGGACAGCTTGGTTCAACCGCTTAGACCAGGATTTTATTCCTTTAGGCCCTCCTATCCACTGATGCTCAAAGCCTTGGGATCCTTTTTATTTAGCCTTGCCTTTTGGTTTTAAGGGTTATTGGCTTTTTGCTCTTGCCTCTTGGTTTTAAGAGCTTTTGGCTTTTTCTGCTTGCTTTTTCTTTCTATTTTTTTTCGCCTATTTTTTTTTCTGCAAGCTTTGTTCTTTGCTGCTTTTTCTTGCTTCAAGAATCATTTTTATGATTTTTCAGATTATCAAATAACATGTCTCCTAGTCATCATTCTTTCAAGAGCCAACATATTTAACATTCTTAAACAACAACTTCAAAAGACATATGCACTGTTCAAGCATACATTCAGAAAATAAGAAGCATTGTCACCACATCAATATAATCAAACTAAGTTCAAGGATAAATTCAAAACTCATGTACTTCTTGTTCTTTTGAATTAAAACATTTTTCATTTAAGAGAGGTGATGGATTCATAGGACATTCATAACTTTAAGACAAAGTTACTAACTACTAATGATTATGTAATGAAGACACAAACATGGACAAGCACTTAACATAGAAAACGAAAAACAGAGAAAGTAAGAACAAGGAATGAGTCCACCTTAGTGATGGGTACGTTTCTTTCTTGAGGAACCAATGATGTCCTTGAGCTCTTCTATGTCTCTTCCTTGTCTTTGTTGCTCCTCCCTTATTGCTTTTTGATCTTCTCTAATTTCATGAAGGATGATGGAGTGCTCTTGATGTTCCACCCTTAATTGTCCCATGTTGGAACTTAATTCTCCTAGGGAGGTGTTGATTTGCTCCTAATATTTATGTGGAGGGAAGTGCATCCCCTGAGGTATCTCAGGGATCCCTTGATTTGCAGCCACATGTTCTACCACTGAGCTATAGACCCTTGAGATGAATCTTTCCATCTCCCATGACTCGGAGGTGGAAGCCTTTGTCTTCCCTTCCCCTCTTTTAGAGGTTTAGGTGCCATCAATGGTAATGAAAAAACAAAAAGCTTATGCTTTTACCACACCAAACTTAGAATGTTGCTCGCCCTCGAGCAAAAGAAGAAAGAATAGAAGAAGAAGAAGATATGAAGGATATGGAGGGGTGTGTGTATGGATGTGAGTGGTGAATGGAGAATAGAAGGGATGATCATGAATGGAGAGAGAGAGGGTGAGGTGGGTGGAGATCCTGTGGGATTCACAGATCCTGAGATGATCCTGTGGTGTCCACAGATCCTGAGGTGTCAAGGATTTGCATCCCTGCACCAATTAGGCATGTAAAATGCCTTTGCACACAACTCTGGGCGTTCAGCGCCAGGTTGGTGCCCATTTTGGGCATTCAACGCCCATTTGTTGCCATTTCTGGTGTTGAACGCCAGAACCATGCTTGTTCTGGGCATTCAGCGCCGGGATGCTGCCCATTTTGGGCGTTCAGTGCCAGAACCATGCTCTGTTCTGGCGTTGAATGCCAGGCAGGTGCTTCCTCCAGGGTGTAATTTTTCTTCTGTTGTTTTTGATTCCGTTTCCAATTTTTATATTTATTTTGTGACTCCACATGATCATGAACCTAAGAAAACATGAAAAACAAAAATATAGTTAGATAAATAAACATTGGGTTGCCTCCCAACAAGCGCTTCTTTAATGTCAATAGCTTGACAGTGGGCTCACATGGAGCCTCACAGATGTTCAGAGCATTGTTGAGGCTCTCCAACACCAAACTTAGAGTTTGGATATGGGAGTTCAACACCAAACTTAGAGTTTGGTTGTGGCCTCCCAACACCAAACTTAGAGTTTGACTGTGGGGGCTTTGTTTGACTTTACTTTGAGAGAAGCTTTTTATGCTGCCTCTCCATAGATGCAGAGAGAGATCCTTGAGTTGTAAACACAAGGTTGTCCTCACTCAATTGAAGGATTAATTCTCCTCTGTCCACATCAATAACAGCTCTTGCTGTGACTAGGAAAGGTCTTCCTAGGATGATGGATTCATCCTCTTCCTTTCCAGTATCCAGGACTATGAAGTCAGCAGGGATGTAAAGGCCTTCAACCTTTACTAACACGTCCTCTACTTGTCCATAAGCCTATTTTCTTGAGTTGTCTGCCATCTCTAATGAGATTTTAGTAGCTTGTACCCCATAGATTCCCAGTTTCTCTATTACGGAGAATGGCATGAGGTTTATTCCTGAACCAAGGTCACACAGAGCCTTAAAGATCATGGTGCCTATGGTACAAGATATTATGAACTTTCCAGGATCCTGTTTCTTCTGAGGCAATGTCAGTTGATCCAGATCACTTAGTTCATTGGTGAACAAGGGAGGTTCATCTTCCCAAGTATCAATGCCAAATAATTTGGCATTCAACTTCATGATTGCACCAAGAAACTTGGCAGTTTGCTCTTCAGTAACATCCTCATTCTCTTCAGAAGAGGAATACTCATTAGAGCTCATGAAGGGCATAAGGAGGTTCAATGGAATCTCTATGGTCTCTAGATGAGCCTCAGAGTCCTTTGGTTCCTCAGAGGGAAGATCCTTATTGGTCACTGGACGTCCCAGGAGGTCTTCCTCCTTGGGATTCACGTCCTCCTCTCTTTCTTTGGGTTCGGCCATGGTGCTTATGTCAATGGCCTTGCACTCTCCTTTTAGATTCTCTTCTGTATTGCTTGGGAGAGTACTAGGAGGGATTTCAGTGATCCTTTTACTCAGATGGCCCACTTGTGCTTCCAGATTTCTAATGGAAGACCTTGTTTCATTCATGAAGCTTACAGTGGCCTTAGATAGATCAGAGACTAAGTTTGCTAAGCTAGATGGATTCTGCTCAGAATTCTCTGTCTGTTGCTGAGTGGATGATGGAAAAGGCTTGCTATTGCTAAACCTGTTTCTTCCACCATTATTAAAGCCTTGTTGAGGCCTTTGATCCTTCCATGAGAAATTTGGATGATTTCTCCATGATGGGTTATAGGTGTTTCCATAAGGTTCACCTAAGTAATTCACCTCTGCTATTGCAGGGTTTTCAGGATCATTAGCTTCTTCTGGATAAGAAGCCTCTTGAGTACTGTTGGATGCAGCTTGCATTCCATTCAGACTCTAAGAAATCATATTGACTTGCTGAGTCAATATTTTGTTCTGAGCCAATATGGCATTCAGAGTATCAACTTCAAGAACTCCCTTCTTCATAGGCGTCCCATTACTCACAGGATTCCTCTTAGAAGTGTACATGAACTGGTTATTAGCAACCATGTCAATGAGTTCTTGAGCTTCTGCAGGCGTTTTCTTTAGGTGAATGGATCCACCTGCAGAAGTATCCAATGACATCTTTGATAACTCAGATAAACCATTATAGAATATATCCAGGATGGTCCATTCTGAAAGCATGTCAGAAGGACACTTTTTGGTCAGCTGTTTGTATCTTTCCCAAGCTTCATAGAGGGATTCACCATCTTTTTGTTTGAAGGTTTGAACATCCACTCTAAACTTGCTCAGCTTTTGAGGAGGAAAGAACTTGGCTAAGAAAGCCGTGACCAGCTTATCCCAAGAGTTCAGGCTGTCTTTGGGTTGAGAGTCCAACCATATTCTAGCTCTGTCTCTTACAGCAAAAGGGAAAAGCATGAGCCTGTAGACTTCAGGATCTACTCCATTAGTCTTAACAGTATCACATATCTGCAAGAATTCAGTTAAGAACTGAAAAGGATCTTCAGATGGAAGTCCATGAAACTTGCAGTTCTGCTGCATCAGAGAAACTAATTGAGGTTTCAGCTCAAAGTTGTTTGCTCCAATGGCAGGAATGGAGATGCTTCTTCCATGTAAATTGGAATTAGGTGCAGTAAAGTCACCAAGCATCCTCCTTGCATTATTATTATTTTCGGCTGCCATCTCCTCTTCCTGTTCGAAAATTTCTGAAAGGTTATCTCTGGATTGTTGTAATTTAGCTTCTCTTAATTTTCTCTTCAGAGTCCTTTCAGGTTTTGGATCTGCTTCAACAAGAATGTTCTTGTCCTTGCTCCTGCTCATATGACAAAGAAGAGGGCACAGAGAAAATAATAATAATAATATGGATCCTTTATATCACAGTATAGAGGTCCTTGTGTTAGTAGAAGAAAATCTGAACTCAGAGAGAGAGAGATGGAGAATTTTTGAAAATAATTTTTGAAAAAGAATTAGTGATTTTCGAAAATAGTTTTTGAAAAATGTTAGTAATTTTTTTCGAAAATTTTTAGAATCAAAAGTTAAAATAATTAGTTAATTAAAAAGAAATTTTTGAAAAAGGGGGAAGATATTTTCGAAAATTAGAGAGAGAGAGTTAGTTAGGTAGTTTTGAAAAAGATAAGAAACAAACAAAAAGTTAGTTAGTTAGTTGAAACAAATTTTGAAAATCAATTTTGAAAAGATAAGAAGTTAGGAAGTTAGAAAAGATATTTTGAAATCAAATTTTTTTTTTGAAAAAGATAAGATAAGAACATATTTTTGAAAAGATATGATAGAAATTAGTTTTTGAAAAAGATTTGAATTTTTAAAATCACAATTAATGACTTGATTCACAAGAAATCACAAGATATGATTCTAGAACTTAAAGTTTAAATCTTTCTTAACAAGTAAGTAACAAACTTGAAATTTTTGAATCAAAACATTAATTGTTATTGTTATTTTCGAAAATTATGATGTAAAATTAAGAAAAAGATTTTGGAAAATATTTTTGAAATTTTCGAAAATAACTAAAAAAATTTGAAAAAGATTTGATTTTTGAAAAAGATTTTGAAAAGGATAAGATTTTTAATTTGAAAATTTGATTTGACTCATGAAAACAACTAGATTTTAAAAATTTTTGAAAAAGTCAAATCTAATTTTCGAAATTTTAAGAGAGAAAAAGGGAAAGATATTTTTTGATTTTTGAATTTTTAATGAGAGAGAAAAACAAGTAAAATGATGCAATGCATGAAATTTTTAGATCAAAACAATAAATGCATGCAAGAATGCTATGAATGTCAAGATGAACACTAAGAACACTTTGAATGTCAAAATGAACACCAAGAACATGTTTTTGAAAAATTTTTAATGCAAAGAAAACATGCAAGACACCAAACTTAGGATTCTTTAATGCTTAGACACTAAGGATCCAAGAATGCATATGAAAAACAAGAAAAGACACAAAACATGCAAATGCAAAGATCAAACAAGAAGACTTACCAAGAACAACTTGAAGATCATGAAGAACACTATGAATGCATGAGAATTTTCGAAAAATGCAAGATGCACATGCAATTGATACTAAACTTATAACATGACTCAAGACTCAAACAAGAAACACAAAAAATATTTTTGATTTTTATGATTTTATGATTTTTTTGTATTTTTTCAAAAATTATTTGAAAAAACAAAAATAAGGATTCCAAAATTTTTAATATGAATTCCAGGAATCTTATGTTCTTAATCTAAAGCTCCAATCAAAGGGTCAGGCATGGCTTAATAGTCAGCCAAGCTTTAGCATGTAACAGGTAGATCGTGAATCAGCAGTAGGTGGATTAGCACCAACTAGCTTGCTCTTGATAACAAATTGGAAGCCTCAGTCTAAATGAATTTAGACATGGCTTTACAGCCAGCCAGGCTTCACATGCTTCATGAAACATTGGAATTCATTCTTAAAAATTCTGAAGAAAAATATATTTTTGAAAACATTTTTATTTTTTTTTTCGAAAACAAAGGAGAAAATTTTGAAAGGTTTTTGAAAAATTTTTGAAATTAAAACAAAAAGAAAATTACCTAATCTGAGCAACAAGATGAACTGTCAGTTGTCCAAACTCGAACAATCCCTGGCAACGGCGCCAAAAACTTGGTGCGCAGAAATTGTGATCACACTTTGATTGTGTAAAATTCATCGCTCTTTCTTTCCCTGGTAATGGCACCAAAAATATGATGCCAATACCATGGTTCACAACTTCGCACAACTAACCAGCAAGTGCACTGGGTCGTCCAAGTAATACCTTACGTGAGTAAGGGTCGAATCCCACAGAGATTGTTGGTATGAAGCAAGCTATGGTCACCTTGTAAATCTCAGTCAGGCGGATATAAAATAGTAATGGAGTTTTCTAAAATAATTAATAAAATAGTGATAGAAATACTTATGTAAATCATTGGTGAGAATTTTAGATAAGCGAATAGAGATGCTTTCGTTCCTCTGAACCTCTGCTTTCCTGCTATCTTCATCCAATCAGTCTTACTCATTTCCATGGCTGGCTTTATGTGATACATCACCACTGTCAATGGCTACTTTCGATCTTCTCTCGGGAAAATGATCCAAATGCCCTGTCACGGCACGGCTAATCGTCTGGAGGCATCACCCTTGTCAATGGTTTCATCTTATCCTCTCAGTGAAAATGGTCAACGCACCCTGTCACGGCACGGCTATTCATCTGTCGGTTCTCGATCCTGCTGGAATAGGATTTACTATCCTTTTGCGTCTGTCACTACACCCGGAAATCGCGAGTTTGAAGCTCGTCACAGTCATTCAATCATTGAATCCTACTCGGAATACCACAGACAAGGTTTAGACCTTCCGGATTCTCTTGAATGCCGCCATCATTCTAGCTTACACCACGAAGATTCCGATTAAGAAATCTAAGAGATACTCATTCAATTCTAATGTAGAACGGAAGTGGTTGTCAGGCACGCGTTCATAGGGAATGATGATGATTGTCACGTTCATCACATTCAGGTTGAAGTGCGAATGAATATCTTAGAAGCGAAATAAGATGAATTGAATAGAAAACAGTAGTACTTTGCATTAATCCTTGAGGAACAGCAGAGCTCCACACCTTAATCTATGGAGTGTAGAAACTCTACCATTGAAAATACATAAGTGATAATGGAGTTCATTGGTCTCGGCCCAAGAGGGGAACCGGAGTAACCAAGACTGCGAATACAATGATAAAAAGTTCTATTTATAATAAACTAGTCACTAGGGTTTACAGAAGTAAGTAATTGATGCATAAATCCACTTCCGGGGCCCACTTGGTGTGTGCTTGGGCAGAGCTTGAGTGTTGCACGTGTAGAGGCTATTTGTGGAGTTGAACGCCAGGTTTTGATCCATTTCTGGCGTTCAACTCTGGTTTTGGATCCTTTTCTGGCGCTAGACGCCAGAATTGGGCAGAGAGCTGGCGTTGAACGCCAGTTTGCGTCGTCTATTCTTGGCCAAAGTATGAACTATTATATATTGCTGGAAAGCCCTGGATGTCTACTTTTCAACGCAATTGGAAGCGTGCCATTTAGAGTTTTGTAGCTCCAGAAAATCCACTTTGAGTGCAGGGAGGTCAGAATCCAACAGCATCAGCAGTCCTTCTTCAACCTCTGAATCTGATTTTTGCTCAAGTCCCTCAATTTCAGCCAGAAAATACCTGAAATCACAGAAAAACACACAAACTCATAGTAAAGTCCAGAAATGTGAATTTAACATAAAAACTAATGAAAACATCCCTAAAAGTAACTAGATCCTACTAAAAACATACTAAAAACAATGCCAAAAAGCGTATAAATTATCCGCTCATCAACAGTCAAGTAAGAAAAGATATAAATTGAAATTTTTCTCGAAGAGAATCTGAAACAAATACTCAAGAAGGAAATTACAAGAAATGGTATGTTGCACCGAAATAAATCAGAGTTCAGAGCAAGGAGCATAGAGTTTGTAAGGTGAGGATAAATGTTTCAAAAGATTCAAACAACAACCAGATACAGAGTCAAGCAAGGACATGCATGAATGATAATACAAGATTAGCAAGAAAGATCAGAATTAATAGAGAAAGAGATAACACTAAGCACGAATAAAGAGCATACGTCGAAATGGAACTAATCTCTAGAACTTAGTTTCTAACGTTCCCCAAAACCTCGTGATTCGTGTGACCTAACACTGCTATTTCATCTATGATAACCCATTAGTGTTCCCATATACATAAATCATTAGTATTAAGTTGGCCAAACTTGATACCATGAAGTATGCAATGGTAAACTAATAGCATTAATCATCAGACAGTCATGCATATAAAACATAAACTCTTGTCATCAGAACAAGCTATAAAGCATGACAGACACTCAGAGTATGCAATGAAGCATAGTCAGTCCACTCCCAAGGCTCTACAGGAAAGACTGCTCTGATACCATATTGTAACGTCCCGTCCAGCAAAATACCTTGCTTAAGTCAGGGTATTTCCACTAGAAAGAACATTACGTAACCTTCTCTAGTATTGACTACTTAATTATCGAGCCTTTGTATCGAGTTCGCGTTTCAGTTTTAAGAAAATTCCAGAAAATTTTGTTTTTTATTCATTAAAGTCATAATTCAAACATTCACAAATAATAATAATCACATAAATATTATTGATAATAATTCTTATACAAAAGAGACCAAAAAAAACTCAAACACAATATACTAAACCTACCCCTCTATGTAAAATAAAATCTCAAAGGACAATAGCGAGGGGACTCTATGAAAGCAATTAAAACCATAAAGAAAGCCTACTGATCGCTCGCAGCTTCAAATTGCATCTTCAAACCTGTCGCTGAAAGGGTGAAAAATTTGGGGGTGAGAACCAAACCACATGTTCTCAGTAGAGGTCGAGAATGCCGTGAAAGTAAAGAATAAAGCGCAAATAGTTAACTGCATTCATAGACATCTAAAAGGAAACTAACTTTCTTTAAAGGCATTAGTTAATTACTCAATATTCTAAATCCATATTTTTCTTGTAAAACTTTTAAAAGTTTCCTAGACTGTATGAATGACCAACCTGTCCCAGTCATAGGTTCATTAAGTCTATGCTGAACCAGTTTGATTTTTCATACCTTACTAGACCATAACATAAAAGAAGTTACCTACGCGGTATAAATGATCATCCTGCTCCAAGCATAGGTTCATTAAGTCTATGCTGAATCAGTCAGATACTTTATACAAAACTAGACCTCAAACGTACCAGTCACGGCCTTAGGCCCAAACAACTCAATCAACACCCAATTTACCACAATCCAGCCAATCAGTTACAAACACAAGTAATGAGGTTCAAACACAATCAAGAGCAATTACATCAAGTATAGCAACTAGCAGTTAAACAGAATTATTCACTTAGGCAAACCAATTACAATATACACACCCAAATAATGTCACATAGATGCATATGATGCATGCCTGTCCTACTGGCCATGAGCTCACGCGTCGCTTATGTTGCCAGACCCGACTCGGATAAGCGGGATTAGACCACCATCCTTATCCGTAGGTTCCATAGACAAGCGGGAATTAAACCACCATCCTTGCCCGGAACACGCAAGCGGGATTAAACCACCGTCCTTGCCTCCACAGTAAGCGGGATTAAACCACCATCCTTACTGGGTACATAAAATAATACGCAAGCGGGATCACACCACCGTCCTTGCTGAACAATTTATCAATACGTGAGCGGGATAAAACCACCGTCCTCACTGCAGGCGGGACAAAACCACCATCCCTGCATAATGGTTTACGCACTAAGCAAGCGGGACTAGACCCACGCCCCTACCAACAATCTCATAAACCAAATATTCTTTTCTCAAAAGAACCATTGAAGTTATTATCATTAAATAAGCCTTAAATATTTATTTTGATAAAGTCCTTATATTTTTTTATAAAATTTGGACATAATCTCCTTTAAAAATAGGACTTATCCACCCTTACGGGTTCCTTCTTTCTCAACAATTCATCAGCCTCTTTCAGCATTTGCCACAACAATATATTCTCAAAAACATTTGATAATAGAAAATCTATTTCTTAAATTCCATATCCAAAATAATTACCAACACAACTTGGCAGCCTGATTTCCATTTTGTTTTTAAAATATCAAATGAATTCGTAATTACGCAAACTTTAAATCCATGCGACCGTCTCGGATTAAACTTTCTATTAAATCAAAAATCATAATTTTTCGTTGTCTCTAGCTTCGGGAATATAAGCAAAACCGTGACTGTTCTGCAGTATTTTAAATCCAAAAGACAGCAGCACCATACAACATTTGAAATTTCATATAAAATCCAAATTAAATCCAACCGCCTTCAAAATTAATGTGATTAAACATAACTCATCCAAATTTCTTTCTAAATCAGTTCCATTGTCATACCATTTTTAATGAAGGAGTTACGTAGCTTGGAAGTTAGGTAATCCTCTGCAGAAATCTGTTTTACAAATCATTGAACACAACCTCTTCCATGTCCCATAACTCACTTATTAAAACATGGAAAACCATGAAATTTGAATCATATATACTAAACATACTCAGCTTTCACCTCCAATTAGTTGCATCTCAATATCACTCCAGAGTTAAAAATTATAAAACCTCAAAGTTACTGACTTAGAAAACAAAGCCTGACTTTTACTGCATAAAACATCTTTCTTTGAAAATCCAAATCTTTAAAACCACAACTCTAACAATTCTAAATTTTTATGAAATTAAATTAATAAGACCAAAGTTTCATTTAAAATTGGTTCCATTTCAAAATTCCAACTGCAGAATTTCCAATAGAGGAATCAAGTTGCTGCTGCGTTAAACGTTCTGCAGAAAAACCAGTTTTGACATCCATGATTCAAAAATTCACCATAAATCATAAACTTAGTGAAAAAGTCTCAAATTCAGCAGTCCAGTTCCCTATATCCCCAAGCTCAATCCAGACATAGTCCCACGCAATTCCGATAATCACAGAAATAGTTATAGTTTTTCAAAGTTTCCGGCTTCCTTTAAAAATAATGCAGAAAATCAAGTTTTACATTTTAACTTTGAAAAATCATTACTAGTTCTATAGTTAATTCAAACTTCTCCAAATTGATTCCCAACAACAACTTTTACTATACTTTACTCAGCCTTTGCTCTTATATCATTTCGATTATCGTTGAATAACGGATTCACTTCCAAAGTCACCTTTTAATTTCAAAAATCAGTTTTTCAGCAATCTATTTAGTATTCAAAATCCAACCCTTCAAAACCCCTCAAAACCAATTCCAAATCAACCACCAACCAAGTTCATTAACATTACAATATACCAAATAACCACTCAACGGCAACAAATCCAACATAACCCATTAAAATTCAGAAATTCTCAACAATTAGTCATCAAGCAATTCCCAATCCACATAATCAATGAATATCACTAATCAACAATTCCAAATAACAATCTCAACCATTCCAATCACAATTTCAGCCACAATTCAATATTCACATAGTCAATCAATTACTCACAGATATTAAATCTATTTGCAGTTATTCAATAAACCTTGTAGGCATTCCTAAATTAAAATCATTTTAAATCCCCTACCTCAAAGTGTCGAAATCCATAGAAATTGGGAATGCTGCACTCATGAACAACAACCTTAATAGCAGCCATATCATCTCAAAGTAATAGCAGCAACAGTTTGGCATCTCCGATCAACGGCGGCAGCATTATTTCCGATTCATTCTTCACTCTCGCAGTAGTAACCACGGTGGCAACAAAATAGAGTTCAAATTCAATGGAGTCGGAAATGGAAATGAGTTCAATAAAATTGGAACTACAGATAGCTTACAATAAATTATCGGAGCAGCAACAACAGGGTTTCCGGGCAGCTCCAGTGGTGGTGGAAAGCTTCAGCATCAGCCAAACAGCAGCAGTAACAATTCAGAGTAGAGCCAGAACAGGGCCACGCCAACAATAACAGTTCCAGCAGCGGCGATTGCGTCTTCTCAGATTCCAGAAACCAGAGGCAGAAGCAGAACTAGCTAGCTTCTCCATTCGGTCCTCCAGCGATGATGTCCGGCGATGCAACGGCTCGGCGACGGCGACGGCTACGAAGGGCACGAACGGCGACACTAGAATGACGGCGACGGAACCCTCGCAGTGGTGGTTGTGGGCTGGTGGCAACGGCGGCGTGGAGCATAGCTCCTCTCCTTGGTGGCGACCCTGACCCGCGCTTGTTCTCTCTCTCTGCTGGCCCCTCAACGACGACGGCGGGCGAGCTCCAGGGCAACGGTGGTGACGGCGGGACAAGACGCGACGGCAGCTTCTCGATGGTGGCGAGCTCGCAGCAACGGCGACCATGGAGACGCGGCGGGACGAGGTTGAACGGCGACGCTGCAGTTCACGAGGATGACGACGATGGTAGCACGGGCTCCTTGCGGCGGCAGTCCGGCGGTCATGGTGGCGCGGCAGCAGCTCTTCCCTCTCTCTTGGCTCTCTGTTTCCGTTTCTACATTAGGTTTAGGAAGAAAAGGGGGTATGGTGCGGCTAAAGGGAGAAGAAAGTGGGTAGGTTAGGGTTTCTGATTAGGAACTTAGGGTTTTCAATTTGGGAAATTAGGGTTTCTGAGTTTGATTTGGGAATTAGGGTTAGAAATTAGGATTTTATAAAAGAATATGGATACATATGAATAGATATTTTGATAAAATTGAATAGTAGAGTAATTTTAGAATCAAATATACTCTATTAAAAATATTTAGGAACATTATTTATCAACATATTGCTAAGTTCAATCAATTATTTCTAATTTAAATTATAAAATGAACAAGTTAATTATATTTTGTAAAGTACAATTTAAATTTAAATATCAATTTTCTAGATTAAATCATACAAATCTCTATTATTTTTCTATCTCCGAAACTTTAATTTCAATTTATAAAATAATTTACTATAATATAAATTGTACATAAATATTAATTGACTTAAACTTAAAGTATTTATAAATATCAATCTAATCATTTCTAATAAAATAATTTCTAGGAGTTCAAACTAATAAAATAAATCATAATTTATTCATAATAGAAATTTCTTAAATTTAATTATATAACACCTTCATTACTGAATTCTAATTTGAAATTATATAAAATAACCAATTATAAGAATGTACACAAAAATATTAATTAACTTAACTCTAAATATTAATAAAACTAATTTAATTTCTCTTAATTGATTAATTTATAAAATAAGATATCAAATTAATAAAATAAATCATAACCTTTTCAGAATAAAAGTTACTTGAATTAAATTATACAATTCTTTCTTATTTTTCAATTACTAAAATTATACAAAATATTCTATTATAATAAAATTACTTAAAAATATTAATTGATTCAAAATAAAACTATCTCCGAATCTATTTAATTATTTCTAATAAAATAATTTCTAAAATTATAAAGTTCAAACTCAATAAGGTAAAATCACAATTTATTTATATTTAGATTTTTCAAAAATGCGGGATGTTACAAACCTACACTTAAGCACCATCATAGCATGCTTTTGTGTTTTCTCCCTAAATTGAGCTTAATTATGAAAACATGCTATTTTGTGCTGAATTTAACCAATTTTATTCTACTTTCATTTCATTGAGTGTCTTGATGTGTTTGATGAGTAATCTCATGTCTACAAGGCTAATATGGATGGAAGAAATGATGGAAAAGCATGCAAAAAGGGAGGAAGCATGAAGAAATGAAGTTTTGGAAGATTTAGCTTTCGTGCGTGCGCACAGTGATGCGTGCGTACACACATGCGCGCAAGTTTGGCGACGCGTACGCGTGATCCACGCGTACGCGTCGATGCAATCACGTGACTTCATTAATGCAGCACGCTGGGGGCAATTTTGGGGCTTTCTTGGCCATTTCTGAAGGCTTGGAGGCTGAAATCAAGTGCTATATGAAGGGAACTTCATGCCATATGAAAGAGAGCTCACTTGTAGGGTAGAAACACATAGTAGGAGTAGGAGTAGTGTAGATTAGGTAATTCTCTCTTAGGATTTTAATTAGGGTTTGTAGAATTTTATACTTCAAGTTTGATTTTGGATTCTAGCAATTGCATTGTAAGTATTTCTTTAATTTCTCTTTTAATTACATTACTTGTGACACTTTCATCTATTTCAATTTCTCTTGTCAATATATACATAGTTTACAATTTTGGGTTCCTAGTTGTTGAATTTGATATTTGATGCTTATTTTATGTTTGTTGAGTTGCCTTATTGATTTTGAGCATTTTGAGCCTTATTGTCCCTAAGCAAGCACTGAATTATTGAGAAGAAAGAATGAAACAGAATGTGTTGTTCATATCAGCAAGTCATTATTAGTAGTTCATGAGATTTTATGCAGAAAATGTTGCAGCTCACTTCTTATTGATCCTTAGGAATAGAATGTCTCCTTTAAGCATTAACTAACATACTACTATGACCTCTTATTATTTACTCATCCTTGGTAATTGGTTTTCTTTATATTCTTCTTCTATGAACTTATTCTTTGATTCTAGCAGCTCAGTGTCATGTTGTAGCATCTTCTTAGCTTATTTGCACTCAACACATATCCACTATAGACACCTGTCTCACAATTCTTCTTAAGACATTGTTGCCCAGCACCTCTTTGGGTTACTAAATGCCTTGTAACTAGGTTGCTCTTGATAGTGGATTTTTGGTTGATAATTCCGGGTTAGTTAACCCAAGTTACCAAGTGTTAAAGCACTCCATAGAACCTAATCATCCAAGCAGATCCTAGTACAAAGACACCACAGGCATATGTCTTAAGGTCCAAGCTATTGGTGTCTAGCCTTATTCTTTGCTTTCTTCTGTTTTTGTTGCCACTTTTGGCTTTTCTTTTCTTTCTTTTTATTTGTTTTTCTTTCATCCAAGGACTTTTATTTGCTAAGATTCATAGACAGCATGCTAGTTTACACTAAAAGAGGGACAATCTACCCTTTTATTCATTATAAGTGAGCTACTACACAATCAGACATATATACCACCACTTACTGTTATTTCACTTCCTTGCCAAAAAGGAACTATTCCACTTCTATTCAACCATTTCTTTTATTCAAATTGAAAAGACTCAGGGGACAAAACAAGCATTTAAACAAGTGAAAGTGAAAACATACACACCTATAGTACACTTATTGCAAAATTAAACACAACGGAATGCAAAATGATTAACTATCAATAGGGGCACATTCAAACTTCCAATTTACACATTCCAAGGTAGAAATAGTTAAGCAACAATACAACCTCTTGAAGTCTAGTTTCTTCCTATCTGTCATCACCATCTTTGGTTTTTGTGTACTTCTTTTTCTTCTTGGCTGATGGTGTGTATTCCTTCCAAGAGATTGATTGAATTCCTGCAAAGTTATTGGAAGTTGCTTGTTCCCCAAGTACTTGAGGGATGGTTAGCATGCATGTATGCTTGTGATTTTCTGAACTTAAGTTGGTGTGTGAACACCAAACTTAGTTCCTTGCCTAATGCAGCAGATTGAATATATGCAGAAAATATCAAGTACTTTTATTAAGAAAGTAAACTATGAACTAGAAAGCAACTATGAGCTAGATAACAAACTAGAAACTAGAGAACAAACAACGTTTGAGTAATTTCTCTGATTGTTTGGAGCTAATAACTAGTTATACTGAGGGTGCAGTGTGTTCTTACTGAAATCCGTGGTGGACACCAAACTTAGAATTACACATTCACCCTTAAATTTCGTTGGTGTGCAACACCAAACTTAGCTCCTTGCAATATAGAGAATTTACTTAACTCTTTTATTGAATTTAACTAGGGAAAGATAACTACCTTTGGTTGGGTTGCCTCCCAACAAGCGCTCTTTTATCGTCACTAGCTTGACGGTCAGTTTACTGTTAAGGCAGATTGTAATGCCTCAAATCTTCTCCCTTCACTGTGAATCTTTCACCAGTTGATTCTTTAAGAATTTCTACATGTTCCAATGAGAGGATCCTGTTGATTGTGTTGACTTGAGGCAATTGAGATGGTGTCACATAGGGGTGTTCATGGTTTAGTTAATCCAAAAACCAAACCAGTTTTTTGGTTAACCAAAAATATAGTATTGGTTAATTAACCAAATTGGTTTTACATGATGAAATCGGTTATTAACCGGTTAGTGAAATTCAAAACCGATTTTTAACTGGTTATTAAAATAAAAACCGGTTTTTAAAAAATAATCAGTTTTTATATAAAAAACTGGTTTTTGTACTAAAAAACCGGTTTTTGTACTAAAAATTGGTTTTTATACTAAAAAATTGGTTTTTATACCATAAAATTGGTTTTTACATATAAAAATAGATTTTTACACAAAAATTAATATTTTTACATATAAAACCCAAATTTTTACCCAAAAAACCGATTTTTGTACTAAAAACCAGTTTTTATACTAAAAAATTGGTTTTTATACCGTAAAATTTGTTTTTACATGTAAAAATAGATTTTGACACAAAAATTAATATTTTTACATACAAAAACCCAAAATTTTAAAACTTTTTTTATTGAATTTTTTTTATCTAATTTTTTTCTTTTTAAATGATACGAGTAACATTTGTAAATAATTAAGTTCCTTCCATTGCTTTCGTTCCTTTTTTTTTCTTATCTCTTTTCAGTATTTTCTATAAATAATATTTTCTAATATAAATAATTTTCTTTCTAAATGATACGAGTAACTTTTTCTTATCTTCTTCTTTCCATCTCTCTCCTTTTCTCTCCCCCTCCTCTTCTCTCTTCCTTCTCTCTCTCTCTTTCTCCCCTTCCCCTCTTTCTCCCCTTCCCCTCTTTCTCCCCCTCCCCTATCTTTCTCTTCCTCTCTCTCTCTCCTCTTCTCTTTCTTTTCTCTCTCTCTTTTTCTCTCTCCCATTTTTCTCTCTCCTTCTCTCTTTCTTTTCTCTCTCTCACCCTCCTCTCTATCTATCTCTCTCTCTCTCCCATTCCCCTCTTTCTCCCCCTTTCCTCTCTTTCTCTCTATCCTTCTCTCCCTCTCTCTCCCCATGCTCTCTCTCTCCCCCTCCCTCTTTCTCTCTCCTCTCATCTCCCTCTCTCCTTCTCTTTTTCTGTCTCTCTCTCCTTCTCTCTTCCCATCCTCTCTCTCTCTCTTCCCTCTCTCTTTCTCCCTCTTTGTCCTCTTTCTCTCTCTTCTTATCTCTCTCCTTTTTTTCTTTCTCCTCCTCTATCTTCGTCTCCTCTCTCTCTTCTCTCTCACTTTAGAGAGAAGAGGAGAAAAGAGATAGAAGAGGGATAGAGATTGAAAGAGAAAGTAAGAAAAGAAAGAGGAGAAGGAGAGAAACGAAAGAGAGGAAGAGGAGGAGAGAGAGAAAGAAGAAAAGGAAAGAGAGATGAGCGAGAGAGAGAAAGAGAGAAAAGAAAAAAAGAGAGAGAAAGAGAGGGGAGGTAAAGGAGAGAGAGAGGAAGGAGAGGAGAGAAGAGAGATAAGGGAAAAGAGAGGAGAAATGAGAGAGATATGGGAGAGAGAGAATGAGAGGAGAGGAGAGAGAGATAGGAGGGGAGAGATGATTAGAGAGAGGAAGGGAAGGAGAGAGAGAAAGAGAGAGAATGGAAGGGGAGAAAGAGGGCAAGGAGAGAGAGAGAGAGAGAGAGAGAGAGAGAGAGAGAGGGAGAGAGAGACAGAAAGAAAGAGGAAGGGGGAGAGGGAGGGAGAGAGAAAGGGGGGGAGAGAGAGAGAGAGTATATAATTTGGTTTTGAAATTAGGTTTTGATTTTAATTTGGTTTTGGTTTTGGTTAACCTGTTAAAAATCGGTTTTTTTTTAATTTGGTTTTGGTTAACCAATTCTAAAAAATATGGATATGGTTTTTAAAATTATTTTATTAAACTGGTTAACCAAAATGTGGTTATAATTTTTTAACCGGTTAACCACATTTTGGTTTTTTTATGAACACCCCTAGTGTCACAGGAAGCTATGTTGAGATTGGTGGATGGTGGGCGGGTATCACCTTATTTACAGGAAAAAAATCTTCTGTAGGAATTTTCTTATTTCTCCATCCTCTTGGTAATTTCTTCACAACTCTTTTCTCTTCTTCCAATAGTGCTCCAGTGACTTTTGTGTTAGGGGGTTCCTTATTAGCTGCTCTTCCTAACTCTTGTGGCTTCAGTTCTTTCTTGATTTCTCTTGGTTACTGTATCTCTTGAAGTTCTTGCTTGTTCACCAAGGTTGGTTCCAGGGGTTCTGCTTCTGATTCACTGTTGCTTTCCTCTATACATATGTTGCTGTGATCATCCTTCGGCTCTTTAGGTTCTAGCTCAGATTCAGATGTAGGTTTGAAAACATGGAAGGTGAGATGTTCATCATGTATTCTCAGGATTAACTCTCATTGTTCCACATCTATGAGTGCTCTAGCAGTGGCTAGAAATGGTCTCCCCAGAATAATGGGATAGAGGTAGCTTTCTTCCATGTCCAGGACAACAAAATCAGTAGGAAGGAAGTAATTTCCTACTTTGACCAATACATTCTCGACTACTCCTTCGGCTTGCTTTTGAGTTTTATCAGCCAATTAGATTATTACATTCGTGGATCTCAACTCATTGATTTTCAACTTCTTCATAAGAGACAGAGGCATCACATTTATGCTAGCTCCTAGATCACAAAATCCTCTGCCAATTTTTGTCTCTCCTATAGTACAGGGAATATGAAAGCTCCCCTTCAGGAGTACGTCCTTCTTGATGAGGGCACTACATTCCTTGTTCATTAAGGTTCCTTTCTTGGTCAGCAGCTCTTTCATGCACTTGATGTATGTAGGCATCTGTTGGAGTGTTTTGATGAAGGGGATGTTGACACTGAGGGATGCAAACATGTCTAGGAATCTTGAATATGACTTTTCTTTCTCACCTCCCCTGAGTCTCTGGGGAAATGGTGCCCTTGGCACATAAGGTTTCAGCATTTCCTTCCTAGTTGATTCTTTTCTCTATACAGATCCAGTTCCTTGTTCTTTTTTCTCCAAGTTACCCTGGGAACTTCCTTGGTTGTACTCTGTTGGCTTGCTGGTATCTTCTTCCAGGATTTCTTTATTTGCAAGAGTAACTACCTTACACTCTTCCCATCTCACCTTCTTAATTTCCCCTCTTGGATTTTTCTCAGTGTCACTTGGAAAACTATCAGTGGACTTCGGAATCTGATGTAAAAGATGTCCTACTTGAGATTTGAGATTCTTAATAACCTCTCATTGGCTTTTTATACTCCCTCTCACTTCTTCCTTGAATTTTTCATGTCTTCAGACTCCTTGCAAAGATTTGTAAGCATAGCTTCCATTTTGGACATTCTGTCATCATCATGTGGTGATAGTTGGTTGGAATTGGGGTGCTGTGGGTGGTTATTGTGGTTTTGGTATGGTGGCTGTGAATAAGTGTTTTGTGTGGTCTGGTATGGTCTTTGGTTGGAGTGTTGGTGAGTGGATTGTTATACTAGTTTGGATTATGGGGTCTGTGGTCTTGGCCTTGGTTTTGTTAGTTTTCCCACCCAAAGTTTGGGTGGTTCCTCCAACCAGGGTTATAGGTTTTAGAATATGGATCATGAGCTTGCCTAGATGAATTTCCAAGGTAATTAGCTTCCTCCCAGTTAACTCCTTTTTCTGTGTCCAACTCTCCTTAAGGTGATGGTTGAGTGTGGATGGCTGCCGCCTTATTCTTCTCCATCTGCTTAGTCAATTCAGCCAGTTGCTTGTTGATCATCTTATTCTGGGCCGGATTGCATCCATATGGTTTAATTCCATGACTCCCCTGTTGTTGCTTCTGTCTGAGGCATAGAAATACTCATTGTCAGCCACTGTCTCTATAACATCAATGGCTTCTTCAATCGTCTTTTTCTTGTTAAGGGATCCTCCAGATGAGTGGTCTACAACTTTCTTTGATTCGTAATTCAGCCCTTCATAAAAGATATAAAGTTGCACCCACTCATTAAACATATCAGGGGGGCATTTCCTTGTCAAATCTTTGAATCTCTCCCAGGCTTCATAAATAGTCTCACCATCCTGCTGTCTGAATGTCTGCACTTCAGTTCTTAGCCTGTTTACTTTTTGTGGAGGGTAGAACCTTGCTAAGAATCTATTCACTACATCCTTCCAAGTTGTCAAGCTTTTCTTGGGAAATGATTCTAACCATTTTGATGCTTCGTCCCTCAAAGAAAATAGAAACAAAGTTGCAATCTATAGGTGTCAGGATGAACACCATTAGATTTAACTGTGTCACATATCCTTAGGAATGTAGTGAGATGCTCATTAGGGTCCTCTTGGGCACTTCCTCCAAAAGAACAGTTGTTTTGCACAAGGGTTATGAGCTGAGGCTTCAATTCAAAATTATTAGCATGGATAGTTGGCTTTTGAATGCTGCTACCACAGTTTCCTGGGTTTGGATTGATGTAGGATCCCAGAACTCTCCTCTCTTGTCCAGCAGGGTTGGCTGCACCTCTTCTGGCCTGATTATTCACCTCTCCTTCATGATGGTTTTCCATATCATCCTCCATGGTTATATCCAAGTCTTCCTCCTCTTTTTTTGCACCAACAACCCTCTTTCCTCTTGCTTCCCTCCTTAATCTCAGGAAGGTTCTTTCCAGTTCACTGTCAAAAGAGGTTGAGGTTTCCTTTCTCCTACCTATCATACAATGAACAAGTACAAGAAACAGCAAATGCAGGATCCACTAAAACATGGTATAGTTAGCTTGGTTAGAGCAATTTATCAAATGGTTAGTAGGTTAACTTGCTGGAAATAAAAAAGTAAAGAAAAATAACTAAAATTTGCAGAAAACGAAAATGAACAACTAAAATTAAAATTCCATAAATCAAAAGAAAAGAAAAGTGCTCAATCTAGTTATCCTCCAATTTAGTAATTGTCAATACAAAACCAATCCCCGGCAACGACGCCATAAACTTGATTCACCCGAAAACTGTCTCTCAACAATTTTCTACCGGCAAGTGCACCGGATTGTCGTCAAGTAAAAACTCACTGTAGAGTGAGGTCAAATTCCACAGGGATTGGTTGGTTGATCAACGTTAATTGGAGAGTTGTTCTAGTTGAGCTAAATTGAAATTGAGTTGAGATTGCAGAATGTAAATTGGCGGGAAACTTAAATTGCAAGAAATTAAATGACAGAAGCTTAAATTGCAAGAAATTAAATGGGAATGGGGGTTTATCATGAAATTAAAGAAGAAGAATATAAAAGAATGGGTAGATCAGATTCCATTAATTTCTCAATCAATGAATTTATTGATCTCCTTGGTAATCTTAAGTGATTAGATCCCAATTCCTTGGTAATCTAATCTCTCTGAGCATGAACAATTGCCCAATTCCTTGATTTAAGTGCTCATGGGAAGAGATGAAATTTGGTCACTGATTATACCACACAAATTCATAGATAAAAGTATTGGTAGGATTACATGTCATTATATCCATCCAAACCCCAATCTAATCCAATGTGAGAAAGCATTTCTAGCATGATCTCCTCATTCCTCTTCCAAGATTCAGAGGAGATCCAATTATGAATAGCTTCTTTCCTAAGACAACTATTCAATTGGATGAAGAACGAAAGCTTTCTAGTAAAATCAAGAGAAAAGAAAGAAGAAGAAGAATGAAAACTAATATTGTTCATAGCTCTCAAAATGGAAAATGGAATTGAAAGATACATTCCCGAATTGAAAGAATTGCAGAAAATTAAAAATGAGCCAAAAAGAAAAAGTTCCAAAAGTTTTTTCTAACTTAAATTCTAAGCTATTTATACACTTTCTTCCATTGATCTTCAATCTCTGAATTGGGCTTTTGGCCTTGATTGAATTGGGTTGAAGTTGCTCTAATTGGTTTTCCTTGCTGTTGAGAAGAGATCTGTTTGAATTGCACAATTCTGCTGCTCACGTTGGAGTCCACGTTTAATGACCAACGTTGAATCAAACGCGTCTCTAAAAACCAGCTCTGCTTGCTGTCATAGGTGTTTGACTCAATGATGACTTGCATCATCTACCATTCTTTCTTGCATAAAGAGGACCATAAAAGAGCATAAATCTCAATTGATCATTGCAATTCATGCATTAATTGATGAATATTATGGTACATTGCTTTGAGATGAGTTGTGCTGAATTTCAGGTGAAAAAGACATCAAAAATGGGAAGAAAGCAACAAAGAAGCTGGGCGTGTGAAACTGGGGTGCCACTTGGAGCAAATGCCACAAAAAATGCACTGGCGTGGCACGCCAGGAGCTGGGCGTGGCACGCTAGTACTAAATTCCAGAGGATAAGTCTCAAGCATTCACATGGGCGTGGCACGCCAGGAACTGGGCATGGCACGCTAGTACAAAGTTCCAGAGAGCAACAATGGAGGACACTAAAGGGTCGTGGCACGCCAGGTTGGGTGTGGCACGCCTAACCCATCACCTACTATGGGCGTGCCACTTGATCCAAGGGGCGTGGCACGCCAGCTCATCACTCTAGGAGGAACCATCACTATGGCGTGCCACTTAGTATCGAAGGCGTGGCATGCCAGCTCCAAAAAGTCACTTGGGCGTGCCACTTGAGGAACCAGGCGTGGCACGCCAAGCTTGAGAAGTCTGACATGGCGGAAATTGGCGAGTCAAGAATTGTTATAAGATATGCGTTGCAAGTATAGTTCTTAACCAACCAGAGATCCGCTTATCAATTTAGAAGGGTGTCACAAAAATTAAAATTAAAATACTGGGAGTATGAATCCCAGGTCGTCTCCCAACGAGTTGCAGAAAGGTGTGCTATTTTATTAATCAGATGTTTTCAAAAAGGGTTTGAGTTGAATAAACAGGAAATTAAATTAGAGAAATTAAATAATTTAAATAAAAGCCTTGACTGGGAGTAGATTAGCTGGAAGCCCTATTCTTGTTGGAGTACTCTCAAGATTAATTGATAATTGAAGGTTGTTCTGTTTAGTTATCCCTTACTAGGTAAGGGAAAGTAAAACAAGTTGGAATGCTACTTCTATTCACAAGTTCCAAACCACTCAATTAAAAGGGATTGGTGTCAGTGACTAGAGGGCAATCCAACAATAAACCCAATTACAATTTTTCTTTTGAGCATTCCAACTCAAGGGTTCCTTTCAATCAACTCCCCATCAAGTTAGGGAACTACTCGCTCATTGTGAATGTAGAATTCATAACATAGGAAAGGGAATTAAGGAAAGTCATGATAAATAATAATCAAAGAAATCAATTAAAAATAAAAGTAATTCTTGTATTAATAAATTCTAAAATAATCCAATAGTAAAATTGAGTAAATTAGGGACATGGAAGAGTAAGAGCCAAGTAAAGAAAACGAACTAGAATGATGAAGTCTTGATGAGGTAATAACTCTTCTCAATATCCCAATGCAAAGAGCAATAGAAATAAAAATCCTAAGAACTATGAATGTGTAGAGAGAAAACCTAGAGGAGGAGTAAAACTAGATCTAAAAACTAAAAATTGTGTAGAATGAATGTTGTTCCCAGTTTCTGCATGTTCTCTGGCTCTAGTTTGCTTTTCTGAGCCAAAAACTGGGTCAAAACAGGGCCCAAAATCGCCCCCAGCGAATTCTGCAGATTATGCAGATCGCGCACGTCCCGCGATCGCGTCATTCATGCGGCCGCGTCATTCGGCCTTTTGCCCTGCCACGCGAGCGCATCGTCCACTCCTTCACGTCACTTGTGCAATTCCAATCCGCGAGGTCGCGTGAGCCATGCGGCCGCGTCACTGCGATTTCCTCTCTTTCGCGCGGTCGTGCGAGACATGCGGCCGCGTCACTTCTCGCTGGTCATCTCCTCAATTTCTTGTGTTCCTTCTATTTTTTCAAGCTTCCTTTCCAATCTCTAATTCATTCATGCCCTATAAAGCCTGAAACACTTAACACACAGATTACGGCATCGAATGAAATAAAGGAGAATTAAAATACATAATTAAAAGTCTCTAGGAAGCAAGTTTTCAATCATGTAATAATTTTAGGAAGAAAATATAAATGCATGCTAATCATATGAATAAGTGGGTAAAGATCATGATAAAACCACACAATTAAACACATTATAAACCATAAAATAGTGGTTTATCAACCTCCCCACACTTAAACATTAGCATGTCCTCATGCTCAGTTGAAGGAGATAAAATAAATGAGTAGGAACATGTAAAACTCATGCAATGCAATGCAACCTATATATGTGAATGCAACTATATGATTCTTGTCCAGTTGAAAGCAGGGAACATAGAATTTTAAGCATTGAACCCTCACTGATGATGTATGTACGCTCTAATCTCTCTAGTGTATAGGGCAATCACTCTATCCTTCTCTAATCATGCTCTCTAATTTTTGTTCTTCTCCTAACCAATCAACAACATTTAATATACCAATGCAAACATCATGAGGTCTTTTCAAGGTTGTAATGGAGCCAAGGTAATGGTAAGGATACATATGTGGCTAAGTAAGCTTATAAACTGAATCTTTAATTAACCCAAGCTTTAACATAACCTATATATATTCTATATAACTTTAGAATTCATACCTAGCTACCCAGAATTTCCCTTTCACATTCTATACTCGTGTATCAACTTTTTATTTTAATTTTATCGTACATGCATTGATCTTTGAATTCTTAACTTAGCATTGGGGTAATTTTGTCCCCTTATTTATTTATTGAATATTTTTTTTAACATAAACATAAAAATAAACATAGCTTATCAATGCACATAGATTTTTAATTCTTATAGTTTCACATGAGTAGGTATCCAAATTCCCATTGGATTATCATGACACATTCTCTTATTATCTTTTGTTCCCACAACTTCCCATACTTAATTAGCACACACAATTCTATCTTAAGCTAACCAAAGATTCAATTTGGGATATATAATTGTTTTTCCACTTAAGGCTAGTAATGTGGTAAAATATAGAACAAATAGGATTTAAAGGATCAAAGTGGCTAACAAAGGTAATTGAAAGGGTAGGTTTAATTTGGATAAGTGAGTTTAAACAAATAATGGCCTCAATCATATGCAAGCATACAAATATAATAAACATTAGACATATAGGATGAAACAAAATATAGATTACAATCATAGAGAAGTAAACACACAAGAATAAAATAATTATGGTTAAATAATGTAACCATGCATAAAGGCTCAAATCTCACAGGTTGTGTGTTTTTTAGCTTAAAAATCATGTTCCAAATACAACTTCAAGCAAATTTAACATAAAAGTTTTAATTAAAGTTAGTGAAATTTTGTTCCAAAAATAGGGTCTTAGAGGAAAACTTATTGTCTTTTCAATCAAGTAGAACATGCATGCAACTAACCTATTACTATGCAATTTATCCTATTCTACAAAAGAAAAACTAACTAAATATCCTAATTTATTGGTGTTTAAGGAAGAGAAATTACCTCCGGAAGTCAGGTACTGACCGACCTTGATGACAAGTCATCTTAGCCTAGTTTCACTAGCCTTTTTCTTTGTTTTTATTAGGTTTTATACACTTTCTTGCATTCTAAGTAAGTAATTTGGAATGAAAATGCATGACTTCTTTGAATCAAACAACCACCATGTAATTGATGCTAAATCATGAGGTTTAAGCTAAATTTAATTGAAT
This sequence comes from Arachis ipaensis, assembly GCF_059453495.1. Lineage (NCBI taxonomy): Eukaryota > Viridiplantae > Streptophyta > Magnoliopsida > Fabales > Fabaceae > Arachis > Arachis ipaensis. The sequence continues at coordinate 70,446,019 of NC_142438.1, forward strand.
TTTAATGATTTATAAACCTTGTGAATTTAGTGATACTTTGATAGGTTGTTTTGATTACTTGTAGGTGAAGAAAGAAAAAAAAAAGAAGAAAAGCGTGGCTCAAGGAGCGTGCCCAAAGGAAATAAGAAACGTTTCCAAGGGAAGCAAGAAGCGTGCCCAAAGAAAGAGAAAGCGTGGCAAAGGGAAGAAAAAGCATAACAACATTGAGGAAGAAGGAAAGCTAAGTTAAGAAAGCAAACTGAGCTTCACAAGGAATGAAAGGAGAAGGCAAGCTACAAAGCTAAGTTCAAATAGTTAACTGAGCACTAAAGAAAGCAAGGAAATGGTGCAAAGCTAAGTTAACTAAGTTAACTTTATCGGGACCTCTCCATATTAATTCAAGAAGAAATTCCAAGGGATGAAGCCAACAAGATTCGAACCAAGGACCAAGGAGAAGCAAGGAACTCACCTTGCAAGGAAATTCAAGAAGAAATAGCCAAAATGCAACCTCCATGGTTCGAACTTGGAACCACACGCTACTCCTTGCAAGGAAATTCAAGAATAAATAGCTAGAATGCTTCCTCCAGGATTTGAACTTGGGAACTCCTTGAAACATAAGGAAGGAGTGCCACCAAGCTTGCAAGAAAAATTAAGGAAAAAATAGCTTAAATGCTTGAGCCAAGTTTCGAACTTGGGAACTCTTGGAAACACAAGGAAGGAGCATCCATCTCTTCCAAAGGAAATTAGCCTCCACTTCCTCCACCAGGATTTGAACCTGGGACATTGAGGCCATAAGCAAGGCGCTGCACAAGGAAGCTCAGTTGGTTTTTCCAACTGAGCATTGCCTCTCCCCCAAGCCTCCACAATGTGACACGGTCATGACACCAAGAAGCACAATTTTGGCGCACCAAGGAAGGCTGTTTTGCGCATCATGACACGGACCAAGGCACCAAGGAGCAAGCCTTGTGCGCACAAGGAGACAGGGCCAACACTTAGAGCTAAGTTGGATTTTCCAACTGAGCTCTAGTGTCACACACTCCACCAAGGGCTGGGCACACCAATTTTGGCACACATGGGCAGCATGCTTGAAAGCTAAGTTGGATTTTCCAACTGAGCTTTCCCCTGGAGGTGCAATTTGGGCTAAAAATTGGATTAAAAATCCAATTTAATTCATTTCTTCACCAAATCAAAAGCCCACCCAAATTCCAAAAATCCAAGAATAGAAAGTGTATAAATAGGAGTTAGTTTGATGTAATTAGTACTTTTGGACTTTTGAATTTTTGGAACTTTTTATTTTTGCTTTTAGACTTTTATTTTGAATTGTCCTGGAGAACTTTTGGCTTGGAGTTTGTAATTTCAGAGAACTTGGAAGGAGAATTGATCTCTCTTCTTCTTGGTTCTTGCTTGAGCACTCTTTTATTTTTCTTGCTTTGGATCTTGGGTGGAGAATTGAAGAACTTCTATTTCAATCTCACCTTGAGATCTTGTTTAATTTTTTTCTGCACAATTGAATTTCAGTTTCCATTTACTGCTTCATCTCCTACTCTTTCTGCAATTCATTTCTCAGTTTCTTTTGCAAATTATTCTTGTTGGATCAAGGAAGGATTTGAGATCTAGACTTGTTATCTAGTCTTTTCCACCCTGAGATCTCCAACCTCTTTTACATTGCTGCAATTTAAGCACTGCCTTTCTGTCTTTACAATTCTCAAAGCATTTTTACTCTTCTGTTTGAGATCCATTCTAATTCAATTCATCTTTTGCTTTGCTGTTTGATGCAATTTAATTCTGCTTGTTTAATTTCTGCAATCCCAATTCCCAATCCCTTTTACAATTCAAGCAATTTACGTTTCTTGCACTTAAAGCTTCAGTCATTTACATTACTTGCAATTTAAGTTTCTGCAATTTAATTTACTTGCACTTTAAGATTCAGCTCCTTTATTTTCCTGCTCTTTAGTTTACTGCAAATTTCCCCTTCCCCTTTACTTTCCATGCAATTTAGCTTCTGCAAATCACAAATCACTCAACCAAATCTTGATTCGCTTGACTAAATCAACCACTAAACTAAAATTGCTCAATCCTTCAATCCCTGTGGGATCGACCTCACTCATGTGAGTTATTATTACTTGATGCGACCCGGTACACTTGCCGGTGAGTTTTGTGTTGGATCGTTTTCCATACATCAAGTTTTTGGCGCCGTTGCCGGGGATTGATTAGATTGACAATGATTAAGTGAAGTGGAGATCTAGATCAAGCACTTTTTATTTTTCTGTTTTTGACTAACACACTAACTGTTTGAATTTTTGCTTAAGCCAATTAACATTTCACTTCAGCCATGGATTGAAGTGTTATTGCTTTCTAGTGTTGTGATTTTTATGCTTTGGTTGTATGTCAGGTACAAGGAGAATTATACCCACTTTTTGTGAACAAGACGAAAGAACCCTCAGAAGATTAAGAAGAGCTGAAAGAGGGAAAAACATTATTGGAGAAGAGGAGTCAGAAGAAGAATTCCAAGATATGGAAGAACATTTAACAAACCCACCAAATGGAGCTGAAGGAGTAGCCAATAACAACAATAATCCACCACAGAGAAGAGTTTTGGCTTCCTACGCATGTGCAGATCCTAGACATTGTGGGAGTAGCATTCTTACCCCAAATGTTAATGCAAACAACTTTGAATTAAAGCCACAACTCATCACCTTGGTTCAAAACAATTGCTCTTATGGAGGAGGACCACTTGAAGACCCTAACCAACACCTGTCCACCTTCTTGAGGATTTGTGACACTGTCAAAACCAATGGAGTACACCCTGACAGTTACAAGCTACTGCTATTTCCATTTTCTCTCAGAGACAAAGCCACTCAATGGTTGGAATCCTTCCCAAGAGACAGCATCAACAATTGGGATGATCTAGTAACCAAGTTCCTTGCCAAGTTTTACCCACCTCAAAGAGTTATTAGATTGAAGACTGAAGTGCAAACATTCACACAAATGGATGCTGAACCCTTGTATGAGGCATGGGAACGATACAAAGCTCTAATCAGGAAGTGTCCACCAGGAATGTTCAATGAGTGGGATAGATTACAGAATTTCTATGAAGGTCTGACACTGAAATCTCAAGAGGCTTTGGATTATTCAGCAGGGGGCTCTCTACAACTAATGAAAACAGCAGAGGAAGCTCAAAATCTCATTGATATGGTGGCCAATAATCAATATTTCTTTGCTCACCAAAGGTAACGCCAACCATCACAAAGGAAAGGAGTGATGGAGTTGGAAGGAGTGGACTCAATCCTAGCTCAAAATAAAATGATGCAGCAGCAAATTCAACAACAATTTGAGTAAATGGCCAAGATGATTGATAGCCTTCAAGTTGCAGTAGTCAACACAAGCCAACCATCATCTACATGGAGCAAAATGAAGAAACTCAAGAGGAGCAGCAGCAAGAACAAGTCCAGTACATGCACAACCAAAATTCTGGGCCAAATGAAGTCTATGGTGATACTTACAACCCTTCTTGGAAGAACCACCCAAACCTTAGGTGGGGAGATAATCACAACCAGAATCAACAACCATGGCAGAGAAACTCAAATCAAAACACTTCAAGAAACAACCAAAACCACAACTAGCAGCAAACTAACCAAAACCCTTACAGAAAATCCCAAAACAACTACCCCAACTCCAACCATTACCCATCCAATAACCAAACCTCAAATCAAAACACTTACCCTCAACCCTCAACACCCCACAATCAACTAATCTCACAAGAATCTCAAAGGATTAACAATCTGGAGCTCCTAATGGAAAAAATGATGAAAACTCAAGAGATGACATTGAGGAACCAAGAAGCCTCCATGAAAAATATGGAAAGGCAAATTAGACAACTCTCCAAGCAAATCACCATTGAAAGGTCATCAAACTCACTGCCAAGTGACACCATTCCTAATCCTAAAGAGGAGTGCAAGGCAATTCAACTGAGGAGTGGAAAAGTCCTGGTGAAAGATGAAAAAGCAACCAAGAAGCCAAAGGAAAGTGACAAGAAACAAGCTGAAGAAGAGAAAGTCAATGACAAGAAGGAGACAACAAGCAAGCAAACTCAGAATCAAGCTCAAGAAAAAGAAGATCAGCCACAAAAATCAAGAAAGAGAAAGGAAGTAATTGAAGAGCCAACTAAGGACCAAAGGCAGGGAAATAACTTCACTCCTCCCTTGCCATATCCTCAAAGGTTCAACAAGGAGACTAAGGACCAACACTTTCCAAAATTTCTTGAAATCTTCAAGAAGTTAGAGATCAATATTCCCTTAGCTGAAGCACTTGAGCAAATGCCCCTGTACGCAAAGTTCTTGAAGGAACTTATCAACAAGAAGAGGAATTGGCAAGTCAATGAAATTGTACTGCTCACTGAGGAATGCAGAGCACTAATCCAGAAGGGACTTCCTCCCAAACTCGAGGACCCTGGGAGTTTCTTTCTACCCTGCGCCATTGGCAGTATGACCATCAAGAAGGCGATGTGTGACTTGGGAGCTAGTATCAATCTAATGCCTGCCTCTCTAGTGAAAAAGCTAAGCATAAAAGAGGTGAAACCAGTACAGATGTCTCTAGAATTGGTAGACAAATCAGTGATATGCCCTAGGGGTATAATAGAGAACCTTCTAGTCAAGGTAGACAGATTCATCTTCCCTGCAGATTTTGTGATCCTGGACTCGAATCAGGATGAGGGCAACTCCATTATACTGGGAAGACCGTTCTTGGCCACTGCTAGGGCCATCATAGACATAGAGCAAGGAGAATTAACCCTCAGGATGCATAATGAAAGTATCACTCTGAGTGTACTACCAGAAACACAGAGCAGTAATGGAAAGAAGGATGGTATAGAAACAGACAAGGAGAATCTGTAGTGGAAGGAGGAAATCAACAAGACAAACAACAACTGCCCTCCCAAGCAAGAGATAGATAATACAGCAGGCCAAAAAGAGAAAGAAACTGTGCAAAGTAATGAAGAAGCTCAAGAGGACATTGTAGTATTGGCAACTAAGAAAAGGAATTTCAAAAGGGAGCCTGTTTTCAAAGAAGAAGAGTCAACAAAAGGAGGGAAGAAAAACAAAAACAGAATCAAAAAGGGTTGGAAGAACAAAAAAATTCTAACAGAAGGGCTCTCCATAGGTGACAAAGTGCAGTTAGTCTATCAACAACTGGGAGCAGACCAACAAACTAACAATTACTATACTGTGAGCAAAATATTATCACTAGAACATGCTGAGATAGAGCACCAAGGAACAGAGAAGAAGCTCACGATCAGAGGGGACAAGTTGAGGCACTACAGTCATCAACCATCATAAAAGAGGGAGTCAATGTCAAGCTAATGACAATAAAGAAGCGCTTGTTGGGAGGCAACCCAACCTGAGGTAGTTTTCTTTTCTTAGCTATTTCAATAAAAAGGTTAATTAGCTTTATCTATAGTGCAAGAAGCTAAGTTTGGTATTGCACACCAAAACAATATAAAGAAGAATGAAGAATTCTAAGTTTGGTGTTCCACCAAAATCTCATCATAAAATACATTCTCACTTTATGCATAATGCTAGCTTCAAACATTTGGATGAACTAATTAACTATTTGCTGTTTCATAGTCTCTAATCTCATTGCCTTTAGCAAGGAAAAAGGATTTCACACATAGTAAACTATTGTATGAGAAACATTGGCAAAGAACTAAGTTTGGTGTTCACACACCAAAGTAAAGTTCAAAAGCCCACAAATAAGCCTTGCAGATTAACCAGATACTTAAAGGGCTTGAGCAGCAAGCCACTTTTGAGAATTATGCAGGAAAATAGCCAACAAATTAAAGAACACTTGCAGTATGACTCAAAAGAAGCAAACAGAAGGAAGAATGAGAAGCTACAACCCACAGGTTGTATTTGCACTTGATTCTTGTTGTTATGTAATGAGTTAATTCAGAGATTCCTTTATGTTTGGCTAGAATGATCATTGAGTTGCAAGTGGAAGTACATGCTAAAGAAAGCTATCTGCATAATTTTTGCCTAAAAGTCATCTGCATAATAATTGTCATCACTCATTAACTTGAAAAGTTTGTTCTGTTTCCCTTGCTGTTTGAATAAAAGAAAGATGTTTGATTTAGAAAAGTAATTGTTCAATGTTGCAAAAGTTAGAATGAAGTTAGTGGTGGTGTGTGTTTGATTCAACTATTAGCTCACAGAATAAATGTTGCAGAATAACTTGTTTCTTAAAGCTTAAGCTAGTTTGCTGCTATGATCCTTCAAACAATGAAAGCCCCTTGAAAATAAACCAAAACAGAAAGAAAAAGAAAGAAGAAAAGCCAAAAGTTGGCGAAGAAACAAACAATAAGGCTAGACACCAATAGCTTGGACCCTAGGACATATGTCTGTGGTGTTTGTGTACTAGGATATGCTTGGACAAGTAGGTTTTAAGGAGTATCTTAAAACTTGGCAACTTAGATCAACTGATTTGGGATTGTCAACTGAAAGTCCACAATAAAGAGCAACCTAGCTACAAAACATTTAGTAATCCAAAGAGATGCTGGGCATCAATGATCCTAGGAAGAAAAAGGTGAGCCATGTGTCTGTGGTGAAAAAAATGTTGAGTAAAAATAAGCCAAAGGCTACTGCAACATTTGACACCAAGCCTCTAATAGATAATAAGCTCTGAAATGCAAAAGAAAGCAGAAAAAGCTAACAAGGGGATTAAGCAAAAAGGTAAGGAATCATAGCAGCAACCTTGGTGAACCCTTAAGGAAGCATAGTTATTTTGACAGCAAGTAATAAATGAGCTATTTTTGATCTGCATAAAACCCCATAAACAAAATTCAACTATTTGCATAATAAGGACATGCATACCTATCTATTTCATTCTATCTTTTCTTATGTTTAAGTGCTTGCTTGGGGACAAGCAAGTTTTAAGTTTGGTGTTGTGATGACAAGTCATCTTAACCTAGTTTCACTAGCCTTTTTTCTTTGTTTTTATTAGGTTTTATGCACTTTCTTGCATTCTAAGTAAGTAATTTGGAATGAAAATGCATGACTTCTTTGAATCAGACAACCACCAATTATTTGATGCTAAATCATGAGGTTGAAGCCAAATTTAATTGATTTTTAATGATTTATAAGCCTTGTGAATTTAGTGATACTTTGATTGGTTGTTTTGATTACTTGTAGGTGAAGAAAGAAGAAAAGAAGAGAAAGCGTGGCAAAGGGAAGAAAAAGCATAACCACATTGAGGAAGAAGGAAAGCTAAGTTAAGAAAGTAAATTGAGCTTCACAAGGAATGAAAGGAGAAGGCAAGGTACAAAGCTAAGTTTAAATAATTAACTGAGCACTAAAGAAAGCAAGGAAATGGTACAAAGCTAAGTTAACTAAGTTAACTTTATCGGGGACTGATGACAAGTCATCCTAGCCTATTTTAACTAGTCTTTTTCTTTTGTTTTCATTAGAATTATGCACTTTCTTGAGCTACAAGCAAGCTAATTGAGTAGATTTTCATGTTTCCCTTGATTGAACCAACCATATATGAATTCATGCCATTTCATGAGGTTTTATGCTATATTTGTTGCATATTATGAAAGAATGAATATCTCATGATTTTGAGCATAGCTTTGATGAGTTTGGTTGATTAATGATAGGTGAAGAAAGCTTGGAGAAAGGTTGAAGCAAGAAGGAATGGCTAGGAGTGAAGAGAGGACAATGGAATAAGTGAAATTGAACCAGGAAGCAAGAAGCTGGACCTAAAGTTAGCATCAAACTTTTGCACAAACTTTTGGTTGAAAAGTTAGCCCCAACGTTAGCCCCCTAACTTGGAGGCTAACGTTGGAACTTGAAAATTCTCCCCTGGGCTCCAAAAGTTTGCGCCAACGTTAGCCCCCTAACTTTGAGGCTAACGTTGGCACATGAATTTCTCCCCTGGGCACCAAAAGTTTGCGCCAACGTTAGCCCCCTAACTTTGAGGCTAACGTTGGCACATGAATTTCTCCCCTGGGCACCAACGTTTGCGCCAAAGTTAGACCCCTAACTTGGAGGCTAACGTTGGCACATGAAAATTCAAGGAAGAGGAGCAAAAGTTTGCGCCAACGTTAGCCCCCTAACTTGGTGGCTAACGTTGGCGCCACTAGCACACAAGGCAAGGCCAATGTTAGGGTCAAAGCTAGACCCCTAACGTTGGCACCAACGTTCATACCAGCAAGTTTTGTGGGCTGCTATGAAAAGTTGGAGCCAAAGTTAGACCCCTAACTTTAGCTCCAACTTTTGGTCCAACTTTTGCAAAACTCAAACCCGGTTCAATTGGTTCACTTTGGTTCTTCTTCAAACTTCAAGAGCAATCAACCAAGGCCTCTTTCAACCCAATTCCACCAAGAGCAAAGGCCCAACTCAAGGCTTGAAGATCATTGGAAGAAAGTGTATAAATAGGATAGAATTCAAGTTCTTCGCGGAGCTTTCCTTTTGGAATTTTCATAATAGTTTTCGGAGAGCTTTTGTTATTGAGTGAACTTTAATTTCTTTGTCTTGGGGAAGGAGAATTCACTTCTCTTCCTCTTAGTTTTATTGCTTTCAATTTCAATTACACTTGTCTTGGATCTTGGGTTGGAGATTTGAAGAAATTCTGTTTCAATCTCATCCTTGGATCTCTCCGTTTATTTACTGCTTAATTGAATTTCCGTTTCTGTTACTTGCTTCTCATCTACCTTCCTTGCAATTTACAATTTCCTTTGCAATTGTTCTTTTTGGATCTAGGAAGGCATTGAGATCTAGACTTAGTTCTCTAGTCTCTGGGTCCTGAGATCCAAATCTCCAATTTACATTCTGTTTCTTGCTTTCCATGTTCATTTACTTTTCTGCTATAAGATCCGATCCAATCCCAATTCCCTTTTACTCTTCTGTTTAATGCAATTCAACTTTTCCTTGTTTAAATTCTGCAAATCCAATCCCCAATCCCCTTTACATTTCAAGCCATTTATATTTCTTGCATTTTAAGATTTCGCAATTTACATTTCTTGCAATTTAAGTTTCCGCAAATTTATGTTACTTGCACTTTAAGATTCAGCAATTTATTTCATGTTCTCTTTAATTCCATGCAATTTAAATTCTGCAAATCACAAATCTCTCAACCAAATCTTGATTCGCTTGACTAAATCAACCAATAAACTAAAATTGCTCAATCCTTCAATCCCTGTGGGATCGACCTCACTCCCGTGAGTTTTTATTACTTGATGCGACCCGGTGCACTTGCCGGTTAGATTTGTGTGTTTTGGGAGAAATTTATTTTCCTCCAAAATATCTCATCAAGTTTTTGGCGCCGTTGCCGGGGATTGATTAGATTGACAATGATTAAGTGAGGTGGTAATCTAGATCAAGCACTTTTTCTTTAATTTTGATTAACCCACTAACTGTTTGATTTTTTGCTTAAACTAACTAACACTTCAATCTGGCAGTAAATTGAAGTGTCACTGGTTTTGTGCATTTCTCATGCTCTGCTTGTATGTCAGGTACAAGAAGAACCATACCCAATTTTCATGAACAAGACGAAAGAACTCTCAGGAGGTTAAGAAGAGCTGAAAGAGGGAAAAATATTGTTGGAGAAGAGGAATCAGACGAAGAATTCCAAGAGATGGAGGAACATCTAACCAATCCACCAGGTGGAGAAGACAACAACAATGGCAACCCACCCCAGAGGAGAGTTTTGGCTTCCTATACCTTTGCAAATCCTAGACATTGTGGGAGCAGCATCTTGGCTCCAAATGTCAATGCTAACAATTTTGAACTCAAGCCACAACTCATCACTTTGGTTCAGAACAACTGCTCTTTTGGTGGAGGACCACTTGAGGACCCACACCAACATTTGTCCACTTTCTTGAGGATATGCAACACTGTCAAAACTAATGGAGTGCCCCCTGACAGTTACAAACTGATGCTATTCCCATTTTCTCTCAGGGACAAGGCCACTCAATGGTTGGAATCATTTCCAAGGGACAGCATTAACAACTGGGATGATTTGGTAACTAAGTTTCTTGCCAAATTTTATCCACCTCAGAGGATTATAAGGTTAAAGGCTGAGGTACAAACATTTACACAAATGGAGGCCGAACCCATCTATGAGGCATGGGAGAGGTACAAGGCTCTGATCAGGAAATGTCCCCCTGCTATGTTTAATGAGTGGGAGAAGCTTCAAAACTTCTATGAAGGCTTAACACTGAAATCCCAGGAAGCTTTGGATCATTCAGCTGGAGGTTCCTTGCAACTCATGAAAACTGCAGAAGAGGCTCAAGAACTCATTGATATGGTGTCCAACAACCAATATTTCTTTGCTCATCAAAGAGGCCGCCAACCATCACAAAGGAGAGGAGTAATGGAGCTAGAAGGAGTGGATTCAATCCTGGCTCAAAACAAATTAATGCAGCAGCAAATTCAACAACAATTTGAGCAAATGACCAAGAGGATTGATAGCCTCCAAGTTGCAGTAGTTAACACCAGCCAACCATCAACCACATGGGGACAGAGTGAAGAAACTCAAGAAAAACAACAACAAGAGCAAGTACAGTATATGCACAACCAAGGACCAAATGAAGTGTATGGTGATACATACAATCCATCCTGGAAAAACCACCCAAACCTCAGATGGGGAGATAACCATACCCAAAACCAACAACCATGGCAGAGGAACTCAAACCAACACAACCCAAGAAGCAACCAAAATCACAACCAGCAACAGACTAACCAAAACCCCTACAGAAAACCTCAAAACAACTACCCCAACCTCAACCAATACCAATCTAATAACCAACCCACCAACCAAAATGCCTAACATCCACCACCCACATCTCATAACCCACCTCAAGTATCACCTGAAGCCCAAAGAATCACTCACTTAGAGGCCATGATAGACAAAATGTTGAAACACCAGAAAATGGTAACCAAGAATCAGGAAGCTTCCCTGAAGAGCCTAGAGAGACAGATGGGGCAACTCTCCAAGCAAGTATCTTTTGAGAGACCTTCAAACTCACTGCCCAGTGACACAATTCCAAATCCCAAGGAGGAATGCAAGGCAATACAATTAAGGAGTGGGAGAACATTGATAAGCAACAATGACACTACAAAGAAGCAAGCAGAGAACATCAAAGAACCAACGGAGGATGAGAAGCAAACAAAGGCAGATGAGGCTAAGAAGCAAGTTGTGATGCCAAACAAAGGCACTGAGAAACTCAAAGAGAAGGACAACCAGCCACATAGCTCAAAGGAAGTAGCTCAGGGGCAGCAGCAAATAGGAAAAAGCATCACACCTCCACTGCCATATCCCCAGAGGTTTAACAAAGAGGTTAAAGACCAGCATTTTCACAAATTCCTTGAGATTTTTAAGAAGCTGGAAATCAATATTCCCTTGGCTGAAGCACTTGAGCAAATGCCTCTATATTCCAAGTTTCTGAAGGATCTTATCAACAAGAAAAGAAGCTGGGATGAGAAAGAAACCATAATGATTGCTGAGGAATGCAGGGCCTTGATTCAAAAGGGGCTTCCTCCCAAGCTTGAGGACCCAGGAAGCTTCCTGTTGCCTTGCACCATTGGGGAATTGACAATCACTAAAGCAATGTGCGATCTCGGAGCAAGTATTAACTTAATATCATCCTCCTTGGTGAAAAAGCTGCATATAGAGGAGGTCAAACCAGTACAAATGTCTCTGGAGCTGGTAGACAAGTCAATGGTATACCCCAGGGGTGTAATTGAAAATCTTTTGGTCAAGGTGGACAGTTTTATATACCCTGCTGATTTTGTGGTTCTAGAATCAAACAATGATGATGGTGACTCTGTTATACTGGGAAGGCCATTCTTGGCCACTGCTAGAGCTATCATAGACGTAGAGGAAGGGGAATTAACTCTTAGGATGCATGACCAGAGCATCACTCTGAAGGTGTTGCCAGAGGCACAATTTAGCAAGGAAAAGAAAGACTATATGAAAAATGACCAGGAAAGTCACAGCAACATCCCAATGCTAAGGATTGTGCAGACTGATGAAAAAGCCCAAGAGGATGTTAGAGTATTAGCCACTGAAAAGAGAGGTCCCCAAGGAAAACCTACGGCCAGAAAAGAAAGAACAACAAAAGGAAAGATGAAACGCAGAAACAAAGCAAAAAGGGGTTGGAAGAACAGAAAGATTCCAACAGAGGGGCTTTCCAAAGGTGACAAAGTGCAACTGATATATCAACAGCTGGGGGCAAATCAACAAACCGAGGATTACTACACTGTCAGCAACATACTATCATTAGAACATGCTGAAATTGAACACCAGAGAACAAAGAAGAGGATCACGGTCAGGGGAGACAAATTGAGGCCCTACAAGCACCAACCACCATAAAAGAAAGCCTCAATGTCAAGCTAGTGACAATAAAAGAGCGCTCCATGGGAGGCAACCCATACTTTAAGATTCATGTCATTTTAAATTCAATAAATTATGATCACTTGAGCATGAATTCTTTTCTCTTTTCATGAACATGTCCATTTACTGCATGTACTATTTTGAAACATATGCTAAGTTTGGTGTACCTTCAAGCACACTTAACCAATATTACAAAGGATTTTGTTTCACATGCTTAAAATGTTTTGATAGAGCATATGGCCGAACACTAAGTTTGGTGTCCACATAGCTTCATGAAAATTTGAAACTCATGCATCAATAATCATACATTTGTTATTTTCCAAAACCTTATAAATAGAAAAATTCTTATTCGGTAATGAAGGCATTAATTGTGATGTACCCTTTGACAAGAAACAAGTTTGGTGTTCATCAAACCTTGATGCACCGATTCAAGGATACAATTAATCCTTCATGAAAAAAAAAAGAGAAAAAGAAAGTGTAATGGAAACAATTCTTATGAACATTTAACGTTTGAACTTCACTAATTGGAGGAAGAGACTCATTTTCTTTGTACATTACCAAACATTAAGTTTGGTGTCCTCTAAAGAGAGTGTCACGGTTCAAATAAGATAAGAATTGATGGTTCACATAGTATTACTAAAAAGAACACTCTTGCTACGGTTGGATAAGACTAATGTATGTTGTCTTGTTGTGATGACTAGGAGGTCAAAGAATCTTCAATGAAAAAGACAAGACAAAGGAAAGTATAGCATAAGGACAAAATCCCATCACATGCTTCAAGAAAGAAATCTGCCACTCCTTGAGAATGATCACGGCAAAGGCAAGGGAAGGAGCAAACTTTGTCTTCATTCATCCATACATGCATGCCTTTGATCTCCATAAGTCTAATTGCATCCCAACCCTTCATTGCTCATTTAAAAGCATACCACCTTCAAGCCATGCACATGACCGAATCACTCCTCAACATAACAAGCTTTGTGCAACCTTTCTCTTACTTTAAACTCCAACCACTTAAACTTCTCTTCATAATTTCTTGTCATAGCAAATCCGGTCCTAATTTCTTTTTCCTCCAAACACACATCAAACTCTCCAACATTCTTCACATTCCCTCTCAACCAACCAAGTGATCATGGCATCCTCCTCAAGAACCAAACGACGAAAAGGAAAAGATCCAATAGTGGAGGAAGAAACACATGAATATGACCAACGGAGGTTCAAGTCTTGGTTTCATCAAATGCAAATTCAATGGATGAACGAGAAAAGAATCTATCCTGAAATTCCATTCATGTTGCCGGATGATGGATGTCAAGAAATGAAGAACAAAATCCGGAAGAGGAGATGGGAGGAACTTACATCACCAGCCACCCGAATTAATACCAATATCATAAGAGAGTTCTATGCAAATGTCCCAAGGCTTGACATGCGTGAGCCCCCAACGTACAAGAGCTATGTGCGGGGGGTGGAAGTAGACTTTAGCCCGGACGCAATCAAGAAAGTCTTGAAACTAAACTCAGTCCGCTTTGATGAACCGGGATACCAACAAAGATTGAATGAAGATCAGGATTATGAGGAGATTGCGAGAGACATTTGTTTTGAGAACTCAGAATGGGAAGGAGATAACAAGAACAGATACAAGTTCCTGAAGAGATGTAACCTCACTCCGGAAGCAAAAGGATGGTATGAGTTGATGAAAAGGTCAATTCTGGGCACAGTGAACACCTCAGAAGTTAACAGGGAGAGAGCCGTGATGCTGCATTGCATCATTGTGGGAGGAGAGATAAGAGTTCATGAAATCCTTGCAAGAGACATTCAAAAGCTAGCTGAAAAGAATTCGGCCGGATCTTGGTTGTACTATCCGAGCACCATTTGGAGGTTGTGTGCAAGGGCTAAGGTTCCAGGAAGAGGAGAATCCAATGTGGTTAAGCCAAGGCATGCCCATAACCATTGAACGGATGATGATGCCCCTTGAAGCACATCAAGGCCGAAGGCCACATGGAGGAAGGGAAGTAGAAGAACCAATGGAAGAAGATGAGCCACACATAGAAGAAGAGCCACAAGAGGAGGAGGAACAGCCACACTTTTTCCCACATGGCAATATGGATATGACTCAAATGCAAGAAGCAATAGGGAGATTGTCTCAACAGTACACGAGAATCCAAGAAAGGCAAGAGGAATACCATTCTCTGTACATGAAAAACCAACAAGCACAAGAAGAAAGGGAGCTAAGAATAATGAACAAACAAAATGAATTCGAGTCAAGATTTCTTGTGATGCAAGAAGAACATGCCTTTCAATCTCATGAATCTTTTGGGAAGTTGGAACAAATGCAAGCTGAAAATTTGAAGGCTCTTAAAGAGTTCACAACACTCCAAGATGCAAGGTATGAAGTACAAGCCGATTACAACATCAATAGCCAAATCAAACTGAACTATATTGGAGAACATTTGCACAACATGGATCCGGCATTCCCAACTTTTGATGAATTCTTCAAAATGAGAAGTGAGGTAGAAGTGAGCAGGGCTATGAGACTCGAAGATAGAGTGGATGAGGCTATGAATAAGGCTGGCTTTTGGCAAGATCAACAGGCACCAAACAAGGATGGTGGGAACACTAGCAGCCAAGTGTATGAAAGGAGAAAGAAAAGGCATGACAAATGAAAGGTGGACTTGCTCCTTGTTCATCACTACAAAGAAAAAAGCATGCATTCTATCTGTTCTAAGTTGTCTTTGCATTTCTAAGTAGTTCTTCTTAATTAAAAGCCTTTGCATTATGTTTGTTTCTTTTAAAATAAGTAGGCTAGTTTATGTGTGTGCTTGTGTGTTTATTTTCACTTGACAAGAAGCATGTGTTGTCCCCTGCATCTTTAAATTCAATAAAAGAAATGCTTGAATATGAAGTAAGATGGTTTCTGTTAGATAGAAGTAGAATAAAAGTAAGTGGTGGTATGTGTGTGATTGTATATTAGCTCACTTTTAATGAATAAAGAGCCAGGATATCTCCTTCTAAGTAAAGAGTGGCCTACTGTCTATGAATCTCAATTGAATTAAATTCCTTGGTTAGAAAGAAAAACAAAAAGAAAAAAAAAAAAGATAGCCAAAAAGTGGCAGAACAAAAGGAAACAACAAGAAACAAAGCTGGACACCAATAGCTTGAACTTTGAAATATATGCCTGTGATGTCCTTGTACTAGGATCTGCTTGGATTAGTAAGCTCTTAGGAGTGCCTCAACACTTGGTGACTTGGGTTAACTAATCCGGGATCATCAGCTGAAAGTCCACTATCAAGAGCAACCTAAACTACAAGGCATTTAGTAACCCAAAGAGGTGCTGGGCATCAATGTTTTAAGAAGGAATGTGAGCCAAGTGTCTATGGTGAATAATGTGTCAAGTATAAAGAAAAAAAAATGAACTTGCTACACATGACACTCAAATAAAGCTTATGAACAAAGTAATAGCCAAGGATAAAGGAATAATGAGAGGTCATAGCAATATGTCACTTGAAGCTTGAAGGAGACTTTCTAGGCCTAGGAGTCAATAAGAAGTGAGTATTTGCATATCCACACAAAACCCCATGAACTATCAATAATACTCTGCTAGCATGAACATCCTCTTCCATTTCATTCTTTCTTCTCAATAAATCTTTTCTTGCTTGGGGACAAGCAAGCTTTAAGTTTGGTGTTGTGATGACAAGTCATCCTAGCCTATTTTAACTAGTCTTTTTCTTTTGTTTTCATTAGAATTATGCACTTTCTTGAGCTACAAGCAAGCTAATTGAGTAGATTTTCATGTTTCCCTTGATTGAACCAACCATATATGAATTCATGCCATTTCATGAGGTTTTATGCTATATTTGTTGCATATTATGAAAGAATGAATATCTCATGATTTTGAGCATAGCTTTGATGAGTTTGGTTGATTAATGATAGGTGAAGAAAGCTTGGAGAAAGGTTGAAGCAAGAAGGAATGGCTAGGAGTGAAGAGAGGACAAGGGAATAAGTGAAATTGAACCAGGAAGCAAGAAGCTGGACCTAAAGTTAGCATCAAACTTTTGCACAAACTTTTGGTTGAAAAGTTAGCCCCAACGTTAGCCCCCTAACTTGGAGGCTAACGTTGGAACTTGAAAATTCTCCCCTGGGCTCCAAAAGTTTGCGCCAACGTTAGCCCCCTAACTTTGAGGCTAACGTTGGCACATGAATTTCTCCCCTGGGCACCAAAAGTTTGCGCCAACGTTAGCCCCCTAACTTTGAGGCTAACGTTGGCACATGAATTTCTCCCCTGGGCACCAACGTTTGCGCCAACGTTAGACCCCTAACTTGGAGGCTAACGTTGGCACATGAAAATTCAAGGAAGAGGAGCAAAAGTTTGCGCCAACGTTAGCCCCCTAACTTGGTGGCTAACGTTGGCGCCACTAGCACACAAGGCAAGGCCAACGTTAGGGTCAAAGTTAGACCCCTAACGTTGGCACCAACGTTCATACCAGCAAGTTTTGTGGGCTGCTATGAAAAGTTGGAGCCAAAGTTAGACCCCTAACTTTAGCTCCAACTTTTGGTCCAACTTTTGCAAAACTCAAACCCGGTTCAATTGGTTCACTTTGGTTCTTCTTCAAACTTCAAGAGCAATCAACCAAGGCCTCTTTCAACCCAATTCCACCAAGAGCAAAGGCCCAACTCAAGGCTTGAAGATCATTGGAAGAAAGTGTATAAATAGGATAGAATTCAAGTTCTTCGGGGAGCTTTCCTTTTGGAATTTTCATAATAGTTTTCGGAGAGCTTTTGTTATTGAGTGAACTTTAATTTCTTTGTCTTGGGGAAGGAGAATTCACTTCTCTTCCTCTTAGTTTTATTGCTTTCAATTTCAATTACACTTGTCTTGGATCTTGGGTTGGAGATTTGAAGAAATTCTGTTTCAATCTCATCCTTGGATCTCTCTGTTTATTTACTGCTTAATTGAATTTCCGTTTCTGTTACTTGCTTCTCATCTACCTTCCTTGCAATTTACAATTTCCTTTGCAATTGTTCTTTTTGGATCTAGGAAGGCATTGAGATCTAGACTTAGTTCTCTAGTCTCTAGGTCCTGAGATCCAAATCTCCAATTTACATTCTGTTTCTTGCTTTCCATGTTCATTTACTTTTCTGCTATAAGATCCGATCCAATCCCAATTCCCTTTTACTCTTCTGTATAATGCAATTCAACTTTTCCTTGTTTAAATTCTGCAAATCCAATCCCCAATCCCCTTTACATTTCAAGCCATTTATATTTCTTGCATTTTAAGATTTCGCAATTTACATTTCTTGCAATTTAAGTTTCCGCAAATTTATGTTACTTGCACTTTAAGATTCAGCAATTTATTTCATGTTCTCTTTAATTCCATGCAATTTAAATTCTGCAAATCACAAATCTCTCAACCAAATCTTGATTCGCTTGACTAAATCAACCACTAAACTAAAATTGCTCAATCCTTCAATCCCTGTGGGATCGACCTCACTCCCGTGAGTTTTTATTACTTGATGCGACCCGGTGCACTTGCCGGTTAGATTTGTGTGTTTTGGGAGAAATTTATTTTCCTCCAAAATATCTCATCAGGGACCTCTCCAAATTAATTCAAGAAGAAATTCCAAGGGATGAAGCCAACAAGATTCGAACCAAGGACCAAGGAGAAGCAAGGAACTCACCTTGCAAGGAAATTCAAGAAGAAATAGCCAAAATGCAACCTCCATGGTTCGAACTTGGAACCACACGCTACTCCTTGCAAGGGAATTCAAGAATAAATAGCTAGAATGCTTCCTCCAGGATTTGAACTTGGGAACTCCTTGAAACATAAGGAAGGAGTGCCACCAAGTTTGGAAGAAAAATTAAGGAAAAATAGCTTAAATGCTTGGGCCAAGGTTCGAACAAGGGAACTCCATGAGAAGCAAGGGAGGAGCGTCCATCTCTTCCAAAGAAAATTAGCCTCCACTTCCTCCACCAGGATTCGAACCTAGGACATTGAGGCCATAAGCAAGGCACTGCACAAGGAAGCTCAGTTGGTTTTTCCAACAGAGCATTGCCTCTCCCCCAAGCCTCCACACTTGACACGGGCAGCACACTTGAGTGCTCAGTTGGTTTTTCCAACTGAGCTTGTCCCTGGGAGGTGAAATATTGGGCTGAAAATTGAATTAAAACTCCAACTTAATTCATTTCTTCACCAAATCAAAAGCCCATCCAAATTCCAAAATCCAAGAATAGAAAGTGTATAAATAGGAGTTAGTTTGATGTAATTAGAACCTTTTTGCTACCTCTACTTTTTACTTTTAATTTTTTCTTTTAATTGTCATTTTCATTTTTGAGCTTTTTACTTTGAATCTGAATTTCTGAGAACTTGGAAGGAGAATTGATCTCTCTTCTTCTTGGTTCTTGCTTGAGCACTCTTTTATTTTTTTCTTGCTTTGGATCTTGGGTGGAGAATTGAAGAACTTCTGTTTCAATCTCACCTTAAATCTTGTTTAATTTTTCTGCACAATTGAATTTCACTTTCTGTTTACTTTACTGCTTCATTTTTTAATCTTTCTGCAATTTATAATAAACTAGTCACTAGGGTTTACAGAAGTAAGTAATTGATGCATAAATCCACTTCCGGAGCCCACTTGGTGTGTGCTTGGGCTGAGCTTGTGTGTTGCACGTGTAGAGGCCATTTGTGGAGTTGAACGCCAGGTTTTGATCCATTTCTGGCGTTCAACTCTGGTTTTGGATCCTTTTCTGCCGCTGGACGCCAGAATTGGGCAGAGAGCTGGCGTTGAACGCCAGTTTGCGTCGTCCATTCTTGGCTAAAGTATGGACTATTATATATTGCTGGAAATCCCTGGATGTCTACTTTTCAACGCAATTGGAAGCGCGCCATTTCGAGTTTAGTAGCTCCAGAAAATCCACTTTGAGTGTAGGGAGGTCAGAATCCAACAGCATCAGCAGTCCTTCTTCAACCTCTGAATCTGATTTTTGCTCAAGTCCCTCAATTTCAGCCAGAAAATACCTGAAATCACAGAAAAACACACAAACTCATAGTAAAGTCCAGAAATGTGAATTTAACATAAAAACTAATGAAAACATCCCTAAAAGTAACTAGATCCTACTAAAAACATACTAAAAACAATGCCAAAAAGCGTATAAATTATCCGCTCATCAACAGTCAAGTAAGAAAAGATATAAATTGAAATTTTTCTCGAAGAGAATCTGAAACAAATACTCAAGAAGGAAATTACAAGAAATGGTATGTTGCACCGAAATAAATCAGAGTTCAGAGCAAGGAGCATAGAGTTTGTAAGGTGAGGATAAATGTTTCAAAAGATTCAAACAACAACCAGATACAGAGTCAAGCAAGGACATGCATGAATGATAATACAAGATTAGCAAGAAAGATCAGAATTAATAGAGAAAGAGATAACACTAAGCACGAATAAAGAGCATACGTCGAAACGAAACTAATCTCTAGAACTTAGTTTCTAACGTTCCCCAAAACCTCGTGATTCGCATGACCTAACACTGCTATTTCGTCTATGATAACCCATTAGTGTTCCCATATACATAAATCATTAGTATTAAGTTGGCCAAACTTGATACCATGAGGTATGCAATGGTAAACTAATAGCATTAATCATCAGACAGTCATGGATATAAAACATAAACTCTTGTCATCAGAACAAGCTATAAAGCATGACAGACACTCAGAGTATGCAATGAAGCATAGTCAGTCCACTTCCAAGGCTCTATAGGAAAGACTGCTCTGATACCATATTGTAACGTCCCGTCCGGCAAAATACCTTGCTTAAGTCAGGGTATTTCCACTAGAAAGAACATTACGTAACCTTCTCTAGTATTGACTACTTAATTATCGAGCCTTTGTATCGAGTTCGCGTTTCAGTTTTAAGAAAATTCCAGAAAATTTTGTTTTTTTTATTCATTAAAGTCATAATTCAAACATTCACAAATAATAATAATCACATAAATATTATTGATAATAATTCTTATATAAAAGAGACCAAAAAAAACTCAAACACAATATACTAAACCTACCCCTCTATGTAAAATAAAATCTCAAAGGACAATAGTGAGGGGACTCTATGAAAGCAATTAAAACCATAAAGAAAGCCTACTGATCTCTCGCAGCTTCAAATTGCATCTTCAAACCTGTCGCTGAAAGGGTGAAAAATTTGGGGGTGAGAACCAAACCACATGTTCTCAGTAGAGGTCGAGAATGCCGTGAAAGTAAAGAATAAAGCACAAATAGTTAACTGCATTCATAGACATCTAAAAGGAAACTAACTTTCTTTAAAGGCATTAGTTAATTACTCAATATTCTAAATCCATATTTTTCTTGTAAAACTTTTAAAAGTTTCCTAGACTGTATGAATGACCAACCTGTCCCAGTCATAGGTTCATTAAGTCTATGCTGAACCAGTTTGATTTTTCATACCTTACTAGACCATAACATAAAAGAAGTTACCTACGCGGTATAAATGATCATCCTGCTCCAAGCATAGGTTCATTAAGTCTATGCTGAATCAGTCAGATACTTTATACAAAACTAGACCTCAAACGTACCAGTCACGGCCTTAGGCGCAAACAACTCAATCAACACCCAATTTACCACAATCCAGCCAATCAGTTACAAACACAAGTAATGAGGTTCAAACACAATCAAGAGCAATTACATCAAGTATAGCAACTAGCAGTTAAACAGAATTATTCACTTAGGCAAACCAATTACAATATACACACCCAAACAATGTCACATAGATGTATATGATGCATGCCTGTCCTACTGGCCATGAGCTCACGCATCGGTTATGTTGCCAGACCCGATTCGGATAAGCGGGATTAGACCACCATCCTTATCCGTAGGTTCCATAGACAAGCGGGAATTAAACCACCATCCTTGCCCGGAACACGCAAGCGGGATTAAACCACCGTCCTTGCCTCCACAGTAAGCGGGATTAAACCACCATCCTTACTGGGTACATAAAATAATACGCAAGTGGGATCACACCACCGTCCTTGCTGAACAATTTATCAATACGTGAGCGGGATAAAACCACCGTCCTCACTGCAGGCGGGACAAAACCACCATCCCTGCATAATGGTTTACGCACTGAGCAAGCGGGACTAGACCCACGCCCCTACCAACAATCTCATAAACCAAATATTCTTTTCTCAAAAGAACCATTGAAGTTATTATCATTAAATAAGCCTTAAATATTTATTTTGATCAAGTCCTTATATTTTTTTATAAAATTTGGACATAATCTCCTTTAAAAATAGGACTTATCCACCCTTACGGGTTCCTTCTTTCTCAACAATTCATCAGCCTCTTTCAGCATTTGCCACAGCAATATATTCTCAAAAACATTTGATAATAGAAAATCTATTTCTTAAATTCCATATCCAAAATAATTACCAACACAACTTGGCAGCCTGATTTCCATTTTGTTTTTAAAATATCAAATGAATTCGGAATTACGCAAACTTTAAATCCATGCGACCGTCTCGGATTAAACTTTCTATTAAATCAAAAATCATAATTTTTCGTTGTCTCTAGCTTCGGGAATATAAGCAAAACCGTGACTGTTCTGCAGTATTTTAAATCCAAAAGACAGCAGCACCATACAACATTTGAAATTTCATATAAAATCCAAATTAAATCCAACCACCTTCAAAATTAATGTGGTTAAACATAACTCATCCAAATTTCTTTCTAAATTAGTTCCATTGTCATACCATTTTTAATGAAGGAGTTACGTAGCTTGGAAGTTAGGTAATCCTCTGCAGAAATCTGTTTTACAAATCATTGAACACAACCTCTTCCAAGTCCCATAACTCACTTATTAAAACATGAAAAACCCTGAAATTTGAATCATATATACTAAACATACTCAAATTTCACCTCCAATTAGTTGCATCTCAATATCACTCCAGAGTTAAAAATTATAAAACCTCAAAGTTACTGACTTAGAAAACAAAGCCTGACTTTTACTGCATAAAACATCTTTCTTTGAAAATCCAAATATTTAAAACCACAACTCTAACAATTCTAAATTTTTATGAAATTAAATTAATAGGACCAAAGTTTCATTTAAAATTGGTTCCATTTCAAAATTCCAACTGCAGAATTTCCAATAGAGGAATCAAGTTGCTGCTGCGTTAAACATTCTGCAGAAAAACCAGTTTTGACATCCGTGATTCAAAAATTCACCATAAATCATAAACTTAGTGAAAAAGTCTCAAATTCAGCAGTCCAGTTCCCTATATCCCCAAGCTCAATCCAGACTTGGTCCCACGCAATTCCGATAATCACAGAAATAGTTATAGTTTTTCAAAGTTTCCGGCTTCCTTTAAAAATAATGCAGAAAATCAAGTTTTACATTTTAACTTTGAAAAATCATAACTAGTTCTATAGTTAATTCAAACTTCTCAAAATTGAGTCCCAACAACAACTTTTACTATACTTTACTCAGCCTTTGCTCTTATATAATTTCGATTATCGTTGAATAACGGATTCACTTCCAAAGTCACCTTTTAATTTCAAAAATCAGTTTTTCAGCAATCTATTTAGTATTCAAAATCCAACCCTTCAAAACCCCTCAAAACCAATTCCAAATCAACCACCAACCAAGTTCATTAACATTACAATATACCAGATAACCACTCAACGGCAACAAATCCAACATAACCCATTAAAATTCAGAAATTCTCAACAATTAGTCATCAAGCAATTCCCAATCCACATAATCAATGAATATCACTAATCAACAATTCCAAATAACAATCTCAACCATTCCAATCACAATTTCAGCCACAATTCAATATTCACATAGTCAATCAATTACTCACAGATATTAAATCTATTTGCAGTTATTCAATAAACCTTGTAGGCATTCCTAAATTAAAATCATTTTAAACCCCCTACCTCAAAGTGTCGAAATCCATAGAAATTGGAAATGCTGCACTCATGAACAACAACCTTAATAGCAGCCATATCATCTCAAAGTAGTAGCAGCAACAGTTTGGCATCTCCGATCAACGGCAGCAGCATTATTTCCGATTCATTCTTCACTCTCGCAGTAGTAACCACGGTGGCAACAAAATAGAGTTCAAATTCAATGGAGTCGGAAATGGAAATGAGTTCAATAAAATTGGAACTACAGATAGCTTACAATGAATTATCGGAGCAGCAACAATAGGATTTCCGGGAAGCTCCAGTGGTGGTGGAAAGCTTCAGCATCAGCCAAACAGCAGCAGTAACAATTCAGAGTAGAGCCAGAACAGGGTCACGCCAACAATAACAGTTCCAGCAGCGGCGATTGCATCTTCTCAGATTCCAGAAACCAGAGGCAGAAGCAGAACTAGCTAGCTTCTCCATTCGGTCCTCCAGCGATGATGTCCGGTGATGCAACGGCTCGGCGACGGCGACGGCTACGAAGGGCACGAACGGCGACACTGGAATGACGGCGACGGAACCCTCGCAGTGGTGGTTGTGGGCTGGTGGCGACGGCGGCGTGGAGCATAGCTCCTCTCCTTGGTGGCAACCCTGACCCGCGCTCGTTCTCTCTCTCTGCTGGCCCCTCAACGACGATGGCGGGCGAGCTCCAGGGCAACGGTGGTGACGGCGGGACAAGACGCGACGGCAGCTTCTCGATGGTGGCGAGCTCGCAGCAACGGCGACCATGGAGACGCGACGGGACGAGGTTGAACGCCGACGCTGCAGTTCACGAGGATGACGACGATGGTGGCACGGGCTCCTTGCGGCGGCAGTCCGGCGGTCATGGTGGCGCGGTGGTGCACGAAATTGTGATGTCCAGGCTCAAACAATCCCTGGCAACATGAGCAACTTGGTACGCGTAATCGTGATTACACTTTAATTCTGTAAAATTCATGGCTCTTTCTTTTCCTGGCAATGGCGCCAAGAACATGGTGCCAATACCATGGTTCACAACTTCGATACAACTAACCAGCAAGTGCACTGGGTCGTCCAAGTAATACCTTACGTGAGTAAGGGTCGAATCCCACGGAGATTGTTGGTATGAAGCAAGCTATGGTCGCCTTGCAAATCTCAGTTAGGCAGATATAAATTGATAATGATGTTTTCGAATACTAAATAATAGAATAGGGATAGAAATACTTATGTAATTCATTGGTGAGAGTTTCAGATAAGCGAATAGAGATACTTTCGTTCCTCTGAACCTCTGCTTTCCTGCTATCTTCATCCAATCAGTCTTACTCCTTTCCATAGCTGGCTTTATGCAAGGGCATCACCGTTGTCAGTGGCTACATCCCCTCCTCTCAGTGAATAATATGCTCACGCACCCTGTCACGGCACGACTATTCATCTGTCGGTTCTCGATCATGCTGGAATAGGATTCACCCTCCTTTTGCGTCTGTCACTAACGCCCAACAATCGCGAGTTTGAAGCTCGTCACAGTCATTCAATCATTGAATCCTACTCGGAATACCACAGACAAGGTTTAGACTTTCCGGATTCTCTTGAATGCCGCCATCATTCTAGCTTACGCCACGAAGATTCTGGTTAGGAGATCTAAGAGATATTCATTCTAGCTTATTTCATGTAGAACAGAAGTGTTTGTCAGGCACGCGTTTATAGGGGAGAAGGATGATGAGCGTCACACATAATCATCACCTTCATCACGTTCTTGGGTGCGAATGGATATCTTAGAAGCGAAATAAGATGAATTGAATAGAAAACAGAAGTACTTTGCATTAATCTTTGAGGAACAGCAGAGCTCCACACCTTAATCTATGGAGTGTAGAAACTCTACCGTTGAAAATACATAAGTGAAAGGTCCAGGCATGGCCGAGATGGCCAGCCCCCTAAAACATGATCAATAGTCTCCTAAGATGAACTATGGAATAAAACTGAGACCAAAGATGCCTAATACAATAGTAAAAGGTCCTATTTATAATAAACTAGCTACTAGGGTTTACATGAGTAAGTAATTGATGCATAAATCCACTTCCTGGGCCCACTTGGTGTGTGTTTGGGCTGAGCCTGAGTGTTGCACGTGCAGAGGCCATTTGTGGAGTTGAACGCCAGCTTCTGTGCCAGTTTGGGCGTTCAACTCTGGTTTTGGATCCTTTTCTGGCGCTGGACGCCAGATTTGTGTAGAAAGCTGGCGTTAAACGCCAGTTTACGTCATCTATTCTTGGCCAAAGTATGGACTATTATATATTGCTGGAAAGACCTGGATGTCTACTTTCCAATGCAATTAAAAGCGCTTCATTTCGAGTTCTGTAGCTCTAGAAAATCCACTTTGAGTGCAGGGAGGTCAGAATCCAACAGCATCAGCAGTCCTTCTTCAACCTCTGAATCTGATTTTTGCTCAAGTCCCTCAATTTCAGCCAGAAAATACCTGAAATCACAGAAAAACACACAAACTCATACTAAAGTCCAGAAATGTTAATTTAACATAAAAACTAATGAAAACATCCCTAAAAGTAACTAGATCCTACTAAAAACATACTAAAAATAATGCCAAAAAGCGTATAAATTATCCGCTCATCACAACACCAAACTTAAATTGTTGCTTGTCCCCTAGCAACTGAAAATCAAATAGGATAAAAAGAAGAGAATATACTATAAATTCCAAACTATCAGTGAAACAGAGCTTCAATCATATGAGCGGGACTTATAGCTTTTTGCCTCTTGAATAGTTTTGGCATCTCACTTTATCCATTGAAGTTTAGAATGATTGGCATCTGTAGGAACTTCAGATTTCGAATAGTGTTATTGACTCTCCTAGTTCAGTATGATGATTCTTGAACACAGCTTCTTTATGAGTCTTGGCCGTGGCCCTAAGCACTTTGTTTTCCAGTATTACCACCGGATACATAAATGCCACAGACACATAATTGGGTGAACCTTTTCAGATTGTGACTCAGCTTTGCTAAAGTCCCCAATTAGAGGTGTCCAGGGTTCTTAAGCACACTCTTTTTTTGCTTTGGACCTTGACTTTAACCGCTCAGTCTCAAGTTTTCACTTGACACCTACACGCCACAAGCACATGGTTAGGGACAGCTTGGTTTAGCCGCTTAGACCAGGATTTTATTCCTTTAGGCCCTCCTATCCACTGATGCTCAAAGCCTTGGGATCCTTTTTATTTGCCCTTGCCTTTTGGTTTTAAGGGTTATTGGCTTTTTGATGCGCATAATCTAGTTATGCTACGATTTAGGAAATTGCACGATCGGCAAAATTCCTTCCGGCAAGTGCACCGGTTATCGTCAAGTAAAAACTCACAATAGAGTGAGGTCGAATCCCACAAGGATTGGTTGAGTGAGCAATTCGGATTAGAAGTGTGTTCTAGTTGAGCGGAATCAAGATTGAGATGAGTATTGTGGTATGTAAAATTGGCGGGGAAAAGTAAATGACAAGGAATTGAAATGGCGGAATCTTAAATTGCATGAATTAAAGAGCAGAAACTAATTTGCTGAAATTAAAAGGGAATGGGGGTGATTGCATGAATTGAGTTGCAGAATGTAAAGAGAAAGTGGAAATCAGAAATGGGGAATTCATTGGGTTTAGGAGATATTGAAATCTCCGAATCAAAACATGTATATCTCTTCTTCAATCAATGCATTCATTGAATTTTGCTTGGCAATCTTATATGATTGGATCCCAATCCCTTGGCTCACCAATTCTCTCTAAAAACAAACAAATTCCCAATCCCTTGGTTTAAATGTTCATAAGAAGAGATGATGCTTGATCACTGATTATACCACACAATTTCATGAACCACAATTTGGTAGGATTACATGTCACAATATCCATCCAAACCCCAATCCAATTCACTGTGAGAAAGCTTCTCTAGCATGAATCCTCCATTCCTTTCCCAAGGCTCCGAAGGATTCCAAGTATGGGTAGTTTCTTTCCCAAGACAACTACTCAATGGAATTAGATCGAGAAGCTTTCTAACAAAATTCAAGAGAAAAGATTGGAGAAGAAGATAAACTATTATTGATTCATTGAATTACAATAGAGCTCCCTAACCCAATGAAAGGGGGTTTAGTGAATCATAGCTCTGAATTCAATTACAAAGAAAAGGAAAACTAGCTAAAAGTGAAAGTAAAAGTCCCCTCCAACTTAACTTCTATCCTATTTATACACTTTCTTTATTGAGCTTCAGTTGTGCTTCTTGGGCTTTGAGGCCTCTCCTTGCTTTCCTTTTGCCTTGGGTTTATGATCCATAATCTTGATGAGGTTGTTGATCCAAATCCTGTAACATTTATTGAGCCAACTTAGTGATAATCAAATAATGACACATGACTCAATAAATTGAGATTTCAAACTCATCAATCCTTCAGGCCCAATCCCATAAACCATGATATTCAATTGGGTTTCATACCAAAGTAAGTTTAAGTTAATCTTTGTGCTCAAAGACTAACTTAAATCACAATATTTTTGGCCCAGAAACCTTTTCCAAGAGTGGCGTTTAAGTTGTAGTTTAAGCTTAAACTGCAGCTTAAACGCCAGACACTTCCAGTGAGGCCTTTTGTAGAAGCACGTTTAAGCTTCAGTTTAAGGTTAAACTGAAGCTTAAACGTGGAAATGGAAGAAGGTAGCCCTGGAGAGTCATGTAGTCGAACACGTTTAAGCTTCAGTTTAAGGTTAAACTGAAGCTTAAACGTGGAGATAGGAAGGGCAGCCCTGGAGGTCGAACACGTTTAACCTCCAGTTTGAGGTCAAACTGGAGGTTAAACGTGGAAAAGGGTGGAGGCATACTGGAGGTCGAACACGTTTAACCTCCAGTTTGAGGTCAAACTGGAGGTTAAACGTGGAAAAGGGTGGAGGCATACTGGAGGTCGAACACGTTTAACCTCCAATTTGAGGTCAAACTGGAGGTTAAACGTGGAAGCTTAGAATGGTAGCCCTGGAGGTGTCGAACACGTTTAACCTCCAGTTTGAGGTCAAACTGGAGGTTAAACGTGGAAATGGAGAGAGCAACCCTGGAGTAGAAAAGCTGTCGAACACGTCTAAGCTCCAGTTTGAGGTCAAACTGGAGCTTAAACGTGGAATGGCTCCCTGGTACTCTTCCTGGTTCTGGCGTTTAACCTCCAGTTTGAGGTCAAACTGGAGGTTAAACGTGGAACTCCTCCCTGGGTGGCATACTCATTCTGGCGTTTAACCTCCAGTTTGAGGTCAAACTAGAGGTTAAACGTGAAATGCTTCTTTAGTGAGGCTTTTCAAACTGGAGGTTAAACTTCAATTCCAGCATTTCTTATCCTTCATGATTTTTGGCGTTTAAGCTCTAGTTTAGGCTTAAACTGGAACTTAAACTCCACATGTGATATTCAAGCTTCCTTTATTGATTTTGTTGCTTCCTTGCCTAGCCTCTTCTTCCCTGAAATCATCCAAACAATTGCATCAAAGTCTTGCAAAATTTCATGAGAAATCTTCCATTCATAGCATTTAAGTATTATAACTAAAACTCATGGAATATGCATCAAAATCATGTTGTTTGGATGGTTCATTGCTTTGTTCTTCATTTAACCATTTTTGGTTACTTTAAGCTCAAGAAAATGCATAAAACAACTAAAACTAACAGAAAAATGCTAGTGAAACTAGCCTATGATGCCTTGGCATCACAACACCAAACTTAATACTTGCTTGTCCCTAAGCAAGTCTTGAGTTATTTGAGAAGAAAGTATGAAACAGAAAGCAATTACATTGGCTATATTAGCAAGCATTTGAAGTTCATCAGAAGGGTTTTATGCAGAAAGTTGCAGCATCACTTTTTCATACTTATCAGGTAGGATTATCACTTTTTCATTGCATCCATCAAACATTGCTATGGCCTCTTGTTATTCTTATGTCTTTGGCACTTTTCTCTTCTTTGTTTTTCTCTTCTTTTTCTTAGAGCTTCTTTTGCTCCTTGTTTGCTTAGTGTCATGTGTTGCACAAGCCTTTGGCATTTTATTTTTCTTATCAGTGCACTACACATATCCACTTTAGGCATTTTGGTTCACATTTCTTCTTGAGACATTGGTGCCCAGCACCTCTTTGTGTGACTAAATGTTTTGTATTTAGGTTGCTCTTGATAATGGACTTTTGGTTGATAATCCCGGGTTAGTTAACCCAAGTTACCAAGTGTTGAAACACTCCTCAGAACCTATTCATCCAAGCATATCCTTAATACATAAACACCACAGGCATTTGTCTCAGAAGTTCAAACCATTGGTACCTAGCTTATTTTCTCAATTTTTTTGCTTTTTGGTTGCCTTTTTCCGTGGCTTTTTTTTTTTTTCTTTTTCTTTCTTTTTCATGGCCAAAGACATTTATTCATCAAGATCCATAGACAATTTTCACTTTCTACATAAAAATGATAATTCTACACTCTAATTTTAGTGATCTGACTAAACAATCAAGCATGCATACCACCACTTAATTCTACCTGATTTGTCACTACTTTAGCCAAGTTACTTTTGTTCAAACTTTTCTTTTATTTTTGGAAACAGAACAAGCATGGCACGCACTTGTTTAAGAAGGTGAAGTTATATCCAAACATCTAGGCATTCACTTTATTCAAAGCAATTAACAAACAGACATACTAAAAAAAAACTACACCTTCCAGAAAGATTCAACATTTACAGTTTAAACCAGAACACGCATGCTTTTGTTTGCCCTTTTTAAAGAATTATCAAGGAACAATACCACCTTGTGAAACTCCTTGTTTTCTCTTTGTTGTCAGGAAACAATTTGATTTCTCCTTCTTCTTCCTAAATGTTGCTTCATGCTTTAAAGTTCTTGTTTCCTTTCCTGCAAAGAGTAATGAAGTTGCTTGCTTCTCAAGCACTTGAGTGGTTAGCTCAACTATGTGTGGGTAAGTATCGGATTCTTAGGTTGGTGTGTGAACACCAAACTTAATCTCCCACTTACTTCTCTGTTCTTTTGAATCCTTGAGTTATCTTGAAATGATGTTGCTACTAAGGGTTTTAAGCATTTCTGTGACTGCTTAGAATAGTTGTTCCTTTCATATAATTCAAAGGTTGTTGTGTTCAGTTGATCTTTATGGTGGAACACCAAACTTAGAGTCACACATTCCCCTTTGAATTATTGATCCATGAATTCATTGTTTGGTGTGAAACACCAAACTTAATTCTTTGCAATGCACAGAAACTACTTCACCCTTTTTATTAAAACAAATAAAGAAACAGCAACAAGGTATTACCTTAGGTTGGGTTGCCTCCCAACAAGCGCTTCTTTAACGTCATTAGCTTGACGGTCAGCTTCCTCAGTTGAGGTGATATTTAACTTTGTCCTTCTCCTCCACATCTCCCAAGTAATGTTTGAGTCTTTGACCGTTAACAATGAAGGTTCGTTGTGACTTTTCTTCCATGATTTCTACTTGTCCATAATTGGAGACCTTGGTGACAAGGAATGGTCCAGACCACCTTGATTTTAGCTTCCCTAGAAATAGCTTCAGCCTAGAATTGTATAGCAATACTTTTTGCCCTTCTTCAAATTTCCTTGGGGCTATGTTGCTGTCATGCTTCTTCTTTGCTCTTTCTTTGTAAATTTTGGCATTCTCATAAGCTTCCGCTCTGAATTCTTCCAACTCTTGAATTTGCAACATCCTTCTTTCTCCAGCGGCTTTGTTGTCCAAGTTCAGAAGTTTCAAGGCCCAGTATGCCTTGTGTTCCAACTCCAGTGGCAGATGGCAAGCTTTTCCATATACTAGTTGGTAAGGAGACATTCCAATTGGTGTTTTGAAAGCTGTCCTGTATGCCCAAAGAGCATCATCTAGCTTAATCGACCAGTCCTTCCTTGAAGTTCCCACAGTCTTTTCCAGGATCCTTTTGAGTTCTCTGTTAGATATTTCGGCTTGCCCACTTGTCTGTGGATGGTATGGTGTGGCTACCCTGTGTTTGACTCCATATTTTAGGAGCAATGCCTCTAATGGTTTGTTGCAGAAGTGGCTTCCTCCATCACTGATGATTGCTCTTGGAACCCCAAAACGGCAAAAAATGTGTTTTCTGAGGAAGTTCATGACTACCTTATTATCATTGGTTGGAGTTGCTATTGCTTCAACCCATTTGGAGACATAGTCTACTGCCACAAGAATGTAATTATTTGAGTATGAGGAGGGAAATGGTCCCATGAAATCTATCCCCCATACATCAAACAATTCAAGTTCCAGAATGAATTGTTGTGGCATTTCATTTCTTCTTGGCAGGTTCCCAGCTTTCTGGCATTCATGGCAGTGCTTCACTAATTCTTTTGCATCTTTGAAGATAGTGGGCCAATAAAAACCACACTGCAACACCTTAGCTGCTGTTCTTTCTCCTGCAAAGTGCCCTCCATAAGTAGAGCCATGGCAGTCCCATAAAACTTCCCTTCCTTCTTCCTCGGATATGCATCTTCTGAGTATGCCATCGGAACATTTTTTGAACAAGTATGGTTCGTCCCAGATGAAGTATTTGGCATCATTTACCAATTTCTTCCTTTGATGTTTGTTAAATTCCAAAGGTAAACTCCCAGTGGCCTTGAAGTTTGCTATGTCTGCAAACCAGGGTGCTTTGTGAATTACCATGAGTTGTTCATCAGGAAAGCACTCATTTATATGTGTGCTTCGTGTGCTTCCTTCTTCACATGGTATCCTTGATAAATGATCTGCCACCTTGTTCTCTACACCCTTCTTGTCTTTGATTTCAATGTCAAATTCCTGCAACAAAAGAACCCATCTAATAAGTCTTGGTTTAGATTCTTGTTTAGCAAGTAAATATTTTAAAGCTGAATGATCAGTGAAGACAATGACTTTAGATCCAATGAGATAAGATCTAAATTTGTCAAATGCAAAGACTATTGCCAAGAGTTCTTTTTCAGTGGTTGTGTAATTCCTTTGGTTAGCATTCAAGACTTTACTGGCATAATAAATCACATGTACCAAATTGTCTTTCCTTTGTCCTAACACTGCCCCAATAGCAAGGTCTGATGCATCACACATCAGTTCAAAAGGTAAGTTCCAATCAGGTGGGGCAATGATAGGTGCAGAGGAAAGTTTTTGCTTCAAAAGTTCATAGGCTAGCATGCAATTTTTATCAAATACAAAGGGTGTATCAGAGACAAGCAAGTTACTCAAAGGTTTGGCTATTTTAGAAAAGTCTCTAATAAACCTTCTGTAAAAACCAGCGTGTCCCAAAAAACTCCTAACTGCCTTGACATTACTTGGTGGAGGTGGTTTTTCAATGATTTCCATCTTATCTCTGTCCACCTCCATGCCTCTATTAGAGATTTTGTGGCCAAGGACTATTCCTTCTGTGACCATGAAATGACACTTTTCCCAGTTTAATACTAGGTTAGTCTCTTGGCACCTCTTAAGCACCAAGGCAAGGTGGTGTAGGCAGCTGGGAAAAGAATCCCCAAACACAGAAAAATCGTCCATGAAGACCTCAATAAATTTTTCAATCATGTCTGAAAAGATGGACAACATGCATCTTTGGAAAGTGGCAGGTGCATTGCACAATCCAAAGGGCATGCGTCTATAAGCAAAAACTCCATATGGACAAACAAATGATGTTTTCTCTTGATCACTCGGATCAACTACTATTTGGTTGTATCCTGAATATCCATCCAAGAAGCAATAGTAAGCATGTCCGGCAAGCCTTTCAAGCATCTGATCCATGAATGGGAGTGGGAAATGATCCTTTCTGGTGGCTTCATTGAGCTTCCTGTAGTCTATGCACATCCTCCACCCAGTGACGGTTCTTGTGGGTATGAGTTCGTTCTTCTCATTTGGTACCACAGTTATGCCACCTTTCTTAGGAACTACATGGATGGGACTAACCCATGGGCTATCAGAAATGGGGTAGATTACCCCTGCCTGCCATAACTTCCTGACTTCCTTTTGTACCACTTCTTTCATGACGGGATTCAATCTTCTCTGAGCTTGAATGGAGGGTCTAGCATCCTCTTCTAACAAGATTTTATGCATGCATATGGATGAACTTATCCCCTTCAAATCAGCTAGGGTCCATCCAATGGCATCTTGATGAGTTTGCAGCACCTTGATCAATTCTTCTTCCTGTTCTTGGCTCAGGGCAGAGCTAATGATAACAGGGTGACTCTCATCACTACCCAAGTATGCATACTTGAGATTAGGGGGCAAGGCTTTGAGCTCAGGTTTTGGTGCTTCCTTTTCTTCTTTCACTCTCTCTGGCATGCTTAGCATGGTTGTGTCAGCACCCTTGATATCACTAACTTCAATATCCTTGGTGAACTCCTCCTCTGCCAATTCCTTTATTGTTTCCTCAAAAGTTTCTTGTACTGCAATGTCCACTACATCAACCCTCATGCATTCCCTTAGTGATTCTGATGGATAGCTCATTGCCTTGAATACATTAAACACCAATTTCTCATCATGTAGTCTAAGAGTGAGTTCACCCTTTTGTACATCTATGATGGCTCCAGCAGTAGCTAGGAAGGGTCTTCCCAGAATTATTGAAACTTTGGCTTCTTCCTCCATATCTAACACCACAAAATCAGCAGGAAATATAAATTCTCCCACTTTCACCAACAAATCCTCAACTATCCCATGAGGGAATTTAAAAGTTCGATCTGCCAATTGGAGGGCCATTCTTGTTGGTTTGGCTTCCTCAATCTTCATTCTTCTCATCATTGTTAGCGACATCAAATTGATGCTGGCCCCTAAATCACACAAGGCCTTCTCCACCATGACTTCTCCTATAATGCAGGGGATTTGGAAACTGCCTGGGTCCTTTAATTTCTGAGGCAATTTGTGCTGAATGATGGCACTGCATTCTTCAGTTAACAACACAGTTTCCTCATTTCTCCAGCTTCTCTTCTTGGTCATTAATTCTTTTAAGAATTTTGCATAGAGTGGCATTTGCTCTATTGCCTCAGCAAAGGGAATGTTGATTTGAAGCTTCTTGAAAATCTCCAAGAACCTGGAGAATTGGCCATCCTTTTCACTTTTCATCAAACGTTGAGGATAAGGTGCTTTAGGTGTGTAAGGCTTCAGGACCTCTTTTTCTTTTTCTTTTGTTGCAAACGGTGTAACAGATTGTCCTTGTTCTTTGTCTTTCACATTTTCCTTTGCTTCATCCTCTGTGGTTTCCCTTGAGATCTCCTTTAGATTCTTTCCACTTCTGAGGGTTATGGCCTTACATTCTTCCCTTGCAATAGCCTTGGCAGCATGAGAACCGCTTGTCCCAGGGGCTTGCTTAGTCAAATACAAAATTTGATTTTCTAGCTTCTGGATGGCAGCTCCTTGGTTTTGCAAGTTAGAATTTACTTCTTCCTTAAAAGCTTTCAATTCAATTATGTCTTGGCTCATGGTTGCAAGCATTCCTTCTATCCGGTTTAATTGATCTTGAAATTGTTGGTTCGGATTAGGTTGGGTATGTTGATTATTTTGGCCATGATATGATGGTTGGGGGTAAGTGTTTTGTGTGGCTTGGTATGATCTTTGGTTGGAGTTTTGGTATGTGGAATTGTTATGTTGATTGTGGTTGTAAGGTTTGTGGTTTTGTGGTTGGGTTTGTTGGTTTCCCCACCCAAAGTTTGGGTGGTTTCTCCAGCCTGGGTTGTAAGTGTTGGAATGTGGATCATATGATTGCCTTTGTTGGTTTCCCACATAGTTAGCCTCATCCCAATCACCTCCTTCAATGCCTACTTCCTCTTGATCTTGTGTGTGTATTGCAGCCACTTGCTTTGTTTCTAATTGCCTGGTAAGCTCTGCTAGTTGCTTGGCAAACACCTTGTTTTGGGCTAGAATTGTATCAACATGGTTCAGCTCCATGACTCCCTTAGTGTTGTGCCTTTCTGATGCATAGTAGTACTCATTCTCAGCCACTGTCTCGATCACTTCAATGGCTTCTTCCACAGTCTTTTTCCTGTTCAATGAACCTCCTGATGAATGGTCTACAGCCTTCCTTGATTCATAAGAGAGCCCATCATAGAAGATGTGCAGTTGCACCCAATCATGGAACATGTTTGGTGGGCATTTCCTTGTCAAGTCCTTGAATCTCTCCCATGCCTCGTAGAGAGTTTCACCATCTTGTTGTCTAAAAGTCTGAACCTCAGATCGAAGCCTATTGACCTTTTGTGGAGGGTAGAAACGTGCCAGAAACTTGCTTTCCACCTCATCCCATGTTGTTAGACTCCCCCTTGGGAATGATTCCAGCCACTTAGCTGCTTTGTCCCTAAGTGAAAATGGGAACAAAAGCAGTTTATAGGCATCTTCCTGGACTCCATTGGACTTCACAGTGTCACAAATTCTCAGGAATTTTGTGAGATGTTGGTTTGGGTCTTCATTAGCACTTCCTCCAAAGGAACAATGATTCTCCACTAGTGATATTAGCTGTGGCTTGAGCTCAAAATTGTTGGCCTGAATGGGTGGTTTCTGGATGCTACTACCACAATTCCCAGAGGTTGGGTTTATGTATGAACTAAGAACCCTCCTCTCAGGGATGGCATCGTTTCCATCAGCTCTCTCATGGTTGTGAACTTCTCTATCCATGTTGAGATCTAAAGCTTCCTCAAAATTGTCCTCAGATTCTCCTTCAGATTCCTCTTCTCCCACTACTCTCTTCCCTCTTGCTTCCCTTCTAAGTCTATGAAGGGTCCTCTCTGGTTCGGTATATGGAGGAGTTGATGTCTCTCCTCTCCTACCTGTCATACAAGAACACAGCTCAAACACAAACAAGTGAAATACTCTTGGTTAATGGAAGAGTATGGTTAGCTCAATTGAGGAATTAATTCAAACAGTTAGTGAGTCAGTGAGTTAGTTGCATGAATTTAAAGGCATAAAGAAGGAAAGCATGTAACCAAGTGCAGAAATTAAAATTCAACAAGTATCTTGGACAGAATTAACAAAGCAAGAGAAAATTGCTCAATCTAGTTAGCTTCCAATTTGAGAATTGTCAATCGAAAACCAATCCCCGGCAACGGCGCCATAAACTTGATGCGCATAATCTAGTTATGCTACGATTTAGGAAATTGCACGATCGGCAAAATTCCTTCCGGCAAGTGCACCGGTTATCGTCAAGTAAAAACTCACAATAGAGTGAGGTCGAATCCCACAAGGATTGGTTGAGTGAGCAATTCGGATTAGAAGTGTGTTCTAGTTGAGCGGAATCAAGATTGAGATGAGTATTGTGGTATGTAAAATTGGCGGGGAAAAGTAAATGACAAGGAATTGAAATGGCGGAATCTTAAATTGCATGAATTAAAGAGCAGAAACTAAATTGCTGAAATTAAAAGGGAATGGGGGTGATTGCATGAATTGAGTTGCAGAATGTAAAGAGAAAGTGGAAATCAGAAATGGGGAATTCATTGGGTTTAGGAGATATTGAAATCTCCGAATCAAAACATGTATATCTCTTCTTCAATCAATGCATTCATTGAATTTTGCTTGGCAATCTTATATGATTGGATCCCAATCCCTTGGCTCACCAATTCTCTCTAAAAACAAACAAATTCCCAATCCCTTGGTTTAAATGTTCATAAGAAGAGATGATGCTTGATCACTGATTATACCACACAATTTCATGAACCACAATTTGGTAGGATTACATGTCACAATATCCATCCAAACCCCAATCCAATTCACTGTGAGAAAGCTTCTCTAGCATGAATCCTCCATTCCTTTCCCAAGGCTCCGAAGGATTCCAAGTATGGGTAGTTTCTTTCCCAAGACAACTACTCAATGGAATTAGATCGAGAAGCTTTCTAACAAAATTCAAGAGAAAAGATTGGAGAAGAAGATAAACTATTATTGATTCATTGAATTACAATAGAGCTCCCTAACCCAATGAAAGGGGGTTTAGTGAATCATAGCTCTGAATTCAATTACAAAGAAAAGGAAAACTAGCTAAAAGTGAAAGTAAAAGTCCCCTCCAACTTAACTTCTATCCTATTTATACACTTTCTTTATTGAGCTTCAGTTGTGCTTCTTGGGCTTTGAGGCCTCTCCTTGCTTTCCTTTTGCCTTGGGTTTATGATCCATAATCTTGATGAGGTTGTTGATCCAAATCCTGTAACATTTATTGAGCCAACTTAGTGATAATCAAATAATGACACATGACTCAATAAATTGAGATTTCAAACTCATCAATCCTTCAGGCTCAATCCCATAAACCATGATATTCAATTGGGTTTCATACCAAAGTAAGTTTAAGTTAATCTTTGTGCTCAAAGACTAACTTAAATCACAATATTTTTGGCCCAGAAACCTTTTCCAAGAGTGGCGTTTAAGTTGTAGTTTAAGCTTAAACTGCAGCTTAAACGCCAGACACTTCCAGTGAGGCCTTTTGTAGAAGCACGTTTAAGCTTCAGTTTAAGGTTAAACTGAAGCTTAAACGTGGAAATGGAAGAAGGTAGCCCTGGAGAGTCATGTAGTCGAACACGTTTAAGCTTCAGTTTAAGGTTAAACTGAAGCTTAAACGTGGAGATAGGAAGGGCAGCCCTGGAGGTCGAACACGTTTAACCTCCAGTTTGAGGTCAAACTGGAGGTTAAACGTGGAAAAGGGTGGAGGCATACTGGAGGTCGAACACGTTTAACCTCCAGTTTGAGGTCAAACTGGAGGTTAAACGTGGAAAAGGGTGGAGGCATACTGGAGGTCGAACACGTTTAACCTCCAGTTTGAGGTCAAACTGGAGGTTAAACGTGGAAGCTTAGAATGGTAGCCCTGGAGGTGTCGAACACGTTTAACCTCCAGTTTGAGGTCAAACTGGAGGTTAAACGTGGAAATGGAGAGAGCAACCCTGGAGTAGAAAAGCTGTCGAACACGTCTAAGCTCCAGTTTGAGGTCAAACTGGAGCTTAAACGTGGAATGGCTCCCTGGTACTCTTCCTGGTTCTGGCGTTTAACCTCCAGTTTGAGGTCAAACTGGAGGTTAAACGTGGAACTCCTCCCTGGGTGGCATACTCATTCTGGCGTTTAACCTCCAGTTTGAGGTCAAACTGGAGGTTAAACGTGGAATGCTTCTTTAGTGAGGCTTTTCATTCTGGCGTTTAACCTCCAGTTTGAGGTCAAACTGGAGGTTAAACTTCAATTCCAGCATTTCTTATCCTTCATGATTTTTGGCGTTTAAGCTCTAGTTTAGGCTTAAACTGGAACTTAAACTCCACATGTGATATTCAAGCTTCCTTTATTGATTTTGTTGCTTCCTTGCCTAGCCTCTTCTTCCCTGAAATCATCCAAACAATTGCATCAAAGTCTTGCAAAATTTCATGAGAAATCTTCCATTCATAGCATTTAAGTATTATAACTAAAACTCATGGAATATGCATCAAAATCATGTTGTTTGGATGGTTCATTGCTTTGTTCTTCATTTAACCATTTTTGGTTACTTTAAGCTCAAGAAAATGCATAAAACAACTAAAACTAACAGAAAAATGCTAGTGAAACTAGCCTATGATGCCTTGGCATCACAACACCAAACTTAATACTTGCTTGTCCCTAAGCAAGTCTTGAGTTATTTGAGAAGAAAGTATGAAACAGAAAGCAATTACATTGGCTATATTAGCAAGCATTTGAAGTTCATCAGAAGGGTTTTATGCAGAAAGTTGCAGCATCACTTTTTCATACTTATCAGGTAGGATTATCACTTTTTCATTGCATCCATCAAACATTGCTATGGCCTCTTGTTATTCTTATGTCTTTGGCACTTTTCTCTTCTTTGTTTTTCTCTTCTTTTTCTTAGAGCTTCTTTTGCTCCTTGTTTGCTTAGTGTCATGTGTTGCACAAGCCTTTGGCATTTTCTTTTTCTTATCAGTGCACTACACATATCCACTTTAGGCATTTTGGTTCACATTTCTTCTTGAGACATTGGTGCCCAGCACCTCTTTGTGTGACTAAATGTTTTGTATTTAGGTTGCTCTTGATAATGGACTTTTGGTTGATAATCCCGGGTTAGTTAACCCAAGTTACCAAGTGTTGAAACACTCCTCAGAACCTATTCATCCAAGCATATCCTTAATACATAAACACCACAGGCATTTGTCTCAGAAGTTCAAACCATTGGTACCTAGCTTATTTTCTCAATTTTTTTGCTTTTTGGTTGCCTTTTTCCGTGGCTTTTTTTTTTTTTTTTTTCTTTTTCTTTCTTTTTCATGGCAAAAGACATTTATTCATCAAGATCCATAGACAATTTTCACTTTCTACATAAAAATGATAATTCTACACTCTAATTTTAGTGATCTGACTAAACAATCAAGCATGCATACCACCACTTAATTCTACCTGATTTGTCACTAATTTAGCCAAGTTACTTTTGTTCAAACTTTTCTTTTATTTTTGGAAACAGAACAAGCATGGCACGCACTTGTTTAAGAAGGTGAAGTTATATCCAAACATCTAGGCATTCACTTTATTCAAAGCAATTAACAAACAGACATACTAAAAAAAAACTACACCTTCCAGAAAGATTCAACATTTACAGTTTAAACCAGAACACGCATGCTTTTGTTTGCCCTTTTTAAAGAATTATCAAGGAACAATACCACCTTGTGAAACTCCTTGTTTTCTCTTTGTTGTCAGGAAACAATTTGATTTCTCCTTCTTCTTCCTAAATGTTGCTTCATGCTTTAAAGTTCTTGTTTCCTTTCCTGCAAAGAGTAATGAAGTTGCTTGCTTCTCAAGCACTTGAGTGGTTAGCTCAACTATGTGTGGGTAAGTATCGGATTCTTAGGTTGGTGTGTGAACACCAAACTTAATCTCCCACTTACTTCTCTGTTCTTTTGAATCCTTGAGTTATCTTGAAATGATGTTGCTACTAAGGGTTTTAAGCATTTCTGTGACTGCTTAGAATAGTTGTTCCTTTCATATAATTCAAAGGTTGTTGTGTTCAGTTGATCTTTATGGTGGAACACCAAACTTAGAGTCACACATTCCCCTTTGAATTATTGATCCATGAATTCATTGTTTGGTGTGAAACACCAAACTTAATTCTTTGCAATGCACAGAAACTACTTCACCCTTTTTATTAAAACAAATAAAGAAACAGCAACAAGGTATTACCTTAGGTTGGGTTGCCTCCCAACAAGCGCTTCTTTAACATCATTAGCTTGACGGTCAGCTTCCTCAGTTGAGGTGATATTTAACTTTGTCCTTCTCCTCCACATCTCCCAAGTAATGTTTGAGTCTTTGACCGTTAACAATGAAGGTTCGTTGTGACTTTTCTTCCATGATTTCTACTTGTCCATAATTGGAGACCTTGGTGACAAGGAATGGTCCAGACCACCTTGATTTTAGCTTCCCTAGAAATAGCTTCAGCCTAGAATTGTATAGCAATACTTTTTGCCCTTCTTCAAATTTCCTTGGGGCTATGTTGCTGTCATGCTTCTTCTTTGCTCTTTCTTTGTAAATTTTGGCATTCTCATAAGCTTCCGCTCTGAATTCTTCCAACTCTTGAATTTGCAACATCCTTCTTTCTCCAGCGGCTTTGTTGTCCAAGTTCAGAAGTTTCAAGGCCCAGTATGCCTTGTGTTCCAACTCCAGTGGCAGATGGCAAGCTTTTCCATATACTAGTTGGTAAGGAGACATTCCAATTGGTGTTTTGAAAGCTGTCCTGTATGCCCAAAGAGCATCATCTAGCTTAATCGACCAGTCCTTCCTTGAAGTTCCCACAGTCTTTTCCAGGATCCTTTTGAGTTCTCTGTTAGATATTTCGGCTTGCCCACTTGTCTGTGGATGGTATGGTGTGGCTACCCTGTGTTTGACTCCATATTTTAGGAGCAATGCCTCTAATGGTTTGTTGTAGAAGTGGCTTCCTCCATCACTGATGATTGCTCTTGGAACCCCAAAACGGCAAAAAATGTGTTTTCTGAGGAAGTTCATGACTACCTTATTATCATTGGTTGGAGTTGCTATTGCTTCAACCCATTTGGAGACATAGTCTACTGCCACAAGAATGTAATTATTTGAGTATGAGGAGGGAAATGGTCCCATGAAATCTATCCCCCACACATCAAACAATTCAAGTTCCAGAATGAATTGTTGTGGCATTTCATTTCTTCTTGGCAGGTTCCCAGCTTTATGGCATTCATGGCAGTGCTTCACTAATTCTTTTGCATCTTTGAAGATAGTGGGCCAATAAAAACCACACTGCAACACCTTAGCTGCTGTTCTTTCTCCTGCAAAGTGCCCTCCATAAGTAGAGCCATGGCAGTCCCATAAAACTTCCCTTCCTTCTTCCTCGGATATGCATCTTCTGAGTATGCCATCGGAACATTTTTTGAACAAGTATGGTTCGTCCCAGATGAAGTATTTGGCATCATTTACCAATTTCTTCCTTTGATGTTTGTTAAATTCCAAAGGTAAACTCCCAGTGGCCTTGAAGTTTGCTATGTCTGCAAACCAGGGTGCTTTGTGAATTACCATGAGTTGTTCATCAGGAAAGCACTCATTTATATGTGTGCTTCGTGTGCTTCCTTCTTCACATGGTATCCTTGATAAATGATCTGCCACCTTGTTCTCTACACCCTTCTTGTCTTTGATTTCAATGTCAAATTCCTGCAACAAAAGAACCCATCTAATAAGTCTTGGTTTAGATTCTTGTTTAGCAAGTAAATATTTTAAAGCTGAATGATCAGTGAAGACAATGACTTTAGATCCAATGAGATAAGATCTAAATTTGTCAAATGCAAAGACTATTGCCAAGAGTTCTTTTTCAGTGGTTGTGTAATTCCTTTGGTTAGCATTCAAGACTTTACTGGCATAATAAATCACATGTACCAAATTGTCTTTCCTTTGTCCTAACACTGCCCCAATAGCAAGGTCTGATGCATCACACATCAGTTCAAAAGGTAAGTTCCAATCAGGTGGGGCAATGATAGGTGCAGAGGAAAGTTTTTGCTTCAAAAGTTCATAGGCTAGCATGCAATTTTTATCAAATACAAAGGGTGTATCAGAGACAAGCAAGTTACTCAAAGGTTTGGCTATTTTAGAAAAGTCTCTAATAAACCTTCTGTAAAAACCAGCGTGTCCCAAAAAACTCCTAACTGCCTTGACATTACTTGGTGGAGGTGGTTTTTCAATGATTTCCATCTTATCTCTGTCCACCTCCATGCCTCTATTAGAGATTTTGTGGCCAAGGACTATTCCTTCTGTGACCATGAAATGACACTTTTCCCAGTTTAATACTAGGTTAGTCTCTTGGCACCTCTTAAGCACCAAGGCAAGGTGGTGTAGGCAGCTGGGAAAAGAATCCCCAAACACAGAAAAATCGTCCATGAAGACCTCAATAAATTTTTCAATCATGTCTGAAAAGATGGACAACATGCATCTTTGGAAAGTGGCAGGTGCATTGCACAATCCAAAGGGCATGCGTCTATAAGCAAAAACTCCATATGGACAAACAAATGATGTTTTCTCTTGATCACTCGGATCAACTACTATTTGGTTGTATCCTGAATATCCATCCAAGAAGCAATAGTAAGCATGTCCGGCAAGCCTTTCAAGCATCTGATCCATGAATGGGAGTGGGAAATGATCCTTTCTGGTGGCTTCATTGAGCTTCCTGTAGTCTATGCACATCCTCCACCCAGTGACGGTTCTTGTGGGTATGAGTTCGTTCTTCTCATTTGGTACCACAGTTATGCCACCTTTCTTAGGAACTACATGGATGGGACTAACCCATGGGCTATCAGAAATGGGGTAGATTACCCCTGCCTGCCATAACTTCCTGACTTCCTTTTGTACCACTTCTTTCATGACGGGATTCAATCTTCTCTGAGCTTGAATGGAGGGTCTAGCATCCTCTTCTAACAAGATTTTATGCATGCATATGGATGAACTTATCCCCTTCAAATCAGCTAGGGTCCATCCAATGGCATCTTGATGAGTTTGCAGCACCTTGATCAATTCTTCTTCCTGTTCTTGGCTCAGGGCAGAGCTAATGATAACAGGGTGACTCTCATCACTACCCAAGTATGCATACTTGAGATTAGGGGGCAAGGCTTTGAGCTCAGGTTTTGGTGCTTCCTTTTCTTCTTTCACTCTCTCTGGCATGCTTAGCATGGTTGTGTCAGCACCCTTGATATCACTAACTTCAATATCCTTGGTGAACTCCTCCTCTGCCAATTCCTTTATTGTTTCCTCAAAAGTTTCTTGTACTGCAATGTCCACTACATCAACCCTCATGCATTCCCTTAGTGATTCTGATGGATAGCTCATTGCCTTGAATACATTAAACACCAATTTCTCATCATGTAGTCTAAGAGTGAGTTCACCCTTTTGTACATCTATGATGGCTCCAGCAGTAGCTAGGAAGGGTCTTCCCAGAATTATTGAAGCTTTGGCTTCTTCCTCCATATCTAACACCACAAAATCAGCAGGAAATATAAATTCTCCCACTTTCACCAACAAATCCTCAACTATCCCATGAGGGAATTTAAAAGTTCGATCTGCCAATTGGAGGGCCATTCTTGTTGGTTTGGCTTCCTCAATCTTCATTCTTCTCATCATTGTTAGCGACATCAAATTGATGCTGGCCCCTAAATCACACAAGGCCTTCTCCACCATGACTTCTCCTATAATGCAGGGGATTTGGAAACTGCCTGGGTCCTTTAATTTCTGAGGCAATTTGTGCTGAATGATGGCACTGCATTCTTCAGTTAACAACACAGTTTCCTCATTTCTCCAGCTTCTCTTCTTGGTCATTAATTCTTTTAAGAATTTTGCATAGAGTGGCATTTGCTCTATTGCCTCAGCAAAGGGAATGTTGATTTGAAGCTTCTTGAAAATCTCCAAGAACCTGGAGAATTG
Organism: Arachis ipaensis; assembly: GCF_059453495.1. Classification (NCBI taxonomy): domain Eukaryota; kingdom Viridiplantae; phylum Streptophyta; class Magnoliopsida; order Fabales; family Fabaceae; genus Arachis; species Arachis ipaensis. The sequence goes on from NC_142438.1 coordinate 70,490,146, forward strand.
GCCATCCTTTTCACTTTTCATCAAACGTTGAGGATAAGGTGCTTTAGGTGTGTAAGGCTTCAGGACCTCTTTTTCTTTTTCTTTTGTTGCAAACGGTGTAACAGATTGTCCTTGTTCTTTGTCTTTCACATTTTCCTTTGCTTCATCCTCTGTGGTTTCCCTTGAGATCTCCTTTAGATTCTTTCCACTTCTGAGGGTTATGGCCTTACATTCTTCCCTTGCAATAGCCTTGGCAGCATGAGAACCGCTTGTCCCAGGGGCTTGCTTAGTCAAATACAAAATTTGATTTTCTAGCTTCTGGATGGCAGCTCCTTGGTTTTGCAAGTTAGAATTTACTTCTTCCTTAAAAGCTTTCAATTCAATTATGTCTTGGCTCATGGTTGCAAGCATTCCTTCTATCCGGTTTAATTGATCTTGAAATTGTTGGTTCGGATTAGGTTGGGTATGTTGATTATTTTGGCCATGATATGATGGTTGGGGGTAAGTGTTTTGTGTGGCTTGGTATGATCTTTGGTTGGAGTTTTGGTATGTGGAATTGTTATGTTGATTGTGGTTGTAAGGTTTGTGGTTTTGTGGTTGGGTTTGTTGGTTTCCCCACCCAAAGTTTGGGTGGTTTCTCCAGCCTGGGTTGTAAGTGTTGGAATGTGGATCATATGATTGCCTTTGTTGGTTTCCCACATAGTTAGCCTCATCCCAATCACCTCCTTCAATGCCTACTTCCTCTTGATCTTGTGTGTGTATTGCAGCCACTTGCTTTGTTTCTAATTGCCTGGTAAGCTCTGCTAGTTGCTTGGCAAACACCTTGTTTTGGGCTAGAATTGTATCAACATGGTTCAGCTCCATGACTCCCTTAGTGTTGTGCCTTTCTGATGCATAGTAGTACTCATTCTCAGCCACTGTCTCGATCACTTCAATGGCTTCTTCCACAGTCTTTTTCCTGTTCAATGAACCTCCTGATGAATGGTCTACAGCCTTCCTTGATTCATAAGAGAGCCCATCATAGAAGATGTGCAGTTGCACCCAATCATGGAACATGTTTGGTGGGCATTTCCTTGTCAAGTCCTTGAATCTCTCCCATGCCTCGTAGAGAGTTTCACCATCTTGTTGTCTAAAAGTCTGAACCTCAGATCGAAGCCTATTGACCTTTTGTGGAGGGTAGAAACGTGCCAGAAACTTGCTTTCCACCTCATCCCATGTTGTTAGACTCCCCCTTGGGAATGATTCCAGCCACTTAGCTGCTTTGTCCCTAAGTGAAAATGGGAACAAAAGCAGTTTATAGGCATCTTCCTGGACTCCATTGGACTTCACAGTGTCACAAATTCTCAGGAATTTTGTGAGATGTTGGTTTGGGTCTTCATTAGCACTTCCTCCAAAGGAACAATGATTCTCCACTAGTGATATTAGCTGTGGCTTGAGCTCAAAATTGTTGGCCTGAATGGGTGGTTTCTGGATGCTACTACCACAATTCCCAGAGGTTGGGTTTATGTATGAACTAAGAACCCTCCTCTCAGGGATGGCATCGTTTCCATCAGCTCTCTCATGGTTGTGAACTTCTCTATCCATGTTGAGATCTAAAGCTTCCTCAAAATTGTCCTCAGATTCTCCTTCAGATTCCTCTTCTCCCACTACTCTCTTCCCTCTTGCTTCCCTTCTAAGTCTATGAAGGGTCCTCTCTGGTTCGGTATATGGAGGAGTTGATGTCTCTCCTCTCCTACCTGTCATACAAGAACACAGCTCAAACACAAACAAGTGAAATACTCTTGGTTAATGGAAGAGTATGGTTAGCTCAATTGAGGAATTAATTCAAACAGTTAGTGAGTCAGTGAGTTAGTTGCATGAATTTAAAGGCATAAAGAAGGAAAGCATGTAACCAAGTGCAGAAATTAAAATTCAACAAGTATCTTGGACAGAATTAACAAAGCAAGAGAAAATTGCTCAATCTAGTTAGCTTCCAATTTGAGAATTGTCAATCGAAAACCAATCCCCGGCAACGGCGCCATAAACTTGATGCGCATAATCTAGTTATGCTACGATTTAGGAAATTGCACGATCGGCAAAATTCCTTCCGGCAAGTGCACCGGTTATCGTCAAGTAAAAACTCACAATAGAGTGAGGTCGAATCCCACAAGGATTGGTTGAGTGAGCAATTCGGATTAGAAGTGTGTTCTAGTTGAGCGGAATCAAGATTGAGATGAGTATTGTGGTATGTAAAATTGGCGGGGAAAAGTAAATGACAAGGAATTGAAATGGCGGAATCTTAAATTGCATGAATTAAAGAGCAGAAACTAAATTGCTGAAATTAAAAGGGAATGGGGATGATTGCATGAATTGAGTTGCAGAATGTAAAGAGAAAGTGGAAATCAGAAATGGGGAATTCATTGGGTTTAGGAGATATTGAAATCTCCGAATCAAAACATGTATATCTCTTCTTCAATCAATGCATTCATTGAATTTTGCTTGGCAATCTTATATGATTGGATCCCAATCCCTTGGCTCACCAATTCTCTCTAAAAACAAACAAATTCCCAATCCCTTGGTTTAAATGTTCATAAGAAGAGATGATGCTTGATCACTGATTATACCACACAATTTCATGAACCACAATTTGGTAGGATTACATGTCACAATATCCATCCAAACCCCAATCCAATTCACTGTGAGAAAGCTTCTCTAGCATGAATCCTCCATTCCTTTCCCAAGGCTCCGAAGGATTCCAAGTATGGGTAGTTTCTTTCCCAAGACAACTACTCAATGGAATTAGATCGAGAAGCTTTCTAACAAAATTCAAGAGAAAAGATTGGAGAAGAAGATAAACTATTATTGATTCATTGAATTACAATAGAGCTCCCTAACCCAATGAAAGGGGGTTTAGTGAATCATAGCTCTGAATTCAATTACAAAGAAAAGGAAAACTAGCTAAAAGTGAAAGTAAAAGTCCCCTCCAACTTAACTTCTATCCTATTTATACACTTTCTTTATTGAGCTTCAGTTGTGCTTCTTGGGCTTTGAGGCCTCTCCTTGCTTTCCTTTTGCCTTGGGTTTATGATCCATAATCTTGATGAGGTTGTTGATCCAAATCCTGTAACATTTATTGAGCCAACTTAGTGATAATCAAATAATGACACATGACTCAATAAATTGAGATTTCAAACTCATCAATCCTTCAGGCCCAATCCCATAAACCATGATATTCAATTGGGTTTCATACCAAAGTAAGTTTAAGTTAATCTTTGTGCTCAAAGACTAACTTAAATCACAATATTTTTGGCCCAGAAACCTTTTCCAAGAGTGGCGTTTAAGTTGTAGTTTAAGCTTAAACTGCAGCTTAAACGCCAGACACTTCCAGTGAGGCCTTTTGTAGAAGCACGTTTAAGCTTCAGTTTAAGGTTAAACTGAAGCTTAAACGTGGAAATGGAAGAAGGTAGCCCTGGAGAGTCATGTAGTCGAACACGTTTAAGCTTCAGTTTAAGGTTAAACTGAAGCTTAAACGTGGAGATAGGAAGGGCAGCCCTGGAGGTCGAACACGTTTAACCTCCAGTTTGAGGTCAAACTGGAGGTTAAACGTGGAAAAGGGTGGAGGCATACTGGAGGTCGAACACGTTTAACCTCCAGTTTGAGGTCAAACTGGAGGTTAAACATGGAAAAGGGTGGAGGCATACTGGAGGTCGAACACGTTTAACCTCCAGTTTGAGGTCAAACTGGAGGTTAAACGTGGAAGCTTAGAATGGTAGCCCTGGAGGTGTCGAACACGTTTAACCTCTAGTTTGAGGTCAAACTGGAGGTTAAACGTGGAAATGGAGAGAGCAACCCTGGAGTAGAAAAGCTGTCGAACACGTCTAAGCTCCAGTTTGAGGTTAAACTGGAGCTTAAACGTGGAATGGCTCCCTGGTACTCTTCCTGGTTCTGGCGTTTAACCTCCAGTTTGAGGTCAAACTGGAGGTTAAACGTGGAACTCCTCCCTGGGTGGCATACTCATTCTGGCGTTTAACCTCCAGTTTGAGGTCAAACTGGAGGTTAAACGTGGAATGCTTCTTTAGTGAGGCTTTTCATTCTGGCGTTTAACCTCCAGTTTGAGGTCAAACTGGAGGTTAAACTTCAATTCCAGCATTTCTTATCCTTCATGATTTTTGGCGTTTAAGCTCTAGTTTAGGCTTAAACTGGAACTTAAACTCCACATGTGATATTCAAGCTTCCTTTATTGATTTTGTTGCTTCCTTGCCTAGCCTCTTCTTCCCTGAAATCATCCAAACAATTGCATCAAAGTCTTGCAAAATTTCATGAGAAATCTTCCATTCATAGCATTTAAGTATTATAACTAAAACTCATGGAATATGCATCAAAATCATGTTGTTTGGATGGTTCATTGCTTTGTTCTTCATTTAACCATTTTTGGTTACTTTAAGCTCAAGAAAATGCATAAAACAACTAAAACTAACAGAAAAATGCTAGTGAAACTAGCCTATGATGCCTTGGCATCACTTTTTCTGCTTGCTTTTTCTTTTTCTTTCTATTTTTTTTTTCGCCCCCTTTTTTTTTTCTGCAAGCTTTGTTCTTTGCTGCTTTTTCTTTCTTCAAGAATCATTTTTATGATTTTTCAGATTATCAAATAACATGTCTCCTAGTCATCATTCTTTCAAGAGCCAACATATTTAACATTCTTAAACAACAACTTCAAAAGACATATGCACTGTTCAAGCATTCATTCAGAAAACAAGAAGCATTGCCACCACATCAATATAATTAAGCTAAGTTCAAGGATAAATTCGAAACTCATGTACTTCTTGTTCTTTTGAATTATAACATTTTTCATTTAAGAGAGGTGATGGATTCATAGGACATTTATAACTTTAAGACAAAGTTACTAACTACTAATGATCATGTAGTGAAGACACAAACATAGATAAGCACATATCATAGAAAACGAAAAACAGAAGAAATAAGAGCAAGGAATGAATCCACCTTAGTGATGGTGGCGTTTTCTTCTTGAGGAACCAATGATGTCCTTGAGCTCTTCTATGTCTCTTCCTTGCCTTTGTTGCTCCTCCTTCATTGCTTTTAGATCTTCTCTGATTTCATGAAGGATGATGGAGTGCTCTTGATGTTCCACCTTTAGTTGCTTCCAATAATTGTGTGGAAGAAAATGTATCCCCTGAGGTATCTCAGGGATTTCTTGATTTGCAGTCAAATATTCTACCACTGAGCTATAGACCCTTGATGGAAGCTGTTGTCTTCCCTTTCCTCTTTCTAGAGGTTTCTCTGGCCTTAGGTGCCATCAATGGTTATGGAAAAAACAAAAAAGCTATGCTTTTACCACACCAAACTTAGAATATTGCTCGCCCTCGAGCAAAAGAAGAAAGAATGAAGAAGATATGGAGGAGATGGATGGGAGTGTGTATTCGGCCATATGGGTGGGATTGGGTGGGAGAGAGATGTTGAATTTTGAAGGTAGTGGGTGTATGGATGTGAGTGGTGAATGGAAAACAGAAGGGATGATCATGAATGGAAAGAGAGATGATGAGGTAGGTGGGGATCCTGTGGGGTCCACAGATCCTGAGATGATCCTGTGGGGTCCACAGATCCTGAGGTGTCAAGGCATTTACATCCCTGCACCAAATTAGGCATGTAAAATGCCCTTGCACACAACTCTGGGCGTTCAGCGCCAGGTTGGTGCCCATTTTGGGCGTTCAACGCCCATTTGCTGCCATTTCTGGCGTTGAACGCCAGAACCATGCTTGTTCTGGGCGTTCAGCGCCAGGATGCTGCCCATTTTGGGCGTTCAGCGCCAGAACCATGCTCTGTTCTGGCGTTGAACGCCAGACAGATGCTCCTCCAGGGTGTGATTTTTCTTCTGCTGTTTTTGATTCCGTTTTCAATTTTTATATTTATTTTATGACTCCACATGATCATGAACCTAAGAAAACATGAAAAACAATAAAAATAAGAATTAGATAAACATTGGGTTGCCTCCCAACAAGCGCTTCTTTAATGTCAATAGCTTGACAGTGGGCTCTCATGGAGCCTCACAGATGTTCAGAACATTGTTGAAACTCCCCAACACCAAACTTAGAGTTTGGATATGGGAGTTCAACACCAAACTTAGAGTTTGGTTGTGGCCTCCCAACACCAAACTTAGAGTTTGACTGTGGGGGCTCTGGTTGACTCTGCTTTGAGAGAAGCTTTTCATGCTTCCTCTCCATGGTTGCAGAGAGAGATCCTTGAGTTGTAAACACAAGGTTGTCCTCATTCAATTGAAGGACTAGTTCTCCTCTGTCCACATCAATCACAGCTCTTGCTGTGGCTAGGAAAGGTCTTCCTAGGATGATGGATTCATCCTCTTCCTTTCCAGTATCCAAGACTATGAAATCAGTAGGGATGTAAAGGCCCTCAACCTTTACTAACACGTCCTCTACCTGTCCATAAGCTTGTTTTCTTGAGCTGTCTGCCATCTCTAATGAGATTTTAGCAGCTTGCACCCTATAGATTCCCAGTTTCTCTATTACAGAGAGGGGCATGAGGTTTATTCCTGAACCAAGGTCACACAGAGCCTTAAAGATCATGGTGCCTATGGTACAGGGTATTATGAACTTTCCAGGATCCTGTCTCTTCTGAGGCAATGTCAGTTGATCCAGATCACTTAGTTCATTGATGAACAAAGGAGGTTCAACTTCCCAAGTATCAATGCCAAATAATTTGGCATTCAGCTTCATGATTGCACCAAGAAACTTGGCAGTTTGCTCTTCAGTAACATCCTCATTCTCTTCAGAAGAGGAATACTCATCAGAGCTCATGAAGGGCATAAGGAGGTTCAATGGAATCTCTATGGTCTCTAGATGAGTCTCAGATTCCTTTGGTTCCTCAGAGGGAAGCTCCTTATTGACCACTGGACGTCCCAGGGGGTCTTCCTACTTGGGATTCACGTCCTCTCCTTCCCTTACAAGTTTGGCCATGGTGCTTATGTCAATGGCTTTGCACTCTCCTTTTGGGTTCTCTTCTGTATTGCTTGGGAGAGTACTAGGAGGGATTTCAGTGATCTTTTTACTCAGCTGGCCCACTTGTGCTTCCAGATTTCTAATGGAAGACCTTGTTTCATTCATGAAACTTACAGTGGCCTTAGATAGATCAGAGACTAGATTTGCTAAATTAAAAGCATTTTGTTCAGAGTTCTCTGTCTGTTGCTGAGTTGATGATGGAAAAGGCTTGCTATTGCTAAACCTATTTCTTCCACCATTATTAAAGCCTTGTTGGGGCTTTTGATCCTTCCATGAGAAATTTGGATGATTTTTCCATGTTGAGTTATAGGTGTTTCCATAAGGTTCACCTAAGTAATTCACCTCTGCTATTGCAGGGTTCTCAGGATCATAAGCTTCTTCTTCATAAGAAGCCTCTTGAGTACTGTTGGATGCAGCTTGCATTCCATGCAGACTCTGAGAGATCATATTGACTTGCTGAGTCAATATTTTGTTCTGAGCCAATAGGGCATTCAGAGTATCAACTTCAAGAACTCCCTTCTTCATAGGCGTCCCATTACTCATAGGATTCCTTTCAGAAGTGTACATGAACTGGTTATTAGCAAGCATGTCAATGAGTTCTTGAGCTTCTGCAGGCGTTTTCTTTAGGTGAATGGATCCACCTGCAGAAGTGTCCAGTGACATCTTTGATAGCTCAGATAAACCATCATAGAATATATCCAGGATGGTCCATTCTGAAAGCATGTCAGAAGGACACTTTTTGGTCAACTGTTTGTATCTTTCCCAAGCTTCATAGAGGGATTCACCTTCTTTCTGTCTGAAGGTTTGAACATCAGCTCTAAGCTTGCTCAGCTTTTGAGGAGGAAAGTACTTGGCTAAGAAAGCCGTGACCAGCTTATCCCAAGAGTTCAGGCTGTCTTTGGGTTGAGAATCCAACCATAATCTAGCTCTGTCTCTTATAGCAAAAGGGAAAAGCATGAGCCTGTAGACTTCAGGATCTACTCCATTAGTCTTGACAGTATCACATATCTGCAAGAATTCAGTTAGGAACTGAAAAGGATCTTCAGATGGAAGTCCATGAAACTTGCAGTTCTGCTGCATCAGAGAAACTAATTGAGGTTTCAGCTCAAAGTTGTTTGCTCCAATGGCAGGAATGGAGATGCTTCTTCCATGTAAATTGGAATTAGGTGCAGTAAAGTCACCAAGCATCTTCCTTACATTATTATTATTTTCGGCTGCCATCTCCTTTTCCTGTTCAAAAATTTCTGAAAGGTTATTTCTGGATTGTTGTATTTTAGCTTCTCTTAGTTTCCTTTTTAGAGTCCTTTCAGGTTCTGGATCTGCTTCCACAAGAATGTTCTTATCCTTACTCCTGCTCATATGACAAAGAAGAGGGCACAGAAAAAATAATAATAATAATATGGATCCTTTATACCACAGTATAGGGATCCTTGTGTGAGTAGAAGAAGAGGGGGAGACAAAGAATGTACTATAATGGAAGAAACACAACTGTGAGGATGGCAGAGATGTGAGATGCGATGTTAGGATATGAATAAATAGAATAAGATAGGGGAGGGATAATTTTCGAAAATTATTTTGAAAAAGAGTTAGTGATTTTCGAAAATGGTTTTTGAAAATTGTTAGCATTTTTTTTTCGAAAAATTTTTAAAATTAAAAATAAAAATAAGAATAATTAGTTAATTAAAAAGAAATTTTTGAAAAAGAGGGAAGATATTTTCGAAAATTAGAGAGAAAGAGTTAGTTAGGTAGTTTTGAAAAAGTTAAGAAACAAACAAAAAGTTAGTTAGTTAGTTGAAACAAATTTTGAAAAGATAAGAAGTTAGGAAGTTAGAAAAGATATTTTGAAAAAGATAAGATGAGAAGATATTTTTGAAAAGATATGATAGAAATTAGTTTGAAAAAGATTTGATTTTTAAAATCACAATTAATGACTTGATTCACAAGAAATCATAAGATATGATTCTAGAACTTAAAGTTTGAATCTTTCTTAACAAGCAAGTAACAAACTTCAAATTTTTGAATTAAAACATTAATTGATTATGTTATTTTCGAAAATTTGATATAAAAATAAGAAAAATATTTTTGAAAAATATTTTTGGAATTTTCGAAAATAACTAAGAATTTTGAAAAAGATTTGATTTTTAAAATCACAATTAATGACTTGATTCACAAGAAATCACAAGATATGATTCTAGAACTTAAAGTTTGAATCTTTCTTAACAAGCAAGTAACAAACTTGAAATTTTTGAATCAAAACATTAATTGTTAATATTATTTTCGAAAATTTTGATAAAGATAAGAAAAAGATTTTTGAAAAATATTTTGAAAAGGATTTTTTTGAATTTTTCGAAAATAATGAAAAAGGTATGATTTTTGAAAAAGATTTTAAAAAAAGATAAGATTTTCAAATTGAAAATTTGATTTGACTCATGAGAAACAATTTGATTTCAAAAATTTTTGAAAAAGTCAACTCAAATTTTCGAATTTGATGAGAGAAAAAAGGAAAGATATTTTTTTTTTGATTTTTGAATTTTTATGATGCAAGGGAAAAACAAGAAAAATGATGCAATGCATGAAATTTTTAGATCAAAACAATGAATGCATGCAAGAATGCTATGAATGTCAAGATGAACACCAAGAACACTATGAATGTCAAGATGAACATCATAGACACAATTTTGAAAAATTTTTAATGCAAAGAAAACATGCAAGACACCAAACTTAGAATTCTTTAATGCTTAAGCACTAAGAATTCAAGAATGCATATGATAAACAATAAAAGACACAAAACAAAAAATCATCAAGATCAAACAAGAAGACTTACCAAGAACAACTTGAAGATCATGAAGAACACCATGAATGCATGAAATTTTCGAAAAATGCAAGATGCATATGCAATTGACACCAAACTTATGATATGACTCAAGACTCAAACAAGAAACCGAAAAATATTTTTGATTTTTATGATTTTCTAAATTTTTTTGGATTTTTATTTTCGAAAATTATTTAGAAAGAAAGAAAAATAAGGATTCCAAAATTTTTAATATGAATTCCAGGAATCTTGCCATGTTAGTCTAAAGCTTCAGTCCAGGAATTAGACATGGCTCACTAGCCAGCCAAGCTTTCAATGAAAGCTCCAGTCCAAAACACTAGACATGGCCAATGGCCAGCCAAGCTTCAGCAGATATGGATACTTTTCATGTATAGAGCAACTAAGTGTGTGAGAATCTCTTCATTTGTGATGGTAAGTTGAAACCCCAGTCCAAAAATTAGACATGGCTTACAGCCATCCAGGATTCAACAAATCATCATGAAACACTAGAATTCATTCTTAAAAATTCTGAAGAAAAATATATTTTTGAAAACATTTTTTTTTTAAAACAAAGGAGAAAATTTTGAAAACCTTTTTTTTTTTGAAAAATTTTTTTGAAAATAAAACAAAAAGAAAATTACCTAATCTGAGCAACAAGATGAACCGTCAGTTGTCCAAACTCGAACAATCCCCGGCAACGGCGCCAAAAACTTGGTGCACGAAATTGTGATGTCCAGGCTCAAACAATCCCTGGCAACGTGAGCAACTTGGTACGCGTAATCGTGATTACACTTTAATTCTGTAAAATTCATGGCTCTTTCTTTCCCTGGCAATGACGCCAAGAACATGGTGCCAATACCATGGTTCACAACTTCGATACAACTAACCAGCAAGTGCACTGGGTCGTCCAAGTAATACCTTACGTGAGTAAGGGTCGAATCCCACGGAGATTGTTGGTATGAAGCAAGCTATGGTCACCTTGCAAATCTCAGTTAGGCAGATATAAATTGATAATGATGTTTTCGAATACTAAATAATAGAATAGGGATAGAAATACTTATGTAATTCATTGGTGAGAGTTTCAGATAAGCGAATGGAGATACTTTCGTTCCTCTGAACCTCTGCTTTCCTGCTATCTTCATCCAATCAGTCTTACTCCTTTCCATGGCTGGCTTTATGCAAGGGCATCACCGTTGTCAGTGGCTACATCCTCTCCTCTCAGTGAATAATATGCTCACGCACCCTGTCACGGCACGGCTATTCATCTGTCGGTTCTCGATCATGCTGGAATAGGATTCACCCTCCTTTTGCGTCTGTCACTAACGCCCAACAATCGCAAGTTTGAAGCTCGTCACAGTCATTCAATCATTGAATCCTACTCGGAATACCACAGACAAGGTTTAGACTTTCCGGATTCTCTTGAATGCCGCCATCATTCTAGCTTACGCCACGAAGATTCTGGTTAGGAGATCTAAGAGATATTCATTCTAGCTTATTTCATGTAGAACAGAAGTGTTTGTCAGGCACGCGTTCATAGGGGAGAAGGATGATGAGCGTCACACATAATCATCACCTTCATCACGTTCTTGGGTGCGAATGGATATCTTAGAAGCGAAATAAGATGAATTGAATAGAAAACAGAAGTACTTTGCATTAATCTTTGAGGAACAGCAGAGCTCCACACCTTAATCTATGGAGTGTAGAAACTCTACCGTTGAAAATACATAAGTGAAAGGTCCAGGCATGGCCGAGATGGGCGTTCAACTCTGGTTTTGGATCCTTTTCTGGCGCTGGACGCCAGATTTGGGTAGAAAGCTGGCGTTAAACGCCAGTTTACGTCGTCTATTCTTGACCAAAGTATGAACTATTATATATTGCTGGAAAGCCCTGGATGTCTACTTTCCAACGCAATTGGAAGCGCGCCATTTTGAGTTCTGTATCTCCAGAAAATCCACTTTGAGTACAGGGAGGTCAGAATCCAACAGCATCAGCAGTCCTTCTTCAACCTCTGAATCTGATTTTTGCTCAAGTCCCTCAATTTCAGCCAGAAAATACTTGAAATCACAGAAAAACACACAAACTCATAGTAAAGTCCAGAAATGTGAATTTAACATAAAAACTAATGAAAACATCCCTAAAAGTAACTAGATCCTACTAAAAACATACTAAAAATAATGCCAAAAAGCGTATAAATTATCCGCTCATCACGCGGCAGCAGCTCTTCCCTCTCTCTTGGCTCTCTGTTTCCATTTCTACATTAGGTTTAGGAAGAAAAGGGGATATGGTGCGGCTAAAGGGAGAAGAAAGTGGGTAGGTTAGGGTTTCTGATTAGGAACTTAGGGTTTTCAATTTGGGAAATTAGGGTTTCTGAGTTTGATTTGGGAATTAGGGTTAGAAATTAGGATTTTATAAAAGAATATGGATAGATATGAATAGATATTTTGATAAAATTGAATAGTAGAGTAATTTTAGAATCAAATATACTCTATTAAAAATATTTAGGAACATTATTTATCAACATATTGCTAAGTTCAATCAATTATTTCTAATTTAAATTATAAAATGAACAAGTTAATTATATTTTGTAAAGTACAATTTAAATTCAAATATCAATTTTCTAGATTAAATCATACAAATCTCTATTATTTTTCTATCTCCTAAACTTTAATTTCAATTTATAAAATAATTTACTATAATATAAATTGTACATAAATATTAATTGACTTAAACTTAAAGTATTTATAAATATCAATCTAATCATTTCTAATAAAATAATTTCTAGGAGTTCAAACTAATAAAATAAATCATAATTTATTCATAATAGAAATTTCTTAAATTTAATTATATAACACCTTCATTACTGAATTCTAATTTGAAATTATATAAAATAACCAATTATAAGAATGTATACAAAAATATTAATTAACTTAACTCTAAATATTAATAAAACTAATTTAATTTCTCTTAATTGATTAATTTATAAAATAAGATATCAACTTAATAAAATAAATCATAACCTTTTCAGAATAAAAGTTACTTGAATTAAATTATACAATTCTTTCTTATTTTTCAATTACTAAAATTATACAAAATATTCTATTATAATAAAATTACTTAAAAATATTAATTGATTCAAAATAAAACTATCTCCGAATCTATTTAATTATTTCTAATAAAATAATTTCTAAAATTATAAAGTTCAAACTCAATAAGGTAAAATCACAATTTATTTATATTTAGATTTTTCAAAAATGCGGGATGTTACAAACCTACACTTAAGCACCATAATAGCATGCTTTTGTGTTTTCTCCCTAAATTGAGCTTAATTATGAAAACATGCTATTTTGTGCTGAATTTAACCAATTTTATTCTACTTTCATTTCATTGGATGTCTTGATGTGTTTGATGAGTAATCTCATGTCTACAAGGCTAATATGGATGGAAGAAATGATGGAAAAGCATGCAAAAAGGGAGGAAGCATGAAGAAATGAAGTTTTGGAAGATTTAGCTTTCGTGCGTGCGCACAGTGATGCGTGCGTACACACATGCGCGCAAGTTTGGCGACGCGTACGCGTGACCCACGCGTACGCGTCGATGCAATCACGTGACTTCATTAATGCAGCACGCTGGGGGCAATTTTGGGGCTTTCTTGGCCATTTCTGAAGGCTTGGAGGCTGAAATCAAGTGCTATATGAAGGGAACTTCATGCCATATGAAAGAGAGCTCACTTATAGGGTAGAAACACATAGTAGGAGTAGGAGTAGTGTAGATTAGGTAATTCTCTCTTAGGATTTTAATTAGGGTTTGTAGAATTTTATACTTCAAGTTTGATTTTGGATTCTAGCAATTGCATTGTAAGTATTTCTTTAATTTCTCTTTTAATTACATTACTTGTGACACTTTCATCTATTTCAATTTCTCTTGTCAATATATACATAGTTTACAATTTTGGGTTCCTAGTTGTTGAATTTGATGTTTGATGCTTATTTTATGTTTGTTGAGTTGCCTTATTGATTTTGAGCATTTTGAGCCTTATTGTCCCTAAGCAAGCACTGAATTATTGAGAAGAAAGAATGAAACAGAATGTGTTGTTCATATCAGCAAGTCATTATTAGTAGTTCATGAGATTTTATGCAGAAAATGTTGCAGCTCACTTCTTATTGATCCTTAGGAATAGAATGTCTCCTTCTATTTTTTCAAGCTTCCTTTCCAATCTCTAATTCATTCATGCCCTATAAAGCCTGAAACACTTAACACACAGATTACGGCATCGAATGAAATAAAGGAGAATTAAAATACATAATTAAAAGTCTCTAGGAAGCAAGTTTTCAATCATGTAATAATTTTAGGAAGAAAATATAAATGCATGCTAATCATATGAATAAGTGGGTAAAGATCATGATAAAACCACACAATTAAACACATTATAAACCATAAAATAGTGGTTTATCAACCTCCCCACACTTAAACATTAGCATGTCCTCATGCTCAGTTGAAGGAGATAAAATAAATGAGTAGGAACATGTAAAACTCATGCAATGCAATGCAACCTATATATGTGAATGCAACTATATGATTCTTGTCCAGTTGAAAGCAGGGAACATAGAATTTTAAGCATTGAACCCTCACTGATGATGTATGTACGCTTTAATCTCTCTAGTGTATAGGGCAATCACTCTATCCTTCTCTAATCATGCTCTCTAATTTTTGTTCTTCTCCTAACCAATCAACAACATTTAATATACCAATGCAAACATCATGAGGTCTTTTCAAGGTTGTAATGGAGCCAAGGTAATGGTAAGGATACATATGTGGCTAAGTAAGCTTATAAACTGAATCTTTAATTAACCCAAGCTTTAACATAACCTATATATATTCTATATAACTTTAGAATTCATACCTAGCTACCCAGAATTTCCCTTTCACATTCTATACTCGTGTATCAACTTTTTATTTTAATTTTATCGTACATGCATTGATCTTTGAATTCTTAACTTAGCATTGGGGTAATTTTGTCCCCTTATTTATTTATTGAATATTTTTTTTAACATAAACATAAAAATAAACATAGCTTATCAATGCACATAGATTTTTAATTCTTATAGTTTCACATGAGTAGGTATCCAAATTCCCATTGGATTATCATGACACATTCTCTTATTATCTTTTGTTCCCACAACTTCCCATACTTAATTAGCACACACAATTCTATCTTAAGCTAACCAAAGATTCAATTTGGGATATATAATTGTTTTTCCACTTAAGGCTAGTAATGTGGTAAAATATAGAACAAATAGGATTTAAAGGATCAAAGTGGCTAACAAAGGTAATTGAAAGGGTAGGTTTAATTTGGATAAGTGAGTTTAAACAAATAATGGCCTCAATCATATGCAAGCATACAAATATAATAAACATTAGACATATAGGATGAAACAAAATATAGATTACAATCATAGAGAAGTAAACACACAAGAATAAAATAATTATGGTTAAATAATGGAACCATGCATAAAGGCTCAAATCTCACAGGTTGTGTGTTTTTTAGCTTAAAAATCATGTTCCAAATACAACTTCAAGCAAATTTAACATAAAAGTTTTAATTAAAGTTAGTGAAATTTTGTTCCAAAAATAGGGTCTTAGAGGAAAACTTATTGTCTTTTCAATCAAGTAGAACATGCATGCAACTAACCTATTACTATGCAATTTATCCTATTCTACAAAAGAAAAACTAACTAAATATCCTAATTTATTGGTGTTTAAGGAAGAGAAATTACCTCCGGAAGTCAGGTACTGACCGACCTTGATGACAAGTCATCTTAGCCTAGTTTCACTAGCCTTTTTCTTTGTTTTTATTAGGTTTTATACACTTTCTTGCATTCTAAGTAAGTAATTTGGAATGAAAATGCATGACTTCTTTGAATCAAACAACCACCATGTAATTGATGCTAAATCATGAGGTTTAAGCTAAATTTAATTGAATTTTAATGATTTATAAACCTTGTGAATTTAGTGATACTTTGATTGGTTGTTTTGATTACTTGTAGGTGAAGAAAGAAAAAAAAAAGAAGAAAAGCGTGGCTCAAGGAGCGTGCCCAAAGGAAATAAGAAACGTTTCCAAGGGAAGCAAGAAGCGTGCCCAAAGAAAGAGAAAGCGTGGCAAAGGGAAGAAAAAGCATAACAACATTGAGGAAGAAGGAAAGCTAAGTTAAGAAAGCAAACTGAGCTTCACAAGGAATGAAAGGAGAAGGCAAGCTACAAAGCTAAGTTCAAATAGTTAACTGAGCACTAAAGAAAGCAAGGAAATGGTGCAAAGCTAAGTTAACTAAGTTAACTTTATCGGGACCTCTCCATATTAATTCAAGAAGAAATTCCAAGGGATGAAGCCAACAAGATTCGAACCAAGGACCAAGGAGAAGCAAGGAACTCACCTTGCAAGGAAATTCAAGAAGAAATAGCCAAAATGCAACCTCCATGGTTCGAACTTGGAACCACACGCTACTCCTTGCAAGGAAATTCAAGAATAAATAGCTAGAATGCTTCCTCCAGGATTTGAACTTGGGAACTCCTTGAAACATAAGGAAGGAGTGCCACCAAGCTTGCAAGAAAAATTAAGGAAAAAATAGCTTAAATGCTTGAGCCAAGTTTCGAACTTGGGAACTCTTGGAAACACAAGGAAGGAGCATCCATCTCTTCCAAAGGAAATTAGCCTCCACTTCCTCCACCAGGATTCGAACCTGGGACATTGAGGCCATAAGCAAGGCGCTGCACAAGGAAGCTCAGTTGGTTTTTCCAACTGAGCATTGCCTCTCCCCCAAGCCTCCACAATGTGACACGGTCATGACACCAAGAAGCACAATTTTGGCGCACCAAGGAAGGCTGTTTTGCGCATCATGACACGGACCAAGGCACCAAGGAGCAAGCCTTGTGCGCACAAGGAGACAGGGCCAACACTTAGAGCTAAGTTGGATTTTCCAACTGAGCTCTAGTGTCACACACTCCACCAAGGGCTGGGCATACCAATTTTGGCACACATGGGCAGCATGCTTGAAAGCTAAGTTGGATTTTCCAACTGAGCTTTCCCCTGGAGGTGCAATTTGGGCTAAAAATTGGATTAAAAATCCAATTTAATTCATTTCTTCACCAAATCAAAAGCCCACCCAAATTCCAAAAATCCAAGAATAGAAAGTGTATAAATAGGAGTTAGTTTGATGTAATTAGTACTTTTGGACTTTTGAACTTTTGGAACTTTTTATTTTTGCTTTTAGACTTTTATTTTGAATTGTCCTGGAGAACTTTTGGCTTGGAGTTTGTAATTTCAGAGAACTTGGAAGGAGAATTGATCTCTCTTCTTCTTGGTTCTTGCTTGAGCACTCTTTTATTTTTCTTGCTTTGGATCTTGGGTGGAGAATTGAAGAACTTCTATTTCAATCTCACCTTGAGATCTTGTTTAATTTTTTTCTGCACAATTGAATTTCAGTTTCCATTTACTGCTTCATCTCCTACTCTTTCTGCAATTCATTTCTCAGTTTCTTTTGCAAATTATTCTTGTAGGATCAAGGAAGGATTTGAGATCTAGACTTGTTATCTAGTCTTTTCCACCCTGAGATCTCCAACCTCTTTTACATTGCTGCAATTTAAGCACTGCCTTTCTGTCTTTACAATTCTCAAAGAATTTTTACTCTTCTGTTTGAGATCCATTCTAATTCAATTCATCTTTTGCTTTGCTGTTTGATGCAATTTAATTCTGCTTGTTTAATTTCTGCAATCCCAACTCCCAATCCCTTTTACAATTCAAGCAATTTACGTTTCTTGCACTTAAAGCTTCAGTCATTTACATTACTTGCAATTTAAGTTTCTGCAATTTAATTTACTTGCACTTTAAGATTCAGCTCCTTTATTTTCCTGCTCTTTAGTTTATTGTAAATTTCCCCTTCCCCTTTACTTTCCATGCAATTTAGCTTCTGCAAATCACAAATCACTCAACCAAATCTTGATTCGCTTGACTAAATCAACCACTAAACTAAAATTGCTCAATCCTTCAATCCCTGTGGGATCGACGTCACTCATGTGAGTTATTATTACTTGATGCGACCCGGTACACTTGCCGGTGAGTTTTGTGTTGGATCGTTTTCCACACATCAAGTTTTTGGCGCCGTTGCCGGGGATTGATTAGATTGACAATGATTAAGTGAAGTGGAGATCTAGATCAAGCACTTTTTATTTTTCTGTTTTTGACTAACACACTAACTGTTTGAATTTTTGCTTAAGCCAATTAACATTTCACTTCAGCCATGGATTGAAGTGTTATTGCTTTCTGGTGTTGTGATTTTTATGCTTTGGTTGTATGTCAGGTACAACGAGAATTATACCCACTTTTTGTGAACAAGACAAAAGAACCCTCAGAAGATTAAGAAGAGCTGAAAGAGGGAAAAACATTATTGGAGAAGAGGAGTCAGAAGAAGAAGTAGCCAATAACAACAATAATCCACCACAGAGAAGAGTTTTGGCTTCCTACACATGTGCAGATCCTAGACATTGTGGGAGTAGCATTCTTACCCCAAATGTTAATGCAAACAACTTTGAACTAAAGCCACAACTCATCACCTTGGTTCAAAACAATTGCTCTTATGGAGGAGGACCACTTGAAGACCCTAACCAACACCTGTCCACCTTCTTGAGGATTTGTGACACTGTCAAAACCAATGGAGTACACCCTGACAGTTACAAGCTACTGTTATTTCCATTTTCTCTCAGAGACAAAGCCACTCAATGGTTGGAATCCTTCCCAAGAGACAGCATCAACAATTGGGATGATCTAGTAACCAAGTTCCTTGCCAAGTTTTACCCACCTCAAAGAGTTATTAGATTGAAGACTGAAGTGCAAACATTCACACAAATGGATGCTGAACCCTTGTATGAGGCATGGAAACGATACAAAGCTCTAATCAGGAAGTGTCTACCAGGAATGTTCAGTGAGTGGGATAGATTACAGAATTTCTATGAAGGTCTGACACTGAAATCTCAAGAGGCTTTGGATTATTCAGCAGGGGGCTCTCTACAACTAATGAAAACAGCAGAGGAAGCTCAAAATCTCATTGATATGGTGGCCAACAATCAATATTTCTTTGCTCACCAAAGGCAACGCCAACCATCACAAAGGAAAGGAGTGATGGAGTTGGAAGGAGTGGACTCAATCCTAGCTCAAAATAAAATGATGCAGCAGCAAATTCAACAACAATTTGAGCAAATGGCCAAGAGGATTGATAGCCTTCAAGTTGCAGTAGTCAACACAAGCCAACCATCATCCACATGGGGGCAAAATGAAGAAACTCAAGAGGAGCAGCAGCAAGAACAAGTCCAGTACATGCACAACCAAAATTCTGGGCCAAATGAAGTCTCTGGTGATACTTACAACCCATCTTGGAAGAACCACCCAAACCTTAGGTGGGGAGATAATCACAACCAGAATCAACAACCATGGCAGAGAAACTCAAATCAAAACACTTCAAGAAACAACCAAAACCACAACCAGCAGCAAACTAACCAAAACCCTTACAGAAAATCCCAAAACAACTACCCGAACTCCAACCATTACCCATCCAATAACCAAACCTCAAATCAAAACACTTACCCTCAACCCTCAACACCCCACAATCAACTAATCTCACAAGAATCTCAAAGGATTTACAATCTGGAGCTCCTAATGGAAAAAATGATGAAAACTCAAGAGATGACATTGAGGAACCAAGAAGCCTCCATGAAAAATATGGAAAGGCAAATTGGACAACTCTCCAAGCAAATCACCATTGAAAGGTCATCAAACTCACTGCCAAGTGACACCATTCCTAATCCTAAAGAGGAGTGCAAGGCAATTCAACTGAGGAGTGGAAAAGTCCTGGTGAAAGATGAAAAAGCAACCAAGAAGCCAAAGGAAAGTGACAAGAAACAAGCTGAAGAAGAGAAAGTCAATGACAAGAAGGAGACAGCAAGCAAGAAAACTCAGAATCAAGCTCAAGAAAAAGAAGATCAGCCACAAAAATCAAGAAAGAGAAAGGAAGTAATTGAAGAGCCAACTAAGGACCAAAGGCAGGGAAATAACTTCACTCCTCCCTTGCCATATCCTCAAAGGTTCAACAAGGAGACTAAGGACCAACACTTCCCAAAATTTCTTGAAATCTTCAAGAAGTTAGAGATCAATATTCCCTTAGCTGAAGCACTTGAGCAAATGCCCCTATACGCAAAGTTCTTGAAGGAACTTATCAACAAGAAGAGGAATTGGCAAGTCAATGAAACTGTACTGCTCACTGAGGAATGCAGAGCACTAATCTAGAAGGGACTTCCTCCCAAACTCGAGGACCCTGGGAGTTTCTTTCTACCCTGCGCCATTGGCAGTATGACCATCAAGAAGGCGATGTGTGACTTGGGAGCTAGTATCAATCTAATGCCTGCCTCTCTAGTGAAAAAGCTAAGCATAAAAGAGGTGAAACCAGTACAGATGTCTCTAGAATTGGTGGACAAATCAGTGATATGCCCTAGGGGTATAATAGAGAACCTTCTAGTCAAGGTAGACAGATTCATCTTCCCTGCAGATTTTGTGATCCTGGACTCGAATCAGGATGAGGGCAACTCCATTATACTGGGAAGACCGTTCTTGGCCACTGCTAGGGCCATCATAGACATAGAGCAAGGAGAATTAACCCTCAGAATGCATAATGAAAGTATCACTCTGAGTGTATTACCAGAAACACAGCGCAGTAATGGAAAGAAGGATGGTATAGAAACAGACAAGGAGAATCTGCAGTGGAAGGAGGAAATCAACAAGACAAACAACAACTGCCCTCCCAAGCAAGAGATAGATAATACAGTAGGCCAAAAAGAGAAAGAAACTGTGCAAAGTAATGAAGAAGCTCAAGAGGACATTGTAGTATTGGCAACTAAGAAAAGGAATTTCAAAAGGGAGCCTGTTTTCAAAGAAGAAGAGTCAACAAAAGGAGGGAAGAAAAATAATAACAGAATCAAAAAGGGTTGGAAGAACAAAAAAATTCCAACAGAAGGGCTCTCCAAAGGTGACAAAGTGCAGTTAGTCTATCAACAACTGGGAGCAGACCAATAGACTAACAATTACTATACTGTGAGCAAAATATTATCACTAGAACATGCTGAGATAGAGCACCAAGGAACAAAGAAGAAGCTCACAATCAGAGGAGACAAGTTGAGGCACTACAGTCATCAACCACCATAAAAGAGGGAGTCAATGTCAAGCTAATGACAATAAAGAAGTGCTTGTTGGGAGGCAACCCAACCTGAGGTAGTTTTCTTTTCTTAGCTATTTCAATAAAAAGGTTAATTAGCTTTATCTATAGTGCAAGAAGCTAAGTTTGGTGTTGCACACCAAAACAATATAAAGGAGAATGAAGAATTCTAAGTTTGGTGTTCCACCAAAATCTCATCATAAAATACATTCTCACTTTATGCATAATGCTAGCTTCAAACATTTGGATGAACTAATTAACTATTTGCTGTTTCATAGTCTCTAATCTCATTGCCTTTAGCAAGGAAAAAGGATTTCACACATAGTAAACTATTGTATGAGAAACATTGGCAAAGAACTAAGTTTGGTGTTCACACACCAAAGTAAAGTTCAAAAGCCCACAAATAAGCCTTGCAGATTAACCAGATACTTAAAGGGCTTGAGCAGCAAGCCACTTTTGAGAATTATGCAGGAAAATAGCCAACAAATTAAAGAACACTTGCAGTATGACTCAAAAGAAGCAAACAGAAGGAAGAATGAGAAGCTACAACCCACAGGTTGTATTTGCACTTGATTCTTATTGTTATGTAATGAGTTAATTCAGAGATTCCTTTATGTTTGGCTAGAATGATCATTGAGTTGCAAGTGGAAGTACATGCTAAAGAAAGCTATCTGCATAATTTTTGCCTAAAAGTCATCTGCATAATAATTGTCATCACTCATTAACTTGAAAAGTTTGTTCTGTTTCCCTTGCTGTTTGAATAAAAGAAAGATGTTTGATTTAGAAAAGTAATTGTTCAATGTTGCAAAAGTTAGAATGAAGTTAGTGGTGGTGTGTGTTTGATTCAACTATTAGCTCACAGAATAAATGTTGCAGAATAACTTGTTTCTTAAAGCTTAAGCTAGTTTGCTGCTATGATCCTTCAAACAATGAAAGCCCCTTGAAAATAAACCAAAACAGAAAGAAAAAGAAAGAAGAAAAGCCAAAAGTTGGCAAAGAAACAAACAATAAGGCTAGACACCAATAGCTTGGACCCTAGGACATATGCCTGTGGTGTTTGTGTACTAGGATATGCTTGGACAAGTAGGTTCTAAGGAGTATCTTAAAACTTGGCAACTTAGATCAACTGATTTGGGATTGTCAACTGAAAGTCCACAATAAAGAGCAACCTAGCTACAAAACATTTAGTAATCCAAAGAGATGTTGGGCATCAATGATCATAGGAAGAAAAAGGTGAGCCATGTGTCTGTGGTGAAAAAAATGTTGAGTAAAAATAAGCGAAAGGCTACTGCAACATTTGACACCAAGCCTCTAATAGATAATAAACTCTGAAATGCAAAAGAAAGCAGAAAAAGCTAACAAGGGGATTAAGCAAAAAGGTAAGGAATCATAGCAGCAACCTTGGTGAACCCTTAAGGAAGCATAGTTATTTTGACAGCAAGTAATAAATGAGCTATTTTTGATCTGCATAAAACCCCATAAACAAAATTCAACTATTTGCATAATAAGGACATGCATACCTATCTATTTCATTCTATCTTTTCTTATGTTTAAGTGCTTGCTTGGGGACAAGCAAGTTTTAAGTTTGGTGTTGTGATGACAAGTCATCTTAACCTAGTTTCACTAGCCTTTTTTCTTTGTTTTTATTAGGTTTTATGCACTTTCTTGCATTCTAAGTAAGTAATTTGGAATGAAAATGCATGACTTCTTTGAATCAGACAACCACCAATTATTTGATGCTAAATCATGAGGTTGAAGCCAAATTTAATTGATTTTTAATGATTTATAAGCCTTGTGAATTTAGTGATACTTTGATTGGTTGTTTTGATTACTTGTAGGTGAAGAAAGAAGAAAAGAAGAGAAAGCATGGCAAAGGGAAGAAAAAGCATAACCACATTGAGGAAGAAGGAAAGCTAAGTTAAGAAAGCAAATTGAGCTTCACAAGGAATGAAAGGAGAAGGCAAGGTACAAAGCTAAGTTTAAAAAATTAACTGAGCACTAAAGAAAGCAAGGAAATGGTACAAAGCTAAGTTAACTAAGTTAACTTTATCGGGGACCTCTCCAAATTAATTCAAGAAGAAATTCCAAGGGATGAAGCCAACAAGATTCGAACCAAGGACCAAGGAGAAGCAAGGAACTCACCTTGCAAGGAAATTCAAGAAGAAATAGCCAAAATGCAACCTCCATGGTTCGAACTTGGAACCACACGCTACTCCTTGCAAGGGAATTCAAGAATAAATAGCTAGAATGCTTCCTCCAGGATTTAAACTTGGGAACTCCTTGAAACATAAGGAAGGAGTGCCACCAAGCTTGCAAGAAAAATTAAGGAAAAATAGCTTAAATGCTTGGGCCAAGGTTCGAACAAGGGTACTCCATGAGAAGTAAGGGAGGAGCGTTGGTGCACGAATTGTGAATCACACTTTTCACAACGCGTACCACTAACCAGCAAGTGCACTGGGTCGTCCAAGTAATACCTCACGTGAGTAAGGGTCGAATCCCACGGAGATTGTTGGTTTGAAGCAATCTATGGTTATCTTGTAAATCTTAGTCAGGAAGTCAATTATGTTTATCAGTTGAATTGCGAATAAACAATAGAGCATGGATTAAAGGTTACTTGTTATGCAGTAATGGAGAATATGTTGGAGTTTTTGGAGATGCTTTGTCTTCTGAATCTCTGCTTTCCTCTGTCTTCTTGTTCACGCACGCACGTCCTCCTATGGCAAGCTATGTGTTGGTGGATCACCGTTGTCAATGGCTACCTTCCATCCTTCCAGTGAAAACTACGCTCACGCGCTCTGTCACAGCACGGCTAATCACCGGTTGGTTCTCGATCCGGTTGGAATAGGATTTATTATCCTTTTGCATCTGTCACTAACGCCCAGCCTTCAGGAGTTTGAAGCTCGTCACAGTCATTCAATCCTTGAATCCTACTCGGAATACCACAGACAAGGTTTAGACTTTCTGGATTCTCATGAATGCCGCCATCAGTTCTAGCTTATACCACGGAGATTCTGATTAAGAGATCTCAGAGATACTCATTCAATCGGATATAGAACGGAGGTGGTTGTCAGGCACACGTTCATGGTTTGAGGAAGGTGATGAATGTCACTGATCATCACCTTCATCACAGTTAAGCGCGAATGAACATCTTAGATAGGAACAAGCGTGTTTGAATAGAAAACAGAAATACTTGCATTAATTCATCGAGACACAGCAGAGCTCCTCACCCCCAACAATGGGGTTTAGAGACTCATGCCGTCAGAGAATACAAAGTTAAGATCTGAAATGTCATGAGATCCAAAATAAGTCTCTAAAAGTTGTTTAAATACTAAATTAGTAGCCTAGGTTTACAAAAATTGGATAAACTATGATGGATGATGCAGAGATCCACTTCTGGGGCCCACATGGTGTGTGCTGGGGCCCACTTGGTGTGTGCTGGGGCTGAGACTTAAGCAATTCACGTGCAGAGGCCATTTGTGGAGTTGAACGCCAGTTTTTATGCCAGTTTGGGCGTTCAACTCCAGCTTTTGATCCTTTTCTGGCGCTGGACGCCAGAATTGGGCAGAGGACTAGCGTTGAACGCCAGTTTACGTCATCTATCCTTGTGCAAAGTATGGACTATTATATATTGCTGGAAAGCCCTGGATGTCTACTTTTCAACGCAATTGGAAGCACGCCATGTCGAGTTCTGTTGCTCCAGAAAATCCACTTTGAGTGCAGGGAGGTCAGAATCCAACAACATCAGCAGTCCTTTTTTAGCCTGAATCAGATTTTTGCTCAACTCCTTCAATTTCAGCCAGAAAAATACCTGAAATTACAGAAAAACACACAACTCATAGTAAAGTCCAGAAATATGAATTTTTCCTAAAAACTAATAAAAATAGACTAAAAACTAACTAAAACATACTCTAAACTATATGAAATTATCCCCAAAAAGCGTATAAAATATCCGCTCATCACAACACCAAACTTAAACTGTTGCTTGTCCTCAAGCAACTAGACAAATAAAATAGAAGACTAATAGGTTGAGAAGCAATAATATCTCAGAGTTTTTTTTGATTGAAGCTCGGATCCTAATTAGATGAGCGGGACTAGTAGCTTTTTGCTTCTGAACAGTTTTGGCATCTCACTTTATCCATTGAAGCTCAGAGTGATTGGCATCTATAGGAACTCAGAATTCAGATAGTGTTATTGATTCTCTTAGTTCAGTGTGATGATTCTTGAACACAGCTTCTTTATGAGTCTTGGCCGTGGCCCTAAGCACTTTGTTTTCCAGTATTACTACCGGATACATAAATGCCACAGACACATAACTGGGTGAACCTTTTCAGATTGTGACTCAGCTTTTCTAAAGTCCCCAATTAGAGGTGTCCAGAGTTCTTAAGCACACTCTTCTTTTTGCTTTGGACCTTGACTTTAACCGCTCAGTCTCAAGTTTTCACTTGACACCTGCACGCCACAAGCACATGGTTAGGGACAGCTTGGTTTAGCCGCTTAGACCAGGATTTTAGTCCTTTAGGCCCTCCTATCCACTGATGCTCAAAGCCTTGGGATCCTTTTTATTTGCCCTTGCCTTTTGGTTTTAAGAGCTTTTGGCTTTTTCTGCTTGCTTTTTTTTTTTTTTTCTGCAAGCTTTGTTCTTTGCTGCTTTTTCTTGCTTCAAGAATCATTTTTATGATTTTCAGATTATCAATAACATGTCTCATGTTCATCATTCTTTCAAGAGCCAACATATTTAACAGTCTTAAACAACAAATTCAAAAGACATATGCACTTTTCAAGCATTCATTCAGAAGACAGAAAGCATTGCCACCACATTTAACCAATTAGAATTTCTTTTATTAAACTCGAAATTTTATTGCTTCTTATTCAAAAGATCTACTATTTTATTCATGTTTAATGATGATGAGAAAAATAAACTATAGCTTAATTGGAGATAAAATCAAATAGATACTAATTACTATTATATGACTTCTAAGGTAAACTTTTTATAAGGACACTGTCACAGAGTTAAGGCAGAAATTGGAAATTAACAACCTTTATTCTGGGGGCACGGGGGTTCCTCTGATCCTTGGGATGCTTGGTATTACAAGAGAAGACTTTTGGCGCTTCAGTTCCCTTAAGTCACGTCCCTGCTCCTCTTGTTCTTTAAACATATGGGTCAGCATTTGACTATGTTCCTTCTGTTGTTTTATTATTTGCTCCATAGCTTCCTGTATCTTGGTGACAGACGTCTCAAGATATTCCCAATATTCCGCTTGAGGAATCTCTGGGAGGAATTCCTGTGCTCTCTTCTTGATAAGATCCTCCTGTGCTTGTTGTCTCTCCATTGATGCTTTGGTGATTGACTTTTCAATTAGGATATATTCAGTTATTCCCATCCTTACTCCAGCGTCCTTGCAGAGCAGAGAAATCACGCTTGGATAAGCCAACCTGGCCTCTTTTGAATTTTTATTAGCAATCTTGTAGAGTTCAGTGGAAATCAGCTGATGAACCTCCACTTCCTTCCCCGTCATGATGCAATGAATCATCACTGCTCTTTTAACTGTGACTTCAGAACGGTTGCTAGTGGGCAACAAAGAACGCCCAATGAAGTCCAGCCATCCTCTGGCAACTGGTTTGAGATCCTCTCTCTTGAGTTGATTTGGGAAGCCCTTTGTGTTGGTGGTCCACCTGGCTCCAGGGATACATATGTCCTCTAGAATCTTATCCAGGCCAATGTCTGCTCTCATCATCCTCCTGTTGAAGGAGTCTGGATCATCCTTTAGCTGAGGTAGCTTTAATATCTCTCTGATCTTGTCAGGGGTGGTATGAACAATCTTTCCCCTGACCATGGTCCGAAATTCGTAGCAGGCAGTTCCAGATAGTCTTTGCTTGTCAGTCTGCCACATATTAGCATAGAACTCCTGGACCATGTTCCTTCCTACTTTCGTTTCAGGATTAGCTAGGACTTCCCAGTTCCTGATTCGAATTTGCTCCTGGATCTTCGGATATTCGTCTTCTTTCAGATCGAATCTAACTTCCGGGATCACTGATCTCAGACCCATTACTTTAAGATAATGGTCTGAATGTTCTTTAGATAAGAACTTCCCTTGATTCCAAAGTGGTTTTGGAACGCTCTCTTTCTTGCCTCTTGGAGTGGATTGTTTTCCTTTGGGAGCCATGATCTTAGTGATCTCGGATAAACACACCAAACTTAGAGGTTTGCTTGTCCTCAAGCAAAAGAAAAGAGAGGAGAGGGATAGAAGGAGATCGAGGTGCATTTGTTGATGGAGGAGGGGGGAGGCCGAACCCAATTTTAAAGGGGTGGGGGGTGGATTTTCGAAAAATTGGAGGAGATAAGATAAGAAGATTGAGTTTAAAAAGATAAGATAGAAGATAGAGTTTAATTTTGAAAGGATATGATAGTTTTTTTTGAAAAAGATAACTCTGAATTTTGAAAAAGATCATATGGATATTTGAAAAAGATATGGATTAGTTGAAAAGATTTTTGAGTGAAAAAGATAGATTTGTTTTCAGAAAAGATTTTGAAAAGAGTTGGATTGAATTTGGAAAGATGGATTTTTAGAAATTAAGGATTTTAGAAATCAGGGTTCTTAATATGTTCATGTAAAAATCATGCATTGAAGCATAAAATTTGAAATTAGAATGGAAATACGTGTGGGATAAATGGATTTGGCTCCTCCCTGTCTTCCTGGCGTTTGAACGCCCAAACACTGCTTGTTTTGGGCGTTCAGCGCCCAAATGCTGATCTCCTGGGCGTTCAGCGCCCAGTTGCTGCCATTACTGGCGTTCAACGCCCAGTAGGTGGCCATTTCTGGCGTTGAACGCCCAGATTGCTACCATTACTGGCGTTCAGCGCCCAGTGGATGCCCATTTTGGGCGCTGAACGCCCAAAATGCCCCTTTACTGGCGTTTTCTTGCCATTGAGCTCTTTTACTCTGTTTTGTGTGCCGAGGTCTTCTGTAAATGATTATTTACCTTGTTGTCAATGAACTCTATATAAACAAATAAAAATAAAAATAGAAATAGGGTAAAATGCTTAGAGGATTGTTGCCCCATGGCTGGGTTGCCTCCCAGCAAGCGCTTCTTTATTGTCATTAGCTGGACCTTGCTGAGCTTTTAATCTAGCTTCAGCCTTGAGCATTCTTGCTCGATGTTGCCTTCAAGATAATGCTTGATTCTCTGTCCATTGACAATGAACTTCTTATCAGAATCAATATCTTGGAGCTCCACATAGCCATATGGTGACACACTTGTAATCACGTATGGTCCCCTCCACCGGGATTTCAGTTTCCCGGGGAATAGCCTGAGTCTAGAGTTAAACAACAGGACCTTTTGTCCTGGTTCAAAGATTCTAGATGACAGCTTTCTGTCATGCCATTTTTTTATTTTTCTTTATAAAGCTTGGCATTTTCGAAAGCTGTGAATCTGAATTCCTCTAGCTCATTTAGCTGGAGCAATCGTTTTTCTCCTGCTAATTTGGCATCAAAGTTTAGGAATCTGGTTGCCCAGTAGGCCTTATGTTCCAGTTCCACGGGCAGGTGGCATGCCTTACCATACACGAGTTGGTATGGAGAGGTCCCTATAGGGGTCTTGAATGCTGTTCTGTAAGCCCACAGAGCATCATCCAAGCTTCGTGCCCAATCCTTTCTACGGGTATTTACTGTCCGTTCCAGGATTCTCTTTAATTCTCTGTTAGAGACTTCAGCTTGCCCATTGGTTTGTGGGTGATATGGAGTGGCCACCTTGTGGCGAATTCCATACCGAACCATGGCAGAGTAAAGCTGTTTATTGCAGAAGTGAGTGCCCCCATCACTGATTAATACTCTAGGAACACCAAATCTGCTAAAGATATGTTTCTGGAGGAACTTCAGCACTGTTTTAGTATCATTGGTGGGTGTGGCAATAGTCTCAACCCATTTTGATACATAGTTAACTGCCACCAGAATATAAGTGTTTGAATATGATGGTGGAAAAGGGCCCATGAAGTCAATTCCCCATACGTCAAACAACTCAATTTCCAAGATTCCTTGTTGAGGCATGGCGTAACCATGAGGCAGATTGCCAGCTCTTTAGAAACTGTCACAATTACGTACAAACTCTCGGGAATCTTTATAGAGTGTGGGCCAATAGAAGCCACATTAGAGGACCTTGGTGGCTGTTCGCTCACCTCCGAAATGGCCTCCATATTGAGATCCGTGGCAATGCCACAGGATCCTCTGTGCTTCTTCTCTAGGCACACACCTACGGATAATTCCGTCTGCACATCTCTTAAAGAGATAAGGTTCATCCCACAAGTAGTACTTTGCATCAGTAATTAATTTCTTCTTTTGTATCCTGTTGTACTCCTTAGGTATGAACCTTGCAGCTTTATAGTTTGCAATATTGGCAAACCATGGTGCTTCCTGAATGGCGAATAAATGCTCATCAGGAAACGTCTCAGAGATCTCAAGAGAAGGGAGGGGCGTCCCTTCCACTGGCTCTATCCGGGACAGATGATCAGCCACTTGGTTCTCTGTCCCTTTTCTGTCTCTTATTTCTATATCAAACTCTTGCAGAAGCAATACCCATCTGATGAGCCTGGTTTTTGAATCCTGCTTTGTGAGTAGATACTTAAGAGCAGCATGGTCAGTGTACACAATCACCTTTGATCCTACTAAGTAGGATCTGAACTTGTCAATGGCGTAAACCACTGCAAGTAATTCCTTTTCTGTGGTTGTGTAATTTTTCTGGGCATCATTTAAAATGCGACTAGCATAATAAATGACATGCAGAAGCTTGTCATGCCTCTGTCCCAATACTGCACCAATGGCATGATCACTGGCATCACACATTAGCTCAAATGGTAATGTCCAGTCTGGTGCAGAAATAACTGGTGCTGTGACCAGCTTAGCTTTCAGTGTTTCAAACGCCTGCAGGCATGCTGTGTCAAACACAAATGGTGTGTCAGCAGCTAGCAGATTGCTTAGAGGTTTTACGATTTTTGAAAAATCCTTTATAAACCTCCTATAGAATCCTGCATGTCCTAGAAAGCTTCTGATTGCCTTAACATTGGCAGGTGGTGGTAATTTTTCAATTACCTCTATTTTTGCTTGATCCACCTCTATTTCCTTGTTTGAGATTTTATGCCCAAGAACAATTCCTTCAGTCACCATGAAGTGACACTTTTCCCAGTTTAAAACTAGGTTGGTCTCTTGGCATCTTTTCAGAACAAGTTTCAAGTGATCAAGACAGGAGCTGAATGAGTCTCCATATACTGAGAAGTCATCCATGAAGACTTCCAGAAATTTTTCCACCATGTCAGAGAAAATAGAGAGCATGCATCTCTGGAAGGTTGCAGGCGCATTACATAGCCCAAATGGCATCCTTCTATAAGCAAACACTCCAGATGGACATGTGAATGCTGTTTTCTCTTGATCTTGGGGATCTACTGCAATCTGGTTATAGCCTGAGTAGCCATCCAAAAAGCAGTAATAATCATGACCTGCTAGTCTCTCTAGCATCTGGTCTATGAATGGTAAAGGAAAATGATCCTTTCTGGTGGCTGTATTGAGCCTTCTGTAGTCAATACACATGCGCCACCCTGTAACTGTTCTTGTAGGAACCAGTTCATTTTTTTCATTATGAATCACTGTCATGCCTCCCTTTTTTGGGACGACTTGAACAGGGCTCACCCAGGGACTATCAGAAATGGGATAAATAATCCCAGCCTCTAGTAATTTGGTGACCTCTTTCTGCACCACTTCCTTCATGGCTGGATTTAGCCGCCTCTGTGGTTGAACCACTGGTTTGGCATTATCCTCCAATAGGATTTTGTGCATGCATCTAGCTGGGCTGATGCCCTTAAGGTCACCTATAGACCACCCAAGAGCTGTCTTGTGTGTTCTTAGCACCTGAATAAGTGCTTCCTCTTCCTGTGAACTTAAAGCAGAGCTTATGATCACTGGAAAAGTGTCACCTTCTCCCAGAAATGTATATTTCAAGGATGGTGGTAGTGGCTTGAGCTCGGGTTTAGGAGGTTTTTCCTCTTTCAGAAGAAAGTTCAGAGGCTCTTTCATGTCCTTTGAATCCTCCAAATCAGGCTGAACATCTTTAAAGATGTCTTCCAACTCTGATTCGAGACTTTCAGCCATGTTGATCTCTTCTACCAAAGAGTCAATGAGATCAACTTTCATGCAGTCTGTTGATGTGTCTGGATGCTGCATGGCTTTGACAGCGTTCAACTTAAACTCATCATCATTGACTCTCAGGGTTATTTCCCCCTGTTGGACGTCAATGAGGGATCGTCCAGTTGCTAGGAAGGGTCTTCCTAGAATGAGAGTAGCACTCTTGTGCTCCTCCATTTCCAGCACAACAAAGTCAGTGGGAAAGGCGAATGGCCCAACTCTGACAATCATGTCTTCAATCACGCCTGATGGGTATTTAGTGGAACCATCAGCAAGTTGGAGACATATCCGGGTTGGTTTAACTTCTTCAGTTAAGCCAAGTTTCCTGATAGTAGATGCAGGTATCAGGTTGATGCTTGCCCCAAGATCGCACAAAGCTGTCTTGGTGCAATCACCTTCTAATATGCATGGTATCAGAAAACTCCCAGGGTCTTTAAGCTTTTCAGGAAAGCTTTTCAGAATGACTGCACTGCATTCTTCAGTGAGGAGAACTCTTTCTGTTTCTCTCCACTCCTTTTTATGACTCAAGATCTCTTTCATGAACTTGGCATAAGAAGGTATTTGCTCAAGTGCCTCTGCAAATGGAATCTTTATTTCAAGAGTCCTTAGATAATCTGCAAAGCGAGCAAATTGCTTATCCTGCTCCTCTTTCCGGAGTTTTTGAGGATAAGGTATCTTGGCTTTATATTCCTCAACCTTAGTGGTTAAAGAAGCCTTTTTAGAGGGGTTGTTGTCAGCACTTGTGTGTATCTGATCCCTCACTGGCAATTGAGTGCCAGAGTCAGAAGCTGGAGTGACGTTAGACGCCAGCTCACTGTCTGTTCCTGGCGCCTGAACGCCAGAAATGTGTCCCTTTTGGGCGTTCAACGCTGGATTCTGCCCCAATTGGGCGTTCAACGCCAGATTCTTGCCCATTTCTGGCGTTGAACGCCAATCCTGCCTTGTTTCTAGCGCTGAACGCCAGTTTTGGGCATGGTCTAGGCGTTCAGCGCCAGCCTTCCACCCATTTTCTGGTGTTTTAGTGCCAGAATTATTTTTCCCTGGGCTCTTACTGTCCTCAGGTGAATCTTTGGTGGGTCGCTCATTTCTTGAATTTTTGATGCCTTGAGGTGGGGTATTTAATTTTTTCCCACTTCTTAATTGAACTGCTTGGCATTCTTCTGCTATTTGCCTTGATAGCTGCTGCTTTGTTTGCTTAAACTGTTCGTCCATCTGTATATTAGCTATCCTTGTCTCCTGTAGCCTGTCTTTGAATTCAGCTAGCTACTTTGTTAGAAAATCCAATTGCTGATTGAATTCAGCAGCTTGTTTTACAGTACTGAATTCAGCAGTTACTGTTTTAACCTCTTCATTCATAGAAGGGTTGCTGCTTAGATACAGATGCTGATTCTTGGCAACTGTATCAATGAGCTCTTGAGCCTCTTCAATTGTCTTTCTCATATGGATAGATCCACCAACTGAGTAATCTAGAGACATCTGAGCTCCTTCCGCAAGCCCATAGTAGAAGATGTCTAACTGAACCCACTCTGAAAACATTTCAGAGGGGCATTTTTGTAGCATCTCTCTGTATCTCTCCCAGGCATCATAAAGAGATTCATTATCTCCTTGCTTGAAGCCTTGGATGTCCAGCCTTAGCTGTGTCATCCTTTTTGGAGGGAAATATTGATTCAGGAATTTTTCTGTCAGTTGTTTCCACGTCCTTATGCTGGCCTTAGGTTGGTTATTCAACCACCTCTTAGCTTGATCTTTTACAGCAAATGGAAACAGTAATAGTCTGTAGACATCCTGATCTATTTCTTTATCATGTACTGTGTCAGCAATTTGTAAAAACTGTGCCAGAAACTCTGTAGGTTCTTCCTGTGGAAGACCGGAATACTGGCAACTTTGCTGCACCATGATAATGAGCTGAGGATTCAACTCAAAGCTACTGACTCCAATGTAGGGTATGCAGATACTACTCCCATATGAAGCAGTAGAGGGGTTAGAATATGACCCCAGAGTCCTCCTGGACTGTTCATCTCCATTTATGTCCATGATGGATATATGGATATAACTTGGACTGATTTACCTTTTTAATTATTTTATTTTATGGAAAGAGGACAACTTAACCAAAAATAAAAATAACAAAAATTATGATTTTCGAAAAAGTGAGGAGAGAAAAAGTGGTTAGAAAGTTTTGAAAAAGATATGATTTGGAAAAGATTTTTAAAAATTTTTTTTTTTTTAGATCTACTGCTCCTTGTTTTTGAAAATTTTGGAGGGAAAACACCAAGGAACACCAAACTTAAAATTTTTAGAAAACCACCAAAATTTTCGAAAATCAAAGGGAAATCAACAAGAAAACACCAAACTTAAAGTTTGGCACAAAATTTAATAGAGAAAATATTATTTATGAAAAAGAAGGTTTTGAAAAGAATATAAAAGACTCTAACCCAATTACCAAGAACACAGATTAACGCTCTAGCCAAATGAGTTATGGAAATTTTCGAAAATTTTAAGAAAAATCAACAAGAAAACACCAAACTTAAAGTTTGGCACAGGATTTAATAGAAAAATTATTTTTGAAAAAGGTTTTAAAAATATGATAGCCAATTACCATGAACATAAACACCACGTTCTAATTAACTGAGCTATAAATTTAAAGTGTTTTAACAAGGGATAAATAATAAAAGACTCTAAACCAAAAAAAGAGAAATTTTTTTTCCTAATCTAAGCAACAAAATAAACCGTCAGTTGTTCAAACACGAACAATCCCCAGTAACGGCGCCAAAAACTTGGTGCACGAATTGTGAATCACGCTTTTCACAACGCGTACCACTAACCAGCAAGTGCACTGGGTCGTCCAAGTAATACCTCACGTGAGTAAGGGTCGAATCCCACGGAGATTGTTGGTTTGAAGCAATCTATGGTTATCTTGTAAATCTTAGTCAGGAAGTCAATTATGTTTATCAGTTGAATTGCGAATAAACAATAGAGCATGGATTAAAGGTTACTTGTTATGCAGTAATGGAGAATATGTTGGAGTTTTTGGAGATGCTTTGTCTTCTGAATCTCTGCTTTCCTCTGTCTTCTTGTTCACGCACGCACGTCCTCCTATGGCAAGCTATGTGTTGGTGGATCACCGTTGTCAATGGCTACCTTCCATCCTTCCAGTGAAAACTACGCTCACGCGCTCTGTCACAGCACGGCTAATCACCGGTTGGAATAGGATTTATTATCCTTTTGCATCTATCACTAACGCCCAGCCTTCAGGAGTTTGAAGCTCGTCATAGTCATTCAATCCTTGAATCCTACTCGGAATACCACAGATAAGGTTTAGACTTTCCGGATTCTCATGAATGCCGCCATCAGTTCTAGCTTATACCACGGAGATTCTGATTAAGAGATCTCAGAGATACTCATTCAATCGGATATAGAACGGAGGTGGTTGTCAGGCACACGTTCATGGTTTGAGGAAGGTGATGAATGTCACTGATCATCACCTTCATCACAGTTAAGCGCGAATGAACATCTTAGATAGGAACAAGCGTGTTTGAATAGAAAACAGAAATACTTGCATTAATTCATCGAGACACAGCAGAGCTCCTCAC
Source organism: Arachis ipaensis (assembly GCF_059453495.1). Classification (NCBI taxonomy): domain Eukaryota; kingdom Viridiplantae; phylum Streptophyta; class Magnoliopsida; order Fabales; family Fabaceae; genus Arachis; species Arachis ipaensis. The sequence goes on from NC_142438.1 coordinate 70,524,958, forward strand.
CCCCAACAATGGGGTTTAGAGACTCATGCCGTCAGAGAATACAAAGTTAAGATCTGAAATGTCATGAGATCTAAAATAAGTCTCTAAAAGTTGTTTAAATACTAAACTAGTAGCCTAGGTTTACAAAAATTGGATAAACTATAATGGATGATGCAGAGATCCACTTCTGGGGCCCACTTGGTGTGTGCTGGGGCTGAGACTTAAGCAATTCACGTGCAGAGGCCATTTGTGGAGTTGAACGCCAGTTTTTATGCCAGTTTGGGCGTTCAACTCCAGCTTTTGATCCTTTTCTGGCACTGGACGCCAGAATTGGGCAGAGGACTGGCGTTGAACGCCAGTTTACGTCGTCTATCCTTGTGCAAAGTATGAACTATTATATATTTCTGGAAAGCCCTGGATGTCTACTTTCCAACGCAATTGGAAGCACGCCATTTCGAGTTCTGTAGCTCCAGAAAATCGACTTTGAGTGCAGGGAGGTCAGAATCCAACAGCATCAGCAGTCCTTTTTCAGCCTGAATCAGATTTTTGCTCAACTCCTTCAATTTCAGCCAGAAAAATACCTGAAATTACAGAAAAACACACAACTCATAGTAAAGTCCAGAAATATGAATTTTTCCTAAAAACTAATAAAAATAGACTAAAAACTAACTAAAACATACTCTAAACTATATGAAATTATCCCCAAAAAGCGTATAAAATATCCGCTCATCAAGCGTCCATCTCTTCCAAAGAAAATTAGCCTCCACTTCCTCCACCAGGATTCGAACCTGGGACATTGAGGCCATAAGCAAGGCGCTGCACAAGGAAGCTCAGTTGGTTTTTCCAACTGAGCATTGCCTCTCCCCCAAGCTTCCACACTTGACACGGGCAGCACACTTGAGTGCTCAGTTGGTTTTTCCAACTGAGCTTGTCCCTGGGAGGTGAAATATTGGGCTGAAAATTGAATTAAAACTCCAACTTAATTCATTTCTTCACCAAATCAAAAGCCCATCCAAATTCCAAAATCCAAGAATAGAAAGTGTATAAATAGGAGTTAGTTTGATGTAATTAGAACCTTTTTGCTACCTCTACTTTTTACTTTTAATTTTTCCTTTTAACTGTCATTTTCATTTTTGAGCTTTTTACTTTGAATCTGAATTTCTGAGAACCTGGAAGGAGAATTGATCTCTCTTCTTCTTGGTTCTTGCTTGAGCACTCTTTTATTTTTTTCTTGCTTTGGATCTTGGGTGGAGAATTGAAGAATTTCTATTTCAATCTCACCTTAAGATCTTGTTTAATTTTTCTGCACAATTGAATTTCACTTTCTGTTTACTTTACTGCTTCATTTTTTAATCTTTCTGCAATTTACTTTTCTTTGTTTCTTTTGCAATTGCTCTTGTTGGATCAAGGAAGGATTTGAGATCTAGACTTGTTATCTAGTCTCTTCCACTCCTGAGATCTTCAACTTCTTTTACATTTGCTGCAAATTAAGCATTGCTTTTCTATTTTTGAATTCTTCAAGGCATTTTACTCTTCTGTTTGAAATCTACTTCAATTCAATTCATCTTTTGCTTTTCTACTTGTTGCAATTTACTTGTTCTTGTTTAAATTCCGCAATCCCAATTCCCAATTCCTTTTATGATTCAAGCAATTTACATTTCTTGCACTTTAAGTTTCAGTTATTTACATTTCTTACAATCTAAGTTTCTGCAATTTACATTACTTGCACTTTAAGATTCAGCACTTTTACTTTCCTGCTCTTTCATTTACTGCAATTTCCCCTTCTCCCTTTACATTTCAAGCAATTTAGTTTCTGCAAAATACAAACAACTCAACCAACACTTGATTCGCTTGACTAAATCAATCACTAAACTAAAATTGCTCAATCCTTCAATCCCTGTGGGATCGACCTCACTCATGTGAGTTATTATTACTTGATGCGACCCAGTCCACTTGGCGGTGAGTTTTGTGTTGGATCGTTTTCCACACATCAGACCTCCCCACACTTAAGGCTTTGCACCGTCTTCGGTGCCATCTGTCAGAAACAAAGGTGGGCTTGTAGCAGTATCTCCACAGTCGGGACCATCATGGCTTCCTGTGCTGGTAAAGGAAGTGGAGTCTGGGGTGTCTGAGTCCTTGAATTTTCCCATAATCAGCTCCTTGAGGTATGTGAATTGGCGCTTGTTACGGCGCTCTCTCATCTTAGCTTTGTGTTCCTGCCGATCCAACCTTTCGAGTATCTGATGGAGCAGTTGGTCTGTTGTAGGTGCTCGTGGTGTTGAAGATGGAATATCTTCAACCGGTTCAGTAGGATAGCTTGTGGCGGCTGGTGGAGGTCTAATGTATTTCCCGTTAGGGACATACTGATCATCCCGTAGGAGCATGGCTTTGGTGTCCCCAGCTCTGTAGGAAATTCCGGCTGCTGAGACAAGATCTGAGACCAAGGCGGGAAAAGGTAAGTTGCCCACAATTTGTACGTGTCCCATGGCATTCCGGATGTGTCTTGGTAGGTTCAGAGGTTGGTCTGTAAGGATGCACCATAGTAGAACGGCCATGTCCGCAGTGAAGGAGGACTCGTGAGTGCTCGGAAAGACGTAATGGGACATGATCTGTGCCCATACGCGAGCCTCCAAGGTAAGTACTGAAGCCGATATTCCCATAGGGCGGGTACGATGGTATCCGTAGATCCAACGGCTACCAGGTAGTGCGATAACTCTGAGAACGGCGTCTGATAAACCCATATTTCATGAGTTATTTTGTGCTTAGTTTGAGTGATTTATTCAATCCTTCACCCACTTATTCATATTAATTGCATGGTTTTACTTTCCCTTCCTTATTATGTGATGTATGTGAAAAACATATTTCCTAAGCTTTAAAATTAATTATTGTAATTACCTTTACTTCCATTCGATGCCGTGATTAGTGTGTTGAGTAGTTTCAGATTTTCTAAAGGTAGAATGACTTAAAGGATGGAAAAGGAAACGTACAAAAATGGAAGGAAAGTGCGAAACGGAGTTTTGAAGAAACTGGCATCAACGCGATCGCATGGACGACGCGATCGCGTGCCAGGAGCGAAAAAGTAGCGACGCGGCCACATGACTGACGCGGTCGCGTGACTTGAGCATAGCGCATTCGATGCGGACGCGTAACCGACGCGACCGCGCCACAAGGAAAACTCCATATGACGTGACCGCGTGACCCACGCGGACGCGTGACAGAGGCCACGTATCAGAATTTACAGAATACGCCCCCAGCGATTTCTGAAGCCCTTTTGGCCCAGATCCAAGTGCAGAACACACAGACTAGAGGCTATAAAGTGGGGGAATGCATCCATTCAAGAGAGAGCTCGCATTTTTACTACTTTCCATGATTTAGATTTAGTTTGAGAGAGGTTCTCTCCTCTCTCTCTTAGGATTAGGATTTAGGACTTCTCTTAGTTTTTAAGAGTGACTCTCGATCCAGGTTTTATGTTTCTTGTTTTAAGCTTCCCTTTTCACTTTTATTTATTTATTCCAGCACTTGAGTTGATTATTTACTTTTATAATTTAATTTATGAATTATCCCATGTTACAGATTGTTATTTGAATTAATGATATTTGAGGTATTTCAGCCATTGATTGCTTTCTCTTTAATTTGTGTTACCGTTGTTTCCAATCTGAAGATATTCTATTCCAGCAATTTACTTTTTTCCTTTTTGGTCTTGGTTAAGAAATCAGTAACTCAAAAGTTATCAAACTCAACATAATTGATAATCGTTATCTTGCTAATTGAACTGAACTTCAATAATCCCAACTTTTTCTTAGGAAATAAATAGGATTCGAAGGTCAAACTAATTAGTCCCTTGACTTTCCTTTACTTTAGTAAAGGTTAACTAAGTGGAATTTAGATTCAACTTTCATTATTGTTGAGGGAGATAACCAAGTTGGACTTCCAATTCCTTTTACCTTGCCAGAAGTTTGCTTTACAGTATTTATTTATTTTAATTGCCATCTACTTTACTTGTCATTCAAATCACTTGCTTCTCACCTTTTAAACCCCGATTATAACCTTTATAGCCAATAATAAGAACATACTTCCTTGCAGTTCCTTGAGAAGACGACCCGAGGTTTGAATACTCGGTTAACAACTTTTAAAGGGGTTAGTTACTTGTGACACCCAAAAACGTTTGTATGAAAGGACTTTTGAAGGTTTAGAAACTATACTTGCAACGAGGAATTATCCGCAAATTTCTAGACCACGCAAAAGTTTCTCTCATCAGCGTCCCAGTCAAATTGGTACATCTGGCGCTTGAGTGCGGCTTCTTGAAAGGCATCCAATCCTTCTGGAACAGGGGAAAGACCTAGAGCTTTTTGAATCTCCTCTTCTATAATGGGGACTTGCTTCTGACGGACAAAGACAGACTGCAGGGTTGGCAGGTAGAAGTTGGAGTAGAACTCGACTACCCAAGAAAGATTGACCTGCCTCGGCTGTCTCTATAGGAAACCCCATTGTCTTTGTGCAATTTGTGGCTCAACAAATGTAGCAATATGGTTTGGAAGGAGAAGAAGGTATTCGTTGTTGTAACTCTTTTCTGCCAGGATGGAGAACATCTGCTCACAGTAGTGATTGGAAAATCGCGCAGTGTCCTTTGCTGGAAAGCCTTTTCCTTTATCAGCAACCTTTATAATCCTCTTAGTTCTTTTTGTTGAGGGTTTAACCATAGTTGAAGAGGGCTCTGCCACTAATGCTCTTTTTGTTCCTCTTCTTGCTGGTGGTTTGGGAGTAGCTTTCTCTTTTCCTTTCTTGGTGGCCATCCTAAAAAGGGAAAAAAAAGTAACGTAAATTCAAAGAGATAGAGCAAGGAAGAGGGTTGTATAAGTGATAAACAATGCATGGTAAAGAGGATGTTGTTAACACATGGTCATGACTACATGTGAAAAGTTCATCAATCGAAATATAGCAAGTGCATTGGAGGATAATTAAATGCAATGGGTTTATTGGCATGCAGGCAAAGGCATGAGTAGCATAGATCAAGCATTTAATTAGTCAAATGTGTTATCACTCGTAACAAACTAGCCATCACGTTTGTATTGACAATTAAATTCAATTAATACAATAGTAAAGGGAATTTGTGAAAAGCAAGCATTGAATAGTAGAATAGAATAATGTAGAAAAATGCATGATAAATTTGGTAAATAGTAGAATAGAATAAAGTAGCATGCATGGTAAATAAGGTATAGAAAGTATTAAAGTGAACATGCAAGCAACCCTTTAAAAAGGTAATATATAATTGCCAAACAATTTTACAACAATCCACAAGCATATAATGAGAAATAATGACTCAAATAAATTTCCAACACCAAGTAAAAAGGAAAAAGAAAGAAAAAGAAAATATGGATAATGAAAGTAAAAAGAAAAGAAAAGAAGATAACATATAAAAATAAGAAGAATAATAGAAAAGTAAGGGGGGAAGAAGAAAAGAAAACCTTGTTAATGGAGGTGAGAGAGAGAGAGAGTAGAAAGTGAGAAAGAAGGAAGAAGGAAGAAGGAAGAAATAAGGAGGGAAAAGAGAAAATAGGATTTGGGGAAAAGAAAGATAAGATAATTGGCAAATCAGGGAAGCTGTGCGGCGCAAGCGACGCGGTCGCGTGGAGCACGCGGTCGCGCGACTTGCACTTATACTAATTGACGCGGTCGCGTCGGTCACGCGGTCGCTTAACCCATTTTATGCTACTGGCGCGAGGGCAGCCTCGCACTTGCACAACTCTCTGTTCAAACTCTTATTGCGCCAAATGTTGGGTGACGCGATCGCGTGGGGCATGCGATCGCGTGAGTGGCCATTAGAAGGATATGACGCGGACGCGTGAGCCATGCGTTCGCGTGGGAAGAATTGTGCGTTTAGCGCCAATCCAGCACCACTCTAGCACAACTTTCGGTCGTGTGCCCTTTTCATGTCGAATTCCAGGGCAAGCGGCCGCGTGAGTGACGCGGTCGCGTGGGAGGCCAATGTTCCCACCCGACGCGGATGCGTCAACGATGCGGTTGCGTGGGGCGATTTGTGCCACGGGCACGCCTCCAGCCACGCTCTCACGTGACTCTCTGTACGTTTTATTATTTTCTCCAATCACCTGCGACGCGGACGCGTCAATGATGCGGTCGCGTCGCGTGAAATTTTTTTTTAAATAAAAGTATGTAAATGCAGATGCACGAAATGTACTAATAAAGAGAAGAGTTATTGAATAGGAAAACTAAGAATAAAGAAAAGAACGATCATACCATGGTGGGTTGTCTCCCACCTAGCACTTTACTTTAACGTCCGTAAGTTGGACGCTCCACTAGCTCAGTCTTCGGCTATGTGGGGATCTTCCAAGAGGAAGATCTCGAGCTCCTTGTTTTTCTTCATCCTCTCTCCATGGTACAGTTTTAAATGTTGTCCATTAACTTTGAAAAGTTCAGAGCTTGAAGGATGACTTAGGTGAAAAACTCCGTATGGTTCGGCCTTTTCTACTCTGTATGGACCTTCCCATCTTGATCTCAACTTGCCTGGCATGAGCCTTAGTCAAGATTTGTAAAGGAGGACTAAATCCCCAGGTTGGAACTCTTTTCTCTTGATGTGCTGATCATGTACAACCTTAATCTTCTCCTTGTATAGTCTTGAGTTCTCATAAGCTTCTAGGCGAAGGCTTTCCAGTTCTTGCAGTTGCAATTTCCTTTCAGCTCCGGCTTTCTCAATTCCTATGTTGCACTCCTTTACTGCCCAAAAGGCTTTGTGCTCTACTTCAACAGGGAGATGACAAGCTTTTCCATAAACTAAGCGGAAAGGACTCATCCCAATGGGTGTTTTGTATGCTGTTCTGTATGCCCAGAGTGCATCTTGTAGCCTGGTGCTCCAGTCTCTTCTATGAGGTTTGACTATCTTCTGCAAGATACGCTTTATCTCTCTGTTTCACACCTCGGCTTGCCCATTAGTCTGAGGATGGTAGGCTGTTGCAACCTTATGAATAATCCCATGCTTCTTTATTAATCCTGTTAGTCTCCTGTTACAAAAATGGGTGCCTTGATCGCTCATGATTGCTCGTGGTGATCCAAAGTGACAAATAATGTGGTTTCTCACAAAGGAAACAACAGTGTTAGCATCATCAGTGTGGGTAGGAATTGCTTCCACCCATTTGGAAACGTAATCCACAGCTAACAATATATAAAAATAACCAATAAAATTTCGAAATGGACCCATGAAGTCAATCCCACAAACATAAAAAATTTCACAGAAAAGCATAATTTGTTGAGGCATCTCATCCTTCTTGGATATATTACCAAATTTCTGGCATGGGAAACAAGATCTACAAAATTCAGCAGCGTCTTTAAAAAGAGTAGGCCACCAGAATCCACAGTCTAAGATTTTTCTAGCTGTTCTTTGAGGGCCAAAATGTCCTCCACTCTCAAATGAGTGACAGGCCTCTAAGATGGACTGGAATTCTGATTGAGGCACACACCGTCTAATTACCTGGTCAGCGCCACATCTCCATAAATATGGGTCATCCCATATATAATATTTAGACTCGCTTTTCAGCTTGTCTCTTTGATGCTTAGAAAAGTTTGGAGGAAAGATGCGGCTAACTAGATAATTAGCTATAGGTGCATACTAAGGAACTACCTCAGATAGTGCTTGCAGGTTATCAAATGGGAAATTATCAGCTATAGGAGTGGGGTCATCTGTAATGTGCTCAAGGCAACTCAAGTGGTCTGCCACTAAATTCTGGTTACCACTCCTATCTTTAATTTCTAAATCAAATTCTTGTAATAGCAGTATCCATCGTATAAGCCTTGGTTTGGATTCCTTTTTAGCTAATAGATACTTTAGAGCTGCGTGGTCTGAGTACACTACTACCTTCGTACCAAGTAAATAGGCTCGGAATTTATCCAGAGCAAAAACAATAGCAAGAAGCTCTTTCTCAGTAGTAGTGTAATTAGACTGAGCGGCATCTAAAGTTTTAGACGCATATGCAATAACAAAGGGGTCCTTACCTTCACGCTGAGCCAGTGCTGCTCCTACTGCATGGTTGGAAGCATCGCACATTATCTCAAATGGCTGGCTCCAGTCTAGTCCTCTCACAATTGGAGCTTGAGTCAGGTCGGTCTTCAGCTTATCAAACGCTTGTTTGCAATCCTCACTGAACTCAAACTCAATATCCTTCTGCAGTAGTCTGGATAAGGGAAGTGCTACCTTACTGAAGTCCTTAATGAATCTCCTGTAAAAACTTGCATAGCCAAGGAACAAACGGACTTCCCTCATAGAGGAGGGGTAACGTAAACTAGAAATAACATCTACCTTTGCTGGATCTACAGAAATGCCAGTATTAGACACAACATGTCCTAGTACAATACCTTGTTTTACCATAAAGTGACATTTTTCAAAATTTAATACAAGATTTGTACTGACACATCTATCTAATACTCTAGATAATCCATCTAAGCAAAGGCTAAAAGAATCGCCATTTACACTAAAATCATCCATAAAAACTTCCATACAGTCCTCAATAAGATTAGAGAAAAGACTCATCATGCACCTTTAGAAGGTAGCTGGTGCATTGCACAAGCCAAAGGGCATTCTCTTATAAGCATAAGTCCCAAAAGGACATGTGAAAGTGGTCTTTTCCTGATCTTCAAGAGCTATATGAATCTGGAAATAACCTGTGTAACCATCTAAAAAACAATAATGGGATTTACCTGACAGGCGATCCAGCATTTGATCAATGAATGGAAGAGGATAGTGATCTTTACGAGTGGCCTGGTTGAGGCGTCTGTAGTCAATGCAGACCCTCCAGGCGTTCTGAACTCTGGTTGCCATGAGGTTTCCATGTTCATTCTTCACTGTAGTGATTCCAGACTTCTTGGGCACCACTTGTACTGGGCTTACCCATTCACTGTCTGAAATGTGGTAGATGATATCTGCCTCCAGTAGTCTGGTCACTTTCTTTTTGACAACCTCTAAGATAGTGGGGTTCAGTCTTCTTTGGGGTTGACGGACAGGTCTTGCTCCCTCTTCTAAAAATATCCTATGCTCACAGACTTGAGGGTTGATGCCTACTATGTCTGCCAAACTCCAACCAATTGCCTTCTTGTGTCTCCTCAGCACACTAAGTAGCTTCTCTTCTTGTTGAGAGGTGAGTTCCCTTGCAATGATAACTGGAAACTTCTGCTCGTTTTCAAGGTAAGCATCTTTGAGGTGTGGAGGAAGGGGTTTTAATTCTAACTTCTGATCATGGTCAGGCTCTGGATTATCTGGAGCTGGTAACAATGGTAAAGCACTGTCATTGTCCTCTGAGAATGTCCCCACACTTGGACCTTGTTCTATGTACTTCTCTTCAAATTCCTCCTGGTGAACTTCAGCCACGGTTTCATCTATGATGTCACACTGGAGGATAGAATGATCCTCCAGAGGATTCTTCATAACTCCATTCAGATTGAAGATTACTACTCGGCCATCTATTTCAAAAGAGTATGTTCCTGAAAAAGCATCTAATTTGAACTTCGACGTCTTCAGGAATGGTCTTCTGAGTATGATTGATGATGGCTTCTCTGAGTCATTTTGGGGTATCTCCAGGATATAAAAATCAATGGGAAATGTGAGCCCCTTAATGCCAACTAATACATCTTCAGCAACTCCAGCTACTGTAATAATGCTTTTATCTGCTAACACAAAACGAGCTGCCGACCTTTTTAAGGGAGGGAGCCTCAAAATATCATATATAGACAAAGGCATTATACTCACACATGCTCCTAAATCACACATGCAGTCAGAAAATACTACACCACCAATAGTACAATTAACCATACATGGACCTGGGTCACTACACTTTTCAGGTAAACCTCCCATTAAAGCAGATATGGAACTTCCTAAAGGAATAGTTCCTAATTCATTAATTTTGTCTTTATGTATACATAAATCTTTTAGAAACTTTGCATATTTAGGTACCTGTTGAATAACATCAAAAAGAGGAACAGTTACCTCAACCTTTTTGAATATCTCTACCATTTTGGGATCAGGTTCCAGCTGCTTCCTGGGCTTCCTTGCAAGTTGTGGAAATGGAATGGGAGTGGTGTCTTCTGTAGTGTCTGCACCCTATGGTGCTTCCTCCTGTGCTTGAACTTCTTCTTTTTCAGCCATGTCCTGTTGATACGCACAAAACTTGTCTCTCAACAAATTTTCTTCAGCAAGTGTACCGAATTTGTCGTCAAGTAAAAACTCACAATAGAGTGAGGTCGAATCCCACAGAGATTGATTGATCAAGCAACTTTAATTAGAGGAATGTTCTAGTTGAGCGAACCAGAATTTGATTTGAGATTTACAAAAAATTAAATGGCGGGAGAGTAAAAAGTAGAAACAGTAAATGCTAGAAATAAAGAGCTGAATGTAAATGGCGGAAAGTAAATTGCAGAATCTTAAACGGGAATGGGGTAATTGCTCATAAAAGTAAATGGCAGAAATTAAAGAGAATGGGTAAGATCAAAAATGGGGAGTTCATTGGGCTCAGGAGATGTTGCATTCTCCGGATCAAGTTCATTTTCATCTTTTCCTCAATCAATGCATTCATTGATCTCCTTGGCAATCTTAAGTGATCGAATTCCAATTTCTTGGTAATTCAATCTCTCAAATCTTGATCAATAGCCAATTCCTTGGTCAATTGCTCATGAGAAGAGATGAAGTATGGTCACTGATTATACCACATGCATTTCCCAAATCAAGTGTTGGTAGGATTATAGTCACATATCCTTCCAAACCCAATTTGGTCCAGCATAAGAAAGCATTTCTAGCATGATCTCTTCATTCCTCTTTCAAGGTTCAAAAGAGATCCAAGTATGAATAGCTTCTTTTCCAAGATAACTACCCAATTGGATGAAGATCGAAAGCTTTCTAGTAAAATCAAGAGAAAAGATAGAAGAAGGAGAATGAAAACTAATATTGATCCATCAAATTACAACAGAGCTCCCTAACCCAATGAAAGGGGTTTAGTTGTTCATAGCTCTGGAAAATGAAAACCAAGATGGAGAATACATGATGAAAGTAAAACTAGAAGTGCAGAGAAAGTAAAATATAGAGGGTGGTTCTATACCAAAGGCTCCCTAAAGTTTTCCAACTCCCCAACTAATTCAAAGCTACTCCTATATATACTGCTCTTCTCATCTTCTAGTTGGCTCTTCAAGTCTTGGGTATGGGCCTCTGAATCTTGAGTTTAAAGCAGTTATCCTTTTTATTGGGCTTAGCTTTGCTTGCAGAGAGAAAAGGTGAAGTAGGCAGGGACTTTGACTCAGAACGTTAGTGGTGTCAACGTTAAGTGAAAGTGTGGGTTCGAGAACGTTAGTGACAATCACCTTTTTCACTAACATTCCTAACCCAAATATGATCACATTGACTTCAACGTTAGTGGCACTAACGTGACCACTAACATTGCCTCTTGGTCCTTCGCACACGTTATTGGGACTTACCTTTCCCAATAACGTGGAGAGTCCCCCCTTGTCCCTTCGTTAGAGTTCACGTTAACTAGGTTAACGTGGCTTCTAACGTAGCAGTGCCAATTCTTCGAGAATGTTAGTGACACTTACCTTTGTCACTAACATTCCAATGTGCCCCTTTCCCACGTTAGAGTCCACGTTAACTAGGTTAACATGGCTTCTAACGTAGTAATGCTAGCCATCCCCAACGTTAGTGACAAAGGTGAGTGTCACTAATGTTGGCTTATCATCTCTTTATCCACGTTAGCTTCCACGTTAACTAAGTTAACGTAGGAGTTAACGTTGCTCATGGTGGCTCTTGGTGGTTCACCCCAATGTTAGTGACAAGGGTAAGTGTCACTAACGTTGGCTATCAATTGCTCTCTCTACGTTAGCTTCCACGTTAACTAAGTTAACGTGGGAGTTAACGTGGCTTATGGAGGCTTGGCCAACGTTAGTGACAAAGGTGAATGTCACTAACGTTGGCTTCTCTTTTGCTTCTTAACGTTAGAGTCCACGTTAACTAAGTTAACGTGGCAACTAACGTGGCCAATTATGAGCTTGGTCCAACGTTAGTGACAAAGGAGAGTGTCACTAATGTTGGCTTTGTTGTCTTCTTCCACGTTAGAGTTCACGTTAACTTAGTTAACGTGACTCTTAACGTGGGCTTATGATGGCTTCGAGGGTGTTATTGGCGATTACCTTTCTCATTAACTTTGCAAGTTAGCACCCATTCCACGTTAGAGGTCACGTTAGTGGGACTAACGTGACTCCTAATGTGGTTCTTCTTTGCTTCCTTTGTCCTGAAATCAAGCAACAAAGTGCATCAAAGTTCTAGTCCAAGTCATGAGTCATGCATCATCTAATTTGTCATATAATTCATGCAAAATTCTCATGAAATCATGTAAAGTGCACAATGTATGCTTGAATCAAGATGTAAGTGAATATCTACCCAAAACTAGCTTATTTTCTAAGAAAATGCATGAAACTACCTTAAAAACAGTAAAGAAAAGGTCAGTGAAACTGGCCAAAATGCCCTGGCATCACAACACCAAACTTAAAGCTTGCTTGTCCCTAAGCAAGTACTAGAACAAGAGAATGATGAATGGAATGCCAAGAGAAATGAGTCATTCTTGTGGAAGTCATGTTCCTAGTTTTATGGTGGTTTCATGCATAGCAACTTAGGTTCATTCCTTCACTGGCTTTCAGACCTTTATCATGTTCTAGAATACTCACTTGATTGCATCCCATGAGACTTTTATTCATTGATCCTTTTGTTTTTAATTCAGGGCTTATTTGTGTTCTTAGGCTAAGTGTTCTGTAAGGGGGCAACTCTTTAGAATAAGCTTTCAGCCAACACTCCCGAACCAGTTGGTTCAAGGTGCTAGGTGTTGAAGCACCCCTAAGAACTTACTTCCTCAAGTATCTCCCCCATACATACACACCACAGGCACATAGTTTGTTTATTTTCTTTCCTTGAGGTCTTGGTGTCCAGCACCTCTTTGGGTTACTAAATGTTCTGTAGCAAAGATTGCTCTTGATAGTGGACTTTCAGCTGATAATCCCGGGTTAGTTAACCCAAGTTACCAGGTGATAAAGCACCCCTGAGAGCTTAGTAATCCAAGCAGATCCTTGGTACAGGAACACCACAGACACATCCCTCAAGACTCAAACCCTTGGTGCCTAGCCTCTTTTCTTGCTATTTTTCTTTTATTCTTCAACTTTGATTGTTCTTTCCCTTTTTCTTATTAGGATCTTGTTATTTAGCTAGTCTCATGGAGTGTGTTCAAGCATATGATTCATGACAGATAGTTGTCTTCCCACCTTGTGGTTGAACTAACTTAGCTAACTTATGACCACACCACAAACTCAGGAACTTACTCCATAGTATGAACTCTACTCTCGTCTTTTATAAAACACTCATTCTCTTTTCATTTGATTCAAAAGGACAAGCATACAAGTAAGTTAGGAAATGATGCAGTAATGACATTCAGACTAGCAATCCTAGACCTAAGCAATGAAAAACTTAAAAGACAGAATTTAAAAAAAAGTTCCAACTAACGAGTAACTATTAATCAAAAGTGCATTCGGACTTCCAACTTTCATCATTCTAAGTACATGGAATTAAGTACAATACAACCTTTGGGTGATGGTTTCTAGTTGCCCTCTTTTCGTCATCATCCTAATCTTTGCTACCTCACTTCCTTGGGTGAAGGTGCACCATTTCCTCATAAGATTCCTGCAAAGTTATTGGAAGTTGCTTGTTCCCAAAGCACTTGAGAAATAGTTAGCTTGTATGTATGCTTGTGACTTCTGAACTTAATTTGGTGTGTGAACACCAAACTTAGTTCCTTGCCCAGTACAAAACCTTGCATATATGCAGAGAACCTCATATCTTGTTATTAACAAAATAATTATTAACTGAAGTCTAACTACATCTAAGTGGTTTTCCTTGATTGGTTGGAGCTAGCAATGTACTTTGGGAGTGGAGTGTGATTCTAACTTATATCCTTTGGTGGAACACCAAACTTAAAGCTACACTTTCACTCTTGGATTTGTTTTGGTGTGGAACACCAAACTTAGCTCCTAGCAATACAGGGGAAACAACTTGTGATTTTTATTGAAATAACGATGAAAAAGAAACTACCTTAGGTTGGGTTGCCTCCCAACAAAGCGCTCTTTTAGCGTCGCTAGCTCGACGATTCCTCCATTACTTGAGATGATACTTCACTTTGGGGTTTTCCCCCATGTTGCCCAGGTAGTGTTTGAGCCTTTGTCCGTTCACAGTGAAAGTCCTCTTGGAGCTTGATGCTGCCATGAATTTGAGTTGCTGTGTGAAGAGAGTGGAAGGTACAGATAGATGAGGAATTCGGTTGGTTAGGACAAGGTGTGATTTGGATGCCGATGTGAAGTGTGGAGAATGGGGGTTTGAGTGTGAAGGAAAAGTACGGACTAGGACTCACTTATATAGGGAAATGATGAGGGAATGAAGGGTATGGATTGATGTGGTGGTTGTTGGATGGACGGATGGGGTTTTGCAGGGGATGGGCACAAGGATCATCGTCTTTATGAGGGGGCTTGGTTCGGTCTTCAAGGGTCTCATTCTTTTCAATGTTGCATGGCAACATTTTCCAATGCATCCTTCCTTGATGCACGTGTGTAGTACCCTCCTCTTGTGGTGTCCGAACCTTCCTCATTTAATTGTCCAATCAATCCCCTTCAATGCTCTTTTCCCTTTTCCTATAAAAATAAGAAAAATTAATATCTTTGAGAAATTAAACTTTATGACTAGAATAATAAAGAAAACGAACTAGATTGTTTATTCATGAACACCAACTAACTAACTAACTGTGTATCCTTATATGCACATTGGTGGCACCTTGGGTGACACCAAACTTAGTTTGTAGCACTGTGACGAAAAAGTTTTGTTCAAGGCTCCAAGATTAGCATGCTCTGGTTTGTATTCATGCTCTCTCGGCATGCTTTGAACACCAAACTTATTCTTCACTATATACTGCCTAATAAGGATTTCACCAAGTGTTTGTCAAGTTTGGGTTGGAATTCATGAATATTGACTTATTCACTATTTTTTAAAAGCATATAAAACATGGGTTCCCTCCCATGAAGCGCTTCTTTAGCGTTACTAGCTTGACGTTTCTCCTTCATCAGGGAGGTTGATAATGCTTCAAGTCTTCTCCTCTGGCAGTAGACCTATATCCAGTGGTTGTATCAATGATCTCTACATGTTCCAAGGAGAGAACTCTGTTGATAGTGAAGACCTTAGGTAACTGAGATGCTACAATGGGGAGATCAGGGGGGATATCTGGGAAGTAAGCTGAGATCACTTTATGCCCTGGAGAGAAGTCCTCGGTAGGGATCTTCTTGTTCCTCCACCTCCTTGGTATATTCTTCTTTGTTCCTTGTGATGTTGTCTTACTCTTTGTGACCTCCTCCTATAAGGAAATGTGGTTACTAGTCTCATATGATTCTGGTGGTTTGGGTTCCTCCTGATTTTCTTTGAGCTGTGGCAATTGCTGTTTGCCTTGTTCATCAATCAAGGGAGTTCCCAGATGTGCTGGTTGTGCTTCAGTGCTTGTTTCTTCCTTCAGTATCTCACTGTGATTCTTTCTTGGTTCCTTGTTCTCTTGATCTGTTTCTTGTGAGAGTTTGAAGACATTAAAGCTGAGTTGTTCATCATGGATCCTCAAGATTAGCTCCCCTCACCCTACATCTATGAGTGCTCTGGCTGTAGCTAGGAATGGTCTTTCCAATATGATTGGGTGAGTGTGACTCTCTTCCATGTCCAATATGACAAAGTCTGTTGGGAGGAAGTATTTCCCAACCTTTACCAACACATTTTCTACCACTCCTATTGCTTATTTTTGAGTTTTATCAGCCAGCCTGATGACTACATCTGTGGGCATTATCTCATTGATCTACAGCCTCTTCATAAGGGATAAGGGCATTAAGTTGATGCTTGCTCCCAAAGCGCAGAGTCCCTTATCAAACGTGGTTTTTCTGATGGCACAAGGGATGTAGAAACTCCCTGGGTCCTTTCTTTTTGTAGGCAACTCTGGTTGAATGAGGGCGCTGCACTCCTTGTTCATTACTATAGTTTGGCCTCCCTTGAGTGAGCTTTTCCTAGGAAGCAGTTCCTTCATATACTTGATGTATGCAGGCATTTGTTGGATGGTCTTGATGAATGGTATGTTTACATGCAGAGATGTAAACAAGTCAAGAAATCTTGAGTATATTCTCTTCTCCACAGCACCATTGAGTAGTTGGGAAAAGGGTGCATAGAGTCTCAGTAGCTCCTGTTGTGAGATTTTTGGTTCTTGGTGATCTTTTTCCTTCTTCTCTACTGAGGTATCTCCAGGTTGTTCTGATGGCTTGTTTGGCTTGTCCTCAGTCTCCTTACCACTTATAGTGACCATCTTGCAATCTTCCCATCTTACTTTCTTTGCTTCACCTCTCGGATTTTTCTCTGTGTCACTTGGGAATCCATCTGTAGGTTTGGGAATCTGCTCAGAGAGATACCCCACTTGAGATTCCAACCTCTTGATGGTGTCTCCCTGGTTCTTAAAATTTGCTCGCACTTCCTCCTTGAACACCTTGTTGTCTTGAATCTCTTTGCATATGCCTTCAAGCAGGTTCTCAATCCTTGAGAGTCTGTCATCAGATGATGGTAGGTTGGGATTGGAGGTAGAAGGATGAGGAGTGTTATTTTGGTTTTGATATGGATGTGGAGAGGTGTTGTTATGGTGATGTTGATATGTTCTCTGTGTGAATTGTTGGTGAGCTGCATTGTTGTTGGGGTTGTGACATCTCTGATCTTGGCTTTGATCTTGTTGATTCCCCCACCCAAAGTTTGGGTGATTCCTCCAACCAGGGTTATAGGTCTTGGAGTATGGGTTATGATTTTGTCTAGGTGAATTCCCAATGTAGTTGGCTTGCTCCTGCTCACTCTCTGCCTCTGCATTCACTCCCTCTTGGGTAGTTGATGAGGTGGTGATTGCTGCTACTTGGTTCCTCTCCATCTTCTTGGTGAGGTCAGCTAATTGCTTAGTAATGAGTTTGTTTTGGGCCAGCAGAGCATCTACATTGTTTAGCTCCATCACTCCTCTAGTGTTCCCTCTTTCAGAGGCATAGAAGTAGTCATTCTCTGCTACAGTTTTAATCACATCTATGGCCTCCTCAATGGTCTTCTTCGTGTTCAGAGATCCCCCGGATGAGTGGTCTACTGCTTTCTTTAATTCATAAGAAAGGCCTTCATAGAAAATGTGTAGCTGCACCCATTCATTGAACATATCTGGTGGACACCTCCTTGTTAGGTCCTTAAACCTCTTCCATGCTTCATATAGAGTCTCACCACCCTGCTGCCTGAAAGTTTGAACCTCAGCTCTCAGCCTGTTGATTCTTTGTGGAGGATAAAATCTGGCTAAAAATTTTTTCACCACATTTTCCCAGGTTGTCAAACTCTCCTTAGGGAAGGATTCCAGCCATTTAGATTCCTTATCCTTGAGTGAGAAAGGGAACAAAAGTAGTCTATAGGTGTCAGGATGAACACCATTAGACTTCACAGTATCGCATATCCTCAGGAAGGTGGTTAGATGTTGATTGGGGTCTTCTTGGACGCCTCCTCCAGATGAACAGTTGTTCTGAACAAGGGTGATGAGCTGTGGTTTTAGTTCAAAGTTGTTGGCATGTATCGTTGGCTTTTGAATGCTACTCCCACAGTTTCCTGGGTTTGGGTTGATGTAGGAGCCTAGAACTCTTCTCTCTTGCCCAACATGATTTGCTAGACCTTCTCTGCCATGGTTGTGAGCTTCTTCTTCATGAATGTTCTCCATATTCTCCTCCATGTATAGTTCAAAGTACTCTTCCTCTTTCTCAGTACCCACTACTCTTTTTCCTCTTGTTTCCCTCCTTAATCTAAGGAAGGTCCTCTCAGGTTCAGAATCAAAGGAAGTTGAAGCCCCGTTTCTCCTCCCTGTCATACAATCAACAAGGTAAAAGCAAGGAAATAGATCCAGAAAGTATTCTGTTAGAATTACTGTTAGTGTGAGTGATGCAATATATCAAACAGTTAGTGGGTTAGTGAACTGAATTGTAAATAACTAAAAATAAAATAAACGAAAAAGTAGGGGGAAGGGAAGAAATTAACTAAAATTGAAAGCGAATTAACTCAAAAGAAATTTAAATCAAACAAAAGAAAAATGCTCAATCTAGTTATCTTCCAATTTAATCATTGTTGATTCAAAATCAATCCCCGGCAACGGCGCCATAAACTTGATACGCACAAAACATGTCTCTCAACAAATTTTCTTCGGCAAGTGTACCGAATTTGTCGTTAAGTAAAAACTCACAATAGAGTGAGGTCGAATCCCACAGAGATTGATTGATCAAGCAACTTTAATTAGAGGAATATTCTAATTGAGCAAACCAGAATTTGATTTGAGATTTGCAGAAAATTAAATGGCGGGAGAGTAAATAGCAAAAACAGTAAATGCTAGAAATAAAGAGCTGAATGTAAATGGTGGAAAGTAAATTGCAGAATCTTAAACGGGAATGGGGTAATTGCTCATAAAAGTAAATGGCAGAAATTAAAGAGAATGGGTAAGATCAGAAATGGGGAGTTCATTGGGCTCAGGAGATGTTGCATTCTCCGGATCAAGTTCATTTTCATCTCTTCCTCAATCAATGCATTCATTGATCTCCTTGGCAATCTTAAGTGATCGAATTCCAATTTCTTGGTAATTCAATCTCTCAAATCTTGATCAATAGCTAATTCCTTGGTCAATTGCTCATGAGAAGAGATGAAGTATGGTCACTGATTATACCACATGCATTTCCCAAATCAAGTATTGGTAGGATTATAGTCACATATCCATCCAAACCCAATTTGGTCCAGCATGAGAAAGCATTTCTAGCATGATCTCTTCATTCCTCTTTCAAGGTTCAGAAGAGATCTAAGTATGAATAGCTTCTTTTCTAAGATAACTACCCAATTGGATGAAGATCGAAAGCTTTCTAGTAAAATCAAGAGAAAAGATAGAAGAAGGAGAATGAAAACTAATATTGATCCATCAAATTACAACAGAGCTCCCTAACCCAATGAAAGGGGTTTTGTTGTTCATAGCTCTGGAAAATGAAAACCAAGATGGAGAATACATGATGAAAGTAAAACTAGAAGTGCAGAGAAAGTAAAATACAGAGGGTAGTTCTATGCCAAAGGCTCCCTAAAGTTTTTCAACTCCCCAACTAATTCAAAGCTACTCCTATATATACTGCTCTTCTCATCTTCTAGTTGGCTCTTCAAGTCTTGGGTATGGGCCTCTGAATCTTGAGTTTAAAGCAGTTATCCTTTTTATTGGGCTTAGCTTTGCTTGCAGAGAGAAAAGGTGAAGTAGGCAGAGACTTTGACTCAGGACGTTAGTGGTGTCAACGTTAAGTGAAAGTGTGGGTTCGAGAACATTAGTGACAATCACCTTTTTCACTAACGTTCCTAACCCAAATATGATCACATTGACTTCAACGTTAGTGGCACTAACGTGACCACTAACGTTGCCTCTTGGTCCTTCGCACACGTTATTGGGACTTACCTTTCCCAATAACGTGGAGAGTCCCCCCTTGTCCCTTCGTTAGAGTTCACGTTAACTAGGTTAACGTAGCTTCTAACGTAGCAGTGCCAATTCTTCGAGAACGTTAGTGACACTTACCTTTGTCACTAACGTTCCAATGTGCCCCTTTCCCACATTAGAGTCCACGTTAACTAGGTTAACATGGCTTCTAACGTAGTAATGCTAGCCATCCCCAACGTTAGTGACAAAGGTGAGTGTCACTAACGTTGGCTCATCATCTCTTTATCCACGTTAGCTTCCACGTTAACTAAGTTAACGTGGGAGTTAATGTTGCTCATGGTGGCTCTTGGTGGTTCACCCCAACGTTAGTGACAAAGGTAAGTGTCACTAACATTGGCTATCAATTCCTCTCTCCACGTTAGCTTCCATGTTAACTAAGTTAACGTGGGAGTTAACGTGGCTTATGGAGGCTTGGCCTACGTTAGTGACAAAGGTGAATGTCACTAACGTTGGCTTCTATTTTGCTTCTTAACGTTAAAGTCAACGTTAACTAAGTTAACGTGGCAACTAACGTGGCCAATTATGAGCTTGGTCCAACGTTAGTGACAAAAGAGAGTGTCACTAACATTGGCCTTGTTGTCTTCTTCCACGTTAGAGTTCACGTTAACTTAGTTAACGTGACTCTTAACGTGGGCTTATGATGGCTTCGAGGGCGTTATTGGCGATTACCTTTCTCATTAACTTTGCAAGTTAGCACTCATTCCACGTTAGAGGTCACGTTAGTGGGACTAACGTGACTCCTAACGTGGTTCTTCTTTGCTTCCTTTGTCCTGAAATCAAGCAACAAAGTGCATCAAAGTTCTAGTCCAAGTCATGAGTCATGCATCATCTAATTTGTCATATAATTCATGCAAAATTCTCATGAAATCATGTAAAGTGCACAATGTATGCTTGAATCAAGATGTAAGTGAATATCTACCCAAAACTAACTTATTTTCTAAGAAAATGCATGAAACTACCTTAAAAACAGTAAAGAAAAGGTCAGTGAAACTGGCCAAAATGCCCTGGCATCACCTATATGTCCTCTTCCTCTTCAACATCTTCTATTTCCACTACCTCTTCAGCTAAGGCGTGTTCTGGTGGGCTTGGCTCCTCCTGATTCCTCTCCTGCAGTGTGGTTCCGGATCTTAGGGTGATGGCATTAATGCCACCCTTTGGATTGGGTAATGGTTGAGAGGGGATTCCACTGGAGCTCAAAGGCTGGTTATTGGAGTTATTCATTGATCCAATCTGGGAGACAAGAGCTTGCAAAGTAGAGTTCAGACCATTTAGTGTAGCATAAAGGTTATTTTCCATGGTCTGTTGTCTCCGATCAATAGATTGTAGTAAGTCGTCATTAGAAGATGAAGAAGGATAAGTAATTTGAGAGGTCTACTGTTGGGTATTTTGTGGTCCTTGGGATTGCCTCAGGTGAGGTGCTATCTATGTAAGGCTGGTTCTGGTTCTGTTGCCTGTTGTTGTTATTATTCCACCTCTGATTTCCCTGATTGTCTCTGCCTCCTCTGTTGTTGTTGTCCCTCCAACTTGGGTTAGAATTGTTCTGCCAGCCATGGCTGTAATTGCCACCTTGATTGTACCCTTGGTTGGGGCGGTCATAGATGTTATGAGTGGCTGCCACGGTGTTGTCTTCCTGCTGGAGCTGCGGACATTCATCAGTATAATGGCTATAATCAGCACAGACTCTGCAAACTCTCTTTGGGACTAACTGTTGGCTTTGCTGTGGTGGGGAAGGTTGAGCTTGCTAAACTTGTTGTTGATTCAATTGCATCTGCTTCAGCAAGTTGGTCATTTCACAGATACTCTGAGTTAGAGCAGCAGTCTCTCTGCTAGAGGATACTTCTGCAATGGCTTTTGAACGGCCTTGTTTCTGCCTGTGATTCTGAGTAGATTCAGCTAAGTCGCTGATCAATTGCCATGCCTCATCAGTGGTCTTGTACTTTTTCATAGACCCATTGCTAGCACTTTCCAATGTGGTCTTATCTTGGGGCCTCATGCCCTGTGTGACGTAACCGAGTAACACTATCTTGTCAATCATATGGTAGGGGCATGCTTCCAGAAGATTATTGAAGCGCTCCCAGTATTCATAGAGTCTCGGATTCGTCCTGAACAATCATGAAAATGTCTTTCCTCAGTTTATCAGTAACTTCAGCTGGAAAGAACTTTTCCAAAAATTCTCTTCTAAGTGTATCCCAGTCGGATACAGTTGCTGCGGGTTGAGTGTAGTACCACTCTCTTGCCTTTCCCTCAAGAGAAAACGGGAAAACTTTCAACAAAATTGAAGTTTCATTTTCACCATCACGCCTAACAGTAGAACAGGCTGCTTGAAAATCTCTCAGGTGCTTGATAGGCTCTTGAGCAGGTAAGCCATGAAACTTGGGCATCAAATTGAGCAGTGCAGTCTTTATTTCAAAGTCTGTAGCCACCGCTGGGTGATGCGCTTGAAACGGTTACATTGAAAAATCAGGGGCTCCAGCCTCCTGGATAGTAACTCTCCTAGCTGCTGCCATGTCACCTGCACGTAAATCAGCCGAATCAGTAGAACGGGGGCTGGTTTCTTCCTCAAGTGACATTTCAGATTCGCCCTCAGAGAGGACTAACCGACGCCGAGCTTGCCTTATTCGTGAAATAGTTCTTTCAATCTCAGGATCGAATACTGGCAAGCTTGGATCAGGAAGTGAACGCGTCATCTAACGAAAGAAACAAGCAGCTCATAGTAGCCAGATAAAATAAAATGCAAATAAATAAATTCCAATCAATAACTTAGCACTCTATTGCAACTCTCCGGCAACAGCGCCAAAATTGACGTGGCGGAAATTGGCGAGTCAAGAATGGTTATAAGATATGCGTTGCAAGTATAGTTCTTAACCAACCAAAGATCCGCTTATCAATTTAGAAGGGTGTCACAAAATTAAAATTAAAATACTGGGAGTATGAATCCCAGGTCGTCTCCCAATGAGTTGCAGAAAGGTGTGCTATTTTATTAATCAGATGTTTTCAAAAAGGGTTTGAGTTGAATAAACAGGAAATTAAATTAGAGAAATTAAATAATTTAAATAAAAGCCTTGACTGGGAGTAGATTAGCTGGAAGCCCTATTCTTGTTGGAGTACTCTCAAGATTAATTGATAATTGAAGGTTGTTCTATTTAGTTATCCCTTACTAGGTAAGGGAAAGTCAGTGACTAGAGGGCAATCCAACAATAAACCCAATTACAATTTTTCTTTTGAGCATTCCAACTCAAGGGTTCCTTTCAATCAACTCCCCATCAAGTTAGGGAACTACTCGCTCATTGTGAATGTAGAATTCATAACATAGGAAAGGGAATTAAGGAAAGTCATGATAAATAATAATCAAAGAAATCAATTAAAAATAAAAGTAATTCTTGTATTAATAAATTCTAAAATAATCCAATAGTAAAATTGAGTAAATTAGGGACATGGAAGAGTAAGAGCCAAGTAAAGAAAACGAACTAGAATGATGAAGTCTTGATGAGGTAATAACTCTTCTCAATATCCCAATGCAAAAAGTAATAGAAATAAAAATCCTAAGAACTATGAATGTGTAGAGAGAAAACCTAGAGGAGGAGTAAAACTAGATCTAAAAACTAAAAATTGTGTAGAATGAATGTTGTTCCCAGTCTCTGCATGTTCTCTGGCTCTAGTCTGCTTTTCTGGGCCAGAAACTAGGTCAAAACAGGGCCCAAAATCGCCCCGAGCGAATTCTGCAGATTATGCAGATCGCGCACGTCACGCGATTGCGCACGTCACGCGATCGCGTCATTCATGCGGCCGCGTCATTCGGCCTTTTGCACTGCCACGCGAGCGCATCGTCCATGCCTTCGCTTCACTTGTGCTATTCCAATCCGCGCGGTCGCGTGAGCCATGCAGCCGCGTCACTGCGATTTCCTCTCTTTCGCGCAGTCGTGCGAGACATGTGGCCGCGTCACTTCTCGCTGGTCATCTCCTCAATTTCTTGTGTTCCTTCCATTTTTGCAAGCTTCCTTTCCAATCTCCAATTCATTCATGCCCTATAAAGCCTGAAACACATAACACACAGATCACGGCATCAAATGGAATAAAGGAGAATTAAAATACATAATTAAAAGTCTCTAGGAAGCAAGTTTTCAATCATGTAATAATTTTAGGAAGGAAATATAAATGCATGCTAATCATATGAATAAGTGGGTAAAGATCATGATAAAACCACACAATTAAACACATTATAAACCATAAAATAGTGGTTTATCAAAGTCCACAAATGTATGGGCGTGCCACTTGAGCAGCATGGCGTGGCACGCTGGTACAAAATCCCAGAGAAGGGGCTGAAGGCCAATGAAGTATGGGCGTGCCACTTGAGGTCGAAGGCGTGGCACGCCAGGCTCTCAGTTTCACTTAGGCGTGCTACTTGAGCAACCAGGCGTGGCACACCAATGCACAAAGAGGCCAAAGCAAGGGCTGGGCGTGCCACTTGGTATCGAAGGCGTGGCACGCCAGTCCAAGAATCTCACTATGGCATGCCACTTGAGTGCTGGGCGTGGCACGCCAACTGCAGGAACCAAGGCAAGATTAAGAGCGTGGCACGCCAGCCTCTAGGCGTGGCACGCTGGTACATGTTTCCAGAGAGGATGAAGGAGGATAAATACATGGGCATGCCACTTGGTATCAAGGGCATGGCACGCCATCCACTATTCCTCACTTGGGCGTGCCACTTGAACCCCAGGTGTGGCACGCCAGTGTCATTTAGAAAGTAAAAGCCATTGGAGCGTGCCACTTGAGTTCGTGGCGTGGCACGCTAAATAGAAGAATCACTTGCCTACAATGGGCGTGGCACACTAGACCTTGGGCGTGCCATGCTAGTTCAACTTTCCAGAGAGCTTGATCAAGCATGCAATAAGGGCGTGGCACGCTAGACCCTGGGCGTGCCATGCTAGTTCAAGTCTCCAGAGGCAAGAAGAAGAGGAAAAAGGCTTGGGCATGCCACTTAAGCTCGAAGGCGTGGCACGCCAGGCCACATGGGTATTAAAAGACCCTGGGCGTGCCACTTGAGCTCGAAGGCGTGGCACGCCAGGGATGTTATTGAAGACGAGCATGCCACTTGAGAGACTGGGCGTGGCACGCCAAGCCAGGATTGGAGAAGCACGTGACACACCACTGAAGCGCTAGCCACACGCGAGCCGGGAAGTCACACCTATTGAGTTTCTTTTCCCTCCAAATTATAAGTTTCATTTTCACTTTTGTAATTCTTTTATTTTGAGAGCTAGGAGTAGTATAAATACCCCCAAGAAGTACTGAAGAAGGGGGTTAAGCTGTTAGAGAGATTAGTTTTAGATTCACTTTTACACTTCGTCATCTTCTTTACTTTTGAGTACTTTTCTTTAAGCTATGAGTAGCTAAATTCCCTCTCATTGAGAGAGGGAGCTCTGTTGTACTTGATGGATTGATGATAGTGAAATTCTTCTTCTCTTCATCTTCTCTTTGATTTGCTAGAAGGAATTTCGTTTCTAATACTTAGTGTTCAATTATCTTGGAAAAGAGATTGAATGCAAAATGGGTTTCATGGGAACCTTGGGAAAAGAAACATGAAACCATGCTTGAAATCCCTTCTCACACTTGAGTAGGATCTGGGTTTTGGTGTTTGGATATGGTGACATATAATCCTCCCTCTACTTGGACCTATGATGATGTGTGGTATAATCAGGGACCAAGCATATCTCTCTTCATGAACAATTAGACCAAGGAATTGGCTATGGATCAAGATCTGAGAGACTAAGTCACCAAGGGATTGGGGCTCAATCAATCATGATTGCCAAGAGGTTAATGAGTTGCATGATTGAAGAGGATATAAGCTGAAATTGATCCAAAACGACAACATCTCCCGATCTCAATGAATTTCCGCATTCTTATCTACCACTTTCTTTATAGCTTGCTTTTACATTCTGCAATTCCCCATTCCCATTTACAATTAAGTCATTTATGACTCTGCACTTTACATTCTGCCATTTCCATTTCTACACTTTATTGCTTTCCTTTACATTTTAGCCATTTACATTTCTGCCATTTATAATTCTGCAAATCACAATCTATCTGTTCCGCTTGACTAATTCATCAATTGATTAAAATTGCTCAAATTCGCCAATCTCTATGGATATGATCCCACTCCACTGTGGGTTATTACTTGACGATAATTTTGGTGCGCTTGCCAAAAGAACTGATTCACCATTTTTGAATGGGGGTGTGAATTGGACTCATCAAGTTTTATGGCGCCGTTGCCGGGGATTAGCTTAAATTTGACAGTGATTAAATTTATTGTAGAGCTAGATTAAGCAATTTA
Organism: Arachis ipaensis; assembly: GCF_059453495.1. Taxonomy (NCBI): domain Eukaryota; kingdom Viridiplantae; phylum Streptophyta; class Magnoliopsida; order Fabales; family Fabaceae; genus Arachis; species Arachis ipaensis. The sequence goes on from NC_142438.1 coordinate 70,550,878, forward strand.
ATTTCCTTGTTATTTTTTTAAGTACTCTTTTGGTTTTCTTTTATCTCTACTCTAATTTCTATTCCTTCTTTTCTTGATTATTTTAGTTATCCATTGCCCATATTTCCATCCTTCTAATTGTTTGATTAATTGCATCAACAAAGCTAACCACTAATCCCAATAAGATTTTCTTTCACTTCACTTGTTCTCTACTGGTTATTTGCTAAGTGTATGACAGGTAGAAGAGGAGAGATTGTATCTCCATTCGATAGTGAACCTGAGAGGACCTTCCTTAGATTAAGGAGGGAGGTGATAAACCACTATTTCATGGTTTATATTGTGTTTTATTTGTGTGGTTTTATCATGATCTTTGCCCACTTATTCATTAAATAAGCATGCATTTATATTTCCTTCCTAAAGATGTTTTATGGTTGAAAACTTGCTTCCTAGAGACTTTTAATTATGTATTTTATTTCTCCCTTATTCCATTCGATGCCGTGATCTGTGTGTTAAGTGTTTCAGGCTTTATAGGGCATGAATTAGTTGGAGATTGGAAGGGAAGCTTGCAAAAAAGGAAGGAACGCAAGAAATTGAGGAGATGACCAGCGAGAAGCGATGCGGCTGCATGGATAACGCGACCGCGCGGAAGAGAGCAATTTGCAGTGACGCGGCCGCATGGACAACGCGTCCGCGTGGCAAAGCAGAAATGCGAATGACGCGTCCGCATGAGCGACGCGATCGCGTGACGTGCGCAATCTGCATAATCTGCAGAATTCGCTGGGGGCGATTTTGGGCCCTATTTTGACCCAATTTTCGGCCCAGAACAGTAGACTAGAGCCAGAGAACATGCAGAAACCAAGAACGACATTCATTCCGCACAGTTTTAGTTTTTAGATCTAGTTTTACTCCTCGTCTAGGTTTTCTCTCTACTCATTCATAGTTTTTAGGATAGGTTATTTTCATTGTTTTTGCATTGGGATATTGAGAAGAGTTATTTGCCTCATCAAGACTTCGACATTCTAGTTCGTTCTCTTCACTTGTCTCTTACTCTTCCATATTCCTTAATTTTATTTGATTTTACGATTAGATTATTTTAGCTTTTATTAATATAAGAATTACTTTTGCTTTTAATTAATCTTTTCATCATTACTTATCATGTCTTTCTTTAATTCCTACGTTGATGTTATGAATTTTACATTTACAATGAGTGAGTAGTTCCCTAACTTGATGGGGAGTTGATTGAAAGGAACCCTTGAGCGGAATGTTCAAGAGAAAAGTTGTAATTGAGTTTATTGTTGGCTTGCTCTCTAGTTCCTAAAACCAATCCTCCCAAGAGTGGATTAGAAATTGTGGATAGAACAGCATTCCAACTTGTTTGACCTCCCCTTACTTAGTAAAGGATAACTAAACGTAATAATTCTCAATTGTCAATTAATCTTGAGAGTATTCCATCAAGAATAGGGCTTCCATGTAATCAACTCCCAGTCAAGGTTTTTATTTAAATTTATATAAATTCTCCAATTTAATTTTCTGCCATTCAATCAAACATTTTTGAAAACATTCTGATTAATAAAATAACACCCTTTCCTGCAACTCGTTGGGAGACGACCTGGGACTCATACTCCCAGTATTTTAATTTTATTTTCTATGACACCCTTCTAAATTGATAAGGCAGATTTTTGGCGAGTTAAGAACTATACTTGCAACGTATATATTTTAACAATTTTTAATTCGCTAATTTTTGCCCGCATCAGGAGGCCAGAGGCAAAGGCATAGTTGGAGAAGAAGAAGTGGAGGAAGATCTAGAAACCACCATGGAAGAAGAAGCACATAACCATGTTAGAGAGGAAGCTGGAAATCATGTTGGGCAAGAAAGGAGAGTCTTAGGCTCCTATATCAACCCAAATCCAGGAAATTGTGGCAGTAGCATCTTAAAGCCAACAATCCATGCTAACAATTTTGAGTTGAAACCTCAACTCATCACACTTGTCCAGAATAATTGTTAATATGGAGGAAATGCCCAAGAAGACCCAAATCAATATCTCAACACATTTCCTGAGGATATGTGATACTGTAAAGTCCAATGGGGTACACCCTGACATCTACAAGCTACTTTTGTTCCCCTTTTCACTCAGAGATAAGGCAGCAAAGTGGTTGGAATCATTTCCCAAGGAAAGCCTAACCCATGGGAGGATGTTGTAAACAGATTCCTTGCAAGATTTTACCCTCCACAAAGAATCAACAGGCTAAGAGCTAAGGTGCAAACTTTCAGACAACAAGATGGGAAAACACTCTACGAGGCCTGGGAGAGATTCAAAGATCTGACAAGAAGATGCTCACCAGAAATGTTCAATGAGTGGGTACAACTACACATCTTCTATGAAGGGCTGTCTTATGAATCAAAGAAGGCCGTGGATCATTCTTCAGGAGGCTCACTCAACAAGAAGAAAACCATTGAAGAAGCCATAGATGTCATCGAAACTGTAGCTGAAAATGAGTATTTCTATGCTTCAGAAAGAACTCAGAAGAAAGGAGTGCTAGAACTCAACTCTGTAGACGCTTTGTTAGCACAAAACAAGGCAATTGCAGCACAAATAGCAGCCTTAACCAAGAAGATGGAGGCTAATCAAGTCTCAGCCATTCAAGACTAAACTCCTCAACAAGAAAGAAGTACATCAGAATCTGACGGTGACTGGGAACAAGCTAATTATGTGAACAACTCATCTAGACTACCATATGATCCAAACTCTAAGACATAAGACCCAGGTTGAAAGAACCACCCAAATTTTGGGTGGGGAAACCAACAAAACCATAACCAGGAGTACAACAAACTTTATCCATCAAATCAACACAACACTCACAACCCTAACCATCAAACAGGCAACCATAAACCTTTCCATAACTCACAAAACACATCATACCATGGCAACCAACCAACACACAAAACCACCATCAAGACACACCACCCTCAACTATGCAACCATGTGAAATCAAGAGCAACTTTGAGAGGATGGAAGTTACAATAGCACAACTATCATCACAGCTTGCAGGAGCAGTCTCCACCCTTACGGAGAGACAAACGCAGACTGACAGAAGGATAGATGCCAATCAAGAAGAATACAGGACAAATCTGAAAAATCAAGGCGCAGCAATCTCAAAGTTGGAAGCACAAGTAGGGATCTTATCCAAGCAAATCCTAATGTCCACACACACATTCCCCAGTGATACCATGGCCAACCCAAGAGGGGAATGCAAGGCCATTACACTTAGAAGTGGGAAAGTTGTGGAGGAAGGAAACCCAAGCAAAAGCAACCATAAAGAAGAAATTTCAGAAAAAGCATGAAAACAAGAATAAAGAAGAGACCCCTGTTCCACCCTCACCAAAACCAGTCTTGAAGCCTTATGTGCCAAAGGCACCGTACCCATAAAGGTTGGGAAAAGAGGGGAAGGATGGCCAATTCTCTAAGTTCCTAGAGATCTTCAAGAAGCTCCAAATCAGCATACCATTTGCTGAGGCATTAGAGCAAATGCCACTCTATGCCAAATTCTTGAAAGAGCTTATAACAAGAAAAAGGAACTGGGAGGCAAAGGAGACCATAGTACTAACTGAGAAATGTAGCGCCATCATACAAAAGAAGCTACCTCAGAAGATGAAGGACCCATGGAGTTTCCAAATCCCCTGCATCATAGGGGATATCACTATTGAGAAAGCCTTGTGTGACCTGGGAGCTGATAAACCCCATTTGTAGAGTTTATCTTATGCTTCATTTAAGGGATTTTATCACCTTTTACCCACATTTATTCAATGAAATAGCATGGTTTTGTAAATTTTCCTTTAATTGTGCTTAAGAGTGAACACATGCTTTTTAGGACTTAGAATAGCTAAATTTAATTCACCTTGATTCCATTAGATGCCTTGATATGTTTGTCAATTGATTTCAGATTTAGGAGGCAAAGATTGGATCAAGGGAATGAAGGAAAAGCATGTAAAAATGGAGAACTCATGAAGAAATGAGGGAATAAAAAAGCTATCAAGTTGACCTCTTCGCACTTAAACGACCATAACTTGAGCTACAGAGGTCCAAATGATGCAGTTTCAGTTGCGTTAGAAAGCTAACATCTGGGGCTTCAAAATAATACAAGATTTGTCATATTTTCTGCACACTTATGGTGACGTGTACGCGCATTGTATGCGTATGCATCGTTGCTGCCATATGATCCACTTAAAGCAATATGTGGCCAGCGAATTATAAAGCCTTGTGGGCCCAATCCAACTCATTTCTGATGCTATTTGACCCAAGGATTGAAGGGGGATGAGGCATCTAGTCATTAGTTTAGTTTTATTTTAGTTTTACCATGCTTTAGTTAGTTTTTAGAGAGAGAAGCTCTCACTTCTCTCTAGAATTAGGATTAGGTTTAGATCTAGATCTAGATCTTCTTCTCTCTTCTAATTTTCCTTTTTTCTTTCTTAATTGTTCTCTTGTAGTTGTAGAATTCTTCTTCTCTTATAATTCCTTTATATTGTTAGTTGTAGTTTATGAACTTTCTTTTGTAGATCTACATTTCTTCTTCAATGCAATTGGTAAGTTCTTTGTTGTTTCATAATTGTTTTCCTTTTCTATTGTTGATCTCTTGCTATTCTAGTTAAATCTCTCTTTAATTCTTGCAATTCATGTTGTTTACTTTTATTGCCTTCTATGTGTTTGTTAAAATGCTTCTTTTAGTTATGAGTTTACTTTTCTATTATTTTGCCTTTCTATTGTTAATCTCTTACTTTCGTGGTTGTAGATTCCTTTAATTCTTGTAATTTGCTATGCTTTTCTTTTGTGCCTTCCAAGTATTTGATGAAATACGTGGTTGGATTTTAGAGTAGATTTTAGTGCTCTTGGCTTGGGAAGGTAACTTAGGAACTCTTGAGTTACTAATGTCCAAGTGATTGACGATTGGGAGCCATTAACTCTAGATCTCACTAATTGATTTAGTGGAGAACTAGGACTTATGGACTTGGATTGACATAGCTCATTTGACTTTCCTTTGTTAGTTAGAGGATGACTTAATGAGGTTGATCCTTACCAATTCTCATGTTGTGGTTAGTGATTAGGATAGAGATCCTTGACCACCAAACCTTGCCAAGACCTTTTTAATTGTTAGTTTATTTTCATTGCCATTTACATTTCATGTCTCTTATCCCAAAAACCCCAAAATACAACCCATAACCAATAACAAGACACTTTATTGTAATTCCTAGGGAGAATGACCCGAGGTTCAATACTTCGGTTTATAAATTTAGGGGTTATACTTGTGACAAACAAGTTTTTGTATGAAAGGACTATTGCTTGGTTTAGGAACTATATTACAACGAGCTTTCAATTATGAATTCTAACCCATACAAAAGTCCAATCATCAGGAGCTAGCATAAATCTCATGTCCTTAACCATGATGAGAAGGATGAAGATTGAGGAAGCCAAACCAACAAGAATGGCACTCTAATTGGCTGACAGAACATTCAAGTTTCCAAATGGGGTAGTGGAAGACTTGTTGGTAAAAGTGAGGGAATTCATTTTCCCAACTGACTTTGTTGTGCTGGACATGGAAGAAGAGGCCAACACATCAATCATCCTAGGAAGGCCATTCCTAACTACTGCTGGAGCCATCATTGATGTGCAAAAAGGGGAACTAGTCTTGAGATTGCATGAAGAGAATATGGTCTTCAACGTCTTTAAGGTAATGAGTTACCCCAAGGAGTCCATAGGAGAATGCATGATGGTAGAAACCATAGAACAGATAGTTCAAGGGGTTTTGGAAGAAGAGCAATGTGACAGAACTATGGGGCTGGAACAACCAACATCAAATGAAGAACTACCACAAGAAACCAGGAAGAATTCAATCATGCCAACCACCACAGACAACAAAGAAGCAGAAGCACCAAAACTAGAATTGAAAACCTTACCACCCAGCTTGAAATATGCATATTTGGGTGCCAACAATACCCACCCAGTGATCATAAATTCAAGTTTGAGTAAGGAGCAGGAAGAGGAGCTTATCCAAGTGCTGAGACAACACAAGGATGCCATAGGCTGGACACTTGCAGATCTAAAAGGGATCAATCCTTCAATGTGCATGCACAAGATCCTACTTGAGGAAGATGCCAAACCTTCAAGGCAATAACAAAGGAGGCTGAATCCGGCTATGAATGAAGTGGTTCAAAAAGAAATGTTGAAATTGTGGCAAGCAGGGGTGATTTACCCCATCTCAGACAGCCCTTGGGTAAGCCCGGTGTAGGTAGTCCCAAAGAAGGGAGGGATCACTGTTGTACCAAATGAGAAGAATGAGCTTATACCTACAAGAACGGTGACCGGGTGGCGCATGTGCATTGACTATAGGAAGCTTAATGAAGCCACCAGGAAAGATCATTTTCCCTTACCTTTCATGGATCAGATGCTCGAGAGATTGGCAGGACATGAGTATTATTGCTTCCTGGATGGGTATTCGGGCTACAATCAAATTGTTGTAGACCCCAAGGATCAGGAAAAAACTTCATTTACTTGTCCATATGGTATTTTTGCTTATAGGAGAATGCCCTTTGGATTGTGCAATGCACCTGCAACATTCCAAGGGTGCATGCTCTCTATCTTTTCGGACATGGTTGAGAAGTTCAGAGAAGTATTCATGGACGACTTTTCTGTGTTTGGAAACTCATATTCTGATTGCCTATGTCATCTTGCCTTGGTGCTAAAAAGGTGCTAAGAAACCAACCTGGTTTTGAACTGGGAGAAGTGCCATTTTATGGTAACTGAGGGGGTTGGTCACAAGATTTCAAACAATGGCATAGAAGTGGATAAGGCAAAGGTGGAAGTAATTGAGAAATTACCTCCACCTTGCAATGTCAAGGCAATCAGAAGCTTTTTGGGACATGCTGGGTTCTATAGGAGGTTTATCAAGGACTTTTTAAATATTGCAAAACCTCTTACCAACCTACTTGTCTCAAATACTCCCTTTGTTTTTGATAGAGAGTGCATGGTAGCCTTTGATGAGCTTAAGAAGAGACTCTCCTCTGCACCTATTATAGCACCACCTAGCTGGGATCTTACCTTTGAATTAATGTGTGATGCATCTGATTTTGCTGTTGGTGCTGTTCTAGGACAGAGGAAAGACAAGCTAGTGCATGTTATTTACTATGCTAGCAAGGTCCTTAATGAGAATCAAAGAAACTACACCACCACGGAGAAAGAACTTTTAGCCATAGTCTTTGTTTTTGATAAGTTTAGATCAAATCTTATTGGCTCTAAAGTAATTGTATTCACTGATCATGCAGCACTCAAATAATTGCTTACCAAACAAGAATCTAAGCCCAGATTAATAAGATGGATTCTGCTACTTGATAAACCTATATTTTATGATATATTTTGTGCTTAAATTGAGTGTTTTATCAATTCTTCACCCACTTATTCATGTAAATTGCATGGTTTTACTTTCCCTTCCCTAATTTATGATATAAGTGAAAAACATGTTTTCTATGCTTTAAAATTACTAAATTTAATTATCCTTTATTATCATTCGATGCCGTGATGTGTGTGTTAAGTATTTTCAGATATCATAGGGCAGGAAAGGCTTAAAGGACAAAAAGGAAACACACAAAAATGGAGTTTTGAAGAAAAGGCAGCGACGCGAATGCATGGACGACGCGAATGCATGGACAACGCGAACACGTGCCTAGCGCGAAAATGCAGCGACGCGAACGCGTGGATGATGCGGATGCGCGCCTTGAGTAGAACGTAGTTGACGCATACGCTTGACCCACACGGACGCGTGACAAACGCCACGTACAAAATCTGCAGAAAACGCCTCCAGCGATTGTTGGACCCTTTTTCGGCCCAATCCAAGCCAGAAACACAGAATATAAGCCAGAGAATGAAGGAATCAATGATATACATAATACAATATTCATATTTCATAATTTTAGGATTAGATGTAGTTTTTAGAGGGAGAGGTTCTATCCTCTCTCTTAGGTTTTAAGCTTAGGATTCCTTTTATTTTTACCACTTCAATATCAGGTTCAATATTTTCCTTCAATTAATGTTTCTCCTTTATTTCTATTTATTCCAATACTTTTTCTTGTTAATATTCCAATGTGACTTATGAACTATTCATGTTATGATTTTCTTAATTAATATATTTTGAGGTATTTCAGATTAATAATTGTTTTATTATATTTATGATTGCTTCCAATTTGAATTTAGATTTATTTTCTCTCTTGTTTTGGTTGAGTAATTAGTAACACTTGAATTATCAAACTCAGCTGTTGATTGAAATTGGAATTCTTTGCTGATTAATTTGTACTCCAATAACTCTGGTCTTTCCATATGAGTTGACTGGGACCTGAGTAGCAAATTAATTCGTCCACTTGACTTTCCTTTGTTAGTAAAGGTTAATAAAAGTGGGAGCAAAATTCAATTCTCATCACACCTGATAAAGATAGTCAGGATAGGACCTCAATTTCTTATACCTTGCCAAGAGATATTTATAATTATTAATTTATTTTTCTTGTCATTTAAATTACCTGTTCCTTATTTCAAAACCCAAAAATACAATTTTCCATAACCAATATTAAATCACACCGCCCTGCAATTCCTTGAGAGACGACCCGAGTTTCATGGCTTACCTGCTCAAGAGCCCATCAAGCACCTGAGAGATTTTCAGGCAGCCTGCTCTACTGTCAGGCGTGATGGTGCGAATGAAACTTCAATTTTGCTGAAAGCCTTCCCGTTCTCTCTTGAGGGAAAGGCAAGAGAGTGGTACTACACTCAACCCGCAGCAACTGTATCCAACTGGGATACACTCAGAAGAGAGTTTTTGGAAAAGTTCTTTCCAGCTGAAGTTACTGATAAACTGAGAAAAGACATTTCCATGATTGTTCAGGATGAATCCGAGACGCTTTATGAGTACTGGGAGTGCTTCAATAATCTTCTGGAAGCATGCCCCCACCATATGATTGACAAGATAGTGTTACTCGGATATGTCACACAGGGCATGAGGCCCTAAGATAAGACCACATTGGAAAGTGCTAGCAATGGGTCTATGAAGAAGTACAAGACCACTGATGAGGCGTGGCAATTGATCAGTGATTTAGCTGAATCTACTAGGAATCACAGGCAGAAACAAAGCCGTTCAAAAGCTGTTGCAGAAGTATCCTCTAGCAGAGAGACTGCTGCTCTAACTCAGAGTATCTGTGAAATGACTAACTTGCTGAAGCAAATGCAATTGAATCAACAACAAGTTCAGCAAGCTCAACCTTCTCCAGCATAACAAAATCAAAAGTTAGTCCCACAAAGAGTCTGCGGAATCTGTGCAGATTATAGCCATTATACTGATGAGTGTCCGCAGCTCCAGCAGGAAGACAACACCGTGGCAGCCACTCATAACTTCTATGACCGCCCCAACCAAGGGTACAATCAAGGTGGCAATTACAACCATGGATGGCAGGACAATTCTAACCAGAATTAGAGGGACAACAATAATAGAGGAGGCAGAGATAATCAGGGATTTCAGAGGTGGAATAATAACAACAACAGGCAGTAAAATCAGAATCAAAATCTGAATCAAAATCAGCCTTACAGAGCACCTCAACTGAGGCAACCCCAAGGACCACAGAATACCCAACAGCAAACCTCTCAATTTACTTATCCTTCTTCATCTGCCAATGATGACTTACTACAATCTATTGAGCGGAGACACCAGACCATGGAAAACAACATTAATGCCACTTTAAATGGTCTGACTGCTACCCTGCAGGCTCTTGTCTCCCAGATTGGATCAATGACTAACTCTAATAATCAACCTTCGAGCTCCAGTGGAATCCCCTCTCAACCATTACCCAATCCCAAGGGTGGTATCAATGCTATCACCCTGAGGTCCGGAACCACACTACAGGAGGGGAATCAGGAGGAGCCAAGCCCACCAGAATACACCTCAGCTGAAGAGGTAGTGGAAATAAAAGATGTTGAAGAAGAAGAGGACATACAGGACACGGCTGAAGAAGAAGAAGTGCAACCACAGGAGGAGGCACCAAATGGCGCAGACACTGTAGAAGACACCACTCCCATTCTATTTCCACAACTTGCAAGGAAGCCCAGGAAGCAGCTGGAACCTGATCCCAAAATGGTAGAGATATTTAAAAAGGTTGAGGTAACTGTTCCCCTTTTTGATGTCATTCAATAGGTACCTAAGTATGCAAAGTTTCTAAAAGATCTATGTATCCATAAAGACAAAATTAATGAATTAGAAACTATTTCCTTAGGAAGTTCCATATCTGCTTTAATGGGAGGTTTACCTGAAAAGTGTAGTGACTCAGGTCCTTGCATGGTTAATTGTACTATAGGTGGTGTAGTATTTTCTGATTGTATGTGTGATTTAGGAGCATGTGTAAGTATAATGCCTTTGTCTATATATGATATTTTGAGGCTCCCTCCCTTAAAAAGGTCGGCAGCTCGTTTTGTGTTAGCAGATAAGAGCATTATTACAGTGGCTAGAGTTGCTGAAGACGTATTAGTGGGCATTAAAGGACTCACGTTTCCCATTGATTTTTATATCTTGGAGATGCCTCAGAATGCCTCAGATAAGCCATCATCAATCCTACTCAGAAGACCATTCCTGAAGACCTCAAAGTTTAAATTAGATGCTTTCTCAGGAACATACTCTTTTGAAATAGATGGCCGAGTATTGATCTTCAATCTGAATGGAGTTATGAAGCATCCTCCGGAGGATCATTCTATCCTCCAGTGTGACATTATAGATGAAACCGTGGCTGAAGTTCACCAAGAGAAATTGAAGAGAAGCACACAAGACAAGGTCCAAGTGTGGGGTCATTCTCAGAGGACAATGACAGTGCCTTACCACTGTTACCAGCTCCAGACAATCCAGAGCCTGAACATGATCAGAAGTTAGAATTAAAACCCCTTTCTCCACACCTCAAATATGCTTACCTTGAAGACGGGTAGAAGTTTCTGGTTATCATTGCAAGGGAGCTCACTTCCCAACAGGAAGAACAGCTACTTGGTGTGCTGAGGAGGCACAAGAAGGCAATTGGTTGGAGTTTGGCAGGCATAGTGGGCATCAACCCTCAAATCTGTGAGCATAGAATATTTTTAGAAGAGGGAGCAAGACCTGTCCGTCAACCACAGAGAAGACTGAACCCCACTATCCTAGAGGTTGTCAAGAAGGAAGTGACCAGACTATTAGAGGCAGATATCATCTATCCCATCTCAGACAGTGAATGGGTGAGCCCAGTACAAGTAGTGCCAAAGAAGTCTGGAGTCACTGCAGTGAAGAATGAGCATGGAGAGCTCCTGACAACCAGAGTTCAGAACGCCTGGAGGGTCTGCATTGACTACAGACGCCTCAACCAAGCAACCCGTAAGGATCACTATCCTCTTCCATTCATTGATCAAATGCTGGATCGCCTGTCAGGTAAATCACATTATTACTTTTTAGATGGTTACACAGGTTATTTCCAGATTCATATAGCTCCTGAGGATCAGGAAAAGACCACTTTTACATGTCCTTTTGGGACTTATGCTTACAAGAGAATGCCCTTTGGCTTGTGCAATGCACCAGCTACTTTCCAAAGGTGCATGATGAGTCTTTTTTCTGATCTTATTGAGGACTGTATGGAAGTCTTTATGGATGATTTTAGTGTATACGGCGATTCTTTTAGCCTTTGCTTAGATGGATTATCTAGAGTATTGGATAGATGTGTCAATACAAACCTTGTGCTAAATTTTGAAAAATGTCACTTTATGGTTAAACAAGGAATTATACTAGGACATGTTGTGTCTAATACTGGCATTTCTGTAGACCCAGCAAAGGTGGATGTTATTTCTACTTTACCTTACCCCTCTTCTGTGAGGGAGGTCCATTCTTTTCTTGGCCATGCAGGTTTTTACAGGAGATTCATAAAGGACTTCAGTAGGGTAGCACTTCCCTTATCCAGATTACTGCAGAAAGACATTGAGTTCGAGTTCAGTGAAAATTGCAAACAAGCGTTTGATAAGCTGAAGACCGCACTGACTCAAGCCCCAATTGTAAGAGGACCAGACTGAAGCCAACCATTTGAGATTATGTGTGATGCTTCCAACCATGCAGTAGGAGCAGCACTGGCTCAGCGTGAAGGTAAGGACCCCTTTGTTATTGCTTATGCGTCTAAAACTTTAGATGCCGCTCAGTCTAATTATACTACTACTGAGAAAGAGCTTCTTGCTATTTTTTTTGCTCTGGATAAATTCCGAGCCTATTTACTTGGTACGAAGGTAGTAGTGTATTCAGACCACGCAGCTCTAAAGTATCTATTATCTAAAAAGGAGTCTAAACCAAGGCTTATACGTTGGACACTGCTATTACAAGAATTTGATTTAGAAATTAAGGATAGGAGTGGTAACTAGAATTTAGTGGCAGACCACTTGAGTCGCCTTGAGCACATTACAGATGATCCCACTCCTATAGCTGATAATTTTCCATTTGATAACCTGCAAGCAGTATCTGAGATAGTCCCTTGGTATGCACCTGTAGCTAATTATTTAGTTAGCCGTACCTTTCCTCCAAACTTTTCTAAGCATCAAAGAGACAAGCTGTAAAGTGAGTCTAAATATTATATATGGGATGACCCATATTTATGGAGATGTGGCGCTGACCAGGTAATTAGACGGTGTGTGCCTCAATCAAAATTCCAGTCCATCTTAGAGGCCTGTCACTCATCTGAGAGTGGAGGACATTTTGGCCCTCAAAGAGCTGCCAGAAAAATCTTAGACTGTGGATTCTGGTGGCCTACTCTTTTTAGAGACACCGCTGAATTTTGTAGATCCTGTTTCCCATTCCAGAAATTTGGTAATATATCCAGGAAGGATGAGATGCCTCAGCAAATTATGCTTTTTGGTGCACGAAATTGTGATCATCAACAATGGAACCAAAGGACTTGGAGCTCTCAAACGTGAATCACACTTTGTTACAATTTCGCACAACTAACCAGCAAGTGCACTGGGTCGTCCAAGTAATAAACCTTACGTGAGTAAGGGTCGATCCCACGGAGATTGTCGGCTTGAAGCAAGCTATGGTCATCTTGTAAATCTCAGTCAGGCGGATTCAAATGGTTATGGAGTTTAAGGTGATGAAAATAAACATAAAATAAAGATAGAGATACTTATGTAATTCATTGGTGGATTTCAGATAAGCATATGAAGATGCTTTGTTCCCCTTGAACCTCTGCTTTTCTATTGCCTTCTTCCAATCATTCATACTCCTTTCCATGGCAAGCTTTATGTTGGGCATCACCGTTGTCAATGGCTACATCCCGTCCTCTCAGTGAAAATGGTTCTGATGCTCTGTCACAACATCAGCTAATCAGCTGTCGGTTCTCGATCATGTCGGAATAGGATCCATTGATCCTTTTGCGTCTGTCACACGCCCCACAATCGCGAGTTTGAAGCTCGTCACAGTCATCCATTCCCAGATCCTACTCAGAATACCACAGACAAGGTTTAGACATTCTGGATCTCAGGAATGGCCGCCAATAATTCTAGCCTATACCACGAAGGTTCCAATCATAGATTAGAAACTCAAGAGATACGCATTCAAGCCATTGCTAGTAGAACAGAGGTGGTTGTCAGGCACATGTTCATAGGTGAGAATGATGATGAGTGTCACGGATCATCACATTCATCAAGTTGAAGAACGAATGAATATCTTGGAGAAGAAATAGACTTGAGTTGATAGAAAAACAATAGTACTTGTATTAATTCATGAAGAACAGCAGAGCTCCACACCTTAATCTATGGTGTGTAGAAACTCTACCGTTAAAAATACATAAGAACAAGGTCTAGGCATGGCCATGAGGCCAGACCCCAAACGTGTCTAAGATAGCATAAGACTTATCAAAGATGAAAATACAATAGCAAAAGGTCCTATTTATAGAGAACTAGTAGCCTAGGGTTTACAGAAATCAGTAATTAATGCAGAAATCTTCTTCCGGGCCCACTTGGTGTGTGCTTGGGCTGAGAATTGAAGCTTTCATGTGTAGAGACTTTTTTTGGAGTTAAACGCCAGCTTTTGTGCCAGTTTGGGCGTTTAACTCCAGCTTTTGTGCCAGTTTTGGAGTTAAACACCAGAATTCTTGAGAACGCCTGTTTGGGCCATCAAATCTCGGGCAAAGTATGGAATATTATATATCGCTGGAAAGCCCAGGATGTCTACTTTCTAACGCAATTGAGAGCTCGCCAATTGGGCTTCTGTAGCTCCAGAAAATCCACTTTGAGTGCAGGGAAGTCAGAATCCAACAGCATCTGCAGTCCTTTTTCAGCCTCTGAATCAGATTTTTGCTCAGGCCCCTCAATTTCAGCCAGAAAATACCTGAAATCACAGAAAAACACACAAACTCATAGTAAAGTCAAGAAGAGTGATTTTTAAATAAAAACTAATAAAAATATAATAAAAACTAATTAAAATATACTAAAAACATACTAAAAACAATGCCAAAAAGCGTATAAATTATCCGCTCATCACAACACCAAACTTAAATTGTTGCTTGTCCCCAAGCAACTGAAAATCAAATAGGATAAAAAGAAGAGAATATACAATGAATTCCAAAAACATCTATGAAGATCATTATTAATTAGATGAATGGGGCTTTTAGCTTTTTGCCTCTGAACAGTTTTGGCATCTCACTTTATCCTTTGAAGTTCAGAATGATTGGCATCTATAGGAACTCAGAATCCAGATAGTGTTACTGACTCTCCTAGTTAAGTATGTTGATTCTTGAACACAGCTACTTTATGAGTCTTGGCCGTGGCCCTAAGCACTTTGTTTTCCAGTATTACCACCGGATACATAAATGCCACAGACACATAACTGGGTGAACCTTTTCAGATTGTGACTCAGCTTTGCTAGAGTCCCCAATTAGTGGTGTCCAGGGTTCTTAAGCACACTCTTCTTTTTGCTTTGGACCTCGACTTTAACCGCTCAGTCTCAAGTTTTCACTTGACACCTTCACGCCACAAGCACATGGTTAGGGACAGCTTGGTTTAGCCGCTTAGGCCAGGATTTTATTCCTGTGGGCCCTCCTATCCACTAATGCTCAAAGCCTTGGATCCTTTTTATCACCCTTGCCTTTTGGTTTAAAGGGGTATTGGCTTTTTCTGCTTGCTTTTTTTTTTTGCAAGCTTTTCACTGCTTTTTCTTGCTTCAAGAATCAATTTTATGATTTTTCAGATCATCAGATAACATTTCTCTTTTTTCCTTTCATTCTTTCAAGAGCCAACAATTTTAACATTCATAAACAATCAAATTAAAAAATATGCACTGTTCAAGCATTCATTCAGAAAAACAATAGTATTGCCACCACATCAAAATAATTAAACTGTTTTAAAATTTGAAATTCATGCACTTCTTTTTCTTTTTCAATTAAAAACATTTTTCATTTAAGAAAGGTGATGGATTCATTTTCATAGCTTTAAGGCATAGACACTAATGATCATGTAATAAAGACACAAACATAGATAAACATAAAGCATAATTTTCGAAAACAGGAAAATAAAGAACAAGGAAGTTAAAGAACGGGTCCACCTTAGTGATGGCGGCTTGTTCTTCCTCTTGAAGATCTTATGGAGTGCTTGAGCTCCTCAATGTCTCTTCCTTGCCTTTGTTGCTCCTCTCTCATAGTTCTTTGATCTTCTCTAATTTCATGGAGGAGGATGGAATGCTCTTAGTGCTCCACCTTTAGTTGTCCCATGTTGGAACTTAATTCTCCTAGGGAGGTATTGATTTGCTCCCAATAGTTTTGTGGAGGAAAATGCATCCCTTAAGGCATCTCAGGGATTTCATGATGAGGAGTTTTCTCGTGCTCTTGGTGAGGTTCTCTCACTTGCTCCATCCTTTTCTTAGTGATGGGCTTGTCCTCATCAATGAGAATGTCTCCCTCTATGTTAATTCCAACCGAATTGCAAAGGTGACAAATGAGATGAGGGAAGGCTAACCTTGCCAAAGGAGAGGACTTGTCCGCCACCTTGTAGAGTTCATGGGATATAACCTCATGAACTTCTACTTCCTCTCTAATCATGATGCTATGAATCATGATAGCCTGGTCTATAGTAACTTCAGACCGGTTGCTAGTAGGAATGACTGAGCGTCGGATGAACTCCAACCATCCCCTAGCCACGGGCTTGAGGTCATGCCTTCTTAGTTGAACTGGCTTCCCTCTTGAATCTCTCTTCCATTGAGCGCCCTCTTCACAGATGTCCATGAGGACTTGGTCCAACCTTTGATCAAAGTTGACCCTTCTTGTGTATGGGTGTACATCTTCTTGCATCATGGGCAAGTTGAATGCCAATCTTACATTTTCCGGACTAAAATCCAAGTATTTCCCTCGGACCATTGTAAGCCAATTATTGGGGTCCAGGTTCACACTTTGATCATGGTTCTTGGTGATCCATGCAATGGCATAGAACTCTTGAACCATTAAGATTCCGACTTGTTGAATGGGGTTGGTGAGAACTTTCCAACCTCTTCTTCGGATCTCATGTCGGATCTCCAGATACTCATTCTTTTTGAGTTTGAAAGTGACCTCGGGGATCAATTTCTTCTTGGCCATAACTTCATAGAAGTGGTCTTGATGCACCCTTGAGAGGAATCTCTCCATCTCCCATGACTCAGAGGTGAAAGCTTTTGCCTTCCCTTTCCTCTTTCTAGAGGTTTCTCCGGCTTTTGGTGCCATAAATGGTTATAAAAAAACAAAAAGCTTTAGCTTTTACCACACCAAACTTAGAAGGTTGCTCGTCCTCGAGCAAAAGAAGAAAGAAGAGAGTAGAGGAAGAAGAAGTAGATGAGATGGAGTGGGCTTTGTGTTTTGGCCAAGGGGGAGAAGTGGTGTTTAGGTTGTGTGAAAATGAAGGAGTGAAGATGGGTTTATATAGGAGTGAGAGGGGTGTGTATGGTTCGGCTATAGAGGGTGGGTTTGGGAAGGAAAGTGGTTTGAATTTGGATGGTGAGGTAGGTGGGGTTTTATGAAGGATGGATGTCAGTGGTGAAGAGAATGGTGGGATTTGATAGGTGAGGGGTTTTTTGGGGAAGAGGTATTGAGGTGATTGGTGAATAGGTGAAGAAGAGAGAGAGTGGTGGGGTAGGTAGGGATCCTGTGGGGTCCACAGATCCTGAGGTGTCAAGGATATCTCATCCCTGCACCAAGTGGCGTACAAAATGCCCCTTTCTGCCAATCCTGGCGTTAAACGCCAGGCTGCTGCCCATTTCTGGCGTTTAACGCCAGCTTCTTGCCCATTCTTGGCGTTAAACGCCAGTCTGGTGCCCATTTCTGGCGTTAAACGCCTAGAATGGTGCCAGACTGGGCGTTTAACGCCCATTCTGCTACCTTTACTAGTGTTTAAACGCCAGTAACTGTCTCCTCTAGGGTGTTCTATTTTTCATTCTGTTTTTCACTTTGTTTTTGCTTTTTCAATTATTTTTGTGACTTCACATCATCATCAACCTACAGAAAACATAAAATAGAAAATAGAAAATTATCATAGAATAGTAACGATTGGGTTGCCTCCCAACAAGCGCTTCTTTAATGTCAATAGCTTGGCAGTGCGCTCTCATGGAGCCTCACAGATGTTCAGAGCAATGTTGGAACCTCCCAACACCAAACTTAGAGTTTGAATGTGGGGGTTCAACACCAAACTTAAAGTTTGGTTTTGGCCTCCCAACACCAAACTTAGAGTTTGAATGTGGGGGCTCTGTTTGACTCTGTATTGAGAGAAGCTCTTCATGCTTCCTCTCCATGGTTACAGAGGGATATCCTTGAGCTTTAAACACAAGGGAGTCTTTATTCACTTGAATGATCAATTCTCCTCTGTCAACATCAATCACAGCCTTTGCTGTGGCTAGGAAGGGTCTGCCAAGGATGATGGATTCATCCATACACTTCCCAGTTTCTAGGATTATGAAATCAGCAGGGATGCAATGGTCTTCAACCTTTACCAAGACATCCTCTACAAGTCCATAAGCCAGTTTTTTTGAATTGTCTGCCATCTCCAGTGAGATTCTTGCAGCTTGTACCTTAATGATCCCTAGCTTCTCTATTACAGAGAGAGGCATAAGGTTTATGCTTGACCCTAGGTCACACAAAGCCTTCTCAAAGGTCATGGTGCCTATGGTACAAGGGATTGAGAACTTTCCAGGGTCCTGTCTCTTTTGAGGTAATCTCTGTCTAGTCAAGTCATCCAGTTCTTTGATGAGCAATGGAGGTTCATCTTCCCAAGTCTCATTACCAAACAACTTGGCATTCAGCTTCATGATTGCTCCAAGATACTTAGCAACTTGCTCTTCAGTAACATCTTCATCCTCTTCAGAGGAAGAATACTCATTAGAGCTCATGAATGGCAAAAGTAAATTTAATGGAATCTCTATGGTCTCAGCGTGAGCCTCAGATTCCCATGGTTCCTCTTTAGGGAACTCCATGGAGGTCAGTGGGCGTCCATTGAGGTCTTCCTCAGTGGGAATCACTGCCTCTTCCTCCTCTCCATGTTCGGTCATATGAGATGTGGTTATGGCCTTGCACTCTCTTTTTGGATTCTCTTCTGTATTGCTTGGGAGAGTACTAGGAGGGAGTTCAGTAATTTTCTTACTCAGCTGACCCAATTGTGCCTCCAAATTTCTAATGGAGGACCTTGTTTCAGTCATGAAACTTTGAGTGGTTTTGATTAGATTAGAGACAATGGTTGGTAAGTCAGAGTGGCTTTGCTTAGAATTCTCTGTCTGTTGCTGAGAAGATGATGAAAAAGGCTTGCTATTGCTAAACCTGTTTCTGCCACCATTATTTTTGTTGAAACCTTGTTAAGGTCTTTGTTGATCCTTCCATGAGAGATTTGGATGATTTCTCCATGAGGGATTATAGGTGTTTCCATAGGGTTCTTCCATGTAATTCACCTCTTCCATTGCAGGGTTCTCAGGATCATAAGCTTCTTCTTCAGAAGATGCTTCCTTAGTACTGCCTGTTGCTCCTTGCATTCCAGACAGACTTTGAGAGATCATATTGACTTGTTGAGTCAATATCTTGTTCTGAGCCAATATGGCATTCAGAGTATCAATCTCAAGAACTCCTTTCTTCTGAGTTGTCCCATTATTCACAGGATTCCTTTCAAAGGTGTACATGAATTGGTTATTTGCAACCATTTCAATGAGTTCTTGAGCTTCTGCAGGCGTCTTCTTCAGATGAAGAGATCCTCCAGCAGAGCTATCCAATGACATCTTGGATAGTTCAGACAGACCATCATAGAAAATACCTATGATGCTCCATTCTGAAAGCATGTCAGAAGGGCATCTTCTGATCAGTTGCTTGTATCTTTCCCAAGCTTCATAGAGGGATTCACCATCCTTCTGTCTAAAGGTTTGGACTTTCACTCTAAGCTTACTCAATTTTTGAGGTGGAAAGAACTTTGCCAAGAAGGCATTGACTAGCTTTTCCCAAGAGTTCAGGCTTTCCTTAGGTTGTGAATCCAACCATGTTATAGCTCTGTCTCTTACAGCAAAAGGAAAGAACATAAGTCTGTAGACTTCAGGGTCAACCCCATTGGTCTTGACAGTGTCACAGATTTGCAAGAACTTAGCTAAGAACTGATGAGGATCTTCCAATGGAAGTCCATGAAACTTGCAATTCTGTTGCATTAGAGAAACTAATTGAGGCTTAAGCTCAAAGTTGTTTGCTCCAATGGCAGGGATTGAGATGCTTCTCCCATAGAAGTCGGGAGTAGGTGCAATAAAGTCACCAAGCACCTTCCTTGCATTGTTGGCATTGTTGTTTTCGGCTGCCATGGTTTCTTCTTCTTTGAAGAGCTCTGTTAGGCCCTCTAGAGAGAGTTGTGTTTTGGTTTCTCTTAGCTTTCTCTTCAAGGTCCTTTCAGGTTCAGGATCAGCTTCAATAAGAATGCTTTTATCTTTGCTCCTGCTCATATGAAAGAGAAGAGAACAAGAAAGTATGGAATCATCTATGTCACAGTATAGAGATTCCTTGAAGTATCAGAAGAAAAGAAGAATAGAAGGAGGAGGTGGAGAAGAGGGAATTCAAACTTATCAAGAGGGACAGAGTTCGAATTGCACTTTGATGAGGAGTCTTAGTCCCTTAAATAGAAGGATGTGAGAAGAGGGGAAGAAATTTTCGAAATTAAAGTAAGAGATTTTGAAAATTTGGTAATTGGTTTTCGAAAACTAAGATTGAGAAAGAAATCAAGTGATTTTTGAAAAAGATTTTGAAATCAGAAATTAAAAAGATATGATTGAAAATTAATTTTGAAAAAGGGTGTGATTGAAAAGATATGATTGAGAAGATATGATTGAAAATCAAATTAAAAAGAGAAAGTTTTAAAACTAAAGTTGATTACTTAACTAACAAGAAATTAAAAGATATGATTTTAAAATTTAAAATTTGATCCTTTCTTAATAGGCAAGTAACAACTTGAAAATTTTTGAAGTAAATCTTGAATTGAAGCAAGGATTTTTGAAAATAGTAAAAATAAATATAAAATGGAAAGAAATTGATTTTGAAAGAGATATGATTGAAAAGATATGATTTGAAAAAGATTTGATTTTGAAAAATTATGAAAACTTGAAAAAAATGTGAATTAAAAACAAAATCTTCCCTCTAGTGTCATCCTGGCGTTAAACGCCCAACCAGGTACCCTGGCTGGCGTTTAAATGCCAGTTTTTCTTCTTCAGTGGGCGTTTTGAATGCCCGGCTTTTTCTGTTTGATTCTTCTGCTGAATGTTCTGAATCTTCAATTCTCTGTATTATTGACTTGAAAAGGCATAGTTTTAAAAAATATTTTTGAATTTTTTATGATGGGAATCAATAAAAATGCAACTAAGATCAAATAAACAATGCATGTAAGACACCAAACTTAAAAATTTTCATATAAGAGACACTAACAAATTGAGAATGCATATGAGAAACAACAAAACACACAAAACAAGAGAATTTAAAGATCAGAGCACTGAAATCATCAAGAACAACTTGAAGATCAATGAAGAACAATATGTATAAATTCGAAAAATGCAAGAAGAAAGTCATGCAATTGACACCAAACTTAAAAATTGATACTAGACTCAAACAAGAAACATAAAATATTTTTGATTTTTATGGTTTTAAAAATTTTTTTTGTATTTTTTTCGAAAACTATATAGAAAAGAAAATAAAGAGGATCAAAACTTTTAATGAGAATTCCAGGAATCATGCAATGTTAGTCTAAAGCTTCAGTCTAAAAAGGATTAGACATGTTTGGCCAAGCTTCAGCAGGACATTACATTCAATAGCTAAATTGATGAGAATCAATCAGCTTTTGTGATAGTGGGAACATCACCTTGAAACTCTAGAATTCATTCTTAAAAATTCTGAAGAAAAGATACCTAATCTAAGCAATAAGATGAACCGTCAGTTGTCCAAACTCGAACAATCCCCGGCAACGGCGCCAAAAACTTGGTGCACAAAATTGTGATCATCAACAATGGCGCCAAAGGACTTGGAGCTCTCAAACATGAATCACACTTTGTCACAATTCCGCACAATTAACCAGCAAGTGCACTGGGTCATCCAAGTAATAAACCTTACGTGAGTAAGGGTCGATCCCACGGAGATTGTCGGCTTGAAGCAAGCTATGGTCATCTTGTAAATCTCAGTCAGGCGGATTCAAATGGTTATGGAGTTTAAGGTGATGAAAATAAACATAAAATAAAGATAGAGATACTTATGTTATTCATTGGTGGATTTCAGATAAGCGTATGAAGATGCTTTGTTCCCCTTGAACCTCTGCTTTCCTATTGCCTTCTTCCAATCATTCATACTCCTTTCCATGGCAAGCTTTATGTTGGACATCACCGTTGTCATGGCTACATCCCGTCCTCTTAGTGAAAATGGTCCTGATGCTCTGTCACAACATCGGCTAATCAGCTGTCGGTTCTCGATCATGTCGGAATAGGATCCATTGATCCTTTTGCGTCTGTCACACGCCCCACAATCGCGAGTTTGAAGCTCGTCACAGTCATCCCTTCCCAAATCCTACCCAGAATACCACAGACAAGGTTTAGACGTTCCGGATCTCAAGAATGGCCACCAATAATTCTAGCCTATACCACGAAGGTTCCAATCTTAGATTAGAAACCCAAGAGATACGCATTCAAGCCATTGCTAGTAGAACAGAGGTGGTTGTCAGGCACATGTTCATAGGTGAGAATGATGATGAGTGTCACGGATCATCACATTCATCAATTTGAAGAACGAATGAATATCTTGGAGAAGAAATAGACTTGAGTTGAATAGAAAAACAATAGTACTTGTATTAATTCATGAAGAACAGCAGAGCTCCACACCTTAATTTATGGTGTGTAGAAACTCCACCATTGAAAATACATAAGAACAAGGTCTAGGCATGGCCGTGAGGCCAGCCCCCAAACGTGTCTAAGATAGCATAAGACTTATCAAAGATGAAAATACAATAGCAAAATGTCCTATTTATAGAGAACTAGTAGCCTAGGGTTTACAGAAATCAGTAATTAATGCAGAAATCTTCTTCCGGGCCCACTTGGTGTGTGCTTGGGCTGAGCATTGAAGCTTCCATGTGTAGAGACTTTTCTTGGAGTTAAACGCCAGCTTTTGTGCATGTTTGGGCGTTTAACTCCAGCTTTTGTGCCAGTTTTGGAGTTAAACGCCAGAATTCTTGAGCTGACTTGGAACGCCTGTTTGGGCCATCAAATCGCGGGCAAAGTATGGACTATTATATATTGCTGAAAAGCCCAGGATGTCTACTTTTCAACGCAATTGAGAGCGCGCCAATTGGGATTCTGTAGCTCCAGAAAATTCACTTTGAGTGCAGAGAGGTCAGAATCCAACAGCATCTGCGGTCCTTTTTCAGCCTCTGAATCAGATTTTTGCTCAGGTCCCTCAATTTCAGCCAGAAAATATCTAAAATCACAGAAAAATACACAAACTCATAGTAAAGTCCAGAAGAGTGATTTTTAAATAAAAACTAATAAAAATATACTAAAAACATACTAAAAATAATGCCAAAAAGCGTATAAATTATCCGCTCATCACTTTTCTGTGAAATTTTTGATGTTTGGGGCATTGACTTCATGGGTCCATTTCCAAATTCTAATGGTTATTTTTATGTTTTGTTAGCTGTTGATTACGTTTCTAAGTGGGTGGAAGCAATTTCTACCCGCACTGATGATGCTAACACTGTTGTTTCCTTTGTGAGAAACCATATTATTTGTCGCTTTGGATCACCACGAGCAATCGTGAGCGATCAAGGCACCCATTTTTGTAACAGGAGACTAACAGGATTGATGAAGAAGCATGGGATAATTCATAAAGTTGCAACAGCTTACCATCCCCAAACTAATGGGCAAGCCGAGGTGTCAAATAGAGAGATAAAGCGTATCTTACAGAAGATAGTAAAGCCTTATAGAAGAGACTGGAGCACCAGGCTACAAGATGCACTCTGGGCATACAGAACAGCATACAAAACACCCATTGGGATGAGTTTTTTCTGCTTAGTTTATGGAAAAGCTTGCCATCTCCCAGTTGAAATAGAGCACAAAGCCTTTTGAGTAGTCAAGGAGTGCAACATGGGAATTGAGAAAGCCAGAGCTGAAAGGAAGTTGCAACTGCAAGAACTGGAGAGCCTTCGCCTAGAAGCTTATGAGAATTCAAGACTATACAAGGAGAAGATGAAGGCTGTACATGATCAGCACATCAAGAGGAAAGAGTTCCAACTTGGGGACTTAGTCCTCCTTTACAAATCTCGACTGAGGCTCATGCCAGGCAAGTTGAGATCGAGATGGGAAGGTCCATACAGAGTAGAGAAGGCCGAACCGTACGGAGTTTATCACCTTAGCCATCCTTCGAGCTCTGAACTTATCAAAGTTAATGGACATCGCTTAAAGCTGTACCATGGCGAGAAGTGAAAGAAAGACAAGGAACTCGAGATCTTTCGCTTGGAAGACCCCCACATAGCTGAAGACTGAGCTAGTGGAGCGTCCAACTTACGGACGTTAAAGCAAAGTGCTAGGTGGGAGACAACCCACCATGGTATGATCGTTCTTTTCTTTATTTTTAGTTTCCTTATTCAATAACTCTTCTATTTATTAGTATATTCTGTGCATCTGCATTCACATACTTTGGCTTTTGATTAAAAAAAAATTTTCCACATGACGCGACCGCCTCAGTGACGCGTCCGCGTCGCAAGGAGCTGGGGGAAAATAAAAACGAACAGAGAGTCACGCGAGAGCGTGGCTGGAGGCGTGCCAATGGCACAAATCGTCCCACGCGATTGCGTCACTGATGTGACTGCGTCATATGGGAATAATGGCCTCCCACGCAACCGCGTGCCCCACGTGGCCGCGTGACAAGGATTTCGGCATAATAATGGTGCACAGCTGAAAGTTGTGCTATAGTGGTGCTGGACTGGTGCTGGACGCGTGGTGCACGAAGTTGTGATCATCAATGGCGCCATCAACATGGTACGCTCAATTGTAATCTCAAATTTTTATCACAACTTCGCACAACTAACCAGCAAGTGCACTGGGTCGTCCAAGTAATAAACCTTACGTGAGTAAGGGTCGATCCCACGGAGATTGTTGGTATGAAGCAAGCTATAGTCACCTTGTAAATCTCAGTCAGGTGGATATCAAAAGGTTATGGAGTTTTTGAAATTAAATAAGAAGTAAACAGAAAATAAGGATAGAAATACTTATGTAATTCATTGGTTAGAATTTCAGATAAGCGTATAGAGATGCATTCGTTCCTCTGAACCTCTGCTTTCTTGCTGTCTTCATCTAATCAGTCTTACTCCTTTCTATGGCTGGCTTTATGTAAGGACATCACCGTTGTCAATGGCTACTTTTAATCCTCTCTAGAAAATGGTCTGATGCGCTGTCACTGCATGGCTAATCGTCTGGAGGCATCACCCTTGTCAATGGCTGCATCCCATCCTCTTGTGAAAATGGTCCAAATGCTCTGTCACAGCACGGCTAATCATCTGAGGTTCTCGATCATACTGGAATAGGATTCACCCTCCTTTTGTGTCTGTCACTACGCCCAGCACTCGCGAGTTTGAAGTACGTCACAGTCATTCAATCCCAGAGTCCTGCTCGGAATACCACAGACAAGGTTTAGACTTTCCGAACTCTCATGAATGCCGCCATCAATCTAGCTTATACCACGAAGATTCTGATTAAGAGATCCAAGAGATACTCATTCAATCTAAGGTAGAACGGAAGTGGTTGTTAGGCACGCATTCATAGGGAATGATGATGATTGTCACGTTCATCACATTCAGGTTGAAGTGTGAATGAATATCTTAGAAGCGGAATAAGTTGAATTGAATAGAAAAACAGCAGTACTTTGCATTAATCTTTGAGGAACAGCAGAGCTCCACACCGTAATCTATGGAGTGCAGAAACTCTACCGTTGAAAATACATAAGTGAAAGGTCCAGGCATGGCCGAATGGCCAGCCTCCAAAACGTGATCACAGGATCAAAAATACAATCCAGGATGTCTAATACAATAGTAAAATGTCCTATTTATAATAAACTAGTTACTAGGGTTTACAGAAGTAAGTAATTGATGCATAAATCCACTTCCGGGGCCCACTTGGTGTGTGCTTGGGCTGAGCTTGAATGTTACACGTGCAGAGGCTCTTTCTGGAGTTGAACGCCAGGTTGTAACGTATTTCTGGCGTTCAACTCTGGTTTGTGACTTGTTTCTGGCGTTTAACTCCAGACAGCAGCGTAGAACTGGCGTTCAACGCCCTTTTACGTCGTCTAAACTCGACCAAAGTATGGACTATTATACATTTCTGGAAAGCCCTGGATGTCTAGTTTCCAACGCAATTAGAAGCGCGCCATTTTGAGTTCTGTAGCTCCAGAAAATCCACTTTGAGTGCAGGGAGGTCAGAATCCAACAGTATCAGCAGTCCTTCTTCAACCTCTGAATCTGATTTTTGCTCAAGTCCCTCAATTTCAGCCAAAATATACCTGAAATCACAGAAAAATACACAAACTCATAGTAAAGTCCAGAAATGTGAATTTAACATAAAAACTAATGAAAACATCTCTAAAATTAACTAGATTCTACTAAAAACATACTAAAAACAATGCCAAAAAGCGTATAAATTATCCGCTCATCAACGCGCAGTCCACCTCACGCGACCGCATGCTCCACGCGGCCGCGTCGTATCCCAAAAATAGCCCACTCACGCGATCGCATCCCCCATGCGATCGCGTCACCCGAAATTTGGCATTTAATGATTTTGAACAGAGAGTTGTGCGAGTGCGAGGCGACCCTCGCGCCAATGGCACAAACTGGGTCACGCGACCGCGTGACCGATGCGACCGCGTCAATCATCTTAAGCGCAAGTCGCGCGACCGCATGCCCCACGCGATCGCGTCACTTACGGCGCACAGTTTTCCTAATTTTGCCAAATATCATATCTTTTTTCTCCCCAAATCCTATTTTCTCTTTTCCCCCTTATTTCTTCTTTCTACCTTCCTCCTTCTTCCTCCTTTCTCACTTTTTACTTTCTCTCACCCCCATTGACAAGGTTTTTTCTCTTCTTCCCTCCTCACTTTTCTATTATTCTTCTTATTTTTACATGTTATCTTCTTTTCTTTTCTTTTTACCTTCATTGTTCTTATTTTTTTTCTTTCTTTTTCCTTTTTACTTGGTGTTATCAATTTATATGAGTCATTATTTGTAATTATATGCTTGTGGATTGTTATAAATTTGTTTGATAATTATATATTATTTTAAGGGATTACTTGCATGCTCATATTCTTATTTTCAAGAACTTATTCTACATGCATGATATGTGTTTGTGAAAAAGCCCATATGGCATTATGAACTTCTCTACATTATTCTACTCTAATATTCAATGCTTGCGTTTCAAAAAATCCTTTCACTATTTTATTAATTGAATTTAATTGTCAATACAAACGTGATAATTTGTTACGAATGATAACATATTTCAATTGGACATTGAATGCTTGATCTATGCTACTCATGCCTTTGCCTGCATGCCAATAAACCTCTTGCATTCCATTGTACCACCTGCACTTGCTATATTTCCATTGATGAGCTTTTCACATGTAATCCGGACCATGTGTTAACGCCATTCGTCTTTATTGTGCATTGATTATCACTTACACCAACCTCTTCCTTGCTCTATCCCTTTAAATTTAATTTACTTTCTTTTCCCTTTTTCAGGATGGCCACCAAGAAAGGAAAGGAGAAAGCTACTCCCAAACAACCAGTAAGAAGAGGAACAAAAAGAGCATTAGTGGCAGAACCCTCTTCCACTGCAGTCAAGCCCTCAACAAAGAAGATTAAGAGGATAATAAAGGTTGATGATAAAGAAAGAGCCTTTCCAGCAAAGGACACTGCGCGATTCTCCAATCGCTACTGTGAGCAGATGTTCCCCATTCTGGCAGAAAGGAATTACAACAACGAATACCTTCTTCTCCTCCCGCCCAATATTGCTACCTTTGTTGAGCCGCAAATTGCCCGAAGACAATGGGATTTTCTACAGAGATAGTCAAGGCAGGTCAATCTTTCTTGGGTAGTCGAGTTCTACTCCAACTTCCACCTGCCAACTCTGCAGTCTGTCTTTGTTCGTCAGAAGCAAGTCCCCATTACAGAAGAGGCCATTCAAAGAGCTCTAAGTCTTCCCCCTATTCCAGAAGGATTGGACGCCTTTCAAGAAGCCGCACTCAAGCGCCAGATGTACCAATTTGACTGGGACGCTGTTCTCAGAGTTATCGCACTACCTGGCAGCCGATGGATCTACGGATACCATCGTACCCGCCCTAAGGGAATTTCGGCTTCAGTACTTACCTTGGAGGCTCGCGTATGGGCACAGATCATGTCCCATTACATTTTTCCGAGAACTCACGAGTCCTCCTTCACTGGGAACATGGCCGTTCTACTATGGTGCATCCTTACAGACCAACCTCTGAATCTACTAAGACACATCCGGAATGCTATGGAGCACGTACAAATTGCGGGCAACTTACCTTTTCCCGCCTTAGCCTCAGATCTAGTCTCAGCAGCCAGAGTCTCCTACAGAGCTGGGGACATCAAAGCCATGCTTCCACGAGATGATTAGTATGTCCCTAACGGGAAATACCTCAGACTTTCAGCAACCACTAATAGCCAGCCTACTGAACCAGTTGAAGATATTCCTTCTTCCACACCCCAAGCACCTACAACAGTCCAACTGCTCCAACAGATACTTGAAAAATTGGATCGGCAGGAACAGAAAGCTAAGATGAGAGAGCGCCGCAACAAGCGCCGATTCACATACCTCAAGGAGCTGATCATGGGAAAATTCAAGAACTCAGACACCCTGGACTCCACTTCTTTTACCAGCACAGGGATCCATGATAGTCCCGACTGTGGAGATACTGCTACCAGCCCACCATTGTTCCTGACAGATGGCACCGAGGACGGTGCAAATCCTTAAGTGTGGGGAGGTCGGTCAGTACCTGACTTCTGGAGGTAATTTCTGCTTGATTGAAAAGACAATAAGTTTCTTCTAAGACTCTATCTTTGGAAAAAAATTCACTAATTTTAATTAAAAAAAATTTAGGTTAAAATTGCTTGAAGTTGTAATTGGAACATGATTTTTGAGCTAAAAAACACATAACCTGTGAGATTTGAGCCTTTACGAATGGTTACATTCTTTTTTACCATAATTATTTTATTCTTGTGTGTTTACCTCTCTATGATTGTAATCTATATTTTGTTTCATCTTATATGTCCAATGTTTATTATATTTATATGCTTGCATATGATTGAGGCCATTATTTTTTTAGCTTACTTATCCAAATTAAGCCTACCCTTTTAATTACCTTTGTTAACCACTTTGAGCCTTCAAATCCCATTTTTTCTATATTTTACCACATTACTATCCTTAAGCGGAAAAACAATTATACATCCCAATTTGAATGTTTGGTTAGCTTAAGATAGAAGTGTGTGTGTTATTTAAGTATGGGAAATTGTGGGAACAAAAGAATAATAAGGGAATAAGGATAATATACTGGGAATTTGGATACCTACTCATGTGAAACTATAAGAATAAAAAATCTATGTGCATTGATAAGCTATATTTATTCTTATGTTTCTATGTTAAAAAAAATCCAAAAATATCTAATAAATAAATAAGGGGACAAAATTACCCCAATTTAGGAATTCAAAAGTCAATGCATGTAAGATAAAAATTAAAATAAGAGTTGAAACATGAGTATGGAAAGTGAAAGGAAATTTCTGGGTAGCTAGGTGTGAATTCTAAAGTTATATAGAGTATGTATATAGGTTATGTTAAAGCTTGGGTTAATTAAAGATTCAAATTATAAGCTTACTTAGCCATATATGCATCCTTACCCTTCCTTGGCCCCGTTACAACCTTGAAAAGACCTCATGATGTTTGCATTGGTATGTTAAATGTTGTTGATTGGTTAGGAGAAGAACAAAAATTAGAAAGCATGATTAGAGAAGGATAGAGTGATTACCCTATACACTAGAGAGACTAGAGTGTACATACACCATCAGTGAGGGTTCCATGCTTGAATTTCTATGTTCCCTGCTTTCATGAGCTATCTTCTTGCATTTTTACCTGCTCTTACTTTATGAGAATTGAATTAGTAGAATTTGAATTATAATTGTTTTGAAGAACTTATTTACTATTGATCAAGTGGACAAGAATCATGTAGTTGCATTCATATATATAGTTGGCATTGCATTGCATTTCATAGGTTTTACATGTTCTTACTCATTTATTTTATCTCCTTCAATTAAGCATGAGGACATGCTAATGTTTAAGTGTGGGGAGGTTAATAAACCACTATTTCATGGTTTATATTGTGTTTTATTTGTGTGGTTTTATCATGATCTTTTCCCACTTATTCATTAAATAAGTATGCATTTATATTTCCTTCCTAAAGATGTTTTATGGTTGAAAACTTGCTTCTTAGAGACTTTTAATTATGTATTTTATTTCTCCCTTATTCCATTCGATGCTGTGATCTGTGTGTTAAGTGTTTCAGGCTTTATAGGGCATGAATGAGTTGGAGATTGGAAGGGAAGCCTGCAAAAATGGAAGGAACACAAGAAATTGAGGAGATGACCAGCGAAAAGTGACGCGGCCGCATGGATGATGCAACCGCGCGAAAGAGAGCAATTTGCAGCGACGCGGCCGCATGGACGACGCTTCCGCGTGGCAAAGCAGAAACGCGAATGATGTGTCCGCATGAGCGACGCGATCGCGTGACGTGCGCGATTTGCATAATCTACAGAATTCGCTGGGGGCGATTTTGGGCCCTATTTTGACCCAGTTTTTGGCTCAGAACAGCAGACTAGAGCCAGAGAACATGCAGAAACCAAGAACGACATTCATTCTGCACAGTTTTAGTTTTTAGATCTAGTTTTACTCCTCCTCTAGGTTTTCTCTCTACACATTCATAGTTTTTAGGATAGGTTATTTTCATTATTTTTGCATTGGGATATTGAGAAGAGTTATTTGCCTCATCAAGACTTCGACATTCTAGTTCGTTCTCTTTACTTGTCTCTTACTCTTCCATATTCCTTAATTTTATTTGATTTTACGATTGGATTATTTTAGCTTTTATTAATATAAGAATTACTTTTGCTTTTAATTAATCTTTTCATCATTACTTATCATGTCTTTCTTTAATTCCTACGTTGATGTTATGAATTTTACATTTACAATGAGTGAGTAGTTCCCTAACTTGATGGGGAGTTGATTGAAAGGAACCCTTGAGTGGAATGTTCAAGAGAAAGGTTGTAATTGAGTTTATTGTTGGCTTGCTCTCTAGTTCCTAACACCAATCCTCCCAAGAGTGGATTGGAAATTGTGGATAGAACAACATTCCAACTTGTTTGACCTCCCCTTACTTAGTAAAGGATAACTAAACGTAATAATTCTCAATTGTCAATTAATCTTGAGAGTATTCCATCAAGAATAGGGCTTCCATGTAATCAACTCCCAGTCAAGGTTTTTATTTAAATTTATATAAATTCTCCAATTTAATTTTCTGCCATTCAATCAAACATTTTTGAAAACATTCTGATTAATAAAATAGCACCCTTTCCTGAAACTCGTTGGGAGATGACCTGGGACTCATACTCCCAGTATTTTAATTTTATTTTCTGTGACACCCTTCTAAATTGATAAGGCGGATTTTTGGCGAGTTAAGAACTATACTTGCAACGTATATATTTTAACAATTTTTAATTCGCTAATTTCTGCCCGCATCAGGAGGCCAGAGGCAAAGGCATAGTTGGAGAAGAAGAAGTAGAGGAAGATCTAGAAACCACCATGGAAGAAAAAGCACATAACCATGTTGGAGAGGAAGCTGGCAATCATGTTGGGCAAGAAAGGAGAGTCTTAGGCTCCTATATCAACCCAAATCCAGGAAATTGTGGCAGTAGCATCCTAAAGCCAACAATCCATGCTAACAATTTTGAGTTGAAACCTCAACTCATCACACTTGTCCAGAATAATTGTTCATATGGAGGAAATGCCCAAGAAGACCCAAATCAATATCTCAACACATTCCTGAGGATATGTGATACTGTAAAGTCCAATGGGGTACACCCTGACATCTACAAGCTACTTTTGTTCCCCTTTTCACTCAGAGATAAGGCAGCAAAGAGGTTGGAATCATTTCCCAAGGAGAGCCTAACCACATGGGAGGATGTTGTAAACAGATTCCTTGCAAGATTTTACTCTCCACAAAGAATCAACAGGCTAAGAGCTAAGGTGCAAACTTTCAGACAACAAGATGGGAAAACACTCTACGAGGCCTCGGAGAGATTCAAAGATCTGACAAGAAGATGCCCACCAGAAATGTTCAATGAGTGGGTACAACTACACATCTTCTATGAAGGGCTGTCCTATGAATCAAAGATGGCCGTGGATCATTCTTCAGGAGGCTCACTCAACAAGAAGAAAACCATTGAAGAAGCCATAGATGTCATCGAGACTGTAGCTGAAAATGAGTATTTCTATGCTTCAGAAAGAATCAGAAGAAAGGAGTGCTAGAACTCAACTCTGTAGATGCTTTGTTAGCTCAAAACAAGGCAATTACAGCACAAATAGCAGCCTTAACCAAGAAGATGGAGTCTAATCAAGTCTCAGCCATTTAAGACCAAACTCCTCAACAAGAAAGAAGTACATCAGAATCTGACAGTGACTGGGAACAAGCTAATTATGTGAACAACTCATCTAGACTACCATATGATCCAAACTCTAAGATATAAGACCCAGGTTGGAAGAACCACCCAAATTTTGGGTGGGAAACCAACAAAACCATAACCAGGAGTACAACAAACCTTATCCATCAAATCAACACAACACTTACAACCCTAACCATCAAACAGGCAACCATAAACCTTACCATAACTCACAAAACACATCATACCATGGCAACCAACTAACACACAAAACCACCATCAAGACACACCACCCTCAACTATGCAACCATGTGAAATCAAGAGCAACTTTGAGAGGATGGAAGTTACAATAGCACAACAATCACCACAGCTTGCAGGAGCAGTCTCCACCCTTACGGAGAGACAAACGTAGACTGACAGAAGGATAGATGCCAATCAAGAAGAATACAGGTCAAATCTGAAAAATCAAGGCGCAGCAATCTCAAAGTTGGAAGCACAAGTAGGGATCTTATCCAAGCAAATCCTATGTCCACACACACATTCCCCAGTGATACCATGGCCAACCCAAGAGGGGAATTCAAGGCCATTACGCTTAGAAGTGGGAAAGTTATGGAGGAGGGAAACCCAAGCAAAAGCAACCATGAAGAAGAAGTTTCAGAAAAGCATGAAAACAAGAATGAAGAAGAGACCCCTGTTCCACCCTCACCAAAACCAGTCTTGAAGCCTTATGTGCCAAAGGCACCATACCCATAAAGATTGAGAAAAGATGGGAAGGATGGCCAATTCTCTAAGTTCCTAGAGATCTTCAAGAAGCTCCAAATCAGCATACCATTTGCTGAGGCATTGGAGCAAATGCCACTCTATGCCAAATTCTTGAAAGAGCTTATAACAAGAAAAAGGAACTGGGAGGCAAAGGAGACCATAGTACTAACTGAGAAATGTAGCGCCATCATACAAAAGAAGCTACCTCAGAAGATGAAGGACCCATGGAGTTTCCAAATCCCCTGCATCATAGGGGATATCACTATTGAGAAAGCCTTGTGTGACCTGGGAGCTGATAAACCCCATTTGTAGGGTTTATCTTATGCTTTATTTAAGGGATTTTATCACCTTTTACCCACATTTATTCAATGAAATAGCATGGTTTTGTAAATTCTCCTTTAATTGTGCTTAAGAGTGAACACATGCTTTTTAGGACTTAGAATAGCTAAATTTAATTCACCTTGATTCCATTAGATGCCTTGATATGTTTGTCAAGTGATTTCAGATTTAGGAGGCAAAGATTGGATGAAGGGAATGAAGGAAAAGCATGTAAAAATGGAGAACTCATGAAGAAATGAGGGAATCAAAAAGCTATCAAGCTGACATCTTCGCACTTAAACGACCATAACTTGAGCTACAGAGGTCCAAATGATGCGGTTTCAGTTGCGTTAGAAAGCTAACATCTGGGGCTTCAAAACGATATAAGATTTGTCATATTTTCCACACACTTATGGTGACACGTATGCGCATTGTATGCGCACGCATCGTTGCTGCCATATGATCCACTTAAAGCAATACATGGCCAGCGAATTATAAAGCCTTGTGGGCCCAATCCAACTCATTTTTGATGCTATTTGACCCAAGGATTGAAGGGGGATGAGGCATCTAGTCATTAGTTTAGTTTTATTTTAGTTTTACCATGCTTTAGTTAGTTTTAAGAGAGAGAAGCTCTCACTTCTCTCTAGAATTAGGATTAGGTTTAGATCTAGATCTAGCTCTTCTTCTCTCTTCTAATTTTCCTTTTTTCTTTCTTAATTGTTCTCTTGTAGTTGTAGAATTCTTCTTCTCTTATAATTCTATTGTATTGTTAGTTGTAGTTTATGAACTTTCTTTGTAGATCTACATTTCTTCTTCAATACAATTGGTAAGTTCTTTGTTGTTTCATAATTGTTTTCCTTTTCTATTGTTGATCTCTTGCTATTCTAGTTAAATCTCTCTTTAATTCTTGCAATTCATGTTGTTTACTTTTATTGCCTTCTATGTGTTTGTTACAATGCTTCTTTTAGTTATGAGTTTACTTTTCTATTGTTTTGCCTTTCTATTGTTAATCTCTTACTTTTGTGGTTGTAGATTCCTTTAATTCTTGCAATTTACTATGCTTTTCTTTTATGCCTTCCAAGTGTTTGATGAAATACGTGGTTGGATTTTAGAGTAGATTTTAGTGCTCTTGGCTTGGGAAGGTAACTTAGGAACTCTTGAGTTACTAATGTCCAAGTGATTGACGATTGGGAGCCATTAACTCTAGATCTCACTAATTGATTTAGTGGAGAACTAGGACTTATAGACTTGGATTGACATAGCTCATTTGACTTTCCTTTGTTAGTTAGAGGATGACTTAATGAGGTTGATCCTTACCAATTCTCATGTTGTGGTTAGTGATTAGGATAGAGATCCTTGACCACCAAACCTTGCCAAGACCTTTTTAATTGTTAGTTTATTTTCATTGCCATTTACATTTCATGTCTCTTATCCCAAAAACCCCAAAATACAACCCATAACCAATACTTTATTGTAATTCCTAGGGAGAACGACCCGAGGTTCAATACTTCGGTTTATAAATTTAGGGGTTGTATTTGTGACAAACAAATTTTTGTATGAAAGGACTATTGCTTGGTTTAGGAACTATATTACAACGAGCTTTCAATTGTGAATTCTAACCCACACAAAAGTCCAATCATCAGGAGCTAGCATAAATCTCATGTCCTTAACCATGATGAGAAGGATGAAGATTGAGGAAGCCAAACCAACAAGAATGGCACTCTAATTGGCTGACAGAACATTCAAGTTTCCACATAGGGTAGTGGAAGACTTGTTGGTGAAAGTGAGGGAATTCATTTTTCCAACTGACTTTGTTATGCTGGACATGGAAGAAGAGGCCAACACATCAATCATCCTAGGAAGGCCATTCCTAACTACTGCTAGAGCCATCATTGATGTGCAAAAAGGGGAACTAGTCTTGAGATTGCATGAAGAGAAGATGGTCTTCAACGTCTTTAAGGCAATGAGTTACCCCAAGGAGTCCATAGGAGAATGCATGATGGTAGACACCGTAGAACAGATAGTTCAAGGGGTTTTGGAAGAAGAGCAATGTGACAGAACTATGGGGCTGGAACAACCAACATCAAATGAAGAACTACCACAAGAAACCAGGAAGAATTCAATCATGCCAACCACCACAGACAACAAAGAAGCAGAAGCACCAAAACTAGAATTGAAAACCTTACCACCCAGCTTGAAATATGCATATTTGGGTGCCAACAATACCCACCCAGTGATCATAAATTCAAGTCTGAGTAAGGAGCAGGAAGAGGAGCTTATCCAAGTGCTGAGACAACACAAGGATGCCATAGGCTGGACACTTGCAGATCTAAAAGGGATTAGTCCTTCAATGTGCATGAACAAGATCCTACTTGAGGAAGATGCCAAACCTTCAAGGCAACAACAAAGGAGGCTGAATCCGACTATGAATGAAGTGGTTCAAAAAGAAGTGTTGAAGTTGTGGCAAGCAGGGGTGATTTACCCCATCTCAGACAGCCCTTGGGTAAGCCCGGTGCAGGTAGTCCCAAAGAAGGGAGGGATCACTATTGTACCAAATGAGAAGAATGAGCTTATACCTACAAGAACGGTGACCGGGTGGCACATGTGCATTGACTATAGGAAGCTTAATGAAGCCACCAGGAAAGATCATTTCCCCTTACCTTTCATGGATCAGATGCTCGAGAGATTGGCAGGACATGAGTATTATTGCTTCCTGGATGGGTATTCGGGCTACAATCAAATTGTTGTAGACCCCAAGGATCAGGAAAAAACTTCATTTACTTGTCCATATGGTATTTTTGCATATAGGAGAATGCCATTTGGATTGTGCAATGCACCTGCAACATTCCAAGGGTGCATGCTCTCTATCTTTTCGGACATGGTTGAGAAGTTCATAGAAGTATTCATGGACGACTTTTCTGTGTTTGGAAACTCATATTCTGATTGCCTATGTCATCTTGCCCTGGTGCTAAAAAGGTGCTAAGAAACCAACCTGGTTTTGAACTGGGAGAAGTGCCATTTTATGGTAACTGAGGGGGTTGGTCACAAGATTTCAAACAATGGCATAGAAGTGGATAAGGCAAAGGTGGAAGTAATTGAGAAATTACCTCCACCTTGCAATGTCAAGGCAATCAAAAGCTTTTTGGGACACGCTGGGTTCTATAGGAGGTTTATCAAGGACTTTTTAAATATTGCAAAACCTCTTACTAACCTACTTGTCTCCAATACTCCCTTTGTTTTTGATAGAGAGTGCATGGTAGCCTTTGATGAGCTTAAGAAGAGACTCTCCTCTGCACCTATTATAGCACCACCTAGCTGGGATCTTCCCTTTGAATTAATGTGTGATGCATCTGATTTTGCTGTTGGTGTTGTTCTAGGATAGAAGAAAGACAAGCTAGTGCATGTTATTTACTATGCTAGCAAGGTCCTTAATGAGAATCAAAGAAACTACACCACCACGGAGAAAGAACTTTTAGCCATAGTCTTTGCTTTTGATAAGTTTAGATCATATCTTATTGGCTCTAAAGTAATTGTATTCACTGATCATGCAGCACTCAAATACTTGCTTACCAAACAAGAATCTAAGCCCAGATTAATAAGATGGATTCTGCTACTTGATAAACCTATATTTTATGATATATTTTGTACCCAAATTGAGTGTTTTATCAATTCTTCACCCACTTATTTATGTAAATTGCATGGTTTTACTTTCCCTTCCCTAATTTATGATATAAGTGAAAAACACGTTTCCTATGCTTTAAAATTACTAAATTTAATTATCCTTTATTATCATTCGATGCCGTGATGTGTGTGTTAAGTATTTTCATATATCATAGGGCAGGAAAGGCTTAAAGGACAAAAAGGAAACACACAAAAATGGAAAGAAAACACAAAAATGGAGTTTTGAAGAAAAGGAAGCGACGCGAATGCATGGACGACGCGAACACGTGCCTAGCGCGAAAATGCAGCGACGCGAACGCGTGGATGATGCGGATGCGCGCCTTGAGCAGAACGTAGTTGACGCGTACGCGTGACCCACACAAACGCGTGACAGACGCCATGTACAAAAATCTGCAGAAAACGCCCCCAGTGATTGCTAGACCCTTTTTCGGCCCAATCCAAGCCAGAAACACAGAATATAAGCCAGAGAATGAAGGAATCAAGGATATACAGAATACAATATTCATATTTCATAATTTTAGGATTAGATGTAGTTTTTAGAGAGAGAGGTTCTATTGTCTCTCTTAGGTTTTAGGATTAGGATTCCTTTTATTTTTACCACTTCAATATCAGGTTCAATATTTTCCTTCAATTAATGTTTCTCCTTTATTTCTATTTATTCCAATACTTTTTCTTGTTAATATTCGAATGTGACTTATGAACTATTCATGTTATGATTTTCTTAATTAATATATTTTGAGGTATTTCAGATTAATAATTGTTTTATTATATTTATGATTGCTTCCAATTTGAATTTAGATTTATTTTCCCTCTTGTTTTGGTTGAGTAATTAGTAACACTTGAATTATCAAACTCAGTTGTTGATTGAAATTGGAATTCTTTGCTGATTAATTTGTACTCCAATAACTCTGGTCTTTCCATATGAGTTGACTGGGACCTGAGGAGCAAATTAATTCGTCCACTTGACTTTCCTTTGTTAGTAAAGGTTAATAAAAGTGGGAGCAAAATCCAATTCTCATCACACCTGAAAAAGATAGTCAGGATAGGACCTCAATTTCTTATACCAAGCGAAGAGATATTTATAATTATTAATTTATTTTTCTCGTCATTTAAATTACCTGTTCCTTATTTCAAAACCCAAAAATACAATTTTTCATAACCAATATTAAATCACACCACCCTGCAATTCCTTGAGAGATGACCCGAGATTTAAATACTTCGGTTATTTATTTTTTTTATTGGGTTTGCTTTAGTGACAAATAAAACTTTTGTACGAAAGGATTCTCTATTGGTTTAAAAACTATACTATCAACACGATTATTTTTATTAAATTCTAAATTAGCAGAAATTCGATCGTCAAAATGGCGCCGTTGCCGGGGAGTTGCAACTGTGTGCCTTATTATTGGTTATTGTAAATATTTTCTTTTGCTTGTTTATTTCTTTTTAGTTTTCACTTTTAATTTTTATTATTTACTATGAATTCTCACCCCTATCGCTTTGAGTTTGGTTCTAATAATGTTGAAAGGAATGGAAGCTATAATAGGAACATGCATCAAGGTCAAAACAATCAGAGATGGATGGAGCCACGAGGATCTGATCAACCCTTTAGGCAATAACACCTTCCAAACTATCATGGACGATGACCATTCAATAATGCTTGTCAGAACAATAGATATGGTGGACCCCCTTGTAATTACCGACAAGCCCCATCATACGCCTATGAACCACCTCTTCAACGCAGCTTTGAACCACCACACTCACAAGCCAACTACCACCATTCACCTCCATATGACCCTAACCCGTATCCACCCCAATTCCAACCCAATTACTCCCAAGAACCATCACTTCCCTATGCACCATGTCCATATCCATCATTCCAAGAATCAAGGGAGCAACTCAAGGAAACATTTGAAAAATTTCATGCCACACTTCACCAATTGAATCAAGCAATCAATAGACTACCTTTCCGACATTCGGACACTCAAGGAACCCCATGGCTACATATGGGACAAACTAATGAAGAACGCAGTATGAAGGAGATACTAGAAGCCCCACTGGATAGTACGGAGGATGACTTTGTACTAGAACAAGTGGAGGACGCTGAAATTATAGAAGAAGAAGAATTGGTTGAAGATTTAGGAGATGCTGAACCTCCATAGGAAGACAGAAATGAGGAGAATTCCATCAAGAAATTTACAATTGATGCTAAGGAGGATAGTGCACAACCTCCAAAGCAGGAATCTTATGAAGAACTGGACGGAATAACTCAACAAGTAAGTTTCCTTGATAGTGATGATCACGAGTTACATTCCCCTAGTAATGAACTTGCATCCGCAAGTGAACTATTTGAGATGGAAGAATCTTCCCCAAGTGAATACGAAGATGATGCAGAGGTAGATTTTTCGCAACCTCCAACTTATAATTTGAGCGATAAGGAAGATATCGAAGACTTGGATTAAGACGTGGTTGAAATTGAAGAAGTTTGCAAAGAAGTGGAAGAATTCACGGAAGAATACAAGGGAGTAGAGCATGCAAAACCACTGGAAACACCTATTCCAAGGCCATTACCGCCCAATACAAACTTCAAGTGGGTAAAATCTTTAGCTTTTATCCTTACTTTTCCACTTGAATATGGTTTACTTGAAATAGATGGCCAGTTTAGAGCTCTTTGCGGCATTAAGAGTAAAAGGGAAATGGTTCGTGCTCAAGGCTGGTACGCAAGACTCAATAAAGTTCCACACTTCACTTTGAAGTGTAAGGATTGGTTTCGAGTTTGATTGAATGGGTCTAGGAAGATGTTTGGCCATCTTGGTGAGAACGCAACTTCCAAACCGCCCGGCTGGAAAAATAAAAATCAAGATAAAGGCAGATATAAAAGTAAGATTTGGGATCCTGGAATCTATTCTGACATTCAACATCCCGGGAACCTGAGAACCTGTTTGAATTTACTCAAAGGCTTTACATGCCTAGTTTGGGACCCCGGAGGCTGCTGGCATTCCAAACAGGGTGGAGATTTTTGGATGAATTCAAGCACAAGCCACCATAACAAAGGACTCCCCAAATATCCAACTTAAGGACTTTAATCAAAAGTGCTAGGTGGGAGACAACCCACCATGGTATTATTGTTTCTTTTTCAATTTTATTTCGTTTTATTTATTTTTATTTTATTTTATTTTATTTTTCATTGAACTTGGAATTAGTCATAGCATCCATATTAGCATTGCATATTGCATACTGCAGTTTTGCATAAAAAAAAGTCACCCCACGCGAGCGCCCAGGTCACGCGTGGACGTCAAATGAAAATCGGCGTAAAGATCCAACGCCCATAAAGTTGGGCTAGAATCGTGCGGCTGGTGTGCATTTAGCACAAATCGGCTTGCACTACGCACATCCCACGCGAAAGCGTGAGCGACGCGTCTGCGTCGCGTGGATTTTGTGGACCCCCTTGGAAATATAGAGTTGCGCCAAAACGACGGTGGAACTGTGCGTTTAGCACAATTCTTAGCGACGCGTTCGCGTGCTTCACGCGTTCGCGTGCTTCACGCGTACGCGTCCCTTACCTTTTCCCCAATTCACGCGATCGCGTCAATGACGCGTTCGCGTCAACACCCTTTTCGCCCAAAAATCACGCGAAACCCTACCCATTCACGCGAAACTCCCCCGCCCCTCTCAGCAACTTCTCTTCTCCCACACCCGCCCAACCACCACCCCTCCCAGCCGCCCAGACCCGCCGCCGCGCCGCCAGGACCGCCGCCGACGCAACCCCCCTACTTCTTCTTTCCTTTCTTCTCTTCCCTCCCCTTCTCCCTTCCTCCTCCCTCCACGCCCGACCCCCATAGCCGCCGCGCCAACCACAACCGCGCCACCCCCTGACCTCCAGCCAACCACCACACCCCCCAACCACAACACATCCCTCACCTCCTTCTCTCTTCCCTTCCCTCAACCTTATCCACCCAAACCCACCAACCCGCCATACCTCCACCTCCGACCGCCACCACGCCGCCACCCATCACCGCTGCGTCACCAACACCACCACCATCTCTCTAAGCCTACTTTCTATTTCTACATACCAGGTTCCGCCGACTACCGCTTTTATTTTCTGATTAGTCAATTAGTTGCATATTTTACAATTTTTGTTCAAAATAGGATAGTTAGAGATGCATGTTGTAGTGGATTTTAGGTGGTTAGGTAGCTAGGATGTGGTTAGTGGATTTAGGCCTGATAATTGCACCATTCTTGCTAACTGTTTTTCTCTGATTCGCAATTCTGACTTTGATGTAATGTTGTGCTGTTCATATGATCTTCATATTTGATGTTGCTGTTAAACTGTTCCTTACTGTCCTTGCTAATTGTTAATATTTTTAGCACAATTTACTGTCATATGAAGTGATTTCTGCTATTCAATTACCCGGGAACATCCAATTTTAGCCGGAATGCTGTCCAATTTTCTGCAAATTTTTGGTTTAATCTACTCCATTCATGTATTGGTTTGAATACTCATTATCTTGCATTACTTGGCTGCAACCAAACCAATTCATGAATGCACAAGCTAGCATTCTTAAACCTTTTTGTTCCTTGAGTACTGAATTACTTATTGATGATTTTATTCTCATTTTAAACCTACTTTATTTATCAGAATTATCATAAATAATTTGCACTCCTTGCTTGAATATGATTGTTTGTTCCTCAACTTTGTGAATTTCTTGGTAACTAGGAAAACCTTTCTCATGCCACTCACTCTAACTTCCTTTTTAACTCCAAACCAGCTCCACTTTCTAACTTCTTTTGGTTTTTCCTTAACAACTTTAACTTTCTAACTCAAGGCATGATTACTGTTTTTTCTAATTAACTTGAATTCCACTTCTATTACATTCTGAATTGTAATTTTTTCTCTCAGAATTTTAACTCGAATTCAATCCAAAATGTAGATTTACTTACCTCAATTCATGCTCTTATTTGTTTTCTCTTTTGCCTTTATGCTTCCTACTTGCCTACTTGCTTTCCTACTTTAGCTCTTCAATTATATCCTGCCACTTCTACTTTTCAGGATGTCTGATCCCCAAAGGAAAGGAAAAGGCAAGGCTACCACAGGCAAACGGAAAAGAGGAGAATCTTCTACCTCTATCCTGGATATCCTTCACGACGATTCCTGGCAGGAAAAGAACTTTACCCCGCAGGAAAAGGCCGACCAGCTCCTCACTGCCACAGATCTAATCAAATTTGCAAATAGATACTGTGAGCTCAAGTATCCAGTGTTTGCCACTGCCAGGAACCTCTACCTGGAGAGAACTCTTAAAATTCTAGATGAACTCACCCAGTACACTTCCGAACAGATTAAACAACGAGGCTGGTTCTTCATGGAAAGGAACTTGACAGAGGTCAGTGCCTCCTGGGTCAGAGAATTTTATTGTAACTATTTCAAGACCTCCCTGGATGCAGTGCACCTCAGAGGGAAATAGATTCTGGTCACTGAGGAAGCTATTGAGGACATCCTCCGGCTTCAGCCTAAGTCTGATCAGCCTGATGGTTACCAAAAGGCTGAAGAGGATATGAGATACATGAGATTTGACTGGGATGCAGTCAAGCAGAGAATAACCATTGATCCTACTTCCCCATGGGTCATGGGAAAGAACACAGTGATGCCTAAGGGAATCAAGCTGATATACTTAAATGATGAGTATCGGCTTTGGCAGCAGATCCTGAGTAATTATGTGATGCCGAGCACTCATGAGACAGAGGTGCCCGCTGCTATGATCACCCTCATCTGTTGTGTGATGGAGGGTAAGGACCTATATCTTTCACGTTTCATCCGGTATTATATGGCCAGGGTCCATGTCAGAGGCACTCTCCCTTTCCCTTATCTGATCACCCAGCTAGGCCGACGAGCTGATGTGCCTTGGGAGCTTGCTCATAAGAAGCCAACTGCTACAGACTGCAAGAAAATCATCCCTCACAGCAGGAAGTTTCTGGCATTAGGGTACCGACCCCCTTTTCTCACTTTCTCGGGTGAGGCAGCCACATCTTCAGATGCCCCTTTCTGCATCCACTGCTGCACCAGCCCCATCCACTGTACCTCCGCCTGCTACTGAGCCTATTTATCATCTGGTGCACCACCTATTCGCATGCTGGGATCGCATGGAGCGTCGCAACAAGCGAGGCTATGAGCACCTCAAGTTGATGATCCGATCCGGCAGCGACATCCCCTCTGAGCCTGACACCGCTTCTGTGCCATCTGATGCAGAGGCGGATGATCATGAGGAGGAGGCACATGACCAGGCTGAGCTGGCAGGAGCTGAGCAGGCTGCACCACAGCATGAGGAGCCCCATCAGATACAGCCGACTGATCCCAAGATTTCTCTTCAGGCAGAGCCTCCACTACAGTAGACCGACCCTCTGACATTTATCCAGACTGCAGAGCCCCAGATCACCACCAAGACACCTACTGCTCATCCTTCCGGAGATGACACTTCTCACACCCAGCCTAAGTGAGCATCGAGGACGATGCTATTATTTAAGTGTGGGGAGGTCGCCATCTCTGGCATAT
Source organism: Arachis ipaensis (assembly GCF_059453495.1). Classification (NCBI taxonomy): domain Eukaryota; kingdom Viridiplantae; phylum Streptophyta; class Magnoliopsida; order Fabales; family Fabaceae; genus Arachis; species Arachis ipaensis. Next base: position 70,594,438 of record NC_142438.1, read on the forward strand.
TTTATTTTGGTGAACCACTCTTCAGACACTTTTTATCCTATTCTGCTTATTTTTCTGTATTTTTATTTTTATTTTACCTTATCTTATTTATCTTTCAGTACTTGCACATTTTTTCTTTTTCTATATTTTTACTATATTTCTGCATTTTGCACTTAGATTTATTTATATATTTATCTTAGATATTTAGTTTAGTTTAGTTGCAATTTTAGTTATTAAGTTGTGATATAGAATATATAGATTAATTAGTTTAGTTTACCCTTTTAGCATACGATAACTTGGATTAACTTGAAAATAAAAAGAGTAAACTAAAAAACTTTAGTATAACAGAATCACAACAATCCACATACTGTATATATATAGCAATAAATAATTGGTTAATTTACACAACATTTTTCAAGGAAAAACACTAAGATTTTAAGGGCCACTCTAAGATTCACATTGAGTATAATGGGAACTCTTGATTTCTACTTGCATGATATACATAACTGATATATGGTTTTTGAGCTAGAGAACACACAACCTATGAGTTTTTGAGCCTATCTGTATGGTTACATTATTTAACCATAATTATTTTGTTCTTGTGTGTTCGCTCTTCTTTTTTATTTCTGGTAATCTTTACTTTGTTTTAATCTATATGTCCAATATAGAATATAGATACATACCAAGAGATGATTGAGGCCATCATTTAAAATTTTCCTCACTTATCCCAAATAAGCTTACCCTTTTACATCACCCTTGTTAGCCCCCTTGAGCTTTTAATCCCCTCTTATTCTATGACCACATTACTAGCCTTAAGCAGAAAAATAAATTAAATACCCCAAGTTGAATCCTTGGTTAGCTTAAGATAGAGATTGTGTATCCACTAAGTGTGGGGAAACATGGGAACATGGGTTGATAGGAAAAGGATTAACTCAATAAGATAATAAGGATTTTGGGAGCATACTCATGTAAAACCAAAACAAATTTAAATACCATGTGCATTGATGTATGTTCTGTTTATATTTCAAAAAAAAATTAATTATATATTTTTTTCTTTTTAGTTAAATAAGTAAATAAGGGGATAAAATTACCCCAATGACAAGTTTAGTAAAGAAATCAATGCACATGATATAAGAATAAAAAATTAAATTTGGTACATGAGTATGTATTAAGAAATTAAAAAAATTGGGAATCCCAAGGAAATTATAATGTATATGGAATATGTGTATATTAGGTGAGATCTTAGACTAATTAAGGATTCAACTTTGTTAGCTCACTTAGCCTCATATTTATACCCTTACCCTTATCTTGGCCCCATTACAACCTTTAAAAAGACCTCATGATCTTTGTATGTCTATATTCAATATTTGTTGATTGCTTAGATGAAGAATAAAGTTTTAGAAAGCAAGAATAGAAAAGAATAGAGTGATTAACCCCAAACACTGAGTGACTAGAGAGTAAACACAAAAATCCAGTGAGGGTTCAATAGCTCATCAACATATATCTCTGCTTAATTGTTTAATTGTCTTGCAAGTTTGTGAATTGTTTTCACCCAACTCAATTGTGAAAGTTCTTTAACAAATATTTAGGTTTGGCTATACGTATATAATTCCTTGAAAATATGAATTAGATTAACCACATGTAAGCTCTATATATATAGGTGGGTGATAATTAAAATTGCATGATTCATATAGGTAGTTTGCATTTAGAATAGATTGCATTGCATGAGATTCCACCATTCTAACTTCACTCTTTCTCTTGGATTTAGCATGAGGACATGCTATTGTTTAAGTGTGGGGAGGTTGATAAACCCATATTTTATGATATATTTTGTGCCCAAATTGAGTGTTTTATCAATTCTTCACCCACTTATTCATGTAAATTACATGGTTTTACTTTCCCTTCCCTGATTTATGATATAAGTGAAAAACATGTTTCCTATGCTTTAAAATTACTAAATTTAATTATCCTTTATTATCATTCGATGTCGTGATGTGTGTGTTAAGTATTTTCAGATATCATAGGGCAGGAATAACTTAAAGGACAAAAAGGAAACACACAAAAATGGAAGGAAAACACCAAAATGGAGTTTTGAAGAAAAGGCAGCGACGCGAACGCATGGACGATGTGAATGCATGCCTAGCGCGAAAATACAGCGATGCGAACACGTGGATGATGCTGATGCGTGCCTTGAGCAGAACGCAGTTGACGTGTACGCGTGACCGACGCGTACGCGTGACAAGGAAAACTCCCAGATGACGCGAACGCGTGACCCACGCGGACGCGTGACAGACGCCACGTACAAAAATCTGCAGAAAACGCCCCCAGCGATTTCTGGACCCTTTTTCGGCCCAATCCAAGCCAGAAACACAGAATATAAGCCCGTGAATGGAGGAATCAAGGATATACAGAATACAATATTCATATTTCATAATTTTAAGATTAGATGTAGTTTTTAGAGAGAGAGGTTCTCTCCCCTCTCTTAGGTTTTAGGATTAGGATTCCTTTTATTTTTACCACTTCAATATCAGGTTCAATATTTTCCTTCAATTAACGTTTCTCCTTTTTTTTTATTTATTCCAATACTTTTACTTGTTAATATTCCTTCAATATCATGTTATGATTTTCTTAATTAATATATTTTGAGGTATTTCAGATTAATAATTATTTTATTCTATTTATGATTGCTTCCAATTTGAATTTAGATTTATTTTCCCTCTTGTTTTGGTTGAGTAATTAGTAACACTTGAATTATCAAACTCAGCTGTTGATTGAAATTGGAATTCTTTGCTGATTAATTTGTACTCCAATAACTCTGGTCTTTTCATATGAGTTGACTGGGACCTGAGGAGCAAATTAATTCGTCCACTTGACTTTTCTTTGTTAGTAAAGGTTAATAAAAGTGGGAGCAAAATCCAATTCTCATCACACCTGATAAGGATAGTCAGGATAGGACCTCAATTTCTTATACCTTGCCAAGAGATATTTATAATTATTAATTTATTTTTCTCGTCATTTAAATTACCTGTTCCTTATTTCAAAACCCAAAAATACAATTTTCCATAACCAATATTAAATCACACCGCCCTGCAATTCCTTGAGAGACGACCCGAGGTTTAAATACTTCGGTTATTTATTTTTTTATTGGGTTTGCTTTAGTAAAAAACAAAACTTTTGAACGAAATGATTCTCTATTGGTTCAGAAACTATACTATCAACGCGATTATTTTTATAAAATTATAAATTAGCAGAAATCCGATCGTCACTACTCCAAGAATTTGACATTGAGATTAAAGATAGGAGCGGAGCAGAGAACAAGGTATGACCATCTCTCAAGGATTCCGCAAGAAGAAGAAGAAGAGACACACCAAGTTGCAGTAAATGAAAGCTTCCCTAATGATTAGTTGATGATGATCCGAGTAGCCCCTTGGTTTGCAGACATAGCTAACTTCAAGGCTATTGGGGAACTACCAACCAAAATCAACAAACACATGAGGCGAAAGCTAATCAAGGATGCCAAGCACTACATCTGGGATGACCCCTATTTGATCAAAAAGTGTGCTGATGGAATCTTGAGAAGGTATGTCTCCCATGAAGAAGGGCAGGAAGTGCTGTGGCAGTGCCATGGATCCGCATATGGAGGCCACTTCAGTGGAGAAAGAACAGTAGCAAAAGTACTTCAATCCGGATTTTACTAGCCAACAATGTTCAAGGATGCTAAGGAATTGGTGTCAAGATGTGATGAGTGCCAAAGAGCTGGTAATCTAACCAAGAAAAATGAGATGCCACAGCAATTCATGCTAGAGCTTAAACTATTTGATGTATGGGGATTGACTTTATGGGACCCTTCCTAACCTCCTACTCAAATAGTTACATATTGGTGGCTGTTGATTATGTCTCAAGAAGGGTAGAAGCCATAGCCACTGCGACAAATGACAACAAGGTTGTGATAAGCTTCTTGAGAAGGAATATCTTCAGCATATTTGGGGTTCCTAGAGCCCTCATTAGTGATGGAGGGACACACTTCTTCAACAAATAACTCGAGACACTCTTTCTCAGGTATGGAGTCAAGCACAAGGTGGCAACTCCATACCATCCACAGACCAACAGGCAAGCTGAGATTTCAAACAGAGAAGTAAAAATAATTCTTGAAAAAACTTTTGGAAGCTCAAGGAAGGATTGGTCTAAAAAGCTAGATGATGTATTGTGGGCCTACTGGACAGCCTACAAAATACCCATTGGGATGTCCCCATACCAACTGGTATATGGCAAGGCTTGTCACTTACTAGTTGAACTTGAGCATAGAGCATTTTGGGCTCTAAAAATGTTGAACTATGATGAACAAGCTGCTGGAGAAAGAAGATTAATACAACTTAATGAGATGGAGGAATTTAGAAATCAAGCGTATGAGAATGAAAAAATCTACAAAGAGAACACAAAAAGGTGGCATGATCAAAAGATAGCAAGAAGGGAGTTTATTGAAGGACAAAAGGTGCTGCTGTACAACTCAAGACTCAAGTTCTTCCCTGGAAAACTTAAGTCTCAATGGTCAGGACCCTTCGCCATACTCAAGGTGTTTCCCTATGGTCATGTAGAGCTCATGGAGGACAAGACTCAGAGATCTTTTACTGTCAATGATCATAGACTCAAACACTACTTGGGAGGCTCTTTAGAGGAGCAGAGAGTGAGCTACAAGCTCAACTAAAGATGGAGGAGTGTCAAGCTAGTGACAATACAGAAGCGCTAGTTGGGAGGAACCCCAACACTTTATGCTTTTGATTTATTGTTTTTCTTAGAAGTAGCATAAAATTCATTACTTTAGATAGTTTAAGTTTTAATTTCACACTTGTGTTGCATTACCATTTAGAATTAGACTGCAAGTGGTAGGTTAGGAAGTTTAAATATCAGCTTTGGTAGTTAGGATACCCTTACATTCTTCAGTATCTTTTATTCCAGAATTGCAACTTGATGAATGCATTACTAATGATGAGTAAATGGGTTGAGAACTAGCTAAAAGGCTAAGTTTGGTGTGGCCACTCACCCACTTAATCTAGGCTTTCAACCATTTTGATAACTTGATTTTGAAGAGTAAGCCCAGAGATTAAGTTTGGTGTGGCCACCACCATACAAGGATCACCTAGCAAGCCTAATTCTACTCAATCTGAAAGCACTTAATATTTTGGCAAGAGCATGAATGTGGTTTAATGAGTTCAAAAGAGGTTAGAAATAAAAGAAAATGAAAAGAGTGGAGTTATTTCATCCTTATGAACACATTAAATACACAATGATGAAACCAATTTATTAAGATGCAATAGGATTAAGTTTGGTGTCCCATGGGACACCCATCAATTGCAATCCCACTTACCCGTGATAAGAAAGAATGTGAAAGATTCTTTTGTCATTATTAACGGGTTTCAGTTTCATTTTCAGGAGAAAAGATGGGACCTACATGGTGAATCACTCATAAAGCAAAGAAGTCAAAGTGTACTTACACTTTGGAACACAACACATGCAGGAGGCACAGTGAGATAAGGGTTGGCGCCTCTTCCCACGCTAGGCGCCACTCCCCAAGTGGGAAAACATTGAATCCTTTTTATTTCCCACCATTCAAATCACACCCTTCACCACTTATAAAAGCCTCACCTTCCCAACTCTTCTCCCACTTCAAACCCCTAATCACACACGAAAAATAATCCAAACACTTTTCTTCTTCTTTTCTCTTTTCGCCTTCCACTACCTCTCTTCTCCTACTTCTTTTCCCTTTTCTTGATTGGGACAATCAAGTCCTAAGTTTGGTGTTGGAGCAAAACCTTATTTTGCTTGCCTCTCTTGCAACCTTCCCCAATTTTTTTACAACCTCAAACACTCTCTCTCAACCTAATGGCACCATCAAAAAGCTCAACCTCAAAAAAAAAGAAAAACCAAGGAACCAACCTCTGGATCCTCAAGCTCATCTTTTAACGAATACAAGTTTCTTTCCGCATTCAACCAAAATAAATTTTATGGTTGGGTAAGTGAGAGGGAAATTATTCCAGAGGTTGGGTTCCAATTAGGGAGGAACAAGCATCTTGAGATCAACATTGAGATTAACAATAGGGGCTGGTCAATCCTATGCAACCCACCAAGGAAGGTAGTAGAGAGCTTGGTGAGGGAGTTTTATGCCAACACTGTGCCTCAGCCAAGACAACCCTATGGCTACATTAGCTATGTGAGGGGGAAGTTCATTACTATAGTCCCTCTAACATAGAGAGGATGCTAATGGTGAAGAGAACAAGCTCCACCCGGAGCTTTGAAGAAAGAATGAAGCAACAAGACCCTGGATTTGATGAAATCCTGAACGAGATTTTCGTGCTAAACGTGCATTGGATAAATGATAAGGATGGGATACCCAACCAATTGAGAAGAAGGGATCTGAGCCCCCAAGCTAGAGGGTGGCTGAAATTTGTGAAGAGGTCCCTAATCCCCACATCCAACACTTCAGAGGTGACCAAGGAGAGAGCTGTGCTCATATACAACATCATGAAAGGTGAGAATGTCAATATGGGAGAGCTAATTGCCAACAACATTAACAAAGTGCTGAAAAGCACCAGTGACAACATGAGGTTGGCATTCTCCAGCATCATACAGAGGCTATGTGATGAAGCTGGAGTTGAAAAGATTATTGATGAGGTGCTAGTGAAACAAGACAAATTCATAACTACCAGAGAACAAAGAGCTCATGCTCATGAGCCACATGTGCAGCAACAACAAGAAGAAGAAGAGGCAGAAGAGCAACCACACTTTCTAGTACTTCAACCACCACCACCACACTACCAATACCAATAATTTCCTGAAGGCTTCAACTGGGAACAGCTGCAAGGAGATGTACACCAAATGAAGGGAGACCTACATCACCTGAGAGAAGATGTCAACCAACTCAATGAGACTCAGCAACAACAATGGAGTCAAGTCAATGAGAACATCTAACAACTCCAAGGGAGTTTCGAGAATCTCAAGGAGCAGAAAGAATAGATTAACTAGGGAGAGGTGCAAGGCAGCCTAGGAATGATTCTGGAGTACCAACTACATCAAATGGGGAGCCTAGCTGAGTTCAGACATCTTTATGACGCTAGAACTTTAGCAAGAGAGGATTATGACTGCTATGCACAAAAAAAGTTGAGCTACTTGTGCAATGCAGTAGCCAACATGAACCCCAAATACCCCACCTATATGCAGAAAATGGAGGAACTTAGTGCACGGCAGGAAGAGATTGCGTACCAGCACAAGGAAAATGTGAAGTCTTATATGAGAAGGTTGGGATTTTGGAAACCCAAGGATAAAAAGGCACAGGAAGGATCCTCCAAGAAGGATGAATGTGGCTCCTCCCCTTCCAAGAAGAAGGACAAAGGAAAGGGGCCAGTGAACTGAAGATGAAGCTGCTCAAGGTTGTTAAGTCTCATGGTTGACACTCTCTAATTTCTGAATCATGTTTAAGCTTTTGTTTGATTTACTTTCTGTCAAAAAATAAATAGTCATGCTAGGATAGTTTATGTTTTCTGCTTAGTTTTATTTCATGCTTGAAGTCCTTTATGAGTTTCTTAAACTTCAAGAAAGAAAATGCAATGTATTTCAAGTTTCCTTTTTCAACATAAATAAAGTAGAGCTTGTCTTCATAAGAGTTACTGTGAGCTGTGCAAAACAAGAGTAAGAGAAACCAAGGCCAAGAGAGATCATTCAACAAACTAAGAAACAAGGAACTAAGTGTAGTACCTTGAATGAACTAAAAAAAAAGAAAATGAGTCATGGAAAGCAACTAGTCTTAGAAGGTATAACAAGAAAAAGTTAAGGGGTGCTCCTTGAAAATCCATAAAACCAAGGAGTAGTAAGCAAAAAAGACCCAAGGCTCTGAGCATCAACTACTAGGATGGGAAAGAAACATTAAAAAGCTCAAAAAAGAGTTGAAGATCCTAGTAGATTCTTGTGGTGAAGATGTGTCAAGAAGAGACCTGGGCAAGTAAATTCTTAGGGGTGCTTCAACACCCAATACCCTAAAACCAACTGGTTTGGGAGTGCTAATTGAAAGATTAATTAAAGGGTTGTCTTGAGACAAAACACTTAGAGTCGTTGTCAAGAAAGCACAAACAAAAGTAAGAGAAACAACTCTTACTACTTCAAGGTGACAATCAATAGAAAGGACGCCTGAAGCTTATACTTGAAAGAACCCTCAAAGATCTAAGAGTTTTTCATGACATTAAAACATTTATACATGTGTTGAATACTTAGTCCTACCCTTGGTCATGTTGCATTCATTCAAGGCCAAGGTCTCAGATTTATAAAAGGCCTACTTACATTGATTTGCTTGGGACAAGCAAAGCTTAAGTTTGGTGTTTTGATGACTTGAATCATCTACCCTTGTTTCTTGCATAAAGAGGACTATAAAAGAGCATCAATCTCAACTGATCATTGCAATTCATGCATTAATTGATGAATATTATGGTACATTGCTTTGAGATGAGTTGTGCTCAATTTCAGGTGAAAAAGACATAAAAAATGGGAAGAAAGCAACAAAGAAGCTGGGTGTGTGAAACTGGCGTGCCACTTGGAGCAAACACCACAAAAAATGCACTGGCGTGGCACGCTAGGAGCTGGGCGTAGCACGCCAGTTCTAAATTCCAGAGGAGAAGTCTCAAGCATTCACATGTGCGTGGCACGCCAGGAACTGGGCGTGGCACACTAGTACAAAGTTCCAGAGAGCAATAATGGAGGACACTAAAGGGGCATGGCATGCCAGGTTGGGCGTGGCACGCCTAACCCATCACCTACTATGGGCGTGCCACTTAAGCCAAGGGGTGTGGCACGCCAGCTCACCACTCTAGGAGGAACCATCACTATGGCGTGCCACTTGGTATCGAAGGCGTGGCACGCCAGCTCCAAAAAGTCACTTGGGCGTGCCACTTGAGGAACCAAGCGTGGCACGCCAAGCTTGAGAAGTCCACAAATGTATGGGCGTGCCACTTGAGCAGCATGGTGTGGAACTGGTACAAAATCCCAGAGAAGGTGCTGAAGGCCAATGAAGTCTGGGCGTGCCACTTGAGGTCGAAGGCGTGGCACGCCAGGCTCTCAGTTTCACTTAGGTGTGCCACTTGAGCAACCAGGCGTGGCACGCCAATGCACAAAGAGGCCAAAGCAAGGGCTGGGCGTGCCACTTGGTATCGAAGGCATGGCATGCCAGTCCAAGAATCTCACTATGGCGTGCCACTTGAGTGCTGGGCGTGGCACACTAGCTGCAGGAACCAAGGCAAGATCAAGAGCGTGGCACGCCAGCCTCTAGGCGTGGCACGCTGGTACATAATTCCAGAGAGGATGAAGGAGGCCAAATACATGGGCGTGCCACTTGGTATCAAGGGCGTGGCACACCATCCACTATTCCTCACTTGGGCGTGGCATGCTAGTGTCATTCAGAAAGCAAAAGCCATTGGAGCATGCCACTTGAGTTCGTGGCGTGGCACGCCAAATAGAAGAATCACTTGCCTACAAAGGGCGTGGCATGCCAGACCTTGGGCATGCCATGCTAGTTCAACTTTCCAGAGAGCTTGATCAAGCGTGCAACAAGGGCATGGCACACCAGACCCTGGGCATGCCATGCTAGTTCAAGTCTCCAGAGGCAAGAAGAAGAGGAAAAAGGCTTGGGCATGCCACTTAAGCTCGAAGGCGTGGCACGCCAGGCCACATGGGTATTAAAAGACCCTGGGCGTGCCACTTGAGCTAGAAGGCGTGGCACGCCAGGGATGTTATTGAAGACGAGCGTGCCACTTGAGGGACTGGGCATGGCACGCCAAGCTAGGATTGGAGAAGCACGTGACACGCCACTGAAGCGCCAGCCACACGCCAGTGGAAAGTCACACCTATTGAGTTTATTTTCCTTCCAAATTGTAATTTTCATTTTTCACTTTTGTAATTCTTTTATTTTGAGAGCTAGGAGTAGTACAAATACCCCCAAGAAGTACTGAAGAAGGGGGTTAAGCTGTTAGAGAGATTAGTTTTAGATTCACTTTTATACTTCATCATCTTCTTTACTTTTAAGTACTTTTCTTTGAGCTATAAGTAGCTCAATTCCCTCTCATTGAGAGAGGGAGCTCTGTTGTACTTGATGGATTGATGATAGTGAAATTCTTTTTCTCTTCATCTTCTCTTTGATTTGATAGAAGGAATTTTGTTTCTAATGCTTAATGTTCAATTATCTTGGAAAAGAGATTGAATGCAAAATGGGTTTCATGGGAACCTTGGGAAAGGAAACATGAAACCATGCTTGAAATCCCTTCTCACACTTGAGTAGGATCTGGGTTTTGGTGTTTGGATATGGTGACATATAATCCTCCCTCTACTTGGACCTATAATGATGTGTGGTATAATCAGGGACCAAGCATATCTCTCTTCATGAACAATTAGACCAAGAAATTGGCTATTGATCAAGATCTGAGAGATTGAGTCACCAAGAGATTGGGGCTCAATCAATCATGATTGCCAAGAGGTCAATGAGTTGCATGATTGAAGAGGATATAAGCTGAAATTGATCTAAAGAGACAACATCTCCTGATCTCAATGAATTTCCCCACTCTTATCTACCACTTTCTTTATAGCTTGATTTTACATTCTGCAATTCCCCATTCCCATTTACAATTAAGTCATTTATAATTCTGCACTTTACATTCTGCCATTTCCATTTCTGTACTTTATTGCTTTCCTTTACATTTTAGCCATTTACATTTCTGCCATTTATAATTCTGCAAATTACAATCTATCTGTTCCGCTTGACTAATTCATCAATTGATTAAAACTGCTCAAATTTGCCAATCTCTGTGGATACGATCCCACTCCACTGTGGGTTATTACTTGACGATAATTTTGGTGCACTTGCCAAAAGAACTGATTCACCATTTTTGAATGGGGTGTGAATTGGACTCATCACTCAACGTTGGAGTGCCAACATTCTTCTACCCACGCGTACGCGTGCCTTGCACGTTTGCACCTTTGGATTCAGAAAGCGCATCCACGCGTGCGTGTCGATGCAAAAATCCCATTTCCAGTTTTAAAAACATGTAGAAGAGCGTTGGCCTCAACGTTGGACTAGCAACGTTCCCTCCAACGTTGGCCTATCCACGCGTGCGCGTGCTGTACTCGTGTGCGTGGATTTTCAAAAGTTAAGCCCGCGAGTACGCGCCATAGACACGTATGTTGGCCACCAAAGTTTGAGGTAGCATTTGGAGTCCAATGTTAGCCTTCCATGCGTATGCGTCAGCTACGCGTGCACGTGGATTGCCAGAATTTCTAATCCACGCGTACGCGTACAGCACATGTGCGCGTCGCTATAGATTTTCAAAATCTCCAGAAAGCTCATTTATTCACAACATTGGGGGTAACGTTGGATTGCCAATGTTCCCTCCAACGTGGGCACTAGCAGATTATGCAGAATCTTGCTCTACTTCCTTCTCAATGTTTAAGGCAACGTTGGTAGTCCAACATGGCCACCAACATTGCTTCTTGTTCGTCCTTTCCATGTTCCTTTTTCAACTTCCTCCCATGATTTCCTTCACCTATCATCAACCAATACATGCATCAAACCCTTACTAAAGTCATGAGAATTCTCATCATTCTTAGCACACAAGTAATTATAGCGTAATTCTCATGAAATTGCATCAAATTAACCATGGTTAGATGAATTTAGGCATACATGAATTTCTAACCCAATTGCTTACTTATAACTCAAGAAAGTGCATAAAACCTATTAAAAACAAAGAAAAAGGCTAATGAAACTAGCCTAAGATGCCCTAGCATCATTCCCACAACCAACTTTATGCACTCATTAGCATTAGTTACTAGGGAAGACGACCCGAGAGTCTAAATACTCTCGGTTTATATTTGATTTGAACTGTGACAATATCTTGAATTGAATTTTGATTGAGAGGATCCATTTCCGGTTTGGACTATACTCACAACGAAATTACTTTATCTAGTTTTCTGAATTGGCGTAATTCTATCTACCAAGTGGTTAGTGCAATTAATCAAACAGTTAGTGGATTAGTGTGCTAGAAAGTAAATGAACAAAGAAAAACAACTTAAATTGCAGAAAACAGCAGTAAACACTGAAATTAAAACTGATCAAAAGGAAAGAAAAGTGTTCAATCTAGTTATCCTCTAATTTAATCATTGTTAATGCAAAATCAATCCCCGGCAATGGCGCCATAAACTTGATGCACGAAAATCTGTCTCTCAACAAATTTCCCTCAGCAAGTATACCGAATTATCGTCAAGTAAAAACTCACAATAGAGTGAGGTCAAATCCCACAGGGATTGATTGGTTGAGAAACTTTAATTAAAGGAGTATTCTAGTTGAACTAAGCGAAACTAAATTGAGAATTGCAGAAATTTAAATGGCGGGAAACGTAAACAGCAAGGAATGTAAATAACTGAAAATAAATTACAGAATGTAAGGAGCAGAAATTAAATTGCAGAAACTTAAATGGGAATGGGGATGATTGAGCATAAATGTAAACAACAGAAATTAAAGAATGGGAGAGATCAGAATGGGGAGGTACATTGGGCTTAGGAGATATTGCATTCTCCGTATCAAGTTCATTCTCATCTCTTCCTCAATCAATGCATTCATTGATCTTCTTGGCAATCTTAGGTGATTGGATCCCAATGTCTTGGCAATCCAATCTCTCTAAGCTTGAACAATTGCCCAATGTCTTGTTCTAATTGCTCATGGGAAGAGATGAAGTACGATCACTAATTATACCACATGTTTTTCTGGATCAAAGTATTGGTAGAATTACATGTCACTATATTCATCCAACCCCCAGCCCAGTCCAACATGAGAAAGAATTTCTAGCATGATTTCCTCATTCCTCTTTCAAGGTTCCGAGAAAATCCAAGTATGAACAATTTCTCTTTCGAGACAACTGTTCAATTTAATGGAGATCGAAAGCTTTCAAGCAAAATCAAGAGAAAAGATAGAGGAAGAAAAATAAAAACTGTTATTGATCCATTGAATTACAACATAGCTCCCTAATCTAATGCAGAGGGGTTTAGTTGTTCATAGCTCTGGGAATGGAATTTGAAATTGAAAAGTGCATTGCAAAAGTAAACTGAATTTACAGAGAGTGTTTACAATCTTGGATCCCTAGGTTCCCGATCCCCCTTTTCTAACTCAAACTCTCTGCTATTTATACACTTTCTTCCTTCAGTCTTCTAGTCTTTGGACTGGGCTTTGGCCTTTGTTGAAGTAGTTAAAGTGGCTCTTCAATGACGTTGAGAAGGGACGTTGGTAACTAACGTTCATACTCTGCATGGGTGCCCAATTGTAATATTGCTGGCATCAACGTTGGTGATCAACATTGAGTCAAACGTTCTTTTGAAAAAGGATTGAGCGTTGCCACTAACGTTTGACTCAACGTTTGTGCACCAATGTTAGTTCATCCACACGTGCGCATCGCCCACACGTACGCGTCAAAATAGCATTTTGCGCGTATGCGTTGCTCACGCGTTCGCAAGATTGGTTAAAATTCACGTTCATACATACATGTCACAGCAAATTTTCCAACTCCAGATTTAAAATTTTTATCGCAGGCGTTGGACCTAACGTTGGTTCACCAACGTTACCTCCAACTTTGCATACTTGTGCGTACACACACTGCTTGTGTGTGCGCACACTTGAACTTTTTCTTCTTATGCGTACGCACACAATGCCATGCGTACACACAAGGCAATTTTCTCAGCTCCAACTTTGAGTCTCATCGAAGACGTTGGAGGTAATGTTGGTGAGCCAATGTTCCCTTCAACGTTGCACCCCTTTTTGTAAGAACATTTCCAGCAACGTTGGTGAGCCAACTTTGGCCACCATCGTTGCACTTTAAGCCCATTTAGAACGTTGCCTAGCAATGTTGGTGAGCCAACTTTGGCCACCAACATTGCATGGCCCTCTTCCTCAACGTTTGAGGCAACATTGGTGAGCCAACTTTGGCTATCAACGTTGCTTCCCTTGCCATTTCTTTGCTTCTTTGCACCTATCATCAACCAAACAAATGCATTAAAGTCTTGCTATAATCACAAGATTTTTGCATCATTCATATCATCAAGCAAATCTAGCATAAATCTCATGAAATGCATCAATTTAACAATGTTTGATTGAATCAAAACATGCATGAAATTCTCATCCAATTCCTTACTTATTGCTCAAGAAAGTGTATGAAACCTAATGAAAACAGATGAAAAAGGCTTGTGAAACTGGCCTAAGATGCCTTTGCATCACATTGCATCTCTATGTCTCACTCCATACCTTTGAAGGAGAGATTCAAGTTATTTATTACAAAAATGACTTCCACAATCACTTGTCAAACTTCTTGGTACCCTAAATTGGCTAATGATGTTTTTCTTGAGAAATTAAAGAACTACTTTTGAGATATTTGTTGGCACAACCACTGCTTCAATCCATTTTGACACATAATCTACAGCCACCAAGATGTAGAATTTGAGTATGATGATGGTAATGGACCCATGAAGTCAATTTTCTAAACATCAAATAATACAACCTCTAATAGTTTTGTGGCATCTCATATCTCTTAGGCAGATTTTCATCTCTTTGACATTCAGCACACTTTTTAAGAAACTTCTAGAGTCTTTAAATAAAGTAAGCCAATAGAAGCCATACTGAAGCACCTTCATTGCTGTTCTCTCCCCACCAAAGTGTCCCTCATACTCGGATCCATGACAATGCCATAAAATTTCTTGGATCTCTTCATTAGGTATGCACCTCTGTAGTATTCCATCTGAGCATCTTTTGAACAAATAGGATTCATCCCACGAGAAATACTTAGCATTATTTAAGAGATTTTTTATTTATTTCTTAGTAAAATCTTTTGTGATAATCCTTCCAGCTTTGTAGTTGGCAATATCTGCAAACCATGGTGCTTCATGGATCATCAAGAGATGCTCATCAGGAAATTGCTCATTGACAGTAGAGGTATGATCTTGGTGGCTTTCAAGAGGGAGCCTGGAGAGGTAGTCTGCTAGTTGGTTCTCTACTCCCTTTCTATCTCTTATCTCAATGTCAAACTCTTGAAGTAGAAGAATCCATCTTATGAGTCTTTGTTTTTCCACCTGATTAGTCAAAAGATATTTTAGTGCAGTATGATTAGTATATACAATAACTTTTGACTCAATCAAATAAGATCTAAACTTGTCAAAATCAAAGACAACAGTCAACAATTCTTTTTCAGTGGTTGTGTAGTTTTTTTAGGCCTCATTTAATACCCTACTAGCATAATATATGATATGCAAAATCTTGTCTTGTCTCTGTCCTAATACTGCACCAATTGCAAAGTTACTAGCATCACACATCAATTCAAAAGGTAGATTTCAAATTGGTGGTGCTAAGATAGGTGCAGAGGCAAGCTTTGCCTTGAGGGTCTCAAAAGCAATTAAACATTTTTTGTCAAAATTGAAAGGATTACCAGAGGCCAAAATATTGCTCAAAGGTTTGGCAATCTTTGAGAAATCCTTGATAAACTTTCTATAAAACCCAGCATGACCCAAAACTTCTAATTGCCTTGACATTATTTGGTGGTGGTGTAACACCGTTGCTACCAGAATGTCAAACTTCTGGCTGGGCCAATCTGATAGCATAGATATTATGACGACTTTCATAAATATATGTATTTAATACTAAGATAGGAGCCTTTTTTTTAAGTTAAAACTGTATAAAGTTTTTCTTTTCGAATAAGAAACCCAAAATACTTTTAAACTTAAAAACATACATACATACAATTAGATAGAACACTTACAGTATATATACATATATAATAAATAACTTACAAGCATTACATACCACAAATGCTATCCCTCTTACAAAATTATAAAGATAAAGGCGAGGAAAAATATTAATAACTAAGGTAATACAAAGCATCGTAGAAACAGAAACTAAGATAAACTCTTCATAACTTCTTCGTCCATATCCTGATAAGGGAAACCTATAGGGGGGTGAGAATGTTGTCCTCGCTGGTCCTCACCAAAGGGGTTAAAGAATTTCTACAACAATATACGTAAAATAAAACTATTTTCAAAATATAGTGATCGTTGCTCATCTTATGTACCTTTTCGAAAACCAAAGGTTTTACATCTAAAATCCTTTTCAAAAGAGAAATCAGTTAATTACCCAAGGACTTAGAAAACCTTTTTTCTTAGTTATAAAAATCTTAAAAGTTTTCCCTAGACAGCATGAATGACCAACCTGTCCCAAGCATAGGTTTATTAAGTCTATGCTGAACTAGTTTAATTTTTCATACAGACGAACCAGCCACAGCCTCAGGCCCATCACATAATCAAACATGGTCTCAGGCCCAAACAACTCAATCAACATCCAACTCACTAGAATCCAACCAATTACTGTCACAAACACAAGTAATGTGTTTCAAACACAATCAAGAGCAATTACGTCAAGTATAGGAATTAGCAATTAAACAGAATTATTCACATAGGCAAACCAATTACAATATGCACACCCAAACAATCTCACATAGATGCATATCATGAATGCCTATCCTATGGCTGATGAGTCTCATCAGTTGGTTATAAAACCAACCCAACATGTCTGGTAGCTAACCCTGGACAGTCCCTTGTGTGCACATCCCCAAGAATCTATGCATAGCTTTTTCTCAATTATTATCAAATTCAACTCATTGAGGGAAATTCCGGGGAGTTAAAGTGCCCAGCCACATCTTGCAACGTAGGGTCAACAGAGTATCGAGTCTCAATTGGGAGCGAGTGGTGGCTAGCCACTGCATCTGCCCAAGGATGCGTCTTTAGTATTTTAACCGATTTATTAAGAATTTACGGTTAGAATGGATATTACTTTGATTAGTTGAATTTTATTGATTACAGGAAGTTTTAGAAGGAAAACAGGAAGAAATAGAATAGAAAGGAGGACAAAGAGCAAGACACAGAAAGCTCTCTGCAAAAGACAGAGACTCAGATTGATAAAAACAGAAAGACCCCTGGGAGAAGAAGCTCCCTGGAAGAAGAAAAAGTGAAGGACGTGCAACGTGAGAGCTTCACATACTACGCAGGAGACAATTCTCATGTCACGCGTACACGTGCTCTACGCGTACGCGTGACCATCACATTTCACATAGTATGCTGAAGATCCCACGCGTAACGCAGCTATCACGCATACGCGTACATCATGCGTACAAGCAACAAAGGATATTTTGACAGTCACGCGTACACATGAGGCACGCGTACTGGTGCACGAAATCACAATCACACTTTTGCAATTCCGTACAACTAACCAGCAAGTGCACTGGGTCGTCCAAGTAATACCTTACGTGAGTAAGGGTCGATCCCACAGAGATTGTCGGCTTGAACCAAGCTATGGTTATCTTGTAACTCTTAGTTAGGATATCAATAATAATTCTCAGTTTTAATTGGAATGAGTAAAAGAACATGGATTAAATGATACTTATTATGCAGTAATGGAGAACAGGTTGAGGTTTTGGAGATGCTCTGTCTTCTGAATCTCTGCTTTCCTACTGTCTTCTTCTTCACGCACGCAAGGCTCCTTCCATGGCAAGCTGTATGTTGGTGGATCACAGTTGTCAATGGCTACCATCCGTCCTCTCAGTGAAAATGGTCCAGCTACAGGTTTCGTAGGGCTAATCATCTGTCGGTTCTCACTAGTGTTGGAATAAGATCCATTGATCCTTTTGCACACTGTCACTGCGCCCAACAATTGTAAGTTTGAAGCTTGTCACAGTCATCCCTTCCCGGATCCTACTCGAAATACCACAGACAAGGTTTAGACTTTCCGGATCTCAAGAATGCTGCCAATTGATTCTAGCTTATACCACGAAGACTCTGATCTCACAGATTTGAAGGCTCTGTTGTCAGGAGAGGCAATCAAACTCATGAACCAGGAACCAAAGTGATACACACTCAATCTAAGGTAGAATGGAAGTGGTTGTCAGGGACGCGTTCATAGGTTGAGAATGGTGATGAGTGTCACGGATCATCACATTCATCATAGTGAAGTGCGAGTGAATATCTTAGAATAGAAACAAGCGTGATTGAATGGAAAACAGTAGTAATTGCATTAATCCATTGAGACACAGCAGAGCTCTTCACCTCCAACCATGGAGTTTAGAGACTCATGCCATAGAAGATACAAAATTCAGATGTAGAATGTCATGAGGTAGAAAATGAATCTCTAAAAGTCGTTTTTATAATAAACCAGTGACCTAGGTTTACAGAAAATGAGTAAGCTAAGATAGATAGTGCAGAAATCCACTTCCAGGGCCCACTTGGTGTGTGTTTTAGGCTGAGCATTGAAGCTTTCACGTGTATAGGCCATTCTTGGCATTGAACTCCAGCTTTTGTGCCAGTTTGAGCGTTTAACTCCAAGTTTTATGCCAGTTCTGGCGTTTCACGCCAGAAAATGGTAGAAAGTTGGCGTTTAGATGCCAGTTTGCATTATCAAAATTCGGGCAAAGTATGGACTATTATATATTGCTGGAAAGCCCAATATGTCTACTTTTCAACGCAATTGAGAACGCGCCAATTGGGTTTCTATCGCTCGAAAAAATCCATTTCGAGTGTAGGATAATCCAACAACATCTACAGTCCTTTTTCAGCCTCTAAATCAGATTTTTGCTCAGGTCCCTCAATTTCAGCCAGAAAATACCTGAAATCACAGAAAAACACACAAACTCATAGTAAAGTCCAGAAATGTGAATTTTTCATAAAAACTAATAAAAATATACTAAAAACTAACTAAAATATACTAAAAACTATGTAAAAACAATACCAAAAAGGGTATAAATTATCCGCTCATCACAACACCAAACTTAAATTGTTGCTTGTCCCCAAGCAACTAAAAACAAAATACGATAAAAAAGAAGAGAAAATGCAATGAATCTCAAAAATATCAATGAAGATTAGTCTCAATTAGATGAGCGGGACTTAAACTTTTTGCTTCTGAACAGTTTTGGCATCTCACTTTATCCTTTGAAGTTCAGAATGATTGGCATCTATAGGAAGTCAGAGTTCAGATAGTGTTATTGATTCTCCTAGTTCAGTGTGTTGATTCTTGAACACTGCTACTTTATGAGTCTTGGCCATGGCCCTAAGCATTTTGTTTTCCAGTATTACCACCGGATACATAAATGCCACAGACACATAACTGGGTGAACCTTTTTAGATTGTGACTCAGCTTTGCTAGAGTCCCCAATTAGAGGTGTCCAGGGTTTTTAAGCACACTCTTTTTGCTTTGGACCTCAACTTTAACCACTCAGTCTCAAGCTTTTCACTTGACACCTTCACGCTACAAGCACATGGTTAGGGACAGCTTGGTTTAGCCGCTTAGGCCAGGATTTTATTCCTTCGGGCCCTCCTATCCATTAATGCTCAATGCCTTGGATCCTTTTTACCCTTGCCTTTTGGTTTAAAGGGTTATTGGCTTTTTGCTCTTGCCTTTTGGTTTAAAGAGCTATTGGCTTTTTCTGCTTGCTTTTTCTTTTTCTTTCTTTTTCTTTTATTTTTTTATTTTTCACCATTTTTTTTCAAGCCTTTGCTTTTCACTGCTTTCTCTTGCTTCAAGAATCAATTTTATGATTTTTCAGATTATCAATAACATTTCTCCTTTTTCATCATTCTTTAAAGAGCCAATAATTTTAACATTCATAAACAACAATATCAAAAATATGCACTGTTTAAGCATTCATTCAGAAAATAAAAAGTATTGCCACCACATCAAAATAATTAAGCTAATTTCAAGATAAAATTTGAAACCTGCACTTCTTGTTCTTTTGTAATTAGGAACATTTTTCATTTAAGAAAGGTGAAGGATTTATGGGACATTCATAACTTTAAGGCATAGACACTAGACACTAATGATCATGTAGTAAAGACACAAAACATAGTGAAACATAAAGCTCAAAACCGAAAACAGAAAAACAAATAGACAAGGAGATTAAGGAACGGGTCCACCTTAGTGAGGGTGGCGTCTTCTTCCTCTTGAAGAACCAATGGTGATCTTGAGCTCCTCTACGTCTCTTCCTTGCCTTTGTTGCTCCTCCCTCATGGCTCTTTGATCTGCAGTCAAATGCTCTACCACTGAACTATGGACCCTTGAGATGAACCTCTCCATCTCTCATGACTCGGGGGTAGAAGCAACTACCTTCCTTTTCCTCTTTCTAGAGGTTTCTCCGGCCTTAGGTGCCATAAATGGTTATGGAAAAGCAAAAAGCAACGCTTTTTTCCATACCAAACTTAAAAGGTTTGCTCGTCCTCGAGCAAAAGAAGGAAGAAAGGAGTAGAAGGAGAAGTGGAAGAGATGGAGGTGTGTGAATGGGTGGGTTTGGGAGGGGAATGGTTTGAATTTGAATGGTGAGGTAGGTGGGGATCCTGGGGAAAAGAGAATGAGTTGAGGTTGGTAGGGATCCTGTGGGGTCCACAGATCCTGAGGGGTCAAGAAATTCTCATCCCTGCTCTATTTAAGCGTGCAAAACACCCTTAGAGTGCAATTCTAGCGTTAAACGCCAAGTTGCAGCCTATTTCTGGCGTTTAACGCCAACTTGTCTTCCCTTTCTGGCGTTTAACGCCAACTTGGTGCTCTGTTCTGGCGTTAAACGCCCAGAATGGTGTCAGAATGGGTGTTTAACGCCCATTCTGCTACTCTTACTGGCGTTTAAATGTCAGTAAGTCTGTCCTCCCGGGTGTGCTATTTTTTATGCTGTTTTTAATTCTGCTTTAATTCTGTATCTATTTTTATGACTCCACATGATCATCAACCTAAAGAAAACATAAAATAACCATGGAAAATGAAATGAAAAAGTAATTAACATAGATAAATAAGATTGGGTTGCCTCCCAATAAGCGCTTCTTTACTGTCAATAGCTTGACATTACTGAGCCTTATAGTTTGCAATGTCTGCAAACCACGGAGCTTCCTGAATAGCAAACAATTTCTCATCCAAAAAGGTTTCAGAGATCTCAGTAGGAGGGAGGGATGCTCCTGCTACTGGTTCTATCCGGGATAGGTGATCAGCTACTTGATTCTCTGTCCTTTTTCTGTCTCTTATTTCTATATCAAACTCTTGCAGAAGCAACACCCATCTTATTAGTCTGGGTTTTGAATCCTGCTTCGTGAGGAGATATTTTAGAGTAGCATGGTCAGTGTACACAATCACTTTGATCCTACTAAGTAAGATCTAAACTTGTCAATGGCATAAACCACTACAAGCAATTCCTTTTCTGTGGTTGTGTAATTTTTTGCGCATCATTTAAAACACGGCTAGCATAGTAAATGACGTGCAGAAGCTTGTCATGCCTCTGTCCCAATACTGCACCAATAGCATGGTCACTGGCATTATACATTAATTCGAATGGTAATGTCCAATCTGGTGCAGAAATGACAGGTGCTGTGACCAACTTAGCCTTCAGAGTCTCAAAGGCTTGCAAACACCCTGTGTCAAAGACAAATGGTGTGTCAGCAGCTAGCAGATTGCTCAGAGGTTTTGCGATTTTTGAAAAATCCTTTATAAACTTCCTATAGAATCCTGCATGCCCCAGAAAGCTTCTGATTGCCTTAACATTGGTAGGTGGTGGTAATTTTTCAATCACCTCTACCTTAGCTTGATCCACCTTTATTCCTTTGTTCAAAATTTTGTGCCCAAGGACAATTCCTTCAGTCACCATAAAGTGACATTTTTCCCAATTTAAAACCAGGTTAGTCTCTTGGCATCTCTTCAGAACAAGTGCTAGATGGTTAAGACAGGAGCTAAATTAGTCTCCAAATACTAAGAAGTCATCCATGAAGATTTCCAGAAATTTCTCTACCATATAAGAGAAGATAGAGAGCATGCACCTCTGAAAGGTTGCAGGTGCATTGCATAGACCTAAAGGCATTCTTCTGTATGCAAATACTCCAGATGGACATGTGAATGCTATTTTCTCTTGGTCCTGAGGATCTACTGCAATTTGGTTGTAACCTGAATAGCCATCCAAAAAGCAGTAGTATTCATGACCTGCTAGTCTCTCTAGCATCTGGTCTATGAATGGTAAAGGAAAATGATCCTTTCTGGTGGCTGTATTGAGCCTTCTCTAGTCAATACACATACACCACCCTGTAACTGTTCTTGTGGGAACCAGTTCGTTCTTCTCATTATGAATCACTGTCATGCCTCCTTTCTTTGGGATGACTTGGACAGGCTCACCCAGGGGCTATCAGAAATAGGATAAATAGTCCTAGCCTCTAGTAACTTAGTGACCTCCCTCTGCAGCACCTCCTTCATGGCTGGATTCAGCCGCCTCTGTGGTTGAACCACTGGCTTAGCATCATCCTCCAATAGGATCTTGTGCATGCATCTAGCTGGGTTTATACCCTTAAGGTCACTTAGGGACCACCCAAGAGCTATCTTGTGTGTCCTTAGCACCTGAATTAGTGCTTTCTCTTCCTGTGGATTTAAAGCAAAGCTTATGATCACCGGAAAAGTGTCATCTTCTCCAAGAAATGCATATTTCAGGGATGGTGGTAGTGGTTTGAGCTCGGGTTTAGGAGGCTTATCCTCTTCCTGTGGAATTTTCAGAGATTCTTCTGTTCTCTCTGGTTCTTCCAGATTAGGTTGAACATCTTTAAAAATGTCCTCTAGCTCTGATTCGAGACTCTTGGTCATATTGACCTCTTCTACCAAGGAGTCAATAATGTCAATGCTCATGCAGTCGTTTGGGGTATCTGGATGCTACATAGCTTTGACAACATTCAACTTAAACTCATCCTCATTGACTCTTAGGGTTAATTCCCCTTTTTGGACGTCAATGAGGGTTCGTCCAGTTACTAGGAAAGGTCTTCCTAGAATGAGAGTTGCACTCTTGTGCTCCTCCATTTCCAGCACTACAAAGTCAGTGGGAAAGGCAAATGGTCCAACTGTGACAATCATGTCCTCAATTACGCCTGATGGATATTTAATGGAGCCATCAGCAAGTTGGAGGCATATTCGGGTTGGTTTGACTTCTTCAGTCAAGCCAAGCTTTCTGATAGTGGATGCAGGGATTAGGTTGATACTTGCCCCAAGATCACATAGAGCTATCTTGGTACAAGTACCCTCTAATGTGCATGGTATCATAAAGCTCCCAGGATCCTTAAGCTTTTCTAGTAAGCTCTTTAAAATGACTGCACTGCACTCTTTAGTGAGGAAGACTTTTTCAGTTTCCCTCTAATCCTTCTTATAACTTAAGATCTCTTTCATGAACTTAGCATAAGAGGGTATTTGCTCAAGTGCCTCTGCAAACAGAATCTTGATTTCAAGAGTCCTAATATAGTCTGCAAAACGGGAAAATTGTTTATCCTGTTCCGCTTGGCGGAGTTTCGGAGGATAAGGCATCTTGGCTTTGTATTCTTCAACCTTAGTTGCTGCAGGTTTATTCCCTACAGAGGTGGTTGGAGAAGCCTTTTTAGAGGGGTTACCATCAGCACTTGCAGGTGTCTGATCTCTCATTGGCATTTGAACGCCAGGCTTGGGGGTTGGATGGGCGTTTAACGCCAGATTCCCTCCCCTTTCTGGCGTTTGAACGCCAGAACTGGACATGGACTGGGCATTTAACGCCAGTTTTTTACCCTTTTCTGGCGTTTGAATGCTAGAGTTATTCCTTTCTGGGCTCTTACTGTCCTCAGAGGGATTTTGGGTAGCAGGTTGCTCGTCCTCTGTCAGCTGTTCTTTTCTTAGCTTTCTGCTGCTTTGAGTTAAGGTATTCAATATTTTTCCACTTCTTAATTGAACTGCTTGGCACTCTTCTGTTATCTGTTTTGATAATTGCTGTTTTGTCTGATTCAATTGTGATTCCATATCCTTGTTAGGATTTTTGGTTTCTTGTAGCATCTCCTTAAATTTTGCTAACTGCCTTGTTATAGAAGATAGTTGCTGATTGAGTTCAGCAACTTGTTCCTGAGGACTAAAGTCAGTTGATACTGCCTTAGCTTCTTCTTTCATGGAGGACTCACTACTTATGTACAGATGCTGATTTCTAGCAACTGTATCGATAAGCTTTTGATCCTCTTCAATTGTCTTTCTCAGGTGTATAGATCCATCAGCTGAGTAATCTAGAGATATTTGAGCTTTCTCTGTAAGCCCATAGTAAAAGATGTCTAACTGCACCCATTCTGAAAACATTTCAGAGGGGAATTTCCTTAGCATCCCTTTGTACCTCTCCCAGGCGTTATAAAGGGATTCATCATCCTCTTGTTTAAAGCCTTGGATGTCCAGCCTTAGCTGTGTCATCCTTTTTGGAGGGAAATATTGATTCAGGAATTTGTCTGATAACTATTTTCATGTTCTTATGCTTGCTGTGGGTTGGTTATTTAACCACCTCTTAGCTTAATCTTTTACAGCAAATGGAAACGGTAATAATCTGTAGACATCCTGATCCACTTCTTTATCACGTACTGTGTCAGCAATTTGTAAGAACTGTGCCAGAAATTCAGTAGGCTCTTCCTGTGGAAGACCGGAATATTGGCAATTTTGCTGCACCATGATAATAAGCTGAGGATTTAGCTCAAAACTGCTTGCTTTGATGGGAGGTGTTCCATTCAGCTTCAGCCGAGGTGTATGTCTTCAAGCGAGGCTGTCCGTCTCAGGGAGGAGCTATAGGTCGCCTCGAGGGTATGCTTGGAGTTATCCTCGGCTCTGATGAAACACGGCGGCGGGAGCACCTGCAAAAAGTACTCCGACGCTCAAGTTAGAAAAGTATTCGAGATGAGATGAATAAGTAAAAGTGAGAGTGTTTGTGACCTGGGACTTTTGAGTTTGCCTGGTTCCGTTTTATAGGCGAGCGGGGGTTCTGTTCTTTTGGGTTTGCTGCGATATTCTTGGTGGGGTTCGTCTGTTAGTAACGGGCCGAAGATAAGGTCTGACTTACATGTGACTTTGACTGAGCTATGGTTGGGGTTTGTTTAGGGCCGAGATATTTGGTCAGTTAGAGGAGAGGGTGATTGCCGATATTTGAGGGGTACACGTCATAGCCCCCAAGCTTGTCCGTAGACATCAGTTGACGGGCAAGGTTATTTGTTTTGTGTGTTCTCGGAATTTGTATTTTGTATTTTTGGGCTTTTTGCTCGAGCCAGAAAAATAGAAGCGTAACAGTTTTGGTGGGAAGTTTTTGTTTTCAAGAAAGTGTGGTGAATCGTGCTTTCATTAATTACCCCCTTTTTGGCGTTTTGGGTCTTCGAGGTTTTGGAACGGTTGTGTTTTCTCAGTTTGCCCACTAAGTTAGTGGGCTGTCTTAATTCCTGCTGCATTTTTTGACATTCTACTTTCTTCGAGATTCTTTCTTCTTGTTTGACTGACCATGACTTCCAAAGGTTAGTTCCTCTTTTCTAGTTTATCCCTTTCCATTTCTTCTTTCTGTAATGGCGAGAGAAAAAGAGAAAGAAAAGTTGAAAGCCGTCGAAGTTAGGGAGGATGATCCATATCACTGGGTGCATGACGACGTCAGGACCCGTTCTTCGTCTTATACTAGTGTCGACTCATTGCGGGATTTAGATGGGTTAAACTTTGTGAGGAGTGGTTCTGGTTTGTTGATTGATCTTCTTCCTTGTTCTGGTGAAGATAGGGTTTGTGAGAGGAGAGGTGACTAGCAGTACTCTTATATGTACACGCCGTGTCTGACTGAGTTGCGCGTTCGTTTTCCTTTCACTCCCTTCGAGTGTGACGTATTGACCCAGCTTAACTGTGCGTCGTCTTAGTTACATCCAAATTCCTGGGCATTTCTTCGTGCCTTTCAGTGTCTAATGGGGTTTCTATCCTTCCCGTGTTCTTTATCTTTATTTTTTTCTTTGTTTCAGTCGAAAGGGGTTCGTAAGGGGTTGTGGGTTTGTCTCAGCAGTTTCCTTGGTTGTTCTCTTTTCCTGCTTTACAAGTCTTCTTTTAAGAATTTCAAATCCTTATTTGTTAAGGTCCGTTCCGTGGAAACTGAGTATCATTTTTATCTGGACGATGAGCTTATTGAAAAGTTCCCCCTGTATTGGTGTTCTGAACTCAAATCCTTGAGGCTACTGAGCGGAGCGAGGAGGAGGATTATCTTTTAGACTATGTTGTTGAGTGTTTTGCTGACGGGGTGTGTTTGTCTATCCCTGAGCTTTTGAATTTGTATGATTCTGGTGATAGTAACGGTTTAAAGGCTTATATAGGTAAAGTTCTGTTTTTTATTAACTGTGTTTTGCGTGGTTGGGTTTTACTAATATGTTTGGTGTATTGGCAGATGGACGGGTCCCTCGTCTTGATCCTAATCGGTTCCAATCATTTTTGAAAAAGAAAAAGGAGAAAGATGTTGGAGGTTCTGAGATTCCAAAGGAGGATGCGGGGTAGGCTGCTCAGTCCATTGCTCAGCCGGAGTCATCATATAAGAAAAAAAGGGGTGAGACTGACAATTCGCTGGAAGTCATCTCTGAGGCTGATCAGGAGGTTATGGGTGGCGTTAAGCTTGCTTTCGATCGATAGAAAAAACTTCATAGTTTCATTCCGGGGACCAGCTCCCATTCATTTTGGAGCGACCAGTTTCCTTTTGCCGAGTTGTCTGATAAGGTGTCCCAATATCCAGGCGATATGCTTATGACACATCGGGTTGGCATGGAGGGACTTGGGAAATTTGTTCAGTTGATCTTCTTGTTTTACGTTCCTTCCTTTCTTGCTATTTTTGCTGTGTCGTTTCTTACTTTGCTGTTCATGTTATAGATTGTTGCAGCCCGTTTGATGTGTGCTGCCCGTACAGCCGAACTCATCGGTGCCGAGCAGCAGTTAGCTGTGGATAAGGTTGTTGAATTAGAGAAGTCGTACAAAGCTAGGGTTGCTGATCTGGAGAGCTCGTCCAAAGTAAAGGATGATGCTCTTGCCACTGCTACAGCCAAAATGAGGGAATCTGATGAGGAGGTAGTTCGTTTGAGGGACCAAGTTCGACTACTTCAATCCGAGATTATGGAAAGTGATATCTCAAAAGGAAAGCTGACTTCGCGAGTTCATGAGTTGGAAAAAGAGGGAATGGAGATGTTCTCTTCGGGATTTGATCGTGCTGTTAGCCAGATTGCCTTGTTATCTCCTGGATTTGATTGCGACCAACTTGATGTCACTAAGGTTGTGATTGGTGGTAAGCTCGTGGTTGATGGGACTGTGGAGGAGCATGACGAAAATGCGCCTCCATCTTGATGGTGTTGTTTCTGTTTTGAACATATTTACTTTCGTTATGGTGCAGACTTTTTACTTTTGTTCTGACCGGGTTGTGGTTAGACTTATTGTGATGTTAGTTGTTTTGTATTTTGGAACTCGTTACTTTGTGTTCTGACCTCGGTCAGTTTGGATAGTATTGCTTTTGTACTTGGATGGAGATTGTTGTTTCCGAGCTGGATAAAATAGATAATTGACTTGTTGAGATGAGATACGTAAACGTATAATCGATGTTTTGATTAGGTATGTACAAATAGCAAACGATTTTGTTTGATTTGGGCGTCCAGCCTCGTTAAAACCCTCCTTAGGTAAAACCCTTTTGGGAAAAAACCTCTAAGTGGGAAAAAGAGTGCCTTCATTCGCGAAGTGTAAAGTTCATGACCTATACAACTTTAGGGAAGAAATATTCCAATTTCCTGACATTGGATTTCCTTGTAGTGTTTGAAGCTGGTAGGCCCCCATTCTGAGTACTCTGGATACTCGGAATGGTCCCTCCCAGTTTTTGGCGAGTTTTCCATGTGAGAGGGGTTGTCTGGCTTCTTCTGTTCGTCTGAGGACTAAGTCGCCTTCCTCGAATATCCTCGGCACCACTTTTTTGTTGTGCCTTCTTTCTACCAGCTGTTTCTGGGCTCTTTGTTTGATGGCGGCGATTTCCCGGTCCTCTTCTACAAGATCAAGCTCGGCATTTCTTGCACTTATGTTGCGTTGTTCGTCATATAGGTCGGTTCTGAGTGTGGGGGTTCCGACCTCTATTGGGATCAAGGCTTCTGACCCATAGACCAGTTTGAAGGGTGTTTCGCCCGTCGTTGTTTGTATTGTGGTGTTATAACTCCACAACACCTCTGGTATTAGTTCTGCCCATTCACCTTTGGCACTGTCGAGCATTTTCTTTAGTGCCTGCAATATAACTCGGTTAGCGGCTTCGGCCTGCCCATTGGTTTGTGGGTGTTCGACCGAGCTAAAATAGTGCTGTATATGAAAATTTTTTAGAAATGAGCCGAGCTTATTGTCGGTAAATTGTCTACCGTTGTCCGATATTATCTCTTTTGGTATTCCAAATCGGCATATGATATTTTTCCATATAAAAGATCATACCTTTTCGGTAGTTATTTTCGCTAGTGGTTGGGCTTCTATCCATTTTGAAAAATAGTCTATTGAAACTAAAAGGAATTTTACCTGTCCCGGAGCTATTGGGAATGGCCCGAGAATGTCGAGCCCCCATCTGTAGAAAGGCCAGCTTACCTCCATGCTGTGTAATGCTTCAGCCGGTCTTGTGGAGATGGTTGTATGCTTTTAACATTTGTCACAAGTTTTGACTTTTGTTATGCAATCCCTTTTCATGGTTGGCCAGAAATACCCCGTTCGGATGATCTTTGCAGCCAGGGCCCGTCCTCCAATGTGGTTCCCGCAAACTCCTTCATGGACTTCATTCATTACTTCGTGCGCCTCGTCTTTGCTTAGGCATTTTAGTAATGGTTGTGAGAAACCGCGCCTGTATAACTCTCCAGCTATGTTTGTGTAGAGGCTCGCTTTTCGTGTGAAGTTTTGTGGGTTTCCCTTGTCTCTGGGCATGATACCTGCATTAATGTATTCAAGAAAAGGTGTTCTCCAGTCTCGGAGGTGGTTAATGTTTGTTATAGATAATAGTTCGATGCTTGGTTTTTGGAGGGTTAGTTGTGATAGTGCCGAAGTTTATGTGTCTGCCCTAGTGGCAGCAAGTTTGGATAATATATCTGCTCTAACGTTATTTTCTCTATGTACATGTAGAATAATGAATGAATTAAATTCTGAAATGAGATCCTTTGCTATGAGCCAGTATCGTTCTAGCAAGGGATCTTTTACCTGAAATTCTCCCCGGATTTGCTGTACTACTAAGAGGGAATCACAGTATGCTGTCAGGCTTTTTGCTTGGAGACTTATGGCCAGTTTGAGTCCCGCTATGAGGGCTTCATATTCGGCTTGATTGTTGCTTCCTGGGAAGTGGAACTGAAGGGATTGCTCGGCTACCACTTTATATTCTTCTTTGAGGATTATTCCTACTCCGCTTCCTCCTCGGCTGGATGCCCCGTCGACATGTAGTTCCCAGTGTTTATTATGCTCGTCCAGGGTTAATTCTGAGATAAAGTCTGCGAGGATCTGTGCTTTCAAGGCCGTCCTTGGTTGATATTGGATGTCGAATTCTGAGAGCTCGATAGACCATTTGGTCAGGCGTCGGGCCAATTTGGGCTTCGTCAGTATTTATCTTAATGGTTGGTTGGTCCTGACAATTATCGTGTGGCTCTGAAAATAGTGCCTGAGTCTTCTTGCCGTTATTACCAATGCTAAGGCTAACTGTTCTATCCTCGAATATCTTTGCTCTGTTGATTGCATGACTCGGCTGACGAAGTATACTGGTTGTTGTGTTTTTCCTGTCTCAATGACTAGGGCCGAGCTCATAGAACAGTTAGAGACAGATATAAATATAAACATAAAGTCTTACCGACTTCTGGTCGATGCAACACAGGTGGTGATGCCAAGATTGTCTTGAGTTCGGCGAACGCTTTTTCGCATTCTTCTGTCCACTAAAATTTTTTGTTTTTTTATATTGTTTGGAAGAAGTGGTGTGATCGGCTTGATGCTGCTGGCAGGAAGCGAGATAGTACTGCTACTTTTCCTGCTAGTTGCTGTACTTCTTTTATTGTTCTTGGGCTTGCCATCTTAAGTATTGCTTCACATTTTTCGGGGTTTGCTTCAATTCCCCTTGAGGTCAACATGAACCCCAGGAACTTGCCTCCCTGGACTCCAAATGCACATTTTTCTAGATTGAGCCTCATGTTGTATGCTCGGATCTGTTTAAATATTTCCTTGAGGTCGTCGCAATGTGACTTTTCTTGAGTAGTCTTGGCGACCATATTGTCCACATAGATTTCCATGTTCCGACCTATTTGGTGATGGAATACCTTGTCCATCAGTCGTGGGTAAGTTTCCCCTGCATTCTTTAGACCAAATGGCATTACTCTATAACAAAAATTCCCATGCTCAGTTATAAACGCTGTTTTGTTTTGGTCTTCTGGATGCATAAGGATCTGGTTATACCCAGAGTATGCATCCATGAAGCTCAAGCTTTGGAAACCCGATGCGTTATCTACAAGCTTGTCAATGTTTGGCAAAGGGTATGCATCCTTAGGACAAGCTTTGTTTAAATCCGTAAAGTCGACGCACATGCGCCATTTACCTGAGTTTTTTCTTACCATTACCACATTAGATAGGCATGTCGTGAATCGAATTTCCTTGACAAAGTTTACGCTGAGAAGCTTCCTGGTTTCTTCTAGGGCCGCCTTGGACTTCTCTGTACCGAGATTTCTCTTTTTCTGAGCTATAGGTCGGATCGCTTTATTAGTGGCGAGCTTGTGGCAGATGATGTTAGGGTCTATCCCTGGCATATCTGCTGGGGTCCAGGCAAAGAGATCGGCATTGGCTTGCAATGTTGTTATGAGTTCTGTTCTTTGCTGCCCCTGGAGTGCTTGGCCGATGTATGTGACTTGTTCTGGCTTCGTAGTCAGTTGGACTTTGATGAGCTCATCCGCGGGCTGAGGTTTTTCTTGGGTGTCTTCTCTAGGGTCGAGCTTTGCTAGGGACAGTATCTCGTTCGTGCTGTGAATTGCTTTGACTTCTTGATGGGATTCTTGTTTTGTAGACGACTTTTTCAGGCTTGCATTGTAGCACTACCGAGCTTGTTGACGATCTGAGCGGACTGTAGCTATCCTGCCGTCCTATGCCTGAAATTTAACACAGAGATGAAATTTGGATACTACTGCCCTAAACATGTTCAGAGTAGGCCTTCCGAGAATAATGTTGTAAGGGCTTGGGCAGTCAACTACTAAATATTGCATGTCAATGGTTCATGACAGTGAGCCTTCTCCTATCATTGTTTGTAACCATATGTATCCTTTGATCGGGACTCTTTCTCCGGAGAACCCTACCAGTTCTCCAGACGAGGGTTGCATGAGTTTTTCAGATAGTTTCATTTTTAGGAAAGTAGAATAAAAAATAACATCGGTACTACTACCTGGGTCCATAAGGACTTTTCTTACCAATAACTCGCCCGTTTGGATGGAAATTACCACCGGGTCGTCCAAGTTTGGCGTTGCCGAGCCTATGTCCTCCTGGCTGAAGGTTATGTTGAGGTCGGACACCCCTTTGTGGTTTTGTGGTTTTGTTCCTTCAATTGCTAACATTGCGCGGTAGCTTCGTTTTCGCGCTGAAGTCATGTTACCTCCTCCGGCGAATCCTCCAGATATACAGTTTATGATGCTTTTTGGTGGATTGTTGTTTGACCATTTGTTTTGCTCCTTGTGCTCTGAAATTTGACGGCGCTCTTCTCGGTCCTTGCCGTCCTCTTTGTGCTTTCTTCCTTCGATGTATTTGTCGAGTAGGCCTTGCCGAACCAGTCTTTCTAGCAGATCCTTAGCTATCACGCAGTCATCTGTTGTATGCCCGTACTTCTGGTGAAAAGCGCAATATTTGCTTTTGTCGACAAAACGCTGGTCTTGGTAGTTTCCTGCCCTTACCGGTGGTTTTATGATCTTAGCGTTGAGGATTTCTTTAATGATCTTTTCCCTCCTTGTGTTGAATTTGGTGTAGTTGTCAAATTTCGGGGTTAGTCAAAAAGGTTTTCTGGTGTCTTTGGCATTTGCCGATCTTATGGTTCTGTCATCCTCTCTTTTTGGCTGTTTTCTTTCCATTTTTTGGATTCGCGGAGTTCTTCTATCTCCATCTGTCCCGCCGCCCTTTCACGGAATTCATCCAGTGTCTTCGGCTTGGTAACCGCGATTGTCTCTCTGAACTTCCCGGGTCAGAGTCCAGCCTTTAATGCATGTAAGTGGACGGCGGGATCTAGATCGGGTATTTCCATTGTCGCTTCTGCAAATCTGGTCAGGTAATCTTTCAAGCTATCTTGGGGACCTTGGCGGATGGTGCCGAGGTAGTCCGATCCGTGTACATATATTCGTGCTGCAGCGAAGTAGTCTATGAAGGATTTTGCCAACTCCTCAAAAGAAGAGATTGATCCTGCAGGCAGTTTTGAAAACCAAAGTAGAGCTGCACCGTCGAGATAAGTAGGGAAAGCTCTGCAAAGAACAGGTTCGTTATTAGGGCCATTAAAGAACATCATAGATTGAAATTTCTTAATATGAGCCCGGGGGTCACCAATCCCCTTATAAGGCTCAAGTGAGGAGGGCAGTGTGAAGTGTTTTGGCATCTGGTAGTTGGTGATCTCCTCAGAGAACGGATTGTCCAGGGTCAGCTTCTCCTTTGGTGGGTCCACACTTAGTAGGTCTGCGTTGCCTTTTCCTTTGGGACCATTCTCTTCACGTTTGCTAGCACTGTTTTGAGTGGATAACTCAGCAAGTTTTTTGACTTCTGCTTGCAGCTTGACCATCTGGGCTATGAGTTCGGCTGGGGTGAGCTAGTGGGCTCCATTGTCGGCCATGTCCGAAGATTAAGAAACCCTGCGCAGAAAATAAAAGTTTGCAATAGAAGAACAGTGGGGTTAAATTAATTTTTCGGGCCCCACGGTAGGCGCCAAATGTTCCGTTCAGCTTCAACCGAGGTGTATGTCTTCAAGCGAGGCTGTCCGTCTCAGGGAGGAGCTATAGGTCGCCTCGAGGGTATGCTTGGAGTTATCCTCGGCTCTGATGAAACACGACGGCGGGAGCATCTGCAAAAAGCACTCTGATGCTCAAGTTAGAAAAGTATTCGAGATGAGATGAATAAGTAAAAGTGAGAGTGTTTGTGACCTGGGACTTTTGAGTTTGCCTCGTTCCATTTTATAGGCGAGCGGGGGTTCTGTTCTTTTGGGTTTGCTGTGATATTCTTGGTGGGGTTCGTCTGTTAGTAACGGGCCGAAGATAAGGTCTGACTTACATGTGACTTTGACTGAGCTATGGTTGGGGTTTGTTCAGGGCCGAGATATTTGGTCAGTTAGAGGAGAGGGTGATTGCCGATATTTGAGGGGTACACGTCAGGAGGTATACAGATACTACTCCCGTATGCAGCAGTAATGGGGTTAGCATATGACCCCAGAGTCCTTCTGGACTGTTCATTTCAACTTAAGTCCATGATGGAGAAAAGGGAATTGATTTGAATTGCAAATAAATTATATTTTTATTTTTATTTGATTTACTTAAAAACAACCGAATAAATAGAAAAAAAGAAAAAAAATAAAATAATTAGAAAATAAAATATAAGTTTCGAAAACTAAAATAATTAGTTAATTAAGAAAATTTGAAAAACTTTGGATATGATTTTTGAAAAAGATTTTGAATTTTGAAATTTTAAAACTAAAACAAGATAAAATAAAAAATTTTAAAATAGAAATCTGAATTTTTTTAAGTGAGATTTTTGAAAATTCAATTAGATAGAGAGAAAAGATATTTTTGAAATTAATGAGGAAAGAGAAAAACAATAAAATGACACCAAACTTTGAATTTTTAGATCAAAATAAAGAAAACAAACAGGAAAACTTTGAATATCAAGATGAACACTAAAAGCAACTTTTGAAAAATTTTTAAGAAAACTAAAACACAAAGGACACGAAACTTAAAAATTTTTATATTTTGAACACTAATAATTCGAAAAAATGAAAGAAAAATGAACTTATGCAATTGACACCAAACTTAAAATATAAAACTAAACTCAAACGGAAGACTCTAAACCAAAAAGAAAAATATTTCCTAATCTAAGCAACAAAATAAACCGTCAGTTATCCAAACTCGAACAATCCCTGGCAACGGCGCCAAAAACTTGGTGCACAAAATCACAATCACACTTTTGCAATTCCGCAGAACTAACCAGCAAGTGCACTGGGTCGTCCAATTAATACCTTATGTGAGTAAGGGTCGATCCCACGGAGATTGTCGGCTTGAAGCAAGCTATGGTTATCTTGTAACACTTAGTTAGGATATCAATAATAATTCTCAGTTTTAATTGGAATGAGTAAAAGAACATGGATTAAATGATACTTGTTTTGCAGTAATGGAGAACAGGTTGAGGTTTTGGAGATGCTCTGTCTTCTGAATCTCTGCTTTTCTACTGTCTTCTTCTTCACGCACGCAAGGCTCCTTCCATGGCAAGCTGTATGTTGGTGGATCACCGTTGTCAATGGCTACCATCTGTCCTCTCAGTGAAAATGGTCCAGCTACGGGTTTCGTAGGGCTAATCATCTATCGGTTCTCACTAGTGTTGGAATAAGATCCATTGATCGTTTTGTACACTGTCACTGCGCCCAACAATTGTGAGTTTGAAGCTCGTCACAGTCATCCCTTCTCGGATCCTACTCGAAATACCACAGACAAGGTTTAGACTTTTTGGATCTCAAGAATGCTGCCAATTGATTCTGGCTTACACCACGAAGACTCTGATCTCACAGATTTGAAGGCTCTATTGTCTGGAGAGGCAATCAAACTCATGAACCAGGAACCAAAGAGATACACACTCAATCTAAGGTAGAATGGAAGTGGTTGTCAGGCACGCGTTCATAGGTTGAGAATGGTGATGAGTGTCACGGATCATCACATTCATCATAGTGAAGTGCGAGTGAATATCTTAGAATAGAAACAAGCGTGATTGAATGGAAAACAGTAGTAATTGCATTAATCCATTGAGACACAGCAGAGCTCCTCACCCCTATCCATGGAGTTTAGAGACTCATGCCGTAGAAGATACAAAATTCAGATGTAGAATGTCATGAGGTACAAAATAAATCTCTAAAAGTCGTTTTTATAATAAACCAGTGACCTAGGTTTACAGAAAATGAGTAAGCTAAGATAGATAGTGCAGAAATCCACTTCCAGGGCCCACTTGGTGTGTGTTTTGGGCTGAGTATTAAAGCTTTCACATGTATAGGCCATTCCTGGCATTGAACTCCAGCTTTTGTGCCAGTTTGAGCATTTAACTCCAAGTTTTATGCCAGTTCTTGCGTTTAACACCAGAAAAGAGTAGAAAGTTGGCGTTTAGATGCCAGTTTCCGTTATCAAAACTTGGGCAAAGTATGGACTATTATATATTTTTGGAAAGCCCAAGATGTCTACTTTCTAACACAATTGAGAGTGCGTCAATTAGGCTTCTATAGCTCGAGAAAATCTATTTCGAGTGCAGAAGGGTCAGAATCCAATAGCATCTGCAGTCCTTTTTCAGCCTCTGAATCAGATTTTTGCTCAGGTCCCTCAATTTCAGCCGGAAAATACCTGAAATCCCAGAAAAATACACAAACTCATAGTGAAGTCAAGAAATGTGAATTTTGCATAAAAACTAATAAAAATATACTAAAAACTAACTAAAACATACTAAAAACTATGTAAAAACAATGCCAAAAAGGGTATAAAATATCCACTCATCACGTACGCGCAACAAAGTATATTTTACAAGTCACGCGTACGCGTGGGGCACGCGTACGTGTCACTAGAGTCTCATGTATTACGTGAAATTTACCACGTATAACGCTAAGGCAATATCATGAGGCAAATTGGAAAAAATTAGCTCACGTACAACGTAGCTTACTTAGCGTTGTAATTGAGCCCAAAAAATACACTCCAAGGCTGATTTTCTACTTCACGTACAAGTTAATATAAGCCACACACTACGCGGGCTTTACTGCTTCTTCCAGAATCACAGCCAAGACATTCTGCTCTTCAACTTCTCAGCCCTTTGAGGGATCATTCACAAGCTCATTAATGCTGACCGTTATAAAAGATCACAAGCAATTAAGAAAGATATCTTTTCGGTGGAGAATAACTAGGAAATGGATTTGATGATGTTTTAGTTTTAATTTTATTTTAATTTGATTTTGAATTTTAAGTTAGGATTAGTATTTAAAGTAGAGGGAGACTCTCCAAAAGGGACCAACTTCGTCACTTTGTAATTTTAATTTCTCAAGAGTTTCAAGAACAAGCATGAGTTTCTAATTCCCCTAAGTTAAGGTTAGGAGCTCTATTAGTCTATGGATTAATGTAATAATTTTTCTAATTCTAATTTATGCAATTGATTCTTCTTTAAGAAATGGTTTTCGTTCTTCATCTCAAAGGATTTGAATGTGTTGGAAAACAATTCTTCTTTAACTTGAATTTTCTTACTCTCTTGGAAAATTGATTAATTGAATTAAGCTTGAAAATCGATTCTCATAATTTGTAAGTTTTAAAACTGGATAGATAAGTGACATAGAATCAACTAGAATAAACTCTTATGAATTGTGTGGTTTTATAAATCATAAACGTTCTTTAACTCTTTTCTTAAGTAATTGACTAAGAGATTAGCGATTAATTAGGTTAAAGAGAAATTAAATCACCAAGGGATTTGGGTTTAATTACTAATGATTTTCCATAAAAGAATTGTTACATGATTAGAATAGAAAGTGAAAAGTGTTGATTCAGACGACTAACATCTCTGAAACCTTAGTTTTCTCAATTATATAATTTTCTTAACTCACTGTCTTCTTAGTTTCTGTTTTGTTACTTGCTGTTTATGTTTCAAAGTCTCCAAAATCCTAATTTTCTAGTCTGACTAGATTAATTAGTTGATTTTCCTTGCTTAATTCATTAATCCTCGTGGGATCGATCCTCGTTCACCTGAGGTTATTACATGATACGACCCGGTGCACTTATCCGTGTTTTGTGGATTGTGAAATCCATCATCAATGCCATATATCATTTTTTCTCAAATCACTTTACTTTAAAACCAAAATCATTTCTCTTGTATAACGCTCATTTCCAGTCAATCAAATTTTTCCAAACCAACCTTAAAACCAATTCGAGCTTAAACCTCTTTCGAAAGACTCAAAAATCATTCATTCTTAAAACAGTCACTTAACTACTTTAAATCAGGAGTTATGAATTAACTACCACAGCAAATCTCAATATTTTGATGGAAAATCTACCAAATTTTAATTTTTTAAATTCATTAAAGATCCTTAAAAATCTTTGTTTTCCTAAATTGAATCAACCAAATAAAGTTTCTAAATCAAATCAAAACCAAAACCAATCTCAGTTTCATTCTTAAAACCAGTCCTTTAACTTTTTCCAAAACATCGCTGATGCCAGGACATCTTGGCTAGTTTTACAAGCCATGTTTAGTATGTTTTAGGTTAGTTTCATGCATTTTCTTACGCAAAAAGCAAGTATTTAGATGAGTTATATATGCATGTCTTGATTTAATCAAACATTGTGAATTACAAACATTTTCATGAGATTTATGCAAATAACAAATTGATGCAATGAATGATGCATTATTGACGTTAAGATTTTTGCCAGTAAAGAATGTCATAAAAACAGTTGCGTTGTAGATATAGTCTCTAAACCGACAAAAATTCCTTCGTACAAACGTTTTGGGTGTCACAAGTAACAAACCCCTTTAAAAATTGTTAACCGAGTATTCAAACCTCGGGTCGTCTTCTCAAGGAACTACGAGGAGGTATGTTCTTATTATTGGCTATAAAGGTTGTAATCGGGGTTTAGAAGATGAGAAGCAAGTAATTTAAATGACAAGTAAAGTAAATGACAACTAAAATAAATAAATACTGTAAAGCGGACTTTTGGCAAGGTAAGAGAAGTTGGAGGTCCAACGTAGTTATCTCTCTCAACTATAATGAAAGTTGAATCTAAACTCCACTTGGTCAACCTTTACTAGGGCAAAGGAAAGTCAAGGGACTAATTAAATTGACCTTTGAATCCTATTTATTTCCTAAGAAAAGGTTGGGATTACTTAAGTTCAGCTCAATTAGCAAGATAACGATTATCAATTATGTTGAGTTTAATAACTGTTGAGTTACTGAATTCTTAACCAGGACCAAAAGGGGAAAAAGTAAAATTGCTGGAATAATAAAAATGTCCTTAGATGGGAAGCAATGGTAACTTAAATCAAAGAGAACAATCATAAACTGAAAATACCTCAATTATCATTAATTCAAATAACAGTCTGTAACATGGAAGAATTCATAGATTCAATTATAAAGGTAAATAGCCAACTCAGATACTGAAATAAATAAATAAAGTAAAAGGGAAGTTTAAAGCAAAGAAATATAAAACCTGGATTGAGAGTCACTCTTAAAGCGAGAAGAAATCCTAAATCCTAAGAGAGAGAGGAGAAGATCTCCCTCTCAACTAAATCTAAATCATTGAAAAATAAAATATGCGAGCTCTCTTTTGAATGGGTGCATTCCCACACTTTATAACCTCTGGTCTATGCTGTCTGTACTTGGATCTGGGCCAAAAAGGGCTTCAGAAATCGCTGGGGGCGTATTCTGTAAAAATTCTGATACGTGGCCTCTGTCACGCGTCCGCGTGGGTCACGCGGTCACGTCATTCAGAGCTTTTCCTTGCCACGCGGTCGCGTCAGTCACGCGTCCGCGTCGTATGCGTTCTGCTTATGTTGCACGGTCGCGTCAGTCATGCGGCCGCATCGCTGCGTCTTCGCTTCTGGCATGCGATCGCGTCGTCCATGCGATCGCGTGAATACCAGTTTCCTTCAAAGCTCCGTTTTGCTTTCTCCTTCCATTTTCGTATGTTTCCTTTTCCATCCTTTAAGTCATTCTGCCTTAGAAAATCTGAAACTACTCAACACACTAATCACGACATCGAATGGAAATAAAGGTAATTAAAATAATTAATTTTTAAAGCTTAGAAAAACATGTTTTTCACAATATGACATAATAAGAAAGGGAAAGTAAAACCATGCAGTTAATATGAATAAGTAGGTAGAGGATTGAATAAATCACTCAAATTAAGCACAAAAGAACTCATGAAATATGGGTTTATCAACCTCCACACACTTAAACACTAGCATGTCCTCATGCTAAACCCAAGGTAAATAATTAAGGTTAAAGTGATGGAATGTCATGCAATGCAACCTAATTTAAATGCAACTACCTAAATGAATGATGCATCATGCAACTCTAAATTATTCACTCATATATAAAGCTTACATGTAGTCAAGTTAGTTTATATTCTCAAGGAGTCATGTATATGTATAACCAACCCTTAAATAATGAAGCATTTCAGCAAATGAGATGGGAAAGAAAACATTGTACAAACTTGCAAAACAATTAGCAAATTAAGTACAGATATATGTTTATGAGTTATTGAACCCTCACTGAATTTTGTGTTTACCCTCTAGTCACTCAGTGTTTACTGGGTTTATTCACTCTACTTTTCTTTTTATTCTTACTTTCTATAGCTTTGTTTTTCATCTAACCAATCAAAAATTATAAAATATAGTCATACCAAAAAGTCATGAGGTCTTTAATTGAGGTTGTAATGGGGTCAAGGTAAAGGTAAGGATTTATGTATAGGGTCAAGTGAGCTAATAAGTGAATCCTTAATTAGACTAAGATCTCACCTTAACATACATATTTATTAAAACAAAATCTCTTTACCTATTTTCCCATATTATCCCACTTATTATTACATGCTCATGTTTCAAATTTTATTTTTATCCCATGTGTATTGTTGCATTGGGGGGGTTCTTTTGTATCCCCTTTTATTAAATGCTGAAAAATAACTCTCTTTTTTTTTTCAAGGCACATGGCAATTAAATCACTTTGATTTTCTCATGAGCATGCTTCCCAAATTTATTTTATTTCTTTTAACTTCTCTACCCTTTTGTTTCTATCATCCATGTTCCCAATAGGTTTCCCATGTTCTAATCTATTCATAATTTTCTATCTTAAGCTAACCAAGGATTCAACTTGGGATTTTATTTTGTTTTTTCTGCTTAAGGCTAGTAGTGTGGCTAAATAGAATAAAAGGGATTTTAAAGGCTTAAGGGGGCTGACAAGGGTGATGTGAAAGGTAGGTTATTCTGGGGTAAGTGAGCTAAAATCAAATGATGGCCTCAATCATTCTTTTGGTATGTATCTATTCTATATTCTATAATTGGACATATAGATTAAAGCAAAGTAAAGAACATCAGAATAAAAAGAAGCGAAACACACAGGAATGAACTTATGGTTTGAATGCAACTATACAATTAAGCTGAAGACTCACAGGCTGTGTGTTCTCTAACTCAAGCATCATATATCATTCATATATGTTATGCAGGTTTAGTTAAAAATTCCCATTATTCTCATAAAAAAATTATTTAGGGTAGCTTTTAAAGTTTTAATGTTCCTCCTTGATGAAATGTTGTCAGCTTAACTACATCATGTAATGCTATATACAAGGTTTATGGATTTAAATATGATATGTTCAATTTCCTAGCTTACTTCCTTTTTATATTTTTCAATTTAAACTATACTATCTTATGCTAAAAAGGGTAAACTATACTAATTAATCCACTAATAAATCAGAATTGTAAACTAAACTAAATAACTAAAAATATGAACTAAAGATGCAATATGCAAAAATAGAGTAAAAATACATAAAAGCAATGTATAAGTACTCAGAAAATAACAGTAAAAAGAAAAATACAGAAAAATATTCAAAATAAAAGAAAAAGTATGTAGTGGTTCACCAAAATAAACGCCAGAGATGGCGACCTCCCCACACTTAAAATGAAGCATCGTCCCTGATGCTTAATCAAGCCGGGTGTGAAGGGGTGTCATCACTGGTAGGGATGGCAGCTGGAGGCTCTGCGGGGGTAGTGGGCTGAGGGTCTGGCTGCTGTAGAGGTGGGGCTGACTGGATCAGGATCTCCGGATCCGCAGCCTCTATCTGGGGCATAACCTCCTGATGCGGGGCAGCCTGCTCTGTGACTGCCTGCTGATGGGTCTCCTCCTGGAAATGAGTCGCCTCCTCGTGCCCATCCTCCTCCTCCTCTGATGGCTCAGATGGTGTGTTGGGCTCAGAGGGGATGTCGCCGGATCGTATCATCAGCTTCAGGTGCTCATAGCGTCGCTTGTTGCGACGCTCCAATCTCTCATACCGGCGCCGGTTACGGTGCTCCATCTGATCAAGCTGTCGGAATAGGCGGTGCACGAGGCGGTATACGGGCTCAGAGGCAGGTGAAGGTGCAGTGGTAGCAGCAGGAGCAGCAGTGGCAGCTGTGGATGAAGAGGGTCCAGCAGACGGTGGGGCTGGCTCATCGGTAGCAGTGAAGGGTGGTGGTCTGTAGCCCAAAGCTAAGAAGTTCCTGCTGTGAGGAATGATCTTCCTGCAATCCACCGCTGGTGGTCTCTCATCGGCATCCTCCCATGGCA
This sequence comes from Arachis ipaensis, assembly GCF_059453495.1. Lineage (NCBI taxonomy): Eukaryota > Viridiplantae > Streptophyta > Magnoliopsida > Fabales > Fabaceae > Arachis > Arachis ipaensis. Next base: position 70,635,822 of record NC_142438.1, read on the forward strand.
CGTCAGCTCGACGGCCTAGCTGTGTAACCAGATATGGAAAAGGGAGGGTGCCTCGGACGTGGACACTGGCCATAAAATGCCGGATAAAACGTGGCAGATAAAGGTCCTTCCCCTCCATCACACACCAAAGGAAGGTGATCATAGCAGCCGGGATCTCCGTCTCGTGAGTACTCGGCATCACAAAATTACTTAAGATTTGATGCCATAACCGAGCCTCATCATTTAAGTGCGCTCTCTTGATCCCTTGAGGCATGGTGGTGTCCTGACCCATCTCCCAAGGAACTGTCGGGTCGAGAGCTATCCGTGCCTTCACGACAACCCAATCAAACTGCATCTGACGCATGTCCTCCTCAGCCTTTGAATAACCATCAGGCTGATCAGACTTGGCTGGGAGCTGGAGAATGTCCTCTAAGGCCTCCTTAGTGACCAGAATTTGTTTTCCTCTCAGGTACACTGCATCTAAGGTGGTGAGGTAGTAGTTACAGTAGAATTCCCGGACCCAAGATGCGTTGACCTCTGTCAGTGTTCTCTCCAGAAAGAACCAGCCCCTTTGCTTGATTTGCTCAGTGGTGTACTGCTGGAGTGCTTTTGGAATCTTCAGAGTTTACTCCAGGTATAGATTTCTGGAGTTTGCAAAAGCCGGGTACTTCAGCTCACAGTACTGGTTTGCAAATTTTATAGGATCATTTGCAGGGAGCAGCTGGTCAGCTTTTTCCTGCTGTGTGAAGTTCTTCTCCCGCCATGAGGAATCGTGCATGAGGGCAATGATGGACTGGGAGGAATCTCCTCGCTTGCGCTTGCCAGTAGCCTTGCCTTTTCCTTTTCTTTGTGAGGCAGACATCCTAAAAAACAGAAAACCAGGATATAGATAAAAATAGTAAAGCAAATAGGCAATTAAATAAAGGAAACTCAAAGTGGCAAAGGAGAAATAAAATAAGGAAAATGAGTATATGAAATGTGATTGAAATTATGTTAAATGGAAAAATAATCAATATGCCATGGTTAGAAAGTTAGAGGAAAGTGAAAATAAACAGAAAAGAGATCAAAATGGTTAGTATGGTTAGAATTTGAAGAAGAAATTAGTAAATTAAAATTAGTGAGTTAGTAAAGTGCGGGTTAAAGTAAGTGGCATAGAAAAAAATTCCATATAACAAGGATTCACAGGTAAGAATAGAAGTACTCATAATCGAACAAGGAAAACAGGGTGATGCTGATTCGAATAGAAATAAAGAAAGCAAAAATTGGAATCAGTGAATCACAAATGCAGTTTATGAACCAGGAAACCAAAGAAGATAAGAAAGTTTGCCATAGTATTCATGAAACGGTTTGGGTAAAGCAGAGTAAAATAAAGTTCAGAAATGCCAAACCAAAACATGAATGAAAACAATTTACAAAAAATTTGGGCAGCATTCCGGCTAAAATTGGATTGTCCCGGAAAATAAACAGCAATCATAGCAGTGCATATGAATTAAAAACTTGCTGTAGTTACCCATAATTAATAGAAACAGGAAAATTTTGAGTAACAAGCAGCAAATGCAAGAAATCACAGCATATGAACGAGGTCACAGGAATAGCAGAATTGCAGTTATGATAAAACAGAAGCAGGAACAGTGCAAGTAAACAGACCTAGATCCACTAACCACAGCCTAAGCTACCTAAAAATCCACTACAGCATGCATATCTATCTATCCTAAGTATGAACAGAAACGGAAAAAAATATAGAAAAATGACGAACGGATAAAAGGGAGTGCGTGTTGCGAAACCTGGAAAGCGAAAGAAGCAGAACGGTTGGGTGATGGCGGCGGTGGTGTCTGGCGCAGTGGCGGGGCACGGCGGCGCGGTGGCGGTTGAGGGGGAATGGGGATAGGGTCTTAGGGTTAGTGATAGAGGAAGGGAGGGGGGTTGCGGGTGGGTGGCGGAGGGGGGGCGCGGCTGGATGGCCGGCGGTGGTGGGTGGTGTTTCTGGGTGGTGGTGGAGAGGGGAGGAGAGAGGAAGAAAGAAGAAGAAAAAGGGGGAGGGGGTGGTACAGCGGCGGTGTCTGGACGGCGGCGGCGTCTGGGTGGTGCTGGGTGGTGGCTGGAGGAAGAAGAAGCAGAGAGGGAGAAGAGGGTTGGGGGTGGGGGGCTGCACGACTGATAGGGTTCGCGTGGCTGGGGGGGTTATATTTTCGAATCCATGCGGCCGCGTGGGGCACGCGGTCGCGTCGTTGGGGTGAAAATGGGAGTGACGCGATCGCGTGGGCGCGCGATCGCATGAGAGGGGGGAAAGAGGGGTGACATGATCGCGTGGGTCGCACGATCGCATCGCTGGAATTCGTGCTAAACGCACGACTCCAGCGCCGTTTTAGCGCAACTCTCTGTCTCCTTTTGGGGTGATGTGCAATCCATGCGACGCGATCGCGTCGCTCACGCGGTCGCGTGGGATTGGTATTGTGCAAGTGACGCGATCGCATGGGGCATGCGATCGCGTGGGCCAATTTGTTCGAAACGCACAAGGGCCGCACGATTCCAGCCTAACTTTCTGTTTGTTGGATCCTTACGCCGATATATATATATCACGCGGCCGCGTGGGTCATGCGGTCGCGTGGGTGGGTTGTCTCCCACCTAGCACTTTTAGTTAAAGTCCTTAAGTTGGACATTGGAGGAGTATCCTGTTATGGCGGCTTATGTTTAAATTCGTCTAAAAATCTCCACCAGTGCTTGAAATGCCAATAGCCTCCAGGGTCCCAAACCAAGCATGCAAAGCTTCTGAGCAGCTCCAAACAAATTTTCAGGCTCCCGGGACGACGAATGTCAGGATAGAGTCCAGGATTCCAAGCCTTGCTTTTAAATCCGCCTCCGTCTTGATCTACATGTTTCCATTCGGGCGGTTTAAAAAGTAGAATCTCACCTTGGTGACCAAACGTTTTCCATGATCCATGCAATTGAGCATGATACCAATCCGTGTACTTCGAGGTGAAGCGTGGAACCTTATTAAACCTTGTGCACCAGCTCTGAGTACGAGCCATTTCCCTCTTACTCTTAAAGCCGCAGAGAGCTCTAAACTGGCCATCTGTTTCAAGTAAACCATATTCAAGTGAATAAGTAAAGTTATAAGTTAAGGATTGTACCCACTTGAAGCTTGTATTAGGTGGTAATGGCCTTGGGATAGGTGTTTTTGGTGGTTTTGCAAGTTCCATTTCTTTGTGCTCTTCTGTGAATTCCTCCACTCTCTCAATTATAATGAAAGTTGAATCTAAACTCCACTTGGTCAACCTTTACTAGGGCAAAGGAAAGTCAAGGGACTAATTAAATTGACCTTTGAATCCTATTCATTTCCTAAGAAAAGGTTGGGATTACTTAAGTTCAGCTCAATAAGCAAGATAACGATTATCAATTATGTTGAGTTTAATAACTGTTGAGTTACTGAATTCTTAACCAGGACCAAAAGGGGAAAAAGTAAAATTGCTGGAATAATAAAAATGTACTTAGATGGGAAGCAATGGTAACTTAAATCAAAGAGAACAATCATAAACTGAAAATACCTCAATTATCATTAATTCAAATAACAGTCTGTAACATGGAAGAATTCATAGATTCAATTATAAAGCTTCTTCAATTGTATCTGTGTCCTGGTCAAAGTCTTCTGTGTCTTCCTCATCACTTGAGTCATAGATTGGAGGTTGAGAGAAATCTACCTCTGCATCATCTTCATATTCACTTGGGGAAGATTCTTCGATCTCAGAGAATTCACTTGCAGATGCAAGTTCATCACTAAGAGAGCTAGACTTGTGACTATCACTATCGAGGGAATTTGTTTCTTGGATTATTCCGTCTGGTTCTTCATAAACGACTTGCCTTGGAGAAATATCCTCCTTAGCATCAACTGTAGTCTCCTTGACGGCGTGTTCCTCAATTCTGGATTCCAATGGAGGTTCAGCATCTCCTAGATCTTCAACCAACTCTTCTTCTTGAGCGATGACAGCTTCTTCTACTTGTTCTAGTACGAATTCATTCTCTATCTTGTCCACTGGAGTTTCTGGTATCTCCTTCATGCTACGCTCTTCGTTAGACTGTTCACATGGGGCTGTGGCTGATCTTTATGTATTTAAGCGCCTAGAAACCCATTGAATTATCGCTTGCTCCAGTTGTTGAATGGTTGTTTGAAATTTATTTACTGTTTCCGTTAGGCGAACCTCTGCTTCTCGGGTTGCTGGACTTGGACATGAGACAAAGGAAAGTGGTGGTGATTGGGAGCAATTGGATTGGCACTGGGGTAAGGAAGGATCATATGGTGGCGAATGGTGAAGAGAAGCTTGTGAGTGTGGTGGTTCGAGGTTATATTGAAAGGATGGTTTACATGCACGGGGTGGGGCTTGTTGGTAGTTACAAAGTTGTCCACCATATCTTTCAGCTGGGTATGCATTGTAGAATGGTCTTTGTCCAGGATATCTCGGAGGGTGTTGCTGCCAAAAGGGTTGATTAGATCCTCTTGGTTCCATCCATCCTTGATTGGTCTGACCTTGATGTGCGTTCCTGCTGTAACTTCTATTTCCTTTAACAATATTAGAACCAAACTCAAAGCGAGAGGGGTGAGAGTTCATGGTAGCAAATAAAGATAAACAGGAAAAAAAAACAAAAATAAATAAACAAGCAAAAGAAAAATATTTACAATAACCAATAATAAGGCACATGTTAGCAGTTCCCCGGCAACGGCGCCATTTTGACGTTAAGATTTTTGCCAGTAAAGAATGTTATAAAAACAGTCGCGTTGTAGATATAGATAGTCTCTAAACCGACAAAAATCCCTTCGTACAAATGTTTTGGGTGTCACAAGTAACAAACCCCTTTAAAAATTGTTAACCAAGTATTCAAACCTCATGTCGTCTTCTCAAGGAACTGCGAGGAGGTATGTTCTTATTATTGGCTATAAAGGTTGTAATCGGGGTTTAGAAGATGAGAAGCAAGTAATTTAAATGACAAGTAAAGTAAATGGCAACTAAAATAAATAAATACTGTAAAGCAGACTTTTGGCAATGTAAGAGAAGTTGGAGGTCCAACGTAGTTATCTCTCTCAACTATAATGAAAGTTGAATCTAAACTCCACTTGGTCAACCTTTACTAGGGCAAAGGAAAGTCAAGGGACTAATTAAATTGACCTTTGAATCCTATTTATTTCCTAAGAAAAGGTTGGGATTACTTAAGTTCAGCTCAATTAGCAAGATAACGATTATCAATTATGTTGAGTTTAATAACTGTTGAGTTACTGAATTCTTAACCAGGACCAAAAGGGGAAAAAGTAAAATTGCTGGAATAATTAAAATGTCCTTAGATGGGAAGCAATAGTAACTTAAATCAAAGAGAACAATCATAAACTGAAAATACCTCAATTATTATTAATTCAAATAACAGTCTGTAACATGGAAGAATTCATAGATTCAATTATAAAGGTAAATAGCCAACTCAGATACTGAAATAAATAAATAAAGTAAAAGGGAAGTTTAAAGCAAAGAAATATAAAACCTGGATTGAGAGTCACTCTTAAAGCGAGAAAAAATCCTAAATCCTAAGAGAGAGAGGAGAAGATCTCCCTCTCAACTAAATCTAAATCATTGAAAAATAAAATATGCGAGCTCTCTTTTGAATGGATGCATTCCCACACTTTATAACCTCTGGTATATGCTGTCTGTACTTGGATCTGGGCCAAAAAGGGCTTCAGAAATTGCTGGGGGCGTATTCTGTAAATTCTGATACGTGGCCTCTGTCACGCGTCCGCGTGGGTCATGCGGTCGCGTCATTCGGAGCTTTTCCATGCCACGCGGTCGCGTCAGTCACGCGTCCGTGTCGTATGCGTTCTGCTTATGTCACGCGGTCGTGTCAGTCATGCGGTCGGGTCGCTGCATCTTCGCTTCTGGCACGCGATCGCGTCGTCCATGCGATCGTGTGAATACCAGTTTCCTTCAAAGCTCCGTTTTGCTTTCTCCTTCCATTTTTGTATGTTTTCTTTTCCATCCTTTAAGTCATTCTGCCTTAGAAAATCTGAAACTACTCAACACACTAATCACGGCATCGAATGGAAATAAAGGTAATTAAAATAATTAATTTTTAAAGCTTAGAAAAACATGTTTTTCACAATATGACATAATAAGGAAGGGAAAGTAAAACCATGCAGTTAATATGAATAAGTAGGTGGAGGATTGAATAAATCACTCAAATTAAGCACAAAAGAACTCATGAAATATGGGTTTATCAATTATCTTGTGATTAGAGCAAGGATTTGATGCAATTGTTTAATTGATTTCAGGCAAAGAAGAAGCAGAGATAAAGTGGCGTTAGTGGCCAAGTTAGGCACATTAACGCCAGTAACAATGTGGCTAAGGGAAGGCTTGGTGGTGTTAATGGCAATGTTGGTTCCATTAACGACAGCATCAACGTTGGGAAGCAAGGGCAAAGTGGCGTTAATGGTGGCGTTATCCACCCACTAATGCCAGCAATAGTTCAAATGCAAGGGAGGAGTGGCGTTAGTGGCAATGTTAGTGCCACTAACGCCAGTGCTAACGTGGAAAAGGCAAGCTTGTGGCGTTAGTGGTGGCGTTAGTGCCACTAACGCCAGCGACAAAGGCTATAAGGAAAGATTTGGTGGCGTTAGTGGCCACGTTAATGCCACTAACGCCAGGAGCAACTTTGGCTGATGCAAGGTGTGGCGTTAGTGGCCACGCTAGTGCCACTAACACCAGGAGTAATCTAGATTAAAGAGCTTTGCAACGTTAGTGACCATGTTGGTGTCATTAACGTCATCGAACCATGCAACTAAACATGACGTTACTCACAATAACGCCCACACTAACGGCCACACCAACATGACTACTTCCTCAACTAAACGCTTTTAGAAAGCTGAGAAAAGCCCAAAGAGTTTGTTAACTGCTTCAACTAAGGCCAAGGGCCCACATCTAGATACTTGAAGACTCACCTGAGGATCAGACAAGTAGTATATATAGGAGTAGTTTTGAACTAGAAAAGGGATTGGAAATTCGAGAATTCGGAATTGTAAACACTCATTTACACTACTCTATAGTTAGTTTACTTTGAATGTAATTTACATTTCTATTTTCATTTCCCAAAGCTATGATCAACTAAACCCCACTTCATTGGGGGAGGGAGCTCTATTGTAATTCAATGGATCAATAATAGTTCTTATTGTTCTTCTTCTATTCATTCTCTTTGATTTGCTTGAAAGCTTTCAGACTTCATCCAATTGTGCAATTGTCTCGGAAGAGAAATTGTTCATACTTGGATCCCCTCTGAACCTTAGAAGAGGAATGAGGGAATCATGCTAGAAATGCTTTCTCATGTTGGACTAGATTGAGGGTTGGATGGATATAGTGACATATAATCCTCCCGATGCTTTGATCTAGAAAAGCATGTGGTATAATCAGTGATCGTACTTCATCTCTTCCCATGAGTAATTAGGTCAAGGAATTGGGCAATTGTTCAAGCTTAGAGAGATTGAATTGCCAAGGAATTGGGATTCAATCACCTAGATTGCCAAGAGATCAATGAGTTCCATAGATTGAGGAAGAGATGAGAATGAACTTGATCTGGAGAATGCAAAATCTCCCGAACCTAATGAGCTTCCCCTTTCTTATCTTCCCATTCTCTATATTCTGTTTACTTCGATGTTCATCACCCTCATTCCCATTTAACTTCTTGCCATTTACTTTCTGCACTTTACATTTAGCAATTTACATTCCAGCAGTTTAATTCAGCTATTTACCTTTTCGTCATTTACATTTCGTGCTATTTACGTTTCCCGCCATTTAAATTTCTGCAATCTCAACTCAATTATGTTCAGTTCAACTAGACCATCCCTCTTATCAAAGTTGATCAACCAATCAATCCCTGTGGGATTCGACCTCACTCTATTGTGAGTTTTTACTTGACAACAAATTCGGTATACTTGCTAAAGGAAATTTGTAGAGATACAAAATTCCACGATCAAGTTTAGGCGCCGTTGCCGGGGATTGATTTGCATTGACAATGATTAAATAAAGGGATAACTAGATTGAGCATTTTGATTTTCTTTTCTTAATTGGTTTACTTTCAGTTAGTCACTTTAATTTCCAGCAATTTCACTCACTTTTTATTGTTTATTTACATTCTTGTGCAAACTAATCCAATAACTGTTTGACAGTTTGCATCAATCACTCTAACCACACTCTTTTCACAAGGGTGGATTCTGATAAACCCCAATTTTGTGGTTTATATTGTGTAGAATTTGGGGGGTTTTGTCAATATTTTCCGCACTTATTCACAAGAAATGCATGGTTTTGTGTTCTCTTCCTAATATTGCTTCATGATGAAAAACATGCTTCTTTTTCCATAAAATTGCTATATTTTGATCCTCTTCTATTACCATTCGATGCTGTGACGTGTTTATTGAGTGATTTCAGAACTTATAGGGTAAGAATGGCCAAGAAGAGAGAAAGAAAGCATGCACAAGAGGAAGGAACATGAAGATTTGGATTTTGGGAACTTCAGCACCGGCGCGCACGCGCACTTCACGCGCACACGTCGATGAGGATAGCTGGGAGCGGCGCGCAAGGATAGACACATCCGCGCGGGTCAGAGAAATCCCACCGACGTGCACGCGCGGGAGGCTGCACGTGACCTCATTAAGGAAAATCATGCCTGGCGATTTCTGAGGCTCATCAAGCCCAATTTCAAGCTGTTTCTGCATGGAAAAGACCCAAGGATGCAAGGGGGAAAGGGGGGGATCATTCATTTTACACTTAGACATAAATTTAACTAGTTTTTGGTTCTTTGTTCTTCTAGAAAGAGAAACCCTTGTTCCTCTCTAGATCTGGTTTTAATTTGATCTTTCCTTGTTAAATTCTGAATTAGATCTTGTTAATTACTAGTTTTGATTGTTTAATTTGAATTCCTTAGTATAATTTTGCTTAGATCTTGTGTTAGTTTTATGATTTCTTGTCAATTGTCACTTTATACCCATTGCATGAATGTTGTGAATCTTGACTTGTTGATGTTACATTGATGATTTCTATGGTTAATTATGTTGTTTGAGTGATTGTATGTTGATAATTGTTAGTGGGTACTTGTTAATTTCAATTTAATTGCACTTTGAACATGTCTTTTATTAATGCTTACCATGTGTTTGATGAATTGTTTACTTTGATTATGGAGTAGATCTCTTTACTCTTCGCCTAGGCTAAGGCAATTGGGTAAACTTGAGTCATTGGGTCTAATGGATTTGATGATTTGGGAACCCTTAGTGGTCAATTTGATAGCCATTGACACTAACCTACTACTAAGTCAATTAGTAGTGAGGTTAGACGTTATGGGTTGATGTTGACTGATGAGACACAGAAGTTGGTGAATTAAAAATTATTAAAATAGTTACGTTGCAAGTATAGTTCTTAACTCACCAAAATTCTGCCTATCAATTTAGAAATATGTCACAGAGAGTTTAAATTAAAAATTACTGGGAGTTTAAGTCCCAGGTCGTCTCCCAACGAGTTGCAAAAAAGTGTGCTATTTTATTAATCATATGTTCCAAGAAGTTGAGTTAAGTAGGTGGGAAATTAAATTGAGAGAATTCAAATAATATGAAATAAAAGCCTTGACTGGGAGTTGATTAGTTGGAATCTCTATTGTTGATTGGATGATTTCAAGATTAATTTATAATTAATGGTTGTTCTGTTTAGTTATCCTTTACTAGGTAAAGGAAAGTCAAACAAGTTGGAATGCTAGATCTGTTCACGAGTTGCAACCCACTTAGTTCAAAGGGATTGGTGTTAGTGATTAGATAACAATCCAATAGTTAACCCAATTATAAATTTTCTTTCAATCCTTCCAACTCAAGAGTTCCTTTCAATCAACTCGCCATCAAGTGAGGGAACTACTCACTCATTGTAAATAATAAACCCATGACACATGAAAGGGAATTAAAAGAAGACATGATTATTGGAATGGAAAATAAATTAAAATGGAAGCAATAATCCTTGTACTAAATAATCATGAAAGTATTCAAATGACAAAATTGAACAAAGCAAAGAACATGGAAGAATAAAACCAAGTTAAGAGAACGAACTAGAATGACAAAGTCTTGATGAGGAAATAATTCTTCTCAATGTTCCAATGCTAAGACCAATTGAAAATTAAAATTCTAAAACCTAGAGAGAGAAACCTAAAGGAGTAAAACTAGATCTAAAACTGTAAACTGTGTAGAATGAATGTCGTCTTTTGTTTCTGCATATTCTCTGGCTCTAGTCTGCTGTTCTGGGCCGAAAACTGGGTCGAAATAAGGTCCAAAATCGCCCCCAACGAATTTTTCAGATTATGCAGATCGCACTTGTCATACGATCGCGTCATCCATGAGGACGCGTCATTCGTGCTTTTCCTTGCCACGCGTTCGCGTCGTCCATGCTACCGCGTCGCCTGAGCTTTTCCAATCCGCGCGGCCGCGTGAGCCATGCGGCCGCGTCACTTCTCGCTTGTTACCTCCTCAAATTCTTGTGTTCCTTCCATTTTTGCTAGCTTCCTTTCCAATCTCCAACTCATTCATGCCTTATAAAGTCTGAAACATTCAACACACAGATCACGGCATCGAATGGAATAAAGGAGAATTAAAAATACATAATTAAAGTCTCTAGGAAGCAGTTTTCAAGCATGTTATAAATTCAGGAAGGAATTATAATTTCATGCTAATTTAATGAATAAGTGGGTAAGGATCATGATAAAACCACACAATTAAACATAATATAAACCATAAAATAGTGGTTTATCAACCTCCCCACACTTAAACATTAGCATGTCCTCATGCTTAATTGAAGGAGATAAGGAAATAAGTATGAACATGTAGAAACTCATGAAATGCAATGCAAGCCTATATATATATAAATAAATGTAACTACATGATTCTTGTCCACTTGATCAAAAGTAAATAAGCTCTTCAAAACAATTACAAATCAAATTCCACTAATTCTATCATTATACAATAAAACAGATAAAAGTACAAGAAGATAGCTCATGAAAGCAGGGAACATGAAAATTCAAGCATTGAACCCTCACTGATAATGTATGTACACTCTAATCTCTGGTGTATAGGGTAATCACTCTATCCTTCTCTAATCATGCTTTCTAACTTTTGTTCTTCTCCTAACCAATCAACAATAGTTAATATACCAATGCAAACATCATGAGGTCTTTTCAAGGTTGTAATGGGACTAAGGTACAGGTAGGGGTATACATTTGGTCAAGTGAGCTACTAAATTGAATCTTTAATTAACCCAAGCTTCAACCCAACCTATATATTTTTAATGTAATCTTAAAGTTCATACCTAGCTACCCAGAATTCCCTTTTTCTATTCATACTCATGTATCAACTTTATATTTGATTCTATCATATGTGCATTGATCTTTGAATTCTGAATTTAACATTGGGGTAATTTTGTCCCCTTATTTATTTAATTAAATTTTTAAATTTTTTTTTTTGACATTGAAATAAATATAGCTTATCAATTCACATAGATTTTTAATTCTTATAGTTTCACATGAGTAGGTATCCAAATTCCCATTAAATTCTCATGACACATTCCCTTAACAACTTTTGTTCCCACAATTTCCCATACTTAACTAGCACACACAATTCTATCTTAAGCTAACCAAAGATTCAATTTGGGATATACAATTGTTTTTCAGCTTAAGGTTAGTAATGTGGTAAAATATATAACAAATGGGATTTAAAGGCTCAAAGCGGTTAACAAAGGTAATTGAAAAGGGTAGGCTTAATTTGGATAAGTGAGTTTAAACAAATAATGGCCTCAATCATGTCCAAGCATGCAAATATAATAAATATTGGACATATAAGATAAAACAAAATATAGATTACAATCATAGAGAAGTAAACACACAAGAATGAAATAATTATGGTTAAATAATGTAACCATACATAAAGGCTCAAATCTTTCACAGGTTGTGTGTTCTTTAGCTCAAATGTCATGTTCCAAATAAACTCAAGCAAATTTATCATAAAAATTTTGAAAAATTAGTGAAATTTTGTTCCAAAGATAAAGTCTTAAAAGAAACTTATTGTCTTTTCAATCAAGTAGAACATGCATGCAACTATCCTAACCTGTGCAATTTATTCTATTCTATAAAAGAAAGAAAATCTAACTAAAGTATCTTAATTATTGGTGCTAGAGAAGATATATTACCTCCGGAAGGTAGGTACTGACCGACCTCCCCACACTTAAGGCTTTGCACCGTCCTCGGTGCCGTCTGTCAGGAACAGGGGTGGGCCCTGTGCTGGTAAAACAAGTGGAGTCCGGGGTATCCGAGTCCTTGAAGTGTCCCTTGAGTAGCTCCTTGAGGTGTTTGAATCGGCGCTCGTTACGACGCTCTCTCAACTTAGCTTTGTGTTCTTGCCGATCCAACCTTATGATTATCTACTGGAGCAATTCATCAGTTGTAGGTGCTTGTGGTGTTGAAGAAGGAATATCTTCAACTAGAGCAGTAGGAAGACTTGTAGTGGCTGCTAGAAGTCTGAGGTATTTCCCGTAAGGGACATACTGATCATCCCGTGGAAGCACGGCTTTGGTGTCCCCAGCTCTGTAGGAGACTCCGGTTGCTGAGACAAGATCTGAGACCAAGGAGGGGAAAGGTAAGTTGCCCGCAATTTGTACGTGTTCCATAGCATTCCGGATATGTCTTGAGAGATTCAGATGGTTGGTCGGTAAGGATGCACCAAAGTAGAACAGCCATGTCCGCAGTGAAGGAGGACTCATGAGTGCTCGGAAAGACGTAATGGGACATGATCTGTGCCCATACGCGAGCCTCCAAGGTAAGTGCTGAAGCCAAGATTCTCTTAGGGCGGGTACGGTGGTATCCGTAGATCCAACGGCTGCCAGGTAATGCGATAACTCCGAGAACGGAGTCCCAGTCAAATTGGTACCTCTGGCGCTTAAGTGCGGCTTCTTGGAAGGCGTCCATTCCTTCTGGAATAGGGGGAAGACTCAGAGCTTGCTGAATGGCCTCTTCTGTGATGGGGACTTGCTTCTGCCGGACATAAACAGACTGCAGGGTTGGCATGTAGAAGTTAGAGTAGAACTCAACTACCCAAGAAAGATTGACCTGCCTTGGCTGTCTCTGAAGGAAACCCCATTGTCTTCGTGCAATTTGCGGCTCAACAAAGGAAGCAATATTGGACGGGAGGATAAGAAGGTACTCATTGTTATAGTTTCTTTCTGCCAGGATAGGGAACATCTGCTCACAGTAGCGATTGGGAAATCGCGCAGTGTCCTTTGCTGGAAAGGCTTTCTCCTTCTCATCAACCTTTATTATCCTCTTAACTCTTTTTGTTAAGGGCTTGACTGCGGTTGAAGAAGGCTCTGCCACTAATGCTCTTTTAGTTCCTCTTCTTGCTGGTGGTTTGGAAGTAGCTTTCTCTTTTCCTTTTTTGGTGGCCATCCTGAAAGAAGGGAAGAGAGAGTAAATTAAATTCAAAGAGATATACAGCAAGGAAGGAAACGGAAAAGAGGGGGATGGATGCACATTAAGATATACTGACATTAACACATGCTTGCGAGTACACGTGAAAAGCCAACAACGGAAAATAGCTAGTGCATATAAAGAAAAGTGACTGCAAGGTGTTTATTAGCATGCCGGCAAAGGGCATGAGTAGCATAGACCAAGCAATACTTTGTAACAAACCATCACGTTTGTATTGACAATTAAATTCAATTAATACGATAGTAAACGAAAGTTGTGAAAAGCAAGCATTGAATAGTATAACAACATAGAGAAGTGCATAATGCCATTTGAGCTTTTCCACAAACACATAGCATGCATGTTGAATAAGGTATAGAAAATATGAAGGTGAACATGCAAGCAATTCCTTAAATAGAATAAAAATAATTGTCAAACAATTTGCAACAATCCACAAGCATATAATGAGGGATAATGACTCAAAAAAAATTTCTAACACCATGTAAAAAAAAGAAAAGAAAAAGAAGAAAATATGAATAATGAAAAGAAAAAGAAAAGAAAAGAAAATACATATAAAATAATAAGAATGATAGAAAAAGAAAGAGGGAGGAGGAAAGTAAAACCTTGTTAATGGAGGTGAGAGAGATAAAGAGTGAAAGGTGAAATAGAAGGGAGAAGGGAGAAGGAAGAAATAAGGAAGGAAAAGAAAATTTAGGATTTGGAGGAGAGAAAGATAAGATATGTGGCAATTTTTGGTGGAGCTGTGAGGCGCATGCAACGCGGCCGCGTGGGGCACGCGTTCGCGTGGATGCGCTTCAAGTATGGTGACGCGATCGCGTCGGTCACGTGGTCGCGTGACCCATGTTATGCCTCTGGCGCGAGTGCAGCCCCACACCAGCACAACTCTCTATTCAAATTAGTTTATTTGCCAAAATTGGGACGGCGCAATCGCGTGGGTCACGCGATCGCGTGAGTGCACGCCAGAAAATGGATGACGCAGCCACGTCGGCGACGCAGTCGCATGATAAGGATTGTTCTTCCAGCACTAATCCAGCATCACTCTCGCACAATATTTTATTGTGCACCCTTTTACGTCGAAAACTCAGGGCACGCGGCCGCGTGGGGCACGCGGTCGCGTGGGAGGCCATGATTCCCATGCGACGCGAACGCGTTAGCGACGCAGTCGCGTGGGTTGATTTGTGCCATTGGCACGCCTCCAGCCACACTCCAGCATGACTTTCTGTTCATTTTTATTTTTCTTTACTCTCCCTGCGACGCGGACGCGTCGCTGATGCGATCGCGTCGCGTAGCGAAATTTTTTTTTTTTTAAAAATAAAAACATGTAAATGCAGATACACGAAAATACTAAGAAAGAGAAGAGTTATTGAATAGGAAAAAATAAAAATAAAGAAAAGAACGATCATACCATGGTGGGTTGTCTCCCACCTAGCACTTTGCTTTAACGTCCGTAAGTTGGACGCTCCAATAGCTCAATCTTCTGCTATGTGGGGATCTTCCAAGAGGAAGATCTCAAGCTCCTTGTTTATTTGTACCTTCTCGCCATGGTATAGCTTTAGGCGTTGTCCATTAACCTTAATAAGTTCAGAGCTTGAAGGATGGCTTAGGTGATAAACTCCGTACGGTTCGGCCTTCTCTACTCTGTATGGACCTTCCCATCTTAATCTCAACTTGCTTGGCATGAGCCTTAGTCGAGATTTGTAAAGGAGGACTAAATCCCCAGGTTGGAACTCTTTCTTCTTGATGTTTTGATCATGTACAACCTTCATCTTTTCCTTGTATATTCTGGAGTTTTCATAAGCTTCTAGGCGAAGGCTCTCCAATTCCTGCAGTTGCAACTTCCTTTCCGCTCCGGCTTTCTCAATTCCCATGTTGTACTCCTTAACTGCCCAAAAAGCTCTGTGTTCTACTTCAACTAGGAGATGACAAGCTTTTCCATAAACCAAGCGGAAAGGACTCATCCCAATGGGTGTCTTGTATGCTGTTCTATATGCCCAAAGTGCATCTTGTAGCCTGGTGCTCCAGTCTTTTCTATGAGGCTTTACTATCTTTTGCAAGATACGCTTAATTTCTCTGTTCGACACATCGGCTTGCCCATTAGTTTGGGGGTGGTAAGCTGTTGCAACTTTATGAATTATCCCATGCTTCTTCATTAATCCTATTAGTCTCCTGTTACAAAAATGGGTGCCTTGATCACTCACGATTGCTCGTGGTGATCTGAAGCGACATATAATATGGTTTCTCACAAAGGAAACAATAGTGTTAGCATCATCATTGCGGGTAGGAATTGCTTTCACCCATTTGGAAACATAATCCACAGCTAACAATATATAAAAATATCCATTAGAATTTGGAAATGGACCCATGAAGTCAATGCCCCAAACATCAAAAATTTCACAGAAAAGCATAATTTGTTGAGGCATCACATCCCTCCTGGATATATTACCAAATTTCTGGCATGGGAGACAAGATTTACAAAACTCAGCAGCGTCTCTAAAAAGAGTAGGCCACCAGAATCCACAGTCTAAGATCTTTCTAGCTGTTCTTTGAGGACCAAAATGTCCTCCACTCTCAGATGAGTGACAGGCCTCTAAAATGGACTGGAATTCTGATTGAGGCACACAACGTCTAATTACTTGATCAGCGCCACATCTCTATAAATATGGGTCATCCTATATATAATATTTAGACTCGCTTTTCAGCTTGTCTCTTTGATGCTTAGAAAAATGTGGAGGAAATGTGCGGCTAACTAAATAATTAGCAACAGGTGCATACCAAGGGACTACCTCAGATACTGCTTGCAGGTTATCAAAAGGAAAATTATCATCTATAAGAGTAGAATCATCCTTAATATGCTCAAGGCGACTCAAGTGGTCTGCCACTAAATTCTGATTACCACTCCTATCCTTTATTTCTAAATCAAATTCTTGTAACAGTAGTATCCAACGTATGAGTCTTGGTTTGGATTCCTTTTTAGCTAATAGATACTTTAAAGTCGCATGGTCCGAATACACTACTACTCTAGTAGCAAGTAAATAAGCTCGGAATTTATCCAGAGCAAAAACAATAGCAAGAAGCTCTTTCTCAGTAGTAGTATAGTTGGACTGGGCAGTGTCTAAAGTCTTAGACGCATAAGCAATAACGAAAGGATCCTTACCTTCACGCTGAGCCAGCGCTGATCCTACTACATGATTGGAAGCATCGCACATGATTTCAAATGGCTGGCTCCAGTCTGGTCCTCTCACAATTGGAGCTTGAGTCAGAGCAGTCTTCAGCTTATCAAACGCTTGTTTGCAATCCTCACTGAACTCGAACTCAATATCCTTCTGCAGTAATCTGGATAAGGGAAGTGCGACCTTACTAAAGTCCTTAATAAATCTCCTGTAAAAACTTGCATGGCCAAGGAACGAACGGACTTTCCTCACAGAAGAGGGGTAAGGTAAACTAGAAATAACATTCACCTTTGCTGGGTCTACAGAAATGCCATTATTAGATACCACATGTCCTAATACAATTCCTTGTTTTACCATAAAGTGACATTTTTCGAAATTTAATACAAGGTTTGTATTAACACATCTATCTAATACTCTAGATAATCCATCTAAGCAAAGGCTAAAAGAATCACTATAAACACTAAAATCGTCCATAAAAACTTCCATACAGTCCTCAATAAGATCAGAGAAAAGACTCATCATGCACCTTTGGAAAGTAGCTGGTGCATTGCACAAGCCAAAGGGCATTCTCTTGTAAGCATAAGTCCCAAAAGGACATGTAAAAGTAATATTTTCCTGATCCTCAGGAGCTATATGAATCTAGAAATAACCTGTGTAACCATCTAAAAAGCAATAATGTGATTTACCTGACAAGCGATCCAGCATTTGATCAATGAATGAAAGTGGGTAGTGATCCTTACGGGTAGCTTGGTTGAGACGCCTGTAATCAATGCAGACTCTCCAAGCGTTCTGAACTCTAGTTGCTATAAGCTCTCCATGCTCATTCTTTACTGTAGTGACTCCAGACTTCTTGGGCACCACTTGTACTGGGCTTACCCATTCACTGTCTGAAATGGGATATATGATACCTGCTTCCAATAGTCTGGTCACTTCCTTTTTGAAAACTTCCAAGATGGTGGGATTCAATCTTCTTTGGGGTTGACAGACAGGTCTTGCTCCCTCTTCTAAAAATATTATGTGCTCACATACTTGAGGGTTGATGCCTACTATGTCTGCCAAGCTCCACCCAATTACCTTCTTATGCTTCCTCAGCACATCAAGTAACTGCTCTTCTTGTTGAGAAGTAAGTTCCCTTGCAATGATAACTGGAAACCTCTGCTCACCTTTAAGATATGCATATTTGAGATGTGGAGGGAGGGGTTTCAATTCTAACTTTTGATCATGGGCAGGCTCTGGATTATCTGGAGCTTGTGAAAATGATGAAGTGCCCTCATTGTCAGTTAAGAGGATCCCCACACTTAGACCTTGTCCAGTGTGCCTCTCTTCTAACTCTTCCTTGTGAACTTCAGCTACACTTTCATCTATGACATCACACTGAAAGATAGAACAATCTTCTGGGGGTTTGTCAATGACTCCATTCAGATTGAAGATTACTATGCGGCCATCTATTTCAAAGGAGTATGTTCCTGAAAAGGCATCCAATTTGAATTTTGATGTCTTCAGGAATGGTCTTCCAAGTAGGATTGATGATGGCTTATCTGAATCATTATAGGGCATCTCCAAGATATAAAAATCAGTGGGAAATATAAGCCCTTTAATGTTCACCAAAACATCTTCAGCAACTCCAGCCACTGTAATAATGCTTTTATCTGCTAACACAAAATGAGCTGCCGACCTTTTTAAGGGAGGGAGCCTCAAAATATCATATATAGGCAAAGGCATTATAACACATGCTCCTAAATCACACATGCAATCATAAATTACTACACCACCAATAGTATAGCTAACTATACATGGACCTGGATCACTACATTTTTCAGGTAATCCTCCCATTAAAGCAGATATAGAACTACCTAAAGGAATAGTTTCTAATTCATTAATTTTGTCTTTATGGATACATAAGTCTTTTAGAAACTTTGCATATTTAGGTACCTGCTGAATAACATCGAAAAGAGGAACAGTTACCTCAATCTTTTTGAATATTTCTACCATTTTGGGGTCGGGTTCCAGCTGCTTCCTGGGCTTCTTTGCAAGTTGTGGAAATGGAATAGGAGTAGTGTTTTCTGTGGTGTCTACGCCTTTTGGTGCTTCCTCCTGTGGTTGAGCTATTTCTTCTTCAGCTATGTCCTGTATGTCCTCTTCCTCTTAAACATCTTCTATTTCTACTACCTCTTCAACTGAGGTGTGTTCTGGTGGGCTTGGTTCCTCCTGATTCCTCTCCTGCAGTGTGGTTCCAGACCTTAGGGTGATGGCATTAATGCCTCCCTTTGGATTGGGTAATGGTTGAGAGGGGATTCCAGTGGAGCTTGAAGGTTGGTTACTGGAATTTTGCGTTGATCCAATCTGTGACATAAGAGCTTGCAAAGTAGAGGTGAGACCATTCAGACTGGCATTAATACTATTCATGATGTTACTTTCCATGGTCTGTTGTCTTCGCTCAAAAGATTGTAGTAGCTCTTCATTAGGAGATAAAGAAGAATGAGTAAATTGAGAGGTCTGCTGTTGATTGTTCTGTGGTCCTTGGTTTTGCCTCAGGTGAGGTGCTTTGTAAGGTTGATTCTGCTGCCTGTTGTTGTTATTATTCCATCTCTGATTTCCCTGATTATCTCTACCTCCTCTGTTATTGTTGTCCCTCCAATTCTGGTTAGAATTGTCCTGCCATCTATAGTTATTATTTCCACTTTGATTGTACCCTTGGTTGGGGCGGTCATAGAAGTTATGAGTGGATGCCACCATGTTGTCTTCTTGTTAGAGCTGCGGGCATTCATCAGTGTAATGGCTATAATCAGCTCAGATTCCGCAAATTCTTTGTGGGACTAGTTGTTGGTTTTGCTGTGGTGGAGGGGGTTGAGCTTGCTGAGCTTGTTGTTGATTCAATTGCATCTGCTTCAGCAAGTTGGTCATCTCACATATACTCTGAGCTAGAATAGTAGTCTCTCTGCTAGAGGATACTTCTGCAACGGCTTTTGAACGGCCTTGCTTTTGTCTGTGGCTCCTAGTAGATTCAGCTAAATCACTGATCAATTGCCAAGCCTCATCAGTGGTCTTGTACTTCTTCATAGACCCATTGCTAGCACTTTCCAATGTCATCTTATCTTGGGGCCTCATGCCCTGTTGATATAGCTAAGTAACACTATCTTGTCAATCATGTGGTGGGGCATGCTTCCAGAAGATTATTGAAGCGCTCCCAGTATTCAAAGAGAGTCTCATTGTCATCCTGAACAATTGTGGAAATATCCTTCCTCAGTTTATCAGTAACTTCAGATGGAAAGAATTTCTCCAAAAACTCTTTTCTGAGTATATCCCAGTTGGATACATTTGCTAGAGGTTGAGTGTAGTACCACTCTCTTGCTTTTCCCTCAAGAGAAAACGGAAAAGCTTTAAGCAAAATTGAAGTTTCATCAGTACCATCACGCCTGACAGTAGAACAGGCTGCCTGGAAATCTCTCAAGTGCTTGATAGGCTCTTGAGCATGTAGGCCATGAAACTTGGGCATCAAATTTAGCAGTGCGGTCTTTATTTCAAAATCTGTAGCTACCGCTGGATGATGCGCTTGAAACGGTTGCATTGTAAAATCAGGGGCTCCTTCCTCCTGGATGGTAACTCTCCTAGCTGCCATGACTTCTGCACATAAAACAACCGAATCAGTAGAACGGGGGGTGGTTTCTTCCTCAAGTTCACTTTCAGATCCGCCCTCAGAGCGGACTAACCGACGCTGTTCTCACTTTATTCGTGAAATAGTCCTTTCAATTTCAGGATCGAATATTAGCAAGCGCGGATCAGGAAGTGAACGCGTCATTTGACGAAAGAAACATGCAGCTCATAGTAGCAAAATAAAATAAAATGCAAATAAATAAATTCTAATTAATAACTTTAGCACTCTATTGCAACTCTCCGGCAACGGCGCCAAAAATTGATGAGACACAGAAGTTGGTGAATTAAAAATTATTAAAATAGTTACGTTGCAAGTATAGTTCTTAACTCACCGAAATTCTGCCTATCAATTTAGAAATATGTCACAGAGAGTTTAAATTAAAAATTACTGGGAGTTTAAGTCCTAGGTCGTCTCCCAACAAGTTGCAGAAAAGTGTGCTATTTTATTAATCAGATGTTCCAAGAAGTTGAGTTAAGTAGGTGGGAAATTAAATTGAGAGAATTCAAATAATATGAAATAAAATCCTTGACTGGGAGTTGATTAGTTGGAATCTCTATTGTTGATGGGATGATTTCAAGATTAATTTATAATTAATGGTTGTTCTGTTTAGTTATCCTTTACTAGGTAAAGGAAAGTCAAACAAGTTGGAATGCTAGATCTATTCACGAGTTGCAACCCACTTAGTTCAAAGGGATTGGTGTTAGTGATTAGATAACAATCCAATAGTTAACCCAATTACAAATTTTCTTTCAATCCTTCTAACTCAAGAGTTCCTTTCAATCAACTCCCCATCAAGTGAGGGAACTACTCACTCATTGTAAATAATAAACCCATGACACATGAAAGGGAATTAAAAGAAGACATGATTATTGGAATGGAAAATAAATTAAAATGGAAGCAATAATCCTTGTACTAAATAATCATGAAAGTATTCAAATGACAAAATTGAACAAAGCAAAGAACATGGAAGAATAAAACCAAGTTAAGAGAACGAACTAGAATGACAAAGTCTTGATGAGGAAATAATTCTTCTCAATGTTCCAATGCTAAGACCAATTAAAAATTAAAATTCTAAAACCTAGAGAGAGAAACCTAAAGGAGTAAAACTAGATCTAAAACTGTAAACTGTGTAGAATGAATGTCGTCTTTTGTTTCTGCATATTCTCTGGCTCTAGTCTGCTGTTCCGGGCCGAAAACTGGGTCGAAATAAGGTCCAAAATCGCCCCCAACGAATTCTGCAGATTATGCAGATCGCACTTGTCACGCGATCGCGTCATCCATGCGGACGCGTCATTCGCGCTTTTTCTTGCCACGCGTTCGCGTCGTCCACGCTACCGCGTCGCCTGAGCTTTTCCAATCCGTGCGGCCGCGTGAGCCATGCGGCCGCGTCACTGCGATTTGCTCTCCTTCGCGCGATCACGTGAGCCATGCGACTGCATCACTTCTCGCTGGTTACCTCCTCAAATTCTTGTGTTCCTTCCATTTTTGCTAGCTTCCTTTCCAATCTCCAACTCATTCATGCCTTATAAAGTCTGAAACATTCAACACACATCTCACGGCATCGAATGGAATAAAGGAGAATTAAAAATACATAATTAAAGTCTCTAGGAAGCAGCTTTCAAACATGTTATAAATTCAGGAAGGAATTATAATTTCATGCTAATTTAATGAATAAGTGGGTAAGGATCATGATAAAACCACACAATTAAACACAATATAAACCATAAAATAGTGGTTTATCATTGAACAAACCATTTAACGTACTTCAAGTATAGAAGTAGACTTAATGAGTTTAGTTCCTCATAATTGTCAAGATATGGTTATTAGACAAGGATAGTGACCCTAATTCCCATGTCAAGCCAAGAGTTGCTTTTATTATTCATATTTGAAAACCCAAAAGTCTTGATTACTTTGTCTTAGTTATAGTAGTTGTTTATTTGGTGTTGAATTACATTGAATGTTATTTCATTAGTTTAGAATTGCTCATATCTTGTTTTAGTCATTTGAATTAGTTTCTTGCATTTTAAGATTACTTGCTTGTTAAGATTTCTCATTTAATTTCTTGCTCATAACTCACAACCCCAGAATTCTAACCAATGTTGATGCACATGTTTGCCCATTCCTTATGAGACGACTCGAGGTTTGAATACTTCGGTTATTTTTATTGGGATTGAACTTGTGACAACCAATTCCCTTTCTAAATTTGATACTTGAGGATTGTTGTTGGTAGAGCTATACTTGCAACGCGACTTTATTGAGAAATTCTTTACCGACGGTATCCTTGAGCTACCATCAAATTTTTGGCACCGTTGCCGGGAAATGGTTGCAACATATGCCTTGATATTGGTTATATGAATATGTGAATATTGTAGATAGTTTATTTGCTTTCAACATTTAGCTATAGTTTAGATTTCTTTTGTATTTGTGCTATGACTCTCAAGTTTGATGACTCGGTCTCAACCGAATTCTAGCTTAGCCGATTTTGATCCTGAGATTGAAAGAACCTTGTTACACACTCGGCAAGCTAGACGGCGGTTGAACTATACGGCTAGTACTTCGGCCTCTCTTGAGGAACATACCGAATCACTAGGCGATACCGAGAGTGACTTGGAGTCCGCTACTTCCTATTCTTCTGTTGGCACTACTAATACATTTTTGCATCCTACAGGTGAGCCACACATGGCGGAGCCATGACGGATCACTTTGCATGAGCAAGGAGCTCCGGATATCATACTTCAACCATTGCAAGCAAGGTATCCTAACCTTGATCCAAACTTTGAGTTGAAGAGTAGCTTGATACATCTACTTACTAAATATCATGGGTTGCCGGGTCAAGACCCCATCCGACATATAAAGGATTTTCAAGTTGCTTGTTCTACGGCTCAAAGGCATGGAGCCGATGAGGTGGCTATCATGGTTTTTGCCTTCCCTTTCTCTCTTGAAGGGCAAGCAAAGACATGGTTTTATTTGCTACCGGATGAGATTGCGACCAATTGGGATTTCTTGAGAAGAGAGTTTCTAGATAAATTCTTCCCACCGGAGAAGACTGACAACATCCGGAAAGAGATTTCGGGTATAATGCAAAAAGACCAAGAGAGTTTGTACGAGTATTGGTCTCGGTTCAAGAGGCTATTGGAATCTTGTCCACACCATGGAATGAATACTCACTTGCTCATTAGCTACTTCACCGGAGGTCTTTGTGTAGAAGATAGAAGATTGCTCACCGCTTCTAGTGGTGGTTCCCTTTCGAAAAACAAGACAGAGGGAGAAGCTTGGAATTTGATAAAGGATGTTGCCGAGGCTACACAACATACAAGGGTGAGAAGTAATCCTCTCAAGGGTGTGGTGGAACCATCCCCTTCTGAAGCAAGCCTAACCAAAGCACTTGGGGATATGACCACCATCCTCACGCAAATGCAAAAGGATCAAAAGGAATACTACTCCATCCAAGCCATCCAAGCTCCACCTCCAGTTGCTCAACTTGAAGGCCCTCCTAGGATTTGTGGTTTGTGTTCTAGCACCACACATTACACCGATCAATGCCATCAAATTCAAGAGGAACATGCCCTTGTAGTGGCCAATGTGAATTACAACAACCGTCCACCCTACCCTTCTCAAGGCCAAAATAACTACCCTCATGGTAGTAATCAACATCAAGGGTGGAGGGATAATCCACAAGGGAGTAATCAAAACCAAAGATGGAACAACTCTTCTTCTCATCACAACAACAACCAATCTTCATCTCAATACCACCATAACAATACCAACTACCAAGCCAACCAAGGTCACTCCAACCAAAACCAAAATAACTACACCAAATACCAAGCACCACACCATAGACAACAATCTAACCAAACCTCTCCATCTTCCACCAATCAAGTTGATGAGCTTAGAGCCGCCATGGAAAAACGGAACGAGAGCAACAAGGCTCAATTTGATGCCTTGGGCGCTCAATTGGCTAACCTCACCAACATACTTTCAAATATGACTGATGATTGGACTTTTGATGGTTTAGAATTTCACAAATGAAAGCTCGTTGCAATATAGTTTCTAAACTAACACTAATCCTTTCATACAAAATTTTGTTTGTCACTAGTACAAACCCATAAAATCTATAAACCGAAGTATTTAACCTCGGGTCGTTCTCCCTAGGAATTACAATAAAGTGTTCTTGTTATTAGTTATGAGGTATGTTTGGGGTTTTTGAGGTTTTAGACATGAAATGTAAATGGCAAAGGAAATTAAACTAACAACTAGAAAAATTCTTGGCAAGATATGAGAACTAGAAGTCCTATCCTAGTTATCCTCCTCAATTGTGACCACAATTGTCCATTGCTACCACTTCGTTAACCTCTAACCATGGAGGAAAGTCAAGTGGATGAATTAACTTGATTCCACAAGTCCTAGCCAACTCCCAAGGGAAAGACTAGCGTTAGTGGTATCCAAATCAATTAGCAACGTCTAATTATCAATCAACAAAGAAATTAGATAAATCAAGCGTCACTAATTACTCTACCTAGGCCAAGAGGAACAAAATCTACACTAAAGCTAAAAGAAGCATTTTATCAAACACATAAGACGCATAAAAGGAATCATATGAAATCTACAACAAGAATGAAATCTAACAACAATTATTGCAAGGAATTAACAACAACAATCAAAAGAAACACAATTATTATGAATTACCTCAACTTGAATTGAAAGAAAAGAGAAGGTCTCAACGCCAACCCCAACCAAACCCAAAGGGCAGTCTCAATGCCATCACTCTACGGTCGGGGACTACATTGGAGGAGATACCTCCAAGGGTCATGGAAGACGTTCGTGAGGAAAAAGTGGTTGTTGAAGCTCCACATAAAGAAGAGAAGGTAGACAAAAGACATGAGGAAGAAAGAGTAAGCCTCAAGGAACCCAAGAGTAAAGCTATAGTGGATGAGTCCATTCCTATTCCATTCCATTCCATGGTGAAGGAAGCAAAGAAAACACCGGAATTTGATTTGAACATGCTTTAAGTGTTCAAGAAGGTTGAGGTAACCATACCACTTCTTGATGCTATTCAACAAATTCCAAAGTATGTAAAATTTTTGAAAGACTTGTGTACACACAAGGATAGGATAGGAGAATTGGAGACATTATCCCTGGGTAGTTCAATTTCTTCCTTGATGGAACCTATTCCAAAGAAATGTGGTAACCCTGGACCTTGTTTGGTGTCTTGTTGTATTGGTGGGTGCACTTTTCATGATTGTATGTGTGACCTGGGAGCTTGTGTAAGAATCATGTCACTTTCTATCTTTGTGCAGTTGAATTTAGCTCCATTAAAGAAGTCGGCGGCGAGGTTTGCTTTAGCCGATAAAAGTGTGATCACGGTGATAGGAATAGCTGAAGATGTACTTGTGGCGATCGAGGATTTAGTTTTTCCAGTTGACTTTTACATTCTTGAAATGCCTCCAACAGAAAATAGAAGCTCATCTTCTATTCTACTTGGTAGACCCTTCCTCGAGACCTCTAAATTCAAGTTAGATGCCTTCACCGGCACATATTCCTTTGAGGTTGGAGACAAAACTATCAAGTTCAATTTGGAAGAAGCCATGAAGCATCCTGCCGAAGAGCATTCTGTTCTTCAATGTGATGTAATTAATGAAGTGGTAGCAGAAGTGCAAGAAGAAGACCACAACAAGCTATGCTACCCTATTGTTGAAGAGACGGATGACCAAGAGGATGAACATGAGAAAGTTGTTGAGAATGAACTCCGTAAGCTTGACAAAAAGGAACCTCAGCTTGAGGCAAAGAGTAAACTGAAGCCTCTTCCATCTCATTTGAAGTATGCTTTCTTAGAGGACAACCAAAAGTTTCCGGTCATTATTGCTAGTGAGCTTTCGAGTGAAGAAGAAAAGCTCCTAGATGTCCTAAGAAGGTACAACAAGGTAATTGGATGGAGCCTGGCTGATATTGTGGGGATTGACCCTCGCAAGTGCATGTATCGTATATTTCTCTAAGAGGGAGCTAGGCCAGTTAGGCAACTGCAAAGAAGGCTCAACCCAACTATCCTCGATGTGGTAAAGAAGGAGGTCACTAGGCTACTTGATGCGGGTATCATATACCCAATTTCTGACAGTGAGTGGGTGAGCCCGGTCCAGGTTGTTTCCAAGAAATCGGGCATCACTGCGGTAAAAAAGGATGATAGTGAAGTGGTCACCAAGAGAGTACAAAATGCGTGGCGAGTGTGCATCGATTATAGAAGATTCCGCTACTAGGAAGGACCACTACCCTTTGCCCTTTATCGATCAGATGTTGGACCATTTGGCGGGTAAATCCCATTATTGTTTTCTTGATGGATTCACTGGTTACTTCCAGATTCACATTGCTCCTGAAGATCAGGAAAAGACCACATTCACTTGCCCTTTTGGCACCTTTGCCTATAAAAGGATGCCATTTTGACTATGTAATGCACCTGCTACTTTTTAGCGGTGTATGACGAGTGTCTTTTCCGATCTGATGGAGAATTGTCTGGAAGTCTTTATGGATGACTTCAGTCTTTATGGAACTTCATTTGATTGTTGCTTAGATAACTTGGCCAAGGTCTTAGCTAGATGTGTTCACACTAACCTTGTCTTGAATTTTGATAAATGTCACTTTATGGTAAAACAAGGTATAGTGTTAGAACATGTAGTATCTCATGAAGGCATTTCTATAGACCCAGCCAAAGTCGATGTTATCACCACTTTACCTCAACCCTCATCTGTGAGGGAGGTCCGCTTGTTTTTAGGACATGCAGGATTCTATAGGCGCTTTATTAAAGATTTCAGCAGGATTGCTTTACATTGTCGCGCCTACTCCAAAAAGATGTGGACTTTGAGTTTGACAGTGAATGTGTGAAAGCTTTTGAAGAGCTAAGGAGAGTTCTTACCATAGCACCGATTGTGCGAGACCCCAACTGGACGTTGCTATTCGAGATAATGTGAGATGCATCAAACCATGCTGTAGGTGCTGTGCTTGCACAGCGCGATAGTAAACTCCCTTATGTCATTGCTTACTCTTCTAAAACATTGGATGCAGCACAATCCAACTATACCACTACTGAAAAGGAACTCCTAACTATTGTTCATGCTTTAGATAAATTCAGATCTTATTTGCTAGGATCAAAGATAGTGGTATACACGGATCATGCAGCTTTAAAGTACTTATTGACAAAGAATGTGTCAAAGCCTAGACTTATACGTTGGATCTTGCTTTTGCAAGAATTCGACATTGAGATTAGGGACCGGAGTGGGTCACAAAACTTGGTTGCGGATCATTTAAGCCGCATTGAGAATTTAAAATTTGACCCATTTCCGATCAATGACTCATTTCCATTGGACAGTTTGCATCCTGTGTCGGATAGTTTTCCTTGGTTTGCCCCAATGGCGAACTACTTGGTTGCGAAAGTCTTCCCTCCTAACTTTTCTAAACACCAAAGGGATAAGTTGAGGATTTATTCCAAATACTATATTTGGGATGACCCTCACTTGTGGAAGAGGGGAGTGGACCAAGTAATTCGAAGATGTGTCCCAGAGTCTGAAATCCAACCCATTCTTGAAGCTTGCCATTCGTCCGAATGTGGTGGCCACTTTGGCCCACAAAGGATCGCTAAAAAGGTGTTGGATTGTAGATTCTGGTGGCCAACCTTATTCAAGGATGCTAACCGGTTCTGTGTGTTTTGCCATCAGTGTCAGAAGTCGGGAAACACATCCCAAAGGGATGAGATGCCTCAGCAACCTATGTTGTTCTGTGAGATATTTGATGTATGGGGCATTGACTTTATGGGACCGTTTCCCAACTCCAGTGGGTATATGTATATTCTATTAGCGGTTGACTACGTGTCAAAGTGGATAGAAGCAATACCTACCCGCCTTGATGACGCCAATACCGTCATTTCTTTTATTAGGAATCACATTGTATGTCGTTATGGGTCGCCACGAGCAATCGTGAGCAACCAAGGATCCCACTTTTGTAACAGGAAAGTAGAGGCACTGCTCAAGCGCTATGGAGTAGTGCATAAGGTTGCTACTGCTTATCATTCGCAAACCAATGGACAAGTGGAAGTGTCCAACCGGGAGATTAAGAGAATCTTGGAGAAAGTGGTTAATCCACAAAGGAAGGATTGGAGCCTCTGATTAGGAGATGCACTATGGGCGTATAGAATGGCCTACAAGACTCCGTTAGGGATGAGTCCCTTCTGGATCGTCTATGGTAAGGCATGCCACCTTTTAGTGGAGATTGAGCACAAAGCTTATTGGGCGGTAAAGCAGTGCAACATGTATCTAACCCAGGCAGGAGTGGCCAGAAAATTACAGCTAGAGAAGCTCGAGTGTTTGAGGAACGAAGCGTATGAGAATGTCCGGATTTACAAGGAAAATACTAAAGCATTTCATGACCATCACATCCGAAAGAAGGATTTCCAAGAAGGTGATGAGGTTCTCCTCTACAACTCGAGGCTTCGATTCATGCCTGGCAAGCTCCGCTCTAGATGGGAAGGACCTTTCAAGGTGAAGGAGATAAAGCCCTATGGAGTGGTGGAGTTGTTTGATCCTAAAAGTGAAGCAACTTTCAAGGTGAATGGACATAGAGTGAAGAAGTACCATGGCTACAAGCTCCCAAATGAGCTAGAGGTGTTTCTATTGGCGGATGCACCTAGAGAAGGAGAAGCTTGAGCGACTGACCGTCCAACTTAAGGACGTTAAAGAAAAGTACTTGGTGGGAGGCATCCCACCGTGGTAAGATCTTCCTTGTGTATACCATCTTGTTTTTAGCTTTAGATTCTTGTGAATTTTGTGACTTCTTGATGTTGTTGATTGCATAGGAATGCTAGCTTTATTGTTCTTGTTGGATAGATAGGATGTTCATATATTTTCATCATTTTGTTATGATTTTCATCATTTTGGTATGGATGAATTGCTGAAGTAGAGGGAATGCTATGTTTTGAATAATGCATGAATTTGTGAAGTGTTCTCTTGCCTACTAGCTTAAACACCTGCCAAAATTGTGTTAGAATAGCTCTTTCTATGTTGTATGTATTAAAAAAAAAACAAAACAAGGAAAAAAGGGGCATCCGCGCGTCCGCGCACTATGCACACACGCTAGTGATGCATTTTACACTTTTGGTACAAAAACCAGAGAGTTGTGCCCACCTTGTACCCATTTCGTGCCAGGCACACACGCACCAGCGTGTGTGGCGCCTGCGCACGGCTTGAAGCATTGCAATCGATGCGCAAGGGCACTGTGCGCACGCGCACCGATTATACAATCTGAACTCCCTGGTACAAAAACCAGAGAGTTGTGCTATCTTTGTGCCTATTTGGTGCCCGCAACTGACGCGTAGGCGCACTTGGCACGTCTGCGCCAATTGCTAAAACGGTTAAACACGCGTCCGCGCACTGTGCGCGTCCGCGCGCCTGCGCTACCTACCCACTCTGGTATAAAAACCAGAGAGTTAGGCCTACTTTGTGCCAACTCTGTGTCAGGACTTTACGCGAACGCACCCTTGACGCGTACGCATCCTTCGCTTCACCCTCACCGATGCGCCATCGCACTGTGCGCGCGTGCGTCGGTCGCGTGAATTAGTTTTAAAGCTGCGCGCCCTGTTCTGTCCCTCTCCCACCTCTTTTCTTATTTCTTTCTTCTTCTTTCTCCATCATCTCCCTTCCCTTCTTTCTCTTCCACAATCCACCACCACCATCTCCGGCCACTCACCGGCGACAACCACCACTTCCGGTGGCACTACGTCTCTTCTATTTCTCTCTCATCTTCACAAAAGAAAATTCTACCATGTTCTTTTACACTTCTCAAGGTTCTACTTCTTCTATATCTCTTTTCTTATTCTTTTTGCATAATCTTCTTTCTTGTACTTAGATGTTTCTTGATAATTTCCTTATTTTCCCTTTTAGTGCATGATTATACTACTTGCTTTTTGCTTGTTTACTTTTTCTTCTTTTTGTTTTTCCATGGATGTTGAACTTGAACTTTGAATTGTTTTGTTAGATCTTCTTGTTATTTTCCGTTATCTTTGTAAGTAGGTGATGTTATGTGATGATTGATGTTCCATTTTGGGCCTCTAATTGATTGAGTTTTCATAATTGCTCATTGCTTGTTAATTGCATGCCAAGTGTTCGAGAAAATGCATGAATGCTATTTTGGTTTATTTTTATCATGTACTTTCAACTTAGTGCTTCTCCTCATTCACTTGCTTTCTTCTAAATGCATTGAGTGCACTTTGCTTGCTTAGAGTGTATACTTGCCAATTAGTTACTCAGTGAACATGACTTGCTCTTTGTTGTGGATGCTTGAGATTACTCTTCTCATGCCATTGCATGCTTTACTTCCTTTTGCATCCCATGCCAAGAGTTGTGACCCATGTCTCTATGATTACTTTGTTGCAATATTTTTTTTGAAATGATTCTTTGGGTTTAATGCTTTCCTTTTTCCCTTCCCTTCTCAGGATGGCTACCAAGAAAGGCAAGGAGAAAGCTTCAAGGAAACCGGCCACAAAAAGGGAACTCCAAAGGCCAACTCTAAGGCGCACTCTTCATTAGGAGCCAAACCCCTATCTAAGAAGGCGAAAAAACCCGCTCCTATTGATGAGAATGAGAAGAGCAAACCGGCAAAAGATTCTGCAAGGTTCCCCAACCGCTTCTGTGAACTTGTGTTCCCCTCCATGGTTGTGAGAAAATATCATCCTAAGCACCTACTCGCTCCGCCGGACAAGGTTGCTCCTTGTATTTTATCCCGCATTGAAAGACGAGGATGGGAGTTTCTTTTGAGAAAACCACGGGAGATCAACCTCTCATAGGTGGTAGAATTCTACACTAACTACCATCTTCCCTCTCTTCAATCGGTTTACATGCGTCGGAAGCAAGTTGCAATATCAGAAGAGGCTATTCAGCAAGTACTTAATGTCCTATCGGTACCAAGTGACATGGATGGATACCAAGAAGTCTTACGTCAGCGAGAAGAGTTTGCGTTCGATTGGGTCTCGATCCTCCGAGTCATTGCTGAGCCAGAGACATTTTGGACCCAAGGTCGACTCCGGATGCGGCCCAAGAGCATTGACGCTCGTTTCCTCACTGTAGAAGCTAGAGCTTGGACCCAGATCCTAACCCACTATGTGCTACCTAGCACCCATAAGTCGTCCTTCATGGCGGATCTCGCCTTGCTTGTTTGGGGTGTTCTCACGGAGAGACCGGTGAACATTCCGCTTCTTGTCAAGGAAGCGATGAGTCAAGTCCATGCCCTGGGTAACTTTCCATTTCCAGCATTGGTATCCGATTTAGTTGCTGCTACGGGTGTTCCTTGGGAAGTCACAGACACAAAGGCTATAATTCCGGCTAAGGGCGATGTGGTCCCAAGCGGAAAGTACTTACAGCTTCCCATGAACAACCCTAGCCTTAACATGGCCCCTCCACTCATTTTTCCTTCCACCTCATCATCACCACCCCCACTAAGATCTACACATCAAAGGATAGAAGATCTACATCGGAAGATTGATAGATATGAGCAGCGCAACCAACGCCGGTACACTTACATCAAGAAGCTTCTACGTTGTGTTACCTCTAGCATGGAAGAACCCGAAATATTCACATCCACCTCAAACCCAAGTAATGGGAGCTCTGATGAAGGGGATAGTGACGGTTCCGACCCCAATCGCCCTTTGCGCATTGTTGGTAGCACGGAGGACTGTGCTAAATTCTAAGTGTGGGAAGGTCGTTCGACCGATCTCCATGGGTAATAATCTCTTCCTTTCAATACCCATGGATTTATCTTTTGCTTAGTAGTTAGTACACTGCATGTGTAGTTAGTCTTGCTTGTAAATACTCCTTGCATGATAGTTAGTTTCTATAGAGTTGCTTGGTCAAAAAAATAACTTCTTCCCCAAGATACTGTGTTTTGGGGTATCCTACTAAATTTTGAAAAATTTTTTGCGGTTAACTTGCTTTAAGAATGTATTTGGAACATAGTGGTTGAGCTAAGAACACAAACATGTAAGTTTTGAGCCTATTGTATGGTTACATCTTCTAACCATTATTTTCCATTCTTGTGTGCATTACTCTCTCTCTCTATGATTGTAATCCTCGCTTTGCCTGATTCTATATGTCCATTACTTGTGTATGAATGCATTTACATGATTGAGGCCGTCGTTTCAATAGTCACTTCTCCCGAATCTCCTTAACCCTTTTATCTACCATTGCTAACCAATTTTGAGCCCATGATAAACCCTTTTTGTTCTTAAATAGAGCACATCAACAACCCTAAGTGAAAAACCATGAATGTCCCTAAATTTGGATCCTTGATTAGCTTAGGTAAGTAAAGGTGTGTATCATTCAAATGGGAGGTTATACTTGGGAATTTGGGTAGATGTAAAGAGGTGTATTGTAGTTGAAATTGAAAATTCTAGGATTTGGGAACATACTCATGTGTTGAATGATTGAACTATATGCATTGAAACTTTTGTACATAAAACCCCAAGAAAAAAAGGGACCAAAAAGAAAAAAAAATTTATGTGTATATATGAGAATGTAGGAAAAAAGGAAAAAGAAACAAAAATATAAGAAACAAAAATATGAAAAAAAAAAGAGAGAAAGCAATGAATGCCCCAAGACAAAGTAATAAAAACAATGCATATGGGATGTGAATTGAAAAGAATGCATGAGTATGCAAAAAGTGAAACTCAAGGGTAGCTAGGTAATGTATTATAGTTGTATAGGTTGTTCTATGTTTGTAGTGGGATTCTAGGTTAATCAAGGACTCAAATTTTAAGCTCACTTGACCATATGCATCCTTACCTTCACCCTAGCCCCATTACAACCCATGAATAAGACCTCATGATACTTGTAAGCATGCATTAAGTAATTGTTGATTGTTAGATGAAAGAAAAATCTTGGAAAGCATGATTAGGAAAGGATTGAGTGACGAACCCTATACACTTGAGCGAATAGAGCGGACACACTTCCGGTGAGGGTTCGATGCTCAACTCCTTGTTCCCGGCTTTCACAAGTGTTCATCTAGCAAGTTGTATGCACTTCATGCTGATGTTCAAATTGGTAGGATTCATGAACTACATATAATTTTCACCCTATATGCTCATATGTGTTCTTTGAGGATAGATTTACCCTTGAAAATGTAGATAGATGATTTTACATTAGTTGCATGCATTCATTTAGGAATTTGCATTTCATAAACCCTTTCTTACCATGATCTTTGGTCTTTTTATTTTAAGCATGAGACATGCTTGGTTTAAGTGTGGGGAGATTTGATAAACCCCAATTTTATGGTGTATATTTTGTCAATATTTTCCGCACTTATTCACAAGAAATTCATGGTTTTGTGTTCTCTTTTTAATATTTCTTTGAAGAGAGAACTTTTGCGTGGTCTAGAAATTCACAGATAAATCCTCGTTGCAGGTATAGCTTCTAAACCAACAAAAGTCCTTTCTTACAAACGTTTTGGTTGTCACAAGTAACAAACCCCTAAATAAATTGATAACCGAAGTATTCAAACCTCGGGTCGTCTTCTCAAGGAACTGCAGGGAGGTGTTCTTATTATTGGTTATGAGTTTTGTAAATTGGGGGTTTTGAAAGGTAAGGAACAAGTAATTTAAATGACAAATAAAATAAATAAATAACTGTAAAATAAACTCTTTGGCAAGGTATGAAAATTCGGAAGTCCTATCCTAGTTACTCCTATGAGAATGGAAGTTAATCCTACTTAGTTAACCCTTATGAAAGCAAGGGAAAGTCAAGTGAACTAATTAGTTAGATTCCCAAGTCCTAGCCAACTCCTAAGGAAAGACTAGAGTTAGTAGTATACCAGTCAATTTAGCCGACATAACAACCAATCACGGATAGTTGATAACTCAAGATCTTCCAGTTAATCAATTAAAGCCAATAACATAAAAAGCTAAATAAGAATCAATGATCTGAAATACCTCAATTGCATTAATAAGAGAAAATCAATTTAAACATAAAGAGTTCATAAGCCAATCTGGCAACATAATTAATTAAAGGATAGCATTAAAATATCTGAAAGTAAAAGAGAAATATAAAGTAAAAGGAATATTGAACTTGATGAAGAGTTGAATTTCTAAATCCTTAAGAGGAATCCTAATCCTAAAACCTAAGATAGAGGAGATAACCTCTCTCTCTAAAGACTACATCTAAACTATGAAAAGTGAATAATTGAAGGCCTCATAATGAATGGATGCATTCCCCCACTTTATAATCTCTAATCTGTGCCTTCTGGACTTGGATCTGGGCCAAAAAGGGTTTCAGAAATTGCTGTAAGCGTTTTCTGTAATTTCTGGTGCATGGCGTCTGTCACGCGTCCGCGTGGGTCACGCGGTCGCGTCATCTAGAGTTTTCCTTATCACGCGTTCGCTTCGGTCATGCATCCGCATCATCTGTGTTCTGCTTAAGGCGCACGTCCGCGTCAGTCACTGAAGAGAGAACTTTTGCGTGGTCTAGAATTCAGAATAAATTCCCGTTGCAAGTATAGCTTCTAAACCAACAAAAGTCCTTTCTAACAAACGTTTTGGTTGTCACAAGTAACAAACCCCTTTAAAATTGATAACCGAAGTATTTAAACCTCGGGTCGTCTTCTCAAGGAATTGCAGGGAGGTATGTTCTTATTATTGGTTATGAGTTTTGTAAATTGGGGGTATTAAAAGTAAGGAACAAGTAATTTAAATGACAAATAAAATAAATAAATAACTATAAAATAAACTCTTGGCAAGGTATGGGAGTTTGGAAGTTCTGTCCTAGTTATCCTGATCAATGGTGATGAGAATTGAGTTTTAATCCCACTTAGTTAGCCTTTACTAAAGCAAAGGAAGGTCAAGTGGACCAATTAGTTTGATCCTCAGGTCCTAGTCAATTCCTAAGAAAGGACTGGAGTTATTGAAGTTCAATTCAATTAGCAAAGACAACAATTATTAATCACGTTGAGTTTGAGAAAGGGGAAAGGTAAACTTACTCGAATAAAAATGTCTTCAGATTGGAAGCAACAGGAAATATAAATGAAAGAAAGCAATCATAAACTGAAATACCTCAAATAACATTAATTAAGAGAATCATATATAACATGGAAGAGTTCATAAATTAAATTGAGAAAATAATTAAAAAGGAACATTGAACCTGATAAAGAGTTGGAATACTAAACTGAAATAATAAGAAATCCTAATCCTAAAACCTAAGAGAGGGGAAAGAACCTCTCTCTCTAAAAACTACATCTAAACTAAGAAAAGTGAATATCTTAGTTATTTCTGTAATTTCTGGTGCGTGGCATCTGTCACGCGTCCGCGTGGGTCACGCGGTCGCGTCATCTGGAGTTTTCCTTGTCACGCGTTTACTTCGGTCATGCGTATGCGTCATCTGTGTTCTGCTCATGGCGCGCGTCCGCGTCAGTCACACGTTCGCGTCGCTGCCTTTTCACGCTAAGCATGCGGCCGCGTCGTCCATGCATTCGCGTCGCTACCAGTTTCTTCAAAAACTCCATTTTGTGCTTTCCTTCCATCTTTGTATGTTTCCTTTCCATCCTTTAAGTCATTCCTGCCTTAGAAGATCTGAAACTACTCAACACACAAATCACGTCATCGAAGGGTAATAAAGGGTAATTAAAATAGTTATTTTCAAAGCATAGGAAACATGTTTTTCACATATATCACATAATAAGGAAGGGAAAGTAAAACCATAAAATTTACATGAATAAGTGGGTGAAGGGTTGAATAAATCACTTAAATTGAGCACAATATATATCATAAAATATGGGTTTATCAACCTCCCCACACTTAAACAATAGCGTGTCCTCATGCTAAATCCAAGATAAAGAATAAGGTAAGGTTAAAGTGGTGGAATCTCATGCAATGCAATCTATTCTAAATGCAACTACCTAAATGAATCATGCAATTCTAATTGTTATTCACTTGTATATAAAACTTACATGTAGTTAAATTCATTCACACTCTCAAGGAATCATATATGCATAGCCAAACCCTAGATAATGTTAAAACACTTTTTCAATTGAGATGGGTAAAAATATTTTTCAAACTTGCAAGACAATTAACAATTCAAGCAGAGATATATGGTGATGAGCTATTGAACCCTCACTGGATTTTGTGTTTACTCTCTAGTCACTTAGTGTTTATTGGGTTAATCACTCTATTCTTCTTTTTATCCTTACTTTCTATAACTTTGTTCTTCATCTAACCAATCAACAATTATAGAACACAGACAGACAAAAATCATGAGTTCTTTTTTAAGGTTGTAATGGGGCTAAGGTAAGGGTAAGGGTATATGTATAAGGCTAAGTGAGCTAATAAGTGAATCCTTGATTAGTCTAAGATCTCACCTAATATACATATTTTGTAATTCAAAGCTTCTTAACCTATTTGCCCAGATTTTTTCACTATGTATTGCAAGCTCATGCATTAACTTTAATTTTATCCCATGTACATTGATTCTTTTCATTTTACAATTGGGGAATTTTTGTATCCCCTTTATTAAATACTGAAAATAATATATATATATATATATATATATATATATATATATATATATATATATATATATATATATTTTAATGCACATGGTAATTCAGTTGTTCTGGTTTTACATGAGCATGCTTCCCAAATTGAGATATATTTTGAAATATCTTTATTCTTTTTAACTTTCTACCTTTGTTTCTATCATCCATGTTCCCATTAAGTTTCCCACACTTAAATAATACACAATTTCTATCTTAAGCTAACCAAGGATTCAACTTGGGATTTTTATTTTGTTTTTTTGCTTAAGGCTAGTAATGTGGTTTATAGAACAAGAGGGGATTAAAAAGCTCAAAGGGGCTAACAGGGGTGATTTAAAGGGTAGGCTTATTTGGGATAAGTGAGCTAAACAAGTAATGGCCTCAATCATCTCTTAGTATGTATTTATACTCTATAATTGGACATATAGACTAAAACAAAGTAAAAAACACTAGAATAAAAAAGAAGGGCAAAAAAACACACAGGAATAAAAATTATAGTTTGAATGTAACCATACAATTAAGCTCAAAACTCACAGGCTGTGTGTTCTCTAGCTTAGAAATCATATATCAATTATACATGTCTTGCAAGTAGAAATTAAGAGTTCCCCTTATTCCCAATGTAAAATTTCTTGGGTGGCTTTAAAGTTTTAGTGTTCCTCCTTGATGAAATGTTGTTAACTAACTAACATGTTATGTTCTATATAAAAGGTGTGTGGATTGTTTTTGATTATGTTAAAGTCTCTAGTTTACTTCCTTTTTATTTTCAATTTAAACCAAACTATCATATGCTAAAAGGGTAAACTATACTAATTAATCCACATATTCTATAACTAATAAGTTTAGAATTGCAAACTAAACTAAATGGCTAAAATATGAACTAAAGTGCAAAATGCAGAAAATAGAGTAAAAACACATGAAAAGAACAATGTATAAGTATTAAAAGATAAAAATAAAAATAAAGATAAAAATACAGAAAAATAACCAAAATAAAATAAAAGAGTCTGTAGTGGTTCACCAAAAAGATATGCCAGAGATGGCGACCTCCCCATACTTAAAATAAAGCATCGTCCTCGATGCTCACTCAAGCTGGGTGTGAAGGAGTGTCATCACCGGAAGGATGGGCTGCTGGAGTCTCGGTGGTGGCCTGAGGATCTGCAAACTGGATAAAGGTATGAGGATCTGTCTGCTGTAGCAGAGGCTCTGACTGAATAGGAATCTTGGGATCTGCGGCCTATATCTGGTGTGGCTCCTCCTGCTGTGGTGCAGCCTGCTCTGGGCCTGCCTGCTCATCCTGGGCATGTGTCTCCTCCTCATGAGCGCTCGCCTCCGCCTCAGATGTGTTAGAAGGGGTGTCAGACTCGGAGGGGATGTCGCCACCGGATCGGATCATCAACTTGAGGTGCTCATAGCGTCAATATTGCAACGCTCCATACGGTCCAAGCGGGTGAAAAGTCGATGCACCAAATGGTAAATAGGCTCAGGAGCAGGTGGAGGTGCAGTGGGTGGGGCTGGTGCAGCAGTGGAAGAAGAGGGGGTAGCTGAAGGCGTGGCTGTCTCAGCAGAAGCGGTGAGGAATGGAGGTGTATAGCCTAAAGCCCGAAACTTCCTGCTGTGAGGGATAATCTTCTTGCAGTCCGCAGTAGGTGGCTTCTCATCAGCATCCTCCCAAGACACGTCAGCTCGACGGCCTAGCTGGGTGACCAGGTAAGGGAAAGGAAGGGTGCCTCTGACATGGACCCTGGCCATAAAGTGCCGGATGAATTATGGCAAATACAGGTCCTTACTCTCCAGTACACACTAGAGAAGGGTGATCATAGTGGCAGGCAGCTCCGTCTCATGAGTGCTCGGCATAACAAAGTTGCTTAGGATCTGGTGCCAGAGCCGAGCCTCATCATTCAGATACATAAGCTTGATTCCTTTAGGCATTGTGGTGTTCTTACCCATGACCCATGGGACAGTAGGGTCAAGGGCTATCCTCTCCTTGATAGCATCCCAGTCGAATCTCAGAAACCTCATATCCTCTTTAGCCTTTTGGTAACTGTCAGGCTGATCTGACTTAGGCTGAAGGCACAGAATATCCTCAACGGCCTCTTCAGTGACCAGTATCTGTTTCCCTCTGAGGTTCACTGCATCCAGGGAAGTCTTGAAATAATTGCAGTAAAACTCTCTTACCCAGGAAGCATTGACCTCAGTCAAGTTTCTCTCCAAGAAGAATCAGCCTCTTTGTTTGATCTGATCGGAGGTGTACTGCTGTAATTCTTCTGGAATTTTCAGAGTCCTCTCCAGGTACAGATTTTTGGAGGTGGCAAACACGGGATACTTCAGCTCACAGTATCGGTTTGCAAACTTGATTGGATCATTGGCAGGGAGGAGCTAGTCAGCCTTTTCCTGCGGGGTAAAGTGCTTTTCCCGCCAGGAGTCATCATGCATAATCTCCAAGATAGACATAGAGGGTTCACCTCTTTTCCGTTTGCCAGTTGTTGCCTTTCCTTTTCCCTTTCTTTGAGGGTCAGACATCCTGAAAAACAGAAATCTAGGATATAATAAAAGCAGGAAAACAAGTAGGCAAATAACAAGATAAGCACAAAGTGGCAAAGGAGCAGTAGAATTATGAAATGAGTTAAAGAAATGTATAGTTCGGATTGTTGCGGAGGTAAAAATCTAAGATGAGAAATCATAATCCAAAATAATTTATGAGTGGAATACTTGTTAATTAGGAGCAACAATAATCATGCCATGAGTGAAAAAGTTGAAATAGTTAGTCAGAAAGCAGAGGGGGAAGTTAGAAAGTTAAAAGTGGGTAAAATTGAAAAAGAGGTTAGAAAGCGAAAATCATTGAGTTAGTAAAAAGAAAGTCAGAGTAAGTGGCATGATGATTGGTTTCTAAGTAACAAGAATTTCACAATTTTAAGCAACAGACAACTCATATTCAAGCAAGGAAATCAAGTTATTGATGATTCATATAGATAGCGAAAAAGTGAAATCTAATCATCAATAATGTGATTTATTAACTGGGAAAACAGAGGAATAAGAATGCTGGCCCGTGTATTCATAAATTGGTTTGGTAAAATCTGAGGAGTGCCAAATTCAAATTGCCAAAACCAAAACATGAATGAATATCAAAATAATTTACAGAAAATTGGGCAGCATTCCAGCTAAAATTGGATGTTCCCGGGTAATAAACAGCAAGCAGAATAGTTCATATAAATTAAAGTAAAGCTGCAATTACATATACAGAATATGAACATGAAAAAGCAGTGTAAAAAGCAGCATGAAACAGTAAAGAATAGCAAATGAACAGTACTAACATCACAGCAACAGCAGAATTGTGAAAATGACAAAACAAGTAGCAAGAACAGCGCAATTAATCAGGCCTAAATCCATTAACCACATCCTAGCTACCTAACCACCTAGAATCAAATACAAACATGCATCTCTAACTAGCCTAATTTGAACATAATTGGAAACATATGCGACTAACTATGAATGAAAGAAAAATGGCGTTCGGCAGAACCTGGTAGGCGTATGAACAAAACTAGGGAACAGAGAGATGGCGGGGGTGTGGTGGTGGTGCTGGGAGGGGCACGGTGGTGTGGTAGCGAAACAGGGTGGTTGGTGCGGTGGTGGGTGGCTGTTCGTGGTGGCAGGGGGTAGGGTTAACGGTGGAGGGGGTGGTTTAAGAAAATGGGGATGAGGGTGGTGGTGGTGGTAGGCGCGGTGGTGATGGCGGTTGGTGTGGCGGTGGTTGGCTGCGGTGGGAGCAACGGTGGTGGAGGGAAGAAGAGAAGAGAAAGATAAGAAAGGGAGGGAAGGAAGAAGGAGGGGATGGGCGTCGCGGTTGGGGCTGGGTGGTCGGCACTGGTGTGGTGGTCAGGGGTGGTTTGCGGCGGGTGCAGAAGAAGGAGGGAGAGAGAACAGAGGGGGTTGGGGAAGGAGAATGGGGCGCGTTGGGGGTAGGGTTTCGCGTCACTGAGGTTAGTGAATTTGAATCCACGTGAACGCGTGGGGTACACGGTTGCGTGGCTAGGGTGGAAAGGGGTTGACGCGATCGCATGAGTGACGCAATCGCATGGAATGGGTAAAAGGATGAATGACGCGGTCGCGTGAGGCATGCGACCGCGTCGCTGGAAATTGTGCTAAACGCACAATTCCAGTGTCATTTCAGCGCAACTCTCTGTCTCCTTTGGGGTGTTGTGCAATCCATGCGATGCGAACGCGTCGCTCACGCTTTCGCGTGGGATGGGTGTTTTGCAAGTGACGTGTTCGCGTCAGGGACGCGAACGCGTGGGCCCTTTTGTGCTAAACGCACAACAGCCGCACGATTCCAGCCCAGATTTCTGGGCGTTGGATTTTTACACCGATTTCCAGACCACGCGTTCGCGTGATTGACGCGGACGCGTGGGAGGTGTTTTTTTTGCAACTGACGCGAACGCTTTAGCGATGCGATCGCGTCGCACACCTTTCTTTTTTTTTTTGACATGCAATTATGCATTTATGCAGTATGTAATGCTAATGCAAATGCTTACGAATAATATCCAGGTTCAATGAAAATAAAACAATATAAAAATAAACAAAACGAAATAAAATGGAAACAGGAACGATCATACCATGGTGGGTTGTCTCCCAGTGGTTCTGTAAGTTCTACTCCCTTGTAATCTTCTGTGAATTCCTCCACTTCTTTGCAAAATTCTTCAGCTGCAACTGTGTCCTGATCAAAGTCTTCTATGTCTTCTTCATCACTTAAGTCATATGTTGGAGGTTGAGAGAAATCTACCTCGATGTTACCTTCGTACTCACTTGGGTAAGGTTCTTCAGGCTTAAGGAATTCAGTTGCGGATGTGAGTTCATGACCAGGAGAGCTTGATTCAAGATCGTCACTGCCCATGGGATCAACTTCTTGGTCTGTTCTGTCCAACTCTTCACTAGGCATATGCTGTGGGGGTTGTGCACTGTCCTCCTTGGCATCAATTTCGGACTTCTCCGTGGAATCCTATATGGTTCTTGATTCCCATGGAGGTTCAGCATCTCCTAAATCTTCAACTACTTCCTCCTCTACAACTATCATGGCTTCCTCTACTCGTTCCGGTACAAAGCCATGCTCCTCATTGTCCACCAAGGTCTCTAGTGTCCCCTTCATGCTATGCTCTTCTTTTGATTCTCCACATGCAACCATGGGAGTACCTTGAGTTCTTAGATGTCGGGAAGCTATTAAATTTACTACCTCAGTCATGGCAGTAGTGAGTTCCAGTACGCCCTTTTCTATCTTTGCTTGCCCTTGAAGAAGAACACGAAGTTTGTCATTCACTGGAGGTTGGGGTGGGTATGAGGTTTCATTGGTTGGGGGAGAGGGTTCAATATAAGAATGTGGTGGTTCTTGGGAGTAATTGGATTGGGATTGTGGTGGATAAGGGTCATATGGTGGTGAATGGTGAAAAGGAACTTGTGAGTGTGGTGGTTCAAATCTACGTTGAGAGGATGGTCTATAAGCACAGGGTGGGCCTTGTTGGTAGTTACAAGGTTGTCCACCATATCTATTAGCTTGGTATGCATTGTAAAGTGGTCCTCGTCTGTGATACTGTGGAGGGTGTTGTTGCCTAAAGGGTTAATCAGATCCTCGTGGCTCCTCATCTTTGATTGCTTAGACCTTGATGCATATTCCTGTTATAGCTTTCACTCCTTTCAACAATATTAGAACCAAACTCAAAGCGAGAGGGGGGAGAATTCATAGTAACTAATAAAAATAAAAGGGAAAAACAAAAATAAATAAACAAGTAAAAGAAAAATATTTACAGTAACCAATAATAAGGCACACGTTTGCAACTCCCCGGCAACGGCGCCGTTTTGAAGAGAGAACTTTTGTGTGGTCTAGAATTCAGAATAAATTCTCGCTGCAAGTATAGCTTCTAAACCAACAAAAGTCCTTTCTTACAAACGTTTTGGTTGTCACAAGTAACAAACCCCTTTAAAATTGACAACCGAAGTATTTAAACCTCGGGTCGTCTTCTCAAGGAATTGCAGAGAGGTATGTTCTTATTATTGGTTATGAGTTTTGTAAATTGGGGGTTTTGAAAGTAAGGAACAAGTAATTTAAATGACAAATAAAATAAATAAATAACTATAAAATAAACTCTTGGCAAGGTATGAGAGTTTGGAAGTCCTGTCCTAGTTATCCTGATCAATGGTGATGAGAATTGAGTTTTAATCCCACTTAGTTAGCCTTTACTAAAGCAAAGGAAGGTCAAGTGGACCAATTAGTTTGATCCTCAGGTCCTAGTCAATTCCTAAGAAAGGAATGGAGTTATTGAAGATCAATTCAATTAGCAAAGACAACAATTATCAATCACGTTGAGTTTGATAACTCATGAGTTACCAATTACTTAACCAAGGCCAAAAGGGGAAAGGTAAACTTACTCGAATAAAAATGTCTTCAGATTGGAAGCAACAGTAATATAAATGAAAGAAAGCAATCATAAATTGAAATACCTCAAATAACATTAATTAAGAGAATCATATGTAACATGGAAGAGTTCATAAATTAAATTGAGAAAATAATTAAAAAGGAACATTGAACCTGATAAAGAGTTGGAATACTAAACTGAAATAATAAGAAATCCTAATCCTAAAACCTAAGAGAGAGGAGAGAACCTCTCTCTCTAAAAACTACATCTAAACTAAGAAAAGTGAATAATTCGAGAGCTCTCCTTGAATGGATGCATTCCCCCACTTTATAACCTCTAATCTGTGCCTTCTGGACTTGGATCTGGGCCAAAAAGGGTTTCAGAAATCGCTAGGAGTGTTTTCTGTAATTTCTGGTGCGTGGCGTCTGTCACGCGTCCGCGTGGGTCACGCGGTCGTGTCCTCTGGTGTTTTCCTTGTCACGCGTTCGTTTCGGTCATGCGTATGCATCATCTGTGTTCTGCTCATGGCGCGCGTCCGCGTCAGTCACGCGTTCGCGTCACTGCCTTTTCACGCTAGGCATGCGGCCGCGTCGTCCATGCGTTCGCGTCACAACCAGTTTCTTCAAAAACTCCATTTTGTGCTTTCCTTCCATTTTTGTATGTGTCCTTTCCATCCTTTAAGTCATTCCTGCCTTAGAAGATCTGAAACTACTCAACACCCAAATCACGGCATCGAAGGGTAATAAAGGGTAATTAAAATAGTTATTTTCAAAGCATAGGAAACATGTTTTTCACATATATCACATAATAAGGAAGGGAAAGTAAAACCATAAAATTTACATGAATAAGTGGGTGAAGGGTTGAATAAATCACTTAAATTGAG
This sequence comes from Arachis ipaensis, assembly GCF_059453495.1. NCBI lineage: Eukaryota > Viridiplantae > Streptophyta > Magnoliopsida > Fabales > Fabaceae > Arachis > Arachis ipaensis. The sequence goes on from NC_142438.1 coordinate 70,679,976, forward strand.
CACAATATATATATCATAAAATATGGGTTTATCAGTCATGCATTCGCGTCGCTGCCTTTTCGCGCTGGGCATGCGACCGCGTCGTCCATGCGTTCGCGTAGCTGCCAGTTTCTTCAAAAACTCCATTTTGTGCTTTCCTTCCATTTTTGTATGTTTCCTTTCCATCCTTTAAGTCATTCCTGCCTTAGAAGATCTGAAACTTCTCAACACAAAAATCACGGCATCGAATGGTAATAAAGGGTAATTAAAATAATTATTTTTAAAGCATAGGAAACATGTTTTTCACATATATCACATAATAAGGAAGGGAAAGTAAAATCATGTAATTTACATGAATAAGTGGGTGAAGGGTTGAATAAATCACTTAAATTGAGCACAATATATATCATAAAATATGGGTTTATCATGCTTCATGATGAAAAACATGCTTCTTTTGCCCTAAAATTACTATATTTTGATCCTCTTGTATTACCATTTGATGCCGTGACATGTTTGTTGAGTGATTTCAGAACTTATAGGGTAAGAATGGCCTAGAAGAGAGAAAGAAAGCATGCACAAGTGGAAGGAACATGAAGATTTGGATTTTGGGAACTTCAGCACTGGCGCGCACGCGCACTTCACACCCACACGTGGATGAGGATAGCTGGGAGCGGCGCGCAAGGATGGACGCATCCGCGCGAGTCAGAGAAATCCCACTAATGCGCACGCGCGGGAGGCTGTACGTGACCTCATTAAGGGAAATCGTGCCTGGCGATTTCTGAGGCTCATCAGGCCCAATTTCAAGCTGTTTCTGCATGGAAAAGACCCAAGGATGCAATGGGGAAAGGGGGGATCATTCATTTTACACTTAGACACAAATTTAGCTAGTTTTTGGTTCTTTGTTCTTCTAGAGAGAGAAACCCTTGTTCCTCTCTAGATCTATTTTTAATTTGATCTTCCCTTGTTGAATTCTGAATTGGATCTTGTTAATTACTAGTTTTGATTGTTTAATTTGAATTCCTTAGTATAATTTTGCTTAGATCTTGTGTTAGTTTTATGATTTCTTGTCAATTGTCACTTTATACCCATTGCATGAATGTTGTGAATCTTGACTTGTTAATGTTACATTGATGATTTCTATGGTTAATTGTGTTGTTTGAGTGATTGTATGTTGATAATTGTTAGTGGGTACTTGTTAATTTCAATTTAATTGCACTTTCAACATGTCTTTTGTTAATGCTTACCATGTGTTTGATGAATTGTTTACTTTGATTATGGAGAAGATCTCTTTACTCTTGTCCTAGGCTAAGAGAATTGGATAAACTTGAGTCATTGGGTCTAACAGATTTGATGATTTGGGAACCCTTAGTGGTCAATTTGATAGCCATTGACACTAACCTACTACTAAGTCAATTAGTAGTGAGGTTAGACCTTATGGGTTGATGTTGACCAAACCATTTACATACTTCAAGTATAGAAGTAGATTTAATGAGTTTGGTTCCTCATAATTGTCAAGATATGGTTATTAGACAAGGATAGTGACCCCAATTCCCATGTCTAGCCAAGAGTTGCTTTTATTATTCACATTTGAAAACCCAAAACTCTTGATTACTTTGTCTTAGTTATGTAGTTGTTTAGTTTGGTGTAGAATTATATTGAATGTTATCTCATTAGTTTGGAATTGCTCATATCTTGTTTTAGTCATTTGAATTAGTTTCTTGCATTTTAAGATTACTTGCTTGTTAAGATTTCTCATTTAATTTCTTGCTCATAACTCACAACCTCGGAATTCTAACCAATGTTGATGCACATGTTTGCTCATTCCTTGTGAGACGACCCGAGGTTTGAATACTTCGGTTATTTTTATTGGGGTTGAACTTGTGACAACCAATTCCCTTTCTAAATTTGATACTTGAGGATTGTTGTTGGTAGAGCTATACTTGCAATGTGAATTTATTGAGAAATTCTTTACCGATGGAATCCTTGAGCTACCATCAGATTCCTTCACTGTGCTCTTTTATGTGTTATCATCTTGTGTATGACAGGTAGAAGGAGAGAGGCATCAACTTTATTTGAATCTGAACTAGAGAGGACTCTCCTTAGACAAAGGAGAGAAACAAGAGACAAAAGAGTTATTGGTTCTAAGGAAGAAGAGGAAGAAGATTTAGATCTAAACATGGAGGCTAAAATATCACAGAATCAGAACCATGGAGACGGTGTTGGTAATCATGTTGTATAGAAGAGAAGGGTTCTAGGCTCTTTCATTAATCCCAATCCGGGGAATTGTAGAAGCAGCATCCTAAAACCAACCATTCATGCCAACAACTTTGAGCTAAAACCTCAGCTCATCACCCTGGTTCAAAATAATTGCTCATTTAAAGGGAGTGCCTAAGAAGACCCCAACCAACATCTATCTACATTCCTGGGAATCTGTGACACTGTGAAAGCTAATGGTGTTCACCCTGACACCTATAGATTGCTCTTGTTTCCCTTTTCTCTTAGGGACAAAGCATCTAAGTGGCTTGAATCCTTTTCCAAGGAAAGTCTTACCACCTGGGAGGATGTTGTCAACAAGTTTCTAACAAAGTTCTACCCTCTATAGAGGATAATCAAGCTAAGAACGGAGGCACAAACCTTCAAACAGCTAGATGGAGAAACCTTATATGAAGCCTGGGAAAGGTATAAGGAGCTAACAAGAAGATGTCCCCCTGATATGTTCAACGAATGGGTGCAACTACACATCTTCTGTGAAGGCCTTTCTAGAGAAGCAAAGAAGGCCCTAGACCATTCTTCAGGAGGCTCTCTCAATACCAAAAAGACCATAGAAGAGGCCATAGATATCATTGAAATAGTGGCTAACAATGAGTACTTCTATGCCTCAGATCGGAGCACCAATAGAGGAGTGATGGAGTTAAGCCAAGTGGATGCTCTGTTAGCTCAGAACAAACTGATCACCAATCAATTGGCAGTTCTCACCAAGAAAATGGAGAAAACTCAGGTTGCAGCAATCAACACCCAACCAATAGTTCAAGAAGAAAGTAACACAGATGAAGGAGGTGATTGGGAACAAGCCAATTATGTTGGAAACTTATCAAGACAACCCTATGATCCCCACTCCAAAACCTACAATCCTGGTTGGAAGAACCACCCAAACTTTGGGTGGGGAGGCCAGCAAAGCCAAAACCAAGACCATAGACCACAAAACTCTAACCATTACAACAATTCCAATTATCAATCCTTTAACCAAAGACCATATCAAGCCCCACAAAACACTTCCTTCCAGCCTCACTATCAAGCACAGAATGACCATCCTCAACCTCTAATTTCCAACCCAATTTCACATCCTCCCCCTGAGGAAAAGGTATCAAGAATAGAGAACCTACTGGGAATCCTATTGGAGGAGTCTAAGGACAACAACGCTTTCAAGGAGGAAGTAAGGTCCAATATACAAAACCAAGGAGCTACCATCAAGAAGCTTGAATTCCAAGTGGGATATCTCTCTCAGCAAATTCCTAAACCCACAAATAGCTTCCCAAGTGACACTAAAAAGAACCCAAGAGGAGAAACAAAGAACCTGAAATGGGAAGAATGTAAGGCAATCACTCCAAGGAGTGAGAAGACCTTGGAAGAAGAAGCTATCAAGCCAACAGAGCACAACGAAAGGCCGCCAAAGGAGAAATTTGAAGAGCCAAAACAAGGAAATAAACTTACACAGAGGGAGGATCTAATGGAGAAGGAAGTTGATGAGCAGATATTTTATACGCCTTTTGGCATCACTTTCATATAGTTTTTAGTAGTTTTTGTTTAGTTTTTATTAAGTTTTTATAGGTTTTAGTGTTAATTTCACATTTTTGGATTCTACTATGAGTTTTTGTATTTTTGTAGAGTTTCAAGTATTTTCTAGCTAACATTGAGGAGCTGGAGCAGAAGTCTAATTCAAAGATAGAAAAAGCACTGCAGATGCTGTCCAGATCTGACCTGCCTGCATTCGGAAGAGCTTTTCTGGAGCTAAAGAAGTTCAAATGGAGCGATCTCAATGGCTATCGAAAGCTGACTTCCAGAGCTTTCCAGAAATATATAATAGTCTATGCTTTTCTTTGGATTAGAAGGCCCAAAACTTGCGTTCAACGCGAGCCATTTGAGCAGTTCTGGCATCTAGTGCCAGAAAGGGATTCCAAGCTGGAGTCCAACGCCTAAAAAGGTGCCAAGACTGGAGTTCAACGCCCAAGGAAGCCTAAGCATGTGGATTTCATCAAATCTCAGCCCAAACAATCACAAAGTAGGCTCCGGAAGTGGATTTTAGCACTAGATAGACTGTTTTACCCTTAGTAGTCACTAGTTTAGTATTTAAAGTAGAAGATTACTCTTTGTTAACGATCATACACCATACACATTTTTACCATTGTTTTCATATCATTATGAGTTTCTAAACCTCCTAGGTTGAGGGAAGGAGCCCTGCTGAGTCCGATGAATTGATAAAAGTATTATTGTTTCTCTTTAATCCATGTTTGGTTAATTCTAAGATGTATATTCGTTGTTCATCAATATGAATGCGTTGAACCGACATAAGGTTATCACATTCTACATGGGTTCAGAGTGCGTCTTTCATCGGACAATGATAAACCACCAGCTTGAATACACATCTCTCAAGCGGCTAATCCACGACTTCGTTGGGGACTTCTCGAGACATCAGTTCAGCCAATTTTTGGGGAGATTAGGGTCTCTGTGGTAGAGGCTAGAACCCAAATATGCAGCATTCTCTGATCTGGAAGATCCGACCTTGTCTGTGGCATTTTGAGTAGGATTATAAAGGAGAATGGACTGTACGCGCTTCACCCTCAAGTAGAGATGGATCCACACTAAACCTGGGGTTCAGATCCAGAAGAGTATTGACAGCTGCTCAAATCAGTGTTAATCATACACAGCCTGCCATTGAAAAAACCACTCACAAGCAAAGAGAGCAGTGATACCGGAGTTAATTCAGAAAGGCAAAGAAACTCCAATCCTCAACTTTATCTTTAAAGTATTAGTACCCTATTATAATAATCCCATAATCCTAACACAATTTCGTATCCAACAACACCTTCTACCCTTTTCTCATATTCCTATTGATGATTTTAAGGCATACATTACTCTTACAACTTCAAACAACCTTCTAATCTGCCTGACTAAGACCTGCAAGATAACCATAGCTTGCTTCAAACCACAATTCTCGTGGGATCGACCCTGACTCACTCAGGTATTACTTGGATGACCCAGTGCACTTGCTGGTACAGCTGTACGAAAGTGTGGGGATTCGTGCACTATGTTTTTGGTGCCATTGCCTGGGATTGTTGAGTTTGGACAAACTGACGGTTTGTCTTACTCCTTAGATCAGGTAATTTTTATCTTCTTTTCTTTATCATTGCAAGTTGAGTCTTTTAATTTTTGTTTTCTTCTTCCTTATTTTTTTTTCAAAAATTTTAAAGCTTTTTCCAAAAAAAACCTTTTGCAAAAAGTTTATTTTCAAGCATCCTTAGCTTTTTGTTTGAGATTCTTTGTTTGTGTTCTTGTTGAATCTTTTATTTTTATTCTTCAATTTTTTTTTTCAAAAATTAGAAACCTTTTTCAAAACAAAATATTTTATTTTCTTTGTTTAATCTTTGTTCTCTGTTTGAGTCTTTTTGTTTATGTTCTTAGTAAATTTTTCTTCTTTAAGTCTCTGTATTTATTAATTACAGCAATTTTCAATTTTTTGGTATCTTCCTTTTAAAATTCTTTCAAAAATAATTTTTCTTTGGTTGAATCTTGTTTCAATTTTAAGTTTGATGTTTTCTTGTTGTTTTTCTTTAATTTTCGAAAATTTCCTTTTAGTTTTCTAAAAATTTTAAGTTTGGTGTTCTTTATGTGTTCTTGTGTTCTTTAAATTTCTTTGAGTCTTGTTCTTCGTGTTCTTGTTAGTCTTCAAAGTCTTCTTGTGTTTTATTTGTGTTTTGATCTTAAAATTTTTAAGTTTGGTGTCCCATTGAGTTTTTCCTCCAAATTTTCGAAAATTGGGTGCACTAGATCTAGAATTTTTAAGTTTGGTGTCTTTTACTTGTTTTTCTCTCTCCTCATTAATTCAAAAATCAAAAAAATAAAATATCTTTTCTTATTTTTAATTATTTTTTCGAAATTTTGCACAAAAATTCAGATTTTAATTTTAAATTTTTTTATCTTATCTTATCTTAATTTTAAAATTCAAAAATCAAATCTTTTCAAAATAAAAAATCATATCTTTTTCAAAATCTTACCTTATCTTATTTCAAATTTAAAATTTCAACTTTCAAAATTCATTTTCAAAATCCAAAATTTAAAATTCAAATTTCAATTTTCAAAATTAAACATTTTCAAATTCAAATATTTTTTTCAAATCTTTATCTTATCTTGTTTTAAATTCAAAATTCAAATTTCAATTTCATAATTCAAAATTTAATTTTGAAATTTAAAATTTAAAATTCAAATCTTTTTAATTTTAAAAATTATCTTTTCTTAACTTTCTTATCCTATCTTATCTTACCTAACGTATCTTATCTTTTCTATCTTGTCTTTTCTTTTAAAAAAACTTAAATCTCTTTCAAAACTTTTTAATTTCTCATCTTATCTTTTCTTATCTTTTTAATTTCAAATTCAAATCTTTTCTTATCTTATCTCTTATCTCATTTTAAATTCAAATCTTTTCTCAATTAATTACATATCTTCTCTCTCTTCTTTTTCAAAACTACCTAACTAACTCTTCTTTCTCTACTTTTCGAAAATTCTTTTCTTCTTCTCTCTCTTCCTTTTTTTGAATTAAATTCCTTTTAATTAATTAATTTTAATTTCGGTTTAAATAAATAAATAACATTAAAACAAATATATATATATATATATATTAATTATTGTTTATCTTCTCTACTTCTATCTCTTCTTCTACTCCCTCTAGCTTCTTCTTTCTTCATCTTCTATACTTTCTTCATTATGAACCCAAGTGGGAATGAAGAGTCCAGGAGGACTTTGGAATCTTATACAAATTCTTCTGCTGACTTCTATGAAAGAAGTATTAGCATACCTCACATCAGAGCTAGTAGCTTTGAAGTGAACCCTCAACTCATTACTCTAGTGCAGCAGAACTGTCAGTATTTTGAGCTTCCTCGGGAGGAACCTATAGAATTTTTGGCAGATTTCTTAAAGATTGCTGACATAGTACACAGTGAGGGAGTAGACTAAGATGTCTACAAATTACTATTTCTTCCTTTTGCTGTAAAGGACCAAGCAAAAAGGTGGTTGGATAACCAGCCTAAGGCTAGTTTAAAAACTTGGAAATAGTTAGTGGACAAGTTTTCAAACGAATACTTTCCCATAAGAAAGATGAACCAGCTGAGACTGGACATCCAAGGCTTCAAACAAGGAGATAGTGAATCTCTTTATGATGCCTGGGAGAGGTATAGGAGGATGCAAAGAAAATATCCCACTGAAATGTTTTCAGAATGGGTACAGTTAGACATCTTCTACTTTGGGCTTTCAGACATGGCTAGAATGTCCTTGGACCACTCTGCTGGTGGTTCTATGCACATGAGAAAGACCATTGGAGAGGCTCGAGAGCTTATTGAGATAGTTTCCACTAATCAGCATCTGTACACATCTCTTGAGACCTCTATAAAAGGAGAGGTTAAGGCGGTAGTTGCTGAACCTAACCCTCTAGAGAAGGATGGCCCATTGACTCAACAACTGCAAACCCTTGCCCAGCAAATGCTGGAACTGCAAGAAGCTCTACGAGAAACTCAAGCCTCTTATATGAATGTAGAAGCCCAGTTGAATCAAACAAGGCAACAGTTATCTAAGTAGATAACAGATGAATGCCACGCTATCCAACTGAGGAGTGGGAAAACCTTAAGCACCCAACCTTAGTACAATAAGAACGAAAAGCCCATAGAGGATAGCCAGGTCTCTGCACACGATGACTCTGGGCATTTAAATGCCTGATAATGAGAATTTTTATATCGGTTCGGAATCGATCAAAACAAGAATCAATTCATTGGTAGCATAGTCCAAACCAAATAATGAAGTCTAAAGATCAAATATTAAATCCAATACAAAATAACCGAGAGTAATTAAACCTCGGGCCGTCTTCCCTAGGAGTTGCAATGAAATGTCATGTTATTGGCTATGAGAGAGCATGGGGAATTAGGAATGAATTCAAGAAATGTAAATAGCAAGAATTGAAACAAGCATGTAAGGAATTAAAGGAAAGCAAGTAAAGGCAATACAAATAGAAATCAAATAGTAAAACGGACTCTTGGTAAAAAGTCAGTAATCTAGGTTTTCTATCCTAGTTGTAGACCACAAACATGACAATTGTATGGAATTAATCCCAATTAGTCAATCCTACTTGAGAGTTAGTTAAAAGGGCTAATTAATTCCATCCCTAAGTCCTAAGTCAACACTAGTGGGTCACTGATAAACCCCATTTTGAGGGTTTATCTTGTATCGATTTCAGGGGTTTTATCAATGATTCCACACGCTTTTCATATGAAAATACAAGACTTTGTGTTCCTTTCCTAACTTTTGCCTCATGGATGAAAACATGCTTATTTTGCACTAAATTAGAAACATTTCTAATCTTTTCTTGATGCCGTTCGATGCCGTGACCTGTGTGTTAAGTGGTTTCAGAATATAGGGCAGGGATGAACGGGAAGAGAGAAGGAGAATGAGCGCGAAGGAAAGGAGCATGAGAAAGTGAGCTTTGGAAACTTCAGCAAGGGCGCGTGCGCGTACTTGGCGCGCCCGCGTGGATTACGCAGCTAGAAGTCAAAGCCAGAAGCCAAGCCACGAGCCGGCTTGTGTAGCGGCTAGGCCATAACCCCCATGGGCGCGCACGCGTACGCTGCGCCTCCGCTCACATTGCAAGATGCCCCAGTGGTGCGCACGCGTGCATTGCGCGTACGCGCCGATGCTTGAACATGATTTTTTTAGAAGTCACGTGACCTGGGCGTGGAAACAGTTGAAGATCTCATCTTGGGGGAAGTGCCTTGGCGGGAAGAGCTTAAGAAGACCAAGGGTTGAAGGGTTAAGGACTTTTGGCTCATTTTTAGATGGTTCTAGATTTTTTTGGCTATTGTTTGTTACACTCTTAGGTAGAGAGGGAGAGGGAGATTCCAAGCTCTCATTAGGGTTCATCTTCATCCATTTTCTGAATTTTCAATCACACTTTGGTGAGATCCATTGCAATTCTCAATTCACTTGTTCATGTTATAGATCTTCTTCTCCAATCTTAATTAGTGCTTGTATTTGCTCAATCCTCATAGATCCTAGATTCAACTTTGTAGTTTTGGATTTATTTCAATTTCTTGAGAAGTTCATTTCCATTGTTGTTCTTTGTTAATTGTTGTTAGTTCCTTGTGTTGAAGCACTTTCAATTCTACTTCCTTCTCATTTTTTTACTATGCCTTTTTTCCTTGCTCATCAATTGTTTGATAAAATGCCAACATTAGTTATGGAGTAAAAGTTTCTTACTTGGCATAGGGTTTGAGTCATTAGAAAGAGTTGAATAGTTTATGTCAATTGTTGATTTGGAATTAGAAATTGCTAATTGACTTGGAGTGCACTAAAGCTAGATTTTCCTAAGGTGAAAACTAGGACTTGTGACTCAAGTTAGTTACTCTCATTTGACTTTCCTCTATACCTAGGGGTTAACTAATTGAAGCAAGGCCTAATTGTTGTCATCATTGATGGGACTATAAGGATAGAATTTCTAATGCCAACCCTAGGCCAAGTCTTCTAAAAATTGATTGCTTGTTTGCCATTTATTTTGCTAAACCTTCAAAAGAACCACAACAAGGCTTCCTAATCGATAAGATGCATGCTCTAGCAAATTCCAAGGGAGGACGACTCGGGGGACTAGTACTCTCGGTTATAGATTGTAGGATTGTTTGATGCGAAGTTTGAATGTCGATTAGACTATACTCACGATTATATCCATTATTGAATTCTATATCAGCATGATAAATTTCGTTTATCAAAATGGCGCCGTTGCCGGGGATATTGCTTAGTGTGCCATGTTATTGCTTAGAGTAGTTATGTGTGCATGTATATAGTTGCATCTTTTTGTGATTCTTTGTTCAAGTGACTAACCCCTCATTGTTACCATGGACTTCACTTCCCCTTCATTGCATGACGCGTTCACAACCGAACCCAAGCTTAGTCCCCTTTGATCCAGAAATAGAACGAACTTTGTTTCATATTAGACAAGCTCGGAAGCGGTTAAGGTTTGGACAAGGTGAAGAGGTCTTCACCACCTCAACCACCTTACTAAAAGTGAACATTGAACCGTCACTCAACGAAGGCAATAATCATTCTCCCATCGAAATCACTAATAATTCTTTTCTTGTTTTAGGTACTAACGCCATGGATGCTCCGAGGAGAGTTACTATCAAGGAAGCGGGTGCACCGAATTATGTCCTTTAACCCCTTCATGTAACTCACCCCAATTTGAATGCAAACTTTGAACTCAAGACTGCTTTGATCAACCTCCTACCCAAATTTCATAGGCTTCCCGCACAAGACCCTATTCGACATCTCAAGGACTTTCATCGTATATGCTCAACAACAAGACGGGAAGTATCCGATGAGGTTGCTATATGGTTGTTTTCTTTCCCTTTCTCTCTTGAGGACAAGGCTAAAGAATGGTTCTACACCTTATCTAGTGAAGTCACCTCCGATTGGGACTTGCTTAGGCGAGGATTCTTGGATAAATTCTTGCCCCCGGAGAAGATGGATAGGCTAAGGAAGGAAATGTCTTGTATTGTACAAGGTGAAACGGAACCACTATACGAGTATTGGGAACGGTTTCGTAAGCTATTAGACGCATGCCCTAATCACATGCTTGACACTCAAGTATTACTTGGATACATATGTCAAGGGATGCGAGAACAAGATAGAACCCTCTTGGACACCTCTAGCAATGGTTCTTTGTCTAAATATAAAACAGCGGAGGAGGCATGGCAACTTATCATTGACTTAGCTGAATCCAATCAACATATGAGACGAAGAGTCAACCGCCCAAGAACCGTGAATGAGGTATCCACGAATAGTGAAACCACCGCTTTAACCAAATCCTTGAGCGAAATGACATCCGTCTTGAGGCAACTCCAATTGAACCAACAACAACCACAACAACCTCAACCTCAACCTCAACCATATCAACAACACTCTCCACCCCCTCAACAACACAATCAACAATTGGTCCCTCAAAAAGTGTGTGGCATTTGTTCTTACTATTCCCACTACACGGATGAGTGCCCAAGCCTTCAAGAGGACAACACTTTCGTGGCTACCCACAATTTCTATGACCGCCCAAATCAAGGGTACGACCAAGGTGGTAATCTTAACCAAGGGCACCCTTATCAAGGAGGAAGCTACAATCAAGGGAGTGGGTACCACAATCAAAATTGGAGAGACAATCACCAACATGGAAATAGGGACAACAACAACAATGGAGGAGGTCAAAGATGGAACAACAATTCACAAAACCGGCCACCATACAACCAACACAACCCACCATATAACCAACAAAACCAACAAAGAAACTACCAAACATACCAACCACCACATCAAAGACCACCACCCAACCAATCACAAGCTCCTCAACTCACATATCCAACCGCCCCCTCCAACCAAGATGAAACACTCCGGACCATCATCCAAGGCCAAAAGGAACTACAAAACACACTTGCTTCCGGTCTCACCGGCCTCACCTTTACACTACAAGCTCTTCTTGCACGAATGGACACATCATCAAATCCCACTCCTCAACCCCCAATCCAAAGCGTCATCCCCTCTCAACCTCAACCCAATCCTAAGGGGGGCATCAATGCCATCACCCTGAGATCTGGAACACAATTAAAAGAGATGGGAGCAAAGGATTCAAATCCCATCACAATCACTCAGGAGGAGGAGAGAATAGATATAGAAGAGGTACTGAAAAAGGAGACACCACAAGTCATAGTTGAGGATGAAACTCAACCAACAAAAGAGACCCCCAAGACTAAGAGAACCTTGGAAGAAGAAATTGCTCAACCACTCCCATTTCCAACACTTGCAAAGAAAGCTAGGAAGCGCATAGAACTCGACCTCAAAATGGTAGAAATGTTCAAGAAGGTTGAGGTAACTATTCCCCTCTTTGATGCTATCCATCAAGTTCCTAGATATGCAAAATTCCTTAAAGATCTATGCATGAACAAGGATAGAATTCTTGAATTGGAAACCATCCCATTGGGGAGTTCTATTTCCGCTTTAATGGGAGCATTGCCCGAGAGGTGTGATGATCCGGGCCCTTGTATGGTCACTTGTACCGTCAATGGAGTTCAATTCGTAGATTGTATGTGTGACCTCGGAGCATGTGTTAGCATCATGCCTCTCTCCGTCTACCGGGTATTGAAGTTACCACCACTAAAAAGGTCGACGGCGAGATTTGTCCTAGCGGATAAAAGCATAATAACCGTGACGGGTGTTGTGGAAGATGTATTGGTGAATATCAAGGGGTTGGTATTTCCCATTGACTTCTATGTCCTTGAAATGCCATCAAGTGAAACCGAGAGAGCATCATCCATCCTACTTGGAAGACCGTTTTTGAGAACCTCTAGATTTAAGCTAGATGCTTACTCGGGAACATACTCATTTGAGATAGATGGGAGAGTCGTAAGTTTTAGCCTAGAAGAAGCAATGAAGCATCCACCGGAAAATCACTCTCTATTCCGGTGTGACCCAATTGACAACATTGTTGCCGAAGTGCACCTTGCAAAGTTATATGAGAAGTACATGATTGAAGAGGCAAATGAAGATCCAAGCAAATTAAACACCACACACCATACAAACCATCCGGAAACTCAAACATCAAATCATGACAAGAAGATGGAATTGAAGCCACTACCCCCCCCCCACCTAAGGTACTCATATCTTGATGAAGCCCAAAAGCTCCCCATGATAATCGTACAAGAGTTAACTCCTCAAGAAGAAGAAAAGTTGCTAGAGGTATTGAGAAAAAATAGAAGGGCAATCAGGTGGAGTTTGGCGGATCTAGTGGGAATAAGCCCCCAAGTATACGAGCACCGCATATTCCTTGAAGAAGGAGCAAGACCGGTCCGACAACCTCAAAGGAGACTTAATCCAACCATTCTTGAGGTGGTGAAAAAAGAGGTCACTCGGCTACTTGAAGCGGACATCATCTATTCTATCTCGGATAGCGAGTGGGTAAGCCCGGTCCAAGTGGTGCCAAAGAAATACGGGGTGACCACAATAAAAAATGAAAGCGGTGAACTTATAGCAACAAGAGTGCAAAATTCTTGGAGAGTATGCATAGACTACCGAAGGTTGAATGCGGCCACAAGAAAAGACCACTTCCCACTACCGTTCATCGATCAAATGCTTGATCGACTAGCCGGTAAATCATATTATTGCTTTCTTGATGGTTACTCCGGATACTTCCAAATACACATTGCTCTAGAGGACCAAGAAAAAACAACATTTACTTGCCCCTTTGGAACGTATGCTTACAAATGTATGCCATTTGGCCTATGCAACGCACCGGCAACGTTTCAAAGATGCATGATGAGCCTATTTGCGGACTTTCTAGAGCAATGTATGGAAGTCTTCATGGACGACTTTAGCGTGTACGGTGATTCATTTGATCATTGCTTAGGTAACCTTGAAAAAGTCTTAGAGAGATGCACCAAAACAAACCTTGTCTTAAATTTTGAAAAGTGTCATTTCATGGTCAAACAAGGCATTGTTTTAGGGCACATAGTTTCAAAAGAAGGCATCTCCGTAGATCCGGCAAAAATAAATGTCATATCTAGTTTGCCTTATCCCTCCTCCGAGAGGGAAGTCCGCTCTTTTCTTGGACATGCAGGATTCTACCGGAGATTCATCAAAGACTTTAGCAAGGTAGCCCTACCTCTCTCTCGACTACTGCAAAAGGACACTGAATTTGAGCTAAGCAAGGAATGTATGGAAGCATATGACAAACTTAAGGTGGCATTGACACAAGCTCCTATTGTGCGAGGACCGAATTGGGCTCAACCATTTGAAATCATGTATGATGCTTCGAATTATGCGATAGGAGCCGCGTTAGCACAACGCGAGGGTAAGATTCCCTATGTCATAGCTTATGCTTCAAAGACACTAGACGGAGCCTAATCCAACTACACTACTACCGAGAAGGAACTCCTAGCTATTGTTTTTGCTTTGGACAAGTTCCGAGCCTATCTTCTTGGTTCCAAGGTAGTAGTGTTCTCGGATCACGCGGCACTAAAGTATTTGTTGGCCAAAAAGGAATCAAAACCGAGATTAATTCGTTGGGTGCTTTTGTTACAAGAATTTGACTTGGAAATCAAGGATAGGAGTGGTTCCCAAAACTTAGTGGCGGACCATCTAAGTCGCCTCGAACACACAAAAAGTGACACCACTCCTATCAATGACTCCTTTTCTCTAGATAGTTTGCACGCAATCTCGGAAGTAGTTCCTTGGTATGCCCCAATAGCAAACTACTTGGTTTCACGCACCTTTCCTCCCAATCTCAACAAACATCAAAAGGATAAGATGAAAAGCGAATCCAAATACTATGTTTGGGATGATCCCTATTTGTGGAGATGTGGAGCGGACCAAATAGTGCGACAGTGCATACCTCAAACCGAATTCCAAGCAATCTTGGACGCTTGCCATTCTTCTGAAGGAGGTGGCCACTACGGCCCCCAAAGAACGGCAAGAAAGGTCCTTGATTGCAGATTTTGGTGGCCAACCCTTCTCAAATATTCTTCCCCTATTGCAAATCTTGTCCCCAATGCATTCGGTTTGGAAATATTTCTAAGAAGGACGAAATCCCCCAACAAAATATGTTTTTTTGTGAAATCTTTGATGTATGGGAATCGACTTCATGGGACCATTTCCAAATTCCAATGGCTTTCTCTACATCTTGTTAGCCGTCGATTATGTGTCAAAATGGGTGGAGGCAATCCCCACCCGGACGGATGATGCCCATGTTGTTTATTCTTTTGTGAGGAATAATATCATTTGTCGTTTTGGCTCCCCAAGAGCAATCATAAGTGATCAAGGATCCCATTTTTGCAACAAAAAAATGGATGGCCTCATGAGAAAGTATGGCATCATACACAAAGTCGCCACGGCCTACCACCCTCAGACAAACGGCCAAGCCGAGGTGTCTAACCGGGAAATTAAACATGTGTTGGAAAGGATTGTGAAGCCGAATAGGAAAGATTGGAGCGCTAAACTCTCCGATGCACTTTGGGCATATCGAACGGCTTACAAAACACCCATTGGCATGAGCCCTTTTAGACTTGTATATGGTAAAGCATGCCATCTACCGGTAGAAATCGAACACAAAGCTTACTGGGCCATAAAGGAATGCAATATGAGTTTGGGTGGAGCCGGAGTAGAGAGAAAGCTTCAATTGGCGGAATTGGAGTGCTTGAGATTAGAAGCCTATGACAATTCTAGACTCTACAAGGAAAAGATGAAAGCCATTCATGACAAGAACATTAGGAGAAGGGAATTTAGACCTGGTGACCTAGTGCTCCTTTACAACTCAAGGTTGAGATTACTACCTGGGAAGCTTAGATCAAGATGGGATGGACCTTACCAAGTAGAGAAAGTAGAACCTTATGGGGTCTATCACTTGCGCCACCCATCAAGTTCGGACATTTTCAAGGTAAATGGGCACCATCTCAAATTGTACCATGGTGAGCAAAGAAAGAACTCCAAGGAATTTAAAGTGTTCCTCTTGAGGGACGCATCTCTTGAACAAGAACTTTGAGCTAGTGGACGTCCAACTTAAGGACGGTAAACAAAAGTGCTAGGTGGGAGACACCCCACCATGGTAAGATCTACCATTTGTACATAGCCATTGAATTCTTCTTTGATTGATACTTGCTTACTACTTGACTTCATGTTTGGTAGCTAGGTGATCGATGAAGTTGTAGCTAGATTTCGTTTCAAATTTTGTTTCATTTGTTGAGTTCATTTGGTACTTTATCATGTCAAAACATCCCTCTATAATACCTAAAGTGGTTGTTTGGAGGGTTGGAATGCTGAAAGTAATGCGAGAACATGCAACTTTGAAAAAAGGCACCCTTCCGCGCATGCGCGCACCTAACGCGCACGCACCCATGAAGCATTTCCGACAGTCCACGCGGACGCGGGACGTGCGCGGATGCGTGGATTGCAAGAAGTACCCCTCCATATATATTCCAGAGATTTAGGCCACTCTCACGCCTGCACCATGCCTGAGGCACAGGCCGCTCACGCGTGCGCACACATGGCGCGTACGCACTCTTTGGCAAATCGTCAGATCGACGCGCTAGCACACCTCGTGCGCGCGCGCCGATCGCCCCTGTGCACTCCTGGTACATATTCCAGAGAGTTAGGCCACTCTCGCGCCTGCACTAAGCCACCAGCCCGCAACGTGAGGCACGCGCACGCGCCCATGCCGCGCACGCGTCCCTTGCCCCTGTGCAATCCTGGTACATATTCCAGAGAGTTAAGCCAACCCCAAGCCCATCTCAAGCCTGGGGCATAATCAAATTGCCGCGCGCGCGCACCGTGCGCGCGCGCGCCATCACTCCACCCTGCTTCCTTGCGCTTGCGCGCCCCGTGCACGCACGCGTGGATGACCGACGTAAACATAATGGGGAGCACATTTGCTCCCTTCATTCTTCTTCTCCCTTTTTCTTCTTACCTCCTCTACTAACCATTTACCTACTACTACTTCCCCTCCCAAAACAACCACCCCCTACCATCACCTTCGGCGACCACCCACCTCCGGTGGCCCCTACATTGCCCCCTCCATTCTCCATCATTCCAACCCATAACTTCCTCCCCCATACCCTTTTCCATCTCTCTCAAGGTACTATACTAGGCTCCCCTCTTGCTCTACTTCTCTCTTTTGCTTCTTAGTCAGTTAATTTCATTCTCTTTTAGGTAGTCTCTTTCTTTTCCCCCCCTCTTTTGAGCCCCTCACTTCTCTGGGGTGTTTTTGGCTCCTTTTCCATTTAACGCTTCATAGGCACTTGGGTCATAACTTCTCTTGCATTGATGAATGAGATGTGTTGCATGATTTTCTTATAACCACTGTGCATTGTAGTGATTAATGTTGGTTTGTGGAATGTTACATTGCTCCCCCCTCATCTATCTACATACTACAAAAGGATGCACCCCAAGTGTTTGAAGAAATGCATACATGATACTTTTGAACTCATTGTGACTCTTGCTTCTTAACTAGTCACTTTTGGGTGCACCTTCACATTCTACAATCCACCCACTCACCATTTCATAAATTGCTTCCCACTTTTGGTATTTGAGGGTGTATGCTTCTCATGCCTTTTCCTTGCATGCCTACACTTTCCCTATACCACATGCCAATGATTTGCCTTGCTCATCACATGTTATCTTCGTTACATGTTACAACTGTCATGTAATAAGGATACCCATATTCTTACGGCACAATTTTTCATTTGCATAATCATATTTAATTACGCTTCTTTGGGTTTGATGCTATCTCCTTTCCTTACTATCACAGGATGGTCATCAAAAAGAGTAACGAAAAAGCCCCGAAGAAGCCAGCATCCAATAGAGCACGCCAGGAACTAACGGCCAAGCCACTCCTAAAGAAGGCTAAGGGCCCCGTTGATGTTCTAGAGAAGGACAACCCTCCGAATGATCCAAACAAGTTCCCTAACCGCTACTGCGAACTTGTTTACTCAAGGATGATTGAAAGGAATTATCACCCAGAGCCTCTTCTAGTCCTCCCGGCCCACCTCACTCCGATAGTGATGCCACACATTGACCGGAGGCAATGGAGGTTCCTCTTGAGGCAACCCAAGGAGGTCAATTTATCATGGGTGGTGGAATTCTATACCAACTACCACTCACCCCTTCTCACATCAATCTTTGTGCGCCGGAAGTAAGTGTCAATCACAGTGGAAGCCATCCGAGGAGTCCTTGGGATTGGGCCGTTAGCGGATGGATATGACGCCTATCAAGAAGTCTTGACAGCATGCGACGACCGTGAGTTCGATTGGAACGCAGTCCTCCGCATAATTGCCTCACCCGAAGCATGTTGGATTCGGGGGACCATAAAGCGAAGACCAAAAGGTTTAGATGCACGCTTCCTCACTCAAGAAGCCACGGCATGGGCCCAAATTCTAGCTCATTATGTGCTCCCAAGCACCCATGGGTCATCCATTACCGCCGAGCTTGCCTTATTGATATGGTGCATCTTAACCGAGAAACCGGTCGACATTTCGCATGCCATTCGCCAATACATGGGGCGCATTCATACCAAGGAAAATCTACCATTTCCCGCTATGGTGACCGAATTAGTGGCGGCAGCCGGCGTCCACCGAGAGACTAAGGATAGGAGAACCTCAATCCCGGTCGAGGGCGATGTTATTCTGACCAAGAGGTGCCTCAAGCCTCCGGAAGTCACCAAGGACATTGGACTGCCCACACCAACTCGCAACACCACTACATCATCCACGCCACAAAAATCAGCCACCCAACGCCTTGAAGACCTTCACAAGAAGTTGGACCGTTATGAGAGGCGTAACCAACGCCGATATGCTCACGTGAAGAAACTTCTAAGTATTGTCACCCCACCCATGGAGGAACCAGATATCTCCACATCCACCGCAACTTCGAGCGGAAGTACCGATGATAACAGAGATGAAGGACACTCGGGACTCGGCCATTGCCACCCATTGCGCATCACCTCTAGCACGGAGGACCGTGCTAAGTTTTAAGTGTGGGGAGGTCGGCCGACCGATCTCCGTAGGTAACACCCAAATAAATTTTCGTTTTCTAAACTCCTTTGTAGTAGGATAGGTTGCATGATTAGGTTTTCTTTGATATCATTTGCATGATAAGTTTACTTGGTTGGAACAATGAAACTCTCTCTTAGGAAACTAATACTTTGGGGCAACCTTGACATTGCCAATTTTGAATATCTTGATGCCAAGCTTGCTTGAAGAACTGTATTTTGGAACATGAATTTTGAGTTAAGAACACAAGCTAGTGAGCTTTGAGCCTTGTTTTGTGGCTACATCTTATAGTCACTTATTCTCCTTCTTGTGTGCAATTGTTTTCTCTCTATGAGTGTAATCCTTGCTTTGTTTGAGTCTATATGTCCATTATTGCTTGTATTCATGCATTTATATGATTGAGGCCATCACTTCATTAGCCCACCTACCAAATAGCCTTACCCTCTATCTTCCCTTGTTAGCCAAGAATTGAGCCTACGCTTAACCCACTTGTTCTTTAAATTAGCACATTACAAGCCTAAAGTGGAAAACCATAATTGTCCTCATTTGGATCTTTGATTAGCTTAGGCTAGTGTGTGTGTGAGTATCATTCAAGCGTGGGAACCTTGGGACATTGGGGGAATAAAAGGGGCAGTTTTGTATTGTTATTGAAAATATTGGGAATTGGGTACATACTCATGTATATGTATTGGTCAGATGTAAAACCTTATGCATTGATAAAATGAGAAAAACAAATGAAAAAGAAAATAGAAAAAAAAATAATATGAAAAGAAAGAAAAAAATAGAAATAAGAAAAAAAAAAGAGAAGAAAGGAATAAAAAGGGGACAAAATGCCCTAAAGCAAAGTGCAGCTTAATAAGATCAATGCATAAGTGTTGTGAAATGAAAAAAAAAAAAAGAAAAATACATGAGTATGTGAAAAAGTGAAGAATGGGTAGTTAGATTAGAACTCAATTGTATAGGATGTCATAGGTTAGGTGGAAAGTTTAAAGCTTATCAAAGATTCGAATTTCAAGCTCACTTAACCATATATGCATCCCACCTTAACCCTAGCCCCATTACAACCAAGGAAAAGACCTCATGATAGATGTATGCATGCAGGAAATATATGTTGATTGATTAGATGAGGAACAAATCTTGGAAAGCATGATTAGGAGAAAATTGAGAGAATCAACCCTAGACACTCGAGCGAATAGAGTGTAAACACTTCCGGTGAGGGTTCGAAGGCTCTAATTCATGATTCCCGGCTCTCACGAGCATGCTTCATGCGAAGTTGCATATATTGCACTTGATGCTCAAAAATTGGTGAATCCCATATATTGATCGCCACCGTGCCCTATATGCTTGCATATATCTTAGGAAGGTTGATTTGTTCCTAACCAAGTAGATGGTAGCACTAGTCGTAGTTGCATTCACGTAATTAGGTTGCACCTCATGAGTCTTATACCTCTATGATCCTTCGGTCTTTTGCGTTTCTCTTGCATTTCTCTAAGCATGAGGACATGCTAGAATCTAAGTGTGGGGAGGTTGATAAACCCCATTTTGAAGGTTTATCTTGTATTGATTTCAGGGGTTTTATCAATGATTCCACACGCTTTTCATATGAAAATACAAGACTTTGTGTTCCTTTCCTAACTTTTTCCTCATGGATGAAAACATGCTTATTTTGCACTAAATTAGATACATTTCTAATCTTCTCTTGATGCCGTTCGATGCCGTGACCTGTGTGTTAAGTGGTTTCAGAATATAGGGCAGGGATGAACCGGAAGAGAGAAGGAGAATGAGCGCGAAGGAAAGGAGCATGAGAAAGTGAGCTTTGGAAACTTCAGCAAGGGCGCGTGCACGTACTTGGCGCGCCCGCGTGGATTGCGCAGCTAGAAATCAAAGCCAGAAGCCAAGCCACGAGCCGGCTTGTGTAGCGGCTAGGCCATAACCCCCATGGGCTCGCACGCGTACGCTGTGCCTCCGCTCACATTGCAAGATGCCCCAGTGGCGCGCACGCGTGCTTTGCGCGTACACGCCGATGCTCAAACATGATTTTTTTAGAAGTCACATGACCTGGGCCTGGAAACAGTTGGAGATCTCATCATGGGGGAAGTGCCTTGGCGGGAAGAGCTTAAGAAGACCAAGGGTTGAAGGGTTAAGGACTTTTGGCTCATTTTTAGATGGTTCTAGATTTTTTTGGCTATTGTTAGTTACACTCTTGGGTAGAGAGGGAGAGGGAGATTCCAAGCTCTCATTAGGGTTCATCTTCATCCATTTTCTGAATTTTCAATCACACTTTGGTGAGATCCATTGCAATTCTCAATTCACTTATTCATGTTATAGATCTTCTTCTCCAATCTCAATTAGTGCTTGTAATTGCTCAATCCTCATAGATCCTAGATTCAACTTTGTAGTTTTGGATTTATTTCAATTTCTTGAGAAGTTCATTTCCATTGTTGTTCTTTGTTAATTGTTGTTAGTTCCTTGTGTTGAAGCACTTTCAATTCTACTTCCTTCTCATTTTTTTACTATGCCTTTTTTCCTTGCTCATCAATTGTTTGATAAAATGCCAACATTAGTTATGGAGTAAAAGTTTCTTACTTGGCATAGGGTTTGAGTCATTAGAAAGAGTTGAATAGTTTATGTCAATTGTTGATTTGGAATTAGAAATTGCTAATTGACTTGGAGTGCACTAAAGCTAGATTTCCCTAAGGTGAAAACTAGGACTTGTGACTCAAGTTAGTTACTCTCATTTGACTTTCCTCTATACCTAGGGGTTAACTAATTGAAGCAAGGCCTAATTGTTGTCATCATTGATGGGACTATAAGGATAGAATTTCTAATGCCAACCCTAGGCCAAGTCTTCTAAAAATTGATTGCTTGTTTGCCATTTATTTTGCTAAACCTTCAAAAGAACCACAACAAGGCTTCCTAATTGATAAGATGCATGCTCTAGCAAATTCCAAGGGAGGACAACTCGGGGGACTAGTACTCTCAGTTATAGATTGTAGGATTGTTTGATGCGAAGTTTGAATGTCGATTAGACTATACTCACGATTATATCCATTATTGAATTCTATATCGGCATGATAAATTTTGTTTATCAGTTACTTAAAGTCAAGGGAAACCAAACCAATTAACAATCCTCACACAATGCGGAATGGACACCCACAACTCAATTTTACCAAAACACCCAATTTCTCAACCAAGAGTGTGAAACTAAACATGCAAGAAATAAAACATCAAAGCAATAAAAGTCAAATCAATTAAGTGCAAGGAAAGGAAACTTCAAATGCAAGAAACCTTTTGGCAAGTAATTGAGAACTAAGGCTACCTATCCTAGACATTGACCACAAACACATGATGATTATGAAGAATTAATCCTACTTAGTCAACCTTACATCGAAGATAAGTCAAATAGGCATAGTTGATTTCAATCCATAAGTCCTATGTCAACACTAAGGGTCATATAGAGTCAATAGAGACCAAATCAACTAACTACTCTAATGTATCAAACAAGAATGGACATCAATGACTCAAGGGTCACCAAAGTCACCAATTCCAAGCCAAGAGTGAAGAAAAACTAAGTAAAGACTAAGCCAAGCATTTTATCAAACACTTGGTGTGCATGAAAATAAAATAATATTAAATTGCAATAAAATAAATTCCTAACTACCAAAAGCAAGAAAATCATAACAACAACTAAAGGAAGCATTAAATGAACATAAAACATAAATTGCATTAAATGTAAATTAAAATAACAAAGAGTATTCATAACATGAAAAGTGATATAAAAGAGAAGTTAACAAAAGAAATGAAGAAGATAAAGGCAAGAAAGCATAGAAACAAAAATGAAATTAATTGAAAACAAGAATTAAAAATAGAAATTATAAGAAATTAAACTAGGAAACCCTAATTCTAGAGAGAAGGGGGAGCTTCTCTCTTTAGAATACAACCTACATAATGCTAATCTAACCCTAACGTGAGGCCTTTGATAAACCCATATTTTATGATGTATTTTGTGCTTAATTTGAGTGATTTATTCAATCCTTCAACCACTTATTCATGTTAATTGCATGGTTTTACTCTCCTTCCTTATTATGTGATGTATGTGAAAAACATGTTTCCTATGCTTTTAAATTAATTATTTTAATCACCTTTAATTCCATTCGATGCCGTGATTAGTGTGTTGAGTAGTTTTCAGATCTTCTAAGGTAGGAATGACTTAAAGGATGGAAAGGAAACATACAAAATTGGAAGGAAAGCACAAAACGGAGCTTCTGAAGAAATTAGCATCCACGCGATCGCATGGGCGACGCGGACGCATGCCAAGCGCAAAGAAGCAGTGACGCGGTCGCATGACTGACGCGACCGCGCGCCTTAAGCAGAATGTATATGACGCGGTCGCATGACTAACGCGACCGCGTGGTAAGGAAAAGCTCCGAATGACGCGACCGCGTGACCCACGCGGACGCGTGACAGAGACCACGCACCAGAAATTGCAGAAAACACTCATAGAGAATTCTGAAGCCCTTTTTGGCCCAAATCCAAGTCCAGAAGGCATAGACCAGAGGTTATGAAGTGGGGGAATGCATTCAATCAGGGAGAGCTCGCCAATTTTCACTTTCCATGATTTAGATTTAGTTTGAGAGAGGTTCTCTCCTCTCTCTCTTAGGATTAGGATTTAGGACTTCTCTTAGTTTTTAAGAGTGACTCTCGATCCAGGTTTAATATTTACTTTAATCTATGTTTCTATGCTACTTTTACTTTAATGCTTTTATTCGTATCTATAAATGTTGCCAAATTGGCTTATGAACCGTTTCCATGTTATGATTTGAATTAATGATTATTTAAGGTATTTCAGTTTATTATTGTTCTCTTTGAATTAAGATATTTTTGCTTCCCATCTAAGGACATTTTTATTCCAGCAATTTTACTTTTTCCCCTTTTGGTCTTGGTTAAGAAATCAGTAACTCAACATTATCAAACTCAGCATAATTGATAATCGTTATCTTGCTAATTGAACTGAACTTCAATAATCCAAACTTTTTCTTAGGAAATAAATAGGATTCGAAGGTCAAACTAATTAGTCCCTTGACTTTCCTTTGCTTTAAAGGTTAACTAAGAGGAATTAAGATTCAACTTTCATTATTGTTGAGAGGGATAACTAAGTTGGACTTCTAATTTCTCTTACCCTGCCAAAAGTTGCTTTACAGTTATTTATTGATTTTAATTTCCATTTAAATCACTTGCTTCTCATCTTCTAAACCCCGATTACAACCTTTATAGCCAATAATAAAAAACATACTTCCCTGCAGTTCCTTGAGAAGACGACCCGAGGTTTGAATACTCGGTTAACAATTTTTAAGGGGTTTGTTACTTGTGACAACCAAAACGTTTGTATGAAAGGACTTTTGAAGGTTTAGAAACTATACTTGCAACGAGGATTCATCCGCGATTTTCTAGACCACGCAAAAGTTCTCTCATCAAAATGGCGCCGTTGCCAGGGAACTGCTAACGTGTGCCTTATTATTGGTTATTGTAAATATTTTTCTTTTGCTTGTTCATTTATTTTTGTCTTTCCTTTTTATTTCTATTTGCTACCATGAATTCTCACCCCTCTCGCTGTGAGTTTGGTTCTAACTTTATTGAAGGAAATAGAAGTTGCAGCAGGAATATGCATCAAGGTCAGACCAATCAAGGATGGATGGAGCCAAGAGGACCTAATCAACCCTTTAGGCAACAACACCCTTCAAGATATCATGGACAACGACCATTCTACAATGCACACCCAGCTGATAGATATGGTGGACAGCCTTGTAACTACCAACAAGCCCCACCCTGTGCCTATAGACCATCCTCTCAACATGACCTCGAACCACCACACTCACAAGCTTCTTTTCACCATTCGCCACCATATGATCCTTTTCCACTCCAGTTCCAATCCACTCACTCCCAAGCACCACCACTTCCCCATGTTTCATATCCAAATCCAGCACCCCGAGAATCAGAGGTTCGCCTCAAGGAAACAGTGAATAAACTTCAAACAACCATTCGACAACTGGAGCAAGCAGTAATTCAATTAGCTTCTAGACGCGCGAACATTCAAGGACCAACCACAACCCCATGTGGACAATCTAATGAAGAGCGTAGCATGAAGGAGATATTAGAAACTCCAGTGGACAAGACAGAGCACGAATTCGTACTAGAACAAGTAGAAGAAGCTGTCATTGTACAAGAAGTGGAGTTGGTTGAAGATCTAGGAGATGCTGAACCTCCATGGGAATTCAGAGCTGAGGAGAACTCCGTCAAGGATGCTACAGTTAATGCTAAGGAGGATAGTGCACAATCCCCAAGTGATGAACTTGCATCCCCAAGTGAATTCTCTGAGATCGAATAATCTTCTCCAAATGAATACGAAGATGATGTAGAGGTGAATTTCTCTCAACCTCCAATCTATGACTCGAGTGATGAGGAAAACATAGAAGACATTGACCAGGGTGCAGATGCATTTGAAGAATCTTGCGAAGAAGTGGAGGATTTAAGAAGAGCACAAGGGAGAAGAACTTACAGAACCTCCAGAAACACCTACCCCAAGGCCATTACCGCCTAATACAAGCTTCAAGTGGGTACAATCCTTAACCCTTAACTTCACTTATTCACTTGAATATGGTTTACTTGAAACAGATGGCCAGCTTAGAGCTCTCTGCGGCTTTAAGAGTAAGAGGGAAATGGCTCGTGCTCAGAGCTGGTGCACAAGAATCAATAAGGTTCCACGCTTCACCTCGAAGTACACGGATTGGTATCAAGCTCAATTGCATGGATCTCAGAAAACGTTTGGCCACCATGGTGAGAATCTACTTCCTAAACCGCCCGGATGGAAAAATATAGATCAAGACGGAGGCGGATTTAAAAACAAAGCTCGGGATCATGGATTCTATTCTGACATTCGTCATCCCAGGAGCTTGAAAATCTATTTGAAGCTGATCAGAAGCTTCACATGCCTAGTTTGGGACCCCGGAGGCTATTGGCATTCCAAGCATTGGTGGAGATTTCTAGATGAATTTAAACACAAGCCACCATAACAGGAAGCCCTTCCAATGTCCAACTTAAGGACTTTAACCAAAAGTGCTAGGTGGGAGACAACCCACCATGATATGATCATTCTTATTACACTTTTAATTTTATTTAGTTTTGTTTTTGAGTTTTATTTTGTTTTATTAAACCTGGGATCATAAATAGCATTCACAGTAATCACTGCATTCTGCATTTTTCATGCGTAAAAAAAAAAGGGATGCGCGACGCGACTGCATCACCCATGCGATCGCGTCAAATGGCGAACTACACTTCCCACGCGACCGCGTCATCCACGCGACCACGTGACCTGGAGATCGGTGTAAAAGATCCAACGTCCAGAAAGTTAGGCTGGAATCATGCAGCCCTGGTGCGTTTAGCACAAAATGGACCACGCGACCGCATACCCCATGCGATCGCGTCACATGCACACAACCAATCCCACGTGACCGCGTGAGCAACGCGATCGCGTCGCATGGATTGCACATCACCCCAGAAGGAGACAGAGAGTTGCACTGAAATGACGCTGGAGTCGTGCGTTTAGCACAATTTCCAGCGACGCGATCGCGCGGTCCACGCGATCGCGTCATCCCCTCTTCTATCCCTTTCATGCGATTGCGCGACCCACGCGATCGCGTCACCTCCATTTTCACCCCCACCATGCGACCGCGTCCCCCACGCGATCGCGTGGATTTGAAAATATAACCCCCCAAGCCACGCGAACCCTATCAGTCGCGCAGCCCCCCAACCCTCTTCTCCCTCTCTTCTTCTTCTACTCTCAACCACCACCCATCCACCATTGCCACCGCCTGACACCGCTGACCACCCAGACGCCACCGCCACCCAACCCCCTCTTTCCCCCCCTTTCTTTCTTCTTCTTTCTTCCCCTTTCCCCCCTCTCCGCCACTGCCCTCCGCGAACCACCACCCAACGCCGCCGTCCGTCCTAGCCGCACCCACCCCCTTCCTATCTTCCCCTACCCCCCATTATCCCATCCCCTCCCCCTGCCCCAAACAGTCGCGCCAGCAACTGCCGTGCCCACCGCTGCCAGCCGCCGTGCCGGACGTCACCACCACCACCCCCAGCCACCTCTGTACCCCAACCTCCTTCTTTCGCCTTCTAGGTTCCGTAACATGCAATCTTTTTTTTTCGTTCGTAGTTTTTCTTATTTTTTTCCCATTTATGATCATGTTAGGATAGTTAGATATGCATGTTGTAGTGGATTTTAGGGTGTTAGGTAGCCTAGGACGTGGTTAGTGGATTTAGGTCTGTTTATTTGTACTGTTCTTGTTTCTGTTTTATCATATTTACAAATCTGCTGTTGCTGTAATCTTGTTCATATGCTGTATTTCTTGTATATTGCTGCTCTTTACATTGATTTTCATGCTTATATTCATTATATATACCGCAGCTTGATTTTTTTTTCATATGAACTGTTTGTTTGCTATTTATTTTCCGGATAAATCCAATTTTAGCCGGAATGCTGCCCAAATTTTTATAAATCTTTTTAACTTCCATTCATGTTTTGATTTTGGGATCTTGAACTCTGTTTTCCACTGCTTTAACCAAACCATTCATGAATTCCAGGGCATGCATTCTTATCCTCTTTGATTTCCTGGTTCCTAAACTGCAATTTCGATGTTTGATTCCTATTTTTGCCTTCTTTATCTCTATTTGAATCATCATCAAATTGTCTTACTTGTTTGAATATGAGTTACCTATAGCTTCTACCTGTAATTACTTGTTACTTGAACTATTTTCATTATGCCTCTTACTTTAACACATTTTTCACTAACTCACTAATTTTAACTCTAACCAACCTAACCTTTCTTTCACTTTCTTTTAACATTCTACCAAAGGCATGATGTTAATTTTTTCTATTTAACTTGCATTCAATAACATTTTGGATTGTGATTTCTTCTTTTCACTCCTATACCAATCCTAAATGCACATTTTACTTAACTCATATTCCTTATCCTATTGCTCCCTTGCCACTTTGCATTTTCTTTGATTATTTGCCTATTTGCTTTCCCATTTTTATTATATCCCGGTTTTCTGCTTTTCAAGATGTCGGATTCCCATAGAAAGGGAAAAGGCAAGGCCACTACTAGCAAAAGGAAAAGAGGAGAAGCCTCCGTGTCTATCATCGACCTCATGCATGATGCCTCCTTACGGGAGAAAAATTTTACCCGGCAGGAAAATGCCGACCAGCTACTCCCTGCTACTGATCCAACAAAATTTGCAAACCGATACTGTGAGCTGAGGTATCCGGTGTTTGCAAACTCCAGGCACCTGTACCTGGAGCGGACTTTGAAGATCCCAGAAGAACTCCAGCAATACACCTCTGATCAGATCAAACAAAGAGGCTGGTTCTTTCTGGAGAGACCTCTGACTGAGGTTAATGCATCTTGGGTTAGGGAATTCTACTGCAACTACTTCAAAACTTTCCTAGATGCAGTGAACCTCAGAGGGAAGAAGATTTTGGTTACTGAGGAGGCAATAGAAGAGGTTCTGAAGCTTCTGCCTAAGACTGATCAGAGAGATGGCTATCAGAAAGCTGAGGAGGACATGCACTATATGCGTTTTGACTGGGATGCAGTCAAGGCCCAGATTGCCCTTGACCCGTCAGTTCCTTGGATCATGGGTCAGAACACCACCATGCCCAAAGGGATCAAGCGGATTTACCTGAACGATGAGGCTCGGTTATGGCATCAGGTATTCAGCAATTACATTATGCCGAGTACTCACGAGACTGAGATACCTGCCGCTATGATCACCCTCCTTTGGTGTGTGATGGAGGGTAAGGACCTGTACCTGCCACGCTTTATTCGGCACTATATGGCTAGGGTCCACATCCGAGGCACTCTTCCTTTCCCATACTTGGTTACACAGCTGGGCCGTCGAGCTGACGTGCCATGGGAGGATGTTGATGAGAGGCCACCCGACGCAGACTGCAGGAAGATCATTCCTCACAGCAGGAACTTCCTGGCCTTGGGTTACAGACCTCCTTTCCTGACTGCCACTGCTGATGATACAGCTACACCATCCGCCGGTCCCTCTTCCTCCACTGCACCACCTACCCCTGCCACCACTACTGCACCTCCACCTGCCACAGAGCCTGTCTATCATCTGGTGCACCGCTTGTTTAGACGACTTGACCAGATGGAGCGTCGCAACAAGCGATGCTATGAGCACCTGAAGCTGATGATTCAATCCGGCGACATCCCCTCCGAGCCCAACACACCATCCGAGGCATCTGAGGAGGAGGCGGATGAGCCCGAGACAGAGAACCATCCCCAGGAAGAGGCAGAGCAAGCAGACACCCAGCAGGCAGCACCCCAGCAGATCCAGGCTGCAGATCCTGAGATCCCCATCCAGACAGCCCCTCTTCCGCAGCAGTTAGACCCTCAGCCAGTCACCACCACAGAGACACCAGCTACCATTCCTACCAGTGATGACACCCCTTCACACCCGGCTTGACTGAGCATCAGGGACGATGCTTCATTTTAAGTGTGGGGAGGTCGCCATCTCTGGCATTTTATTTTGGTGAACCACTACATACTCTTTTCTTTTATTTTGGATATTTTTCTATATTTTTCTTTTTATTGTTATTTTCTGAGTACTTATACATTGCTATTTTTATGTATTTTTACTCTATTTCTGCATTTTGCATTTTAGTCATATCTTAGTTATTTAGTTTAGTTTGAAATTCTAACTTATTAGTGGATTAACTAGTATAGCATACCCTTTTTAGCATAAGACAGCTTAGTTTAAATTGAAAAATATAAAAAGGAAGTAAGCTAGGAAATTGAACATAACAGATTTAAATCCATAAACCTTGTATATATAGCATTACATCACATAGTTAAGTTAACAACATTTCATCAAGGAGAAATACAAAAACTTTAAAGCCATTCAATATAAGTTTTACATTGAGAATAATGAGAATTTTTAACTAAACCTGCATGACATACATAAGTGATAAATAATTTTTGAGCTAGAGAACACATAGCCTGTGAGTTTTGAGCTTAATTGTATGGTTACATTTAAACCATAATTTTTATTCCTGTGTGTTCCTCCCTTCTTTTACATTCTGATATTCTTTACTTTGTTTTAATCAATATGTCCAATTATAGAATATAGAATATAGAATATAGATACATACCAAAAGAGTGATTGAGGCCATCATTTGATTTTAGCTCACTTATCCTAAAATAACCTACCTTTCACATCACCCTTGTTAGCCCCCTTGAGCCTTTAAATCCCCTTTTATTCTATCAGCCGCACTACTAGCCTTAAGCAAAAAAACAAAATAAAATCCCAAATTGAATCCTTGGTTAGCTTAAGATAGAAAATTATGAATAGTTTAAATGTGGGAAACCTATTGGGAACATGGATGATAAAAACAAAAGGTAGAAGAATTGAAAAGAATAAAATATCTCAACTAAGAAATTTTTGGGAAGCATGCTCATGAGAAATCAAAGTGATTAAATTACCATGTGCATTAAAAAAATTTTTTTTTTTCAGTATTTAATAAAGGGGATACAAAAGAATTCCCCAAATGCAAAAATAAAAACAATGCACATGGAATAAGAACAAAAGTTGAAACATGAGCATGTAACATCCAAAAGTGGGAAAAGTATGGGAAAAGAGGTAAAGAAATTCTGTTTTACTAAGTATGTATGTTAGGTGAGATCTTAGTCTAATTAAGGATTCACTTATTAGCTCACTTAGCCTTATACATATACCTGATGACAAGTCATCTTAGCCTAGTTTCACTAGCCTTTTTCTTTGTTTTTATTAGGTTTTATGAACTTTCTTGCATTTTAAGTAAGTAATTTGGAATGAAAATGCATGACTTTTTCGAATCAAACGACCACCATTTATTTGATGCTAAATCATGAGGTTGAAGCCAAATTTAATTGATTTTTTAATGATTTATAAGCCTTGTGAATTTGGTGATACTTTGATTGGTTGTTTTGATTACTTGTAGGTGAAGAAAGAAGAAAAGAAGAAAAGCGTGGCATAAAAAACATGTCCAAAGGAAGCAAAAAGCGTGGCAACATTGAGGAAGAAGGAAACTAAGTTGAGAAAGCAAACTGAGCTTCAAAAAGACAAATGGGAGAAAGTAAGGCACCAAGCTAAGTTCAAATAGTTAACTGAGCACTAAAGAAAGCAAGGAAATGGCATGAAGCTCAGTTCACTAAGTGAGCTTTATCGGGGGTTCTCAAAAATTAATTCAAGATTTAATTCCAAGGAATGAAGCCTCAAGGTGTCGAACTCATGAACTCAAGGAAGGCAAGGAATGTTCCTCACAAAGAAAACAAAAGAAAATGTCCAAAAAGCTTCACCCAAGGTTCGAACAAGGAACCACACGCTACTTAGCTTGGAAGGAAATTAAGCCAAAGTAAATTGGCTAGGATTCGAACCTGGGAGCTCATGAACACAAGGAGGGGCGCCACTTTTAAATGCAAAGAAAATGAGCCAAGATGCATTCAGGAGGGTTCGAACTAAGGAGCTTCATGAAAGGGGAAGGAGGAGCGCCCACTCTTCCAAGGAAATTTGCTTCAGACTTGCTTCCACCAGGATTTGAACTTGGGACCTTGAAGTCCAAAGCAAGGTGCCACAACATGGGGAGCTCAGTTGGTTTCCCCAACTGAGCGCTACTCCCTCCATCTCCCCACACTTTGGCACGCCAAGGCAACAAGAAGCGCACATTGACACGGCCAAGGATGCCATGATGCGCACAACATTGACACACCAAAGGCAAGCATAGAGCTCAGTTCAATTTTTCAACTAAGCTCTATTGAAAATCAACTCAACCAAGGCTGGACGCACCAAATTGGACACGGACAGCAACATTGGGGTGCTCAGTTTGGTTTTCCAACTGAGCCGTCCCTGGGAGGTGCAATATTGGGCCAAAAATTCATTAAAAATCCAATTTAATTCATTTCTTCACCAAATTTGAGAGCCCATCCAAATTCTAAAATCCAAGAATAGAAAGTGTATAAATAGGAGCTAGTTTAATTTAGTAGGGGACTTTTGAGAGCTTTTTACTTTTTACAAAACTTTTACTTACCTTGAATTTTCTGTTATTTTTGTAATTGGGAGCTGAGTTCTTAGAGAATTGGGGAGGAGAATTGATCTCTCTTCTTCCTTGTTCTTTCTTGAACACTCTTTATTTTTCTTGTTTTGGATCTTGGGTGGAGAATTGAAGAACTTCTGTTTCAATCTTACTTTGAGATCTCTTGTTTACTTTCTCTGCATAATTGAATTTCCATTTCTGTTTACTGCTTCATTCTTCTACTCTTTCTGCAATTTACTTTTCTTTATTTCTTTTGCAATTGTTCTTGTTGGATCAAGGAAGGATTTGAGATCTAGACTTGTTTTCTAGTCTCTTCCACTCCTGAGATCTTCAACCTCTTTTAATTTGCTGCAATTAAGCACAAGTCATTTTCTGTTTTACTTCTCAAAGCATTTTACTCTTCTGTTTGAGATCTACTTAAATCCAATTCATCTTTTGCTTTTCTATTTGTTGCAATTTACTTTTGCTTGTTTAAATTCTGCAATCCCAATTCCCAATTCCTTTTATGATTCAATCAATTTACATTTCTTGCACTTTAAGATTCAGCCATTTACATTTCTTGCAATCTAAGTTTCTGCAATTTACATTACTTGAATTTTAAGATTAAGCACTTTTACTTCTTGTTCTCTTTAATTTACTGCAATTCTTCCCTCCCCCTTTATAGTTTATGCAATTTAGTTTCTGCCAAATACAAACCACTCAACCAATACTTGATTCGCTTGACTAAATCACCCACCAAACTAAAATTGCTCAATCCTTCAATCCCTGTGGGATCGACCTCACTCATGTGAGTTATTATTACTTGATGCGACCCGGTACACTTGCCGGTGAGTTTTGTGTTGGATCGTTTTCCACACATCAATACCCTTACCTTTACCTTGGCCCCATTACAACCTTAATTAAAGACCTTATGATTTTTGGTATGACTGTATTCTATAATTGTTGATTAGTTAGATGAAGAACAAAGTTATAGAAAGGAAGAATAAAAAAGGAAGAATAGAGTGATTAACCCAATAAACACTGAGTGACTAGAGAGTAAACACAAATCCAGTGAGGGTTCAATAGCTCATTAACATTTATCTCTGTTTGAATTATCTAATTGTCTTGCAAGACCATAAAATGCTTTTTCTCCCATCTCAATTGTAAAGTGCTTATTGATTATCTAAGGCTTGGCTATATATACATATATGACTCCTTGAAAATGTGAATTAATTTAACTACCTGTAAGCTTTATATATGAGTGAATAAATTGGAATTGCATGATGCATCATTCATTTAGGTAGTTGCATTTAGATTAGATTACATTGCATGACATTCCATCACTTTAACCTTACTTATTACCTTGGATTTAGCATGAGGACATGCTATTGTTTAAGTGTGGGGAGGTTGATAAACCCATATTCAATCCTTCAACCACTTATTCATGTTAATTGCATGGTTTTACTCTCCTTCCTTATTATATAATGTATGTGAAAAACATGTTTCCTATGCTTTTAAATTAATTATTTTAATCACCTTTAATTCCATTCGATGCCGTGATTAGTGTGTTGAGTAGTTTTTAGATCTTCTAAGGTAGGAATGACTTAAAGGATGGAAAGGAAACATACAAAATTGGAAGGAAAGCACAAAACGGAGCTTCTGAAGAAATTAGCATCCACGCGATCGCATGGGCGACGCGGACGCATGCCAAGCGCAAAGAAGCAGTGACGCGGTCGCATAACCGACGCGACCGTGCGCCTTAAGTAGAATGTATATGACGCGGTCGCATGACTGTCGCGACCGCGTGGCAAGGAAAAGCTCCGAATGACGCGACCGCGTGACCCACGCGGACGCGTGACAGAGGCCAAGCACCAGAAATTGCAGAAAACGCTCATAGCAAATTCTGAAGCCCTTTTTGGCCCAAATCCAAGTCTAGAAGGCATAGACCAGAGGTTATGAAGTGGGGGAATGCATCCAATTAGGGATAGCTCGCCAATTTTCACTTTTCATGATTTAGATTTACTTTGAGAGAGGTTCTCTCCTCTCTCTCTTAGGATTAGGATTTAGGACTTCTCTTAGTTTTTAAGAGTGACTCTCGATCCAGGTTTAATATTTACTTTAATCTATGTTTCTATGCTACTTTTACTTTAATGCTTTTATTCGTATCTATAAATGTTGCCAAATTGGCTTATGAACCGTTTCCATGTTATGATTTGAATTAATGATTATTTAAGGTATTTCAGTTTATTATTGTTCTCTTTGAATTAAGATATTTTTGCTTCCCATCTAAGGACATTTTTATTCCAGCAATTTTACTTTTTCCCCTTTTGGTCTTGGTTAAGAAATCAGTAACTCAACATTATCAAACTCAGCATAATTGATAATTGATAATCGTTATCTTGCTAATTAAACTGAATTTCAATAATCCAAACTTTTTCTTAGGAAATAAATAGGATTCGAAGGTCAAACTAATTAGTCCCTTGACTTTCCTTTGCTTTAAAGGTTAACTAAGAGGAATTAAGATTCAACTTTCATTATTGTTGAGAGGGATAACCAAGTTGGACTTCCAATTTCTCTTACCCTGCCAAAAGTTGCTTTACAGTTATTTATTGATTTTAATTGCCATTTAAATCACTTGCTTCTCATCTTCTAAACCCCGATTACAACCTTTATAGCCAATAATAAGAACATACTTCCCTGCAGTTCCTTGAGAAGACGACCCGAGGTTTGAATACTCGGTTAACAATTTTTAAGGGGTTTGTTACATGTGACAACCAAAACGTTTGTATGAAAGGACTTTTGAAGGTTTAGAAACTATACTTGCAACGAGGATTCATCCGCAATTTTCTAGACCACGCAAAAGTTCTCTCATCAGCCTTCCTTCATATAGCACTCAATCAGCTTCAAAAAGTCCCAAAAGTGGGCCCTGGAGACCCAAAAATTGCCCCCAGTGATTTCTAATAAATTAGTCACGCGCTGGGACATGTGTGTACGCACAGGTGTGTGCATACGCACACATGCTGATTTTCTTCTTGTGCGTACGCATAAGATGTTGTGTGTACACACATATGGCTTTGTGGCTTTTGTGCGTACGCATAAGTGGTTGTGCGCACGCACACTCCAATGTGTGCTTCTCCTTTGTTTTCTTCATGTTTTCTCCCTTTGTACATGCTTCCTTCCACTTTTGCCTTGCCAAACTTGCCTTTAGGACCTAAAATCACTCAACAAACATGTCATGGTATCGAATGGCATAAAAGTGGGATTAAAATCACTAATTTAGGCACAAAAAACACATGTTTTCACATATTTAGGCACAATCTATAAAGAAAATACAAAAGCATGCTATTTGGATGAATAAATGTGAGTTTATGTGATGAAATCCATTCAAATCAAATCAAAATATATCGTCAAATATGGATTCATCAATTCCCCCACACTTAAATAATATCATGTCCTCATGTTAATCACAAGCAAAGGAGAAGGATCAAAGGGTAAGCAATTTATTCAATGCAACTAACTACATGCAAGAAACTATGCTAAATGCTATCTATCTATATCTATACTATGTTCTTATTGAGTTTGGCAAAAACAAACAAAAGAATCTCAATCAATCCAAATCAAAGCTTAGGGCTAAGATAAAGCAAATATAGCAATATAATCAATGTCCAAAGATTTGATTTGAAATTTTCAAAATTCATTTCAACAACTTGCAAGAAGATACAAGATAAGCAAAGGGAACATAGAATTAAGCAATTGAAACCCTCACCGGATGTGTTTACACTCTAATTGCTCAGTGTGTAGGGTTTAATCACTCAATCCTCCTTTAATCATGTTTCTCAAAGATTTGCAAGTCATCTAACAATCAACTAATATTTGATGAATGAATGCAAATATCATGAGGACTTTTGTGGGTTGTAATGGGGCTTAGGTAAGGGTAGGATTAATATGGTTAAGTGGGCTATTAGATTGGATCTTTGATTAGCTCAAGTACCCACCTAATCCTATATCATCTTATATACCTAACAAAACAACCTAACTACCCATTCATCCTCTTTCTCACATTCACTCATGCATTCTCTTTACAATTCATCCACATATGCATCCTTTATTTTCATTTTTTTTCTTCTTTTTTTTTATGTACACCAAAATTTTTCTTTTATCAACAAAGAACGGATGCATATGTCTTAATTAATAGATGCATGAGTATTTACCCATTTTTTTCCAAAATTTCACAATGAAAACCCAACTAACTACCAATGTTTCCCACAAATCCCCCCCACACTTGATTAACACACACACTCAAACCCAAGCTAATCAAAGATACAATTCAAGGATATAATGGTTTTTCACTTAGGGCAAATGATGTGCTTAAAATTAGAACAAAGGGGAATTAAAGGCTCAAAAAGTGGTTTACAAGGGTAGATGTAAGGGTTGGCTATATGGGTTAATGAGTTCAATTTCAAAAAAATGGCCTCAATCATACTAGATGCAATTCAAAACATCAAACATAGGACATATAGACTAAAGCAAATCTAAGATCACAATCATAAAAGGAGTATAACACACAAGAATAAAAATTGTGATTGAAAATATGCAACCACACAATCAAAGCTCAAATCTCACTTGGTATTTGTTCAAGCTCTTTTCTATGTTCCATATAAAAGATACTTCATGCAAGTTCAAAAACAAGTTTTCAACCCTAATCAATGGAATGCCCTAAAAGGGATTTCTTGAAAATTCTTTGTTGTTTTCGCTAAACTTATTCAATCTAACAGGCAACATGGAAGTATTTACTATCATATAACTATAAGCATTAAAGAGATATATACAAACAAACAAAACAGGATGAAAACAAGAACAAAAATTTGCAAAAATTAAGGAAAAAGGACAAAAAAAAGTATTGCAAAGTGTCTAAGAAAAGAAATTTTACCCCCCTTGAAGTTAGCGATCCTCCCCCACACTTAAATAATGCACGGTCCTCTGTGCATGCACATGATCCGGGGGATGAAGGACTGTGAAGCTCCACCTTCAGCTGGTGGGCTCTGGGGGCTCCAGGTTGCTATGTATAAATAAATAAATAACAATTGAGGAAAAGTAAGTTGTGTGGTATGATAAAAGACAATATGTGTGTGCTAAATGCTCGCACAATTTAGAACACAAACATTGGCAGGGTAAAAACAACAACCACCTATTCAAAAGAAATATCATGCATTCCTCAATTTAGTACCCTAGGTTGCAAGTGAAGCATAAGCAAAACTTAAGGCACAAGCAACCCTAGGTAACATAAAAGTGAATTGAGTATTTGATATTGGATATTGAAATTGTGCAAGTGAAAGCGCAAAATTAATAAAAAAATGTCACAATTAACAATAACCAAATCAATAATGAATGGAAACTCCTTATTCATCATAAAACATAATGAAAAAGTCACATGGAAAGGTATTTGTTACAAAAAGTGATAAACTTGATAAAAATCAAATTAAGTCACTCAAACAAATGCAAAGCATTAACAAGGAACAAGTACCGGACATGTGATGAATTTGATATGAAAATCATGATGAACAAGTAATTTCAACACAAATCACTTAATTTAAACGTGCACAATTCAAGATGCCAAACAAGGATATAGCCTAACACATATGGTCGCGACAACATGTGAATTAAACTCACAAATCAATTAGGCAATTAAACAAGGACTTAATGCGCAGTGCACATATTCATCAACAATTAAACCAAGACTTAAGTAAGAAGCAACCCAATCAATCATCAATCAAACACTTACAACTTATTTAACTAAGAATAATTAAACTAAACCTAATATACTTACTAAAATGAGAAATAAAATGCAATGAAAAGCAACTAGAATAAGTAGAAAAGAGAGCAAAAGTAAGAGAAGAGAGGGGTGGAAGGAAGAAGAAGAGAAGAAGTAGAGAAAAGAGGAGAAAAGAAGTAAAGTGGGAGAAAATAGGAGTGTGCGTATGCACAGGAAAGTGTGTGTACGCACAGAATGAGGAAAAAGGGAGGGTGTGCAAGCGCACACTCTATGCGAGCGCTCCTGGCAGAAGAGGAATCAAGGCGTGTGCGAGCGCACAGGTGTGTGCGAGTGCACAGGTGTGTGCGCCTACACAGAAGGGGTTTTTTTTTGGGTTGGATCATGTGTGCGCGCGCACACAGGTCTGTGCACGTGATGAGCGGATAATTTATACGAATTTTGGCATTGTTTTTAGGAAGTTTTTAGTATGTTTTAGTTACTTTTTATTATATTTTTATTAGTTTTTATGCAAAAATCACAATTCTAGACTTTACTATGAGTTTGTGTATTTTTCTGTAATTTCAGGTATTTTTTGGCTGATATCAAGGGACCTGAGCAAAAATCTGATTCAGAAGCTGAGAAAGGACTGCAGATACTGTTGGATTCTGACCTCCCTGCACTCAAACGCGTTTTTCTGGAGCTACAGAAGTCCAATTGGAGCGTTCTCAACTGGGCTGGAAATCTAACATCTTGGGCTTTCCAGCAATGTATAATAGTTCATACTTTGCCCGAGATTTAATGGCCCAAACTGGCGTTAAACGCCAGCCAGAAACCCTTTTCTGGCGTAAAATGCCGGAACTGGCACCAAAACTGGAGTTGAACGCCCAAACTGGCACCCAAGCTGGCGTTTAACTCCAAGAATGGCCTATGCATATGAAAACTTCAAAGCTCAGCCCAAACACTCACCAAATGGGCCCCGAAAGTGGATTGTTGCACTATCTGCACTTAGTTACTAATTTTCTGTAAACCTAAGTTACTAGTTTAGTATAAAAACTACTTTTAGAGTTTCATTTTGGAACTGATGACATTTTACATCTCATATTGTATCTTCTACAGCATGAGTCTCTAAACCCCATAGGTGGAAGTGAGGAGCTTTGCTGTGTCTCAAAAGATTAATGCAATTACTATTGTTTTCTATTCGATCACGCTTGATTCTGTTCTAAGATACTCACTCGTACTTCAATATAAAGAATATGATGATCCGTGACACTCATCATCATTCTCAAATTTATGAATGCGTGCTTGACAACCACTCCCGTTCTATCTGAGCTCAACGTAGTCATTAGGCGATAGCTTGAGTGCGTATCTCTTGGGTTTCTAATCCACGAGTTTGACTTGCATCTCCTGACAACAGAGCATTCAAACCCATGAGATCAGAACCTTCATGGTGAAGGCTAAAACAAACGAGATTCAAACTCACAAATGTTGGGTGAAGTGACAGTGTGCAAAAGGACAGAGAGGTCTTATTCCGACACAAGTGAGAACCGACAGATGATTAGCCGTGCGGCAGCTGTGCCTGGTATTTTTCATCCGAGACGAGAGATCCGACAGATGATTAGCCGTAAAGAAGCCGTGCCTGGACCATTTTCACTGAGAGGAAGGATAGTAGCCATTGACAATGGTGATCCACCAACATACAGCCGGCCAAAGAAGAAGCCATGCGTGTTTGGAGAAGAAGACAGTAGAAAAGCAGAGATTCAGATGACAGAGCATCTCCGGAACCTTAACATATTCCTCATTACTGAATAACAAGTATCATTCATTTCATGTTATTTACTTTTCATAAACAAAATCATTCATATCATTTGAATCTCCTGACTAAGATTTACAGGATAACCATAGCTTGCTTCAAGCCGGCAATCTCCGTGGGATCGACCCTTACTCACGTAAGGTATTACTTGGACGACCCAGTGCACTTGCTGGTTGGTTGTGCGGAATTGTCACATAAAGTGTCTTGCAATTTTGTGCACCAAGTTTTTGGCGCCGTTGCCGGGGATTGTTCGAGTTTCGACAACTGACGGTTCATCTTGTTGCTTAGATTAGGAAAATTTTATCTTTTTTGGTATAGAGTCACTAAATTTGAGTCTTTTATTTTCTTTTCAAAAATCTTATTTTTCTTTGTTAATCTTTAATTTTCCTTTGAGTCTTTTATTATTGTTTTTGTTAAAATTTTAAAATTCTTGTTTTCTTTTTCTAGATTTTTTCGAAAATTTTTAATAAATAGATAAAAACCAATAAACTAATAATTGAGTTTTCTGTTTGAGTTTAGTTTCATGTTTTAAGTTTGGTGTCAATTGCATGTTTTTATTTTCCTTCAATTTTTCGAATTGCATGTTTTTATTTCTCTTCATATTTTTAATTACATGTTCTTAGTTCTTTCTTGATCTTCAAATTGTTCTTGATAATTTTCCTTATTTGATCTTTAAATTTTCTTGTTTGGTGTCTTTTGTTGTTTATCTTATACATTTTCGAATTATTGTGTCCAAAGTATAAAATTTTTATGTTTAGTGTTTTTTGTGTCCTTATTTCCTTAAAAATTTTCAAAAAGTGTTCTTGGTGTTCTTCTTGACATTAAAAGTTTTCTTGTTTGTTTCTTTGTTTTGATCTAAAAATTCTAAATTTGGTGTCATTTTATTATTTTTCTCTTTCCTCATTAAATTCAAAAATATCTTTTCCTTTATTTACTCATCATTTTCGAATTCCTTAGGTTGACTTAGTCAAAATTTTTAAAATTTGGTAGTTTCTTATTAGTTAAGTCAAAATTTTAATTTTAAAAATTTATCTTTTTAAATCTTTTTCAAAACTTCCTAACCATTTCTCTCTCCTCATTTTTTTCGAAAATCCACACCAAAAATTTTCAAATCTTTTTAATTAATTAATTAATTTAGTTTTCTAATTTCTTTTATTTTTTTTCTTTTCTTAATTTTCAAAACTTTCATCAATTTCTTTTATTTACTTTATTTTAATTTCTTTAATTTAAAAAAAAGGGAATAAAATTTTTATTTACAATCCACATCATATCCCTTTCTCCATCATGGACCTAAGTGGAAATGAACAGTCCAGAAGGACTCTGGGATCATATGCTAACCCCACTACTGCTTCATATGGGAGTAGTATCTCTATACCCCCCATCAGAGCCAGCAACTTTGAGCTGAAGCCTTAGCTCATTATCACAGTGCAGTAAAATTGCCAGTATTCTGGTCTTCCACAGGAAGAACCTACTGAGTTTCTGGCACAGTTCTTACAAATTGCTGACACAGTACGTGATAAGGAAGTAGATCAAGATGCCTATAGATTATTACTGTTTTCGTTTGCTGTAAAAGATCAAGCTAAGAGGTGGTTAAATAACCAACCCACTACAAGCATAAGAACATAGAAACAGTTATCACACAAATTCCTGAATCAATATTTCCCTCCAAAAAGGATGACACAGCTAAGGCTGGACATCCAAGGCTTTAAACAAGAGGATAATGAATCTCTTTATAATGCTTGGGAGAGGTACAGAGAGATGCTAAGGAAATGCCCCTTTGAAATGTTTTCAGAATGGGTGCAGTTAGATATCTTTTACTACGGGCTTACAGAAAAGGCCCAGATGTCTCTAGAACACTTAGCTGGTGGATCTATACATATGAGAAAGACAATTGAAGAGGCTCAAGAGCTCATTGATATAGTTGCCAGAAATCAGCACCTGTACTCAAGTGGTGAGACCTCCATGAAAGAAGAGGCTGAGGTAGCATCCACTGAACTTAGTCCTCCAAAACAAATTGCTGAACTCAATCAGCAACTATTTTCTATAACAAAACAGTTAGCAAAATTTAAAGAGATGCTACAAGAAACCAAAGATGCTAACCAGAATATGGAAAAATAATTAAATCAGACAAGACAACAGTTATCTAAACAGATAACAGAAGAATGCTAAGCTGTTCATTTAAGGAGTGGAAAGACATTGAATGTCTCAACTCAAAGCAGCAGGAAGCCAAAAATGGAACATCTGACAGAGGATGACCAAACCACTGCCTAAAATCCCTCGGAGGACAGTAGGAGCCCAGAGAAGAATGATTCTGGCGTTCAAATGTCAGAAAAGGGTCAGAAGTTGGCGTTGAACGCCCAGTGGATGGCCAATCTGGCGTTCAAACACCAGAAAAGGGTGACAATCTGGCATTGAACGCCTAAAAAGCACCCAATTCTGGCGTTCAAATGCCAATG
The DNA here is from genome assembly GCF_059453495.1 of Arachis ipaensis. NCBI lineage: Eukaryota > Viridiplantae > Streptophyta > Magnoliopsida > Fabales > Fabaceae > Arachis > Arachis ipaensis. The sequence goes on from NC_142438.1 coordinate 70,721,923, forward strand.
AGGGATTAGACACCTGCAAGTGCTGATAACAACCTGATAAACCACTATTTCATGGTTTATCTTGTGCTCAATTGAGTGATTTTTATCAACTCTTTACCCACTTTTTCATACTATGTGCATGGTTTTACATTTGCCTTCCTAATTATGTGCTTTGATTGAAAACATGCTCCTTTGGCCTTAAGTTTCCTATGTTTAAATCCTCTCTTATTACCATTAGATGCCTTGATATATGTGTTAAGTGATTTCAGACTTTACAGGGAAGGAATAGCTCAGAGGATGGAAAGAAGCATGCAAAAGTGGAAGGAATACAAGAAGTTGGAGAAATTGCTAAGCTGTCCAGCCTGACCTCTTCGCACTCAAACAGCTATAATTTTAGCTATAGAGGTCCAAACAACGCGGTTTTAGTTGCGTTGGAAAGCTAACGTCTGGGGCTTCGATTTGATATATAATATGCCATAGTTTCCCTAACGATAAGTGACGCAAACGCGTGCTCCACGCAGACGCATCGCAAAACGAAAATCAGCGTGTTTGAATTCGCAACCAGCGAATTCTGGGCTGTTTCGGACCCAGTTTGCGGCCCAGAAAACATAGATTAGAGGCTATAAAGTGGGAAAATCCATTCATTCATAATCATAAGCTCATATTCACAATTTTAGATATAGATGTTCTCTCCTCTCTCTTAGGATTAGGATTTAGGATTTCTCTTGCCTTCATGATTGTCTCTTTTTATCAGGTTCAAGTTCTTTTTATTTATTTTCCCAATTTAATTTATGAACTCTTCCATGTTACAATTGATATCTTTATTAGTGCAACTTGAGGTATTTCAGATTTATGATTGCTCTCTTTTATTTATGATATAAATAATTTGAATTTTTCCCTTTTGGCTTTGGTTGAGTCATTGGAGATACTTGAGTTATCAAACTCATTGTTGACTTAAAATTGGAATTTTTCAAGAATTAATTCGAGTTCCAATAACTCTAGCCTTTCCCAAGGAAAGACTAGGACCTGAGGAATCAAAATTAATTCATCCACTTAACTTACCTTCATAGTTAGAGGTTAACAAAGTGGGAGAAAAATCCAATTCTTATCACAATTGATAAGGATAACTAGGATAGGACTTTCAGTTCTTATATACATTGCCAAGAGTTCATTTTAATATTACTATTTTATTTTTCTTATCATTTAACATACTGGTTCCTTACTTTCAAAAACTCCCAATTTACAAAACTCATAACCAATAATAAGAACATACCTCCCTGCAGTTCCTTGAGAAGACGACCCGAGGCTTGAATACTTCGGTTATCAATTTATTAAGGGGTTTGTTACTTGTGACAACCAAAACATTTGTAAGAAAGGTTGATTGCTTGGTTTAGTAACTATACTTGCAACGAGAGTTTACTATAACTTCTAAACCATCAATCTTCAGTTCTTCAAAATGGCGCCATTGCCGGGGAATTGCAAACGGGTGCCTTATTTTTGGTTATTGTAAATATTTGCTTTTTACTTGTTTATTTGTTTTTATTTTTATTTTTATTTTTGCTTTTTTTTTCATAAATTAAGAGGTTATTGGTTTTTATTTAGTTATTAAAAAAAATTTTCAAAAATTTTGTTATCTTATCTTATTTCAAAAATCAAATTTCAAAATTCAAATTTAAAAATTTTCAAAATTCAATTTAAAAATTTTCAAATTTCAAATTTCAAATTTCAAAAAATTTAAAATTCAAATTTCAGAATTCAAATTTCAAAATTTCAAAATTCAAATTTCAAAAATTTAATTTTCATATTCAAAATTTAAATAACCTTTTAATTTAAAATTTGATTTTATTTTCGTTTTTAATTTTTATTTACTATTATGAGTTCTCACCCCTCTCGCTTTGAGTTTGGTTCCAATGTTGTTGCAAGGAATGGAAATTATAACAAGGACATGCATCGAGGTCAAAACAATCAGAGATGGAAGGAGCCACGAGGATCTGATCAACCCTTTCGGCAACATCACCTTTCAAAATACCATGGACAACGACCATCCTACAATGCATGCCAAGACAATAGATATGGTGGACCCCCTTGTAGTTACCAGCAAGCTCCATCATATGCCAATAAACCATCTCCTCAACACAACTTTGAACCACCATACTCACAAGCCCCTTACCACCAAACACCACCATATAACCCTAATCCTTATCCACCACACCAACCACTATATGAACCACGCCAGAACTACCACCTCAATATTCACCATCTCCATATCCATCAATCCAAGAGCACTATGATCCTACTTATGATAGCCGAGCATAACAAGAATCAAAGGATCGTCACAAGGAAACAGTGGAAAGATTTCATGCAACCCTTCACCAATTGAATCAAGCGATAAATCAATTAGCTTCCCGACGTTCGGACACTCAAGGAACCCCCATGGCTTCATGTGGACAATCTAATGAAGAACGTAGTATGAAGGAGACATTAGAAACTCCGGTGGACAACAATGAGCATAAATTTGTACTGGAACAAGTGGAGGAAGCCGGAATTATTGAAGAAGAAGAAGTGGTTGATGACTTAGGAGATGCTGAACCTCCTTGGGAAAGTCAAGACATAGAGCCTCCTTCAAAGATGTTTAAAATTGATGTTGAAAAGGGTGTACAACCTCCAAGACATATCATGGTTGAAGACTTTGAAGAGGTTGATCAAGAGATGGATTCAATCATTGATGAATTCTTATCTGCAATTGAATCCTCTCCCATTGAACTTGACATGGAGATGGAAGAAGAAAAAGCACAACCTCCCACACTCTTGGTGAACAATGAAGAAGAGATTGAATTGGAAGACAGCTACCAAGAGGAAGAGGTTGAAATTGAAGAAGCTTGCAAAGAGGTGGAAGCTGTTAAAGAAGAACCCAGGGGAATGGAGCTTGAAATCACCTTGCCGAAGTTATTGGAGACCCCTCCCCCTAAGTTGCCATCATCCTTCACAACATTCAAGTGGGTAAAATTCATATCCCTTAGCTTTCTAATCCCACTTGAATATGGTCTACTGGAGACGGATGGTCAACTTAGAGCTCTTTGTGGCATTAAGAGTAAGAGGAAGATGGTCAGTGGTAAGAATTGTCCTGCAAGGTTCATTATGGTTGGAAGCTTTAAGTTTAAATGCAAAGGTTGGTGTAGAGCTCAACTGAATAGGTCTAGGAAGTTGTTTGGCCGCTTTAGTGAGAATTCAGATTGCTTGCTACCCGGATGGAATCATAATGATCAACAAGAAGACGGGTGCAGAAGCAAGATTTGGGACCCCGGAATTCATTCTGGCAATCAACACTCTTGGGGCCTTGTCACTTGCTTCAACTTACTTGAAGGCTTTCTACGCCTAGTTTGGGATCCAGGAGGCTACTGGAATTCCAAACATTGGTGGAGATTTCTAGATGAATTCAAGCACAAGCCACCATAACAGGAAGCTCACCAAATGTCCAACTTAAGGACTTTAACTAAAAGTGCTAGGTGGGAGACAACCCACCATGGTATGATCGTTCCTTTTTCATTTTTTATTTAGTTTTATTTGTTTTCGAGTTTTATTTTATTGTATTGAAACTGAAGTTTTGCATAACATTCATATTAGCATTGCATTCTGCATACTGCATTATTTAAAAAAAAAAAGCCACGCACGCGACGCGGCAGCGTCACTGATGCGTCCGCGTCACCAGTGCGTTGTGAAGAAAAGAAAGTGAGCAGAGAGTCATGCGAGAGCGTGGCTGGAGGCGTGCCCCTGGCACAAATCACCTCACGCAACCGCGTCGCCGACGCGTCCGCGTCACATGGGAAAAATGCCTCCCACGCGTCCGCGTCACTCACGTGGCCGCGTGACCTGGAATTCGACGTAAGAAGGGTGCACGACCGAAAGTTGTGCTAGGGTGGTGCTGGAATGGTGCTGAATGCACAAACCTTACCACGCGGATGCATGACTCACGCGTTCGCATCATATCCCAATGATGGCCACTCACGCGATCACGTCAACCACGCGACCGCGTACCCTCGAACTTGGCAATAATGAGTTTTGAACAGAGAGTTATGCGAGCGCGAGGCTGCCCTCGCGCCAGTAGCACAAAACGAGTCACGCATCTGCGTGACCGACGCGACCGCGTCGATTCATTTAAGCGCCATCCGCGCGAACGCGTACCCCACGCGTCCGCGTCGCTTGCGCCGCACAGCTTAACCTAATCTGCCAAATATCTTCTCTTTTCTTCCCAAATCCTAATTTTCCCCCCTCCTTTCTTACTTACTTCTTCTTCCCTTCTTTCCCTTCCCATTCTTCTTATCTTTCATTTTATTTTACTTAATTTATTTGCGTATTTCATTCATTGCATCTTAATTTTGTGCATATTTTTATTTTCTTTTTTTAAATTAATTATTTTTCCTTTGGTGTTAAAATTTTCTTATTCAACTGTTGCATCTTTTCTTGAATTTATTTTTGGTGCTCAGTGACTTGTTTTACACTGTTGGGTAATATTATTTAAGTCAATGCTAATCTTTTATGATATTTGTATTAATTTTGCATTGACATTAATTTATATTGTCTTGCACTCTCTTCCCCATTGTTACAAATTTTGTACCACTGGTATGCCATGGCTTCTATTGTTTTCTCACGTACATGTTGAAGCTTTCATGTAAATGAGACCCTTATCATTTGGTATTAACCCACCCATACTTCATTTATTTTCTTATCTTTATTTCTGGGTTACTTTTCTTCCCTTTTTCTTTCAGGATGGCCACCTGGAAGAGAATCGGAAGACGTTTACATGGGGAGCCAAGACAAGTCCATCTGCAAAATCCTTGATGAGAAAAGCGTCAGTTGAAGCAACCCATCCACTTGCACATCTTAGCATGCACCGAGGACCGTGCAATCTTTAAGTGTGGGGAGGTCGATACCGATCTCCATGGGTTAGTTAGTCTTCTATCTCAACACCAATAGTTAATTTTTCTTATTACTTGTTGCATTTACATGTTTGATTACATATTTGTTTGATTTTGTGCATATTTTACCACTTGGTTGAAGTAATATTTTCTTTTTCAAGAAACTTTTTAGAGTATTTCACTAATTTGAATAAAATTTAATGTTACACTTGTTTGAAGAAATATTATTTTGGAACATGGGTTAGAGCTCAAACACACAAAACATGTAAGATTTTGAGCTTATTTGAATTGGTTGCATTTTATCAACTAATATTTTATTTTGGTGTGTGTTTTTCTCTCTAAAATTGTAATCTTTGTCTTGCTTAAATCTATATTTCCATGGTTTGATGTATGCATGCACTTATATGATTGATGCCCTTGTTTCACTAAGCTTACATACCCATATGGCCTTAACCTTTTCATTATCCCTTGCAAACCAATTTGAGCCTATTTTTACCCCTCTATTTTTTTTAGCACATCATTAACTCTAAGCGAAAAACAATAATGTCCTTAATTTGAATCCTTGGTTAGCTTAGACTAGTGAGAGTGCTCATGAATTAAGTGTGGGAAAATTGGGATTGAAAACATTTGGTTTGAGAATTGAGTATGTTAGAATTTTCTGAAAATGTGAAAGAAATGTTTAGGACATGTTCATGCATTCAATAATTTAATCATATGCATTGAAAAAAAATAAAAGAAAAAAAATATATATATAATATAATATAAAAAAAAAAGAAAAAGAAAAAGAGAAGAAGAGCAAACAGTAAAAAAAAAGGGGGGGACAAAATGCCCCAAAGTAAGTGGTGAAAGCAATGCATATGTACTGTACTTGAAATTAGAATGCATGAATATGTGAAAAACATGGTTAATGGATAGTTAGATGTGGTATTATGATTACATGGATTGTCTAAAGTTAGGTAGAAAGTTTAAGTTAATTAAGGATTCAGATTTTAGTCCACTTGGCCAAATACAATCCTACCTTGACCCTAACCCCATTACAACCCTTAAAAGACCTATTGATATGTGTATGTATGCACTAAATTTTTTGTTGATTGTTAGATGAAGAGCAAGCCTTAGAAAGCAAGGTTAGTAGAGAATTAAGAGAATCGAACCTTAAACACTTGAGTGATTAGAGTGTATACACTACTAGTGATGGTTCGATGCTCGATTCTTTGTTCCCGGCTTTCATGAGCTATTTTCTTCTACAAGCCTATTTGTACTTCATTTTTATGATTTGAATTAGTGAAATCTAGTTCATATTTATTCTTGGAGAATTTATTTACTTTTTAGGTAGAAACATTTTTGCATGTAGTTGCATTCACATAGATAGGTTGCATTTCATACATTCTACCATTTCTCTTCACTTTTATAGCTTCTCTTGAGCTTAGCATGAGGACATGCTAATGTTTAAGTGTGGGGAGATTGATAAACCACTATTTCATGGTTTATCTTGTGCTCAATTGAGTGGTTTTTATCAACTCTTTACCCACTTATTCATACTATTTGCATGGTTTTACATTTGCCTTCCTAATTGTGTGCTTTGATTGAAAACATGCTCCTTTGGCCTTAAGTTCCCTATGTTTAAATCCTCTCTTACCACCATTAGATGCCTTGATATGTGTGTTAAGTGATTTCAGAGATTACAGGGCAAGAATGGCTTAGAGGATGGAAAGGAAGCATGCAAAAGTGGAAGGAATACAAGAAGTTGGAGAAATTGCTGAGCTGTCCAGCTTGACCCCTTTACACTCAAACGGCTATAACTTTAGCTACATAGGTTGAAACAATACGGTTTCAGTTGCGTTGGAAAGCTAACGTCTGGGGCTTCGATTTGATATATAATATGCCATAGTTGCTTGGACGATAGGTGACGCGAATGCGTGCTCCACGCGGACCCGTCGCAGTGACGAAAATCAGCGTGTTTGAATTCGCAACCAGCGAATTCTGGGCTGTTTTCGACCCAGTTTGCGGCCCAGAAAACACAGATTAGAGGCTATAAAGTGGGAAATCCATTCATTCATCATCATAAGCTCATATTCAAAATTTTAGGATGAGATGTAGTTTTAGATAGAGAGGTTCTCTCCTCTCTCTTAGGATTAGGATTTAGGATTTCTCTTGCCTTCATGATTGTCTCTTTTTGTCAGGTTCAATGTTCCTTTTATTTATTTTCCCAATTTAATTTATGAACTCTTCCATGTCACATGTGATATCTTTATTAGTGCAACTTGAGGTATTTCAGATTTATGATTGCTCTCTTTTATTTATGATATAAATAATTTGAATTTTTCCCTTTTGGCTTTGGTTGAGTCATTGGAGACACTTGAGTTATCAAACTCATTGTTGACTAAAAATTAGAATTCTTCAAGAATTAATTCGAGTTCCAATAACTCTAGCCTTTCCCAAGGAAAGACTAGGACCTGAGGAATCAAAATTAATTCATCCACTTAACTTACCTTCATAGTTAGAGGTTAACAAAGTGGGAGAAAAATCCAATTCTCATCACAATTGATAAGGATAACTAGGATAGGACTTCCAGTTCTTATACCTTGCCAAGAGTTTATTTTATTATTACTATTTTATTTTTCTTATCATTTAACATACTGGTTCCTTACTTTCAAAAACCCCCAATTTACAAAACTCATAACCAATAATAAGAACATACCTCCCTGCAGTTCCTTGAGAAGACGACCCGAGGTTTGAATACTTCGGTTATCAATTTATTAAGGGGTTTGTTACTTGTGACAACCAAAACGTTTGTAAGAAAGGTTGATTGCTTGGTTTAGTAACTATACTTGCAATGAGAGTTTACTATAACTTCTAAACCATCAATCTTCAGTTCTTCACAACCCCCTTAAGCAAGCATCTCCAACCAGTTCTGTAGGAAATAAACCTGCAGCAACTAAGGTTAAAGAATATAAAGCCAAGATGCCTTATCATTAGAAACTCCACCAAGCGGAATAGGATAAACAATTTGCCTGCTTTGCAGACTATCTCAGGACTCTTGAAATAAAGATTCCGTTTGTAGAGGCACTTGAGCAAATACCCTCTTATGCTAAGTTCATGAAAGAGATCTTAAGTCATAAGAAGGATTGGAGGGAGACTGAAAAAGTTTTTCTCACTGAAGAATGTAGTGCAGTCATTTTAAAAAAGCTTACCACAGAAGCTTAAAGATCCCGGAAGCTTTATGATACCATGCACATTAGAGGATGCTTGTACCAAGACAGCTTTATGTGATATTGTGGCAAGTATTAACCTGATACCTGCATCCACTATCAGAAAGCTTGGTTTGACTGAAGAAGTCAAACCAACCCGAATATGTCTCCAACTTGCTGATGGCTCCATTAAAATTCCATCAGGCGTAATTGAGGACATGATTGTCAAGGTTGGGCCATTTGCCTTTTCCACTGACTTTGCAGTGCTGAAAATGGAGGAGCACAAGAGTGCAACTCTCATTCTAGGAAGACCTTTTCTAGCAACTGGACGAACCCTCATCGACGTCCAAAAAGGGGAGGTATCCCTGAGAATCAATGAGGATGAGTTTAAGTTGAATGCTGTCAAAGCTATACAGCATCCAGACACATCAAAAGACTGCATGAGCGTTGATATTATTGACTCCCTGGTGGAAGAGGTCAATATGACTGAGAGTCTCGAATTAGAGCTAGAGACATTTTTAAAGATGTTCAGCCTAATCTGGTGGAACCAGAGAAAACAGAAGAACCTCTGAAAACTCCTCAGGAAGAGGAGAAGCCTCCTAAACCCGAGCTCAAACCACTACTACCATCCCTGAAATATGCATTTCTGGGAGAAGATGACACTTTTCTGGTAATCATAAGCTCTGCTTTAGAGCCACAGGAAGAGAAAGCACTAATTCAAGTGCTAAGGACACACAAGACAGCTCTTGGGTGGTCCATAAGTGATCTTAAGGGCATTAGCCCAGCAAGATGCATACACAAGATCCTATTGGAGGATGATACTAAGCCAGTGGTTCAACCACAGAGGCGGCTGAATCCAGCCATGAAGGAGATGGTGCAGAAAGAGGTCACTAAGTTACTTGAGGCTGAGATTATTTATCCTATTTCTGATAGCCCCTGGGTGAGCCCTGTCCAAGTTATCCCCAAGAAGGGAGGCATGATAGTGATTCATAATGAAAAGAATGAACTGGTTCCTACAAGAACAATTACAGGGTGGTGTATGTGTATTGACTATAGAAGGCTCAATACAGCCACCAGAAAGGATCATTTTCCTTTACCATTCATAGACCAGATGCTAGAGAGACTAGCAGGTCATAAATACTACTGCTTTTTTGATGGCTATTCAGGTTACAACCAAATTGTAGTAGATCCTCAGGACCAAGAGAAAACAGCATTCACATGTCCATCTGGAGTATTTACCTACAGAAAGATGCCATTTGGTCTGTGCAATGCACCTGCAACCTTTCAGAGGTGCATGCTGTCTATCTTCTTTGATATGCTAGAGAAATTTCTAGAAGCCTTCATGGATGACTTCTCAGTATTTGGAGACTCATTCAGCTCCTGTCTTAACCATCTAGCACTTGTTCTGAAAAGGTGCCAAGAGACTAACCTGGTTTTAAACTGGGAGAAATGTCACTTTATGGTGACTGAAGGAATTGTCCTTGGGCACAGAATTTCGAACAAGGGAATAGAGGTGGATCAAGCTAAGGTAGAGGTAATTGAAAAATTACCACCACCTGCCAATGTTAAGGCAATCAGAAGCTTTCTGGGGCATGCAGGATTCTATAGGAGGTTTATAAAGGATTTTTCAAAAATTGAAAAACCTTTGAGCAATCTACTAGCCGCTGATATACCATTTGTCTTTAACACAGAGTGTTTGCAGGCCTTTGAGACTCTGAAAGCTATGCTGGTCACAGCACCAGTCATTTCTACACCAGACTGGACATTACCATTCGAACTAATGTGTGATGCCAGTGACCATACCATTGGTGCAGTATTGGGACAGAGGCATGACAAACTTCTGCATGTCATTTATTATGCTAGCCATGTTTTAAATGACGCGTAAAAGAATTAAACAACCACAGAAAAGGAGTTGCTTACAGTGGTTTATGCCATTGACAAGTTCAGATCTTATTTAGTAGGATCAAAAGTGATTGTGTACACTGACCATGCTGCTCTAAAATATCTCCTCACAAAGTAGGATTCAAAACCTAGACTCATAAGATGGGTGTTGCTTCTGCAAGAGTTTGATATAGAAATAAGAGACAGAAAAGGGAAAGAGAACCAAGTAGCTGTCACCTGTCCCGGATAGAACCAGTAGCAGGAGCGTCCCTCGCTCCTACTGAGATCTCTGAAACCTTTCCGGATGAGCAACTCTTTGCCATTCAGGAAGTACCGTGGTTTGCAGACATTGCAAACTATAAAGCTGTGAGATTCACACCCAAAGAGTACAGTAGACAGCAAACAAAAAAATTAGTTTTTGATGCAAAGTACTACTTGTAGGATGAACCATATCTCTTTAAGAGATGTGCAGACGGAATAATCTGTAGATGTGTACCTAGAGAATAGGCACAGAAAATCCTATGGGATTGCCATGGATCACAATATGAAGGACATTTCGGAGGTGAGCGAACAGCCACAAAGGTTCTCCAATGTGGCTTCTATTGGCCTACTATCTATAGGGACTCCCGAGAGTTTATACGTAACTGTGATAGTTGCCAGAGAGATGGTAATCTGCCTCACAGTTATGCCATGCCTCAGCAAGGGATCTTAGAGATTGAGTTGTTTGATGAATGGGGTATTGACTTTATGGGGCCTTTCCCACCATCATATTCAAACACTTATATTCTGGTGGTAGTAGACTATTTATCTAAATGGATAGAGGCAATTGTAACACCTGTCAATGATACTAAGACAGTGATAAAGTTCCTCCAGAAGCATATCTTCAGCAGGTTTGGTGTCCCTAGGGTACTGATCAGTGATGGAGGCACTCATTTCTGCAATAAATAGCTTGACTCTGCTCTGATCCGATATGGAATTAACCACAAAGTGGCAACTCCATATCATCCTCAGACAAATGGGCAGGCTGAAGTCTCAAATAGAGAACTAAAACGAATCCTGGAATGGACTGTAAGTACCCGTAGAAGGGATTGGGCAAGAAGTCTGGATGATGCTCTGTGGGCATACAAAACCGCATTCAAGACTCCTATAGGGAGCTCTCTATACCAGCTTGTGTATGGAAAAGCCTGTCATCTGCCAGTGGAACTGGAACACAAGGCCTACTGGGCAACGAGGTTCCTAAACCTTGATGCTAAGGTAGCTGGAGAGAAAAGATTACTCTAGTTGAATGAGCTGGAGGAGTTCAGACTCAATGCTTTCGAAAATGCTAAAATTTACAAGGAGAAAGCAAAACGGTGGCATGACAGAAAGCTGTGATCTAGAGTCTTTGAGCCAGGGCAGAAGGTTCTGCTGTTTGACTCTAGGCTCAGATTGTTCCCTGGGAAATTGAAATCCCGGTGGAAGGGACCATATGTGATTACAAGTGTGTCACCATATGGATATGTAGAGCTTCAGGATATTGACTCTGACAAAAAGTTCATTGTTAATGGACAGAGAGTCAAATATTATCTTGAAGGCAATGTTGAGCAAGTGTGCTCAAAACTGAGACTAAATTAAAAGCTCAATAAAGTCCAACTAAAGACAGTAAAGAAGCACTTGCTGGGAGGCAACCCAGCCATTATAAAAAATTAGATGTTTATAACAATTATATGAGTCTATTTAATTTTGTTATTCATGTTCATTAATGCATTTTAGTGAATAAGTCAGGGAAATGAAGGTTCAGGACATAAAGCAGAGGAATCACAGAGAAAAAGAGCTTTGATGAGCGGATAATTTATACGCTTTTTGACATTGTTTTTAGTATGTTTTTAGTAGAATCTAGTTACTTTTAGGGATGTTTTCATTAGTTTTTATGTTAAATTCACATTTATGGACTTTAATATGAGTTTGTGTGTTTTTCTGTGATTTCAGGTATTTTCTGGCTGAAATTGAGGGACTTGAGTAAAAATCAGATTCAGAGGTTGAAGAAGGACTGCTGATGCTGTTGGATTCTGACCTCCCTGCACTCAAAGTGGATTTTTTGGAGCTACAGAACTCAAAATGGCGCACTTCCAATTGCGTTGGAAAGTAGACATCCAGGGATTTCCAGAAATATATAATAGTCTATACTTTACTCAAGTTTAGATGACGCAAACTGGCGTTCAACGCCAGCTCTCTGCCCAATTCTGGAGTTCAGCGCCAGAAAGGGATAAAAAACCAGAGTTGAACGCCAGAAATGGATCAAAACCTGGCGTTCAACTCCACAAATGGCCTCTTCACGTGGAAAGTTAAGGCTCAGACCAAGCACACACCAAGTGGGCCCCGGAAGTGGATTTATGCATCAATTACTTACTTATGTAAACCCTAGTGACTAGTTTATTATAAATAGGACCTTTTACTATTGTATTAGACATCTTTGGACGCCTGGTTCTTAGATCAGGGGGGCTGGCCATTCGGCCATGCCTGGACCTTTCACTTATGTATTTTTAACGGTAGAGTTTCTACACTCCATAGATTAAGGTGTGGAGCTCTGCTGTTCCTCAAAGATTAATGCAAAATACTACTGTTTTCTATTCAATTCATCTTATTTCACTTCTAAGATATTCATTCGCACTTCAACATGAATGTGATGAACGTGACAATCGTCATCATTCCCCATGAACGTGTGCCTGACAACCACTTCCGTTCTACTTTCGATTGAATGAGTGTCTCTTAGATCTCTGAACCAGAATCTTCGTGGTATAAGCTAGATTGATGGTGGCATTCAAGAGAATCCGGAAAGTCTAAACCTTGTCTGTGGTATTCCGAGTTGGATTCATTGATTGAATGACTGTGACGAGCTTCAAACTCGCGATTGCTGGGCGTAGTGACAGACGCAAAAGGATAGTAAATCCTATTCCAATATGATCGAGAACCGACAGATGAATAGCCGTGCCGTGACAGGGTGCGTTGACCATGTTCACTGAGAGGATAGGATGTAACCATTGACAAGGGTGATGCCTCCAGACGATTAGCCGTGCCGTGACAGGGCATTTGGATCATTTTCCTGAGAGAAGACCGAAAGTAGCCATTGACAATGGTGATGCATTACATAAAGCCAGCCATGGAAAGGAGTAAGACTGATTGGATGAAGATAGCAGGAAAGCAGAGGTTCAGAGGAACGAAAGCATCTCTATTCGCTTATCTGAAATTCTCACCAATGATTTACATAAGTATTTCTATCACTATTTTATTAATTATTTTCGAAAACCCCATTACTATTTTATATCCGCCTGACTGAGATTTACAAGGTGACCATAGCTTGCTTCATACCAACAATCTCCGTGGGATTCGACCCTTACTCACGTAAGGTATTACTTGGACGACCCAGTGCACTTGCTGGTTAGTTGTGCGAAGTTGTGAACCATGGTATTGGCATCATGTTTTTGGCGCCATTACCAGGGAAAGAAAGAGCGATGAATTTTATATAATCAAAGTGCAGTCACAATTTCTGCGCACCAAGTTTTTGGCACCGTTGCCGGGGATTGTTCGAGTTTGGACAACTAACGGTTCATCTTGTTGCTCAGATTAGGTAATTTTCTTTTTGTTTTGTTTTCAAAAATTTTTCAAAAATTTCTCCTTTGTTTTCGAAAAAAATCTTAAAATAAAAAAAAAGTTTTCAAAAAAATAATAAAAATAATGTTTTCAAAAATAAATTATTCTTTGGCTTCAAAACTTTTAAGAATGAATTCTAGAGTTTCATGGTAACATGTTGAATCCTATCTGGCTGAAAAGCCATACCCAAACTCCTTTGGGATTGGTCTTCAACTAATCACCTCAATGGATGTAAATCCATTCTAAAGCTTGGCTGGCTATTAAGCCATGCCTGACCCTTTGATTGGAGCTTTAGAATAAAGAGCATAAGATTCTTGGAATTCATATTAAAAATTTTAGAATCCTTATTTTTGTTTTTCAAATAATTTTCGAAAGAAATACAAAAAAATTAGAAAATCATAAAAATCAAAAATATTTTTTGTGTTCTTGTTTGAGTCTTGAGTCATGTTATAAGTTTGGTGTCAATTGCATGTGCATCTTGCATTTTTCGAAAAAATCATGCATTCATAGTGTTCTTCATGATCTTCAAGTTGTTCTTGGTAAGTCTTCTTGTTTGATCTTTGCATTTGCATGTTTTGTGTCTTTTCTTGTTTTTCATATGCATTCCTGAATTCTTTATGTCTAAACATTAAAGAATTCTAAGTTTGGTGTCTTGCATGTTTTCCTTGCATTAAAAATTTTTCAAAAATATGTTCTTGGTGTTCATCTTGACATTCAAAGTGTTCTTAGTGCTCATCTTGACATTCATAGCATTCTTGCATGCATTCATTGTTTTGATCCATAACTTTCATGCATTGCATCATTTTTCTTGTTTTTCTCTCTCATCATAAAAATTCAAAAATAAAAAAAAATATCTTTCCCTTTTTCTCTCTTAAAATTTCGAAAATTAGATTTGACTTTTTCAAAAATTTTTAAAATCTAGTTGTTTTCATGAGTCAAATCAAATTTTCAATTTAAAAATCTTATCTTTTTCAAAATCTTTTTCAAAAATCAAATCTTTTTCAAATTCTTTTTAGTTATTTTCGAAAATTTCAAAAATATTTTTCAAAATCTTTTTCTCAATTTTACATCATAATTTTCGAAAATAACAATAACAATTAATGTTTTGATTCAAAAATTTCAAGTTTGTTACTTGCTTGTTAAGAAAGATTCAAACTTTAAGTTCTAGAATCATATCTTGTGATTTCTTGTGAATCAAGTCATTAATTGTGATTTTAAAAATCAAATCTTTTTCAAAACTAATTTCAATCATATCTTTTCAAAAATATCTTCTCATCTTATCTTTTTCAAAAATTTGATTTCAAAATATCTTTTCTAATTTCCTAACTTCTTATCTTTTCAAAATTTGTTTCAACTAACTAACTAACTTTTTGTTTGTTTCTTATCTTTTTCAAAACCACCTAACTAACTCTCTCTCTAATTTTCGAAAATATCTTTCCTCTTTTTCAAAATTTCTTTTTAATTAACTAATTAGTTCAATTTTTAAAAATCTTAATTTTCGAAAATTACTAACATTTTTCAAAAACTATTTTCGAAAATTACTAACTCTTTTTCAAAAATTATTTTCGAAAATCCTCTCCCTCTCTCATCTTATGCTATTTATTTATTCATCTACTAACACCTCTTCCTCACATCACTCACCAAATTCGAACCCCCTCTTCTATCTGTGTTCGAATTTTTCTTCTTCTTCCTTTTCTACTAACAATAAGGAACCTCTTTACTGTGACATAGAGGATTCCTCTTCTTTTCTTTTTCTCTTCTCTTTCTTATGAGCAGGGACAGAGAAAAAGGAATTCTTGTTGAAGCTGATCCAGAACCTGAAAGGACTCTGAAGAGGAAACTAAGAGAAGCTAAATTACAACAATCCAGAGACAACCTTATTCAAAATTTCGAACAAGTAAGGGAGATGGCAGCCGAACCTAACAACAATAATGCAAGGAGAATGCTTGGTGACTTTACTGCACCTAATTTCAATTTACATGGAAGAAGCATCTCCATTCCTGCCATTGGAGCAAAAAACTTTGAGCTGAAAACTCAGCTAGTTTTTCTGATGCAGCAGAAATGCAAGTTTCATGGACTTCCATATGAAGATCCTTTTCAGTTCTTAACTGAATTCTTGCAGATTTGTGATACTGTTAAGACTAATGGAGTAAATTCTGAAGTCTACAGGCTCATGCTTTTCCCTTTTGCTATAAGAGACAGAGCTAGAATATGGTTGGACTCTCAACCCAAAGACAGCCTGAACTCTTGGGATAAGCTGGTCACGGCATTCTTAGCCAAGTTCTTTCCTCTTCAAAAGCTGAGCAAGCTTAGAGTGGATGTTCAAACCTTCAGACAAAAAGAAGGTGAATCCCTCTATGAAGCTTGGGAAAGATACAAACAGTTGACCAAAAAGTGTCCTTCTGACATGCTTTCAGAATGGACCATCCTGGATATATTCTATGATGGTCTGTCTGAGTTATCAAAGATGTCATTGGATACTTCTGCAGGTGGATCCATTCACCTAAAGAAAACGCCTGCAGAAGCTCAAGAACTCATTGACATGGTTGCAAATAACCAGTTCCTGTACACTTCTGAAAGGAATCCTGTGAATAATGGGACGCCTATGAAGAAGGGAGTTCTTGAAATTGATACTCTGAATGCCATATTGGCTCAGAACAAAATATTGACTCAGCAAGTCAATATGATTTCTCAGAGTCTGAATGGAGTGCAAGCTGCATCCAACAGTACTCAAGAGGCTTCTTATGAAGAAGAAGCTTATGATCCTGAAAACCCTGCAATAGTAGAGGTGAATTACTTAGGTGAACCTTATGGAAACACCTATAATCCATCATGGAGAAATCATCCAAATCTCTCATGGAAGGATCAAAGGCCTCAACAAGGCTTTAATAATGGTGGAAGAAACAAGTTTAACAATAATAAACCTTTTCCATCATCCACTCAGCAACAGACAGAGAACTCTGAACAAAATACTTCTAATTTAGCAAACTTATTCTATGATCTATCTAAGGCCACTGTGAGTTTCATGAATGAAACAAGGTCTTCCATTAGAAATTTGGAAGCACAAGTGGGCCAGCTGAGTAAAAAGATCACTGAAATCACTCCTAGTACTCTCCCAAGCAATACAGAAGAGAATCCAAAAGGAGAGTGCAAGGCCATTGACATAAGCACCATGGCCGAACCTGTAAGGGAAGGAGAGGACGTGACTCCCAAGGAGGAGGACCTCCTGGGACGTCCAGTGATCAATAAGGAGCTTCCCTTTGAGGAACCAAAGGACTCTGAGGCTCATATAGAGACCATAGAGATTCCATTGAACCTCCTTATGCCATTCATGAGCTCTGATGAGTATTCCTCTTCTGAAGAGAATGAGGATGTTACTGAAGAGCAAGCTGCCAAGTTTCTTGGTGCAATCATGAAGTTGAATGCCAAATTATTTGGTATTGAAACTTGGGAAGAGGAACCTCCCTTGTTCACCAATGAACTAAGTGATCTGGATCAACTGACATTGCCTCAGAAGAGACAGGATCCTGGAAAGTTCATAATACCTTGTACCATAGGCACCATGATCTTTAAGGCTCTGTGTGATCTTGGTTCAGGGATAAACCTCATGCCCCTCTCTGTAATAGAGAAACTGGGAATCTATGGGGTGCAAGCTGCTAAAATCTCATTAGAGATGGCAGACAATTTAAGAAAATAGGCTTATGGACAAGTAGAGGACGTGTTAGTAAAGGTTGAAGGCCTTTACATCCCTACTGATTTCATAGTCTTAGATACTGGAAAGGAAGAGGATGAATCCATCATCCTAGGAAGACCTTTCCTATCCACAGCAAGAGCTGTGATTGATGTGGACAGAGGAGAATTGATCCTTCAATTGAATAAGGACAACCTTGTGTTTACAACTCAATGATCTCTCTCTGCATCCATGGAGAGGAAGCAGAAAAAGCTTCTCTCAAAGCAGAGTCAACCAAAGCCCCCACAGTCAAACTCTAAGTTTGGTGTTGGGAGGCCACAACCAAACTCTAAGTTTGGTGTTGAACTCCCATATCCAAACTCTAAGTTTGGTGTTGGAGGGTCTCAACAATGCTCTGAATATCTGTGAGGCTCCATGGGAGCCCATTGTCAAGCTATTGACATTAAAGAAGTGCTTGTTGGGAGGCAACCCAATTTTTATTTATCTAACTATATTTTTCTTAGTTATATGTCTTTATAGGTTCATGATCATGAGGAGACACAAAATAAATATAGAAATTAAAAACGGAATCAAAAACAGCAGAAGAAAAATCACACCCTGGAGGAAGCATCTACCTGACGTTCAACGCGAGAACAAAGCATGGTTCTGGCGCTGAACGCCCAAAATGGGCAGTGTCTGAGCGCTGAACGCCCAAAATGGGCATCATCTGGGCGCTGAACGCCAGAAATGCACCCTGGAGAGGAGCTGGCGCTGAACGCCCAGAACAAGCATGGTTCTGGCGTTCAACTCCAGAAATGGCCAACAAATGGGCGTTGAACGCCCAAAATGGGCACCAACCTGGTGCTGAATGCCCAGAGTTGTGTGCAAGGGCATTTTACATGCCTAATTTGGTGCAAGGGCATTTAATGAATGAGTGCCAAATGCGTTGAAAGCATGCATTTCATTATGCATTTCATCAGGCTTTATAATGCATTAGCATTATTAATAAGAGCAACGTGCACCAAGGAGGGACCAAGGCAATGAAGCTCGGTTCATTAAACCAACTGAGTGCACAAGAGGAGAGCAAGGCAAGGAAAAGCGCTCAGTTAAAACATTTAACTTTTTCGAGCCTCACCAAAATGAAAGCACAAAGAAAGGCGCTACTTCACACAAAATTTCACTCAGCAAGGCTCGAACCGTGTACATAAGGGAGCAAGGAGGAAGCGCTACTACTTTAGCAAGGAAATTGGCCACAAAAGGTGCTCACCATGATTCGAAGGTGGAGTTCATCTCAAAGGCACAAGGGCGCTCGGTTAAGTAAAGTAACTGAGCTCTATCGAGGCCGCCCACAAGCAAGGCTTGGTGCGCAACAAATTGCAAGGCCAAAAGCGAGGATTGAGTGCTCAGTTAACTTTTTCAACTAAGCCGTGCCCTGGGAGTGTCTCATGGCATATTCTTGGTCCAAAAATCAAATTTAATTCAATTCTTCACCAATTAAACCAAGGCCAACCAAACCCATCTCTCTTCAAATCCAAAGCAAGCAAAGCCCACATCATCACTCAAAGGCACAAGAACAAGCTAGAATTAAGATTTTCATTTAATTTGTTTTTCATTTCAATTTCATTTTATTTTGTAAAAAGCCTATATAAAGGCATCACTCTCATTTTCAAAAGGGGGAGCTCAATTGTATGGAGGCTAGCTCCAATAGGGAGTTTTGCACTCTTTAGTTTTCATTTTGCTCTCCCTCTCTTTAGTTTTCCATTCTCTTTTAAATTTTGGATCAAGAATTGAAGGAATTCTGTTTCACTTGATCTGAAATCTCTTATTCCTCTTCTGCATAAAATCTGAGTTTCCTTGATTACTTTCATCTTGTTCTTCTTCTGCAATTTACTCTTCCATTTTCATTTTGCAATTGTTCTTGTTGGATCAAGGAAGGATTTGAGATCTAGACTTGTTTTCTAGTCTTTTCCACTCCTGAGATCTTGAACCACTTTTAAATTGCTGCAAATTAAGCACTGCTTTTCTGTTTTGAATTCTTCAAGCAATTTCCCTTTTTTGTTTAGATCTGTTGCATGATTTTGCATCTTTTACTTCTCTGTTTGATTGCTATCTATACTTTCCTGTTCAATTTTAATTTTCAGCACCCACTCCCCTTTATATTTCATGCAATTTACATTTCTTGTCATTTAAGATTCTTGCAATTTACATTTCTTGCTCTTTAAGTTACTTGCCAATTTACATTCTGCAACTTTAAATTCATTGCCATTTACTTTCTGTTGGCTACAATTTCACACAATTCACTCAATGTTAGCTTGACTAAACTAATCACCCATTAAAGTTGCTTGATCCATCAATCCCTGTGGGATCGACCTCACTATAAGTGAGTTTTACTACTTGATACGACCTGGTACACTTGCCGGTTAGTTTTTGGTGTTTTGGGAAATTCAGTTTTCCATAAAAAATACCATCAAGTTTTTGGCGCCGTTGCCGGGGATTGATTTAGATCAACAATGATTAAGTGGGTGAGAAGTCTAGATCAAGTATTTTCTTTATTTTTGTTTTCTGTTTTAGATTGAAACCAAGGTGTTTGAGTTTTTGCCTCACTAAGAAATTCTCATCTCTGATATGAGCAATTTCAATTTTCCTTGGTGTTGTGTTTTCCAAAATTCAAATGGAGTTCAACTCATCTTATGATCAAACAAATTTTATGGGATACTGCCCACCATCACCAATCTCTAATGGTGGCTGGGAGTATCACCAAGAAAATACAAATTCTAAGCACTCCAATCCATGGAGAATTGCTTCAGAAACACAAGATGAGAAAGAAAATCATATGGAATATTTCCCTCCACCACAAAATGATTCAAGTCATTATTCCAATGGTGGCTGGGAGTATTACCAAGAAACTGCAAATTCTGAGCAGTCAACTCACATGAGAGATTGTCTAACCTCACCTCCCACTTCTACATTTGAAAATTCTTCTTCACCTAAATATGCCTCAACACAAACTTCCACGAACCAAGGCCTCTCAAAGCTTGAGATCATGTTTGAAAAATATGAGAGGGAGGCGCAAATATCTTGGAACGAGCAAGAGAAGTCATTCAAAAACATAGAAGTGCTGGTAAACCAATTGTTAAGTGCAAGGGAGAAGGTAGAAGAGCAAAATGAAGATCCCCTTCAAAAATCCAGAGAATTGTTGAAAAGACAAGAACAACTCATGGAGGAACAACAACAATCCTGGAGAGAACAAGAAATCTGTCTTCAGAAGATGGATTAGCAATTGGAGAACATGGGGAAATGCTCAGATCCACTGAGCAAGGAAAATGAAGACCAATTTGTTGGAGAGGAAGTGGAAGAACAAGAAATTGAGGAGGACAATCAAGGACGTCCATTCTCAAGTGAAGCAGAAAATCACATGAAGGAAGGGCTCATGGAACCACCAGTTCAAGAGGCCCTTAATGAAGGAAACACTCCAAAAATCACACAGCAACCATGTCTTGAATTCAAGGATGTGAAGGCAATTAACAAAAGCACCGAGAAGAGGATTGTGACCAAAATACCAAGGACAACATTCAAGAGGAGGTCAACCACAAGCAATCCAACCCCTAAACCACTAGCAAGCAAGCTCAGTCAAGCCATGTACAAAAGAAAGCTTGCTGAGAGGAAACCAAGACAGGGGGCAATAGCTGAATCTTCTCCTCCCTTGAGGTCATTCCTCTTAACAAATTGGAAGAAGAGGAAGAAAGTGAAGAGCAACATGCCAACAGTAGGTAATGTTTCTCTTCCTTGCTTTGCTTTCTTTCTTTGCTTTGTTTAAATTCAATAAATTGGCATATGGTTACATTCTAAGTTTGGTGTTGCCTTGCAACAAATTGTTTTCAATCTTTTTGGATGATTGCATCAAATCAAAAATGAAAGTGACACACCAAGATTCTAAGTTTGGTGTGCCACTTATTTTCTATGCAATTCATTCAAGCAACACCACTTGTTTGCATAATCATAATGCCTCTGCAGTTTTATTTTTCTCTTTTAATTTGACACTTTTTCATTCTACTTTCTTTAGTCATTTTTCTGTTTTAAAATGCTTTCATTTTAGTTTGCTTATTTACTGTGTTTGTTAAGACATTACCAAGAGAGCTTTATTCATGACAGATTCTTGGCTTGGTGATTATACTTAACAAATAACAGTTTCACTTGCTTAGTTTTAATTCAAATAAATTGACATATGATTGCATTCTAAGTTTGGTGTTGCTATGCAACAAAATTTGGTTTAAATTCTTACAAGATACTTGCATTAATTCCAAGTGAAAGTGTCACACTAAGTTTGGTGTGCCACTTATCTTTTATGCAATGTATTGTGGTCACCTTCTTAAGTTTGCAATCACAATGTCTCTGTCTCTTGTGCCTTGATTATTATCTTTAATTTTGCTTGCTTAGAACACATGTACTACTAACTTTTCATTGTATAAGACATTCATGATCCATCTTAGCCCCATAGCCATTGTTCTAATTGTTGCTTGAGGATGAGCAAGCATTCTGAGTTTGGCAAGGGAAAGGGAAGAATAAGAGGAAAATGACAACAATAGAGAAGATGGACTACAAGGTTGTAAAGTTCCTTTTCCTCTCCTTTGTTTCTAGCACTTTATTTTGCATGATTGTCTTTATAATCTCTGTATGCATGTGTGAATGAATAAAGCATAGCTTGAATCTTAATTTGTAACATGTTGCTGTGGCATTATGACTACCAACTTGAGTTTTGTGGGTTCAAAAGCAATAAAGCATCATGATCATAAACAAACAAGGAATTAAAGAAGATTTTAGCATGTGCATACAAGTACTGGAAAGCTAGTATGATTAATTGTTGCTCAATTGCATTGGATTTTATTTAATTGAAGTTTTCATCTAGGACATTTTGTGAAATCTTTTGAAAATCATGAAAACCTTGAAGAAGCAAGTACAATTAAAGCAAAAAAAGAAAAAGGGAAAGAATGAGAAAGCTGAAGGCTCTGAGTACCAATGACAATATGTTAAGTACTTGTGGTGTTTATGTATCAAGCCAAATGCTTGAAAACAAAACACTTAGAAGTCAAGGCTAGGCTCAAGTGCAAAAGCACTCCCTCAAAGCTCAAGGTTCTGAGCATCAATGATTAGAGAGTCAAGAAAAGAAAAGAAAAAATGAGCTTAATGAAGTCCTCTAATCAAATGCTTGTGGTGCTTATGTATCAAGTGGTAATACTTGAAAACAAAGCATTTAGAAGTCGTAGCTTTGTTATCAACTCATGGGGCAAAGCACCCAAAAGGAGAAGCTAATAAGAAAATCAAAAGCTTGTTTCAAGGAAGAAATATAAGAAAAAGATTTTATAAATTGAGCTAGATGGAAGCATCAATCATTTACATCTCTTTTGTGATTGTAGCATGCTTAGAAAACTAGCTAACCATGAACATTGAGTTGCTATTCTTCTTACCTTGGATTGTCAATCTTTATTGCATGATTCTTTTCTTGCTTGGGGACAAGCAAGGTTTAAGTTTGGTGTTGTGATGACATGTCACCATGTCATGTTTTTCTATGCTTTTTCATATAAGAAATTGATGATTTGTGCTTAAATATTGAATGCTTTTGTGCTTAAATGTTATATTTCTTTGATCTTTTGATTTGAAAAATTTTGTAGGAAATAAGAAGAAAAAGAAGCAAAAAGCACAAAATAAGCTAAAAAGAAGAAAAAAAGAGTTTTGGGGCACACTTTGAAGTTGAGCACGCTTTGGAGCCTTAGGCCACGCTTTTAAAAGCATGACCCATGACCATGAAGCCTTGGCACATGCATCAATATCATATGCATGCATGCATGAAATGTTTAAAGCAAATAACGTTAATGCATTAAAGCATTATTAATTAAAGTCATGAAAGCATGCAACTTTAATTACTAATGCAATTGGCATTACGTTAATACATTACATTTTTAAGTACATGGAAGCATGCATGAAACATTCATTGTTAATCGGCATTATTAAATAAGGCGTTGATGAGTACATGCATTAAATCATTAAATATTAATGCCAATTAAGAATGGATAATATGAATGAACTTATTCATTTAATGAATGAGTGCCAAATGCGTTGAAAGCATGCATTTCATTATGCATTTCATCAGGCTTTATAATGCATTAGCATTATTAATAAGAGCAACATGCACCAAGGAGGGACCAAGGCAATGAAGCTCGGTTCATTAAACCAACTGAGTGCACAAGAGGAGAGCAAGGCAAGGAAAAGTGCTCAGTTAAAACATTTAACTTTTTCGAGCCTCACCAAAATGAAAGCACAAAGAAAGGCGCTACTTCACACAAAATTTCACTCAGCAAGGCTCGAACCGTGTACATAAGGGAGCAAGGAGGAAGCGCTACTACTTTAGCAAGGAAATTGGCCACAAAAGGTGCTCACCATGATTCGAAGGTGGAGTTCATCTCAAAGGCACAAGGGCGCTCGGTTAAGTAAAGTAACTGAGCTCTATCGAGGCCGCCCACAAGCAAGGCTTGGTGCGCAACAAATTGCAAGGCCAAAAGCGAGGATTGAGTGCTCAGTTAACTTTTTCAACTGAGCCGTGCCCTGGGAGTGTCTCATGGCATATTCTTGGTCCAAAAATCAAATTTAATTCAATTCTTCACCAATTAAACCAAGGCCAACCAAACCCATCTCTCTTCAAATCCAAAGCAAGCAAAGCCCACATCATCACTCAAAGGCACAAGAACAAGCTAGAATTAAGATTTTCATTTAATTTGTTTTTCATTTCAATTTCATTTTATTTTGTAAAAAGCCTATATAAAGGCATCACTCTCATTTTCAAAAGGGGGAGCTCAATTGTATGGAGGCTAGCTCCAATAGGGAGTTTTGCACTCTTTAGTTTTCATTTTTCTCTCTCTCTTTAGTTTTCCATTCTGTTTTAAATTTTGGATCAAGAATTGAAGGAATTCTGTTTCACTTGATCTGAAATCTCTTATTCCTCTTCTGCATAAAATCTGAGTTTCCTTGATTACTTTCATCTTGTTCTTCTTCTGCAATTTACTCTTCCATTTTCATTTTGCAATTGTTCTTGTTGGATCAAGGAAGGATTTGAGATCTAGACTTGTTTTCTAGTCTTTTCCACTCCTGAGATCTTGAACCACTTTTAGATTGCTGCAAATTAAGCACTGCTTTTCTGTTTTGAATTCTTCAAGCAATTTCCCTTTTTTCTTTAGATCTGTTGCATGATTTTGCATCTTTTACTTCTCTGTTTGATTGCTATCTATACTTTCCTGTTCAATTTTAATTTTCAGCACCCACTCCCCTTTATATTTCATGCAATTTACATTTCTTGTCATTTAAGATTCTTGCAATTTACATTTCTTGCTCTTTAAGTTACTTGCCAATTTACATTCTGCAACTTTAAATTCATTGCCATTTACTTTTTGTTGGCTACAATTTCACATAATTCACTCAATGTTAGCTTGACTAAACTAATCACCCATTAAAGTTGCTTGATCCATCAATCCCTGTGGGATCGACCTCACTATAAGTGAGTTTTACTACTTGATACGACCCGGTACACTTGCCGGTTAGTTTTTGGTGTTTTGGGAAATTCAGTTTTCCATAAAAAAAACCATCAGTGCTTAGGGCCATGGCCAAGACTCATAAAATAGCTATGTTCAAGAATCATCATACTGAACTAGGAGAATCAATAACACTATCTGAACTCTGAGTTCCTATAGATGCCAATCATTCTGAACTTCAATGGATAAAGTGAGATGCCAAAACTATTCAAGAGGCAAAAAGCTATAAGTCCCGCTCATATGATTGAAGCTATGTTTCATTGATAGTTTGGAATTTATAGTATATTCTCTTCTTTTTATCCTATTTGATTTTCAGTTGCTTGGGGACAAGCAACAATTTAAGTTTGGTGTTGTGATGAGCGGATAATTTATACGCTTTTTGACATTTTTTTAGTATGTTTTTAGTAGAATCTAGTTAATTTTAGGGATGTTTTCATTAGTTTTTATGTTAAATTCACATTTCTGGACTTTACTATGAGTTTGTGTGTTTTTCTGTGATTTCAGGTATTTTCTGGCTGAAATTGAGGGACTTGAGCAAAAATCAGATTCAGAGGTTGAAGAACGACTGCTGATGTTGTTGGATTCTGACCTCCCTGCACTCAAAGTGGATTTTCTGGAGCTACAGAACTCAAAATGGCACGCTTCTAATTGCGTTGGAAAGTAGACATCCAGGGCTTTCCAGAAATATATAATAGTCTATACTTTACTCAAGTTTAGATGACGCAAACTGGCGTTCAACGCCAGCTCTCTGCCCAATTCTGGAGTTCAGCGCCAGAAAGTGATCAAAAACCAGAGTTGAACGCCAGAAATGGATCAAAACCTGGCGTTCAACTCCACAAATGGCCTCTGCACGTGGAAAGTTAAGGCTCAGACCAAGCACACACCAAGTGGGCCCCAGAAGTGGATTTATGCATCAATTACTTACTTTTGTAAACCCTAGTGACTAGTTTATTATAAATAGGACCTTTTACTATTGTATTAGACATCTTTGGACGCCTGGTTCTTAGATCAAAGGGGCTGGCCATTCGACCATGCCTGGACCTTTCACTTATGTATTTTTAACGGTAGAGTTTCTACACTCCATAGATTAAGGTGTGGAGCTCTGCTGTTCCTCAAAGATTAATGCAAAGTACTACTGTTTTCTATTCAATTCATCTTATTTCACTTCTAAGATATTCATTCGCACTTCAACCTGAATGTGATGAACGTGACAATCATCATCATTCCCCATGAACGCGTGCCTGACAACCACTTCCGTTCTACTTTCGATTGAATGAGTGTCTCTTAGATCTCTTAACCAGAATCTTCGTGGTATAAGCTAGATTGATGGCGGCATTCAAGAGAATCCGGAAAGTCTAAACCTTGTCTATGGTATTCCGAGTAGGATTCAATGATTGAATGACTGTGACGAGCTTCAAACTCGCGATTGCTGGGCGTAGTGACAGACGCAAAAGGATAGTAAATCCTATTCCAGTATGATCGAGAACCGACAGATGAATAGCCGTGCCGTGACAGGGTGCGTTGACCATGTTCACTGAGAGGATAGGATGTAACCATTGACAAGGGTGATGCCTCCAGACGATTAGCCGTGCCGTGACAGGGCATTTGGATCATTTTCCCGAGAGAAGACCGAAAGTAGCCATTGACAATGGTGATGCATTACATAAAGCCAGCCATGGAAAGGAGTAAGACTGATTGGATGAAGATAGCAGGAAAGCAGAGGTTCAGAGGAACGAAAGCATCTCTATTCGCTTATCTGAAATTCTCACCAATGATTTACATAAGTATTTCTATCACTATTTTATTAATTATTTTCGAAAACCCCATTACTATTTTATATCCGCCTGACTGAGATTTACAAGGTGACCATAGCTTGCTTCACACCAACAATCTCCGTGGGATTCGACCCTTACTCACGTAAGGTATTACTTGGACGACCTAGTGCACTTGCTGGTTAGTTGTGCGAAGTTGTGAACCATGCAGTCACAATTTCTGCGCACCAAGCTCACTGGCATTAAAACACCAGTAAATGGGCATTTTGGGCATTAAATGCCAAAATGGCTATCATTCTGGGCGTTTAACGCTAGTAAGGCTATCATTCTGGGCGTTAAACGCCAGAATGTGCAGCATTCTAGGCGTTTAACGCCAGAAACAGCAGCATCCTGGGTGTTCAGAAAAAATAAAGTCCAGTAACAAAGAAATTATGGCGTTTAACGCCAGCCAGGATACCTGGCTAGGCATTAAATGCCCAAATTGGCTGCCAGATGGGCGTTAAACGCTAGAATGGCTATCATTCTGGGCGTTTAACGCCAGAACAGCAAAATGGAGTTAATTTTGTTTCCAATTCAATTTTTTTCAATTTTTCATGTTTTAATTCATAATTTTTTTTTGCATAAAAAATATTTCAAATGTTCATTTCAATTTCTATTTTCAAAAACTAATAATTCTTTCAATTCTTTTTAATTATTTTTTAATTCTTTTTAATTCTTGTCCATATCTTTTTCCAAACTTACATATCTTCTCAAATTCTTTTCAAATCCTTTTAATTTTTTTAACATTAACAATTTTTCAAAATTAATTACCTCATTCTTCTTCTACTTCCTTCTATCTTATTTTGCTCGAGGACGAGCAAAGATTTTAAGTTTGGTGTGAAAAAGTTCTGCTTTTTACTTTCCATTACCACTTTTTAAGAGGAAATGGAAGGCAATTCCGTCCGCCTCCGAACCTTGGAAGATGGAGAAATTCATCACCAAAGCCCATCACTAAGAAAGAGGATGGAGCAAACTAGAGGAGCTCAAGCACTCCATTGGACCATCAAGAGGAAGAAGTAGCCGCCGTCACTAAGGTGGACCCACTCCTTAATTTCCTTGCTTTTATTGTTATTTGTCTATTTTTATGTTTATTTTCTGTCTAAGTCTTGTTTTTATTACATGATCATTAATGTTTAGAGTCTATGTCTTAAAGCTATGAATGATTCCATGAATCTCTCACCTTTCTTAAATGAAAAATACTTTTATTTGCAAAAAAAAAAGAAGTACATGAATTTTGAATTTTATCTTGAAAATAGTTTAATTATTTTGATGTGGTGGCAATACTTTTTGTTTTCTAAATGTATGCTTAAACAGTGCATATTTGAAATTGGAATTAAGAAAAGTTGGCTATTGAAAGAATAATGAAAAAGGAGACATGTTACTGATTCTCTGAAAAATCATAAAATTGATTCTTGAAGCAAGAAAAAACAGTGAAAAAGTAAAAGCTTGCGAAAAAAAATGCAAAAAAAAAAGAAAAAAAGAAAGAAAAAGAAAAAACAAAGCAGAAAAAGACAATAGCTCTTTAAACCAAAAGGCAAGAGCAAAAAGCCAATAACCCTAAACCAAAAGGCAAGGGTAAAAGGATCCAAGGCTTTGAGAATTAATGGATAGGAGGGCCCAAAGGAATAAAATCCTGGCCTAAGCGGCTAAATCAAGCTGTCCCTAACCATGTGCTTGTGTCATGAAGGTCCAAGTGAGAAGCTTGAGACTGAGTGGTAAAAGTCGTGATCCAAAGCAAAAGAGTGTGCTTAAGAACTCTGGGCACCTCTAACTGGGGACTCTAGCAAAGTTGAGTCACAATCTGAAAAGGTTTACCCAATTATGTGTCCGTGGCATTTATGTATCCAGTGGTAATACCAGAAAACAAAATGCAAAGGGTCACGGCCAAGACTCATAAAGTAGCTATGTTCAAGAATCAAATAGAACTTAACTAGGAAAATCAATAACATTATCTGTATTTCTGAGTTCCTAAAGAGGCCAACAATTCTGAACTCCAATGGATAGAGAGATGCCAAAACTATTCAGAGGCAAAAAGCTACTAGTCCCGCTCATCTAATTAAAACTAATCTTCATTGATATTTTTTAAATTTATTGTATTTTCTCTTCCTTTTTATCTTATTTTGTTTTTGGTTGCTTGGGGACAAGCAACAATTTAAGTTTGGTGTTGTGATGAGCGGATAATTTATACGCTTTTTGGCATTGTTTTTAGGTAGTTTTTAGTATGTTTTAGTTACTTTT
The DNA here is from genome assembly GCF_059453495.1 of Arachis ipaensis. NCBI lineage: Eukaryota > Viridiplantae > Streptophyta > Magnoliopsida > Fabales > Fabaceae > Arachis > Arachis ipaensis. Next base: position 70,750,816 of record NC_142438.1, read on the forward strand.
TATTATATTTTTATTATTTTTATGCAAAATTCACATTTCTGGACTTTATTATGAGTTTATGTGTTTTTCTATAATTTCAGGTATTTTTTGGTTGAAATCGAGGGACCTGAGCAAAAATCTTATTCAAAGGCTGAGAAAGGACTGCAGATGCTGTTGGATTCGGACCACCCTGCACTCAAACGCATTTTTCTGGAGCTATAGAAATCCAATTGGCATGTTCTAGATTGGGTTGGAAAGCTAACATCTTGGGCTTTCCAGCAATATATAATAGTTCATACTTTGCCCGAGATTTGATGGCCCAAACCAGCATTAAATGCCAGCTAGAGACCTTTTTCTGGCGTAAAACGCCGGAACTGGAACCAAAACTGGAGTTGAACACCCAAGCTGGCGTTTAACTCTAAGAATGGCCTATGCACGTGAAAGCTTCAAGGCTCATCCCAAACACTCACCAAGTGGGCCCCGGAAGTGGATTGCTGCACTATCTGCACTTAGTTACTCATTTTCTGTAAACCTAAGTTACTAGTTTAGTATAAAAACTACTTTTAGAGATTCATTTTGAAACTTATGATATTTTACATCTCATATTGTATCTTCTACGGCATGAGTCTCTAAACCCATAGGTGGGGGTGAGGAGCTCTGCTGTGTCTCAATGGATTAATGCAATTACTATTGTTTTCTATTCGATCACGCTTGATTCTGTTCTAAGATACTCACTCGTACTTCAATATAAAGAATATGATTATCTGTGACACTCATCATCATTCTCAAATTTATGAACGCGTGCTTGATAACCACTCCCGTTCTATCTGAGCTCAACGTAGTCATTGGGCGACAGCTTGAGTGCATATCTCTTGGGTTTCTAATCCACAAGTTTGACTTGCATCTCCTGACAACAGAGAATTCAAACCCATGAGATCAGAACCTTCATGGTGAAGACTAGAACAAATGAGCTTCAAACTCACAAATGTTTGGCGCAGTGACAGTGTACAAACAGATAGAGAGGTCTTATTCCGACACGAGTGAGAACCGACAGATGATTAGTCGTGCGGTAGCTGCGCCTGGTATTTTTCATCCGAGACGAGAGATCCGACAGATGATTAGCCGTACAGAAGCCATGCCTGGACCATTTTCACTGAGAGGAAGGATGGTAGTCATTGACAACGGTGATCCACCAACATATAGCCGGCCATAGAAGAAGCCATGCGTGTTTGGAGAAGAAGACAGTAGGAAAGAAGAGATTCAGATGACAGAGCATCTCCGGAACCTCAACCTGTTCCTCATTACTGAATCACAAGTATCATTCATTTCATGTTATTTACTTTTCATAAACAAAATCATTCATATCATTTGAATCTTCAGACTAAGATTTACAGGATAACCATAGCTTGCTTCAAGCCGGCAATCTCAGTGGGATCGACCCTTACTCGCGTAAGGTATTACTTGGACGACCCAGTGCACCTGCTAGTTAGTTGTGCTGAATTGTCACATAAAGTGTCTTGCAATTTCGTGCACCAGCGCGCGCACAAAAGCAAAAAGGGGCAGCGGTTCACGCGCACAGGCTATGCCAACGCTCCTACCAGAAGGGAAGCAAGTTGGCGTGTGGGCCCACAACCTTGTGCGCTCACACAAAGAGTGCAAAAAAGGGCAGTGTGCGTGCGCACGAGCAGGTGCGCACACACAAGTTGCAGAAAACAGGAGAATGCGTGCGCACAAAGCTTGCAAGCGCTCTGAACAGGGGCTTGGCAAGGTAGTGTGCGTACGCACAGATGGATGCGTACGCACAGAGCTCAAAAATTTGTTGTTGTGTGCGTTCGCACAAGGGTGTGCGAACGCACATACCCTGTGGTGCACGAAAATTACTTCACACTATGTAATTCCGCACAACTAACCAGCAAGTGCACTGGGTCGTCCAAGTAATACCTTACGTGAGTAAGGGTCGAATCCCACGGAGATTGTTGGCTTGAAGCAATCTATGGTTATCTTGTAACTCTTAGTCAGGAAAACAATTCACTTATCAAATTGAATTACGAAAAATAAGAGAGTATGAAATAAATACTTATTATGCAGTAATGGAGAATATGTTGGGGTTTTGGAGATGCTTTGTCTTCTGAATTTCAGCTTTTCTCTTGTATTCCTCTTCCCGAATGCATGCAAAAGTGCAAAGTTCCTTCCATGGCAAGCTCTATGTAAGGTGTCACCGTTGTCAATGGCTACTTCCCATCTCCTCAGTGAAAATGGTCCAAATGCTCTGTCACAGCACGGCTAATCATCTAGAGGTTCTCGATCATACTGGAATAGGATTTACTATCCTTTTGCGTCTGTTACTACGCCCAGAACTCGCGAGTTTGAAGCCCGTCACAGTCATCCAATCCCAGAATCCTACTCGGAATACCACAGACAAGGTTTAGACTTTCCGGATTCTCCTGAATGACGCCATCAATTCTAGCTTATACCACGAAGATTCTGATTATGGAATCTAAGAGATACTCATTCAATCTAATATAGAACGGAGGTGGTTGTCATGCACACGTTCATGGGTTGAGGAAGGTGATGAGTGTCACGGATCATCACCTTCTCCATAATTAAGCGCGAATGAATATCTTAGATAGGAACACGCATGTTTGAATGGAAAATAGAAGTACTTGCATTAATTCATCGAGATGCTGCAGAGCTCCTCACCCCCAACAATGGGGTTTAGAGACTCATGTTGCTAAAAGGTACAAATTTCAGATCTAAAAATGTCATGAGATCCAAAATAAATCTCTAAAAGTTGTTTAAATACTAAACTAGTAACCTAGGTTTATAGAAAATGAGTAAACTATGATAGATAGTGCAGAAATTCACTTCTGGGGCCCACTTGGTGTGTGCTGGGGCTGAGACTAAAGCTTCTCACATGCCTGGGCTGTTTTGGGCGTTCAACGCCAGGTTGTAACTTGTTTCTGGCGTTGAACTCCAACTTGTAACCTGTTTCTAGCGCTGGACGCCAGACTGCAACATGGAACTGGCGTTGAACGCCAGTTTATGTCATCTATCCTTAAGCAAAGTATGGACTATTATATATTGCTGGAAAGCCCTGGATGTCTACTTTCCAACGCAATTGGAAGCGCGTTAATTGGACTCCTGTAGCTCCGGAAAATCCATTCCGAGTGCAGAGAGGTCAGGATCCAACAGCATCAGCAGTCCTTTTTCAGCCTGAATCAGATTTTTGCTCAGCTTCCTCAATTTCAGCCAGAAAATACCTAAAATTACAGAAAAATACACAAACTCATAGTAAAGTCTAGAAATATGAATTTTGCCTAGAAGCTAATGAAAATAAACGAAAAACTAACTAAAACATACTAAAAACTATATGAAATTAACCCCAAAAAGTGTATAAAATATCCGCTCATCACAACACCAAACTTAAATTGTTGCTTGTCCCCAAGCTACTAGACAAATAAAATAGAATAAAAATAAGTCAAGAAGCAATAATATCTCAGAGTTTTTGAGTGAAGCTCAGATTCTAATTAGATGAGCGGGACTAGTAGCTTTTTGCTTCCGAACAGTTTTGGCATCTCACTTTATCCATTGAAGCTCAGAATGATTGGCATCTATAGGAACTTAGAATTCAGATAGTGCTATTGATTCTCCTAGTTCAGTATGTTGATTCTTGAACACAGCTACTTTATGAGTCTTGGCCGTGGCCCTAAGCACTTTGTTTTCCAGTATTACCACCGGATACATAAATGCCACAGACACATAATTGGGTGAACCTTTTCAGATTGTGACTCAGCTTTGCTAAAGTCCCCAATTAGAGGTGTCCAGGGTTCTTAAGCACACTCTTCTTTTTGACTTTAACCGCTCAGTCTCAAGTTTTCACTTGGCACCTTCACGCCACAAGCACATGGTTAGGGACAGCTTGGTTTAGCCACTTAGACCAGGATTTGATTCCCTTAGGCCCTCCTATCCACTGATGCTCAAAGCCTTGGATCCTTTTTATTACCCTTGCCTTTTGGTTTTAAGGGCTATTGGCTTTTTCTGCTTGCTTTTTTTTTTGCAAGCTTTGTATTCACTGCTTTTTCTTGCTTCAAGAATCATTTTTATGATTTTTTAGATTATCAATAACATGTCTCATGTTCATTATTCTTTCAAGAGCCAACATATTTAACATTCAAGAACATCAAACTCCAAAGACATATGCTCTGTTCAGGCATTCATTTAGAAGGCAGAAAGCATTGCCACCACATGTAATTAATTAGAATTTCTTGTACTAAAAACTCGAAAAATATTGCCTCCTTATTCTAAAGAAAATCTTCTATTTTATTCATGTTTAATGATGATGAGAAAAATAAATTATAGCTTAATTGGAGATAAAATAACTACTAATTACTACTATAACTACTAAGGTAAAACTCAAATAAGAACAATTATCACAGAGTTAAGGCTAAGATTAGGGCTCAACAACCTTGAGTTTGGGATGTGGATGTTCCTCTAGTCTGTGGAGTGCTTGGTCCTTCAAGAGATAACTTCTGACGCTTCAATTCCTTTAAGTCACGCCCTTGCTCTTCTTGTTCCCTGAGCAGTTTGCAAAGCATACTGTTTTAATTTTGCTGTTCTTCCTTTATTTGGTCCATAGATTCTTGCAACTTGGTAACAGATGCTTCAAGCTATTCCCAATATTCAAATTGAGGGACTTTCGGGAGGAATTCTTGCGCCCTCCTCTTGGTGGGGTCATCCTGCACTTGTTGTTTTTCCATTGTGATTTTAGTAATTGGTTACTCCACTGAGATATACTCTGTTATTCCCATCTTTACTCCAGCATCTTTGCAGAGCATAGAGATTAAGCTTGGATAAGCCGACCTGGCATCCTTGGAGTTCTTGTTAGCAAGTATGTAAAATTCAGATGGGATTAGTTGATGAACTTCTACTTTTTTTCCCAACATAATGCAATGGATCATCACTGCTCTTTTAACAGTGACTTCAGAACGGTTGCTTGTGGGCAATATAGAACGCCCAATGAAGTCCAGCCAACCTCTGGCGACTGGTTTGAGATCTTCTCTCTTGAGTTGATTTGGGACACCCTTGCTGCTAGTGGTCCACCTGGCTCCAGGGATGCATATATCCTCTAGAATCTTATCCAGGCCCTTGTTTGTTCTCATCATTCTCCTATTGAAGGAGTCTGGGTCATCTTTCAGCTGAGGTAGCTTAAAGATCTCCCTGATTTTGTCAGGGTGGATGTGAACAATCTTTCCTCTGACCAAAGTTTGATAGTCATAGAGGGCAGTTCCAAATATTCTCTGTCTGTCTGTTTGCCACAGATTAGCGTAGAATTCCTGAACCATATTCCTTCCCACTTTCGTTTCAGAATTAGCTAGGACTTCCCAGTTCCTGTTTCGAATCTGCTCTTGGATCTCCGGATATTCATCTTCTTTCAGATCAAACTTGACTTCCGGGATCACTGATCTTAGACCCATTATTTTGTAGTAATGGTCTGAATGTTCTTTGGTTAAGAACCTCCCTTGATTCCAAAGTGGTTTTGGAATACTCTCTTTCTTGCCTCTTGGAGTGGGTTGTTTTCCTTTAGGAGCCATGATCTTAGTGGGTATGGTTTAGTGATCACGGATAAACACACCAAACTTAGAGGTCTGCTTGTCCTCAAGCAAAAGAAAAGAAAGGAGATGGGTAGAAGGAGAGCTTGTGTCGAATGGTGGATGAGAGGGGGGCCGAATGTGGTTTTAAAAAGGGAGGGGGTGGGATTTTCGAAAATATTAAAAAGATAAGATAGAAGATATAATTTAAAAAAATATGATATGAAAAGATGTGATTTAAAATTGAAAAGATATGAAAGATATTTGAAAAAGATAAATTTGGATTTTGAAAAAGATAATGTGGAGATTTGAAAAAGATATTGATGAGTTGAAAAGATTTTAGAGGGAAAAGAAATAGATTTGTTTTGGGAAATTTTAAAAAAAAGTGTTGGATTGGATTGAAAAAGAATTTGTGGTTATGGATTAAGATACATTTGATATTTTTAAAGTAGGGTTTTTAGAAATTATGGATTTTAGAAATCAGGGTTTGTAACATGTTTATGCAAGAAATCATGAATTGAAACATGAGAATTAAAATTAAAATGAAAAATATGAAGTAAAAACGAATTTACCTCCTCCCTACCATCCTGGCGTTAAACGCCCAAATGCTGCATATTTTGGGCGTTTAACGCCCAATTGCTGCTTCTCCTGGGCGTTCAACGCCCAGCTGCTGCTTCTTTCTGGCGTTGAACGCCAGGAACTCCTTTGTCATTGGGCATTTTTCTGAACGCCCAGGACGCTGTAAATCTGGCGTTAAACGCCCAGAAAGAGCTTCTTTCTGACGTTTAACGCCCAGATAGCTATCCTTACTAGCGTTCAACGCCCAGTGGATGCTTCTTTTGGGCGTTGAACGCCCAATTGTGCCTCTTACTGGCATTTTCTTGCCAGTGAGCTCTTTTTCTCTGTTTTGTGTGTTGAATCCTTCTGTAACCCTGTAAACTTATGCAATTGACTCTTTACCTTAGTATCAATGAACTTTATATAAACAAATAAAATCAAGAATAGGGCAAAATGCTAGAGGAAGTGATGCCAATGGCTGGGTTGCCTCCCAACAAGCGCTTCTTTATTGTCTTTAGCTGGACCTTGCTGAGCTTTTTAATCTAGCCTCAGCCTTGAGCATTCTTGCTCAATATTACCTTCAAGATAGTGCTTGATTCTCTATCCATTAACAATGAACTTCCTATCAGAGTCAATGTCTTGAAGCTCCACATAACCATATGGTGATACGCTTGTAATCACATATGGTCCCCTCCACCGGGACTTCAGTTTCCCGGGGAATAGCCTGAGCCTAGAGTTAAACAACAGAACCTTTTGCCCTGGTTCAAAGATTCTAGAAGATAGCTTTCTGTCATGCCATCTTTTTTATTTCTCTTTATAAAGCTTGGCATTTTCGAAAGCAGTGAATCTGAATTCCTCTAGCTCATTCAGCTGGAGCAATCTTTTTTCTCCAGCTAGTTTGGCCATCAAAGTTTAGGAATCTGGTTGCCCAGTAGGCCTTATGTTTCAGTTCCACGGACAGGTGACAAGCCTTACCATACACAAGTTGGTATGGAGAGGTCCCTATAGGAGTCTTGAATGCTGTTCTGTAAGCCCACAGAGCATCATCCAAGCTTCGCGTCCAATCCTTTCTACGGGTACTTACAGTCTATTCCAGGATTCTTTTTAGTTCTCTGTTAGAAACTTCAGCTTGCCCATTTTTCTGTGGATGATATGGAGTCGCCACCTTATGGCGAATCCCATACCAGACCATGGCAGAGTAATGCTGTTTGTTGCAGAAGTGAGTGCCCCCATCACTGATTAGTACCCTAGGGACACCAAACCTGCTGAATATATGTTTCTGGAGGAACTTCAGTACTGTTTTAGTATCATTGGTGGGTGTGGCAATGGCCTCTACCCATTTTGATACATAATCAACTACCACCAGAATATAAGTGTTTGAGTATGATGGTGGGAAAGGCCCCATGAAATCAATTCCCCATACATCAAACAACTCAATCTCCAAGATTCCTTGTTGAGGCATGGCATAACTATGAGGCAAATTACCAGCTCTCTGGCAATTGTCACAGTTACGTACAAACTCTCGGGAGTCTCTGTAGAGTGTAGGCCAGTAGAAACGACATTGGAGGACCTTGGTGGCTGTTCACTCACCTCCGAAATGACCTCCATATTGTGACCCATGGCAATGCCATAAGATGCTCTGTGCTTCTTCTCTAGGCACACACCTACGGATTATTCCGTCTGCACATCTCTTAAAGAGATAGGGTTCATCCCACAAGTAGTACTTTGCATCGGTAATTAATTTTTTTTTGTTGCCTGCTGTACTCCTTGGGTATGAACCTTGCAGCTTTATAGTTTGCAATGTCTGCAAACCATGGTGTTTCCTGAATGGCGAACAAATGCTCATCTGGAAAGGTTTCAGAGATCTCAATAGAGGGAGAGGGCGCCCCTTCTACTGGCTCTATTTGGGATAGATGATCAGCCACTTGGTTTTCTGTCCCTTTTCTGTCTCTTATTTCTATATCAAACTCTTGCAGAAACAATACCCATCTTATAAGCCTGGGTTTTGAATCTTGCTTTGTGAGTAGATATTTAAGAGCAGCATGGTCGGTGTACACAATCACTTTTGATCCTACTAAGTATGATCTAAACTTGTCAATGGCATAGACCACTGCAAGCAATTCCTTTTCTGTGGTTGTGTAATTTTTCTGGGCATCATTTAAAACACGGCTAGCATAATAAATGACATGCAAAAGCTTGTCATGCCACTGCCCTAGTACTGCACCAATGGCGTGATCACTGGCATCACACATTAATTCGAATGGTAATGTCCAATCTGGTGCAGAGATAACTGGTGCTGTGACCAGCTTAGCTTTCAGAGTTTCAAACGCCTGCAGACACTCTGTGTCAAACACAAATGGCATGTCAGCAGCTAGCAAGTTGCTTAGAGGTTTTGCAATTTTTGAAAAATCTTTTATAAACCTCCTATAAAATGCTGCATGCCCCAGAAAGCTTCTGATTTCCTTAACATTGGCGGGTGGTGGTAATTTTTCAATTACATCTATTTTAGCTTGATCCACCTCTATTCCCTTGCTTGAAATTTTATGCCCAAGGACAATCCCTTCAGTCAGCATAAAGTGACATTTTTCCCAGTTTAAAACCAGGTTGGTCTCTTGGCATCTTTTCAGAACCAGTGTCAGGTGATCAAGACAGGAGCTGAATGAGTCTCCATATACTGAGAAGTTATCCATCAAGACTTCCAGAAATTTTTCCACCATATCAGAGAAAATAGAGAGCATGCATCTTTGAAAGGTTGCAGGCGCATTACACAGCCCAAAAGGCATCCTTCTGTAAGCAAATACTCCAGATGGACATGTGAATGCTGTTTTCTCTTGATCCTGGGGATCTACTGCAATTTGGTTGTAGCCTGAATAGCCATCCAAAAAGCAGTAATAATTATGACCTGCTAGTCTTTCTAGCATTTTGTCTATGAATGGTAAAGGGAAATGATCTTTTCTGGTGGCTGTATTGAGCCTTCTGTAATCAATACACATGCGCCACCCTGTAACTGTTCTTGTAGGAACTAGTTCTTTTTTTTCATTATGAACCACTGTCATGCCTCCCTTTTTAGGGACAACTTGAACAGGACTCACCCAGGGGCTATCAGAAATAGGATAAATAATCCCAGCCTCCAGTAATTTAGTGACCTCTTTCTGCACCACTTCCTTCATGGCTGGATTTAGTCGCCTCTGTGGTTGAACCACTGGCTTAGCATCATCCTCCAATAGGATTTTGTGTATGCATCTAGCTGGGCTTATGCCCTTAAGGCCACTTATGGACCACCCAAGAGCTGTCTTGTGTGTCCTTAGCACTTGAATTAGTGCTTCCTCTTCTTGTGGATTTAAAGAAGAGCTTATGATCACTGGAAAAGTATCACCTTCTCCCAGAAATGCATATTTCAGGGATGGTGGTAATGGTTTGAGCTCGGATTTAGGAGGTTTTTCCTCTTCCTGAGGAAATTTCAGAGGCTCTTTCAGGCAGAACATCTTTAAAGATGTTTTCCAGCTCTGATTCGAGATTCTCAGCCATGTTGACCTCCTCCACCAGAGAGTCAATAAGATCAACTTTCATGCAGTCTTTTGGTGTGTCTGGGTGCTGCATGGCATTGACAGCATTTAACTTAAACTCATCTTCATTGACTCTCAGGGTGACTTCCCCCTTTTGGACATCAATGAGAGTTCGTCCAGTTGCTAGGAAAGGTCTTCCTAGAATGAGAGTAGCACTCTTGTGCTCCTTCATTTCCAACACAACAAAGTCAGTGGGAAAGGCAAATGGCCCAACCCTAACAATCATGTCCTCAATCACGCCTGATGGGTATTTAATGGAGCCATCAGCAAGTTGGAGACATATCCGGGTCGGTTTAACTTCTTCTGTTAAACCAAGCTTTCTGATGGTAGATGCAGGTATTAGGTTGATGCTTGCCCCAAGATCGCATAGAGCTGTCCTATTGTAATTACCCTCTAATGTGCATGGTATCAGAAAGCTTCTGGGATCTTTAAGCTTTTCTGGGAAGTTTTTCAGAATGACTGCACTGCATTCTTCAGTGAGGAGAACTCTTTCAGTTTCTCTCCAATCCTTCTTATGACTTAAGATCTCTTTCATGAACTTGGCATAAGAAGGTATTTGCTCAAGTGCCTATGCAAAAGGAATCTTTATTTCAAGAGTCCTGAGATAATCTGCAAAGCGAGCAAATTGCTTATCCTGCTCCTTTTGGCGGAGTTTTTGAGGATAAGGTATCTTGGCTTTGTATTCCTCAACCTTAGTTGCTGCAGGTTTATTTCCTACAGAGGTGGTTGGAGAAGCCTTTTTAGAGGGGTTGTTATCAGTACTTGTGTATGTCTGATCCCTCACTGGCGTTTGAATGCCAGGGTTAGAAGCTGGAGTGGCGTTGGACGCCAACTCCTCATCTATTCCTGGCGTCTGAACGCCAGAACTGTGCTTCCTTTGGGCGTTCAACGCCAGTTCCTTGCTTGTTTCTGGCATTGAACGCCAGTCCTGAGCATGGTTTGGGCGTTCAGTGCCAGCCTTCTACCCAATTTTTGGTGTTTCAGTGCCAGAATTATTTTTCCCCGGGCTTTTACTGTCCTCAGATAGAATTTAGGTAGTTTGCTCATTTCTTGGCTTCCTGCTACCTTGAGGTGGGATATTTAATGTTTTCTCACTTCTTAATTGAACTGCTTGGCATTCTTCTGTTATTTGTTTTGACAGCTGCTGCTTTGTTTGCTTTAATTGTTATTCCATATTTATATTAGCCGTCCTTGTCTCTTGTAGTCTCTCCTTAAATTCGGCTAACTGTTTTGTTAGAAAATCCAATTGCTAATTGAATTCAGTAGCTTGTTCAGCAGGACTGAGTTCAGTAGTCACTGTTTTAGCCTCTTCTTTCATGGAAGATTTGCTGCTTAAGTACAGATGCTGATTTCTGGCAACTGTATCAATGAGCTCTTGAGCTTCTTCAATTGTCTTCCTCATGTGGATAGATCCACCAGCTGAGTAGTTTAGAGACATCTGAGCTCTTTCTGTAAGCCCATAATAGAATATGTCTAGCTGAACCCACTCTAAAAACATTTCAGAGGGGCATTTTCTTAGCATTTCTCTGTATCTCTCCCAGGCATCATAAAGAGATTCATTATCTCCTTGTTTAAAGCCTTGGATGTCCAGTCTTAGCTGTGTCATCCGTTTTGGAGGAAAGTATTGATTCAGGAATTTTTCTATCAGCTGTTTCCATGTCTTTATGCTAACCTTAGGTTGGTTATTTAACCACCTCTTAGCTTGGTCTTTTACAGCAAATGGGAACAGTAATAATCTGTAGACATCCTGATCTACTTCCTTATCATGTACTGTGTCAGCAATTTGTAAAAACAGTGCCAGAAACTCTGTAGGTTCTTCCTGTGGAAGACCGGAATACTGGCAACTTTGCTGCACCATGATAATGAGCTGAGGATTCAACTCAAAGCTACTGACTCCAATGGAGGGTATACTGATACTACTCCCATATGAAGCAGTAGTGGGGTTAGCATATGACCCCAGAGTCCTTCTGGACTGTTCATTTCCACTTAGATCCATGATGGAGAAAGGGAGATGTAAAAAAAATATTTTTATTTATTTATTTATTTATTTCGAAAATAAAATAAATCAAAAGAAAATAAATAAAAATGGGTGAAGATTTTTGAAAAATGAAAAGAGTGGTTTAAGAAGTTTTGAAAAAGATATGATTTTTGAAAAAGGTTTTAAATTTTGAAATAAAAATCTGAATTTTAAGAGCAATTTTCGAAAATTTGCTTTAAAATGGAGAGAAAAGATATTTTTGAATTTGATAAGGAGAGAGAAAAATAATAAAATAGCACAAGATTTAAAATTTTTTTTTTAGATCTAATGCTCCTTGTTTTCGAAAATTTTGGAGGGAAAACACCAAGGAACACCAAACTTAAAAATTTTAAGATCAAGACACAGGGAAAAGTCAAGAACACCTTGAAGACTCACAAGAACAACAAGAACATGAAGATAGAACACCAAACTTAAAATTTTTAGAAAACCAAACTAAAATTTTCGAAAACCAAAGAAAAATCAACAAGAAAACACCAAACTTAAAGTTTGGCACAAGATTTAATAGAAAAATTATTTTTGAAAAAGAAGATTTTGAAAAGAATATACCCAATTACCAAGAACATAGACCAACGCTCTAGCCAATTGGGTAGTAAATGTAACACTTGTTTTGAAGAAGTATTTTTAATAACTAGGAAAAATTTTTTGAAAAATAAAAAAAAAGAAAATAAGGATTTTAAAAAGAAAATTTCAACCAAAAACAATAATACAAGACTCTAAACCAAAAAGAAAAAAAAATTTCCTAATCTAAGCAACAAAATAAATCGTCAGTTGTCCAAACTCGAACAATCCCCGGAAACGGCGCCAAAAACTTGGTGCACGAAAATTACTTCACACTATGTAATTCCGCACAACTAACCAGCAAGTGCACTGGGTCGTCCAAGTAATACCTTACGTGAGTAAGGGTCGAATCCCACGGAGATTGTTGGCTTGAAGCAATCTATGGTTATCTTGTAACTCTTAGTCAGGAAAACAATTCACTTATCAAATTGAATTACGAAAAATAAGAGAGTATGAAATAAATACTTATTATGCAGTAATGGAGAATATGTTGGGGTTTTGGAGATGCTTTGTCTTCTGAATTTCAGCTTTTCTCTTGTATTCCTCTTCCCTCATGCATGCAAAAGTGCAAAGTTCCTTCCATGGCAAGCTCTATGTAAGGTGTCACCGTTGTCAATGGCTACTTCCCATCTCCTCAGTGAAAATGGTCCAAATGCTCTGTCACAGCACGGCTAATCATCTAGAGGTTCTCGATCATACTGGAATAGGATTTACTATCCTTTTGCGTCTGTCACTACGCCCAGCACTCGCGAGTTTGAAGCCCATCACAGTCATCCAATCCCAGAATCCTACTCGAAATACCACAGACAAGGTTTAGACTTTCCGGATTCTCCTGAATGACGCCATCAATTCTAGCTTATACCACAAAGATTCTGATTATGGAATCTAAGAGATACTCATTCAATCTAATATAGAACGAAGGTGGTTGTCATGCACACGTTCATGGGTTGAGGAAGTTGATGAGTGTCACAGATCATCACCTTCTCCATAATTAAGCGTGAATGAATATCTTAGATAGGAACACGCATGTTTGAATGGAAAATAGAAGTACTTGCATTAATTCATCGAGACGCTGCAGAGCTCCTCACCCCCAACAATGGGGTTTAGAGACTCATGCTGCCAAAAGGTACAAATTTCAGATCTAAAAATGTCATGAGATCCAAAATAAATCTCTAAAAGTTATTTAAATACTAAACTAGTAACCTAGGTTTACAGAAAATGAGTAAACTATGATAGATAGTGCAGAAATCCACTTCTGGGGCCCACTAGGTGTGTGCTGGGGCTGAGACTAAAGCTTCTCACGTGCCTGGGCTGTTTTGGGCATTCAACGCTAGGTTGTAACCTGTTTCTGGCGTTGAACTTCAACTTGTAACCTGTTTCTGGCGCTGGACGCCAGATTGCAACATGGAACTGGCGTTGAATGCCAGTTTACATCGTCTATCCTTGAGCAAAATATGGACTATTATATATTGTTGGAAAGCCCTGGATGTCTACTTTCCAACGCAATTGGAAGCGCTTCAATTGGACTCCTGTAGCTCCAGAAATTCCATTCCGAGTGCAGAGAGGTCAGGATCCAACAACATCAACAGTCCTTTTTCAGCCTGAATCAGATTTTTACTCAGCTCCCTCAATTTCAGCCAAAAAATACCTGAAATTATAGAAAAACACACAAACTCATAGTAAAGTCTAGAAATATGAATTTTGCCTAGAAACTAATGAAAATAAACTAAAAACTAACTAAAATATACTAAAAACTATATGAAATTAACCCCAAAAAGCGTATAAAATATCCGCTCATCACCCTGTTTTTCCCAAAAAATTTTCTTCCAATTCTATGTCACTAAGGCTTAACTCAACCAAAATTCAACACCAAAACATGCAAAAACCCATAAATTCATGATCCAACCCAAAATTAACTATCTAAACTCAAAATTAAATTAATCCTAAGCTAACCAAAACAAGCAAACATGCAATTAAGCCAAAATATATACAAAAAGAGAGGAGTTAGAACAATGTTACCAAGCACTCTTATTTAATATCTTTAAGTTAGACAATTGGGAGAGCCCTTGCTATGGTGGCTTGTGCTTGACTTTCCCACCAAATGCTTGAATCCCCAATGTCCTCCGGGATCCCAATCCTAACCATTAACAAAGACAACTAAAAAGCAAGCTATTTACATATTTACATATTTACAGCAACCACAAACAGAACACCATTGCAACTCTCCGGCAATGGCATCAAATTTGATAATGAGAATTTTTATGTCGGTTCAGAATCGATCAAAATAAGAATCAATTTGCTGGTAGCATAGTCCAAACCAAACAGTGAATTCTCAAGATCAAATATTAAATCTAATACAAAATAACCGAGAGTAATTAAACCTCGGGTCGTCTTCCCTAGGAGTTGCAATGAAATGTCATGTTGTTGGCTATGAGAGAGCATGGGGAATTAGGAATGAAATCAAGAAATGTAAATAGCAAGAATTGAAACAAGCATGCAGGAATTAAAGGAAAGCAAGTAAAGGCAATACAAATAGAAATCAAATAGTAAAAAGGCTCTTGGCAAGAAGTGTGTAATCTAGGTTTCCTATCCTAGTTGTGGACCACAAACATGGCAATTGTGTGAAATTAATCCCAATTAGTCAATCCTACTTGAGAGTTAGTCAAAAGGGCATAATTGATTCCAATCCCTAAGTCCTAAGTCAACACTAGTGGGTCACTTAGAGTCAAGGAAAACCAAACCAATTAACAATCCTCACACAATGCGAAATGGACATCCACAACTCAATTTCACCAAAACACCCAATTTTTCAACCAAGAGTGTGAAACTAAAAATGCAAGAAATAAAACATCAAAGCAATAAAATCAAAGCAATTAAGTGCAAGGAAAGGAAACTTCAAATGCAAGAAACCACTTGGCAAGTAATTGAGAACTAAGTCTACCTATCCTAGACATTGACCACAAACACATGATGATTATGAAGAGTTAATCCTACTTAGTCAACCTTACATCGAAGATAAGTCAAATAGGCATAGTTGATTTCAATCCATAAGTCCTATGTCAACACTAAGGGTCACATAGAGTCAATGGAGACGAAATCAACTAGCTACTCTAATGTATCAAACAAGAATGGACATCAATGACTCAAGGGTCACCAAAGTCACCAATTCCAAGCTAAAAGTGAAGAAAAACTAAGTAAAGACTAAGCCAAGCATTTTATCAAACACTTAGTGTGGATGAAAATAAAATAATATTAAATTGCAATAAAATAAATTCCTAACTACCAAAAGCAAGAAAATCATAACAACAACTAAAGAAAGCATTAAAGGAACATAAAACATAAATTGCATTAAATGTAAATTAAAATAAAAAAGAGTGTTCATAACATTAAAAGTGACATAAAAGAGAAGTTAACAAAAGAAATGAAGAAGATAAAGACAAGAAAGCATAGAAACATAAATGAAATTAATTGAAAACAACAATTAAAATTAGAAATTACAAGAAATTAAACTAAGAAACCCTAATTCTAGAGAGAAGATGGAGCTTCTCTCTCTAGAATACAACCTACATAATGCTAATCTAACCCTAATTTCTCCCCCTTTTCACATGGAGTGAGGCCTTCCTTCATATAGCACTCAATTGGGCCCTGGTGGCCCAAAAATCGCTGATGTTGGCCGGATTCACCGTCGATCTAGGTTTTAACAAATTAGAATTCTATCGTTGAAAGTATAGCCTGGACCAACGATTAATCCCCAAATCAAATGTTCAATCCAAAGCATATGTCACAATTCAAAACTAATTCAATTCCGGGAGTTTCAATTCCTGGGTTGTCTCCCAAGGACACTTGAGACCAATGAGTGTGCAATCTTGGTTGTGAGAATCATGGGGTTTGCAATAAAGAGATGAACATATAAAACAATAAAAGAACATGCAAAATTATAATAAATGAACTAATAAAGAAATCAATGACGTAACTATGCAATATAGACAAGTAAAGTGTAAAAGGAACTAATGTAAATGTGTATGAAGAAATTGAAGCATAAAAGTCATCTTGGCTTGGAGTGAGCTAAGGATCCTTTCCTTGTTGGAACCACAACTATGACAAGTAGAATGGATCAATCTCACTTGGTTAACCTCACATCGGAGAGTAAGTTAAATGATCATAAGTGTTCTTAACCCACAAATCCTAAATTGCTTGCTAATTAACTTAGCAACAACATAGCATTAGTGGGAACAAGAACAATTAACAATCCAAAATTGACACTAAATATTGGACATTCCAACTCTAGGAACCCAATTGCTCACTTTTCCCAAGCCAAGAGATATAAAACTAGCCCAAAATCATACTTGACATTTTGTCAAACACTTGGTGGGCGAAAACCTTAAACATGGAAAAAATGAGAAAAAGCTTGAAACCAAAAGCAACAAATGATCTCAATCAACAATAAAGACTCAAGAAAGCATGCAACAATCATCAATAATCAAATTCATCAACAAGAAATAGAAATTGCAAGAGAAAAGTAAAATTTAATTATAACTTGAAATATAAGAAAGTGTAAGAACAATGTAACTATAAAGAGTAGTAACAAAGAGATACTTACAATGGGAATTAGCAAAATCCAAAATCAAAATTAAAATGGCACTTGAATGTAAAAACCCTAGTATATACCCTAGTAGAGAAGATGATGAAAAACTTAAAGGAAAACTACACTAAAGCTATCTACTACTACTCCTAAGCTACACTAATGTTATGCTATCCTATGGTCTCCATTTTCCCTTCCTTAGGAGCTAAATGGCTTCAGAAATGGGCCTCAAATCCACCAAAATCGTGAGCCACGTGATCTTTTAATGAAGGCATGTGCGTCCACCTATGCGGACGCACAGACGTGTGCGTCCGCACACTCTGCAAAAAATCTCGACCCGTGCGTACGCACAGGAGGTTGTGCGCACATACACTAGGCGATGCTTGAATAGACGCGGGACGTGGCTCACGCACATGCGTGGCTCTGATCCGATGGCTGTGTGTACGCACGCAGGTCTGTGCGCACGCACACTAGGCTGAGCTATTCTCCTTTGATTCTTCATGCTTCCTCCACTTTGAATGCTCTTCTTCGATTTTCTCCAAGCCATTCCTACCTTATACCTCTGAAATCACTCACAAATAACATCAAGGTATCGAATGGGAGATAAATAGAATAAAATTAATTAAATTAGGCACAAAAGAGCATGTTTTCATAATCAAGCACAAATTAGGAGGAAAGTTCAAGTGCATGCTATATAGTGGAATAAGTGCAAGTTTATATGATGAAATCCATTCAAATTCAACCAAAAATCATCATCAAATATGGATTCATCAATTCTTCCACACTTAAACACTAGCATGTCCTCATGCTAAACACTCAAAAGAGATAGATGAAAGAAAAACGATTTATTCTATGTACTACCTAAATACGTGCAACTATCTTAGGGGTTACTACCAATATGTACTATGCAAAGAGTTGGTAAAACAAACCATAAAATTACAATCCATCACAAAAAGGCCTTGGGGCAAATGCAAAGAGTTTATACACTGAATTAAATTGAATTGTTCAAAACTAATCAACAAATAACTTGCAAGAAAATACAACATGAGATGCAAGAACATAGAATTGAGCAATTGAACCCCTCACCGGATGTGTATTCACTCAATTCGCTCAGTGTTTAGGGCTTAATCACTCAATTCTCCTTTTATCATGCTTTTCAAAGATTTGCACTTCATCTAACAATCAACTAGTATTTGATGCATGAAAGACAAATATCATGAGGTCTTTTGAGGGTTGTAATGGGGCCAGTGTTTAGATAGGATAAGTATGGTTAAGTGGACTTAAAGAATTAGTTCTTTGATTAGCTTAAGTGTCCACCTAATCCTACATCACCTATATACTTATAACAATGCAACCCAGCTACCCAATTTTCCTCCTATCTCACCTTGCTCATGCATTTTCTTTTCAAAACATGAACATATGCATCCTTTATTTCAACTTTTTATTTCACTTTCTATTATGCGCCATTTTTTTTGTGTTAGCACAAGAGATGCATATGACCTAAAACAAAGAACACATGAGCATTTTCCAATTACCAATTTTTCAAAATGAGTTCCATGCCTCTATCACCAATGCTTCCCAACAATTTCCCCCCACACTTAGAATATGTCCACTAATCCACCTAAGCTAATCAAAGAATATTTCAAGGACATCAATAGTTTTTCGCTTAAGGGGAAATAATGTGCTAAAATAATAACAAAAGGGAATTTCAGGCTCAACAGGGGGTTCACAATGGTGAGTACAAGGGTTGGCCATATAGGTTGGTGAGTTTAACATCAAAAATGGCCTCAATCATGCTAAATGCATCCAAGCAACAAATACAGGATATAAAAAATCATGCAAATCAATGATCACAATCAAAAAGAGTAAAATCACACCAGAACAAACATTATGGTTGAAAAATGCAACCATCCATTAAGGCTCAAATCTTACAAGGTATGTTGTTCTAGCTCTTTTCTAGATTCCACGAACAGAATACTTCAGGCAAGTTGGAAAACACAAAATTTTTCTTCAATTCAACCGATGGTATGCCTTAAGAAGGATTTCATGGAAATTCCTTGGTGTTTCACCAACTTGTTCATTCTATCATGCAACATGCAACTTTAACTACCATATAACTATGAACTATAAAGAGATATATACAAACAAACTAACTAAGGTGCAATACAGATAAAGCTACTAAAATTGAGTAAAAAAGACTAAAAGAGTATTGCAAAGTTTAAGAAAAGAAATTTTTACCCCTACGAAGTCGATCCTCCCCCACACCTAGTTCTTACACGGTCTTCCGTGCTTGCTTAGGATCCGGGAGAATAAGAACTTTGGGCCACCTTCAGCTGGTGGTATCGGGAATGGGCGGGTCACCTTCATCATATACTCCTCCCCAACTAGCTTGGATGAAGCCTCAAGAGCTGGGCCGGGGTCTCTTCCTTCTAACTTTGCCGATATCCACTCGAAATGCTGCTGCTCCAATTGCTCCATGTGGTGGATATCGTGCAAGATGTCTCGGAATAAATCCAGAAGAGACCGGAGAACCGGTAAAGGAGTTGATGAGCTTGGTAAACTTGATGGTGGTGCTACGGGTGCCTTCCTCTTTGAGGGTGTCTTAACTGATGATCCATCCAAAACTCCCCTCGGAATGAACTTGTTGCCTCTTGGAAACTCGAACATGATATCCATTGGTCGCCTCTCTACCCCCGCTGCATTTGCTAAGCGCATCACCATCGACGGAAATGCAATGTTAATATTCTTCTTCTCAACCAATTTCCAAATCGATTTGCGCAATAAAGGTACAATGGCTATATGCTTCCCTTCCATAATAGCCCACAGTAGCAAAGCAGTTCTAAATCTCACATGGGTAGTGTAGGTGCTCGGGATGATGTAGTCCGCCACAATCTGATGCCATATACGAGCTTCGGCATTCAAATCAGAGTATGCAATACTAGTGGGAACAGAATTTCTCCCTTTACTATACTCCCAAGATGTACCAGGATGGCCTATTCTCTCAAGAATGGGAGTCAGAGATATTCTTCCTTTGAACACATCCACTTTTATCTTGAAATAATCATCCTTGTCAAGCAGAATGTGGGGAATGTTCAGACTAGCTTCTAGAGGTTGATTGGATATATCCAATATCTTTCCCCGGAGGAATATTGACTTCGGTTCCCAATCTTGGTAGTTCACATAGAATTCCCGCACCATAGTCTCATTGACTTCAATGGGTTCTCGCTCGAGAAATCCCCACTGAAGCGAGGCAATCCTTTGGTGAATAGTCACCTTGTATTGGCTTAGAACCTTCAATGGCCACTCCCAATGGATAGTGCGCTTCTCAATAGCCTCATATTGAGAGTCGGCTCTTTGGTTAACCAAGGTATTTGATCTATTACCTTGGTGATTCTACCAAATATCAGGAGAGTGAGCGGTAGTTTGCTCAACCGGTGAAGTAACCGGTGCCTTACCCTTCTTTCTCATCCTGGAAATAGAAATAAAAGATTTTAGAGATCATAGGGCAACAATAAAATAAAATTACTGAGGAAGCACTAACAAGGTTAAAAGAAGCTCTTAAAATAGTGTGGTTTACAAAAACACGGTGTGTATATTCCAATGGTGCGCGCGGTTGGAACACACACTGGCCGGATATCACGGCAAGCACACTGTTTCACAGTCAAAGCTCACTGCTTCTCAAATAAGGGTTTAAGTTGCAAGGTTAAAGCATGGACATAAAAGCAACTTCAAGCTCGCACCAATTGATTCACTAACACGCTTTGAATGTAATGGTCATTGAGGTTGCTGGCAAGAAATTTCATTAGCAAAAGAGTGTACAACAACAATAACCATTCACTCAAAGTGAAGCGTCAATTGCTCATCCTCAAGAAGTGGTAACCACATGTGCAATGTTCTAATTTAAGGTCAAAAGATGTTTGATCAAGACATCATTTAAAGTTGAACAATTGTAAAGTGATTACCGAATCAAAACTCTGAGATGAACAATGACAATTGGATTTCACATAACACAATGCATTTGCAACCAAAATCAAACATCAACAAACAAGGAAATGCATTGGTGAGTTCACTTAACTAACATCAAAAGTCATAATTGAAGTTGCATAATTCATCTAACAAGAGATAAATTGAACACATATGATGGCCATGTCATATGAATCAAACAAAGTGTTCATTGAGGCATTTCATCAAACATGTGGTATGCAATGTGTAAACTTATCACAATAGATGCTCAAATTCAATCATAATCAACCCATAATCAAATATCAACACTTGCAATACAAGGAGACAAAGAAAAAGCACTAAATTTAATCTAAGCAACATAAAAATAAAATCAAAACAATTGCAAAAAAGGGGAAGAAACAATGGCACTTCTTATAGCCACTGCAAATTTGAGACGGTTGGGTTTGCCGAAAAACGCCGGAGAGGAAAACTCACCGGTGGTGAAGAAAAGAAAAGAGAAAGGAAAGAAAGAAAGAAAAGAAAAGAGAAGTAAGAGCGAGAGGTATGAGAGAGAGTAGTTATGAGAGAGAGAGGTAGTGGCGGCTGCTTGGCGGAGGCGGTTGCCGGCGGCAGGGTCGCCTGGAAGCGAGGGCTAAGGTGAATGGAGCAGCAGCAGTGAGAAAAGAGAAGGAAAGAAAACTGCTGCTCAACTGGGCAGGTTGCCCTATTAACGCCCAAAACGAGTCGTGTGCGGGCGAACAGAGGCCTGTGCGGACGCACACGACACGAAAATTAGAAGGGTTGTTATCGCACACAGCACGCGATCGCCGCGACCAGAGTGGTTGTATAAGCGTGTGCGGATGCACAGCAGGCAGCGTGTATAGAGGTCGCAAGATAAAGGGGTGTGTGCATACGCATAAGTTGGTGCGCACGCACAGAATGTGAAAAACGTAAGGGATGCAGGCGCACACAGCGTGCGATTGCTCCCACCAGAGGGGTCGCAACAATGCGTGCGGGCGCACAAGGGCGTTCGCTCCCACAGAAAGCTTCTCTCTCTCTCTCTCTCTCTCTCTCTCTCTCTCTCTCTCTTTCTCTCTCTCTCTCTCTCTCTCTCTCTTTCTCTCTCTCTCTCTCTCTCTCTCTCTTTTTAGAATGATTAAGGTATAAAGTCATGTGTGCGTGCGCACACAGGTCCGTGTGCACGCACAAGGATAAAGACAGGGGGAGGTTGTTCACACGCACAAATCGTGATGATGCTCCCACCAGAGGGGTCGTCAATTGGTGTACGGACGAACACGTCTGTGCGGCTGCACAAGAAGCGCGATAAAGGGACTGCGTGCGTACACACGAGGCAGTGCGCACGCACAGGGCAGCACCCACGAACAGGTAGTGCTGGCGCTGCGACCAGAAGGTGTTGCAAAGGGTGTGCGGGCGCACAGGGGAGTGCGCTCGCACAGAAAGCAAAAAATGCAGTTGTGTGTGCGCGCACGGGTTGGTGCGCACGCACAGGTGCCCTGTTTCACAAAAAATTTTTTCTTTTCAAAACTAAGGTTCCCTCCTATAACATAGTAACATACCAACCCCAAATCATTCAAACAAGCACAAATTCATGATCCACAAGTAATTCGACTTATTCAATCCAAAAATACCAAATCAAAACTAAGCTAATCATTATACCACAAGAAAGCAACTAATTCAAAAAGCTATAAACAAAAGATAAAGTTGGAACAATGTTACCATGGTGGGGTGTCTCCCACCAAGCACTTTGGTTTAGAGTCCTAAGTTGGACTTTGCATGGCTTCATTGGTCACTTGAATCTTCTCCAAGGAGGAAAATCTCCAACTCATTGGCATTCTTGGGTTGAGGGTGATAGAGTTTCACCCTGCTGTGACCATTGATTTTAAACTTGATCCCATTGATAGGATGAATCACTTCCACCACTCCATAAGGCTTGACATCCACCACTTTGAATGGACCGTCCCATCTAGATCTCAACTTCCCGGGCATCAATCACAACCGCGAATTATACACAAGCACTTCATCACCTATCTTAAAACTCTTCCTCCTAATATTTTGGTCATGGAATGTCTTGGCTTTCTCCTTGTTAAACTGAGCATTCTCATATGCTTCTAGCCTAAGAGACTCTAATTCCTCCAATTGGAGCTTGCGTTCCATCAATCTAGATTGCAATCCTTCACCACCCAATAGGCTCTATGTTGGATTTCAATAGGAAGATGACAAGACTTTCCAAAAACAATACAAAAGGGACTCATTCTGATTGGGGTTTTGTAAGCTGTCTTGTATGCCCATAGTGCATCTCCCAATCTGGAACTCCAATCCTTCTGTTGTGGATTAACCACTTTCTCTAAGAATCTTTTGATCTCCCTGTTGGACACTTCTGCTTACCCATTGGTTTGAGGATGATAGGCTGTAGAGACTTTGTGGATGACCCCGTACTTTTTCATCAATGCCTCAATTTTCCTGTTGCAAAATTGGGTTCCTTAGTCGCTCACGATTGCTCGTGGTGACCCAAATCTACAGATAATGTTATTTTTCAAGAATGAAGCAACGGTATTGGTGTCATCACAACGGGTAGGAATTGCTTCCACCCATTTTGAGACGTAATCCACTGCTAACAAAATATAAACAAACCCATTGGAATTTGGAAATGGCCCCATGAAATCTATGCCCCAAAAATAAAAAATCTCAGAAAAAATCATTGGTTGTTGGGATATTTCATCTCTCTGTGAGGTATTTCGAAATTTCTGGCATTGATACTGGATTTACCAAATTGATTGGCATCCCTAAATAAAGTAGGTCACCAGAATCCATATTCTAGAACTTTCCTTGCTGTTCTCTGTGGGCCGAAATGACCCCCACTCTCAGATGAGTGGCAAAATTGAAGGATAGATTGAAACTCAGATTTTGGCACACACTATCTAATCACTTGGTCAGCCCTATGACTCCACAGATATGGATCATCCCAAAGATAATACTTAGCATCGCTTCTCAATTTATCTTTTTGATGCTTTGAAAATTGTGGGGGAAAAACGCAGGTGACCAAGTAATTAGCAATTGGGGCAAACCAAGGGGTACTTTGGGATTTTGCTTGCAAGGTATCGAAGGAAAATGAGTCATTGATAGGAGTGGGATCCGAAGCTAAATGTTCAAGCCGACTCAAATGGTCCGCTACCAGATTTTGGGACCCACTTCTATCTCTGATTTCCAAGTCGAATTCTTACAAGAGTAATATCCACCTAATGAGTCTAGGCTTTGACTCTTTCTTCTTTAGCAAATATTTCAATGTGGCATGGTTTGAATACACCACTACCTTAGAGCCTAGCAAATTGGGTTGAAACTTATCTAGCGCAAAAATAATAGCTAAGAGCTCTTCTTCGGTAGTGGTGTAATTCGACTTGGCCGAATCTAAGGTCTTTGAAGCATAGGCTATAGTGTAAGGAGTTTTACCATCGCACTGTACTAGCGCGGCACCTACGGCGTGATTCGAGGCATCGCACATGATCTCAAAAGGTTGATCCCAATTTGGGCCTTGCACAATAGGAGCTGTGGTCAAAGCTTCCTTTAACTTGTCAAAAGCCTTTTTGCAATCCTCATCAAAAATGAAATCCACATCTTTTTGAAGTAAGCGGGAGAGGGGTAAAGTGACTTGGCTAAAATTCTTGATGAACCAGCGATAAAAACCTGCGTGGCCAAGAAAGGAACGAATCTCCCTCACCGAGGAGGGGTAAGGTAAACTCAAAATGACATCGATCTTAGCCGGGTCTACAGAAATTCTCTCTTTAGATATAATATGACCTAACACTATACCCTGTTTCACCATAAAGTTGCATTTTTCAAAGTTCAACACAAGGTTAGTGTTGGTGCATCTTTCTAGTACCTGAGCTAAGTTCCCTAAACAAGCATCAAAGGAGCTACCATAAACACTGAAGTTGTCCATAAAAACTTCCATGCAATTCTCTAAAAGATCTGAGAAAATACTTGTCATGCACCTTTGGAACATTGCCGGTGCATTGCATAAGCTAAACGGCATTCTCTTATACGCAAACGTTCCGAAGGGGCAAGTAAAAGTGGTTTTCTCCTGATCCTCAGGAGCTATATGAGTCTGGAAGTACCCCGTATATCCATCTAGAAAGCAATAATGGGATTTACCTTCTGCGTTGCTTGATTCAGCCTGCGATAATCTATGCACACTCGCCAAGTATTTTGAATTCGGGTTGCAACGAGCTCTCCACTTTCTATTTTCACCATGGTTACTCCAGATTTCTTCGGCACTACTTGGACCAGACTTACCCACTCACTGTTTGAAATGGGATAGATGATGTCCACTTCCAAGAGGCGAGTTACTTCCTTCTTGACTACATCAAGGATTGTGGGGTTTAGCTGTCTTTGCAGTTGTCGGACCGGCTTAGCACCTTCTTCCAAGAAAAAACTATGAAGGCACACTTGAGGGCTTATCCCCACAATGTTACTTAGGCTGCATCTGATTGCCTTCTTATACTTCTAGATAACCTCAAGGAGTCGTTGCTCCTTTTGATTGGAAAGATCGGTTGCCACTATCACCGGGAACTTGTGCTCCTTGTCAAGGAATGCATATTTAACATGGGGTGGAAGTGGTTTCAAATCTTCCCTTGCTTCTTGGAGTGGTAGCTTACCCTCTAGGTCATGGGAAACTTGTGAAGTAATTTCATCCTCTTCATCCTCAAGTTCTCCCTCTTTTGAGCTTTCTTCATCAATAAGACCTTCCTTGGGCTCATGGTGGTTGCCTATCTTGAGCTCATCCTCTCTTCCACTCTCAACACGGTTCTCACCCACATCAATGGATTCCCCCATAGGTAGAGTGGGTTGAAAGTATCTCTTCAAGTGGCTTGCCTCCTTGGGGGTTATAGCATCAATGCTAGACTTTAGAGTTGATGGAGGTGGCAAGTGTAGATCACATAGCATCCCAAGTTGTGGGGGAGCAAGGTTGCTAGGGGTGGAATGAGGAGGTGTCAGACGGGATAAGACTTCGGCAAGAGTTGTCATGCAATCATCTTGTTTTCTTTGAAATTCTCGTTGTTCTTGGATGAGGGCTTGAATGTTATGCTCCTCGTGAGAGAGGTTAATGGGAGTGGGATGGTGATGGAAGCTAGGTTGTCCAATATATGGTGATGGGTATGTAGGTTGAGAAAGAGTTGGTGGTGGGAATAATAAAGGGGCTTGAGAGTAAAATAGTTGTGTCTCATATAGAGGGTATGGTGCATGAGCATATGGAGGGAAAAATTTGTAATGAGGAGGTGTGTCCACTTGGAGTGAGAGGTTGATAAACATTAGTGTTCATACCCTGGGTCGAGCTATCCGACCTGGAGTGATCAAAGCAACCGACCTCTTCGTTAAAGAGTTCGGCCAAATAGCAACAAAGGCCCAAGAAAGGCCCAAACGAAGGGACACAGCCAATCTAAAGGCAGTTAAAACCTAGAAAGATAAAGGTGGTTCCCCTAAGAGATAAGATGATCTCACCTAAAGATAAAGATAAGATAACTAATTTATCTTATCTAGAAAGGTCAGCCCACACTACTATAAATACACTGGAGCACCCAGGTATAACTCATACTCTAATTATACTAAAAACCTGCTCAAAGCCCATGCTAACTTAGGCATTGGAGTCTCTTGCAGGTACCACCACCCTCCGGTGACGAAGGATCAGTAGTACAACCAAAACCAACAAGTCAGACACGACGGCTCCGACCACCACCGCAGATCTCGACCGAGATCGACCTACAGTTTCAGGTAACCCACGGAACATTGGCGTCGTTGCCAGGGATCCTAGAAGTCATCCTGTCACCATGGCAGACAACCTTGTCAACGATCACAACTTTGGTTTGGAAGAAAGAACTCCGCTTAAAAACACGGATGCCACATTAAAAGATGTGCCTAAAAAAAAGTGGATAAACAACCCTCCAACACAAACACAGAAATCCTGGAAGCCATCCGAGAACAACAAGATCGCCTCAAACAGCTCGAACAAGAGGCCGAACATCAGCGGGAAGCTGAAAGAGACCTCCACAGAGAAACTAAGTGTCGACAAGATCTAGAGGATAAGCTGCTAAAGCTCGAGGCCGACCTCAAGACCAGAAATACTCATTCAAACCATGAAGATAACTCCCACAAGGACCAAGATCCCTTCAGCAAAGAGATTATGAAAGCTAAAGTTCCAAAAGAGTTCAAAGCTCCAGACATGACGTCATATAACGATACCTCGGATCCTAGCCATCATATCAGCAATTTCAGGAGCAGAATGTATCTAGCCGTCATATAACGCCAACCAAAGGTAGTTTTTCTTTTCTAGTTATTTCAATAAAAGAGTTAAGTAGATTTATCTGTATTGCAAGGAGCTAAGTTTGGTGTTGCACACCAAAACAATTCAAGGGTGAATGTGAGATTCTAAGTTTGGTGTTCCACCAAAAACTTCATTAAAAGCACATTTCTACCTCAGCATGACTAGTCACTAGCTCCAACCAATCAGGGAAACTACTTAAACAATAGTTTAATTTCTAGTTCATAGTTATTTTCTTAATAAAAGCACATGAGGTTTTCTGCATATAATCCCAATTGCTGCATATGGCAAGGAACTAAGTTTCGTGTTCACACACCAATCTAAGTTCAGAGGCCTACAAACATCCACCCATGCTAACCAATTCTCAAAGTGCTTGGGGAACAAGCAACTTCTAATAGCTTTGCAGGAAGACAATCAATCTCATGGAAGGAATATACATCATCATCAAAGAGAACACCAAGGCTAGGAAGGATGATGAACAACAAAGAAGATGCTAAAAGGTTGTATTGTCACTTAATTGCTTGTACTTTGAATTGCTGATATTTGAAGTTTGCATGCACCCCTGCTTTAAGTTTGAGTCATTGCAGTTTTTGTTTGTCTGTTTGTTTAATTTTCAAATAAGTGATAGTCTAAGTGTCTGGATAACTTCATCTTCTTAAACAAATGCTTGCCATGCTTGTTCTGTTTCCATAAAATAAAAGAAATGTTTGAACAAAAGTAACTCAATTCCATTTGGTAAGAAATCAAATAAGATTAAGTGGTGGTATGCATGTTTGATTGAATAGTCAGCTCACTAAGAAATAAAGTTAGAATTGTCACTTTTAGTGGAAATTAGGATGCTGTCTATGGATCTTGATGAATAAATGTCTTTGGCCATGAAAAAGAAAGAAGAAGAAGAAGAAAAAGCCACTGAAAAAGGGCAACCAAAAAGCAAAAAAATTGAGAAAATAAGCTAGGCACCAATGGTTTGAACTTCTGAGACAAATGCCTGTGGTGTTTATGTATTAAGGATATGCTTGGATGAATAGGTTCTGAGGAGTGTTTCAACACTTGGTAACTTGGGTTAACTAACCCGGGATTATCAACCAAAAGTCCATTATCAAGAGCAACCTAAATACAAAACATTTAGTCACACAAAGAGGTGCTGGGTACCAATGTCTCAAGAAGAAATGTGAACTAAAATGCCTGTAGTGGATATGTGTAGTGCACTGATAAGAAAAAGAAAATGCCAAAGGCTTGTGCAACACATGACACTGAGCAACAAGGAGCAAATAAGCTCAAAGAAAAAGAAAAACAAAGAAAAGAAACTTGCCAAGGATATGTGAATAACAAGAGGCCATAGCAGTGTTTTAGTGGAAACATAAAAAGTGACATTCTTACCTAAGAAACAATAAAGTGATGCTGCAGCAACTTTCTGCATGAACACCCCATTAATCAATGTCAATTACTTACTGATATGGCTAATGAATTTACCTTCTGTTTCATTCTTTCTTCTCAATAATTCAGAACTTGCTTAGGGACAAGCAAGGATTAAGTTTGGTGTTGTGATGCCAAGGCATCTTAGGCTAGTTTCACTAGCCTTTTTCTTTTATTTTTAGTTGTTTTATGCATTTTCTTTAGCCTTAAGTAATCATTTTGGGCCAAATAGTCATGCTTGTCTTAAATCATTCAACATGAAGATTTTGATGCAAATTCCATGAGTTTTTAGTTATATTCCTTGAAAGCTATGAATGGAAGAATTCTCATGAATTTTTGCAAGACTTTGATGCAATTGTTTGGATGATTTCAGGAAAGAAGAGGCTAGGCAAGGAAGCAACAAAATCAATAAAGGAAGCTTGAATATCACATGTGGAGTTTAAGTTCCAGTTTAAGCCTAAACTGGAGCTTAAACGCCAGAATCATGAAGGCTAAGAAATGCTGGAATTGAAGTTTAACCTCCAGTTTAACCTTAAACTGGAGGTTAAACGCCAGAATGAAAGTCTCACCAAAGAAGCATTCCACGTTTAACCTCCAGTTTAACCTTAAACTGGAGGTTAAACGCCAGAATGAGAATGCCACTCAGGAAGGAGTTCCACGTTTAACCTCCAGTTTAACCTTAAACTGGAGGTTAAACGCCAGAAATGGGAAGTGCACCAGGGAGCCATTTCCACGTTTAAGCTCCAGTTTGACCTTAAACTGGAGCTTAAACGTGTTCGACCAAGTTTTCTCCTCCAGGGTTGCTTTCTCCATTTCCACGTTTAAGCTCCAGTTTAACCTTAAACTGGAGCTTAAACGTGTTCGACCTCCAGGGCTACCTTTTCCATTTCCACGTTTAAGCTTCAGTTTAACCTTAAACTGAAGCTTAAACGTGTTATATGGAACAGCTTGACCATGCCTTCTTCAAACATAAATAACTTGAGCTACAAAACTCCAAATGAGGTGATTCAAAATGCATTGGAAAGAAGACATCTAGAGCTTTCCAAGCATATATGGCATGCATGGTGGATACTAAAAATTGAGGGAGAAAACAGCCCCGTAATGTGCATAGAAGAGCATAGTACCAACATGCAATCAGGCCAGCTGACCTCTTCACCTTCCATGGAGTATAACTCGAGTTGTAGAGATCCAATTGAGGTGCTTCTAGTTGCGTTAGAAAGCTGACATCCATAGCTTTCCAACGAGGTATAATAGTCTATATTTGGCATCAAATTGGCAAGGTTGACAAGAGAACAAAGTGACGACTCAAGAAAGGGGGTGCAACATTTGAGTGTAGTTTAATGGATCATTATCCTTTTTGGATCAATTATGTCACTCAGCCCTTCAAGCAAGCAAGGCCCATCAACAACACCAAATCAAGGCCACAAGAATCATCTAGAATAGTTTATTTTCATTTGATTGTAATTTGCTTTGAATTTCATTTTCATTTTGTAATTTAGGGAGCCTATTTAAAGGCCTTAGTTCTGCATTTGAACACGGGGGGAAAAAGGGGAATCCATCCCCTGAGGGGGACTTTTACTTTTTGGGGGAGAACTTTGGATCATTTTCTTTTAGTTTTTGAATTCAGAGCTATGACTCACTAAACCCCTTTCATTGGGTTAGGGAGCTCTATTGTAATTCAATGAATCAATAATAGTTTTATCTTCTTCTTCAATCTTTTCTCTTGAATTTTGTTAGAAAGCTTCTCAATCTAATTCCATTGGGTAGTTGTCTTGGGAAAGAAACTATCCATAATTGGAATCCTTCGGAACCTTGGGAAAGGAATGGAGGATTCATGCTAGAGAAGCTTTCTCACAGTGAATTGGATTGGGGTTTGGATGGATATTATGACATGTAATCCTACCAAATTGTGGTTCATGAAACTGTGTGGTATAATCAGTGATCGAGCATCATCTCTTCTTATGAATATTTAAACCAAGGGATTGGGAATTTGTTCATTTTTAGAAAGAATTGGTGAGCCAAGGGATTGGGATCCAATCATATAAGATTGCCAAGCAAAATTCAATGAACGCATTGCTTGAGGAAGAGATAAAAATGTTTTGATTCGGAGATCTCAATATCTTCTAAAACCCAATGAACTCCCCATCTCCGATTTCCACTTTCTCTTTACATTCTGTAATTAAATTCATGCAATCACCCCCATCCCTTTTAATTTCAGCAATTTAGCTTCTCGCCCTTTAATTCATGCAATTTTACATTCCGCAATTCTCATCTAAATCTTGATTCCGCTCAACTAGAACATACTTCTAATTCGAATTGCTCACTCAACCAATCCTTGTGGGATTCGACCTCACTCTATTGTGAGTTTTTACTTGACGATAACCGGTGCACTTGCCGGAAGGAATTTTGCCGATCGTGCAATTTCCTAAATCGTAGCATAACAGAAGAAGTCAGACCAAGCAAAGCGACGAAAGTTATAAAAAGTAATTAATGAAGAGAACTATTGCTAGTCTTGATTTTCACAAAATAGAATTCCGTCGTCGAAAGTATAGTCTATATCAATAATGAATTCCCCAATCAAATAATTCAATTCAAAACAAAATATAAACCGAGAGTAATGAAACATCGGATCGTTCTCCCTAGGATGCAAATGAAATGTTACTTCTTTCGGTTGTGAAGAGGGCAAAAAGGGGTTTTGCAATCAAAGAACAAAAGATTAAAAGAATTAAGCGATAAATGAACTAAACAATTATCAAAATTGAGAATCGATGCAAGCAAGGATAAATAGAATCAAAACTAGTGAAAATGCAAATAAAGAGCCTCGACTTGCGACTGAGGATCCAAGGAATCCTATCATTACCATAACCACAACTATGGTAATTATCATGAGTCAATCTCGCCTAGTCAACCCCAACCATCGAGGAGTAAGTCAAGCAAGCATAATTGACCTTAATCCATAAGTCCTAACCAACTTACCAAACTAGTTGATAAAAGGCTGGCGTCAATAGAAACAAGAGCCAACTAACTACCCAAGAATTAGCACTAAATGTCGGACATTATGACTCTAGTATCCTAGAAACTCAGACCACAAGCCAAGGTTGGAAAATCTACTCAAAATCTAGAGTTGGCATTTTCACAAACACCTTCTGTGCATAAAAGTGAAACATGGAAATTTGCAAAGTAAATTGTAAAACTATAACCAACTATCAACAAAACCAAATATAAATAAGCAATCAACCATAAGGGAAGCATGAAATATAAAATTCATCAATCAAAACTTCAAGAAACACAAAATTACAATATGAATAAAGTAACTTGAACCAAAAGGAAATGAAAGTAAAAGTGCTTTAATTAAAGAGGAAATTGAGAGTACTTACAATTGAAGAAGTAAAATCAAGGATCAAAGCTTGCTATAAAATGCTACAATGGAAATTGATAAACCCTAGGAGAGCTATCTACTCTACACTATTCTTACTCCTAACTACTATGAAAACTATGTAAAAATTGCTCCAATGCTTCCCCCCTTTGATAAGTATTGAAGTCTCCTTTATATAGCACTCCAA
This sequence comes from Arachis ipaensis, assembly GCF_059453495.1. Lineage (NCBI taxonomy): Eukaryota > Viridiplantae > Streptophyta > Magnoliopsida > Fabales > Fabaceae > Arachis > Arachis ipaensis. Next base: position 70,782,940 of record NC_142438.1, read on the forward strand.
AATAGCATTTCAGCCTTCCAAAAATGAGCCAAGGGCCTCCAAATTCGCGCAGCACATGCTTCATTAATGAATTCCCGTGCAGGGACCTGTGCGGACGCATAGACGCGTGTGTCCGCACACGCGGCTGAAAATTGACATGTGCGTACGCACAGGTGCGTGCGTATACACACATGGAAATTCTTGTCTGTGCACACGCATGCAAGGCTGTGCGCACGCACACTTCGCTGTGTCTGCTTTTCCTTGTTTTCTTCATGTTTTCTCCCTTGTACATGCTTTCTTCCACTTTTATCCTTGTATTCTTGCCTTCAAGGCATGAAATCGCTCACAAACCATATCACGGCATCGAATGGCACAAAGGTGGGATTAAATTGCTCTATTAAAGCACAAAATTGCATGTTTTCACATTTAAGATCAAATTAGGGATCAAACACAAAAGTATGCTATTTTGGTGCTTAAGTGTGAGTTCATATGCTTAAATCCATTCAAAGTGAGTCGAAATATACCATCACATATGGACTCATCAACTCCCCTACACTTAAAAAATAACCTTTTCTTCATGCTAAACCAATAAGGAGAATGATCGAAAGGGGTAATCAACTTATTAAATGCAACTACCTATATGCATGCAAGTATGTAGATACTATGCATCTATCTAATTATCTATCTATAGTATCTATATGAAATTGGTGAAAACAAACAATCAAATTCCCAAGCAAGTATAGACAAGTAGGGCCAAGCAAGGAAATGATACAATGCGATCAAAGATCTAAAGAATTGATTCAACTCATCAAAGTGAAGCAACTTGCAAGAATACATGACAAGAAGTATGGAAACATAGAGTTGAGTAATTGAACCCTCACTAGGTGTGTATACACTCTAATCACTCGGTGTTTAGGGTTTCAATCACTCAAGTCTTCTCTAATCATACTTTCAAGGGATTGCTTTTCATCTAACAATCAACACAAGTGATGCATGAATACAATTATCATGAGGACTTCATATGATTTTAATGGGGTTGGGGTTAAGGTCGGATAGATATGGCTAAGTGGGCTAAAATGGTTGAATCCTTGATTAGTTTAGGTATCCAACTCAACCTATATCAATTAAATCAAAATCAAATGCAATCCTAACCTTCCATCATTTCTTTCTCACAAACACTCATGTATGGCTTATCATTCATATCACATGCAATTCTTATTGATATTCTTTCACTTAGGGGTAACTTTAATCCCCCTTTTTATGATGATGATTTTTTTTTTCAAGTGAAATGCATACGATTCTAGTAGCTCATACATGAGTGTACCCATTTCCCAAGGTTTTCAATGAAATACCCAAGTTGAACATTTTCTTTTACTACCAAAGTTTCCCAAAAGATTTCCCCACACTTAAATGTAACACACTCCTTCAACATAAGCTAATCAAGGATTCAATCCAAGGCAAATCATAGTTTTCTGCTTAAGGTTGTGATGTGCTTGATGCGGACAGAAATTGGCGAATTAAAAATTGTTAATTTATATACATTGCAAGTATAGTTCTTAACTTGCCAGAAATCTGCCTATCAATTTAAAAAGGTGTCACAGAAAATTGAAATTAAAATACTGGGAGTATGAGTCCCAGGTCGTCTCCCAACGAGTTGCAGAAAAGTGTGCTATTTTATTAATCAGATGTTTTCAAAGAGGTTTGAGTTGAGTAAACAGGAAATTAAATTGGTGAATTTGAATAATGTAAATAAAAGCCTTGACTGGGAGTTGATTAGTTGGAATCCCTATTATTGTTGGAATACTCTCAAGATTAATTGACAATTAAAGGTTGTCCTGCTTAGTTATCCTTTACTAGGTAAGGAAAAGTCAAACAAGTTGGAATGCTACGTCTGTTCACAAGTTGCAATCAACTTAATTAAAAGAAATTGGTGTTAGTGACTAGAAGGCAATCCAACCATAAACCCAATTACAATTTTTCTTTTAAGCTTTCCAACTCAAGAGTTCCTTTCAATCAACTCCCCATCAAGTTAGGGAACTACTCACTCATTGTGAATGTAAAATTCATAGCATATGAAAAGGAATTAAAGAAAGACATTGTAAATAAAAATCAAAATAGTCAATTAAAAATAAAAGTGACCATTGTATTAAATAATCCTAAAAATATTCCAATGGTAAAATTAAACAAAGCAAAGAACATGGAAGAGTAAACCAAGTAAAGAAAACGAACTAGAATGACGAAGTCTTGATGAGGTAATAACTCTTCTCAGTGTCCCAATGCAAAGAGCAATCAAAAATTAAATCCTAAGAACTATGAATGTGTAGAGAGAAAACCTAGAGGAGGAGTAAACTAGATCTAAAACTAAAACTCTGTAGAATGAATGTTGTGTTGGTTTCTGCATGTTCTCTGGCTCTAGTCTGCTGTTCTACTGTTCTGGCTCTAGTCTGCTGTTCTGGCTCTAGATTATGCAGATCGCGCATGTCACGCGATCGCCTCATCCATGCGGACGCGTCATTCACATTTTTCTCTGCCACGCGTTCGCGTCGTCCACGCCTCCGCGTCGCTTGTGATTTTTCATTCCGCGCGGTCGCGTGAGCCATGCGGCCGCGTCACTGCGATTTCTCCTCTTTCACGCGGTCGCGTGAGCCATGCGGCCGCGTCACTTCTCGCTGGTTATCTCCTCAATTTCTTGTGTTCCTTCCATTTTTGCTAGCTTCCTTTCCAATCTCCAACTCATTCATGCCCTATAAAGCCTGAAACGCTTAACACACAGATCACGGCATCGAATGGAATAAAGGAGAATTAAAATGCATAATTAAAAGTTCCTAGGAAGCAGTTTTTAATCATGTAATAATTTCAGGAAGGAAATATAAATGCATGCTAAATTAATGAATAAGTGGGTAAGGATCATGATAAAACCACACAATTAAACACAATATAAACCAAAAAATAGTGGTTTATCAAACTCCCCACACTTAAACATTAGCATGTTCTCACGCTTAATTGAAGGAGATAAAATAAATAAGTATGAACATATAGAAACTCATGCAATGCAATGCAATCCTATATATATGAATGCAACTATATGATTCTTACCTACTTGATCAAAAGTAAATAGGCTCTTCAAAACAATTGCAAATCAAATTCCACTAATTCTATCATTATACAGTAAGACAGATAAAAGTGCAAGAAGATAGCTCATGAAAGCAGGGAACATGGAAATTCAAGCATTGAACCCTTACTGATGATGTATGTACGCTCTAATCTCTCTAGTGTATAGGGTAATCACTCTATCCTTCTCTAATAATGCTCTCTAACTTTTGTTTTTCTCCTAACCAATCAACAACAGTTAATATACCAATGCAAACATCATGAGGTCTTTTCAACGTTGTAATGGGGCCAAGGTAGGGGTAGGGATACATATATGGTTAAGTGAGCTTATAAATTGAATCTTTAATTAACCCAAGCTTTAACCTAACCTATATATATTTAGTGTAACCTTAGAATTCATACCTAGCTACCCAGAATTCCCTTTTACATTCCATACTCATGTATCAACTTTTTATTTTAATTTTATTATATGTGCATTGATCTTTGAATTCTTAATTCAGCATTGGGGTAATTTTGTCCCCTTATTTATTTATTGATTTTTTTTAGACATAAAAATAGACATAGCTTATTAATGCACATAGATTTTTAATTCTTTTAGTTTCACATGAGTAGGTATCCGAATTCTCATTGCATTATCATGATACATTCCCTTAATAACTTTTGTTCCCACAATTTCCCATATTTAACTAGTACACACAATTCTATCTTAAGCTAACCAAAGATTCAATTTGGGATAGACAATTGTTTTTCTGCTTAAGGCTAGTAATGTGGTGAAATATAGAACAAACAGGATTTAAAGGCTCAAAGTGGTTAACAAAGGTAATTGAAAAGGGTAGGCTTAATTTGGATAAGTGAGTTTAAACAAATAATGGCCTCAATCATATGCAAGCATACAAATATAATAAATATTGGACATATAGGGTGAAACAAAATATAGATTACAATCATAGAGAAGTAAACACACAAGAATAAAATATTTATGGTTAAATAATGTAACCATGCATAAAGGCTCAAATCTTCATAGGTTGTGTGTTCTTTAGCTCAAAAATCATGTTCCAAATACAACTTCAAGCAGATTTATCATAAAAAATTTTTTAAAAATTAGTGAAATTTTGTTCCAAAGATAGAGTCTTAGAAAAAACTTATTGTCTTTTCAATCAAGTAGAATATGCATGCAACTAACCTATTACTATGCAATTTATCCTATTCTATAAAAGAAAGAAAATATAACTAAAATATCCTAATTTATTGGTGCTAGGGAAGAAAAATTACCTCCGGAAGTCAGGTACTGACCGACCTCCCCACACTTAAGGCTTTGCACCGTCCTCGGTGCCATCTGTTAGGAACAGGGGTGGGCTGGTAGCAGTATCTCCACAGTTGGGACCATCATGGCTCCCTGTGCTGGTAAAGGAAGTGGAGTCCGGGGTGTCTGAGTCCTTGAAGTGTCCCTTGAGTAGTTCCTTGAGGTTTTTGAATCGGCGCTCATTACGGCGCTCTCTTATCTTAGCTTTGTGTTCTTGCCGATCCAACCTTTTGATTATCTGCTGGAGCAGTTCATTTGTTGTAGGTGCTTGTGGTGTTAAAGAAGGGATATCTTCAATCGGTGTAGTAGGAAGGCTTGTAGTGGCTGCTGGAAGTCTGAGGTATTTCCCGTTAGGGACATACTGATCATCCCGTGGAAGCATGGCTTTGGTGTCCCCAGCTCTGTAGGAGACTCCGGCTGCTGAGACAAGATCTGAGACCAAGGCGGGAAAAGGTAAGTTGTCCATAATTTGTATGTGTCCCATGGCATTCCGGATATGTCTTGGTAGACTCAGAGGTTGGTCTGTAAGGATGCACCATAGTAGAACGGCCATGTCTGTAGTGAAGGAGGACTCGTGAGTGCTCGGAAAGATGTAATGGGACATGATCTGTGCCCATACGCGAGCCTCCAAGGTAAGTGCTGAAGCTGATATTCCCTTAGGGCGGGTACGATGGTATCCGTAGATCCAACGGCTGCCAGGTAATGCGATAACTCTGAAAACAGTGTCCCAGTCAAATTGGTACTTCTGGCGCTTGAGTGCGGCTTCTTGAAAGGCGTCCATTCCTTCTGGAATAGGGGGAGACCCAGAGCTTGTTGAATGGCCTCTTCTGTAATAGGGACTTGCTTCTGACGGACATAGACAGACTGCAGGGTTGGCAGGTAGAAGTTAGAGTAGAACTCGACCACCCAAGAAAGATTGACCTGCCTTGGCTGTCTCTATTGGAAACCCCATTGTCTTCGTTCAATTTGCGGCTCAACAAAAGTAGCAATATTGGGCGGGAGGATAAGAAGGTGTTCGTTGTTGTAGCTCCTTTCAGCCAGAATAGGGAACATCTGCTCACAGTAGCGATTTGGAAATCACGCAGTGTCCTTTGCTGCAAAGGCTTTCTCCTTTTCATCAACCTTGATGATCCTCTTAACTCTTTTTGTTGAGGGCTTGACTACAGTTGAAGAAGGCGCTGCCACTAGTGCTCTTTTAGTTCCTCTTCTTGTTGGGGGTTTGGGAGTAACTTTCTCTTTTCCTTTCTTGGTGGCCATCCTGAAAAAGGGAAGAGAAAGTAAATTAAATTCAAAGCGATATATAGCAAGGAAGAGAACGGAAAAGGTGGTGATGGATGCACTTTAGGAGGTAACTGACATTAACAGACACTCATGAGTACATGTGAAAAGTCATTAGTGGAAAATAGCTAGTGCATATAATGACAAGTGAATGCAAGGTGTTTATTGGCATGCCGGAAAAGGGCATGAGTAGCATAGATCAAGCATCACTTTGTAGCAAACCATCACGTTTGTATTGATAAATAAATTTAATTAATACAATAGTAGAGGGAGTTTATGAAAAGCAAGCATTGAATAGTAGAATAGAATAATGTAGAGAGGTGCATAATGCCATATGGGCTTTTTCACAAACACATAGCATGCATGGTGAATAAGGTATAGAAAGTATTAAAGTGAACATGCAAGCAACCCTTTAAAGAAAATAATATATAATTGCCAAACAATTTGCAACAATCCACAAGCATATAATGAAGAATAATGACTCAAATAAAATTCTAACACCATGTAAAAAGGAAAGAAGAAGAAAGAAAATATGAATAATGAAAAGAAAAAGAAAGGAAAAAAAACATATAAAATAAGAAGAATGATAGAAAAGGAAAAAGGGAGGAAGAAAATAAAACCTTGTTAATGGAGGTGAGAGAGAGAGAGTGAAAGGGGAGATAGAAGGAAGAAGGGAGAAGGAAGAAATAAGGAGGGAAAAGAAAAATTAGGATTTGAAGAGGAAAAAGATAAGATATTTTGGCAATTAAGTTTGAGCTGTGCGGCGCAAGCGACGCGGCCGCATGGGGCACGCGTTCGCGCGATTGCGCTTTAGTTCAGGTGACGCGGTCGCGTGACCCATGTTGTGCTTCTGGCGCGAGTGCAGCCTCGCGCCTGCACAACTCTCTGTTCGAATTGATATATTTGCCAAATTTGAGGTGACGCGATCGCGTGGGGCATGCGATCGTGTGAGTGGGTTTCAGAAGGGAACGATGCAGACGCGTGGGCCATGCGTCTGCGTGGGTAGAATTGTGCGTTCAACACCAATCCAGCACCACTCTCGCACAATAATTCGTTGTGCACCCTTTTTACGTCAAAAATCAGGGCACGCGATCGCGTGGGTCACGTGGTCGCGTGGGAGGCCATTATGCCCATACGACGCGGACGCATCAGCGATGCGGTCGCGTGGGTCGAATTGTGCCACTGGCACACCTCCAGCCACGCTCCAGCGTGACTCTCTGTTCGTTTTTATTTTTCTCCCCTCTCCTTGCGACGCGGACGCGTCGCTGATGCGGTCGCGTCGCGTGGCTTTTTTTTTTAATTAGGAATATGCAAATGCAGATGCACGAAAGTACTGATAAAGAGAAGATTTATTGAATATGAAAAACAAAAAATAAAGAAAAGAACGATCATACCATGGTGGGTTGTCTCCCACCTAGCACTTTGCTTTAACGTCCGTAAGTTGGACGCTCCACTAGCTCAATCTTCTGCGATGTGGAGATCTTCCAAGAGGAAGATCTCAAGCTCCTTGTTTTTCTGCATCTTCTCACCATGGTATAGCTTCAGGCGTTATCCATTAACCTTGATAAGTTCAGAACTTGAAGGATGACTTAGGTGATAAACTCCATACCGTTCGGCCTTCTCTACTCTGTATGGACCTTCCCATCTTGATCTCAACTTACCTGGCATGAGCCTCAGTCGAGATTTGTAAAGGATGACTAAATCCCCTGGTTGGAACTCTTTTTTCTTGATGTGCTGATCATGTACAGCCTTCATCTTGTCCTTGTATAGTCTTGAATTCTCATAAGCTTCTAGGCGAAGGCTATCCAGTTTTTGCAGTTGCAACTTCCTTTCAGCTCCGGCTTTCTCAATTCCCATATTGCACTCCTTGACTGCCCAAAAGGCTCTGTGCTCTACTTCAACTGGGAGATGGCAAGCTTTTCCATAAACTAAGCGGAAAGGACTCATCCCAATGGGTGTTTTGTATGCTGTCCTATATGCCCAGAGTGAATCTTGTAGCCTGGTGCTCCAGTCTTTTCTATAAGGTTTGACTATCTTCTGCAAGATATGGTTTATCTCTCTGTTTGACACCTCGGCTTGCCCATTGGTCTGAGGATGGTATGCTGTCGTGACCTTATGAATTATCCCATGCTTCTTCATTAATCATGTTAGTCTCCTGTAACAAAAATGGGTGCCTTGATCGCTCACGATTGCCCGTGGTGATCCAAAGCGACAAATAATATGGTTTCTCACAAAGGAAATAACAGTGTAGCATCATCAATGCGGGTAGGAATTGCTTCCACCCATTTGGAAACGTAATCCACCGCTAACAATATATAAAAATAACCATTAGAATTTGGAAATGGACCCATGAAGTCAATGCCCCAAACATAAAAAATTTCATAGAAAAGCATAATTTTTTGAGGCATTTCATCCCTCCTGGATATATTACCAAATTTTTGGCATGGGAGACAAGATTTACAAAACTCAGCAGCGTCTCTAAAAAGAGTAGGCCACCAGAATCCACAGTCTAAGATCTTTCTAGCTGTTCGTTGAGGGCCAAAATGCCCTCCACTCTCAGATGAGTGACAGGCCTCTAAAATGGACTGGAATTCTGATTGAGACACACAACATCTAATTACCTGATCAGCGCCACATCTCCATAAATATGGGTCATCCCGTATATAATATTTAGACTCGCTTTTCAGCTTGTCTCTTTGATGCTTAGAAAAGTTTGGAGGAAATGTGCAGCTAACTAGATAATTAGCTACAGGTGCATACCAAGGGAATACCTCAGATACTGTTTGTAAGTTATCAAATGGAAAATTATCATCTATAGGAGTAGAATCATCCTTAATGTGCTCAAGGCGACTCAAGTGGTCTGCCACTAAATTCTGGTTACCACTCCTATCCTTTATTTCTAAATCAAATTCTTGTAATAGTAGTATCCAACGTATAAGCCTTGGTTTGGACTCTTTTTTAGCTAATAGATACTTTAAAGCTGCATGGTCCGAATACACTACTACTCTAGTACCAAGTAAATAAGCTCGGAATTTATCCAGAGCAAAAACAATAGCAAGAAGCTCTTTCTCAGTAGTAGTATAATTGGACTGGGCAGCGTCTAAAGTCTTAGACGCATAAGCTATAACAAAAGGATCCTTACCTTCACGCTGAGCCAGCGCTGCTCCTACTGCATGGTTGGAAGCATCGCACATGATTTCAAATGGCTGGCTCCAGTCTGGTCCTCTCACAATTGGGGCTTGAGTCAGGGCGGCCTTCAGCTTATCAAACGCTTGTTTGCAATCCTCACTGAACTCGAACTCAATATCCTTCTGCAGTAATTTGGATAAGGGAAGTGCTACCTTACTAAAGTCTTTAATAAATCTCCTGTAAAAACCTGCATGGCCAAGGAACGAACGAACTTCCCTCACGGAGGAGGGGTAAGGTAAACTAGAAATAACATTCACCTTTGCTGGGTCTACAGAAATGCCATTATTAGATACCACATGTCCTAATACAATCCCTTGTTTTACCATAAAGTGACATTTTTCAAAATTTAATACAAGTTTTGTATTAACACATCTATCTAATACTCTAGATAATCCATCTAAGCAAAGGCTAAAAGAATCACCATAAACGCTAAAATCGTCCATAAAAACCTCCATACAGTCCTCAATAAGATCAGAGAAAAGACTCATCATACACCTTTGGAAAGTAGCTGGTGCATTGCACAAGCCAAAGGGCATTCTCTTGTAAGCATATGTCCTAAAAGGACATGTAAAAGTGGTTTTTTCCTGATTCTCAGGAGCTATATGAATCTGGAAATAACCTGTGTAACCATCTAAAAAACAATAATGTGATTTACCTGACAGGCGATCCAGCATTTGATCAATGAATGGAAGTGGGTAGTGATCCTTAGGCTTGGTTGAGACACCTGTAATCAATGTAAACTCTCCAAGCGTTCTGAACTCTAGTTGCTATGAGCTCTCCATGCTCATTCTTCACTGTAGTGACTCCAAACTTCTTGGGCACCACTTGTACTGGGCTAACCTATTCACTATCTGAAATAGGATAGATGATACCTGCTTCCAACAGTCTGGTCACTTCCTTTTTGACAACTTCCAAGATAGTGGGATTTAATCTTCTTTGGGGTTGACGGATTGGTCTTGCTCCCTCTTCTAAAATTATTCTGTGCTCACATACTTGAGGGTTGATGCCTACTATGTCTGCCAAACTCCACCCAATTTCCTTCTTATGCCTCCTCAGTACATCAAGTAACTACTCTTCTTGTTGTGAAGTGAGTTCCCTTGTAATGATAACTGGAAACTTCTGCTCATCTTCAAGATAAGTATATTTGAGATGTAGAGGAAAAGGTTTTAATTCCAACTTCTGATCATGGGCAGGCTCTGGATTGTCTGGAGCTTGTGAAGATGCTGAGGTGCCCTCATTGTCAGTCAAGAGGGTCCCCACACTTGGACCTTGTCCAGTGTGCCTCTCTTCTAACTCTTTCTTGTGAACTTCAGCTACAGTTTCATCTATGACATCACATTGGAAGATGGAATGATCTTCTGGAGGATTGTCAATGACTCCATTCAGATTGAAGATTACTATTCGGCCATCTATTTCAAAAGAGTATGTTCCTGAAAAAGCATCCAATTTGAATTTTGATGTCTTCAGGAATGGTCTTCCAAGTAGGAATGATGATGGCTTATCTGAGTCATTATGGGGCATCTCCAAGATATAAAAATCAGTGGGGAATGTAAGCCCTTTAATGTTCACTAAAACATCTTCAGCAACTCCAGCCACTGTAATATTGCTTTTATCTGCTAACACAAAACGAGCTGCCGACCTTTTTAAGGGAGGGAGCCTCAAAATATCATATATAGACAAAGGCATTATACTAACACATGCTCCTAAATCACACATGCAATCATAAATTACTACTCCAACAATAGTACAACTAACTATACAAGGACCTGGGTCACTACACTTTTCAGGTAATCCTCCCATTAAAGCAGATATGGAACTACCTAAAGGAATAGTTTCTAATTCATTAATTTTGTCTTTATGTATACATAAATCTTTTAGAAACTTTGCATATTTAGGTACCTGTTGAATAACGTCAAAAAGAGGAACAGTTACCTCAACCTTTTTGAATATTTCTACCATTTTGGGATCAGGTTCCAGCTGCTTCCTGGGCTTCCTTGCAAGTTATGGAAATGGGATGGGAGTGGTGTTTTCTGTAGTGTCTGTGCCTTTTGGTGCTTCCTCTTGTGGTTGGGCTTCTTCTTTTTCAGTTATGTCCTGTATGTCGTCTTCCTCTTCAACATCTTCTATTTCTACTACCTCTTCAGCTGAGGTGTGTTCTGGTAGACTTGGCTCCTCCTGATTCCTCTCCTGCAGTGTGGTTCCGGACCTTAGGGTGATGGCATTAATGCCTCCCTTTGGATTGGGTAATGGTTGAGAGGGAATTCCAGTGGAGCTCAAAGGTTGGTTACTGGAGTTATTCATTGATCCAATCTGTGAGGCGAGAGCTTGTACAGCAGAGGTCAGACCATTTAGAGTGGCACTAAAGTTGTTTTCCATGGCCTGTTGTCTCCTATCAATAGATTGTAGTAACTCATCATTAGGAGATGAAGAAGGATAAGTAATTTGAGAGGGCTGCTGTTGGGTATTCTGTGGTCCTTGGGATTGCCTCAGGTGAGGTGCTCTATAAGGTTGGTTCTGCTGCCTGTTGTTGTTATTATTCCACCTCTGATTTCCCTGATTGTCTCTGCCTCCTCTGTTATTGTTGTCCTTCCAATTCTGGTTAGAATTGTCCTGCCATCCATGGTTATGATTTCCACCTTGATTGTACCCCTGGTTGGGGCGGTCATAGAAGTTATGAGTGGATGCCACCATGTTGTCTTCTTGCTGGAGCTGCGGGCATTCATTAGTATAATGGCTATAATCAACACAAATTCTGTAGACTCTCTGTGGGACTAACTGTTGGCTTTGCTGTGCTGGAGAAGGTTGAGCTTGCTGAACTTGTTGTTGATTCAATTGCATATGCTTTAGCAAGTTGGTCATTTCACAGATACTCTGAGCTAGAGCAGTAGTCTCTCTGCTAGAGGATACTTCTGCAACGGCTTTTGAATGGCCTTGTTTCTGCCTGTGGTTCCTAGTAGATTCAGCTAAGTCACTGATCAATTGCCATGCCTCGTCAGTGGTCTTGTACTTCTTCATAGACCCATTGCTAGCACTTTCCAATGTGGTCTTATCTTAAGGCCTCATGCCCTGTGTGATATAGCTAAGTAACACTATCTTATCAATTCTGTGGTGGGGGCATGCTTTCAGAAGATTATTGAAGCACTCCCAGTATTCAAAGAGAGTCTCGTTGTCATCTTGAACAATCGTGGAAATGTCTTTCCTCAGTTTATCAGTAACTTCAGATGGAAAGAATTTTTCCAAAAATTCTTTTCTGAGTGTATCCTAGTTGGATACATTTGCTAGGGGTTGAGTGTAGAACAGGCTGACAGTAGAACAGGTTGCTTGGAAATCTCTCAGGTGCTTGATAGGCTCTTGAGTAGGTAAGCCATGAAACTTAGGCATCATGAGCAGTGCGGTCTTTATTTCAAAATCTGTAGCCACCGCTGGATGATGCGCTTGAAACGGTTGCATTGTAAAATCAGGGGCTCCTTCCTCCTGGATAGTAATTCTTCTAGGTTCTGCCGCCATGTTACCTGTATGTAAATCAACCGAATCAGTAAAACGGGAGCTGGTTTCTTCCTCAAATGGCGTTTCGAATCCGCCCTCAGAGAGGACTAATCGACGCCGAGCTCGCCTTATTTGTGAAATAGTTCTTTCAATTTCAGGATCGAATATTGGCAAGCTTGGATAAGGAAGTGAACGCATCATTTGACGGAAGAAACATGCAGCTCATAGTAGCAAAATAAAATAAAATGCAAATAAATAAATTCTAATTAATAACTTTAGCACTCTATTGCAATTCCCCGGCAACGGCGCCAAAAATTGATGCGGGCAGAAATTGGCGAATTAAAAATTGTTAATTTATATATGTTGCAAGTATAGTTCTTAACTCGCCAGAAATCTGCCTATCAATTTAAAAAGGTGTCATAGAAAATTGAAATTAAAATACTGGGAGTATGAGTCCCAGGTCGTCTCCCAACGAGTTGCAGAAAAGTGTGCAATTTTATTAATCAGATGTTTTCAAAGAAGTTTGAGTTGAGTAAACAGGAAATTAAATTGGTGAATTTGAATAATGTAAATAAAAGCTTTGACTGGGAGTTGATTAGTTGGAATCCCTATTATTGTTGGAATACTCTCAAGATTAATTGACAATTAAAGGTTGTCCTGTTTAGTTATCCTTTACTAGGTAAGGGAAAGTCAAACAAGTTGGAATGCTACATCTGTTCACAAGTTGCAATCAACTTAATTAAAAGAAATTGATGTTAGTGACTAGAAGGCAATCCAACCATAAACCCAAGTACAATTTTTTTTTAAGCTTTCCAACTCAAGGGTTCCTTTCAATCAATTCCCCATCAAGTTAGGGAACTACTCACTCATTGTGAATGTAAAATTCATAGCATATGAAAAGGAATTAAAGAAAGACATTGTAAATAAAAATCAAAATAGTCAATTAAAAATAAAAGTGACCCTTGTATTAAATAATCCTAAAAATATTCCAATGGTAAAATTAAACAAAGCAAAGAACATGGAAGAGTAAACCAAGTAAAGAAAACGAACTAGAATGACGAAGTCTTGATGAGGTAATAACTCTTCTCAGTGTCCCAATGCAAAGAGCAATCGAAAATTAAATCCTAAGAACTATGAATGTGTAGAGAGAAAACCTAGAGGAGGAGTAAACTAGATCTAAAACTAAAACTCTGTAGAATGAATGTTGTGTTGGTTTCTGCATGTTCTCTGGCTCTAGTCTGCTGTTTTAGACCTGGAGTTTTGCATCACATTCATGTTAACACTGCATTCTGCATCATTTCAGACTTAAAAAAAAAAAAAGCGAGCACGCGACGCGACCGCATCATCGACGCGTCCGCGTCGCAAGGAGATGGGAGACAATATTAATATGAACAGAGAGTTTCGCAGGAGCAGCGCTGGAGGCGTGCCAACGGCACAAATTACCCCATGCGGCCGCGTCGCTGATGCGACCGTGTCATATGGGAATAATGGCCTCCCACACGACTGCGTGCCCCACACGGCCGCGTGACCAGGATTTCGACGTCAAAAGAGTGCATGACCGAAAGTTGAGTTGGAATTAGGCTGGACCTGTGCTAGTAGCACAAGCCCTGCCACACGAACGTGTCACCCACGCGTCCGCGTCATATTGGGAATAAGGCCACCCGCGCAATCGCGTCGACCACGCGACCGCGTCACCCTGGATTTTGGCAATACTGAGTTTTGAACAGAGAGTTGTGCGACCACAAGGCTGCACTCGCGGCACTAGCACAAATCAAGTCACGCGATCGCGTGCCCCACGCGTCCGCGTCACCCAACCTTATCACGCACCACGCGATCGCGTCACCCACGCGACCGCGTTGCTAGCGTCGCACAACCTATCCAGATTAGTGCTAATTTTCTTATCTTCTCTTTTCTTTTCTAATCCTAATTTCTTTCTTCTCTCTCCTTTCTCACTTTCTTTTTCTTCTTCTCATCCTTTTTCCCTCTCATTTTATTTTACTTCATTTATTTGCATATTTCATTCATTGCATTATTCTCATTGGTGTTGGAGTTTTATTTGGATAAGTGCCTTATTTTATTTGAGCACGTGGCTACTCGGAGAAGAGATTTGACAATTGACATTTACTTATGGTTCTCATATACATTTGGATTACATTATTTTCATCCCTATTTTAACTTGCATACCCAATGTATTTGGGATTATCATTCACAATTATCATCATTACACATGCTCTTTAATTTGGCACATTTATTACTTGATGCTTGAGCTATGCTTCTCATGCCTATTATTTGCATGTTCTTACCCTCTTGCATCTAATTATTTTGAATTGCCCTTTTTAATCTTTATTGTTGTCTTCCCTACATGTTGTAGCTACCATGTAGATGGACTATCATCTTTCCTTTGGCATTCCTTATCACTTGGAATTTCCTCCCTTCCGGTCTTAGTTTTCTATATTTCACACTCTTCCTTTTTCTTCTTCTTTAGGCATGGGTACCAAGAAAGGAAAAGAGAAGGCCACTAACAAGACACCAGCAAGGAAAGGAACCAAGAGATCTCCAACTAAGGCGCCTCCATCTACAAGCGTCAGTTGGAGCAACCCGTCCACCTGCACATCTCAGCATGCACCGAGGACGGTGCAATCTTTAAGTGTGGGGAGGTCGATACCGATCTCCATGGGTTAGTTATTTCCTGACTCAACACTAAAATTTTTATTTTATTTGTTTGTTCATTGTTGCATTTGCATGTTTGATTGCATATTTGTTTATTTTTTGCATATTTTACCACTTGGTTGAAGTAATATTTTCTTTTTCAAGAAACCTTTTAGAGCATTTCACTAATTTGAATAAAATTTAATATTACACTTGTTTGAAGAAATATTATACTGGAACATGGTTTAGAGCTTGAACACACAAAACCTATGAGATTTTGAGCCTATTTGAATTTGTTGCATTTTATCAACCAATATTTTTTTTAGTGTGTATTTTTCTCTCTAAAATTGTGATCTTTGTCTTGCTTGATTCTATATTTTCATGGTTTGATGTATGCATACACTTACATGATTGAGGCCTTTATTTCACTGAGCTTACATACCCATATGGCCTTACCTTTCATTATCCCTTGCAAACCAATTTTGAGCCTATTGTACCCCTTTGTTCTTTTTATTTAGCACATCATTAACTCTAAGCGGAAAACAATAATGTCCTTAATTTGAATCCTTAGTTAGCTTAGACTAGTGAGAGTGCTTATGATTTAAGTGTGGGAAATTGGGTTTGAAAATATTTGGTTTGAGAATTGAGTATGTTAGAATTTTCTAAAAATGTGAAAGAAATGTTTAGGATGCATTCAATAAATTAATCATATGTATTGAGAAAAACAAAAGAAAATATATATATATATATATATATATATATATATATATATATATATATATATATAAAGAGAAAAAGAAAAGAAAAAGAGCAAATAAGTAAGAGGGGACAAAATGCCCCAAAGTTAAGTGTTGAAAGCAATGCATATGTACTGTACTTGAAATTTGAATGCATGAATACATGGAAAACATGGTTAATGGACAGTTGGGTTTTTTGTATTATGATTACATGGATTGTTTAAGTTAGGTGGAAAGTTTAAGTTAATTAAGGATTCAGATTTTAGTCCACTTGGCCAAATACAATCCTACCTTGACCCTAACCCCATTACAACCCTTAAAAGACCTCTTGATATGTGTATCTGTGCATTAAATTTATGTTGATTGTTAGATGAAGAGCAAGCCTTAGAAAGCAAGGTTAGTAGAGAATTGAGAGATCGAACCTTAAACACCTGAGTGATTAGAGTGTATACACTACCAGTAAGGGTTCGATGCTCAATTCCTTGTTCCCTGCTTTCATAAGCTATTTTCTTCTTACAAGTCTATTTGTGCTTCATTTTTATGATTTGAATTAGTGAAATCCAGTTCATATTTGTTCTTGAAAGATTTGTTTATTTTTAACCAAGTAGGTAGAAACATCTTAGCATGTAGTTACATTCATAGGTTGCATTTCATACCATTCCTCTTCATCTTTATAGCTTCTCTTGAGCTTAGCATGAGGACATGCTAGTGTTTAAGTGTGGGGAGGTTAATAAACCTCTATTTCATGGTTTATCTTGTGCTCATTTGAGTGGATTTTATCAACTCTTTACCCACTTATTCATAATATTTGCATGGTTTTATATTTCCTTCCTGATTTTGTGCTATGATTGAAAACATGCTTCTTTGATCTTATATTTGCTTATTATTAATCCTCTCTTATTAACATTAGATGCCTTGATATGTATGTTAAGTGATTTCAGATATAATAGGGCAGGAATAGCTCAGAGGATAGAAAGGAAGCATGCAAAAGTGGAAGGAATACAAGAAGTTGGAGAAATTGCTAAGCTGTCCAGCCTGACCTCTTCGCACTCAAACGGCTATAACTTTAGCTATAGAGGTCCAAACGACGCGGTTCCAGTTGCGTTGGAAAGCTAACATTCGGGGCTTCGATTTGATATATAATATGCTATAGTTTTTCTGACGCTAGGTGACGCGACCGCGTGATCCATGCGGCCGCGTCGCAGTGACGGAAATCCAGCGTGGTTGAATTCGAGACCAGCGAATTCTGGGCTATTTCTGACCTAGTTTGCAGCCCAGAAAACACAGATTAGAGGCTATAAAGTGGGGGAATGCATCCATTCATAAGGAGGCTCTCATAATTCATAATTTTAGGAGTAGATGTAGTTTTTAGGGAGAGAGGTTCTCTCTTCTCTCTTAGGATTAGGATTTAGTATTTCTCTTAGTTTTAGGAGTGACTCTCAATCCCAGGTTTAATATTCCTTTTACTTTATATTCCTCTTTTTACTTTCAGATGCTTCAATGCTTGTATTAGATATGTTGCCCAATTGGCTTATGAACTTTTCATGTTAAGATCTGCATGTTTTATTTAATATTATTTGAGGTATTTCAGATTTGAGATTGCTTTGCTTTATTTATATTAATGCTTTTCATTTAATTTAGATATTTTCTTCCTTTTGGCTTTGGTTAGGTAATTGGTAACACTTGAGTTGTCAAACTCAGGAGTGGTTGAAATTGGCAGATTCTACTTGATCTAGATCTCTCTAAAGCTAGTCCTCCCACAAGGATTGACTAGGACTTGAGGATCAAGCTAATTAGTCCACTTGACTTAACTAAGTGGGATTAAAAGCCAATTCTCATCACATCTGATAAGGATAACAAAGACAGGATTTCCAGTTCTTCATACTTTGTCAAGAGTTTATTTTATTATTATTATTTTATTTTATTTGTCATATAACATATTCCCACCTTACTTCCTAAACCCCAATTTACAAACTCATAACCAATAATAAGAACATACCTCCCTGCAATTCCTTAAGAAGACGACCCGAGGTTTGAATACTCGGTTAACAATTTTTAAAGGGGTTTGTTACTTGTGACAACCAAAACGTTTGTAAGAAAGGTTGATTGCTTGGTTTAGTAACTATACTTACAACGAGAGTTTCTATAACCTCTAAACCATCAATCTTTAGTTCTTCAATGGCCTCACTCATGCTCAATGCAATTCAGGACATCAATCAATGGAAATAAAGAATCAAGCAACACCAAGATTACAATCATAGAAGAGATATATCGCACAATGAAGAAAGTTAGTGGTTAA
Source organism: Arachis ipaensis (assembly GCF_059453495.1). Classification (NCBI taxonomy): domain Eukaryota; kingdom Viridiplantae; phylum Streptophyta; class Magnoliopsida; order Fabales; family Fabaceae; genus Arachis; species Arachis ipaensis. Next base: position 70,800,971 of record NC_142438.1, read on the forward strand.
AATGTGTTACCACTCAATATAGCTCAAAAACTCACAAGGTAATTGTTCTTTACTCTTCTATGTTCCAAAATAAAATCATTCAAGCAAGTTTGAAAATAGTTTTCTCAATCAATTCAATAGCATGCCCTTGACAAAATTCTTGGAAAATTTTGTTGTTTTTCACCAAGATTATTTCCTATATGTATGTATGATGTGATGGATGCAAAATTTCTCAAATTTTCTTAGTTCTTTTCCTAATTTTCAACAAGAAAAAAGTAACATGAACAATTAGGATCAAGATAACCAGGCATAACCTATTCACATCATCCAATCACAATCCATAATTATACTATATTCCAGCAATATAAGGAATGCAATATATATGCATATACTAGATGCATATACTAGATGTAACACTTGTTTTGAAGAAGTATTTTTAATAACTAGGAAAAATTTTTTGAAAAATAAAAAAAAAGAAAATAAGGATTTTAAAAAGAAAATTTCAACCAAAAACAATAATACAAGACTCTAAACCAAAAAGAAAAAAAAATTTCCTAATCTAAGCAACAAAATAAATCGTCAGTTGTCCAAACTCGAACAATCCCCGGAAACGGCGCCAAAAACTTGGTGCACGAAAATTACTTCACACTATGTAATTCCGCACAACTAACCAGCAAGTGCACTGGGTCGTCCAAGTAATACCTTACGTGAGTAAGGGTCGAATCCCACGGAGATTGTTGGCTTGAAGCAATCTATGGTTATCTTGTAACTCTTAGTCAGGAAAACAATTCACTTATCAAATTGAATTACGAAAAATAAGAGAGTATGAAATAAATACTTATTATGCAGTAATGGAGAATATGTTGGGGTTTTGGAGATGCTTTGTCTTCTGAATTTCAGCTTTTCTCTTGTATTCCTCTTCCCTCATGCATGCAAAAGTGCAAAGTTCCTTCCATGGCAAGCTCTATGTAAGGTGTCACCGTTGTCAATGGCTACTTCCCATCTCCTCAGTGAAAATGGTCCAAATGCTCTGTCACAGCACGGCTAATCATCTAGAGGTTCTCGATCATACTGGAATAGGATTTACTATCCTTTTGCGTCTGTCACTACGCCCAGCACTCGCGAGTTTGAAGCCCATCACAGTCATCCAATCCCAGAATCCTACTCGAAATACCACAGACAAGGTTTAGACTTTCCGGATTCTCCTGAATGACGCCATCAATTCTAGCTTATACCACAAAGATTCTGATTATGGAATCTAAGAGATACTCATTCAATCTAATATAGAACGAAGGTGGTTGTCATGCACACGTTCATGGGTTGAGGAAGTTGATGAGTGTCACAGATCATCACCTTCTCCATAATTAAGCGTGAATGAATATCTTAGATAGGAACACGCATGTTTGAATGGAAAATAGAAGTACTTGCATTAATTCATCGAGACGCTGCAGAGCTCCTCACCCCCAACAATGGGGTTTAGAGACTCATGCTGCCAAAAGGTACAAATTTCAGATCTAAAAATGTCATGAGATCCAAAATAAATCTCTAAAAGTTATTTAAATACTAAACTAGTAACCTAGGTTTACAGAAAATGAGTAAACTATGATAGATAGTGCAGAAATCCACTTCTGGGGCCCACTAGGTGTGTGCTGGGGCTGAGACTAAAGCTTCTCACGTGCCTGGGCTGTTTTGGGCATTCAACGCTAGGTTGTAACCTGTTTCTGGCGTTGAACTTCAACTTGTAACCTGTTTCTGGCGCTGGACGCCAGATTGCAACATGGAACTGGCGTTGAATGCCAGTTTACATCGTCTATCCTTGAGCAAAATATGGACTATTATATATTGTTGGAAAGCCCTGGATGTCTACTTTCCAACGCAATTGGAAGCGCTTCAATTGGACTCCTGTAGCTCCAGAAATTCCATTCCGAGTGCAGAGAGGTCAGGATCCAACAACATCAACAGTCCTTTTTCAGCCTGAATCAGATTTTTACTCAGCTCCCTCAATTTCAGCCAAAAAATACCTGAAATTATAGAAAAACACACAAACTCATAGTAAAGTCTAGAAATATGAATTTTGCCTAGAAACTAATGAAAATAAACTAAAAACTAACTAAAATATACTAAAAACTATATGAAATTAACCCCAAAAAGCGTATAAAATATCCGCTCATCACCCTGTTTTTCCCAAAAAATTTTCTTCCAATTCTATGTCACTAAGGCTTAACTCAACCAAAATTCAACACCAAAACATGCAAAAACCCATAAATTCATGATCCAACCCAAAATTAACTATCTAAACTCAAAATTAAATTAATCCTAAGCTAACCAAAACAAGCAAACATGCAATTAAGCCAAAATATATACAAAAAGAGAGGAGTTAGAACAATGTTACCAAGCACTCTTATTTAATATCTTTAAGTTAGACAATTGGGAGAGCCCTTGCTATGGTGGCTTGTGCTTGACTTTCCCACCAAATGCTTGAATCCCCAATGTCCTCCGGGATCCCAATCCTAACCATTAACAAAGACAACTAAAAAGCAAGCTATTTACATATTTACATATTTACAGCAACCACAAACAGAACACCATTGCAACTCTCCGGCAATGGCATCAAATTTGATAATGAGAATTTTTATGTCGGTTCAGAATCGATCAAAATAAGAATCAATTTGCTGGTAGCATAGTCCAAACCAAACAGTGAATTCTCAAGATCAAATATTAAATCTAATACAAAATAACCGAGAGTAATTAAACCTCGGGTCGTCTTCCCTAGGAGTTGCAATGAAATGTCATGTTGTTGGCTATGAGAGAGCATGGGGAATTAGGAATGAAATCAAGAAATGTAAATAGCAAGAATTGAAACAAGCATGCAGGAATTAAAGGAAAGCAAGTAAAGGCAATACAAATAGAAATCAAATAGTAAAAAGGCTCTTGGCAAGAAGTGTGTAATCTAGGTTTCCTATCCTAGTTGTGGACCACAAACATGGCAATTGTGTGAAATTAATCCCAATTAGTCAATCCTACTTGAGAGTTAGTCAAAAGGGCATAATTGATTCCAATCCCTAAGTCCTAAGTCAACACTAGTGGGTCACTTAGAGTCAAGGAAAACCAAACCAATTAACAATCCTCACACAATGCGAAATGGACATCCACAACTCAATTTCACCAAAACACCCAATTTTTCAACCAAGAGTGTGAAACTAAAAATGCAAGAAATAAAACATCAAAGCAATAAAATCAAAGCAATTAAGTGCAAGGAAAGGAAACTTCAAATGCAAGAAACCACTTGGCAAGTAATTGAGAACTAAGTCTACCTATCCTAGACATTGACCACAAACACATGATGATTATGAAGAGTTAATCCTACTTAGTCAACCTTACATCGAAGATAAGTCAAATAGGCATAGTTGATTTCAATCCATAAGTCCTATGTCAACACTAAGGGTCACATAGAGTCAATGGAGACGAAATCAACTAGCTACTCTAATGTATCAAACAAGAATGGACATCAATGACTCAAGGGTCACCAAAGTCACCAATTCCAAGCTAAAAGTGAAGAAAAACTAAGTAAAGACTAAGCCAAGCATTTTATCAAACACTTAGTGTGGATGAAAATAAAATAATATTAAATTGCAATAAAATAAATTCCTAACTACCAAAAGCAAGAAAATCATAACAACAACTAAAGAAAGCATTAAAGGAACATAAAACATAAATTGCATTAAATGTAAATTAAAATAAAAAAGAGTGTTCATAACATTAAAAGTGACATAAAAGAGAAGTTAACAAAAGAAATGAAGAAGATAAAGACAAGAAAGCATAGAAACATAAATGAAATTAATTGAAAACAACAATTAAAATTAGAAATTACAAGAAATTAAACTAAGAAACCCTAATTCTAGAGAGAAGATGGAGCTTCTCTCTCTAGAATACAACCTACATAATGCTAATCTAACCCTAATTTCTCCCCCTTTTCACATGGAGTGAGGCCTTCCTTCATATAGCACTCAATTGGGCCCTGGTGGCCCAAAAATCGCTGATGTTGGCCGGATTCACCGTCGATCTAGGTTTTAACAAATTAGAATTCTATCGTTGAAAGTATAGCCTGGACCAACGATTAATCCCCAAATCAAATGTTCAATCCAAAGCATATGTCACAATTCAAAACTAATTCAATTCCGGGAGTTTCAATTCCTGGGTTGTCTCCCAAGGACACTTGAGACCAATGAGTGTGCAATCTTGGTTGTGAGAATCATGGGGTTTGCAATAAAGAGATGAACATATAAAACAATAAAAGAACATGCAAAATTATAATAAATGAACTAATAAAGAAATCAATGACGTAACTATGCAATATAGACAAGTAAAGTGTAAAAGGAACTAATGTAAATGTGTATGAAGAAATTGAAGCATAAAAGTCATCTTGGCTTGGAGTGAGCTAAGGATCCTTTCCTTGTTGGAACCACAACTATGACAAGTAGAATGGATCAATCTCACTTGGTTAACCTCACATCGGAGAGTAAGTTAAATGATCATAAGTGTTCTTAACCCACAAATCCTAAATTGCTTGCTAATTAACTTAGCAACAACATAGCATTAGTGGGAACAAGAACAATTAACAATCCAAAATTGACACTAAATATTGGACATTCCAACTCTAGGAACCCAATTGCTCACTTTTCCCAAGCCAAGAGATATAAAACTAGCCCAAAATCATACTTGACATTTTGTCAAACACTTGGTGGGCGAAAACCTTAAACATGGAAAAAATGAGAAAAAGCTTGAAACCAAAAGCAACAAATGATCTCAATCAACAATAAAGACTCAAGAAAGCATGCAACAATCATCAATAATCAAATTCATCAACAAGAAATAGAAATTGCAAGAGAAAAGTAAAATTTAATTATAACTTGAAATATAAGAAAGTGTAAGAACAATGTAACTATAAAGAGTAGTAACAAAGAGATACTTACAATGGGAATTAGCAAAATCCAAAATCAAAATTAAAATGGCACTTGAATGTAAAAACCCTAGTATATACCCTAGTAGAGAAGATGATGAAAAACTTAAAGGAAAACTACACTAAAGCTATCTACTACTACTCCTAAGCTACACTAATGTTATGCTATCCTATGGTCTCCATTTTCCCTTCCTTAGGAGCTAAATGGCTTCAGAAATGGGCCTCAAATCCACCAAAATCGTGAGCCACGTGATCTTTTAATGAAGGCATGTGCGTCCACCTATGCGGACGCACAGACGTGTGCGTCCGCACACTCTGCAAAAAATCTCGACCCGTGCGTACGCACAGGAGGTTGTGCGCACATACACTAGGCGATGCTTGAATAGACGCGGGACGTGGCTCACGCACATGCGTGGCTCTGATCCGATGGCTGTGTGTACGCACGCAGGTCTGTGCGCACGCACACTAGGCTGAGCTATTCTCCTTTGATTCTTCATGCTTCCTCCACTTTGAATGCTCTTCTTCGATTTTCTCCAAGCCATTCCTACCTTATACCTCTGAAATCACTCACAAATAACATCAAGGTATCGAATGGGAGATAAATAGAATAAAATTAATTAAATTAGGCACAAAAGAGCATGTTTTCATAATCAAGCACAAATTAGGAGGAAAGTTCAAGTGCATGCTATATAGTGGAATAAGTGCAAGTTTATATGATGAAATCCATTCAAATTCAACCAAAAATCATCATCAAATATGGATTCATCAATTCTTCCACACTTAAACACTAGCATGTCCTCATGCTAAACACTCAAAAGAGATAGATGAAAGAAAAACGATTTATTCTATGTACTACCTAAATACGTGCAACTATCTTAGGGGTTACTACCAATATGTACTATGCAAAGAGTTGGTAAAACAAACCATAAAATTACAATCCATCACAAAAAGGCCTTGGGGCAAATGCAAAGAGTTTATACACTGAATTAAATTGAATTGTTCAAAACTAATCAACAAATAACTTGCAAGAAAATACAACATGAGATGCAAGAACATAGAATTGAGCAATTGAACCCCTCACCGGATGTGTATTCACTCAATTCGCTCAGTGTTTAGGGCTTAATCACTCAATTCTCCTTTTATCATGCTTTTCAAAGATTTGCACTTCATCTAACAATCAACTAGTATTTGATGCATGAAAGACAAATATCATGAGGTCTTTTGAGGGTTGTAATGGGGCCAGTGTTTAGATAGGATAAGTATGGTTAAGTGGACTTAAAGAATTAGTTCTTTGATTAGCTTAAGTGTCCACCTAATCCTACATCACCTATATACTTATAACAATGCAACCCAGCTACCCAATTTTCCTCCTATCTCACCTTGCTCATGCATTTTCTTTTCAAAACATGAACATATGCATCCTTTATTTCAACTTTTTATTTCACTTTCTATTATGCGCCATTTTTTTTGTGTTAGCACAAGAGATGCATATGACCTAAAACAAAGAACACATGAGCATTTTCCAATTACCAATTTTTCAAAATGAGTTCCATGCCTCTATCACCAATGCTTCCCAACAATTTCCCCCCACACTTAGAATATGTCCACTAATCCACCTAAGCTAATCAAAGAATATTTCAAGGACATCAATAGTTTTTCGCTTAAGGGGAAATAATGTGCTAAAATAATAACAAAAGGGAATTTCAGGCTCAACAGGGGGTTCACAATGGTGAGTACAAGGGTTGGCCATATAGGTTGGTGAGTTTAACATCAAAAATGGCCTCAATCATGCTAAATGCATCCAAGCAACAAATACAGGATATAAAAAATCATGCAAATCAATGATCACAATCAAAAAGAGTAAAATCACACCAGAACAAACATTATGGTTGAAAAATGCAACCATCCATTAAGGCTCAAATCTTACAAGGTATGTTGTTCTAGCTCTTTTCTAGATTCCACGAACAGAATACTTCAGGCAAGTTGGAAAACACAAAATTTTTCTTCAATTCAACCGATGGTATGCCTTAAGAAGGATTTCATGGAAATTCCTTGGTGTTTCACCAACTTGTTCATTCTATCATGCAACATGCAACTTTAACTACCATATAACTATGAACTATAAAGAGATATATACAAACAAACTAACTAAGGTGCAATACAGATAAAGCTACTAAAATTGAGTAAAAAAGACTAAAAGAGTATTGCAAAGTTTAAGAAAAGAAATTTTTACCCCTACGAAGTCGATCCTCCCCCACACCTAGTTCTTACACGGTCTTCCGTGCTTGCTTAGGATCCGGGAGAATAAGAACTTTGGGCCACCTTCAGCTGGTGGTATCGGGAATGGGCGGGTCACCTTCATCATATACTCCTCCCCAACTAGCTTGGATGAAGCCTCAAGAGCTGGGCCGGGGTCTCTTCCTTCTAACTTTGCCGATATCCACTCGAAATGCTGCTGCTCCAATTGCTCCATGTGGTGGATATCGTGCAAGATGTCTCGGAATAAATCCAGAAGAGACCGGAGAACCGGTAAAGGAGTTGATGAGCTTGGTAAACTTGATGGTGGTGCTACGGGTGCCTTCCTCTTTGAGGGTGTCTTAACTGATGATCCATCCAAAACTCCCCTCGGAATGAACTTGTTGCCTCTTGGAAACTCGAACATGATATCCATTGGTCGCCTCTCTACCCCCGCTGCATTTGCTAAGCGCATCACCATCGACGGAAATGCAATGTTAATATTCTTCTTCTCAACCAATTTCCAAATCGATTTGCGCAATAAAGGTACAATGGCTATATGCTTCCCTTCCATAATAGCCCACAGTAGCAAAGCAGTTCTAAATCTCACATGGGTAGTGTAGGTGCTCGGGATGATGTAGTCCGCCACAATCTGATGCCATATACGAGCTTCGGCATTCAAATCAGAGTATGCAATACTAGTGGGAACAGAATTTCTCCCTTTACTATACTCCCAAGATGTACCAGGATGGCCTATTCTCTCAAGAATGGGAGTCAGAGATATTCTTCCTTTGAACACATCCACTTTTATCTTGAAATAATCATCCTTGTCAAGCAGAATGTGGGGAATGTTCAGACTAGCTTCTAGAGGTTGATTGGATATATCCAATATCTTTCCCCGGAGGAATATTGACTTCGGTTCCCAATCTTGGTAGTTCACATAGAATTCCCGCACCATAGTCTCATTGACTTCAATGGGTTCTCGCTCGAGAAATCCCCACTGAAGCGAGGCAATCCTTTGGTGAATAGTCACCTTGTATTGGCTTAGAACCTTCAATGGCCACTCCCAATGGATAGTGCGCTTCTCAATAGCCTCATATTGAGAGTCGGCTCTTTGGTTAACCAAGGTATTTGATCTATTACCTTGGTGATTCTACCAAATATCAGGAGAGTGAGCGGTAGTTTGCTCAACCGGTGAAGTAACCGGTGCCTTACCCTTCTTTCTCATCCTGGAAATAGAAATAAAAGATTTTAGAGATCATAGGGCAACAATAAAATAAAATTACTGAGGAAGCACTAACAAGGTTAAAAGAAGCTCTTAAAATAGTGTGGTTTACAAAAACACGGTGTGTATATTCCAATGGTGCGCGCGGTTGGAACACACACTGGCCGGATATCACGGCAAGCACACTGTTTCACAGTCAAAGCTCACTGCTTCTCAAATAAGGGTTTAAGTTGCAAGGTTAAAGCATGGACATAAAAGCAACTTCAAGCTCGCACCAATTGATTCACTAACACGCTTTGAATGTAATGGTCATTGAGGTTGCTGGCAAGAAATTTCATTAGCAAAAGAGTGTACAACAACAATAACCATTCACTCAAAGTGAAGCGTCAATTGCTCATCCTCAAGAAGTGGTAACCACATGTGCAATGTTCTAATTTAAGGTCAAAAGATGTTTGATCAAGACATCATTTAAAGTTGAACAATTGTAAAGTGATTACCGAATCAAAACTCTGAGATGAACAATGACAATTGGATTTCACATAACACAATGCATTTGCAACCAAAATCAAACATCAACAAACAAGGAAATGCATTGGTGAGTTCACTTAACTAACATCAAAAGTCATAATTGAAGTTGCATAATTCATCTAACAAGAGATAAATTGAACACATATGATGGCCATGTCATATGAATCAAACAAAGTGTTCATTGAGGCATTTCATCAAACATGTGGTATGCAATGTGTAAACTTATCACAATAGATGCTCAAATTCAATCATAATCAACCCATAATCAAATATCAACACTTGCAATACAAGGAGACAAAGAAAAAGCACTAAATTTAATCTAAGCAACATAAAAATAAAATCAAAACAATTGCAAAAAAGGGGAAGAAACAATGGCACTTCTTATAGCCACTGCAAATTTGAGACGGTTGGGTTTGCCGAAAAACGCCGGAGAGGAAAACTCACCGGTGGTGAAGAAAAGAAAAGAGAAAGGAAAGAAAGAAAGAAAAGAAAAGAGAAGTAAGAGCGAGAGGTATGAGAGAGAGTAGTTATGAGAGAGAGAGGTAGTGGCGGCTGCTTGGCGGAGGCGGTTGCCGGCGGCAGGGTCGCCTGGAAGCGAGGGCTAAGGTGAATGGAGCAGCAGCAGTGAGAAAAGAGAAGGAAAGAAAACTGCTGCTCAACTGGGCAGGTTGCCCTATTAACGCCCAAAACGAGTCGTGTGCGGGCGAACAGAGGCCTGTGCGGACGCACACGACACGAAAATTAGAAGGGTTGTTATCGCACACAGCACGCGATCGCCGCGACCAGAGTGGTTGTATAAGCGTGTGCGGATGCACAGCAGGCAGCGTGTATAGAGGTCGCAAGATAAAGGGGTGTGTGCATACGCATAAGTTGGTGCGCACGCACAGAATGTGAAAAACGTAAGGGATGCAGGCGCACACAGCGTGCGATTGCTCCCACCAGAGGGGTCGCAACAATGCGTGCGGGCGCACAAGGGCGTTCGCTCCCACAGAAAGCTTCTCTCTCTCTCTCTCTCTCTCTCTCTCTCTCTCTCTCTCTTTCTTTCTCTCTCTCTCTCTCTCTCTCTTTCTCTCTCTCTCTCTCTCTCTCTCTCTTTTTAGAATGATTAAGGTATAAAGTCATGTGTGCGTGCGCACACAGGTCCGTGTGCACGCACAAGGATAAAGACAGGGGGAGGTTGTTCACACGCACAAATCGTGATGATGCTCCCACCAGAGGGGTCGTCAATTGGTGTACGGACGAACACGTCTGTGCGGCTGCACAAGAAGCGCGATAAAGGGACTGCGTGCGTACACACGAGGCAGTGCGCACGCACAGGGCAGCACCCACGAACAGGTAGTGCTGGCGCTGCGACCAGAAGGTGTTGCAAAGGGTGTGCGGGCGCACAGGGGAGTGCGCTCGCACAGAAAGCAAAAAATGCAGTTGTGTGTGCGCGCACGGGTTGGTGCGCACGCACAGGTGCCCTGTTTCACAAAAAATTTTTTCTTTTCAAAACTAAGGTTCCCTCCTATAACATAGTAACATACCAACCCCAAATCATTCAAACAAGCACAAATTCATGATCCACAAGTAATTCGACTTATTCAATCCAAAAATACCAAATCAAAACTAAGCTAATCATTATACCACAAGAAAGCAACTAATTCAAAAAGCTATAAACAAAAGATAAAGTTGGAACAATGTTACCATGGTGGGGTGTCTCCCACCAAGCACTTTGGTTTAGAGTCCTAAGTTGGACTTTGCATGGCTTCATTGGTCACTTGAATCTTCTCCAAGGAGGAAAATCTCCAACTCATTGGCATTCTTGGGTTGAGGGTGATAGAGTTTCACCCTGCTGTGACCATTGATTTTAAACTTGATCCCATTGATAGGATGAATCACTTCCACCACTCCATAAGGCTTGACATCCACCACTTTGAATGGACCGTCCCATCTAGATCTCAACTTCCCGGGCATCAATCACAACCGCGAATTATACACAAGCACTTCATCACCTATCTTAAAACTCTTCCTCCTAATATTTTGGTCATGGAATGTCTTGGCTTTCTCCTTGTTAAACTGAGCATTCTCATATGCTTCTAGCCTAAGAGACTCTAATTCCTCCAATTGGAGCTTGCGTTCCATCAATCTAGATTGCAATCCTTCACCACCCAATAGGCTCTATGTTGGATTTCAATAGGAAGATGACAAGACTTTCCAAAAACAATACAAAAGGGACTCATTCTGATTGGGGTTTTGTAAGCTGTCTTGTATGCCCATAGTGCATCTCCCAATCTGGAACTCCAATCCTTCCGTTGTGGATTAACCACTTTCTCTAAGAATCTTTTGATCTCCCTGTTGGACACTTCTGCTTACCCATTGGTTTGAGGATGATAGGCTGTAGAGACTTTGTGGATGACCCCGTACTTTTTCATCAATGCCTCAATTTTCCTGTTGCAAAATTGGGTTCCTTAGTCGCTCACGATTGCTCGTGGTGACCCAAATCTACAGATAATGTTATTTTTCAAGAATGAAGCAACGGTATTGGTGTCATCACAACGGGTAGGAATTGCTTCCACCCATTTTGAGACGTAATCCACTGCTAACAAAATATAAACAAACCCATTGGAATTTGGAAATGGCCCCATGAAATCTATGCCCCAAAAATAAAAAATCTCAGAAAAAATCATTGGTTGTTGGGATATTTCATCTCTCTGTGAGGTATTTCGAAATTTCTGGCATTGATACTGGATTTACCAAATTGATTGGCATCCCTAAATAAAGTAGGTCACCAGAATCCATATTCTAGAACTTTCCTTGCTGTTCTCTGTGGGCCGAAATGACCCCCACTCTCAGATGAGTGGCAAAATTGAAGGATAGATTGAAACTCAGATTTTGGCACACACTATCTAATCACTTGGTCAGCCCTATGACTCCACAGATATGGATCATCCCAAAGATAATACTTAGCATCGCTTCTCAATTTATCTTTTTGATGCTTTGAAAATTGTGGGGGAAAAACGCAGGTGACCAAGTAATTAGCAATTGGGGCAAACCAAGGGGTACTTTGGGATTTTGCTTGCAAGGTATCGAAGGAAAATGAGTCATTGATAGGAGTGGGATCCGAAGCTAAATGTTCAAGCCGACTCAAATGGTCCGCTACCAGATTTTGGGACCCACTTCTATCTCTGATTTCCAAGTCGAATTCTTACAAGAGTAATATCCACCTAATGAGTCTAGGCTTTGACTCTTTCTTCTTTAGCAAATATTTCAATGTGGCATGGTTTGAATACACCACTACCTTAGAGCCTAGCAAATTGGGTTGAAACTTATCTAGCGCAAAAATAATAGCTAAGAGCTCTTCTTCGGTAGTGGTGTAATTCGACTTGGCCGAATCTAAGGTCTTTGAAGCATAGGCTATAGTGTAAGGAGTTTTACCATCGCACTGTACTAGCGCGGCACCTACGGCGTGATTCGAGGCATCGCACATGATCTCAAAAGGTTGATCCCAATTTGGGCCTTGCACAATAGGAGCTGTGGTCAAAGCTTCCTTTAACTTGTCAAAAGCCTTTTTGCAATCCTCATCAAAAATGAAATCCACATCTTTTTGAAGTAAGCGGGAGAGGGGTAAAGTGACTTGGCTAAAATTCTTGATGAACCAGCGATAAAAACCTGCGTGGCCAAGAAAGGAACGAATCTCCCTCACCGAGGAGGGGTAAGGTAAACTCAAAATGACATCGATCTTAGCCGGGTCTACAGAAATTCTCTCTTTAGATATAATATGACCTAACACTATACCCTGTTTCACCATAAAGTTGCATTTTTCAAAGTTCAACACAAGGTTAGTGTTGGTGCATCTTTCTAGTACCTGAGCTAAGTTCCCTAAACAAGCATCAAAGGAGCTACCATAAACACTGAAGTTGTCCATAAAAACTTCCATGCAATTCTCTAAAAGATCTGAGAAAATACTTGTCATGCACCTTTGGAACATTGCCGGTGCATTGCATAAGCTAAACGGCATTCTCTTATACGCAAACGTTCCGAAGGGGCAAGTAAAAGTGGTTTTCTCCTGATCCTCAGGAGCTATATGAGTCTGGAAGTACCCCGTATATCCATCTAGAAAGCAATAATGGGATTTACCTTCTGCGTTGCTTGATTCAGCCTGCGATAATCTATGCACACTCGCCAAGTATTTTGAATTCGGGTTGCAACGAGCTCTCCACTTTCTATTTTCACCATGGTTACTCCAGATTTCTTCGGCACTACTTGGACCAGACTTACCCACTCACTGTTTGAAATGGGATAGATGATGTCCACTTCCAAGAGGCGAGTTACTTCCTTCTTGACTACATCAAGGATTGTGGGGTTTAGCTGTCTTTGCAGTTGTCGGACCGGCTTAGCACCTTCTTCCAAGAAAAACCTATGAAGGCACACTTGAGGGCTTATCCCCACAATGTTACTTAGGCTGCATCTGATTGCCTTCTTATACTTCTAGATAACCTCAAGGAGTCGTTGCTCCTTTTGATTGGAAAGATCGGTTGCCACTATCACCGGGAACTTGTGCTCCTTGTCAAGGAATGCATATTTAACATGGGGTGGAAGTGGTTTCAAATCTTCCCTTGCTTCTTGGAGTGGTAGCTTACCCTCTAGGTCATGGGAAACTTGTGAAGTAATTTCATCCTCTTCATCCTCAAGTTCTCCCTCTTTTGAGCTTTCTTCATCAATAAGACCTTCCTTGGGCTCATGGTGGTTGCCTATCTTGAGCTCATCCTCTCTTCCACTCTCAACACGGTTCTCACCCACATCAATGGATTCCCCCATAGGTAGAGTGGGTTGAAAGTATCTCTTCAAGTGGCTTGCCTCCTTGGGGGTTATAGCATCAATGCTAGACTTTAGAGTTGATGGAGGTGGCAAGTGTAGATCACATAGCATCCCAAGTTGTGGGGGAGCAAGGTTGCTAGGGGTGGAATGAGGAGGTGTCAGACGGGATAAGACTTCGGCAAGAGTTGTCATGCAATCATCTTGTTTTCTTTGAAATTCTCGTTGTTCTTGGATGAGGGCTTGAATGTTATGCTCCTCGTGAGAGAGGTTAATGGGAGTGGGATGGTGATGGAAGCTAGGTTGTCCAATATATGGTGATGGGTATGTAGGTTGAGAAAGAGTTGGTGGTGGGAATAATAAAGGGGCTTGAGAGTAAAATAGTTGTGTCTCATATAGAGGGTATGGTGCATGAGCATATGGAGGGAAAAATTTGTAATGAGGAGGTGTGTCCACTTGGAGTGAGAGGTTGATAAACATTAGTGTTCATACCCTGGGTCGAGCTATCCGACCTGGAGTGATCAAAGCAACCGACCTCTTCGTTAAAGAGTTCGGCCAAATAGCAACAAAGGCCCAAGAAAGGCCCAAACGAAGGGACACAGCCAATCTAAAGGCAGTTAAAACCTAGAAAGATAAAGGTGGTTCCCCTAAGAGATAAGATGATCTCACCTAAAGATAAAGATAAGATAACTAATTTATCTTATCTAGAAAGGTCAGCCCACACTACTATAAATACACTGGAGCACCCAGGTATAACTCATACTCTAATTATACTAAAAACCTGCTCAAAGCCCATGCTAACTTAGGCATTGGAGTCTCTTGCAGGTACCACCACCCTCCGGTGACGAAGGATCAGTAGTACAACCAAAACCAACAAGTCAGACACGACGGCTCCGACCACCACCGCAGATCTCGACCGAGATCGACCTACAGTTTCAGGTAACCCACGGAACATTGGCGTCGTTGCCAGGGATCCTAGAAGTCATCCTGTCACCATGGCAGACAACCTTGTCAACGATCACAACTTTGGTTTGGAAGAAAGAACTCCGCTTAAAAACACGGATGCCACATTAAAAGATGTGCCTAAAAAAAAGTGGATAAACAACCCTCCAACACAAACACAGAAATCCTGGAAGCCATCCGAGAACAACAAGATCGCCTCAAACAGCTCGAACAAGAGGCCGAACATCAGCGGGAAGCTGAAAGAGACCTCCACAGAGAAACTAAGTGTCGACAAGATCTAGAGGATAAGCTGCTAAAGCTCGAGGCCGACCTCAAGACCAGAAATACTCATTCAAACCATGAAGATAACTCCCACAAGGACCAAGATCCCTTCAGCAAAGAGATTATGAAAGCTAAAGTTCCAAAAGAGTTCAAAGCTCCAGACATGACGTCATATAACGATACCTCGGATCCTAGCCATCATATCAGCAATTTCAGGAGCAGAATGTATCTAGCCGTCATATAACGCCAACCAAAGGTAGTTTTTCTTTTCTAGTTATTTCAATAAAAGAGTTAAGTAGATTTATCTGTATTGCAAGGAGCTAAGTTTGGTGTTGCACACCAAAACAATTCAAGGGTGAATGTGAGATTCTAAGTTTGGTGTTCCACCAAAAACTTCATTAAAAGCACATTTCTACCTCAGCATGACTAGTCACTAGCTCCAACCAATCAGGGAAACTACTTAAACAATAGTTTAATTTCTAGTTCATAGTTATTTTCTTAATAAAAGCACATGAGGTTTTCTGCATATAATCCCAATTGCTGCATATGGCAAGGAACTAAGTTTCGTGTTCACACACCAATCTAAGTTCAGAGGCCTACAAACATCCACCCATGCTAACCAATTCTCAAAGTGCTTGGGGAACAAGCAACTTCTAATAGCTTTGCAGGAAGACAATCAATCTCATGGAAGGAATATACATCATCATCAAAGAGAACACCAAGGCTAGGAAGGATGATGAACAACAAAGAAGATGCTAAAAGGTTGTATTGTCACTTAATTGCTTGTACTTTGAATTGCTGATATTTGAAGTTTGCATGCACCCCTGCTTTAAGTTTGAGTCATTGCAGTTTTTGTTTGTCTGTTTGTTTAATTTTCAAATAAGTGATAGTCTAAGTGTCTGGATAACTTCATCTTCTTAAACAAATGCTTGCCATGCTTGTTCTGTTTCCATAAAATAAAAGAAATGTTTGAACAAAAGTAACTCAATTCCATTTGGTAAGAAATCAAATAAGATTAAGTGGTGGTATGCATGTTTGATTGAATAGTCAGCTCACTAAGAAATAAAGTTAGAATTGTCACTTTTAGTGGAAATTAGGATGCTGTCTATGGATCTTGATGAATAAATGTCTTTGGCCATGAAAAAGAAAGAAGAAGAAGAAGAAAAAGCCACTGAAAAAGGGCAACCAAAAAGCAAAAAAATTGAGAAAATAAGCTAGGCACCAATGGTTTGAACTTCTGAGACAAATGCCTGTGGTGTTTATGTATTAAGGATATGCTTGGATGAATAGGTTCTGAGGAGTGTTTCAACACTTGGTAACTTGGGTTAACTAACCCGGGATTATCAACCAAAAGTCCATTATCAAGAGCAACCTAAATACAAAACATTTAGTCACACAAAGAGGTGCTGGGTACCAATGTCTCAAGAAGAAATGTGAACTAAAATGCCTGTAGTGGATATGTGTAGTGCACTGATAAGAAAAAGAAAATGCCAAAGGCTTGTGCAACACATGACACTGAGCAACAAGGAGCAAATAAGCTCAAAGAAAAAGAAAAACAAAGAAAAGAAACTTGCCAAGGATATGTGAATAACAAGAGGCCATAGCAGTGTTTTAGTGGAAACATAAAAAGTGACATTCTTACCTAAGAAACAATAAAGTGATGCTGCAGCAACTTTCTGCATGAACACCCCATTAATCAATGTCAATTACTTACTGATATGGCTAATGAATTTACCTTCTGTTTCATTCTTTCTTCTCAATAATTCAGAACTTGCTTAGGGACAAGCAAGGATTAAGTTTGGTGTTGTGATGCCAAGGCATCTTAGGCTAGTTTCACTAGCCTTTTTCTTTTATTTTTAGTTGTTTTATGCATTTTCTTTAGCCTTAAGTAATCATTTTGGGCCAAATAGTCATGCTTGTCTTAAATCATTCAACATGAAGATTTTGATGCAAATTCCATGAGTTTTTAGTTATATTCCTTGAAAGCTATGAATGGAAGAATTCTCATGAATTTTTGCAAGACTTTGATGCAATTGTTTGGATGATTTCAGGAAAGAAGAGGCTAGGCAAGGAAGCAACAAAATCAATAAAGGAAGCTTGAATATCACATGTGGAGTTTAAGTTCCAGTTTAAGCCTAAACTGGAGCTTAAACGCCAGAATCATGAAGGCTAAGAAATGCTGGAATTGAAGTTTAACCTCCAGTTTAACCTTAAACTGGAGGTTAAACGCCAGAATGAAAGTCTCACCAAAGAAGCATTCCACGTTTAACCTCCAGTTTAACCTTAAACTGGAGGTTAAACGCCAGAATGAGAATGCCACTCAGGAAGGAGTTCCACGTTTAACCTCCAGTTTAACCTTAAACTGGAGGTTAAACGCCAGAAATGGGAAGTGCACCAGGGAGCCATTTCCACGTTTAAGCTCCAGTTTGACCTTAAACTGGAGCTTAAACGTGTTCGACCAAGTTTTCTCCTCCAGGGTTGCTTTCTCCATTTCCACGTTTAAGCTCCAGTTTAACCTTAAACTGGAGCTTAAACGTGTTCGACCTCCAGGGCTACCTTTTCCATTTCCACGTTTAAGCTTCAGTTTAACCTTAAACTGAAGCTTAAACGTGTTATATGGAACAGCTTGACCATGCCTTCTTCAAACATAAATAACTTGAGCTACAAAACTCCAAATGAGGTGATTCAAAATGCATTGGAAAGAAGACATCTAGAGCTTTCCAAGCATATATGGCATGCATGGTGGATACTAAAAATTGAGGGAGAAAACAGCCCCGTAATGTGCATAGAAGAGCATAGTACCAACATGCAATCAGGCTAGCTGACCTCTTCACCTTCCATGGAGTATAACTCGAGTTGTAGAGATCCAATTGAGGTGCTTCTAGTTGCGTTAGAAAGCTGACATCCATAGCTTTCCAACTAGGTATAATAGTCTATATTTGGCATCAAATTGGCAAGGTTGACAAGAGAACAAAGTGACGACTCAAGAAAGGGGGTGCAACATTTGAGTGTAGTTTAATGGATCATTATCCTTTTTGGATCAATTATGTCACTCAGCCCTTCAAGCAAGCAAGGCCCATCAACAACACCAAATCAAGGCCACAAGAATCATCTAGAATAGTTTATTTTCATTTGATTGTAATTTGCTTTGAATTTCATTTTCATTTTGTAATTTAGGGAGCCTATTTAAAGGCCTTAGTTCTGCATTTGAACACGGGGGGAAAAAGGGGAATCCATCCCCTGAGGGGGACTTTTACTTTTTGGGGGAGAACTTTGGATCATTTTCTTTTAGTTTTTGAATTCAGAGCTATGACTCACTAAACCCCTTTCATTGGGTTAGGGAGCTCTATTGTAATTCAATGAATCAATAATAGTTTTATCTTCTTCTTCAATCTTTTCTCTTGAATTTTGTTAGAAAGCTTCTCAATCTAATTCCATTGGGTAGTTGTCTTGGGAAAGAAACTATCCATAATTGGAATCCTTCGGAACCTTGGGAAAGGAATGGAGGATTCATGCTAGAGAAGCTTTCTCACAGTGAATTGGATTGGGGTTTGGATGGATATTATGACATGTAATCCTACCAAATTGTGGTTCATGAAACTGTGTGGTATAATCAGTGATCGAGCATCATCTCTTCTTATGAATATTTAAACCAAGGGATTGGGAATTTGTTCATTTTTAGAAAGAATTGGTGAGCCAAGGGATTGGGATCCAATCATATAAGATTGCCAAGCAAAATTCAATGAACGCATTGCTTGAGGAAGAGATAAAAATGTTTTGATTCGGAGATCTCAATATCTTCTAAAACCCAATGAACTCCCCATCTCCGATTTCCACTTTCTCTTTACATTCTGTAATTAAATTCATGCAATCACCCCCATCCCTTTTAATTTCAGCAATTTAGCTTCTCGCCCTTTAATTCATGCAATTTTACATTCCGCAATTCTCATCTAAATCTTGATTCCGCTCAACTAGAACATACTTCTAATTCGAATTGCTCACTCAACCAATCCTTGTGGGATTCGACCTCACTCTATTGTGAGTTTTTACTTGACGATAACCGGTGCACTTGCCGGAAGGAATTTTGCCGATCGTGCAATTTCCTAAATCGTAGCATAACAGAAGAAGTCAGACCAAGCAAAGCGACGAAAGTTATAAAAAGTAATTAATGAAGAGAACTATTGCTAGTCTTGATTTTCACAAAATAGAATTCCGTCGTCGAAAGTATAGTCTATATCAATAATGAATTCCCCAATCAAATAATTCAATTCAAAACAAAATATAAACCGAGAGTAATGAAACATCGGATCGTTCTCCCTAGGATGCAAATGAAATGTTACTTCTTTCGGTTGTGAAGAGGGCAAAAAGGGGTTTTGCAATCAAAGAACAAAAGATTAAAAGAATTAAGCGATAAATGAACTAAACAATTATCAAAATTGAGAATCGATGCAAGCAAGGATAAATAGAATCAAAACTAGTGAAAATGCAAATAAAGAGCCTCGACTTGCGACTGAGGATCCAAGGAATCCTATCATTACCATAACCACAACTATGGTAATTATCATGAGTCAATCTCGCCTAGTCAACCCCAACCATCGAGGAGTAAGTCAAGCAAGCATAATTGACCTTAATCCATAAGTCCTAACCAACTTACCAAACTAGTTGATAAAAGGCTGGCGTCAATAGAAACAAGAGCCAACTAACTACCCAAGAATTAGCACTAAATGTCGGACATTATGACTCTAGTATCCTAGAAACTCAGACCACAAGCCAAGGTTGGAAAATCTACTCAAAATCTAGAGTTGGCATTTTCACAAACACCTTCTGTGCATAAAAGTGAAACATGGAAATTTGCAAAGTAAATTGTAAAACTATAACCAACTATCAACAAAACCAAATATAAATAAGCAATCAACCATAAGGGAAGCATGAAATATAAAATTCATCAATCAAAACTTCAAGAAACACAAAATTACAATATGAATAAAGTAACTTGAACCAAAAGGAAATGAAAGTAAAAGTGCTTTAATTAAAGAGGAAATTGAGAGTACTTACAATTGAAGAAGTAAAATCAAGGATCAAAGCTTGCTATAAAATGCTACAATGGAAATTGATAAACCCTAGGAGAGCTATCTACTCTACACTATTCTTACTCCTAACTACTATGAAAACTATGTAAAAATTGCTCCAATGCTTCCCCCCTTTGATAAGTATTGAAGTCTCCTTTATATAGCACTCCAAAATAGCATTTCAGCCTTCCAAAAATGAGCCAAGGGCCTCCAAATTCGCGCAGCACATGCTTCATTAATGAATTCCCGTGCAGGGACCTGTGCGGACGCATAGACGCGTGTGTCCGCACACGCGGCTGAAAATTGACATGTGCGTACGCACAGGTGCGTGCGTATACACACATGGAAATTCTTGTCTGTGCACACGCATGCAAGGCTGTGCGCACGCACACTTCGCTGTGTCTGCTTTTCCTTGTTTTCTTCATGTTTTCTCCCTTGTACATGCTTTCTTCCACTTTTATCCTTGTATTCTTGCCTTCAAGGCATGAAATCGCTCACAAACCATATCACGGCATCGAATGGCACAAAGGTGGGATTAAATTGCTCTATTAAAGCACAAAATTGCATGTTTTCACATTTAAGATCAAATTAGGGATCAAACACAAAAGTATGCTATTTTGGTGCTTAAGTGTGAGTTCATATGCTTAAATCCATTCAAAGTGAGTCGAAATATACCATCACATATGGACTCATCAACTCCCCTACACTTAAAAAATAACCTTTTCTTCATGCTAAACCAATAAGGAGAATGATCGAAAGGGGTAATCAACTTATTAAATGCAACTACCTATATGCATGCAAGTATGTAGATACTATGCATCTATCTAATTATCTATCTATAGTATCTATATGAAATTGGTGAAAACAAACAATCAAATTCCCAAGCAAGTATAGACAAGTAGGGCCAAGCAAGGAAATGATACAATGCGATCAAAGATCTAAAGAATTGATTCAACTCATCAAAGTGAAGCAACTTGCAAGAATACATGACAAGAAGTATGGAAACATAGAGTTGAGTAATTGAACCCTCACTAGGTGTGTATACACTCTAATCACTCGGTGTTTAGGGTTTCAATCACTCAAGTCTTCTCTAATCATACTTTCAAGGGATTGCTTTTCATCTAACAATCAACACAAGTGATGCATGAATACAATTATCATGAGGACTTCATATGATTTTAATGGGGTTGGGGTTAAGGTCGGATAGATATGGCTAAGTGGGCTAAAATGGTTGAATCCTTGATTAGTTTAGGTATCCAACTCAACCTATATCAATTAAATCAAAATCAAATGCAATCCTAACCTTCCATCATTTCTTTCTCACAAACACTCATGTATGGCTTATCATTCATATCACATGCAATTCTTATTGATATTCTTTCACTTAGGGGTAACTTTAATCCCCCTTTTTATGATGATGATTTTTTTTTTCAAGTGAAATGCATACGATTCTAGTAGCTCATACATGAGTGTACCCATTTCCCAAGGTTTTCAATGAAATACCCAAGTTGAACATTTTCTTTTACTACCAAAGTTTCCCAAAAGATTTCCCCACACTTAAATGTAACACACTCCTTCAACATAAGCTAATCAAGGATTCAATCCAAGGCAAATCATAGTTTTCTGCTTAAGGTTGTGATGTGCTTGATGCGGACAGAAATTGGCGAATTAAAAATTGTTAATTTATATACATTGCAAGTATAGTTCTTAACTTGCCAGAAATCTGCCTATCAATTTAAAAAGGTGTCACAGAAAATTGAAATTAAAATACTGGGAGTATGAGTCCCAGGTCGTCTCCCAACGAGTTGCAGAAAAGTGTGCTATTTTATTAATCAGATGTTTTCAAAGAGGTTTGAGTTGAGTAAACAGGAAATTAAATTGGTGAATTTGAATAATGTAAATAAAAGCCTTGACTGGGAGTTGATTAGTTGGAATCCCTATTATTGTTGGAATACTCTCAAGATTAATTGACAATTAAAGGTTGTCCTGCTTAGTTATCCTTTACTAGGTAAGGAAAAGTCAAACAAGTTGGAATGCTACGTCTGTTCACAAGTTGCAATCAACTTAATTAAAAGAAATTGGTGTTAGTGACTAGAAGGCAATCCAACCATAAACCCAATTACAATTTTTCTTTTAAGCTTTCCAACTCAAGAGTTCCTTTCAATCAACTCCCCATCAAGTTAGGGAACTACTCACTCATTGTGAATGTAAAATTCATAGCATATGAAAAGGAATTAAAGAAAGACATTGTAAATAAAAATCAAAATAGTCAATTAAAAATAAAAGTGACCATTGTATTAAATAATCCTAAAAATATTCCAATGGTAAAATTAAACAAAGCAAAGAACATGGAAGAGTAAACCAAGTAAAGAAAACGAACTAGAATGACGAAGTCTTGATGAGGTAATAACTCTTCTCAGTGTCCCAATGCAAAGAGCAATCAAAAATTAAATCCTAAGAACTATGAATGTGTAGAGAGAAAACCTAGAGGAGGAGTAAACTAGATCTAAAACTAAAACTCTGTAGAATGAATGTTGTGTTGGTTTCTGCATGTTCTCTGGCTCTAGTCTGCTGTTCTACTGTTCTGGCTCTAGTCTGCTGTTCTGGCTCTAGATTATGCAGATCGCGCATGTCACGCGATCGCCTCATCCATGCGGACGCGTCATTCACATTTTTCTCTGCCACGCGTTCGCGTCGTCCACGCCTCCGCGTCGCTTGTGATTTTTCATTCCGCGCGGTCGCGTGAGCCATGCGGCCGCGTCACTGCGATTTCTCCTCTTTCACGCGGTCGCGTGAGCCATGCGGCCGCGTCACTTCTCGCTGGTTATCTCCTCAATTTCTTGTGTTCCTTCCATTTTTGCTAGCTTCCTTTCCAATCTCCAACTCATTCATGCCCTATAAAGCCTGAAACGCTTAACACACAGATCACGGCATCGAATGGAATAAAGGAGAATTAAAATGCATAATTAAAAGTTCCTAGGAAGCAGTTTTTAATCATGTAATAATTTCAGGAAGGAAATATAAATGCATGCTAAATTAATGAATAAGTGGGTAAGGATCATGATAAAACCACACAATTAAACACAATATAAACCAAAAAATAGTGGTTTATCAAACTCCCCACACTTAAACATTAGCATGTTCTCACGCTTAATTGAAGGAGATAAAATAAATAAGTATGAACATATAGAAACTCATGCAATGCAATGCAATCCTATATATATGAATGCAACTATATGATTCTTACCTACTTGATCAAAAGTAAATAGGCTCTTCAAAACAATTGCAAATCAAATTCCACTAATTCTATCATTATACAGTAAGACAGATAAAAGTGCAAGAAGATAGCTCATGAAAGCAGGGAACATGGAAATTCAAGCATTGAACCCTTACTGATGATGTATGTACGCTCTAATCTCTCTAGTGTATAGGGTAATCACTCTATCCTTCTCTAATAATGCTCTCTAACTTTTGTTTTTCTCCTAACCAATCAACAACAGTTAATATACCAATGCAAACATCATGAGGTCTTTTCAACGTTGTAATGGGGCCAAGGTAGGGGTAGGGATACATATATGGTTAAGTGAGCTTATAAATTGAATCTTTAATTAACCCAAGCTTTAACCTAACCTATATATATTTAGTGTAACCTTAGAATTCATACCTAGCTACCCAGAATTCCCTTTTACATTCCATACTCATGTATCAACTTTTTATTTTAATTTTATTATATGTGCATTGATCTTTGAATTCTTAATTCAGCATTGGGGTAATTTTGTCCCCTTATTTATTTATTGATTTTTTTTAGACATAAAAATAGACATAGCTTATTAATGCACATAGATTTTTAATTCTTTTAGTTTCACATGAGTAGGTATCCGAATTCCCATTGCATTATCATGATACATTCCCTTAATAACTTTTGTTCCCACAATTTCCCATATTTAACTAGTACACACAATTCTATCTTAAGCTAACCAAAGATTCAATTTGGGATAGACAATTGTTTTTCTGCTTAAGGCTAGTAATGTGGTGAAATATAGAACAAACAGGATTTAAAGGCTCAAAGTGGTTAACAAAGGTAATTGAAAAGGGTAGGCTTAATTTGGATAAGTGAGTTTAAACAAATAATGGCCTCAATCATATGCAAGCATACAAATATAATAAATATTGGACATATAGGGTGAAACAAAATATAGATTACAATCATAGAGAAGTAAACACACAAGAATAAAATATTTATGGTTAAATAATGTAACCATGCATAAAGGCTCAAATCTTCATAGGTTGTGTGTTCTTTAGCTCAAAAATCATGTTCCAAATACAACTTCAAGCAGATTTATCATAAAAAATTTTTTAAAAATTAGTGAAATTTTGTTCCAAAGATAGAGTCTTAGAAAAAACTTATTGTCTTTTCAATCAAGTAGAATATGCATGCAACTAACCTATTACTATGCAATTTATCCTATTCTATAAAAGAAAGAAAATATAACTAAAATATCCTAATTTATTGGTGCTAGGGAAGAAAAATTACCTCCGGAAGTCAGGTACTGACCGACCTCCCCACACTTAAGGCTTTGCACCGTCCTCGGTGCCATCTGTTAGGAACAGGGGTGGGCTGGTAGCAGTATCTCCACAGTTGGGACCATCATGGCTCCCTGTGCTGGTAAAGGAAGTGGAGTCCGGGGTGTCTGAGTCCTTGAAGTGTCCCTTGAGTAGTTCCTTGAGGTTTTTGAATCGGCGCTCATTACGGCGCTCTCTTATCTTAGCTTTGTGTTCTTGCCGATCCAACCTTTTGATTATCTGCTGGAGCAGTTCATTTGTTGTAGGTGCTTGTGGTGTTAAAGAAGGGATATCTTCAATCGGTGTAGTAGGAAGGCTTGTAGTGGCTGCTGGAAGTCTGAGGTATTTCCCGTTAGGGACATACTGATCATCCCGTGGAAGCATGGCTTTGGTGTCCCCAGCTCTGTAGGAGACTCCGGCTGCTGAGACAAGATCTGAGACCAAGGCGGGAAAAGGTAAGTTGTCCATAATTTGTATGTGTCCCATGGCATTCCGGATATGTCTTGGTAGACTCAGAGGTTGGTCTGTAAGGATGCACCATAGTAGAACGGCCATGTCTGTAGTGAAGGAGGACTCGTGAGTGCTCGGAAAGATGTAATGGGACATGATCTGTGCCCATACGCGAGCCTCCAAGGTAAGTGCTGAAGCTGATATTCCCTTAGGGCGGGTACGATGGTATCCGTAGATCCAACGGCTGCCAGGTAATGCGATAACTCTGAAAACAGTGTCCCAGTCAAATTGGTACTTCTGGCGCTTGAGTGCGGCTTCTTGAAAGGCGTCCATTCCTTCTGGAATAGGGGGAGACCCAGAGCTTGTTGAATGGCCTCTTCTGTAATAGGGACTTGCTTCTGACGGACATAGACAGACTGCAGGGTTGGCAGGTAGAAGTTAGAGTAGAACTCGACCACCCAAGAAAGATTGACCTGCCTTGGCTGTCTCTATTGGAAACCCCATTGTCTTCGTTCAATTTGCGGCTCAACAAAAGTAGCAATATTGGGCGGGAGGATAAGAAGGTGTTCGTTGTTGTAGCTCCTTTCAGCCAGAATAGGGAACATCTGCTCACAGTAGCGATTTGGAAATCACGCAGTGTCCTTTGCTGCAAAGGCTTTCTCCTTTTCATCAACCTTGATGATCCTCTTAACTCTTTTTGTTGAGGGCTTGACTACAGTTGAAGAAGGCGCTGCCACTAGTGCTCTTTTAGTTCCTCTTCTTGTTGGGGGTTTGGGAGTAACTTTCTCTTTTCCTTTCTTGGTGGCCATCCTGAAAAAGGGAAGAGAAAGTAAATTAAATTCAAAGCGATATATAGCAAGGAAGAGAACGGAAAAGGTGGTGATGGATGCACTTTAGGAGGTAACTGACATTAACAGACACTCATGAGTACATGTGAAAAGTCATTAGTGGAAAATAGCTAGTGCATATAATGACAAGTGAATGCAAGGTGTTTATTGGCATGCCGGAAAAGGGCATGAGTAGCATAGATCAAGCATCACTTTGTAGCAAACCATCACGTTTGTATTGATAAATAAATTTAATTAATACAATAGTAGAGGGAGTTTATGAAAAGCAAGCATTGAATAGTAGAATAGAATAATGTAGAGAGGTGCATAATGCCATATGGGCTTTTTCACAAACACATAGCATGCATGGTGAATAAGGTATAGAAAGTATTAAAGTGAACATGCAAGCAACCCTTTAAAGAAAATAATATATAATTGCCAAACAATTTGCAACAATCCACAAGCATATAATGAAGAATAATGACTCAAATAAAATTCTAACACCATGTAAAAAGGAAAGAAGAAGAAAGAAAATATGAATAATGAAAAGAAAAAGAAAGGAAAAAAAACATATAAAATAAGAAGAATGATAGAAAAGGAAAAAGGGAGGAAGAAAATAAAACCTTGTTAATGGAGGTGAGAGAGAGAGAGTGAAAGGGGAGATAGAAGGAAGAAGGGAGAAGGAAGAAATAAGGAGGGAAAAGAAAAATTAGGATTTGAAGAGGAAAAAGATAAGATATTTTGGCAATTAAGTTTGAGCTGTGCGGCGCAAGCGACGCGGCCGCATGGGGCACGCGTTCGCGCGATTGCGCTTTAGTTCAGGTGACGCGGTCGCGTGACCCATGTTGTGCTTCTGGCGCGAGTGCAGCCTCGCGCCTGCACAACTCTCTGTTCGAATTGATATATTTGCCAAATTTGAGGTGACGCGATCGCGTGGGGCATGCGATCGTGTGAGTGGGTTTCAGAAGGGAACGATGCAGACGCGTGGGCCATGCGTCTGCGTGGGTAGAATTGTGCGTTCAACACCAATCCAGCACCACTCTCGCACAATAATTCGTTGTGCACCCTTTTTACGTCAAAAATCAGGGCACGCGATCGCGTGGGTCACGTGGTCGCGTGGGAGGCCATTATGCCCATACGACGCGGACGCATCAGCGATGCGGTCGCGTGGGTCGAATTGTGCCACTGGCACACCTCCAGCCACGCTCCAGCGTGACTCTCTGTTCGTTTTTATTTTTCTCCCCTCTCCTTGCGACGCGGACGCGTCGCTGATGCGGTCGCGTCGCGTGGCTTTTTTTTTTAATTAGGAATATGCAAATGCAGATGCACGAAAGTACTGATAAAGAGAAGATTTATTGAATATGAAAAACAAAAAATAAAGAAAAGAACGATCATACCATGGTGGGTTGTCTCCCACCTAGCACTTTGCTTTAACGTCCGTAAGTTGGACGCTCCACTAGCTCAATCTTCTGCGATGTGGAGATCTTCCAAGAGGAAGATCTCAAGCTCCTTGTTTTTCTGCATCTTCTCACCATGGTATAGCTTCAGGCGTTATCCATTAACCTTGATAAGTTCAGAACTTGAAGGATGACTTAGGTGATAAACTCCATACCGTTCGGCCTTCTCTACTCTGTATGGACCTTCCCATCTTGATCTCAACTTACCTGGCATGAGCCTCAGTCGAGATTTGTAAAGGATGACTAAATCCCCTGGTTGGAACTCTTTTTTCTTGATGTGCTGATCATGTACAGCCTTCATCTTGTCCTTGTATAGTCTTGAATTCTCATAAGCTTCTAGGCGAAGGCTATCCAGTTTTTGCAGTTGCAACTTCCTTTCAGCTCCGGCTTTCTCAATTCCCATATTGCACTCCTTGACTGCCCAAAAGGCTCTGTGCTCTACTTCAACTGGGAGATGGCAAGCTTTTCCATAAACTAAGCGGAAAGGACTCATCCCAATGGGTGTTTTGTATGCTGTCCTATATGCCCAGAGTGAATCTTGTAGCCTGGTGCTCCAGTCTTTTCTATAAGGTTTGACTATCTTCTGCAAGATATGGTTTATCTCTCTGTTTGACACCTCGGCTTGCCCATTGGTCTGAGGATGGTATGCTGTCGTGACCTTATGAATTATCCCATGCTTCTTCATTAATCATGTTAGTCTCCTGTAACAAAAATGGGTGCCTTGATCGCTCACGATTGCCCGTGGTGATCCAAAGCGACAAATAATATGGTTTCTCACAAAGGAAATAACAGTGTAGCATCATCAATGCGGGTAGGAATTGCTTCCACCCATTTGGAAACGTAATCCACCGCTAACAATATATAAAAATAACCATTAGAATTTGGAAATGGACCCATGAAGTCAATGCCCCAAACATAAAAAATTTCATAGAAAAGCATAATTTTTTGAGGCATTTCATCCCTCCTGGATATATTACCAAATTTTTGGCATGGGAGACAAGATTTACAAAACTCAGCAGCGTCTCTAAAAAGAGTAGGCCACCAGAATCCACAGTCTAAGATCTTTCTAGCTGTTCGTTGAGGGCCAAAATGCCCTCCACTCTCAGATGAGTGACAGGCCTCTAAAATGGACTGGAATTCTGATTGAGACACACAACATCTAATTACCTGATCAGCGCCACATCTCCATAAATATGGGTCATCCCGTATATAATATTTAGACTCGCTTTTCAGCTTGTCTCTTTGATGCTTAGAAAAGTTTGGAGGAAATGTGCAGCTAACTAGATAATTAGCTACAGGTGCATACCAAGGGAATACCTCAGATACTGTTTGTAAGTTATCAAATGGAAAATTATCATCTATAGGAGTAGAATCATCCTTAATGTGCTCAAGGCGACTCAAGTGGTCTGCCACTAAATTCTGGTTACCACTCCTATCCTTTATTTCTAAATCAAATTCTTGTAATAGTAGTATCCAACGTATAAGCCTTGGTTTGGACTCTTTTTTAGCTAATAGATACTTTAAAGCTGCATGGTCCGAATACACTACTACTCTAGTACCAAGTAAATAAGCTCGGAATTTATCCAGAGCAAAAACAATAGCAAGAAGCTCTTTCTCAGTAGTAGTATAATTGGACTGGGCAGCGTCTAAAGTCTTAGACGCATAAGCTATAACAAAAGGATCCTTACCTTCACGCTGAGCCAGCGCTGCTCCTACTGCATGGTTGGAAGCATCGCACATGATTTCAAATGGCTGGCTCCAGTCTGGTCCTCTCACAATTGGGGCTTGAGTCAGGGCGGCCTTCAGCTTATCAAACGCTTGTTTGCAATCCTCACTGAACTCGAACTCAATATCCTTCTGCAGTAATTTGGATAAGGGAAGTGCTACCTTACTAAAGTCTTTAATAAATCTCCTGTAAAAACCTGCATGGCCAAGGAACGAACGAACTTCCCTCACGGAGGAGGGGTAAGGTAAACTAGAAATAACATTCACCTTTGCTGGGTCTACAGAAATGCCATTATTAGATACCACATGTCCTAATACAATCCCTTGTTTTACCATAAAGTGACATTTTTCAAAATTTAATACAAGTTTTGTATTAACACATCTATCTAATACTCTAGATAATCCATCTAAGCAAAGGCTAAAAGAATCACCATAAACGCTAAAATCGTCCATAAAAACCTCCATACAGTCCTCAATAAGATCAGAGAAAAGACTCATCATACACCTTTGGAAAGTAGCTGGTGCATTGCACAAGCCAAAGGGCATTCTCTTGTAAGCATATGTCCTAAAAGGACATGTAAAAGTGGTTTTTTCCTGATTCTCAGGAGCTATATGAATCTGGAAATAACCTGTGTAACCATCTAAAAAACAATAATGTGATTTACCTGACAGGCGATCCAGCATTTGATCAATGAATGGAAGTGGGTAGTGATCCTTAGGCTTGGTTGAGACACCTGTAATCAATGTAAACTCTCCAAGCGTTCTGAACTCTAGTTGCTATGAGCTCTCCATGCTCATTCTTCACTGTAGTGA
Source organism: Arachis ipaensis (assembly GCF_059453495.1). Classification (NCBI taxonomy): domain Eukaryota; kingdom Viridiplantae; phylum Streptophyta; class Magnoliopsida; order Fabales; family Fabaceae; genus Arachis; species Arachis ipaensis. The sequence goes on from NC_142438.1 coordinate 70,830,823, forward strand.
CTCCAAACTTCTTGGGCACCACTTGTACTGGGCTAACCTATTCACTATCTGAAATAGGATAGATGATACCTGCTTCCAACAGTCTGGTCACTTCCTTTTTGACAACTTCCAAGATAGTGGGATTTAATCTTCTTTGGGGTTGACGGATTGGTCTTGCTCCCTCTTCTAAAATTATTCTGTGCTCACATACTTGAGGGTTGATGCCTACTATGTCTGCCAAACTCCACCCAATTTCCTTCTTATGCCTCCTCAGTACATCAAGTAACTACTCTTCTTGTTGTGAAGTGAGTTCCCTTGTAATGATAACTGGAAACTTCTGCTCATCTTCAAGATAAGTATATTTGAGATGTAGAGGAAAAGGTTTTAATTCCAACTTCTGATCATGGGCAGGCTCTGGATTGTCTGGAGCTTGTGAAGATGCTGAGGTGCCCTCATTGTCAGTCAAGAGGGTCCCCACACTTGGACCTTGTCCAGTGTGCCTCTCTTCTAACTCTTTCTTGTGAACTTCAGCTACAGTTTCATCTATGACATCACATTGGAAGATGGAATGATCTTCTGGAGGATTGTCAATGACTCCATTCAGATTGAAGATTACTATTCGGCCATCTATTTCAAAAGAGTATGTTCCTGAAAAAGCATCCAATTTGAATTTTGATGTCTTCAGGAATGGTCTTCCAAGTAGGAATGATGATGGCTTATCTGAGTCATTATGGGGCATCTCCAAGATATAAAAATCAGTGGGGAATGTAAGCCCTTTAATGTTCACTAAAACATCTTCAGCAACTCCAGCCACTGTAATATTGCTTTTATCTGCTAACACAAAACGAGCTGCCGACCTTTTTAAGGGAGGGAGCCTCAAAATATCATATATAGACAAAGGCATTATACTAACACATGCTCCTAAATCACACATGCAATCATAAATTACTACTCCAACAATAGTACAACTAACTATACAAGGACCTGGGTCACTACACTTTTCAGGTAATCCTCCCATTAAAGCAGATATGGAACTACCTAAAGGAATAGTTTCTAATTCATTAATTTTGTCTTTATGTATACATAAATCTTTTAGAAACTTTGCATATTTAGGTACCTGTTGAATAACGTCAAAAAGAGGAACAGTTACCTCAACCTTTTTGAATATTTCTACCATTTTGGGATCAGGTTCCAGCTGCTTCCTGGGCTTCCTTGCAAGTTATGGAAATGGGATGGGAGTGGTGTTTTCTGTAGTGTCTGTGCCTTTTGGTGCTTCCTCTTGTGGTTGGGCTTCTTCTTTTTCAGTTATGTCCTGTATGTCGTCTTCCTCTTCAACATCTTCTATTTCTACTACCTCTTCAGCTGAGGTGTGTTCTGGTAGACTTGGCTCCTCCTGATTCCTCTCCTGCAGTGTGGTTCCGGACCTTAGGGTGATGGCATTAATGCCTCCCTTTGGATTGGGTAATGGTTGAGAGGGAATTCCAGTGGAGCTCAAAGGTTGGTTACTGGAGTTATTCATTGATCCAATCTGTGAGGCGAGAGCTTGTACAGCAGAGGTCAGACCATTTAGAGTGGCACTAAAGTTGTTTTCCATGGCCTGTTGTCTCCTATCAATAGATTGTAGTAACTCATCATTAGGAGATGAAGAAGGATAAGTAATTTGAGAGGGCTGCTGTTGGGTATTCTGTGGTCCTTGGGATTGCCTCAGGTGAGGTGCTCTATAAGGTTGGTTCTGCTGCCTGTTGTTGTTATTATTCCACCTCTGATTTCCCTGATTGTCTCTGCCTCCTCTGTTATTGTTGTCCTTCCAATTCTGGTTAGAATTGTCCTGCCATCCATGGTTATGATTTCCACCTTGATTGTACCCCTGGTTGGGGCGGTCATAGAAGTTATGAGTGGATGCCACCATGTTGTCTTCTTGCTGGAGCTGCGGGCATTCATTAGTATAATGGCTATAATCAACACAAATTCTGTAGACTCTCTGTGGGACTAACTGTTGGCTTTGCTGTGCTGGAGAAGGTTGAGCTTGCTGAACTTGTTGTTGATTCAATTGCATATGCTTTAGCAAGTTGGTCATTTCACAGATACTCTGAGCTAGAGCAGTAGTCTCTCTGCTAGAGGATACTTCTGCAACGGCTTTTGAATGGCCTTGTTTCTGCCTGTGGTTCCTAGTAGATTCAGCTAAGTCACTGATCAATTGCCATGCCTCGTCAGTGGTCTTGTACTTCTTCATAGACCCATTGCTAGCACTTTCCAATGTGGTCTTATCTTAAGGCCTCATGCCCTGTGTGATATAGCTAAGTAACACTATCTTATCAATTCTGTGGTGGGGGCATGCTTTCAGAAGATTATTGAAGCACTCCCAGTATTCAAAGAGAGTCTCGTTGTCATCTTGAACAATCGTGGAAATGTCTTTCCTCAGTTTATCAGTAACTTCAGATGGAAAGAATTTTTCCAAAAATTCTTTTCTGAGTGTATCCTAGTTGGATACATTTGCTAGGGGTTGAGTGTAGAACAGGCTGACAGTAGAACAGGTTGCTTGGAAATCTCTCAGGTGCTTGATAGGCTCTTGAGTAGGTAAGCCATGAAACTTAGGCATCATGAGCAGTGCGGTCTTTATTTCAAAATCTGTAGCCACCGCTGGATGATGCGCTTGAAACGGTTGCATTGTAAAATCAGGGGCTCCTTCCTCCTGGATAGTAATTCTTCTAGGTTCTGCCGCCATGTTACCTGTATGTAAATCAACCGAATCAGTAAAACGGGAGCTGGTTTCTTCCTCAAATGGCGTTTCGAATCCGCCCTCAGAGAGGACTAATCGACGCCGAGCTCGCCTTATTTGTGAAATAGTTCTTTCAATTTCAGGATCGAATATTGGCAAGCTTGGATAAGGAAGTGAACGCATCATTTGACGGAAGAAACATGCAGCTCATAGTAGCAAAATAAAATAAAATGCAAATAAATAAATTCTAATTAATAACTTTAGCACTCTATTGCAATTCCCCGGCAACGGCGCCAAAAATTGATGCGGGCAGAAATTGGCGAATTAAAAATTGTTAATTTATATATGTTGCAAGTATAGTTCTTAACTCGCCAGAAATCTGCCTATCAATTTAAAAAGGTGTCATAGAAAATTGAAATTAAAATACTGGGAGTATGAGTCCCAGGTCGTCTCCCAACGAGTTGCAGAAAAGTGTGCAATTTTATTAATCAGATGTTTTCAAAGAAGTTTGAGTTGAGTAAACAGGAAATTAAATTGGTGAATTTGAATAATGTAAATAAAAGCTTTGACTGGGAGTTGATTAGTTGGAATCCCTATTATTGTTGGAATACTCTCAAGATTAATTGACAATTAAAGGTTGTCCTGTTTAGTTATCCTTTACTAGGTAAGGGAAAGTCAAACAAGTTGGAATGCTACATCTGTTCACAAGTTGCAATCAACTTAATTAAAAGAAATTGATGTTAGTGACTAGAAGGCAATCCAACCATAAACCCAAGTACAATTTTTTTTTAAGCTTTCCAACTCAAGGGTTCCTTTCAATCAATTCCCCATCAAGTTAGGGAACTACTCACTCATTGTGAATGTAAAATTCATAGCATATGAAAAGGAATTAAAGAAAGACATTGTAAATAAAAATCAAAATAGTCAATTAAAAATAAAAGTGACCCTTGTATTAAATAATCCTAAAAATATTCCAATGGTAAAATTAAACAAAGCAAAGAACATGGAAGAGTAAACCAAGTAAAGAAAACGAACTAGAATGACGAAGTCTTGATGAGGTAATAACTCTTCTCAGTGTCCCAATGCAAAGAGCAATCGAAAATTAAATCCTAAGAACTATGAATGTGTAGAGAGAAAACCTAGAGGAGGAGTAAACTAGATCTAAAACTAAAACTCTGTAGAATGAATGTTGTGTTGGTTTCTGCATGTTCTCTGGCTCTAGTCTGCTGTTTTAGACCTGGAGTTTTGCATCACATTCATGTTAACACTGCATTCTGCATCATTTCAGACTTAAAAAAAAAAAAAGCGAGCACGCGACGCGACCGCATCATCGACGCGTCCGCGTCGCAAGGAGATGGGAGACAATATTAATATGAACAGAGAGTTTCGCAGGAGCAGCGCTGGAGGCGTGCCAACGGCACAAATTACCCCATGCGGCCGCGTCGCTGATGCGACCGTGTCATATGGGAATAATGGCCTCCCACACGACTGCGTGCCCCACACGGCCGCGTGACCAGGATTTCGACGTCAAAAGAGTGCATGACCGAAAGTTGAGTTGGAATTAGGCTGGACCTGTGCTAGTAGCACAAGCCCTGCCACACGAACGTGTCACCCACGCGTCCGCGTCATATTGGGAATAAGGCCACCCGCGCAATCGCGTCGACCACGCGACCGCGTCACCCTGGATTTTGGCAATACTGAGTTTTGAACAGAGAGTTGTGCGACCACAAGGCTGCACTTGCGGCACTAGCACAAATCAAGTCACGCGATCGCGTGCCCCACGCGTCCGCGTCACCCAACCTTATCACGCACCACGCGATCGCGTCACCCACGCGACCGCGTTGCTAGCGTCGCACAACCTATCCAGATTAGTGCTAATTTTCTTATCTTCTCTTTTCTTTTCTAATCCTAATTTCTTTCTTCTCTCTCCTTTCTCACTTTCTTTTTCTTCTTCTCATCCTTTTTCCCTCTCATTTTATTTTACTTCATTTATTTGCATATTTCATTCATTGCATTATTCTCATTGGTGTTGGAGTTTTATTTGGATAAGTGCCTTATTTTATTTGAGCACGTGGCTACTCGGAGAAGAGATTTGACAATTGACATTTACTTATGGTTCTCATATACATTTGGATTACATTATTTTCATCCCTATTTTAACTTGCATACCCAATGTATTTGGGATTATCATTCACAATTATCATCATTACACATGCTCTTTAATTTGGCACATTTATTACTTGATGCTTGAGCTATGCTTCTCATGCCTATTATTTGCATGTTCTTACCCTCTTGCATCTAATTATTTTGAATTGCCCTTTTTAATCTTTATTGTTGTCTTCCCTACATGTTGTAGCTACCATGTAGATGGACTATCATCTTTCCTTTGGCATTCCTTATCACTTGGAATTTCCTCCCTTCCGGTCTTAGTTTTCTATATTTCACACTCTTCCTTTTTCTTCTTCTTTAGGCATGGGTACCAAGAAAGGAAAAGAGAAGGCCACTAACAAGACACCAGCAAGGAAAGGAACCAAGAGATCTCCAACTAAGGCGCCTCCATCTACAAGCGTCAGTTGGAGCAACCCGTCCACCTGCACATCTCAGCATGCACCGAGGACGGTGCAATCTTTAAGTGTGGGGAGGTCGATACCGATCTCCATGGGTTAGTTATTTCCTGACTCAACACTAAAATTTTTATTTTATTTGTTTGTTCATTGTTGCATTTGCATGTTTGATTGCATATTTGTTTATTTTTTGCATATTTTACCACTTGGTTGAAGTAATATTTTCTTTTTCAAGAAACCTTTTAGAGCATTTCACTAATTTGAATAAAATTTAATATTACACTTGTTTGAAGAAATATTATACTGGAACATGGTTTAGAGCTTGAACACACAAAACCTATGAGATTTTGAGCCTATTTGAATTTGTTGCATTTTATCAACCAATATTTTTTTTAGTGTGTATTTTTCTCTCTAAAATTGTGATCTTTGTCTTGCTTGATTCTATATTTTCATGGTTTGATGTATGCATACACTTACATGATTGAGGCCTTTATTTCACTGAGCTTACATACCCATATGGCCTTACCTTTCATTATCCCTTGCAAACCAATTTTGAGCCTATTGTACCCCTTTGTTCTTTTTATTTAGCACATCATTAACTCTAAGCGGAAAACAATAATGTCCTTAATTTGAATCCTTAGTTAGCTTAGACTAGTGAGAGTGCTTATGATTTAAGTGTGGGAAATTGGGTTTGAAAATATTTGGTTTGAGAATTGAGTATGTTAGAATTTTCTAAAAATGTGAAAGAAATGTTTAGGATGCATTCAATAAATTAATCATATGTATTGAGAAAAACAAAAGAAAATATATATATATATATATATATATATATATATATATATATATATATATATATATATATATATATATAAAGAGAAAAAGAAAAGAAAAAGAGCAAATAAGTAAGAGGGGACAAAATGCCCCAAAGTTAAGTGTTGAAAGCAATGCATATGTACTGTACTTGAAATTTGAATGCATGAATACATGGAAAACATGGTTAATGGACAGTTGGGTTTTTTGTATTATGATTACATGGATTGTTTAAGTTAGGTGGAAAGTTTAAGTTAATTAAGGATTCAGATTTTAGTCCACTTGGCCAAATACAATCCTACCTTGACCCTAACCCCATTACAACCCTTAAAAGACCTCTTGATATGTGTATCTGTGCATTAAATTTATGTTGATTGTTAGATGAAGAGCAAGCCTTAGAAAGCAAGGTTAGTAGAGAATTGAGAGATCGAACCTTAAACACCTGAGTGATTAGAGTGTATACACTACCAGTAAGGGTTCGATGCTCAATTCCTTGTTCCCTGCTTTCATAAGCTATTTTCTTCTTACAAGTCTATTTGTGCTTCATTTTTATGATTTGAATTAGTGAAATCCAGTTCATATTTGTTCTTGAAAGATTTGTTTATTTTTAACCAAGTAGGTAGAAACATCTTAGCATGTAGTTACATTCATAGGTTGCATTTCATACCATTCCTCTTCATCTTTATAGCTTCTCTTGAGCTTAGCATGAGGACATGCTAGTGTTTAAGTGTGGGGAGGTTAATAAACCTCTATTTCATGGTTTATCTTGTGCTCATTTGAGTGGATTTTATCAACTCTTTACCCACTTATTCATAATATTTGCATGGTTTTATATTTCCTTCCTGATTTTGTGCTATGATTGAAAACATGCTTCTTTGATCTTATATTTGCTTATTATTAATCCTCTCTTATTAACATTAGATGCCTTGATATGTATGTTAAGTGATTTCAGATATAATAGGGCAGGAATAGCTCAGAGGATAGAAAGGAAGCATGCAAAAGTGGAAGGAATACAAGAAGTTGGAGAAATTGCTAAGCTGTCCAGCCTGACCTCTTCGCACTCAAACGGCTATAACTTTAGCTATAGAGGTCCAAACGACGCGGTTCCAGTTGCGTTGGAAAGCTAACATTCGGGGCTTCGATTTGATATATAATATGCTATAGTTTTTCTGACGCTAGGTGACGCGACCGCGTGATCCATGCGGCCGCGTCGCAGTGACGGAAATCCAGCGTGGTTGAATTCGAGACCAGCGAATTCTGGGCTATTTCTGACCTAGTTTGCAGCCCAGAAAACACAGATTAGAGGCTATAAAGTGGGGGAATGCATCCATTCATAAGGAGGCTCTCATAATTCATAATTTTAGGAGTAGATGTAGTTTTTAGGGAGAGAGGTTCTCTCTTCTCTCTTAGGATTAGGATTTAGTATTTCTCTTAGTTTTAGGAGTGACTCTCAATCCCAGGTTTAATATTCCTTTTACTTTATATTCCTCTTTTTACTTTCAGATGCTTCAATGCTTGTATTAGATATGTTGCCCAATTGGCTTATGAACTTTTCATGTTAAGATCTGCATGTTTTATTTAATATTATTTGAGGTATTTCAGATTTGAGATTGCTTTGCTTTATTTATATTAATGCTTTTCATTTAATTTAGATATTTTCTTCCTTTTGGCTTTGGTTAGGTAATTGGTAACACTTGAGTTGTCAAACTCAGGAGTGGTTGAAATTGGCAGATTCTACTTGATCTAGATCTCTCTAAAGCTAGTCCTCCCACAAGGATTGACTAGGACTTGAGGATCAAGCTAATTAGTCCACTTGACTTAACTAAGTGGGATTAAAAGCCAATTCTCATCACATCTGATAAGGATAACAAAGACAGGATTTCCAGTTCTTCATACTTTGTCAAGAGTTTATTTTATTATTATTATTTTATTTTATTTGTCATATAACATATTCCCACCTTACTTCCTAAACCCCAATTTACAAACTCATAACCAATAATAAGAACATACCTCCCTGCAATTCCTTAAGAAGACGACCCGAGGTTTGAATACTCGGTTAACAATTTTTAAAGGGGTTTGTTACTTGTGACAACCAAAACGTTTGTAAGAAAGGTTGATTGCTTGGTTTAGTAACTATACTTACAACGAGAGTTTCTATAACCTCTAAACCATCAATCTTTAGTTCTTCAATGGCCTCACTCATGCTCAATGCAATTCAGGACATCAATCAATGGAAATAAAGAATCAAGCAACACCAAGATTACAATCATAGAAGAGATATATCGCACAATGAAGAAAGTTAGTGGTTAAAATGTGTTACCACTCAATATAGCTCAAAAACTCACAAGGTAATTGTTCTTTACTCTTCTATGTTCCAAAATAAAATCATTCAAGCAAGTTTGAAAATAGTTTTCTCAATCAATTCAATAGCATGCCCTTGACAAAATTCTTGGAAAATTTTGTTGTTTTTCACCAAGATTATTTCCTATATGTATGTATGATGTGATGGATGCAAAATTTCTCAAATTTTCTTAGTTCTTTTCCTAATTTTCAACAAGAAAAAAGTAACATGAACAATTAGGATCAAGATAACCAGGCATAACCTATTCACATCATCCAATCACAATCCATAATTATACTATATTCCAGCAATATAAGGAATGCAATATATATGCATATACTAGATGCATATACTAGATGTAACACTTGTTTTGAAGAAGTATTTTTAATAACTAGGAAAAATTTTTTGAAAAATAAAAAAAAAGAAAATAAGGATTTTAAAAAGAAAATTTCAACCAAAAACAATAATACAAGACTCTAAACCAAAAAGAAAAAAAAATTTCCTAATCTAAGCAACAAAATAAATCGTCAGTTGTCCAAACTCGAACAATCCCCGGAAACGGCGCCAAAAACTTGGTGCACGAAAATTACTTCACACTATGTAATTCCGCACAACTAACCAGCAAGTGCACTGGGTCGTCCAAGTAATACCTTACGTGAGTAAGGGTCGAATCCCACGGAGATTGTTGGCTTGAAGCAATCTATGGTTATCTTGTAACTCTTAGTCAGGAAAACAATTCACTTATCAAATTGAATTACGAAAAATAAGAGAGTATGAAATAAATACTTATTATGCAGTAATGGAGAATATGTTGGGGTTTTGGAGATGCTTTGTCTTCTGAATTTCAGCTTTTCTCTTGTATTCCTCTTCCCTCATGCATGCAAAAGTGCAAAGTTCCTTCCATGGCAAGCTCTATGTAAGGTGTCACCGTTGTCAATGGCTACTTCCCATCTCCTCAGTGAAAATGGTCCAAATGCTCTGTCACAGCACGGCTAATCATCTAGAGGTTCTCGATCATACTGGAATAGGATTTACTATCCTTTTGCGTCTGTCACTACGCCCAGCACTCGCGAGTTTGAAGCCCATCACAGTCATCCAATCCCAGAATCCTACTCGAAATACCACAGACAAGGTTTAGACTTTCCGGATTCTCCTGAATGACGCCATCAATTCTAGCTTATACCACAAAGATTCTGATTATGGAATCTAAGAGATACTCATTCAATCTAATATAGAACGAAGGTGGTTGTCATGCACACGTTCATGGGTTGAGGAAGTTGATGAGTGTCACAGATCATCACCTTCTCCATAATTAAGCGTGAATGAATATCTTAGATAGGAACACGCATGTTTGAATGGAAAATAGAAGTACTTGCATTAATTCATCGAGACGCTGCAGAGCTCCTCACCCCCAACAATGGGGTTTAGAGACTCATGCTGCCAAAAGGTACAAATTTCAGATCTAAAAATGTCATGAGATCCAAAATAAATCTCTAAAAGTTATTTAAATACTAAACTAGTAACCTAGGTTTACAGAAAATGAGTAAACTATGATAGATAGTGCAGAAATCCACTTCTGGGGCCCACTAGGTGTGTGCTGGGGCTGAGACTAAAGCTTCTCACGTGCCTGGGCTGTTTTGGGCATTCAACGCTAGGTTGTAACCTGTTTCTGGCGTTGAACTTCAACTTGTAACCTGTTTCTGGCGCTGGACGCCAGATTGCAACATGGAACTGGCGTTGAATGCCAGTTTACATCGTCTATCCTTGAGCAAAATATGGACTATTATATATTGTTGGAAAGCCCTGGATGTCTACTTTCCAACGCAATTGGAAGCGCTTCAATTGGACTCCTGTAGCTCCAGAAATTCCATTCCGAGTGCAGAGAGGTCAGGATCCAACAACATCAACAGTCCTTTTTCAGCCTGAATCAGATTTTTACTCAGCTCCCTCAATTTCAGCCAAAAAATACCTAAAATTATAGAAAAACACACAAACTCATAGTAAAGTCTAGAAATATGAATTTTGCCTAGAAACTAATGAAAATAAACTAAAAACTAACTAAAATATACTAAAAACTATATGAAATTAACCCCAAAAAGCGTATAAAATATCCGCTCATCACCCTGTTTTTCCCAAAAAATTTTCTTCCAATTCTATGTCACTAAGGCTTAACTCAACCAAAATTCAACACCAAAACATGCAAAAACCCATAAATTCATGATCCAACCCAAAATTAACTATCTAAACTCAAAATTAAATTAATCCTAAGCTAACCAAAACAAGCAAACATGCAATTAAGCCAAAATATATACAAAAAGAGAGGAGTTAGAACAATGTTACCAAGCACTCTTATTTAATATCTTTAAGTTAGACAATTGGGAGAGCCCTTGCTATGGTGGCTTGTGCTTGACTTTCCCACCAAATGCTTGAATCCCCAATGTCCTCCGGGATCCCAATCCTAACCATTAACAAAGACAACTAAAAAGCAAGCTATTTACATATTTACATATTTACAGCAACCACAAACAGAACACCATTGCAACTCTCCGGCAATGGCATCAAATTTGATAATGAGAATTTTTATGTCGGTTCAGAATCGATCAAAATAAGAATCAATTTGCTGGTAGCATAGTCCAAACCAAACAGTGAATTCTCAAGATCAAATATTAAATCTAATACAAAATAACCGAGAGTAATTAAACCTCGGGTCGTCTTCCCTAGGAGTTGCAATGAAATGTCATGTTGTTGGCTATGAGAGAGCATGGGGAATTAGGAATGAAATCAAGAAATGTAAATAGCAAGAATTGAAACAAGCATGCAGGAATTAAAGGAAAGCAAGTAAAGGCAATACAAATAGAAATCAAATAGTAAAAAGGCTCTTGGCAAGAAGTGTGTAATCTAGGTTTCCTATCCTAGTTGTGGACCACAAACATGGCAATTGTGTGAAATTAATCCCAATTAGTCAATCCTACTTGAGAGTTAGTCAAAAGGGCATAATTGATTCCAATCCCTAAGTCCTAAGTCAACACTAGTGGGTCACTTAGAGTCAAGGAAAACCAAACCAATTAACAATCCTCACACAATGCGAAATGGACATCCACAACTCAATTTCACCAAAACACCCAATTTTTCAACCAAGAGTGTGAAACTAAAAATGCAAGAAATAAAACATCAAAGCAATAAAATCAAAGCAATTAAGTGCAAGGAAAGGAAACTTCAAATGCAAGAAACCACTTGGCAAGTAATTGAGAACTAAGTCTACCTATCCTAGACATTGACCACAAACACATGATGATTATGAAGAGTTAATCCTACTTAGTCAACCTTACATCGAAGATAAGTCAAATAGGCATAGTTGATTTCAATCCATAAGTCCTATGTCAACACTAAGGGTCACATAGAGTCAATGGAGACGAAATCAACTAGCTACTCTAATGTATCAAACAAGAATGGACATCAATGACTCAAGGGTCACCAAAGTCACCAATTCCAAGCTAAAAGTGAAGAAAAACTAAGTAAAGACTAAGCCAAGCATTTTATCAAACACTTAGTGTGGATGAAAATAAAATAATATTAAATTGCAATAAAATAAATTCCTAACTACCAAAAGCAAGAAAATCATAACAACAACTAAAGAAAGCATTAAAGGAACATAAAACATAAATTGCATTAAATGTAAATTAAAATAAAAAAGAGTGTTCATAACATTAAAAGTGACATAAAAGAGAAGTTAACAAAAGAAATGAAGAAGATAAAGACAAGAAAGCATAGAAACATAAATGAAATTAATTGAAAACAACAATTAAAATTAGAAATTACAAGAAATTAAACTAAGAAACCCTAATTCTAGAGAGAAGATGGAGCTTCTCTCTCTAGAATACAACCTACATAATGCTAATCTAACCCTAATTTCTCCCCCTTTTCACATGGAGTGAGGCCTTCCTTCATATAGCACTCAATTGGGCCCTGGTGGCCCAAAAATCGCTGATGTTGGCCGGATTCACCGTCGATCTAGGTTTTAACAAATTAGAATTCTATCGTTGAAAGTATAGCCTGGACCAACGATTAATCCCCAAATCAAATGTTCAATCCAAAGCATATGTCACAATTCAAAACTAATTCAATTCCGGGAGTTTCAATTCCTGGGTTGTCTCCCAAGGACACTTGAGACCAATGAGTGTGCAATCTTGGTTGTGAGAATCATGGGGTTTGCAATAAAGAGATGAACATATAAAACAATAAAAGAACATGCAAAATTATAATAAATGAACTAATAAAGAAATCAATGACGTAACTATGCAATATAGACAAGTAAAGTGTAAAAGGAACTAATGTAAATGTGTATGAAGAAATTGAAGCATAAAAGTCATCTTGGCTTGGAGTGAGCTAAGGATCCTTTCCTTGTTGGAACCACAACTATGACAAGTAGAATGGATCAATCTCACTTGGTTAACCTCACATCGGAGAGTAAGTTAAATGATCATAAGTGTTCTTAACCCACAAATCCTAAATTGCTTGCTAATTAACTTAGCAACAACATAGCATTAGTGGGAACAAGAACAATTAACAATCCAAAATTGACACTAAATATTGGACATTCCAACTCTAGGAACCCAATTGCTCACTTTTCCCAAGCCAAGAGATATAAAACTAGCCCAAAATCATACTTGACATTTTGTCAAACACTTGGTGGGCGAAAACCTTAAACATGGAAAAAATGAGAAAAAGCTTGAAACCAAAAGCAACAAATGATCTCAATCAACAATAAAGACTCAAGAAAGCATGCAACAATCATCAATAATCAAATTCATCAACAAGAAATAGAAATTGCAAGAGAAAAGTAAAATTTAATTATAACTTGAAATATAAGAAAGTGTAAGAACAATGTAACTATAAAGAGTAGTAACAAAGAGATACTTACAATGGGAATTAGCAAAATCCAAAATCAAAATTAAAATGGCACTTGAATGTAAAAACCCTAGTATATACCCTAGTAGAGAAGATGATGAAAAACTTAAAGGAAAACTACACTAAAGCTATCTACTACTACTCCTAAGCTACACTAATGTTATGCTATCCTATGGTCTCCATTTTCCCTTCCTTAGGAGCTAAATGGCTTCAGAAATGGGCCTCAAATCCACCAAAATCGTGAGCCACGTGATCTTTTAATGAAGGCATGTGCGTCCACCTATGCGGACGCACAGACGTGTGCGTCCGCACACTCTGCAAAAAATCTCGACCCGTGCGTACGCACAGGAGGTTGTGCGCACATACACTAGGCGATGCTTGAATAGACGCGGGACGTGGCTCACGCACATGCGTGGCTCTGATCCGATGGCTGTGTGTACGCACGCAGGTCTGTGCGCACGCACACTAGGCTGAGCTATTCTCCTTTGATTCTTCATGCTTCCTCCACTTTGAATGCTCTTCTTCGATTTTCTCCAAGCCATTCCTACCTTATACCTCTGAAATCACTCACAAATAACATCAAGGTATCGAATGGGAGATAAATAGAATAAAATTAATTAAATTAGGCACAAAAGAGCATGTTTTCATAATCAAGCACAAATTAGGAGGAAAGTTCAAGTGCATGCTATATAGTGGAATAAGTGCAAGTTTATATGATGAAATCCATTCAAATTCAACCAAAAATCATCATCAAATATGGATTCATCAATTCTTCCACACTTAAACACTAGCATGTCCTCATGCTAAACACTCAAAAGAGATAGATGAAAGAAAAACGATTTATTCTATGTACTACCTAAATACGTGCAACTATCTTAGGGGTTACTACCAATATGTACTATGCAAAGAGTTGGTAAAACAAACCATAAAATTACAATCCATCACAAAAAGGCCTTGGGGCAAATGCAAAGAGTTTATACACTGAATTAAATTGAATTGTTCAAAACTAATCAACAAATAACTTGCAAGAAAATACAACATGAGATGCAAGAACATAGAATTGAGCAATTGAACCCCTCACCGGATGTGTATTCACTCAATTCGCTCAGTGTTTAGGGCTTAATCACTCAATTCTCCTTTTATCATGCTTTTCAAAGATTTGCACTTCATCTAACAATCAACTAGTATTTGATGCATGAAAGACAAATATCATGAGGTCTTTTGAGGGTTGTAATGGGGCCAGTGTTTAGATAGGATAAGTATGGTTAAGTGGACTTAAAGAATTAGTTCTTTGATTAGCTTAAGTGTCCACCTAATCCTACATCACCTATATACTTATAACAATGCAACCCAGCTACCCAATTTTCCTCCTATCTCACCTTGCTCATGCATTTTCTTTTCAAAACATGAACATATGCATCCTTTATTTCAACTTTTTATTTCACTTTCTATTATGCGCCATTTTTTTTGTGTTAGCACAAGAGATGCATATGACCTAAAACAAAGAACACATGAGCATTTTCCAATTACCAATTTTTCAAAATGAGTTCCATGCCTCTATCACCAATGCTTCCCAACAATTTCCCCCCACACTTAGAATATGTCCACTAATCCACCTAAGCTAATCAAAGAATATTTCAAGGACATCAATAGTTTTTCGCTTAAGGGGAAATAATGTGCTAAAATAATAACAAAAGGGAATTTCAGGCTCAACAGGGGGTTCACAATGGTGAGTACAAGGGTTGGCCATATAGGTTGGTGAGTTTAACATCAAAAATGGCCTCAATCATGCTAAATGCATCCAAGCAACAAATACAGGATATAAAAAATCATGCAAATCAATGATCACAATCAAAAAGAGTAAAATCACACCAGAACAAACATTATGGTTGAAAAATGCAACCATCCATTAAGGCTCAAATCTTACAAGGTATGTTGTTCTAGCTCTTTTCTAGATTCCACGAACAGAATACTTCAGGCAAGTTGGAAAACACAAAATTTTTCTTCAATTCAACCGATGGTATGCCTTAAGAAGGATTTCATGGAAATTCCTTGGTGTTTCACCAACTTGTTCATTCTATCATGCAACATGCAACTTTAACTACCATATAACTATGAACTATAAAGAGATATATACAAACAAACTAACTAAGGTGCAATACAGATAAAGCTACTAAAATTGAGTAAAAAAGACTAAAAGAGTATTGCAAAGTTTAAGAAAAGAAATTTTTACCCCTACGAAGTCGATCCTCCCCCACACCTAGTTCTTACACGGTCTTCCGTGCTTGCTTAGGATCCGGGAGAATAAGAACTTTGGGCCACCTTCAGCTGGTGGTATCGGGAATGGGCGGGTCACCTTCATCATATACTCCTCCCCAACTAGCTTGGATGAAGCCTCAAGAGCTGGGCCGGGGTCTCTTCCTTCTAACTTTGCCGATATCCACTCGAAATGCTGCTGCTCCAATTGCTCCATGTGGTGGATATCGTGCAAGATGTCTCGGAATAAATCCAGAAGAGACCGGAGAACCGGTAAAGGAGTTGATGAGCTTGGTAAACTTGATGGTGGTGCTACGGGTGCCTTCCTCTTTGAGGGTGTCTTAACTGATGATCCATCCAAAACTCCCCTCGGAATGAACTTGTTGCCTCTTGGAAACTCGAACATGATATCCATTGGTCGCCTCTCTACCCCCGCTGCATTTGCTAAGCGCATCACCATCGACGGAAATGCAATGTTAATATTCTTCTTCTCAACCAATTTCCAAATCGATTTGCGCAATAAAGGTACAATGGCTATATGCTTCCCTTCCATAATAGCCCACAGTAGCAAAGCAGTTCTAAATCTCACATGGGTAGTGTAGGTGCTCGGGATGATGTAGTCCGCCACAATCTGATGCCATATACGAGCTTCGGCATTCAAATCAGAGTATGCAATACTAGTGGGAACAGAATTTCTCCCTTTACTATACTCCCAAGATGTACCAGGATGGCCTATTCTCTCAAGAATGGGAGTCAGAGATATTCTTCCTTTGAACACATCCACTTTTATCTTGAAATAATCATCCTTGTCAAGCAGAATGTGGGGAATGTTCAGACTAGCTTCTAGAGGTTGATTGGATATATCCAATATCTTTCCCCGGAGGAATATTGACTTCGGTTCCCAATCTTGGTAGTTCACATAGAATTCCCGCACCATAGTCTCATTGACTTCAATGGGTTCTCGCTCGAGAAATCCCCACTGAAGCGAGGCAATCCTTTGGTGAATAGTCACCTTGTATTGGCTTAGAACCTTCAATGGCCACTCCCAATGGATAGTGCGCTTCTCAATAGCCTCATATTGAGAGTCGGCTCTTTGGTTAACCAAGGTATTTGATCTATTACCTTGGTGATTCTACCAAATATCAGGAGAGTGAGCGGTAGTTTGCTCAACCGGTGAAGTAACCGGTGCCTTACCCTTCTTTCTCATCCTGGAAATAGAAATAAAAGATTTTAGAGATCATAGGGCAACAATAAAATAAAATTACTGAGGAAGCACTAACAAGGTTAAAAGAAGCTCTTAAAATAGTGTGGTTTACAAAAACACGGTGTGTATATTCCAATGGTGCGCGCGGTTGGAACACACACTGGCCGGATATCACGGCAAGCACACTGTTTCACAGTCAAAGCTCACTGCTTCTCAAATAAGGGTTTAAGTTGCAAGGTTAAAGCATGGACATAAAAGCAACTTCAAGCTCGCACCAATTGATTCACTAACACGCTTTGAATGTAATGGTCATTGAGGTTGCTGGCAAGAAATTTCATTAGCAAAAGAGTGTACAACAACAATAACCATTCACTCAAAGTGAAGCGTCAATTGCTCATCCTCAAGAAGTGGTAACCACATGTGCAATGTTCTAATTTAAGGTCAAAAGATGTTTGATCAAGACATCATTTAAAGTTGAACAATTGTAAAGTGATTACCGAATCAAAACTCTGAGATGAACAATGACAATTGGATTTCACATAACACAATGCATTTGCAACCAAAATCAAACATCAACAAACAAGGAAATGCATTGGTGAGTTCACTTAACTAACATCAAAAGTCATAATTGAAGTTGCATAATTCATCTAACAAGAGATAAATTGAACACATATGATGGCCATGTCATATGAATCAAACAAAGTGTTCATTGAGGCATTTCATCAAACATGTGGTATGCAATGTGTAAACTTATCACAATAGATGCTCAAATTCAATCATAATCAACCCATAATCAAATATCAACACTTGCAATACAAGGAGACAAAGAAAAAGCACTAAATTTAATCTAAGCAACATAAAAATAAAATCAAAACAATTGCAAAAAAGGGGAAGAAACAATGGCACTTCTTATAGCCACTGCAAATTTGAGACGGTTGGGTTTGCCGAAAAACGCCGGAGAGGAAAACTCACCGGTGGTGAAGAAAAGAAAAGAGAAAGGAAAGAAAGAAAGAAAAGAAAAGAGAAGTAAGAGCGAGAGGTATGAGAGAGAGTAGTTATGAGAGAGAGAGGTAGTGGCGGCTGCTTGGCGGAGGCGGTTGCCGGCGGCAGGGTCGCCTGGAAGCGAGGGCTAAGGTGAATGGAGCAGCAGCAGTGAGAAAAGAGAAGGAAAGAAAACTGCTGCTCAACTGGGCAGGTTGCCCTATTAACGCCCAAAACGAGTCGTGTGCGGGCGAACAGAGGCCTGTGCGGACGCACACGACACGAAAATTAGAAGGGTTGTTATCGCACACAGCACGCGATCGCCGCGACCAGAGTGGTTGTATAAGCGTGTGCGGATGCACAGCAGGCAGCGTGTATAGAGGTCGCAAGATAAAGGGGTGTGTGCATACGCATAAGTTGGTGCGCACGCACAGAATGTGAAAAACGTAAGGGATGCAAGCGCACACAGCGTGCGATTGCTCCCACCAGAGGGGTCGCAACAATGCGTGCGGGCGCACAAGGGCGTTCGCTCCCACAGAAAGCTTCTCTCTCTCTCTCTCTCTCTCTCTCTCTCTCTCTCTCTCTCTTTCTCTCTCTCTCTCTCTCTCTCTCTTTCTCTCTCTCTCTCTCTCTCTCTCTCTTTTTAGAATGATTAAGGTATAAAGTCATGTGTGCGTGCGCACACAGGTCCGTGTGCACGCACAAGGATAAAGACAGGGGGAGGTTGTTCACACGCACAAATCGTGATGATGCTCCCACCAGAGGGGTCGTCAATTGGTGTACGGACGAACACGTCTGTGCGGCTGCACAAGAAGCGCGATAAAGGGACTGCGTGCGTACACACGAGGCAGTGCGCACGCACAGGGCAGCACCCACGAACAGGTAGTGCTGGCGCTGCGACCAGAAGGTGTTGCAAAGGGTGTGCGGGCGCACAGGGGAGTGCGCTCGCACAGAAAGCAAAAAATGCAGTTGTGTGTGCGCGCACGGGTTGGTGCGCACGCACAGGTGCCCTGTTTCACAAAAAATTTTTTCTTTTCAAAACTAAGGTTCCCTCCTATAACATAGTAACATACCAACCCCAAATCATTCAAACAAGCACAAATTCATGATCCACAAGTAATTCGACTTATTCAATCCAAAAATACCAAATCAAAACTAAGCTAATCATTATACCACAAGAAAGCAACTAATTCAAAAAGCTATAAACAAAAGATAAAGTTGGAACAATGTTACCATGGTGGGGTGTCTCCCACCAAGCACTTTGGTTTAGAGTCCTAAGTTGGACTTTGCATGGCTTCATTGGTCACTTGAATCTTCTCCAAGGAGGAAAATCTCCAACTCATTGGCATTCTTGGGTTGAGGGTGATAGAGTTTCACCCTGCTGTGACCATTGATTTTAAACTTGATCCCATTGATAGGATGAATCACTTCCACCACTCCATAAGGCTTGACATCCACCACTTTGAATGGACCGTCCCATCTAGATCTCAACTTCCCGGGCATCAATCACAACCACGAATTATACACAAGCACTTCATCACCTATCTTAAAACTCTTCCTCCTAATATTTTGGTCATGGAATGTCTTGGCTTTCTCCTTGTTAAACTGAGCATTCTCATATGCTTCTAGCCTAAGAGACTCTAATTCCTCCAATTGGAGCTTGCGTTCCATCAATCTAGATTGCAATCCTTCACCACCCAATAGGCTCTATGTTGGATTTCAATAGGAAGATGACAAGACTTTCCAAAAACAATACAAAAGGGACTCATTCTGATTGGGGTTTTGTAAGCTGTCTTGTATGCCCATAGTGCATCTCCCAATCTGGAACTCCAATCCTTCCGTTGTGGATTAACCACTTTCTCTAAGAATCTTTTGATCTCCCTGTTGGACACTTCTGCTTACCCATTGGTTTGAGGATGATAGGCTGTAGAGACTTTGTGGATGACCCCGTACTTTTTCATCAATGCCTCAATTTTCCTGTTGCAAAATTGGGTTCCTTAGTCGCTCACGATTGCTCGTGGTGACCCAAATCTACAGATAATGTTATTTTTCAAGAATGAAGCAACGGTATTGGTGTCATCACAACGGGTAGGAATTGCTTCCACCCATTTTGAGACGTAATCCACTGCTAACAAAATATAAACAAACCCATTGGAATTTGGAAATGGCCCCATGAAATCTATGCCCCAAAAATAAAAAATCTCAGAAAAAATCATTGGTTGTTGGGATATTTCATCTCTCTGTGAGGTATTTCGAAATTTCTGGCATTGATACTGGATTTACCAAATTGATTGGCATCCCTAAATAAAGTAGGTCACCAGAATCCATATTCTAGAACTTTCCTTGCTGTTCTCTGTGGGCCGAAATGACCCCCACTCTCAGATGAGTGGCAAAATTGAAGGATAGATTGAAACTCAGATTTTGGCACACACTATCTAATCACTTGGTCAGCCCTATGACTCCACAGATATGGATCATCCCAAAGATAATACTTAGCATCGCTTCTCAATTTATCTTTTTGATGCTTTGAAAATTGTGGGGGAAAAACGCAGGTGACCAAGTAATTAGCAATTGGGGCAAACCAAGGGGTACTTTGGGATTTTGCTTGCAAGGTATCGAAGGAAAATGAGTCATTGATAGGAGTGGGATCCGAAGCTAAATGTTCAAGCCGACTCAAATGGTCCGCTACCAGATTTTGGGACCCACTTCTATCTCTGATTTCCAAGTCGAATTCTTACAAGAGTAATATCCACCTAATGAGTCTAGGCTTTGACTCTTTCTTCTTTAGCAAATATTTCAATGTGGCATGGTTTGAATACACCACTACCTTAGAGCCTAGCAAATTGGGTTGAAACTTATCTAGCGCAAAAATAATAGCTAAGAGCTCTTCTTCGGTAGTGGTGTAATTCGACTTGGCCGAATCTAAGGTCTTTGAAGCATAGGCTATAGTGTAAGGAGTTTTACCATCGCACTGTACTAGCGCGGCACCTACGGCGTGATTCGAGGCATCGCACATGATCTCAAAAGGTTGATCCCAATTTGGGCCTTGCACAATAGGAGCTGTGGTCAAAGCTTCCTTTAACTTGTCAAAAGCCTTTTTGCAATCCTCATCAAAAATGAAATCCACATCTTTTTGAAGTAAGCGGGAGAGGGGTAAAGTGACTTGGCTAAAATTCTTGATGAACCAGCGATAAAAACCTGCGTGGCCAAGAAAGGAACGAATCTCCCTCACCGAGGAGGGGTAAGGTAAACTCAAAATGACATCGATCTTAGCCGGGTCTACAGAAATTCTCTCTTTAGATATAATATGACCTAACACTATACCCTGTTTCACCATAAAGTTGCATTTTTCAAAGTTCAACACAAGGTTAGTGTTGGTGCATCTTTCTAGTACCTGAGCTAAGTTCCCTAAACAAGCATCAAAGGAGCTACCATAAACACTGAAGTTGTCCATAAAAACTTCCATGCAATTCTCTAAAAGATCTGAGAAAATACTTGTCATGCACCTTTGGAACATTGCCGGTGCATTGCATAAGCTAAACGGCATTCTCTTATACGCAAACGTTCCGAAGGGGCAAGTAAAAGTGGTTTTCTCCTGATCCTCAGGAGCTATATGAGTCTGGAAGTACCCCGTATATCCATCTAGAAAGCAATAATGGGATTTACCTTCTGCGTTGCTTGATTCAGCCTGCGATAATCTATGCACACTCGCCAAGTATTTTGAATTCGGGTTGCAACGAGCTCTCCACTTTCTATTTTCACCATGGTTACTCCAGATTTCTTCGGCACTACTTGGACCAGACTTACCCACTCACTGTTTGAAATGGGATAGATGATGTCCACTTCCAAGAGGCGAGTTACTTCCTTCTTGACTACATCAAGGATTGTGGGGTTTAGCTGTCTTTGCAGTTGTCGGACCGGCTTAGCACCTTCTTCCAAGAAAAACCTATGAAGGCACACTTGAGGGCTTATCCCCACAATGTTACTTAGGCTGCATCTGATTGCCTTCTTATACTTCTAGATAACCTCAAGGAGTCGTTGCTCCTTTTGATTGGAAAGATCGGTTGCCACTATCACCGGGAACTTGTGCTCCTTGTCAAGGAATGCATATTTAACATGGGGTGGAAGTGGTTTCAAATCTTCCCTTGCTTCTTGGAGTGGTAGCTTACCCTCTAGGTCATGGGAAACTTGTGAAGTAATTTCATCCTCTTCATCCTCAAGTTCTCCCTCTTTTGAGCTTTCTTCATCAATAAGACCTTCCTTGGGCTCATGGTGGTTGCCTATCTTGAGCTCATCCTCTCTTCCACTCTCAACACGGTTCTCACCCACATCAATGGATTCCCCCATAGGTAGAGTGGGTTGAAAGTATCTCTTCAAGTGGCTTGCCTCCTTGGGGGTTATAGCATCAATGCTAGACTTTAGAGTTGATGGAGGTGGCAAGTGTAGATCACATAGCATCCCAAGTTGTGGGGGAGCAAGGTTGCTAGGGGTGGAATGAGGAGGTGTCAGACGGGATAAGACTTCGGCAAGAGTTGTCATGCAATCATCTTGTTTTCTTTGAAATTCTCGTTGTTCTTGGATGAGGGCTTGAATGTTATGCTCCTCGTGAGAGAGGTTAATGGGAGTGGGATGGTGATGGAAGCTAGGTTGTCCAATATATGGTGATGGGTATGTAGGTTGAGAAAGAGTTGGTGGTGGGAATAATAAAGGGGCTTGAGAGTAAAATAGTTGTGTCTCATATAGAGGGTATGGTGCATGAGCATATGGAGGGAAAAATTTGTAATGAGGAGGTGTGTCCACTTGGAGTGAGAGGTTGATAAACATTAGTGTTCATACCCTGGGTCGAGCTATCCGACCTGGAGTGATCAAAGCAACCGACCTCTTCGTTAAAGAGTTCGGCCAAATAGCAACAAAGGCCCAAGAAAGGCCCAAACGAAGGGACACAGCCAATCTAAAGGCAGTTAAAACCTAGAAAGATAAAGGTGGTTCCCCTAAGAGATAAGATGATCTCACCTAAAGATAAAGATAAGATAACTAATTTATCTTATCTAGAAAGGTCAGCCCACACTACTATAAATACACTGGAGCACCCAGGTATAACTCATACTCTAATTATACTAAAAACCTGCTCAAAGCCCATGCTAACTTAGGCATTGGAGTCTCTTGCAGGTACCACCACCCTCCGGTGACGAAGGATCAGTAGTACAACCAAAACCAACAAGTCAGACACGACGGCTCCGACCACCACCGCAGATCTCGACCGAGATCGACCTACAGTTTCAGGTAACCCACGGAACATTGGCGTCGTTGCCAGGGATCCTAGAAGTCATCCTGTCACCATGGCAGACAACCTTGTCAACGATCACAACTTTGGTTTGGAAGAAAGAACTCCGCTTAAAAACACGGATGCCACATTAAAAGATGTGCCTAAAAAAAAGTGGATAAACAACCCTCCAACACAAACACAGAAATCCTGGAAGCCATCCGAGAACAACAAGATCGCCTCAAACAGCTCGAACAAGAGGCCGAACATCAGCGGGAAGCTGAAAGAGACCTCCACAGAGAAACTAAGTGTCGACAAGATCTAGAGGATAAGCTGCTAAAGCTCGAGGCCGACCTCAAGACCAGAAATACTCATTCAAACCATGAAGATAACTCCCACAAGGACCAAGATCCCTTCAGCAAAGAGATTATGAAAGCTAAAGTTCCAAAAGAGTTCAAAGCTCCAGACATGACGTCATATAACGATACCTCGGATCCTAGCCATCATATCAGCAATTTCAGGAGCAGAATGTATCTAGCCGTCATATAACGCCAACCAAAGGTAGTTTTTCTTTTCTAGTTATTTCAATAAAAGAGTTAAGTAGATTTATCTGTATTGCAAGGAGCTAAGTTTGGTGTTGCACACCAAAACAATTCAAGGGTGAATGTGAGATTCTAAGTTTGGTGTTCCACCAAAAACTTCATTAAAAGCACATTTCTACCTCAGCATGACTAGTCACTAGCTCCAACCAATCAGGGAAACTACTTAAACAATAGTTTAATTTCTAGTTCATAGTTATTTTCTTAATAAAAGCACATGAGGTTTTCTGCATATAATCCCAATTGCTGCATATGGCAAGGAACTAAGTTTCGTGTTCACACACCAATCTAAGTTCAGAGGCCTACAAACATCCACCCATGCTAACCAATTCTCAAAGTGCTTGGGGAACAAGCAACTTCTAATAGCTTTGCAGGAAGACAATCAATCTCATGGAAGGAATATACATCATCATCAAAGAGAACACCAAGGCTAGGAAGGATGATGAACAACAAAGAAGATGCTAAAAGGTTGTATTGTCACTTAATTGCTTGTACTTTGAATTGCTGATATTTGAAGTTTGCATGCACCCCTGCTTTAAGTTTGAGTCATTGCAGTTTTTGTTTGTCTGTTTGTTTAATTTTCAAATAAGTGATAGTCTAAGTGTCTGGATAACTTCATCTTCTTAAACAAATGCTTGCCATGCTTGTTCTGTTTCCATAAAATAAAAGAAATGTTTGAACAAAAGTAACTCAATTCCATTTGGTAAGAAATCAAATAAGATTAAGTGGTGGTATGCATGTTTGATTGAATAGTCAGCTCACTAAGAAATAAAGTTAGAATTGTCACTTTTAGTGGAAATTAGGATGCTGTCTATGGATCTTGATGAATAAATGTCTTTGGCCATGAAAAAGAAAGAAGAAGAAGAAGAAAAAGCCACTGAAAAAGGGCAACCAAAAAGCAAAAAAATTGAGAAAATAAGCTAGGCACCAATGGTTTGAACTTCTGAGACAAATGCCTGTGGTGTTTATGTATTAAGGATATGCTTGGATGAATAGGTTCTGAGGAGTGTTTCAACACTTGGTAACTTGGGTTAACTAACCCGGGATTATCAACCAAAAGTCCATTATCAAGAGCAACCTAAATACAAAACATTTAGTCACACAAAGAGGTGCTGGGTACCAATGTCTCAAGAAGAAATGTGAACTAAAATGCCTGTAGTGGATATGTGTAGTGCACTGATAAGAAAAAGAAAATGCCAAAGGCTTGTGCAACACATGACACTGAGCAACAAGGAGCAAATAAGCTCAAAGAAAAAGAAAAACAAAGAAAAGAAACTTGCCAAGGATATGTGAATAACAAGAGGCCATAGCAGTGTTTTAGTGGAAACATAAAAAGTGACATTCTTACCTAAGAAACAATAAAGTGATGCTGCAGCAACTTTCTGCATGAACACCCCATTAATCAATGTCAATTACTTACTGATATGGCTAATGAATTTACCTTCTGTTTCATTCTTTCTTCTCAATAATTCAGAACTTGCTTAGGGACAAGCAAGGATTAAGTTTGGTGTTGTGATGCCAAGGCATCTTAGGCTAGTTTCACTAGCCTTTTTCTTTTATTTTTAGTTGTTTTATGCATTTTCTTTAGCCTTAAGTAATCATTTTGGGCCAAATAGTCATGCTTGTCTTAAATCATTCAACATGAAGATTTTGATGCAAATTCCATGAGTTTTTAGTTATATTCCTTGAAAGCTATGAATGGAAGAATTCTCATGAATTTTTGCAAGACTTTGATGCAATTGTTTGGATGATTTCAGGAAAGAAGAGGCTAGGCAAGGAAGCAACAAAATCAATAAAGGAAGCTTGAATATCACATGTGGAGTTTAAGTTCCAGTTTAAGCCTAAACTGGAGCTTAAACGCCAGAATCATGAAGGCTAAGAAATGCTGGAATTGAAGTTTAACCTCCAGTTTAACCTTAAACTGGAGGTTAAACGCCAGAATGAAAGTCTCACCAAAGAAGCATTCCACGTTTAACCTCCAGTTTAACCTTAAACTGGAGGTTAAACGCCAGAATGAGAATGCCACTCAGGAAGGAGTTCCACGTTTAACCTCCAGTTTAACCTTAAACTGGAGGTTAAACGCCAGAAATGGGAAGTGCACCAGGGAGCCATTTCCACGTTTAAGCTCCAGTTTGACCTTAAACTGGAGCTTAAACGTGTTCGACCAAGTTTTCTCCTCCAGGGTTGCTTTCTCCATTTCCACGTTTAAGCTCCAGTTTAACCTTAAACTGGAGCTTAAACGTGTTCGACCTCCAGGGCTACCTTTTCCATTTCCACGTTTAAGCTTCAGTTTAACCTTAAACTGAAGCTTAAACGTGTTATATGGAACAGCTTGACCATGCCTTCTTCAAACATAAATAACTTGAGCTACAAAACTCCAAATGAGGTGATTCAAAATGCATTGGAAAGAAGACATCTAGAGCTTTCCAAGCATATATGGCATGCATGGTGGATACTAAAAATTGAGGGAGCAAACAGCCCCGTAATGTGCATAGAAGAGCATAGTACCAACATGCAATCAGGCCAGCTGACCTCTTCACCTTCCATGGAGTATAACTCGAGTTGTAGAGATCCAATTGAGGTGCTTCTAGTTGCGTTAGAAAGCTGACATCCATAGCTTTCCAACTAGGTATAATAGTCTATATTTGGCATCAAATTGGCAAGGTTGACAAGAGAACAAAGTGACGACTCAAGAAAGGGGGTGCAACATTTGAGTGTAGTTTAATGGATCATTATCCTTTTTGGATCAATTATGTCACTCAGCCCTTCAAGCAAGCAAGGCCCATCAACAACACCAAATCAAGGCCACAAGAATCATCTAGAATAGTTTATTTTCATTTGATTGTAATTTGCTTTGAATTTCATTTTCATTTTGTAATTTAGGGAGCCTATTTAAAGGCCTTAGTTCTGCATTTGAACACGGGGGGAAAAAGGGGAATCCATCCCCTGAGGGGGACTTTTACTTTTTGGGGGAGAACTTTGGATCATTTTCTTTTAGTTTTTGAATTCAGAGCTATGACTCACTAAACCCCTTTCATTGGGTTAGGGAGCTCTATTGTAATTCAATGAATCAATAATAGTTTTATCTTCTTCTTCAATCTTTTCTCTTGAATTTTGTTAGAAAGCTTCTCAATCTAATTCCATTGGGTAGTTGTCTTGGGAAAGAAACTATCCATAATTGGAATCCTTCGGAACCTTGGGAAAGGAATGGAGGATTCATGCTAGAGAAGCTTTCTCACAGTGAATTGGATTGGGGTTTGGATGGATATTATGACATGTAATCCTACCAAATTGTGGTTCATGAAACTGTGTGGTATAATCAGTGATCGAGCATCATCTCTTCTTATGAATATTTAAACCAAGGGATTGGGAATTTGTTCATTTTTAGAAAGAATTGGTGAGCCAAGGGATTGGGATCCAATCATATAAGATTGCCAAGCAAAATTCAATGAACGCATTGCTTGAGGAAGAGATAAAAATGTTTTGATTCGGAGATCTCAATATCTTCTAAAACCCAATGAACTCCCCATCTCCGATTTCCACTTTCTCTTTACATTCTGTAATTAAATTCATGCAATCACCCCCATCCCTTTTAATTTCAGCAATTTAGCTTCTCGCCCTTTAATTCATGCAATTTTACATTCCGCAATTCTCATCTAAATCTTGATTCCGCTCAACTAGAACATACTTCTAATTCGAATTGCTCACTCAACCAATCCTTGTGGGATTCGACCTCACTCTATTGTGAGTTTTTACTTGACGATAACCGGTGCACTTGCCGGAAGGAATTTTGCCGATCGTGCAATTTCCTAAATCGTAGCATAACAGAAGAAGTCAGACCAAGCAAAGCGACGAAAGTTATAAAAAGTAATTAATGAAGAGAACTATTGCTAGTCTTGATTTTCACAAAATAGAATTCCGTCGTCGAAAGTATAGTCTATATCAATAATGAATTCCCCAATCAAATAATTCAATTCAAAACAAAATATAAACCGAGAGTAATGAAACATCGGATCGTTCTCCCTAGGATGCAAATGAAATGTTACTTCTTTCGGTTGTGAAGAGGGCAAAAAGGGGTTTTGCAATCAAAGAACAAAAGATTAAAAGAATTAAGCGATAAATGAACTAAACAATTATCAAAATTGAGAATCGATGCAAGCAAGGATAAATAGAATCAAAACTAGTGAAAATGCAAATAAAGAGCCTCGACTTGCGACTGAGGATCCAAGGAATCCTATCATTACCATAACCACAACTATGGTAATTATCATGAGTCAATCTCGCCTAGTCAACCCCAACCATCGAGGAGTAAGTCAAGCAAGCATAATTGACCTTAATCCATAAGTCCTAACCAACTTACCAAACTAGTTGATAAAAGGCTGGCGTCAATAGAAACAAGAGCCAACTAACTACCCAAGAATTAGCACTAAATGTCGGACATTATGACTCTAGTATCCTAGAAACTCAGACCACAAGCCAAGGTTGGAAAATCTACTCAAAATCTAGAGTTGGCATTTTCACAAACACCTTCTGTGCATAAAAGTGAAACATGGAAATTTGCAAAGTAAATTGTAAAACTATAACCAACTATCAACAAAACCAAATATAAATAAGCAATCAACCATAAGGGAAGCATGAAATATAAAATTCATCAATCAAAACTTCAAGAAACACAAAATTACAATATGAATAAAGTAACTTGAACCAAAAGGAAATGAAAGTAAAAGTGCTTTAATTAAAGAGGAAATTGAGAGTACTTACAATTGAAGAAGTAAAATCAAGGATCAAAGCTTGCTATAAAATGCTACAATGGAAATTGATAAACCCTAGGAGAGCTATCTACTCTACACTATTCTTACTCCTAACTACTATGAAAACTATGTAAAAATTGCTCCAATGCTTCCCCCCTTTGATAAGTATTGAAGTCTCCTTTATATAGCACTCCAAAATAGCATTTCAGCCTTCCAAAAATGAGCCAAGGGCCTCCAAATTCGCGCAGCACATGCTTCATTAATGAATTCCCGTGCAGGGACCTGTGCGGACGCATAGACGCGTGTGTCCGCACACGCGGCTGAAAATTGACATGTGCGTACGCACAGGTGCGTGCGTATACACACATGGAAATTCTTGTCTGTGCACACGCATGCAAGGCTGTGCGCACGCACACTTCGCTGTGTCTGCTTTTCCTTGTTTTCTTCATGTTTTCTCCCTTGTACATGCTTTCTTCCACTTTTATCCTTGTATTCTTGCCTTCAAGGCATGAAATCGCTCACAAACCATATCACGGCATCGAATGGCACAAAGGTGGGATTAAATTGCTCTATTAAAGCACAAAATTGCATGTTTTCACATTTAAGATCAAATTAGGGATCAAACACAAAAGTATGCTATTTTGGTGCTTAAGTGTGAGTTCATATGCTTAAATCCATTCAAAGTGAGTCGAAATATACCATCACATATGGACTCATCAACTCCCCTACACTTAAAAAATAACCTTTTCTTCATGCTAAACCAATAAGGAGAATGATCGAAAGGGGTAATCAACTTATTAAATGCAACTACCTATATGCATGCAAGTATGTAGATACTATGCATCTATCTAATTATCTATCTATAGTATCTATATGAAATTGGTGAAAACAAACAATCAAATTCCCAAGCAAGTATAGACAAGTAGGGCCAAGCAAGGAAATGATACAATGCGATCAAAGATCTAAAGAATTGATTCAACTCATCAAAGTGAAGCAACTTGCAAGAATACATGACAAGAAGTATGGAAACATAGAGTTGAGTAATTGAACCCTCACTAGGTGTGTATACACTCTAATCACTCGGTGTTTAGGGTTTCAATCACTCAAGTCTTCTCTAATCATACTTTCAAGGGATTGCTTTTCATCTAACAATCAACACAAGTGATGCATGAATACAATTATCATGAGGACTTCATATGATTTTAATGGGGTTGGGGTTAAGGTCGGATAGATATGGCTAAGTGGGCTAAAATGGTTGAATCCTTGATTAGTTTAGGTATCCAACTCAACCTATATCAATTAAATCAAAATCAAATGCAATCCTAACCTTCCATCATTTCTTTCTCACAAACACTCATGTATGGCTTATCATTCATATCACATGCAATTCTTATTGATATTCTTTCACTTAGGGGTAACTTTAATCCCCCTTTTTATGATGATGATTTTTTTTTTCAAGTGAAATGCATACGATTCTAGTAGCTCATACATGAGTGTACCCATTTCCCAAGGTTTTCAATGAAATACCCAAGTTGAACATTTTCTTTTACTACCAAAGTTTCCCAAAAGATTTCCCCACACTTAAATGTAACACACTCCTTCAACATAAGCTAATCAAGGATTCAATCCAAGGCAAATCATAGTTTTCTGCTTAAGGTTGTGATGTGCTTGATGCGGACAGAAATTGGCGAATTAAAAATTGTTAATTTATATACATTGCAAGTATAGTTCTTAACTTGCCAGAAATCTGCCTATCAATTTAAAAAGGTGTCACAGAAAATTGAAATTAAAATACTGGGAGTATGAGTCCCAGGTCGTCTCCCAACGAGTTGCAGAAAAGTGTGCTATTTTATTAATCAGATGTTTTCAAAGAGGTTTGAGTTGAGTAAACAGGAAATTAAATTGGTGAATTTGAATAATGTAAATAAAAGCCTTGACTGGGAGTTGATTAGTTGGAATCCCTATTATTGTTGGAATACTCTCAAGATTAATTGACAATTAAAGGTTGTCCTGCTTAGTTATCCTTTACTAGGTAAGGAAAAGTCAAACAAGTTGGAATGCTACGTCTGTTCACAAGTTGCAATCAACTTAATTAAAAGAAATTGGTGTTAGTGACTAGAAGGCAATCCAACCATAAACCCAATTACAATTTTTCTTTTAAGCTTTCCAACTCAAGAGTTCCTTTCAATCAACTCCCCATCAAGTTAGGGAACTACTCACTCATTGTGAATGTAAAATTCATAGCATATGAAAAGGAATTAAAGAAAGACATTGTAAATAAAAATCAAAATAGTCAATTAAAAATAAAAGTGACCATTGTATTAAATAATCCTAAAAATATTCCAATGGTAAAATTAAACAAAGCAAAGAACATGGAAGAGTAAACCAAGTAAAGAAAACGAACTAGAATGACGAAGTCTTGATGAGGTAATAACTCTTCTCAGTGTCCCAATGCAAAGAGCAATCAAAAATTAAATCCTAAGAACTATGAATGTGTAGAGAGAAAACCTAGAGGAGGAGTAAACTAGATCTAAAACTAAAACTCTGTAGAATGAATGTTGTGTTGGTTTCTGCATGTTCTCTGGCTCTAGTCTGCTGTTCTACTGTTCTGGCTCTAGTCTGCTGTTCTGGCTCTAGATTATGCAGATCGCGCATGTCACGCGATCGCCTCATCCATGCGGACGCGTCATTCACATTTTTCTCTGCCACGCGTTCGCGTCGTCCACGCCTCCGCGTCGCTTGTGATTTTTCATTCCGCGCGGTCGCGTGAGCCATGCGGCCGCGTCACTGCGATTTCTCCTCTTTCACGCGGTCGCGTGAGCCATGCGGCCGCGTCACTTCTCGCTGGTTATCTCCTCAATTTCTTGTGTTCCTTCCATTTTTGCTAGCTTCCTTTCCAATCTCCAACTCATTCATGCCCTATAAAGCCTGAAACGCTTAACACACAGATCACGGCATCGAATGGAATAAAGGAGAATTAAAATGCATAATTAAAAGTTCCTAGGAAGCAGTTTTTAATCATGTAATAATTTCAGGAAGGAAATATAAATGCATGCTAAATTAATGAATAAGTGGGTAAGGATCATGATAAAACCACACAATTAAACACAATATAAACCAAAAAATAGTGGTTTATCAAACTCCCCACACTTAAACATTAGCATGTTCTCACGCTTAATTGAAGGAGATAAAATAAATAAGTATGAACATATAGAAACTCATGCAATGCAATGCAATCCTATATATATGAATGCAACTATATGATTCTTACCTACTTGATCAAAAGTAAATAGGCTCTTCAAAACAATTGCAAATCAAATTCCACTAATTCTATCATTATACAGTAAGACAGATAAAAGTGCAAGAAGATAGCTCATGAAAGCAGGGAACATGGAAATTCAAGCATTGAACCCTTACTGATGATGTATGTACGCTCTAATCTCTCTAGTGTATAGGGTAATCACTCTATCCTTCTCTAATAATGCTCTCTAACTTTTGTTTTTCTCCTAACCAATCAACAACAGTTAATATACCAATGCAAACATCATGAGGTCTTTTCAACGTTGTAATGGGGCCAAGGTAGGGGTAGGGATACATATATGGTTAAGTGAGCTTATAAATTGAATCTTTAATTAACCCAAGCTTTAACCTAACCTATATATATTTAGTGTAACCTTAGAATTCATACCTAGCTACCCAGAATTCCCTTTTACATTCCATACTCATGTATCAACTTTTTATTTTAATTTTATTATATGTGCATTGATCTTTGAATTCTTAATTCAGCATTGGGGTAATTTTGTCCCCTTATTTATTTATTGATTTTTTTTAGACATAAAAATAGACATAGCTTATTAATGCACATAGATTTTTAATTCTTTTAGTTTCACATGAGTAGGTATCCGAATTCCCATTGCATTATCATGATACATTCCCTTAATAACTTTTGTTCCCACAATTTCCCATATTTAACTAGTACACACAATTCTATCTTAAGCTAACCAAAGATTCAATTTGGGATAGACAATTGTTTTTCTGCTTAAGGCTAGTAATGTGGTGAAATATAGAACAAACAGGATTTAAAGGCTCAAAGTGGTTAACAAAGGTAATTGAAAAGGGTAGGCTTAATTTGGATAAGTGAGTTTAAACAAATAATGGCCTCAATCATATGCAAGCATACAAATATAATAAATATTGGACATATAGGGTGAAACAAAATATAGATTACAATCATAGAGAAGTAAACACACAAGAATAAAATATTTATGGTTAAATAATGTAACCATGCATAAAGGCTCAAATCTTCATAGGTTGTGTGTTCTTTAGCTCAAAAATCATGTTCCAAATACAACTTCAAGCAGATTTATCATAAAAAATTTTTTAAAAATTAGTGAAATTTTGTTCCAAAGATAGAGTCTTAGAAAAAACTTATTGTCTTTTCAATCAAGTAGAATATGCATGCAACTAACCTATTACTATGCAATTTATCCTATTCTATAAAAGAAAGAAAATATAACTAAAATATCCTAATTTATTGGTGCTAGGGAAGAAAAATTACCTCCGGAAGTCAGGTACTGACCGACCTCCCCACACTTAAGGCTTTGCACCGTCCTCGGTGCCATCTGTTAGGAACAGGGGTGGGCTGGTAGCAGTATCTCCACAGTTGGGACCATCATGGCTCCCTGTGCTGGTAAAGGAAGTGGAGTCCGGGGTGTCTGAGTCCTTGAAGTGTCCCTTGAGTAGTTCCTTGAGGTTTTTGAATCGGCGCTCATTACGGCGCTCTCTTATCTTAGCTTTGTGTTCTTGCCGATCCAACCTTTTGATTATCTGCTGGAGCAGTTCATTTGTTGTAGGTGCTTGTGGTGTTAAAGAAGGGATATCTTCAATCGGTGTAGTAGGAAGGCTTGTAGTGGCTGCTGGAAGTCTGAGGTATTTCCCGTTAGGGACATACTGATCATCCCGTGGAAGCATGGCTTTGGTGTCCCCAGCTCTGTAGGAGACTCCGGCTGCTGAGACAAGATCTGAGACCAAGGCGGGAAAAGGTAAGTTGTCCATAATTTGTATGTGTCCCATGGCATTCCGGATATGTCTTGGTAGACTCAGAGGTTGGTCTGTAAGGATGCACCATAGTAGAACGGCCATGTCTGTAGTGAAGGAGGACTCGTGAGTGCTCGGAAAGATGTAATGGGACATGATCTGTGCCCATACGCGAGCCTCCAAGGTAAGTGCTGAAGCTGATATTCCCTTAGGGCGGGTACGATGGTATCCGTAGATCCAACGGCTGCCAGGTAATGCGATAACTCTGAAAACAGTGTCCCAGTCAAATTGGTACTTCTGGCGCTTGAGTGCGGCTTCTTGAAAGGCGTCCATTCCTTCTGGAATAGGGGGAGACCCAGAGCTTGTTGAATGGCCTCTTCTGTAATAGGGACTTGCTTCTGACGGACATAGACAGACTGCAGGGTTGGCAGGTAGAAGTTAGAGTAGAACTCGACCACCCAAGAAAGATTGACCTGCCTTGGCTGTCTCTATTGGAAACCCCATTGTCTTCGTTCAATTTGCGGCTCAACAAAAGTAGCAATATTGGGCGGGAGGATAAGAAGGTGTTCGTTGTTGTAGCTCCTTTCAGCCAGAATAGGGAACATCTGCTCACAGTAGCGATTTGGAAATCACGCAGTGTCCTTTGCTGCAAAGGCTTTCTCCTTTTCATCAACCTTGATGATCCTCTTAACTCTTTTTGTTGAGGGCTTGACTACAGTTGAAGAAGGCGCTGCCACTAGTGCTCTTTTAGTTCCTCTTCTTGTTGGGGGTTTGGGAGTAACTTTCTCTTTTCCTTTCTTGGTGGCCATCCTGAAAAAGGGAAGAGAAAGTAAATTAAATTCAAAGCGATATATAGCAAGGAAGAGAACGGAAAAGGTGGTGATGGATGCACTTTAGGAGGTAACTGACATTAACAGACACTCATGAGTACATGTGAAAAGTCATTAGTGGAAAATAGCTAGTGCATATAATGACAAGTGAATGCAAGGTGTTTATTGGCATGCCGGAAAAGGGCATGAGTAGCATAGATCAAGCATCACTTTGTAGCAAACCATCACGTTTGTATTGATAAATAAATTTAATTAATACAATAGTAGAGGGAGTTTATGAAAAGCAAGCATTGAATAGTAGAATAGAATAATGTAGAGAGGTGCATAATGCCATATGGGCTTTTTCACAAACACATAGCATGCATGGTGAATAAGGTATAGAAAGTATTAAAGTGAACATGCAAGCAACCCTTTAAAGAAAATAATATATAATTGCCAAACAATTTGCAACAATCCACAAGCATATAATGAAGAATAATGACTCAAATAAAATTCTAACACCATGTAAAAAGGAAAGAAGAAGAAAGAAAATATGAATAATGAAAAGAAAAAGAAAGGAAAAAAAACATATAAAATAAGAAGAATGATAGAAAAGGAAAAAGGGAGGAAGAAAATAAAACCTTGTTAATGGAGGTGAGAGAGAGAGAGTGAAAGGGGAGATAGAAGGAAGAAGGGAGAAGGAAGAAATAAGGAGGGAAAAGAAAAATTAGGATTTGAAGAGGAAAAAGATAAGATATTTTGGCAATTAAGTTTGAGCTGTGCGGCGCAAGCGACGCGGCCGCATGGGGCACGCGTTCGCGCGATTGCGCTTTAGTTCAGGTGACGCGGTCGCGTGACCCATGTTGTGCTTCTGGCGCGAGTGCAGCCTCGCGCCTGCACAACTCTCTGTTCGAATTGATATATTTGCCAAATTTGAGGTGACGCGATCGCGTGGGGCATGCGATCGTGTGAGTGGGTTTCAGAAGGGAACGATGCAGACGCGTGGGCCATGCGTCTGCGTGGGTAGAATTGTGCGTTCAACACCAATCCAGCACCACTCTCGCACAATAATTCGTTGTGCACCCTTTTTACGTCAAAAATCAGGGCACGCGATCGCGTGGGTCACGTGGTCGCGTGGGAGGCCATTATGCCCATACGACGCGGACGCATCAGCGATGCGGTCGCGTGGGTCGAATTGTGCCACTGGCACACCTCCAGCCACGCTCCAGCGTGACTCTCTGTTCGTTTTTATTTTTCTCCCCTCTCCTTGCGACGCGGACGCGTCGCTGATGCGGTCGCGTCGCGTGGCTTTTTTTTTTAATTAGGAATATGCAAATGCAGATGCACGAAAGTACTGATAAAGAGAAGATTTATTGAATATGAAAAACAAAAAATAAAGAAAAGAACGATCATACCATGGTGGGTTGTCTCCCACCTAGCACTTTGCTTTAACGTCCGTAAGTTGGACGCTCCACTAGCTCAATCTTCTGCGATGTGGAGATCTTCCAAGAGGAAGATCTCAAGCTCCTTGTTTTTCTGCATCTTCTCACCATGGTATAGCTTCAGGCGTTATCCATTAACCTTGATAAGTTCAGAACTTGAAGGATGACTTAGGTGATAAACTCCATACCGTTCGGCCTTCTCTACTCTGTATGGACCTTCCCATCTTGATCTCAACTTACCTGGCATGAGCCTCAGTCGAGATTTGTAAAGGATGACTAAATCCCCTGGTTGGAACTCTTTTTTCTTGATGTGCTGATCATGTACAGCCTTCATCTTGTCCTTGTATAGTCTTGAATTCTCATAAGCTTCTAGGCGAAGGCTATCCAGTTTTTGCAGTTGCAACTTCCTTTCAGCTCCGGCTTTCTCAATTCCCATATTGCACTCCTTGACTGCCCAAAAGGCTCTGTGCTCTACTTCAACTGGGAGATGGCAAGCTTTTCCATAAACTAAGCGGAAAGGACTCATCCCAATGGGTGTTTTGTATGCTGTCCTATATGCCCAGAGTGAATCTTGTAGCCTGGTGCTCCAGTCTTTTCTATAAGGTTTGACTATCTTCTGCAAGATATGGTTTATCTCTCTGTTTGACACCTCGGCTTGCCCATTGGTCTGAGGATGGTATGCTGTCGTGACCTTATGAATTATCCCATGCTTCTTCATTAATCATGTTAGTCTCCTGTAACAAAAATGGGTGCCTTGATCGCTCACGATTGCCCGTGGTGATCCAAAGCGACAAATAATATGGTTTCTCACAAAGGAAATAACAGTGTAGCATCATCAATGCGGGTAGGAATTGCTTCCACCCATTTGGAAACGTAATCCACCGCTAACAATATATAAAAATAACCATTAGAATTTGGAAATGGACCCATGAAGTCAATGCCCCAAACATAAAAAATTTCATAGAAAAGCATAATTTTTTGAGGCATTTCATCCCTCCTGGATATATTACCAAATTTTTGGCATGGGAGACAAGATTTACAAAACTCAGCAGCGTCTCTAAAAAGAGTAGGCCACCAGAATCCACAGTCTAAGATCTTTCTAGCTGTTCGTTGAGGGCCAAAATGCCCTCCACTCTCAGATGAGTGACAGGCCTCTAAAATGGACTGGAATTCTGATTGAGACACACAACATCTAATTACCTGATCAGCGCCACATCTCCATAAATATGGGTCATCCCGTATATAATATTTAGACTCGCTTTTCAGCTTGTCTCTTTGATGCTTAGAAAAGTTTGGAGGAAATGTGCAGCTAACTAGATAATTAGCTACAGGTGCATACCAAGGGAATACCTCAGATACTGTTTGTAAGTTATCAAATGGAAAATTATCATCTATAGGAGTAGAATCATCCTTAATGTGCTCAAGGCGACTCAAGTGGTCTGCCACTAAATTCTGGTTACCACTCCTATCCTTTATTTCTAAATCAAATTCTTGTAATAGTAGTATCCAACGTATAAGCCTTGGTTTGGACTCTTTTTTAGCTAATAGATACTTTAAAGCTGCATGGTCCGAATACACTACTACTCTAGTACCAAGTAAATAAGCTCGGAATTTATCCAGAGCAAAAACAATAGCAAGAAGCTCTTTCTCAGTAGTAGTATAATTGGACTGGGCAGCGTCTAAAGTCTTAGACGCATAAGCTATAACAAAAGGATCCTTACCTTCACGCTGAGCCAGCGCTGCTCCTACTGCATGGTTGGAAGCATCGCACATGATTTCAAATGGCTGGCTCCAGTCTGGTCCTCTCACAATTGGGGCTTGAGTCAGGGCGGCCTTCAGCTTATCAAACGCTTGTTTGCAATCCTCACTGAACTCGAACTCAATATCCTTCTGCAGTAATTTGGATAAGGGAAGTGCTACCTTACTAAAGTCTTTAATAAATCTCCTGTAAAAACCTGCATGGCCAAGGAACGAACGAACTTCCCTCACGGAGGAGGGGTAAGGTAAACTAGAAATAACATTCACCTTTGCTGGGTCTACAGAAATGCCATTATTAGATACCACATGTCCTAATACAATCCCTTGTTTTACCATAAAGTGACATTTTTCAAAATTTAATACAAGTTTTGTATTAACACATCTATCTAATACTCTAGATAATCCATCTAAGCAAAGGCTAAAAGAATCACCATAAACGCTAAAATCGTCCATAAAAACCTCCATACAGTCCTCAATAAGATCAGAGAAAAGACTCATCATACACCTTTGGAAAGTAGCTGGTGCATTGCACAAGCCAAAGGGCATTCTCTTGTAAGCATATGTCCTAAAAGGACATGTAAAAGTGGTTTTTTCCTGATTCTCAGGAGCTATATGAATCTGGAAATAACCTGTGTAACCATCTAAAAAACAATAATGTGATTTACCTGACAGGCGATCCAGCATTTGATCAATGAATGGAAGTGGGTAGTGATCCTTAGGCTTGGTTGAGACACCTGTAATCAATGTAAACTCTCCAAGCGTTCTGAACTCTAGTTGCTATGAGCTCTCCATGCTCATTCTTCACTGTAGTGACTCCAAACTTCTTGGGCACCACTTGTACTGGGCTAACCTATTCACTATCTGAAATAGGATAGATGATACCTGCTTCCAACAGTCTGGTCACTTCCTTTTTGACAACTTCCAAGATAGTGGGATTTAATCTTCTTTGGGGTTGACGGATTGGTCTTGCTCCCTCTTCTAAAATTATTCTGTGCTCACATACTTGAGGGTTGATGCCTACTATGTCTGCCAAACTCCACCCAATTTCCTTCTTATGCCTCCTCAGTACATCAAGTAACTACTCTTCTTGTTGTGAAGTGAGTTCCCTTGTAATGATAACTGGAAACTTCTGCTCATCTTCAAGATAAGTATATTTGAGATGTAGAGGAAAAGGTTTTAATTCCAACTTCTGATCATGGGCAGGCTCTGGATTGTCTGGAGCTTGTGAAGATGCTGAGGTGCCCTCATTGTCAGTCAAGAGGGTCCCCACACTTGGACCTTGTCCAGTGTGCCTCTCTTCTAACTCTTTCTTGTGAACTTCAGCTACAGTTTCATCTATGACATCACATTGGAAGATGGAATGATCTTCTGGAGGATTGTCAATGACTCCATTCAGATTGAAGATTACTATTCGGCCATCTATTTCAAAAGAGTATGTTCCTGAAAAAGCATCCAATTTGAATTTTGATGTCTTCAGGAATGGTCTTCCAAGTAGGAATGATGATGGCTTATCTGAGTCATTATGGGGCATCTCCAAGATATAAAAATCAGTGGGGAATGTAAGCCCTTTAATGTTCACTAAAACATCTTCAGCAACTCCAGCCACTGTAATATTGCTTTTATCTGCTAACACAAAACGAGCTGCCGACCTTTTTAAGGGAGGGAGCCTCAAAATATCATATATAGACAAAGGCATTATACTAACACATGCTCCTAAATCACACATGCAATCATAAATTACTACTCCAACAATAGTACAACTAACTATACAAGGACCTGGGTCACTACACTTTTCAGGTAATCCTCCCATTAAAGCAGATATGGAACTACCTAAAGGAATAGTTTCTAATTCATTAATTTTGTCTTTATGTATACATAAATCTTTTAGAAACTTTGCATATTTAGGTACCTGTTGAATAACGTCAAAAAGAGGAACAGTTACCTCAACCTTTTTGAATATTTCTACCATTTTGGGATCAGGTTCCAGCTGCTTCCTGGGCTTCCTTGCAAGTTATGGAAATGGGATGGGAGTGGTGTTTTCTGTAGTGTCTGTGCCTTTTGGTGCTTCCTCTTGTGGTTGGGCTTCTTCTTTTTCAGTTATGTCCTGTATGTCGTCTTCCTCTTCAACATCTTCTATTTCTACTACCTCTTCAGCTGAGGTGTGTTCTGGTAGACTTGGCTCCTCCTGATTCCTCTCCTGCAGTGTGGTTCCGGACCTTAGGGTGATGGCATTAATGCCTCCCTTTGGATTGGGTAATGGTTGAGAGGGAATTCCAGTGGAGCTCAAAGGTTGGTTACTGGAGTTATTCATTGATCCAATCTGTGAGGCGAGAGCTTGTACAGCAGAGGTCAGACCATTTAGAGTGGCACTAAAGTTGTTTTCCATGGCCTGTTGTCTCCTATCAATAGATTGTAGTAACTCATCATTAGGAGATGAAGAAGGATAAGTAATTTGAGAGGGCTGCTGTTGGGTATTCTGTGGTCCTTGGGATTGCCTCAGGTGAGGTGCTCTATAAGGTTGGTTCTGCTGCCTGTTGTTGTTATTATTCCACCTCTGATTTCCCTGATTGTCTCTGCCTCCTCTGTTATTGTTGTCCTTCCAATTCTGGTTAGAATTGTCCTGCCATCCATGGTTATGATTTCCACCTTGATTGTACCCCTGGTTGGGGCGGTCATAGAAGTTATGAGTGGATGCCACCATGTTGTCTTCTTGCTGGAGCTGCGGGCATTCATTAGTATAATGGCTATAATCAACACAAATTCTGTAGACTCTCTGTGGGACTAACTGTTGGCTTTGCTGTGCTGGAGAAGGTTGAGCTTGCTGAACTTGTTGTTGATTCAATTGCATATGCTTTAGCAAGTTGGTCATTTCACAGATACTCTGAGCTAGAGCAGTAGTCTCTCTGCTAGAGGATACTTCTGCAACGGCTTTTGAATGGCCTTGTTTCTGCCTGTGGTTCCTAGTAGATTCAGCTAAGTCACTGATCAATTGCCATGCCTCGTCAGTGGTCTTGTACTTCTTCATAGACCCATTGCTAGCACTTTCCAATGTGGTCTTATCTTAAGGCCTCATGCCCTGTGTGATATAGCTAAGTAACACTATCTTATCAATTCTGTGGTGGGGGCATGCTTTCAGAAGATTATTGAAGCACTCCCAGTATTCAAAGAGAGTCTCGTTGTCATCTTGAACAATCGTGGAAATGTCTTTCCTCAGTTTATCAGTAACTTCAGATGGAAAGAATTTTTCCAAAAATTCTTTTCTGAGTGTATCCTAGTTGGATACATTTGCTAGGGGTTGAGTGTAGAACAGGCTGACAGTAGAACAGGTTGCTTGGAAATCTCTCAGGTGCTTGATAGGCTCTTGAGTAGGTAAGCCATGAAACTTAGGCATCATGAGCAGTGCGGTCTTTATTTCAAAATCTGTAGCCACCGCTGGATGATGCGCTTGAAACGGTTGCATTGTAAAATCAGGGGCTCCTTCCTCCTGGATAGTAATTCTTCTAGGTTCTGCCGCCATGTTACCTGTATGTAAATCAACCGAATCAGTAAAACGGGAGCTGGTTTCTTCCTCAAATGGCGTTTCGAATCCGCCCTCAGAGAGGACTAATCGACGCCGAGCTCGCCTTATTTGTGAAATAGTTCTTTCAATTTCAGGATCGAATATTGGCAAGCTTGGATAAGGAAGTGAACGCATCATTTGACGGAAGAAACATGCAGCTCATAGTAGCAAAATAAAATAAAATGCAAATAAATAAATTCTAATTAATAACTTTAGCACTCTATTGCAATTCCCCGGCAACGGCGCCAAAAATTGATGCGGGCAGAAATTGGCGAATTAAAAATTGTTAATTTATATATGTTGCAAGTATAGTTCTTAACTCGCCAGAAATCTGCCTATCAATTTAAAAAGGTGTCATAGAAAATTGAAATTAAAATACTGGGAGTATGAGTCCCAGGTCGTCTCCCAACGAGTTGCAGAAAAGTGTGCAATTTTATTAATCAGATGTTTTCAAAGAAGTTTGAGTTGAGTAAACAGGAAATTAAATTGGTGAATTTGAATAATGTAAATAAAAGCTTTGACTGGGAGTTGATTAGTTGGAATCCCTATTATTGTTGGAATACTCTCAAGATTAATTGACAATTAAAGGTTGTCCTGTTTAGTTATCCTTTACTAGGTAAGGGAAAGTCAAACAAGTTGGAATGCTACATCTGTTCACAAGTTGCAATCAACTTAAATAAAAGAAATTGATGTTAGTGACTAGAAGGCAATCCAACCATAAACCCAAGTACAATTTTTTTTTAAGCTTTCCAACTCAAGGGTTCCTTTCAATCAATTCCCCATCAAGTTAGGGAACTACTCACTCATTGTGAATGTAAAATTCATAGCATATGAAAAGGAATTAAAGAAAGACATTGTAAATAAAAATCAAAATAGTCAATTAAAAATAAAAGTGACCCTTGTATTAAATAATCCTAAAAATATTCCAATGGTAAAATTAAACAAAGCAAAGAACATGGAAGAGTAAACCAAGTAAAGAAAACGAACTAGAATGACGAAGTCTTGATGAGGTAATAACTCTTCTCAGTGTCCCAATGCAAAGAGCAATCGAAAATTAAATCCTAAGAACTATGAATGTGTAGAGAGAAAACCTAGAGGAGGAGTAAACTAGATCTAAAACTAAAACTCTGTAGAATGAATGTTGTGTTGGTTTCTGCATGTTCTCTGGCTCTAGTCTGCTGTTTTAGACCTGGAGTTTTGCATCACATTCATGTTAACACTGCATTCTGCATCATTTCAGACTTAAAAAAAAAAAAAGCGAGCACGCGACGCGACCGCATCATCGACGCGTCCGCGTCGCAAGGAGATGGGAGACAATATTAATATGAACAGAGAGTTTCGCAGGAGCAGCGCTGGAGGCGTGCCAACGGCACAAATTACCCCATGCGGCCGCGTCGCTGATGCGACCGTGTCATATGGGAATAATGGCCTCCCACACGACTGCGTGCCCCACACGGCCGCGTGACCAGGATTTCGACGTCAAAAGAGTGCATGACCGAAAGTTGAGTTGGAATTAGGCTGGACCTGTGCTAGTAGCACAAGCCCTGCCACACGAACGTGTCACCCACGCGTCCGCGTCATATTGGGAATAAGGCCACCCGCGCAATCGCGTCGACCACGCGACCGCGTCACCCTGGATTTTGGCAATACTGAGTTTTGAACAGAGAGTTGTGCGACCACAAGGCTGCACTCGCGGCACTAGCACAAATCAAGTCACGCGATCGCGTGCCCCACGCGTCCGCGTCACCCAACCTTATCACGCACCACGCGATCGCGTCACCCACGCGACCGCGTTGCTAGCGTCGCACAACCTATCCAGATTAGTGCTAATTTTCTTATCTTCTCTTTTCTTTTCTAATCCTAATTTCTTTCTTCTCTCTCCTTTCTCACTTTCTTTTTCTTCTTCTCATCCTTTTTCCCTCTCATTTTATTTT
Source organism: Arachis ipaensis (assembly GCF_059453495.1). Classification (NCBI taxonomy): domain Eukaryota; kingdom Viridiplantae; phylum Streptophyta; class Magnoliopsida; order Fabales; family Fabaceae; genus Arachis; species Arachis ipaensis. Next base: position 70,873,737 of record NC_142438.1, read on the forward strand.
ACTTCATTTATTTGCATATTTCATTCATTGCATTATTCTCATTGGTGTTGGAGTTTTATTTGGATAAGTGCCTTATTTTATTTGAGCACGTGGCTACTCGGAGAAGAGATTTGACAATTGACATTTACTTATGGTTCTCATATACATTTGGATTACATTATTTTCATCCCTATTTTAACTTGCATACCCAATGTATTTGGGATTATCATTCACAATTATCATCATTACACATGCTCTTTAATTTGGCACATTTATTACTTGATGCTTGAGCTATGCTTCTCATGCCTATTATTTGCATGTTCTTACCCTCTTGCATCTAATTATTTTGAATTGCCCTTTTTAATCTTTATTGTTGTCTTCCCTACATGTTGTAGCTACCATGTAGATGGACTATCATCTTTCCTTTGGCATTCCTTATCACTTGGAATTTCCTCCCTTCCGGTCTTAGTTTTCTATATTTCACACTCTTCCTTTTTCTTCTTCTTTAGGCATGGGTACCAAGAAAGGAAAAGAGAAGGCCACTAACAAGACACCAGCAAGGAAAGGAACCAAGAGATCTCCAACTAAGGCGCCTCCATCTACAAGCGTCAGTTGGAGCAACCCGTCCACCTGCACATCTCAGCATGCACCGAGGACGGTGCAATCTTTAAGTGTGGGGAGGTCGATACCGATCTCCATGGGTTAGTTATTTCCTGACTCAACACTAAAATTTTTATTTTATTTGTTTGTTCATTGTTGCATTTGCATGTTTGATTGCATATTTGTTTATTTTTTGCATATTTTACCACTTGGTTGAAGTAATATTTTCTTTTTCAAGAAACCTTTTAGAGCATTTCACTAATTTGAATAAAATTTAATATTACACTTGTTTGAAGAAATATTATACTGGAACATGGTTTAGAGCTTGAACACACAAAACCTATGAGATTTTGAGCCTATTTGAATTTGTTGCATTTTATCAACCAATATTTTTTTTAGTGTGTATTTTTCTCTCTAAAATTGTGATCTTTGTCTTGCTTGATTCTATATTTTCATGGTTTGATGTATGCATACACTTACATGATTGAGGCCTTTATTTCACTGAGCTTACATACCCATATGGCCTTACCTTTCATTATCCCTTGCAAACCAATTTTGAGCCTATTGTACCCCTTTGTTCTTTTTATTTAGCACATCATTAACTCTAAGCGGAAAACAATAATGTCCTTAATTTGAATCCTTAGTTAGCTTAGACTAGTGAGAGTGCTTATGATTTAAGTGTGGGAAATTGGGTTTGAAAATATTTGGTTTGAGAATTGAGTATGTTAGAATTTTCTAAAAATGTGAAAGAAATGTTTAGGATGCATTCAATAAATTAATCATATGTATTGAGAAAAACAAAAGAAAATATATATATATATATATATATATATAAAGAGAAAAAGAAAAGAAAAAGAGCAAATAAGTAAGAGGGGACAAAATGCCCCAAAGTTAAGTGTTGAAAGCAATGCATATGTACTGTACTTGAAATTTGAATGCATGAATACATGGAAAACATGGTTAATGGACAGTTGGGTTTTTTGTATTATGATTACATGGATTGTTTAAGTTAGGTGGAAAGTTTAAGTTAATTAAGGATTCAGATTTTAGTCCACTTGGCCAAATACAATCCTACCTTGACCCTAACCCCATTACAACCCTTAAAAGACCTCTTGATATGTGTATCTGTGCATTAAATTTATGTTGATTGTTAGATGAAGAGCAAGCCTTAGAAAGCAAGGTTAGTAGAGAATTGAGAGATCGAACCTTAAACACCTGAGTGATTAGAGTGTATACACTACCAGTAAGGGTTCGATGCTCAATTCCTTGTTCCCTGCTTTCATAAGCTATTTTCTTCTTACAAGTCTATTTGTGCTTCATTTTTATGATTTGAATTAGTGAAATCCAGTTCATATTTGTTCTTGAAAGATTTGTTTATTTTTAACCAAGTAGGTAGAAACATCTTAGCATGTAGTTACATTCATAGGTTGCATTTCATACCATTCCTCTTCATCTTTATAGCTTCTCTTGAGCTTAGCATGAGGACATGCTAGTGTTTAAGTGTGGGGAGGTTAATAAACCTCTATTTCATGGTTTATCTTGTGCTCATTTGAGTGGATTTTATCAACTCTTTACCCACTTATTCATAATATTTGCATGGTTTTATATTTCCTTCCTGATTTTGTGCTATGATTGAAAACATGCTTCTTTGATCTTATATTTGCTTATTATTAATCCTCTCTTATTAACATTAGATGCCTTGATATGTATGTTAAGTGATTTCAGATATAATAGGGCAGGAATAGCTCAGAGGATAGAAAGGAAGCATGCAAAAGTGGAAGGAATACAAGAAGTTGGAGAAATTGCTAAGCTGTCCAGCCTGACCTCTTCGCACTCAAACGGCTATAACTTTAGCTATAGAGGTCCAAACGACGCGGTTCCAGTTGCGTTGGAAAGCTAACATTCGGGGCTTCGATTTGATATATAATATGCTATAGTTTTTCTGACGCTAGGTGACGCGACCGCGTGATCCATGCGGCCGCGTCGCAGTGACGGAAATCCAGCGTGGTTGAATTCGAGACCAGCGAATTCTGGGCTATTTCTGACCTAGTTTGCAGCCCAGAAAACACAGATTAGAGGCTATAAAGTGGGGGAATGCATCCATTCATAAGGAGGCTCTCATAATTCATAATTTTAGGAGTAGATGTAGTTTTTAGGGAGAGAGGTTCTCTCTTCTCTCTTAGGATTAGGATTTAGTATTTCTCTTAGTTTTAGGAGTGACTCTCAATCCCAGGTTTAATATTCCTTTTACTTTATATTCCTCTTTTTACTTTCAGATGCTTCAATGCTTGTATTAGATATGTTGCCCAATTGGCTTATGAACTTTTCATGTTAAGATCTGCATGTTTTATTTAATATTATTTGAGGTATTTCAGATTTGAGATTGCTTTGCTTTATTTATATTAATGCTTTTCATTTAATTTAGATATTTTCTTCCTTTTGGCTTTGGTTAGGTAATTGGTAACACTTGAGTTGTCAAACTCAGGAGTGGTTGAAATTGGCAGATTCTACTTGATCTAGATCTCTCTAAAGCTAGTCCTCCCACAAGGATTGACTAGGACTTGAGGATCAAGCTAATTAGTCCACTTGACTTAACTAAGTGGGATTAAAAGCCAATTCTCATCACATCTGATAAGGATAACAAAGACAGGATTTCCAGTTCTTCATACTTTGTCAAGAGTTTATTTTATTATTATTATTTTATTTTATTTGTCATATAACATATTCCCACCTTACTTCCTAAACCCCAATTTACAAACTCATAACCAATAATAAGAACATACCTCCCTGCAATTCCTTAAGAAGACGACCCGAGGTTTGAATACTCGGTTAACAATTTTTAAAGGGGTTTGTTACTTGTGACAACCAAAACGTTTGTAAGAAAGGTTGATTGCTTGGTTTAGTAACTATACTTACAACGAGAGTTTCTATAACCTCTAAACCATCAATCTTTAGTTCTTCAATGGCCTCACTCATGCTCAATGCAATTCAGGACATCAATCAATGGAAATAAAGAATCAAGCAACACCAAGATTACAATCATAGAAGAGATATATCGCACAATGAAGAAAGTTAGTGGTTAAAATGTGTTACCACTCAATATAGCTCAAAAACTCACAAGGTAATTGTTCTTTACTCTTCTATGTTCCAAAATAAAATCATTCAAGCAAGTTTGAAAATAGTTTTCTCAATCAATTCAATAGCATGCCCTTGACAAAATTCTTGGAAAATTTTGTTGTCTTTCACCAAGATTATTTCCTATATGTATGTATGATGTGATGGATGCAAAATTTCTCAAATTTTCTTAGTTCTTTTCCTAATTTTCAACAAGAAAAAAGTAACATGAACAATTAGGATCAAGATAACCAGGCATAACCTATTCACATCATCCAATCACAATCCATAATTATACTATATTCCAGCAATATAAGGAATGCAATATATATGCATATACTAGATGTAACTAGAAGCAACTAATATATATATACCAAAGTACTAACCAGCGGTGCATAAGTCAATGTACTATAAATATCCACAAAAAGCATAATAAAGACTGAAAATAAACTAAAATGACAAGTGTTCGGAAGAGAATATTTACACCCACAAAATAGTAGAACCTCCCCCACACTTAGATGGTGTACGGTCCTCCGTGCCAAAAATGGACCGGGAAAATAACTCTATGAAGCTCCACCGCCTGGCGGTGGTGGGTGGTGCTGACGCTGATAGACAATAATGGCGCTGGATGGCTGTGTGGTGGTATGTGCTTTCGGCTCGACTACAGCTACCGGCTCCTCAACTCGCGGCTCTGCGGCTCTATGCTCCTCAACTCTCTTAACTACTACCTCTTCAGTCGTGGGCTCCTCAGGTGGCTGGACTACCTGGCCAGCTTCAACTGCTGGCTCCTCAGATGCAGGCTCCTCGGCCTCTGGCTCTGGTGTATCTGGAGAAGGTGGTCCAGGGTCTCTACCCTCAAACTTTGCCACTATCCACTGGAAGCGGCGAGCGTTGCGGCGCTCATAGCGGTGGATGGCCTGAAGGATCTCCTGACACAACTCATATAGTGTCTGAGGTCAGGGTATGGGTGCGGGTGTTGAAGGAGGTACTGAGGGCTCTGCTGCTGCTGATGGAGGCTCAATAGTCTTCCTCTTCTTCTGAGGCGGCCCGTCATAATCTCCGTATGGCAGATACGGCTACTTACTGATGTAGACGGACGTCCGATCTATTGGGCGTCTCTCTACACCAGACAAGGCTGCTAATCTGGTGATGAGGGATGGGAAGAAAATGTTAAATTTCTGCTGTAGGTTCACCTTCATCATCGACTCTCTAATTAGGGAAAGAACAAAGATCATCTTCCCCTCCAGAATGGCCCATAGTATCACTGCCACACAAATCCTGATATGCGTGGCATGCGTGCTCGGAAGGATATAATCGGCAATGATCTGCTGCCAGATCCTTGCCTCTGGGTTGAGGTCCGTGCACGCAATGCTCGCAGGGACAGGCTGCTCTCCTTTGCTATATTCCCACTTAGCCTCAGGCTTGCCAATCTTTTTCAGGACCGCATCCAAAGAAATTTTGCCCGTGGTGACGTCCGTCATTATTTGAGTGTAAGCGTCCCTAGCCAGAGGAATATATGGAATGTCCAAGAGGGCCTCTAAAGCAGTATTAGAGGTGTCCATGGTGACACCTCTCAGAAAAATGGTTTGGGCATCCCTCTTAAGGAGATTGGCGTAAAATTCCTTGACCTGGTGTTCATTTACTTCCACCGGGTCAGATTTTACGAATCCCCAATGATAAAAATTGATTCTGTTTAGAATGGTATTTGTGTATTTCTCAGGCAGGTTTAGCTTCCTCTTATAATGAAAGGCACGCTTTTCTAGCTTCTTATATTGTTCTTGGGCCTTGAAATTGATGAAAGTGTCTGGATGGTCACTGGGAGGCACGGGAGGAGGGCGAGCCAAGGGGTTGGCTTTTTCCTTTCCCTTGTGGCCCATCCTAAAAAAGACAAAAATAGAATACAACTCAGGGAACAGATAAAATTACAGAAAGAAGAAGAATATAATTAAACAATTCAATTAAGAGCCAGTCAGATAAACAAATGCCAATCAGGGAAAAACATGTGTAAACAGTAGAATGTTCCAAAGAGAATGCATTTTCCCAAAATCAAGCAACCTAAGTGACAAATGAATGAATGAACAAACAATGAAAGCATACGTAGGACTTAGGTGTATTATGTATGTGAATTGAGTTCAAGGAGATTGATTAGTGCCATTGTGCCTTGTAAATTGGAAGAGTTTGGAAAAATTAGCACAATTGGCAAAAATCAAAGTCAGAGTGAAAGCTTGCACTCATCAATGTTGAAAAGGTAGGAATTGAGCACATATACATAGCCTTTTGTCTGAAGCAATGATTGATTGAAAAAGAAGGTACATTGCTCAAAAACTTAAAGGAACAAGTGGCTATGTGTATGGTTACTAATGTTAAGGATACATGAATAAGCAATTGCTCAAGCAATGTTTGTGCTGCTACCAATGTCACCAAACAGGTTGCAGAATTGGAAGTTTAAGGCTAGTTTGGTGTATGCATGAAAAGCAGTGGCAATCATCGCATAATGCAGTGGCTAGCATGCTATGCACTTAAATACACCAAATAGAATGATCAAAGATGCGAAGACCAATCCAAATTGGTTGCTAGACATAGTCAGCAAAGAAGTGCATAATGGCATGTTAATTATCAAAGGATGAAATGCTCAGCAAAATTTTGACATCAAACACAATAATTACAAAGGCAAAGTGAAGCTCAGATTGATGTTTTCAGCAGGGGCTCAGAATATACAGTAAGCAAATCATCTCAGACAGCAGTTACTTTTAACAGAATATGTTGCACAAGCATGAAGTAAGAATGCAGAATGGCAAGAAAACCAAAAGCTATGGTGATCAGTCATAGAAAGTTAGTCAAAAATTCCATTCATGCAATTTAATAAGCATAGCATGCGCAAAACTCAGTAGCAGCAAGCATAGTTCAATATTCATGGCAGCAGTCACCGTTCAAGTAAGAACAGCCACATCATCCACTCCAGAAAACAATCCAAAATATTCAGCCAACATCACATATATCCATTCCAGAAAACAGAAGTCAACTATCCTAATACCACCTAATAACTAAAGTAGAATTAAAAATCAAAACTAAGAAGAAGCAGTAATATGAGACAGAAAAGAAATGGAACAGGAGAGGGAAAACAGGGGTCAAACCTGTAATGCCGAAGAAGGAGAAGGTGGATGAAGGCAGGTGAGGGTGAGGTGGAGAGGGTCGCAGCGGCACAGGGTTCGCCGCTGCTGGTTGCTGCTCATCGGAACGGAAGGGGCGCGGCCTAGGGCTAGCACAAGCGCAGAAGCAGGGAAGGGAGAGAGAGGGAAAGTGGGGTAATGAAGAAGAGAGAAGGAAAACGAAAGAGGGAGAGAGAGAGAGAGTCAGCGGTGGCAATGTGGTCGCCACCAGTGGTGGTTAGTCGCGGGGGGAGAAAGGGGTTGGGTGAGTGTGTGTTCAGAGGAGGAGAAGAAGGGGTTGGGGTAAGGTAAGGAAATGAAGCGCGAGCCCCTGATCTTTTCGAATTAATGTTTGAAAAGTGACCTGTGCGGACACACAAGTCGTGTGCGGACACAGGGAGAAAGAAGGAGTGTGCGCGCGTACAGGTTCGTGCGAGTGCGGCGAGCAGGAGGTGAAATGCAACCTGTACGGGCGCACAAAGGGTGTGCGGTCACACAGAAGAGGGAGAAGGTTTGGGTGCATACGCATAGCTTGTGTGTGCGCCGCTACCAGGGGATGTTGGTCAAGCTGTGCGGGCGCATAGAGGGATGCGCTCGCACACGGGGTCTTTTTTTTTTAAAGGAGAAGGGCGCGTGCGGCCACACGCATGGTGTGCGGACGCATAAAAGGGAAAATATGGGGGTGTGCACACGCACAAGCCGTGCGTGTGCTGCGAACTTAGGGGCTTTTGGGGGTGTGCGTGCGCACATTGCGTGCGGACACACAGGGATGGGAAAACAGGGGATCTGTGTGCACGCACAAGGCTGTACGGATGCACAGGTCTCTGCTCCTGCAACAAAAATTTTGGCTCTAAGGCACCAAAATTGACATTCCAAGCAAGTTTTCGAGTTCCAGAACATCACAAAACTCCCAAAAACACCTTATTTTACTGAAACTACTCAACAAACATCAAAATAAAACAACCAACCAACCAAACCAACCAATTATTCATGAAACAAAATCTAAAAGAGAGAAGGTTAGAAGGATATTACCATGGTGGGGTGTCTCCCACCTAGCACTTTGGTTTATAGTCCTAAGTTGGACTTGATGAGGAGATCCTTGTTAGGGTGGCTTATGCTTCCACTCCTCCTTGAATCTCCAACCAAGTTTGCTATTGATTTGACCTCTGGGGTCCCAATTAAGTTGCATCAAACTTATAAGAGACTTCAAGCTAGTAATGAGGATCCTTAAGTATTTATTCTTGAAATTAATGCCCGGATCCCATACTTGAGTTCCTCTATCACCATTGATACGCTTGTCCACTCTCCGGAGTCTACTAAAGCAACTCTTGCACCAAAATTGAGCTCCAAATATCGGATTGGCTCCGATAATGAACTTCCTATTCTTTAGCCAATCAACATTCTTCTTTTCACCATCCACTACTCTAAGAAAGGTTCGAAGTTGACCGTCCGTCTCTACAACAGCATATTGATGTGGGCCTAGAAATCTTGTTAGAGAAGTCTTCGCCCGCTCAATTTGTTCTTGCACAACTAACTTCACTTCTTGGTAATTAATGTCTTCCTCAACCTCTTTTGAATCTTCTTCATCATCACTCAAGTAAAAAATTGGAGGTTGTGTGAAGTCCACATCAACGTCTCCTTCCAAATCCAATAAAGGAGGTTCACGAAGGTCATAGAAGGAATTACCCAAGTTGGACAAAAAATATTGAATGATGGAATCCTCTTGATCAATTCCTATCCATTCTTCATTTATCTCCTCTTGCACTTCATTTTGTGACTTGACATCTTTTTCTTGATTTTGCAATTCTTCTTGCACTCCACACTTTTCACTTGGTTCCATGCATTCATCCACTATAGTTTCTTGCTTGTGGCATGAACGCAATGAAGCTAAATGACCCAAAGCCTTGGCTAAGGTAGACATGACTTGCTCTTGCTTATTCTGGAACTCTTGTTGTTCTTGAATGAGCATGAAAAGTACTTCTTGTGTGGCTTGATCCATGTATGAAGATGAAGATTGAGGTGATAAAGGTTGACAATCAAACTCATGAGGGTAAGGGTCTTGGTTTTGTGTGTAGTGAGGGTGTGGTGTGTAAGATTGGTGTGAAAGAGTCATTAAGAAAATATAAACAAAAATATACTAACAAAAACAAACAAACAACCAAAAAGAGCTATTTACACTATTAACATATTCACAACAACCAAAAGTTATAACACCATTTGCAATCCCTAACAACGGCGCCAAATTTGATGAAGAGAACTATTGCTAGTCTAGATTTTCACAAAACAGAATTCCGTCGTCGAAAGTATAGTCTAGATCAACAATGAATTCCCCAATCAAATAATTCAATTCAAAACAATGAAAATACCAATTCCCAAACTCAAAGGGAAGAGCTCGACCTACTTCCAGAAGTCTGAGAAAGAGTTCGGATTAAAGAGGAAATGATAAAGCGTCGAATGGCCTCAAGGTATAATCAGAGAGTAGTCAAGTGAAGCTTCGCCAACAATGATCTCATCCTAATCCGAAACGACATCGGAGCAGGTCAATCAGGAGAAGAAAAGCTAGCAGCTAACTGGAAAGGACCTTACCGTGTTATAGAGGTACTAAGAAAAGGTTACTACAAGGTGTCCAACCTGGAAGGATGAGAGCTACCATGGTCTTGGCATGCATGTAACCTGAGAAGCTACTATAGTTAGAAAGTGATAAAAATCTTAAGTCTAGGTGCACTCTTTTTCCTGAAAAGGTTTTTTAGTGAGGCGCCAGGCCAAGATCTACAAAATTTCCCAATTAAGAAGGGTAAGCACTTATATGTATATACTCTTGTCTATTTTATATATTTTACTTGAATAAAGCTTTTCAGATTCCATAATAAGGTTATTTACCAAGATGTATTAATCTGAGTGCAAGAATTCACTCTCTGAATATGACAAGGTCGGCAAGATGAAAACCAAATTCATCACTCGATCACGACAAAGTCGGCAAGATGAGAACCAAACTCATCGCCCGATTACTAGGAAGTCAGCAAGGTGAAAGCAACAAAAACAGATTAATGCAGGAAGTTATAAAAAGCAATCCATAAAAAGTGGTCTGACGTGGTCTTAATAAAAATGGATTACTAAAAATAACTTAAGAAGGGCCGACAAAAGAAGAAGTCAGACCAAGCAAAGCGACGAAAGTTATAAAAAGTAATTGATGAAGAGAACTATTGCTAGTCTAGATTTTTACAAAATATAATTCCGTCGTCGAAAGTATAGTCTAGATCAACAATGAATTCCCCAATCAAATAATTCAATTCAAAACAAAACATAAACCGAGAGTAATGAAACCTCAGGTCGTTCTCCCTAGGATGCAAATGAAATGTTACTTCTTTCGGTTGTGAAGAGGGCAAAAAGGGGTTTTACAATCAAAGAACAAAAGATTAAAAGAACTAAGCGATAAAAGAACTAAACAATGATCAAAATTGAGAATTGATGCAAGCAAGGGTAAATAGAATCAAAACTAGTGAAAATGCAAATAAAGAGCCTCGACTTGCAAGTGAGGATCCAAGGAATCCTATCATTGCCATAACCACAACTATGGTAATTATCATGAGTCAATCTCGCCTAGTCAACCCCAACCATCGAGGAGTAAGTCAAGCAAGCATAATTGACCTTAATCCATAAGTCCTAACTAACTTACCAAACTAGTTGATAAAAGGCTGGCGTCAATGGAAACAAGAGCCAACTAATTACCCAAGAATTACCACTAAATGTCGGATATTATGACTCTAGTATCCTAGGAACTCAGACCACAAGCCAAGGATGGAAAATCTACTCAAAATCTAGAGTTGGCATTTTCACAAACACCTTGTGTGCATAAAAGTGAAACATGGAAATTTGCAAAGTAAATTGTAAAACTATAACCAACTATCAACAAAACCAAATATAAACAAGCAATCAACCATAAGGGAATTCTTGTCTGTGTGCGTGCACGCAAGGCTGTGTCGCACGCACACTTTGCTATGTGTGCTTTTCCTTGTTTTCTTCATGTTTTCTCCCTTGTACATGCTTTCTTCCACTTTTATCCTTCCGTTCTTGCCTTCAGGGCCTAAAATCACTCACAAACCATATCACAGCATCGAATGGCACAAAGGTGGGATTAAATTGCTCTATTAAAGCACAAAATTGCATGTTTTCATATTTAAGATCAAATTAGGGATCAAACACAAAAGTATGCTATTCTGGTGCTTAAGTGTGAGTTCATATGCTAAAATCCATTCAAAGTGAGTCAAAATATACCGTCAAATATGGCTTATCAGTAATCCATAGAAAGAGACCTGGCGAGGTCTGAGTAAAAATGGATTACTAAAAATAACTTAAGAGGATTCGACAAGAAAAAGTTGAACCAAACCCATCAATGCAAAAGTTATAAAAAGTAAATCCATAGAAAGAGGCTTGGCGAGGTCGGAGTAAAAATGGATTACTAAAAATAACTTAAGAGGGTTCAACAAGAGAAGTCGACCAATGAAAGCGGTATCTCAAACCAACATGAAGTCGACCATCCAAAGCATGCGCTAAAAGAAGCGCAGCCCTGTCCAAAAAGCCACATTACAACAACACGGCTATCAAAATTGTTCAAAAACTAACTAAAAAGGTTCTGCCAGAACACTAAACAGTTGTCGAGCAAGTTATCCCCAAGGGTCATCTCACCCAACCAGAAGACAGACAAAAGATCTAATCAAAAATTACAAAGTTTGCAAAAGAACAGTCAGCAATTACTAAAAAGACTCAGAAGGTGACTTGAAAGAGGGCCTCAAGAGTCCAAAAGAATTTTTGTTTATCTATTAAGTTGCATAGAAGCAACTAACAGTCAAAGGAGCCAGGTTATAATCAAAGTTACAAAAACTAGAGTTCAAAAGCCCACAAGTCGGGCTGTGGAGATAAAAACACATAAATCATAAGGGATGCAAGGTTTCCCTAGTAGCAGCATCAGTGGCAGAAGGAGGAGGAATGATGTTCACAGGGACGGCGTCCACGGTTCCATCCTTGCGGTTAAGAATTTCACAATCCGGATCAGGCCGGGAAGGGTCGACCTCAGCTGAAGGATTTGAAGAAGTCATGGCAGTAGAAGCTTTGGCTGACGGGGTAGGAAGAGGCTCATCATCTTCATCATCAGGAGCTGGTACTATCTTTCCCTCCTCCACTACGTTGTCCAGGCTTAAGAGAGTCAGGTCGAGTTCAGGAGCAAGAACTCGGACATGCGCTTTTAAATTTTCATATGCACCCGTCACAATATCGACCAGATGGTTCTGAAGATCAGCGTAATCTACAAGAGCATTTTCAAGCCTCCCCCTCATCTCTAACACCTCGTCATAAGTACGGGTGTAACTCTCCTTATGCTTAGTTGCCATCTTCTCTGCCAAGTTTGCAGCTGCCTCAGCCTTGATGGCCCTCGACTTCTCCTTCTCCAAATCCAACTCCAGCTTAATAACCCTGGCATCAAACTCGTCCTTCAGACCTTTGATCCTATCAAATTCTGACTTAGCATCCTCCAAAAACTCCTTAGTTGCATGAACTGTGGAACCCTGGATAGTTCGAGACAAAGCTGCACCCATATGGGCCATCCAAATGCTACTACTAGTAATGAAATTCAAATGACGAAGAATGGACACATCGTCCATGGGAAGTCGACCAAAGGGGGCAATTTTATTGTTAACAAATCCCACTACATCAAAATCTGGGGCATCCAAGTCAAAAGGCTCAACAATTTAATTTTTTGTTTTTTAGGAGGAGGGCCAACAGTAGGAGAAGAGGTAGCATCAGTAGATGAACGAATTGGGTCAGAAGGGATAATTCGGACCTGAGGAGTAGGAATAACCCTCCTCAGCCCGGAAGCACTCGAAGTTGGTTTCTGAGGAGGAACTTGAGAAGACTCTCCCTCCGCAGTCTTGGCCGAGATGTTAGAGGCAGCTGTCGCCTTCTTAGCTCGACGATAAGCCTTCATGGAATCCACAGACTTCACCATTTCTGAAATAGGAAGACAGACAAAACAAAGTTACAATTAAGAAAGGGATATATTGACAAACAAACAAGCAAAGAAAAGCTACAAATAAAAGTCAGCAACTACCCAATTCAGTCCGGAAAAGGGAAGGATCTCCCAAAAACTTCTTTGTATCAAGATGGGGAGGCTCTCCCCAAATTTCCTCTAACACATTTAGAAAGGCCTGCTCGACCTCATCCAAACTATCCCAGGAATACCTAGATACTACTACGTTCTTCTGCCAGCACAAAGGGAAGGAAGGCTCATCATTCTCATCCAAAAAGAAGGGCCGAGCTCCCTCAACAGCTCGGACCTTGAAATAATAGTTTTTAAAGTCCCTAAAGGACTCGTCATACATGGAGAAAACCTTCTTTCCCTGAGCGGATCGGAAGGAAATCCAGGAGGCTTTCTTCTTAGCAGCCCCAGGCTTCGTCAACACAAAAAGATAGAGAAAAAGAGTTTGGGTAGGTCGGATTTCCAATTCCTGACACAACAATTGAAAGATTTTTATAAAGCCCCAAGAGTTCGGGTGGAATTAAGAAGGAGCCACATTACAAGGCCACAACAACTCGGTCTCAAAAGGGGTAAAAGGAATGGTAATATTCAACTGACTAAAGAAATAGTCATAAGCATAGAAGAAGGGACGTTCCCCTTGAACCAAAGAGGGAAAACTAACTCTCTCCTCAAGATTAGCGACACTAGCTCATAATTCTTCTCTTGATCCCTATCACTACAAATCCTATGGTGCCTCCAAAGTTGCACACAATACTCAGAATCAGCAACTGTGACACACATCAACACAACAGAGTCCAGCCAGTCAGACATGCCTTCTGGGATCTTGGTAGACATTTCAACAATGTTCTTGCAAAGAGACATGGGTCAACTATTCCTACTGAAAGAAAAAAGAAAAATGGGGTTACTACCAAACATCCCGGGCAGATAATGAAACAATTTGGATGATAATATATGATCACCAAGAATCAGAAGCAGCAGTAAAAGGGAAACCCCAGGATTCACACTAGAGTCCAGGGGCACCCTTTGGAGGCAATAACCAGGCAAGAACTAGGAAAAAGGAAATCGACAACCTACGCCCTAAACATTTCGCAAACAAGAATTGACACTCCACAAAGCAAAAATCATCATCACCAACAAAAAGCATCAAAAGTCACAATTTCTCCTACTGACAGTTCATCATCAAAGGATTGTAAAGTAAGAAAAAAAAGCCAGACAATGATACAAGAACAACAACGAAAACCCTAAAGGCGCACATTCTTCGCAAAAAGCAAGCAATAAAGAAAAATCACAAGCCATGAATCAAGACACAAAAAGAGATAATCTTTTCATAAAAGGATCAAAGTCTTTCAAAGAACAAAAACGAGATACAAAGTCAAAGCCCTACATCAAAGCATGCACAGTTGTCGAAGGCGAAAAGAGAAAAGATAGAAAACACTAACCTGCAGGGAAGAAAGTAGTAACAAAGAATGGCGCTAAGTCCACACCAGACAATCGCTTTAAGGCAGGGGAAGATAGAAGGCTTGAAAACGTGAAAATACAAAAAGCAAAGAGTTAGGGGCAAGTCAAGGAAAGTACAGCACTAATTAAAAAATGCAACCTTTAGCAAAAAGGATCCATCCTTTCAAAACGGATTCTTTGCAGACATAAAGTACCAAGACAAATCATCAAAATGAAGAAATGGAGAAAGAAAACACCAACCTGAGGGAGAAGAAGAAAGCAAAAACCATTTAAAAGATTATCGAGAAGATCAGAAAGAGACAACAACAGACCCACGCCAAACAAACTTCTTCGAAGAGAGATGTGAAAACAAAAGGGTGCAAAAGGAGTGAAACGTCGCAAGTAAGAGAAGAGCGAAAAGAAAGGGGAAGAGAAACTGAAAAAATACTTAGAAATTCAAAAATAAAATGAATAGAGGGAAACGGAAAAAGGGGTTAATGAGCATTTAATCCTCGCACGTTCCCAAGAAAAGCGCAATACACACCACAGTTAAAAAGAGGAGGAAAAACGCTTCGCATTCAAGAAAACCCAGCAGAAGTTATATAATGCTCAAGCTCGACTTCTTCAAAAGGGACGAAATTTGGAAATACAACCCCAAAAAGTAGAAGATCGAACTCAAGCAGGGGCACTGTTCATACCCTGGGTCAAGCTATCTGACCTGGAGTGATCAAAGCAACCGACCTCTTCCTTAAAGAGTTCGGCCAAATAGCAACAAAGGCCCAAGAAAGGCCCAAATGATGGGACACAGCCCAATCTAAAGGCAGCTAAAGCCTAGAAAGATAAAGGCGGTTCCCCTAAGAGATAAAATGACCTCACTTAAAGATAAAGATAAGATAACTAACTTATCTTATCTAGAAAGGTCAGCCCACACTACTATAAATATATTGGAGCACCCAGGTATAATTCATACTCTAATTATACTAAAAACCTGCTCAAAGCCCATGCTAACTTAGGCATTGGAGTCTCTTGCAGGTACCATGATGAGCGGATAATTTATACGCTTTTTGGCACTGTTTTTACATAGTTTTTAGTATGTTTTAGTTAGTTTTTACTATGTTTTTATTAGTTTTTATTCAAAAATCACATTTCTAGACTTTACTATGAGTTTGTTTATTTTTCTGTGATTTCATATATTTTCTGGCTGAAATTGAGGGACCTGAGCAAAAATCTGATTCAGAGGCTGAAAAAGGACTGCAGATGCTGTTAGATTTTGACCTCCCTTCACTCGAAATGGATTTTTTGGAGCTACCAAATCTCAATTGGTGCGATCTCAATTGCGTTGGAAAGTAGACATCATGGGCTTTCCAGCAATATTTAATAGTTCATACTTTGCCCGATTTTTGATAACGCAAACTGGCGTTTGAACGCCCACTTTCTACCCTATTCTGGCATTAAACGCTAGAACTGAGTTACAAGCTGGAGTTAAAAGAAGAGTCTCTACACATGAAAGCTTTAATTCTCAGCCCAAGCACACACCAAGTGGGCTCGGAAGTGGATTTCTGCATCATTTACTTATTTTCTGTAACCCTAGCTACTAGTTTAGTATAAAAACTACTTTTAGTGATTTATTTAAAAATCCTTGATCAGTTTTAGGCTATCATAGATCATATTTTACACGTTTAGAGGCTGGCCTCACGGCCATGCCTAGACCTTCAGCACTTATGTATTTTCAACGGTGGAGTTTCTACACCCCATAGATTAAGGTGTGGAGCTTTGCTGTTCCTCATGAATTAATGCAAAGTACTATCATTTTTCTATTCAATTCAAGCTTATTCTTATTCTAAGATATTCATTCGCACACAAGAACATGCTGAATGTGATGATCAAGTGACACTCATCACCATTCTCACTTATGAACGCGTGCCTGACAAACACTTCTGTTCTACATGAAAACAAGCTTGAATGCGTATCTCTTGGATCTCTCTTCAACGATTCACATCATCTCTCCTAACAACAGAGCATCTGAATCCGAGATTAGAATCTTCGTGGTATAGGCTAGAATCAATTGGCAGCATTCCTGAGATTCGAAAAGTCTAAACCTTGTCTGTGGTATTCCGAGTAGGATCTGGGAAGGGATGACTGTGACGAGCTTCAAAGTCGCGACTGTGGGGCGCAGTGACAGTGCGCAAAAGGATCATTGGATCTTATTCCGACACGATCGAGAACCAATAGCTGATTAGCCATGCGGTAGCTGTGCCTGGTATTTTTCATCCGAGACGAGAAATCCGACAGTTGATTAGCCGTACAGAAACCGTAGAGGACCATTTTCACTGAGAGGACGGGAGGTAACCATTGACAACGGTGATACCCAACATGCAGCTTGCCATGGAAAGGAGTATGAATGATTGAATGGAGGCAGTAGGAAAGCAGAGATTCAGAAGGAACAAAGCATCTCCATACGCTTATCTAAAATTCTCACCAATGAATTACATAAGTATCTATATCTTATTTTCTATTTTAATTATATTTTAATTATCAAAACCTCATAGCCATTTGAATCCTCCTGACTGAGATTTACAAGGATGACCATAGCTTGCTTCAAGCCGACAATCTCCATGGGATCGACCCTTACTCACGTAAGGTTTATTACTTGGACGACCCAGTGCACTTGCTGGTTAGTTGTGCGGAGTTGTGAAAAGGAGTTGAGATTACAATCGTGCGTACCAAGTTTTTGGCTCCGTTGAGATCATAATTTCGTGCACCAAGTTTTTGGCGCCGTTGCCGGGGATTGTTCGAGTTTGGACAACTGACGGTTCATCTTGTTGCTCAGATTAGGTAATTTTATTTTATTTTTAAAGCTTTTTATTTTTGAAAAGTTTTCAAAAAAAATATAAAAAAATATAAATTATTCTATGTCTTCAAAATTTTTAAGAATGAATTCTAGAGTTTTATGATGATATTTTTGGCTGTGAAGCATGTCTATTCCTTTGGACCAAGGTTTTAACTTATCATCACAAGAGCTTTTTGATTTCTATCAATCTTGCTGTTGAATGTAATGATCTGCTAAAGTTTGGTTGGCCATTGGCCATGTCTAGTGTTTTGGACCCAAGCTTTCACTGAAAGCTTGGCTTGGCTGGCTAGTAAGCCATGTCTAATTCCTGGACCGGAGTTTTAGACTAACATTGCATGATTCTTGGAATTCTTATTAAAAATTTTGAATTTCTTTATTTAGCTTTTCCAAATTAATTTTTGAAAAATCCAAAAAAATTAATAAAATCATAAAACCAAAAATAATTTTGTGTTTATTGTTTCTAGTGTCAAATTTTAAGTTTGGTGTTAATTGCATGTTCTAATTTTTCACAAAAATTTTTGAAACTCATGCATGGTGTTCTTCATGATCTTCAAGTTGTTCTTAATGATCTTCTTTGTTTGATCTTTGCATTTTCATGTTTTGTGTCTTTTCTTGTTTTTCATATGCATTTTCAATTTGTTAGTGTCTAAACATTGAAAATTTCTAAGTTTGGTGTCTTGCATGTGTTTCTTTTCTTAAAAAAATTTTCAAAAATAAGTTCTTGGTGTTCATTTTGACATTCAAAGTGTTCTTAGTGTTCATCTTGACATTCAAAGTGTTCTTGCATGCATCATGTGTTTTGATCTTAAATTCTCATGTTTTGAGTCTTTTTATTGTTTTTCTCTTTCTTCATTAAAATTTTAAAAAATCAAAAAAATATCTTTCCCTTATTCTTCTCATAAATTTCGAATATTTGAGTTGACTTATTCAAAAATTTTTAAAAATCTAGTTGTTTCTTATGAGTCAAATCAAATTTTCAATTTAAAAAAATTCTATCTTTTCAAAACTTTTTCAAAAATCAAATCTTTTTCATTTTTCTTTTATGATTTTTGAAAATTTTAAAAATGATTTTCAAAATCTTTTTCTTAATTTTATTTCATAATTTCAAAATTTTTACTAACAACTAATGTGATTGATTCAAAAATTTTAAAGTTTGTTACTTGCCTATTAAAAAAGGTTCAATCTTTAAATTTTAGAATCATATCTTTTAGTTTCTTGTTAGTCAAGTAATCAACTTCAATTTTCAAAATCAAATCTTTTTAAATTTCTTTTTCAAAATAAATTTCAATCATATCTTTTTCAAAACTTAATTTCAAAATTTTTTCTAACTTCTTATCTTTTCAAAATTGATTTTCATATATTTTTCAATTAACTACTTGACTTTTTGTTTGATTTTAAAAGTTTTCTATTTCAATCATATCTTTTCTCTAAAATTTGAAAACTAAACAAATTAGTTACTATTTCTTATCTTTTTCAAATTTTGTTTTGTTTCTCTTTTTAATTTTCTAGTTCTAACTACATTTTAAAATAAAAACAAAAATATTTTCCTTTTATTTTAAATTAAATTCGAATTCTCTCCCCTTCTCTCATCTTCTTCTATTTATTTATTTATCTACTAACATTCCTCTTCTACTCATAATTCGAACCCTCTCTCCCTCTCTGTGTTCGAATTCTTCATCTTCTCTTTTCTTCATTCTACTATTCTATTCTTCTACTCACAAAAAGGAATTTCTATACTGTGACATAGAGGATTCCTCTTCTTTTCTGTTCTTTTCTTTTTCATATGAGCAGGAACAAGGATAAGAACATTCTTGTTGAAGCTGATCCTGAACCTGAAAGGACTCTTAAGAGGAAACTAAGAAAAGCTAAAGCACAACCCTCTGGAGAGGACCTGACAAAAATTTTTGAAAAAGAAGGAGACATGGCCGAACCTAATAACAATGGTGGAGATGCAAGGAAGATGCTTGGTGACTTTATTGCACCTTCTTCCAACTTCTATGAAAGAAGCATCTCAATTCCTACAATTGGAGCAAACAACTTTGAGCTTAAGCCTCAATTAGTTTCTCTAATGCAGCAGAACTGCAAGTTTCATGGACTTCCAATGGAAGATTCTCATCAGTTTTTAGCTGAATTCTTGCAAATCTGTGACACTGTCAAGACCAATGGAGTTGATCCCGAGGTCTACAGGCTTATGCTTTTCTCTTTTGCTGTAAGAGACAGAGCTAGAACATGGTTAGATTCACAACCTAAGGAAAGCCTGAACTCTTGGAAAAAGCTGGTCAGTGCTTTCCTAGCCAAATTCTTTCCTCCTTAAAAGATGAGCAAGCTTATAGTGGAAATCCAAACTTTCAGACAGAAGGAAGGTGAATCCCTCTATGAAGCTTGGGAAAGATATAAGCAATTAATCAAAAGGTGTCCTTCTGACATGCTTCCAGAATGGAGCATCATATGTATATTCTATGATGGTCTGTCTGAGTTGTCAAAAATGTCATTGGACCATTCTGCAGGAAGATCTTTTCATCTGAAAACCCCTACAGAAGCTTAGGAACTCATTGAAATGGTTGCAAATAACCAGTTCATGTACACCTCTGAGAGGAGTCCTGTGAACAATGGGACGCCTCAGAAGAAGGGAGTTCTTGAAATTGATACTCTGAATGCCATATTGGCTCAGAACAAAATATTGACTCAGCAAGTCAATATGATTTCTCAGAGTCTGAATGGATTGCAAGCTGCATCCAACAGTACTAAAGAAGCATCTTCTGAAGAAGAAGCTTATGATCCTGAGAACCCTGCAATGGCAGAGGTGAATTACATGGGAGAACCCTATGGAAACACCTATAATCCTTCATGGAGAAATCATCTAAATTTCTCATGGAAGGACCAACAGAAGCCTCAACAAGGCTTCAACAATAATGGTGGAAGAAATAGGTTTAGCAATAGCAAGCCTTTTCCATCGTCTTCTCAGCAACAGACAGAGAATTCTGAATAGAGCCATTCTGGCCTGGCAGCCATAGTCTTTGATCTATCCAAGATCATACTAAGTTTCATGAGTGAAATAAGGTCCTCTATTAGAAATTTGGAGGCACAGGTGGGTCAGCTGAGTAAGAAGATTACTGAAACTCCTCCCAGTACTCTCCCAAGCAATATAGAAGAAAATCCCAAGAGAGAGTGCAAGGCCATAACTATGACCAACATGGCCGAACCTGGAGAGAGTGAGGAGGACGTGAGTCCTAGTGAGAAAAGCCTCATGGGATGTCCTCTGGACAGAAAGGAGTTTCCCTTTAAGGAACCAAAGGAATCTGAGGCTCATACAGAGACCATAGAGATTCCATTGAACTTCCTTTTGCCATTCATGAGCTCTGATGAATATTCTTCCTCTGAAGAGGATGAAGACATCACTAAAGAGCAAGTTGCTAAGTATCTAGGAGCAATCATGAAGTTGAATGCAAAGTTATTTGGTAATGAGACTTGGGAGGATGAACCCCCTTGTTCACCAATGAATTGAATGCATTAATGAGGCAGACATTACCTCAGAAGAAATCGGATCCTGAAAAGTTCTTCATACCTTGTACCATAGGCACCATGACCTTTGAGAAGGCTCTATGTGACCTAGGGTTAGGGATAAACCTCATGCCACTCTCTGTAATGGAGAAACTGGGAATCTTTGAGGTACAAGCTACAAGAATCTCACTAGAGATGGCAGACAAATCAATGAAACAAGCTTATGGACTAGTAGAGGACGTGCTAGTAAAGGTTGAAGGCCTTTACATCCCTGCTGATTTCATAATCCTAGACACTGAGAAGGATGAGGATGAATCTATCATCCTTGGCAGACCTTTCCTAGCCACAGCAAAAGTTGTGATTGATGTTGATAGAGGAGAGTTGGTCCTTCAGTTGAATGAGGACTACCTTGTATTCAAGACTCAAGGTTCTCCTTCTATAACCATGGAGAAGAAGCATGAAAAGCTTCTCTCAATACAGAGTCAAACAAAACTCCCACATTCAAACTCTAAGTTTGGCGTTGGGAGGCCACAACCAAACTCTAAGTTTGGTGTTGAGAGGCCACAACCAAACTCTAAGTTTGGTGTTGAAGGCCCCAACCCTGCTCTGATTATCTGTGAGGCTCCATGAGAGCTCACTGTCAAGCTATTGACATTAAAGAAGCGCTTATTGGGAGGCAACCCAATGTTATTTAATTATATCTATTTATTTTCCATTGCTATTTTATGTTTTTTTTAGGTTGATGATCATGTGAAGTCCCAAAAACAACTGAAAAATCAAAAACAGACTGAAAAATAGCATTAAAAATAGCTCACCCTGGAGGAAGAGCTTATTAGCATTTAAACGCCAGTAAGAGTAGCAGAATGGGCGTTAAACGCCCAGTCTGGCACCATTCTGGGCGTTTAACACCAGAAACAGGTACCAGACTGGCGTTTAATGCTAGAACAGGGCACCAAGTTGGCGTTAAATGCCAAGAAGGGGAGAAAAGCTGGTGTTAAATGCCAGAAACAAGCAACAACCTGGCGTTTAACGCCAGAATTGCACTCTTAGGGCGTTTTGCACGCTAAATGGAGCAGGGATGCTAAGTCCTTGACCCCTCAGGATCTGTGGATCCCACAGGATCCCCACCAACCTCAACTCACTCTCTCTTCTTCACACTTTTTCATAACACTCTTCCCCAAATACCCATCACCAATCACCTCTATATCTCTTCCCAAATACCCTTCACCAATCACCTCATTCACTTTTCCCCAAAATACCACCTACCTTCAAATTCAAAACTCTTTTTTTCCCTCCCAAACCCAACCCCAAATACACGAACCTAACCTTCCCCCCTCTCCTATATATACCCCTCATCACTCCTTTAATTTCACACATCACAAACACCTTATACCCCCTTGGCCGAATTCACCCTCTCCCTCCATCTCTTCCATATTTCTTCTTCTTCTCCTTTATTCTTTCTTCTTTGCTCGAGGACGTGCAAACTTTTTAAGTTTGGTGTGGTAAAAGCATTGCTTTTTATTTTTCCACAACCATTTATGGCACCTAAGGCCGGAGAAACCTCTAGAAAGAGGAAAGGAAAGGCAATTGCTTCCACCTCTGAGTCGTGGGAGATGGAGAGATTCATCTCAAAAGCCCATTACTAAGAAAAGGATGGAGCAAACAAGAGAGCCCACTCATGGACCTCAACAAGAGCATGAGGAAATTCTTCATCATAAAATCACTGAGATGCCTCAAGGGATGTACTTTCCTCCACAAAACTATTGGGAGCAAATTAACACCTCCCTAGGAGAATTAAGTTCCAACATGGGACAACTAAGGGTGAAGTACCAAGAGCATTCCATCCTCCTCCATGAAATTAGAGAAGACCAAAGAACCATGAGGGAGGAACAACAAAGGCAAGGAAGAGACATAGAGGAACTCAAGAGCACCATTGGTTCTTCAAGAGGAAGAAGACGCCACCATCACTAAGGTGGACCCATTCTTTAATTTCCTTGTTCTTTATTTTTCTATTTTTCATTCTCTAAGCTTTATGTTTGTTTATGTTTATGTCTTTATTTACATGATCATTAGTGTCTAGTGTTTATGCCTTAAAGCTATGAATGTCCTATGAATCCATCACCTTTCTTAAATGAAAAATGTTCTTAATTGCAAAAAAAAAAGAGAAGTACATGGATTTCGAATTTAAAATAGTTTAATTATTTTGATGTGGTGGCAATACTTTTTGTTTTCTAAATGAATGCTTGAATAGTTCATGTTTTTGATATTGTTGTTTATGAATGTTAAAATTGTTGGCTCTTGAAAGAATAATGAAAAAGGAGAAATGTTATTGATAATTTGAAAAATCATAAAATTGATTCTTGAAGCAAGAAAAAGCAGTGAAAGACAAAGGCTTGCAAAAAAAAAAAAAGAGGGGGCAAAAAAAATAATAAAAGAAAAACAAAGAAAAAGAAAAAGCAAGCAGAAAAAGCCAATAGCTCTTTAAACCAAAAGGCAAGAGCAAAAAGCCAATAACCCTTTAAACCAAAAGGCAAGGGTAAAAGGATCCAAGGCATTGAGCATTAATGGATAGGAGGGCCCAAAGGAATAAAATCCGGGCCTAAGCAGCTAAACTAAGCTGTCCCTAACTATGTGCTTGTGGCATGAAAGTGTCATGTGAAAAGCTTGAGACTGAGCGGTTAAAGTTGTGGTCCAAAGAAAAAAAAAAGAGTGTGCTTAAGAGTTCTGGACACCTCTAAATTGGGGACTCTAGCAAAGCTGAGTCACAATCTGAAAAGGTTCACCGAGTTATGTGTCTGTGGCATTTATGTATCCGGTGGTAATACTGGAAAACAAAATGCGTAGGGCCACGGCCAAGACTCATAAAGTAGCTGTGTTCAAGAATCAACATACTGAACTAGGAGAATCAATAACACTATATGAATTCTGAGTTCCTATAGATGCCAATCATTCTGAACTTCAAAGGATAAAGTGAGATGCCAAAACTGTTCAGAAGCAAAAAGCTAAGAGCCCCGCTCATCTAATTAAGACTGATCTTCATAGATGTCTTCGGAATTCATTGTATATTTTCTTCTTTTTAACCTACTTTGTTTTAAGTTTCTTAGGGATAAGCAACAATTTAAGTTTGGTGTTGTGATGAGCGGATAATTTATACGCTTTTTGGCACTATTTTTACATAGTTTTTAGTATGTTTTAGTTAGTTTTTACTATGTTTTTATTAGTTTTTATTCAAAAATAACATTTCTGGACTTTACTATGAGTTTGTGTGTTTTTCTGTGATTTCAGGTATTTTCTGGCTGAAATTGAGGGACCTGAGCAAAAATCTGATTCAGAGGCTGAAAAAGGACTGCAGATGCTGTTGGATTCTGACCTCCTTGCACTCGAAATGGATTTTCTGGAGCTAAAAAAACCCAATTGGCGCGCTCTCAATTGTCTTGGAAAATAGACATCCTGGGCTTTCCAGCAAATTATAATAGTCTATACTTTGCCCGAGTTTTGATAATGCAAACTGGCGTTTGAACGCCCACTTTCTACCTTATTCTAGCGTTAAACGCCAGAACTGAGTTACAAGTTGGAGTTAAACATCCAAACTGGCACCAAAGCTGGCGTTTAACTCCAAGAAGAGTCTCTACACATGAAAGCTTCAATGCTCAGCCCAAGCACACACCAACAGGGCCCGGAAGTGGATTTTTGCATCATTGATTTGTTTTCTGTAACCCTAGCTACTAGTTTAGTATAAAAACTACTTTTAGTGATTTATTTAAAAATCCTTGATAAGTTTTAGGCTATCATAGATCATATTGTACACGTTTGGAGGCTGGCCTCACGGCCATGCCTGGACCTTCATCACTTATGTATTTTCAACGGTGGAGTATCTACACCCCATAGATTAAGGTGTGGAGCTCTGCTGTTCCTCATGAATTAATACAAAGTACTATTGTTTTTCTATTCAATTCAAGCTTATTCTTATTCTAAGATATTCATTCTCACATAAGAACATGACGAATGTGATGATCAGGTGACACTCATCACCATTCTCACTTATGAATGCGTGCCTGACAAACACTTCCGTTCTACATGAAAACAAGCTTGAATGCGTATCTCTTGGATCTCTCTTCAACGATTCACATCATCTCTCTTGACAACAGAGCATCTGAATCCGAGATTAGAATCTTCATGGTATAGGCTAGAATCAATTGGCAGCATTCCTGAGATCCGGAAAGTCTAAACCTTGTCTGTGGTATTCCGAGTAGGATCTGGGAAGGGATGACTGTGACGAGCTTCAAACTCCCGACTATGGGGCCAGTGATAGTGCGCAAAAGGATCATTGGATCTTATTCTGACACGATCGAGAACCAACAGCTGATTAGCCATACGATAGCTGTGCCTGGTATTTTTCATCCGAGACGAAAAATCCGACAGTTAATTAGCCGTACAGAAACCGTAGTGGACCATTTTCACTGAGAGGACGGGAGGTAGCCATTGACAACGGTGAAACCCAACATGCAGCTTGCCATGGAAAGGAGTATGAATGATTGAATGGAGGCAATAGGAAGGCAGAGATTCAGAAGGAACAAAGCATCTCCATACGCTTATCTGAAATTCTCACCAATGAATTACATAAGTATCTTTATCTTATTTTCTATTTTAATTACATTTTAATTATCAAAACTTCATAGCCATTTGAATCCGCCTGACTGAGATTTACAAGGATGACCATAGCTTGCTTCAAGCCGACAATCTCTGTGGGATCGACCCTTACTCACGTAAGGTTTATTACTTGGACGACCTAGTGCACTTGCTGGTTAGTTGTGCGGAGTTGTGAAAAGGAGTTGAGATTACAATCGTGCGTACCAAGTTTTTGGCTCCGTTGAGATCACAATTTCGTGCACCATACCACCACCCTCCGGTGACGAAGGATCAGCAGTACAACCAAAACCAACAAGTCGGACACGGCGGCTCCGACCACTACCGTAGATTTTGACCAAGATCGACCTACAGTTTCAGGCAACCCACGGAACAATTAGAATCATAGGGTCCTTGTTGCCAAGAATTTCTTGCTTGTGACCCTCCTTCGAATTGGCCTCCCATACTTTGATGTGAACTAGTGTTGGAATTATTACCCCCTACAACATGATAACAACCAGACTCCAAGAAAAAAGGGTGATAACTCATGATGGAAAGAAAAAAAATGAAACGCAACAATGCTAATAAAAGTAATAGATAAATGAATATGTACTCTAGTTATATCTATTTACCTAGAACTAAACAATAAAAATGTTAGTTACTATCACGACTTAGGTAGAGGCGCCATCTACAAATTAGTGTAAAGTAGAAAAGAAGAACAAAATATTCACACTATTACATATTCACAACAACCAAAATTTTAGCACTCATTTCACTTAAAGTGAGTCCCCAGCAACGACGCCAAATTTGATGTTGGCCAGATTCACCGTCGATCTAGGTTTTCACAAATTAGAATTCTATCATTGAAAGTATAGCCTAGACCAACGATTAATCCCCAAATCAAATGTTCAATCTAAAGGATATGTCACAATTCAAAACCAATTCAATTCTGGGAGTTTCAATTCCCGGGTCGTCTCCCAAGGACACTTGAGACCAATGAGTGTGCAATCTTGGTTGTGAGGATCATGGGGTTTGTAATAAAGAGATGAACATATAAAACAATAAAAGAACATGCAAAATTGTAATAAATGAACTAATAAAGAAATCAATGAAGTAACTATGCAATATAGACAAGTAAAGTGTAAAAGGAACTAATGTAAATGTGTATGAAGAAATTGAAGCATAAAAGTCATCTTCGCTTGGAGTGAGCTAAGGGTCCTTTTCTTGTTGGAACCACAACTATGACAACTAGAATGGATCAATCTCACTTGGTTAACCTCATATCGGAGAGTAAGTTAAATGAGTATAAGTGTTCTTAACCCACAAATCCTTAATTGCTTGCTAATTAACTTAGCAACAACATAGCGTTAGTGGGAACAAGAACAATTAACAATCCAAAATTGACACTAAATGTTGGACGTTCCAACTCTAGGAACCCAATTGCTCACTTTTTCCAAGCCAAGAGATACAAAACTAGCCCAAAATCATACTTGACATTTTGTCAAACACTTAGTGGGCAAAAACCTTAAACATGGAAAAAATGAGAAAAAGCTTGAAACCAAAAGCAACAAATGATCTCAATCAACAATAAAGACTCAAGAAAGCATGTAACAATCATCAATAATCAAATTCATCAACAAGAAATAGAAATTGCAAGAGAAAAGTAAAATTGAGCTATAACTTAAAATATAAGAAAGTGTAAGAACAATGTAACTATAAAGAGTAGTAATAAAGAGATACTTACAATGGAAATTAGCAAAATCCAAGATCAAAATTGAAATGGCACTTGAATGCAAAAACCCTAGTATATACCCTAGTAGAGAAGATGATGAAAAACTTAAAAGAAAACTACACTAAAGCTATCTACTACTACTCCTAAGCTACACTAATGTTATGCTATCCTATGGTCTTCATTTTCCCTTCCTTATGAGCTAAATGGCTTCAAAAATGGGCCTCAAATCCACCAAAATCATGAGTCACGTGATCTTTTAATGAAGGCATGTGCATCCACCTGTGCGAATGCACAGACGTGTGCGTCCGCACACTCTGCGAAAAATCTCAACCCGTGCGGACGCACACTAGGCGATTCTCGAATGGACGCGTGACGCAGCTCATGCACATGCGTAGCTCTGATATGATGGCTGTGCGTATGCACGCAGGTCTGTGCACATGCACACTAGGCTGAGCTCTTCTCCTTTGATTCTTCATGCTTCCTCCACTTTGAATGCTCTTCTTCCATTTTCTCCAAGCCATTCCTGCCTTATACAAATAACATCAAGGTATCGAATGGAAGGTAAATAGAATAAAATTAATCAAATTAGGCACGAAAGAGCATGTTTTCATAATCAAGCATAAATTAGGAGGAAAGTTCAAGTGCATGCTATATAGTGGAATAAGTGCAAGTTTATTTGATGAAATCCATTCAAATTCAACCAAAAATCATCATCAAATATGGATTCATCAATCGCCCCCAGCAATTTCTAATAAATGAGTCATGCGCTGGGACGTGTGCGTACGCACAAGTGTGTGCGTACGCACACATGCTGATTTTCTTCTTGTGCGTACGCACAGGATATTGTGCGTACGCGCACGCACACTCTAATGTGTGCTTCTCCTTTGTTTTCTTCATGTTTTCTCCCTTTGTACATGCTTCCTTCCACTTTTGCCTTGCCATACTTGCCTTTAGAACCTAAAATCACTCAACAAACATGTCATGGCATCGAATGGCATAAAAGTGGGATTAAAATCACTAATTTAGGCACAAAAACACATGTTTTCACATTTAGGCACAATCTAGAGAGAAAACACAAAAGCATGCTATTTGGATGAATAAATGTGAGTTTATGTGATGAAATCCACTCAAATTAAACCAAAATATATCGTCAAAT
Source organism: Arachis ipaensis (assembly GCF_059453495.1). Classification (NCBI taxonomy): domain Eukaryota; kingdom Viridiplantae; phylum Streptophyta; class Magnoliopsida; order Fabales; family Fabaceae; genus Arachis; species Arachis ipaensis. Next base: position 70,901,913 of record NC_142438.1, read on the forward strand.
ATGGATTCATCAACGCCCAGAAAGGTATCCCTCTTGGCGTTGAACACCTGGAAAGGGCAGAGACTAGGCGTTCAAACCCCCAAAGGGGCAGCAGCTTGGGCGTTGAACGCCCAAGCAAGGGAAGTCAGTCGCTTACTGACAACAACCCTACTAAGCAAGGTATTAACCCCCTTTCCAACACACTTGGAATTCGGCCTCCATCAACTCAGGTTGATGATTATAAGGCTAAGATGCCATTTCCTCAGAAACTCTGTCAAGAGGAAAGGGATAAACAGTTTACCCGCTTTGTGGAGTATCTCAGAACATTAGAGATAAAGATCCCTTTTGCAAAGGCTCTTGAACATATGTCTTCTTATGCAAAGTTCATGAAGGACATTCTAAGTCATAAGAAGGATTGGAGAGAGACACAAACAGTCCTCCTCACTGAGGAATACAGTTTAATCATTCAGAACAGCTTACCAGAGAAGCTTAAAGACCCTGGAAGCTTTATGATACCATGCACTCTCGGTGATGCTTGTACAAGGACAGCTCTCTGTGACCTTGGATCAAGGATCAACCTAATACCTACTTCACTAATAAAGAAGCTTAGTTTGACTGATGAAGTCAAACCAACCCGCATGTGCTTTCAACTTGCTGATGGTTCTATTAAGATACCATCAGGAGTAGTTGAAGACATGATTGTTAGGGTTGGACCCTTTGCCTTTTCCCACTAACTTTATGGTATTGGACATGGAGGGGCACAAGAGTGCATCCCTTATCCTAGGAAGACCTTTCTTAGTTACAGGACGGACCCTTATTGATGTTGAAAAAGGGGAAGTAACCCTAAGAGTCAATATGGAAAAGTTTGTATTGAATGCTGTCAAGGCTATGTAGCATCCAAACATTCCTAAGGAATGCATGAGCATTGGCATCATCGATTCCCTGGTGTAAGAGGTCAACATGGCCAAAAGCTCCAAGGAAGGGCTAGATGACATCTTTGATGCTACTCAGCCTGATTCAGAGGAACCTCTGGAAACCTCTGAGGAAAAAGAGAAGCCTCCTAAGCTTGAGCTTAAGTCATTACCCTCCTCCCTGAAATATGCATTTTTGGGAAAAGGAGATACCTATCCTGTGATCATAAGCTCTACACTAAAGCCATAGGAAGAAGAAGCACTAATCCAAGTGCTTAAAACACATAAGACCGCCCTTAGGTGGACTATAAGTGACCTTAAGGGCATTAGCCCAACCCGATGCATGCATAAAATCCTACTGGAGGATAATGCCAAACCAGTGGTACAACCACAGAGGCGGTTGAATCCAGCTATGAAGGAAGTAGTGCAAAAGGAAGTCACTAAGCTCTATGAGGCTGGAATTATTTATCCCATAATGTACAGGGTGGCGTATGTGCATTGATTACCAAAGACTCAATGACGCCACCAGGAAAGACCACTTTCCTTTACCCTTCATTGACCAAATGCTAGAAAGACTGGCAGGTCATGCTTTTTATTGTTTACTGGATGGATATTCTGGGTACAATCAAATAGTAGTAGATCCACAGGATCAAGAGAAGACAGCATTCACATGACCATTTGGCGTGTTCGCCTATAGATGAATGCCATTTGGCCTGTGTAATGTGCCTGCCACATTTCAGAGATGCATGTTATCCATCTTCTCTGATATGGTAGAGAAATTCCTTGAAGTATTCATGGATGACTTCTCTGTGTATGGAGACTCATTTGACACCTGTCTTGATCATCTGACCCTGGTCCTGAAAAGATGCCAAGAAACAAACCTAGTTCTAAACTGGGAAAAATGCCACTTCATGGTAACTGAAGGCATTGTTCTTGGGCATCGGATCTCAAATAAGGGGATAGAGGTGGATCAAGCTAAGGTGAAAGTGATAGAATGCTTGCCTCTGCCTACTAGTGTCAAGGCAATCAGAAGTTTCCTAGGACATGCAGGATTCTACAGGCGGTTCATAAAAGATTTTTCTAAAATTGCCAAACCCCTGTGCAATCTCTTGGCCACTGATGTTTCATTCATCTTTGACCAAGAATGCCCGCATGCTTTTGAAACTCTGAATGCCAAGTTTGTCACTGCTCCCATCATCTTTGCACCCAACTAGGATTTGCCATTTGAGCTAATGTGTGATGTAAGTGATCATGCAATTGGCACAGTCCTAGGTCAAAGACATGACAAGCTTCTGCATGCCATTTATTATGCTAGTCGCGTATTAAATGATGTGCAGAAAAATTACACTACTACAGAAAAGGAGCTACTTGCAGTGGTTTATGCCATTGACAAGTTCAGATCCTACCTAATAGGATCTAAAGTCATTATTTATACTGGCCATGCTGCTCTAAAGTATCTACTCACTAAGCAGGAGTCTAAACCCAGACTTATAAGATGGGTATTACTCCTGCAATAGTTTGATATAGAAATTAGAGATAGAAAAGGGACAGAAAATCAGGTGGCTAATCACTTATCCCGGATTGAGCCAGTAGCAGGGACTTCTTCCCCTCTACTGACATATCTGAATCCTTTCCAGATGAGCAACTCTATGCCATCCAAACAGTACCTTGGTTTGCAGATATTGCGAACTACAAGGCTATACGGTTCATTCCCAAGGAGTTTACCAGGCAGCAAGCCCAGAAACTCATACATGATGCAAAATACTACCTATGGGATGAGCTATATCTCTTTAAGAGATGCTCGGATGGAATAATCCAACGCTGTGTATCTGAAGAAGAGACACAGAGAATTCTATGGCATTGCCATGACTCTGACTATGGAGGACACTTTGGAGGTGAGCGGACAGCCACTAAGGTACTCCAAAGTGGCTTTTACTGGCCTACTCTCTTTAAGGATTCTAGAGAGTTCGTCCGTAACTGTGATAGTTGCCAAAGGGCTGGCAATCTTCCTCATGGTCACAGCATGCCTCAGCAAGGAATATTAGAGATTGAGTTGTTTGACATATGGGGCATAGATTTCATGGTCCCATTCCCGCCTTCATACTCAAATACCTACATCTTTGTGGCAGTAGATTATGTGTCTAAATGGGTTGAAGCAATAGCAACAATGACCAATGACACCAAAGTAGTAATGAAGTTCCTCCAAAAGAACATCTTTAGCACATTTGGTCTCCCTAGGACACTAATCAGTGATGGAGGAACTCATTTTTGCAAAAGACAGCTAGATTCTGTCTCAAGCCGTTACGGAGTTCGCCATAAAGTAGCAACACCGTATCATGGGTCACGCGTACGCGTCGACGAGCGATTTTGCAAATCAGTGCGCACGTGTAGGGCACGCGTACGCATCGATGAGCAAACGTTGAACTCCAATGTAAGGTCCAATGTTGGGTCAAACTCCAGAGCCAACGTTCCAGCCTCACATGGCAAAGTTTGACCCAACATTTGAGTTCAAACATTGAACTCCAACGTAAACTCCAACGTCAACCCAATCTCAATACAAAAAGGCACCCAAGAAGAGTATGAACGTTAATTTTTAAACCTCTTCATCAACGTCACTAAAGGCCACTTCCAACTAGCTTCAACAGAGGCCTTAAGGGCCCAGTCCAAGTACTTGAAGATTGAAAGAAGAAAGTGTTGATGTCTTGAAAACTGTCCCTCAACAATTTTCTACCGGCAAGTGCACCGGATTATCATCAAGTAAAAATTCAGAATAGAGTGAGGTCGAATCCCACAGGGATTGGTTGGTTGATCAATGTTAATTGGAGAATTGTTCTAGTTGAACGAAATCAGAATTGAATTGGTGTTGCAGAATATAAACTGGCGAAAAACTTATATTGCAAGAAATTAAAGGAACAGAAATTAAATTGTAGAATATAAAGAACAGAAACTTAAATTGCAAGTAATTAAAGGATAGAAGCTTAAACTACAAGAAATTAAATGGGAATTTGGAAATTGAGCATGAAATTAAAGAAGCAGAATGTAAACAGAATGGGTAAGATCAAAATAGGGAATTCATTGGGTTTCAGGAGATATTGAACTCTCCGGATCAAATCATTTCCATCTTTTCCTCAATCAATGCATTCATTGACCTTGTTTGGCAATCTTAGATGATTGAATCCCAAAGTCTTGGCTCACCAATCTCTCTAGCATGAACAATTGCCCAATGTCTTGATTTAATTGTTCATGGGAATAGTTGAAGTTCGGTCACTGATTAGACCACACAAATTCATAGATCAAAGTATTGGTAGGATTAAATGTCACAATATCCATCCAACCCCCAATCTAATCCAATGTGATAAAGCGTTTCTAGCATGAATTCCTCATCCCTTTCTCAAGGATCAAAGGAATTCCAATTATGGATAGCTTCTCTGTTAAGACAACTATCCAATTGAATTAAGATCGAAAGCTTTCTAACAGAAATCAAAAGAAAAAAGAGAAGAAGAAGATGAAAACTACTATTGTTCCGTTGAATTACAATAGATCTCCCTAACCAAATGAAAGGGGTTTAGTTTCATAGCTCTCAAAATGGAAAATGGAATTGAAAAATACATTACAGAATTGAAAAGTTACAGAAACAGAAATTTAGGTAGAGTTTCAGTACAGTCTCTCAGCCCCCTAACTAACTTGAGCTCTAAGCTATTTATATACTTTCTTCCATTGATCTCCAGTCTCTGAATTGGGCTTTTGGCCTTAATTGAAATGGGTTGAAGTTGCTCCAAATTGGCTCCCATGCTGTTGAGAAAAGATGTGCTTTGATTTGCAAAGTTCTGATGCTCACGTTGGAGTACACATTTGAGGGCCAACATTGAGTCAAACGTCCTTCAGAGAAATTGGATTTTGTACGTTTTGAGCAACGTTTGACTCAACGTTGGAGTGCCAACATTTACTTGTTACGCGTGACATACGCGTGCGCATGGATGGTGCAAATTACCAATTCACGTGTATGTGCTGCCTATGCGTGTGCGTATTTGGGGCAAAAATGCTCATCCACGCGTGTGCGTCTCCTACGCGTGCACGTGGATGCAAATTCCCAAACTTCAAGTTTTAAAATGTTTTCGAAGACGTTGGCACCAGAATTGGACCAACAACGCTCCATCCAACGTTGATTCATCCACGCGTGCGCGTCATATAAGCATGCGCATCGATGCTCTTTTTTAAAATCATGATTTTGGAGCTCAGATCATGCACGTTGACCTCAATGTTGGACAGGAAATGTTCCCTCCAATGTTGGCCTCTCCACGCGTGTGATGCTCTTTGTGTGTTTTTCTGTAATTTCAGGTATTTTCTGGCTAAAATTGAGGGACCTGAGCAAAAATCAGATTCAGAGGCTGAAGAAGGACTGCAGATGCTGTTGGATTCTGACCTCCCTGCACTCAAAGTGAATTTTCTGGAGCTACAGAAATCCAAATGGCGCGCTCTCAATTGCGTTGGAAAGTAGACATCTAGGGCTTTCCAGAAATATATAATAGTCCATACTTTTCCCAAGGATAGATGATGTAAACTGGCATTGAACGCCAGTTCCATGCTACATTCTGGAGTCAAACGCCAGAAACAGGTTGCAAAGTGGAGTTAAACGCCAGAAACAGGTTACAAACTGGCGTTCAACTCCAAGAAAGACCTCTACATGTGTAAAGCTCAATGCTCAGCCCAAGCACACACCAAGTGGACCCCAGAAGTAGATTTCTGCATCATTTACTTATCTCTGTAAACCCTAGTAACTAGTTTAGTATAAATAGGACTTTTTACTATTGTATTTACATCTTTGGAACATCTTGAGTTTCATCTTTAGATCACGTTTGGGGGCTGGCCTCTCGGCCATGCCTGGACCTTCATCACTTATGTATTTTCAAACGGTAGAGTTTTTATACACCATATATTAAGGTGTGGAGCTCTGCTGTTCCTCATGAATTAATACAAAGTACTACTGTTTTTCTATTCAATTCAAGCTTATTCCTATTCTAAGATATCCATGCGCACCCAAGAACATGATGAATGTGATGATTATGTGACGCTCATCATCATTCTCACTTATGAACGCGTGCCTGACAAACACTTCCGTTCTACATGCAAACAAGCTAGAATGAATATCTCTTAGATATCTAATACAGGGGACCAAGTCCGAGATATTAGAGTCTTCATGGTATAAGTTAGAACCCATGGATGGCCATTCCTGAGATCCAGAAAGTATAAACCTTGTCTGTGGTATTCCGAGTAGGATCTAGGAAGGGATGGCTGTGACGAGCTTAAAACTCGCGAGTGCTGGGCGTAGTGACAGACGCAAAAGGATCAATGGATCCTATTCCAGTATGATCGAGAACCGACAGATGATTAGCCATGCAGTGACGGTGCATTGGACCATTTTCACAGAGAGGATGGGATATAGCCATTGACAACGGTGATTCCCTACATAAAGCTTGCCATGGAAAGGAGTTGGAATGATTGAATGAAGATAGCAGGAAAGCAGAGGGTTAGGAGGAACGAAAACATCTCCATACGCTTACCTGAAATTCTCACCAATGAATTACATAAGTATCTCTATCCTAGTTTATATTTCAATTATGTTTTAATTATCAAATCTCTAAAACCAATTGAATCCGCCTGACTGAGATTTACAAGGTGACCATAGCTTGCTTCAAGCCGACAATCTCCGTGGGATCGACCCTTACTCACGTAAGGTTTATTACTTGGACGACCCAGTGCACTTGCTGGTTAGTTGTACAAAGTTGTGAAACAGAATTAAGAACATGAACGTGCGTATTGAGTTTTTAGCGCCATTACCAAGGAAGGAATGATCACGATTTCGCACACCAAGTTTTTGGCGCCGTTGCCGGGGATTGTTCGAGTTTGGACAACTGATGGTTCATCTTGTTGCTCAGATTAGGTAATTTACAAAATCATAAAATCAAAAATATTTTTTGTGTTTCTTGCTTGAGTCTAGAGTGAACTTTTAAGTTTGGTATCAATTGCATCTTTTTAATTTTCTAAAAATTATTTTCGAAAATTTCATGCATTGCATTCTTCATGATCTTCAAGTTGTTCTTGGCCAGTCTTCTTGTTTGATCTACATATTTTCTTGTTTTGTGTCTTTCCTTATTTTTCATATGCATTTTCAATTTGTTAATGTCTAAAGAATAAAAATTTTTAAGTTTGGTGTCTTGCATGTTTTCTTTTCTAGAAAATTTTTCAAAAACAAGTTCTTGGTGTTCATCTTGACATTCAAAGTGTTCTTGGTGTTCATCTTGACATTCAAAGTGTTCTTGCATGCATTAGTTGTTTTGATTCATAATTTCTATGTTTTGTGTCAATTTTTTGTTTTTCTCTTTCATCATTAAAAATTCAAAAATCAAAAAAATATCTTTCCCTTTTTCTTCTCATCAAATTCGAAAATTTGAGTTGACTTTTTCAAAAATTTTTAAAATCAAGTTGTTTCTTATGAGTCAAATCAAATTTTCAATTTAAAAATTCTATCTTTTTCAAATCTTTTTCAAATATCAAATCTTTTTCATTTTTCTTTCATAATTTTCGAAAATTCCAAAATGATTTTCAAAAATTTTTTTCTTATTTTTATTCCATATTTTCAAAAATATTATCAACAATTAATGTTTTGATTAAAAAATTTCAAGTTTGTTACTTACATAGTAAGAAAGATTCAACCTTTAAATTCTAGAATCATATCTTGTGATTACTTGTGAGTCAAGTCATTAATTTTGATTTTAAAATTTCAAATCTTTTTCAAACAAATATCTTTTCAATCATATCTTTTCAATCATATCTTTTTAATAATATCTATTTTTAAAATAAATTTCTATCATATCTTTTTAAATCTTATCTTTTTCAAAAATTTGATTTTAAAATATCTCTTCTAACTTCTATCTTCTTATCTTTTCAAAATTGAATTTCAAATCTTTTTCAACTAACTAATTGACTTTTTGTTTGTTTCTTATCTTTTTCAAAACTACCTAACTAAATCTCTCTCTCTCTAATTTTCGAAAATCCCTTCCTTCTTTTCCAAATTTTCTTTTTAATAATCTAATTGTTTTAATTTTAATTTAATTTCAATTTCAATTTTCGAATTTTTAACTTTAATTTTTAATTTTATTTTTATTTTAATTTTAATTTTCGAAATTTCCTCTCTCTCATCCCCTTCTATTTATTTATTCATCAACTAACACTTCTTTTCATGTCATATCTCTGCTCCTATCCTCACCCTTGTATTTGGATTATCCATCCTTCTTCACTCTTATTCCCTTTCTTCTTCTACTAACAATAAGGAACCTCTTTACTGTAACATAGAGGACTCCTCTTCCTTTCTTGTTCTCTTCTCTTTCATATGAGCAGGAACAAGGAAAAGGGCATTCTTGTTGAAGCTGATCCAGAACCTGAAAAGGCTCTGAAGAGGAAACTAAGAGAAGCTAAAATACAACAATCCAGAGACAACCTTACTGAAATTTTCGAACAAGAAAAGGAGATGGCAGCGGAACCTAACAACAACAATGCACGGAGGATGCTTGGTGACTTCACTGCACCTAATTCCAATTTACATGGAAGAAGCATCTCAATCCCTGCCATTGGAGCAAACAATTTTGAGCTTAAACCTCAATTAGTTTCTCTGATGCAACAGAACTGCAAGTTTCATGGACTTCCATCTGAAGATCCTTTTCAGTTCTTAACTGAGTTCTTGCAGATCTGTGATACTGTTAAGACCAATGGGGTTGATCCCGAGGTCTACAGGCTTATGCTTTTCCCGTTTGCTGTAAGAGACAGAGCTAGAGTATGGTTGGACTCTCAACCTAAAGATGGCCTGAACTCTTGGGATAAGCTGGTCACGGCTTTCTTAGCCAAGTTCTTTCCTCCTCAAAAGCTTAGTAAGCTTAGAGTGGATATTCAAACTTTCAGACAAAAAGAAGGTGAATCCCTCTATGAAGCTTGGGAGAGATATAAGCAACTGACCAAAAAGTGTCCTTCTGACATGCTTTCAGAATGGACCATTCTGGATATATTCTATGATGGTCTGTCTGAGCTATCAAAGATGTCACTGGACCATTCTGCAGGTGAATCCATTCACCTAAAGAAAATGCCTGCAGAAGCTCAAGAACTCATTGACATGGTTGCTAATAACCAGTTCATTTACACTTCTGAGAGGAATCCTGTAAGTAATGGGACGCCTCAAAAGAAGAGAGTTCTTGAAATTGATACTCTGAATGCCATATTGGCTCAGAATAAAATATTGACTCAGCAAGTCAATATGATTTTTCAGAGTCTGAATGGAATGCAAGTTGCATCCAACAGTACTCAAGAGGCATCTTCTGAAGAAGAAGCTTATGATCCTGAGAACCCTGCAATAGCATAGGTGAATTACATGGGTGAACCCTATGGAAACACCTATAATCCCTCATGGAGAAATCACCCAAATCTCTTACGGAAGGATCAACAAAAGCCTCAACAAGGCTTTAATAATGGTGGAAGAAACAGGTTTAGCAATAGCAAGCCTTTTCCATCATCCACTCAGCAAAAGACAGAGATTTCTGAGCAGACCCCATCTAGCTTGGCAAACATAGTCTCTGATCTATCTAAGGCCACTCTAAGTTTCATGAATGAAACAAGGTCCTCCATTAGAAATTTGAAAGCACAAGTGGGCCAGCTGAGTAAAAGGATCACTGAAACCCCTCCTAGTACTCTCCCAAGCAACACAAAAGAAAACCCAAAAGGAGAGTGCAAGGCCATTGAATTGATCATCATGGCCGAAACTGCAAGGGAGGGAGAGGACGTGAATCCCAGTGAGGAAGACCTCCTGGGACGTCCAGAGATCAATAAGAAGCTTCCCTCTAAGGAACCAAAGGACTCTGAGGCTCATCTAGAGACCATAGAGATTTCATTAAACCTCCTTATGCCATTCATGAGCTCTGATGAATATTCTTCTTCTGAAGAGAATGAGGATGTTACTGAAGAGCAAGTTGCCAAGTATCTTGGTGCAATCATGAAGCTGAATGCCAAATTATTTGGTAATGAGACTTGGGAAGATGAACCTCCCTTGCTCATCAATGAACTAAATGATCTGGATCAACTGAGATTGCCTCAGAAGAAACAGAATCCTGGAAAGTTCTTAATACCTTGTACCATAGGTACCATGACCTTTGAAAAGGCTCTATGTGACCTTGGGTCAGGGATAAACCTCATGCCACTCTCTGTAATGGAGAAACTGGGAATCTTTGAGGTGCAAGCTGCCAGAATCTCAGTAGAGATGGCAGACAACTCAAGAAAACAGGCTTATGGACAAGTAGAGGACGTGTTAGTAAAGGTTGAAGGCCTTTACATCCCTGCTGATTTCATAATCCTAGACACTGGGAAGGATGACGATGAATCCATCATCCTTGGAAGACCCTTCCTAGCCACAGCAAGAGCTGTGATTGATGTGGACAGAGGAGAGTTGGTCCTTCAACTGAATGAGGACTACCTTGTGTTTAAAACTCAAGGATCTCCTTCTGTAACCATGGAGAGGAAGCATGAAAAGCTTCTCTCAGTACAGAGTCAACCAAAGCCCCCACAATCAAACTCTAAGTTTGGTGTTGAGAGTCTACAAAATTGACCTGATCACCTGTGTGGCTCCGTGAGAGCCCACTGTCAAGCTATTGACATTAAAGAAGCGCTTGTTGGGAGGCAACCCAATGTTATTTAAATTATATCTATTTTATTATTTCATGTTTTATTAGGTTGATGATCATGTGGAGTCACAAAAATTACAAAAAAATCAAAAACAGAATGAAAAACAGCATTAAAAATAGCACACCCTGGAGGAAGGACTTACTGGCGTTTAAACGCCAGTAAGGAGTATCTAGCTAGCGTTTAACGCCATAAACATGCACCATACTGGCGTTCAACGCCAGAAACATGCTATGGACTGGCGTTGAACGCCCAAAACAAGCATGGAAGTGGCGTTTAACGCCAGAAACATGCTGCAGTCTGGCGTTAAACGCTAGGATTGCATATATAGGGCGTTTTACACGCCTAAAAGGTGAAGGGATGAGAAATCCTCAAACACCTCAGGATCTATAGACCCCACAGGATTTCCTCAGGATCTGTGGATCTGACAGGATCCCCACCTACTTCTTTTCTCCTTTTCACACCTTTCCATAATTCTCTTCCCCAAATACCCCTCACCAATCAAGTCAATCACTCTTCCCCATCACCTCTTCACCAATTACATCCATCCTCTCTTCCCCAAAAACCCCACCTACCTTTAAATTCAAAATAATTTCCCTCCCAAACCCAACCCTAAATGGCCGAACCCTAAACCCCTCCCCACTCCTATATAAATCCCTCATTCCCTCTTCATTTTCACACAACAAAACCCTCTCTTCTTCCCCTTGGCCGAAACCATCTCTCTCCCTCTCCCCCATTTTTCTTCTTCTTCTACTTCTTTCTTTCTTTTTTTGCTCGGGGATGAGCAAACATTTTAAGTTTGGTGTGGTAAAAGCATTGCTTTTTGTTTTTCCATAACCATTTATGGCACCTAAGGCCAGAGAAACCTCTAGAAAGAGGAAAGAGAAGGCAATTGCTTCCACCTCTGAGTCATGGGAGATGGAGAGATTCATCTCAAAGGTCCATCAGGACCACTTCTATGAAGTTGTGGCCAAGAAGAAAGTGATCCCTGATGTTCCTTTCAAACTTAAAAGGAATGAGTATCCGGAGATCCGACTTGAGATTCAAAGAAGAGGTTGGGAAGTTCTCACCAACCCCATTCAACAAGTCGGGATCTTAATGGTTCAAGAGTTCTATGCAAATGCATGGATCACTAGGAACCATGATCAAAGTGTGAACCCGAATCCAAAGCATTGGCTTACCATGGTTCGAGGGAAATACTTAGATTTCAGTCCGGAAAATGTAAGGCTGGCATTCAACTTGCCAATGATGGAAGAGAACGCACGCCCCTACACAAGAAGGGTCAACTTTGATCAAAGGTTGGACCAAGTCCTCATAGACATATGTGAGGAAGGAGCTCAATGGAAAATTGACTCAAGAAGCGAGCCGGTTCAACTAAGAAGGTATGACCTCAAACTAGTGGCTAGGGGATGGCTAGAGTTCATTCAACGCTCAATCATTCCTACTAGTAACCGGTCTGAAGTTATTATAGACCGGGCCATCATGATCCATAGTATCATGATTGGAGAGGAGGTGGAAGTTCATGAGATTATACCTCAAGAACTTTACAAGGTAGCTGACAAGTCCTCCACTTGGGCAAGGTTAGCCTTTCCTCACCTCATATGCCACCTCTGCAATTCAGCTGGAATTAACATAGAGGGAGATATTCTCATTGAAGAGGATAAGCCCATCACTAAGAAAAGGATGGAGCAAACAAGAGATCATGGACCTTAACATGAGCATGAGGAGATTCCTCACCATGAAATCCCTGAGATGCCTCAGGGGATGCACTTCCCTCCACAGAATTATTGGGAGCAAATCAACACTTCCCTAGGAGAATTAAGTTCCAACATGGGATAACTAAGGGTGGAGCACCAAGAGCACTCCATCATCCTCCATGAAATTATAGAAGATCAAAGAGCTATGAGGGAGGAGCAAGAAAGACAAGGAAGAGACATAGAGGAGCTCAAGAGCACCATTGGTTCTTCAAGAAGAGGAAGACGCCACCCTCACTAAGGTGGACTCATTCCTTAATCTCCTTGTTTAGTTATTTTCCTATTTTTCGGTTTCCATGCTTCATGTTTAATTATATTTGTGTCTTATTACATGATCATTAGTTTCTAAGTGTCTATGCCTTAAAGTTATGAATATGAATCCATCACCTCTCTTAAATGAAAACTGTTCTAAAAACAAAAGAACAAGAAGTACATGGTTTCGAATTCATCCTTGAAACTAGTTTAATTATTTTGATGTGGTGGCAATACTTTTTGTTTTCTGAATGTATGCTTGAACAGTGCATATGTCTTTTGAAGTTGTTGTTTATGAATGTTAAATATGTTGGCTCTTGAAAGAATGATGAAAAGGAGAAATGTAATTTGATGATCTGAAAAATCATAAAGATGATTCTTGAAGCAAGAAAAAGCAGTGAATACAAAAGCTTGCAGACAAAAAAAAAGAAGAAAAAAAAATAGCGAAAAAAAAGGGGAAGAAAAAGAAAAAGCAAGCAGAAAAAGCTAAAAGCTCTTTAAACCAAAAGGCAAGAGCAAAAAGCCAATTCCCCTTAAAACCAAAAGGCAAGGGTAAATAAAAAGGATCCAAGGCTTTGAGCATCAGTGGATAGGAGGGCCTAAAGGAATAAAATCCTGGCCTAAGCGGCTAAACCAAGCTGTCCCTAACCATGTGCTTGTGGCGTGAAGGTGTCAAGTGAAAACTTGAGACTGAGCGGTTAAAGTCAAGGTCCAAAGCAAAAATAGAGTGTGCTTAAGAACCCTGGACACCTCTAATTAGGGACTTTAGCAAAGCTGAGTCACAATCTGAAAAGGTTCACCCAGTCATGTGTCTGTGGCATTTATGTATCCGATGGTAATACTGGAAAACAAAGTGCTTAGGGCCACGACCAAGACTCATAAAGTAGCTGTGTTCAAGAATCAACATACTGAACTAGGAGAATCAATAACACTATCTGAATTCTAAGTTCCTATAGATGCCAATCATTCTGAACTTCAATGGATAAAGTGAGATGCCAAAACTATTCAAGAGGCAAAAAGCTACAAGTCCCGCTCATCTGATTGGAGCTAAGTTTCATTGATATTTTGAAATTTATAGTATATTCTCTTCTTTTTATCCTATTTGATTTTCAGTTGCTTGGGGACAAGCAACAATTTAAGTTTGGTGTTGTGATGAGCGGATAATTTATACGCTTTTTGGCATTGTTTTTACACAGTTTTCAGTATAATTTAATTAGTTTTAGTATATTTTTATTTGTTTTTAATTAAAATTCACATTTCTGGACTTTACTATGAGTTTCTGTATTTTTCTGTGATTTCAGGTATTTTCTGGCTGAAATTGAGGGACCTGAGCAAAAATCAGATTCAGAGGCTGAAGAAGGACTGCAGATGCTGTTGGATTCTGACCGCCCTGCACTCAAAGTAGATTTTCTGGAGCTACAGAACTCTAAATGGAGGGCTCTCAATTGCGTTGGAAAGTAGACATCTAGGGCTTTCCAGCATTATATAATAGTCCATACTTTGCCTAAGGATAGATGACGTAAACTGGCGTTGAACGCCAGTTCCATGCTGCATTCTGGAGTCAAACGCCAGAAACAGGTTGCAAAGTGGAGTTAAACGCCAGAAACAGGTTACAAATTGGCGTTCAACTCCAAGAAAGACCTCTACACGTGTAAAGCTCAATGCTCAGCCCAAGCACACACCAAGTGGGCCCCGGAAGTGGATTTCTGCATCATTTACTTATCTCTGTAAACCCTAGTAACTAATTTAATATAAATAGGACTTTTTACTATTGTATTTACATCTTTGGAACATCTTGAGTTTCATCTTTAGATCACGTTTGGGGGCTGGCCTTTCGGCCATGCCTGGACCTTCATCACTTATGTATTTTCAAACGGTAGAGTTTCTACACACCATAGATTAAGGTGTGGAGCTCTGCTGTTCCTCATGAATTAATACAAAGTACTACTATTTTTCTATTCAATTCAAGCTTATTCTTATTCTAAGATATCCATTCGCACCCAAGAACATGATGAATGTGATGATTATCTGACGCTCATCATCATTCTCACTTATGAACGCGTGCCTGACAAACACTTCCGTTCTACATGCAAACAAGCTAGAATGAATATCTCTTAGATATCTAATACAGGGGACCAAGTCCGAGATATTAGAGTCTTCGTGGTATAAGTTAGAACCCATGGATGGCCATTCCTGAGATTCGGAAAGTCTAAACCTTGTCTGTGGTATTCCGAGTAGGATCTGGGAAGTGATGGCTGTGACGAGCTTAAAACTCGCGAGTGCTTGGCGTAGTGACGGACGCAAAAGGATCAATGGATCCTATTCCAGTATGATCGAGAACCGACAGATGATTAGCCATGCAGTGACAGCGCATTGGACCATTTTCACAGAGAGGATGAGATGTAGCCATTGACAACGGTAATTCCCTACGTAAAGCTTGCCATGGAAAGGAGTAGGAATGATTGGATGAAGATAGCAGGAAAGCAGAGGGTCAGGAGGAACGAAAACATCTCCATACGCTTATCTGAAATTCTCACCAATGAATTACATAAGTATCTCTATCCTAGTTTATATTTCAATTATGTTTTAATTATCAAATCTCTATAACCAATTGAATCCGCCTGACTGAGATTTACAAGGTGACCATATCTTGCTTCAAGCCAACAATCTCCGTGGGATCGACCCTTACTCACGTAAGGTTTATTACTTGGACGACCCAGTGCACTTGTTGGTTAGTTATACGAAGTTGTGAAACAGAATTAAGAACATGAACGTGCATATTGAGTTTTTAGCGCCGTTACCAAGGAAGGAATGATCACGGTTTCGCACACCAGCGTGGATTGTCAAAAATGCACAATCCACGCGTGCTCGTATAGCTCGTGTACACGTTGCCATAGTTTTTTCCAATTTTCCAGAAAGTACTTTGTATCAAGAGTTAGAGGTAACGTTGGCTCACCAATGCTCCCTCCAACGTGGTTATCAGAATTATGCAGCAGATTTTGCTCTACCTTCCCTCTAAACAATGGTGGTCCAACTTTGGCCACCAACGTTGCTTCCTCTTCATCCTTTCCATGGCCATTCTTCAACCTTCTTCCATGCATTTCTTCACCTGTCATCAACCAATGCATGCATCAAAGCCTTGCTAAAGTCATGAGAAATCTCATCATTCTTAGCACACAAGTAATTATGGCATAATTCTCATGAAATTGCATCAAAATAATCAAGGTTGAATGAATCTAGGCATACATGAATTTTTAACCCAATTGCTTACTTATAGCTCAAGAAAGTGCATAAAACCTAATGAAATCAAAAGAAAAAGGCTAGTGAAACTAGCCTAAGATGCCTTGGCATCACAATACCAAACTTAAATCTTGCTTGTCCCCAAGCAAGCAATGAATTATTGAGAAGAATGAATGAAATAGAAGGTAGTACATATCCATATCAACAAGTAATTGATATTAATTCATGGGATTTTATGCAGAGAATGTTGTAGCTCACTTTTATTTGATTCTTGGGTGAGAAATGTCTCTTTTTAAGCATCAACTAACATACTGCTATGACCTCTTATTATTCACTCATCCTTGGTAATTGCTTTTCTTTGTTTTTCTTTTTCTGTGAACTTATTTCTTACTTGTAGCTTAGTGTCATGTGTTGTAGCAGCTTCTTTGCTTATTTTCACTTAACACATATTCACCACAGACACTTAGCTCACAATTCTTCTTAAGACATTAGTGTCCAGCACCTCTTTGGGTTACTAAATGCCTTGTAACTAGGTTGCTCTTGATAATGGACTTTTGGTTGATAATCCCGGGTTAGTTAACCCAAGTTACCAAGTGTTAAGGCACTCCATAGAACCTAATCATCCAAGTAGATCCTAATACAGAGACACCACAGGTATATGTCTTAAGGTTCAAGCTATTGGTGTCTAGCCTTGTTCTTTGATTCTTCTATTTTTGCTGCCACTTTTGGCTTTTATTTTTCTCTCTTTTTATTTGTTTTCTTTCTTCCAAGGACTTCTTTTTTCTAAGATTCATAGACAGCAGCTAAGTTTACACTAAATAGGGACACTCTACCCTTTTATTCATTATTAGTGAGCTAGCTACACTATCAGACATACATACCACCACTCAATCTTTATTTTATTCCTTGCCAAATGGAACAATTTCACTTCTGTTCAAGCATTTATTTTATTTAATTAAAACAAGAGAACAAGCATTCATTCAAGCAAGTGAAATTCATCCAGACACTTAGACTAGACACTTATTTGGAATTTAAAGAAAACAAACAAGCAGACTTCAGACATATGTATACTATTCAGTAGGGGTATATTCAAACTTCCAATATCAACAATTCAAAGTACAAGCAATTAAGTGACAATACGACCTTTTGGCCTCCTTTTTTGTTGTTCATCATCCTTCCTAGCCTTAGTTTTCTCTTCCTCCCTGGATGATGGTGCATAGCTTTCCCAAAGGGTTTATTATCTTCCTGCAAAACTATTGGAAGTTGCTTGTTCTCCAAACACTTGAGAAATGGTAAGTCTATATGTATGCTTGTGATTTTCAGAACTTAAGTTGGTGTGTGAACACCAAACTTAATTCCTTTTTTACTTCTAAATGCTGCAGGGTGATCATACATGTGAAACTACAAGTGCTTTTATTAAGAAGTTAAACTATGACTGAAAATCCAAAAATTTATCAAGTAGTTTCTCTAATTGCTTAGAGCTTCTAACCAGTCATGATGAAAAATGCAATGTGCTCTTTAAGGAAGTCCATGGTTAAACACCAAACATAGAATTGCATATTCATCTCTGAATTTCTTTGGTGTGCAACACCAAACTTAGATCCTTGCAATGCAGAAAAGTCTTCTTGACTCTTTTATTGACTAGCTATGAAAACAAAATTACCTCTGGTTGGGTTGCCTCCCAACAAGCGCTCTTTTAACGTCACTAGTTTGACGGTTAGCTCTCTCAGTTGAGTCTGTATTTCATCTTGGGCCTTTACTTTATATCACCCAGATAGTGCTTGAGCATTTGTCCATTTACAATGAATGTTTCCTATGATTTCTCTTCCATAATTTCTATATGTCCATAAGGAGAAACCTTGGTGACAAGAAAAGGTCCTGGCCACCTTGACTTTAGCTTCCCAGGAAATAACTTAAGCTTGGAATTGTAGAGAAGCACTCTCTGCCCTTATTCAAAGCTTCCTGGTGCCAAATTAAGGTCATGTCTTTCCTTTGCCTTCTCCTTGTAAATTTTGGCATTTTCATAGGCTTGGGATCTGAATTCTTTCAATTCTTGCAGTTGCAAAAGCCTCCTTTCACCAGCAGCATTGTTATCAAAGTTTAGCAGCTTGAGGGCCCAGAATGCTTTGTGTTCAAACTCCAATGGTAGATGACAAGCCTTCCCATACATCAATTGATATGGTGACATTCCTATTGGTGTTTTGAAGGCTGTTTTATATGCCCAAAGAGCATCATCCAACTTTCTTGACCAATCTTTTCTTGAAGCTCCCACAGTCTTTTCTAAGATCCTTTTTAGCTCTCTGTTTGATATCTCTGTCTGCCCACTTGTTTGGGGATGGTAGGGTGTGGCAACTTTGTGCTTTACTCTATACCTCAGAAGGAGACTTTCCAATGGTCTGTTGCAAAAATGGCTTCCTCCATCACTGATAAGAGCTCTAGGCACCCCAAATTGGCTGAAGATGTTTTTTCTGAGAAAGTTCATCACCACCTTATTATCATTTTTTGGAGTTGCAATAGCTTCTACCCATTTTGATACATAATCCACTGCCACCAAGATATATTTATTTGAGTATGAGGTTGGGAATGGTCCCATGAAATCAATCCCCCATACATCGAATAATTCAAGTTCTAAGATGAATTGTTGTGGCATTTCATTTCTTTTGGGTAGGTTTCCTGCTCTCTGACATTCATTGCAATACTGCACCATATCTTTTGAATCCTTGAAACTTGTGGGCCAAAAGAATCCACGTTGTAGTACTTTGGCTGCAGTCCTTTCTACTCCAAAATGTCCTCCATTGCAAGAACTATGACAATTCCATAAGACTTCCCTTCCTTCTTCTTCTGAGATGCATCTTCTAAGTATTCCATCTGAACATTTCTTAAAAAGCATGGTTCATCCCAGATGAAGTATTTGGCATCATTAATAAGCTTCCTCTTCTGATGTTTATTGAATTCTAGTGGCACCTCCCCAGTGGCTTTGAAATTTGCAATGTCTGCAAACCATGGTGCCTTGTGAACCATCATGAGTTGCTCATTAGGGAAGAATTCCTTTATATTCAGGCTATGTGTGCTTCCTTCTTCACAGGGAATCCTTGACAAGTGATCTGCCACCTTGTTCTCTACTTCTTTCTTGTCCTTAATCTCAATGTTAAACTCTTGCAGCAACAAAATCCATCTTATCAGCCTTGGTTTTGATTCCTGCTTGGCAAGTAAATATTTCAATGCTACATGATCAGTAAAAACAATCACTTTAGATCCAATGAGATATAATCTAAACTTATCAAATGCAAATACTATTGCCAGGAGTTCCTTTTCAGTAGTTGTGTAATTCCTTTGGGTTTCATTTAGGACCTTGCTGGCATAATATATAACACGCACTAAGTTGTCTTTCCTCTGTCCTAACACTGCCCCAATAGCAACATCTGATGCATCACACATCAATTCAAAGGGTAAATCCCAGTTAGGTGCTTGGTGCACAAAATTGTGATTACACTTTTCACAACTCCGCACAACTAACCAGCAAGTGCACTAGGTCGTCCAAGTAATACCTTACATGAGTAAGGGTCGATCCCACGGAGATTGTCATCTTGAAGCAAGCTATGGTTACTTTGTAAATCTTAGTCAGGAGATTAATAGTAAGAGTGATTATATTTATGAAAAGTAAATAACATAAAATAAATGGTACTTATGATTCAGTAATGAGAAACACGTTGAGGTTTCGGAGATGCTCTGTCATCTGAATCTCTGCTTTCCTACTGTCTTCTTCTCCAAACACGCATGGCTTCCTTCCATGGCAGGCTGTATGCTCCTCTCAGATGAAAAATACCAAGCACTGTCACCGCACGGCTAATCATCTGTCGGTTCCCACTAGCGTCAGAATAGGACCATTGTCCTTTTGAACACTGTCACTGCGCCCAACATTCGCAAATTTGAAGCTCGTCACAGTCATCCCCTTTCAGACCCTACTCAGAATTGAATCCTGCTTTGTGAGTAGATATTTTAGAGCAGCATGGTCAGTGTACACAATCACTTTTGATCCTACTAAATAAGATCTGAACTTATCAATGGCATAAACCACTGCAAGAAACTCCTTTTTTGTGGTTGTGTAATTTTTCTGTGCATCATTTAAAACACAGCTAGCATAATAAATGACATGCAGAAGCTTGTTATGCCTCTGTCCCAACACTGCACCAATGGCATGGTCACTGGCATCACACATTAGTTCGAATGGTAATGTCCAGTCTGGTGTAGAAATAACTGGTGCTGTGACCAGCTTAGCTTTCAGAGTTTCAAACGCCTGTAGACACTCCGTGTCAAAGACAAATGGTGTGTCAACAGCTAGCAGATTGCTTAGAGGTTTTGCAATTTTTGAAAAATCCTTTATAAACCTCCTATAGAATCATGCATGCCCCAGAAAGCTTCTGATTGCCTTAACATTGGCAGGTGGTGGTAGTTTTTCAATTACCTCTACCTTAGCTTGATCCACCTCTATTCCCTTGTTTGAAATTTTGTGCCCAAGGACAATTCCTTCAGTCACCATAAAGTGACATTTTTCCCAGTTTAAAATCAGGTTAGTCTCTTGGCACCTTTTCAGAACAAGTGCTAGATGGTCAAGACAGGAGCTGAATGAGTCTCCAAATACTGAGAAGTCATCCATGAAGACTTCCAGAAATTTCTCTACCATATCAGAGAAGATAAAGAGCATGCACCTCTGAAAGGTTGCAGGTGCATTGCACAGACCAAATGGCATCCTTCTGTAGGCAAATACTCCAGAAGGACATGTGAATGCTGTTTTCTCTTGGTCTTGAGGATCTACTGCAATTTGGTTGTAACCTGAATAGCCATCCAAAAAGCAGTAGTATTCATGACCTACTAGTCCCTCTTGTATCTGGTCTATGAATGGTAAAGGAAAATGATCCTTCCTGGTGGCTGTATTGAGCCTTCTATAGTCAATACACATACGTCACCCAGTAACTGTTCTTGTAGGAACCAGTTCATTCTTTTCATTATGAACCACTGTCATGCCTCCCTTCTTGGGGACAACTTGGATAAGGCTCATCAAGGGGCTATCAGAAATAGGAAAAATAATCCCAACCTCCAGTAACTTAGTGACCTCTTTTTGCACCACCTCCTTCATGGCTGGATTTAGCCGCCTCTGTGGTTGAACCACTGGCTTAGTATCATCCTCCAATAGGATCTTGTGCATACATCTTGCTGGGCTAATGCCCTTAAGATCACTTATGGACCACCCAAGAGCTGTCTTGTGTGTCCTTAGCACTTGAAGTAGTGCTTTCTCTTCCTGTGGCCTTAAAGCAGAGCTTATGATCACGGGAAAAGTGTCATCTTCTTCTAGAAATGCATATTTTAGAGATGGTGGTAGTGGTTTGAGCTCGGGTTTAGGAGGCTTATCCTCTTCCTGAGGAGTTTTCAGAGGTTCTTCTGTTCTCTCTGGTTCCTCCAGATCAGGCTGAACATCTTGAAAAATGTCCTCTAGCTCTAATTCGAGACTCTTAGTCATATTGACCTCTTCTACCAAGGAGTCAATAACATCAGCGCTCAGGCAGTCTTTTGGTGTGTCTGGATGCTGCATAGCTTTGGCAGCATTCAACTTAAACTCATCCTCATTGACTCTCAGTGTTATCTCTCCTTTTTTGGACGTCAATGAGGGTTCGTCCAGTTGCTAGGAAAGGTCTTCCTAGAATGAGAGTTGCACTCTTGTGCTCCTCCATTTCCAGCACTACAAAGTCAGTAGGAAAGGTAAATGGCCCAGCCTTGACAATAATGTCCTCAATTATGCCTGATGGGATTTTAATGGAGCCATAAGCAAGTTGGAGGCATATCCGGGTTGGTTTAACTTCATCAGTCAAACCAAGCTTTTTGATAGGGGATGCAGGTATTAGGTTGATACTTGCCCTAAGATCGCATAGAGTTGTCTTGGTACAAGCACCCTCTAATGTGCATGGTATCATAAAGCTTCCGGGATCTTTGAGCTTTTCTAGTAAGCTTTTCAGAATGACTGTACTGTATTCTTCAGTGAGGAAAACATTTTCAGTTTCTCTCCAATCCTTCTTATGGCTTAAGATCTCTTTTATGAACTTAGCATAAGAAGGTATTTGCTCAAGTGCCTTTGCAAACGGGATCTTTATTTCAAGAGTCCTGAGATAGTCTGCAAAGCGGGCAAATTGTTTATCTTGTTCCGCTTGGCAGAGTTTCTGAGGATAAGGCATCTTGGCTTTGTATTCTTCAACCTTAATTGCTGCAGGTTTATTTCCTACAGAAGTGGTTGGAGAAGCCTGCTTAAGGGGGTTGTTATTAGCACTTGCAGGTGTCTGACCCCTTAGTGGCATTTGAACGCCAGAATTGGGGGCTGCATGGGCGTTTAACGCCAGATTGCCACCCTTTTCTGGCATTTGGACGCCAGTATTGGCTGTCCCTGGGGCGTTTAACGCCACTTTTCCACCATTTTCTGGCGTTTGAATGCCAGAATCATTCCTCTTTGGGCTCTTACTGTCCTCAGAGAGATTTTGGGCAGTGGTTTGGTTATCCTTTGTCAGTTGTTCCTTTCTTAGCTTCCTGCTACCTTGGATTGATACATTCACTGTTTTCCCACTCCTTAATTTAACAGCTTGGCATTCTTCTGTTATCTGTTTAGATAGCTGCTGTCTTGTCTAATCCAATTGTGCTTCCATATTTTGGTTAGCATTTTTAGTGTCTTGGAGCATCTCTTTGAATTTTGTAAACTGTTTTGTTATAATGTGCAATTACTGATTGAGTTCAGCAACTTGTTCTTAAGGACTAAGTTCAGTAGATACTGCTTTAGCCTCTTCCTTCAGGGAGGACTCACTGCTTAAGTACAGATGCTGATTTCTAGCAACTGTATCAATGAGCTCTTGAGCCTCTTCAATTGTCTTTCTCATGTGTATAGATCCACTAGCTGAGTGGTCTAGAGATATCTGGGCCTTTTCTGTAAGCCTGTAGTAGAAGATGTCTAACTGTACCCACTCTGAAAATATTTCAGAAGGGCATTTCCTTAGCATCCCTCTGTACTTCTCCCAGGCATTATAAAGAGATTCATGATCCTCTTGTTTAAAGCCTTGGATGTCCAACCTTAGCTGTGTCATCCTTTTTGGAGGGAAATATTGATTCAGGAATTTATCTAATAATTGTTTCCATGTTCTTATGCTTGCTGTGGGTTGGTTATTTAACCACCTCTTAGCTTGATCTTTTACAGCAAATGGAAACAGTAATAATCTGTAGACATCCTGATCCACTTCTTTATCACGTACTGTGTTAGCAATTTGTAAGAACTGTGCCAGAAACTCAGTAGGTTCTTCCCGTGGAAGACCGGAATACTGGCAAGTTTGCTGCACCATGATAATGAGCTGAGGATTTAGCTCAAAACTGCTTGCTCTGATGGGGGGTATACAGATACTACTCCCATATGCAGCAGTAATAGGGTTAGCATATGACCCTAGAGTCCTTCTGGACTGTTCATTTTCACTTAGGTCCATGATGGAGAAAGGGAGATGTTATAGATTGTAAAATAGAAATAAAGTAAAAGAAAAATCAAAATATTTTTGTTTTTATTTTATTTATTGAATGCTAACCGAATTCAAAAGAGAAGAAAATAAAATAATTGGGAACTAGAAAAAATAAGCTTCAAAAATAAAATAAAATAAAATAAAATAGATAAAAATAAATAATAAAAAAAATTTGAAGGCTAAAATGGCTGATGAAATAAAAAGATTTGAAATTTTGGATATGATTTTAAAATTTGAAGATTGAAATAAAATTAGATAAGATTTTGGACAAGATATGATTTTTGAAAAAGATTTTGAATTTTGAAATTTTGATAAAAATTTTAAAATAGAAATCTGAAATTTTATTTTTTGAAATTTTTGAAAATTCAATTAAATAAATAGAAAAGATATTTTTGAATTTAATGAGGAAAGAGAAAAATAATAAAATGACACCAAACTTAGAATTTTTAGATCAAACAAAGAAAACAAACAAGAAAACTTTGAATGTCAAGATGAACACCAAGAACACTTTGAAGGTCAAGATGAACACCAAGAATAACTTTTAAAAATTTTTAAGGAAATAAGAACACAAAGGACACCAAACATAAAAATTTTTATACTTTGGACACTAATAATTCGAAAATGCACAAGAAAAATAAGAAAAAACACAAAACAAGAAAAACTAGAGATCAAACAAGGAAAATAAACAAGAACTGCTTGAAGATCAATGAAGAACACAATGCATATATTTTCGAAAATTAAATAGAAATTAAAACATGCAATTGACACTAAACTTAAAGCATGAAACTAAACTCAAACAGAAAAACTCAATTATTAGTTTATAAAAATTTTCAAAAAATTTTAGAAAAAGAAAATAAGGATTTAAAAATTTTTTAACCAAAAACAATAATAGAAGATGCAATTTCAGTGGCTCTAAACTAAAAAAGATAAATTTTTCCTAATCTAAGCAACAAAATAAACCTTCAGTTGTCCAAACTCGAACAATCCCCGGCAACGGCGCCAAAACTTGGTGTACGAAATTGTGATTACACTTTTCACAACTCCGCACAACTAACCAGTAAGTATACTGGGTCGTCCAAGTAATACCTTACGTGTCGGCTTGAAGCAAGCTATGGTTACTTTGTAAATCTTAGTCAGGAGATTAATAATAAGAGTGATTGTATTTATGAAAAGTAAATAACATAAAATAAATGGTACTTGTGATTCAGTAATGAGAAACAGGTTGAGGTTCCAGAGATGCTCTGTCATCTGAATCTCTGCTTTCCTACTGTCTTCTTCTCCAAACACGCATGGCTTCCTTCCATGGCAGGCTGTATGATCCTCTCGGATGAAAAATACCAAGCGCTGTCACCGCACGGCTAATCATCTATCGGTTCCCGCTAGCGTCAGAATAGGACCATTGTCCTTTTGCACACTGTCACTGTGCCCAACATTCGCAAGTTTGAAGCTCGTCACAATCATCCCCTTTCAAACCCTACTCGGAATACTGATAAACCCTGATTTTTTGATCTATCTTGTGCTTATTTTAGGGGATTTTACCACTTTTTTCCCATATTTATTCAATGAAATAGCATGGTTTTGTAATTCTCCCTTGAATTGTGCTTAAGTGTAAAAACATGCTTTTTAGGCCCTTAAATTGGTGATTTTGATTCACTTAAATTCCATTCGATTCCTTGATGTGTTTGTTGAGTGATTTCAGGATCATAAGGCAAGTATTAGATGGAAGAAATGAGGAGAAAAGCATGCAAAAGGGAAAATGCATGAAGAAACAAAGATTGGGAATGCATCGATGGATACGCACGCGTACAAGGCACGCACGCACAAAAGTGGTTTCGCATAGGCACGTGCACGCGTACATGACGCGTCCGCGCGGATGAAGAATTTGCCAATCGACGCGCACGCGCACGTGGCGCATACGCGCCGATACTCTCACGTCACCCACTTAAAGGCAAAATGCTGGGGGTCTGAGCTACCCAGGCCCAAATCCAACTTGTTTCTGAGTGTATTTCATGCAGAATTGAAGTCCAAGCAAAGGGGGAGCAATTAGTTGTAGGATTAGCATCATGTAGGGTAGTTTCTAGAGAGAGAAGCTCCCTCTCCTCTCTAGAATTAGGTTAGGTTAATTCTTCTAGATCTAGGTCCAATTTCATGTTTTTATCTTGTTTCTTTTATGATTTCTTACTTCTACTCCTTCATTCTCATGATTTGTAGTGTTAATTTTACTTTTATGCTTCTTGTATGTTCATGAACCCATGTTGGATTTACATCTCTTTAATGCAAATTTATGTTTGATGTTCTTTTAATTGTTGATTTGAGTTGTGGATTTACTTTCCTTGCTATTTGTAGTTGTTAGATTTTACTATTTCTTGTCATTTATTATGCTTTCCTTTTATGCCTTCCAAGTGTTTGACAAAATGTTTGGAAGGATGTTAGAGTAGACTTTGAGCATTCTTGGCTTGGAAAGAGTAATTAGGCAATCTTGAGTCATGAAAACCCAACTTATGTTGGTGATCTAGAGTTGTTAGCTAGTATGATTTTCATTGACTCTAATCTTTTGCTAATTTTATTAGTGAGTTGATTAGTACATTTGGATTGAGATTAGCTAGTCTTATTAGACTTTCTCTGAGTATGAGGATAACATGATACTTTCTTCCATCTTCGGGGATGACGTAATGAGATAAATTCTTGTTCATTATTGTGATATGATTAATTAGTCTTGCTTGACTTTCTCCCTATGTGTTGGAGTTGACTAAATAAGATGAATTAATCATTGCATGACTAGGATAGAAAGCCTATGATCTCAACCCTTGTCATGAATGTCTCTCTTCTTTAATTGCTTGCTTGATTTACTTTTCTTGCACATTTAAATTCTCGTCCTCTCACCAATCAAAACCCCCTTACCCCTTCATAGCCAATAATCATACACTTCATTGCAATTCCTTGTGAGACGACCCGGAGTCCAAAGACTCCGGTTAATTCTTATTTGGGGTTTGTTATTCATGACATAACCATATATTTTTTATTGCGAGGATTGTTTGTTGGTGTAGAACTATACTTGCAACGAGAATTTATTCCTTTAAGGAAAATTCTACACCGACAAGACAATTCTTCTTAAATCCAAATGGCGCCGTTGCCGGGGAGTTGCAATGGTGCTATATTATTGGCTATTGTATATACTGTGAATACCTTGAATTTTGGTTTGTTTGTTAGTTTTTGCTAGTTTTAGGATTTGGTTTTCTTTGTTTCTTGTTAGCTTTTATTTTTATTTTCTCTTATCACCATGAATTCTCATCACTTTGGCTATGAGTGTGGTTCAAACTATATTGTAGGAAATGGTAGCTCCAATGAGGATGTGCATCAAGGTTTTGGAAATCAAAGATGGGAGGAGCCCCAAGCTTATGGACAACTTTCTTGGCAACAACCTCCTCCGGCTTCTTATGGGTACAATTCAAATCTTGATGCATGTCAATCTAATGTATGTGATGATCCTTATTGTGGTTGTCAACTACAACCATCATATGCATATGAACCTCCTCCTCAACATAGCCCTCCACCATAGTCACAAGTCCTATGCCACCATTCACCTCCATATGATCCCAACTCATACACACCATACCAACCACCATATGAACCATATCTAGAGCCACCACCATTCCAACCCCAATACTCCCATGAACCACAAAGTCCATACACACCACCTCAAAAGTTTCACCAATATGAACCACCTTCTAATTACAACAACCTTCCCTCAAACAATGAACCCTCTCTTCCACCATCACCTCCCGATGAAGCGCTCATTCTAGAATTGAGAGATCTTGAATCTCATATCTTAAGGCGACATGAGGAGGATGAAAAGAAGTTTAAGGAGTTAAGAGAAAAAATGGCCATCATGGTAGAAGCCATGGGCAACATAGTCTCATCCCGCCTAAGCCTATGCGATCAAGGCACTCCCATTGTTGAATGTGGAGGAGCACCCAAAGAGCTTAGTGAGGGAGTGAACTTGAAGCTCCAAGGTGAAGAAGAGGAGTTAAAGCAAGAACTGCAACAAGAGGAGAAGGCAGAGATGATTGAACCAAAGGAAGTAGTGGTTGGAGCCTTGGGATATCTTGAGTACATAGAGGAAACACAAATTGAAGAGCCTTTTTCCATGGAGTTTGATTTAAGAAAATTGTCGTGGTATAGAATTTCCTCAATTGAATGAATTCTCGTTGTAAAGTATAGTTCTACACCAACAAACAATCCTCCCAATCAAAAATTTGGTTGTCACAAGTACAAACCCCAATGAATTTTTAACCGAAGTATTTAGACTCTAGGTCGTTTCACAAGGAATTGCAATGAAGTGCTCAATTATTGGCTATGAAGATCAAGGGAGTTTGGTTGATAAGAGGGCAAGAAAATAAATGACAAGAAAAGTAAATCAAGCAATTAAAGAAAGCAATTAATAAAGATAGACATTCATGGCAAAGATTGAGATCATAGGCTTTTTATCCTAGTCATGCAATGATTAATTCATCTTATTTAGTCAACTCCAACAAATAGGGAGAAAGTCAAACAAGACTAATCAATCATACCACAATAATAACAAGAATTTATCTTATTACGTCATCTCCAATATTGGAAGAAGGTATCATATTATCTTCCATGAGAGAAAGTCTAATAAGACTAGCTAATCTCAATCCAAAAGTTCTAATCAACTTACTAATTAAATTAGCAAAAGATTAGCGTCAATGGAAACAATATTAGCTAACAACTCTAGATCACCAACATAAGTTGGGTTTCCATGACTCAAGATTGCCCAATTACTCTTTCCAAGCCAAGAATGCTCAAAATCTACTCTAAAGTCCAACCAAGCATTTTATCAAACACTTGGTGGGTAATAAAGGAAAGCATAATAAAACTACAAGAATAATAAATCTACCAACTACCAATTGCAAAAAATCAACAATGGCAATTAAGATAAACATGAGAGAGCATGGAAACATAAAATTGCAATAAAGAAAATTAAGATCCAACAATTGTTCATAAACATAAAAGAGAGTAAAACAAGAAATTAACAAGAGAAACTAAGAAGATTGAGACAATAGAACAGTAAAATATAATGAGAACTAAAATCAAAACAAGAATTAAAAGAGAAATTTGAGTGTGATTAACTTAACTTTACCCTAATTGCTATCCTAAATCTAGAGAGAGGAGAGAGTCTCTCTCTCTAGAATTCTACCCTAAAACACGATGAAAACTAAACTATGACTACTTGGTTCATCCCCCCTCTAATCCTTGGGTTTAATAGCATCAGAAATGATTTGGATTGGGCCCAAAATGAGCTAGAAATCGCTGGCCACGATTTCTCTTTAGTGCACCCACGTGCTCCATCGGTGCACACGTGTACATGGCACGTGCGCGCCCCTATGCTTCAATCAACATATGGCAAATTTTATATCATTTCGAAGCCCCAGATGTTAGCTTTCCAATGTAACTAGAATCGCCTCATTTGGACCTCTGTAGCTCAAGTTATGGTCATTTGAGTGCGAAGAGGTCAGGCTTGACAGCTTTACGGTTCCTTCATTTTTTCATGAGTTCTCCCACTTTGCATGCTTTTCTCCTCACTTCTTCCATCCAATACTTGCCTTATGAACCTGAAATTACTCAACAAACATATCAAGGCATCGAATGGAATTAAAGTGAATTAAAATCATCAATTTTAGGGCCTAAAAAGCATGTTTTCACATTTAAGCACAAATCAAGGGAGAATTGCAAAACCATGCTATTTCATTGAATAAATTTGAGAAAAGTTGATAAAATCCCCCAAAAGAAGCACAAGATAAACCACAAAATCGGGGTTTATCAAATCTTCCCACACTTAAACCAAGCATATCCTCATGCTAAGAATAAAGAAGGACAAGAAAGGGGTATGAACATTTATTCAATGCAAATAAACTATATGCATCTATCTATATGAATGCAACTAAATACAAAATGATTTTACCTACTTGGTCAAAAGTAAATCAATCCCCAAGAACACATGTATGAACAAGTAGGGCTAAGATCATATGATGATTCATGAATCCTACCAATTCAAATATCAAAATGAAGTTCAAATAGACTTGCAAGAAGAAAGCTCATGAAAGCCGGGAACAAGGAATTAAGCATCGAACCCTCACCGGAAGTGTATCCGCTCTAATTGCTCAAGTGTATAGGGTCGATTCACTCAATTCTTCTCTAATCATGCTTTCCAAGATTTGTTTTTCTTCTAACAATCAACAATTATTCAATGCATGCATACATTCATCATGAGGACTTATTCATAGGTTGTAATGGGGCTAGGGTAAAGGTAGGGATATATATGGTCAAGTGAGCTTGAAATTTGTATCTTTGATTAGCCTAAGCTCTCACCTAACCTATATAACAACCTATA
The DNA here is from genome assembly GCF_059453495.1 of Arachis ipaensis. Taxonomy (NCBI): domain Eukaryota; kingdom Viridiplantae; phylum Streptophyta; class Magnoliopsida; order Fabales; family Fabaceae; genus Arachis; species Arachis ipaensis. The sequence continues at coordinate 70,931,722 of NC_142438.1, forward strand.
AAATTCTAATATAGTACCTAGCTACCCATGATTCCCACTTTTTCACATACTCATGCATTCTCTTTAATTCACATTCCATATGCATTAATTTTTATTGAACTTTACTTTGGGGCATTTTTGTCCCCTTTTTATTTCTTTTTCTCTTTTTTTAATTTTTTTTCTATATCATTTTTTTAAAGTATATACAAATGTATCAATGCATATGGTTTTACATATAGTGCATGAGCATGTACCCAATCCCATGATTTTCAACAAAATTTTCTTCTCAACCAATGTCCCAAGTTTCCCATACCCAAATAATACACACCCTCACTAGCCTAAGCTAATCAAAGATCCAAATTAAGGACATTTATTATTTTTCACTTAGGGGTAGTGATGTGCTATAATTAAGAACAAAAGGGATTAAAATCGGTTCAAAATTGGCTAACAATGGTTGATGAAAGGTAGGCTATTTGGGTAAGTGAGCTAAATGAAATGATGGCCTCAATCATATAAATGCATGTATAGATAGAATAATGGACATAAAGAATCAAACAAATCAAAGATTACAATCATAGAAAGAGAACAATGCACACAAGAATGAAAATAAGTGGTTATAAGACGTAACCACACAATTGGGCTCAAAATTCACATGCTTGTGTTCTTAGCTCAAATACCATGTTCCAAAATATATTCTTCAAGCAAGTTCAACACAAAAAATTTTTTTTTTCAAATTGGTAGGGTGCCCCAAAACAATTTTTCTTGGAAAAGAAATCATCACCCTAACCAAGTAGTCCTAACATAAAAAGAAGTGGTAAAATATGTACAAATTCTAACTATCATGCAACTTATCATGCAATGCAACAAATAACTAACAAAGGAAATCAAGAATTGGTGTTGAAAGAAAGAAATTGTTACCCATGGAGATCGGTCGAACGACCTCCCCACACTTAGAAATTTGCACCGTCCTCGGTGCATGCAAAGAAGAGCAAGGTGGACGGGTTGCTACAATTGATGAGCTCCTTCAAAGGGTTGTGCGGGTAAATTTGTTTGTTGTCCCATTTAGAAGCCTTTCCAATCCTTTCCTTCTTGGTGGCCAACCTCAAAGGAGAGAAAAAGAAAGAAAATTAAGCCTACAACAAAGATATGAAAGCAATAGAACATAGGCGGGGGCTAATGCCAATTAAGAGTAGGGTTCTCACTACATGTTAGCTACGCATGTGAGTGAGGAAGCAATATAGGCAAAGGGCATATCAATTAATACTTGATGCAAGAGTAAAGTCAAGGCATGAAGAGCACTCAAAAGCATCAAGTTCGACTAGAAAGAGTGGGTCATGAAAGACATGTAAGCTCATATCAATGCACAAAGAATATAAGGATCATCAAAGGTTAAGCATTGAATTAAATATTTCATTACCCATCAATATCAAACAAGACTAGAAGCACCAAGATTAACCAAGAAATTCTCAACAATTGAGTAAGAGAATTCAACACCATTATTAAAATAAGAAACTTAGAAAAGAAGATAAGAACAAGCTATAAAAACAAAATTAAAATGCAATAAATGAAAATAAGCAAATGTAATAAAAGAAAATGGAAGAAAAGAATTTTTTTTTTTACCAGCGCGGACGCGTCATGCACGCTTCCGCGCCGATGCACAGTTTGGCTAAAGGACGCGTACGCGCCAGGTGCGTGCACGCGTGGGTTGCAGGCACAGGATAGGCACAAACTGGGCATAACTCTCTGGGACATGTACCAGGAGGGTAGGTGACGCTATCGGCGCGCACGCGCACAGCGTGCGTGCGCACGCTTTACGCAATTAGCTTCAAAGGCGCATACGCGCCAGGTGCGCGCACGCGCGGGTGGTTTTGTGCCTCAGGCATGGTGCTGGCGCAGTGTAGGCACAACTCTCGGATCAATGTATGGAGGGGTGAGATTTTTCAAATGTACGCGTCCACGCACATCGTAACGACCCAATTTTCCGTACGCCTAGGACATACCAGAAACGGAGTGCTACCAATTTGTCATCCTAATTATTATCTATTATTTATTATATGAGCCTGATTCGTTGTTAGAAGCGTAGTTAGTTAGTGAGGTACTTTTTTTTAAAAAATATTTGGATTAATAAACAGAATCATTTATAATCAATTCACAAATAATAACAGATAAAACAGTTATAAACAACCACACATAAATACATCACAAGTAGTTGACAACATTCGGTGACTCAGCCTTTATTAGAAAATAGACTGTTAGTTAGAACACCCCTAGATATAGCTAAATAATATCTATATACATATATATACATACAACATCCCAGGTCCTAACCTGTTCAAGGGGTCCCTAAGCTGGCACCTAGGCTAGCCTAGACTCTAAACTCACCTGGTCCCTCTAAACTACTAAAGGGAGGGAAAGTACGTTCTAGGTCTTCAAAACTCAAGTCAGGTGGAACGTCACCAAAAGGTAGAACATTATCTGCTACTCCTCTGCACGATCAGACATTGCCATAGGACGTCTCTCTAGTACCTCATCAAGTAGCCACACAACAGGAGTCTCGTACACAAGATTTAGGTTAAAGTTCACGTACAAACGGGGTGCATACATTGGCTGGTCTCACAGTATATACATATAAATAGATAACGGGATTCACCCTAGAATCAGAAGACTACCTAGAGCGGAATCCTTTTCGCAAACGGTCGTCAGCGAACTATGGAAAGGAACTCTTGCTTCCATCTGAAAGGGGAAGGAAGAGAGAAGGGGGGTAAGAACTGGGGAGTTCTTAGTAGGGTCGGGGTTATTAGTTAAGTTCATTAATTCTGTGTTGTTTAGCAGATAAATAGCAGAATAAAAAAAGCAATAAATAGAAGATACAGATAAATAGAAAAGATAGAGAAAACAGATAGCAAAACACAAATAGAAGAATACAAGAAAATAACGCAAACACAGACACAGAGAATAGAATACAAACAAAGAAAGAATACATTCATGCAACAATCATAATAGAGAAAATGCACAACCAAGTATGATGCATGTCTAGCCCTAGTGTAGGTAATGAGCTCATTTGTCGGTTACATACCCGCTCCCGACGTTACCCGGAGTCCTTTGACCAGGTAAGGCTTCCCTGTTGGCAATGCCCCTCGCAAGAGTCCTTTGACTTGTGAGGCAAACCACTGCAAGAGTCCTTTGACTTGCATGGCGGAGCTAGTTAACTTATATCTGTTCAACACACTCACTGTAAGAGTCCTTTGACTTACAGGAGCACACACACACTCACTGTAAGAGTCCTTTGACTTACAGGAGTATATGCTAGTTATGTTTTCTCGATACCTTTGTAAGAGTCCTCTGACTTACAGAATAGCGTTATAGCTAAGTATCCCAAGAAAGCACTCTCAGTGGTCGTACCACCATCTATCTGACTGCCTTCACGCAGCAGATCATCACATAATCATTCTCATTATCATCATTCATTATCATTCTCATTATTTATCATCACTTTCACATTCTTATGCAGTACCTCTTTCTTTCTCTGTTCAATCATACTATACAAACTTTACAGCTTTTACTTTTACAGCATCGTAACTCAAACCATTTCTCTTTATCACATTACTCTTTTCTCTTTGTCTTTCTACTCTAATATGATTACTCTTTTCTCTTAATCTATTTACTCTATTATGGTTATTCCGTTCTCTGTATCTCTTTACTCTGCTCTGGTTACTCTTTTCTTTGCTTAACGTATGTATTTAAAGCTTATGTAAATTTTGATATGAATAGTTATCCTGTCCCAAGTATAGGTTCATTAAGTCTATACTGAAACAGTTTGACTTTTCATATAATACCTAAACCTAGTCACAACTCAAGGACTAACTATGTTGCCTGGTGCACGAATTGTGAATCACACTTTTCACAACGCGTACCACTAACCAGCAAGTGCACTGGGTCGTCCAAGTAATACCTTACGTGAGTAAGGGTCGAATCCCACAGAGATTGTTGGTTTGAAGAAATCTATGGTTATCTTGTAAATCTTAGTCAGGAAGTCAATTATGGTTATCAGTTGAATTGTGAATAACCAAGAGAGCATAAATTAAAGGTTACTTGTTGTGCAGTGATGGAGAATATGTTGGAGTTTTGGAGATGCTTTGTCTTCTGAATCTCTGCTTTCCTCTGTCTTCTGATTCACGCACGCACGTCCTCCTATGGCAAGCTGTGTGTTGGTGGATCACCGTTGTCAATGGCTACCTTCCATCCTTCCAGTGAAAACTACGCTCACGCGCTCTGTCACAGCACGGCTAATCACCGGTTGGTTCTCGATCCGGTTGGAATAGGATTTACTATCCTTTTGCGTCTGTCACTAACGCCCAGCCTTCAGGAGTTTGAAGCTCGTCACAGTCATTCAATCCTTGAATCCTACTCGGAATACCACAGACAAGGTTTAGACTTTCCGGATTCTCATGAATGCCGCCATCAGTTCTAGCTTATACCACAGAGATTCTGATTAAGGAATCTAAGAGACACTCATTCAATCGGATATAGAACGGAGGTGGTTGTCAGGCACACGTTCGTGGGTTGAGGAAGGTGATGAATGTCACAGATCATCACCTTCATCGCAGTTAAGCGCGAATGAACATCTTAGATAGGAACAAGCGTGTTTGAATGGAAAACAGAAATACTTGCATTAATTCATCGAGACACAGCAGAGCTCCTCACCCCCAACAATGGGGTTTAGAGACTCATGCCGTCAGAGAATACAAAGTTTAGATCTGAAATGTCATGAGATACAAAATAAGTCTCTAAAAGTTGTTTAAATACTAAACTAGTAGCCTAGGGTTACAAAATATGAGTGGACTATGATGGATGATGCAGAGGTCCACTTCTGGGGCCCACTTGGTGTGTGCTGGGGCTGAGATTTGAGTGAGTCACGTGCAGAGGCCATTTGTGGAGTTGAACGCCAGTTTTTATGCCAGTTTGGGCGTTCAACTCCAGTTTTTGATCCTTTTCTGGCGCTGGACGCCAGAATTGGGCAGAGAATTGGCGTTGAACGCCAGTTTACGTCGTCTATCCTTGTGCAAAGTATGGACTATTATATATTGCTGGAAAGCCCTGGATGTCTACTTTCCAATGCAATTGGAAGCATGCCATTTCGAGTTCTGTAGCTCCAGAAAATCCAATTTGAGTGCAGGGAGGTCAGAATCCAACAGCATTAGCAGTCCTTTTTCAGCCTGAATCAGATTTTTGCTCAGCTCCTTCAATTTCAGCCAGAAAAATACCTGAAATTACAGAAAAACACACAACTCATAGTAAAGTCCAGAAATATGAATTTTTCCTAAAAACTACTAGAAATAGAATAAAAACTAACTAAAACATACTCTAAACTATATGAAATTATCCCCAAAAAGCGTATAAAATATCCGCTCATCACAACACCAAACTTAAACTGTTGCTTGTCCTCAAGCAACTAGACAAATAAAATAGAAGACTAATAGGTTGAGAAGCAATAATATCTCTGAGTTTTTGATTGAAGCTCAGATTCTAATTAGATGAGCGGGACTAGTAGCTTTTTGCTTCTGAACAGTTTTGGCATCTCACTTTATCCATTGAAGCTCAGAGTGATTGGCATCTATAGGAACTCAGAATTCAGATAGTGTTATTGATTCTCTTAGTTCAGTGTGATGATTCTTGAACACAGCTTCTTTATGAGTCTTGGCCGTGGCCCTAAGCACTTTGTTTTCCAGTATTACTACCGGATACATAAATGCCACAGACACATAACTGGGTGAACCTTTTCAGATTGTGACTCAGCTTTGCTAAAGTCCCCAATTAGAGGTGTCCAGAGTTCTTAAGCACACTCTTCGTTTCGCTTGAACCTTGACTTTAACCGCTCAGTCTCAAGTTTTCACTTGACACCTTTACGCCACAAGCACATGGTTAGGGACAGCTTGGTTTAGCCGCTTAGACCAGGATTTTATTCCTTTAGGCCCTCCTATCCACTGATGCTCAAAGCCTTGGGATCCCTTTTATTTGCCCTTGCCTTTTGGTTTTAAGGGTTATTGGCTTTTTCTACTTGCTTTTTCTTTTTTTCTCTTTTTTTTTTCTGCAAGCTTTGTTCTTTGCTGCTTTTTCTTGCTTCAAGAATCATTTTTATGATTTTTCAGATTATCAATAACATGTCTCATGTTCATCATTCTTTCAAGAGCCAACATATTTAACGGTTTTAAACAACAAATTCAAAAGACATATGCACTGTTCAAGCATTCATTCAGAAGACAGAAAGCATTGCCACCACATTTAACTAATTAGAATTTCTCTTATTAAACTCGAAATTTTATTGCCTCTTATTCAAAAGATCTACTATTTTATTCATGTTTGCTGATGATGAGAAAAATAGACTATAACTTAATTGGGGATAAAATCAAACTAGACACTAATTACTACTAATGATCATGTAATGAAGACACAGACATAGATAAGCACTTATCATAGAGAAAACGAAAAACAGAGAAAGTAAGAACAAGGAATGAGTCCACCTTAGTGATGATGGCATTTCCTTCTTGAGGCACCAATAATGTTCTTGAGCTCTTTTATGTCTCTTCCTTGCCTTTGTGGCTTGATTCCTAGTGATTTTTGGTATTTCTATCCTCAGTTGCTTCCAATAATTATGTGGAGGGAAGTGCATCCCCTGAGGTATCTCTTGATTTGCAGCCACATGTTCTACCACTGAGCTATAGATCCTTTACATAATTGTTTTACCACACCAAACTTAGAATGTTGCTCGCCCTCGAGCAAAAGAAGAGGGAATTGCACACAACTCTGGGCGTTCAGCGCCAGGTTGGTGCCCATTTTGGGCGTTCAACGCCCATTTACTAGCCATTTCTGGCGTTGAACGCCAGAACCATGCTCTGTTCTGGCGTTGAACGCCAGACAGGTGCTTCCTCCAGGGTGTGATTTTTCTTCTGCTGTTTTTGATTCCGTTTTCAATTTTTAATATTTATTTTGTGACTCCACATGATCATGAACCTAATAAAACATGAAAAATCATGAGAATAAATAAAAATTGGGTTGCCTCCCAACAAGCGCTTCTTTACTGTCCTTAGCTGGACTTTGCTGAGCTTTTAATCTAGCTTCAGCCTTGAGCATTCTTGCTCAGTGTTGCCTTCAAGATAATGCTTGATTCTCTGTCCATTGACAATGAACTTCTTATCAGAATCAATATCTTGAAGCTCCACATAACCATATGGTGATACACTTGTAATCACGTATGGTCCCCTCCACCGGGATTTCAGTTTCCCGGGGAATAGCCTGAGTCTAGAGTTAAACAACAGAACCTTCTGTCCTGGTTCAAAGATTCTAGATGACAGCTTTCTGTCATGCCACTTTTTTTATTTTGCTTTATATAGCTTGGCATTTTCGAAAGCTGTGAATCTGAACTCCTCTAGCTCATTTAGCTGGAGCAATCTTTTTTCTCCTGCTAATTTGGCATCAAAGTTTAGGAATCTGGTTGTCCAGTAGGCCTTATGTTCCAGTTCCACGGGCAAGTGGCACGCCTTACTGGTGGACGAAATTGTGTTCCATGTTCTTTGTACTTGTATGAGAGTAACAATATATAATTGTATTGAATCCTCATTGTGGCTCTATGTGTGGACACAACTCCGTTCAACTAACCAGCAAGTGTACTGGGTCGTCCAAGTAATAAACTTACGTGAGTAAGGGTCGATCCCACAGAGATTGTTGGTATGAAGCAAGCTATGGTCACCTTGCAAATCTCAGTCAGGCGGATTTAAACATGATATTTTATTAGATTAAAATAAACAATAAAAGGGATAGAGATACTTATGTAGATTTATTGGCAGGAATTTCAGATAAGCGAATGGAGATGCTTTTCGTTCCTATGAATCTCTGCTTTCCTGCTATCTTCATCCAATCAGTCTTACTCCTTTCTATGGCTGGCTTTATGTGATACATCACCACTGTCAATGGCTAATTTCGGTCATCTCTCGGGAAAATGATCCAATGCCCTGTCACGGCACGGCTAATCGTCTGGAGGCATCACCTTTGTCAATGGCTTCATCTTATCCTCTCAGTGAATAATCTGCTCACGCACCCTGTCACGGCACGGCTATTCATCTGTCGGTTCTCGATCATGCTGGAATAGGATTTACTATCCTTTTGCGTCTGTCACTAACGCCCTGCAATTGCGAGTTCGGAGCTCGTCACAGTCATTCAATCATTGAATCCTACTCAGAATACCACAGACAAGGTTTAGACCTTCCAGATTCTCTTGAATGCCGCCATCATTCTAGCTTACGCCACGAAGATTCTGGTTAGGAGATCTAAGAGATACTCATTCTAGCTTAATTCATGTAGAACAGAAGTGTTTGTCAGGCACGCGTTCATAAGGGAGAAGGATGATGAACGTCACACATAATCATCACCTTCATCACGTTATTGGGTGCGAATGGATATCTTAGAAGCGAAATAAGAAGAATTGAATAGAAAACAGTAGTACTTTGCATTAATCTTTGAGGTACAGCAGAGCTCCACACCTTAATCTATGGAGTGTAGAAACTCTACCGTATGAAAATACATAAGTGAAGGTCCAGGCATGGCCGTGTGGCCAGCCCCCTATGATCTAAGAACCAGGCGTCCAAAGATGTCAAATACAATAGTAAGAGGTCCTATTTATAATAAACTAGCTACTAGGGTTTACATGAGTAAGTAATTGATGTACAAATCCACTTCCGGGGCCCACTTGGTGCGTGCTTGGGCTTGGGCTTGAGTGTTACACGTGCAGAGGCCATTTGTGGAGTTGAACGCCAGTTTCTGTGCCAGTTTGGGCGTTCAACTCTGGTTTTGGATCCTTTTCTGGCGCTGGACGCCAGATTTGGGCAGAAGGCTGGCGTTGAACGCCAGTTTACGTCGTCAATTCTTGGCCAAAGTATGGACTATTATATATGGCTGGAAAGCCCTGGATGTCCACTTTCCAACGCAATTGGAAGCGCTCCATTTCGAGTTCTGTAGCTCCAGAAAATCCACTTTGAGTGCAGGGAGGTCAGAATCCAACAGCATCAGCAGTCCTTTTTCAACCTCTGAATCTGATTTCTGCTCAAGTCCCTCAATTTCAGCCAGAAAATACCTGAAATCACAGAAAAACACACAAACTCATAGTAAAGTCCAGAAATGTGAATTTAACACAAAATCTATTAAAAACATCCCTAAAAGTAACTAGATCCTACTAAAAACATACTAAAAACAATGTCAAAAAGCGTATAAATTATCCGCTCATCACAACACCAAACTTAAATTGTTGCTTGTCCCCAAGCAACTGAAAATCAAAATAGGATAAAAAGAATAGAATATACTATAAATTTCAAACTATCAATGAAACAGAGCTTCAATCATATGAGCGAGACTTATAGCTTTTTGCCTCTTGAATAGTTTTGGCATCTCACTTTTTCCATTGAGGTTCAGAATGATTGGCATCTATAGGAACTCAGAGTTCAGATAGTGTTATTGATTCTCCTAGTTCAGTATGATGATTCTTGAACACAGCTATTTCATGAGTCTTGGCCGTGGCCCTAAGCACTTTGTTTTCCAGTATTACCACCGGATACATAAATGCCACAGACACATAATTGGGTGAACCTTTTCAGATTGTGACTCAGCTTTGCTAAAGTCCCCAATTAGAGGTGTCCAGGGTTCTTAAGCACACTCTTATTTTGCTTTGGACCTTGACTTTAACCGCTCAGTCTCAAGTTTTCACTTGACACCTACACGCCACAAGCACATGGTTAGGGACAGCTTGGTTTAGCCGCTTAGACCAGGATTTTATTCCTTTAGGCCCTCCTTTCCACTGATGTTCAAAGCCTTGGGATCCTTTTTATTTGCCCTTGCCTTTTGGTTTTAAGGGTTATTGGCTTTTTCTGCTTGCTTTTTCTTTTTCTTTCTATATATATATATATATTTTTTTTTTTCGCCTATTTTTTTTTTCTGCAAGCTTTTGTTCTTTGCTGCTTTTTCTTGCTTCAAGAATCATTTTTATGATTTTTCAGATTATCAAATAACATGTCTCCTAGTCATCATTCTTTCAAGAGCCAACATATTTAACATTCTTAAACAACAACTTCAAAAGACATATGCACTGTTCAAGCATTCATTCAGAAAACAAGAAGCATTGTCACCACATCAATATAATTAAACTAAGTTCAGGGATAAATTTGAAACTCATGTAATTCTTGTTCTTTTGAATTAAAACAGTTTTTATTTTAAGAGAGGTGACGGATTCATAGGACATTCATAACTTTAAGACAAAGTTACTAACTACTAATGATCATGTAATAAAGACACAAACATAGATAAGCACATAACATATAAAAACGAAAAAAAAAAACAGAAGAAAGAAGAACAAGGAATGAATCCACCTTAGTGATGTCCTTGAGCTCTTCTATGTCTCTTCCTTGTCTTTGCTGCTCCTCCTTCATTGCTTTTAGATCTTCTCTGATTTCATGAAGGATGATGGAGTGCTCTTGATGTTCCACCCTTAGTTGCTTCCAATAATTGTGTGGAAGAAAATGTATCCCCTGAGGTATCTCAGGGATCTCTTGATTTGCAGTCAAATGTTCTACCACTGAGCTATAGATCCTTTACATAATTGTTTTACCACACCAAACTTAGAATGTTGCTCGCCCTCGAGCAAAAGAAGAAGGGATAGATGAAGAAGAAGATGTGGAAATAAAAACTACGATTATGAGGAGGTAAGGTGGGGATCCTGTGGGGTCCACAGATCCTGAGATGATCCTGTGGTGTCCACAGATCCTGAGGTGTCAAGGCATTTATATCCCTGCACCAATTTAGGCATGCAAAATGCCATTGCACACAACTCTGGGCGTTCAGCGCCAGGTTGGTGCCCATTTTGGGCGTTCAACGCCCCTTTGCTGCCATTTTTGGCGTTGAACACCAGAACCATGCTTGTTCTGGGCGTTCAGCGCCAGGATGCTCCCATTCTGGGCGTTCAGCGCCAGAACTATGCTCTGTTCTGGCGTTTGAACGCCAGACGGATGCTCCTCCAGGGTGTGATTTTTCTTCTGCTGTTTTTGATTCCGTTTTCAATTTTTTTTTGTTTATTTTGTGACTCCACATGATCATGAACCTAAGAAAACATGAAAAACAATAAAAATAAGAATTAGATAAACGTTGGGTTGCCTCCCAACAAGCGCTTCTTTAATGTCAATAGCTTGACAGTGAGCTCTCATGGAGCCTCACAGATGTGCAGAGCTTTGTTGAGACTCTCCAACACCAAACTTAGAGTTTGGATATGGGAGTTCAACACCAAACTTAGAGTTTGGTTGTGGCCTCCCAACACCAAACTTAGAGTTTGACTGTGGGGGCTCTGGTTGACTCTGCTTGGAGAGAAGCTTTTTCTGCTTCCTCTCCATGGTTGCAGAGGGAGATCCTTGAGTTTTAAACACAAGGGAATCCTCATTCCATTGAAGGACTATTTCACCTCTGTCAACATCAATCACAGCTCTTGCTGTGGCCAGGAAAGGTCTTCCTAGGATGATGGATTCATCCTCTTTCTTTCCAGTATCCAGGACTATGAAATCAGCAGGGATGTAAAGGCCCTCAACTTTTACCAATACATCTTCTACGTGTCCATAAGCCTGTCTTCTTGAGCTGTCTGCCATCTCTAGTGAGATTTTAGCAGCTTGCACCCCATAGATTCCCAGTTTCTCTATTACAGAGAGGGGCATGAGGTTTATACCTGAACCAAGGTCACACAGAGCTTTGAAGATCATGGTGCCTATGGTACAAGGTAGTATGAACTTTCCAGGATCCTGTCTCTTCTGAGGTAATGTCAGTTGATCCAGATCACTTAGTTCATTGATGAACATGGGAGGTTCAACTTCCCAAGCATCAATGCCAAACAATTTGGCATATAGCTTCATGATTGCACCAAGAAACTTGGCAGTTTGCTCTTCAGTAACATCCTCATTCTCTTCAGAAGAGGAATACTCATCAGAGCTCATGAAGGGCATAAGGAGGTTCAATAGGATCTCTATGGTCTCTAGATGAGCCTCAGAGTCCTTTGGTTCCCCAGAGGGAAGCTCCTTATTGATCACTGGACGTCCCAGGAGGTCTTCCTCCTTGGGATTCACGTCCTCTCCTCTCCTCACAGGTTCGGCCATGGCGCTTATGTCAATGGCCTTGCACTCTCCTTTTGGGTTCTCTTCTGTATTGCTTGGGAGAGTACTAGGAGGGATTTCAGTGATCCTTTTACTCAGCTGGCCCACTTGTGCTTCCAGATTTCTAATGGAAGACTTTGTTTCATTCATGAAACGTACAGTGGCCTTAGATAGATCAGAGACTAGATTTGCTAAATTAGAAGTATTTTGTTCAGAGTTCTCTGTCTGTTGCTGAGTTGATGATGGAAAAGGTTTGCTATTGCTAAACCTGTTTCTTCCACCATTATTAAAGCCTTGTTGGGGCTTTTGATCCTTCCATGAGAAATTTGGATGATTTCTCCATGTTGAGTTATAGGTGTTTCCATAAGGTTCACCTAAGTAATTTACCTCTGCTATTGCAGGGTTCTCAGGATCATAGGCTTCTTCTTCAGAAGATGCCTCTTGAGTACTGTTGGATGCAGCTTACATTCCATGCAGACTCTGAGAGATCATATTGACTTGCTGAGTCAATATTTTATTCTGAGCCAATATGGCATTCAGAGTATTAATCTCAAGAACTCCCTTCTTCATAGGCGTCCCATTATTCACAGGATTCCTTTCAGAAGTGTACATGAACTGGTTATTAGCAACCATGTCAATGAGTTCTTGAGCTTCTGCAGGCATTTTCTTTAGGTGAATGGATCCACCTGCAGAAGTGTCCAGTGACATCTTTGATAGCTCAGATAAACCATCATAGAATATATCCAGGATGGTCCATTCTGAGAGCATGTCAGAAGGACACTTTTTGGTCAACTGTTTGTATCTTTCCCAAGCTTCATAGAGGGATTCACCTTCTTTCTGTCTGAAGGTTTGAACATCCGCTCTAAGCTTGCTCAGCTTTTGAGGAGGAAAGTACTTGGCTAAGAAAGCCGTGACCAGCTTATCCCAAGAGTTCAGGCTGTCTTTGGGGTGAGAATCCAACCATAATCTAGCTCTGTCTCTTACAGCAAAAGGGAAAAGCATGAGCCTGTAGACTTCAGGATCTATTCCATTAGTCTTAACAGTATCACATATCTGCAAGAATTCAGTCAAGAACTGAAAAGGATCTTCAGATGGAAGTCCATGAAACTTGCAGTTCTGCTGCATCAGAGAAACTAATTGAGGTTTCAGCTCAAAGTTGTTTGCTCCAATGGCAGGAATAGAGATGCTTCTTCCATGTAAATTGGAATTAGGTGCAGTAAAGTCACCAAGCATCCTCCTTGCATTATTATTATTTTCGACTGCCATCTCCTCTGCCTGTTCGAAAATTTCTGAAAGGTTATCTCTGGATTGTTGTATTTTAGCTTCTCTTAATTTTCTCTTCAGAGTCCTTTCAGGTTCTGGATCTGCTTCCACAGAGTGTTCTTATCCTTGCTCCTGCTCATATGACAAGGAAGAATGGCCAGAAAAATAATGATAATAATAGAGATCCTTTATACCACAGTATAGGGATCCCTGTGTGAGTGGAAGAAGAGGGGGAGACAAGGAATGTAATATAATGGAAGAAACACAACTGTGAGGATGGAATGAGGTGAAATGAGATGTTAGGATATGAATGAATAAATAGAATGAGATGGGAGAGGGATAATTTTCGAAAATTATTTTGAAAAAGGAGTTAGTGATTTTTGAAAATTGGTTTTTGAAAATTTGTTAGTATTTTTTCGAAAATTATGTTTTAAAAATTAAAATAATTAATAAATTAAAAAGAAATTTTGAAAAAGGGGAGAGATATTTTCAAAAAATGAGAGAGAGAGAGTTAGTTAAGTGGTTTTGAAAAAGTTAAGAAACAAACAAAAAGTTAGTTAGTTAGTTGAAACAAATTTTGAAAAGATAAGTAGTTAGGAGGTTAGGAAAGATATTTTGAAAAGATATTTTTGAAAAAGATAAGATAAGAAGATATTTTTGAAAAGATATGATTGAAATTAGTTTTGAAAAAGATTTGATTTTTAAAATCACAATTAATGCCTTGATTCATAAGAAATCACAAAATATGATTCTAGAACTTAAAGTTTGAATTTTTCTTAACAAGCAAGTAACAAACTTCAAATTTTTGAATCAAAACATTAATTGTTTATGTTATTTTCGAAAATTATGATATAAAATAAGAAAAAGATTTTTGAAAAATATTTTTAAAATTTTCGAAAATAACTAAGAAATTTGAAAAAGATTTGATTTTTGAAAAAGATTTTGAAAAAGATAAGATTTTCAAATTGAAAATTTGATTTGACTCATAAGAAACAACTTGATTTTAAAATTTTTTGAAAAAGTCAATCCAAATTTTCGAATTTGAGGAGAGAAAAAGGGAAAGATATTTTTTTGATTTTTTGAATTTTTATGAAAACATGAAAATTATGCAATGCATGAAATTTTTAGATCAAAACATGAATGTATGCAAGAATGCCATGAATGTCAAGATGAACACCAAGAACACTTTAAATGTCAAGATGAACATCAAGAACATATTTTGAAAAATTTTTAATGCAGAGAAACATGCAAGACACCAAACTTAGAATTCTTTAATGCTTAGACATTGAGAATTCAAGAATGCATATGATAAACATGAAAAGACACAAAACAAAAAATCATCAAGATCAAACAAGAAGACTTACCAAGAACAACTTGAAGATCATGAAGAACACCATGAATGCATGAAATTTTCGAAAAATGCAAGATGCACATGCAATTGACACCAAACTTATGATATGACTCAATACTCAAACAAGAAACAGAAAAATATTTTTGATTTTTATGATTTTCTGATTTTTTTTTTTTGGATTTTTGTATAATTTTTTTGAAAACATTTGGGAAAAAGGAAGTAATGAATTCATAGTCCTCAATCAAAATCCTGGGAATTAGACATGGCTTCATGGCCAGTCAAGCTAAAACATGTTATATGAAACACTAGAATTCATTCTTAAAATTTTTGAAGAAAAATATATTTTTGAAAACATTTTTTTTTTCGAAAACAAGTGAGAAAATTTTGAAATATTTTTGAAAATTTTTTTGAAAAGAAAACAAAAAGAAAATTACCTAATCTGAGCAACAAGATGAACCGTCAGTTGTCCAAACCCGAACAATCCGCGGCAACGGCGCCAAAAACTTGGTGGACGAAATTGTGTTCCATGTTCTTTGTACTTGTATGAGAGTAACAATATATAATCGTATTGAATCCTC
Source organism: Arachis ipaensis (assembly GCF_059453495.1). Lineage (NCBI taxonomy): Eukaryota > Viridiplantae > Streptophyta > Magnoliopsida > Fabales > Fabaceae > Arachis > Arachis ipaensis. The sequence continues at coordinate 70,947,066 of NC_142438.1, forward strand.
ATTGTGGCTCTATGTGTGGACACAACTCCGTTCAACTAACCAGCAAGTGTACTGGGTCGTCCAAGTAATAAACCTTACGTGAGTAAGGGTCGATCCCACAGAGATTGTTGGTATGAAGCAAGCTATGGTCACCTTGCAAATCTCAGTCAGGCGGATTTAAACATGATATTTTATTAGATTAAAATAAACAATAAAAGGGATAGAGATACTTATGTAGATTTATTGGCAGGAATTTCAGATAAGCGAATGGAGATGCTTTTCGTTCCTCTGAATTTCTGCTTTCCTGCTATCTTCATCCAATCAGTCTTACTCCTTTCTATGGCTGGCTTTATGTGATACATCACCACTGTCAATGGCTACTTTCGGTCATCTCTCGGGAAAATGATCCAATGCCCTATCACGGCACGGCTAATCGTCTGGAGGCATCACCTTTGTCAATGGCTTCATCTTATCCTCTCAGTGAATAATCTGCTCACGCACCCTGTCACGGCACGGCTATTCATCTGTCGGTTCTCGATCATGCTGGAATAGGATTTACTATCCTTTTGCGTCTGTCACTAACGCCCTGCAATTGCGAGTTCGGAGCTCGTCACAGTCATTCAATCATTGAGTCTTACTCAGAATACCACAGACAAGGTTTAGACCTTCCGGATTCTTTTGAATGCCGCCATCATTCTAGCTTACGCCACGAAGATTCTGGTTAGGAGATCTAAGAGATACTCATTCTAGCTTAATTCATGTAGAACAGAAGTGTTTGTCAGGCACGCGTTCATAAGGGAGAAGGATGATGAGCGTCACACATAATCATCACCTTCATCATGTTATTGGGTGCGAATGGATATCTTAGAAGCGAAATAAGAAGAATTGAATAGAAAACAGTAGTACTTTGCATTAATCTTTGAGGTACAGCAGAGCTCCACACCTTAATCTATGGAGTGTAGAAACTCTACCGTATGAAAATACATAAGTGAAGGTCCAGGCATGGCCGTGTGGCCAGCCCCCTATGATCTAAGAACCAGGCGTCCAAAGATGTCAAATACAATAGTAAGAGGTCCTATTTATAATAAACTAGCTACTAGGGTTTACATGAGTAAGTAATTGATGTACAAATCCACTTCCGGAGCCCACTTGGTGCGTGCTTGGGCTTGGGCTTGAGTGTTACACGTGCAGAGGCCATTTGTGGAGTTGAACGCCAGTTTCTGTGCCAGTTTGGGCGTTCAACTCTGGTTTTGGATCCTTTTCTGGCGCTGGACGCCAGATTTGGGCAGAAGGCTGGCGTTGAACGCCAGTTTACGTCGTCAATTCTTGGCCAAAGTATGGACTATTATATATTGCTGGAAAGCCCTGGATGTCTACTTTCCAACGCAATTGGAAGCGCGCCATTTCGAGTTTTGTAGCTCCAGAAAAAATCCACTTTGAGTGCAGGGAGGACAGAATCCAACAGCATCAGCAGTCCTTTTTCAACCTCTGAATCTGATTTCTGCTCAAGTCTCTCAATTTCAGCCAGAAAATACCTGAAATCACAGAAAAACACACAAACTCATAGTAAAGTCCAGAAATGTGAATTTAACACAAAATCTATTAAAAACATCCCTAAAAGTAACTAGATCCTACTAAAAACATACTAAAAACAATGTCAAAAAGCGTATAAATTATCCGCTCATCACTTACCATACACGAGTTGGTATGGAGAGGTCCCTATAGGGGTCTTGAATGCTGTTCTGTAAGCCCACAAAGCATCATCCAAGCTCCTTGCCCAATCCTTTCTACGGGTATTTACTGTCCGTTCCAGGATTCTCTTTAATTCTCTGTTAGAGACTTCAGCTTGCCCATTGGTTTGTGGATGATATGGGGTGGCCACTTTGTGGCGAATTCCATACCGAACCATGGCAGAGTAAAGCTGTTTATTGCAGAAGTGAGTGCCCCCATCACTGATTAACACTCTAGGGACACCAAACCTGCTAAAGATATGTTTCTGGAGGAACTTCAGCACTGTTTTAGTATCATTAGTGGGAGTGGCAATAGCCTCAACCCATTTTGATACATAGTCAACTGCCACCAGAATATAAGTGTTTGAGTATGATGGTGGGAAAGGTCCCATGAAGTCAATTCCCCATACATCAAACAACTCTATTTCCAAGATTCCTTGTTGAGGCATGGCGTAACCATGAGGCAGATTACCAGCTCTTTGGCAACTGTCACAATTACGTACAAACTCTCGGGAATCTTTATAGAGTGTGGGCCAATAGAAGCCACATTGGAGGACCTTGGTGGCTGTTCGCTCACCTTCGAAATGGCCTCCATATTGAGATCCATGGCAATGCCATAGGATTCTCTGTGCTTCCTCTCTGGGGACACACCTACGGATGATTCCGTCTGCACATCTCTTAAAGAGATAGGGTTCATCCCACAAGTAGTACTTTGCATCAGTAACTAATTTTTTCTTTTGTATTCGATTGTACTCCTTGGGTATGAACCTTGCAGCTTTATAGTTTGCAATATTGGCAAACCATGGTGCTTCCTGAATGGCAAATAGGTGCTCATCAGGGAACGTCTCAGAGATCTCAAGAAAGGGGAGGGACGTCCCTTCCACTGGCTCTATCCGGGACAGATGATCAGCTACTTGGTTCTCTGTCCCTTTTCTGTCTCTTATTTCTATATCAAACTTTTGCAGGAGCAATACCCATCTAATGAGCCTGGGTTTTGAATCCTGCTTTGTGAGTAGATACTTAAGAGCAGCATGGTCAGTGTACACAATCACCTTTGATCCTACTAAGTAGGATCTGAACTTGTCAATGGCGTAAACCACTGCAAGTAATTCCTTTTCTGTGGTTGTGTAATTTTTCTGGGCATCATTTAAAACGCGACTGGCATAATAAATGACATGCAGAAGCTTGTCATGCCTCTGTCCCAATACTGCACCAATGGCATGATCACTGGCATCACACATTAACTCAAATGGCAATGTCCAGTCTGGTGCAGAAATGACTGGTGCTGTGACCAGCTTAGCTTTCAGCATTTCAAACGCCTGCAGGCATGCTGTGTCAAACACAAATGGCGTGTTAGCAGCTAGCAGGTTGCTCAGAGGTTTTGCGATTTTTGAAAAATCCTTTATAAACCTCCTATAGAATCCTGCATGCCCCAGAAAGATTCTGATTGCCTTAACATTGGCAGGTGGTGGTAATTTTTCAATTACCTCTATTTTTGCTTGATCCACCTCTATTCCCTTGTTTGAGATTTTATGCCCAAGAACAATTCCTTCAGTCACCATGAAGTGACACTTTTCCTAGTTTAAAACTAGGTTGGTTTCTTGGCATCTTTTCAGAACAAGTTTCAAGTGATCAAGACAGGAGCTGAATGAGTCTCCATATACTGAGAAGTCATCCATGAAGACTTCCAGAAATTTTTCCACCATATCAGAGAAAATAGAGAGCATGCATCTCTGGAAGGTTGCAGGTGCATTGCATAGCCCAAAGGGCATCCTTCTATAAGCAAACACTCCGGATGGACATGTGAATGCTGTTTTCTCTTGATCCTGGGGATCTACTACAATCTGGTTGTAGCCTGAATAGCCATCCAAAAAACAGTAATAATCATGACCTGCTAGTCTCTCTAGCATCTGGTCTATGAATGGTAAAGGAAAATGATCCTTTCTGGTGGTTGTATTGAGCCTTCTGTAGTCAATACACATGCGCCACCCTGTAACTGTTCTTGTAGGAACCAGTTCATTTTTTTCATTATGAATCACTGTCATGCCTCCCTTTTTTGGGACGACTTGAACAGGGCTCACCCAGGGGCTATCAGAAATGGGATAAATAATCCCAGCCTCTAGTAATTTGGTGACCTCTTTCTGCACCACTTCCTTCATGGCTGGATTTAGCCGCCTCTGTGGTTGAACCACTGGTTTGGCATTATCCTCCAGTAGGATTTTGTGCATGCATCTAGCTGGGCTTATGCCCTTAAGGTCACCTATGGACCACCCAAGAGCTGTCTTGTGTGTCCTTAGCACTTGAATAAGTGCTTCCTCTTCCTGTGAATTTAAAGCAGAGCTTATGATCACTGGAAAGGTGTCACCTTCTCCTAGAAATGCATATTTCAAGGATGGTGGCAGTGGCTTGAGCTCGGGTTTAGGAGGTTTTTCCTCTTTCAGAAGAAAGTTCAGAGGCTCTTTCATGTCCCCTGAATCCTCCAAATCAGGCTGAACATCTTTAAAGATGTCTTCCAACTCTGATTCGAGACTCTCAGCCATGTTGATCTCTTCTACCAAAGAGTCAATAAGATCAACTTTCATGCAGTCTGTTGATGTGTCTGGATGCTGCATGGCTTTGACAGCGTTCAACTTGAACTCGTCATCGTTGACTCTCAGGGTTATTTCCCCCTGTTGGACGTCAATGAGGGATCGTCCAGTTGCTAGGAAGGGTCTTCCTAGAATGAGAGTGGCACTCTTGTGCTCCTCCATTTCCAGCACAACAAAGTCAGTGGGAAAGGCGAATGGCCCAACTCTGACAATCATGTCCTCAATCACGCCTGATGGGTATTTAGTGGAACCATCAGCAAGTTGGAGACATATCCGGGTTGGTTTAACTTCTTCAATTAAGCCAAGCTTCCTGATAGTGGATGCAGGTATTAGGTTGATGCTTGCCCCAAGATCGCATAAAGCTGTCTTGGTGCAATCACCTTCTAATATGCATGGTATCAAAAAACTCCCAGGGTCTTTAAGCTTTTCAGGAAAGCTTTTCAGAATGACTGCACTGCATTCTTCAGTGAGGAGAACTCTTTCTGTTTCTCTCCACTCCTTTTTATGACTCAAGATCTCTTTCATGAACTTGGCATAAGAAGGTATTTGCTCAAGTGCCTCTGCAAATGGAATCTTTATTTCAAGAGTCCTTAGATAATCTGCAAAGCGAGCAAATTGCTTATCCTGCTCCTCTTTCCGGAGTTTTTGAGGATAAGGTATCTTGGCTTTATATTCCTCAACCTTAGTGGTTAAAGAAGCCTTTTTAGAGGGGTTGTTGTCAGCACTTGTGTGTGTCTGATCCCTCACTGGCAATTGAATGCCAGAGTCAGAAGCTGGAGTGACGTTAGACGCCAGCTCACTGTCTGTTCCTGGCGCCTGAACGCCAGAAATGTGCCCCTGTTGGGCGTTCAACGCTGGATTATGCCCCATTTGGGCGTTCAACGCCAGATTCTTGCCCATTTCTGGCGTTGAACGCCAATCCTGCCTTGTTTCTGGCGCTGAACGCCAGTTTTGGGCATGGTCTGGGCGTTCAGCGCCAGCCTTCCACCCATTTTCTGGCGTTTTAGTGCCAGAATTATTTTTCCCTGGGCTCTTACTGTCCTCAGGGAAATCTTTGGTGGGTTGCTCATTTCTTGAATTTTTGATGCCTTGAGGTGGGATATTTAATGTTTTCCCACTTCTTAATTGAACTGCTTGGCATTCTTCTGCTATTTGCTTTGATAGCTGCTGCTTTGTTTGCTTAAACTGTTCTTCCATATGTATATTAGCTATCCTTGTCTCCTGTAACCTGTCTTTGAATTCAGCTAGCTGCTTTGTTAGAAAATCTAATTGCTGATTGAATTCAGCAGCTTGTTTTACAGTACTGAATTCAGCAGTTACTGTTTTAACCTCTTCATTCATGGAAGGGTTGCTGCTTAGATACAGATGCTGATTCCTGGCAACTGTATCAATGAGCTCTTGAGCTTCTTCAATTGTCTTTCTCATATGGATAGATCCACCAGCTGAGTAATCTAAAGACATCTGAGCTCCTTCTGCAAGCCCATAGTAGAAGATGTCTAACTGAACCCACTCTGAAAACATTTCAGAGGGGCATTTTCGTAGCATCTCTCTGTATCTCTCCCAGGCATCATAAAGAGATTCATTATCTCCTTGTTTAAAGCCTTGGATGTCCAGCCTTAGCTGTGTCATCCTTTTTGGAGGGAAATATTGATTCAGGAATTTTTCTGTCAGCTGTTTCCATGTTCTTATGCTGGCCTTAGGTTGGTTATTTAACCACCTCTTAGCTTGATCTTTTACAGCAAATGGAAACAGTAATAGTCTGTAGACATCCTGATCTATTTCCTTATCATGTACTGTGTCAGCAATTTGTAAAAATTGTGCCAGAAACTCTGTAGGTTCTTCCTGTGGAAGACCGGAATACTGGCAACTTTGCTGCACCATGATAATGAGCTGAGGATTCAACTCAAAGCTACTAACTCCAATGGAGGGTATGCATATGCTACTCCCATACGAAGCAGTAGAGGGGTTAGAATATGACCCCAAAGTCCTCCTGGACTGTCCATCTCCACTTATGTCCATGATGGATATATGGATATAACTTGGACTGATTTATCTTTTTATTTATTTTATTTTATAAGAAGTAAATACTTAAATAAAATAAAATAACTAAAAAGAATTTGAATTTTGAAATAATAAATTTTTTTTTCGTAAAAAAAATTAAAAATAATTAGTTAAAAAAAAGGAAATTTTTGAAAAAGAGGGAAGATATTTTCGAAAATTAGAGAGAGAGAGTTAGTTAGGTAGTTTTGAAAAAGTTAAGAAACAAACAAAAAGTTAGTTAGTTAGTTGAAACAAATTTTGAAAAGATAAGAAGTTAGGAAGTTAGAAGAGATATTTTGAAAAGATATTTTTGAATTTAGTGAGGAGAGAGAAAAACAATAAAATAGTACAAGATTTAAAATTTTTAGATCTAATGCTCCTTGTTTTTGAAAATTTTGGAGGGAAAACACCAAGGAACACCAAACTTAAAAATTTTAAGATCAAGACACAAGGAAACTCAAGAACACTTTGAAGACTCACAAGAACACAAGAACATGAAGGAAGAACACCAAACTTAAAATTTTTAGAAAACCAAACCAAAATTTTCGAAAATCAAAGGGAAATCAACAAGAAAACACCAAACTTAAAGTTTGGCACAACTTTTAATAGAAAAAAAATATTTTTGAAAAAGAAAGTTTTGAAAAGAGTATAAAAGATTCTAACCCAATTACCAAGAACACAGATTAACGCTCTAGCCAAATGAGTTATGGGACCTTCAAAAATTTTAAGAAAGATTATTTTTGAAAACACCAAACTTAAAGTTTGGCACAGGATTTAATAGAAAAATTATTTTTGAAAAAGGTTTTAAAAAATATGATAGCCAATTATCATGAACATAAACACCACGTTCTAAATAACTGAGCTATAAGTTTAAAGTATTTTAACAAGGGATAAATAATAAAAGACTCTAAACCAAAAAAAAAGAAAGATTTTTCCTAATCTAAGCAACAAAATAATCCGTCAGTTGTTCAAACACGAACAATCCCCGGCAACGGCGCCAAAAACTTGGTGCACGAATTGTGAATCACACTTTTCACAACGCATACCACTAACCAGCAAGTGCACTTGGTCGTCCAAGTAATACCTTACGTGAGTAAGGGTCGAATCCCACAGAGATTGTTGGTTTGAAGCAATCTATGGTTATCTTGTAAATCTTAGTCAGGAAGTCAATTATGGTTATCAGTTGAATTGTGAATAACCAAGAGAGCATAAATTAAAGGTTACTTGTTGTGCAGTGATGGAGAATATGTTGGAGTTTTGGAGATGCTTTGTCTTCTGAATCTCTGCTTTCCTCTGTCTTCTGATTCACGCACGCACGTCCTCCTATGGCAAGCTGTGTGTTGGTGGATCACCGTTGTCAATGGCTACCTTCCATCCTTCCAGTGAAAACTACGCTCACGCGCTCTGTCACAGCACGGCTAATCACCGGTTGGTTCTCGATCCGGTTGGAATAGGATTTACTATCCTTTTGCGTCTGTCACTAACGCCCAGCCTTCAGGAGTTTGAAGCTCGTCACAGTCATTCAATCCTTGAATCCTACTCGGAATACCACAGACAAGGTTTAGACTTTCCGGATTCTCATGAATGCCGCCATCAGTTCTAGCTTATACCACGGAGATTCTGATTAAGGAATCTAAGAGACACTCATTCAATCGGATATAGAACGGAGGTGGTTGTCAGGCACACGTTCGTGGGTTGAGGAAGGTGATGAATGTCACAGATCATCACCTTCATCGCAGTTAAGCGCGAATGAACATCTTAGATAGGAACAAGCGTGTTTGAATGGAAAACAGAAATACTTGCATTAATTCATCGAGACACAGCAGAGCTCCTCACCCCCAACAATGGGGTTTAGAGACTCATGCCGTCAGAGAATACAAAGTTTAGATCTGAAATGTCATGAGATACAAAATAAGTCTCTAAAAGTTGTTTAAATACTAAACTAGTAGCCTAGGGTTACAAAATATGAGTGGACTATGATGGATGATGCAGAGGTCCACTTCTGGGGCCCACTTGGTGTGTGCTGGGGCTGAGATTTGAGTGAGTCACGTGCAGAGGCCATTTGTGGAGTTGAACGCCAGTTTTTATGCCAGTTTGGGCGTTCAACTCCAGTTTTTGATCCTTTTCTGGCGCTGGACGCCAGAATTGGGCAGAGAACTGGCGTTGAACGCCAGTTTACGTCGTCTATCCTTGTGCAAAGTATGGACTATTATATATTTCTGGAAAGCCCTAGATGTCTACTTTCCAATGCAATTGGAAGCATGCCATTTCGAGTTCTGTAGCTCCAGAAAATCCAATTTGAGTGCAGGGAGGTCAGAATCCAACAGCATTAGTAGTCCTTTTTCAGCCTGAATCAGATTTTTGCTCAGCTCCTTCAATTTCAGCCAGAAAAATACCTGAAATTACAGAAAAACACACAACTCATAGTAAAGTCCAGAAATATGAATTTTTCCTAAAAACTACTAGAAATAGACTAAAAACTAACTAAAACATACTCTAAACTATATGAAATTATCCCCAAAAAGCGTATAAAATATCCGCTCATCATTGCCCTAGTTCATTCACTAATCCCCGTCTGTTTTTCTGTCATTAAAACTTTACTGACTTTTCTTTAGTTTCTGTCTTTTCTTTAACTTTTTATCTTTCATTTATCTTTGCCTCACTAACATGTTATTACCAATCCCTAAGTGTTTTATGAAGGTAACTATGAGATTCTGCACTTAAAGTTGTCTTTCAAAAGCTTTTACGGAAAACTGCCTTTGCTGCATTATTTTATTATTTTTATTAAAATATTATTTTTAATTAAATATTATTATTTAATATTTTATTATTATTTATTATTTTATCATTAAATTTTCAAAAATTACCCCTTTTTAACCTTTAACCTTTAAAATTCACTTTCTACCACCCGTAACTTTTAATATTTCTACTTTAACCACCCTAACTTTCAGAAATTACCAAATAACCCCTCAAACACCAAAATAATTACAACCTTGCCCTTTCTAAGATCTAAAAGGTGTTCTTCAATGTTTTTCACCACACTCAAAGTGTTCTTCGTGTTCTTCGTAAATTCTTCAGATTCTTTTTCTGTTTTTACCCGTTTTTCAGTCATTTCAGCAACCGATTTTTACCATAATTCATAATAAATTAGCAGCCACTAAAACCCCATCTTTTCCACATGATTTAAACAAAAATTGAACCCCCAATTTAAGCTATAGGGTTTCGTTTTCCAGTAGCCATAAGAACACACATTCATAGCTTGAATTTCATCAAATTTCATCAAATTTTCACCAAAATTTCAACAAGAATTACTCATACAAACAATCAATTTCAAGCACAGCCAAACCATATCATAATCATACAACTCAAACACAATCAATCAAGATTAAATTCGTCAAACCCTACCTGATTTTGCTGCTCCTAATTCAGTTAGACTTTCAGGTGGTCCTTTAGCACTTTTTCCTCCTAAATCACATCAAGAACAACTTTAAATCCAAAAACCCTCAACTAACCAAATCTCCCTCAGCACGTTAGGAGGTGATTTCTAACCTTAGACTTGCTGGAAAGTCACGTTTCTTGGCCCTTAAGTCAAGTTAAGCATGATTCCTAAGGAAGAACATCAAGAAAACACATGTTTAAGCATGTTTCCTTGAAAACCGAATTGAAAGGGGAAAGGAACAGCCATCTCACCTTATTTTCAGCCTTGATAAGTTACATGGTTATGTAGAGGAAGAAGAGAGGATCATTTTGGTGAAATCGGATTTTTTATTTGAGTTTTAGTTCAAAAGAAATCAAGCTTTGAAGATTAAGTGTTCAAGAAAGTTTCTCTCTTTTCTCTCTTGTTATTTTCGGCCAAAGGGAGTAAATGACCAGCCTTGGAGTGTCTTGGGGGTGTAAGGTGAGTTGTGATTGGTTGGCTTGGAGGTGGGTTAAAATAATATTAAAATATCTCAGGTGTATAACTACTAAAACTAGATGTATCGGAATACTTGTAAAAATATCTCTAAAAATTATTTTCTGAGCTACTAGCATAAATGACACTAGTAACATATTTATCATGAGAATAGAACATGTATGATGAGGCCTTAGTATTGCTAAAGCCATCAGAGAGTGCTGGTGCTAAGCTGTACCAGTAAACTGTGAAACCAGTTAAACCGATTTCCTGTTTTTAACTAAAACAGACCAGGTAACCTTATAATATCATTCAAGCATCTTCTAATACTAATGTAATGATAATATTATACTATTATCTCTCTTCTCTCATGAGTCAAGTCCGGTTCGTCAAACTGAGACTATTTACGAAAACTAGAATCAGTACTCCTAACCGATACGGTTCAAAAACTAGGTTCTTCGCGATTGCGTTGTCGGGCTTGTCTCAACTAAGGTCCTGAGTTAAAGATAATATAATGACAATGAGGATTGAGATGCTTGATGATACAGAAGAGGTGTTCCCTTTACTGATCTTTCGGAGAAATCCGTGCCTTCAGAAAAGATCTCGCGTACTCGAAAATTAGGGTTGTTACACACATGGCGCTCCTGCGTGGATGGTAGAAAATGCTTGAGGCACGCGTACGCGGCAGGTGCGCGCATGCACGGGTTGGTGCTCTATTTTTCAAAATTTTTCCATGTTCTTGCACCAATCCAAGCATTCTGAACCTCCAAACAGCTACCCAAACACCATAAAACCTTATTTAGCCTACTGAACTACCAATTATACTTAAAAAACTCAACAAAACATGAAATTAAACTAATTACCAATATATACAAAAGGGAAAAATGAAAAAAATTTACCATGGTGGGGTGTCTCCCACCTAGCACTTTTGTTTATTGTCCTTAAGTTGGACTTATGGGGAGCTCCTCTCAAGGTGGCTTGTGCTTGAAGCTATCCTTGAACATCCACCAATGCTTGAGTCTCCAATAAGCTCCATTCTTCAATGTTAATATCTTTAAGCTTTGATGGAGTTCTTCACAAACCATGAGCTCCCAAAGTTGATTTTCCTTGTGCGATCCAGGATCCCACACTTTGTTTTGACACCCATCTTCAAATTGATCATCATGATTCCAATTGGGTGGCATGACCTTAGAATTCTCAATTGAGCACCCAAATATTCTCCTAGACCCATGCCATTTGGGTTTACACTAACCATTGTAATCAAACTTTGAGCATGCAACCATGATGAACTTAGAGTGATGTTTTCAACCACTACACAACTCTCTCCTACTCTTAGTTCCACAAAGAGCTCTAAGTTGACCATCATTTTCAATCAAACCATATTCAAGTGAGAAAGTGAAGCTTAGGGATAGAAATTTTACCCACTTGAATGTTTTGTAGGATGGTGACTTAGGAAGGGGTGGTCCCAATGATCTTGCAAGCTCCACTCCCTTGTGCTTTTCCTTGACTATCTCCACCTCTTTACAACTTTCCTCAACTTTAACCTCTTCCTTTTGGTGGCTTGCTTCCACTTCAATTTCTTCTTCATTGCTCACCAAAGGCATGAGAGGTTGTGCATCTTCTTCTTTGATCTCCATGGCAAACCCAATTGGAGAGAATTCAATTGTACATAAGAATTCTTCAATGATTGAATCCATCTCTTGGTCAACCTCTTCGAAGGCTTCAACCACTTCTTCCGGCTCAATTATCTTAACTTCCTCCTCTTATTGCACTCCTTGCTTCAACTCCTCTTCTTCACCTTGAAGCTCTAAATTCACTCCCTCACTAGGCTCCTTAATTGCTTCTCCACATTCGTCAATGGGAGTGCCTTGGTTGCTTAGGCTTAGTCGGGAGGAGGCCATATTACTAACGGCTTCCACTAGAATAACCATATTGGCTCCTAGCTCTTTAAACTTCTTTTCATCCTCCTCTTGTTGCCTTAAGATATGAGATTCAAGATCTCTCAATTCCAACATGGAGGCTTCGTCGGAGGGTGGTGGTGGAAGAGAGGGTTCATTGTTTGGGAAGGGAGTTTCATAATTGGAAGTTGGTTCATCTTGGTAAGGGTATGGAGATGGTGTATATTGAGGTGGTTCTTGATAGTAGTTGTGTTGGAATTGTTGTGGTTCCATGTATGGTTCATATGGTTCATAAGGTGGTTGGTATGGTGCATATGGGTTGGGGTCATATGGAGGTGTTTGGTGAAAAGGGGCTTGTGAGTAAGGTGGTGCAAAATTATGTTGAGGAGGTAGTTCATAGGCATATGGTGGTGGTTGTTGACAATCACAATAAGGGTCACCACATCCATTAGATTGATATGCATTAGGATGAAAGTTATACCCATAAGAATTTGGAGGGGGTTGTTGCCAAGAAGGGTGATCAATCCTTTGAGGCTCCTCCCACCTTTGATTGTTCCATCCTTGATGCATATCCTCATTGTAGCTCCCATTTTCTACAACATAATTTAAGCCAAACTCATAGCCAAAGTGATGAGAATTTATAATAGCAACTGAAAACAAAAGCTACAAAAATAAGCAATAAGTCCTAAGTCTAACAAAAACTAGCAAATAAGCAAAAGGCAAACATATTCACATATTCACAATAGCCAACAACATAACACCATTGCAACTCCCCGGCAACGGTGCCATTTTGATTTAAGAAAATTGTCATGGTATAGAATTTCCTAAATTGAATGAATTCTCGTTGTAAAGTATAGTTCTACACCAACAAACAATCCTCCCAATCAAAAATTTGGTTGTCACAAGTACAAACCCCAATAAATTTTTAACCGGAGTATTTAGACTCCGGGTCGTCTCACAAGGAATTGCAATGAAGTGCTCAATTATTGGCTATGAAGATCAAGGGGGGTTTGGTTGATAAGAGGGCAAGAAAATAAATGACAAGTAAATCAAGCAATTAAAGAAAGCAATTAATAAAGAGAGACATTCATGGCAAAGATTGAGATCATAGGCTTTCTATCCTAGTCATGCAATAATTAATTCATCTTATTTAGTCAACTCCAACAAATAGGGAGAAAGTCAAACAAGACTAATCAATCATACCACAATAATAACAAGAATTTATCTTATTACGTCATCTCCAACATTGGAAGAAGGTATCATATTATCTTCCATGAGAGAAAGTCTAATAAGACTAGCTAATCTCAATCCAAAAGTCCGAATTAACTTACTAATTAAATTAGCAAAAGATTAGCGTCAATGAAAACAATATTAGCTAACAACTCTAGATCACCAACATAAGTTGGGTTTTCATGACTCAAGATTGCCCAATTACTCTTTCCAAGCCAAGAATGCTCAAAATCTACTCTAAAGTCCAACCAAGCATTTTATCAAACACTTGGTGGGTAATAAAGGAAAGCATAATAAAAGTGCAAGAATAATAAATCTACCAACTACCAATTGTATGAAATCAACAATGGCAATGAAGATAAACATGAGAGGGCATGGAAACATAAAATTGCATTGAAGAAAATTAAGATCCAACAATTGTTCATAAACATAAAAGAGAGTAAAACAAGAAATTAACAAGAGAAACTAAGAAGATTGAGACAATAGAACACTAAAATATAATGAGAACTAAAATTAAAACAAGAATTGAAAGAAAAATTTGAATGTGATTAACCTAACTTTACCCTAATTGCTATCCTAAATCTAGAGAGAGGAGAGAGCCTCTCTCTCTAGAATTCTACCCTAAAACATGATGAAAACTAAACTATGACTACTTGGTTCATTTCCCTCCAATCCTTGGGTTCAATAGCATCAGAAATGAGTTGGATTGGGCCCAAAATGAGCTAGAAATCGCTGGCCACAATTTCTCTTTAGTGGACCCACGTGTTCCATCGGCACGCGCGCGTACATGGCGCGTGCGTGCCCCTATGCGTCAGGCAACATATGGCAAATTTTTATATCATTTCGAAGCCCCGGATGTTAGCTTTCCAACGCAACTAGAACCGCCTCATTTGGACTTTTTTAGCTCAAGTTATGGTCATTTGAGTGCGAAGAGGTCAGGCTTGACAACTTTACGGTTCCTTCATTTCTTCATGAGTTCTCCGACTTTGCATGCTTTTCTCATCACTTCTTCCATCCAATACTTGCCCTATGAACCTGAAATTACTCAACAAACATATCAAGGTATCGAATGGAATTAAAGTGAATTAAAATCATCAATTTTAGGGCCTAAAAAGCATGTTTTCACATTTAAGCACAAATCAAGGGAGAATTGCAAAACCATGCTATTTCATTGAATAAATGTGAGAAAAGTTGATAAAATCCCCCAAAATAAGCACAAGATAAACCACAAAATCGGGGTTTATCAGAGTTTGAAGTTGATATTGAGGAGGAGAGTGCACAACCTCTAAGACACAATGTGATTGAAGAATTGGAAGAAGTTTTCCAATCAATAGGCCCTCCTATTTATGATGATTCCGCATCAACATATGATCCTCTTGAGCTTGAAGAATCCTTCCCCACTATGCTCAGGTTTGATGAGGAAGTAGATGATGGTATTTTTGTGGAAAACTGAATTTCCCAAAACACCTAAAACTCACCGGCAAGTGTACCGGGTCGTATCAAGTAGTAAAACTCACTTAGAGTGAGGTCGATCCCACAGGGATTGATGGATCAAGCAACTTTAGTGGGTGATTAGTTTAGTCAAGCTAACATTGAGTGATTTGAGTGACAATTGAAGCAGCAGAAAGAAAATGACAAGAAATTATAAATTGCAGAAAGTAAATTGGACAGAAATTTAAAGAGCAAGAAATGTAAGCTGCAAGAATATTAAATGACAAGAAATATAAATTGCATGAAATATAAAGGGGAATGGGTGCTGGAAATGTAAAATTCAACAGGAACGTGTAAATAGCAATCAAACAGAGAAGTAAAAGATGCAAAATCATGCAACAGATCTAACAGAAGAGTAAAATGCCTTGAAGAATTTTAAGACAGAAAAGCAATGCTTAATTTGCAGCAAAGTAAAAGAGGTTGAAGATCTCAAGAGTGGAAGAGACTAGAAAACAAGTCTAGATCTCAAATCCTTCCTTGATCCAACAAGAACAATTGAAGAATAAAGACAAATTGAAGCAGTAAGAGAACTTTGATTCAAATTGTAATTCACTGAAATTATGCAGCAAGGCAAACAATGGGAAATCTCAGAGGGAGAATGAAACAGAACTACTTCAATTCTCCACCCAAGATTCAAAAACAAAGAAAAGAAAACTAAAGAGAGAGAGCTCTCTAATGCTAATGCTCCCTAGTGGAGCCAACCTCCTTTCTAATCGAGCTCCCTTTTGAAAATGAGAGTGATGCCTTTATATAGGCTTTTTACAAAATAAAATGAAATTGAAATGAAAAACAAATTAAATGAAAATCCTAATTCTAGCTTGTTCTTGTGCCTTTGAGTGATGATGTGGGCTTTGCTTGCTTTGGATCTGAGGAGAAATGGGTTTGGTTGGCCTTGATTCAATTTGGAGAAGAATTGAATTTAAATGAAATTTTTATTCAATTTTTGGTCCATGGGTGTTGCTCCCAGGGGAAAGCTCAGTTGGAAAACCCAACTTAGCTTTCAAGTTGTGTTGTCCGCTTCATTTGATGCGCGTCCAGCCTTGGTTGTGTGCCAAAATTGTGCGCCAAAGTTCCTTGGTGCCTTGGGTCCGTGTCAATTTGTGGGGGAGAAGGGGGGAGATAGTGCTCAGTTGGAAAAACTAACTTAGCTTTCCTTTGTGGTGCCTAGCTTTGCACTCCAAGGTCCCAGGTTCAACTCTTGGTGGAAGCAAATGAGAATTTATTTTCCATGGAGGAGTGGAGAGTGAAGAGTGCTTGTACAAGGAAGCTCCAGGTTCGAACCTTGGGAGAGCCATCTTGGCTCATTTTCCTTTCAAGAGTAGCGCTCCTTCCTTGCAAGTGAGAGGCTCCCACTTCGAATCTTGGTGAAGCCACTTTGGTCTATTTTTGCTTGTTTTTGGCCCTTAAAGATGCCTTTCACTTGTGCCTCAATTTCATGCCAAATATAGACTATTATATATCGTTGGAAAGCTCTGAATGTCAGCTTTCCAACGCAATTAGAATCACATTAATTGGACGTCTGTAGCTCAAGTTATAGCCCTTTGAAGGAGGTATGGTCATGCTGTAAACGCCCAAGTTTTAACTTAGCGAAAATTCTTGCTTCCAAGCCAAGTTTTTCACGATAAAGCTAAGTTCACTTAGTGAACTGAGCTTTGTGATGCTGATTGTGAAACTTCCTTGATTTGGTCATGGGCCACGCTTTTAAAAGCGTGGCCTAAGGCTCCAAAGTGTGCTCCAACTTTAAAGTGTGCCCCAAAGCTCTTTTTTTCTCCTTTTTAGCTTATTTTGTGCTTCTTTGCTTCTTTTTCTTCTTATTTCCTACCAAATTTATAAAATTAAAAGATCAAGGAAATATACCATTTAAGCATAAAAGAATGCAATATTTAAGCACTAATTATCAATTTCTTGTATGAAAAAGCATAGAAAGAGGTGACATGATGACATGTCATCACAACACCAAACTTAAACCTTGATTGTCCCCAAGCAAGAAAAGAATCATGCAATAAAGATTGACAATCCAAGGTAGGAAGAATAGCAAGTTAATGTTCATGGTAAGCTAGTTTTCTAAGCATGCTACAATCACAAAAGAAATGTAAATGATTGATGCTTCTATCTAGCTCAATTTATGAAATCTTTTTCTTGTATTTCTTCCTTGAAACAAGCTTTTGAATTTCTTTCTTTTTTTAGCTTCTCCTTTTGGGTGCTTTGTCCCATGAGTTAATAACAAAGCTACGATTCTAAATGCTTTGTTTTCAAGTATTACCACTTGATACATAAGCACCACAAGCATTTGAATTAGAGGACTTCATTAAGCTCATTTTTCTTTTCTTTTCTTGACTCTCTAATCATTGATGCTCAGAACCTTGAGCTTTGAGGGAGTACTTTTGCACTTGAGCCTAGCCTTGACTTCTAAGTGTTTCGTTTTCAAGCATTTGGCTTGATACATAAACACCACAAGTACTTAACAAATAAATTGCCATTGGTACTCAAAGCCTTCAGCTTTCTCATTCTTTCCCTTTTTCTTTTCTTGCTTTAATTGTATTTGCTTCTTCAAGGTTTTCATGATTTTCAAAAGATTTCACAAAATGTACTAGATGAAAACTTCAATTAAATAAAATCCAATGCAATTGAGCAACAATTAATCATACTAGCTTTCCAATACTTGTATGCACATGCTAATTTCTTCTTTAATGCCTTGTTTGTTTATGATCATGATAATTTATTGCTTTTGAACTCACAAACTCAAGTTGGTAGTCATAATGGCATGGCAACGTGTTACAAATCAAAATTCAAGCTATGCTTTATTCATACACACATGTAAACAGAAAATATGAAGACAATCATGTAATTTAAGTGCTGGAAACAAATGAGAAGAAAAGGAACTCTACAACCTTGTAGTTCATCTTCATTATTGTTGTCCTTTTTCCTCTATTCTTCCTCTTTCCCTTGCCAAACTCAGAATGCTTGCTCATCCTCAAGCAACAATTAGAACAATGGCTATGGGGCTAAGATGGATCATGAATGTCTCTCACAATGAAATGTTAGTAGTACATGTGTTTAAGCAAGCAAAATTAAAGATAATAATCAAGGCACAAGAGACAGAGACATTGTGATTGTAAACATAAGAAGGTGTGCATGATACATTGCATAAAGATATAAGTGGCACACCAAACTTAGTGTGACACTTTCACTTGGAATTAATGCAAGTATCTTGTAAGAATTGGAACCAAATTTTGTTGCATAGCAACACCAAACTTAGAATGCAATCACATGTCAATTTATTTGAAAGAAAACTAAACGAAAGAAACTGTTATATGTTAAATACAATCACCAAGTTAAGAATCTGTCATGAATAAAGCTCTCTTGGTAGTGTATTAACAAACACAGTAAATAAAAGAAAGCATTTAAAACAAGGAAATGACTAAAAACAAAGAGAAAACTAAAATTGTCTAACTAAAAGAAAGATAACAGTGCAAAGAACATTATGATTATGCAAACAAGTGGTGTTGCTGAATGATTTGCATAGAAAAATAAGTGGCACACCAAACTTAGAATCTTGGTGTGTCACTTTCATTTTTTTGATTTGATGCAATCATCCAAAAAGATTGAAAACAATTTGTTGCAAGGCAACACCAAACTTAGAATGTAACCATATGCCAATTTATTGAATTTAAACAAAGCAAAGAAAAAGAAAACAAAGCAGAGAAGAAATGTTACCTATGGTTGGGTTACCTCCCAACAAGTGCTCTTTTAGTGTCATTAGCTTGACATGTTGTTCTTCACTTTCTTCCTCTTCTTCCAGTTTGTTAAGAGGAATGACCTCAAAGGAGGGAAAGATTCAGCTAGTGTCCCTTGTCTTGGTTTCCTCTCAGCAAGCTTTCTTTTGTACATGGCTTGATTGAGCTTACTTGCTGGATTAGGGACAGAATTGGTGTTCTTGCTAGTTGCCTTCACTTCTTTGGATTCAAGACTTGGTTGCTGTGTGATTATTGGAGTTTTATATTCATCCAGAGCCTTTTGAATTGGTGGTTCCATGAACTCTTCCTTCATGTACTTCTCTGCCTCACTTGAGTGTAAATTTTCTGGAATGACTTTCTCACTTTCATGCTCCTCCCCTCCCAACATTTGACTTAATAGCTTTTTCATTGAGGAGGTTTGTTGATCTTCCCAACATTTCTTCATCTCCTCTTCATATTTTTCAATCACAGATTCAATTGTTGAGAGTTTTTGGGTCAGGGAAGTTTGTGAGAGTTGTGAGTCTTCATGTTCCCTTGTCATCTCAAGTGCAGTCTCATTTTCAACCACCTCATTCTTCATTAAAAATCCACTTGACTCAGTAGCCTCTTCCTCTTGTTTTTCCTCCTTTTTCGTTGCACTCACCAATTGAGCTAGCTGCGCTTCCATGTTTTTGAAGGAGTTTTCTTGTTCTTTCCAAACTTTTGTTGTCTTCTCCTCATATCTTTTGAGCATGGACTCAAACTTTGAGAATCTTGAGTGGTTCATGGAAGTTTGTGTGGGTGGTGAGTTTTGAAAGGGGCTTTCTGTTGAAGCATGGTTAGTTGATGATATCTTTGGATGAATATCATATGGAGTATTAGAATTCCCTTTCCAGCCACCATTAGAATCATGACTTGCATCATTTTATGGTGGAGGGAAATATCCCATATGGTTTTCTTGCTCATCTTGTGTCTCTGAAGCAAATCTCCATAAATTGGAGTGTTTAGAATTTGTATTTTCTTGGTGATATCCCCAGCCACCATTAAAGATTGGTGATGGTGGGTAATATCCCATAAAATTTGTTTGATCATAAGATGAGTTGAACTCCATTTGCATTTTGGAAAACACAACACCAAGGAAAATTGAAATTACTCATATGAGAGATGAGAATTTCTTAGTGAGGCAAAAACTCAAACACCTTGGTTTCACTTTGAAACAGAAAACAAAAATAAAGAAAATGCTTGATCTAGACTTCTCACCCACTTAATCATTGTTGATCTAAATCAATCCCCGGCAACGGCGCCAAAAACTTGATGGTATTTTTGTGGAAAACTGAATTTCCCAAAACACCTAAAACTCACCGGCAAGTATACCGGGTCGTATCAAGTAGTAAAACTCACTTAGAGTGAGGTCGATCCCACAGGGATTGATGGATGATGACAAGTCATCCTAGCCTATTTTAACTAGTCTTTTTCTTTTGTTTTCATTAGAATTATGCACTTTCCTGAACCATAAGCAAGCTAATTGAGTAGATTTTCATGTTTCCCTTGATTGAATCAACCATGTATGAATTCATGCCATTTCATGAGGTTTTATGCTATAATTGTTGCATATTATGATAGAATGAATATCTCATGTTTATGAGCATAGCTTTGATGTGTTTGGTTGATTAATCATAGGTGAAGAAAGCTTGGAGAAAGGTTGAAGCAAGAAGGAATGGCTAGGAGTGAAGAGAGGACAATGGAATAAGTGAAACTGAACCAGGAAGCAAAAAGCTGGACCTAAAGTTAGCATCAAACTTTTGCACAAACTTTTGGTTGAAAAGTTAGCCCCCTAACTTGGAGGCTAACGTTGGAACTTGAAAATCACTCCCTGGGTACCAAAAGTTTGCGCCAACGTTAGCCCCCTAACTTTGAGGCTAACGTTGGCACATGAAATTCACCCCTGGGCACCAAAAGTTTGCGCCAACGTTAGCCCCCTAACTTTGAGGCTAACGTTGGCATGAAGAAAACCTCCCTGGGCACCAAAGGTTTGCGCCAACGTTAGCCCCCTAACTTGGTGGCTAACGTTGGCACATGAACATCACAAGGAGGAGCAAAAGTTTGCGCCAACGTTAGCCCCCTAACTTGGTGGCTAACGTTGGCGCCACAAGTACCCAAGGCAAGGCCAACGTTAGGGTCAAAGTTAGACCCCTAACGTTGGCACCAACGTTCACATCAGCAAAGTGGTGTTAGCTGATATGAAAAGTTGGAGCAAAAGTTAGACCCCTAACTTTTGCTCAAACTTTTGGTCCAACTTTTGCAAAACTCAAACCCGGTTCAATTGGTTCACTTTGGTTCTTCTCCAAACTTCAAGAGCAATCAACCAAGGCCTCTTTCAACCCAATTCCACCAAGAGCAAAGGCCCAACTCAAGGCTTGAAGATCATTGGAAGAAAGTGTATAAGTAGGAGAGAATTCAAGTTCTTCGGAGAGCTTTCTTTTGGAATTTTCATAATAGTTTTCGGAGAGCTTTTGATATTGAGTGATCTTTAATTTCTTTATCTTGGGGAAGGAGAATTCACTTCTCTTCCTCTCAGTTTTATTGCTTTCAATTTCAATTACAATTGTCTTGGATCTTGGGTTGGAGAATTGAAGAAATTCTGTTTCAATCTCATCCTTGGATCTCTCTGTTTCTTTACTGTTAATTGAATTTAATTTCTGTTAATTGCTCTTCATCTACTTTCTTTGCAATTTACAATTTCCTTGCAATTGTTCTTGTTAGATCTAGGAAGGCATTGAGATCTAGACTTGGTTCTCTAGTCTCTGGGTCCTGAGATCTGATTTCCCATTTTAATTCTCTGTTTATTGCTTTATATGTTCATTTACTTTTCTGTTTCAGATCCGATTCAATCCCAATTCCCTTTTACTCTTCTGTTTAATGCAATTTAACTTTTCCTTGTTTAAATCCAGCCCCAATCCCCTTTACATTTCAAGCCATTTATATTTCTTGCACTTTAAGATTCTGCAATTTACATTTCTTGCAATCTAAGTTTCCGCAATTTATGTTACTTGCACTTTAAGATTCAGCAATTTAATTCTCGTCCTCTTTAATTTCATGTCAATTACCCATTCCCTTTACTTTCTATGCAATTTAAATTCTGCAAATCATAAATCTCTCAACCAAATCTTGATTCGCTTGACTAAATCAACCACTAAACTAAAATTGCTCAATCCTTCAATCCCTGTGGGATCGACCTCACTCCCGTGAGTTTTTATTACTTAATGCGACCCGGTGCACTTGCCGGTTAGATTTGTGTGTTTTGGGAGAAATTTATTTTTCACCAAAATACTCATCAAGTTTTTGGCGCCGTTGCCGGGGATTGATTAGATTGACAATGATTAAGTGAAGTGGTGATCTAGATCAAGCACTTTTCTTTAATTTTTGACTAACCCACTAACTGTTTGATTTTTTGCTTAAACTAACTAACACTTCAATCTGGCAGTAAATTGAAGTGTCACTGATTTTGTGCATTTCTCATGCTCTGCTTGTATGTCAGGTACAAGAAGAACCATACCCAATTTTCATGAACAAGACGAAAGAACTCTCAGGAGGTTAAGAAGAGCTGAAAGAGGGAAAAACATTGTTGGAGAAGAGGAATCAGACGAAGAATTCCAAGAGATGGAGGAACATTTAACCAATCCACCAGGTGGAGAAGACAACAACAATGACAACCCACCCCAGAGGAGAGTTTTGGCTTCCTATACCTTTGCAAATCCTAGACATTGTGGGAGCAGTATCTTGGCTCCAAATGTCAATGCTAACAATTTTGAACTCAAACCACAACTCATCACCTTGGTTCAGAACAATTGCTCTTTTGGTGGAGGACCACTTGAGGACCCACACCAACATTTATCCACTTTCTTGAGGATATGCAACACTGTCAAAACTAATGGAGTGCCCCCTGACAGTTACAAGCTGATGCTATTCCCATTTTCCCTCAGGGACAAGGCCACTCAATGGTTGGAATCTTTTCCAAGGGACAGCATCAACAACTGGGATGATTTGGTAACCAAGTTTCTTGCCAAGTTTTATCCACCTCAGAGGATTATAAGGTTAAAGGCTGAGGTTCAAACCTTTACACAAATGGAGGCCGAACCCATCTATGAGGCATGGGAGAGGTACAAGGCTCTGATAAGGAAATGTCCCCCTGGCATGTTTAATGAGTGGGAGAAGCTTCAAAACTTCTATGAAGGCTTAACACTGAAATCCCAGGAAGCTTTGGATCATTCAGCTGGAGGTTCCTTGCAACTCATGAAAACTGCAGAAGAGGCTCAAGAACTCATTGATATGGTGTCCAACAACCAATATTTCTTTGCTCATCAAAGAGGCCGCCAACCATCACAAAGGAGAGGAGTAATGGAGCTAGAAGGAGTGGATTCAATCCTGGCTCAAAATAAGATGATGCAGCAGCAAATTCAACAACAATTTGAGCAAATGGCCAAGAGGATTGATAGTCTCCAAGTTGCAGCAGTTAACACCAGCCAACCATCAACCACATGGGGACAGAGTGAAGAAACTCAAGAAGAACAACAACAAGAGCAAGTACAGTATATGCACAACCAAGGACCAAATGAAGTGTATGGTGATACATACAATCCATCCTGGAAAAACCACCCAAACCTCAGATGGGGAGATAACCATACCCAAAACCAACAACCATGGCAGAGGAACTCAAACCAACACAACCCAAGAAGCAACCAAAACCACAACCAGCAGCAAACTAACCAAAACCCCTACAGAAAACCTCAAAACAACTACCCCAACCTCAACCAATACCAATCTAATAACCAACCCACCAACCAAAATGCCTACCATCCACCACCCACATCTCATAACCCACCTCAAGTATCACCTGAAGCCCAAAGAATCACTCACTTGGAGGCCATGATAGAAAAAATGTTGAAACACCAAGAAATGGTAACCAAGAATCAGGAAGCATCCCTGAAGAGCCTAGAGAGACAGATGGGGCAACTCTCCAAGCAAGTATCTGTTGAGAGACCTTCAAACTCACTGCCCAGTGACACAATTCCAAATCCCAAGGAGGAATGCAAGGCAATACAATTAAGGAGTGGGAGAACATTGATAAGCAACAATGGCACTACAAGGAAGCAAGCAGAGAACATCAAAGAACCAACGGAGGATGAGAATCAAACAAAGGCAGATGAGGCTAAGGAGCAAGTTGTGATGCCAAACAAAAGTACTGAGAAACTTAAAGAGAAGGACAACCAGCCGCATAGCTCAAAGGAAGGAGCTCAGGGACAGCAGCAATTAGGAAAGAGCATCACACCTCCACTGCCATATCCCCAGAGGTTTAACAAAGAGGTTAAAGACCAGCATTTTCACAAATTCCTTGAGATTTTTAAGAAGCTGGAAATCAATATTCCCTTGGCTGAAGCACTTGAGAAAATGCCTCTATATTCCAAGTTTCTGAAGGATCTTATCAACAAGAAAAGAAGCTGGGATGAGAAAGAAACCATAATGATTACTGAGGAATGCATGGCCTTGATTCAAAAGGGGCTTCCTCCCAAGCTTGAGGACCCAGGGAGCTTCCTGTTGCCTTGCACCATTGGGGAATTAACCATCACTAAAGCAATGTGCGATCTCAGAGCAAGTATTAACTTAATACCATCCTCCTTGGTGAAAAAGCTGCATATAGAGGAGGTCAAACCAGTACAAATGTCTCTGGAGCTGGTAGACAAGTCAATGGTATACCCCAGGGGTGTAATTGAAAATCTTTTGGTCAAGGTGGACAGTTTTATATACCCTGCTGATTTTGTGGTTCTAGAATCAAACAATGATGATGGTGACTGTGTTATACTGGGAAGGCCATTCTTGGCCACTGCTAGAGCTATCATAGACGTAGAGGAAGGGGAATTAACTCTCAGGATGCATGACCAGAGTGTCACTCTGAAGGTATTACCAGAGGCACAATTTAGCAAGGAAAAGAAAGATTATATGAAAAATGACCAGGAAAGTCACAGCAACATCCCAATGCTAAGGATTGTGCAGACTGATGAAAAAGCCCAAGAGGATATTAGAGTATTGGCCACTGAAAAGAGAGGTCCCCAAGGAAAACCTACGGCCAGAAAAGAAAGAACAACAAAAGGAAAGATGAAACGCAGAAACAAAGCAAAAAGGGGTTGGAAGAACAGAAAGATTCCAACAGAGGGGCTTTCCAAAGGTGACAAAGTGCAACTGATATATCAACAGCTGGGGGCAAATCAACAAACCGAGGATTACTACACTGTCAGCAACATACTATCATTAGAGCATGCTGAAATTGAACACCAGAGAACAAAGAAGAGGATCACGGTCAGAGGAGACAAATTGAGGCCCTACAAGCACCAACCACCATAAAAGAAAGCCTCAATGTCAAGCTAATGACAATAAAAGAGCGCTCCATGGGAGGCAACCCATGCTTTAAGATTCATGTCATTTTAAATTCAATAAGTTATGATCAACTGAGCATGAATTCTTTTCTCTTTTCATGAACATGTCCATTAACTGCATGCACTATTTTGAAACATATGCTAAGTTTGGTGTGCCTTCAAGCACACTAAACCAATGTTACAAATAATTCCATTTTGCATGCTTGGAGTATCTTGACAAAGCATATGGCCGAACACTAAGTTTGGTGTCCACATAGCTTCATGAAAAGTAGAAACTCATGCATCAATAATCATACAATTGTTGTTTTTCAAAATCTTATAAATGAAAAAATTCTTTTCCGGTAATGAAGGCATTAATTGTGATGTACCCTTTGACAAGAAACAAGTTTGGTGTTCATCAAACCTTGATGCACCGATTTAGGGATACAATTGATACTTCATGAAAAAAAAAAAGAGAAAAAGAAAGTATGATGAAAACAATTCTTATGAACATTTAACATTTGAATCTCACTAATTGGAGGAAGATACTCATTTTCTTTATATATGACCAAACATTAAGTTTGGTGTCTTCAAGGGAGAGTGTCACGGTTCAAATGATATAAGAATTGTTGGTTCACATAGTATTAATAAAAAGAACACTCTTGCTACGGTTGGATAAGACTAATGTATGTTGTCTTGTTGTGGTGACTAGGAGGTCAAAGAATCTTCAAAGAAAAAGACAAGACAAAGGAAAGCATAGCATGAAGACAAAATCCCATCACATGCCTCAAAAAAGAAATCTGCCACTCCTTGAGAATGATCACGGCAAAGGCAAGGGAAGGAGCAAACTTTGTCTTCATTCATCCTTACATGCATACCTTTGATCTCCATAAGTCTAATTGCATCCCAACCCTTCATTGCTCATTTAAAAGCATACCACCTTCAAGCCATGCACATGACCGAATCACTCCAACCTTGTAAACTTCACTCCCTTCATCACTCCTCAACATAACAAGCTTTGTGCAACATTTCTCTTACTTTAAACTCCAACCACTTAAACTTCTCTTCATCATTTCTTGTCATAAGCAATTCCGGTCTCAATTTCTTTTTGCTCCAAACACACATCAAACTCTCCAACATTCTTCACACTCCTTCTCAACCAACCAAGTGACCATGGCCTCCTCCTCAAGAACCAAACGAAGAAAAGGAAAAGATCCCATAGTGGAGGAAGACACACATGAATATGACCAACGGAGATTCAAGTCTTGGTTTCATCAAATGCAAATTCAATGGATGAACGAGAAAAGAATCTATCCTGAAATTCCATTCTTGTTGCCGGATGATGGATGTCAAGAAATGAAGGGCAAAATTCGGAAGAGGAGGTGGGAGGAACTTGCATCACCAGCCACCCGAATCAATGCCAATATCGTAAGAGAGTTCTATGCAAATGTCCCAAGGCTTGACATGCGTGAGCCCCCAACGTACAAGAGCTATGTGCGGGGGGTGGAAGTAGACTTTGGCCCGGATGCAATCAAGAAAGTCTTGAAACTAAAGTCAGTCCGCTTTGATGAACCGGGATACCAACAAAGATTGAATGAGGATCAGGATTATGAGGAGATTGCGAGAGACATTTGTTTTGAGAACTCAGAGTGGGAAGGAGATAACAAGAACAGATACAAGTTCCTGAAGAGATGTAACCTCACTCCGGAAGCAAAAGGATGGTATGAGTTGATGAAAAGATCAATTCTGGGCACAGTGAACACCTCAGAAGTTAACAGGGAGAGAGCCGTGATGCTGCATTGCATCATTGTGGGAGGAGAGATAAGAGTTCATGAAATCCTTGCAAAAGACATTCAAAAGCTGGCTGAGAAGAATTCGGCCGGATCTTGGTTGTACTATCCGAGTACCATTTGGAGGTTGTGTGCAAAGGCTAAAGTTCCAATGGAAGAGGAAAATCCAATGTGGTTAAGCCAAGGCATGCCCATAACCATTGAACGAATGATGATGCCCCTTGAAGCACATCAAGGCCGAAGACCACATGGAGGAAGGGAAAGAGAAGAACCAATGGAAGAAGATGAGCCACACATAGAAGAAGAACCACAAGAGGAGGAGGAACAGCCGCACTTTTTCCCACATGGCAATATGGATATGACTCAAATGCAAGAAGCAATAGGAAGATTGTCTCAACAGTACACGAGAATCCAAGAAAGGCAAGAGGAATACCATTCTCTGTACATGAAAAACCAACAAGCACAAGAAGAAAGGGAGCTAAGAATAATGAACAAACAAAGTGAATTCGAGTCAAGATTCCTTGTGATGCAAGAAGAACATGCCTTTCAATCTCATGAATCTTTTGGGAAGTTGGAACAAATGCAAGCTGAAAATTTGAGGGCTCTCAAAGAGTTCACAACACTCCAAGATGCAAGGTATGAAGTGCAAGCCGATTACAACATCAATAGCCAAATCAAACTGAACTATATTGGAGAACATTTGCACAACATGGATCCTGCTTTCCCAACTTTTGATGAATTCTTCAAAAAGAGAAGTGAGGTAGAAGTAAGCAGGGCTATGAGACTTGAAGATAGAGTGGAGGAGGCTATGAATAAGGCTGGCTTTTGGCAAGGTCAACAGGCACCAAACAAGGATGGTGGGAACACTAGCAGCCAAGTGTATGAAAGGAGAAAGAAAAGGCATGACAAATGAAAGGTGGACTTGCTCCTTGTTCATCACTACAAAGAAAAAAGCATGCATTCTATCTGTTCTAAGTTGTCTTTGCATTTTTAAGTAGTTCTTTTTAATTAAAAGTCTTTGCATTATGTTTGTTTCTTTTAAAATAAGTAGGCTAGTTTATGTGTGTGCTTGTGTGTTTATTTTCACTTGACAAGAAGCATGTGTTGTCCCCTGCATCTTTAAATTCAATAAAAGAAATGCTTGAATATGAAGTACGATGGTCTCTGTTAGATAGAAGTAGAATAAAAGTAAGTGGTGGTATGTGTGTGATTGTATAATAGCTCACTTTTAGTGAATAAAGAGCCAGGATATCTCCTTCTAAGTAAAGAGTGGCCTACTGTCTATGAATCTCAATTAAATAAAAAATTCCTTGGTTAGAAAGAAAAACAAAAAGAAGGAAAGAAAAAAAGATAGCCAAAAAGTGACAGAACAAAAGAAAACAAAAAGAAACAAAGCTGGACACCAATAGCTTGAACTTTAAAATATATGCCTGTGATGTCTTTGTACTAGGATCTGCTTGGATTAGTAAGCTCTTAGCAGTGCCTCAACACTCGGTGACTTGGGTTAACTAATCCGGGATCATCAGCTGAAAGTCCACTATCAAGAGCAACCTAACTACAAGGCATTTAGTAACCCAAAGAGGTGCTGGGCATCAATGTTTTAAGAAGGAATGTGAGCCAAGTGTCTATGGTGAATAATGTGTCAAGTATAAAGAAAAGAAAATGAACTTGCTACACATGACACTCAAATAAAGCTTATGAACAAAGTAATAGCCAATGATAAAGGAATAATGAGAGGTCATAGAAGTATGTCACTTGAAGCTTGAAGGAGACTTTCTAGGCCTAGGAGTCAATAAGAAGTGAGTATTTGCACATCCACACAAAATCCCATGAACTATCAATAATACTCTACTAGCATGAACATCCTCTTCCATCTCATTCTTTCTTCTCAATAAATCTTTTCTTGCTTAGGGACAAACAAGCTTTAAGTTTGGTGTTGTGATGACAAGTCATCCTAGCCTATTTTAACTAGTCTTTTTCTTTTATTTTCATTAGAATTATGCACTTTCTTGAACCATAAGCAAGCTAATTGAGTAGATTTTCATGTTTCCCTTGATTGAATCAACCATGTATGAATTCATGCCATTTCATGAGGTTTTATGCTACAATTGTTGCATATTATGATAGAATGAATATCTCATGATTATGAGCATAGCTTTGATGTGTTTGGTTGATTAATCATAGGTGAAGAAAGCTTGGAGAAAGGTTGAAGCAAGAAGGAATGGCTAGGAGTGAAGAGAGGACAATGGAATAAGTGAAACTGAACCAGGAAGCAAAAAGCTGGACCTAAAGTTAGCATCAAACTTTTGCACAAACTTTTGGTTGAAAAGTTAGCCCCAACGTTAGCCCCCTAACTTGGAGGCTAACGTTGGAACTTGAAAATCACTCCCTGGGTACCAAAAGTTTGCGCCAACGTTAGCCCCCTAACTTTGAGGCTAACGTTGGCACATGAAATTCACCCCTGGGCACCAAAAGTTTGCGCCAACGTTAGCCCCCTAACTTTGAGGCTAACGTTGGCATGAAGAAAACCTCCCTGGGCACCAAAAGTTTGCGCCAACGTTAGCCCCCTAACTTGGTGGCTAACGTTGGCACATGAACATCACAAGGAGGAGCAAAAGTTTGCGCCAACGTTAGCCCCCTAACTTGGTGGCTAACGTTGGCGCCACAAGTACTCAAGGCAAGGCCAACGTTAGGGTCAAAGTTAGACCCCTAACGTTGGCACCAACGTTCACATCAGCAAAGTGGTGTTAGCTGATATGAAAAGTTGGAGCAAAAGTTAGACCCCTAACTTTTGCTCAAACTTTTGGTCCAACTTTTGCAAAACTCAAACCCGGTTCAATTGGTTCACTTTGGTTCTTCTCCAAACTTCAAGAGCAATCAACCAAGGCCTCTTTCAACCCAATTCCACCAAGAGCAAAGGCCCAACTCAAGGCTTGAAGATCATTGGAAGAAAGTGTATAAGTAGGAGAGAATTCAAGTTCTTCGGAGAGCTTTCTTTTGGAATTTTCATAATAGTTTTCGGAGAGCTTTTGATATTGAGTGATCTTTAATTTCTTTGTCTTGGGGAAGGAGAATTCACTTCTCTTCCTCTCAGTTTTATTGCTTTCAATTTCAATTACAATTGTCTTGGATCTTGGGTTGGAGAATTGAAGAAATTCTGTTTCAATCTCATCCTTGGATCTCTCTGTTTCTTTACTGTTAATTGAATTTAATTTCTGTTAATTGCTCTTCATCTACTTTCTTTGCAATTTACAATTTCCTTGCAATTGTTCTTGTTGGATCTAGGAAGGCATTGAGATCTAGACTTGGTTCTCTAGTCTCTGGGTCCTGAGATCTGATTTCCCATTTCAATTCTCTGTTTATTACTTTATATGTTCATTTACTTTTCTGTTTCAGATCCGATTCAATCCCAATTCCCTTTTACTCTTCTGTTTAATGCAATTTAACTTTTCCTTGTTTAAATCCAGCCCCAATCCCCTTTAAATTTCAAGCCATTTATATTTCTTGCACTTTAAGATTCTGCAATTTACATTTCTTGCAATCTAAGTTTCCGCAATTTATGTTACTTGCACTTTAAGATTCAGCAATTTAATTCTCGTCCTCTTTAATTTCATGTCAATTACCCATTCCCTTTACTTTCTATGCAATTTAAATTCTGCAAATCACAAATCTCTCAACCAAATCTTGATTCGCTTGACTAAATCAACCACTAAACTAAAATTGCTCAATCCTTCAATCCCTGTGGGATCGACCTCACTCCCGTGAGTTTTTATTACTTGATGCGACCCGGTGCACTTGCCGGTTAGATTTGTGTGTTTTGGGAGAAATTTATTTTTCACCAAAATACTCATCAATGGATCAAGCAACTTTAGTGGGTGATTAGTTTAGTCAAGCTAACATTGAGTGATTTGAGTGACAATTGAAGCAGCAGAAAGTAAATGACAAGAAATTATAAATTGCAGAAAGTAAATTGGACAGAAAATTAAAGAGCAAGAAATGTAAATTGCAAGAATATTAAATGACAAGAAATATAAATTGCATGAAATATAAAGGGGAATGGGTGCTGGAAATGTAAAATTCAACAGGAACGTGTAAATAGCAATCAAACAGAGAAGTAAAAGATGCAAAATCATGCAACAGATCTAACAGAAGAGTAAAATGCCTTGAAGAATTTTAAGACAGAAAAGCAATGCTTAATTTGCAGCAAAGTAAAAGAGGTTGAAGATCTCAAGAGTGGAAGAGACTAGAAAACAAGTCTAGATCTCAAATCCTTCCTTGATCCAACAAGAACAATTGAAGAATAAAGACAAATTGAAGCAGTAAGAGAACTTTGATTCAAATTGCAATTCACTGAAATTATGCAGCAAGGCAAACAATGGGAAATATCAGAGGGAGAATGAAACAGAACTCCTTCAATTCTCCACCCAAGATTCAAAAACAAAGAAAAAAAAACTAAAGAGAGAGAGCTCTCTAATGCTAATGCTCCCTAGTGGAGCCAACCTCCTTTCTAATCGAGCTCCCTTTTGAAAATGAGAGTGATGCCTTTATATAGGCTTTTTACAAAATAAAATAAAATTGAAATGAAAAACAAATTAAATGAAAATCCTAATTCTAGCTTGTTCTTGTGCCTTTGAGTGATGATGTGGGCTTTGCTTGCTTTGGATCTGAGGAGAAATGGGTTTGGTTGGCCTTGATTCAATTTGGAGAAGAATTGAATTTAAATGGAATTTTTATTCAATTTTTGGTCCATGGGTGTTGCTCCCAGGGGAAAGCTCAGTTGGAAAACCCAACTTAGCTTTCAAGTTGTGTTGTCCGCTTCATTTGATGCGCGTCCAGCCTTGGTTGTGTGCCAAAATTGTGCGCCAAAGTTCCTTGGTGCCTTGGGTCCATGTCAATTTGTGGGGGAGAAGGGGGGAGATAGTGTTCAGTTGGAAAAACCAACTTAGCTTTCCTTTGTGGTGCCTAGCTTTGCACTCCAAGGTCCCAGGTTCAACTCTTGGTGGAAGCAAATGAGAATTTATTTTCCTTGGAGGAGTGGAGAGTGAGGAGTGCTTGTACAAGGAAGCTCCAGGTTCGAACCTTGGGAGAGCCATCTTGGCTCATTTTCCTTTCAAGAGTAGCGCTCCTTCCTTGCAAGTGAGAGGCTCCCACTTCGAATCTTGGTGAAGCCACTTTGGTCTATTTTTGCTTGTTTTTGGCCCTTAAAGATTCCTTTCACTTGTGCCTCAATTTCATGCCAAATATGGACTATTATATATCGTTGGAAAGCTCTGAATGTCAGCTTTCCAATGCAATTAGAATCACATTAATTGGACGTCTGTAGCTCAAGTTATAGCCCTTTGAAGGAGGTATGGTCATGCTGTAAACGCCCAAGTTTTAACTTAGCGAAAATTCTTGCTTCCAAGCCAAGTTTTTCACGATAAAGCTAAGTTCACTTAGTGAACTGAGCTTTGTGATGCTGATTGTGAAACTTCCTTGATTTGGTCATGGGCCACGCTTTTAAAAGCGTGGCCTAAGGCTCCAAAGTGTGCTCCAACTTCAAAGTGTGCCCCAAAGCTCTTTTTTTCTCCTTTTTAGCTTATTTTGTGCTTCTTTGCTTCTTTTTCTTCTTATTTCCTACCAAATTTATAAAATTAAAAGATCAAGGAAATATACCATTTAAGCATAAAAGAATGCAATATTTAAGCACTAATTATCAATTTCTTGTATGAAAAAGCATAGAAAGAGGTGACATGATGACATGTCATCAGTAGACTTCACTCAACCTCCTATCTATGATGAGATTGATGGGGAAGAGATAGAAGAATTTGGTGAAGAAGAATGTGAACTTGAGGAAGCTTGGCAAGAGGTAGAGCTTGAAGAACCTTGCCAAGTGGTGGACGCCTCTAGAAGAGGATGGACGGGAGTAGAGTGCGCATTGTCAAGATCATTGGGAACTCTTCCACCTAGGTTGTTATCTAATTCTTCATTTGAGTGGGTAAAACTTCTAACTCTTAGCTTTATTATCCCACTTGAATTTGGTTTGCTTGAGACAGATGGCGAACTTAGGGCGCTTTACGGAATTAAGCGTAAAAGGAGGATGTTTAGTGGTTGGCGTTGTAAGTCTAGACTCATTATGGTTGAAGCTTCAAGGAGCAAAGGTTAGACTAGTGCTCAATTGGATGGGTCTAGGAGGATAGTTTGGTGCTTCCATGAGAATTCATCTCTCTTGCCACCCGGAGGAAATCACCATGATCAACTCAAGGACGGGTGTGAAAACAAAGTGTGGGATCTCGGATCGCACAAGGAAGATCAACTTTGGGAGTCTATGGTTTGTGGAGAACTCCATCAAAGCTTGGAGTTATTAACTCTGATTGACGAAGCACAATGGAAGTCCAAGCATTGGTGGATGTTCAAGGATGGATTCAAGCACAAGCTACCTTGATGAGGAGCTCCCCATAAGTCCAACTTAAGGACAATAAACAAAAGTGCTAGGTGGGAGACAACCCACCATGGTAAACTCTTTCCTTTTTCTCTTTTGTACATATTGGTAAAATAAGTTTAATTTCATGTTTTGTTTAATTAGTTGAGTTTAATAGGGAGTCTAGTAGGTCAAATAAGGTTTTGTGATGTTTCGGTAGTTGTTTGGAGGTTGGGAATGCTTGGTTTAGTGCAAAAACATAGAAAATTTTTGAAAAACAGAGCACCATCCACGCGCACGCGCACTCCACGCGTACGCGTGAATCAAGCAATTTCGACCATCCACGCGCACGTGCCATATACGCGTACACGTGGATTGATTTTTCCACCTCCCACATATTCACCCGAGAGTTGTGCCTGAAGTGTGCCAACTTTGTGCCCCAAGGCATGCGCACGCGTGCCTTGCGCGTCCGCGTTGACTCTCTGCTTTGTTGCGCACGCATACGCGTCAGCCGCGCGTACGCGCTGCTTCCATTTCATCAATCCACGCTTACGCGCACATGACGCGCACGCGTGGATTGCCCTGTTTTACTCATCTTCTTTTCTTCTCTTCTTTCCATTTCTTTATTTCTTCTCTTTTCACTTCTTTTCTTTCCACCCTTCAAACATCATCCAACACTACCAAACATCATATAACACCATTTTCCTTTTACTTAGTTAGTTAAGTTTAATTTTTGTTTAATTTTTGTTTTCCATTATAAATGTCGGATTACTAATCTTGTTTACTGTTTACTGCTGCCCACTACTAATAGGATGTTAGTTTAACATCATTGTTGTTAATTGTCATTGTTAGATTCCTTTATTGAGGTTACAATTTATTACGTGGTTTTAGATCTTCATGTTGAACATTTGTGAATACCAAGTACATGTTACATTGCCTTCATGCATCTTAACTCTTTGAATTGTAGGTTTTAGCCACCATGCATTCATCATCTATTGTTAGGCAATTGTACATTATCAATGCATTTTTTTTAGGATGCTTGTTCTAATTGATCATCACCTATTTCATGCATTAAGTTTGTGAAATTGTGATATTGGATCGAAAGCTTACCTAGTGACATATTTTTGAGCATTGTAAAGCTTTGTGAGCCATGCTTGCTATGTGATTGAGTTCCACTTCTATCTTCTTTTTCCTAAGTTCCATAGCATCCATGTGTTTCACCTCTATGTCACTTAGGTATTGCAACAACTTCGATATGTGTCATTGATTGTTGTGTGAGTTTCATATACCATTTTGTTCACTAAGTTTACCTACACATCAATCAATGTCCATGCATTATCCAATTTCACAATTGCTTGATTTTTGCTTGAATGCTTTTATGCCTCTTCACTACTTGTTGGGTTGTTTTAGCCTACAAGTCTTTTAAAGTATCTCAAGCACACTAGAATGAGTGAAATGCGTGTTTTCTTTTGCGTAATTGTGACATAACTTTTTGTACTAGTGTGTGTGTATCCTAAACAACGCACAATTTTAGAACCCACACACCTATCTCTCATTAATGTCACACCAATTCACCTACTCAATTCTAGTGATTCACCTCATTCTAACAATTCACGCTTCCTAACTTTTGTATGTTTTCATCTTACGGTGTTCATTTTGTTTTTCGTGATTGATGCACCATAAGCAAAAATGGAAGCAGAAGGAAGAACACGCAGCAACCGGTTGACCTACCAGCTGAAGGTGGCAACTCGGAGAGTCGCCGTACCCCCTTATTCATCTTTGGATGAACCGAGGACGGTGCAAACTTTTAAGTGTGGGGAGGTCGTCCGACCACTCGGTGTTTTTGGGTAACAAGTTTCTAATCCCAACACTTTTGCATTTCATTTTAGGATTTTTAGTTGCATTTTCTTATTTTGCATATGTATATATTAAGCTTAGTCAAAATCATGATATTTTCCAAGGATTTTATCTATAGGGCACCCCAATTGATTAAAAACTTTTTTTTTAGAACTTGCTTGAAATATATACTTTGTGGATCATGTTTTGAGCTAAGAACACAAGCATGTGAGGTTTGAGCCTAATTGTGTGGTTACATCATATATAACCACTTATTTTCATTCTTGTGTGCATTATTCTCTTCCTATGATTGTAATCTTTGATTTGTTTGATTCTTTATGTCTATTATTTTATGTATACATGCATTTATATGATTGAGGCCATTGTTCAAATAGCTCACTTACCCAAATAGCCTACCTTTTATCTTCCATTGTTAGCCAATTTTGAGCCTATGCTTAACCCATTTGTTCTTAATTGTAGCACATTACAAGCCTAAGTGAAAAACAACAAATGTTCTTAATTTGGATCTTTGATTAGCTTAGGCTAGTGAGAGTGTTTATCATTTGATTTTGGGAGAGTTGGGAACATTGGGTAGAGATAAAAGTGCATTTTTGTATTTGTGTTGAGAATCTTGGGAATTGGGTACATACTCATGTATTAATCATGTGTAAACCATATGCATTGATGTTCTTGTATATATTTTAGTTTTAAAAAATTAAAATAAAATAACAATAGAAATAGAAAAAGAAAGAAAAAGAATTACAATAAAAAGGGGACAAAAATGCCCCAAAGTCAAGGTTCAATAAAAATTAATGCATATGTATGGTGATCGAAAGAGAATGCATGAGTGTGTGAAAAAGTGAAGAATGGGTAGTTAGGTTTGTTTAGAATTGTATAGGTTGTCATAGGTTAGGTGGGAAGTTTAAGTTAATCAAAGATTCGAATTTCAAACTCACTTGACCATATGCATCCTACCTTGACCCTAGCCCCATTACAACCTATGGAAAAGTCCTCATGATACTTGTATGCATGCATAAAGTAATTGTTGATTGTTAGATGAAAAACAAATCTTGGAAAGCATGATTAGGGGAGAATTGAGTGAATCAACCCCATACACTTGAGTGCCTAAAGCGGATACACATCCGGTAAGGGTTTGATCGCTCAATTACATGTTTCCACCCATGATCATCATTTCTTGCAAGTTTGTGAAATTTCTTGATGATTCAATTCAATTGTGGGTTTGCTTTGATCGCTATTGCCTTAGCCCTTGTGCTTGCATGTATATTCTTGGAGATTGATTTATTTTAACTAAGCCATTGCATTCATATAGATAGATTGCATT
Source organism: Arachis ipaensis (assembly GCF_059453495.1). Lineage (NCBI taxonomy): Eukaryota > Viridiplantae > Streptophyta > Magnoliopsida > Fabales > Fabaceae > Arachis > Arachis ipaensis. The sequence goes on from NC_142438.1 coordinate 70,983,408, forward strand.
TAGTTAGCTTGCATTGAATAAATGTTGATACCCTTTGCTTTTTTCTTGATTTTAGCATGAGGACATGCTTAGTTTAAGTGTGGGGAGATTTGATAAACCCCGATTTCATGATTTATCTTGTGCTTATTTTAGGGGATTTTACCACTTTTTTCCCACATTTATTCAATGAAATAACATGGTTTTGTAATTCTCCCTTGAATTGTGCTTAAGTGTAAAAACATGCTTTTTAGGCCCTTAAATTGGTGCTTTTGATTCACTTAAATTCCATTCGATGCCATTGATATGTTTGTTTAGTGATTTCAGGATCATAAGGCAAGTATTGGATGGAAGAAATGAGGAGAAAAGCATGCAAAAGGGAGAATGCATGAAGAAACAAAGATTGGGAATGCATCGATGGACGCGCACGCGTACAAAGCGTGTACGCACAAAAGTGGTTTTGCATAGGCACGCGCACGCGTACATGATGCGTCTGCGCGGATGAAGAATTTGCCAATCGACGCACACGCGCACGTAGCGCGTACGCGCCGATACTCTCACGTGACCCACTTAAAGGCAAAATGCTGGGGGCGATTTCTGAGCTACCCAGGCCCAAATCCAACTTGTTTCTAAGTGTATTTTATGCAAAATTGAAGTCCAAGCAAAGGGGGAGCAATTAGTTGTAGGATTAGCATCATGTAGGGTAGTTTCTAGAGAGAGAAGCTCCCTCTTCTCTCTAGAATTAGGTTAGGTTAATTCTTCTAGATCTAGGTCCAATTTCATGTTTTCATCTTGTTTCTTTTATGATTTCTTACTTCTACTCCTTCATTCTCATGATTTGTAGTGTTAATTTTACATTTATGCTTCTTTTATGTTCATGAACCCATGTTGGATTTGGATCTCTTTAATGCAAATTTATGTTTGATGTTCTTTTAATTGTTGATTTGAGCTGTGGATTTAATTTCCTTGCTATTTGTAGTTGTTAGATTTTACTATTTCTTGTCATTTATTATGCTTTCCTTTTATTCCTTCCAAGTGTTTGACAAAATGCTTGGAAGGATGTTAGAGTAGACTTTGAGCATTCTTGGCTTGGAAAGAGTAATTAGGCAATCTTGAGTCATCAAAATCCAACTTATGTTGGTGATCTAGAGTTGTTAGCTAGTATGATTTCCATTGACTCTAATCTTTTGCTAATTCTATTAGTGAGTTGATTAGTACATTTGTATTGAGATTAGCTAGTCTTATTAGACTTTTTCCGAGTATGAGGATAACATGATGCTTTCTTCCATCTTCGGGGATGACGTAATGAGATAAATTCTTGTTCATTATTGTAATATGATTAATTAGTCTTGTTTGACTTTCTCCCTATGTGTTGGAGTTGACTAAATAAGATGAATTAATCATTGCATGACTAGGATAGAAAGCCTATGATCTCAACCCTTTCCATGAATGTCTCTCTTCTTTAATTGCTTCCTTTAATTGCTTGCTTGATTTACTTTTCTTGCACATTTAAATTCTCGTCCTCTCACCAATCAAAACCCCCTTACCCCTTCATAGCCAATAATCATACACTTCATTGCAATTCCTTGTGAGATGACCCGGAGTCCAAATACTCCGGTTAATTCTTATTTGGGGTTTGTTATTCGTGACAAAACCATATATTTTTGATTGCGAGGATTGTTTGTTGGTGTAGAACTATACTTGTAATGAGAATTCATTCCTTTAAGGAAAATTCTATACCGACACGACAATTCTTCTTACACGACAATACTTGTAACGAGAATTCATTCCTTTAATCCATTGAAACACAGCAGAGCTCCTCACCCCGAACCATGGGGTTTAGAGACTCATGCCATTATAAATACAATATGAAGTGTAAAAAATGTCATAAGTTCCTAAATGAATCTCTAAAAGTAGTTTTTATACTAGACTAGTAACCTAGGTTTACAGAAAATGAGTAACTAAGTGCAGATAGTACAGAAATCTACTTCTGGGACCCACTTGGTGTGTGCCTGGGCTGAGCTTTCAAGCTTTCACGTTCATATGCCCAAAGTTGGTGTTAAACGCCACCCCAGGTGCCAGAATGGGCGTTTAACGCCGAAAAAGGTGCCAGTTTTGGCATTTTACGCGAGACAGTTTAAAGCTGACTTTGGACGCTAGTTTGGGCCTTCAAATCTCAGGCAAAGTAAGGACTATTATATATTGCTGGAAAGCCCAGGATGTCTACGTTCCAACGCAATTCAGAGCGCGCAAATTTTGCATCCGTAGCTCGAGAAAATCCATTTCGAGTGCAGGAGGGTCAGAATCCAACAGCATCTGCAGTCCTTTTTCAGCCTCTGAATTAGATTTTTGCTCAAGTCCCTCAATTTCAGCCAAAAAATACCTAAAATTACAGAAAAAAACACAAACTCATAGTAAAGTCCAGAAATGTGATTTTTGAATAAAAACTAATAAAAATATAATAAAAAGTAAATAAAACATACTAAAAACTATGTAAAAATAATGTCAAAAAGGGTATAAATTATCCGCTCATCAGTGCTGAGGAAAGCTTTTTCTTCAGAGTTTCAAAAGCTAGCATGCAATTCTGATCAAATACAAAAGGTGTATCAGAGACAAGTAGGTTACTAAAAGGTTTGGCTATTTTTGAAAAATCTCTGATAAACCTTCTATAAAATCCAGCATGTCCTAAGAAACTCCTAATTGCCTTCACATTACTAGGTGGAGGTAATTTCTCAATTAATTCCACCTTAACTCTGTCTACCTCATGCCTTGGTTAGAGACCTTATGACCAAGAACTATTCCTTCTGTCACCATAAAATGGCATTTCTCCCAATTCAAAACCATATTGGTTTCTTGGCATCTTTTCAGTACCAAGGCCAGGTGATTTAGGAAATTAGGGAAAGAATCCCCAAATACTAAAAAGTCGTCCATAAAGACTTCAATAAATTTTTCAATCATGTCTGAAAAGATAGATAACATGCAGCGTTGGAAGGTTGCAGGCGCATTGCACAGCCCAAATGGCATGCCCCTGTAAGCAAAGACTCCATATGGACAAGTGAATGATGTTTTCTCCTGGTCTCTTGGATCAACCACTATTTGATTGTATCCTGAATAGCCATCCAAAAAGTAATAATATGCATGTCCTGCAAGCTGTTCTAGCATCTGGTCCATGAAAGGAAGTGGGAAGTGATCTTTTCTTGTAGCTTCATTGAGCTTTCTATAATCAATGCACATCCTCCATCCTGTGATAGTTTTTGTAGGGATCAGTTCATTCTTTTTATTGGGCACTACAGTGATGTCTCCCTTCTTAGGAACCACTTGGACAGGGCTCACCCATGGGCTATCTGAAATTGGGTAGATTATCCCTACCTGCCAAAGCTTCATAATCTCTTTTTGCACCACTTCTTTCATGACTGGATTCAATCTTCTTTGGGCTTGAATGGAGGGTTTAGCATCTTCTTCCAACAGGATTTTATGCATGCATATGGATGAGCTTATTCCTTTCAAATCAGCAAGGGTCCATCCAATGGCATCTTGATGCTTTTGTAACACCTTGATTAACTCCTCTTCCTGTTCTTGGCTAAGAGCAGAATTGATGATCACTGGGTAACTTCCATCACTTCCCAAGTATGCATACTTGAGGGTAGGAGGCAATGCTTTCAGTTCAAGTTTGGGTGCTTCTTTCTCTTTTTTCTTCTCCTCTGATGTGCTTGGAATGGGCACTTCAGCTGATTTGACATCAACAGCATCAACAATTAACGTGGAATCATCTTCTGTCACTTCTTCAAGTGCTTCTTCAAAGGTTTCTTGCACCACAATTTCCACTGCATCCAACCTCATACATTCTCCTAGTGACTCCTGTGGGTAGCTCATGGCCTTGAACACATTAAATACCATTTTCTCATCATGTAGCCTAAGGATAAGTTCACCCTTTTGGACATCAATGATGGCTCCAGCAGTAGCTAAAAATGGCCTTCCCAAAATTATTGAAGTCTTAGCTTCTTCCTCCATATCTAACACCACAAAGTCAGCCAGGAAGATGAAGTCTCCCACCTTTACCAACAAATCCTCTACAACTCCATGAGGGAATTTGAATGATCTGTCTGCCAATTGGAGGGCCATTCTTGTTGGTTTGGCTTCCACAATCTTTATTCGTTTCATCATTGCTACAGACATCGAATTTATGTTGGCTCCCAAATCATATAAGGCTTTCTCCATAATGATTTCTCCTATGATGCAAGGAATTTGGAAGCTCCCTGGGTCCTTCAATTTTTGAAGCAGTTTGTGTTGGATGATAGCACTACATTCTTTAGTCAGCACCACAGTTTCATCATTCCTCCAGCTTCTCTTCTTGGTCATTAATTCCTTAAAAAATTTAGCATAGAGCGGCATTTGCTCTAATGCTTCAGCAAAAGGGATGTTGATCTGAAGTTTCTTAAAAATCTCCAAGAATTAGGAGAATTGGCCGTCCTTTGCATTCTTCATTAGGCGCTGAGGGTAAGGAGCTTTAGGGACATATGGCCTTAGGACTTCCTTCTCTTAAGGTGGATTGGGAGCCTGTGCTTGTGCTTCTTCCTTGTCACTTGAACTCCCCTCTGCTTCCTCATCTTGAGTTTCCTTTGAGGTTTCTTTAAGTTCTTTTCTACTTCTGAGAGTGATAGCTTTGCATTCCACTCTCGAAGTTGTCTTAGTGGCATTACAAGAACTATGGCCAGGGGCTTGCTTAGACAAGTATCCAATTCGTGCTTCAAGTTTCTGAATGGCAGCATCTTAATTTTGCAGATTGGATCTCACCTCCTCCTTGAAATTTTTCATGGCTTGAGAATCCTTGCATAGGTTGGTGAGCATAGCTTCAATCCTAGATAGTTTGTCCTCTGATGGTGGAGTTGGAATTGGATGTTGAGGCTGATTGGCTTGGGCTTGATATGGTGGATGAGAAGAATTGTTGTATGGGTGTTGATATGATCTTGGATTGGATTGTTGGTATGTGTACTGGTTAGGATTACGAGGTTTCTGATCTTGGCCTTGGTTTTGTTGGTTTTCCCACCCAAAGTTTGGGTGGTTCCTCTAACCGAGGTTATAGGTTTTAGAATATGGATAATGAGCTTGCCTATATGAATTTCCAAGGCAATTAGCTTCCTCCCAGTTAACTCCTTCCTCTGTGTCCAACTCTCCTGAAGGTGATGGTTGAGTATGAATGGCTGTGGCCTAATTCTTCTCTATTTGCTTGGTTAAATCAGCCAGTTGCTTGGTGATCATCTTATTTTAGGCCAGGATTGCATCCATATGGTTTAATTCCTTGACTCCCCTGTTGTTGCTTTTGTCTGAGACATAAAAATCCTCATTGTCAGCCACTATTTTTATGACATCAATGGCTTCTTCAATGGTCTTCTTCTTGTTAAGGGAGCCTCCAGATGAGTGGTCTACAACCCTTTTTGATTCATAGGAAAGCCCTTCATAAAAGATATACAATTGCACCCACTCATTAAACATCTCAAGTGGAGATTTCCTTGTCAGATCTTTGAATCTCTCCCAGGCTTCATACAAGGTTTCACCATCCTACTGTCCGAATGTCTGCACCTCAGTTCTCAGTCTATTCACTCTCTGAGGAGGGTAGAACCTTGCTAAGAATCTATTCACCATATCCTCCCAAGTTGTCAAGCTTTCTTTGGGAAATGATTCTAGCCATTTGGTTGCTTTGTCCCTCAAAGAGAATGGAAACAATAGCAACTTATAGGTGTCAGGATGAACACCATTAGATTTAACTGTATCACAAATCCTTAGGAATGTAGTGAGATGCTGATCAGGGTCTTCTTGGGCACTTCCTCTGAAAGAACAATTGTTTTGGACAAGAGTGATGAGCTGAGGCTTCAATTCGAAGTTATTAGCATAGATGGTTGGCTTTTGAATGCTGCTACCATAGTTTCCTGGATTTGGATTGATGTAGGAGCCTAGAACTCTCATCTCTTATCCAGCAAGGTTGGCTGCACCTCCTCTGGCATGATTGTTCACCTCTCCTTCATGATGGTTTTCCATATCATCCACCATGTTTATATCCAAGTCTTCCTCCTCTTCTTCTGTACCAATAGCCTTCTTTCCTCTTGCTTTCTTTCTGATTCACTGTCAAAAGAGGTAGCAACCTGCAAGTGAAGATTTCACAGTAAATGAAAAAGTGTGGTTAGAGTAATTGAGGCAATTAATCAAACAGTTAATGAGTTAGTGGAATAGTTTTACTAGATAGTAAGGATATAAAGAAAAATAAAGAGAAACAACAAAAATTGCAGAAAAATAAATGTAACAGCAGAAATTGAAATTCAATTAACAAAAGAAAAGAAAAATGCTCAATCTAGTTATCCTCCAATTTAGTAATTGTCAATACAAAACCAATCCCCGGCAACGGTGCCATAAACTTGATGTCCTAAAAACTGTCCCTCAACAATTTTCTACTGGCAAGTGCACCGGATTGTCGTTAAGTAAAAACTCACTGTAGAATGAGGTCGAATCTCACAGGGATTGGTTGGTTGATCTAATGGCTAGCTTATGAGCCTAAAGCACTTTTTGTTCAATTCTTCTTCCTCTTGCTCACTCAAAGAAGAGCTAATAATCACCGGAAGAGTGTTATTAGGACCTATGAAAGGATATTTGATTGTTGGAGATAGTGGCTTCAACTCAAGAGTGGGTGGTGTGCTTGATGCGTGAGCATCTTGTACACTTTATTCATTTATTTTCTAGTTATTTTCAGTTAAGTTTTATTAAGGTTTACTATAATTTAGTGCAAAAATCCTCTTTGGATGCTACTTTGAGTTGTTTTAGTATTTTTATGATTTCAGGTGAAATTCGGAGCAATTTGGCAGAGTTTGGAGAAAAAAGAAAAAAAGCTGAAGCTACCCCCCGCTTAGGCGCTAAAAGCCAAGCTGGCGTTTAGCGCCATCAAGCTTCGAAATAAACAACACTCTGCCCCCTTATGGGAGCTAAATGTCCATCTGGCGTTTAGCGCCAGGCAATCCAAATCCAAGGCCCACTCTTGGAGCATCTCTAGTTGAATTTTGCCGTTATTAGTTATCTTAGCTTTTATCCTTGTGATTTTTATTTACAAACAATATCTTTTAGTTTTAGGATTTATTATTTTATTTCATTTCCAATTCAAATTAGGTATGATATAAAAGGGAAGAGATTCATCCTTTAGGGGGCATCTTAGAATCTTTTCCCTTCCGCACTTTTTAGAACCCTAGTTTTTTCTCTGTAAGTTATGAGCCACTAAACCTTCTTGGTTAAGGTTAGGAGGTCTGTTTATTTCTATGGATTGACACTATTACTCTTCTATTTTAATTAATGCATTGATTCAATTTCAAGGATTACTTTAATTCTTAATTTTATGAATCTGGGTGGAATGAGAGTATGACCCTTATTCTATATGTGTTTGTGCGATCCTCGAGAGAGGTCTCTCACATGAACAATAGCTTGAAAGTAAATTCCTCCTAAATTGCTAATTACTTGAACTAATCTGGATATGTGACACATAATCCGTTAGCTTAGGGTAATTAGGGTTTTTGTTGCCATAATCTAGATTTGAACTTAACCCTCTAATCGGAATTAGGTGACCAAGAGATTGGCGGTTGATCAACTAAGAAAATAGGGTTAGTCAATTACAGTTTTCCGTAAAATGAATCTTACAGGTTTAAAATAGTTGGTAAGAAATTTTAATTCGGAAAAGTAAACATCTCCGACACCTTAACTGTTTCCTCTCACTTTTTTTACACCAAACGCATATTTGCTTTCTTCACTCTAAATTCACTATTTAATGCTTTCAAAACCCACCAACAATCTTTTCTGTTTGCCTGACTAAGCCAACCAGTTAGCCATTGTTACTCAGTTCCTCAGTCCTCGTAGGATCGACCCTCACTCACCTGAGGTATTACTTGGACGACCTGGTGCACTTGCCAGTTAAGTTGTGGATATTCTAAATCCGCACCCTATTTTTGGTGCCGTTGCCGGAGATTGACTGTAATTGACAACTACTAGTTGTTTGGTTGCTTATATTAGGTATTTTTCTTAGTTTTTCTTGTCTATTTTTTATTTTATTTTATTTTCCTTTACATTTTCAAATTTAGATTTATTTATTTTTCTTTAATTTTTTATTTTAAGTTTGTTGTCCCGTTAGTGATTTTTCTTTTCTAAGTTTTTTGAATTTATTAGTATTTTTTCTCTGTTTAATTTTTGAAAATTTTAGTTCACCTTTTCTTATTAGTTTTCGAAAATTTTAGTTTAATTACTTGCTTTATTTTATTTTAATTCGTTTTACATAAGATATCTCATTGGGATAAAGAACAGGGATAAATAACCCCTTCTTGAATTTGATCCTAAACCTGAGAGGACCTTGAGACACCATTTGCAACAAGCTAAAGCTTATAAAGCCGGTGAGAATCTCAGGGATGCTTTTGAGAAGGAGGACATGGATCCTAACAATCTCAATAATGGAAGGAATCCAAATGAGCACGCTAGGAGGACTCTGAGCTCCTACACTGCCACCACTCCTGACTTTTATAGGCACAGTATTTTAGTACCTGCTATTGGTGCTAATAATTTTGAGCTGAAGCCACAGTTGATCACTCTGGTGCAACAAAATTTCGAGTTTCATGGACTCCTACAGAAGGACCCGAATTTATTTATCTATAATTTCCTGCAGATATGTGACACTGTGAAGACTAATGTAGTGAATCCTTATATCTACAAGCTCATGCTCCTCCTGTTTGCTGTGAGGGACAGAGCAAAGCAGTGGTTGGACACGCAACCAAAGGAGAGCTTGGACTCTTGGGACAAGGTGGTTAATGGATTTCTGACCAAGTTTTTTCCACCTCAAAAGCTAACTAAGCTAAGGGTGGATGTTCAAATTCTCAGGCAGAAAGATGGAGAGTCCATTTATGAAGTCTGGGAGAGATACAAGCAGATGATCAGGAAGTGTCCCCCAGACATGTTTTCAGATTGGACCAAGCTAAAGATCTTCTATGATGACCTTTCTGAGATGGCTAAGATGTCTCTAGACAACTTGCAGGAGGTTCCTTGCATATGAAGAAAATGCCTAAAAAGGCTAATGAGCTCATTGAGATATGCTAACAAATAATATCCTTAGTCTTCTAAAAGGAATCCTGTGAATTCTGGTAATCCGGTAAAGAAAGAAGTTATGGAAGTGGACACCTTGGATGCCTTTCTAGCTCAAAACAAGATCATGTCATAGCAGATCAGTATGATTTCTCAGCACTTGAGTGGGATGCAAGTCTCACCTATCAGCACTCAAGATGCATTTTATGACATGAGTGGAGGCATCAACCAAGGTGAGAAACATAATTATGATCAAACCACTCCTGAGCAAGTAAACTACATGGAGAATTCCTCCAGAAATCCCAATAATGACCCCTATTCGAATACATTCAATCAGGGGTGGAGGTGTAAGAACCGGAATTTTCACGTAAAACCATTTTAATAAAATAATTTTAGTGCTCAGAATAGATTCAAAATTTGGAAGTTTTAATTTGCAAATAAAAAGGTGAAATTTGATTTTAATAAAATTTTCTGAGTTGGAAAACGTATCTTTTTCGAAAAGATTTTGTAAAAATGCGTACTGGCGTTTAAGGCGGCAGTATCGGCTCTAGTCTGTCCAGATTGCATATTTTGGAAAATAAGATTTTGAAAGTTGATTTATTGTTTTGAAAGGAAAAAAATAATTTAGAATCGAAAACCGGGCACTAATCTTAAAGGTTTTGGCCCAAAATGGGCCGACCGGACCAAAAATACTAACGAGTTGGACCAGACCCAAACCGGACCCAAGGCCCAAAATATATAAGCTCATTAAATGAGCTTTGAGCTCATTTTTCTATCCCAAAGAGAGGGAGATGCGTGTATTGAGAGAGAGGAGGTGGTGGTACTATTCATCATCACCTTCTGGGAGCCATAACTTGAGCTACGGACCTTCGATTGACGAGCCGTTTGCAGCCACGCGAAGCTCTTGTCGAACTCTTCGATTATATTTAAGCAAACCTGGTAAGAAATCGCGTCTCACTCTCTAGTTTCAAGCCCTAGAGTTCTGCATTTTTGGGGTTATGATTTTGAGTAGATTTTGTGGTTTTGCTTGTTTAGGTGATCTCTAGTAGCGGGTAATTATTGGATTTTACCCCTAATCTCATTGGTTAAGGTAAGGTTTTTCTAAACCCTTGTGTTTAGTTGTTTTGTGTAACTTAGGTTTTGATCTTGGTATATATATGATGTTAGTTTGAGTTTTGGTGGCTTGTTGGTAAGATTGAAAGCTTGTTGGATTCCAATCTTGGTATGGCGAGCATTTTGGGGAACGACAAGGTATCGTTTTGGTCTCCTCTGTGTAATATGTAATATTCATGGACATTTAGGCTAGTTGATCTTAAGATAGGTTAAAAGGTGTGATTGTATGGTTAATTGTATATAAATGTATGTTTGATGATGATTATTGATGAGTTGTTTTGGTGGGTGTTGAGATTGGAAGATGGGTATTGATGATGATTTTTTATTGTTGGTTGTTATTGATTGTGGTGGTTGATGATAATGGTTGGAAATTATTGGTGTGGATGAGTATTGATGGTGATTGATTATATTGATGACTCATGAGGATTGTGAAAACTCATGGTAATATGTAAATGTACAATGTTTATAATGGATTACAATTATGAATATGTGACCTATTAATTGATGAATAGGCGGTTGGTGATAATGGAGATTATGATGATATTGTTGAATTATGATGTTGAATAGTGATGATTGTGTGGAAGAATAACAACTATGATTTGTTGATGTTGCAATTGGATTATTGTGATCATGTGAAATTATGATGAGATAGGGTAGATGATGCCTATGAGTAGTGGAATTATGTTAAAGTTGATTATGTTGGATTATTGATGTAGGAATAGTGTGAATTGTTGATGATTGAGGATTATGGTTTTGTGTTGATTTATGGTGAAATGTTATATGATCTAGGTTGGATTTAGCCTTGTTGAATGGTTTAGGAGGTTGTGTGATTGAGAAAATAGTTAGAGCAATGCTTGGTATGAATTTTGGGTTGCTTTGGTATGGTTGAAAAGTATTTGAGTTGGTTTTTGGATTGAGAGTTGGTTAAATTTGAGTTTCTAGAGTTTTTGGTAAAAACAGATTTTTGGTGAATTTTGACGGATCATAACTCGAGCCTCATTTTTCAAATTTTGTTGAAATTTACTTTAAATTAAAGTTCATTGAAAACTCTTTAAATTGATATAAAGTTTGTAACAATTGGAATTTTGTAGAGGAAGTTATGATCATTCAAAGTTGGGTGTCAAAATCGGAAATTATGCGAAGTTGCAGATATTTGTGATTTCTAGTATGTGCGCACGCACAGCCTTGTGTGCACACACACTCCTGTGAACTTTTAAACCTGTGCACATGGACAGCCTTGTGCGTACACACACACAGGGGAAGGCTAAGTATTTAGATCACTAGCACAACCAGTGCGCGCGCATAACCAATGAAGTTTTACAACTTGTGTGCACGCACAATCCTGTACGCACGCACACGTTGGAAGGTGCACTCTGTTGAGAGCGTTCGCACACCTTGTGCGGATGATAGAGTTAAATTTTTTACTTCCTGTGCGTACGAACACCTCTATGCTTATGCACACATTTGAAAACTTCCTGGGCATGCGCGCGCACACCCCTTTATGTATGCACACGCCCTGTTTCTCAAACTTAAACTTTGTTTTCAACTATTTCACCTTCTCAACAAGCTTGTAAGCTTCTGTGACACCATTTTAATACTCTTGGGCTTATCTTCGGGTATTGAAACATGGGAAATGTCCTAGGAGTTTTGATTTGGTGTTATTTTGAAAAGTTAAAGAACGGAGGCATAGGTTTCTAGTGTACTGATAATGGGTTTCGTGGATTGCGAAGGGAGAATGGTATATGAATTGAGAAATTGACGAACTAGTGAGTTCGGAACGGAAAGTTATGAATTGATGATGGATGTGATGAGTTGAAAACTTGGTAATGAATGATTATGGTTGATGGAATGAGTATGAGTGGAAGTGTACTATGAGGAGGGGCCTCTGAGATTGAATACGTGATTATGATATGCATTGTTATCCGTTGTAGGGGGCTATGACATTTTCCCGCCTACATTCGGATGTGAGGCTTGAAGCTGGGTTTCTCACTCATGTTTATCGCTCAAGAGGAAGGTGGTAGGGAACTAACTCTCCCTCAGAATGGTTTTCCTCTGAAAGGAGAAAGTGGTAGGGCACTCATCCCTCGGAATTAAACCTCCTGAGCGTGTGTTTTCTCTCTTGTTGCAAGGTGGTAGGGCACTATCCCTCAGAATTATGCGGCATCCAGAGGAAGGTGGTAGGGCACTCTCCCTCGGAATATTTCCCTCTGAAAGGAGGTGGTAGGGCACTATCCCTCGTAATTATTCCTCCTGAGTATGTGCAACAAAGAGACTAATCCGGGAGTTACTGATCGGATTATGAGTCGGGTTTGGCACTAAAACCGACATATGATATCACAACCAATAGGACAGACATTCATCATGTGCATCTTCTATATGTTTGCTTGCTTTAATTACTTGAGTTTGTCTAATTTTATAATATGCCTACTTGCTTCTTGAATTACTTGTTATATATATGAATACTACCTGTGTTTTCCTTGCTTGCATTATCTGTGTTTGTTTGGTGCTGAAGAGGTTAGGTAGGCGGCGGCGATGAGATTGCACAGAGGGTAGGTTGGTGAAGGCTGTAGGACAGCGGTGACTAGTTTTAGTTAGAAATTCCCTAAGATTAGATACCTTGTTTATTATTCATGGTTTAAGTTATTTATTTCGTTAAGTTTGGATATCTGTTTGGTATGAAGCTCTAGGATTGCCTCTGGCATCCCAGGGTCTTACATCTTACATTACTGGGTACTGTTACCATATTGAGAACCTCTGGTTCTCATTCCATATGTTGTTGTTATTTTTCAGATGCAGGTTGCAACCCACCTCAGTGAGTTGCTTGATGGTAGCAGCGTGGAGGATCTTAATCTCTTTTTGTTGTCATTTTGGTTATTTTGATTAGTACTCTCACTTTTGTATTTACTTTTTCCTTAGAGGCTTACTTTGAGAGTGATATTTTGTATAAGCTGTTTTACTTTCAAAACTCTGTATGTCTGTATTTAATTAGTCGGCCTAAACTCCGCAGGCTTAGACTAGTATCTTATGATTATCATACTCTTGTATAACTACATATATCTTGTACCTTAAGTAGTGGATCTTATCTTTTACGCTTGTAGCTCGTGTGAACGTTCGTGCTTTGTAATGCTATATTTGAGCTTATTTTATTCATCGAGCTTCTAGAATGATTATTCCTTCTATATATATAATTATGTATGAGCCTTAGAATTGTCGTAACTCTTGATTAACCTTTGTTTTACGGCATGAGGTCAAGCTTAGGGTAATAGGGTGTTACATTTAGTGGTATCAGAGCGGTTCGTCCTGTGAGCCTGAGGGATAGACCGATTGTGCTTCATTGCATACTCTGTGTCATTTTTCTTTCATGCTATTTAGGTTATCTACTTGATATTTCATAGCATGCTTGTTTGTGAGTGCCTTTTTGGGATAATTGAAGCACTAGGCTTTTGATATTGAGGCTGATCACCTTGATATCGAATGGTTGGTGTAGACAGGAACCCTAGTAGCTACTCGCGGACGAGGTCGTACACGTTCACGAAGAGAGAGTAGAAATGAGCAACCGGCCGATAACCATGCCAAGTTCATGGAGGCAATGGCGAATCTTGCAAACACCATAGAGGCAAATGCTGCTGCGACTCTGCAAGTTGTGCAGAGGCTGGGTCAACTGGAGGAAAACGGGAACGGTAACGAAAATGGGAGCGAACATGCGGAAGGAAATAGTAATGACTTGGGAGATGCTCTAATGAACTTGGCTATATTTCTGAAATTTCACCCATCGACTTTCAGAGGTTCAAATAACCCTACTGAGGCGGATAATTGGTTTCAAGGTATGGAGCGTGCGTTGCAAGCTCAGCATGTCCTGACTAACTAATACGTGGAGTTTGCGGCTTATCAACTGTTAGGAGAGGCACAACATTGGTGGCAAAGAGAGCGCCAGTTGATGCAACTTCCGAATGCAGAAATCCCTTGGGATGCATTTCAAACGGCGTTCTATAAGAAGTACTTTCCTAAATCTGCAAGGAAAGCAAAGAAAATGGAACTTATGCAACTAAAGCAAGGTTCCTTGTCTGTGGCGGAGTATACTAGCCAATTTGAGGAGCTCTGTAGGTTCTCTAGGGCGTGTCAGGGTGCCCCAGAGACCTATGAAAGTTGGAAATAAATCAAGTATCAAAGGTGCTTGAAGGATAACATCATGACTGTTGTGGCTCTTTTAGAGATTCGGATTTTCTCTGATCTAGTGAACATGGTGAGAGTTGTTGAGGAATATGCAAAGACGGTAGCTTCGTCAAGGGACACTCGTGGAGGAAACACTAGTAGGGAACGTGATGATTACCTTGGACCAAGGAGACAACACTTCAAGAGAAATGGTGAGCGGAAGCAGTTAAGAGCTTACTCCCCTGATATGAAATGTTAGGAGTGTGGAAATGATAAACCACTATTTTATGGTTTACATTGTATTTAATTGAGTGGTTTCATCAAGTCTTCACCCACTTATTCATACCAATTGCATGATTTTATAATTCCTTCCTAATATTGTTTTATGGATGAAAACTTGCTTCCTAGAGATCTTTAAATTGTATATTTTAATTCTCCTTTATACCATTCGATTCCGTGATCCGTGTGTTAAGTGTTTTAGGTTTCATAGGGCAGGAATGGCTTAGAGAATGGAGAGAAAGCTTGCAAAAATGGAAGGAACACAAGAAATTAAGGAGATGACCAGCGAACACTGACGCGCGCGCATAGCTCACGCGAGCGCACGGAATAGAGAAAATCGCAGCGACGCGTGCGCGTGCCCTACGCGTACGCGCGGATTGGGGTCTGCAAGTATAACGCGAATGCGTGGACGACGCGTGCGCGTGACAAGGAAAATCTCTGAATGACGCGAACGTGTGACTGATGCGTACGCGTGACCTGTGCGATCTGCAAAATTAACAGAAAACACTGGGGGCGATTTCGGGCCATGTTTTGACCCAGTTTTCGGCCCGAAAACACAGAATAAAGCCAGGGAACATGCAAAAACTCAACACACATCCTAGACATAATAGACATACAGTTTTAGATACATTAGGATAGTTTTTAGGTTTTTAGATCTGAATTTAGAGAGGATTACTTTCCCTCTAGGTTCACTTTACATTCATTGCTTTCGCTTTTGGTTATTGAAGAGCCATTACTTCCGTTGAAGACATTATTCTAGTTTGTTTCTTTACTTACTCTTTTATTTATTTATAACATATTCTTAATTCTTACTTAAAGTAGTAATTGGATTATTTTCATGGATTGTTAATGCAAAGGAATACTTTTACTTTTAATTAATTTTATTTAATTTATCATGTCTTCTTCTTATATTTTTATCAGCGTTATATTCAGGTCAATGGAGTAGATTTCCCAAACTAGACATGGGGGTTGATTAAGAGGAGACACTTGAGTTGGAAGGCTTAAGTGTTGGTTAAATTGGAAGTTGTTGTCTAGTTCTGTATTTACTAACGCTGAACCTTCCCAAGGGAGAGGACTAGGATTTGCGAATAAGGATTAGCTCAATCACTTGACTTTCCTTTATTTAGTAAGGGTTAACTAAGTGAAAACAATAACCTTTTTGATACCACACTTAAGAGATCCCAACAAGGATAGAACTTCCAATTAATCATTCCCCCAGTCAAGGCTTTTTATTAAAATATTAATAATCATTCTTAGTTTTATTGCTTTAATTTATAATTATTTAATTGCTCATTATCCAAACTCAAACTCTCTCGGAAAATTCCTAATTAATAAATTAGCATCATTTTTCGCAACTCGTTGGGAGACGACCTGGGACTCATACTCCCAGTATTTTTATTTCTAAAATTTCGTGACAACTTTTCTAAATTGACAAGGCGGATCCTAGCTGGTTAAGAACTATACTCTCAACGCATTCTCTATATGGATTTCTTAATTTGCCAACTTCTGCCCTCACGTCAATTTTTGGCGCCGTTGCCGGGGAGTTGCAATAGTGTGCTAAATTATTAATAAGTATACATGATTTATTTTATTTGCATATTTTATTTTTATTTTTTTTACCATGAGCTATATATTTTTCTCATTGAATGACGTGTTCATTGCCTGATCCGAGCTTAGTTGCATTTGATCCTGAAATTGAAAGAACTCTTTCACGTATTAGGCGAGCTCGGCACAGGATAGCCTCTGAGGGTGGTGAAGATATTGTTATCAATTCACCAGTCTCATCTGAAGGCAAAACTGAACCGCCATCTGAGAGCGAACCAAGCTCCTTTACTACTGATTCAGTTGATTCACGCGCAGGTAACATGGTAGCACCTAGGAGGATTACTCTCCTAGAGGCTGGAGCCCCAGATTTTACACTGCAGCCGTATCAAGTACATCATCCGACTCTGGCTGCAAATTTTGAGCTGAAGACTGCACTAATCAACTTGATGCCCAAATTTCATGGCTTACCTGCTCAGGAGCCTATCAAGCACCTAAGGGATTTCCAGACAGCCTGTTCTACTGTTAGGCATAATGGTGCAGATGAAACTTCTATTTTGTTAACCGCCTTCCCGTTTTCTCTTGAGGGAAAGGCAATGGAGTAGTACTACTCCCAACCTGAAGTGACTGTTACCAACTGGGATACGCTCAGGAGAGAATTTTTGGAAAAATACTTTCCAGCTGAAGTCACAGATAGACTGAGGAAAGAGATCTCCTGCATTGTTCAAGGAGAATCAGAGTCTCTTTATGAGTACTGAGAGTGCTTTAAAAACCTTCTATACGCATGCCCCCATCACATGATTGACAGACTGGTGTTGACCAGCTACTTCACACAAGGCATGAAGCCTCAGGATAAAACTACACTGGATGGTGCTAGTAATGGTTCTATGAAAAAGTACAAGACTGCAGATGAAGTATGGCAACTGATCAGCGATTTAGCTGAGTCCACTAGGAATCACAGGCACAGGCACATCCACTCAAAATCTGTTGCAGAGGTTTCCTCTAGCATTAAGACTACTGCTCTTACACAAAGTATATGTGAAATGACCAACCTACTAAAGCAAATGCAGTTGAACCAACAACAACAAGCTCAGCCTCACCCACCACAACAGAGCCAACAGTTAGTCCCACAAAGAGTATGTGGAATCTATGCTGATTATAGTCATTATACTGATGAATGTCCGCAGCTCCAACAAGAAGACAACACTGTGGCAGCTACTCATAACTTCTATGACCGCCAGAATCAAGGATACAATCAACAAGGCGGCAATTACAACCAAGGTTGAAACTATAACCAAGGATGGCAGGACAACTCCAACCAGGGTTGGAAAGATAATTTCAACCATGGCTGGAGGGACAGCTATAACAGAGGATGCAGAGAAAATAATGGAAACCAGAGGTGGAATAACAACAACAGACAGCAGAATTAGAACCAGCCTTATAGAGCACCTTACCTAAGACAATCTCAAGGATCCCATCATAACCAACAACAAGTTCCTCAGATCACTTATCCTAATTCCTCATCAAATGACGAGATGCTTCGTTCTCTTGCACAAGGGCAACAAGACATGCAGATGCAGCTGAACTCTACTTTAAATGGTCTGAATGCCACTTTACAAGCTCTCGCCTCCAGGATAGATTCATTACCTAATTCCACTAACCAACCTTTAAGCTCCAGTGGAATTCCTTCTCAAACCTTACCTAATCCCAAGGGTGGCATCAATGCCATCACTTTGAGGTCCAGAACCACACTACAAGAGAGGAACCATGAGGAGCCAAGTCCAATAGAACATGCCCCAACTGAGAATGTGGTAGAAGTGGAAGACACTGAAGAGGAAGAGGACGTACAAGACATGGTTGAAGAAGAAACAGATCAACCAAGGAATGGAGAACCAAAAGAAGCTAAAGTTATAAAAGACACCATTCCTATCCCATTTTCACACCATGCAAAGAAGTCCAAGAAGCAGATGGAACTTGACCCCAAAATGGTAGAAATATTCAAAAAGGTTGAGGTAATTGTTCCCCTTTTTGATGTCATTCAGCAGGTACCTAAATACACAAAGTTTCTGAAGGATTTATGCATTCATAAAGATAAAATTAATGAGTTAGAAACTATTCCTTTAGGTAGTTCTTTATCTGCTTTAATGGGAAGTATACCTGAAAAATGTAGTGATCCAGGTCCATGCATGGTTAACTGTACCATTGGAGGTGTAATATTTTTTTATTGCATGTGTGACTTACGAGCGTGTGTTAGTATAATTCCATTGTCTATATATGATACCGTGAGGCTCCCTCCCTTAAAAAGCTCGACAACTTGTTTTGTGTTAGCAGATAAAAGTATTATTACAGTAGTTGGAATTGCTGAAGATGTATTAGTGAGCATTAAGGGGCTCACATTTCCTATTGACTTCTATATCCTGGAAATGCTCCCTAATGACTCAGGAAAACCATCATCAATCCTGCTTGGAAGACCATTCCTGAAGACTTCAAAGTTCAAGTTGCATGCATTCTCAGGAACTTACTCCTTTGAGATAGATGGCAGAATAGCGAATTTCAGTTTAAATGAAGCTATGAAGCACCCTCCGGAAGATCGTTCTATCTTTCAGTGCGACATCATTGATGAAACTGTAGTTGAAGTTCACCAAGAAGAAATAGAAGAGAAGCACATAGAGCAAGATCCAAGTGTGGGGACACCCTCTGAACACAATGAGGACCATTTGCCATTATCATTAATCCCGGATGATCCAGAGCCTAACCATGAGCAGAAATTGGAATTAAAGCCCCTCCCTCCACACCTCAAGTACGCTTACCTTGAGGATAATCAGAAGTTTCCAGTTATCATTGCAAGGGAAGTCACTTCTCAACAAAAAGAGCCACTGCTCAGAGTGCTGAGAAAACATAAGAAAGTAATTGGATGGAGCTTGGCGGATATAGTAGGTATCAACCCTCAAGTTTGTGAACAAAAAATATTCCTAGAAGAGGGAGCAAAGCTTATCCGTCAACCCAAAGAAGATTGAATCCCACCATCTTAGAAGTTGTCAAGAAAGAAGTGACCAGGCTACTTGAAGCAGATATCATTTACCCCATTTCAGATAGTGAGTGGGTCAGTCTAGTACAAGTGGTGCCCAAGAAGTCTGGAGTCACAACAATAAAGAATGAGCATGGAGAGCTCCTGACAACTAGAGTGCAGAATTTATGGAGAGTTTGCATTGACTATAGGCGTCTCAACCAAGCCACTCGCAAGGATCGTTACCCCTTGCCATTCATTGATCAGATTCTTGATCGCCTGTCAGGTAAATCCCATTATTACTTTTTAGATGGTTATACAGGCTACTTTCAAATTCATATAGCTCCTGAAGATCAGGAGAAGACTACTTTTACATGTCCCTTTGGAACGTATGCATACAAAAGGATGCCCTTTGGTTTATGTAATGCACCGGCTACTTTCCAAAGATGCATGATGAGCATCTTTTCAGATCTTATTGAGAACTGTATGGAAGTTTTTATGGATGATTTTAGCATATATGGTGATTCATTTAGCCTTTGCTTGGATAGTTTATCTAGAGTATTAGACAGGTGTATTATTACAAACCTTGTATTGAATTTTGAAAAATGTCACTTTATGGTAAAACAAGGAATTGTACTAGGACACATTGTATCTAATACTGGTATTTCTATAGATCCAGCAAAGGTAGATGTCATTTCTAGTTTACCTTACCCTTCCTCTGTGAGGGAAGTCCGTTCGTTCCTTGGCCACGCAGGTTTTTTACAGGAGATTCATTAAGGACTTCAGTAAGGTAGCGTTACCTTTATCCAGATTGCTGCAGAAAGATATTGAGTTTGAGTTCAGTGAGGATTGCATGCAAGCATTTGATAAGCTGAAGATCGCCCTGACTCAAGCTCCGATTGTGAGAAGACCAGACTGGAGCCAGCCATTTGAAATTATCTGTGATGCCTCCAACCATGCAGTAGGAGCGGCGGTGGCTCAGCACGAAGGTAATGATCCTTTTGTAATTGCTTATGTGTCTAAAACTTTAGACGCTGCTCAGTCTAATTACACTACTACTGAAAAAGAGCTTCTAGCTAATTTTTTGCTATGGATAAATTCTGAGCCTATTTACTTGGTACTAAGGTGGTAGTGTACTCAGATCATGCAACTCTAAAATATTTATTAGCTAAAAAAGAGTCCAAACCAAGGCTAATACGTTGGATATTGCTGCTACAAGAATTTGATTTAGAAATTAAGGATAGGAGTGGTAACCAGTATTTAGTGGCAAACTACCTGAGTCGCGTTAAGCACATTAAGGATGACTCCACTCCTATCAATGATACTTTCCCATTTGATAACTTGTATGCAGTGTCTGAGGTAGTTCCTTGGTATGCACCTGTAGCTAATTATCTAGTTAGCCACACTTTCCCTCCAAATTTTACTAAGCATCAAAGAGACAAGCTGAAAAGCGAGTATAAATATTATATATGGGATGATCCATATTTATGGAGGTGTGGTGCTGACCAGGTAATTAGACGATGTGTACCACAATCAGAATTCCAGTCTATTTCAGAGGCCTGCCACTCATCTGAGAGTGGAGGACATTTTAGCCCGCAAAGAACAGCTAGAAAAATCTTAGACTGTGGATTCTGGTGGCCTACTCTTTTTAAAGATGCTGCTGAATTTTGTAAATCTTGTTCCCCATGCCAAAGGTTTGGTAATATATCCAAGAGGGATGAGATGCCTCAACAGATTATGCTTTTCTGTGAAATTTTTTATGTTTGGGGCATTGACTTCATGGGTCCATTCCCAAACTCTAATGGGTACCTTTATATATTGTTAGCTGTAGATTATGTTTCTAAATGGGTAGAAGCAATTCCTACCCGTACTGATGATGCTAACGATGTTGTTTCCTTTGTTAGAAACTATATTATTTGTCGCTTTGGATCACCACGAGCAATCGTGAGTGATCAAGGCACTCACTTTTGTAATAGGAGACTGACAGGATTACTGAAAAAGCATGGAATTATTCATAAAGTAGCAATAGCTTATCATCCCCAGACCAATGGACAAGAAGAAGTGCCTAACAGGGAGATTAAACGTATTCTGGAGAAGATAGTGAAGCCTCATAGGAAGGACTAGTGTGCCAGGCTACAAGATGCACTCTGGGCATATAGAACAGCATACAAGACACCCATTGGGATGAGCCCCTTCCGTTTAGTGTACGAAAAAGCTTGACACCTTCCAGTGGAGGTGGAACACAAGGCTTTCTGGGCTGTGAGGGAGTGCAATATGAATTTTGAAGAAGCTAGTGCTGAAAGGAAGCTGCAACTAGCAGAATTGGAGAATCTTCGCCTAGAAGCATATGACAACTCCAGGCGATACAAAGAAATGATGAAGGCTGTCCATGACAAGCACATAAAAAGGAGAGAATTCAGACCAGGGGAGTTAGTTCTTCTTTACAACTCCAGGCTGAGGCTCATGCCAGGTAAACTGAGATCAAGATGGGAAGGTCCATACAGAGTAGAAAAGGCAGAGCCAAACGGAGTTTTCCACTTGCGTAATCCTTCTAGCTCCAAATTCATTAAGGCCAATGGACATTGCCTAAAGCTTTATCATGGAGAGAAGATGAAGGATCACAAAGAACTAGAGGTTTTCCTCTTGGAAGATCTACCAACAAAAGCAGAATGAGCCTAAAGAACGTCCAACTTAAGGACGTAAAAGCAAAGTGCTAGGTAGGAGACAACCCACCATGGTATGATCGTTCCGTTTTAGTCTTAGTTTTATTTTAATTTATTCTATTATGATTTTGTTAATGACTCTTCTCATAATCTCTGCATATAGTCTGCATTTACATTTGCATTTGCATTCTGCATATAAAAAAAATGCACGCGACGCGCAAGCGTCGCTGACGTGTTCGCGTCATAAGTGCATTCGGAAGAAAAGAGAATTGAACAGAAAGTCACGCGGGAGCGTGGCTGGAGGCGTGCCTTAGGCACAAATACGCCCACGCGAACGCGTCGCTGACGCGTCCGTGTCGTTTGCGAAACCAGCCTTCCACGCGTGCACGTCAACCACGCGCACGCGTGACCCTGCAAAAATCGACGTAAATGGGTGTATGGCAGCAAGTTGTGATGGAGTGGGGCTGGACTCGTGCTAGAAGCACAAGCCTTACCACGTGAACGCGTACCCCATCCGTCCGCGTCAGTTTTCAAAATAACACCTTTCACGCGTATGCGTCACCCACGCACACGCGTCACCCAGATTTTTGGCAAAATGCATTTAAAACAGAGAGTTGTGCGTACGCGAGGCTGCACTCACGCCAATAGCACATCAGGTTATGCAATCGCGTGACCCACGCGTCCGCGTCACCTGAACTTATCACGCACCACGCGATCACGTGCCCCACGCGTTCGCATCACATGCGACGCACAACTTATCCAGATCAGTGCCAGATATCTTATCTTTTCTTCCCCAAATCCAAATCTTTTCTTATCCCTTCTTATTTCTTTCTTCTCCCTTCTTCCTTCTTTATTCTTTCTCACTTTTTACTTTCTATTTTTCACATCCATTATCAAGGTTCTTTTCTTTTATTCTTCCCTTTTTACTTTTCTATTATTATTCTTATTTTCATTTATGTTTTCTTCTTCTTTTTTCTTTTTACTTTCATTATCTATATTTTCTTTTTCTTTCTTTTTTTCTTATTCCTTTAATTGGTGTTAGAAATTTAATTGGGTGATTATTTTCTTCTACATTTTGCTTGTGAAAAATTAAGGAATTGTTTGACAATTAATATTACTTCTTAGAGGGTTGCTTGCATGTTCTATTTTATATTTTCAATAACATATTTACCATGCATGCTAAGTGTTTGTGAAAAAGCTCGTATGGCATCATGCATTAATTTTATGTCATTCTACTACTCTAATGCCTGTTTTTCACAAAACCCCTTTTATATTTTATTGATTAAATATAATTGTCAATACAAACAGGTTGTTAGTTTGAAAGGGTTGATAATCTAACTTGGACATTTAATGATTGATCTATGCTACTCATGCCTTTGCCGGCATGCCAATAAACATCTTACATTTAATTGTCATCACCTGCACTTGCTAAATTTCCATTGATGAACTTCTCACATGTAGTCATGACCATGTGTTAACGACATCCTTCTTTATCATGCATTGATTATCACCTATACTATCCTCTTCCCTGCTCTAACCCTTGAAGTTTTAAAAGTACTTACCTTTTCCCTTTCAGGATGGCCACTAAGAAGGGTAAAGGGAAAGCTACTCCCAAACCACCAGCAAGGAAAGGAACAAAAAGAGCACTAATGGTAGAGCCATCTTCAACAGCGGTGAAACCCTCAACAAAACGAATCAAGAGGATCATCAAGGTCGATGAAAAAGAGAAAGCCTTTCCAACAAAGGACACTGCGCGGTTCACTAACCGCTACTGTGAGCAGATGTTCTCCATCCTGGCTGAGAGGAATTATAACAATGAGAACCTTCTTATCCTCCCTACCAACATTGCTGAATTTGTTGAGCCCCGTATTGAGCAAAGACAATGGGAATTCCTACAGAGACAGCCACGGCAGATTAATCTATCATGGGTAGTTGAATTCTACTCCAATTTTCACATGCCAACCCTGCAGTTTGTCTATGTCTGTCAGAAGCAAGTCCCCATAACTGAAGAGGCCATTCAGCGAGCTTTAAATCTTCCCCTTGCTCCAGAAGGATTGGACGCATTCCAAGAAGCCTCACTCAAGCGCCAGACATACCAATTTGACTGGGACGCCGTTCTCAGAGTTATCGCACAACCCGGCTGCATATGGATCTACGGATACTATCGGTCCCGACCTAAGGGAATATTGGCTTCAGCACTCACCTTGGAGTCTCGAGTATGGGCACAGATCATGTCCCATTATGTCTTTCCGAGCACTCATGAGTCCTCCTTCACTGTAGACATGCCTGTTTTACTCTGGTGTATCCTTACAAACCAGCCTCTAAACTTACCAAGACACATCGGAAATGCTATGTGACACGTACAAATTGCGGGAAACTTACCTTTCCCCGCCTTGGTTTCAGATCTAGTCTCAGCAGCCGGAGTCTCCTATAGAGCTGGGGACACCAAAGCCATGATTCCACGGAATGATCAGTACGTCTCTAATGGGAAATATATCAGACCTCCAGCAGCCACTATCAACCGAAGCACAAAACCAGCGGAAGATATCCCTTCTCCTACCACATCACAAGCACCTTCAACGGATAAGCTACTCCTACAGATAATTCAAAAGTTAAACCGGCTTGAGTAGAAAGGAAAGCAAAGGGAGCGTCGTAACAAGCGCCGATTTACGTACTTCAAGGAGCTGATTATTGGTAACCACCCACCTGAAGAAAACCCGAACACTCCAGACTCCACTTCACTTACCAGCACAAGGAACCATGACGGTCCCGATGGTGGAGATGCTGCTACCAGCCCCCTTTGTTCCTGACTGATGGCACCGAGGACAGTGCAAAACTGTGTGGAGAGGTCGGTCAGAACCTGACTTTCGGAGGTAATTTCTCTCTCTTAACACCAATAAAATAGGATATTTATTTAGTTTTTTTTTTGTTAGCATAGAGATCTTTAAATTGTATATTATAATTCTCCTATATACCATTCGATGTCGTGATCCGTGTGTTAAGTGTTTCAGGCTTCATAGGGTAGGAATGGCTTAGAGAATGGAGAAGAAGCTTGCAAAAATGGAAGGAACACAAGAAATTAAGGAGATGACCAGCGAACATTGATGCGCACGCATGGCTCACGCGAGCGCGCGGAATAGAGAAAATTGCAGTGACGCGTGCGTGTGCCTGACGCATACACGTGGATTGGAGTCTGCACGAATGACGCGAACGCGTGGACGACGCGTGCGCGTGACAAGGAAAATCGCTGAATGACGCGAACACGTGACTGACGCGTGCGTGACCTGCGCGATCTGCAAAATTAACAGAAAATGCTGGGGGCGATTTCGGGCCGCGTTTTGACCAAATTTTCGGCCCAGAAACATAGAATAAAGCCAGGGAACATGCAAAGACTCAACACACATCTTAGACATAATAGACATACAGTTTTAGATACATTAGGATAGTTTTTAGGTTTTTAGATCTGAATTTAGAGAGGATTACTTTCCCTCTAGGTTCACTTTACATTCATTGCTTTTGCTTTTGGATATTGAAGAGTCATTACTTCTGTTGAAGACATTATTCTAGTTTGTTTCTTTACTTACTCTTTTATTTATTTATAACATATTCTTAATTCTTGCTTAAAGTAGTAATTGGATTATTTTCATGGATTGTTAATGCAAAGGATTACTTTTACTTTTAATTAATTTTATTTAATTTATCATGTCTTCTTCTTATATTTTTATGAGCATTATATCCATGTCAATGGAGTAAATTTCCCAAACTTGACATGGGAGTTGATTAAGAGGAGACACTTGAGTTGGAAGGCTTAAGTGTTGGTTAAATTGGAAGATGTTGGCTAGTTCTGTATTTACTAATGCTAGACCTTCCCAAGGGAGAGGACTAGGATTTGCGGATAAGGATTAGCTCAATCACTTGACTTTCCTTTATTTAGTAAGGGTTAACTAAGTGAAAACAACAACCTTTTTGATACCACACTTAAGAGATCCCAACAAGGATAGAACTTCCAATTAATCATTCCCCCAATCAAGGCTTTTTATTAAAATATTAATAATCATTCTTAGTTTTATTGCTTTAATTTATAATTGTTTAATTGCTCATTATCCGAACTTAAACTCTCTCGAAAAAATCCTAATTAATAAATTAGCATCGTTTCTCGCAACTCATTGGGAGACGACCTGTGACTCATACTCCCAATATTTTTATTTCTAAAATTTCGTGATAACTTTTCTAAATTGACAAGGCGGATCTTAGCTGGTTAAGAACTATACTCTCAACGCATTCTCTATATTGATTTCCTAATTAGCCGGCTTCTGCCCTCACGTCAAGGAACTACCACCCGAATAAGCCATGCCAGTTGGGTATGAAACTATGTTACAAGTGTGGTGCACCGGGACATTTGGTTTGAGATTGTCCACACCGAGGAACACATGAGGCGGGTCGATCACAACAATAAGATTGAGGTAATCATGGATCCGATAGCCAAACCTTAACTTATTTTCATAGTATAGACTATCGCCTTTCTTGTTGAAAAAGTTTTAAAGCTTAGAAGGATTTTTAAATTTGGTTTTGAACTTTAGTTTAAATGATTTGGTTTTGAAACTAGGATTCAAACTTTTGATTAAATGATACGATATAGAAAGGAAAGTGAGTTGTATGATTTTGTTAACTTATGATTTTGGTTTGTAAATTTAACTCATCAAAAGGAATTTAAATTGAACGGTTCTGATTTAAAGGTTTTAATGAATTTAGAAAAATCATGCTTTAAAGTGATTTATTTACAAATAAATGATTTTTAACTCATTTGAGAAACTATTAACAATGAACTCATTTAGATTGAACTTGTTTTAAAGGTTTTGAAAAGTATTACAAAATTGGCATTTGGTTTAAAGGGAAGAATTTTTAGATTCTTAATGACAATAATCAGAGTGACGCAGCAAAAGGCGAGAGAGAACTTTGACACGTTAGGATGATGGTGAATGATATGCTTTGGCAACTTTTTGGGCTGATAACGTTGATAGTAGAATGCTTCGTGGAGAATATATTTATATACATCGCGTGATTCGAATTTTCGAGGACAAAAATTTTATTAGGAGGGGAGAATGTAAGAACCGAAGTTTTCACGTAAAACTGTTTTAATAAAATAATTTTAGTGCCCGGAATAGATTCAAAATTTGAAAGTTTTGATTTGATAATAAAAAGGTGAAATTTGATTTTAATGAAATTTTCTGAGTTGGAAAATGTATCTTTTTCGAAAAGATTTTGTAAAAATGCGTACTGGGATTTAAGCCGGCAGTACCGGCTCTAGTCTGTCCAGTACTACGTATTTTGGAAAATAAGATTTTGAAAGTTGATTTACTGTTTTAAAAGGTTAAAAATAATTTAGAATAAAAAATCGGGCACTAATCTTAAAGGTTTTTGGCCCAAAGGGGGCCGAATGGACCAAAAACGCTAACGGGTTGGACCAGGCCTGGTGCACGGAATTGTGATCACACTTTTTACAACTCCGCACAACTAACCAGCAATGGGTCATCCAAGTAATACGTTACGTGAGTAAGGGTCGATCCCATGGAGATTGTCGGCTTGAAGCAAGCTATGGTCATCCTGTAAATCTTAGTCAGGCGGATTCAAATGGTTATGAGGTTTTGATAATTAAAAGATAAATAGAACGTAAATTAAAATAAAGATACTTATGTAATTCACTGGTGGGAATTTCAGATAAGCGTTTGGAGATGCTTTGTTGCCTCTGAACCTCTACTTTCCTATTGTCTTCATCCAATCAAGCGTGCTCCCTTCCATGGCAAGCTGTATGATCTTCTCGGATGAAAAATACCAGGTACGGTTTCTACACGGCTAATCAACTGTCGGATTTCTCGTCTCGGATGAAAAATACCAAGTATAGCTACTGCACGGCTAATCATCTGTCGGTTCTCACTTGTGTCGGAATAAGATCTCTCTATCCTTTTGCATACTGTCACAACGCCCAACATTCGCAAGTTTGAAGCTCGTCACAATCATCCCTTCCCAGATCCTACTCGGAATACCACAGATTTTTTGGATCTCAAGAATGCTGCCAATTGGTTCTAGCCTATACCACAAAGGTTCTAATCTCACAGACTCGGTCCGTTGATTAGAGACCCAAGAGAATATACTCTGGCTGTCATCCAATGACTACATTGAACATCATGTAGACCGCTTGTGGTTGTCAGGCACGCAGATCTTGGCTAAGCGAGTAACAAAGATAGCGTGTGATTATCACGGGTCACCACTTCATTCTGACTTAATTGAATTAAGTACGAGAGTATATCTTGGAGAAGAAGTAAGCACGAATTGAAAGAGAAACAATAGTACTTGCATTAATTCCTGAAGAACAGCAGAGCTCCGTACCTTAATCTATGAGGTGTAGAAACTCCACCGTAGAAAATACATAAGAGAAAAAAGGTCTAGGCATGACCGAATGGCCAGCCTCCCAAATGTAACATAAAAGTCCTCAAAGTCTAAGGACTAAACGTCCAAGGATTTGAATACAATAGTAAAAAGTGCTATTTATACTAAACTAGTTACTAGGGATTACAGAAAATAAGTAACTAAGTGCAGATAGTGCAGAAATCCACTTTCGGGGCCCACTTGGTGTGTGCTTGGGCTGAGCATTGAGCTTTACACGTGCATAGGCCATTTCTAGAGTTAAATGCCAGCTTGGATGCCAGTTTGGGCGTTTAACTCCAGTTTTGGTGCCAGTTATGGCATTTTACGCCAGAAAAGGTTCTCTGGCTGGCGTTTTACGCCAGTTTGGGCCATCAAATCTCAGGAAAAGTATGAACTCTTATATATTGTTGGAAAGTCCAAGATGTCTACTTTCCAACGCAATTGAGGGCGCGCCAATTGGGCTTTTGTAGCTCCAGAAAATCTACTTCGAGTGCAGGAGGGTCAGAATCCAACAGCATATGTAGTCCTTTTTCAGCCTCTGAATCAGACTTTTGCTCAGATCCCTCAATTTCAGCCAGAAAATACTTGAAATTATAGAAAAACATACAAACTTATAGTAAAGTCCGGAAATGTGATTTTTTCATAAAAACTAATAAAAATATAATAAAAAGTAGCTAAAACATACTAAAAACTATGTAAAAACAATGCCAAAAAGGGTATAAATTATCCGCTCATCACAACACCAAACTTAAATTGTTGCTTGTCCCCAAGCAACTAAAAAATAGGATAAAAAGAAGAGAATATACAATAAACTTCAAAAATATCAATGAAGATTAGTTTCAATTAGATGAGCGGGACTAGTAGCTTTTTGCTTCTGAACAGTTTTGGCATCCCACTTTATCCTTTGAAGTTCAGAATGATTGGCATCCATAGGAAATCAGAATTCAGATAGTGTTATTGATTCTCCTAGTTCAGTATGTTGATTCTTGAACACAGCTACTTTATGAGTCTTGGCCGTGACCCTAAGCATTTTGTTTTCCAGAATTACCACCGGATACATAAATGCCACAGACACATAACTAGATGAACTTTTTCAGATTGTGACTCATCTTTGCTAGAGTCCCCAGTTAGAGGTGCCCAGAGTTCTTGAGCACACTCTTTTTGCTTTGGACCATGACTTTAACTGCTCAGTCTCAAGCTTTCACTTGACACCTTCACGCCACAAGCACATGGTTAGGGACAGCTTGATTTAGCCGCTTAGGCCAGGATTTTATTCCTTTGGGCCCTCCTAACCATTAATGCTCAAAGCCTTGGATCCTTTTTATCCTTGCCTTATAGTTTAAAGGGTTATTTGTTTTTTCTGCTTGCTTTTTTTTCTTTTTTTCTCTATTTTTTGCCCTTTTTTTTCTTTCGCAAGCTTTTGCTTTTTCACTGCTTTTTCTTGCTTCAAGAATCAATTTTATGATTTTTCAAATTATCAATAACATTTTTCTTTTTTTATTATTCTTTCAAGAGCCAACAATTTTAACATTCATAAACTTCACTATAAAAAATATGCACTGTTTAAGCATTCATTTAGAAAACAAAAAGTATTGCCACCACATCAAAATAATTAAACTATTTTCAAGATAGAATTCGAAATTCATGTACTTTTTTCTTTCTCAGAAAACATTTTTCATTTAAGAAAGGTGAAAAATTTATGGAACATTCATAGCTTTGAGACATAAACACTAAACACTAATGATCATGTAATAAAGACAAAAACATAGACAAAACGTAAAGCATAAAAACCAAAAAATAGAAAAATAAGAACAAGGAAATTAAAGAACGGGTCCACCTTAGTGACGGTGGCTAGTTCTTCCTCTTGAAGATCCTATGGAGTGCTTGAACTCCTCTATGTCTCTTCCTTGCCTTTGTTGCTCCTCTCTCATGGCCTTTTGGTCCTCTCTGATTTCATGAAGGATGATGGAGTGCTCTTGGTGCTCCACTCTCAGTTGCTCCATGTTGGAACTCAATTCTCCTAAAGAGGTGTTGAGTTGCTCCCAATAGTTGTATGGAGGGAAATACGTCCTTTGAGGCATCTCAGGGATTTCTTGATGAGGGGCTTCCTCATGCTCTTGTTGAGGTCCATGAGTGGGCTCTCTTGTTTGCTCCATCCTCCTCTTAGTGACGGGTTTGTCCTCTTCAATGAGGATGTCTTCCTCTATGACAATTCTGGCTGAATTGCATAGGTGACTGATGAGATGAGGAAAGGCTAACCTTGCCAAAGTGGAAGGCTTGTCAGCCACCTTGTATAGTTCCAGAGGTATGATTTCATGAATTTCCACTTCCTCTCCAATCATGATACTATGGATCATGATAGCCCGATCCACAATTACTTCGGATCGGTTGCTAGTAGGAATGATAGAGCGTTGGATGAACTCTAACCATCCCCTAGCCACGGGTTTGAGGTCAGGCCTTCTCAATTGAACCAGCTTGCCTTTTGAGTCTCTCTTTCATTGTGCTCGTTCCACACAAATGCCTGAGAGGACTTGGTCCAACCTTTGATCAAAGTTGACTCTTCTAGTGAAAGGATGAGGATCTCCTCTCATTATTGGCATGTTGAGTGCCAACCTTACAGTTTTCGGATTGAAATCCAAGTATTTCCCCTGAACCATTGTGAGCCAATTCTTTGGGTTCGGGTTTACACTTTGATCATGGTTCTTAGTGATCCATGCATTAGCATAAAACTCTTGAACCATTAAGATTCTGACTTTTTGGATGGGGTTGGTGAGAGCTTCCCAACCTCTTCTCCGAACCTCACGTCGGATCTCCGGATATTCACTCTTTTTGAGCATGAAGGAGACCTCGGGGATCACCTTTTTCTTGGCCACAACTTCATAGAAGTGGTCTTGATGGACTTTTGAGATGAATCTCTCCATCTCCCATGACTCGGAGGTAGAAGCAATTGCCTTCCCTTTTCTCTTTCTAGAGGTTTCTCCGCCTTAGGTGCCATTAATGGTTATGGAAAAACAAAAATCAGAGCTTTTTCCCACACCAAACTTAAAAGGTTTGCTCGTCCTCGAGCAAAAGAAGAAAGAAAGGAGGAGAAGAAGAAGAAGAAATGGAGGAGATAGAGTGATGTTTTGGATTCAGCCAAGGAGGGTTTAAGTGTTTATGATGTGTGAAATTGAAGGTGGTAAGGAGGGATATTTATAGGGTAAGAGAGAGAGGGAAGTCTTGTATGAAGGGGTTGGGTTTGGAGGGAAATGTTTTGAATGTGAATGGTGAGGTAGGTAGGGTTTTATGATGGGTTTATGGGGAATAGTGGATGGATATGAGTGGTGAAGAGATTATGGGAAAGAGGGTAGGACTTGATAGGTGAATGGTGTTTGGGGAATAGGTGTTGATGTGATTGGTCAAGGGTATTTGGGGAAGAGTGTTATGGAGAGGTGTGAAGAGGAGAGAGAGAGAGTTGGGGTAGGTGGGGATCCTGTGGGGTCCACAGATCCTGAGGTGTCAAGGAATTCTGGTCCCTGCACCTTTCTGGCATTTAAACGCCCTCTGTGTGCCATTTCTGGCATTTAACGCCATCTCTGCTACCTTTTCTGGCGTTAAATGCCAGTCTGTCTGCCAATTCTGGCCTTTATCCCGAGCCAGACAGCCAGACACCTTTTTCTGGCGTTAAACGCCAGCTGTCTGCCAATTCTAGCGTTTAACACCCAGAATGCTGCCAGACTCGGCGTTAAATGCCCATTCTGCTATCCTTGCTGGCGTTTAAACGCCAGCAAGCCTGTCCTCCAGGGTGTGCTATTTTTTATGCTATTTTTTATTCCGCTTTAATTCTGCAGCTGTTTTTGTGACTCCACATAATCATCTACCTAAAGAAAACATAATATGACAATGGAAAACAAATGTCTATAAAAATAAATATAATTAAATAACATTGGGTTGCCTCCCAATAAGCGCTTCTTTAATGTCAATAACTTGATAGTGAGCTCTTAGAGAGCTTCACAGAGACTCAGAGCTTAATGGTTGCCTCCCAACACCAATCTTAGAAGTTGAGTGTGGGGGCTCTGTTTGACTCTGTATTGTGAGAAGCTTTCCATGCTTTCTCTCCATGGTTACAGAAGAAAATCCTTGAGCCTTAAACACAAGGTAGTCCTCATTCAATTGAAGGACTAACTCTCCTCTGTCCACATCAATCACAGTTCTTGATGTGGCTAGGAAGGGTCTTCCAAGGATAATGGATTCATCCTCTTCCTTCCCAGTGTCTAGGATTATGAAATCAGCAGGGGCCTTCAACCCTCAGTAAGACATCCTCTACAAGTCCATAAGCCTGTTTCCTTTATTTGTCTGCCATCTCTAGTGAGATTCTTGTAGCTTGTACCTCAAAGATCCCTAGTTTCTCCATTACAGAGAGTGGCATGAGGTTTATACCTGACCCCAAGTCACACAGAGCCTTCTCAAAGGTCATAGTGCATATGGTACAAGGTATTAAGAACTTTGCGGGATCCAGTTTCTTCTGAGGTAATTTCAGTTGAACCAAAGCATTCAGTTCATTGATGAGCAATGGAAGTTCATCCTTCCAAGTCTCATTACCAAATAGCTTGGCATTCAGCTTTATGATTGCTCCTAGATACCGAGCAACTTGCTCTTCAACAATATCTTCATCCTCTTCAGAGGAAGAATCTTCATCAGAGCTCATAAACTGCAGCAGTAAGTTTAGTGGAATCTCTATTGTCTCTGTATGAGCCTCAGATTCCTTTGGTTCCTCATTAGGAAACTCCTTAGTGGTCAGTGGACGTCCATTAAGGTCTTCCTCACTGGAAATCACAGCCTCTTCCTCCTCTATAGGTTCGGCCACTTTGGGTATATTGATGGCCTTGCACTCTCTCTTTGGATTCTCTTCTGTATTGCTTGGGAGAGTACTAGGAGGGATTTCAGTAACTTTTTTACTCATCTGACCCACTTGTGCCTCTAAATTTCTGATGGAGGACCTTGTCTCAGTTATGAAACTGAGAGTGGTCTTAGATAGATCAGAGACTATGGTTGCTAAGTCAGAGAGGCTCTGCTTAGAATTTTCTGTCTATTGCTGAGAAGATGATGGAAAAGGTTTGCTATTGCCAAACTTATTTCCCCCACCATTATTATTATTGAAGCCTTGTTGAGGCTTCTGTTGATCCCTCCATGAGAAATTAGGATGATTCCTCCATGATGGATTGTAAGTGTTTCCATAGGATTCTCCCACATAATTCACCTCTTCCATTGCAGGGTTTTCAGGGTCGTAAGCTTCTCCTTCAGAGGAGGCTTCTTTAGTACTACCGGATGCAGCTTGCATTCCAGTCAGATTCTGAGAAATCATATTGACTTGCTAAGTCAATATTTTGTTTTGAGCCAATATGGCATTCAGAGTATCAATCTCAAGAACTCATTTCTTCTGAGTCATCCCATTATTCACAGGATTTCTTTCAGAAGTGTACATGAACTGGTTATTTGCAACCATCTCAATGAGTTCCTGGGCTTCTACAGGGGTTTTCTTCAGATGAAGAGATCCACCAGCAGAGTGGTCCAATGACATCTTGGACAATTCAGATAGACCATTATAGAATATACATAAGATGCTCCATTCTGAAAGCATGTCAGAAGGACACCTTCTGATCAATTGCTTGTATCTTTCCCAAGCTTCATAGAGGGATTCACCTTCCTTCTGTCTGAAGGTTTGGACTTCCACTCTAATCTTGTTCATCTTTTGAGGTGGAAAGAATTTGGCCAAGAAAGCATTGACTAACTTTTTCCAAGAGTTCAGGCTATCTTTAGGTTGTGAATCCAACCATATCCTAGCTCTATCTCTTACAGCAAAGGGGAAAAGCATAAGTCTGTAGACATTGGGATTAACCCCATTGGTCTTAACAGTGTCACAGATTTGCAAGAATTCAGCTAAGAACTGATGAGGATCTTCCAATGGAAGTCCATGAAACTTGCAATTCTGCTGCATTAGAGAAACTAATTGAGGCTTAAGCTCAAAGTTGTTTGCTCCAATTGCAGGAATTGAGATGCTTCTTCCATAGAAGTCGGAAGTTGTTGCAGTAAAGTCACCAAGCATCTTCCTTGCATCTCCACCATTGTTGTTGGGTTCGGCTGCCATGTCTGCTTCTTTTTCGAAAATTTCTGTAAGGTCCTCTCTAGAGTGTTGTGCTTTAGCTTCTCTTAGCTTCCTCTTCAGAGTCCTTTCAGGTTCAGGATCAGCTTCAACAAGAATATCTTTATCCCTGTTTCTGCTCATATAAAAAAGAAGAGAACAGAAAAGAAGAAAAATCCTCTATGTCACAGTATAGAGATTCCTTTATGTGAGTAGAAGAATAGAAGAATAGAAGAATGAGGTAGAGAGAGAATAAGAGGAATTCGAACACAGAGAGGGGGAGAGGGTTCGAATTATGAGTAGAAGAGAAGTGTTAGTAAATAAATAAATAAATAAATAGGAAGAGGTGAGAGAAAGAGTATTCGAATTTTAAGAAAAGGGAGAAGAAAAATATTTTTATTTTTTATTTAATTAATTAAGTTAGAATTTGAAATTTAAGAAAAGAAATAAAATCAAATTGAAAACTAAATAAATTAATTAATTAAAAAGATTTTTGAAAAATTTGTCAGTTAGTTTTCGAAATTAATGAGAGAGAAAAGTAGTTAGGTGGTTTTGAAAAAGATAAGAAATAGTAAACTTTTAAAATCAAACAAAAAGTCAAGTAGTTAATTGAAGAAGATTTGAAAATAAATTTTGAAATGATAAGAAGTTAGAAAAAGATTTTGAAATTAAATTTTGAAAAAGATATGATTGAAATTTAATTTGAAATATATTTGAAAAGGAAATTAAAAAGATTTGATTTTTAAAATTAAAGTTGATGACTTGACTAACAAGAAACTAAAAGATATGATTCTAGAATTTAAAGATTGAACCTTTCTTAACAGGAAAGTAACAAACTTGAAATTTTTGAATCAAAACATCAATTGTTAGTAAAGTTTTCGAAAATGTGAGATAAAAATAAGAAAAATATTTTCAAAATTAATTTTAGAAATTCGAAAATATTAAGAAGAAAAATGGAAAAGATTTGATTTTTTTGAAAAAGATTTGAAATGATAAAATTTTTAAATTGAAATTTTGACTTGACTAACAAGAAACAACTAAATTTTTTTAAAAATTTTGACTAAGTCAACCCAAAATTTCAAAATTTATGAGTAAAATAAGGAAAAGATATTATTTTTTATTTTTTTGAATTAATGAAGAAAGAGAAAAACAACAAAATGACACAAGATATAAAAATTTAAGATCAAAACAAGAAAAATATGCAAAAACACTTTGAATGTCAAGATGAACACCAAGAACATTTTGAAGATCAAGATGAACATCAAAAACATATTTTTGAAAATTTTTAAGAAAAGAGACACATGCAAAACACCAAACTTAGAAATTTTTTAATGTTTAGACACTATGAATTCGAAAATGCATATGAAAAATAACAAAAAACACAAAACAAGAAAATCACAAGATTAAACAAAGAAAATCATCAAGAACAACTTGAAGATCAAGAACACATGATGAATTTTTGAAAATTTAAGAAAAATTTAAGACATGCAATTGACACCAAACTTAAAATTTGACACAAGACTTAAACAAGAAACACAAAATTTTTTTGGTTTTTATGATTTTATTAAAATTTTTTTTATTTTTTTCAAAATTATTTTGGAAAAGGAAAATAAAGAAATTCAAAATTTTTAATAAGAATTTCAGGATTCATGCAATGTTAGTCTAAAGCTTCGGTCCAAAAGAATTAGACATGGCCAAATGGCCAGCCAAGCTTTAGCATAATAAATACAGACATGTCCTTTCTACAATGGAAAGTGGAAACCTCAGTCTAAAAGATTAGACATGGCTTAACAGCCAGCCAGGTTTCAACATATCTCATGAAACTCTAGAATTCATTCTTAAAAATTTGTGAATGATTTTTTTCGAAAACACATTTTTTTGTAAATTTTTTTTTCGAAATTAAAAATAAAAAGCTTAAACATAAAATAAAATTACCCAATCTAAGCAACAAGATGAACCGTCAGTTGTTCAAACTCGAACAATCCCGGCAACGGCGCCAAAAACTTGGTGCACGGAATTGTGATCACACTTTTCACAACTCCGCACAACTAACCAGCAAGTGCACTGGGTCGTCCAAGTAATACCTTACGTGAGTAAGGGTCGATCCCACGGAGATTGTCGGCTTGAAGCAAGCTATGGTCATCCTGTAAATCTTAGTCAGGTGGATTCAAATGGTTATGAGGTTTTGATAATTAAAAGATAAATAGAACGTAAATTAAAATAAAGATACTTATGTAATTCATTGGTGGGAATTTCAGATAAGCGTTTCGAGATGTTTTGTTGCCTCTGAACCTCTGCTTTCCTATTGTCTTCATCCAATCATGCGTGCTCCCTTCCATGGCAAGCTGTACGATCCTCTCAGATGAAAAATACCAGGTACGGTTTCTGTACGGCTAATCAACTATCGGATTTCTCGTCTTGGATGAAAAATACCAGGTACAGCTTCCGCACGGCTAATCATCTGTCGGTTCTCACTAGCGTCGGAATAGGATCTCTCTATCCTTTTGCACACTATCACTACACCCAACATTCACGAGTTTGAAGCTCGTCACAGTCATCTCTTCCTAGATCCTACTTGGAATACCACAGACAAGGTTTAGACTTTCCAGATCTCAGAAATACTGCCAATTGGTTCTAGCCTATACCACGAAGGTTCTAATCTCACGGACTCGGTCCGTTGATTAGAGACCTAAGAGAATATACTCTGGCTGTCGTCCAATGACTACGTTGAATATCATGTAGACTGCTTGTGGTTGTCAGGCACGCGGATCTAGGCTAAGCGAGTAACGAAGATAGTGGGTGATTGTCATGAGTCACCCCTTCATTCTGACTTAACTGAATTAAGTACGAGAGTATATCTTGGAGAAGAAGTAAGCATGAATTGAAAGAGAAACAATAGTACTTGCATTAATTCCTGAAGAACAGCAGAGCTCCGCACCTTAATCTATGAGGTGTAGAAACTCCACCGTAGAAAATACATAAGAGAAAAAAGGTCTAGGCATGGCCGAATGGCCAGCCTCCCAAATGTAACATAAAAGTCCTCAAAGTCTAAGGACTAAACATCTAGAGATTCGAATACAATAGTTAAAAGTGCTATTTATACTAAAGTAGTTACTAGGGATTACAGAAAATAAGTAACTAAGTGCAGATAGTGCAGATAGTGCAGAAATCCACTTCCGGGCCCACTTGGTGTGTGCTTAGGCTAAGCATTGAGCTTTACACGTGCATAGGCCATTTCTAGAGTTAAATGTCAGCTTGGATGCCAGTTTGGGCGTTTAACTCCAGTTTGGTGCCAGTTTTGGTGTTTTACGCTAGAAAAGGGTCTCTGGCTTGCGTTTTATGCCAGTTTGGGCCATCAAATCTCGGGCAAATTATGGACTATTATATATTTCTGGAAAGCTCAAGATGTCTACTTTCCAACGCAATTGAGAATGCACCGATTGGGCTTCTGTAGCTCTATAAAATTCACTTCGAGTGCAGGAGGTTCAGAATCCAACAGCATCTGTAGTCCTTTCTTAGCCTCTGAATTAGACTTTTGCTCAGATCCCTCAATTTCAGCCAGAAAATACCTGAAATTATAGAAAAATACACAAACTCATAGTAAAGTCCAGAAATGTGATTTTTGCATAGAAACTAATAAAAATATAATAAAAAGTAGCTAAAACATACTAAAAACTATGTAAAAATAATGCCAAAAAGGGTATAAATTATTTGCTCATCAAGGCCCAAACCGGGTCCAAGGCCCAACATATATAAGCTCATTAAATGAGCTTTGAGCTCATTTTTCTAGCCCAAAGAGAGGGAGAGGCGCGGATTGAGAGAGAGGAGGTGGTGGTACTATTCATCATCACCTTCCAGGAGCCGTAACTTGAGCTACGGACCTCCGATTGACGAGCCGTTCGTGGCCACGCGAAGCTCTCGTCGAGCTCTTCGATTCTATCTAAGCAAACCTGGTAAGAAATTGCATCTCACTCCCCAGTTTCCAGCCCTACAGTTCTGCATTTTTAGGGTTATGATTTTGAGTAGATTTTGTGGTTTTGCTTGTTTAGGTGATCTCTAGTAGTAGGTAATGGTTGGATTTTACCCCTAATCTCATTGGTTAAGGTAAGGTTTCGCTAAACCCTTGTGTTTAGTTGTTTTGTGTATCTTAGGTTTTGATCTTGGTATATATATGATGTTGGTTTGAGCTTTGGTGGCTTGTTGGTGAGATTGAAAGCTTGTTGGATTCCAATCCTGGTACGGTGAGCATTTTGGGGAACGGTTATGAGCGGATAATTTATACGCTTTTTGGTACTTTTTTTACATAGTTTTTAGTATGATTTAGTTAGTTTTTAGTATATAATTATTATTTTTTAAATAAAAATCACATTTATGGATTTTACTATGAGTTTGTGTGTTTTTCTGTGATTTTAGGTATTTTCTGGCTGAAGTTGAGGGACCTGAGCAAAAATCTTATTCAGAGGCTGAAAAAGGACTGCAGATGCTGCTGGATTCTGAACTCCCTGCACTCGAAGTGAATTTTCTGGAGCTACAGAAGCCCAATTGGCGCTCTCTCAATTGCGTTGGAAAGTAAACATCCTGGGCTTTCTAGCAATATATAATAGTTCATACTTGGCCCGAGATTTGGTAGCACAAACTGGCGTCTAAACGCCAGCTCCTTACCATTTTCTGGCGTTAAACGCCAGAACTGGCATAAAAGTTGGAGTTAAACGCCCAAACTGGCACAAAATCTGGAGTTCAAATCAGGAATAGCCTATGCACATGAAAGCTTCAGTGCTCAGCCCAAACACACACCAAGTGGGCCCCGAAAGTGGATTTCTGCACTATCTATCTTAGCTTACTCATTTTCT
Source organism: Arachis ipaensis (assembly GCF_059453495.1). Lineage (NCBI taxonomy): Eukaryota > Viridiplantae > Streptophyta > Magnoliopsida > Fabales > Fabaceae > Arachis > Arachis ipaensis. The sequence goes on from NC_142438.1 coordinate 71,022,636, forward strand.
GTAAACCTAGGTCACCAGTTTAGTATAAAAACCACTTTTAGAGATTTATTTTGTACCTTATGACATTTTTACATCTGAATTTTGTATCTTCTATGGCATGAGTCTCTAAACTCCATGGTTGGGGGTGAGGAGCTCTGCTGTGTCTTGATGGATTAATGCAATTACTACTGTTTTCCATTCAATCACACTTGTTTCTATTCTAAGATATTCACTCGCACTTCAACATGATGAATGTGATGATCCATGACACTCATTACCATTCTCAACCTATGAACGTGTTCCTAACAACCACTTCCGTTCTACCTTAGATTGAGTATGTATCTATTGGATTCCTGGTTCAAGCGTTTGATTGCATCTCCTGACAACAAAGCATTCAAACCCGTGAGACCATAGTCTTCGTGGTATAAGCTATAATCTATTGGCAGCATTCTTGAGATCTGAAAAGTCTAAACCTTGTCTGTGGTATTCCGAGTAGGATCCGGGAAGTGATGACTGTGACGAGCTTCAAACTCATGAATGTTGGGCACAGTGACAGTGTGCAAAAGGATCAATGGATCTTATTCCAAAACCCATAGCTGGACCATTTTCACTGAGAGGACGGATAGTAGCCATAGACAACGGTGATCCACCAACATACAGGTTGCCATGGAAGGAGCCTTGCGTGTGTGAAGAAGAAGACAGTAGGAAAGCAGAGACTCAGAAGACAGAGCATCTCCAAAACCTCAACCTGTTCTCCATTACTGCATAACAAGTATTATTTAATCCATGTTCTTTTACTCATTCTAATTAAAGCTGAGAATTATTATTGCTATCCTGACTAAGAGTTACAAGATAACCATAGCTTGCTTCAAGCCGACAATCTCCGTGGGATCGACCCTTACTCACGTAAGGTATTACTTGGACGACCCAGTGCACTTGCTGGTTAGTTGTGCGGGATTGCAAAAGTCTGATTGTAATTTCGTGCACCAAGTTTTTGGCGCCGTTGCCGAGGATTGTTCGAGTTTGGACAACTGACAGTTTATTTTGTTGCTTAGATTAGGAAAAATTTTTCTTTTTGGTTTAGAGTCTTCTGTTTGAGTTTAGTTTTATATTTTTAAGTTTGGTGTTCATCTTGATATTCAAAGTTTTCCTATTTGTTTTCTTTGTTTTGATCTAAAAATTCTATGTTTGGTGTCATTTTGTTGTTTTTCTCTCTCCTCATAAAATTCAAAAAAAAATATATCTTTTCCTTTAATTGCTCATAATTTTTGAATTCATTAGGTTGATTTGGTCAAAATTTTAAAATCATATCTTTTTCAAAACTTCCTAACCACCTTCTCTCTCTTCATTTTTTCAAAAATCCTCACGCAAAAATTTTCCAAATCTTTTTAATTAAACAACTATTTTAGTTTTCAAAACTTTTATTTCATTTTCCAATTATTTTATTTTATTTTTATTTATTTATTTATTCGGTTGTTTTTAATTAAATAAAATAAAAAATAAAAATATAATTTATTTGCAATTCACATCATCTCCCTTTCTCCATCATAGATCTAAGTGAAAATGAACAGTCCAGAAGGACTCTGGGGTCATATGCTAACCCCATTACTGCTGCATATGAGAGTAGTATCTGTATACCTCCCATCAAAACAAGCAGCTTTGAGCTAAATCCTCAGCTCATTGTCATGGTGCAGCAAAATTGCCAGTATTCCGGTATTCCACAGGAAGAACCTACTGAGTTTTTGGCATAGTTCTTGCAAATTACTGACACAGTACGTGACAAGAAAGTAGATCAGGATGTCTATAGATTATTACTATTTCTATTTGCTGTAAAAGATCAAGCTAAGAGGTGGTTAAATAACCAACCCACAGCAAGCATAAGAACATGGAAACAGTTATCAGACAAATTCCTGAATCAATATTTCCCTCCAAAAAGGATGACACAGCTAAGGCTGGACATCCAAGGTTTTAAACAAGGGGATGATGAATCCCTTTATAATGCCTGGGAGAGGTACAGAGGGATGCTAAGGAAATACCCCTCTGAAATGTTTTCAGAGTGGGTGCAGTTAGACATCTTCTACTACGGGCTTACAGAAAAAGCCCAGATGTCTCTAGACCACTCAGCTGGTGGATTTATACACATAAGAAAGACAATTGAAGAGGCTCAGGAGCTCATTGATACAGTTGCTAGAAATCAACATCTGTACTCAAGCAGTGAATCCTCCATGAAAGAAGAGGCTAGGGCAGTATCCACTGATCCTAGTCCTCAAGAACAAGTTGTTGAACTTAATAAGCAGTTGCTTCATATGACAAAACAGTTAGCAGAATTTAAAGAGATGCTCCAAGACACTAAAAGTGCTAACAAGAATATGGAAGCACAATTGAATCAGACAAGACAGCAGCTATCTAAACAGATAACAGAAGAATGCCAAGCTGTTCAACTAAGGAGTGGAAAGACATTGAATAATTCAGCTCAAGGTAGCAGAATGCTAAGAAAAGAACAACTGACCGAGGATGACTAAACCACTGCTCAAAATCCCTCTGAGGACAGTAAGAGCCCAGAGAGGAATACTTCTGGCGTTCAAACACCAGAAAAGGGTGAAAATTGGCATCAAACGCCCAGTGGATGCCCACTACTGGCGTTCAAACGCCAGAAAGGTATGAAAAACTGGCGTTAAACACCCATTCCATGCCCAGTTCTGGCGTTCAAACGCTAGAAAAGGGTGGAAAATTGGCGTTAAATGCCCATCCAACCCTTAATCCTGGCATTCAAACGCCAATGAGGAATCAGACACCTATAAGTGCTGATAATAACTCCCTCAAGAAGGCTTCTCAACCTGCCTCTGCAGGAAATAAACCTACAGCAACAAAGGTTGAAGAATATAAATCCAAAGGTATCGAAGGCATGGCACGCTAGCACCAAAAAGTCACTTAGGCGTGCCACTTGAGAAACCAGGCATGGCACGCCAAGCTTGAGAAATCCACAAATGTATGGGCGTGCCACTTGAGCAGCATGGCGTGGCACGCTGGTACAAAATCCCAGAGAAGGGGCTGAAGGCCAATGAAGTTTGGGCGTGCCACTTGAGGTCGAAGGCGTGGCACGCCAGGCTCTCAGTCTCACTTAAGCGTGCCACCTGAGCGACCAGGCGTGGCACGCCAATGCACAAAGAGGCCAAAGCAAGGGCTGGGCGTGCCACTTGGTATCGAAGGCGTGGAACGCCAGTCCAAGAATCTTACTATGGCGTGCCACTTGAGTGCTGGGCGTGGCACGCCAGCTATTGGAACCAAGGCAAGATCATGGGCGTGGCACGCCAGCCTCTAGGTGTGGCACACTGGTACAAGTTTCTAGAGAGGATGAAGGAGGCCAAACACATGGGCGTGCCACTTGATGTCAAGGGCGTGCCACTTGAGTTCGTGGCGTGGCACGCCAAACAGAAGAATCACTTGCGTACAAAGGCGTGGCATGCCAGACCTTGGGCGTACCACGCTAGTTCAACTTTCCAGAGAGCTTGATGAAGCATGCAACAAGGCATGGCACGCCAGACCCTGGGCGTGCCACGCTAGTTCAAGTCTCCGGAGGCAAGAAGAAGAGGAAAAAGGCTAGGGAGTGCCACTTAAGCTCGAAGGCGTGGCACGCCAGGCTACATGGGTATTAAAAGACCTTGGGTGTGCCACTTGAGCTCGAAGGCGTGGCATGCCAGGTATGTTATTGAAGAAGAGCGTGCCACTTGATGGACTGGGCATGGCACGCCAAGCCAGAATTGGAAGAGCACGTGGCACGCCACTGAAGCACCAGCCACATGCCAGCTGGGAAGTCACGCTTATTGAGTTTCTTTTCCCTCCAAATTGTAATTTTCCTTTTTTACTTTTGTAATTCTTTTATTTTGAAGAGCTAGGAGTAGTATAAATACCCCCAAGAAGTACTGAAGAGGGGGTGAAGCAGTTAGAGAGATTAGTTTTAGATTCACTTTTACACTTCATCATCTTCTTTACTTTTGAGTACTTTTCTTTGATCTATGAGTAGCTAAATTCCCTTTCATTGAGAGAGGGAGCTCTATTGTACTTGATGGATTGATGATAGTGAAATTCTTCTTCTCTTCATCTTCTCTTTGATTTGCTAGAAGAAATTTCGTTTTTAATGCTTAGTGTTCAATTATCTTGGGAAAGAGATTAAATGCAAAATGGTTTCATGGGAACCTTGGAAAAGAAAACATGAAACCATGCTTGAAATCCCTTCTCACACTTGAGTAGGATCTGGGTTTTGGTGTTTGGATATGGTGACATATAATCCTCCCCCTACTTGGACCTATGATGATGTGTGGTATAATCAGGGACCAAGCATATCTCTCTTCATGAACAATTAGACCAAGGAATTGGCTATTGATCAAGATCTGAGAAATTGAGTCACCAAAGGATTGGGGCTCAATCAATCATGATTGCCAAGAGGTCAATGTGTTGCATGATTGAAGAGGATATAAGCTGGAATTGATCCAAAGAGACAACATCTCCTGATATCAATGAATTTCCCCATTCTTATCTACCACTTTCTTTATAGCTTACTTTTACATTCTGCAATTCTCCATTCCCATTTACAATTAAGTCATTTATGATTTTGCACTTTACATTCTGCCATTCCTATTTCTGCACTTTATTGCTTTCCTTTACATTTTAGCCATTTACATTTCTGCCGTTTATAATTCTGCAATCACAATCTATCTATTCCGCTTGACTAATTCATCAATTGATTAAAACTGCTCAAATTTACCAATCTCTGTGGATACAATCCCACTCCACTGTGGGTTATTACTTGACGATAATTTTGGTGCGCTTACCAAAAGAACTGATTCACCATTTTTTTGAATGGGGTGTGAATTCAGAGTCATCAAATTTTATGGCGCCGTTGCCGGGGATTGGTTTAAATTTGACAGTGATTAAATTGATTGGAGAGCTAGATTAAGCAATTAAATTTCCTTATTATTTTATTTTTTTTAGTGCTTTTTAATTTTTTCGTCTCTACTCTGATTTCTATTCCTTCTTTATTTTTAGTATTTTAGTTATCCATTGCCCATATTTTCATCCTTCTAACTGTTCGATTAATTACATCAACAAAGCTAACCACTAATCCCAACAAGATTTTTTTCACTTCACTTGTTCTCTGCTGGTTATTTGCTAAGTGTATGACAGGTAGAAGAGCAGGGACTGTATCTCCCTTCGATAGTGAACCAGAGAGGACCTTCCTTAGATTAAGGAGGGAGGCTAGAGGCAAAGACATAGTTGGAAAAGAAGAAGTGGAGGAAGATCTAGAAATCACCATGGAGGAAGAAGCACATAACCATGTTGGAGAGGAAGCTGGCAATCATGTTGGGCAAGAAAGGAGAGTCTTAGGCTCCTACATCAACCCAAATCTAGGAAACTATGGCAGCAGCATTCTAAAGCCAACAATCCATGCTAACAACTTTGAGTTGAAACCTCAACTCATCACACTTGTCCAGAATAACTGTTCATATGGAGGAAGTGCCCAAGAAGACCCAAATCAACATCTCAACACATTCTTGAGGATATGTGATACTGTAAAGTCCAATGGGATACACCCTAACACCTACAAGCTACTCTTGTTCCCTTTCTCACTCAGAGATAAGGCAGCAAAGTGGTTAGAAGCATTTTCCAAGGAGAGTCTAACCACATGGGAGGATGTTGTAAACAGATTCCTTGCAAGATTTTACCCTCCACAAAGAATCAACAGGCTAAGAGCTGAGGTGCAAATTTTCAGACAACAAGAAGGTGAAACACTCTATGAGGCCTGGGAGAGATTCAAAGATTTGACAAGAAGATGTCCACCAGAAATGTTCAATGAATGGGTACAACTACACATCTTCTATGAAGGACTGTCCTATGAATCAAAGAAGGACGTGGATCATTCTTCAGGAGGCTCACTCAACAAGAAGAAAACCATTGAAGAAGCCATAGATGTCATCGAGACTGTAGCTGAAAATGAGTATTTCTATGCTTCAGAAAGAACTCAGAAGAAAGGAGTGCTAGAACTCAATTCTGTGGACGCCTTGTTAGCTCAAAACAAGGTAATTGCAGCACAACTAGTAGCCTTAACCAAGAAGATGGAGGCTAATCAAGTCTCAGCCATTCAAGACCAAACTCATCAATAAGAAGGAAGTGCATCAGAATTTGAAGGTGACTGGGAACAAGCTAATTATGTGAACAACTCATCTAGACCACCATATGATCCGAACTCTAAGACATACAACCCAGATTGGAAGAACCACCCAAATTTTGGGTGAGAAAACCAACAAAGCCATAACCAGGACCACAACAAACCTTATCCATCAAATTAACCCAACACTCACAACCCCAACCATCAAACAGGCAACCATAGACCTTACCATAATTCACAAAACACATTATACCATGGCAACCAACCAACACACAACAACCACCATCAAGACACACCACCCTCAACTATGCAACCATGTGAAATAAAGAGCAACTTTGAGAGGATGGAGGCTGCAATAGCACAATTATCATCATAGCTTGCAGGAGCCGTCTCCACCCTTATGGAGAGACAAGCGCAGACTGACAGAAGAATAGACGCCAATCAAGAAGAATACAGGTCAAATATGAAAAATCAAGGTGCAGCAATCTCAAAGTTGGAAGCACAAGTAGGGATCTTATCCAAGCAAATCCCAATGTCCATACACACATTTCCCAGTGATACCATGGCCAATCCAAGAGGGAAATACAAGGCCATTACACTTAGAAGTGGGAAAGTTGTGGAAGAAGGAACCCCAAGCAAAGGCAACCAAGAAGAAGAAGTTGCAGAAAAGCATGAAAATAAGAATGAGGAAGAGACCCCTGCTCCATCCTCATCAAAATCAGTCTTGAAGCCTTATGTGCCAAAGGCACCATACCCACAAAGGCTGGGAAAAGATGGGAAGGATGGCCAATTCTCTAAGTTCCTAGAGATCTTCAAGAAGCTCCAAATTAACATACCATTTGCTGAGGCATTGGAGCAAATGCCACTTTATGCCAAATTCTTGAAAGAGCTCATAACAAGAAAAAGGAACTGGGGGGCAAAGGAAACCACAGTACTAACTGAGGAACGTAGCGCCATCATACAAAAGAAGCTACCTCAAAAGATGAAAGACCCAGGAAGTTTCTAAATCCCCTGCATCATAGGGGATATCACTATTGAGAAAGTCTTGTGTGACCTGGGAGCTAGCATAAATCTCATGTCCCTAACCATGATGAGAAGGATGAAGATTGAGAAAGCCAAACCAACAAGAATGGCACTCCAATTGGCTGACAGAACATTTAAGTTTCCACATGGGATAGTGGAAGACTTGTTGGTGAAAGTGGGGAAATTCATTTTCCCAGCTGATTTTGTTGTACTGGACATGGAAGAAGAGGCCAACACATCAATTATCCTAGGAAGGCCATTCCTAGCTACTGCTGGAGCCATCATTGATGTGCAAAAAGGGGAACTAGTCTTGAGATTGCATGAAGAGAAGATGGTCTTCAACGTCTTTAAGGCAATGAGTTACACCAAAGAGTCCATAGGAGAATGCACGATGGTAGACACCATAGAACAGATAGTTTAAGGGGTTTTGGAAGAAGAACAATGTGAAGGAACTATGGAGCTGGAACAACAAGCATCAAGTGGAGAACTACCACAAGGAATCATGAAGAATTCAATCATGCCAACCACCACGGACAACAAAGAAGCAGAGGCACCAAAACTAGAGTTGAAAACCTTACCACCCAGCTTGAAATATGCATATTTGGGTGCCAACAACACTCAACCAGTGATCATAAATTCAAGCCTGAGTAAGGAGCAAGAAGATAAACTTATCCAAGTGCTGAGACAACACAAAGATGCCATAGGCTGGACACTTTCAGATTTAAAAGGGATCAATCCTTCAATGTGCATGCACAAGATCCTACTTGAGAAAGATGCCAAACCTTCAAGGCAACAACAAAGGAGACTGAATCCAACCATGAATGAAGTAGTTTAAAAAGAAGTGTTGAAGTTGTGGCAAGCAGGGGTTATTTACCCCATCTCAGACAGCCTTTGGGTAAGCCCGGTGCAAGTAGTCCCAAAGAAGGGAGGGATCACTGTTGTGTCAAATGAGAAGAATGAACTGATACCTACACGGACAGTGACCGGATGGCGTATGTGCATTGACTATCGGAAACTCAATGAAGCTACCCGGAAAGATCACTTTCCCCTGCCCTTCATGGACCAGATGCTTGAAAGACTCGCAGGACATGAATACTACTACTTCTTGGATGGTTACTCTGGCTACAACCAAATAGTTGTAGATCCCATGGACCAGGAGAAAACCTCTTTTACTTGTCCCTATGGAGTCTTTGCTTATAAGAAAATGCCCTTTGAATTGTGCAATGCACCTGCAACATTCCAAAGGTGCATGCTCTCCATCTTTTTGGACATGGTTGAGAAGTTCATAGAAGTATTCATGGACGACTTTTCTGTGTTTGGAAACTCATATTCTAATTGCCTATGTCATCTTGCCCTGGTGCTAAAAAGGTGCCAAGAAACCAACCTGGTTTTGAACTGGGAGAAGTGCCATTTTATGGTAACTGAGGGGGTGGTTCTTGGTCACAAGATTTCAAAAAATGGCATAGAAGTAAACAAGGCAAAGGTGGAAGTAATTGAGAAATTACCTCCACCTTGCAATGTCAAGGCAATCAGAAGCTTTTTGGGACATGCTGGGTTCTATAGGAGGTTTATCAAGGACTTCTCAAAGATTGCGAAACCTCTTAGCAACCTACTTGTCTCAAATACTCCCTTTGTTTTTGATAGAGTGTGCATGGTAGCCTTTGATGAGCTTAAGAAGAGACTCTTCTCTGCACCTATTATAGCACCACTTAGCTAAGATCTTCCCTTCGAATTAATGTATGATGCATCTGATTTTGCTGTTGGTGCCGTTCTAGGACAGAGGAAAGACAAGCTAGTACATGTTATTTACTATGCTAGCAAGGTCCTTAATGAAAATCAAAGGAACTACACCACAACAGAAAAAGAACTTTTAGCCATAGTCTTTGCTTTTGATAAGTTTAGATCATATCTTATTGGCTCTAAAGTAATTGTATTCACTGATCATGTAGCACTCAAATACTTGCTTACCAAACAAGAATCTAAGCCCAGATTAATAAGATGGATTCTGCTACTCTAAAAGTTTGACATTGAGATTAAAGATAGGATCGGAGCAGAGAACAAGGTAGCTGACCACCTCTCAAGGATTCCACAAGAAGAAGAAGAGACGCACCAAGTTGCAGTAAATGAAAGCTTCCCTGATAAGCAGTTGATGATGATCCGAGTAGCCCCTTGGTTTGCAGACATAGCTAACTTCAAGGCTATTGGGGAACTACCAACCAAAATCAACAAACACATGAGGAGAAAGCTAATCAAGGATGCCAAGCACTACATCTGGGATGACCCCTATTTGTTCAAAAAGTGTGCTGATGGAATCTTGAGAAGGTGTGTCTCCCATGAAGAAGGGCAGGAAGTGCTGTGGCAGTGCCATGGATCCGCATATGGAGGCCACTTCAGTAGAGAAAGAATAGTAGCAAAAGTGCTTCAATCCGGATTTTACTGGCAAAAAATGTTCAAGGATGCTAATGAATTGGTGTCAAGATGTGATGAGTGCCAAAGAGCTGGTAATCTAACCAAGAGAAATGAGATGCCACAGCAATTTATACTAGAGCTTGAACTATTTAATGTATGGAGAATTGACTTTATGGGACCCTTCCCAACCTCCTACTCAAATAGTTACATATTGGTGGCTGTCGATTATGTCCCAAGATGGGTAGAAGCCATAGCCACTGCGATAAATGACAACAAGGTTGTGATAAGCTTCTTGAGAATGAACATCTTCAGCAGATTTGGGGTTCCTAGAGCCCTCATTAGTGATGGAGGGACACACTTCTGCAGCAAACAACTTGAGACACTCCTTTTCAGGTATGGAGTCAAGCACAAGGTGGCAACTCCATACCATTCACAGACCAACGAGCAAGTTGAGATTTCAAACAGAGAACTAAAAAGAATTCTTGAAAAAACTATAGGAAGCTCAAGAAAGGATTGGTCTAAGAAGCTGGATGATGCATTGTGGGCCTACAGGACAGCCTACAAGACACCCATTGGGATGTCCCCATACCAACTGGTATATGGCAAGGCTTGTCACTTACCAGTTGAGCTTGAGCATAGAGCGTTTTGGGCTCTAAAAATGCTAAACTATGATGAGCAAGCTGCTGGAGAAAGAAGATTAATGCAACTCAATGAGCTGGAAGAATTTAGAAATCAAGCATATGAGAATGCAAAAATCTACAAAGAGAACACAAAAAGGTGGCATGATCAAAAGATAGCAAGAATGGAGTTCACTGAAGGACAAAAGGTGCTGTTGTACAGCTCAAGACTCAAGTTCTTTCCTGGGAAACTTAAGTCTCGATGGTCAGGATCCTTCACCATAATCAAGGTGTTTCCCTATGGTCATGTAGAACTCATGGAGGACAAGACTCAGAGAACTCTAACTGTCAATGGCCATAGACTCAAACACTACTTGGGAGGCTCCTTAGAGGAACAGAAAGTGAGCTACAAGCTCAACTAAAGATGGAGGAGTGTCAAGCTAGTGACAATAAAGAAGCGCTAGTTGGGAGGCACCCCAACACTTTATCCTTTTGATTTATTGTTTTTCTTATAAGTAGTTTAAAATTCGTTGCTTTAGATAGTTTAAATTTCAGTTTCATACTTGTGTTACATTACCATTTAAAATTAGATTGCAAGTGGTAAGTTAGGAAGTTTAAATATCAGCTTTGGTAGTTAGGATACCCTTACATTCTTTAATCTCTTTTATTCCGGAATTGCAACTTGATGAATGCATTACTAATGATGAGTAAATGGGCTGAAAACTAGCTAAAAGGCTAAGTTTGGTGTGGCTACTCACCCACTTAATCTAGGCTTACAACCATTTTGATAACTTGATTTTGAAGAGTAAGTCCAGAGATTAAGTTTGGTGTAGCCACCACCATACAAGGATCACCTAGCAAGCCCAATTCTACTCAACCTGAAAGCACTTAACATTTTGGCAAGAGTATGAACGTGGTTTAATGAGTTCAAAAGAGGTTAGAAACAAAAAAATGAAAAGATTGGAGTTATTCCATCCTTATGAACACATTAAATACACAATTATGAAACCAATTTATTGAGATACAATAGGATTAAGTTTGGTGTCCCAAGGGACACCCATCAGTTACAATCCCACTTACCTATGATAAGAAGGAATGTGAAGGATTCTTTTGTCATTACTAACGGGTTTCAGTTTCATTTTCAGGAGAAAAGATAGGACCCACATGGTAAATAACTCATAAAGCAAAGAAGTCAAAGTGTACTTACACTTTGGAACTCAACACATGCAGGATGCACAGTGAGATAAGGGTTGGCGCCTCTTTCCATGCTAGGCGCCACTCCCCAAGTGGGAAAATATTGAATCCTTTTTATTTCCCACCATTCAAACCACACTCTTCACACCCTATAAAAGCCTCACTTTCCCAACTCTTCTCCCACTTCAAACCCCTAATCACAAACGAAAAAAGAATCCAAACACTTTTCTTCTTCTTTTATCTTTTCGCCTTCCACTACCTCTCTTCCCCTTCTTCTTTTCCCTTTTCTTGATTGGGACAATCAAGTCCTAAGTTTGGTGTTGGAGCAAAACTTTATTTTTCTTGCCCTCTCTCTTACAACCTTCCCCAAAATTTTTTTTCACAACCTCAAACACACTCTCAACTCAATGGCACCACCAAAAAGCTCATCCTCAAAGAAAAGAAAAACCAAGGAACCAACTTCTAGATCCTCAAGCTCATCTTTCAATGAATACAAGTTTCTCTCTGCATTCAACTAAAATCAATTCTATAGTTGGGTGAGTGAGAGGGAAATCATCCCAGAGGTTGGGTTCCAATTAGGGAGGAACGAGCATCTTGAGATCAATATTGAGATTAAAAGTAGGGGATGGACACTCCTATGCAACCCACCAAGGAAGGTAGTAGAGACACTACAAGATTTATATATATTTGTGGGTATTTTTCAGTGGGGGTTTTTAAAAACCTCTTCAATATATTTTATATGTGGCATTTTGATAAACTCCCACCAAATACCTAATAATAAAATCCTACTGTTATCAATTATCACATAATTAAAATTTATTTCAAAGTCCAAGAAACACTCGAAGAGAAAGAAGAGAAGGGTGAGAGCTCACTGAAACCCTAAAGCTCTCCATCGCCATCTCCATCGCCACCATTGCCGCCGCTAAAGTTAATCTCCTTTCTGCTTCTGCCATAAAGCTATTGAAATCGAGCCAAGG